>NC_072001.2:23300570-25800570 GCF_028885655.2 Pongo abelii | reverse complement strand
CTCTCTCTACACACACTCACACAGATAAGGTTTGGTTTAATTTTTGTTCTTGCTGATCCATTTGACAGCAAGTTGCAGACATGGTACCTCTTTACCCCTAAATTCTTTAGCATGTATTTCCCAAAGCCAAAATATTCTTTTATGTAATACAAATACATTTACAATAATCAGGGAACTATATTGATACAACACTACTAAGCATTCTATAGCCTTTATTTAAATTTCACCATTTGTCCCAATTACGGCATTTATAGCTAAGACACACGCACAGACACACACACACATACACACACACACACACACACACACACATATTAACCTTCCACTCTTCCCTGTCCCCAGTGCAAGATCCAGTCTAGGATAACAAACAAGTAACTCAGAATTTTGCCTTTCTTTTAAATGTCCTCTAATCTGGCCTGGTTCTTCAATCTCTTTAAGACACTGACGTTTCGTAGTGGGCACACCAGGTATTTTGCAGGAGTTTCTTGATGTTTCCTCCTGGTCAGAGCTGGGCTGTGCATTTTTAGCTGGAACACCCCAGAGGAGAGGTTGGCAGTGCTCATACCAGGGCACAGGTGACACCGACTCGTCCCCTAACTGGTGATGTTAACTTTGATGACTCATTAGGGAGGTTGCCCAATTTCCCCACTACCATTATTTTTCTCTCTGTAATTGATTATTACTATGAAGGTTGTGTGCAAAACATTCCTGTGAGGACGGAATTATTACTCTCATTAAAAAATAAAGAACCAGAGTGCAAAGTCTTATCTTCTGTTGGAGATGAAGCCAAGAATCAAATTCATGTCTCATGCTAAAGTTTAAGCTGCTTTCACTATACCGTGAAAGACAGTAGCATCAAATGCAAAAAAATAAATAAATAAAATAGTTCATTTTTGAATTGATTTATAGGGCTTGTTGTTATTCCTCAAATGTACAGATTTTGATTTTTCTAGGCATAAATGGAAGAAGGTTCCCCTTTATGGGAGTTCCTTTTCAGTAGCATCAGATGAGAAGAGGAAGAAGAACGAAAACTTGCAACATGAAGTGGTCTCCTTTCCGTCTGTAGTTCATGGAAACAAAGACATGAAGCTTCTTTCAGGTTTAGGCATCAGAATCCAAAGACATCCATGGAAGCACTATCATGAGACACCGATTGCTCTTCTAGTTTAAATAGAGGACATGCAGGCATGTGGGCTCGGGAGATTGCAGAAGGAGCCCCAAGATCATGATGAGCCCACGGTCATGCAGCCAGCTGGGCTCCAGACTTCCAACTCCAGGCTCTTTCCTGCATCATATGGAGAAAATCCTTTGGAGCAGGATAAAGACATATTCCCTAAAGCTCTTGGGTGAAAATAATAAAAGAAAAAGGAATCCCATTATCTTTGATTTCCATGACTGGTCTAAACTTCACAGGGCATCATTCTCATGGATTCTTGTGTGTTAGGAACAGGCCTTTGATCTGCCAATAATTAAAAGTATCCAATCCCATGATCTAGCTTAGCTCCCTGTCTGTGGGGTAGGTCTTTTGAGGCTCTCCTCCCAGCCTCAGCCCTGTTCTTCTGGCTAACATGCATCTATGAACATCCTGGGTTAAGGAACCCAAGCTGTGTCTTCACGGGGGTGAGAGGAGTCCTGGTCCTCTCACAGGTCCAGGTTCAGGAGGTCTCTGGTCATCTCTGCAACAACCACCCTTTTCTCCCCTCATCATAAGCTCCTCCTACATCCACTGTAGACCTGTATGGCTGCTAAAATTTGGATTTTGCTATGGGTGATAACAGGACTTTGTGCCCATGTGCCCATGTCCCCCTGCCCACCTTGACCCTGACCTGGCCTCACTGTTTCTTTGCATCCCTCTGTGTCTCTGCAGATCTGCACCTGCAGCAGCCTGCTCCTCAGTATCACCTCTGTGATGCCCCTGCTTCCTACTATGGGGGCATCGGGACTCTCTGTCAGCTCACTTCCCTATCCCCTGGTGGCTTGGACAGTGGGTCCCCCAGAAACACCAAGGAGGCCCCAGTGTGTCCCTTCCATCTATGAGGACTAAGCATCCTCACATCCACTGCTTTCTGCAGGTCTCCCTGACTAGCCAGGACCCACTGCCCTGGGATTCCTTCCCAGAGGTGGAGTTTCCATCCTCGTACCCTCCTGGAGCTGCATACTACCTCCCTCCCCCCACAAGGGCACCCTGCACTCTTCCTGTCTGGTGAGAACACCTGGGACCCAGTTGTCCTAGATATTTATTTTAATTATTTAAGTGGAAGATCACAGTCTTCCTCCTTCATCTGTAGGCCAACACACCTCTTGACCTATCCTGGATGGACCAAAGTCATAATAAAAGAAACCAGCCTACCAATAAAGGTATGTGGTGTCCAAAAGCAAAAAATAGTAGCTGCATTATTCAAAACAATTGACTAATTCTTGATGAGGTTAGGGAGGGAGAATACCACATTTTTTTTTCCTAAAAGATGTTTTATATTGCTTCATAGAGTCTACAGTTTTACAATTCTCTTTTAACACAGTGCCTTGGCTATCGCATAGTGAGAGAAAGAGAGAGACTATTTCAGGATTGGGAAGGGGCTGTGCTTTCAAACAACCTTTGAAATCTTTCAGATACAAAGGGAGTATCTACATATTAAAGTGAAATTCAGTAACATTGCATATAATATATGTGGTGAATTTTCTAAACTTTATATGGTTGATTATTTAAATCTGTCACCTAATTATGCATTAATTATAGTATCTACTCTGTGCCATGTGGTCCTTGCTGATTAACCTTGATAGCTGCCCCAGTTTCCCTTCTGTTGACCCATGCAAAAAGGTCTAGATGTGAGAGAAGACAAATTGGACCACTGTGATAAGGTGTGTTTTCACAGAAGGAGAAGTCAAAAGGGCCCAGGGGAGATGTAGGGTCTTCTTCTGAAATCTCTCTCTCTGCTCTGTCTCCTTTCTAAGCATGCTGTTCTTATCTCCCCTTCATCTCATTGGGGTACTTTCAGGTTTGGGCCTCTCACCTCACACTGTGGCCCCAGAATGGCCAGGAATGGGACGGGAAAGCACTGCTGGGATGGGCCATCCAGCTGTAGGTCTCGTAGAGAAGGGCTGTTTCTTTTCTTCATTTAATTTCTGCCACAGTGGAGAAAGGTCAGAGCTCAATGGTCAAGATCAAGGTGTGAGTTTCAGGTAATGGAGACTGGGACAGATAGTATGGGCACCTCTCATCTAGAGTTTGAACTCATTCCTAAAGCTTGCCGCCAAGAAACATGATGGAGGTGTGTGGGCAAAGCAGGTGGACACGCACACATACATGCACTCACGGAGTGCTAGGGTGGTTGGTCAAAACTGTTGCAGGGTAGAAGGTCTAGATATGAGGAATATGGAACTGGGCATGGGCTGTCCTCACAGAATCTATGGTCTCCCTCAGAAGACAATTACATTTCTGTAAAGTTATTGCATAGCATGAATAATTATAATAAGAACACAAGAATAGTAATTCTATCTGAGGTGCATAGTGTGGCATGTCCCTGTCCTGGTCATTGTTGTAGTTTTCTGCAGCATTTCATAGACCCTCACAACACCATACAAGGTAGGTTCCATTATTGTTACCTCCGGTTCTGCAGGACACTGAGCACAGGGGTGCAGTCACTTCCTCAGGGGCACACAGAGTGGAACCCAGGCTCACTCTGAACCTGGTGCATCATCCTTCAGTTACTGAAAATGACAAGTAGACATGCTTGGGAAGAAACAAATCTATCTGCATGGGAGTCTGGGAGGCTTTATGGTAGAGACACTGAGTAAATGGAGTTTGCTGGGTGTGGGAGGGTACTGGGGAATGGAAGGCATTGAGGGGAAAGCTTGATGGCTCTCCCGATGAAGCTCCAAGTCGAAGGAACCCCACATTCTGAAATGACCTTGGACAGATAGTCAAGAGCCAGGTAATAAGTCATCTATATTTTCTGAAACTTGAGTTTAAGTCATCCTTTCTCCTTCATTGTTTTGAAAAGTTTTGTATGTTCACCATCCCCTCTGGCATTTATGCTTTTTAGTTTTACCTTGCTTATGTGTAATACTAAAATGCATTAAGCAACTTAATTACATGGATGATTTAAAGGATTTCTGAATTTTAGAAAGCTTCAGAAGTCATTTATCCAACATCAGTAGCTTTATACCATAGATGTTCAGAGTGCTAGCTAGCAGAAAGTTCTAGATAATGCAAGTGAGTTCAGCAAAATAACAGAATGGTGAAAGAATACAAAAACAAGGAGATCTCCCAGAGCAAATGTCATGTAAATGACTTTTCAATTAATGAGAACGTGAAGCATAACGAGGAAAATTGCCTGACCAGAAAGCTCTGTTAGGAATGATGGTTGAACCAACCTGTAAACAATGCCATTGTAGACAGTTCTGCTTCAACCTGAAATGATGCAGCCATGCTGCCTAAAAATTGGATGATATTATTCTAGGAATATCTTTGGTGTATGAACATGGGCTCTCCACTATGAAATTATGGTATTGGCCAGGTATGGTGGCTCATCCCTCTAATCCCAACACTTTGGGAGGCCAAGGTGGGTGGATCATAAGGTCAGGAGATCAAGACCATCCTGGCTAACACGGTGAAACCCTGTCTCTACTAAAAATACAAAAAATTAACCGGGCGTGGTAGCAGGCACCTGTGGTCCCAGCTACTCAGGAGGCTGAGGCAGGAGAATGGCGTGAACCCGGGAGGTGGCGGTTGCAGTGAGCTGAGATTGTGCCACTGCACTCCAGCCTGGACAACAGAGCAAGACTCTATCTCAAAAAAAAAAATTATGGTATCATACTAAGGAAAACCTTTCAGATGTGGGCACAGACCCAGATCTCCGTGGTCCTCTTTTCTCACCTTGGGGAGGCTGAGGACAGATGTACCTTCTGCCCCTTACTCACCAGCTTCTCATGTGAGGCCATCAGTTCCAACATGGAAGCATAGTAGGTTAGATGCTGATTGCATACCCCTTTTAGCACACCCTAATCAATTAAACTTTCAGTTCTTGAAAAACAAAGCCATTCTTTAAAATATGCCTTTAATGAAATTCAGCAGCAAATGCATTGAAAGCAGCATGCTTCCATGGAATTAAATATTGGGGTTACTCACTTATCATCTCAGGTCCTCTGTTTCCACATCTATCAAATGAAGTATTTGCCTAGGTGATCCTGAAGTATCTTTCAGCTTTGACAACCATGAGGCTTGAGCTAGGCATTTAGCAGAGTAGAAAGGGAATCTAAGGAGGATAGCCCAATGGACAGGTTGTCAGGAAAGAATCACATGCCAGATGGCCAGCTAGCCACTTAGCCTGCTCATGTAATAGCCTGGAGTACTTGTTCTGCAGCTCTTGCTTGCTTTGTTTCAGCTGTGGACATCAGACAACCTAACGCTGCCAGTCTCCTACCTGTTTGGATCATCTCCAGTTTGTTAATGGCTCCACTTGAGATCTGAGCGGCGGAGTCTGGGACCACCCTGGGAGCCTGGTCCAGCAGACTTGGTCTGTTAGTGGGAGGCACTGTGACATGCTCCTGTTTTGCCCTGGAATCTCAGGAGACCACCTCAGAGGAGGAGTAGGTTCCTGCAGCTTCATTAGCTGCTCGTTTAAAGAAATCACATGGTCTTTTCCCCATCCGTTACATTTCAATAAAACAAGCCTGCAATGAATTTTAGTTTTCTGGAAAATAATTAGGAATGACACATGAAGTGAGCACTCTGGCACATTCCTCTCTTGCTGTATTTAACATAGAAAATATCTGGGTTTCCCATGTGTGCAGATGCTATGAGTGGGTTGTTTTTCCAGCAGTGGCAAAACATGGGTGCAGATCCATGGCCACTTTATCAAAACTGACTAAGCTATGATTTAAATTGTACTGCACAAGTGGGACGCTCACTGCTCTCCCTGCACCTTCTCAAACTGAAGGTCAAGATAATAGGGGAAAACAGACATGCAAACATGGTTGTATCCACTGTTGAATTTCGAAGTGACTTGGATACCCTCATTAATCTATACAATTACATCATCATCCCATAGTAACCAGCTTTGATGGCCAGTACACCAAGTTCCATTGTTGGAAACTCCTACCAGAATTAGAAACATTTTGTGGGAAAAAAAAAAGGTATGCTGTTTAGACCACACTCTCTGAACATGTTTGCTCCCCAACTAAATTAGCAACCATCGATAGAATATGCCACAATTTTTCTTCCTCTCTTTTCCCTGAGACAGTGAACATTCTTTTTTTCTGAATTGTATGTCATATTTTCCCAGCCTGTCTGCAGTTCCCCAGTTGTGAATGTGTCACTAATCTCTTTCAGCCGTGGTGAGGAGATGCATATAAATTCATAAAGGAAATTCCTCATCGCATTCTGTAAAAAGAAGATTATTTAGAAGCAGGAATCTATTCTGATAGAAGGAAAATCTAACCCTTTTTATAACTGCTTCTGTCTTTCTTTGTAGTTTGTGGTATTGAAGGTGGCCATATCTAGTTAATAATGCAAATCACAATCCAAGGGCACCATTTATAGTTAAGGTTAAATGATTTTCCAAGGCTCTTAATAATTGGCTGCGACAGACAAGCTGTAAAGGCAACTCGTTTCTATGGATTCTGACTTTTCTTGTTTGCATCCAAGTCTGTATATGTGAGGGTGAAAAAAGGATTAGAGAGGAGTGATCTATTTCCCTAAAACTCAGTTCCATGCAAACAATTATAATGAATTAGTCATCTCACATATATTAATATTTTATGTAAACATATTTTAGAAACCACAAAATAATGCTAAATGTTCGAAAGTATCATACTATTTAAAATTAGAACATAAACATGATGGGCAACATACAATTTAATAATGTTAATTCATTTAGATAGGTTAAGAACAAAGTGACATGCTGGATCATTTTATAAAACAACAAAAAATAGTCCTAGTAAATATCACTTCAATGTGGGCTTTAATTGCTTTCACACATATACTGTTCAGTATTAATTGCTTTAATTGGCTTAGAATATAATTAGTAATATTTTATTAAGTTAAAAACCTCACGTATTGCACAAAATTATACTTAAATATTAACTCAGCATTAAGCTTTAAGCCATGTATGTTTCATATGAGATATATATATATCACTATTATTTGACTTAATTTTTAATTTTAGGAAAAACCAATATTTGAAATAATATCAGAAGTTTAGATGGGGCTAAAGATAATATTTGTATGTGTTTTGCTTCTGTTTTATCAGTATAACCTAGTTTGATCAACAACTATACATTATTTACAAGAAGGAGCTGCTTACAGCCATAGAACACTTTTATTTTCATTTAAACTTTTTGTATTTATTTATTTATTTATTTTTTAGAAACACGGTCTCACTCAGTCACCCAGGCTGGAATGCAGTGGAGCAGTCATAGCTTACTGCAGTCTCAAACTCCTGGAGTCAAGCAATCCTCTCACCTCAGCCTCCCAAGTACCTGGGATTACAGGCACATGCCACCAGGTCCACATCATTTTTTATTTTTTGTAGAGATGGGGCCTCGCTTTGCTGCCCAAGCTGTTCTCAAACTCCTGATCTGAAGTGATCCTCTTGCCTTGGCCTTCCAAAGTACTAGGCCACCGTGCCTGGCTTTAGTCCCCTTGTTAAAACTTAAGTCCACCACTAAATTTAAAGGGTTACTGTCATTGTGCCTGTTTCAGTGGTCCAGCTCGAACTCTGTCTCCTCTTTGAATACTTCTCTGGCCTCTTCATACTCACTTCCCTCCCGGCGCCTCTGTCTCTCTCCCAGTCCCAGAACACTGTACCTTGAGCGGTTGTTGCTGTACCTGTGAACTCCTTTTAGGCATTAGCCATAGGGTGGTGAGCTTTCTTCTTCTCAGCTACATTGCTTGGCAATGACTTCAGCTATGGCCTCCAGTGAGATATTTTCTCAGCTGGTTCAGTTTTCTTCACTACAAAATGCTCATGACTCCCCTTGCCTACTTTACAGTGTTGTAAAAGAGACAGCACACAAATGCCACTAAAATGCAGTGAGAGAAGGGTGACCTGTACTAGAAAGACCCTAGCCTGGGATTTAGGATGCTTGGGCTCCAACTCTTAATCAGGAAGAGGTGCTTAATCTTTCTGAGTGTATTTCTACCTAGGAAATAACAAACTTGAATTATATGCTTCTAAATTATAATTTTCAAAAACTTAAAAAGATGATTCTTATGAATATAAAATAAATACATGTCAAGTGTTTTTATCAACTCATTAATAAATAAGGAACTCAGTAAAATGACAATACCAGTTAAAGGAGCATTTAAGGAACTAGGCATTTGTAGAAAATTGAATAAAGATATTTTAAGGGAAAAGACTGCTGTATTAGATACAAACCTAGTAAATCCCTACAGGGAAATAAACCACAATCTTCCAGGCTAGCTTTTCTGCCAGACAGAAATTATTTGGATCTCTGCTACGCAAAAATTTACAAGTTGGCAAGTAACTTCACTATATTTGGGATGTTGAATTAATAGTTTTAACAATGTCTATTAAAAGGGCTTTTCCAATTCTAAAAAGCCCTGAATCAATATTACTAGCACTTAATTATATTAATGGTAATTCAATTACTAAAAAAAATTACTTTGAAAATGTGACCTTTGGCAACTTCTGGCCCTTACTTTGCTGTTTGTTTTTGTTAACCTCATATTACAAGAAAGTAAGTTTTCTCTCCTAATGATTTATGATTAAAACATGGATAATTTTATTTATAAACATTCAAATTACCATGAAAACACCAATAAAGGAGAATCCTCATCAGTTCTCCTGATCAGGTCAGCTGATGTTTTTTGTTTTTTTTCTCTGAAACACTATTACGTGTTGGCCACAATCTCCATGTAATATTAATCTGCTACCATCTAATATATACTTTCTAATACCGTCTAATATCTTCATGTTTCATTATTTTGTTATTTGTTTTCTCATCTCAGAGGAGATTCCAAAGTTCTTTAGATTTTTTTTAGAATTCTTATGATTTTATAAATGCAATTTAATTATCTTTGTATCTTTGTCAAAAGGAGTTCAATCTGATGTATCCTAGAATTTTCTTTTCTTTCCTTTTCTTTTCTTTTCTTCCCTTTTCTTTTCTTCTTCTTCTTTTTTTTTTTCCTTCAGTGTGTCACCCAGACTGGTATGCAGTGGCAAGAACATGGCACATTGCAGCCTTGACCTCCTCAGGCTCAGGTGATCCTCCCACAACAGCCTCCTGAGTAGCTAAGACTACAGGTTTGCACCACCATGCCTGGCTAATTTTTGTATTTTTTGTAGCAACTGTTTCACAGTGTTGCCCAGGCTAGTCTCGAACTCCTGGACTCAAGCAATCCTCCTGCCTCAGCCTTCCAAAGTGCTGGGATTATAGGCATGCACCACGGCACCAGTGAATTTTCTATTGATATATTTCCAATTTGAAATTTAGGAATCTATCTAATATTTTATTTGCCTGTTTTCAAGTTTATTCTTGTTACACATAAACTAACATTTTATCCATACACCCTAGTTGTATTGTCCATGCATTTCTATTGTTTAAGTGTGGGTTTGTGCAGAGCAGAACCTGTAGCAAGCACCGAGTCTGACTAGTGTATTTGGGAGGTGACCCAGGAAGCAAAGGTAGACAATAAGGAAATGAAACAGCCAGGCCAAGGTGTGTGTGGAGCAGGTTACCATGTTGTGGACCACACCTCAGAGTTACCCTGATGGAGGACGAGGATGCTGAGGGTTTGTCCTCCAACTCAGTTCATTATTGGCTGAGGTCCTGACACTTCCAGTGGGAGGAAACTGTAGGAGAAAAGGGAAAACTTCCCCATTGCTCTTGGACGGTTTGATGAACATCAACTGACAAAAGGCAGATGAATAGGAAAAATGGCATACAAATTTATTAACGTGCCTTGGGGACAATCACAGACTGATGACCCCTAACACAATGGGGTACAGATGGTCATGTACCCCTCTTCTTAGGGGAAAGGGACATGGAGAAAGGTGGGTAATTTTGGGGCGGTGGGTAGTAAATGATTTTTAGGGGAATTCAATGGGCCTGAAGAACAAACAATGGCTTGGGACAAAATCTGTTGGGCCTGCAGAGTAGACAATGATTTATAACAAAAGTATGTAGGTGTGTTGACAGACTTCAGTCTCCCTTCACGAGACATTAGTTCAGTTCATGTAAATGCTGGGAAAGGACAAGAAATGATTGATTGTTTTTCTCCTCTGTGGGGCCTGGCCTTTAGGCAGACAAGGGAACTTCAGAGAACAACTTCATCCTGTGTTTGGGAGAAACAGAGGATTGAGAGACAGGAGAGCAGGGGAAGGTCAATATGTCAAAGCGCCATACTTTGGGGTATTGGTTGACAAGTCCCAGCAAAGCATCAGATGGAGAGTCACAGGGACAGCCGAGGGCATAAGGCCTGGGGCCATGTATTAGTCCATTTTTATGCTGCTGATAAAGACATGCTTGAGACTGGGAAGAAAAAGAGATTTAACTGGACTCACAGTTCCACATGGCTGGAGAGGCTTCACGATTGTGGTGGAAAGTGAAAGGCACATCTTGCATAGGAGCAGACAAGAGAAGACAGCTTGTGCAGGGAGACTCCCATTTTTAAAACCATCAGGTCGTGTGAGACTTATTCATGAGAACAGCATGGGAAAGATCTGCCCCCATGATTCAGTTACCTCCTGCCGGGTCCCTCCCACAACATGTGGGAATTCAGAATGAGATTTGGGTGGGGACACAGTCAAACCATATCATTCTACCCCTAGCCCCTCCAAAATCTCATATCTTCACATTTCAAAATCAATCATGCCTTCCCAACAGTCCCTGAAAGTCTCAACTCATTTCAGCATTAACTCAAAAGTCCACAGTTCAAAGTCTCATCCAAGACAAGGCAAGTTCCTTCTGCCTATGAGCCTGTGAAATGAAAAGCAAGTTAGTTACTTCCTAGATACAATAGGGGTACAGGCATTGGGTAAATACAGCCATTCCAAATGGTAGAAATTGGCCAAAACAAAGGGGCTACAGACCCTATTCAAGTGGGGCAGCCCAAAACCCAGTGGGGCAGTCAAACCTTAAAGCTCCAAAATAATCTCCTTTGACTCCATGTCTCACATCCAGATCACGCTCATGCAAGAGGTAGACTCCCATAGCTTGGGCGGTTCTGCCCTTGTGGCTTTGCAGGATACAGCCTCCCTCCCAGTTGCCTTCACAGGCTGGCATTGAGTGTCTGTGGCTTTTCCTGGTGCACGATGCAAGCCTTCAGTGGATCTCCCATCCTGGGGTTTGGAGGACGATGGCCCTCTTCTCACAGCTCCACTAGGCAGTGCCCCAGTAGGGACCAACCCCATGGTCCCTACTGCACTACCCTAGTAGAAGTTCTCCATGAGGGCCCCACCCCTACAGCAAACTTCTGCCTGGGCATCCAGGTGTTTCCATAGCTCTTCTAAAATCTAGGCAGAGGTTCCCAAACCTCAATTCTTTACTTCTGTGCCCTCACAGGCTCAACACCACGTGGAAGAAGCTGCCAAGGATTGAGGCTTGCACCCTCTGAAGCTATGGCCCGAACTTTATTTTGGCCCCTTTCAGCCATGGCTGGAGTAGCTGGGATGCAGGGCACCAAGTCCCTAGGCTGCACACCACAGGGACCTTGAGCACAGCCCACAAAACCACTTTTTCCTCCTAGACCTCCAAGCCTATGATGGGAGGGACTGTTTCAAAGGTCTCTGACATGCCCTGGAGACATTTTCCCCATTGTCTTTGGGATTAACATTCGACTCCTCCTTACTTATGCAAATTTCTGCCACTGGGTTGAATTTCTCCTCAGAAAATGGGATTTTCTTTTCTATTGCATTGTCAGGCTGCAAGTTTTCCAAACTTTTATGCTCTGTTTCCCTTTTAAAACTGAATGCCTTTGACAACACCCAACTCACCTCTTGAATGCTTTGCTGCTTAGAAATTTCTCCACCAGATACCCTAAATAATCTCTCTCAAGTTCAAAGTTCCACAGATCTCTAGGGCAGGGGCAAAATGCTGCTAGTCTCTTTGCTAAAACATAACAGGAGTTATGTTTGCTCCAATTCCCAACAAGTTTCTCATCTCCATCTGAAACCACCTCAGCCTGGACCTTATTGTTCATATCACTATAAGCATTTTTGTCAAAGCTATTCAACAAGTTTCCAGGAAGTTCCAAACTTTTTCACATTTTCCTCTCTTCTTCTGAGCCCTCCAAACTGTTCCAGCCTCTGCCTATCACCCATTTCCAAAGTCACTTCCACGTTTTCGGGTATCTTTTCAGCAATGCCTCAGTCTGCTTGTACCAATTTACTGTTTAGTCAGTTTTCATGCTGCTGATAAAGACATACCCAAGACTGGGAAGAAAAAGAGGTTTAATTGGACTCACAGTTCCATGTGGCTGGGGAGGCCTCACAATCCTGGCAGACGGTAAAAGGCATGTCTCTTGTGGTGGCAGACAAGAGAAGAGTGCTTGTGCGGGGAGACTTCTGTTTTTAAAACCATCAGATCTTGTGAGACTTATTCACTATCACAAGAACAGCACAGGAAAGACCTGCCCCCATGATTCAACCACCTCCCACTGGGTCCCTCCTACAACACATTGGAATTCAGGATAAAATTTGGGTAGAGACACAGCCAAATCATACCAGGCCATGAATGCCAAAGGGAGCAGCACCATCTACATGGATGTATCTGTAAAGGTGCTTTTGGTGAATATAACACTTTGTAAAGCTTGTATATATGGAGTCTTTAGAATAATGCCTGTTTTTGGTTTTTCGTGTCCTATTCAGCCAAATTTTAGTTGACCTTTACCCAGTTCTGAACTCCTTTGAGGCTTTTGTGCTAGAACAAGATTTGGGGAATTCAGATAGCAAGTAAGTGATCATACAGCTCTGAATTGTTAAGAGCTGGGAAAGGGAACTTGGAAACCATTTAATACACTTCGAACTTTACAGAGGATTAACTGGCCCCAAAATACCCAGTGGTGCGTAGTAAGCTCTTGTACTATGTATGATATCCCTTCCTACGGAAAGAAAAAAAAAAATTTTAGCTGATGTCGTGATTTATCAGCATAGGCTCCAGGTGAGAGTTATTGCCTGGAGTTCTTCTATTTCCTTTTAAACAACTAATGTCAGGCATATCTAGAATAAAAGCTGAAATTTTAAAAAATAAATAAACAACAAATTTCCTCTCCCTTCCCAGCTTTCCCCAAATCACTCAATTTCCTCCTCTGCTTCTCCTGTGGGCTAGAGTAGGCCCAGATATGGAGTGGCTGGGCCTTGACCACCTTCTTTGACCCGCTCTTACTTAGATAATCAGGACTTTTGATATCTATCAGAGTGGGCAATGGTGACTAATAGATAATCCACGATTTAGCATGGACAAATCTACCCACTGAGAATAAATAGGATTTGAGTAAGTGAAGGCATTTTTATTATAACTGTATGATCCAGGTATGGATTCCGAAATTTCATAGTTTTGCAACTAAGTGACCTAATATGTCATGCATTTTAAAGGCTCAAGTCTGGTTATTTCTGATGGATATTTTGGCTTCATAGTTTATTTATGTGATGGCTTGAATATTGATTTATTTAAATCATGATACATAGTCTAATTACTAATGTTTAGGCCAGGGCAACAATTTCACTTACTTTATGAAAGAGATTTCATTTCGCTGGAAAACTACACTCAGATCATGCAAACCTCTGTCCTCTGGAGCTGATGTGTAAAGAAAAGAAAGTTATTTGTGAACAGATTGGAGAGGGGATTATGAGATTAAAAGAAAGGGAAATGGATGAAGTGGGTCTTCTCTGAATGCCCTCAGCAGAAAGAACAAATCATGTTGTGTGTGTTAGGAGAATTGCTGTTTTATTTTGTCTCCCTGTGCATATGTTTGTGTATGAATGTGTATGTGTGTGGACATGTGAATGTTTGTATGCGTGAATTTTTACTGTGTTTGTTTCTAAATAAGCCCACTCATCCTAAAGTTCCGAAGAAGAATTCAATCTTTCCCAGTCTCTCAAATGTCATCTCTTCTTTGTTTCTACCTTTTCTTTTCTGCCTTTTCTGGTTTTGAGAATTTTATAAGATTCCATTTTTTAATTCCTTCAGCATATCAATTATTCTTATTTTTCCCCTTGTTAGGGGTTGTACTTGAGTTTGCAATGTACAGTGACAACTAATCCAAATCCACTTTCAAATAACACTATACCACTTCACAGGTAGTGTGAGTACTTTACAACAGTATTACCAATTTTCCTCTCCCATCCGTTACTACATTGCTGTCACTCATTTTATCCATAAGCTATAATCATCAAATTCTTTATTGCTATTATTTTGAACAAACTATTATCTGTCAGATCAATTAAGAATAAGAAAAATAAAATATTTTATTGTATGTTCATTCATTCCTTCTCTAGCCGTCTTCCTTCCTTCCTGTAGATTTGAGTTTCTGACCTATATCATTTTCCTTCTTTCTGAATAGCTTATTTTAACATTTCCTGCAAGGCAGGTCTATTGCCAACAAATTTTCTTAATTTTTGTCAAAGTCTTTATTTCTCCTTCATTTTTGAAGGGTAGTTTTCCTGGATGCAGAATGCTAGATGGGTGGATTTTTTTCTTTCAACACTATAAATATTTTGCTCCATTCCCTTCTTACTGCCTTGATTTCTGAAGAGAAGTCCAGTGGAACTCTTATCCTCTGCTTCTCTGTAGTGAAGATGGTTTTCCCTCTCTGGCTTCTTTCAAGCTATTCTTTGTGTCTTTGATTTACTGCAGTTTGAATATCATGGGCCTGCTGCTCAGTGTTCTCTGAGATTCCCGAATCTGTGATGTGGTGTCTGTCATTAATTTTGGAAAATTCTCAGTTATTATAGTTTTAAATATTTCTCCTGTGTTTTCCTATCTCTTTTTTTACTTCTGGTATTCCCATTTGTGTTATACATTTTATAATTATCCGATGGTTTTTTAATGTTCTGTTCTGTCCTCTTAACTCTTTTGTTTTTCTCTACATTTCAGATTTGAAAATTTCTATTGACATTTCTTCAAGCTTACTGTTTTCTCAGCCATGTCCAATCTATTAATGAACCTATCAAGGACATTTTCCATTTTTGATGCAGTATTTTTGACCACTAACCTTTCCTTTTAATCCTGTCTTAGAGTTACCTGGTTTCTATTTGCATTATCCATCTGTTTTTACACGTTGTCCACTTTTTCCATTAGGTCCTTTAGCATATTAATCATAATTGTTTTAACTTTATGATCTGATAATCCCAACATCTCTGCTTTATCTGAGTCTGGTTATGATGTCTTTTCTGTTTATTTAAACTGTGTGTTGTTGTTTTTTTGTCTTTTAGTATGCCTTATAATTTTTTTTATTAAGAGACAGACATGGTGTATTTGTAAAATGAGTGGAAGTAAATTAGTCTTTATTGTGAGGTTTTATGTTTACCTTGCTAGGAATTAGGTTTTATTTTTGCAGTTAGCTGCAGCTATAGGTGTCAGAGGCTAACATTTTCTCTAGCATCCTTGTTTGGTCTCCCCTGTTGTCTTTGGGTTTCCCTAGAGAGTTGTTCTTAATAAGGTCTGAGTCATGTAATTCCTTCCATCATATCCCCCTGTTGTTTTACAGGATGTGGTGGTCAGGGGCCACGGGGGGAGAAGTGTTCTGTGGTTTTTATTTTTTATTATTATTATTATTTTTTTTGAGACGGCGAGTCTCACTCTGTTGCCCAGGCTGGAGTGCAGTGGCATGATCTCGGCTCACTGCAAGCTCTGCCTCCCAGGTTCACGCCATTCTCCTGCTTCAGCCTCCTGAATAGCTGGGACTACAGGCGCCCGCCACCATGCCCAGCTAATTTTTTATATTTTTAGTAGAGACGGGGTTTCACCGTGTTAGCCAGGACGGTCTCAATCTCCTGACCTCGTGATCCACCCACCTCGGCCTCCCAAAGTGCTAGGATTACAGGTGTGAGCCACTGCGCCTGGCCTCTGTGGTCTTACTGGTAGGTCTCAGTCTTTTATCAAGCCTGTGTTCCTGGGCTGTGACCTTCATAAACAATTCTCCATTGTTCCCCCATCTTTAAATGAGACAGGAAGGCTAGAGGGGGCTGGAGTTGAGTGTTTCTCTTTCTCCAACTTGGTTTGGCTCTGATAAAGCCCCAGCCAGTTAGATGATGGTGAAACAGTTTACTTGAGGGTAGGCCTCATTAAGAACAGAATGCTCTCAGCATATTTCAAAATGGTTCCTTATTCCCTCCTCCTTCTGAAAGCATGATGGGATTTTTCTCTGATCTTTAATTCACGAAAGTAGGGGGACTCCCCCAAGACTGGACTCCTTGGAGTTTTTAACTCTGAGATTTTTGTCCCCACTGAGTCTCCAGCAATTTGTCCATTACAGTTTAGGTTTTCTCACCCCAGTGCTGGCTGCAGAAGAGATTCCTGCTTGTGGGCTTCTGCTCCAATATGTTGTAATTCTCCGTATCCACCTGTCTGTCTCTCCAGTTTTGGAAGAAGTGATTTGCCTTGTGACCTGAATTCTTTGATGGATCTAAGACGAGTTTTTGATTTTTCAGTGAGAATGAGAGTGAAGACTTTCAAGCTCCATATATGCCAGGACTGGAAACCAGAAGTCCTCCTCCTTTTTTGTTTCCTGACACTTTGTTAGACGTAGGATCCAAGCTGGTGATTTCAGCATTTTCCCTCAACAATGTGTCTGCTTGGATGTGGGGATGAGAGATGGGAGGCTGAGATGAATTTCAGGGTTCATCATTTGTGTTGAGTGGATGGAAGTATGATTAATTTATAAGCTTTTCACGTGTGTAAATCTGCCTCTTGCCTCTCCAAGCCCCAGTTACAAGAGTAGCATGAGGAACTTGTTATCTTAGAACATAATTTATCAAACGTTAAATGTAGTTATTATTATTGCTTCCAAATTCTGTGATTTTTGAAATTAGAGTTGCATTGATAAAACTTCATTAAAGATCAAGCAACAGCTAGATGATCCCTCTGTAAGCTTCTACACTCCATTCACTTCAAATTTATTGAGTCTCTAATGTGCTAGGTATTCTTCCAGGCATTGGAAATACAGCAATAAATCAAATGGCCAAAAACTTCAAACTTCCTTGCATGTTGATGCCATATTCTAGGTTAGATAAAAGTTAAAAACAAGCATGTAAAATATACAGTCTACCAGATGGAGACAAGATGTATGGAGAAAAATTTAGGGAATATATATTGAGATGTCAGTGAAGGGAGATGGCTCTTTGAAATAGGGCAGTGACAGCTAAGTTAATTAAGTGACAAGAGCCTTCAGGGCAAGGGAAAAAACAAGTAAAAGTTCTAAGGCAGAAAATACTCAGAAGAGTCAAGGAACAGCTGGAGGGCACCATATGGCTTTCACTCAGAGTGAAAATGGGAGCCACTGGAGAGCTTTGAACACAAAAGAGGCATGACTTGATTCATGCTTTGAAAGGTTTACTCTGACAGTTGTATGGAAAATAAATGGGAGGAGAACAAGAGTACATGCAGGGAGACCAACAAAAGGAAGAGATGATGGTGGTTTGCACTAGTGTGTTTCAGAAGTGGTGGGGTGTTTTTGGATTTTGGATATGTTAAGCATATAGTGGATGCTATTTGACGAGGGACTGAGTATGTGGTATGAGCAGAGAGAGGAGTCATAGTATCAAGTTGTTGTTTACAGAGATGAGGACCACCGTGGGAGGAGTTGGTTTCGGTGGAACCATTAGGGGAACATCTGGAGCTCTGCTTGGGGAATAGTTGAAGTGTTTGGCAGACAGCATCGGGAAAATGTTGAGTGTGCTTGGATATATTAATCCTAAATTCAGTGCAGAGGTACAAATATAAATTTGGAAGTCATAAGCAAGGAATAGACTTTTAAAGCCTTGAACTGGATGAAATCACCTAGGGGTAAGTGAAGGGAGAAGAAAAGTGATTGATAGAACACTTCTGTATTAAGGGGCTAGTGAGATGAGGAGAAAGCAGCCCAGGAGTCCGTGAGCTGTGCTGATGCACTAGGGACTGGATCCTGGAAACAGCTGACCATGCTGTCTTTAAGATCTTTCTTAGCCAAGGTATAACTGTCTTCATCTGAGGATAGTACCTTAATTTGGAGTTTGTGCTATTACTTATTTGTCATGAGAACATTAAGTCTATTCTTTTTTCTATCAAATTACCAAAGGCCATTCTTTCGCTTGTTGAATCTAGTTCACCAAATAGGCTATGCTTATTTTTATAGAGCCCTGTCTTGTGCTCCTGTGATATGCCTCATAGAAACTAGGAGACTGCATGTCTAGGCTGTGGCTTTGGGCAACTCATTTATGCCTGTGTTCCTGTCTGAAAATTCATTCATTTAGTTGCCCAGAAAAATTCTGATGTATGCTTGTTTCCCAGTCATCTGTCCAGTCCAGTATTTGCCTCATTTAAAAAAATTGTCAGTGAAATAACAACATTAGATGAAATATTTTCAGCCATCTGGTCAACAGTGTCAAGCCAACCAGAACATGGGTCACCTAGTGTTTATGAGAGGAAGATACAAAGTCTAAAGGAGAAAAAAAATGACTTTTGCCTTGTAAAAGCTCACTGAGTGTGAAGCATCATACAAATGTGCATGTCATTTTCTTCATTGTTTATTTTCAGAAAAACGTGTTAATTCCAAAAAATAATGTGTGTCTTTTTATAAGTGCTTAAAAGCTTGAAAATAAAGTAACTTGTATATAATAAAACAAAGTGTATGATAACAGCAAAATTCCATATTCGCTTTCAAAATGTCACAAAGCAGAGTGATGCATTCAGTAGTGGAATGTCGGTGGAGGCCAAACAACTGATATTTTTATTGACCGTTCTTCCGGATTTCTTTAGAAACAAGCTATAATTAAGGACTACACGACAGACTTTCCACAATAGATTTCTTCTGCTATTTTTCTGTCAATTAATTATAATTTGTTCAACAAATGGGAAGTGTTTAATTTTACTCAATAAAAATGCAAACATGTCAGCTCAATGCTGTGTACACACCTAGTGGTGACTATATGTCTAAATTGTGAGACCCGAAGTCAAGTCATCCCTGCAACAGAAAATACCCAGGATACAGTATCATTGCAAGCAGTGAGAAGATGGCTCAGGCTTCCAAGTTCTGGAGCTTTCCTTGATTAAATGCAAATCATGTGTGACTGGAAAAAATTCTCAGAACATTAAAATCTAGTACTAGCCTAGGAAATGAGACTCAGGGATTGCATTAAGTGAAATGATTCCAGTCATCCTATCACAAACCCACCTGCTTGCTAAAAAAGTAAGAGAGCATTTTAATAGAAGGACTTTTGAAAACTACTAAGAACAAATGCAAGTAAAAAGTGAAATACACATACACACACACAATTGCTTGATAAAGGGGATGTTGGAGTCAATTTAATTGACAGAAGAGTTTAATTCATGTTCTAGATAAATTATGAATATTAGAGAATCATAAAATTGCCCTGATGCTTGGTCCTAATTATTTAGTAATATTCTGAGCCTGAGATCATCAACACAAGTCTGAATTACAGACGAATGTTAAATAGGAAAAAGTGGTGCAAAAGAGAGAAGTCTTGTTAATAATACAAGTAATAGAAATGGCACTAAAATGTTAAACTTATAATATGTATCAAAGTCTTCACTGGAAACTTTCAATATGTGGTATTTGAGTCTAATAATAACTTTCCAATATAGATCTTATTTTTTTGTCATACTACATCAGATCACTTCTCTTGATTTATATTTATATTTGTATTATATGTTTTGATTAGAGTATAATTGGTATATAGTACAATGCACATATCTTAGATATTCAGTTTAATGTATTTTCATACTTGCATACATCTGTGTAACCACCATCCAAAAAATATACAGAATATTTTTATTATCCCGAAAATGTTCCTCCTGCCCTTTCATGCAGCAGGTCTTTTCATTCTGATGCTTTGACATCATGGGGCCTTCCTGACTCTGGAGTGGTCACCCCTCCTAGGGTTATTTAGCTCATTCTTAAGATAGCAAAACACTTTCTCAGGAGCATGCTTCTCACATGCAGACCAACTTATCAGAAGCCCACACCTCAACCTCCTTTGTAGAGCTATCACAGGGTTCTCACACTCGAGTCATTATTCAGTCCTAATCACCCCAGGGAACTGGGGACAGCCGTATCCCAGAGCCCAGTGAAATTATTAAAACTGGGAATTATAAACTGTTTATTCTTCTTTGCCTGTTCTCTCCCATGGAAACCACAGTAAAGGGCCTTGCCCACATTTTCCTCCTTTCCTCTGACCGCCCAGTGTCATGGTGTGCCCTATTCTCTTAAAAACCATGAGTAGCAGTCTTTTCAGTGACAATCACATCTTGATTTATTGGTCTTATAATACCTGAATAATAGTAAAACTTGCATTTTTAAACTTTTTTTTTTTTTTTTTTTTTGAGACAGTGTCTCGCTCTGTCGCCCAGGCTGGAGTACAGTGGTGTGATCTTGGCTCACTGCAACCTCCACCCCCTGGGTTCAAGCAATTCTCCTGCCTCAGCCTCCCAAGTAGCTGGGATTGCAGGTATGCACCACCATGCCTGGCTAGCTTTTGCATTTTTAGTAGAGATGGAGTTTTGCTATGTTGGCCAGGCTGGTCTCAAACTCCTGGCCTCAGGTGATCCACCGGCCTCAGCCTCCCAAAGTGCTGGGATTACAGGCATGAGCCACTGTGCCTGGCCACATTTTAAAACACTTTACACTCGGATTTCTCACAGCCCTGAGGCAACTGTAATGTTTCTATCATCATAGACTACATTTTTGTCTTTGTCTTTGAACAGTTTGACTATCTTGTGTCTAGGTGTGGATTGCATTGTGTTTCTCTTACTTGGCATTTCTTAAGCTTGTTGGACATGTAGATTGAGGTTTGAATCAAATTTTGAAAGTTTTCAACCATGATTTTTTAGAACATATTTTCTCTCCTTCGCGTCTCTCCTCTTGTTCTGGTACTACCATTTCACCTGTGTTGAAGCACTAACTGACATCCCACAGGTCTCTGAAGCTGTGTTTATTTTTCTTCATTCTTTTTTCTTTCTGCTGGTCTTGAGAGTGGATAATCTTTGCTGAGTGATCATTAAGTTCACTGATTATTTATTCTATCAGCTCAAATCTGCTGTTGAGTTCCTCCAGTAAATGTCTAATTTTATTTACTGTCCTTTCAAATCCAGAATTTTCATTTGGTTCATTTTTATCATTCTGTTCTATATTGACAGTCTCTATCTGGTGAACCATCATCATATTTCCTCTAATTCTGCAAGCATAGTCCCCTTCAATTCTTTGAGTATATTTATAATATCTTCTTTGTAGTCTTTGTGTGTTAAACCCAACATCTGGGCCCTCTCAAAGAGAGTTTCTATTGAATGACTTTCCCCCTATGCATGGGTTACACTTTCCTGTTTCTTTTAATGTTTGATAAGTTTTTGTTGAAAACTGCATATTTTAGATAATATATTGTGGCAACTCTGTATTCTGATATCCCCAGGCTGTGTTATTGCAGTGTTTTGTTTGTTTACTGACTTTCCTAGACTAAGTCTGTGGCATGTTTACCTCCATAGGTATGGCCTCTGATGTTGTCTTCTCTCTCTCTCTTTGTTTTCCTGGTGTTTTCTATCTTTTTAAGTCAGGCTTCCTAAGTCTTGCCAGTGGATCAGCACACTTTGCTAGTGACAACTGATTAGTCACAGCTTGTCTTTAAACTGCTTGAGTGAGTTCGTTTCCGGTCCTTTGCTGTCGGATTTTTAAAACTGAGGAAGTTAAGAAGTATGGCCTGTGTTCATCCAGGGACTCTTAGTTCCAAAGGCCCTCTCCAGCCTCTTCTCAGTTGGCCCAAGATGAGTGACATCTTAGCAAGGCTCTCTTTTGCTGGATCTTCATGTTAAATTTCTGGCTGATCAGCTTTTTTTTTACTTTCCCCACTGATATCACAGCAATATTAGCCTCCCAAGATTGTCACCGAGATCTATATTGTTTGAACAATACCCCTGGGATTTTTCCATGGAACTTGGGGGATTTTTTTTTCCGGAGGATTTTTCTGTGCTCTGCTTCAAATAAAGTCATCCTTGTGTGGCAGTGCTGTGGAGCTATCAGTATTCATGGGAGGCCCTGCTTTCCAGGGCAGAAGTTACATGTTATGGAGCTTAGATTGGATGTGAGCAACCCCTGGCTAAAATGCTACAGACTCCACTGTTTATAACCAGATTCAATGGATTTTCTTGAAAAAATCCTTTTCAATTTGTTGTGTGTCCTTTGGCCAATATCTAGACATTTTTAATTATAACTGAGAGAGGAATGGCCAGGTTCTTCACATAGATACTCTACCACCATAGATCACTTTGTTCTTGGATTTCAGAGGAATCACACAGGATGTACTTGTCTATGTGTGTGTATCTGGCTTCTTTTGACAATTTAAATAATTTTCCACTTTACTACTCATATAAAAGTTGCTCTACTTTTTAAAACTTTTCACTTACAAATTTCACTTAGAAACTTCATTAATACTATGGAGAGTTACTTGTGTACCCTTTACCCAGAATCTCCCAATATACTATGATCAGAGCAAGGAAACTGACTATACAATATATTAACTAAAGTACAAACTTTATTTGAACACCGCTTACACTGCTTTAAAACCCTTGTTAGACAAGGCTACCATGTGTGATCTCTCGGTGTTGATATCTGCTGATTTCTAATTCCTGTTGTAATTCACGATTTTTTTTTATTCGATGAGTCATTCTGTATTGTATTCTGGACATTTTGAGTATGAAATTATGAGACTCTGATATTTAAATCTATTGTTTTAGCAAGAAATAAATGGGTTAGTTTTCGAGTGCACATTCTGGCCTACTTTTGTGGGCTGTTATTTGAAGTTAATTTTATGTTCGAAGCCTATTCAACACTATTTTGGCCTGCCCTAGTTTGCACTACCCAGAGGCCATTTGTAATTAGGGGGTATTCCATGTTCTAGTTCATTTCTCCAAGCTTTTTTTCTGTTAATTCTGGTTGATTTCATTCACTTAACCATTTGGGTGTATCTCCAGGACTTGATACACATGTATGAATATGTTTTCTTCCAGATTCCTCCTTTTTAGGTGGCAGCGAAGAGATGGAAGCAGAGACTCTTTGCTGTTGTTCGCTTAGTTTAGTGTGCAGTGGAGATAACAGGCAGGCCTCTGTCCCCCAGTCTCCATGGACCCCAGCAGGGAGGGGGCCAAATGTCATCCCTGCTCATGACAGTGCAAAGTCAGTGCACTCTGCAGTGCCGAGAAAGAAGGAGGGAGGGAGGGAGAGAGGGAGAGAGGAAGGGAAGGGAAGGGAAGGGGGGAAGGAGGGAGGGGGAGGGAGGGAGAGAGGGAGAAAGGGAGGGAGGGGAAAGAAGGAAGGAAGTGAAGGAGGGAGGGAGGAAAAGGAAGGAAGGAAGGGAGGGAGGAAGGGAGGGAGGGAGGAAGGGGAAGGAAGAAAGAAAGGAAGGAAGGAAGGGGATAAGATGTAAACACAGAATTGTTTTGGCTGTGATTCAAACATTGCTGATGGATTTGCAGCACAGGAAAGGCTAAGAAGGCTCATTTTTAACAACGTTTCAGAAAAGCCCCAGTACCGTTGATAGCATTCTGCAGGAGCAGGACCACAGAATCGGTCCTTGGCAATGTTTAGGAAAAGTGACTCAAAGAGCTGTGGGGTGCTGGGATGGTAGATGATTGGTTGTGTTATCTTACCCCACAATGCATGAAAACAGGTCTGTTAATGACCTGTCTGCAGTAGAAGTGTGTGGAGTGAGTCCAGGCAGACTCAGCAGAGAGTGCACCAACTAAATACCATGGGCCCCAAGAAACAGATCAACGCACAGAATAGAAAACCTTCTGGAGAGTCTGCCTGTGAGTTAAGACCCCATGGAAGAAAGCAGAGCTAAGAAATGAGGGGGGAGAGAGGAAGAGAGAGAGAGAGAGAGAGACAGAGAGACAGAGAGAGACCTGAATTTTTCCTCGCCTTAACCCATGCCTGGTTCTGATTTTGCTAGTTACACAAACTTTTCTGCATAAGTTTAATTTACATTTGATTGTATGACTTGTAACTGAAAGTATCCTAACACATAATGTTCCTGCTAAACAGAGCAGTCCCACAAATCAATACCAACAACATGAATCAATAAAACACACAATGCAACAGGGAAGTGTGTATATAATGTAAATGGGAAATTTACACACAAGAAAGATCCAAATAGAAAGTTAACAGAAAAATCAATTCCATCTCATTAAAATAGAAAATACAAATGAAAGCAGCAGAAGCTACAGAGTTGCCCTATTAAACTATGAGTTTAACAGAAAATAAACGGTTTGAAAGTATCCAGTGGTAAGTCTGTGTGGAAAGGGGTAGTTTTATGATAGCGTAGATCAATGTAATCCTTGCGAATGTAACTTGATATCCAGTGCAGGTTTCATTTAAATTTTTCCTGCACCACAGAGAACACACCAGATGCTCGTGTAAATGAAAGCTTTTTCAACCAAATTTTGTACCAGCACCACCAGTTATCTGCGGTGAAATGGGTTATTTTGATAAATAAAGTGTGTTGTTGGAATGTGTGTACTCCAACATTTTGTACCAGTGCCACCATTGTTATCTGCGGTGAAATGGGTTATTTTGATAAATAAAGTATGTTGTTGGAGTACTCCTCAGAAAAATAGTGTTCACTGCCAGCACATCATCACTCAACATACATGCCTGATGTTTTCAAGTAATGTCTTCTTGCTTCTAGTACATCCCACAGTCTAACTCTGACTGGTAAAATATACATATGTAATATCACCCTACAGAACAACAATCCGTCACAGCTACTCAGAGCACGTAATTCAAATGACCCTTCAAGTTAACACATCAACTTATATTTAGCATTAGGAGATATACCTAATGTTAAATGATGAGTTAATGGGTGCAGCACACCAACATGGCACATATATACATATGTAACTAACCTGCACGTTGTACACATGTACCCTAAAACTTAAAGTATAATAAAAAAAAATGCTTAACAAACCAACGAAGTATTTGCTTTTCATCTCTTCCTTTAACAAATATAAAAAAAGTAAAATAACTGAAAAGAACATCTTGTGGTGTACTCTGTTTTATGGTTGGATTTAAAAGCAGTGCAAAATATGTGGGCATAAAACTGCCTGCAGGGCATAAAAACTGTCATGAAGTTAAGGAAATAGGCAAATAATTATTTGAGGACAAGGAATATATTCTATCTCACCTCTTAGGCTAAATTTTTGTGTGCCAAGAATTTATTAAAGAATGTTTACAAACGTGAATGCCAGTGTTAAGGGTATAAATTTCCCATGATGCTCCAAGTGAGGTGTTTGTTATTTGTTTTAACTTTTAAAAAATCAAATGCACATTATGGTAAAATCAGAACAGATATTGAGCAATACATTTTTAAGTGAATAATGCTTCACAGATCATAACACCTCAAATTGATTTTGCTTCTTTGATATATTACGCCACTGAAAATTGAGAAAACAAACCACTATTATTTACTGTTAACATTAGTTGTTCTGTAGAAATTAAATTTGACTTCACCAGAAATACGTGGTAAACTGTGAACAGCTTACAATTTATAATATGCAAGTTAAGAATGAGCAAGCCAAAAAAAAGTTTAATACTTTTTTTCTTCTGAAGCACCAGACTTCAAACTGTTGACATGATTTTGCCTGTTTTGATGAAATACACAAGAACTTATCAGAATATTATTTAACAGCGTAGCACTCTTCCATGAGTCCAATAGACCCATAGTGCCCAGCAATAGAAACATGGGTCATGGACCATGGGAGTCATTTTGTCAGGGCAAGCCCAGGGAGCACTGGGGTGCACATTGTCTGCCCTCTTGACTCTTTAGCACGTCCCTCCCATCTATGTTGGTGTCCTATGGTGAGTCTGGTCAGAACCAGAGATCACTCCATCTTTGGCCTTCTAGGTAGCGCAGGAAGGAGAAATGAAGACATTCTATATCAGGGCTTTAGGGTCTGTGTGGAGAGTCTCTCATCACTTCTAGGAAGTCTATGGACGGCATTCTGATCAAAAGACACAATCAGGCTGGGCATGGTGGCTCATGCCTGTAATCCCAGCAGTTTGGGAGGATGAGGCAGGTGGATCACTTGAGGTCAGGAGTTCGAGACCAGCCTGGCCAACATGGTGCAATGCCATCTCTACTAAAAATACAAAAATTAGCCAAGTGTGGTGGCGCGTGCCTGTAATCCCAGTTACTAGGAGGCTGAGGCAGGAGAATTGCTTGAGCCCGGGAGACAGGGGTTGCGGTGAGCCAAGATCACACCATTGCACTCTAGCCTGGGTGACAGATGGAGACTCCATCTCAAAAAAAAAAAAAAAAAAAAAAAAAAGACACAATCGTTCAGGTTACAATGGCACCTGATACAGATGCGGAGAATAAATGTTCACATACTATTCAGCAGCCTTTGTAAAATAGAAAAATAGCTTCTCTTTTAGTATTTTATAGACTTTATTATAGTTCTATTACACTTATAAAGTAATATGCTATTACAGGAAATGGGTTTACATAAATGGCATCTAGACAACTTTAAATCCGAATGCTAAGACATCAGAGCAACTCTCTTAGTCCAGGAGACAGATCCCAAAGTGCAGGTTTAGGTTGTGATTTCATATATTTAGAGAAGTGGTAATGTAAAGCTACAAAAGACTTCAGAGCTTAGTTCTGCACTTCATTTTCAGGTAGTAACAATAATAATAATAATATTTAATGCTGATGTTAGAATACCTACTTACTAGGAACTATTCTAACACCTTCCCTGTATTTGTGCTAATATGCAACTCAAAGTACGGGCCTTGGCTGCCACTGATCAGATCCGTGACCTGGGAAACATGGGGTCCTCTGTTTTGCAAAAAATAGGATTAAAAACTCACCTGATTTCAGAGGATTGTTATGAGGAAAAGGAAGAGAAATCGTATTTTCTTTTCACCTTATAGCTTTGATTTCTGGGTGTAAACACAATCAAAACTGGACCAGGCTTCTCTTTTCGTTCCACAGTAATTATTTTAAATTCTTTGTTTAAAACATGGTGATACGATCTCAACCCATTCTCTTGGCAGTATTGTTCACTAATCACATAGCTCAATCAGCATGAACTTAGGAGAAGAGCAGGGGAGTGTGGACACTGTCCATGCATTTACTACACACACATACTAGCAGCTTTGATGAGAATCATGTGCTGAAATTTGGTGTGAAAAATTAATTCTCAGTCCTGGTACATACCTTTGCTGTGACATATACCACTGTCTTTAATTTTTTTTAAAATAATCTTTGTATTTTACAATAGTTTCTGGTTTATAGAAACATTGTGAAGACAGCACAGCATTCCCACATACCACATCCCCATTATCCCCACTGTTAACATCTTACATTTAGTACCATACATTTATAAAGATTCATAACCCAGTATTGATATATTAACTAGCCTCCACGCTTTGTTCATATTCCATCCTTTTCATCTACTATCCTTTCACTGTTCTAGGATCCTGTCCAAGATACCGCATTGCATTTAGCTGTCATGTCCTCCCAGGCTCTGGTTGGCTACAACAGTTTCTCAGACTTACATTGTTTTTGATGACCCTGACGTTTTTGGGGATGACTGGCCACATATTTTTTAGAATGCACCTCAATTGGGAATTGTACAATGTTTTTATTATCCATAGACTGAGGTTATGGGTTTTTGAGAGGAACACCACATAGGTCAAGTACAGTTCTCATCATACTATCAGTGCAACTTGTCACCTTTGATGATAACCTTAAACACCTGGCTGAGGTGGTGTCTGCCACGTTGCTTCCCTGTAAAGTTATTCCCTTCTTCATGCAATACTCTGTATACTTAAGAAGGAAGTCATTATGCCCAACTCACACTTTAAGGACTAGGGCATTATTCTATATCTCCTGGAGGGAAAACTACGTAAATCATTTGGAATTCTGAAAGGTAAATTTGTCCTTCTCCCTCATTTATCAATTGACTCAATCATTTGCTTCTATCAGTAGAGACTCCTGGATATTTATTTTATACTCTGGGTTATAACCCAACATTACTGTATTTATTTTGTTACTCAAATTGCTCCAGCGTTGGCCATTGGGAGAAGATTCTGTTAGCTCCTTTGTTCCTTTGACATGCCCAGCATGATTATATTTTTTAAATTACATTTTCTTTCTTACATTCTGGCATTACAAGATATTCCACACTTATATTCTGTTTTTTTCTCCAATCCTAGAACTAGCCATTTCTAAGAGCCCCAGTTCATTTCAGTACAGAATGGTATTAGAAATCAGGATGTGGGCTGGGCGCAGTGGCTCATGCCTGTAATCTGAGCACTTTGGGAGGCCAAGGTGGGTGGATCACGAGATCAGGAGATCGAGACCATCCTGGCTAACAAGGTGAAACCCCATCTCTACTAAAAATACAAAAAATTAGCTAGGCGTGGTGGCAGGTGCCTGTAGTCCCAGCTACTTGGGAGGCTGAGGCAGGAGAATGGCGTGAACCCGGGAGGTGGCGCTTGCAGTGAGCCGAGATCCCACCACTGCACTCCAGCCTGGGCAAGAGAGCGAGGCTCCATCTCCAAAAAAAAAAAAAAGAATCAGGACATGGGCGTGAAGGAAATTCATTTATACTGGAGTGCTGTTGCTTCTAAGCCCTCTCAGCTTCCAAAGCAAGAGAATATATGTATTTATAATGACCATATACATATACACATACATATAAACATGTCTATAAATATTTCTCTATATACCCTTCTGTATCTATATTTAATCAGTTACATCATGGATCATTCTAGCCTCCTCCCTTGTTTATCTGTAAACTCTCACTTCAACAGATAGAATCCTGGCTTTCCATTTACCACCCACTTGCTTAAATTTTTTTAAGGCCAGAAAATGTGTAGTGGTTTCAGATATTACCAATGAAGCTGCAATTCATTCCTGACTATATCTTCTTATTAATATACGCACTCCTTTCTGTTGAGCATGTACTATGGAGTGGCATCTTCTACCTCTGGCAAGATGGAGTAGAAAGGAACAGAATGGCAGCCCTGCTGATACCTTGATTTCAGCCCATTACTGAATGGGCTTACAACCTATGCCAGACTTTTGACCTACAAATCTGTAAGATAATAAATTATCATTATTGGATTAGGGTTAGGGTTTCAGCCTAACTATTTGAACCTATATGTATCTTTCAGTCTAAAGTGAATCTCTTGTAGACAGCATATAGTCTGATCATGTTCTTTTTTTAACTCATTCTGCCAATCTGTGCCTTTCAACTGTATTATTTTATTTTTTAATATTTAATGTAATGACAGATAAGGTAAGATTTACAACTGGGGTTTTTATATTTGTTTTCTGTATGTCTTAGGTCATTTTTATTCCTCTCACTGCCTTCTTGTGCATTAAATATGTGTTCTCTAGAGTACACTTTAATTTCCTTGCTGTTTCTTTTACTACATTAAAAAATTATGCTCTTAGTGTTTTCCCTGAAGATTATAATCATCACCATAAAGCAATCAAGCTCAAATTAATACTAACTTTATTTTAGTAGCTTACAGAAATATTGCTTCAAAGTTTATCCCCTTTTATATTTATTATTGTCATATAAACTACATATTTATGTATCATAAGTATATAAGCACAGTTTAATAACTTTTGGTTTATTCAGTTGTATTTTGATCCCTATGGAAGTAGAAAATTGTTATTAAAGTACATTGGCATTGTCTTTTATATTTACCTATGTAATTACATTTACCAGGGTTCTTTATTTGTTGTATGGCTTCTGATTACTCTGTCTATCCATTTGTTTTTTTCATTTTAGCCAAGAGACTCTAGAGTTTCTTGTAAAGCAGGTGTGTTAATGATGGATGCTCTCAGTTTTTAAAACCTGGGAATGTCTTAATTTTGCCTTCGTTTTTGAAGGGTAATTTTACTAAATACAAAATTCTTGGTTGACAATCTTTTTCTTATGACAAGGTTAAATATATCATCCCATTGCCTTTTGACTTCCATTATTTTTCATGACAAGTCAGCTTTTGATCTTGTTGTTGAGCCCTTGTGCTATGAGATTTTTTTTTTCTTGCTTGCTTTGAAGAGTCTCTCTTTGTCACTGTCTTCTGTCAGCTTGACTATTATGTGCTTAGGTGTGGAGTTCATTGAGGTTTTTATTTTATTTGGAATTTGTCAGGCCTCTTGGATATGCTGATTAACTTTTTGTATTATGTTTAGAAAGTATGAGGTCATTATTTCTTCCAGCTATCTTTGTGACCTTTCCCCTCTGCCCTCTCCTTCTGGAGTTCCTATTATGCATGTGTTTGTACAATTGATGGTGTCTCCCAGTCTCTGAGACTCTGTTCATTTTTCTTAGTCTTTTTATCTGTTTCCCCAGACTGGTAATCTCAATTGACCTATCTTAAAATTTACATTTCCCTGGTTCTTTATTCTGTCAGATCAAATCTGCTGTTGAATCCTTCTTGTGGATTTTCATTTGCTATATTATAGTTTTCAATCGCAGAATGTCTATTGGTTCTTGTATGTAATTTCCATCTTTTTATTGCAGTCCCTCATTCTATGGGACTTGAAGACTTGTACATATTAACAAGCTAATTCTAAAATTTAGCAGGAAAGGTAAAGAGACTATAGTATCTAAAACAATTTTGGAAAAAAGAACAAATCTTGAAGACTAACACTACCTAATTTTACCTATTACTATAAAGCTACAGTAATCATGAAAGTCTTATTGTCAATAGTGTAGATACATAGATCTATGGAACAGAATTGAGAATCTAGAAATTAACCCATACTAATACAGTCATCTGAATTTCAACAAAAGTTCAAGAGAAGAGATAGTCTTTTCAACAAATAGTCCTATAAGAATTGGACATCCATAATAAAAAAATGAACCTAGATATACACCTAGCACCTTACACAAGAGTAACTAAAAAGGGATTATGACCTAAATGTAAACAAATACTTCTAGAGGAAAATATGGGACAAATTCTGCTTCATTGGGTTGGGCAAGCATTTCTTAGATACTGCACCAAAAACATGACCTATAAATGGAAAGACAATGGATAAATTGGACATTTTTTTTGAGACAGGGTCTCACTCTGTCACCCAGGCTGGAGTGCAGTGGCACGTCATGGCTCACTGCAGCCTCAACCTCCCAGGCTCAAGGGATCCTCTCACCTCAGCCTCCCACGTAGCTGGGACCACAAGTGCACATCACCATGCCTGGCTAATTTTGTTATTTTTTTGTACAGACAGGGTTTTGACATTTGCCCAGGCTGGTCTCGAACCCCTGGCCCTCAAGCAAACTGCCTGCCTTGGCCTCCCAAAGTGCTGGGATTACAGGCATGAGCCAACATGCTGAGCCTGTACTTACTAAAGTCTTTTGCTCTGCCATAGATACTGTTAAGAGATTATGAAGACAAATTACATACCAGAAGAAAATCATTGCAAATTTCATTTGAACAGAGCTTGTATCCAGAGTATGTAAGGAACACTCAAAAGTCAGCAATAAGAAAACAAGCAACCCAATAAAAAAAATGGTAAAAGAGTTAAACAGATACTTTCGCAAAAAAGGTATATAAATGACAGATATGCATATGAAAATATGCTCAACATAATCATTAGAGAATGGTGAATTAAAACTATATTGCAGTACCAATACACACCTATTAGAATGTCTTTTGAAAAATTGCAGAATAAATGCTGGTGAGGATGTGGTGGAACAACTGAGCTCTTACACATTTCCTCTGAAAAGCAAATGGTAGAGCGACTTTAGAAAATAGTTTATCAGGTTACACAAAGTAAAACATACACCTATCGTATTACCAGCATTCTCATTTCTAGGAAATGGAAACTCATGTCTCACACACACAGACTTGTACATAAAAAGTGACAGCTGCTTTATTCATAATTGCCAAAATTTAAGTCCTCCAGATTTCCTTCAACTGATTAATTGATAAACAAACTGCTGTACATCCATATAATGAGATGATTTTAAAAAAACTCTTGATTCATGTAACAAAAATAGATGAATCTAAAAATGAAGGAAGACCAAAAACTACATATTGTATGATTTTATTTACATTCCTCTGAGAAAGGCAAAATTATAGGAGAAAAAAGAGATTGGTGGTTACCTGGGGCTGGAAAATGGGGAGAGGTATTATCAATGAAGAGGTAACATGGGAAAATGTAGGGAGTGATGGTATCGAAGTGGTGAACACAAGACTATGCATTTGTCAAACCCAATAGAACTGTACAACAAAAAAATACATTTTTACGGTACTTAAACTTTAAAAAAATCTGCCAGGGCGTAAGCACAAAGATGAAGTTCATACTTCAACAAATGAATCTGACTGTATTACAAGTGAAACATATGCCTACATAGAAGGGGGCGGGGGTGCAAAGAGCTGGCCAGAGTAACAATATGCTGACTTGATTTTGTAAAGCTAAAGACCAGAACGACTGCAATTTTAGTTTTGACTAACTCGTTTATTTCTACAATCCTGATACATAGGGAAATGATACCTATGGAAATCTATAGTTCTCTAACAATTTGTTATTTGATCTAGAACTTGTAATTTCTCTATATTTTCTGATTTGCCATGTCCAACTGCCTCTACTTGGCTTTCAGGCAATATTCACCATCATTAGGACCCACCTTATGTAATTAACTTTACTTTAAACTCTCTTATAACCTTCCTTTCTTAGTCTATTCATTTTGCCCCCTTCATGTACCACACCATACTTCCTCTGCCAGATTGAGGACATATTCCCTCGGATTTTTTAATTCACCTTGCTCTTAAATTTGCCTCTGCCTCTGCTCATCTATGGTTTGTCCCTGACCATTTCTAAACTCTCCTCCAGCCTCCCACTTCTGCTGATAGTAATTGGCATGTAGCTAATATGAAGAGAGGATTTTTGTGTGCAGGTGTTTATCTTGGTGTTTATGGTGGTATCACACTTAATCCTCATCTCAAATTCCAAGGTATTTTCTTCTCTGAAATTTTTTTGGTTTTTTTTTTTTTTTTTTTTGAGATGGAGTCTCGCTCTGTCGCCCAGGCTGCAGTGCAGTGGTGCAATCTTGGCTCACTGCAAGCTCCACCTCCCAGGTTCATGCCATTCTCCTGCCTCAGCCTCCCGAGTAGCTGGGACTACAGGCGCTCGCTACCACGCCCAGCTAAATTTTTGTATTTTTAGTAGAGATGGGGTTTCACCGTGTTAGGCAGGATGGTCTCGATCCCCTGACCTCGTGATCCTCCCGCCTCGGCCTCCCAAAGTGCTGGGATTACAGGTGTGAGCCACTGCACCCAGCTCTTCTCTGAAATTTTAGTGTATAATCTATACCATTTATAAATGTGGGTCAAAGACTTAATGTCTATATCATATATATGTCAAAGTCATTTATAAAAAAGCCTGGGAATGACCTTTGCAGGAACAAGAGTTTCTGGATGGCAAGGCCTTACATCATGCCTGATACATACATACTTAAAGATGATATATTTCAATTTGTAAGTTTTCAGAGGTGGAGCTGAAGAAGTAGGTAACATGTTATTGCCATACTGAAAACCATGCTTATTAAATTGACTTATTTACTCTCATATGACATATTGTACTTTTAATTTATAAATATTTATTGGGAAATTACAAATATATGTATTCATATGTGTGTTTTTGTGTGTGCATGTGTGCAAATTGTGGTAAGTCCTTTGAAGAAAATATTAATATATACCTATCTTGTTTTTTAAAAAGTAATTTGAGCTGAAAATCACAAATATGTACTGATTTTCTACCAATGTGATGTAGTGGAAGTGTAGAAAGTAAGGCTCCTGAATTCAAAGTCTTTCCATATGTTTGGGTAGGGGAGATGACAAGCACACACACACACACACACACATACACACACACACACACACACCCTCTGTTATAGCACAATGAAAGACATTGTATAATTAAGTAATATTTGAGTTCAGAAAAGGGCTTGCTGACAGGCCAACCTGTATCTGACTATTTGCTTAATTTTTCCAAAGATAGAATGCAGTGGTCCTTGAACTACAGATAAAACCTGCATTGTCAGAGGTAAACAAGAAAGCAGATCAGGCAGAAGACACACTATTACACTATTATTAAGAGCCTGGAAGGGGAAGTTTCAATAGCAAGTGCAGGGCATACTTGGACTCCTCATAGCAAGGCAGCAATTTGTTTTCTACATTGTGAGTTGAAGCTTCCCACCGTCAGAGCAATTGTTTATGAGCTTTAGTCTTAACTTTGAAAATTTAGCGTGGCAGACCTTTCCTCTCATCCACAAATCTAAATGAAAAGAGAACAATGGGCTCAAAAGCTAGAACAATGGCATAGCCCCTCATCAGCTAAAATGTGTTATTTATTACCTAAAATTATAGTAAGTTGATTTATTAATAACGGGCTTTCTACTGAACACTTCCTCTGAGTCCCTTCAGAAACTCTTTGAGAAGACCCTGAAAACAAAATGGAGTGATTCAACTAAAAATGGAAAAATAAATGGATGTCAGTTCTGGCCATTGAAACAGGAAAGAAAGGACCCTGTGGTTGCTGCAGAAATGAACACGTGCTTTCTCTGCTGGACTCAAACCTGTGCTTAAGATGCGTAATAACGACCTCCAATCCCTGCGGTTAATCAGTATTCAAGTGCCTTATTTAATTACATGGCAACGGTTCCTTTGTAATTCCTTTGCTTTCCCCAGACATACCTAGTAACATTTGTTCAAACCATAGTGCGTTTCCAATTAATATATCAAAAGGCACAAGCTTAAGCTTTGACATTCGTAGAAACCTTTGACTTGGAAGTATGTTTTCTAAAGAGACTGACTACTGTGCTTGACCTTGGGGCCCTTAGTTAGGAAGGAGAGTATTTTATTTTAGATTCAACTTAAACCATCGTCTGTACTTGCTATTTGAGTGGCTGACTCTCAGCATTTTGTCCATTTTGTTAAAATGTCTTCCATTTTCTACCTCAAGACTATTGAAATTATTTTCTCTGAATGATGACAGTAGACCCAGATCTTCACACAAAGACAGAAGAGATCGGCGTTGAGTCAGAAGTTAAATACCCGCATTTTACTAAGATGCTCTTTCGAAACTCAAGTCCAGCACAGATGAATCTGGACTTGCTTGCTGGTGAAATATAAGCAGGAGTTATATTCTTGTAAATATCAGTCTATGTGGGTGATTAAAACTGGTGTCTATTGCATGCTCATTTTATTTTTGTTTTTATTCTCTATTTTCAAGGCTACACATAAATTTTAAATCTTTTATCGCTTTGCTATGAAGGGATTTGTCTGAAGCTAATGCCTAATTTTTCAGATGATGTTTTTCTTCTATACGAAAGCCAGATATCAAGAGTTTTAACATTTCTTTTTCCTCTTCCTAATAACTGGTAGCTATTAGAATGCTAAAATGAATACTCACCATTATATTTTTTAAATGTTCTTTCAGGGCGTTCTTTCTTAAACTATGTTGTGAGAATAAATAAGTTTATTTGAGAGTTTTACAATTTAAGATTTTTTCTGCAGGATACCTCACGTTTTGTATTTATTTTGCCATGCTTTAGCAAAGCACTTTGCAGTCATGTACGAAAGTTTCCAATTAATTTATCTGCTTTAAAATACTGTCTTAAAATGACTAAAATGCTGCCTGCCTTACCATTGAATAAGATACTATTATTTGATGTTAAAAATTGATTAGTTCCTTTCACTTTATTACTCTTCCATTCACGTTTATTTGTTTTAAATGATATTTAAGAAAGCACTTCATTTTCTTAGAACTAGTCATGTAGGAGAGACAAGTCCAGAATTTTAAATGAGTTTAGAGCTGTATAACCCCATTATTCCTCACCACTAGATGAGGATGTGCAGATTTTGTGCTTTTTCAAATTAGTTATACGTGAGCATTCCAAGCTCCAGATGAGCTTATCAGACTGAGAGGAAATTGACTGGCTCAAAGATAACTTCCTATTCTAAATTTCACTGGTATTGTCGTCATTGTCTATGGCTGGTTGATTTAACGTGCATTAGTGTAGGGACGTGTGTCCTCTAAGCTACGAAGATGTATTTAACCTCAGACCTGGCTCACTCAACTACAGAATCCACAACGGGAGACAAAACAGTCTCCCGTTTCATGGATCTTCTCTTCCGCAATAGTCCATGGACAGAATTTGGAGGGAATCTTTGAACCTAGATGTAAAGAGAATTTCATTTTTATTTCCACTAACCTCTAACTGAAATTTAGCATGACTTTCAATTGTGAATGAAGCACAAACTACAGCAGTTCCTTAATAAAAATAACAGATTTTCTCACATCATATTACAATGATTGCAGGAATTTCAAAGTGCCATTTTCGTTCCTTACTACATCAAAATTCTAGTAAATATTTAGCTCACTGGTAGATGTTTTATTTAATGCATCACCAGAGAGGCGCATATGTTACTGGATTGGAAAAGTGTATTAGTAGGATTATCGTTTACATCAATGTGATTGGATTCCTTAATTACCATATGTATTTTATTTTATTCCTTTAAAAACCAGGGTTCTATTGGCATTATCAGATTGCAAAAAGGCCCCAGGATGCAAACAAAATTAAGCACCTCATCCCTAAAGTATTTCACTGGTACTTGAATATTTTCAGGCTTTATCCAAAACAGTATTTGAAAATGTGAACATTTTCAATGTAGATTCTGGATCACATTCAACTTCTTTCCTAAGCTTACAGATAATTATGTAGATATTTAAATTTCTCCCTCTCTTGCAGTTATTTCACTCTCTCACTCCCTTACCCCTGTGACATTCTGACTTTATTTCATGTCTCCTTGTAAGTAACACCAGGTTCACGTCTTGACTTTCTTCCATGCTCTCGTGACCATAGTTAGATTGTCCGGCTGGACTGTAGATTAACTGTGTTCTCTAAGGAGTTGTGCAATGCCAAGATTCATAAAGCTTAAGATGAGAGAATATCCCATATGGAATTTACAAATTCTTCTTCATTATCGTGTGTTCATTATTGACCAAATAAAAATAAGCAAAGGATAACAATATTTTTAAAGAGGAGAATCATGTCTTTTCAACATATTGTATTCATTCCCTTGAATGAAATCTTAATATGTCTTTGTCTGCCCTAATGCAGACAATTGGCCACAAGCCCAAACACTGAGAAAGAAGAATTTTGACACTGTCAGGGATTTTTAAAAACATAGCTGGTAACCCCATTATTACAGTGATAATTTTATTTTAAAATACTCATACAGAAAAAGGGCAATGCGTCATAAAGAAGAAAAAATATACAGGGGTGAAATTTTAGGCATTAATTTAAGTGCTTACAATTGAATGAATAATATTAAAGCCAATCCCTCTTCCAGTCTACTTACAAAAGCCATCTAACCAAAGAAAATTTGTAGATGTGATGCGTATTTCGGAGTCTGGTAATAGTGGACTATATAATTCAGATAAACCTCTCTGAAGACAGACGAAAAAAAATGCTTGAATATTTCAGAATGCTAACAAGATATTGAAGACTTAAGGGGTCAGGTTCAGGGAAAGGAATAAACAGAAAGATGGCCATTTGGGGCCAGCCCTCCTCTATGGATATCAGCATTTTAAGCATCTGAGAGGGTTAAGAGCTAAGGAGATCGTTTGACAGCCTTGTGAATGTAAAGACAAAATGAGCCTAAGGCCCACCAAGGGGTCAGCCTAGCAAACACCACTTATTTGCCATAGGAATCCTCAAGAAATATATCCTGGGAGTAAGGATAAACTAGAGATATCCTGGCCCTTCCAGGATTGGAAGCCCAGCACTAAATTATGTCAATCTTAAAATCAGATTAAGTGGATCCAGGAGAGCTTGTGCTCCTAGTTACCCAGAATGAAATGCAAATCCTCTCCAAAGTATTCTTGTCTTAAGCCCCAAATTATGTTTACAAATTTTCATATTCAATATCCGGGGTTAATAGAAAATGCACAGAGAAGGAGAAAATATACCATAAGCAACTAACAAGAGGAGAGCAAGAAATAAATAGAAACTGATTCACAAGGACAGCTGTGATGGGATGCCCACATCTGGCCACTGGCTCTTTTTTTTCCTATCCTCCTGCCTATACATGGGGTCAACCAAATGCCTCACATAGGTCTAGAGCATGTACCTATGTGATCATCCCGGGGTCTTGTGGTCTGGCCTATTTGATAAAGCAGTTATCAATCAGACTGCCAAAGAACCATCACTAGAATGTTCAGAGAAGTAAAAGATAAGATATAAATTTGAACAGTGAACTAGAAACAATAAACAATAAAGAAACAGTGAACTAGAAACAATAAAGTAAATTCTAAAAGAAAAAAAATTAAGACTGAAATTTAAGAACTTTGAAGAGAATTAGTGAAGTAGAAGATTGGCCAGAATAAAATGACCAAAAAAATGTTGAAAAGTTAAAGGATGGAAAATATAGATGCAGAAGTACCAGTCAGGCAATGCTCTTTTACCAAAGAGCCAGGCATATGTAATTGGAGTTCAGAAAAAGGAAGAAAATGAGAGAGCGATGATGTTGGAAGCAATGAGAGCTGAGAAATTTTCAAAACGGATGAAAGACACCAAATCAAAAATTCCAAACCCCTATAAACTCCAATCAGGGTGAATAAGAATGTGATTAAAAGACACTTAAACACACCTAGGTAATCAGCTGAAAACCAGACCCAACAGAAAATTATTGAAAGCACCTAGAGACAAAACACTAATTTCCTTCAAAGGTGCAGTCATTACATTGAGAGTTATTTCCCAACTCAGAAGATGGAATTCAGAAGACAACAGAGTGAATTCAAAATGCTTTTAAAGAACTCCTGGCTGGGCTTGGTGGCTTACGTCTGTAATCCCAGCACTTTGGGAGGCGGAGGTGGGCAGATCACGAGGTCAGGAGACCGAGACCAGCCTGGTCAACATGGTGAAACCCCATCTCTACTAAAAATCAAAAATTAGCTGGGAGTGTTAGTGCGTGCCTGTAATCCCAGCTACTCAAGAGGCTGAGGCAGGAGAATCACTTGAACCCAGGAGGCAGAGGTTGCAGTGAGCTGAGATCGCACCACTGCACTCAAGCCTGGTGGCAAAGCCAGACTCAGTTAAAAAAAAAAAAAAAAAAAGGCCAGGCTCGGTGGCTTATGCCTGTAATCCCAGCACTTTGGGAGGCCGAGGCAGGCGGATCACGAGGTCAGGAGATCAAGACCATCCTGGCTAACATGGCGAAACCCCATCTCTACTAAAAATATAAAAAAGTAGCTGCGTGTGGTGGCGGGCGCCTGTAGTCCCAGCTACTTGGGAGGCTGAGGCAGGAGAATGGCGTGAAACTGGGAGGCGGAGCTTGCAGTGAGCCGAGATGGTGCCACTGCACTCCAGCTTGGGCAACAGGGCGAGACTCCGTCTGAAGAAAAAAACCTATCGGGCCTCCTACCCCAGGAGTCTGCATACTTTGGAGTGCTTTCTTCAAAACTTTTAAGTCCTTCTCTGGTACCCGGGCTGGCTGGGCTGGCAATGCCTACCTTGAAATTGTCTAAGTTCCTCCCTGGTAGCTGTGACCTGCAGCATGTCAGCGCTGTCTCACTGGGCTCCCTGAGCCTGGGATGCACCCATCTGGCCCCTGGCTCTTTGCTTTCTGTTTATACATGGGGGTCAACCAGATACCCCATATAGCTCTGAAGCTTGTGCCTATGTGATCATCCTGGGGCCCTAGGGCCCAGCCTGGTCTGAGAGGGCTGTCTGGTTAATGGACATTTTCTGCTCACTGGCATGAGCTTGGGCCACAAAAATGATGCTGACACAGGGGTAGCAGTGGGCATTCTCTACTTGGGGCACCCACTGCCACTGGCCCTCAGGATGTTAGATCTCCCCACTCAGGACTGTGTGACAGGTAGTCATCCAGGGTGGCCACATGTATCTTCTCGAGATCTTTTGATACCACTGTCCAGCAAAGGCAACAAACCCTGCCCATCAGTGTCCTCTCCTGACTCTGACTGGTGAGGAGCCCTTGTGCTCTTGGCCTGTCTCAGCCATGTGGGATGCGGGAGGCATGTTCTTTGTGTAAATGGCATGGCTCTTTTTGCTCTGCCATGCCCCCTAGATTCTTAACACTGGTATGTTCTCCCAAGTCAGGGCGTGGTTTGCATCAAAACAGAGTCAAGAATAGCTTATACTTTGAGAGCAAAATAGCAAGTGTGATATTGATAAAAGAATAAGCAAATGGACAAACCAAATGGAATAGAGATCCTAAGACACAATGATGCTTCCCCAGAAACCTGTTATTCTAAAGCTTGCATTGAAAACATGATGAAAAGATGCATTGTTTGTTACAGAATTGTAGGGCATTACTTTTTTCTGTATAGAACGTAAAATAAAATAAGATCCCTATGCACATTATCTAGAAATCAATTCCAGGTTGATTAAAAACATAAATATGAATAAAATAGAAACATTAACACATATGTAAGAAAATATCTCTATGACCATTAAATCCATGATCAGTAGATAATGATATGTTGCTCAGCCTCATTTGTTATTAAAGAAATAATTATAAATGTACACAAAAATGAGATGACATGTCATTCATATTAGATTGGAAACATTTTAAAGATCCCAGTAAATATGAAGTATTTGTTAAGTGTGGGGGGTCAAGGATTGCTTTACACTGACGGTTGGAAAATCATTATGGGTAATTCGTAAAGCTGATGGTGTACATCCTCTGTGTCCAAACAATTCTACTTTTAGAAAAATATACAAGAAAAATTTCACTTATGCATTCAAGAAGACATTTCTGAAAATGTTCGTTGCAATACATCTTGCACTAGTGAAGAATTTATGAGAATCCAGTGTTCATCTGTAGGTGAATTGATAAATAATGGTTGATTTTTTTCCGTATGTGTATGTGTTTGTGTGCTGAGAGGGTTTTGGGGTTTTGAAGCAGCAACAGCCCAGTAGCAATGAGTACACCCAGCACCCTTGTCTTGGTCTCTAAGTATGATTTTCTAATAAAATAAACCAGGACTCCTTTAAGAAATGGCTGATTCTAGGACTGGGGGAGGGAATATAGGGAAAATAGAGGAAAATGTAGGCAAATGGAGCATCCTGTAGTGCCAGGAAGTAAGAAAATGTTAAAAGACACAAGGAAGGGGCACATAAAAGAAATAAAGGAGCTCCCAATGGCCAAACAGTTTGAACAACAAATTAATAGTGAAGCCAGCCCAGTGGTGTGCACCTGTAATCCCCGCTACATGGGAAGCTGAGGCAGGAGGATCGCTTGAACCCATGAGTTTGAGACCAATCTGGGCAATGTGCTGAGACCCCATCTCAAAAAAAATTGATAATTTATTGAAATATAGCCCCCAAAATAAAATATACATGAGTCCATACAGATATAATGATTGAATATATAAGTAAATGGGGAGGGAAAAAACACAAATATTCCTGTCAGAAGAATTCAAAATAATTTCTGTAGATACTTCTTGCTAGGAGGTGGAACTTAACCCCACATCATTCCCACATGAGTGTAGGCTGGACTTAATGATTTTTTTTAAGACTAGAATATGAAAGGGGGGAAATAAAATATCTTTACAATGGTGAGAACTGACAAACCTGATGGCATCCAAGTGATCAAGGTGACGCTCACCAGTGGTGAGCCATGTGGACAGCATGATATGATGTGTTGAGAATAGCACATCACCTCTGTGGTAGCCCCTAAAACACTCATGCACATGTTTAGCCATAAGAAAACATCAGGCAAAACCAGATTGAGGATATTTAACAGGGTACCTGACCAGTACTCCTCAAAACTGTCAAGGTCATCAAAAACAAGGCACGATTAAGAAGCTGTCACAAATTGGAGGAAACTAATGAGAGATCACAGATAATTGTGGTGGGATCCAAGGCTGGATTCTGGAATGGCAAGAGGGTACTAGCAAAACTCGGTAAGTCTGGAGCTATTAAAGAGTAGTACACCAATGTAGTTTGTTACTTTCGTCAACATACCAGGGTTAATGGAAGATTAGCAATAGTGGGGAAAGTGTCAAACGTAGATGGGAACTTCTTACCATGTTTGAAACTTTTCTGTAAATCTGATATTATTTTAAAGCAAATGTTTTTTTTTCTTTTTCTTTTTTTTTTTTTTTTTTTGTTGTTGTTTTGAGACAGAGTCTGGCTCTGTCACCCAGGCTGGAGTGCAGTGGCACAATCTCAGCTTATTGCAACCTCTGCCTCCTAAGTTTAAGCAATTCTCCTTCCTCGCCCTCCAGAGTAGCTGCGATTACAGGCGTGCACGACCACGGCCGGCTAATTTTGTAGTTTTAGTAGAGACAGGGTTTCACCATATTGGTCAGACTGGTCTTGAACTCCTAACCTCAAGTGAGCCACCCAACTTGGCCTCCCAAATTGCTGGGATTACAGGTGTGAGCCACCTCGCTCGGCTCTAAAGCAAATGTTTATTAAAAAAATAATTGGCTGCCACTTACTACACACCTACTGGAATGGGAAAATCCAGAACACTGACACCAGCAAATGCTGGCAAGGATATGGAGCAGCAGGAACTCTCATGCATTGTTGGTGGAAATGCACAATGGTAGCACATTTTGGAGACTGTTTGGCAGCTTCTTACAAAACTAAACATACTCTTACCATGTGACCCAGCAGTCATACTCCTTGGTATTTGCCCAAAGGAACTGAAAACATGTCTACCCAAAAGCCTGCACATGGATGTTAGTGGCAGCTTTATTCATAATTACCAACACTTGGAAACAACCAAGATGTTTTTCAGTAAGTAAATGAATAAGTCAACTTTGGTACACCCAGACAATAGAATATTCTTTAGGGCTAGTAATAAATGAGCCAACAAGCCATAGAAAAACATGAGTGAAAATTAGATGCATATCACTAAGTGAAAGAAGCCAACTGAAAGGGCTGTAACTGTATGATTCTAACTATGTGGCATTCTGGAAAAGGTAAAACTGTGGAGACTGTACAGAGAACAGTGGTTGCCAGGGGATGGGAGCAAGGTAGGAGGAAAGTGGATGAATAGGTGGAGCCCAGATAATTTTTTGGGCACTGAAACTACTCTGTATGATATTACAGTAGTGGCTATGTGCCATACGTTTGTCCAGATCTGTAGAATGTACACACCAAGAGTGAACCCTACTGTGAACCGTGGACTTTGTGTGACAACAATGTGGTAGTAAATGCACCACTCTGGTGTGGGATGTTGGTAATGGGGAGGCCATGCATGTGTAGAGTAGGGCCTCCATGGGGTATCTCTGTAACTTTCTGTCAATTTTACTGTGACCCGAAAGAAAACTGCTCTAAAAAATAAAGTCTTATCCAAGAATTCATCTTATGGATAAGTATTTGTTTATCTAGCATGGTTTTTCGTAACAGAAAACTGGAAGCAACCAATTTAATAAGTATGGCCATTTGATAAAACACTCTATGGATAATAAAAAAACTATTCTGTAAAAAAAAAAAAAATCATAGGCTAGTAGATCTGGGTTGAATCTTATACCAGTGGTTCTATAACAAGAGTAAGTATCAGAAACACTGGAAAATTATTAAATGCAGGTTCCAGGGACTTTTTGCCAAGTCTCAGAAATTGTATTTTAAGAGGACTGCCCTGGGGCCTTGGAATCAGTGTTTTTAGTAAGAGCCCCCAGATGTATTGAATATTAGTGATACATATAAATGACAATATAGTTGAGAACACTGCTTCCAGATAATTAATGAAAAGCCAGTGATCGTGCAGCTATTTGTTTGCTGAGCTACAACCAGAAACCAGGTCTCAGAATCCCTCAGGAGAGGCAGGAATGGCTGCTCTATAGTTCTGAAATTATTTCTAACTATTAATGGACCTATGGATCCTATTATCATGAAGAAATGAACATTGACACAAGCAAACCCCGGGGCCAAAGCAGGTGAGAAGGGAAGAAATGCAGCGGTAACAGCTGTGAGGGCTGTGGGTCTGCCACGTTTTGGAATTCCAGAGACTTCCAGTGTGGTGTTTTCTACTTTGGGGTGACTGCAGAGGACAAGAGAATTTCTCCTCAAGGCACCTGCTGAGCCCTAATTGCCTTCAGACTTCCAGATGTCACTAAGTCTGTTTGCCTGCACATATTAGATAAACATTCAAAAAAGACAGGAAACTGGACCCATTGCCTTCTTTTCAGCTTCTGCTGGTAATGCACTTTAAGACCTTGGATGGTGCAGTGATTTTTTGCCCCATGATCAAGCTTGAAGATATTTTAAGGTTCCATAAATCATCTTGTACAGTATGTATTATACAACTTTACAGAAACAATGTTTAAAGTATTAAGCTAATTAAATGGATTTCTACACACTGGGAATATTTCCAGACCCACCTTTCTGGTCCTTTCTATATTTTTTCTAAATATGTCTGTAGCTTATCTTTTTATCCTAATACCAGGGTTTTTGACAGAGCAAAATTTTAATGTTGATGAAATCCAACTTAACATTTTTTTCTTTAATGGATCTTGCTTTTGATATCATACCTAAAAACTCATTGTCTAGACTGTTGTCTGAAAGATTTATTCCCATGTTTTTCCAAAATATTTATAGTTTTATATTTAAATCTATTTTGAATTAATTTTTGTACATGGCATGCAATATAGATTAAGGTTTGGTGCGGGGGCTATGAATGTCCAAGTTTTCAAGCACCGTTTGTTGAGAAAGCTATCCTTCCTCCATTGACTTGGTTTTGCTCCTTTGTAAAAAAAAAAAAAAAAAAGTCACTTAGACATATTTGAATCTACTTATGGAGTCTCTGTTCTGTTTCATTGATCTGTGTATGTACCCTCCACCAATAGTAAACTCTCAATTACTGTAGCTATATAATTAATCTTAACATCAGGTAGAGTGCTTCCCTCATTTTAATTCTTTTTTGAAATTGTTTTAGCTAGTCAAATTCCTCTACCTTTCCATATAACTTTTGGAATAGCTTATCTTATGTAGCAAAAAAAAACTCTAGCTGGAATTTTATAAGGAACCAGGGAGAATTGACATCTTTGTTATACTGAATCTTCCAAAACAGGAACACTGTGTGTCTCTCCGTTATTTATATCTTTATTAGTGGGTAGAAAAAGATGTAGAAAAAATGACTGATTTTTATGTGTTGATCTTGTATCTTATGACCTTGCTGAACTTACTCATTTGTTCTAGGAGTTACTTTTTTTACATAGATTTTTTGGGGATTTTATATGTAGACAATTAGAAAGTGTTTTCTTTCTTTCTTTTCAATCCATATGACTTTGATTTCCTTTTTATGCCTGATTATACTGGCTAAAACTTCCAGTACTGTGCTAGAGTGGTAAGAATGGACATCTTTGCCTTGGTCCTGATATTGGGGATGAAGCATTTAGTCTACCGTGAAGTGTGATGTTAGATGAAATATTTTATTCATAAAACCAAGAATGTTTTTCTCTATTCCTAATTTTCTAAGAGTTTCAGTTATAAGTAGATATGAAATCTTGTCAAAAGCATTTATCTATCAAATGATAAGATCATGTTAGTTTTTCTTCTTTAGTCTGTTGTTATGGTGGATAACATTGATATTTAATCATTGAACTATTGCTAGAATAAATCCCATTTCGGGGTTGTATAGTCCTTTTAACAAATGGCTAGATTCAATTTACTATTTTTTAAAATCATTTTTCATCTCAATTTATAGAAGATACTGTAGTTTTTTTGTACTTTTTTAGTTTAGCTTGGTATTTCGGTGATATTGACCTTATAAAATATTGTGGGAACTATTTCATCCTTATTTGTTTTTGACAAATATTATTAGAATTGATGCTAATATTTGGTGAAACCTCCATTAAAGCTGTCAGAGCATGAAGCCTTCTTTTCCAGAAGGTTTAAAAATTATATATTTAATTTGTGTAATAGAGTAGTATTCAGATTACTCATTTTATATTGACTGACATTTGACAATTTCTTTCTGGTGAATCCAAGATACTGTGTAGTATCCTTTTATTTAACCTTTAGTATTTCCTGTAGAGAAGGTTTACTAGTGACATTCTCTCAGTTTTTGTTTATCTGAGAATGTCTCCTTCATTTTTTTCCAAAGCTGTTTTTGCTGACTGTAGAATTCTTGGTTAGCAGTCTTTTTCCTTTAGCACTTTGTTAAGCAGGTTGGTGAAAAAGAGAGAGAGAGAGCACGCGTGTGTGTGCGCGTGTGTGTGTGTGTGTGTGTTGGAATGCTTTCAGTGCTTTGGCAGATAGTGTACAGGCCTGCCTTAACCTTCATTCTAAAGTTTGTCTTTCACAGAGATTGAAGATCCATCAGAGATGAGACATTAGGACCGTTTGTGCCTTTTCTGGGCATGCCTACAGCCCTGCACATGAGTATGCCCTTATAGATCTTCAGTTAGATGTTAGAGCTTTTTGAAGCACTGTATTTACAATCTCATCCTCCATGGTATTTATTTAAGGATTTTCACCAGCCTCTTGCTTGCCCGACTAGCATCACCACCTCAGGCATCCAGGATGTTAAATGACTGTGGTTAGTAGTTTTGGACAAACACTCTGTGGATATGGCTTTCTTCACTGAACAAGCTCTGATTCAGGTCAAATAAAAATAAACCCTATGAATGAGGTTTTCTGGCAGAGTAAAGAGGCCAGACAATCCTCCAAAGCTCCCAACCCATTCTGCCCCCGCTACTTGTTGCTAGGCTGCTGGTTTTCATGGTTACCGTAAGTTCCTCAATTCAAGGCTGTCACAGAAATGAGAAATGGGGAATGAGAATTGGCCAACTTAAAATATTTAATACCCCATAGCTTCCTTGCGTTACTGAGATCCAGCCATTCTTCCTGAATGAACTCTGCTTCAACTGTTCCAAGTGTCTGGTTAATTTTCAAAGTTCTGAATAATTTGATTTTAACTTTTGTTGCTGCTGTTACCAGTATTCTTATTGCTTTTATAGAGGGGATTTTCAAAGGCTTTTATATGAGTCGGTTTTTTGCTTCTCTCTTACTATATTCCTGTGTTTTTAAGTGGTTGCCATAGAATTTACAATATACATATTAAATAAACTAAGCTCCCCTTCAAATAACACCATACCATTTAACATGTACTTCAGGTGCCTTCTCCCGGCATATCCTCAGCTTCTCCCTCTTGTTCTTTATGTACTGATGGCTACACCCAGTACATTATTACTATTATCACTTTAAACAGTTACATTTTAGATCAATTGTGAATAAGAAAAATAAAATATTTTACTTTACCTTAATTTCTTCTTTCTCCAATGCTGTAATTTTGCATTATGTTACTTTTTTTTAATTTTTCTTCTCCTTGAAGAACTTCTTATAATATTTATTTCTGGACAGGTCTGCTGCCATTTTATTCCCTCTTTTTATTTTTCTGTGAGTCTGTATTTCTCCTTCACTTTTTTCAGTCATGCAAGTTTCCTAATTAAACTTTATATTTTGAGATAACAGTAGAGTCACATGCAACCGTAAGAAATAATACAGTAGCTTCCACGTTCCCTTCCCTCATTTCCCCCAATGGTAACATCCTGCAAAAGGATAGTACAATAGCAAAACATTGACACTGATAGAGTCAAGACACAGAACATTTTCACCATCGTAAGTATCACTCATGCTGCCCTTTTTTTAGCCACATTCACTCCCTCCTGTCCTTCACCCTTGGAAATCGCTAATTTGTTCTCTGTTTCTATAATTTTGGCATTTCAACCATATATAAATGGTATAATACCAGATGTAACCTTTTTGAATTGGCTTACTTTCAGTCAGCACAATTATCTGATACTCATTCAGATTGTTCTTTGACTCTGTCCTAAATCAATAGAGCGTGTTTATATTGTGTCATCCATTCGCAGAACATAAATCAATGAACTAAGCTCATGGATTAGAGGTAGGTGGTAAAAATGGGAAGAGGAAATCAGATGTTCTTGGCAGCTCTCACACACTTGAACATGGAAGAGGCAGCGTGGTCTTAGACCTTTGTGCTGAGCATTCTAATGCAAAGTCACCCTGCAGGGCTTTGTATTTGCACTGGCTTTCATCTTTCCTCCTGTAACAGCTCAGTAAAGGACTAGGATTTTGTACCATAAATCATTTCTTTGAAGGAAAAAAACAAATATTATGACTTCCCTTAAGGAAATAAAAAATTAATGTGTTATTTTTGTTTCAGTATTTTTTACTCCAAATTTTAACCTTGCATATCCAGTTACAAATGATATATTTGCTCTCTTAAAAAATTCACAGTAAAGTAACAGTTTTCTTTGCTTCCTGTTTATTGCAAATCACTGTGGAAATAAATATAATTAATTGCAAAGTTATTTTTAATGTTTTGTCTAAATTTGTTTTATATTTATTTTTTCAAGTCAAAGCAACCAAAAAAAGAAAAGATGCATAATCTCTTTAGAACAAACAGCAAATGAGCCAATAAATAGATTATAAATCATACTTTATCCATTTTAGCAGTGTTTTTAAAAAGTTTCATAGATAATAATGTACAGTTACAGGAGATTTTTATTTACGATAATTCATGATTAAGTATATTCGATGAAGTAATTACAACAAGTCTACCATATCATTTTATTTTAAGACTACACATCTCAAATTTGCCATTATTTAAGGCAAAAAATGTAGAAGTAAAGCTTGACCAAGGTTAATAAGGTCAATTAGAGGACAATAAACTTCACTAGAATTAGAGATATTAGAGAAGAATTTACAATTATATGCAGATTGCATAGTTTAGGGGGAAAACGGTATTTTGAAAAGAAAAAGCAACGTGTGTGGTAACATTAGAAATGAGCTGTCACCTGTGCTTAATGTAGCACACAAAAAATCATTATTTTCAAGTTGTGGTTACAGCTTAAATCACATTTGAGTAGATAACTTAAATGCATACTTTCACATTTAATTGGGCCCTTATTTTTAAAACTGCATTCAGATCAGTGTGTATAAGTTGTGGTTGATTTTAAGACGGAGAATTGCAGAGGGAGCTGAGAATATAAGTCCCAGCTGCTGAAGCTTGCTCACAGAATAAAATTATTTATTCATCCAAGGCTGTAATTTTGCAGTTATGTCTAACTCAAGATGCACCCTTTTCATCTTTTGAACAACTATTTCTTTGGTTTGGAAAGAAGGAATGAGATACCAATTTTTCTACATTCCTATTTTTCTCTCAAATATTTTCAGTTAATTAATGTTCATGTTTAGAAGGACTAATTTGAATAAAGTGCTCTACTAGGCATCTGTTAGGTCTCTGATTTATTCTAGAAAATTAAATTTGTATGGATAAAATGTGCAAGGTGGAATTCCTTAGAGATGTTAATGCTTAGAGCCTTTCTTTTTAATTGTGAAGGAATTGTAGATTTCAGTGCTTATGTGGAATTACTGATTCAAACACTAGGTAACCTATACTGAACTGAAGTTTTATTTTCAAGCTGCCTAAAGTTTATGGAATAAGTATGTGTAATCTTTTTAAAGCATATGATGTAAACATTTTATTTCTACCTCTTCTCTCCCCTTGGGATCAGTTCATGTTATCTTTCTGGTTCATGAATGTCCCAAAGCCCTCATGGTTTCTCCTTTTCTGGCTCTTCTTGCCATCACCTGCCTCTTTCTTCCATGCTGTTATTGTGCTCTCAGGTCACCTCTGTGGGCAGCCTACTCTTTATTCTAGTGAGCCATGGCTTTCTCAACAGCCTGGAGGGGTTTCATTGGGAGACGGATTTCTTCCAAGTCTGGAAGAGGCCCAGACTCTACCTATTGTGATGCTTTAAGTGGGAAGGTCCTGCTGCTTATTTTAAACAAATGAAACAAGCATTTACAGATGGGGAACTCAAAGGAAATCCAGGGACTAGGGAGGACTTGGTACTGAGGAAGCATTCACTTAATCCATTTAATACCTTGAATTTGTTGGCATGTTCTGCATAGTTTTGCTTAACCGGATGGTTGTGACTCAGTTATCTGGCATCACAGAGACCACTCTCATGAGCTGTCATGTCCCATGTGAGAGACTCTGAGCATCTACTGTCCAGAGTGGCTCCAACATTCTGCTGAAACGTCTTTGCTTTATCGTCATGGGCGACCCTGCCCTCCTAGTTCTCTAAAGTAGGTGTCAAAGTCTTCAGAATAACAGCAATTCCCTTTCCTTTGGCTTCTTTCAGGATTTTTTCTTTATCTTTGATTTTCGGGAGTGTGAAAGTGATCTGTTCAGGTGAAATTTTTATTTTTGGCATTTATCCTGCTTGAGGTCCTCTGAGCTTCCTGGATCTGTGGTTTCATATCTGACATTAATTTGGGTAAATTATCAAGTCAATATTGTAATTTGATTATCAAAATCAGTATTAAAAAGTAAATTAATTTTAAATGAGTATTAAAGATGTTGTCTTTTCCTTTCTCTTTCTCCTCATATTCCCATTATGCATGTACTTCCCCTTTTATAGTTGTCCCATAGTTCTCAAATATTCTGTTCCATTATTTCTGTTTTTTTCTCTTTGCTTTGCAGTTTTAAAGTTTTCTATTTCTATCTGCTCAGGCTCAGAGATGTTTCTCTTGAGCTGTATCCATCTCCTAGTGAACCCCCGAAGGCATTCCTCATGGCTCTGACAGTGCTTTGGGTCTGAAGCATTTCTTTTTGGTTCTTTCTTAGAATTTCCATCTCTTTGCTTATATTGCCCATCTGTTCTTGCGTGTTGTCTACTTTATCCATTAGATCTCTTAGCATATTCATCATCGTAGTTTTACATTCCTAAATAAGAATGATATGATGGACTCTGGGGACTGGGGGAAAGGGTGGGAGGGGGACGAGTATACACTGCTCAGGTGATGAATGCACCACCATCTCAGAAATGCCCACTAAACAACTTGTCCATGTAACCAAACACCAACTGTTCCCCAAAAACCTACTGACATTTAAAAAAAAAATAAATTCCTGGTCTAGCAATTCTAATAGCCCTTCCATAGCTGAGTCTCATTCTGACGCTTGCTCTGTTTCTTCTGTGAAAAGAAAACTTAAGACCCCAATCCACTCCGCCAAAAGAAAGATTAAGCTGAAAGTGGGGCCATGCAAGAGAGAGCCTTCCCTTTTGTCCTAAGCAGATAGCCACAGATAAAAGGTTAAAGATCTTCACAGGTAGCTACTCTACGGTCACCTTACTGAGCATGAGATAAGTACATAATTGAGTATTCCCCTACCTGCTCCTTTCCTCTTGCAACATATGGATTACCATACCCCCCCTCTTTCTAGCCCACTTTTCCCATTCAAATGTTGAAGCCCTCAAAATCATCTTCGAAGAAAGGCACAGGCATCTGTGTCAGGAATATCCTTAACTTGGGCAAAGTAAACTCCTACATTGGTTGAGACCTGTCTCAGATACTTTTTGGCTTACACGTCAAACTGTGCCTATTAGAATGTCTTGTACTTTTTTCTTCATAGTCAAACAGGATGTACCGGGTAAGAGAAACTGCTGTAAACAGGCCTCTAATCATGTGGTGGTAAAGTGTGGGTGGGGAAACTTCATTTAGTCCTGTGATTGGGTCTCAGCCTTTTAATGAGCCTGTGCCACTTGACTGTGAATGTCCCCGCTTAGGTGGGATGCATGGCCTTTGGTGGGCTGGAGTTGAGTATTTCCCTGCCCTCAGGTCAGTAGGGCTCTGATAAGACCCCAGCAGGTTAGGCTCTGTTTGAACAGTATCTGCTGAGGGCAGCCTTTGCTAAGAAGAGCCAATGCTGTGGCATATTTCAAAAGGGTTCCTTTTCCTCTCCTTCTGCCAGAGCATGAGGGGCCTCCTATCTGATATTCACTGTAAGAATAAGGTAGAGCTTCGGCAGGTAAAACTCACAAAAGTGAGGGGGTTTTCGATGGTTGAGTCCCCCTGGAGTTTCTCTCTCTCAGAATCTGCCACACTGAGCCTCCAGCAAGTCCATCAATTATGGTTCAGTTTTCCCTGCCCTGGCACTGGTTCCCACAGAGGTTTTAGCTTGTGGGTTTCTGCCCCGGTAAATTGCGATTCTTCCTATGTGCCAATCAGCCTGTCCATTTCAGGGATGGTGGTTTTGCCCTGTGACCTCACTTCTCTTAGGAATCCAAGAAGAGTTACTGATTTTCACTTTGCTCAGCTTTTTACCTGTTTTTCACAATTCTCTTTCTAGGTATGTATATAAATAATAAGAGGTATGTATATCCAAAGCTGCTAATCACAAAGAATTGTTGGAAATGACTTAAATGTTCAATAAAGGGTGGCTGTTTAATAAAATAAAGTAATCAACCCTTAAATGGAATTCTCTAGAGCAGTGGTTCTTAGCTGGAGGTGATATTACCATCCCAAAGAACATATGGAAGTATCTGAAGATATTTTTGCTTGTCACAATTGGGAACTCTGGGTGCTGCTGGTATGCAGGGGGTGGAGCCCAGGCATGTTGCTAATTATCTTAAAATTGAGATTTCTGGCCCAGGAGCTGTGGGTGCTGCTGGTATGCAGTGGGTAGAGGCCAGAGATGTTTCTAATTATCTTAAAATAGAGATTTCTGGCCCCATCAGGATACTTCTTAGTTGATGTTCTTGAGATGACTTAATGTGGGTGACACTCATCCCTCTTAAAATAGACAGTATCTGGCCTATGTATTTTCGATGACCTCTAGGTGACTGATGGCTCCCAAACCTCCTTCTCCTGCCCCTGTTGGTGTTTCTCTCTCCAGCTCCACAGCTTTGCCTGGGTGCTGGGTGCAGTTTTCTGCTAGCAGGTCATGTTTTCCATCTCTAAAAGTCACTTCTGCTTCTCCCCACATCCATCCTTCCATCACCTGGGACCCAGGTGCCCTCAGGTCCACAGCTCATCGGCCTTTACAGTGTGTCCGCCTTCTCTCGTGTCAATCTATTTCCCCACAAGCTCCCTCAAATGCTACTTCACTCTGGTTACTGCCACTATATCTGATGGGGTCTCTACCTCTGTCATTTCAGCAACAAGATCATCTTGGGTCAAGTGTATTTTTCCTTTTTCCCCTTCTTCCCGTGTGAGGACTGGGCAGGGGTTCCCTTTGTATCAGATCTGCCAGGTGCCTGTCACTGATGTGTGGTGGCTGGTGGCTTGGTACACACTTGACAAGCTGTGGCATGGGCTAAAGCCATCTCTCCATCTCCTAGTGACTACCTTTGGACTAGTCCCTTAGCTTCCTTGAGCCTAGGCTCTTGCCTATACTCAAGTCATCCTATTTCCCATGGGGCTTTTGTGAGAATCAGACAATATGCTGAGTGGGAAAGGTCCATCACCTGCAGAGGCTCAGGAGATGTGCCTGAGATGCTGTGGATTGGCCCGCACTGAAGATCCAGTGTGAGCAAAAGCAACTCCTACAAAGCACTGAATGCTCACAGGAGAAACAGAGGAAGGCAGCAGCCCTGCCTCAGATGAATATGAAGGAAGGAGGCCTGATGACTTGCCAGGGGACCCTGTGAGCCCAGTGCTGGCTCCAACAAGAAGCACTCCAGGCCACAGCAGCAGAGCTGGAAGATGGTGTTGCTCTGATGTAGTGAGGGGGAAATGGGAAGGGAAGGAGCAATCTCCTGGGAATCAATTTCACACTAAGAGACAAAACACAGCAAGGCTGTCCAGGAGGAGAGGTGTGTGGCCTCAGGAAGCAGGCCTGGCCACCCAGACTCTTCCTTGACCCCTTTGCACCTGAGCTCCTCCATTCATAATGTGAGGAGGGAGTTACCTGAAAGCAGCAAGGGTGCAGCAATGGTGCCCTCCGCAGAGACAGGCACCAGCCCTGACTCTGAGAATGTCACTGAGTCAGCTGCCACTGTGCAGCCGAGCCACCCCCGGCCACAGGCACATTCCAATGGCCCCACCGGTGAGGCTTTTGCCTGTGCAGCAGAGTGAGCCCCAGAGAGTCCCATATCCCCCGTTAGCTTCTAGAGAAAGAGTGCGTTAAGGAATTAGTTGGTAAACATATGAATAATAATTTTTAAAGGCATTGTTTTTACCTAAAATAAAATGTTTTCTTTTTCAACCTGGGGGAAGGGGAACCTCCAAGCAATTGTGGCACAAATGGAAGCAATCTTTAAACCAGATTTTATTGCACTATCAATTTATGCCTTTTAAAAAAATAAAATTATCTAAGTCAGGACCCAGAGTCTGCAGGCATGAGTGTCAAGTCTCAGGAAGTGGTTGCCATGACAACTTGGGGCTTTGCAGAAGCTAGGCGGGCTGGCAGCTCAGACTGAGTGGACCGCGGCAGGAGATGCCTCTATCAACAGTAATGTTACACCTGCAGTTCCAATTCTGAATGCACAGGTACTGCTCCTCTCCTAACGTGAATATATCTCATTGTGTTGCAATTCATTTTTCAACTGCCACGTTGGTACGATAGGTCTTCATCCTTGGAAAGGGAGAAGGGCTCATTTAATCACAGTCTGATTTGCCTTCTGCCTAAACATGAAGGGCTCCTGCACCTGCTGCATCTTCCAGCTCTGGCCCTACAGTGCCTGCTGGCCTTCTCGATGGTCCTGTCCTTGACCAATTCCCAACTTTCCAGGTACCCACGCCACAGCTTTCATGACCACCTGGCCCTCAGGCTTTTTGATATTTTGACCTTTGGTTCTTCTAACTTTGTTTTTCGTATTCTGTCCCCTGTTCCTCTTAAGCCATCTCAATTGTCTAGCATAGTCTTTTTGTGTTAAACTGATGAGCATTAAGGAATAAATGGTTCCACATGGTCTCTGGATGCTGCCCTTCACTCCTGGCTGCCTAGCCTAGAATTATTTGCACTCACAAGAGGAAATACAAGTTTCTGTTACCAAAGGATGGAGCCTCCGAGTGTCATAGGAAGCAAGGTACTAAACAGGGAGAATTATTGAGACTTTCAATAACTCCTCCATAGCCAAATCATGAACACCACATGGGCAGCTTTGTCCATTTAAACATAAAGATGGCCCCATTATAATTTTCACTAAAGGAGAAAATACAGCTTTAAGGTAAGAGATGGTTAGCAGGTAGTCAGCAAGATTCCAGTCCCATTTCACACTCAAGTAACGGAAGGGTGGCTCAAAACCATGTTGAACTTTGATCACTGATGTTTAGAATTGCAACATATCAAGTTGCTCTTCTGACAAATGGGTTGGGAACTTGCTGACAAAAATTTATAGGATAGACTGGAAGAACAAAATTTCTTTGATGTCTTTAAAACACTCCAAGAGACATATATTTCAAATGTTTGATTTTTTAAAAAAATCATAATCTGTTTTCCACTAACTTAAACACTGGGGTGTTACCATTGTGGGTGTAATAGCCAAGGCTGTCAAGAGCACCAAGGGTTTTCTGCCCTTGAAAACAAAAGAAAAACAATCAACTACTTCAATGCAGCATTTCTGTAGGGGGTAGACCCTGCCGTGCAAATCCTTTTTTTAGAATACTCCTTCTCTCAACTTCTTTCTTTTTCCTCTGAATAGCCTTTCAGTTAGATTTCTCAAACAGAATGAAAGACAGATTTTTTAATTATTAAAATAAGATAAATCTCACTAAGAAAATGCAGGAAAAAGAAGAAAATATGCTATCAAATGTAGCCAAATAAGTGAAATAATCCAGATACAAAAAGACAAATACTGTATGATCTCATTTATAAGTGAAATGTAAAACAGTTGAACTTGGGGTGTGAAAGAAATGGGGAGATGTTTGTTGAAGAGTTCAATGTTTCAGTTATGCGAGATGAGTAGGTTCTGGACACCCAGTGACTATGGTTAATAATGCCTATTGCACACCTGGAATTTGCTAAGAGAGTAGATCTTAAGAGTTCTCACCGCACACACACAAAATCTAGTAACCGTGTGAGATGATGGACATGTTAATTAGTTTGATTGTGGTGATCTTTTCACAGTGTATACATATATCAAAACGTCAAGTTTTACACCTTAAAGGTATATAACTTATTTGTAATTATACCTCCATAAATCTGGAAACGGTTATAAGTGAGTCAATGGTAAGAAGTTGGTGATTATTAAAGAGGTGCAGGCAGGATACTTTGACTAAATTTATAGTTTCTCACATTTTCATTCACAAAACTATGTGGCAAAGAAAAACTAAAATGTTTAGTTAAAAAATAAAAGTAGTGCCAAGGAAATACACAAAAGAAGAAACAGTTCTGTGTGATAAGTAAATGTGCTCGGGGCGTGTGGATATTTGACACCTTCTTACACTCTTTGCTCATTCAGAAAAGTTAAGGAGCCTTGTTTTGTTCCACTCGAATTTAAAACAACCAAAAAAAAGAAACTCTTAAATTTTGTGGAAAAGCATGGAAAAGTCTACGTTCAGGTGCTTCACCTTCTGAGTCCCTCGTGAAGGGCACGCACTGCATCTGAAGACTGGTTTCCCTGGATACTGGCTCCTCGACCGATGACACATGCTGCTCACCACTGCTGAGTTGATAGCCAAGGCCAAGAAGAATGTCTCAATTCCCTGGTGCTCATCAGAAAGAAGGACCCGCACATTGAATTAGCTTTGAGGACAGAGGAGTAACTCCCAAAGAGGAAAAATAATGAGTTACTATTTATATCAATGGACAGTCTTCATCCCATTCTGTTTCCATCATTCGAAAACACTGTGGAAGAGAAAATTTGCCCAAAGTTATAACCTATACAATATTCCCCAAAAGAAGCATCCATGTAAATGTGTCGCATATCCACTGAGTGTTCTAAGGCATCCATGGAGTGGGCTGCGTATCCAACAATACTGAGTATTCTAAGGCGTCCATGGGAGTGGGTTATAAATCCACCAATACTGAGTGTTCTAAGATATCCATTGGAGTGGGCTGCGTATCCACCAATACTGAGTGTTTTAAGGCATCCATGGGAGTGGGCTATAAATCCACCGATACTGAGTGTTCTGAGGCATCCATGGGAGTGGGCTATAAATCCACCGATACTGAGTGTTCTGAGGCATCCATGCAGTGGGCTGCATATCCAGCAATACTGAGTGTTCTAAGGCATCCATGGGAGTGGGCTATAAATCCACCAATACTGAGTGTTCTAAGATATCCATGGGAGTGGGCTGCGTATCCACCAATACTGAGTGTTCTAAGATATCCATGGGAGTGGGCTGCATATCCACCAATACTGGGTGTTCTAAGATATCCATGAGAGTGGGCTGCATATCCACCAATACTGGGTGTTCTAAGATATCCATGGGAATGGGCTGAGTATCCACCAATACTGGGTGTTCTAAGATATCCAGGGGAGTGGGCTGCATATCCACCAATACTGAGTGTTCTAAGATATCCATGGGAATGGGCTATAAATCCACCAATACTGAGTGTTCTAAGATATCCATGGGAGTGAGCTGCGTATCCACCAATACTGAGTGTTCTAAGATATCCATGGGAATGGGCTGCGTATCCACCAATACTGAGTGTTCTGAGGTATCCATGGGAGTGAGCTGCGTATCCACCAATACTGAGTGTTCTGAGATATCCATGGGAATGGGCTGCGTATCCACCAATACTGAGTGTTCTAAGGCATCCATGAGAGTGGGCTATAAATCCACCAATACTGAGTACTCTAAGACATCCATGGGAGTAGGCTTCGTATACACCAATACTGAGTGTTCTGAGGCATCCATGGGAGTGGTTATCTCTCTGTCAACACTGAGTTTTCTAAGGACACTAAACGCTCATGTTTTCTAGTGTTACTTTCCCCCACTGGGTTTCTTTGTCATACTGTTTGTTTTTTGAGGCTTAAAATGTTCAACATTGATATCAATAATGTGACAAAAATCAGTGACTTTAAAGAGAAGACTGCATGGGTTTAATCTTGTTTGAGAGTCTCAAGAACACCCCCAGGTGTGCTGATTCACTAAGAGAACTCACAAGGCAAAAGAGCAGGTTATACTCACGACTAAAGTTTATTGTAGCCAAGGGATACAGAGCAAGAGCAACTGGGAAAGATGCATTGAATGGAGTCCAAAGTGGCCCAGCACTGGCTTCTGAGACCACCCCTATCCTGGGCCACACAGGAGTGCTTTCTCTCTAGCATGAGTTAAATGTCTTTGCTCAGGGAAGCCAGTGTGAACCTGGGGGTCCAGGGCTTTTATAAAGGGCTGGCCACGGAGACACATCTTACTATATGACCAGCCAGGGTAACTGAAATTCAGGACTCCAAGAGTGAAACCAAGTGTACCTCATCAAGGGTGATGCTTGTGCAAAGGAATCCTGACAAGTTGGAATGGCATGGTTCATTGTCCCAGGTATACAAAAAGAAAAAAAAAAAGGTCATTATGATTAAAAAAAACCTCTGGAGAGCCAAATTCCCAGGTCTTGGGCAAGAATCAGTCATGCTTTCAGGCTTCCTTAAAGACACACAAATACAGAGAAATGAGACCTGCTCTGTTAACTCTTTCCTTAAGCTTGTGTTATCAATGATGCTTTAGACATCAGTTCACTGTGAGTTTCTATATGTAGGGAAAGGAGCATTATGCAGTCTAATATCAAATCTGGACTCAACATTTTATTATGATCTGTGAGAATTTGAGCAATCTATTTACATCTCCATTTTCTTGTTTTTTTGTTTTTTTGTTTTTTTTTTGAGATGGGGTTTTAGGGTCTTGTTCTGTCGCCAAAGGTTGAGTACAGTGACACAATCACGACTCACTGCAGCCTTGACCTCCTGAGTTCAAATGATTCTCCCACTTCAGCCTCCTGAGTAGCTGGGACTACAGTCTTGCACCACCACACCTGGCTTTTTTTTTTGCTTTTTTTTTTTTTTTTTTTTTTGTAGAGATGACGTCTCATTATGTTGCCATGTCTGGTCTCAAACTCCTGGACTCAAGCAATCCTCCCACCTGGTCCCCCAAAGTACTGAAATTACAAGTGTGAGCCACCACACCTAGCTTCCATTTTCTTATTTGCAAAATAGGATTTATGATAGTAGCTAGCATATGCAGTTAAGTGCTAAGTGAGTTAATTGGCATGAATTTTTCAGCATAAAGTTGAAACATAATATACAGACAATAAATGTCAGTAGTGCTCAACTTACTATGCTAGTATATTCTCCTGCAGGAAAGAGTTAACTTTGCCCAAAGGAAGGAGCAAACCTTTGCCCCCAGCTCCCGGAAGGTAATCTCTAAACTCTTGGAATGTCCTGCTTGATGAGAACGTCTTTGCTTACCTGGGGTCCCTGGGCCACTTCAGCTAGTTTATGCTAACAATGTGATCTATGATGGGGTCTTGGGTCACACCATATAGCCTATGCAAATAGTGTGATTTGTAGCTAGGGCTGTCTTAGTTCATTTGTGCTATTATAACAAAATACCCAAGACTGGGTAATTTATAAATAACAGAATTCTTTCTCATAGTTAAGGAGGCTAGGAAGTCCAAGATCAAGGTGACAGCAGGTTCAGTGTCTACTGAGGGCTGCCCTCTCCACTTCTAGGTGGTGCCTAGCTGCTGTGTCCTCATATGGCAGGGGCAGAGGGCAGATGGGAGGGAGACAGCTCCCTTGTACCTCTTTCATAAGGGCATTAATCCCATTCATGAGAGAACTACTCTCATGACTTAATCACCTCCTAAGGCTTCACCTTTTTTTTTTTTTTTTTTTTTTTTGAGACAGAGTCTCACTCTTGTCACCCAGGCTGGAGTGCAATGGCATGATCTCAGCTCACTGCAACCTCCACCTCCCAGGTTCAAGCGATTCTCCTGCCTCAGCCTCCCGAGTAGCTGAGACTACAGATGCCTGCCACCACACGTGGCTAATTTTTGTATTTTTAGTAGAGACGGGGTTTCACCATGCTGGCCAGGCTGGTCTCGAACTGCTGACTTCAGGTAATCTGCCCATCTTGGCCTCCCAAAGTGCTGGGATTACAGGCGTGAACCACCGCGCATGGCCAGGTTTCACCTCTTAATAATATCACATTGGTGATTACATTTCAGCATATGAGCTATGGGGGCACATTCAGAGCATAGCAGGGGCCTAGGGCCATGCGGTATCAGCTTGACCTCTGGAGGGGCTAAGACTAAACCAGTCACATTTGCACTTGACCATGTCTCCAAAACAAGTCTCCAGTGGAATCTCTGGACATCAAGGCCCAGGTGAGCTTCCCTCATTGGCAGTACTCCAGCTGTCTTTTCATACATCTTGCTGAGAGAAGTAAGAGATGTCCACACAACTCCCCTGGGAGAGGACAGCTGGAAGCCCCTGGCTTGTTGACTGCTGGACCCTGCCATATGTACTTGTCCCCTGGGCTGATTGTAGTCTGCATTTTTTGCTGTATAGACTCTAACCATGAGTATAAGTGGCTTGACTGAGTTCTGAGTCCTTCTAGTGAATTGTAAAGCTGGGGATGGTCTTGGGGATCCCTGACTTTGCAGTTAGTGTCAGAAGTGGTGGTGGCCACTGGGAGGCCGAGGCAGGCAGATCACGAGGTCAGGAGATCCTGGCTAACATGGTGAAACCGTGTCTCTACTAAAAATACAAAAAAAAAATAAAAATAGACGGGCGTGGTGGCAGGCGCCTGTAGTCCCAGCTACTTGGGAGGCTGAGGCAGGAGAATGGCGTGAACCCTGGAGGCAGAGCTTGCAGTGAGCCGAGATCGCACCACTGCACGCCAGCCTGGGCGACAGAGTGAGACTCCATCTCAAAAAAAAAACAGAAGTGATGATGGAACCCTCAAACTTTGTATTTCATAAAGCCTAAAATCTATTTATTCTTTCATCAGCTACTTAAAAGTTGTTCCTAAGTTGGTGCAAATAAGGCTTTTGAGAGAATCTTTTCTTATTACTTCTCCTTGGAGAATGTAATTGTTGTTGTGTAATTGGTATGAAGGTTTAGGCCTGGAATGGACTATTTTCAGTAAATTAGATATAACTCTCTTCTAAATTTTCTTCTTTTATTCAATGTTTGAAACTTTAGTTTGTGAAACACACAAGAAGGTGCTTCACTTTTTGAAAAGAGCTTGACTTAACAGTGAAGAAGCTGATAGAGTGTGGTAAGTACACTCTCCCATCTGGCTACAATGGCAATGGAGAATGTTATGGAACAACCACTCGTTAGCACAGTCTGAGTTTGCACCAATTTGAATACTGAATTCAAATACTCAGATATACCTGAAGATTCCTCTCCTAGAGTAAAAATGTCAGTCCAAGATGAAGAGTCTATCACCAAGTGCCTCCTCCCCACAGAAAGAGAAGAGCTGATGATGAAAATGGGCGGTGGAAAAAAGGAGACAAACTCATCTCCTTTGACCCTGCACACCTGATAAAGCAGGCCTCGTTTTGTTAAGCCTCGTTTATAATGTGCTTGGCTGGGTTTGCCCACACAAAAGGGCATGAAGGAAAAAAAGAGTTAGTTATTTTAACACTTCCAAAGACGTAACTTTGCAGAAGCCTGGTGTCCGAGCTGAGGACATATGCCAGGCAGTCCCATGGGAAATCCAGTGACAACCTCTAACTCAGCCAAAGCCATGAGGTACGAAACACACGTGCCGAATTATAAAAATGACAGAAAGAAAAAACAAAGCCTTCCTTAGCCAGGCGTGGTGTCTCATGCCAGTAATCCCAGCACTTTGGGAGTCAAGAAGGTGGATGGCTTGAGGCTAGGAGTTCAAGATCAGCCTGGACAACATAATAAGACCTCATATCTACCAAAATAAATGAATAAAAAATTTAAAAAAATTTTAGTTGGGCACAGTGCTGCACACCTATAGTCCCAGCTACTCAGGAGGCTGAGGCAGGAGGATCATTTGAGCCCAAGGCTGCAGTGAGGTATGATGCTGCCCCTCACTCCATCCTGGGTCACAGAGCCAGACTCTGTCTCTAAAAGAAATTTCAAAAGAAAGCTGTTCTGAAGTTTCTCAAGGGTTCCTCTGCTGCTTCTCTGGTTGTGGCTTACACTGCATGATGCTTTCAGTCCCATAAATTTTCCAGGCCATCTGGAATCAGGCCTGTTATATTAGCATTTAGTAGCATTCATGTTTTTTGAAGAGCTCTGAATGACAACCGAACATCTGATGTTTGGGCTCCATTAGAAAAGGAAATAAAATTCTATTGTTTCAATACTGTCTCTTCTGGGAAATGATCCAAATGTGCGAGACTAAATATGTTCCTTTATATAGGATTTATGATGGTGTTATGCAACAATATCATTTTATAATTGTGTTTTATAGTAACTGAGTTTTAATCCTTTAATATTTAATGTGCAATAATTTTAAATGCCTCATCCTAATTCATCCAAAAGTACTTTCTATATACACAATCTTATCTGATCTTAAAAAATTTGAGGTATATATTTTCCAGTCCATTTTGTAGATAAGGAACCTAAAGCCTAATGAAGTTGGCAATAAACAGTGCAGTGTGGCTGCCAAGAGTTTGCTATTAGAAAGTCTGTGTTCAGGTTCTGCCTTCTCCATTTGAATCAGATATTTCACTTTTCTAAGCCCTTTGTAAAATGGGGAATTATCCTACCTTCTGCTATGATGTAGTTTAAACACAGTACACAGTATAAACAGCTTCATGTAGGCCTGACACAGAAGAAGTATGTAATTAATGCTTCTATTATTTTCCTTGTTATTATTACTGGGCATGTGGCAAGCAGCTGGCCCCAGATGTATATCTAACAAATGTCATTTACAAGATTTGGATTCAAAGCCCTACCTCTATGTTCAGTTCTCATTTAATCATTTGTTCCAAATTACAAATTCTTGCAGAACAAATTGGAATCAAGCACAGGGATTAAGTAGTTCATTTTTTTCTCTTCAGTATGTTGGAAATTTTATTCTTGTCATACATGCCTGAATATTTTCATAAATCAAGATACATCCCTCCCATCCTCTGGAGTGGCTTGTTAATTTCAACTTCTCTGCAATTTTATGTATTTTACTTATTTATTTATTTTTGAGACACGGACTCACTTTGTCTCCCAGGCTGGAGTGCAGTGGTGCAAACATCACTCACTCCACCCTTGAAATCCTGGGCTCAAGCAATCCTTCTCCTCAGCCTCCTAAAGTGCTGAGATTACAGGCACATGCCACCATGCCTGGCTAATTTTTTTTTAATTTTTCTTTTGTAGAGATGGGGTCTTGCTATGTTGCCCAGGCTGCTTTCAAACTCCTGGCCTCAAGCAATCCTCCTGCGTTGGCCTCCAAAAGTGCTGGGATTACAGGCATGAGACACTGCTCCCGGACTGTGCAATTTTAAAGACTTGAGCAAATAATCCCTTAAAATGTGAGTTTTAGGATGGTGGGTAGGTCTTCAATTTGAAAACTGTTACCAGGAATGTGATTATAACATGCACAGTTCCCACTAAGTGTGAAAATATAGCTGAGAAGCATGATTAAGAGTACTGTCATGTAATTCACACCAGAGATGTATCGCCAAGGGTTATTTTCATCCTGAATGTATTATTTCTCTGTCTGGAACTATTTGACAGAACATAAGCTGAGCCCCAGCTCCCACCTGTTTTCACATGAATGTGAATTAGGTGGGCAAGAGAAGGAGCTAACCTCCAGTGAGACCATGCACAATCTTCTGCCAATTTATTGACACTTTTTTTATTATTTGGGGAATTTGTGTAATTTTCAAAAATGACATATGTAAGAAGCTGAACCCTTCTTGTTCATTTTTATGGGGGTTGTCCCTCCCAGTTTAACCTGATATTTTCTAATTTGTCCACCAGACAAAAATGAAGCAGAAACAAACTTAATGAGGGGAAGTCTTCCTTCACCACAGGCCTAGTTCATTTTGCTAGCTGACAGCAAGGAGGGCTTGTGGTATTAGGTGTCTTGAATGAAAATCACACAAACAAACAGGAATCTGGAGCTGAGGGAAAAAAAATTAGGTCAATTTAAATTTGTGTCAGTTTGCAAATGGATTTCCTATAACTAAATGGTGACATGCTTACATTTTGTCTAAACCTCTCAGAGTTTACAATTCAGGGAGGAAAGTCAGGTACAAATCTGTGAAGCCAAATTCTTTGCCATGTTCAGAAAACATACTGATGAATATATTTTAAAAGATATAGTTTCATACACATAGATAAGGTTCAAATAGATCTTTGCAATCTAGAATGACAGATCTCACTGAGTCTCCTAATTGTTTCATTTACTTAGAAACTGAAATCTAGGAGTGAGAATTACTTGACCACACTAATAGTTTCAAAACACAACTATTGTATGTGTTGCGTATTGTAAAGATGTGGAGATAAATCATTCATATTATATATAGTCTTGAGAAATGGAAGGAAAGGAGATGCCCTTGTCTGACCTTTCCATGTTCTACATGAAGACAATATATTCATGATTGACCTTGGGTGGGCTTACATGGCGATGAGTCCTTCAGAGTTAGCAGCAGGGCTTGGACTGGGCTCTAAGTCTCCCATAACCTGGTGGTCTGATGACTCATTTTCAAGTCACAACTTTAATGAGATATAATTCACATGCCATAAATTTCATCATTTTAAAGTATGCAGTTCAGTAATTTTTAGCATATTCACAGAATTCTGCAACTGTCACCACTGTCTAACTTTAGAATATTTTCACCACCCTAAAAATAAGCCCAGTATACATACTAACTTCCCATTCTCTTTCCCCAGATCCTGGCAATCATGCTCAGTACTTGAATTTGCTTCCTTCAGATACTTTGTCTAAAGGATGATGTGATATATGGCCTTTTGTGACTGGCCTCTTTCACTTAGAATAATGTTTTCATGGTTTGTCCACCTCATAGCTTATATTAGTACTGCATTCCTCTGTATTGCTGAGTAATATTCCATCACATGGATATACCACAATGTGATTAGCCATGGATCTATTCTTTGGCTGATGGACATTTGGATTGTTTTTACGTTTTGGTCTTATAAATAATGTTGCTATGAAAATTCTTGTGCAAGTTTTGATTATTTATTTAGTGCTGTTGGGCTTATACCTGACAGGAGAATTCTGTGGTCCTATGGAAACACTTTATCTACATTTTGAGAAGTTACCCGTGGCTTCACCATTTTGCAAGGCCACGAGCAGTGTAAGGGGATTTCAATTTCTCCACATCCTCACCACTTTGGTATTGCCTGTCATTTCTGTTTTAGGCATTCCAGTGAGTGTGCAGTGGTATTTATTTCACGGTGATTGATTTTCATGTTTCTGATGACTAATGATGTTGAGCATCTCTTTAGATGCTTATTGGCCATTCATATATATCCTTTGAAGAGATGTCTACTCAAATCCTCTGCCCATTTTTCAATTGGGTTATCATTTTTATTGTTGAGTTGTAAAATATCTTTACACATTCTGGATGCAACTCCCTTATCATATTGTATGGTAAATAAATAGTTTCTTGTATTCTGTGTGTTGACTTTCCACTTACTAATGGTATCCTTTGAATCATAAACACATGAATTTTAAATTATATTTAATTTGATCTTTTTTTTCTCCTCTTGTTTTTGCTTTTGGTATATCATTTAAAATTCCATTGTCTAGTGAAGATCATGAAGTTTTATTTCTAATTTTTCTTCTAAGGGTTTTATAGTTTTAACACTGGCATCTAGGCATATGATCCATTTTGAATTAATTTTTTATATGATGAGAGGAAGAGATATAACTTCATTTGTTTGCATGTGCATATCCCATTGTCCCAGCAACATTTGTTTAAATGACTACTGTTTTGCCCAATTAGTTGTCTTGGCACCCTTGTCAAAAATGAATAGACTAGGCTGGGTGCGGTGGCTCACACCTGTAATCCTAGTACTTTGGGAGGCCAAGGCAGGTGGATTGCCTGAGGCCAGGAGTTCATGACCAGCCTGGCCAACATGCCGAAACCCCGTCTCTACTAAAAATACAAAAATTAGCTGGGTGTGGTGGCAGGCACCTGTAATCCCAGCTACTCAGGAGGCTGAGGCAGGAAGATCATTTGAACCCAAGAAGCAGAGGTTGCAGTAAGCCAAGATTGCTGCACTGTGCTCCAGCCTGGGTGACAGAGCAAGTCACTGTCTCAATCAATCAATCAATCAATCAATCAATCAATCAGAAGTGTAAGGGTTTATTTCTGGACTCTCAATTCTGTTTTACTTGTCTATCCATCTATCCTTATGACAGTAGCTCACTATTTTTATTACTGAAGCTCTTTAGTAAGATTTGAAATTGGGATGTTTGAGTCCTCCAATGTTATTTTTCTTTTTCAAGATTGTTTTGGCTAATCTGGGTCCTTTGAATTTCCATATGAACTTTGGAATAAGATTTCCAATTTCTGGAAAGTGAGTGCCATCTGGAAGTTTTAAAAATTGCATGATTTTTGTAACTTGCCTTTCAGATTTTTCATTGTTATTATATAGAAATACAATTTATTTTTGTATTTTGACCTTGTGAACTGCAGCTTTACTGAACTTTTTTATTCTAATCGTTTTTCTATGGATTCATTAGGAATTTCTATATATGATATTATGCTCTCTATAAATAGAGATTGTTTTACTTCTTCTTTTCCATGTGTGTGTCTCTTATTTCATTCTCATGCTTAATTGCCTTGTATTAAACCTGTTGTTCAGTTTTGAATAAAAGTGTTGAGAGCAGGCATTTTGCCTTGTTGGAAGGGGGAAGGATTCCGTTTTGCACCATTCCATTTGCTGCTAGCTGTGAGGTTTTGTAGATACCCTTTATTACTGTGAGGAAAGTACCTTCTATTCCATATCTCCTGACTGCTTTTTTCATGAATGTGTGTTTGTTTTGCTGAGCTTGTTGTGAATCTCTTGAGATGATGTTGTTTTTATCCTTTATTCTATTAAGAGTGTATTATAGCAGCTGATTTTCATATATTAAACCAACCTTGCATTCACGCTCTTGTTTAAAAGTATTTCCTTTTTCCCCTTGGGATTTCTTCTTTGACCTTTTATTCTTTAGGAGTGTAGTATTTAATTTCCACATTTTTGTGTATGTCCCAAATTTATTCCTATTATTAACTTCTAATTTCATTCCATTGTGGTTGGAGAACATACATAGCATGGTCTCAATAATTTCACATTTATCAAAGCTTATTTTATGGCCTAGTCTATGGCTCATCCTGTAGGATATTCCATGTGTGCTTGAGAATGACGTGTATTGTGTTATTATTGTTTGGTGATGATTTCTATATATGTCTGTTAGGCTAATTAACATCTTAACTTAAAACAATGTAGTTGGGATTAATATTGACTTAATTTTTACAGTATAGTATATACAAGCTTTGTTTCGATATGGCTAGCTGCTTTCCTTCATCCTACCTTTGTGCTATTAATTATATAGAAATCACTTATCTGTACATTATAAGCCCATAAACACATTTATGTAATTATTACTTTATGTAGTTGCCTTTCAAGTTAGACAGGAAAAGAAAAGTGTTACAAACAATACATTTACACTGTCTTTTACATTTGCACCTCAGAGAGCCTTTGGTGCTCTTTATTTCTCTCTGTAGATTTGAATTTCTGTCTAGCATTCTTTCATTAGCTGTGATGGCTGAGTGGATCCAAGAGTCACATGCCTGATCGCCTCAGAGAGGCCTCTATGTGACTGAATATTCTACATTTTGATGTTTAGAAGGTACAAAGGATAGTCCAGCCACAGTCTCAGTTTTTTCCAGAACACATTTTTCTGACTGAATTTCCTAAATTTAGCATCTTTAGCAATCTGGATGTGCTGAAAATTTCTCATATCATGAAATCCTGGTTCCTTTTTGCTTAGCAGTTTATCTCCTCAATGTATCTCTTTCCTATCGCATTTTGCTATTGGCATCAAGAAGAAACCAGGTTGCTCCTTCAACAGGTTGCTTCTTTCCAACTGTGCTTGGAAATCTCCTCACCTAAATATACAACTCATTGTTTACAAATTCTGCATTCCACATGACAGTCTAACACAGTTCTGCTAAGCTTCCTGCCACTGTACAGCAAGAAGTCTTTTCCTCCAGTTTCCAAGAACATGTTCTTCATCTCTTTCTGCACCCTCACCACCAATATTTCTACCAAGAATGTGTTTACGATGATTTATGTACGCTCCAAGATGGTGTGGATTTTCTCTACTGTGCTCCTCACTTCCTCTGAGTCCTCATTACCAGAGTTGCTAGTGACCATATTGGTACTAAAAATCTTTCCAGGCCAATCTAGGCTTTTTCTAACATGGTCCTCAAAATGCTTCTAGTTTTTGCCCATGCCCAAAGGTGGAACCCCACTCCAGGCACCAAATATGTGTTAATTTCATGTTACTCCTGTAACAAACTACCAAATACTTAGTGGCTTAAAACAATGCAAATTTATCATCTTCAGTTCAGGTGGCCAGGAGTCTAAAATGGCTCTTACCAGGCTAAAATCAACATGTCAGGAAACCTGTGTTTCTTCAATAGGTTCTAGGAGATGCCTTTCCTTGCCAGCTTTTAGAGGCTGTCCACAGTCCCCTGGACATTCTCCTTTGGCTGTTGCCTGGCCTTGGCTAATTTTCAGAGTTCCGAAAAGGTTGATTTTGATATTTTTTGCTAATGTTCTCTTTGCCTTTATGGAGGAGTGGATTTTTAGAGGTCCTTACTCTGTCATTCTGGAAGAGATTCCCCTCTGGTGGCTCTTTTTAAATGTAATTAATCAAAATGATCCCCTAATTCAACAGATGCCATGTAGCTCTCCTTGAGTTTAGGGCTAGTATTGTATGTGTGTCGACATGGTTCATATGGCAAACAATTGCTCTATCGCTATGGAAAGTGACTGCTGAATAAATCAGTACAAGGCATGTGGAAATCCTCACAGGCCACCTTCCTCCAAAGATGCTGACTCTGAACTTTCTGGGGAATCACAGTCATAAATCATTTACTAGACTCTCAAACTTTCTGAAAAAAGTGAATTTCAAGTCGACCTTGTGTCCTCTTTACAAACACTAAAAAGCTAAGATTAATAATTTTCTAGCAAATGTTTACTTCCCCCCAAATGTTTAGGCAACACAATTCTTATAGGACTTTACACGAGCCCTTTTATTTGTAGCCTTTTCCCTCATTAGTTATCCATGTCAGTGCTGCTGTGGAAAGGCCGTGATCTGACCCAGGAAATATATTTGTATAGCAAATTTCATGCAGTTGATTTTTGGCTTCACTAAAGCTTTTTAATAAACATGGAAATTGCTGGAGTGACACTATATTCACATACATTATAAGTGGCCCAGAATAATGCACAGCATATTGATGCAGATGTTAACAGCAGATTCATTTAGTGTGTTTTAAGTTTGTGTTTGTGGCTATGAAAATGGTGGGACAATGAACATTTATGGATAATCATTTTGTCAAATAAAATTCTAAAAAATAACTTGTCCTTTGAGAACCGGCAGAATTCAAGCACAGAGCAAAAGAAACGTTTAACTTACACAAAGAGGTCTGTACTATACCATCGATCACCCGGGTTCCATCTCTTCAGCCTTTTTGGCCTTTATAATATGTAGTGAACAGTGAATGATTTGAAACATTTCATCTTTTACATAAAATAATTCATAATAAATAATTATACATTATATATGTAATTATCAAATCCAGAATGCAGAAATAATCTAATTCATGTTGACTACCTCTTAAAATGAAAACAAATGATAGCACATAATATAACTTACCCAAATAAAGTATAAGTCTGTGGAAATAACAACAGTCCCTTCATATTCCATCAGAGCCAGTGCCACTGGCCATTGAGGGCAGTGAATACCTGGCCAAAGCAGCAATATGAGGCACAGAGTAGGCAGGGAGTGGAAGGAGCAGCGCCTCCCCTCTGGCAGCTTTGGTTCGGAGGGCCTTCTTTGACGTCTAACAGGAGAAAAGATATCTTCCTACATCCTGCCTTAATAATTCCCCTTTGGCAAGTAGCTGGAGTCCGACTGAAGGTTAGCCATGTGTCCATCTATGCATTTACTTTAGTTTCCTTCCTGCTCTCATCTTTCCACTTCTCTCCAATCCAACAGGCCAAGAAGCCTGATACCCCAGCTGTTCACGCAACATGCCAAGCTCTCTCTGTGCCAGGCCTTTGTGCTCACTCCCCTCTCTTTCTGGACCACTCTTCCCTTGCATATGCAGGACCTGTGCCCCACTTTTGCAGGTCTCTTCTGGAAGTTTTCCTTGTCCTAAGGGCCTTCCCCATCACCCTATATAACAGATCAGTGTCCTGCCATGACCGCACAGTATAGTCTCTTCCCCCTTTTATACTATTTTATTTTTCCCTGTAGCAGAGTTTTGCAAGCGTCTACAAATGGTAAAATGGTAAATATTGTTATTTACTTTTTTAAGCCTTTTTGGGCCGTATGGTCTCTCTTGCAACTACTCAACTCTGCCATTGTAGTGCATGTATAAATAAATAAATGTGTGTTGCTCTGTTTTAATAAAACTTTATTTACAAAAAATGAGTGGAGACTAGATTTTGCACACAGCCATAGTGTACTGGCCCTGCTTCTGGGCTTGCATATTCTACCACTGAGGATTATTGCTGTTTTTAAATTATCTGTCTCTGACCACCAGAATATAGGTGCTCAATAAATAGGTTGAGTGTATAAGGAATTAATAAAGGGTGTACTTCAAATATTAAAGTATTTATGCTAGTCTCTCCTTATCTTATCTGGGTAAAGTAACTTAAGTTTATGGTATTGGAATCACCACCGAGGCCTACTAAAGTGATTATTCTAAACCCGGAGAGAGGCTAGCATCCAGAATTTATAGGCTTCGTGCCTGTAAGCTATGTCCATTAGCCATTCTTTAAACATTTATTAGAAATTCTATAAACAGTCCTGTGACCCCTCCCCTGTATCAGGTATGAGGTGGGGAAAGCAGGATCCAACTTGCCTCTGGCTGCTCTATTCCCTGGGCTCTGGGAATGGCACAGGGTCAGGGAGAGGCCAGAGTCGTGTTACCAGTACCAGGTGATGGGACTTTGTTCAACTAGCATAGTGCAGTAGAGATGGAGAGAAGTGACAAAATTCAATATAGATGTGGGGATTAGTCCTGATGGCAATTGCTGATGAGTATCTTTGTCAGCTCGGGCTGCTACAGTAGAATACCACAGACTGGGGGGCTTAAACAACAAATATTCATTTCTCACAATTCTGGAGGCTGGGAAGTTCAAGATCAAGGCACCAGCAGATTAGACGTCTGGCGAGGGCCCACTTCCTGGTTTGCTAATGGCTGTCTTCAGAGAAAGGAAACAAGCTCTTTCTGTCTCTTCTTATAATAAGGGCACTAATCCCACTTGGGGGGGAAGGGGCTGCATCCTCATGACTTTGTCACCTCCCAAAGGTAACACCTCCAAATACCACTGGGAATTCGGGTTTCAGCATATGAATTTTGGAGGGATGCAAACATTCAGTCCGTGGCAAATAAGAGATGGGTGTTACAGAGGAGATGAATAAAAAATACTGCACATTCACTTTTGGCTTCAACACCGGACATGTGTGGTTACCATTTACTGAGATGGTGGATAGGTTTGAGGGGCAATGTCAAACATGTTGGACATAGTAACATGGTTACTCTTGTTAAACACACAGGTGGAGATGCTGAGTTACTCACTGGTAGATTAACCTGGAGGGCTAGAAGAGTCTGAAGGAAAAATATAAATGTGATGGTTGTCCATACATCCTCAGGAATTAAAGCCATGGGACTGAATGTGGCTCCTAGTGCAGATCAGAGCAACCAAGACCATGGCTGGGCTCCCCAGCATGGACTGGCCAAAAAGAGCAGTGCAAGGGATAGCAAGAAAAGAACAGAGAACATTCAGAGGGTTGGCAGAAAAAAACCAGGGGCAAGCCAGGCTTGGTGGCGTACACCTATGGTCCCAGCTACACAAAAGGCTGAGGTGGGAGGATTCCTTGAGCCCGGGAGTTCAATGCTGCAGTGAGCTATGATTATGCCACTGCACTCCAGTCTGGGTGACAAAGTGAGACGCCTTCTCCGAAAAAAAAAAAATATATATATATATAGAGAGAGAGAGAGAAAGAGCCCACATTCTCATCAGGACATCAGCAGTGATATTTGTTTGTTTCCATGTTCTAATGGCTTAGCTTGGATAATGTTGGTTATCACCAAGCGTCTTTTAAATTTGTCACACACACACATGCTAGCCTGTTAAAACTGTAGCTGCCTAGAAAAATTGAAAACAAAAATCAAAAATCAAACTTTTAAAATGAACCTGCTCTCTGCTCACATGATTCAATTTATTTGGCAAACAAGGTTATATGTTTTAGAGTTGCTGAACACAAAACCCCTAAACATGTCTCTAATTAACAAACGGAGTAAAGTTAAATTTTATTTTATGTTGGTATTTTTGGTACAAACAAATTTCTTTGTTATCTGGAAAATAGATTGGTTGGAATTCCATTTCACTTAGAACAGAGGAAAATGGCTTTTTCTTCCACAGATCTTTTTCTACTTTCAGATTCCCTCCACTTCTTGTCCCTGCTCACTTCCAGTAGAAGCATTTTTTCCAGTCATTCTTTTGTTCTGCATATACGTATAGAGCACCCATTATGTCCCAGCCCACAACAAAAACTAGACAGGCAGTAGAGAAAACTGGACATGGTCACTGCTACTCAGCGAAGCTGCCAGTCTGGAGAAGATGCAGAAGTAAACACAGGATCTGGGCCTACATAGGTGTTTTCATCCATTCATGTTGCTGTAAGAGAATACCTGAGGCTGGGTGATTTATTTTTTAAGAAGGTTTATTTGGCTCATGGTTATGCAGGCTGTACAGGAAGCATGGCACCAGCATCTGCCTCTGCTGAGGGCCTCAGGGAGCTTCCACTTATAGCAGAAGGTAAGAGGGGTCCATGTGTGCAGAGATCCAATGGTGAGAAAAGAAGCAAGAGAGAGGAGGAGGTTCCAGGCTCTTTAAACAACCACCTGTCTCCAAAACAAGTATAGCCAGAACTTGCTCATCACTGACAGGAGGGCACCAAGACATTCATGAGGGATCCATCCCATGACCCAAATGCCTTCCAGCAGGCCCCAACATTGGGGATCAGATTTCAACATGAGATTTGGAGGGGACAAATATCCAAAAGATATCAGAAGCTCCAGGGATCCAAGATGGGCTGCTGAAGGAGACAGTCTTCCTGCATGAACAGGATTTCAGTACGCTAAGTCAGAAGCCAGCCAGGTTCCACTCTCTTGAAAATAGCACGGGATTATTTAACTGGCACTGGAATTTTTTACTTCTAATAAATTTATCATTCACCAGAGACCTGTTTAGAATTTTCTTAATAGCTTAGCTAAATTTAAAGTTGCTTGCTAACAATTTTATGTGCATTTTACATTTTTATGAAGAATTTCATAAAAAGTAAATAATACTTAAAAGTCAAAGTAAAATAAATACCTTGAAGTCCTGTGCTAACTTTCTAATGGTAATACCTAGGCTGGCATTGCCTACGAAGTCGGAGTGAACTTGGGAAAACTACGAAATGCTTCCAGCTCTGGAACAGCCACCCCACATCTCTGCTTGAGGCAGGGGAGGGCTGCCGTCTGCTCAGAGCCCACATTTGTGCAAACACATCTCTCTGCATGCCAGCATCACCTTCAGAACAGGAGACTGCAGGGAGCCCGCCTCCTGCTCCTCCAGGCGTCCTGCCTTGGAGATCTCTTTTACCGCCTGATGCACACTTCCAGAAGATGAATCACCAAGAGAATGCCAAGAGCTACGTTTTTCTTCAAAACAGCCACTGTTGAATCTCAAAAATCATCATGAGTACATTATAATTTTCTATAACAAGCGGACCGTGACACCCAGCCAGGGTGCTTGGCCCCGTGCACCATGCAGCTTTCTCAGCCTCACCTGGAGGAGCCAGGTGTCTGTTGTCTCCCTGGTGGGTCTGACTCTGCTCTGCTCCGGGGAGCATTTCCCAGCCCAGTACTGGAATTTCAGATTGAGTGCTGGGAGCATGTTCAGAGTGCACACAGCATATGGTGGAGAAAGCCTGGGGAGAGCTGAATACCTGGGGAAAGAGGCCAACAGGAAAAGCCACCTTGTTTGTACTGTTAACTTTCTTCTCCTCCTCCTCCTCTCTACTTCTAATGCAAGGGCCTCCTCCAAGGTCAGAACCAGCAGCCTCCATTTCCTGTGGTTGATCTTGATGCTAACAGGAACTCCTCCAAACAGGAGATGAATCATGGTAATCACAATACTCCCCCAAGTCAGGCCCCTGGGGTGCGACTTTCTTCTCAACAGCATGAGCGGAAAACTGCATTTTCTGGTTAAAAAGTAGAGTTGGACAAAGGAGAGATGGGTGGATGGTGGAAGCGAAAAGTCTCGTTGAAAACACTTGATTATATGATTACATTGGGCTAAAGCATGTAACTCTCATTTCCAGTAGATGATACACTGTTTGAAATGAGAAACCAAAACACAAGTCATCTTACTGCAGATTGATGTTGATCATCTGTCCCCCTACAGACAAACACTACCTCAGAATCATTCCCTACACCATTTTTCAGGTGTTTATGAACTGACACCAAAAATAGTGATTCCCATGGGGGTCCATGTGTGTATTGTGGTCCATGATCCTCCCAGGGCTGGCTGGACAATGGTAGTCTTTTGCCCTAGGCCTTTGCTGTCTCCGGACCCTCTGCTAGCTGTGCTGTTTCCACGTGGTCTTGCTCAAGACAGTGTACACAGCACACAACACAGTTCTAGCCATCATAGCTGCAGGCACATTCTATTTTTTTCTCTCTGAGATTGCAACTGGAATTTGGGATCTCCCACCTCTATTTCCAAACAGATCACTGAGTTATTAGTCCAGGTGATAAATCTCGTCATTTAGGGGTAGAAGGCACCAGTATAACCCGCAGGGCATAACATGTGTGATCTGGCACCAGAGACCTTATTGCGTTCCCATGCCTCTGCATCCCTCAGTGCATGTGTTAGACCTCTGTCGTGTATGAATTATGCCTGTCTGTGGCCTGTGTGCACATCCCTGAATGGTGCACTTTGTGACTGAAGTGTCTCCCTCCGCCCGTCCCACTTCTCTCCAGATCCCCACCCGTCCTGGGCATCTGCACACACAGTGCTTCGAGGTGCTGATCTTTACAGGCACCGGCCCTGCCACCCTTTCCTCCATCCCCAATAATCTCAAAAATTCCTCTGGGCTTTCTCTGACAGGGCAATGCACCGTCTTAACTCATAGAATAACCGTGAAAGATCTTTCCGCATTGTAGATGGGAACAAACCAGCTGCGGAGGATATTCCTGAGCCATTGTGATGTTTCATGCTAAGAAGCTCTACCTGCCTAGACAACATTTTTGTGACCCCTGCGATTCATGTGTATATATTTGAGGTCTTCATCAGTGAACCTTTTTTCTCCACCAAGCTAGGCATATTGGTGATCTATTCGCGCCTTCTGGCTCCCAAATTCCTTTTCAGTAGTACTCATCATTAGCTTTTTCATGGGCATTGGAATGTACCTGATGCTCCAGAATATCAGAGTCCATCTGTTGGTGGCACTTCTCTTGGCTAAACGTTCATAGGCCTGTGTGAATCTTTGTTACTATAACAGCTAATATTGAGGCAGGGCCTTTCCTGGGCCAGGCACGATCAACCGTACTAAATATTCATTATCACCTAATTTTTGTATCACACCGATGAGGTCTGCGTTTGTAATATTCCTTCTCTATTTTACAGTTACAGTAGCTGAGATGAGAGATTCATTATTTTGTCCAAGGCAAGGATGGAATTAGAGTTACTCCTTAAAGGCAATATAAATGGAACATAGTTAAGACTAGATCATAATTATTCAATTAATTATTCCATTACTGAAAGCTGTCCTACAATGGAAGTTAAGTGATGATGTAAACAGTATACCCATGGGATAAACCATAGATTTTAGCACAGAGGGCATGAGATTAGAGATAATCCTGCCTTAGTGTAAAGGACCTCAACTGTTAAGTTGCTACTCATCACAGAGAGGGATCTCCATAGTCTGTTTCAGTTCAAAACATGCCATCCCATCCCCACCTCTATCTCAGAAGCCCAAGTGAGAAAAAAGGATCAAGGGGTTGTTGTTTGTTTTTAAAATTATTATACGAAGGTACAGCAAAAAATAGGGCAGATACTTCTAATTTGTCTTGAGCATTTATTTCAAGCATCCACTTTGCATGACTTCTGAAATATTGCTGCAATTTTCTTTTTCAAAGGAATGAAATACTTTAGAACATTTGTGCATTGTCAATTTCCTGTACCTGCTGTAGGCTTAAATCTCTAGCAGGGAATATATTGTGTCATCCTAAATTTATCATGTTAAGTTATTGATCCTTGTAAACCATATGGCAGGTATTTTATTGCTTGGCTCTGGATTTAGCCAGCAAAGCACAGAACAGCTTTTGAGATGGTTTTGTTTCTTCATGTTTGGCATGAAGAGCAGCCCTGGAAAGATACCTAACTGTCTGTGTCCCTGAATCTCCCACTGCAGAGCAATCAGGTATTCCCAACGCATAGTCCCAAGGGGAGTATGGTGATCAATCATGTCTCTTCTCCTCTCCTGGCATCACAGAGCAATTCCTGCAGACCCATCTTCATTCACTCTGATGAGAACCAAAACCTGATCTGGAAAATCTTGGGGTCTTCCAATCTACCCTGAGAGCTTGTTCAAGTCAGTGGGGTTGGGGGAGGCAGGACAGGCCAGCCAGGGCCACCACTGAGACCCTTCCCCTGTGCTTTCTTCTCTGCGCCTTGACCTCCTGGGGAGAAGCAGGCATGCCCACACCGTCTACAGAGTGGTTCCCATGACACTCACAGATTTAATGTTATGTATTTTTTAAAGCTTGTGATCAGGCTTGGCAACCACTGGATTAAACACATTTCAACAAGGTTTGCTACTTCAGGATTACTCGCACCAGCTGTGAATGTTGGAGAGCATAATGTGCAGTTTTCCCAAATTATGTTGCCACAGACCCCTTTATAAAAAAAGCAGTGGTGGGGCTTACACTAGGGGACACCTTGAACCCAAGGCTAAGACCTACTGAAGCATGGCCAGGCTCAGAGAAGCCCAGTCTCCAATGTTCCTCCCTGCCATAGACCTGCCAGGAGCTGAGGGTTTGGGAGATCTGAGTTCCTGGGGCTGCTGGGAGCTTGGGAGCAAGTCCACACCCAGCCTTGTCAGAGGGCACAGGTGATGATGCACCAGGCAGGCTCTTGGTCTCAGCCTCCTACTCCCTAGCCAGGCCCCATAGCCAGGATTCAGCTAGGTCAGCTCCCCTTCATCTGAAGTGGCTTATACACATCACTTTTCCCCGAGAGCTCCACAAGAGGGATGCACTCCATACCCACAGCCTCAGGAAGATGGGCAATGCCTGGCAGTGCTGAGGAGAAGCTGGCTGAGAGACAGACCGAAGGAGTGACAGAATGCACTGTTGTGCACATGTCCACTTCATAGCACACGCAGATGTGTGCTCCACAGCTCTGCTGCTCCGGGCGGCACAAAGGGGCCCTGGGGAGAGGAACCCACTAAGGGCGCCCAACATACACGCACCCTAGTCCAGGCTTCTCATCAAGCCACCTGGACAAAACCAGGCACCCTGGCAGCTAGATCCCATACATAGTCCCCTTATGCAAAGTGCACTTTGGAAACCAGTCGAGTGATCTCTTCCACATATTCTGCCTTGGCTTCTAGTTTTCTTCCTCCTACAAGGAACTTCAGACTTATTTTTTCGACTTTTTCTGCAATCTGACCCCTTTATACAGAGAAGTTGAAATGGTGAGGGTGTCAATTCTAATAACATTTTTATATTTCAGAGGAATAGAGAAAAATAGTCCATACATACAATCATTTTCTTCCAAGGGATAGAACTTCAAAAGGTCAGTGCATCAGCTCAGCAAGGCAGATCAGCTGCCCAATGCCAGAGCCTTCCAATGAGGCTGCTCTGTGTGCTGTCAGAGGGGGACAGGGCCCTTTATGGCACCGGAGCTTGGCCCTCCCCAAATAAAGTCGGTTATGGGCTGCAATGTGGTCTGTCCCCCAAACCCCTGTGTTGAAGCCCTAACTCCCAGGACCTCAGAATGTGACTATATTTGGAGGTAGAGTCTTTAAAGAAGAAATTAAGTTAAAATGAGGTGATGAGCGTGGGCCCTAATCCAATAAAACTGGTGTCCTTTTAAGAGATTAGGACACTGATATACCCAAAGGGAAGACCCTGTGAGGACCTAGGAGGAAGACAACCATCTTCAAGCCAAGGAGAGAGGCCTCAGAAGGAGCCAGCATTAAATTAATAGGCCAATTTGCAAAGAATTGAGAATTCAAAAGTGACGAGTCTTTCCATGTACTACGTTGGTATATCTCTTTATTTAGTTAGGTCTTCTTTAATTTTTCTAAACAGTGTTCGGTGTACAGATCTTGCACCACACATTCTGTTAAAATTATCCATAAAATTTTCATGCTTATTACAACTATAAGTGGTATTGCACTTTAAAATTCATTTAAAATCATGTATTGCTAATATTCTGTTTACTGACCTTGTACCTGTGACATTGCTAAGCTGTCACATAAATTTAAGTAGCCTTTTATAGATAAATTAAATATGTTCTACATACAGGGTTATGTTTTGCTTCTTCTTTTCCAAAACACTTGCATTTTATTTCTTCTCCTTGTCTGATTGAACTTTCTAGAATGTCCAGCATAACACTGAATGAGAGTGGCAAGAGAAGATAGCCTTCTCTTATTCATGATCTTAGAGGGATGGTTGGGAGCCTTTCATCATTAAGTGTGATATTAGTTGGAGGGTTTTGTTAGTTACCCTTTATCAAGTTGAAGAAATTTCTTCTATTTCAAATCTTCCTGGAGGTTTTATAATGAACCAGTGTCAAATTTTGGGAAATGCTTTTACCTCATCTATTGAGATGATCATACTGTTTTCTTTTTTACTCTGTTAATAAGGTAAAACATATATATTAATCTACAAATGTTATAATAATTTCCTGGGCTAATCACTTGGTGATAAATGATACCAATCATTTATTGATATCATTTATTGCTAGATTCGGATAGTTAATATTTTGTTGAAGTGTTCATGTCAAGTTTCCTTTCTTGAAATATTATCTGGTTCTAGTGTCATGGCAATGCTATCCTCACAAAATTTGTTGGAAACAGTTGACTTTTTATGTTAATCTTCCAAGTGAAAGAATTTACTGTTATTTTTCTGAATTCTTAGGAAGTGGGATCAACTTCATCAATCATGTTTTTCAAATCTTACTATGTAGTGATTTTTTTGTCTATTTATTCAAAAAGTATATAAAAATCTTCCAAAATGATTGAGGATTTTGCTATTTCTACATGTGATTTTTTCCATTGAGGTTTATGCAAATTTAGAATGATCATTAACTCCCCCAAATTAAAATATTTAACCACTATTAAATATTATTTATTTTCTCTTAAAGTCCATATATTGTAATGCTAATATGGGTACACATGCTTTATTTTGGTTAATGATGTCATGATATATTTTTTACGTTCACTGGACTTCGAAGTTTCTGTATCTTTATGTTTTAAATTTGTTTCTTGAAAATAGTATATTGTTGATTTTCAGGATTTCTCAAAGTTCAGTCTAATAATCTTTGTCTTTTCATTATAGCTATTGGTCCTTTTTAATATATCTAATATGTTTGGACTTAAATCTGCCAGCTTACTATCAAATTTTTAATTTGCTCCACTTTGCTGTTCCTCCTCCTTTATTCTCTTCCTACTTTCTTTTGAATAGATTATATTTCGTCAGTCTACTTTCACTCTCTATTGGGAGTTATACAGTATCTTTTATACTTTAGAAGTTTGCTCATTCATCAGTTGATGCACATTTCCAAAGCCAGCTTTAATCCTATATCAATAATATTGTTAAGAACATTCATGTTCAAGATTTTTTTTTTTTTGAGACAGAGTCACCCAGGCTGCAGTGCAATTTGTGCAATCTTGGCTCACTGCAACCTCTGCCTCCCGGGTTCAAGCAATTCTCCTGCCTCAGCCTCCCAAGTAGCTGTGATTACAGGTGCCTGCCACCATGCCCGGCTAATTTTTTGTATTTTTAGTAGAGATGAGGTTTTGCCATGTTGGCCAGGCTGGTCTCGAACTCCTGACCTGAGGTGATCCACCCGCCTCGGCCTCCCAAAGTGCTGGGATTATAGGTGTGAGGCACCACGCCCAGTCATGTTCAAGATTTTATGTAGACATGTTTTTATTTTACCTTGGCTAGAAGTGAAACTGCTGGGTCATACAGTATCTCCTTGCTTAATCTCTTGAGGAGCTGCCAGACTGTCTTCCAAAGTAACTATATGATTTTACATACCCACCAGCAATTTATCCACCTCCTCATGAGCAGTTTTCATTTTTGATTTTTATTAGAGCCATCCTGGTAAGTGTGAAGTGGCATCACTTGGTGGTTTTGATTTAAATTCCCTACGTAGTCATTGATGTTGAGCATCTTTTTATGTGTTTATTGGCCACCTGTACATCTTCTTTGGAAAAATTATCTATTCCCATCTGCTGACCATTTTAAAATTGTACTGTTTGTCTTTTATTACTAAGTTGTAGTGGTTTAAAATATGTCCTATATAGAAGTCCCTTATCAGATTATGTGGTTTGCAAACATTTGTACCCATTCTGAGCATCATTTTTTCTCTTTCTTAATGATAATTTTTGAGGTGCAAAATTTAAAATTTAATGAAGTGTATTTTTATATTTATATCTTTGGTGTCATATCTAAGAGGCTTTTTTAAACCTGAGACTTATTGCTGTGTTTTCTTCTGAAAGTTTTGCGGTACCAGTTATGTCCCATTTTGAGTTCATATTTGCATATGGTGAGATGAAGTAGTCCAATTTCATTCTTTTTAGCATGTGGATATCCAATTGTGCCAGCACCATTTGTTGAAAAGACTTTTTTTTTTCCTATCGAATAGTCTTGGGACCCTTTGTAGGATCGAATTTGCTGTAAATATGAGGATTTATTTGTGAACTCTCAATTCTATTTTGTTGATCTATATTTCTATCCTGATTTCAGTACCACTTTTTTAATGACTCTAACTTTGCCACTAGGTTTGGAAATAAGAGAATTGTGAATTCTTCAACTTCATTCTTCTTTTTCAAGATTGTTTTAGCTATTCTGGGTCTCTTGCATTTTCATAAGAATTTTAGAATAACCTTGTCCATGTCTACACAAGAGTCAGCTAAGCTTTTCATATGAATTGCATCGTATCTATAGATAACTTTGAGTAGTATTATCATCTTAACAATATTAAATCTTCTGATCAATGAACATAGTATACCTTTTCATTTATTTAGGTCTTTAATTTCTTTAAAAATATTTTGTAGGACATTCGTGTGCTTCTGATTTGATTGAAGATTGAATTAATGTCCTAACACCAGACCGACCCCTGAAATATCTTAGGAAACACAAGTGCAATAGCATTCCAAATGAAAGCAATGTTCTCATCTTGCTGTTTTCAGCCACCATCCGTATATCAGCATGAAGGAAAATATTCATTTAAATGAGACAAGACTGTTACATTATCTGTATGTTTTAATAAAAATTTCTAGCAGAAAAAATATTTTGTAGTTTCCAGAGTATAAAATTTTTACTTATTTTGTTTAATTAATCTTATGTATTTTATTCTTTTTGAGGCTACTGTAACTGGAATTGTTTTCTTAATTTTATTTTTGGAATGGTATTGTTGTTTATATAAATACAATTTGGGAATTCTTGTTGATCTCATTGGACAGGTGTGCTCAAGTATTACTAGGATGGATGACTCTTTTAGAGACAGAAAGACTTTCTGAATCCAAGGAAATCAGTGGCCCTCCACTGAGGCTCAGTTTAAAAAAGCACAAAGGAAGCTAGAAATATGGCAATCTGTGAGAATACACACACACCCCCAACACACATTCACACACATATACTCATGCCCGCACTGACTCACACACATTGTGCCTTACTTCTCCACACAGAGTTAGCTTTCCCACCCTCTCTGATGCTCCTCCCATGCACCAGGGGCAGTACTATGCATTGAGGGGCTAGGGATGAACCCCACACAAAGCCTACGTGGGAAGACACACCTGCAAAATATTAACATGTGGTAGACAAGGGCAACAATCCCAATGTGCACAAAATGTTCCAGCAGCACAGAGGACGGAACAACTAATTCTATGTGGAAGAGTAAGGCAGTAAGGCAAGGCTTGGGAAGAAGGTTCCCATTCCAACCAGAGACATAATTATAGGCAAAATAAGAGTCAAAAGAGACAGGCATGTCCCAGAAGCATCAGACTCACCTGTGGCACCCCAGGGAAAGGAGTCGAGCATGGCTGAGACTGGGCATGTAAGCAGACATACTCACAGGCCTGGTGGCCTCACTTAGCAAGGGGACCTTTATGCTATGGGAAATGGGGAGTCACTGAGGATTTTAGTCAGAAAAATTGTATAATTAGGGTTTTTTAAGGTGAATAAACCTGAAGTGTCCAAGTGGGGGAGATGCCATAATTATAGTGAGAAATTAGAAGACTGCTATTCTCCAGAGTAGAGTTAGGGAGGATCTGAACTAGGCCAGAGACGACAGGGCTGAGCAGATGGGGACAGATTCGACACAGACCTACACATGCTGATGATGAGATAAAAGGACTGGATAAAGAAAACATGGCACATACACACCATGGAATACTATGCAGCCATAAAAAAGGATGAGTTCATTTCCTTTGCAGAGACATGGATGACGCTGGAAACCATCATTCTCAGCAGACTAACACAAGAACAGAAAACCAAACACTGCATGTTCTCACTCATAAGTGGGAGTTGAACAATGAGAACACATGGACACAGGGAGGGGAACATCACACACCAAGGCCTGTCAGGGGTAAGGGGGCTGGGGGAGAGATAGCATTAGGAAAAATACCTAATGTAGATGACGGGTTGATAGGTGCAGCAAACCACCATGGCACGCATATACCTATGTAGCAAACCTGTACGTTCTGCACATGTATCCCAGAACTTAAAGTATAATAAGATAAAATACACAAATAAATATTAAAAAAAACAAAGCTAGGTCTCTGGCAACAGGGAAAGATAGGGGAACTTAAACTTGTTATTAAGGTGCCATGTATTTAGTAAAACACCAAACACTTTTTTTTTTAAAAAAAGGACAAATGGGCGACAACTGATATTTTTTACCTGCATGTCTGAGAAAACTGTAATATATTTACCCAAGGGATAGTGAAGGAAAGATGATTTTGTTATAAAAGAGAACAAACTTGGTTTTAGACACACTGAAATAATTGTCCATCCCCTTTCCCAATGGACGTGGAGGGCACAAATTGGATCTGGAATTCACGTGACTGGGGCTGGATCTGGAAGGCACCATTTCCCAGGAAGTAGAAGACATGGCATGGAAGAATACAAGGAGGAATCACGTGTAAATGCAACCCATTTCATGTGAATACCACTCATGACGTAATTATTCACATAATTATGCCTGAAAAATAGAATATGAGCACACTTACATGGCACGGGGATGTGATGATACTATATTCTATGTTTTAAAGAAACTTGATTCCAATCAGTTTGGCAAGTTTTGATGGATACACACTATGTAATCCCTGCCAGGGAAAGTATTACAAAGAAAAGGTAGGGATTTCTGTTATGCCCTATGTCATAGATTCCACAAGGAAGATATTCAGAAAATGTATGTTTGTTGGTTGAAAGGATTGCCTCAAAGAACCTACAAAACTACACAAAAAGCAGAAAATACATAACTACAGAAAGCATTTCACATAGGAGTGCTGTGCCTGTACATGTGTGCATGTGTGCACACACACACACACAAAATAAGTTACAAAGTTATTTTTAAAAAACAGATAAAAATTATTTAAAAGTAGCCACCTTATTGTATGGTCTAGGTCAGGGATTTCCCAAATTGTCTTTCACAGTTCTTTCAGACAGACTCAGGAAACAGCTGGATAATAAATTTAGTAAGTTTCTTTACTATCAATCTTTTAAGAGCCTCCAGTGTAATAGTGTATTGGAATCTCCAAGAGGGGAGTAGAGTGGGTGCCCTGTCCAAAATGTGTTTTTGACAGATACATGGTCTGACTTCCTTTCTTTTCATGCTAATCCCTCATCCTTGCCCTGCTTTTCTTCTGAAATAGGTGCCTCCCTGCACCAATAAGTGAAGGAAAGGAGTGTTCTGGGAGCTGTAGCCTTTCCAACAGAACTCTCCCTGTGCATACTCGCACTGGAATGTTACAGCTCCCCACACTTCCTCATGCTCCAGCCAAGCCACCTCTTCCCGCATCCAGGCACCTCTCTAGCATCACTCCTGACCTCTCTCAGGAAGGCTGGTGAAGCCCAGAGAATTCAATCAGCAAGAGCCCAGCTCTGCAGAAGGTTTCCTTATCCTCTGACCCTATTTTGGATAAGCCATTCTGTAAGGTTGTAATAATGAAATCTAATTTTTATAAAAATCTCCATTTTGAAGTTAAGATGATAAATGCCATGAAAATAGGAAGATGTAAAAATTGTTTACATTTTGTGATGGTAGTTAAGCCAGAAAAGAGTTTCATTATTTTGAGATTCCTCCATGTTGCCCAAGGTGAGTCAGACAATCTGGTTAAAATAGTGAAAAACAAAATGAGAAATATTTCATTGCTATGTTGGCTCTAACTCCAGAAGAATGAGTCTGTTTACATGAGTAGTAAAAGAAAAGTTATCCACATGTACTAGGGTGTTGGCATGGTTAATGATAATGAAGGCTGACTCTAAGAATATTAAAACACCTACATAGTGAGTCGTATAGCAGTCAATTCAATTTGTGTAAAGTTCATCAATTCAATTTGTGTGAAGTTCAATTAGAAATAATCTCGTGTTCTCAAATGCTTGCTGCACTCTCTCAGTAGAAAATGAGATGCACTTCTTAAGGTATATGAAAGTGCTGGTAGGTTTATGTGCTTTTTCTATAGGTGTACATATATCACTCTTTTAAAATATTCACAATATATGAAACATGATTTTGTAAACTCACCCTGCTATCTGTCATTTTGCACTGGAGAAAGCCTGGATAAATGTTCGGTTTATAAATGGAGATTCCAGAGAAACTGCCTACTCCACAAGAACAGAGTTGTTTTCTGGCAGACACACACTTGTGGGGGTGGAGTTTCATAGGCCTGACACCCTCCCCACACAAGAAAAACCTATGTCTTTTGCAACTTCCTCTCCTGCCGTCATTCTTTTCGTGTTTAATCTACCGCATATGTTGCTTCAAAATATGAAAATACAAAGAAAAACCAACAGGCCAACATCCCCGATGAACACAGATGCAAAAATCCTCAACAAAAGACTAGCCAAATGAATTTCACAGCACCTTAAAGAGATTGTACACCATGAGCAAGTGGGACTTATCCCAGGGCCGCAAGGATGGTTCGGTACATGCAAATCAATCCACGTGATACATCACATTAACAGAACAAAGGACAAAAACCTTATGATCATCTCAACAGATGCAGAAAAAGCATTTGCCAAAAATTCAACATATTTTCCTGAAAAAACTCAACAAATTAGGTGTAGAAAAAATGTACCTCAAAGTAATAAAGACCATATATGACTAGCCCACAGTCATTACACTCAATGGTGAAGGGCTGAAGGCTTTTCCTGTAAGATCAGGAACAAGACAAGGATGTTCACTCTTGCCACTTCAGTTCAACATAGGAAGTCCTAGCCAGAGCAATAAGGCAATAAAGAAAAGGAGGGGGGGCATCCAAATCTTCTGAAAAAAAGAACTAAAAATGTCTCAGGTTGCAAATGACATGATCTTAAATATAGAAAACCCTAGTCTCCAAAATTGTTAGAACCAATAAACAAATTCAGTACAGTTGTGAGGCAGAAAATCAACCTGCAAAAATCAGTTGCCTTTCTATTCATTAACAATGGACTATCTGAAAAGGATATTAAGAAAACAATCGTTTAAAATAGCATCAAAAATATTAGGAATAAATGTAGCCAAACTGAAAACTATAAAATATCATGAAAGAAATTAAAGAAGACACAAATAAATGAAAAAACACCCCATGTTCATGAATTGGAAGCATTAATATTGTCAAAACGTTCATACTACCCAAAGTGATCACCCAAAGTGATTCAGTATAATCCCAATCAAAATTTCAATGACATGTTTCTCAGAAATAGAAAAAAAAATCCTAAAACATATGGAACCACAAAAGATCCCAAATATCCAGAACAATTCTGATAAAGAACAACAAAGTTGGAGGCATCATACTTCTTGATTTCAAGTTATATCATAAAGTTACAGTTTAAAAAATAGCATACTACTGACACAAAAACAAAAACACAAACCAATAGAACAGAATAGAGAACTCGGAAATAAATGTATGCATTTGTGGTCAATTAATTTTTTACAAAGATGACAAGAACATGAAATGGGGAAAGGACAGTCTGTTCAATAAACGATGTTGGGAAAACTGTATAGACATATGCAAAAGAATGAAATTGGACCCTTATCTCACACCATATACAAAAATTAACTCAAAATGGATTAAAATCTTAAAGGTAAGAACTGAAACTATAAATTTCTGGAAGAAAACATATGGGGAAAACTCCGTGATATTAATCTGTGTGATAATGTTTTAAATATGAACCCAAAAGCACAGGCAACAAAAGCAACTATAAACAACTGGGATTATATCAAACTAAAAACCTGCACAGCAAAGGAAACAATCAACAAAGTCAAAGAAAATCTATGGATTGGGGGAAAATATCTGCAAACTACACACCTGATAAGAAGTTGACATCCAAAATATGAAAGGAACTCAACAACAAAAACAATTAAAAATGGGCCAAGGGACACATGTCTGCAACTTGACTGATGGAGAAAATATAAGCGTATCTGGTGGAGAGAGATTGAGAGAGAAAGGGATAATACAAATGTAGTAAAATGTTGTAATAACATTTGGTGATCTGCTTGTTATCTGAGAGATCTTTGTACTATTCTTATAACTTTTCTTAAGCCTAAAATAATGTCAAATTGAAAGAAAATTTTTAAGTTGAACAAAAGTGTGCAGGACCTAAACATTTCTCAAAAGCAGGCATCCAAATGACCAACAGGCATATGAAAAACAGTCAACATCACTAATTGTCAGGGAAATGCAAATCTAAACTTCAATGAGATATCACCTCACGCCTGTTAGAATGGCTGTTATCCAAAAGGCAAAAGATAACAAGTGTTGGTGAGCATGTGAAGAAAAGGGAGCCATTGCACACTGTTGGTGGGATTGTAAATTGATACAGCCATGATGGAAAACAGTATGGTGGTTCCTCAAAATACTAAAAATAGAACTGTTATATGATCCAGCAATCTCAATATAGAGTTGACCCTTAAACAACATGGGGATTGCAGGGGCCAATACCCCCACAGTGGAAAATCCATGTATAGCTCTTGACTCCCCAGAAACTTAACTACTAACAGCCTACTGTTGACTGAGAGCCCCACCTATAACGAAAACAGTTGATTAACACACATTTCATTTGTTATATGCATTATATACTGTATTCTTACCATAAAATAAGCTAGAGAAAATGTAGTTAAGAAAACCAGAAAGTGGAAGAAAGTAGATCATCACAGAGGTCTTCATCCTCATTGTCTTCCCATTGAGTAGGCTGAGGGGGAGGAAGAAGAGGAAGGGTTGGTCTGGCTGTCTCACGGATGACAGAGACAGACTAAAATCCATGTGTAAGTGCACTTGTGCAGTTCAAAACCACGTTGTGCAAGAGTCCACTTTATATCCAAAGGCAGTGCAATCAGTATGCTGAAGAGATAGCTGCAATTCCATGTTAATTGCAGCAGCATTATTCACAATAACCAAGGTCACCCTAAGCGTTCATACACATATGAATGGATGAAGAAATGTCTATGCACACACAGACACAGGAATACTATTCAGTCTTAAAAAGGAAGGAAATCCTGTCATTTGCAACAACATGGGATGAACCTGAAGGACATTATGCTAAGTAAAATAAGCCAGCCACAGAAAGACAAATATTGCATGACCTCATTTATATGTGGAATCTAAAAGAGTCCAACTCCTAGAAGCAGAGATTAGAATAGTGGTTGCCAAGGGCTGAGGGCAGGGAATGTGAGAAAATGTTGGTCAAATTGTACAAAGCTTCAGTTATGCAGGGTTAATTCTGAGATGTAATGTACAGCACCATGACTATAGTTAGCAATAATGTACACCTGGAATTTCTAAGAGAGTAGATATTAAGCATTCTCCTCACACACACATACTCACACACAAAGGTAACTATGGGAAGTGATGGATATGTTAATTAGCTTAATTATGGGAATCATTTTGCAATGTATATCAAAATTTCAAGTTGTACACCTTAAATATATACAATATTTATTTGTCAATTATATAAAGCTAGAAAAATATGAAAATACATGTTATTCATATACTCAGGAATAGAATAGTTGCACATGTCTTGAAGTTAAAGCATATTCATTTAATTATCTCAGTAACTTTTGAAATCTCACAGCATCCTTCAAAGGATTTTAAATGCACAACACAGACTTTATTCTTTTTTTGTTTGTTTGTTTGTTTAGACAGAGTTTCGCTCTGTCGCCTAGGCTGGAGTGCAATGGTGCGATCTTGGCTCACTGCAACCTCCACCTCCCAGATTCAAGCAATTCTCCTGCTTCAGCCTCCTGAGTAGCTGGGATTACAGGCACCCGCCACCATGGCTGGCTAATTTTTGTATTTTTAGTAGTGACAGGGTTTCACCATGCTGCCCAGGCTGGTCTTCTACTCCTGACCTCAGGTGATCTGCCCGCCTCGGCCTCCCAAATTGCTGGTATCACAGGCATGAGCCACCGTGCCCAGCCAACTTCCTAAGCCCTTCCCCCCATTCCCTTGTCCAGCATTCCCATTGTCCCTTTAGCTGTTTCTCAGCTGTGCCTGTGTGCTTCCTTCTGTGGTCCTGTCTTAAGGCTAGAGAGCTCCGCAGTCCACTCCATGTCCACACCGGGAGGTAGTTCCACAGAGGCAGCTGCCGCACCGAGCAGGCTCACCAAGAAGTTAGAGGAAAAAGTCTTGCACAAGGTCAATTTGGGGTTGTACCTTTGTTTATGTGACTCCAGTATGTGCCTGTCTTTAAGATATGCCTTTTGGTATGCCTTTAATATTTTCTCAAGAATTATACACCATTTCCTTGAACACTTCAGAAAAATGAAGCATGTGGTCCAACATGGACATGAATGGATTCTGTAGTCTGTCCCTCTGCCTGCACAGAAATGGGAGAAAAGCCACAAAGCATCATAAGCCCACGTTTTATCTAAGCATTTACAAGGGTGTCCTGGGAGATTTGATAGTAGAGGTCTACATGCAGGAAAGTTGAGTAATGGATTTTTAATAAGGTTGCTTCTAAACTGAAAAACATGGTAGAAAGGTCATTGACAACCCTGGTGACATGGGTGTGACTATCTCTCCAGCAGAGTGAATGATATGGTCCCAGAGTCCAAGGCGCCTTATGACTCAGTAATGCATCACCATCCTGACGCCCAGTGCTGCTGATGTAATGCCATTTCTTTCATGCTGGGAGGATTCAGAAAGGTGAAACCCACACATCACATTTTGTATTTTAGCTACCTGGAACAGTAAGGCCACAGAAACAAAGCAGCTACTGTATTATGATGGGTATTCCATTCATGCATTTCAGTCCTTAGCAAGTCATCCCTGTCCACATTTGGAAAAGCGCTCATTTCTGCCTCTTGCAAAGAAACTTTAGTGTCAACACATACGTACGTTGACAAAGTAGAAAATTGCAAGCAGTAACCCCCGCAGGAAGCAATAATGAGTTCATTCAGTTCTGTACCAAATCTTGTATGAACCACAATGCCTGGCATGTTACACGGTCATTATTCATCTCTTTTTCTCTCCCTTCAGGCAGTTAGCTCTATGTGCATTCGTTTGACTTCAATAAACATAGGCATCATTCGCATTTACTGTGGCATCTTAAGGTAGCTCAGTAAACATTTTCCATTATCATTTTAATAATGTTCTTCCTGAGGCCTGAAACTGTCTAAAGAGAATATTCTTTTCATTGAAGTCATTTTCCCTTAACAGAATCTTGACTTTGTGAGGTCTTAGAAGGTGATACACTGCTGACACTCCTGGCTATCACGGTCCTGTGGGCTAGCAGCATGGGGGGCTGGTAAACAGCCCTAAGACTAAGTCAGCTCTGGCTGCTGCAAAACCTTACACCTTCTGCCCTTTAATCTACTATTGTGTATGTGTGCTGTGCATCTGCGCATTTGCGTATATGTGCATGGTGTGTGTATGCCGTGTGTGGCTTGTGAGTTTGCATGGGGTGTATGTGGTGTGTATGTGTGCTATATGTGTGTGCATTTGTGTATATGTGCATGGTATGTATGCCATGTGTGATTTGTGAGTTTGCATGGTATGTGTGTGATATGTGTGCTGTGTGTGTGCATTTGTGTATATGTGCATGGTGTGTGTATGCTATGTGTGGTTTGTGAGTTTGTGTGTGGTGTGTGTGGTGTACATGTGTGCTATGTGTGTGTGCATTTGTATATATGTGCATGGTATATGTATGCCGTGGGTGGTTTGTGAGTGTGTGTGATGTGTGTGTGTGGTATGTGTGCTGTGTGTATTTGTGTATATGTGCATGGTGTGTGTATGCTATGTGTGGTTTGTGAGTTTGTGTGTGGTGTGTGTGTGGTGTGTATGTGTGCTATGTGTGTGTGCATTTCTCTATATGTGAATGGTATATGGTATATGTATGCCGTGGGTGGTTTGTGAGTGTGTGTGATGTATGTGTGGTGTGTGTAAACACTTTCTGAAGGTGCTTTGCCTCCAATTCTGGGACGCCTGGGGCTCTAGTCACTGTCCCATTTTGTCCGTGTCCAGAATCTAGGATAAGCCTGGTCACTGGACACGGATTTGAGAAGCCTGTGGTTGAGAGTCCACAGCCATCTTACCCCAGTGTGTTCTGACATCTGGGGTCCACCCTTAGCTTCCTATGATTGAGATCTGCCCTGAACTGGGCGACTATGGTCCTGCACTGCTTCTGGTCCTGCAGGTGATTCTGTTTTCTGACTCACTATGACCAGGTGCCAGTAACTGCTGTTGGGCCTCCCAGTGGTCACCTCCCTTCCTGCTTGGGCCTGGGCTGTCACGTCTACTGCCCTGGACAGGTAGAAATCCAGGCCCCAAGTCTTACCCCTTCCCATGACAGCTGCCATCCTCTGTAGATCTCAAGAACTGTAGGACAATAGTTGGTGATGACACCCACAGATGAGAGAATGTCTGTGAAAACATTGGGTCAACTGCTAATTCCCAAGAGTCGCTGAGTGACCAGCATGGTGTGCAGGAGGTGAAGTGTGAGTCCCCTGGCATCCTTAGGGGCCCTGTGAGAACATTCACACCCCACACACCCAAAATAAAGGCACTGGGCCCCCCCGGAAAGGACCCGCAGAGGGACTGTGATGCATGTAGTTCAGCTCCTGCTGCACATTATACAAGAAGAGGCCAGGAGTCCACCAGTGGGTCGAGAATGCAGAGGTTCAGCATTCCCTCCCCTCCCACAGACAAAGGAAGGAGGATGTCTTCCCAAGGAATGGCCAATCTGGAAACAGTGACAGGGCTGCCCTGGAGTTTGGGGACTGCAGGGCTCATAGCGGGGGAAATAGGCAGGCTGTACTGGATGATGGGACCCACCGTCTCCTGGGTCTCAGATACTTGTGGGCCTAGAAGAGAGCCTGCTCCTTAATCCTTGATCAGGGCCCCTCCCTAGGAGGCTTGCTGCCTGTGCCAGGAGGAGCCCAAAGTCCTCAGAGGGGTTGCCACCTGCAGCAGCAGGAAGAAGGGCCCTCCCTACCACAGGCACCTGCAGTGCTGCCCAGAGGTCAAGGAGCCAGCCCCAAGGCACAGGCACAGTGGCCGTCCTACCAGCCCCAGAAGAGCTCCCCACTTTCCCGAGCTCCACCTACCACGCCGACCTCAGAAGGACCTGTGACAGCAGGGGTGTGGAGGTGGAAGGAGCTGGAGGAGGGGAGCTGCAGGCCTCTCCTTCTCCAGCAGCTTGACACCAACACGGTGGGTGTGAGTGGAGGGTGGGAAGTTGTAGCATTCATTAGAGACCACAGTGGTGGCATGCAGCTGGACTGGGAGTGACTGCAAAGCTGCAAGAACTGCCCACGCTCCTACAGATGTACAGTGCAGGGCCGGCGGGGTGGCAGAGAGAAAGGAGGCATTTCCTTTCTACTTGCATTTCACAGGAAGAAGGCTTGGAAGACATTTGGACTAAGTCCTTGCTAGCATTTGACATTTTGTCTTTTGCCTTTGTAGAAACATCACCTTCAGACCTACATCCATCCAAAGGCTACCTGTTCCGTTTTCTCTACATCCCTCTCTGTCTTTGTTCACTGACAATCTTCTTGGGCACATTTCTTTCTTGAGATAAACAATCTTTTAACACAGCAATGGGTCTGGGCTTTAAATGAAGAGCTTCACACTTGGCAGAGGAGGACCTGCGATTAGATACGGACACATTCCCTGCCCCGTATCTAAAGTGGCTTGGCCAGGATTAATCCACTGTACCAGCCCTGCCCTCTCTAGGACGGGCTGCCTCCTTGGAGTCTGCAGCCTCACATCAGCCTAGACGCCTGGTCCAACCTTCCTTACTCTGACCCGACGGTTGCAGTCGCCGTGTTTTCTGGCCAGTGGTATAACGAGTACCCACTGCTTTTTCTGCCTGTGTTTCACAAGGGGCTCTAAAGGACAGAATGTGTTTGTCAAAGCACCTGTGCAGTGAATCCCACTCAGGGAAACCATCAGCTTTCAATTGGAGTGTTCTCCTGACTCCACATCTTTAAACAAAGCTTCCAGGCTCCAGGGCTTTGGGGTCTCTTGTGGGACCTTACTGATGTAGCTGAAAGAGGAGGCAGAAACAACCTGTGACCATCTGCTTTTGTCGTGAACTCCTTGGACGGTGCAAGAACTATGCTCAAGCGCCCCCACTCTGGGTTCTCTCCTCTCCTCTGAGTCCCCACCTGTCTCAGCCCCCCTCCCTATATTGGTCAGCTGTGTGGCACACACTGGACACTGGCGCACACACAGCGCACACACATCCAGGCCGCATCTTCACTGAAAGCACCCGCAGATCACGATAAGTACGGCCACCAAAAGGCAGCTTGTAGGAGAAGTGTCTCTCCTATTCTTCAAAGCTGCTAACTGACACGTAATATGACATCGCTCCATCCTCATGAATTGTATTGGCCTTGACGCTGTTTATCTTCATTACACTTTAGGGAAAGGAAATGCAAGGCCATTTAATAATAGTACTTTTTGACTGGTGACGTGCATGTGTCTAGCCAATTCTCACCCTGATTGAAATAGTCGAAATGGCCTAATTTAATACAGCCTTGGTTACTGGCAATGTAATCATCTTTCCCTGAAATTGCATCCCTGTTCACAAGCTCGTCAAGTCTGGAGAGGTATCCACAGCTGCCTCGCAATTTGAGGAGATGCAAGCTCTATCTCATTATCCGGCTGAGAGGCAATCAATGCCTGGTGGCGCCTTCGAATCAGAGATTGGGTGGCAATAACGTGTCCCTCTTAGGGAAGGCTCTGTGAACTGAGCAGGGCTCACTTTCTCCATATGCCTCTGACAAAAAAAATAACCAAAAGGAGAAAAATCCAGACTTATTTTCCAGAGGCAATTTCTAATGTGAGCTAGCTAGATTAAAATGGCTGCAGGTTACTAGAGCAGAGGCTGCGATTGCAATGACGAGAGCCTCATCTGCGCAGTCTTCTAGATGAGCTCGGGCTCCTGTGGCCCTGGGCATGTAGGAGTGGGTGCAGCTGGCATCAGGCCCTGGGCCCATTGGTCAGTGTCTCTGTCCCATCTCCGGAACATTCTCTTCCTCTCTGGCTCTGGTGTGCCCCATCCTCTGCATGCATCATTGCTCGATTCTTCCAACACCCGTAAGTCTTCTCTTCAATTCTTCCAACACCCATAAGTCTTCTCTCTCCACCTTTCCCCAGAAATACTTCCCCCTTCAGCATGTGTTTGTGAACCTCAAAAGCCGATTGTTTCCTGCCCTCTGTCTCAGCAAGGTTTAAATGTGATGTGTGATGCCTTAGAGGACTATGTCTTTCCAAAATGCTGCTCTCCTGGTGAGAAACAGAGCCTTGGCAGGTTCGGTCCCATACAGTAGAGTCTTGTGTTCCTGCTGCTTGGAGTCCTTGAGCATCAAGGTGAGCACACATCACCGCATGCACGGACAGCTGTGCGCCTCAAGTGGCACAGGTGACAATTCAGGAGTTTTCCAAAAGGAAAGAAAAATTCATCTCTAGGGTATCGTCACCCAAACCATGTCATCCTCTACCTGCATAAAGGCAAAATGAAAGTGGGAAACAGCATTGTGCCTGTTGGTAACACTACTGAATTACTCACTTAACAATCTGCTAAGAGGCAGATCTCATGTGCTCATATTAAGTGTTCTTACTGCAGTAAAATAAAATTTTAAAAAACATATCTAATTGTATACCTGAAAAGGATGATTATACTAATGTAAATCGTATCTCAATAAACCTGACAAAATATTTTTTAAAAAAGAAAGGAAACTATAAAAAAATATAATTAGCATAGTGAAACTTGATCAAAGTGAAAATTTCAACATTGGTCATTAAATGGTCTTTGCAATTTCATGGTTGCGCACGTGTGTGCGTGCACACACACATACTTCCTTGTAAGTAAAATTAAATACCTCAGACTGATATACATTTCTTTTTGGTTCAATTTTCAGAAGTTTTTCCCTCTCATTTCTTGCTAGCAACTGTAACTTTTCATTATCATCCAAGAGTTGAACTTGCATTTTTCTTCATTTATTTATAGTCGGTTGTTTCTGGATTTTGAGAGTGAGAGAAAGGTGAGTGTGGTTGGCTGACTTACAGGAGCCCCTCTGTGTCATAATGGTGGTCCTTTGAATGGAATTGGACTGCATTATTACTGTTGTCATTACTCCACAGCCACGTCTCTGAAGCCATAGCTGCATTCCTGAAGACTGAGTTTACCTAAATGCTAACCTTTGGATAAATTTAAGTATTATAATAGTATTATAACCAGAAGTACCTCAAATACATCACAGTTGTTAATACTTTTTGCCCAACAACAACAAAAAAACAATATTTCAAGGCTTTTCTGTGGTAAGTTGCATACTGCAACCATTCAAACAAAGTCTAAAAGCAGAGTAAAAACTTTCCACTCCTCTTCATGCCACCCATGTCCCTGCTGGAGGCTAAGCCATGGTTGGTGTGACTGAGCCAAACTGGGGTCTGCTTGGCAGGTGCACTGAGGCCAAACACAAACATCGAAGTTTTGCTGCAGGAGAAAGGAAGGTGTTTATTTGCAGGGCGCCCCACAAGGAGAACCAGGCAGCTCACACTGAAGACCTGACCTCCTCAATGGATTGTGAGCAGGAGTTTTTAAAGGCAGGGATAAATTTCAGGGAAGCAAAAGTTACAGGCAAAACTGCAAGTCAGTACATAATACATGGAGATTACATGCTGGTTTGGCCTGAACAGGCAGGAGGGTATCTTGAAGCAGAAGCTTACAGGTCAGAGGTGGTTTCAGAGACTCTGATTTGCGATCAGCTACGGAAGTGAAACTTTGTCTAAAAAATCTGGGGTGGACAGAAAGGAATGTTAAGAGCTGGTCTGAGGACATGACTACCTCCAGGCCCCTCGAGAAGAAATTGAGAACAAAGAGCAGAGTCAGAGTGCAGCCCTCAGCTCCCGTCCCTAAGGTCTGCCTTCCAGCCCACCCATTTGGTGGGGGTCCAGGTTCCTTGATCAGGGCTAGGTAGCTAGGTGCCTGGAATTTCCCCCAAAGGGACTCAAGATTGTTGTTTATTTCCATGCTTTGCAGGTTTGGCAGGCCCTAAAACAGGTCTCTGCTCGTTCCTGTACATCTGTTTGCTCATGCAAACATACAAACATATCTCTCTCCCACTTGTACAAACAAGATTGTTTTTGCTAAGATGAACTCACTCACTCCCTCCTCACCACTCGGGGTCCCGCAGTTCAAGAAGTGCAGCAGGCGCCTTTCCCACTCAGCACAGTGCTGCTGCTGCTTCCTTATTAATGGCAGCATCCTCTCCCATAGGATGCAGAATTCCTCCCTTCATTCAAGCTGTCAAAAATAGCACAGCAACCCACATGTGTGCGTTATTTTTATTACTTTTTTTCCGTTGCTGGCACTGTGTTTCTGTCACGCAAATTTCACAAATCAAAGTTTACAAACATTGACTAGTTTGATAGTGCTGCATTCCATTCCATTGTGTCCGGAATTGGTTCCTTCTGGTGGGTTCCTGGTTTTGCTGACTTCCAAGAATGAAGCCTCAGACGCTCGGGTGAATGTTACAGCTCTTAAAGACAGTGCCCACCCAAAGAGTCAGCAGCAGCAAGATGTATTGCCAAGAGAAACAACAAAACTTCCACACGATGGAAGAGGACTCCAACAGGCTGCCGCTGCTGTCACTGGTGGCCAGCTTTTATTCCCTTATTTGGCCCCACCCACATCCTGCTGATTGGTCCATTTTACAGAGAGCTGATTGGTCCGTTTTTACAGAGTGCTGATTGGTGCATTTACAAACTTTTAGCTAGACACAGAGCACTGATTGGTGCATTTACAATCCTTTAGCTAGACAGAAAAATTCCCCAAGTCCCGGCCAGACCCATAAGCCCAGCCGGCTTCACCTCTCACCATGATTTTGCATTCAATACTAGAGCCAAAAACAGTGTATAGAGACTTCTTTTTCACCACTTTTGTCTACACTGGATGTTTCGATACATGTATTAAAAATTGCCCATCTCACGAGAAAAGTGAACCTCGGTTGTTTTTATTTTCATTTCCCTGACTTTTGGATTCTTGGTGAACATGCCTATTGTCTGCCATGCTTCTTGGCCAGTTGCTGCTTCTAGAACCAGTTCTCCTAATTCACCCCTTTCTCTCATCTGCCCTTGCTCAGCTGTCTTCCTTGTTCTTCCTGAAGCACACCCCGCCCCTTGCTCACCGTCTTTGAGGGTTTCCTGGGGAAGTTCTCATCTCCTTCCGGGTCTTACAGGGAATTTTTGGATCACCTCCCCTCTGAGCCGGCTCCTCACTCCCACCTGCCTCATCCCCTGCCTGCACTCTAAGCTTATCAGCATCTGCCTGTGTGCAATCTTGTCCCCCGAGGATAAGCCCAGGAGAGCAAGGACTTTGCTATATCTGTGCTGTTTCTGTAGCATTTAGAAATGTGCCAGGAACTGAATAAAATGGAAACAGAGCAAAACCAATAAATAACCGGAACTCTGGGTTTGGAAGGAAGCTAAATAAAAGCCAAGCCCCAGCAGATTTGATAGAGAAAAGTAAAACAGAAATGTCTAAAATATGAAAGAACACAGAAATGATACTCATTTAAAAACCACAAAAGAAATATGTAAGAACCTTAGAACAATATATTTGAAAATGGAAGGATTGGTTAGTCAGGCTGTTGGTTATCTGTGGCATAGGATTGTGATTCAGAGGAAGGAGGAGGCCAGAGGGCTCCTGTTTTATCAGGGCGGTTCATGTGGCTGAGAGTAAGATTTTGGTTTCTCTTGGGAGGAGGTAATTAAGGTGGACGGGATCTAAGGGGCTTTTGGGGTCTGTAGTGTTCTGCTCCTGACTAGAGTGCTGGGTATATGGACATATCACACTTTGTAAATAAATCAAGCTGAGTACTTTTGATTCGTGTTCTTTTCTGTGTATATATAAGTGTACTTCAATAAAAAGTGCTTTTCTGTGTATATATAATATGTAATATTCTGTGTATATTATTTCAAGGCCCTAGTCTTATATATAGTATTAGCGATAAGGTCTACCAAACTTTTAAGAAACCAATGTTTATTATTCTAATTAAAATTGTTAAGTTGAAATAATGTGTTTTATTCCAGTGTTAACTTCTCCCATCACCTGATATAGAGGGTTTTTAAATAACTTTTGTGCTACAATGTGAAATACATGGCATACTACAATTTAGTACCCTACTAAATCTGCTACTGTCTGCTTAATTCGGCATTTATCCCAAAACTGGCATACTGTAATTCCAGAAAGATGACAATAATGCAACATTAGAATATCTTTCAAAATAATTTGTTAAATAAACACACTGAAATTTTTAAAATATGATTCAGTGACCTATTTCAATAAAAACACTAAATATGTATTAAAGAGAGAAATATTGGATGTAAAACACATGGCAGGTATCAGGAACATTGTCTCTGCTTTTGTGATATAGGAAGGAAATAAAAATAAGCACCACAAATATTGTAAAAGTTAATATTGATTACAGATTATATGATCAGATATCTTGAAAAAATAATGCATGCTACTAAAATTATTAAAATTAATATATGTTTTGAAGTGAGCTTGATTCAAAATTAATACATAAGGTTTAACAGATTTTATTTGCGTTACAAACATTGTATAAAAATGTAAATAAAACACCTCTTTATATTAGACAAAAAAGGAAAGCAAAAGCAAACATATGTTCTAAGACTCATGATATGTATAAAGAAACTTGTTAAAATTCTATTGAAGAATATGAAACAAGTCCTATAAGATAGGCATATATTCTTGACAGGAAAGATTTGATATTGCAAAGATGTCTGACCTCCCATCACTAATTTGGTATGTAAATATTTCAATCAGAATTCCAATTTTTCTTTAAAATTATTTGTGTTATTTTTTGGTATCACCGAAGTATGGATCTTTAACAGTGAGCCAGAAGCAGATGACTGTGAAGATGAAAGCTGAAACTCCCTGGCCCTCATTCACACGGCTGATTCCAAGACCCTGGGAGAGGCCCTAGCACAATTTGCAAAAGTGAGATATTGAAACCATGCTGTGTGACCAGCCCTGCCCCTTTCCCAGTGGCCTCCCTAGCACCTTCTTCTGTGGGGGTGTGCTGTGTCCATGTTTAGGATGTGAGCTCAGAAGTGTGTGCATTTCACAGCTGTGCCTTCTCCTGGAGACACGGAGCCGAGTCCAGACACTGCTCCTTTGGGGGTGCCATGAAAAGCTTGGCAATTTAGAAGCACTGTGCAGAGGGAGGCTGACAGCTGTTCTGTTGCTCCTTAAAGCTAGATGTTCACTACGTCATTCCAACTTCTCTCTTTGCTCTTCTCTCAGGGAGTGGGCTCAGTTCAGACAGGACCAGCAAACCCACGTGCCCCTCCCATAAGGCATCATTGTTCATGTCACACATGAGCAGCTGTGTGTGGATGTGCAAGTGAGAAAATGAGCTGGTGTCACCCATGCATCGTGGCCCCCTAAACAGCTGTGGGAGCACCAGCACTCCGCATTTTCATACTACTACAGGTTTTTTTAAATGACTGCTTTATTGAGATATATTTCACATACCATAAAATGCACCAATTTTATACCTTGGCATAAAGGTATACAGTTCAGTGGTGTTTAATATATTCACAGAATTGCTCAACTATTATCACTTCCTAATTTGATAACATTGTCATCACTCCAAAATGAAACCCTGTACCCATTAAGCAGTTACTCCCTATCCCCTTCCTCCCAGTCCCAGGCAACCACTGATCTATTTTCTGCTCCTCCAAACTTGCCTATTCTGGACATTTTATATAAAGTGAATTATACATTATGTGGTTTACTTAACCCATTCTTCCATTGGTACCTATTGGGTTATTTCTACTTTTTGGCTATTATGATTATTGCTGCTATAAACTTTCATTGTTTATAGCAATGTGTACACGTAGGACTGGAATTTCTGGGTCCTATGGTAACTCTGCATTTAACATTTTAGAGAACTGTGAAATAGCTTTCCAAAGTGGCTTCACCATTTTGCACTCCCACCAGCACCGTATAAGCGTTCTAATTTTCCCTGACTCCTCAAACACTGTGCTTCCTTGTTAAAATCCTAGCCATCCTAGCAGGTATGAAGTGATATCTTGTGCTATTTATTTGCATCTCTTGGTGACTAATGATGCTAAACATCTTTTCATGCACTTATTACCCATTTGTATATCTTCCTTTAAAAAATTCTATTTAAATTCTTTGCCCATTTTTAAATGGACTATTTGTCTTTGTATTGTTGATGTGTGAAAGTTCTTCATATATTCTGAGTGAAAATATCTTATCGGATACATGATTTGGAAATATTTTCTCTCATTCTGTGCCAGCACTCTTTTAAATTTGCATTGACCTTTTTTTAATCTTGTGGATTATTAAAATTGTACAAAGCTAACAATTTCAAATTAATAAATATGTAAGCCTTTATGAATAGCCTAATTTTCACAACTACCAAGGCAGTAAACCTCAGAGGACTTAAGAAGGCACATGCTTCCAGGCACAGAGCCCGTGAATGTTTCCCCAGCCTGCACGGATCAAGGGTAATCAAGCTGCTGCCTCTCTCAGCTGCTGGTGGAGGGGGATCTCCCCTTGCCACGGCAGCCCACTTGCCTCAGTGGAGCCCATTTTTCTCCCATTTGATGGGACCAAGGATTAGTGACACTCTTTGGAGAATTACTAAAGAGAGTAATGTGTAAGCATGTCTAGACTTGCGTTTTCACATTTTTAAAGCTGCTGAAATCCTGAAAAGTTACACGAAAATGGATACAAACCTAAGGTCTCTGTGTGACTAACCCCTTCCTACCAGCTCAGCTGCTTTCCCTCAGGGAACACAATTGGAAAACCTTTCCTTTGTGCCAACTGATGCCCCACAGTGCAGCATCCGTTCCAAGGACACACTTTGCTTGTTTTTTAAAAGATGAGTCAGTGGCCAACATTTAAAAGTCAAGAGATTTTATACAGAATTCCCTATTTCTGCCTCTTTTTGAAAGGCCAGATGATTTCGTGACCATAGGCAGATTCTTTCCAGAGAGGAGGGACACTGCTTTGCCTAGGGCAGTGGCTCCAGGTCTCTGTGGCACTTACACTTCATTCCAGTCACCCCGTCTCTCATTTATCCTCCCTGCACTGAGTTTGCAAATTCACCTCTAGGTAGTCTCTTTCAATGGCTCACACCAAGTCTCTCTGGAAAAGACATTTTCCATTCAACAACAAGGATACATACAGTTATATACACATAGTGAAAATAACACAAAATAATATTTACTGGCACTCTGCATGATGCCTTCTGATATGTTCTTTTGTATTCTACTGCATTTCATTTTAAAATGCTGGACATGATCCACTGAACTGATACTAAAGACCCAGTGTTGGCTGTAGACCACCCTGTTATATTTTAAAAAGATAAAGCCCCAAGAGATTGAGTGGGTTGGTTAATATCTAGAAACCTGGTAAACAAGGAGTTGAGGCTAAACAACCTGTAGGCTTCAATTCAAGGCCCCTTATTTCATAATGAAAAACACTGAATCCCAGACCGCACTGAGTTGAGAAATCTCTGAAGAAATTTAAAGAAGAGTCTGGCATTGTTTCTAAACAGTGGGCAAAGGGCTTGTGACCCAGCAGCAGACTCTACAATATTCCATAGAAGACCACGGAATATTCAGTAGAATCTACAATGTCTCTTAATCTCTAGAGCCTCCTACCCCCAACAGTGGTAAATTTGTAACTGATGATTCCCCTGAGTCAATTCCAAGCCCTGGGACATTAGTGTGACATATGCATGGGGAAAATAGCATTGTTCATAGCATCAGTAAAATTATTATTATACTTGGACACATTAACAACTACAGACAGGAAAATGATCCCAATTTCCAAAGCAGAACTTATTTCTTATTGCACAGAAACAAAAATAAATTTGGAACAGCTTGATATTGCATCTTTTAAATCAATGCTTGTCTTCTTTTCCTTCTAAACATTTCTCAAAGTAGGTCAAATGCAACAGACCGGGAAGCTACCACTTAACACTCATCATTCAAAACAAATATCACTCTTCTGTAGACAAAAGGCTGTGCACAGTATAATTTTTCTCTGAGGCTGCTGCTCCTCTTAAACCGTTGTATCCTAGTTGGAAGCACAGAGAGAGGAGGAAAGTGGCAGAGAGAACAGGAAGGGACTCCAAGGGTAAGCATGGTGGCAGTGAGGTGATTGCTGCTCGCCAAGCCTCCCCACCACCCTCTTTAGCAGCCAAGGGCTAGAGACCCATAGAGGGAGAGCTTTCCAGAGAGCCCAGCGAAAGGGGAAAAGAACTTTTTAATATGGTATTTTGAGTAAGGGATGTAATTTTTATATTTTTTGGCAGCACAATAAACACTACAGTTAACATCAACTCAGTAATGACTGGCCCGGAACACTGCTGTGCATTTTATATAGCGTCTTAGTCATCTGGGGCTATTATAACAAAAACCCAAAAACTGGGTGGCTTAAACCACCAACGTGCATTTCTCACAGTTCTGGAGGTGGGGAAGTACCATGATCTGGGTGTCAGCAGACCCGGTGTCTGGTGAGGGCCCTCTTCCTGGCCTGCAGATGTGCACCCTGGCTGGGTCCTCACACAGAGGGAGAAACATCATCTCTTTCATATCTCTTATTATAATGGCACTAATCCCATCCAGTCACTGTCATGGCCTCATTAACCTCCCAAATGCCCCACCTTCAAATACCGTCCCATTGGGGATTAGGACTTCAATGTATGAATTTGTGGGGGGGGACTCAGATATTCAGACCATAGCATATAGTTACGTGCCATCTTCAGTACCACTGCACTTTTAGGAGGTGGGAGTCCTGTCCACATTCTCTACAGTTCACAGATAGGGGCCCTGAGATCTGGAAAGGTCTTGAATTACTTAAAGGGATCATAGTCTTACAGCTTGTGAGTACAGGACAGAGTCTGAATCCAAGGCCTAAGATTTCAGGTACTGCTGTTTAGGGCCTACCTATGTTGTTTTATGTTGATAAACTTTTTGAGCATTAAAACAGCTATTTCATTGGCTAAATATAGCCTTCAGTTCTCTTTTTTATGGATAAAAGAGTGCAATGAAACCTCATGTGCCAATTATTCCACATCAACTTTCTTCTATTTTGGCTGCATGTATCTCCTCTCATATTTGTGAAAGAGTACTTTAAAGTAAATGGTACATTGTATGGGTTTTCCTAGAAATGTAGTCGTCTCCCCTAATTCAGGTTTTGTTTTCTGCAGTTTCACTTACCTTCAATCAACCTGCGTCCAAAAATGCTAAACAGAAAATTCCAGAAATAAACAATTTATAAGTTTTACATTGGGCACCACACTGAGTAGTGTGATGAAGTCTCTTACCATCCAGCTCCATCCCACCCAGGATGCAAATCGTCCCCTTCTCCAGGGTATCCACAGTGTACACACTGTCCACCCATTAGTCACTTCGATACAGTTATCAAGTCAACGCTCACAGTATTGATACCAGCGGGTCAGGGGAGGTCCCCATATACCTGTGGGACCTCCACCCCTGCCGGTGTCCAGGCTCTTGACACCATCGTGAGAAGGAATTCAAGGATGAGTTAGAATACAGTAAAAGTACAGAGATTTATCACAAGGTGAAAAGTACACACTCAAGAAAGGGGAGTGTGGCATACTCAAGAGAGAGTCATGCCATGGGGTTTGGGGCTTTTATCTTTATGGGTTTCTTTAACCAAGTGGTGGAATATTCCTGGAAAAAGGTGGAGACTTCTCAGAACTGTGGTGCCACCCATTTTTACAACAAATATGGGTGTTCCTGGAACTGTCATGGGGTTGGTAGTTGTGTGGTTTGCTGTGTTAATGAGTTGATAATGAGGTCCTAGGGGAAACCTAGGTCAAATTCAGTGCCATGTTGGATCCAGTTGGTCTTAGCCAGTTTGGTCCACATCCTGGTATTTCAGGGTCTTATCAGCTCATAGCATCTGCAGCTATTGCAGGTTTCCTTTTGCTCATGATATGAAACTACTGCCTGGATTTTCTATTCTCTTGTGACCACACTGTATTACTCCTCACTGTATTATTATGTCTCAGTATCACAGTGCTTGTGTTCAAGTATAATTTTTATTTGACTTAATGATCCCAAAGTTCAAGAGTAGTGAAGTTGGCAATTTGGATATGCCAAAGAGAAGCCATGAAGTGCTTCCTTTAAGAGAAAAGATGAAAGTTATCAGCTTAATAAGAAAAGAAAACAAAATCATATGCTGTGGTTGTTAATATCTACAGTAAAAAAAATCTTCTATTCATGAAATTGTGAACAATGAAAAAGAAATTTGTGCTAGTATTGCTGTTGCACCTCAAACTGCAAAAGTTACAGCCATAGTGCATGATAAATTCTTAGTTGAGATGAATAAGGCATTAAATGTGTAGGTGGAAGATATAAATAGAAACACCTTCCAACCAACGGCAGTAGATTCAGCACTATCCATGGTTTCCAGCATCCACTGAGGATATTAGAACGTACCCCCATGGAGGCTACTGCAGGGGACTGCTGTGCTTCATTAGCTACCTCTAACAGACATGCCTCTGTTAATCCAATGTCATAATTACACAAAGTTAGTATAGGTTCCTTACTGTCATAGAACACTCAGCCCACGTGCCATTTCTGCAGTTGTCTTTTTTACAGTTGGCTTGTTTGAAGCAGTACCAGTCAAGATCTACACATCACATCCTGCTAATATTTCTCTCAAGTCTCTCTTCTTTTTTATTTTATTTTATTTTTTTTGGAGACGGAGTCTTGCTCTGTCGCACAGGCTAGAGTGCAGCGGCACAATCTCAGCTCTCTGCAACCTCTGCCTCTTAGGTTCAAGCAATTCTCCGGCCTCAGCCTCCCATGTAGCTGGGATTACAGGTGCCCACCACCACACCGGACTAATTTTTGTATTTTTAGTAGAGATGGGGTTTTACCATGTTGATCAGGCTGGTCTCGAACTCCTGACCTCAGGTGATCTGCCTGCCTCGGCCTCCCAAAGTGCTGGGATTACAGACGTGAGCCACCGCGCCCGGCCTCAAGTCTCTTTTAATCAATAAAAATTCCTTCTATTTATTTGGGCAGAAACTAGGCCATTTTGCCCATCAAATCTCACACATCCTAGGTTTGGCTGACTATATTCTCATGGTGTCATGTAAGGTGTTTCTCTGTCCCCCACATTTTCTGTAAACCAGTAGTTAATTCTAGAACTTGCTTAGCTTCAAGTTGAGCTCTTTGGATAAGAACATATCATAGGCAGCCCTGTATAATTCTTTGCCTTACAATGGAAAGGACATAATATCTGTTCCTGCTACCTTGAGGATGTAAGACAGACTCTTCAGTGGGTAACAGCCTTGGCCTCTGGTGCTCCCAGATTCATCGGAGGCTGTGAAGTGGCATATTTTAATTATATAATTCCTCCTGCATTTGTTAGTGATTTGTTTATTGAAAAAACTTGCACATCAGTACCTATTTAGCCTGAAATTCAGTATATACAGGAAAGACAGGGAAAATGCTTAATTCTTTCCCTTTACTTATCAAATTTCAGTGTGATTTGTTGGTGCCCAGTACCTTGCATTTCTCTTATTAGGAGTGAATTTGGATGTCTTTTTTTCTTTTTCTTTTTCCTTTTTCTTTCTTTCTCTCTCTCTTTTTTTTTTTTCTTGAGGCAGAGTCTCGCTCTGTAATGGCGTGATCTTGGCTTACTGCAACCTCTGCCTCCCGGGTTCAAGCAGTTCTCCTGCCTCAGCCTCCCAAGTAACTGAGATTACAGGTGCACGCCGCCATGCCCAGCTATTTTTTTTTATTTGTATTTTAGTAGAGATGGGGTTTCACCGTGTTGCCTATGCTGGTCTCAAACTCCTGAGCTCAGGCAGTCCACTCACCTCAGCCTCCCAAAGTGCTAGGATTACAGGTGTGAGGGTGTCTTTTTTCTTTTTTATTGGCTTATGGGCCATTTTTATTTCTTCCTTTGTTAACTGTTTACTCACAGTTTTTACCTTTTCATCCTATTGGATTTTTGGTCTTATTTTTCTTGTGCCTATAAATCATTATTAGCATAATTAGTCCTTTTCCTGTTACATATTAACTCTGTTTTCCCCAAATTGTTATTTGCCATTTTTACTTTTCTTATAGGGTACTTTTTTGCCATGCTTTTTTAAAATCATTTTTTTCATGTAGACAATTTTGTAAGTATAGTTTTTAATTGCCTCTAGATTTTGAGTCATTGCTAGAAAAGTTTTTCCAAAGCCAAAGCTATAAAGGAATTTATTCATATTTCTCAAATCCTAGTATATGGCTGGGTTTTTTTTGTTTAATATTTAGATCCCTGATCCATTTGGAATTGTAACTGCCCAGTGGGTTCATCTTGCCTGCCTCCCAGATAGAGTTGATTTATCAAGACAGAGGAATTGCATTAGAGAAAGAGTTTAATTTTAATCCACACAGAGCCAGCTGAACAAGAGACCAGAGTTTTATTATTACTCAGATCAGCCTCTCCCAAAATTTAGAGGCCAGAGTTTTTTAAAGATAGTTTAGGGGGTGGGGGCTAGGGAATGGGTGCTGCTGATTAGTTGGGAATGAAATCATAGGGGTGTGGAAAGTGGTCCTCCTAGGCTGAGTCCGCTTCTGGGTGTGGGCACCAGAGAAGTGGCTGGTCCCAGTGGAGTCATCCAGGCATCAGAAATGCAAAAGTCTGAAAAGACATCTCAAAGGGCCAATCTTAGGTTCCACTATAGTGATGTTATTTACAGGAGTAATTGAAGTTACAAATCTTGTGACCTCCAGACAATGCCTGGTTATCATTTAACTACACCTACATCTTAGTAGAATTCAGGCCCCTCTCATAATCCTAAACTTGTGGTCTTTCATTAGTTTCATAAAGGCAGTTTAGTTTTGGCAAGGGCTAAAACTATAAACTAAATTTTCCCCAAAGTTATTTTAGCCCATGCCCAGGTGAACACAGGCAGCTTGGAGGTTAAAGGCAAGGTGGAGTCAGTTAGGTTATATCTGTTTCCGTATCATAATTTTCTTGCTGTTATAATTTTTGCAAATGTGGTTTCTGAATTTATTCTCATATGTGATATAAGAATGGATCCAAATTGATTTTTTCTCATATGGCTTCCACTGATCATAAACACCTTCTTCCTCCTACTAATTTAAGTAACCACCTTCATCACAAACTAATCCCAAGAGAATTTTCATCTTTCCTGTTTCTTTGATCAGTCTAGCACCAATACATAATAGGTTTAGTGTAGAGTTTTATAATAGTTAATAACCTACGAAAAGCTAGCCCCACTCACTGTACTTCTCCTGGCCATTCTTGCTTGATTGTTCTTACGAATAAAATTTATCATCAACTTTGGAAACAGAAAAAAAGTTAATAATCTTCTTATTGAGATCACATGAAATTCAAAATTAAACTTGGAGAGAATCACCATCTTTCTGTTGTATGTCATACAGTCTTCCTATGCAAGAATATGGTGTGTCTTTACATTTTTTAAATCTATGTTTGGCTCAGTAGTAACTTACGAACTTCCTCTCATAGGATTTGAATGTTTTTTGTTAAGTTTATGCCTGGGTATTTTATGATAATTTAGGAAAATATTTCTACTAGTTTATTAATTAATTCCTTTCTGTCTTCTGGATATGTAAACTTTTCTTTTCTTTTCTTTTCTTTCTTTTCTTTCTTTCTCTTTTGAAAATGGAGTCTCACTCTATTGCCCAGGCTGGAGTGCAGTGGCGCAATCTCAGCTCACTGCAACCTCTGCCTCCCGGGTTCAAGCGATTCTCGAGCCTCAACCTCCTGAGTAGCTGGGACTACAGGCACACACCACCATGCCCTGCTAATTTTTGTATTTTTAGTGGAGACGGTGTTTCACCATGTTGGCCAGGCTGGTCTTGAACTCCTGACCTCAAATGACCTGCCCACCTTGGCCTCCCAAAGCCCTGGGATTACAGGTGTGAGCCACCACTCCTGACAACATATGTTGCTTTCTAGTCTGTATGCCTCTAATTGTTTTATATATTTATTTATTTACTTTCCTAAGAGTATGTTAACTAATATGTACAACGTAATGACAAATAGTAAGGAAGGCAATGGATATTATCTGCTTTCAATTTTAAAAGGAAAAGGAACTCTATTTTCCTATTAATTTAAGTTATTGGATCTTAGGAACATACGTACTCTCTCTCTCTCTGTCTCTACATATATACATATGTATGTATGTATATATGTATGTTGACTAATATATTTTAGCTTAATCAGTGTTCTTAACACAAACATACACTGCATTTTACCAAATATGTTTTGCTTTCTATGGAGATGAATGTATGATGGATTATACTCATGAATTTCTACTCTCATTCCTGCGTAAATCCTATTAGATCATAATGTATTAATGTATTAAAAGTATGTGCTGATGGATTCCATTAACTATCATTTTATGTGAGATTTTACATTCATATTTTTAAGCAAGAATGCTTTTCTTGTGCATTCATTATTAGGTTGTATATCATTGTAATACTCACTATATAAAAATATAATTAGATATTTTTCTTGCATTTCCTACTCTCTGGGCTGGCTGAAATGGCACTAAGAGCATCTGAATGTTAAAGGTTTGGTAGAATTCCCTGCATACACGTTGGCCTGGTGCTTTCTCATACTTGCCCTCTTTTTGCGGCCCTTATATATTTCTTCTATAGGACCCAAATTGATTTGCAAGGAAATTTGAAACTATGGAAAAGGGGAGAAATACACCTGTCATTGAGAATTAGAACTAGTAAAGTGCATTTTTTTACAGGAGAAAATGCTGTGTAATTGTGCAGTAGTGTGTTGACTAAGACTGAATGTGTTAGAAGACAGTTAGAAATGATTACCTTTGTGACAGATTTGACCAGCCACTGAAATGATAAATGTCTGGTCCAAAAATCATTGATATTTTTACTTAATCTATGAAGTATTAAATTTTAATAAGCTGGCTGACCAGTTTTTAGTTTTCTTTTTTCAAATGCCTAACTTTGTATATTTTATTGTTATCTAAGAAAAAAGAAGTGGCTTTCATACTTTTATCATAGGGTGATAAGTCAGGTAATAAATGAAATTTATCAGGTTTCCAAAAGAATCTATGATTATGACTAGAACTGTGATTTCTCTGGGATGCTGTAGTGAATATTACACTCAAACTGATAAATTAGGAATTTAGGAATCATGTTATCTCATGATGTGTGTGAAAGAACTAATAGTTAAAAACAGTATCCCTTCACTTTCATGAAAACACAAGGCAACCATGAAGTTAACACAAAGTATATGTAAGAGTTAAATTCTGTCTTGTCTGTCTTAAAGTTTTCTTAATATTGGTTTCTAGGTTCAAAAATCAGGAAATGCCTTGTTTCATAGGCTTTACACAGAGGCCCTGAAGAGGGACTTCTCCATCCCAGGAGCCAGGGAGCCGGCCTGAACAGGTCCAGCCATCACGGCCATGCCCTCAGGGCCGACTGCAGCCACACCACCACCACATGAGGCTAGACAGACAGACTGATGGAGCAGATTAGGAATTACCTGATATGAAGACTTCATTTTCCTAACCACAGGCATTTTCTTCTTTAAAAATTTGTTGACAAGTAGTATTTGTTAATATCACAAATATACCCAGTTGGCAGTCATTAGAAAGGTCCAGACCAAAATAATTTCAGAATGACTAACAAATGAAATATAAAAATATCTGAGCATGTTTCAGGGAAGTATTACTTAAACATAAATACAAAGATAAATATAGAAATTAATGATGAATTTAATATAAGAATGTTAAAATTCGGTATGTTAAACATCCAACAAAAAATACCAAGAGAGGAAACAAATGGGACAGGAGGTCTTTTCTAATAATTCAAAATTATCCACAAAAAAAGCTGCTGTGTCCCTCCAGCGCTTTGGAAGGGGCCCTGCAAGCAAGGGCTCTGTGGTCCCAGCTTCATTAGCTTAGTGGCATGTCAATCTCTGATCAAAAGCATTCACAGCCTTGATTTGGGCACCCTGAAGCCTTCTCAAGAGTAGGAAGTGTTTTATAAAAAGCCCTGCAAAGAACAAAAGTGTTTCTATTAAGTCTTTGAGAAAACTATGGAAGACAGGCTGTATTTTAAATGACTGATAATCTTAATGTTGTTTTGAAACATTACCTGTATTTCCATAAAGGTCAAGACAATAAGCAGTTTGGAAACAATCACCTCTCTACTCTTGAGAAAAGTGGATTTATAAAAAGGGTGGCTGACTGGGTGCAGTGGTTCATGCCTGTAATCCCAGCACTTTGGGAGGCTGAGGCAGGCAGATCATGAGGTCAGGAGTTTGAGACCAGCCTGACCAACATGGTGAAACCCCGTCTCTACTGAAAATACAAACATTAGCCGGGCATGGTGGCAGGCACCTGTAATCCCAGCTACTCAGGAGGCTGAGGCAGGAGAATCGCTTGAAACTGGAAGGTGGAAGTTGCAGTGAGCTGAGATCGCACCAGTGCACTCCAACCTGGGCAACAGTGTATGACTCCATCTCAAAAAAAATCTAAGTTGAGGAACTTGGATTTGGGGAACATGACAATCAGAAGAACAGATGGAGACCAGTGTTGTGCAGAGGGTGAAGGGATGGACACTAGAGTCATACATCCTAACCTTATACTCTGCCTCTTCCTTATGTATATTACTTAGTGTCTCAGTGCCTCAGCTTTCTTATCTGTAAAATGGAGACAATAATGTCTATGTCATTAGAATTGTTGTTAGACTTACTATATAGAAAGCCCTTGGAATAGTTCGTAGACTATAATTACAGTTATATGGACAGTGATATGGTGATGATGACTGTGATGATGATGGTGATAAGTGTGATGATGATGGTGATGATGATAGTAGTGGTGATGGTGATGATGATATTGTTGATGATGATGGTCATCATGGTGGTGATAGTGGTGATGATGATGATATGATGATAGTAACAGTGGTGGTGATGGTGATGATGTTAGTGATAGTAATAATGGTGGTGGTGATGGTGATGATGGTAATGATGATTGTGATGGTGACAGTGATGATGTTGGTGATAGTAATCGTGGTGATGGTGATGATGATGGTAATAGTAATAATGGTAGTGGTGATGGTGATGATGGTATTGATGATCATGATGGTGACAATGATGGTGATAGTAATGGTGGTGGTGGTGATGGTGATGATGGTAATGATGATTATGATGGTGATGGTGATGATGGTATTGATGATTGTGATGGTGATAATGATGGAGGTGGTGATAATGTTAATAGAGATGTGGTGGTGGTGATTGTAGTGATGATGACAGTGATGATGACAAAGGTAGGAAGAAGTAGGGGCAAGGAATTCGAGGAAATATTGTGGCTGGTTATTGGATGACCACTACATTATAATGAACCAAGGTGAACCAAAGGAGACCAGGCTCAAACGAACATAAAAGCAACAACAACAACAACCACAAAAAGCTGGCAAAGAACTCAATGGCTACTGCAGCAAGCACATAATCTATAAAATTAGTCCAGGAGAGTCACTTAGCAAATAAGTGGCAAGAAGAGAAACAACAGAAACAGGGACAAGAAACTCTGGAGTGGAGGAAGGTATCTGATATCAGAGTTGTTCCAATATGTTGTCTAAAAGCAACCAAAAAATCACAAAATCTTAAAAGACACAGAAAAGCATGCCACACACAAGGAAAAAGCTATTAATAGAAACTATCATTGGAGAATTCTAGATATTGAATGTATCAGACAAACACTTTAAAAATGTGTGTAAAGAACTTAAGGAAATCATGCCTAAAAAAAAAAATCAAAGGAAAGTATGACAACTAGATATCACCAAATAGACAACATCAGTGAAAAGGTAGAAATTGTTAAAAAGAACCCAGTAGAAATTCTAGAGTTGAAAAGTACAATGACTGCAATAAAAAAAATCACTGGGTTGACATCATAACAGATCTTAGTATAAAGAAGAAAGGATCAGCAAACTTGAAGATAGACCAATGGAGATTATCCAGTGAGTGGAACAAAATGAAAAATGAATGAAGAAAAATATACAGAAATGAATATACCTGTGCCACATCATGAAGAATGCCAACAAACACATAATGGGAATCTCAGAGGAGAAGAGAAGAGAAGCAGGGGCAAAATTACTTGAAAAAATAGTGGCCAAAAATTTGACAAAAACAATTCATTTATACATCTAAGAATGTCAACAAATCCCAACGAACTTAGTGAGATTGACATCTGTACACATCATAGTCAAGCTAACAATGTTAAAGACAAAGAGAACATTTTGAAAACAGCAAGAGAAAAGCAATATTTACTTACAGGTGAGTCACAATATGATTAGCAGCAGATTTCTAATGAGAAACCATGGAAGCCATTAAGAATATTAGATCATGCCTTCAGAGTGTTGGAAGAAATGACTGTCAAGAAATAATTATATTCCTGCAAAATTTTCCTCAAAAATGAAAGAAAAATCAAAAGACAAGTCACTTCCACACAAAAACTTGCACCTGTATGTTTGTAGCAGCTTGATTCATAATTGCCCAAATGTAGAAGCAACCAAGATGGCGTTCAGTAGGTGAATTAATAAATAAAATGTGATACATCTAGATAATGGAAATTATTCAGCACTAAAGTGAAATGAGCTATTAAGCCATGAAGCCAGGGAAAAAATTAAATGCATATTACTAATAAGCAAACCTGAAATAGCTACATACTCTATGAGTCCAATCTTAAGACAGTCTAGAAAGAAAAGGCATGGAGACAGTAAAAGGATCAGTAGTTGCTGCGGGGAAGGGTGGGAGGGAGGGATGAACAGATGGAGCACAGGGAATTTGTAAGGCAGGAAAGATACTCTGTACAATACCGCAGTAGTGGATACATGTCATTATTCATTTGTCCAAACCCATAGAACGTGCAACACCAAAAGTGAACCCTAAGGTAAACTATGGACTCTTAGTAATAACGACGTGATTAATCAGTTGTAACCAGTGTACTCTTCTGCAGCAGGATATTGACAATGGAGGAGGCTGTGCATGTGTGGGGCGGGGGCATACAGGAAATCTCTGAACTTTCCACTCTGTTTTGCTGTGAACCTAGAAGTACACTCGAAAATAAATTCTATTAAAAAGAAAAGGAGGCCGGGTACGGTGGCTCACACCTGTAATCCCACACTTTGGGAGGCCAAGGCGGGCAGATCACGAGGTCAGGAGCTCAAGACCATCCTGGCTAACATGGTGAAACCCCATCTCTACTAAAAATACAAAAGATAAAAATTAGCTGGGCGTGGTGGCAGGTGCCTGTAGTCCCAGCTACTCAAGAGGCTGAGGCAGGAGAATGGCGTGAACCCGGAGGCGGAGCTTGCAGTGAGCCGAGATCGCGCCACTGCACTCCAGCCTGGGCGACAGAGGGAGACTCCATGTCAAAAAAAAAAAAAAAAGAAAAGAAAAAAAAGGAAAAGAAAGAAAGAAAAGAAAGAAAAGGAATTCTGGAGATGGATGCTAGTGGTGGTTGCATGCCATTGTGAATGTACTTTATGCCACCAAATTGTGCCCTCAAAAATGATTCAAATCATACACTTTACATTATGTGTATATTACCACAATAAAAAAAATTCCAGTCGCTTCGAAAGAAAAGATGAACCACAGAAAGGGAGAAAATATTTTAAAACATATATCTGATAAAGGACTTGTACCCAAAATATACAAATAACTCTTAAAACTCAACAATATAAAAACAACCCAATTAAAAAATCAGCAAAAGATCTCAACAAACACCTCACCAAAGAAAACATACACATGGCCAACAAAAGCATGAGAATATGCTCAGTATTATCAGTCATTGGAGAAATACAAATCAAACAATGATGATATGCCACATCACACCTGCTACAATTGTTATCACTAAAAAGACAGAAACTAACAAGTGTTGCAGAGGATATGGAGAAATTGAAACCCTTGTACATTGCTATAGGATTTTATGTTCCAGCCACTTTGGAAGACAATCTGGCAGTTCCTCAATGTGTTAAATACAGTTACCCAGACTCAACAATTCTACTCCTAGGTGTATAACCAAGAGAACTGAAAGCATATATCAACACAAAATCCTGTATACAAATGCCCATAACAACATTCATATCGTGAAAAAATGGACTCAACCAAAAGATCTATCAACTGATGAATGGATAAACAAAATATGGTATATCTGTGCAATGAAATATTATTTGGCAATAAATGAGAATGGAGTACTGATGTGTGCTACCATAGGAGTGAACTTTGAACACATTATGCTAAGTGAAATAAACTATTTACAGAAGCTCACATATCGTATGATTCCATTTATATAAAATGTCCAGAATAGACCAAACTGTAGTGACAGACAATACATAAGTGACTGCCTAGGACTAGGTGAGATGGGTGGTGGATGTGGGGAGGAAAAGGGGTGAAAAGGGGTGTGACCACTATTTGGTCAGGTGGTTCCTTTTGGTGGTGAAAATATTCTAAAATTAGATTAGGGTGATGGTTCCACCATTCAGAGAATATGTGAAAAAACCCTGATTTGGGCACATTAAATGTGTGAATTTTATGTATGTGCATTATATCTCAAATAAAGGTGATTTAAAAATAAAGTTAAAAAGGAAGAATTGTAGCATAGAGCACCTTTTGTAATTATGGGGATAGGAAGCAATTGGGACATGGCCAATGGCCAAGGACAGTGTTTGATTCCTTCACAGAAATGCTTCAGACTGGCTCTGGGTCCCTTGAGCTTAGCATTTTCAAGTTAAGGGAGAGCATGTATCCCTGCTGTGTTGACAATAATTTCACCGGGCAACCCGCAATCCGAAAGCAGGGCATGCCTGTGCCTGTGCTTTATTTTAGTCTTTCGATGGTGGCGCCAAGCCAGCAATGTCAGGCAGAGAGGGAAAAAAATCAAGAAGGCAGATTGCCTTTAAGAATTTTGCAAACTCATTTAAATGTTTAATCAGCACATTTCAACCACTTTATTAATATGTTTGCATACATATGTGTGCACTAAGGCAGTGCTTTTAGTATTCAGCATAACTCATCAAGACGGTGCATACATTTCTTCCAGAGTCATGCCATCAGTGTCTGTATGAATCAGTGAAGGCTGAGAATGTCAATGCTGTCACGTGTTGCCAATGACACAAGGCCTAGACCCGTTCTTGAGAGTAGGGCATGCCCTGTGAGGCAGACACAGCTGCAGAGCCTGCAGATCAGGCAGTAAAAAGAGAGCAGGTGCACCAGGTCAAAGAGCTCCAGCAGAGAGGGGATGGTGTTGTCCCAAGCGTGGTTCAGAAGTGGGGAATCCAGGAGTACAGATGCAGGCAGAAAAGCAGGCATCTGGCAAATAGCCAGCTCTGGCTCAGGGAGCCAGGGAGCCCTGGTGACAATGCCCGCAGGAGCGGGACAGAGCACCTGCCTGACGTCATGATCTAGGCAGTCACCAACCTGGGTCCCAGGCAGCAGAAACACCAGGCTTACCCTTCCTGGAGTAATTAACCACATGAGAAGGGGTCCCTGAAGCAGGTCAACATTCACCTATCAAAGCTGAAGACTGATAGGAGAAAGGGTCTATCGAATCCTGGAGTGATTACCTTAGTGAGCTCCTCTTTCCTGAGATCTGGATGGACAACATTTTGGGGAAGGATGAAAGGTGTGTGGGCATGGGCCATGTAGTTAGATCTGCATGGCGAGGACTCAGAGTCTGGGAGCCATTGACAAGTACCTCCACTCCTTGAAGGCCGACGGCAGCTGCGGCTCTCCAAGGTTAAAGAAATGAAGACACCACTCCCTGTGTGCTGTCAGTGGCCAGGCCTATGCAGTGGAGCGCCTGGCCGTTCGTGAAGATCTACAGCTGGATAGGTGGCATGTAGCCATTCATTTTTCACGTTTCTGTGTCTTGGAGGAAAATTGAGAGAGCACATATGGCCTAAAAGTTTAACTCCTATTCATTGATCAGAATTATAATTTTCACTTTAATGATTTATAAATGTGTGCCTTCAAATGCTAATGTTTGCTCTGTGTTTTTAGATGGCTATCCCAAAGAAGAAATGATTTATAGATGGAGAAAAAATTCAGTGGAGGCAGCTGACCAGAAATCATGGCGGCTTTATCAGTTTGACTTCATGGGCCTCAGAAACACCACAGAAATCGTGACAACGTCTGCAGGTAGGAATTTACTGAAAGAGGCACAGCTCTCAAAAGCCAGAGAGGCCTAAGGCCATATGTAGTCATATCCTTAATGTACAAACCTTTTGGGCAACCATGATACATAAGTGATATTTGAGACAAAACAAGTGATTCAAAGTGAAACTGTGTTTTCATGTTTTAATTGGTATGGGAGAGGGATGTTAGAAATAATTCATATTTTTGAATCCAGGCTGTGTTTGCGTAATATCTATAAACCTAGCTATAAACTTAACCTAACTCACTACTGACCATATTTACATAAATCAATTTTGCTGATGGGGAGAGTTCTGCAGATTTCCACATACATAAGAAGAATCAAATATTATTGAGAATCCACACAAAAGAAGCTGGTGTGATATGTCCTTTGAGTTTCAATTCCTTTTATTTACTCTAAGTTTTATCTTTAACTTTGAGTTTGTTTTTCAATAATTGAAAATAATTACCTACCAATTTGATTTTATGAAGTGATCATTATATGCATATTCAAAATCCTGTAATTAAATAAAAAGAGTTGTTCTGCCTATGAATATATGTGAATGTGTTTTGTTTTGCTTTTTGTCTTATGTCTTACGTTGTTTTTTAGTTTGGGTATTTAATTATTCCTAGGGTCCACTATTTCACAACTGATTTTCTTTTGGTAGGGTGTGTGGTGCAGATGGGGGTAGAGTCAGCTTTTCTACTGATATTATTTGTTAGTATGAAGAATTTTTGGCTCTTAAAATTATCTAATAATTTATTTTATGGGTGACTAGATTAAGATGCCAGTTTTGAGAATTAATGGTAAATATCTTTAAAGCCCAGTCTTAATTCTTGGTACAACTGTAAAATAGTTATTGACACATCAATAAAAGTCCGAAAAAGTTACTTGATTAAGGGAGAAAAACAAAAGATTCTCTATGAGTCATTGTGGAAAATTTGAGAAATGGAATCTGTGTTTAAATATTAAACAATGACAATGTTAAATAATGGAACACCACAATTTATTTAAGTGAACTGTGGAGGCAGCGCAAAGGGAAACATTTTGGGATGCTTGCTCCCAATTAAGAGGCACCTACCTTAGTAATGTAATTCCCTGTCTTAGAGGCTGCAATGCACCAGCAGACCTTTGGGGTCTAAGGCCGCCTGAAGGGAGCCACCAAGCAGCAGGGAGGACATCTCTAGCGTTTAAATCCCAAAGGCCACTGCTTCTCCTTTCCTGGTGTTCTCAAAACAAAAGGAAATGCAAAGTTAAGCTGAACCCAAGTAACTCAGGGGATTTTGAAATTGATTGCAAGCAAATACTAGCTCAGAAAGGTGGCAAATAGAAGGAGACAACAAATTTGAGGCAACGGTCTGAACAATTCTTGTGCTAGGTGTTACTGTGGCTCTTAACGAAATTATAATCGATCTCTAAAGTCATATTTTTAATAAGTTTTACAACCATATTCAATCTTTTGTATAATTACACTTGTAAGGAAAATGTCCTTTGGATAATAAAAAAAATCCCATTTCATATGCTTGTGATGGACGCATGGTAGCTGGAGCCCACAAGCCTGAGAAGTCACGCTCTGCCTGCAGCTGGGGTGTGTTGTTGCATGTGTGCTTTTCAGGCCATATCCAGCATCAGTTCCGGTGTCAACAGTTCACTGTTTAATGAATATTCATGAAACACCATTGCTTGCTAAATGTGATTGACATTTTCACAATGTGGAGGATCACCCATGGGACTGTGTTGGCATTTTAAAGGATGCCTCTCAGATAAATGCCTTTTTATAGGCAAATGTTATTCCTTGTTTCTCAATCTCCTAACTCAACATTATGACTATGGCAGTAACACACTTACTTACATAATCCCTTTTTCCCAAGAAGACTAAAGCATTTGCAACACTGTCTACTTGGTTTTCACAAGTCGTTGTAAAGTTTGAAAAGGATGGATATGATTGTGCCAAGTTTTCAAGCTTATGTAAATAATTCTACCAGGGAACTTATCTGTGAAATGGAAACACTTTGGTAAACCTCAGAATCAGGAGAAAGATGTGAAGCCTGCAGGTGCATTGCCGAGTCCAGGCCCTGTGAGGTGGTCTGTGTCCATTATCGCCTCCCACTGTCCTCTCACTGTGGCCACTCTGGCCCCGCCATGCTTTGGGCACAGCCCTAAACAGCTGTGTTTATTTGACTGGACCTATTTCTCTCTATTGGGATAACATAAATATCAAAAATATTATTTATGACATTCTGAGACTTGGATGTAATATATTAAATATGTTTATTTAAAATGCACAAAGACTGTTCAAAAACATTAGTCACTGAGTTAGTTTCCTGGAGCTACTTTAACAGTTCTACCAACTGTGTGACTCAAACAACAGAAACAACGTGTTGTCTCTCAGTTCTGGAGGCCGGAAGTCTAAAATCAAGATGGCAGGCTTGGCATCTTCCGAGTGCCGTGAAGGAAGGATCTGCTGCAGGCCTCTCTCGTCGGCTTGCAGGTAGTATTCTCTCCATGTTCTTCTAACCTGCAGCGAATTCAAGGAAGTGAATTCTGTTCTATTGTCTTCTCCCTGGAGGTGTTGATCTCTGTGTCTGCATTTCCTCTTTCTATAGAAACACCAGTCATATTGGATTAGCCCTGCCTTCATGACCTCGACTTAACCATTTTCAAAGTCTCTATTTCCAGATAAGGTCACGTTCACAGGTACCGTGGGTTAGGAATCTAACATCTTCAGGTGAATACAATTTAACCCGTGGCAGTAACCCAGAAAGTTTAGCACTTTATGAGGAGTAGCATTTCAATTGCATTGGGAAATGAGACGTTCTCTTTGTCCCAGACACATCCTTTTTACTTGGACTTCCTAGTAAGTCCAAGTGTTTTGGACTTACTTGCAGGTGTCAGTGTTCCCCCTCCAGGTGAATATGATGATGATGATGTTTGGAAGGCATTGGGCTAGGCTAACTTAATGAGTACAGCTGGTGGATGCTATAGAAATCACTTTCAAATGGGATCACAGCTTAGTCTACTAAGACTTCTGACTGGCACAGCAGTGTGCTTTGTTACGTTACTGATGGTCTTGAACAGTCTCTCTGCAGTCTTTATGCCTTCCTCAGCTATTCTCCAAGGACAATTGCAGCTGACCTTTCCCTTGCACTAGCCAAAGGCCACCATGCATAATAAAAATCAGATACTTTTTTTTCTTTTTTTTGAGATGGAGTTTCACTCTTGCTACCCACGCTGGAGTGCAATGGCATGATCTCGACTCACTGTGACCTCCACCTCCTAGGTTCAAGCAATTCTCCTGCCTCAGCCTCTCGAGTAGCTGGGATTACAGGCTCCTGCCACCACGCCTGGCTAATTTTTTGTGTTTTTAGTAGAGACGTGGTTTCACCATGTTGGCCAGGCTGGTCGCGAACTCCTGACCTCAGGTCAGGGCCTCCCAAAGGCCTCCTGGGCCTCCCAAAGTGCTGGGATTACAGGTGTGAGCCACTGCACCCAGCAAATCAGAGACTTTTTGTTATCTCTTCTATATATCTATATCTGTCTACCAATTGCAATAAGAAGTAAACCTCCTACTTTTTTTATTCTGATAATTTAAAATATCTGTAGGCATACCATCACTAAGAATAACCTGCAGCGAATTCAAGGAAGTGTACCTTGGAATTATCGGAAACAGGCTGATGGCAAGATGTTCAGCTTCGGTTTTCATTAAATGTTATTAATTAAAAAGAAGCTAAATATATATGGATATGCATACATGTATGAGTTGATATACACACATATATTTCCTGCTCTGTCAGCTGAGAAGTCCTAGGAGCAACAACACTGCAGGAGCAATAAGTACCCTTAGTGCCCAGATCTTGGTTTCTAATATCATTCTCCAATTGTAGGAACCAGGGCTCCTTGGAGAAATGGCAGATTGTGAGGCTGCTGCAGTGAATACACAAGATGAGCCTAGAGAATCTTGCAGTTCCAGAAACCAAGACATGCTAAACACTCACCTCACACCCACCCGCCTACACACAAAATCATGGGGCTATATCAACAGATGCCAACTAAAAGATATCACAATGGTCAAAGCTAAAAATGTGAGCAGCAAGATAAATACAGTAGTATTGGATTATAACCCAAGAATAAAATAAATATCCATGAGGCCACATTGATGCAAATAAATGATTGAATAAATACATACAAACATGGGAGAACACAGACAAATCCCCCATGCAGAATTTCACATGATTCATGTGCATATTATTCCCTCAAGGAGGTAGGGCATAGCCCCCACTCTTTAATTGTGGGCTGCACCTGGTGACTTTCTTCCAAAGAGCACAGGAGGAGACAAAGGAAGGAGATGTACAGGGGATAACGTCTGGTGAACACCATTCGGCCAGGTGATTGGTGAACATGGTCAGTGATTATACATGGTGATCCTCTGTGCCCTGCATATGATGCGATGAAAATCCACCTTACGAGTCTGGAAAGAAGGTAGCTATGGAAAGTTATTCTCTTGGGTTGGCGCATCAGTGAAAGTCAATAATTAAAATACCTATGAGCCATTATCTCAGAGAGAAGGGAAGGAAAGGCAAATGGACTCTATACTCCAAACATTTTCTGAATTTCAAAACTGAAAAGAAGAAAGTGAAGAAAACAAGGAGAAAGGGTCTGAAAAGCAGACTGTATCAGGGAGGGCAAGATAAGGAAAGAGCATCACTGAGGATGCACCAGGAGGGGGCGTCACAGTGAACATGCCACTGGAGCTAGAGCCCCTGGAGTTATCCGTACAGCAAGTGCAAAATAGACTGAAAAACCTCTCAAACTACAGCTCAGCCTTCCGTCACCCCAGCCCCTGATGGCATTAAGGTGATTCGTCCCAATCTTTGGCCTAGAAAAGAGAATGATGGGCTCCCCTTGAAGGATAATAAATTTTTTTATTACGGATTTTCATGCAAAATGTGCACTGTTGCCAAATGATCAAAACCCAAAAATAACACAGGCATCTGACTTTTTTTTTTTACCAGAAATCATGGCAACCAGAAGACTATAGAATTCCAAATGTGAAAAGGAACAGAGAATTTTCTATAAAAAGGCCAATAAAAATAATGGTGAAATAATGACGTTTTCGGGCTAAAGAAAAGCAGGAAGAGAGAAAGAGATTGACTCTATGATCTCTATAGCAAGCTGCTTCTCTCCCTTGTGTAAAACCTTTATGACATTTGCAGGTTAATCCATATCTTTGCTATATCAAGGCTGCCCGTAATGCCTATTTGAACCTGAGTCCAGTTGTCTACAATAATTTGGGTAGAATGTGCAGCGTTTTTTTCTCACCCACAGCAGGTTTTGTGAGGTAGGACTGGAAATGTGAAGGCTGCTTTGCAGTGGGCATACTTACGGCAAACTGAAGGGTGCTCAGGTCAGGCTCAGAGCACGCTTAGAAGTGGCTTTGTAGTGGAAGTGATCCTAGCAAAGGCTCCCTGACGTCAGAGGAAAAGATCAAGGAAGAAGCCTGGGGTTCCAGATTAATTGCACTAGGAGCTTTCCCTCTGGTGCCTGGTTTATTATAAGACCACAGATAGGCTTCCCCAGAGACTAGTTATTATAGTCAAAACAATCAGGAGAAAGGCTGCTCTCCAATGGCTATGGCAAAAGCCACATGGCTTGATGTGGACATCTGATGTTTTTGAAGTTGATTCAGTCTTTACGTGTAGAAGCTTCTGTAAGTAATTCTCCAAACTCAAAAGAAGTATTCTATATATGAAGTTTTTGGTACTGTGTGTTTAACACTCCAGCTAATTAAAAAATGCATATATTTCCTCTGGCAGTGCCCACTGGGAGGGAGGGAGCACAGAGGGCAGGAGCTCGGGCGCTAGAGTCAGACCACACTGTGCTTGAACATATCTGCACCACTTACCTGCTATGTGACCTTGGGCAATTCCTCTGACCCATCCACACACTCCTCTCATAAGTGAGAGGGAAACTGCCTTCTCCTTTATGTGGGTATTGTGAATTTAAGTGAATGAATACATGCCAAGTACCTAATTGCAGTATATATATACAAATATTGCCTATTATTATTGACTCAATGTAGTTCCTGTGAGGGAGAATTGAGAGATTTACGCATTGTCTTTCTTTAGTAATCATCCACTAAACCAGCTGCCAGCATTTTATTCAATGAGACATGCTCCAACAGGATGCTATAGTGAGATTTATATCTTGAATGCAAATAGGAATATATGTTTAAATAGCTCTTGTAGAAGAAACTCAAAAAGTGGTTTCTTCTTGGCTTTTTGTCATATTTTTCTGAATGCAATCTGGGTAATATATCAGTCTGGGTTTGAAAGTCATAATTTTAAAAATAGCATCAGTATCTTTGTTCACAAGATTGAGTGAAAAATCTTTCAAACCCACTGTGAGTCATCCTCCATCTCTAATTCAGACAGGAAATGCGGAAAAAACCTCTTCTTGGTCTAATGAACTGCTCGTCTGCTAAGAAAATTGAAATCCTTTGATACAAATCATATCTGAATATGTCTGTTCTTTAAAAATCAGATTTAATTAATTACTCCTTCCATGGGACCTGAAGAAATTATAACATTTAATATATTATGACAGTAATATTTCTACATAAGAGAATTTTATGGTTTTTATTTGGCTCTCGCTCTATACTTTGAGCAAGGTGGGACGTGGGCCAATACCTTTATTTATAGATGAGGAACCAGTCTCAGCAAGATCTCAGGCATGGCCTTCAGCGGTCCACGCAATATGTACTGTAGCTAGCATTAGACCCTCTCATTCTGAGGCTAGTGGCTTTTTCATGATGTCAGTGCCACAAAGAGTTAATTTGACTTCCTGTATCTGACTCCTGGTTTCCAGAACATTTTATTTATGTATCCAGTGTTGGACTGTATATACCAAACAGTATATCTCCTGGTGTGGATGATATTTTATATCATCATTTTTCCGTTGTAGAATTATATTACTGCTTCCAATATTTGATCGGAAGGAAAGTCTTAAATCTGTACCATGACATAAGAGAGTAGGATGATTTAAAATTATCTATAAAAGTACATTATTGTTGAGATTTAGGGCTCTGGAAACTGTTTCTCTGGAATATCACCATGCTGAAGATGCTTAGGAACACTCATTGTTTTACATGCTTTTTTTGATGACACTACAACCCTTTAAGGTAGTTAAGCCACTATCCCATGACGCAAATGACAAACTGAATCTTAAAAGTATCTCAGTTCATGAAATGCGAGGGCGAGCCGTCCTGTAGCCTCGAGATAGCTGTGGAGCGCAGCACTCTAGAATGCGCCAGGAGAAACCTGCAACTGGATAAAAGCCAAACAGCCCTTGACGCCTGAGCTGAAGCTCCTGGAGCACTCGTTCCTGCCCACATCCTAGCAAGCGCTCATGCCACACTCCCATACCCTCCCAGCCCACCTGGATAACTTAGTAGTCCCTGGGCTTTTAAGCGTTGATGTCATTCCTCCAGGAGGCCATTTTCAGGAGCCGCTCCCACGTCCCTCAAAGGCCAAGACAGGTTGACAGCCATTTACTTCCATAATGCCCTGATTTTGCCTCATAGTGACACTTAGCACATAGCATTGTACTGTGATTGTAACCAAGGAGGACTTGGAAGACAGAGGTTGAGAATGTGATGCTGGAGCCATCCTACCTGGGTTTAAATTCCAGGCCTGCACTCATAAGATCTGTCATCTTGGATGCATTGTCTTACTTCTGAGACACAGTTTCCTCATCTGCAAAATGGGGAGGACAATTCTAGTGCCAGCCTCAGAGATAAGGACCTTGTGAGGATTAACGAGCTTCAAAGCAGACAGCAATCATTGTCTGGCATTCATTTTACACGTTTCCCAATGAATCCACCTGTTGGTATCCCAGGGAGCTAGCAAAATAATGAGCTCAAAGAAAGTATTTGAATATTTGAAAGAGAAAATGACCCTTAATTTGTTTAGCAAATGAGTCTAAAGGATAAATATATCCCTTTGCAAATATTTAGTTGTCATCTTAGAAAAATTAATACGGAAGCATTAAGGAGACATAGGAGTGAAGATATTATTTTGATATTTTAGTAGCTACACTTCACTCCTGTTTATATTAATAGTTTCATTATTTAAAATTTATCCAACAAGGGACTTAAAAAATTTTTTTTAATTTTACTTTAAGTTCTAGGATACATGTGCAGAACCTGCAGGTTTGTTACATAGGTATACAGGTGCCATGGTGGTTTGCTGCACCCATCAACCTGTCATCTACATTAGGTATTTCTCCTAATGCTTTCCTCCTCCATCCCCCCACCCTCCGACAGGCTCTGGTTGTGATGTTCCCCGCCCTGTGTCCATGTGTCCTCACTGTTCAACTCTCAACAACTTATGAGTGAGAACATGCAGTGTTTGGTTTTCTGTTCTTATGCTAGTTTGCTGAGAATGATGGTTTCCAGCTTCATCCATGTCCCTGCAAAGGATATGAACTCATCATTTTTTATGGCTGCATAGTATTCCATGGTGTATATGTGCCACATTTTCTTTATCCAGTCTATCATTGATGGGCATTTGGGTTGGTTCCAAGTCTTTGCTATTGTGAATTGTGCTGCAATAAACATACGTGTGCTTGTGTCTTTATAGTAGAATGATTTATAATCCTTTGGGTATATACCCAGTTATGGGATTGCTGGGTCAAATGGTATTTCTGGTTCTGGATCCTTGAGGAATCACCACAGTCTTCCACAATGGTTGAACTAATTTACACTCCCACCAACAGTGTAAAAGCTTTCCTATTTCTCCACATCCTCTCCAGCATCTGTTGTTTCCTGACTTTTTAATGATCACTATTCTAACTGACATGAGAGGGTATCTCATTGTGGTCTTGATTTGCATTTCTCTAATGACCAGTGATGATGAGCTTTTTCTCATGTTTGTTGGCTGCATAAATGTCTTCTTTTGAGAAGTGTCTGTTCATATCCTTCACCTACTTTTTGATGGGGTTGTTTGTTTTATTCCTGTAAATTTAAGTTCTTTGTAGATTCTGGATATTAGCCCTTTGTCAGATGGATAGATTGCAAAAATTTCCTCCCATTCTGTAGGTCGCCTGTTCATTCTGATGATAATTTCTTTTGCTGTGCAGAAGCTCTTTAGTTTAATTAGATCCCATTTGTCAATTTTGGCTTTTGTTGCCATTGCTTTTGGTGTTTTAGTCATGAAGTCTTTGCCCATGCCTATGTCCTGAATGGTAATTCTTAGGTTTCCTTCTAGGGTTTTTATGGTTTTAGGTCTTATGTTTAAGTCTTTAATGTATCTTGAGTTAATTTTTGTATAAGGTATAAGGAAGGGGTCTATTTTCAGTTTCTGCATATGGCTAGCCAGTTTTCCCAACACCATTTATGTGCTTTTCAGATAAGCCTAGTTTTGCCATATGGATACAAATATATGAACCAAAATCTTTGAAAGGGGCAGAGCAGATTGATTTTAGTTGGTTGATATTTATTTGTATAGACTCACACAGGCATGTAGCTTACCACAAATTCGTTTTCTATGAAAATACTGAGTGCTTCCAGCAGGATTCAGATTTTAAAAGTCCACACTGCTTCTGTGCAGACAAGGGATGCTGTGGACCTATTTGGAGGCTGGCTGCCTAGGTGAGGAATTGATTCCTTTGGAGTCCCCTGGGGAGTCAGGAGCTTACATAGGTGATGTCCATCCAGCTCACCTGAAGACTCTTGGCCGGACGTCCATTTTCCATCTTAATCAACATAGAATCTGAAGAAATACAGGCCTGTTTCCTGAGATAACGAAGCTTTTGCCAGCCAGGGTCAATCTCTCTTTGCCATTATTATCACAGTAGCCGTCAATTAGATAACCTGGGTGTATTTCCTCTTTGTCCAATGAAACTTTTCTTAATGGTTCTATTTCAACTGGTTGTCACTGATCAGACACTTCTGTGCAGGAAATTTTGAATGTACCCAAAATAGTTCCTTCCAGACCCCAACTTTCCCTGGACAACAGCACTGCTCTTCGGATGTTGCTTGGTTCCCATTTCGCTCTCCATAACAAATAAAGATATGTTTATCTTTTAGACTCATTTGCTAAACAACTGACAGAGACAGGAGCATGGGAATTGTGTGGCCCCACGTGTGGCCCTTGTCCTGCCGTCGCCCCCACCGCCACCCCCTCTTCACACTGCTCTTGCTCCATTTCTGTGGCCATTGAAGATGTCTGTCGTCGGAGTCATACTACATTGGACTTAGTAGTTCACCTTCTCCTTTTGATTTGCTCTAAACCAGGAGGAGACTCACTCCATTTATCAGAACACCACGCATGAGAAGAATGCAGGAATGCAGTCGTTTTGCAAGCACCTGGCCCTTGGCAGGGGTGCTCTCATGCTCTCCTTCCTCGCTGTGCTGCTGAGATGCTCATGCTGGTCTGGATGGAAGCATGCAAGCCCAGCTCCCTCAGCCCTCAGTGGCACAGCGTCAGCCCCACACTGCGGCCCCCGCCTTCAGTGGCCTCGGGGCTCCCCTTTCCAGAGGGTATCCAAACATTCATTCAGTCAACCTACTTACTCTTCCCAGGGAAGAAAAATTCATAATTCGAGAAGCCACTCAGTCAGCTATGCTAGCAGCCAAGCACCTCCCAGCCTCAGACAGGCAGCCCAGTCCAGTCCTGGCTAGGGTTTTCCTTGTAATCACAACTCAAAGTTTACATCTCTCTTCCTGTCCGTAGGGGGTTTCCTTGAGTATCACCTCATGTGTCATCATACAGAAACCAAAAAATACTACCACCTTGATTCTACAGTTAATATTTGTTTTATTACTTCCTTTAAGCTATCCATCCGTTAATCTTTGGATTTCAAACATCTGCTGATTGGCAGTAAGACCAGTATATACTTGTGTTCAGTTAGTATTTTATGGTAAAATTTAAGTATAAGGACAATAAAATGTAAAAATTATATGTCCATGTAATGCTTAAATGTCTATTCCTCAAAGAAGTAATTACCAGTAAAAAAGTGTGATCAGAACAAAAAACAGACAAACAAAAAAGAGTCTGAGGAAAAGCCTCACTGAAGTAAGAATTACAAGGACATTGAAAGTCACCTCTGTTACTCCCTGTAGTCATACTTCAAATATGTGGGCTATTTAGGCAGTTTGCATAGCTCTAAATTTTCTTCTTATTACCCCGTATGCCCAATGCTACTGTTATTTACAGAATTTATTTTTTAGTCATATCCCATATGACTTGTGTAATTTTATTTATCAAAGCCTTGTTATCAAACCATGTTGGGGTAATTTATTGGTCTTTTATACCAAAAGCCTTTGTTTTATCAATACAAAACAAAAAGCTGTAGAGGTTTGGAGTTTATCCAGAATTGCACGGCATTGTGATTAGCCCATTTGTCAGGACTAATTATGCTCAACTTAGAACAAAGTCTCTTTTTAAAAAGTAGCTAGCCAGCCCCCAATTCTAATGAGGACTTAGAGCCACAGACTTGGCTTGGAATTCATCACAGCTCCCTGAGTATGTGTCAAGTAGAAAGAGAAGGCACATTCCAACTGCTCTTTATTTCTTCTGTAATAAAGTCACAGATAAAAGGAGCATAAAAAGCATGCTTTGGTCTTGGTTTAAGTCTCACTTCAAAAGAATCTGAAGATGATGCGAAGTTAATGCGCTGCTCCCAGGACATCATAAGATGGCTAGGCATGCAGCCCAGGGTGACTGCAGCAGCTGCCAGCCCTGGCTGTGGGATCCGGGGCAAGTCTAAGGAGAGAGAGAATTGAGCCTGGAAGCCCTGTCCCAGCCTCTGCCTAGCACAGGGCTTCTTTTTCTTTCTGCCATTTTAACTAAGCTGGAGGCCCCAGTGTATTCTAGGGAATCAATCTTCAAAATAACTGCTGATTCCATGCAGTGATATTGTTTGTTTCATAAGTAGATTGCTTTTATAAAGTAGAACATCTATTTGTTCAAGACATATATTCATGTTGTTCTTTGTGTTGATGAGGGAACCACTGACTGACATCTGTGCACTCACTTTGTGCATGTAAAGGCTGGCCTTAGGCCCTGCACTTCCTGGTTAACTTGTCTGCCATCTATGAGATTCTGTGTCTTCAGTTCACAAGCTGTTCAACAATTTGTATTGAATAAGAAGACTAAGAAAGATTTAGTCATTTTGAAAAAGAAAATGCTCACAATATAATGTTAGGTAAAAATAGCTGTATAAAATCTTCTGTATTGTTTTATGTGTTTGTATTGGGGTGTGGATATGCACCAAAATAAAAAATACCCTTGAGACAAAATTGTAGTGGTGGCTTTTCTCTCATATCTCCATAATGCTTTTCTTCTTAAATTATTGATGCATATTCCAAATGATTTAAAATTTTGCTTTAAAAAATCTTTAAAATCACAGAGAAATACGTAGAAGAAAACAACAAATCTCCACCTCCACCCGTCTTTGTTAATATCTTGGTACATATGTTTCCAGAGTTTTGTTTTAACATGAGACATACTCTTTTTCATACAATAGACTTGATTTCATATTTTTAAAAAACCTCAAAAGTGGGGAAAAGTATAAACATGAGAATTTTTTTTAAAAAAAACTTAAATTCTATCTCCTAGTAAAAATCACAGCTAATATCAGGTAGATGTCTTTTAAAAATCACAGCTAATATCAGGTAGATGTCTTTCAAAACAATCTTCAGTGAATTCACACAGACAGATTCATAGACCAATATGCAGACAGAAAATGTAGCAATGTTTGATAACAAGTTTGTACGATTGATGCTATTTTAAAAAGTAAATGGAATTTTTCTGGATTCTATTAGAATAAAAAAAGAAATAGAGGAATTAAAACTCCAAACAAGTGGGTTTTTTATCAACAAATATATTATTTTCTGAAAGATTGCTCTGAAGTTAAGAAAAACAATTTTAAAGATTCAGAGATAGAAGTATATTATTATCTGAAAGATTGCTCTGAAGTTAAAAACATTTTTAAAAGATTCAGAGATAATTATTAGCTATATTCTTCAATTTTAGACAGAATCAATAGTCTCAACACTATGAAAAATGAAGTAACGCCAATACCTACCAGCCAGAGATTAAGAACACACTGACAGTTGATTGATTGGGATGATTACTTGTTGCGGTGAAACAACACATATCATGGGGAACCATGGGGTACCTCAGTAAGAGGGAAATAAAGGAATTATTGTAGGTCTTAGGTGTTTGGATGGAAGGTTTGAGGGACTAAGGCTTGGCTCTCGATTGGATTTTATCAGGAAGCCATGGTTATTCTGGTTTTATAAAAGAATGGATGTTGAATTTTGTCTACTTTTTCTTTATCATTTGATGTGATCATATGATTTTTTTCTTCGTTAATATTGTGGGTTGCATTGATAGATTTTCAAATATTGAACCAACCTCAAATCCCTGGAATAAATCTCATTTGGTCATTGTAAATAATTATGTCTATAAATTACTGAGGGTATAACTACTCTCATAAATATTAATGCAAAATTCTTAACAAAATATTAATATTGTTAATATTATTAACAATACAACATTAATATTATCAATTCAATATTAATATTGTGTCAATTTGATGATATTTGTTAATTTTTTTTGAGAGTTTTAAAATAATATTTACGAGAGTAATTCTGGCCTCATAAAATGAAGAGAGAAGTATTCCCTCCTCTCATATGTCCTGGAAGAGTTTGGTAGAATTGGTGTTAATTCTTCTTTAAACATTTGGTAGGATTCTCTAGGAAATAATCTGGGACTGAAGATTTTTTGTCGGGAATGTTAAAATTATGAATTCACTTTACTTAATGATTATAAGACTATCCAAATGCCTTGTTTTATATTAAGTGAACTAGGGCAGTTTGTCCTTTCCTATAAATTGGTTTATTTCATCTAAGTTACCACATTTATGTTTGAGAAGTTGTTATACTATTCCCTGATTATCCCTCTGATGTCCTTACAAGATCTGTAGTTTTCTGTTTTATTTCCAATATTGGTAATTTGCTATTATCTTTTTTGGGGGGCCAGTTCTCCTGGTGGTTTGTTAATCTTATTGATAGTTTGGAGAATCATCTCTTTGTTTCTTGTTTTTCTTCTATATCATTCTGAGTCATCAATTCCATTAATTTCTGTTCTTTATTGTTTCCCTTATTCTACTTGATTTGGGTTTATTTTGTTCTTGTTTTTCTGGTTTCTAAAAGTGGGAGTTTAGATTATTGATTTCAGACTTTTCCTCTTTCCTGAAGTGTACATTTAGTGCTATAAAACTCTCATTAAGCACTACTTTAGCTGTATCCCACACAGTTTGATGTCTTTTATTTCACACTCTACTAGTATGGACATTTTATCAGTTTAATTGTAGTGTAGAAGCCACATCTCATTTTACATCTTCTATAGCCACTAAACAGTAATTCCTCCTCCCCCCAACCCATGGGAACCACCTTACTACCTTCTCTTTCTATGACTTTGACTACTTTAGATACTTCATATAAGTGGCATCATACAGTATTTGTCCCTTTGTGGCTGGCTTATTTCACTTAGCATAACGTTCTGGAGGTTCATCCATGTTGTAGCCATGTGACAGGATTTTCTTCTTTTCTAAGGTTGCATAATATTCCATTGTAAGTGTGTGCCGTATTTTTAAAATTCATTCATGCTTTGATGGATATTTGAGATGATTCCACCTCTTGGCTATTGTGAATGATATTGTTGTGAACATGGGTATGTAAATATCTCTTTGAGATCCTGATTTGAGTTCTCTTGGATACACATACATTTAGAACCACATTGAACAGTTTTATAATATTTGCTTCAACTATCAACATAAATTAGAAGACTCAAGACAAGGAAAGTCTGTTGTATAATTCTTTCCACTGATCTCCTCTGTGTTCTGAGGAGAACACAATTCATGTTCAATTCATCCATTGAATTTTTAATTTTGTTTATCGTACATTTCAATTTTAAAATTTCCTTTGATTATTTTTGTGTCTCCTATACCTTTGCTGAGACTCTCTATTTGTTTCCAAAGTGTTTGTAATCACTTGTGAAAGCATTTTTTGATGGTGACTTTAAAAATTCATGTAAAATTCCTCACATCTTTATCACCCTGGTGCTGGCATCTGTTGATTGTCCCTTTCTTGTTCTCTGTGTAGCAAACTGTTTTTTATTGAAAGCTGGACATTTTGGATGTTTAACTATTAGGATCTGAATCTTTCTAAAATGTTGTATGAAGCCTCTTCTGACACTGCTCTAGTGAGGAGGAGAGGGACATTGTCTCCTTACTTGCAGGTGGGGATAGAAGTCCAGGTTACCTACTTGGCCTTCAGCGATACTCCATGGGTCAGGTGGTCCTTGATCTTTCTGGGCAGAGGTAGGAATTTGATTTCTGCACTAGGCCTCTGCTGATGCCACTCTGGCTTGGAGGGATTTGGATCTGACACTGTGCCAGAAGCGCTCATGGCCATCTGGCAGGTATGGAAGTCTTGGGTCCTCTCTTGACCTTCTCTCATGCTGCCCTAGTGGAGGAGTTGGAGGATGACATTACAACAGAACAGTGGGCAAGCCTAGCTTCCTTATTTGGCCTTGGCAGGAGTGAGTGAGGCTGAGGCCACAGGCTTTTTCTGGGATGTGTGGCTGGAATCAGGTGGTTATTGTCTAAAGTGTTCTGTTGTGTGAGGCTGCCACTTTCTTGTGTCTTTACCTAGAGAGAATCAGCCTTTGTTGGGCATTGTTTTTTGGTCTGTACTTGATGGTGCTTCCAGGTTGCTGGCTTTTTCAGCCCTATTCTGGGTTATTTGATGCAAAAAGACAACCCAGGGAAATAATCTTCAGGTCTTTCCTCAGGTCCCAAAGTCCCTAGCTGGTCTTCTCCACATTTCAAAGCATTATGATTATTTCATATAAGTATGTAAGTTTATTAGTTTTATTTAGCTTAGTGGATAGGGTAAAGTATGTAGACTTCATCTTCTCAGAAGCGAATGTCCAAAAAAGAAGTAATTGTATGCTTGGGTATCATAATAAATCATATCTAAAAGGGAAGACGAGGCCAAGGCTGAGTCTGTAATCAGTAGAGGAGCAGCAGCCACTCACATAGGCAGGATGTAGAAAAATGTTTGGTGATTCTTGTGGCTTAGACAATGTTTATGCTTTGTCTCTGTTTAGATAAAGTGGTCTTCTTTTGGTCTCGATATATCAGGGTCACAAAATATCCTTGTCTGATGATGATGTTCTGTGAAAATTTTGTGCTCAAAAGGAAAACACCAAGTCTATCTATGAGTGCCAGGCCGGGTCTCAGCAGCACCAAGCCCTGGCCCATTGCACCAGTCCAGAGCCCAGATGCAGGAGGCTGCTGTCCTCTTTCCCACAGACGTGATCACTCTCAGATTTCCTCTCATCAATATCCCCCTCATGGCTAGTTAGTGCTTACATTGTTAGTTTTTCATTGTTAGGTTCTATAAATGCCAAGTTATCTTTTAAAATTCTGTTTTCCAAGGTTGTTTTGCACTGGTTTATATTTAAGTGAATTCAGTGATTACTGTGCTTCCTGATATAATACTTCCTTCCTCTCTGAGTTCTTAACTTGGGTGGGATTTATTTTTAAGTAATTTCTCTTACGAAAGACTCACGGGTGCTGTATTCCAGAATTTGTTTCCTTTTGAGAATGTCTGCCCATGTATTGATTCTTTAATTATACCTTGACTGAGTCACAGTGTCTTTCCCGCAATATCTTACAGACATTGTTCTAGTGTCTTCAGGTCTTGATTATCGTTTTGGAGAACTTGGAGGCCAAACTCATGCTTTCGCCTTGGAAAAAATTTGCCTTATTTTACTGAATGCCTAAATTTTTCTTTATTCTTAAATGAGAAAATTTTATTTTAAAAAAGTTTAAATGTGAAAATGATTCGGAGTTCAGAAAAGTATGTATTATTTTAATTGGCAGACTTGGTGTTCCTATTTCTTTGATTAAGGTAGAGTTTTATGTATGATATTTTTTGATACGTTGTGTGTTTCATATGAGTGTTTCCTACCCTATGAACACCAGGTAATTTAGATTGGATTGCCTTTCTGGCTTTCATATTTTTGTCTTACTTCTAATGGCTTCAATTCCATTTTCCCCTGTGTGTGCTACATTCACCATGATTTCTTCCAGGTCCATCATTGAAACTTCACCATTGTTTTTTCATTCCTCAATGTTTCTGACAAAGGTAATCATCTGCAACAGGTTTTTGATTCTAAGTGTGTTTACTTAGGTCTGCAATCAGGATATCCTGTTTGTCTCATTCTGTTGTTTCATTATCTCATTTTAAATTATTTTTATAAATTATTCATTTCTTTTCTTATGCTACTGTGTGAATAAACTCAGGGAAAGTCACTTTCCTTTTCTCTGAGTTGTGTTTTCTTAGGATTTATGTCTTGATTTGTCATATATGTGATATGCCTATCCATGTTCCCTTCCTTCTGTTTCTTTCCTTCTCCCTCTTTCTTTCCTTCCTTCCCTCCACCACCTGGCATGGAGTGTCTGTTCCTTTCTTCCCTCAGACTGTGAGACTAGTGTTTGCTGCTTTTACACTACACTTTGCATTTCCATAGCTAGTCTGGCTTCTCGGGAGAAGGCTGGGAACTCTCCTCTCTGATTCTAAATTATTTGTTTCTTTCTGATTTTAAAGCTTTGTGATTGATAAAAACATTTGTCTTTATTTTCTTCTGCATAAAATTTTCTCCTTTACTTCTTTGGTCATTGTGTGTGATGTCCAACTCCAATTCCATTAGATGTGGGTTCATCTTTTTTTTTAATTAATTAATTTATTTTTTCAGACAAAAGTTCCACTCTGTCTCCCAGGCTGGAGTGCAGTGGCGTGATGTCGGCTCACTGCAACCTCCACCTCCCAGGTTCAAGCGATTTTCCCGCCCCAGCCTCCCGAGTAGCTGGGACTACAGGTGCGCACCACCGTGCCCGGCTAATTTTTTGTGTTTTTAGTAGAGACAGGGTTTCACCGTGAGGCCAGCCTATTTGAGGCCAGGCTGGTCTCAAACTCCTGACCTCAGGTAATCCACCACCTCAGCCTCCCAAAGTGCTGGGATTACAGGTGTGAGCCACCACGCCTGGCCAGATGTGGTTTCATCTTTGACTCCAACTTCCTGGAAATCTGAATCATAAGTCTTATCAGAAAGATGGCAGCTTTACAGTTTTCACAGTGATCACTGTGACTGTCCGCCACTCTGTCTGGAAGGCTTGTCTCTGACTCCCACGACAAGCATCACGTTTTCCGTGATGTGGCTGCACTTAGTCCAGCCTTTGGTTGTAATTTGGGAAGAAGATATCTGCTCATCAGTACTTTCTCATGGAGCAGACCTCGTCAGTTGCAGTGGTGCTAAGGGCGGTGTTTTCAGCATCCCAAGATAACCAACCTCATATGCCTTGGGGTATACATTTGTCATATTTATAATTACAAATTAAAACAGTTCTTAGAATGTTCAGGATTTAATTTGATACAAAGATATAAGACTAATTCTAGGATATTGAAAACCCAGATCAATGAAGTGGTTCTTTGTTCTTATTCTAAGCACTAATCCATCTCAGACAAAAAATTCCCCAGAAGGAGTCTCAGGAAACAAAACGCAGTGCATGGGGAGATTGGCCTCCTGACGCCCTCCTGTCCATTCAGATCTCCCATTATTGAAACAATAGCACCACATAGCAAGACAAATCACTAACTATAAATGATGCAGTCCCTGGCAAGAGGACACGCAATTAAAAAAAAGTCCAGCCCCAGTATGAGGATTAGGCTTGCATTTGTTTTTGACAGCCAACTCCCTTCTGATATAAAGCTATTGTTCTTGTTCTAATGGAAATGTTTATGTCGGAATTAAGAGGCAGTACAGTTCTGAGAATATTTGATAAGCCGTAAGCATGAGCATCAATGAAGCTTGTAGCTCTTATTGAAGGAATTCGATACAAATCATAAATTTCACTCACCTCATTCTGAAAAGCCTGAAAAGTGTCACACAATGTCTACAACTTCAGCACATTTTAAAAACAAAGCTAACACGTGCTGATACTTCCCATGGCTTAGGCCCTGTTCTGGGTGCTTTACGTTTATGCTTTCTTCTCAAAAACAGTAAGAGACATGGACACTATTATTATTCCCCTTTCACTGATGAGGAAAGTGGAAGAGAAATTGGACACAGCCAAAATCCAGGCAGTGCAGTCCCTATGGCTGTGTGTCTAAGTATCGTGCTAGACTTATTCTGCTTCACATAATATGAGTTTTGATGATGGGTGACCAAACACACAGGCAATTCTGATAGGCACAGAGAACAACACAGTTGCATTTGAATCTGCAAGGCACATCAGAAAGTCAGCAGGTGCCGAGAATATGCGAAAGGGTGAGAAAGGCAGGGAGACCCGAGTCCACAGCAGTTCCTACTTAGGTCATGTCTCCTTTAACCTACTTATCCATGTGGCTGCCAACTGAAGCAGGGATCCAGCATTCCATTCATTTATGCCTGACATTGCATAATCATCTGGTATAGGTAATGTCTCTTGCTAGGCACTGACAATGAATCAGTGAGTGAAGGAAACATACGCCCAGCTCTCACTGTCGAGAGGATGAACATTAATCGAACAGTGTCACAGATAGGTACAAAGTCACAATTGTGATGAGCCGAGGAAAGCCCACAGGCAGAATTCTCCATAAGCGGATGTGGATAGGGGAGCCTGAGCTCACCCCAGGAGTCAAGAAAGAGACCTTGAAACCGAGACCCAAAGGATGGGAGGAGCTTCAGGCAGAATCCTCCATAAGCGGATGTGGATAGGGGAGCCTGAGCTCACCCCAGGAGTCAAGAAAGAGACCTTGAAACCGAGACCCAAAGGATGGGAGGCGCTTGCCAGGCAAAGGCTGCCTCGGACCTGGTGGAACAGGTGACTCCGGGCGGCTGGGCTGCTTGAGAGCCAAGTCCCCTGGCAGAGGATGCACAGTGTGTCCCTGCTGCAAAAAGAGGGTCAGTGTCTGGGACACACAGAGCAAGGAGGCATGGAAGAGCAGCACTCAGAGAAGCAAGCTCATTTCTCTCTGCGTGAGGAGTGGACCTTACGTATCAGCTGATTTGAGCTGGGCAGAGAGTGACCAGGAAATGAGCACGAGGGAACTGAATGCAGGGAATTCAAGGCTGAACTGAAGGGCAGGGAAGACAAACGGGATAGTGAGATACCCCAGAGATGATAAAGGATGGAAGCACCCTCATGCGCAGCCTGGTAGGACAGAGGCAGCAGGCACTGTTGCTAGAGGCCCGGTTCACAGCAACTCCCAGAAGCCAAGACAGCACCCGACACACAGCCCGAGGCAGAAGGGGAGGAGAACCGCCCTGACTTCCTCCTGCTCCACGCTGTCAGCTACGTTTTCCCACCGCGACTTCCCTTAGCCATGCACTGGGGAGCTGCAGAAACAGCCGCACCTGTCAACCTTCGAAAGGTACAGAGTGGTGCAAGAGAGAGGTGAGGAATGGATCTGTGGGCAAAGGCCCAGCACCAGCCAGACGTTACGTAAACGTGCTAAATAAAGCAGGCCCTTATATTCCCAGCCCCTAAGACGCCTTTCCTGTTGGGATCTTCCCTAAGCCCCACCTGCTAATTTAGTCCTAAAAATGTATCCAGCCTACTCCATGTTCTCATTTATTTTTATTTTAGGATACATTCCCCTGTTGTATCAGTTAAGTGAGTGCAAACTTTGCAGTGTTCAGTACCACAGTCTGATCATCTGCATTTATCATATCACTAAGTTTCTAATATTTTTAGTGACCTGCAGGTGTAATTTGTATTTTCTGTTTAAAAAAAAAAAAATTAACCCAGGAATCTTATATAAGGGAGAATGGAAAGGTAAAAGATGACCTTAGATTTAGACTGGGGAGGCTGTCTGAGAAAAATAAGAAGTAATGTATGTTTCTTTTCTTTTTTTTCTTTTTTTTTTTTTTTTGAGATGGAGTCTCACTCTGTCCCCAGGCTGGAGTGCAGTGGCACGATCTCGGCTCATTGCAAGCTCCACCTCCTGGGTTCACACCATTCTCCTGCCTCAGCCTCCCGAGTAGCTGGGACTACAGGCTCCCACCACCACGTCCAGCTAATTTTTTGTATTTTTAGTAGAGACGGGGTTTCACCGTGTTAACCAGGATGGTCTCAATCTCCTGACCTCATGATCTGCCCGCCTTGGCCTCCCAAAGTGCTAGGATTACAGGCATGAGCCACCGTGCCCGGTCAAAGTAATGTATGTTTCTAAATGTTGAAATGGGTGGTAGAAGCAGATTAACACCTTTGTCCCTGAAGAGCACAGACATCAACCACAGTGATGTAACCAGAACAGACTCTTTTCTAAGCAAGCTCTACAAGTCTTCCTGGAATATTCCCTGCAGATAGTTATGGGACGTAACGAGCATCAGACTAGTCCTCGAGGCTGCCTTTTAGAGCCTCAATGTCAGTCACCTCAGAGACGTTTTAAACCCTTCTCCCGGATATAATGAGTTCCATTCCAAGTGAGGCTCATTCTCCTGCAATCTACTGTATTTAAGTCAGGCCTCCTAACTGACAGCTCATCTCTCACTCTTGAGTTGAATGGATTCCATCACCCGTGAAAAATCCCGAAGCCTTAGGACACACGATCTGAGCAGATTTATACAAAGGAAAATATGCTTATGAAACATCTCATCCTGGCTCTCCTCGTCTTCTGCATCCTTCAGGTATTTATAGCTGAGTCCTAGTTCTGTCTCGTTTGGTTGTGTGCAAGCACCTTTGAACACTTAGGGATGAGAAACGATGAGTTTTCATTTCAGGTACACCTCTGATTTGTTATACTGGAATCACCTACAAGCAGGAGAAGAGTGTGGGATGCGATATTGAGACAATGACAGGTTTTAGGGGACAGCACTTGCTTCCTTCCCCATGAGTCTTGCACACCCATGTTGAAGCATTCTCAAACATTGGCTATCAGAGATCTCAACCCATAGGGTCCAAGTCACAAGGTGAGTCCTCCTAGGACCAAAGCCACAATCACGAGCATCAGAACACTCTAAAAGTAAGGCCAAGCTCAAGGTAGGAGAGTGTGTAATGTGTAGACAATAAAAAATAGATGGCTTAGGTCAAAGAAGCTAATCAAATTTAACATGAAGTCTAAATTACAACCATGGATCATGTTAACTAAGTTTATTTTCATTCAGTGTTTATATTCAATATCATTTTTATTCAATGAATAATACTTTGTAGCTTATATTTTGATTTATTGTTTGATCCATAGGCTGTTTAATGATTTTATTTAAAAATGATTTTATATTGAAATTTAGTTGTAAGAAAAAATACTGAGATCCCATGCACCCTTTATTCAGTTGCCCCAGTGGTAATTGTAGCTGGAAAAGCACACACTCGAAGTGCTTTATTCTATTCTCTCACTCAACAGCAACAATCAATACAGATTTCTGTGACCAAATGTGTGGCTTTTTTCCCCACATCTGAAGTGTGCAATCAATTCTGCAGGGGACACCAGCTGGGTGTCCTCCTATTCAATTCTAACACTCTCCACCTGGAGATAGCATCAAATCCTAAAGGTTGAGGGCTCAGTCCTTAAAACCACCCCACACTTAAGACACCAGTCGCAAGTCCAGGCCTCCAGAGCTTCTGACCAATGGGCTTCAAGTTGGGGTTCTCACAACCCCCTCTTTGGGTTTGATCAATTTTCTGGAATGGCTCACAGAACTCAGGGAAATACTTATTTTAGATTACTAATTTATTACAAAGGATATTTCACAGGATGCAAATAACCAGGCTGATGAAGAGATACATAGGACGAGGTCTGGAAGGGTCTCAGGGCAGGAGCTTCCCTCCCCATGGAGTTGGGGTGTGCCACCTGCATCCGCACGTGGGTGAGTTCTCGTTCCCGTTCCCGTCAGCCTCCACATGTTCGGCCATCTGGAAGTGCTCAGAACCCTGTCCTTTGGGGCCTCTTACAGCGACTTTATTACATAGGCATGGCTGGTTAAACCGATGGCCATTGGTGATCAACTTAACTTTCAGCTTTCTCCTCTCCCTAGAGGTTGGAGAGTGAGGCTGAAAGTCCCAGCCTTCTAATCCTGCCTTGGTCTTTCAAGTGACCAGCTCCATCCTGAAGGTACCTAGAGGCTGCCAGCCATCAGTCAATTATTAGCACACAAAACAGGCATCACCTGGGAGATGCCAAGGATTTTTGGAGTTGCATGACAGAAAACGGGGATGAAGCCAAATATATATTTCACAATGTTATAGTAATGCTTTGGGGAAAAAGGGACCACCACAACCATAATACAGGCATGAATCCAGTCAAGATACAAAACATTTCGATCACCACATGGGCCTCTCATTGAGACCTTTTATACCATACCCACTTTGCTCCCACCTTCACACCCTCTTTAACTCTCTGCCACCCCTAATCTGCTGTCCATTTCAGGAATCCTGTATCAATGGAATCATATAAAATGGAACTTTTGGATTTGGCTTTTTTTTTTCCTTTTTTTCACTCAGCATAATCTTCTGGAGATTTGTCCAAGTTATTGAGTGTACAATAATTTGGCTTATCCCAAGGCTCAGAATACGGTCTATTTGATATGCACATACCAAGAATGTGTACTCTGCTGACATTGGGTAGAGTGTTCTATAAATGCAACTTAGGTCAAGTTGATTGCTAGTGTTGTTCAAATCTTTTGTATTCTCACTTATTTCCTGTCTGCATGTTGAGAGAGAAGGATTTATTGAGAGAGAAGTACTGAAATCACTAAGCATAATTGTAGATTCATCTATTTCTCCTTGCAATTCTGTCCATTTTTATTTCATGAATTTGGAAGCTCTATTATTAGGTGCATGAATGTTTAGGGTGATTATTTACCTTGTGGCACTGACCCTTTTTCATTAGGAAATGAACTTCTTTATGTCTTACGGTGTTCTTTGCTCTAAAATCTACTTCGAGATTAACATAGGCTCTTGAGCTTCCTTTGATTATTATTATCACAGTAAAACTTATTTAATCCTTTTACTTTTAATCTATTATTGTCTTTATTATTAAACTTTTTTTCTTATAGGTAACCTGTAGCTGGGTCTCGCTTATATATCCAAATTGAAAAACTATGACTTAATTTGAGTATTTGCACAATTTAAATTTGATGTAATTATTGACACTTTTGGTTTTAATCTGTGATCCTCCTTTTTTGTTCTATTTCTCCTCTTTTTCTCATCTTTTGTTCTTTTTCCCCTCTACTTCTCGTCTATTTTTTGTTCACATTTTTCCTCTTCTTCTACCTTCTTTCATATTGATTGAACATATTTTATGATGCCATTTTATCTTCATAGTTACCTTTTGAGATAAAACTTTTTGATTTGTTATTTTAGCAGTTTATTTTAGAGCTTATTGTATACATCTTGAACTTATCACAGGGTACCCTTAAATATTTTGCTACTTTATGTATGATGTAAGAATTTTACAAGAGTAAACTTATATTTCTGCATTCCCAAACTTTGTGCTATTGTGATTATACATTTTACTTTTGCATATGTTATATATCATACTACATAATTAATATTTTTGTTAAAGAGATTTAAATAGAATGAAAATAAACTTTCCCAATGTAGTTACCATTTCCAGGACTGACATTTCATTTGTGTGGATCCAGATTTCCATTTGGTGTCTTTTTTTTTCTTCCCCTCCGCCCCAACAAAGATTTCCTCTAACATTTATTGTAGTGTGGGTTTGCTAGTGATCAATTCAGCTTTCATGTCTAGGAAAGTCTTTATTTTGCCTTCATTCTTTGAACATACATTTGCTGAGTATAAGCTTACAAGTTAACAGGTTTTTAAAAATTTCTCCTTCGAAATAATTTTTGATTTACAAGAGAATTTATTTACATTTATTTACATTTACTTTCCCTTAATGTTAATATTTTACTTTGCCATAGCAAGGTTATCAAAACGAAAAAATTAGCATGGGCACAATACTCTTAGCTAAACTACAGTCTCTATTCAGACTTGACCAGTTTTTCCACTAATGTATTTTTTCTGTTCTAGGATCCAATTCTTGATACCACATTGCATTTAGTTTTCATATCTCTTTAGTCTCTTCAAATCTATGATAATTTGTTTTTTATGACCTTGACATTTTTGATCACTACTGGTGAAATATTTTGTAGAATGTCCTCAACTTGGTCTTGTCTGTTTTCTCATGTTAGACACTTCTCATTGTATCACATAGGGATTACATGCCAATATAACTTATTACCGGTGATGTTAACCTTGATCACTTGGTTAAAGTGCTGTCTGCCAGATTTCGCCACTGTAAAGTTACAATATTTTCTTTGCAATTTTCTACTTGTTAGTAGTGAGCCACTAAGTCTAGCCTATAATCAATTAAGGAGATAATATTAGCTGTAGTATTTCTGTAGATGTTCTTTATTGGTTAATGATGTTCCTTTCTATTCCTAGTTTGCTAGAAGCTTTTAATTATAAATGGATGTTTCAATTTATCAAAAATTTTTTTTACATTTTCTAAATAATCATGTTTCCTATTTAGTGTGTTAATATGTTGAGTTATATTGATTGATTTTTGAATGTCACCAGCCTTGTATTTCTGTCATGTGGTGTGTGTGTGTTTAGCTAGATTCAATTTGCTATTATTCTGTTGATGATCTTTGTGTCTACATTAATTAAGTATATTAGCGTGTGGTTTTCAGAAAATACTTGTGTCTGGTTTTGCTATTAAGGCCTAACAGAGTAAGTTGAGTATAGTTCCCTTTTGTTCTATTTTCTGAGGAAAAAAAAAAATGTATAGGATTGGTGCTATTTCTTTCTTAGATCCTTGGTATAATTTGCTATTGAAGCCTTCTCTTATTTGAATGGTATTTTTAGAAAGATTAAAATTTAACTTAATAGATATAGGTTTATTCAGGTTATTTATTTCTTCTTGAGTGAGTCTTAATAGTCTGTGTTTTTCAGGGGATATGTTCATTTCACCTAAGTTGTGGAATTATTGGCATAGTGTTATGCATTCAGCATTGTTCCCTTACCATCCCGTAATGTTGCCCCCCTGCCTTCATTCCTGATATTGGTAATTTGTGTCTTATCTCTTTCTCTTGCTTGGACCGTCTAGAGGTTTATCAGTTGCAATGGGGGAGAATTCTAAAATGGCCTCCAGGATTTCCCACCTGCTACATAATCTTCCATACTGTGAACTTGATGGATTTGACTCCCATGGCTAAGTTATTTATATGAGACAGTTGAATTTAAGACATGGAAATTATCTGGGTGGGCTTTACTTGATTATACAAGCCGTTTACAAATGGAGTCTTCTCTGACTGGTTCCAGAAGGGGAACTCAGAGAGTTGAGGCACCAGAAGAATTGGACATGGTCTTGCTGGCTTAAATAAGAACGCTGCTATATGGAAAGGAAAGGGGGAGCTGAGTGCAACCACTGGCCAACAGACAGTGGAGAAACAAGGGACTCAATCTTGTAGCCACAAGGAGCTGAATTCTGCCAAAACCTGAATGATATCAGAAGGAGATTTTTTCCTAGAGCCCCCAGGAAAGAATGCAGCCCTGCTGGTATATGGATTTCACCCTTTTGTGACCCTAAGGAGAGAATGTAGTAATATCATGCCTGGATGACTGACCCATGGAACTGTGACATGATAATGGGTGTTTTCTTAAAACACTACATCTGCAATCAATTGTTAATGTAGCAGTACAAAAACTAATACATTAATTGTATTTACTTTTTGAAAAAGCAACTTTTGGGTTTTTTTCCTTTAAATTTCACTAACTTCTTTTATAATCTTAATTTTTTTTCATTTCTCTGATTTTTTTTCACTAAAGTTGCTATTTTTTTCTAGTTTCTTAAGGTGGTAGCTTAGATTACTGATTCAAGGGTCTTTTATTCTTTGCAATATAAGCATTTAATGCTATAAATGTCCATCTAAGCAGTTTTTACTTGTATTACACAATTTTCATAAATTGTATTTTAATTTTCAGTTCAAAATATTTTTAATTTCCCCTGAGATTTTCTTCCTGACCTATAAAATCCTACAAATGTGTTGTTTAATTGTAAAATATTTGGAAAACCTCTAGTTACCTTTCTGTTATTTATTTTTAGTTTATTTGTACTATAGTCTAACGACTTACTTTGTATGATTTATATTCTTTTAAATATGTTCAGCTTTGGCCCAGCATGATGGCTCACACCTGTAATCCCAGCACTTTTCAGGCTGAGGCAGGTGAACCACCTGAGGTCAAGAGTTCAAGACCAGCCTGGCCAACATGGTGAAACCCCATATCTACTAAAAATACAAAAATTAGCCAGGCATGGTGGTGTGAGCTTGTAGTCTCAGCTACTCAGGAGGCTGAGGTAGGAGAATGGCTTGAACCCAGGAGGCAGAGGCTGCAGTGAGCCAAGATCCTACCACTGCACTATAGCTTGGGTGACAGAGTGAGACTTCGTCTCAAAAAATAAAAATAAGAAATAAAATAAATAAATAAATAAATAAATAAATATGTTAAGCTTTGGTTTGTGACCCAGAATATGTTCTGTTTTGCCAAACGTTCTATATGTATTTCAGAAGAATATGTATTCTGCTGTTTTGTTGCCTGGAGTATTATATAATTACAAATAATGTCGAACTGGTTGATATGATTGTTCAAGTCTTCCATATCCTTACATATTTTCTGTTTATTTGTCCTTTCAATCACTTAGAAAAGATTATTAAATTTTCCAACTATATTTATTTCTTTGTGTCTGTCTCTTTTTTCAGATCTGTCAGTTTTTGCATCATATATTTTGAATCTCTGTTGATAAGTACATACACATTAAAAATTATGTTCTGTTAGAGAATCCCTCCTTTTATCATTATGTAACATTCCTCTTTATTCCTAAAAATAACCTTTGTTCTGAAGTCTGCTCTGTTCAAAATTCATGTAACTACTCCAGCTTTCTTTTGCTTAATGTTGCATGGTATTCCTTTCTCTATTTTTTAACTTTTAACCTAAATATGCCTTTATATTTAAAGTGGCTTTTATGCAGCATATACTTTAGTCTTGATTTTTATCCAAGCTGACAACCTGTGTGTTTCATCTGGGATGTTTAGATCATTAACATATAAAGTGATTATTGATAAGGTCAGATTATATGATCTCGCTCTCATTTTTAAAAACGTCTTCCAGCTGTTGTTTCCTTTTCCCTCTTGCTGCTTTCATTACATTTAATTAACAATGCTCCCATTTTGTTTTCTGTTTAGACTTATTGTGTATAACAATCTTTTAAAACTTTTTAGTTTTAAATAATCTGAGTTGACCTCCAAATAGTATTATGCTGATACATATGTAGTATAAAAACCTTTTAACAGTATATTCCCTATTACTTTCTTCCATCTCTTGTATAATTGCTATTATACATTTCATTTTTTCTTATGCTATAAACATAAAATATATTGTATATTTTTGCTTTAAACAGTTAACTTTTAAAGTCAATATTACCAAAGCATAAATACACTCATTTATTACATTTCCAACGCTCTTAATTTCTTTGCATGTATGCAAATTTCTAAATATATTATATTCCCTATCTCTGAAGAACTTCCTTTCCATTTCTCATTGATTAGATCTTCTGCCAATGAATTCCCTCAGTTTTTTTTTGTTTTGTTTTGGTTGTTGTTGCTGTTGTTGTTGTTGAAATGGAGTCTCACTCTATCACCCAGGCTGAGTGCAGTGGCGTGATCTCGGCTCACTGCAAACTCTGCCTCCGAGGTTCACGCCATTCTCTCACCCCAGCCTCCCGAGTAGCTGGGACCACAGGCACCCACCACCATGCCCAGCTAATGTTGTTTCTTTGTATTTTTAGTAGAGATGGGGTTTCACCGTGTTAGCCAGGATGCTTTCAATCTCCTGACCTCCTGATCCGCCTGCCTTGGCCTCCTAAAGTGCTGGGATTATAGGCTTGAGCCACTGTGCCCGGCTGAATTCCCTCAGTTTTTATTTTTCTGAGAAAGTGTTTATGTCTATTTCACTTTTGGAAAGTGTTTTTACTGAGTTTCACTGTGGGTTTACTTTTTCTTTCAGAAACTTAAAGATTTTATTCCATTGTCTTCTTTCTTGCATGATTCCTGAAGAGAAGTCTGCTGTGAATCTTACCCTTTTTGCTCCTCTCGTGAGGGAAAAAGCAAAAAACAAAAATGTATCTTCTTTTCCCTTGGCTGCTTCCAAAATGTTCCCTTTGTATCTGGTTTTCAACACTTTTAATATGATATATGTAGTTGGGGGGTTTGTTATTTGTTTGTTTTCTTTTGATTCTGGCTGATATTTGAGCTTCTTGGATTTGTACTTTGGTGTCTGTCATTATTTTGCAGAATTCTCAGCCATTATTTCTTCAAATATATTGTTTTCTCTTCTTCTTTTGGAATTCAAATAATATGTATATTAAACAGTTTGTTATTTTTTCACAGCTCTCGGTTTCTCTGTCCTGATTTTTTAACTCATTTTCTCTTTTTGTTTTAGATTGGCTAATTTCTACTCACCTATAGTAAAGCTCACTGGGTCTTTCTTTGGCTATGATAAGTTTACTAATGTGCCTATCAAAAGCATGCTTAACCTCTCTTACTACATTTTTGATTTCTTGTACTTCCATTAGATTCTTTCTTATAATTTCCATTGATCTGCTAATTTCCATTATGCTAATTTCCATTGATTGACCAAATCACCTCTTTGGTCTTGCATGTTGCCTATTTCTCCATTAGAGCCATTAACATATTAAATAATTATTTAAATACCCTCTTTCCTATCTGGTTCTGTTCTTAGTAATTATTTTGCCTTTTCAGGCTGCTATTTTTGGTTTTTGTATGTCCCATAATTTTATTTGGAAGCTAGACATGTTTTATAGAATAGTAGATACTCAGATAAATTTTATGTATGCTTAGAAATAAGCATGCCTTTCATTTTGCTCTGCTTTTAGTGTGAGGGTTCTTGCTTATGTAGTTAGAAGTTAAGCCAGGTTTGAAGTTGACTATCTGCTTGACTCCCGGTCCTGTGGCTCAGTTTTGACTCTTTCCCTTGCACTCTTCCCAGGGAACATCTGTCTCTTGCAGTCACCACCTGGACTACACAGCTGTTTTCATTCTATACTTGTTGTGTGTGGGTGGTTGGATCAAGGGATGGTGAGATGTTATCAATGTTTGGAGTAAGGCTTAGTCTTAGGCATGATTTGTAAACCTAGTTCTTAGAGTGTGACCTTCACAAATGTTCCTGTGCCTTCTCCAGATGTAATGTTGGGCCCAACAGTACTGCCATCTCTCCCCCAGGGGTAGTGCTTGCTTGATTTTCCAGTCACACACACACAGCTGCAGTAGATTTCCACCATTCCCCTGTTGCACCAGTTTTTGTTGCCCTTCCCCCTGTGTACTGAGACATTTGCTTCACAGGGGACACAGTGATGTGGACGTGGGTGGAGTTCTCACAATGAGTTCTGTCATCCTCTCCCAGGTGGCCCCATGGGGAGGCTTTCTCAGGATTCTCCTTGATCCTCCCTTTATAAAGATGGTGGTGTTTCTGGATAAGAAACTGGCAAGAGCATGAGAAACCCTTATCCCCGTGGCAATCAGAGGCTTCATATTTTCATGCTACCCCAGACTCAGCATTTAGTGATTAGGTAGAAATTTCTAGCTGAATAAATTTACTGAATCATATTATATTTGGTGGTGCCTGTAATTATCCTAAAGTTTCCTCCAGCACCTCATTTGTTGACAATCATATTAACTAATTAACTTTTTACATTATATTTATACCTCAATTTGGCCAAGAATTACTTTTTCTAAAAACTATCCGTTACTTTACGGTTAAACAGGATTACGGGCATGAAGTTAAAAACTGATTGTAATAAAAATTAGCACTTTTTGTTTCAAAATATGTAATACTTTATTTTTTTCTTTCAGTGGTCATAAAAGTGAATGGTAAGGATATGGGTATAAACTCAATTCTTTATATAAATAAAAACACTTGTGTGATTCTTCTTTTAAAAATGAGGTAGTGTGGGATAGAGAAGATTTTTACCACACATTCCTCTCTGGAAACAATAGAATGCCGAAACAAAAGTGAAAAGAAAAGGAAGAAAAAACAATTATCATTGACTGTAGGCACAAATCTGCCAATACAAGGAATAAAAGGAGCAAGGTAAATTAGTGACTAAATTAAAAGAAGCACCAAAAACACAAGGAATTATCTACAATTCTTTTGTAAGGTGCAGAGTTTTGTAAAAAATAGATGAGCCCTTCAAGAAACTTCTGACCTACCTAACACTGTGTATATGTGTGTGAGAGCTGGCTGGGGCAAGGAGGATGCAGTCTAGAGGAGCATCCCTGAGCCATGTCCCCTCTGATAGCGAAAGGGAGGTGTTGGTGATGCTGAAGAAGGGACAGGCTCATTCCATGAATTAGGCAATTAATACGTGAGTTAGAAAAGAGATTAGCTATACTGCTACTAACCATGGAAAAGGAAACACTACATCACTGTACCTACCCGTGTAGCTTATAAAGATCTTTTTAAATCCACACTGATATACTGCTCAATGCAAAATCTCAGGAGGTATGATGATGAGAAGATTAAAAGATCATTGAACAAACATTCACAGAAGGCCTACAAGAGCTCAGGAAGCAAAGAAAAGGGACAAAGTGTCATCATGGAACTTGTATTCTGTGGGGTAGAGGGAATAGATGATAAACAAGTAAATATGTATCTCATATATTTCAAGAGGATAAGTGCTACAGAGAGAAACAGAGCAGGGAAAGGGGTAACAGATTCCCACTATTCATAGATCCATTGTGTCTCCAATTGCAAACCATTCTTACTTTACACAGGTAGTCAATAATCTAATAGGGTCACATTTGGACAACTGAGTCAGTGAGGAAGTAAGCAATGCTGGAGATTTGTGGGAGGAACGTTCTAGCAACTGGAAATGCAAGAGCAAAGGAGCAAGATCAAGTGTGTGGGGGACAGCAGAAGGGACAGTGGGGCAAGAGCTGTTTCCTTGACTGGGAGGGAGCCCAAACCATGAAGGAGTTTGTAGTCCAAGCCACGCTCTTAGTATTAATCTCAATGAGATAGAAAGTTCTTGGAGTGAGCTTGGAAAGGCTTGATTTGACCCCTATTTTAAAAGGATTATGTTGGCTGTTAGATAGAAAATAATCTGCAGAAGGACAAATTAAGCAATGATTACAATTATTATTATATTGCAATAATATTATATTGTATTATTATTATTACAATAATCAAGTGCGATGTCATTGGTGCATTAGAGTAGTAAAATGTCGTTGGAATCTAAGCATGTTTAATGCATTTTTATGGAGTAAATATATAATATGAGGATAAGAGAAGAAGAAAGGCTGACTGTGAGGTTGAAGGTCAGAGCAACTAGGACAGAGTGAATGTTTGTTGAGCACAGTACACTGCAGATGGAGCTGCTTGTTACAGAGCAGGAGGCAGGAGAGGCAGGACTCACGTGGCCTGTTGATTTTGAAATGCCTGTTATATCTGTGTGGACATATTGAGATGATGCAAGGGTAGATGAGTCTAAAGTTCCCAAAAGTGGTCAACTACACGAAGCACTGATAGTATTTAAAATCCTGGAACTAGTTGAGATCCTCTAGAAAATTAAAGAATAGAAGGGAGAAGGTCTCCAGGCTGAGCCACTGGCACACTCACATATGGTGGTTGCGGAGAAGAAAAGAACTCACAAACAGGGCTCAGACTCACAAACAGGGCTCAGATACACTGCTCAAGGGCAAAGCCCAGGGGAGTAGATGGCCAAGGGCTCCAAAACCTGCTGAGACAACCCATTTGTGCTGAGTTGACCTCTGCAGGCACTATTCATACCCTAGGGCTGACCTCCAAAAAGTGCCTCCTGTGAACTTGAGTTAGAAATGCAAATGGGACCCATGCAGAGATTCCAAAGAATAAGACAAAACACTACAAATGCCGATGGAGGACATGTATATTAAGAACATTCCAAACAAATACTTCCCTATGATCTTGGACCAAGTGAAAAAAATTTTAGCTCAAAACTGAAGTCACTCAAAAGAAGATAAAAGAAACACAGACGGACCTGAAAAGGTGAGAGGAGATATCAAGCAGGCCAGGAGATATTGTGGGGAGGGAAGGAGAAGAAATAAAATCATAAAAAATGAAAGCCACGGCCGGGCGGAGTAGCTCACACCTGTAATCCCAGCACTTTGGGAGGCCAGGGCGAGCAGATCACAAGGTCAGGAGATCGAGACCATCCTGGCTAACATGGTGAAACCCCGTCTCTACTAAAAAAATACAAAAAAATTAGCCGGGCGTGGTGGTGGGCGCCTGTAGTCCCAGCTACTCGGGAGCCTGAGGCAGGAGAATGGCATGAACCTGGGAGGCAGAGCTTGCAGTGAGCCGAGATCGCCGCCACTGCACTCCAGCCTGGGCGACAGAGTGAGACTCTGTCTCAAAAAAAAAAAAAAAAAATGAAAGTCACATGACAAGTAGTTGTTACAGAATCTAATCTGCTGATAATATTGTCAGGAACATGAAGAACAAGTTTAGTAATACTGAGGAATGCACTCAAACAGTGAATAGTAAGAAAAAAATGATAGATGTATAAATCAAACAGAGTGCTCACAAACACATAATTAATGTTTGTGAGACGAGGAAAAGAATAAAGCAAATAGAATAAAATGTTTAAAGGCTGTATTGGAAAAAAAAAATCCTGAAATGAAGGAAGACATGAATCTGCCAACCAGGTCCCAGGAAAACAGGACATGAGACACATGTTAATAAAGTTATAACAAATCAGGAAAAAAGAAAAACTTAAAACACGAACTTAAATATAAATGTAATTTTAATTTAATTGAAATACATCATCCATAGCAACAGAAATAAACATGTATCAAGAACTAAATCTAACAAAAGACTTGCCAAAGCTTTATGGAAGTAATCCAATATTTCTTTTTTTTTTTTTTAGTTTTATTTTAATGATGTTAATTTTTCTCTATTATTGTTTATTAAATGTATTACATATTGTAAGGAACCATATAAATACATTATTGAACTTGAGTGGAATAGGAATAGATAGTCCTCAGAAAGCCTAGTCACAGAGAAATATTGCTCAGGTCATTAAATCACAGAATGCAGGGCTAGTATGATTTTAGGCCAGAAAACTACTGTTTGGGGTTTCACCTGGGAAAGTTGGGGAATTTTAAGCAGGACATTTTGAGTTGTAGGTATGAAAAGAATGTTATATACATGTTTACTGGGGGACCAAGGATGGACTGTACATTTCTTTTTTTTTTTTTTAATTATACTTTAGGTTTTATGGTACATGTGTGCAATGTGCAGGTTAGTTACATATGTATACATGTGCCAAAGAGCCCGCATCGCCAAGTCAATCCTAAGCCAAAAGAACAAAGCTGGAGGCATCACACTACCTGACTTCAAACTATACTACAAGGCTACAGTAACCAAAACAGCATGGTACTGGTACCAAAACAGAGATATAGATCAATGGAACAGAACAGAACCGTCAGAAATAACGCCACATATCTACAACTATCTGATCTTTGACAAACCTGAGAAAAACAAGAAATGGGGAAAGGATTCCTTATTTAATAAATGGTGCTGGGAAAACTGGCTAGCCATATGGAGAAAGCTGAAACTGGATCCCTTCCTTACACCTTATACAAAAATCAATTCAAGATGGATTAAAGACTTAAACGTTAGACCTAAAACCATAAAAACCCTAGAAGAAAACCTAGGCATTACCATTCAGGACATAGGCATGGGCAAGGACTTCATGTCTAAAACACCAAAAGCAATGGCAACAAAAGCCAAAATTGACAAATGGGATCTAATTAAACTCAAGAGCTTCTGCACAGCAAAAGAAACTACCATCAGAGTGAACAGGCAACCTACAAAATGGGAGAAAATTTTCGCAACCTACTCATCTGACAAAGGGCTAATATCCAGAATCTACAATGAACTCAAACAAATTTACAAGTAATCCAATATTTCACTGAAGGATATGCAAATTGAAATAGATAAAACTTCATGATGACAAAAACTTTTTCTTAACTGCTGTACTTTCAGGCAGCTACACTGATTATCTAAATAAATGAGGATGCATAATTTATTCCAATCAAAATACCAACAATGTTTGTGAAAAATTTTCAAACTGATTCTACAATTTTATAAGCACAAAGACCCAAGAAAAGCCAAGGCATCCATGGAGAAGAATACAAAGATTGACAGCTTCTCTACTTGTGGCCAATGCTATTGTATTAGTTTTCCATTTCAGTTTAACAAATTGCCACAAACTTAGTAGTTTAAAACAAAACACATTTATGACCTTATAATTTCTATGAATTAGGTGTGGCTTAGCGGGGAACTTTGCTTAGGCTCTTAGGGCTGCAATTAAGGAGCTGGCTGAGCTTCAGTCTCATCTGGAGACTTGACTGAGGAAGAATCAATTTCCAAACTCAAGTTGTTGACAGAATTATTCTTTGCAGCTGTAGAGAACAGAGGACAGTCTCTCTCTTCATGAAAGGCTCAGTCTTTCTTTTAACATCTTTCACCTGATTAAGTCAGGGTCACCCAGGATAATCTTTCTTTGATTAATTTGAAATCAACAGATTTTGGGTCTTAATTACATTTGCAAAATTTATTCATCTTTGCCATATAAAGAAATTCAATCAAGGGAGTTGATCCATTAAGTGAAACCAAATCAGGTTTTGCCCACACTCACGAGGAGGGAACAATACAACTATATGACTAACTGGGGGTCACTTCAGCATGTGTCTGCCACAGTTATGCTGATTAAGACAGTGTGGTTCTGTGTCGGAATCAAAACACACACACAGATTCATACAGATACGAACACACAAATAAAAGACAGGTGGGCCTGCAGATGACTGGAAGTAGCAATAAATGATGGTGCAGCCACTAATCACAGAATTCAGAAAACTTGAATTGGAGAAGTAATTGCATAGGAGGAAAACTAGGAGAAAAGCAAAACTTGTATAAGGAAACTTGATGGTCCTGGGTTAAGGAACAAATTCTCAAGAATGACACAAATGGTATGAATGGTAAAATAAAAGGTTGATAAATTTAATTTCCCTAAAATTAGGAACTTCTTTTTTAATGTCTTAATTTTTTTTTTTTTTTTTTTGAGACGGAGTTTTGCTCTCATTGCCCAGGCTGGAATGCAGTGGCACTATCTCGGCTCACTGCAACCTCTGCCTCCCAGGTTCAAGAGATTATCCTGCCTCAACCTCCTGAGTAGCTGGGATTACAGGCGTCCACCACCACACCCAACTAACTTTTTGTGTTTTTAGTAGAGATGGGGTTTCACCATGTTGGCCAGGCGGGTTTTGAACCCCTGACCTCAGGTTATCCACCCAACCCAGCTTCCCAAATTGCTGGGATTACAGGCTTGAGCCACCGCGACAGGCTGGAACTTCTTTTTATAAATAAACGTAACAAAGAAAAGAAAAAGACAAGTCACCTCAGGGCAAACTTGAAGAATAAGATGGAGAACATTAGGCTTTTTGGCTGAGCATTGCTTGCTAATCTCCAGGCCTCAGGTGGCTTTTCAGAGAGTATTAAGCTTAGGCAATTTTGAAAGGAAACCAGGCTGGATGTATCTGTAAGTTGGTGGGGTTGGGAGGATGGGGAAGAGATGACCGTGAGAAGGAGAGGAGATGGAGGGAAATAACAACGTTTAAAGGAGACTCAAAGGATGTTTTTGGTGCCAGAGATGCAATAAAGAAATGTGGTATCTATGACATGAGTAAATAATGGTTTTGAAATAGTATACTCTGGGGATAATGCAATTACAAAAGATTCACCTAGTCCGTGGAGGAGTTGGAATATTGAAAATATCTATATGAACTTCCAATCTTACCAATTAAATGGGATGATAAATTCAGGTGGGAACATCTTTAGAGCTCATACATTAGAAATACATTCTGTAAAGGGTTTTCCTTTTTTTTAATTTTCTGTGAAGATCCCTTTCTGAAACTCGACTGGAATTTTAAAGCATGAGATGCTATGTTGCTGTCAAATTTCAAAACAGAAACTTAGAATTTAAACATTGTAAATTTGCTTATATATTTGGTATTTTATTAATGTGGCCCACAAGATGTTATCTAGCAGCTGGTTAGCATTTTCAGAAAAAAAAAATAACACCCCTACCAACTTCCTTTTTCAATAATAATTTATTATCTACCCGCTGATTCATTAAAATAATAATTTTACAAACATAAAGTTTAGTAAAATGAAGAAAAAGGTCTTTAAATGTACCATGTCCTTGTATTTTACAATAAACTAATTGTATGAAGTATGAATAAAGAATATTTGTATGTTCTCTGAGAAACATGGAAATATACTTCAATATAGAGCCATTAAATGATACAACAAAGAAAATTTGTACACTTACTTCCTTTGGTGTTTCCAAGCCAGATTACCTCTGTTATCCCTACCCGTCAACCTATCTTTCTTCTTGGGATAAAGCCCCATCTTCTGGGAACTGCTCCTCCTTCCACAGCCAACCTGGGAGCTGCCATGTTCTTATCCGAACCTGCCTCACTTGAAGTTGATTTGTCCAAGATGGGCAGCAATCTAACCTAAGCCAATACAATCTTCTACACCACTGGTTTTATTTATCTGATTCTGACCTGTCTGAAATTGACCCTGTCAGAGGCTTTCTGAGAATGTGAACGTGGAATCACTGAGAGCAAATAAATGCGTGTCAGTCTCTCTCTGGTGGTGGGAACTACCAGATATGGAACTTACTAACCCTAAAATAAATGAATAAATAAGTAAATAGAAAAGCCCCAACTAGTCCACTGTGATGTTTCAAAACATCATCCTGGGGCAAATTTTATTTCTATGTTTAATGCTAAAAAGCAATTATTGAGAATGGATTGCTATCTAATGAAATAAATAAAACAAGTATTTGGGATTGGAAATAACAAGTTTCAGGTCCTGACTTTCCTCTGAATATGAGCCGAGGAAGAAATCATCTTCATGGGTCATTCTGCTGCCTCCTCCATCACTGACAGCATCGTGCCCACCTCCATGCGTGCTCCCAGCACTGGAACTTTGACTGGTGCTGCTGCCTCATCCATCGTTGCCAGCATCATGCACAGTTCCAGTCATGCTGCCAGCACTGGGACTTTGACTAGTGCCGCCTCCTCCATCATTCCCAGTATGGTGCCCTCCTCCATGCATGTGCCCAGCACTGGGACTGTGTCTGAGGCTGCCTCCTCCGTCATTGCCAGTATCGTGCACACCTCCATATTGTGCCCAGCACTGGGACTTTGTCTGAGGCTGTCTCCTCCGTCATTGCCAGTATCGTGCACACCTCCATATTGTGCATACCTCCAGTCATGCACCCAACACTAGGACTTTCACTGGTGCTACTGCCTCCCTCCTGCAAAGCACCCATGTCTGGGAAAGGCAGAGCCTCAGCAGGATGACCATGGAAGCTAATAACCATGGATGCCCAGGTAGACTTCTGAATTAGGCAAGGGAGTATACTGAGTACAGGCATGGGGAGCCCCTCTCACCCCAGGCAGGGAGAAAACAGGTGGATTTGCTGTAATAAATTGTGCGTCTTGTCTAGAGTTGTCTTTCTGTTTATCTTGTCAGTAACCTGCAATGGTGATAATTTAAATTATTCAACTCTTTGGATGTTCCATTTGGACTGTGCATAACTCCTAGGGTGATTTATTATGCTTTGTTTTTCTGTATGTTAGCTTGTCTGTTTATTCCTCTAGGGTTTTGATTGCAATTTTATGCAAAAAATTAATAGACATTAAGAATCACACATAATTCAAATCACATTTCCTTAGGAAATGATGTAATTTTGGCATTCACATGACTTTAAAATATATACTTGTGCTCTTTTATTGCTTCAGGCTAATCATCCTAATTTCTTTGTACTGAAATACTAATTTGTTTAAATTTTTAAATGTTTCTTGGTAAATGGTATCAAAGTTGATGTTTCTATCAACAACTCTAAATATTGCTACAACAGAGTATTTCATCCTGCAAAAAATTCTAATTTATTGGGAGCATAGTTTTCATCTGAGCCCAATACCATCTCCCTGTCAATCTTTCAAGTAAAAATGGGACTTCGGGCTGGGCGTGGTGGCTCACGCCTGTAATCCCAGCACTTTGGGAGGCCAAAGCAGGTGGATCACCTGAAGTTAGGAGTTCAAGACCAGCCTGATCAACATGGTGAAACCCCATATCTACTAAAAATGCAAAAAAAAAAAAAAAAAAAAAAGAATTAGCCAGACGTGGGGGCACATGCCTGTAATCCCAGCTACTTGAAAGGCGGAGGCAAGAGAATTGCTTGAACCTGGGAGGCGGAGGTTGCAGTGAGCCAAGATTGTGCCATTGCACTCTAGCCTGGGTGACAAGAGTGAAACTCTGTCTCAAAAAAAAAAAAAAAAAGGGACTTCAGTGATAGTCTTTTCATTCAGCAAATATTAATTAATTTATTATGGTTAGCCAACATTGGTAAACCCAAGACATATTCTATAAACCAACCAGTTTATTGGTTTTAAGATAGATATTGTATCAGTAATTATAGAAACAAATCCATCCAATTTATGGGAAGGTGTCAGGGAAGATTTCCTGGGGAAGTAAGTGATGTTTAAGCTAAGTGAATGAATAGGAACTATCTAGATGCTGGGGAAATGAAAAGAAGAGCATGCTATGCAGATGGGAAGGAATTCAGAGGAGTGTGGGGAAGGGTTTTGGCAAGTCTGAGGCCCTGGGTAGACCAGATGCCAAGAGTGTAGAGAGCACAGGGCAAGGAGTGTTTAATGCAGAATGATGTGGACCACATAAAAGTGTCACAGTTGTGCAAGGGCAGCTAATAAGGAGAAGGCTAAAATGTTACTTGTGTTTTACAAAGTTCCTTTTGACGGCAGTAGGTAGAATGATTTAGAGCCAAAAGGACTGTTCATTAGGAGATAAGCTTGGATCTATGGCAGAAGGTGGTAGCTTGGACTAGATGGGGAAAGGATTTGAGAGCAATGGATCATATAGAACCATTGAGAAGAGAAAAGGAGGAGTCAGAGGTGGCTTTTTGGTTTCCTCTTTGAACAAGTGAGAGATGGACCTGAAAGAAGAGGAGGTATTGGCACGGGGAAGGTGATAGTTCAGTTCTGGACATGGTGGATTTCGGGCGCTGGATGGCTGAATCCAGCAGGCTAAAGGGGTGGAGGATTCAAATGGGGAGGATGAGGATGAGGAAATAATCTCAGCAAGAGGTGGCCTAGACAAGAAATGAATGGAGATGCTTTGGGGAGAAAATGTACAATGTATTAAGCATGCACCCTGTTTCAAGCCCCTGGGGGATCTTATGTAATCTCTAGTCACATCTGCATTGCTCTCAGCTTCTTTATGGTATGGCTCTGCTTCGGTAGAAGAGAGTGGAATGTCAGGAAATGATTACTCCTTTTACTTTCTGGGTTGGCACAGCTTAAGTCCTGGAGTTACAAAAGGATCAGATAAATATACATACATTAATTAAAACAAAGTGCAAAGTTGATAAGCAAAACTTAATGATATAAATAAATAAAAATATAAAATCGTTACACAAGTTTATGTAAGATGTGATAGCTTTGTTATTATTGGAAAAGCATCCCTTAAAATGACCCTGGGTCTGTTTGAGGGTTGAGTTTACCTGTTACTCTTGAATTTAATTGTACAACCTATGGAAGGACTCAAGCAATAATAGCTCATCAACTTATGGCCTGTTGTGGAAGAGATCTGCATGTGTTCTCACTCTATCCGTGAATATGTTCGTTTTGTGCCCTTTACACTGACCGATTAAATGCCTAGTACAGCCATGGATACTATGAAAATTAAGTTTAAGAAAACCAGCATTTTGATCCATTTCCTGATTTGATATTGTTGTAATTGTGCATTTTTATCCAAGTCATTCACTTAACAAAATAAATTGTAAATTATTTTCCTGAATTATTTTTGACCCATCAAAGTTGTCTTAATTTTGACAATATTTTATTACAGGTGATTATGTTGTCATGACTATATATTTTGAATTGAGTAGAAGAATGGGATACTTCACCATTCAGACATACATTCCCTGTATACTGACTGTGGTTTTATCCTGGGTGTCATTTTGGATCAAAAAAGATGCTACACCAGCAAGAACGGCATTAGGTGAGTTTCAAAAAATCTCTTCCATAAATTTGTGTAATTTTAATATAGAAGCAGTCATAAAAAATACCTTCAATGTAAAAGACTATTTAAATGTGAATGATCTCATTTGAGGGTGACTTGAACCATGCTTAGAATTTTCTCTTAAGAAGCCAAGCGAGGCTGTTCTTTCTCACAATGGGATTCTATGTGTGCCACTTAAATCAAGACGGCGTAGGAGATTCACAGTAAATCCATGGTGATAGTATCCTGTATCACAGGCTGATATGATCACAAAAACACAGGCACATCCCAGAACCTGTCAACTCAAAAGTCTCCCTACGTTAACGTCAGGGAACAGAATTTGCCACACACCTCTGAGGACTGAAGACATAGTATTGGTAAAAAATAGTTGATCAATAATTGAAGCTCTGCTTGTATATAGCAACTTTATCAGCAAACAAGAAAATGATCATTCTTTTCAGCTGTGAGCACACACTAAAACTCAGTCTTTTCATGAATTTTTCTCTGGTTCCCAAAATCTTCTTAATAAAACACTAACTTTCAGTAGTTTTAGAACTGTGCAACATACATTATGTCAGGTTTTCTTTCTGACAGGAATTTTGCTTAACTTTCAATGTTTTGATTTTTTGTTTTTTTTGTTTCTTTTTTTATTTGATTATTATTATACTTTAAGTTTTAGGGTACATGTGCACAATGTGCAGGTTAGTTACATATGTATACATGTGCCATGCTGGTGCGCTGCACCCATTAACTCATCATTTAGCATTAGGTATATCTCCTAAAGCTATCCCTCCCCCCTCCCCCAACCCCACAACAGTCCCCAGAGTGTGATGTTCCCCTTCCTGTGTCCATGTGTTCTCATTGTTCAATTCCCACCTATGAGTGAGAATATGCGGTGTTTGGTTTTTTGTTCTTGCGATAGTTTACTGAGAATGATGATTTCCAATTTCATCCATGTCCCTACAAAGGACATGAACTCATCATTTTTTATGGCTGCATAGTATTTCATGGTGTATATGTGCCACATTTTCTTAATCCAGTCTATCACTGTTGGACATTTGGGTTGGTTCCAAGTCTTTGCTATTGTGAATAGTGCCGCAATAAACATACGTGTGCATGTGTCTTTATAGAAGCATGATTTATAGTCCTTTGGGTATATACCTAGCAATGGGATGGCTGGGTCAAATAGAATTTCTAGTTCTAGATCCCTGAGGAATCTCCACACTGACTTCCACAAGGGTTGAACTAGTTTACAGTCCCACCAACAGTGTAAAAGTGTTCCTATTTCTCCACATCCTCTCCAGCACCTGTTGTTTCCTGACTTTTTAATGATTGCCATTCTAACTGGTGTGAGATGGTATCTCATTGTGCTTTTGCTTTGCATTTCTCTGATGGCCAGTGATGGTGAGCATTTTTTCATGTGTTTTTTTTTGGCTGCATAAATGTCTTCTTTTGAGAAGTGTCTGTTCATGTCCTTCGCCCACTTTTTGATGGGGTTGTTTGTTTTTTTCTTGTAAATTTGTTGGAGTTCATTGTAGATTCTGGATATTAGCCCTTTGTCAGATGAGTAGGTTGCGAAAATTTTCTCCCATTTTGTAGGTTGCCTGTTCACTCTGATGGTAGTTTCTTTTGCTGTGCAGAAGATCTTTAGTTTAATTAGATCCCATTTGTCAATTTTGGCTTTTGTTGCCATTGCTTTTGGTGTTTTAGACATGAATTCCTTGCCCATGCCTATGCCCTGAATGGTATTGCCTAGGTTTTCTTCTAGGGTTTTTATGGTTTTAGGTCTAACGTTTAAGTCTTTAATCCATCTTGCATTAATTTTTGTATAAGGTGTAAGGAAGGGATCCAGTTTCAGCTTTCTGCATATGGCTAGAGAGTTTTCCCAGCACCATTTATTAAATAGGGAATCCTTTCCCCATTGCTTGTTTTTCTCAGGTTTGTCAAAGATCAGATAGTTGTAGATATGCAGTGTTATTTCTGAGGGCTCTGTTCTGTTCCCTTGGTCTATACCTCTGTTTTGGTACCAGTACCATGCTGTTTTGGTTACTGTAGCCTTGTAGTATAGTTTGAAGTCAGGTAGCGTGATGCCTCCAGCTTTGTTCTTTTGGCTTAGGATTGACTTGGCGATGCGGGCTCTTTTTTGGTTCCATATGAACTTTAAAGTAGTTTTTTGCAATTCTGTGAAGAAAGTCATTGGTAGCTTGATGGGGATGGCATTGAATCTAATGTTTTGATTTTCTGAAGGCAGGTAATATATAAGACTGAACATAGAGATTGTTTTCCCCTAAAAAAATCCTATAGAAAAGAGGAAGCTGTCTCAATTTCAAATTTCTGCAACATCTCTCATGTTTGCATTGTTATTTCTCTGTGTTTTTTTATTTGTTTGTTCAAGAACAAAGCACTGGGCCTGGGTAGACCAGATGCCAAGAGATTAATTAGCCTGTAATATCCTCTACCTATACTAGTTTTGCATACTTATAGAAAATACATGGTAGAATTGTAGGCAAATCAACATAGATTTAGTGACTAACCCTTGGGGTTATGGCTTCATAGTTACATATATTAGATGTCACTGTACACAAGACATCTAAAGATAAGCTTCAAAGTGATATAATATATAACTATGTTTATACAACTTGAGACTATGAAAATCCTACAGAGAATAGTTGTTCTGGGCTCAAGACACAGAAGCTAGAATTTCACAGTGCAGTCAGATAATAAATTTATAGCCAGAAGAACTGAGGAACTTTATTAACAATAAGATGTTTAGTTTAGACACCAAAAAGTCTGTGCCTAGAAATAAAGGGGGTACTCTAGATGTCCTTTAATGAAGCTTGAACCAAGCAATAACAAGATCAAGGAGAACCATCAGTAAATTAACTGTTTGTCAGAAGAATTCAAAGGGCTTCTTAAAAAGATAATATAGTGCAGACTCTTTACATTATAAGGAGTTATAATAAGAACTTATTAGACATTCTAAGATGTAGAAAAATGTTACCCATGATTACAAAGAAAGAAAGATTAATAAAAAGCAAAGAGAAGTCTATTGCTGACTCAGTCGGCATGGACTTTTACAACAGCTATTATAACAATGAAGACTTAAAGGACAATATGATTTTAATTAATGAATAGATGGGTTATCTCATGACAGAAAGTATATAAAAAGAAATTCTAGAATGAAATGTATAATATCTTGATTGAAAAATTCACTAACTAGACTTAAGAGCAGATTGAAGATGGCAGAAATAAAAGTTTATATAAAATTGAAGACCACCAGATGAAATTTATCTAATCTGAAGAACAAAGGAATAAAAAGATTAAAAAGAAAGAAGTCCCAGTGATCTGTGATACAATATGAATATGCATAACATAACTATAACTGACTATAACTGAGGTGATAGTTAAAATCAGAATAAGAAGAGAAAAAGAATGACGACAAATATTTTTGAAAACATGTGGTTAAGAAATTCCAATGTTTGGTGAAAAACATTAGCCTACAAATTCAAATAGCTTAGTGAGGTACAAGCAAGATAAATACAAAGAAAGCCATCATAGTCCAAAGGATGACAATCAAAAATAAAGAGAATACTTGAAAGTAGATAAATAAAAATGTCCTGTCATGTGGATGAGAAAAATATGACTGACTGGTTCTTCATGTGCAATAATGGAGACCAGAAGATAGTCAGTTGCCATCTTTAAAGTACTGAAATTCTATATCCAGAGAAAATATACTTCAAAAATTTCATCAGAATGAAGATTTTTTTAGATAAACAAAATCTATGCTAATTTGTCACAGAAAATCTAAAACCATAGTGAAAATTCTAAAGCAAGCTAATTAGGTTAATAGAAATAAATCAGTAGAAAAATGGATTTACAAGAAGTAATGAAAAACATCAGAAATGGTAAGTATGCGGTGAAGTTTTAAAAAAAACTAGTTTTCTATTTTTATTCTTTCAATTAAAATCAAAATAATAATATTGCAAGATGGGACTTATGACATCAGAAAAAATAAAATGTAAACCATAAATAGCAATGAGGTTGGGGGACATATGGAACTATGTTCCTATGTGGTATAAAAATGGGTGAAGTAATTCTAAAAAAATTCTAAGTAGATATGTTAAGAAATCTTATTGTAATCTGTTAAAAATGTATGAAAATATAATAAAAAGCATAGCTAAGAATTCAATGTAGAAATAAATGGGAGCATATAATAATAATAAAAGGGTAAATTCAACAGAAAGACAAGACATTCATAAATATAACTGTGCCTAGTATTAGAGCTTCATATTAAAAGCAACAAAAACTGAGAAGAGGGTAAATTTTTGAAATCAATCACAGTTTGATATTTAAATATACTTCTATCAGCAGTGTACACAAACAAGCACATTTGTCCACTTATTTAAGTGATTAAACCAGTCAACAACCAAAAAGCCAGTAAAGGAATGGAGGATCTGAACACCAATATTAATGTCTTTGAGCTATTGGATATTATAGAACTCTGCACCTAATAATTACATCATGAAAGTGAATTTCAATATCCACCTCCTGCCATACACAAAAAATTACTTAAAATGGATTATACTCAAATGGTAACACTAGAAATGTTAAATTTCTAGAAAAATGTTAGGATTATATTAGATTAGATAAAGATTTCTCAGACCAAAAAGTGAATCTTAGGTGAGGAAAACTTTAAAACATTTCTGACATGAAAACACACTTGAATAGAGATATTTCATGTTATTAGGTAAAAAGAAACATCATGAAGATTTGTGGTTTTGCATTTATATAAAATAAATACATTTTTCCAATGAATAGCATCTTTCTCCTCTTTTTATGCATTTGATGTGCAGAAATTTTAATTTAATTTATTAGTCTTTATATTAGTATTTTTGTTCTAAATATGTTGTAAGTACGACTACTTTAAAGATTTCCTATATAATATTTTAGTCTGATAAAATTATACCAGAAATGTCCAGGATACAATAAAATATCACTCATCATATCAAAAAGAAAATGCCAATATCAAGATGATACAGTAGTTAGAATTATCTGACTAGGATTTTAAAATAATCAGTCATAAATGTGCTTCAATGAGCGAATGCACACATGCTTCAGCTAAATGAAAAAATAGAAAAGTTCCACAAAGAAATAGAGGATGTAAAGAAGAACTCAATGAAATTTTTATAACTGAAAAATACAATGCCGAAATGAAAAACTCACTGGATGTGCTTAACAAAAGAAGATAAGACAGAGCAAAGAATCAGTGAACCATAAGATAGAACAACAAGAATTTACCAGCCTGAGCAACAGAGAGGAAATATATTGAAAAAAATAATAATCAACTGAGTTTAGGGATATCTCCAAATATTGACACAAATATCAGAGAGGGAAATGATCCAACATTTGTGTCACTGAAGTTCCAGAAAAAGAGAAATAGAATGGGGCTAAAAAAAATATTCAAAGAAACAATGGATAAAAAATACTTAAATTTGCCAAAAGGCATAAATCTAGAGATCCAAGAAGCTGAATTAATCCCAAATAGGTTAAATCCAAAGAATGTTAAGTAAAGACACATCATAACCAAACTCTTAAAAACTGAAGAAAAATTCTTGAGAGTAGCAAAGAAACGTCGCCTTGCCTATATAGAAAAAACAAATTGAATGACAATGGATTTCTCATCCAAACCATGGAGGCAAGGAGGAAGTAGCACAGCATTTTTTAATGCTGAATGGAAATAATAGTCAACCCAGAATTCTATACCCAATGAGAGTATCATTTAAGAATAAAGGAGAAATCCATTCTCGGACAAAGAAGAACAAAGAGAATTTGTCACTAGCAGATGTCCCCTAAAATGATGGCTAATGGAATTTCTTGAAATAGAAAATGATAAGAGAAGAAATTTTTAACAAAAGAAATGAAGAAAAAATACAAAAAGTGAAAATATGGGCAAGTAAAATGGACTTTCCTTTGCCTTTTGAGTTTTCTAAATTACTTATAGTGATTGAAGCAAAAAATCATAATGCTACTTGATGTAATTACTAAACTAATTAAAGGAAATATTTAAGACAATTATATTAAAATCAAGAAAGAGTAAGGGGAAATAAAGTTTCTACATTTCATTCAAATTGGTAAAATGTTAAATATGATAAATTATGTATTTATAATACTGGAGGAACCACTAAAAAGGCTACAAAGAGTGATGCGCCTCAAAAACACTGCAGATAAAGCAAAATCAAGTTCTAAAATATGTTGAGATAACCCATGGGAAGGCAAGAAAAAGAAAACAAGATATTATAAACGAACAAACAAACAGGAAACACAATATAAAATGGGATAGTTACATCTTAAATATTAATAACTACATTCAAAGTAAATTGCTGGAACGTACCAGTAAAAAAGCAGAAATTAGCAGAGAGGATTAAAAAAATAAAGCATGATCCAGCTACAATGTGTCTCCAAGAAAGTCACTTGAAATAGAATGATATTGTTATACTGACATGAATGTTCATGTAATCACCAAGAACTGGAAAGAACCAAAATATCCCGCAACAAGTGAAAGGCTAACGAAACAATGGAACACCCAAACCATGAAATACTACTCAGCAGTAGGAAAGAACAAACTATTGATGAAGCAGCAGTTTAAATGTGTCAAGGGCATTGTGCTGAATGAAAAAAAAATCCAGTATCAAAATGTGTTATTTTAGTTTGTGTTTAAATTAGGAGGTTTACTTCTGACTGTAGTAAGATGCCAGGATTTATATTCCCTCATCCCTCCAAAGTCAAGAAGAAAGTTGTTCTAGGATTCTGTGAGACCAGAATCATCCCCAAAGCATCCTGTATGTACTAGACTCAGCTGAGATAACCTTCCTGAACTCCTTTGTGCTTTCCCAGAAGAGGAAGTCACACCAACAGGTGTTTTTGCAGAGCACTCTTCTTTACTAGGTAGCTTAGATCCCTGAACTAAATAGAAATGCCTAAGGTTTATTTTTCTTCAGCACCGTACAGTTTCAGGGTGGGGGTGGAAGTGGGGAGGATAAAGCACGTGGCCACTGTCTACATCTGGAATACAGGCCACTCATGACAACTGATGGACAAGGTCTATGGAAATTGCAGACACAAACAGTTTGTATTTCTATTGAAATAGAAACTAAGATTTTGAACTTCTTGTTAGACATGATTTGGTCACATTTTTCAAAGTTGAGTTGGATGTTTATTAAAAGAGGATAATGGCTTCCAGCTTCATCCATGTCCCTGCAAAGGACATGATCTCATTCTTTTTTATGGCTGCATAGTATTCCCTGTGGGAGAACGTTAGGGAAAAGAGCTAATGCATGCTGGGCTTAATACTTAGGTGATGCATTGATAGGTGCAGCAAACCACCATGGCACACGTTTATCTATGTAATAAACATGCACATTCTGCACATGTTCCATAGAACTTAAAAAATGTAAATAAAATAAAATAATTTTTTCAAAAGAGCTTTTTCCATAAAACTACATCTGACTTTTCCAGTTTACACAGCATTTTTTACATGAAATTTTACCACCTATATTAAAGAGTGCCTGGCGTTCTATTTTCACTGCACAAGTTAAGGAAACTGATTCAAAGATGGTAAGTGACTCCTCATGGCCAAATAATGAGAAGGCCCAGAGCAAGGTGGAGGGCTTGGATTTTCAGGTGATATTCTTTACACCTCTACAAGCTGTCCACCCCGTGCTTTGAGACCCATTCTCCACCTGGCCCTGGCAGAACTGTCTTGAGCAGGTGCAGGGAGGAACTAAACAGAAGCTGTGATGCTGCAGCAAAAGTGGAAAGTAATGTGTCCTCATCTGTCCTGTGTACCTATTTTCTGACTAGTACTGCGATGCAGATATTTTACTGTAGTCCCATTGAGCTATAGAGCTGGTGACTGTTAAAATTCAGATTCCTGTGATTCTGGGACCCATGAATCTGGGGTCACTAACCTTCCCTGTCTAGTAGTTCTGACAGGTCCTGATTTCTTAGGGAGACCTGGGAGAGTCAGTCTTAGCCTGTTTCACATGATAATCGCTCTTCCTCATTTTATTCTTATGTTCAATAGTCTCCATGTCTTTTTTCATGTTTTCCCTTCTAAGCTATCCATCTCATGTGTGTCTGTGTCTCTTTTCTGAATGTTTTCCACAATATTTGATTAAACATCCAGTGTTGACCCATGCATATAAAATAGTCGAAGTCAAACCAACATTGAGTATTACCAATTAATTGATTCATTCGATGTAAAGCATTCATTTAAATGCCTCAAATGTGCTAGCGTCTGTGCTGGGGGACAGGCAAACAAAGACAAGTAAGGGACTGTTTTTGTCTTAAAGACCACATAGTCTATCTAGGAGACAGATATGTAAAGACGTATGCAATTCCCTGTGATAATGAAAACAAAAAAAGCTGAGATAGTAGAAGGTACAGGGATACTGCAGATGTGCATGCTGTCAGCTCTGCGTGGAGGACAAGAGTGGTGCTGGAGCCGGGTCTTCAAGAATAGTGAGGGTTTTCAAACTGGGTAGGTGAGGAGAAGTCAGAAATAAAAGGATTTAGCTGGGCAGAAATGTGAGGTGTGGAACAGCAGGGAATATATAGGACTGCCAAAAGAGCGTCTACATTAAAAATTACCAACGAGAGAATTACTGAATGAATTGAAAGGTGTTTATTTGATTCAGGCACTTTAATGTTATTGTGAAGACTATAATCAGAAATTTCACTGAAACATTGCTCATAAAATTGTATGGATATTAAAATTCAAAGTAACATTACATGAGGTATGCAGCATCAGGGATTCCTGTAAGGCAGCCGTGCTGGGGTGGAGGGATGTGGGTGACCGTCTGGTATTCCTGTTGTGTGTTGCACCCTTTTACGAGATGCTACCTGTCCCCTGTTCAGGCATCACCACGGTGCTGACCATGACCACCCTGAGCACCATCGCCAGGAAGTCCTTGCCACGCGTGTCCTACGTGACCGCCATGGACCTCTTTGTGACCGTGTGCTTCCTGTTTGTCTTCGCCGCGCTGATGGAGTATGCCACCCTCAACTACTATTCCAGCTGTAGAAAACCAACCACCACGAAGAAGACAACATCGGTGAGCTGCAGTAGCAAAAGTTCTCCGGGAGGTAATGGGGGCGCTGTTTGAGATGAGTGTGTACTTAAATGCGGTTGTATTCCTAAGGATCGTATAAAGCATGATTTTTTTTTTTTATACTTTAAGTTTTAGGGTACATGTGCACAATGTGCAGGTTAGTTAAATACCCAATTCAACAAGACTTTTCAAAACCAGACAGGGATTCTGAAGATGTGAATGTGACTCTAAGACATCTCTGGTGTCACTTACCGGTGACGTGGTTTGGTTTAGTCATACCCTAAAGATTGCTCTTAAGAGTGATCTTGGATGCAAATGTTCATGACAGTTTCCTAGTTATTTTTTCTTCTTTTCTTGTAGTTACTACATCCAGATTCCTCAAGATGGATTCCTGAGCGAATAAGCCTGCAAGCCCCTTCTGTATGTATAGCATTGCAGGTGCCAATATTTCTGAGAACTTTCACTAAACTAAGATTGCATTTGAAAAATAGATTGCTGTTGATGCATGCGTGTATTGAAGACCAATGAGTGATGCACATGCTGACTTCAAAAATGTGTTTAGTATTAGGTTAAAAATCCAACTTTGACAATTTGGAAATTAGAGGAGAAAAGTAATCATAATTCCTTCTACATGGGGATTAGTGTATGGCATATATAGTTCTGACTCTTTTAGCCATTCAAATAGTATAGGTTCATGCATTTTAGCAAAACTGAATTATGATCTTTATATTGTTTTATAGCCTCTTTTATAACTCAAAAATATGTACTTATATGTACTTAAGTTTTGTGCCACTAATATCATTTTATAGGATCATTTTAATGATCATATCATACGCTCATGATTGATGCACAAGCAGTCTCGGCAGGACACTGACTGGGCTTATCCAATTTTTCACTTGCATTTATATTCTTGTCACTACCAATTGGTATATACCTGTGACTATTTACTTGGCTATAAATTCCTAGGAGCAGAATGTTTGGGCAGAGGGGTTGCATGGTCTTTGCCAAATAGCGCTCCACCAGCTCCATCAGCAATGCCAGACGCCTCATCCCGAACTTTCCCTGCATTCACTTTGATAGTCAAGCAGGAAAATGAGCTCTGCAAACTTTTCTCATTGGCATTTCTTTGACTATTGACAATATTGTCACTCGTTTATTTTTGATTTGCATTTCCATTTTGCTTTTGAATTTTTTTTAACTTTTATTAGTATTTTAAAGTAGCAATCTGACAGTGGTGTATATGTTACATATTATATAAATTGTATTTTATAAAATATATAATTTATATAGTCACATATAGGATATATTCATGATATTAATGTTTGTCATGTAGTTTTTATTCCAACTTGAATTGGCAACATTGCCACTATCCTATTTTGTGCCTTTCTCTACGTGTATTATTTTGTTTCATGTGGTCAAATCTGTCAGTGTTTTCTTTTGTAGTTTCTGCTTCTTGTGTTCTGCTTTGGAAGGTCCTTTCTACCCTTAAAATGACATGACCCCCCTCACTTTCTTTTGAGCACTATGCTTGACATTATGTTCTCTGTGCTTTCATGTATCAACTCACTTTATTCTCACCACTAACCTTTCTACAAATGAGGAAATTAAAGTGTGGATAAATTAAGCCCTCTAAATATTGACCAAGGTTTGACAATTTAAAAACAAATTTGTTACATTTAACTATTAACAAGTCTGAATTTCTTTTGGCTAGAGGTTAGAGTGTAGCTTTATTGAAAAATCGAGAAATATATTTTTAAATTAATGATGTGAACTACAACTTTGATCATATAACAACTTTTACTTACAATAATGACTTTTATTCCTTTATACATATGTATACTAATTACAATTTACTAATTAAATAGAACGTTTCAAGCCCACCCAGAAGCTGCACGTGGTTTGCTACTTGCTAATCAGGACCTCATATGCAGTGCCAGGTGGTTTGCTGCTTGTTAATCAGGACCTCATATGCAGCACACTTTCAGCCCATTGTCAGGAGACTACATAGTTATCTGCACTCTGCAAGTGTGGATCATGATAGTTCTTCCAGAACGTTAGTGGGCAAATCACTGTTACGGCTGCGGGGAGCTACAGAGAACATACAGATTTTGCCAACAAATGCTTCCAAATGGCGTGGGACTAAAACAGAGGGGAGAGGGGAAGGGTGCACATCATCACGCATAGCCAGGAGCTGGGTGTTGAAAGAAGGAAAGAAACATTGACCCCTTTAGTACAGAAATGATGCTGCCAAAAGAAGAAAAAAATCCTTTAACACAGAGAGAAAAAGATATTATCACAAAATGAGCAGAAAATTGAAAAAAAAAAAAAAGAGAAAGTGGGAAAGTTTAATGACCTTAAAGGAAGTACAAAGAAAAATAATTCACAGACAGAAAGGGTGCCAGGCCTGGTGAGAAGACACAACCAGAGAGACCTGTAGCAAGAGTAATGCTAAGCCAAAGAAAAAGGAAGTCTGTCCTCTGGTCTGCAGCCTTATGCTAGTGAAGGAGCCACCGTTATCAATGGAAAGCAGCAGAAATTGGCAGCCTCTGAGTAATGAGGGACAGGGGCCAGGCTCCGTGAACAGTCACATGTGTGGCCTGGGGCGAGCTGTTCCAGTTGTTCTGTACCCCTTTCCCAATGTGTCAAATGCAAGGCTGAGGAACTTCACATGTGCCCAGGAAGCACGGTGCTCTGAGACACTCACGGGGCTGCGCTATACACACACACAAAAGAGGAGGGAGTCAGGGACCCAGCTGGGCCAAAGAGGACTTTGGGAATCGTTAATTAAAATCTCTATCTTGGGCACAGTTTGAAATTTTCATGACAAATGAAAAGGAGGCAAGTAAAGAAGTTCTTAAACCGTTTAGGGCTCTTAACATCTTACATTTTGCTTCAATTTTATAAAATGGAATTTGTTTCATTTCAAAGCAGTGAACTATGAAGACATAATAAGAGCTATTTTCAATATTGTAAATACGATCTCCAGGTGTTTTTTGGTTCCCTAAATGAAGTGAAATGGAGGTTTCTCTTGCTCCAGAAACCATCCTGCTGCCCTGCCTGTGGCCTCCAAGGGTTGCCCTTTAGATCTCTGGTGAGCCATCCCCACATCAGCAGAGCCTTCTGCCTCCCAGTCTAAGTCAGAATCTTCCTGTGTGGCTGCCCTGCCTTGCAAACGGCCAGACTTCTCCTCTGTGTCTCCAGTAGCCCCCAGCTCCATCCACATAGCAAGGGACTACACAGAGGCATGAAGCAACAAGTGGATGAATGTCTGGCTGATCACTGTCAAAGCACATGTGTAGGAAACCTTCATTGCAATTGTTAATAAAGGCAGATCTTTCAACCGGAGGTTGTCAAAAAGAGGCAGATCCCTTCAATGCAGTGGGGTAGAGGCAGGGAACTGCTATGTTTTAGCAAACTCTTGGTGATGTTTACACCCACTTGGGACAAAGAACATTAACCTAGAAGAGACGTGTCCCCATTAGGCCCATACAGACAGCGGGACTTTTATTTCTGCCTACTCATCAGGATTGTGGAGGAGGAGGAGGGTGCGCAGCCGCACCATGAGGCCCCAGTGGTAGCAGAGGGAGGTGGCCACACGTGTGAGGAGCAAGCAACGCCCTGTGAACATGTGGTCCAGGCCATCCTGCTAATTTAGGTCTGTCCTCACACACAGATGCTTCGCATTTACAAGAACGCACCAAAGGCTGCAAGTACTGAATCTGAGTGTCTGATCAACAGTTCCACCCCTCCCTAATTTATGACCCCATGACTATGAGCATGTCCAATCAAATTGAGGCCCAAAAGTAGGAGGGAAAGCAGTGCCATGTCTTCTTGGAATCGTATTTTTGGATGAAAGTATAAGAGGTTGTCACGATGCTTTCTAATGAATTCTGAATGGCCTCTGTCCCAGCAGTGTGCCACACCCAGGCAAAGGCCCTCACCAGGAAGCCCACTGAGAAGGGTTCCCTCTCCACCTCCTCCTTGGTGTCAGCCTCCATGGCTGCCATTGGCATGCCCATCTCAGATCAACCAGCACAGATGAAACCAAAGCAGACAGGCAAACATGCTTTTTAGTTCTCTTCCATTATCCAGTCCAATTTAGAAATGTATCCCCTTAACAGAATTCAATGTAGTGCACACTTCATAGTTTTTTAGAAGAGCTCAGCCTCTGTCTGAAGAATTGACAAGTCTATTTGCAGCCATGTCTCAGGATTAGGAATGATTCTTCTTATTTAGGAGTGAATAGTATGTTGTTCTCTTTCCTTTATCTGCCCCACTTGGACTTTTCCATTGCAGGAGGAGGGCTTGGGAGGTAGAAAAGCAAGCATTGTAGGTGGGCACATTTTTGGTTATGCTTCTTGAGATGGTAAGCATCTCAAGGTCCAGCCACCTCACACTGAAAGCTCACTTTCACCAGAATCACATGGGACATGAAGATCCTCTCATCATTCCTGCAAGTCATACCTTTTACTATTCACTAATTAGAAAAAAGTAACATATTTGTCCTCCCCACTTCAATATACATACTGTTTCACATTTAAGGGATAAATATATGTCCATACTTACTACAAATCCACAGAAAAGTAGGCAGAATAGGGACTTCAAGTGACTAATACACATTTGAAAATATGCTTAACCTTCTTCATTAATAATCCGGGAAATACAAGATTTGAAACTGCAATGCAATTTTCATTGCATTAGAATTGCAAGGATTGAAAAGACCGGGGGTCTCCTCTCTCAGCTTTGGAGCCCCCCTCCCTCTGTCTCTGTACAGGGAAGCTTCTTCCTTTCTTCCTTCTTTCTTTTCTTCTTCCTTCCTTCTTGCCTATTAAACTCTCTGCTCCTTAAAACCAAAAAAAAAAAAAAAAAAAAAAAAGACCAACTCTCTCAACTCTCTCTAGCGTGGGGGGAAGAGTGGGGGTTGGGCATGCCCACGCATCCTCTTTATCTATAGGAGACAGATGTAATATGGACCTACTGCTTCATACACCTCAGGGTGTTTTTACTGCATTTTACGATGGTTGTTGTGTCATTCTTGTTGCTTGCAGAACTATTCCCTCCTGGACATGAGGCCACCACCACCTGCGATGATCACTTTAAACAATTCCGTTTACTGGCAGGAATTTGAAGATACCTGTGTCTATGAGTGTCTGGATGGCAAAGACTGTCAGAGCTTCTTCTGCTGCTATGAAGAATGTAAATCAGGATCCTGGAGAAAAGGGCGTATTCACATAGACATCTTGGAGCTGGACTCTTACTCCCGAGTCTTTTTCCCCACATCCTTCCTGCTCTTTAACCTGGTCTACTGGGTTGGATATCTGTATCTCTAAGTGTTGCTCAGAGTGAAGAGTGAAGAGCATTTGGTACACACTCGACCTTCCGTCGCCCCCAGACCAGTAGTGACCAGTTGGGAGTAGCAAGGAAGGACACTGCTCAGTGTATCTTGTTATAAATGACCTTTCAGCAACACAGGAAGTACCCGGCAAAGGTTTCTATTATGTATTTTACACACACACATACATACACACATACATACACACACACACGCTAATTGAGTTTTAAAGTAATATTCTTGCTAATCCCTACTGAATTGTAGCTTTGTGTTGTTTCTGAATGGTTTTTGGATATGGGAAGCAGCTGCTGATTACCCTTGCAAAGAAATCTGTAAAACGTGCAAGTGAATGTCTGAGATGCTCTCTCAGGCCTCTAGTCCTTCTGTATCTTTCCTTCGCAGCCCTGGGTGTAGTAGCGCTCAGGAGTGTTGAATCACCCCTGGCCGAGACCACTCCTGCTGGCTCAGCCTGGGCACTCTGTGCTCCAGTGTGAACAGCAGTGGGTTCCAACCCCAGTCTCCTTTCTCTGTGGCCTCTCTGGCTCCAGCACCATCGTCGTTAGCTGGCACCCCTTTACCTAATAACCTCGTTCTAGGCCTGGAGAGAGTACAACTCGCATTGTCTACGGTTTCCATTGGAGGAGAAAATAAGATTTTCAAAATGCTCGTGTTGTTGGGGTCAAAGATGATTATCTCTGAACATCAGAAGGTTATTACTTTATTCCAACTTACTGAGAGTCAACAATATTTGAACTTTGGGTTCTTGGACTAGTTCAACAACATTTCACCTTAAGAGCTGTTTTTTACTAGGCCAAGGCTCAACCCCAGAGTATGTGTCCAGCTTATGTTATATTATTATGGGTTCAGTAGTTGTCTTCATTTTGCAAAGAAAGGTATACAGTGAACACAACCTGTTATCTTGAAGACATACACCAGAGTGTGAAAGACATGTAGATAAAATTTTATTTTTATTTTTATTTTATTTTTTTGAGACAGAGTCACACTCTGTCACCTGGCCAGGCTGGAGTACAGTGGCACGATCTCAGCTTACTGCAACCTCCACCTCCCGTGTTCAGTTGATTCTCCTGCCTCAGCTTCCCAAGTGGCTGGGACTACAGGTGTGTGCTACCACACCCGGCGAATTTTTTTTTTTTTTTTTTTAGTAGAGACAGGGTTTCACCATGTTGGCCTGGCTGGTCTCGAACTCCTGACCTCAGGTGATCTGCCCGCCTCAGCCTCCCAAAGTGCTAGGATTACAGGCATGAGCCACCATGCCCGGTCAAAATTTAAAAAAAAAAAATTAGTGAATATTAATTTTCAACTCAAACCAACTTTAGATGCAAAAAAATGGGCAATGGTGATCATCAAGTACATATTTTGATGAACAAGATTATTTTATACTTTGAAATATGGATACATAGCAAAATCCAAAGAAAAAATATCTCCCCAAATCAATACTCTTTTGATATTTTTATAACACAAAACCAACTTGCTTCTTGCTGTTTAGTTCTTTGTTATAACTGGATGCCAGTGTGAACTGCAGAAGACTGTTTTGAAACTTCTCCTCACCAATAGGCAAAACACAAGTCCTACCAGTTAGTTAATAATGCTTTGGCATTATTAAAATTTGAAATCAGAATCTCTGTGCTTCTCATCTTTCTCACACAGAAAACTGAACTCATTTCACCTAGAAACCATAATTTTAAAAGTTATCTATTGTTCATACCATAATTACTCAGAAAAGTAAAATATTTTGCGGAGAAAGTATAGAAAAGTATCAATTTCACACAATTTCCTGGATATACCAGACACAGAAGAGGATGGGAGCAGAAGAGGCCAGAAAAAGTGAAATTAGATTCATCTACTTATTCCTATTAAGATTGTTGCATATTAAATGGATGCAAACATATAGATATATGATGTCTGAATTTCCAAAGATGGAGTCTATACAGCGTGAGACATTCAAACCCATTGTTTCTCTCCCTGTCAACTCTCTGTCTTTTGGTTTGGTAGTTGCTACATAAGCCACAAGCCAATTGGCTTCCATTTAGCAAATTCAGTTTTAAAAATAAAAGAATATTTGTGGAGAAACAGGTTGAAAATATTGTCTTAGATGCAATGTCTCCTCTATTGGAGAATTTCACACTCTGGTACTCTAGTTCTGTCTCTCATGCATAAGCAACCCCCAGCCTTGGCAGAGGTATTCTGCAGGGACCCTGACCAAAGGAATCCAGGTCACACCACAGCACTGAGCGCCAAGGGAAGGTGGCCCAAGGGCAGTCTTAAGACACAATGTCCAACCTTATGAATGGGTAATTTCTAATAAGCTGAAGAACTGCAACCTGCTACATTGTAAAAGAAGTTCTGGAGAGAACTGAATTTTCTAGAAAAATTCTTATTGGGAGGAAAATACCCTAAAACAACTTTTTATAACATGGATTTGTTTGATTTTACCTTAAAAGAATTTTACCGATGCCTTGTGTTTCAAAGCCACTCAATATTTGGATATTGTTAGCAACCCTCCCGAAATTTTACATGTAGGATAAATACACCAATAACCTCAGTTTTCTGAATCCAGCCATTCTCTTCTTCCCAACCTCAGCAGCCCTCCTGATCAAAACAGACAAGTTCAGCACTCCTTTTCTAGGAAGGAGAACCTTCATCTCAAGAAAGTCCAATGGATTTCACTAACTGAGCATCATAGTGTGGATTCCTGCATATACAGCAGGCTACCCACTAGGGGGTCTGAATAAAAAGAGCGAAAGCACCCCCTAAGAGCATGTCCATGCCGGGTTCTCTGCAGGCTTGCATAATTCAAGTTCTCCACATCAGTCTCAACTCCTGAGATGAGCCTTTTCAGTCCACAATGAGGGAGAGATGCGTGTGCCTTGGTGAGGTGCAGAGCTCAGGGGCTTTTAAATCATGTATGTGTTTATTGTCTTGAGGAAGGAGAGGAGCAGTGTGGGGAGAGTGGGAAGGAAGTACACTTTCTTTCACTAAAGACTCTCTTTGCCAGGATGCCTGATCAGGAGGGACGTGTGTGGGCACGAGGTGCAAGGCTATTCCGCACAGCTAAGTCCCAGCTTGCTTTGCGTGCAGAATTGGGAAATATTTGGGGTGGAAGTTGTCTGAGTGATCTGCATTCCAAAGGTGCTACTGTGTTCCTCACTTTCAGAAATACTCTAAGTTGAGGAGATGACAGTTCTGTATTTTGACATGGAATCCAAATTTCTAACCACTGTAGATCACACTTAAAACTGTGACTGTCTGTCTTTTAAGCTGCATACTGGGTGGGGGGAAAGCAAAGAAAAGGCATTTCACATTAATGGAATTGGAGAAAAATGTCTCTTCAGAGCCTAGAAAGCTTCAGCTTCTGCAAAGTCCCAACACCACCTACCAGAACAGAGTCTCCCTACATACCAGACAGAGAAGGACAAAGTTAGTACAATTTACTCTGGACCCAGCCAATACTGCCCCCAATTTACCCAAAATATGCCTTAAAATGAAACAGAAAGCTCAAATAATACACATCTCTTAAGATTTTCCATTTCCTGCAGTTAGCTATTTCATGCCAAGTTTTATTTATCTTTTATGAATGGGTGGAAATAGGATTTCATTTCTTTATATGCCAAACAGTCTTACCCTTAATTTTACATCAAACCAATTAAGTACAAAGATTTTGCAGGTTTTTCGAGAAAATGCTTGTCCTCAAGAGCAAAGCATTTTCACTCTACATAAGGGAAATTGGGGCCAATCTAAAATGTCAGCAACACAGTCCTTCTGATGGGGATGAGTGTCTCTATGGAAACTTCACACCAAATCATTTTACCTGGTGATAGCTTACTGCAGTAAGTGTGCAGGCATGTTGCTTCGTTGTTGTGCAATATAACCACACTCTGGAAGCAACAGGAGAGGAGCCGGTAACCCATTCTGCATTGATTCCAGCTCCCCACGACTAGGAAGCAATGAGCCACTCTATCTAAAGGGCTAGAACACAAAACAGACAAAACCTCTTCTTCCTTGATCATTTTTATCTCAGCTGCCAAAATGGAAATTTTCTGTGATTTCCTTTGAGACTTGAAGAATTATACCTGGTCTCCAACCATTATTATCACTGTATCAGTTCAGTGCTCTCAAGGCACAAAGTGCTTTGAATTCACTCCATGATCTTGCAACTCTTTTTGAGTGCTTTTCCTGAGTGATTTTAAACTCTACCCATAAGAAATTTCATCTGCAATTTCTGTAAAAAAAAAAAATGGCTTGAGATCCACATAATCTGATGTAAACATACATTGAAATGTTAAGTTCTATTTGTACTGAAACACTGTCCACCTTAGACTTTAGAACACTATCATTTAAGATATTCAGAAAGGTTCTGGAAATAAGGGGGAAGAACCAGACTACGAATACATTGGAAATGTTAAGTTTACAATATTCTGCTGAGCCCCCTTCAAATTTCCCAAAATTGAGAAAGTGTGTAATCTGTACCTATTTTTTTTTTCTCAAATTGGCCTGGAGGAAACATTCAGGTTCAGAGATTTTAGCAGTGCCTCTATGTTTGTGTTCTCTGTATAATCACATGAAAGAAACAACAAATAACTCTTCAGGATAAATGACACCTGCATCGCTGATCCCTTGTTGACTTATCTTTTATTATAAAAATAGATCTCTATCGTTATAGGGAGAAAACGTGTATGTTTTGAGATGATCAGGTAAGAACTCAGCCATTCAGTATTTCTGGAAGAATAAAAACTTGGCTTTCTTTTTCTTAATGTCTAATAGTTTTGAAGACTAGGGCATTTCCATTCCTCCTTTTAAAATTTCTACTGATTACAAGCTAGCAATTTCCGGATATCAGCTTGATCTAGTTGTACTAAGGCCAAAAGGGAGACTTTCTTTATATTTATTTTTATTTATTTATTTATTTATTTATTTATTTTATTTATTTATTTTGAGACGAAGTTTTACTCTTGTTGCCCAGGCTGGAGTGCAGTGGCGCCATCTCAGCTCACTGCAACCTCCACCTCCCGGGTTCAAGCAATTCTCTTGCCTCAGCTTCCCGAGTAGCTGGGATTACAGGCACCTGCCACCACGTCTGGCTAATTTTTTATATTTTTAGTAGAGTTGGGCTTTCACCATGTTGGCCAGGCTGGTCTCCAACTCCTGACCTTCAGGTGATCCACCCGCCTTGGCCTCCCGAAGTGCCGAGATTACAGGCGTGAGCCACCGCGCCCAGCCTATATTTACCTTTTTAATGCCACCTAGCTGAATAATGCTTTGGGTTTTACTGTTGTCAATAAAACCCCTTATACCTTTTATTGCCCTGCTTATTTATAAAAGCCAAATTTTAGACGAACTTAAATAAATCAGTGCTGAAAAACTAGTTGAATAATCAGTCACTGACAAGTTTTCAATGTTTTGAGTTAACCAAGTGGGCTTTTCAGATTAGGTTATACAAGGGCATGAGCTAGAAAATAATTAGGCAGACAAAACATATGTTCACTCACATACACCACTTCCAAAACAAACATGATTTGAATGTAGCATTCAGGTTATTGAGGTGAACGTAAATTGCTTTGCTTGAACAATTGAGATAATCACCTACTTTCGCCACTTCACTTTTCACATTTGTAAACACACACAGGGTTTTTCCAGCCCAGTGAGCAGGCTACACAATGTGAGGATAATAATGGTTCCTGCAGGGAAGCCAGAGCCTCTATGTCTGCTGAACAGTTTAAATTGAACAGGTTGGAAAGAACATTGATTGCCAATAGTTAAATCCCCCAGACTGAGCAGGTAGCTGCCACATTTTCTCTTCTCTTTTCTAGTTATTCAGGGTTCCTTCTTTGATTTTCATGAGAAAGGAACATTTACACTTCCTGTGAGGGGCTTAGACTCCGATTTCTCCCAGTTGCCTCACTTACTGAAGTTCGATCCCGGTGAATGATGTGTGTGTACCCAACACATCCAATTTGTATTTTCTTAAATATGTGTTTCTTAGGTATCTAAGGGTACATGAGGGAGCCCACAGCACAATTATTGCAGTCCCCAAGATGTCAGTCTTCTCAAAATGACAACATTGTCACTAACCACTTTTTAAAAAAGAATTGAAATTTCCATTTTTTGTTAAATGTCTTTCCAATACATAGCAATGTGTAAAATAGACTCCCAAATCTCCTTTGGGAAAGGAACCTGTGGACCCTGGGGCTAAGTTGTCACTTTAGGGACATGGTGATAATCAGGACTGATGCCAGTAAGTGGGAAGTTCATTACGGCAAGGCAGTGGGAAGGTGCCAGCATCCCCTTTCCACCTGAGATGGGCTGAATTTTCACGCGGAAGTCTGGAGACTCTGGAAGGGCAGGTGGAATCGCTCCTGGCAAGGGCATGACCATGCACAGGCTGACATGATTTTCCTTTTGGGTGGACTGGAGTTTTACAACTGGATTCATTAGCACACATGTGTGGAACATGTGCCTGTGCCCGCCCACAGCACTTCCTTGGAACTCAAAGCTGCTTCTCTAAGGAGGTCTATTTGAAAGGATAGTGCTTGACTTTGAATTTATAAAAGATTATTGGAAACACCTTAAGTAGAAGCCCTAACCCACTGTCAGCTTCCAATTTTCAGGAGCAAATGATGACTGCTTTGATTTGGTTAGGCTTTCTTACAACAGGTTTTTATAAAATATTGTTTATATTTGTAACAGGAAGGATTTTCAATGTCAATTTTGTCAATGAGTGAAGACTCCCCCACTGCACAGAGCAGCACTTCTGTTTCTCATGGGGAGATCAGGGTACCTCTATGTAGCTTTGGCAGACCCAGTCCACCCTGAGCCAGCCTGCCATGTCTGCTAGTCCATGCACCTCCAGGGTGGCCTTAGGAGCTACAGAGAGGAAAAAAAGAAAAAATGTTGCATTCTTAAGCAATTAAAGATTGCTTTCAATGTAATTAAAAAATAAGTAATGTGGCAAAAGATGCACATAACTTGCTCCCTCAAGTTCTAAATTATCACCAAATATGAAAGGTTTTTAGATGAAGTACATCTACATCATCACCATCATCACCCTCGTTGTCCTCTTCCATGTTTCTACTAGTACTCAGCTATCGATTCAACACAAAGGCTTAGAGCCCTTTCTGAACTATAACGAAATCAGAACTTACATTGTGGAAAAAGTGAAAAAGTTTCATTAGAGTTTAAACATTAAGTATACAGATCCTACTCCAAAATTTTGCTTGCCTAAAACATTTCCAGAACTGCTGTGTTCCGCAGCAGTCCTGCCTGCCCTGCCTCAAGCAGAATTTCACATGACTATTTAGAAGAACATTCCATTCAATTGTTGTTTGTTGATTGATTTCTCTCTTTTTTTCCCATTTTTACCTTAGTTGGCTATTTTATTCCTTTTCGTAAAGATAACATTTGAATTGTCTAACAACTATCTTTTTTCACTAAAATACATGCGTCTTTGGAAACTGCAAATTTTGTGAGCTCAAAAAGACAATCACTGTGCTTCTTATCATCTAATTGGAGTCTAGGCTTTGTTTCCCCCTAACTTATCCTGGCATTTTTACTTTGAATAGAAATAGTCACAGGCAAAATATATTCATGAAATGTATAGTGCTTACTATTATATGATCTCTGTTTAGAATAACTATTTTATTAAAACAATCTAAAAGACACTGTCCATCATTCTTGACATTTGATATAGCTAATTTTGTGCTAGTGAACCAAGTTTACCTGCTAACACGTTTGTACAACTACACAATGTGTTTTCCTTGACGTGCAGCTCCTGTACTGAGCAAAAGGTTCGTTGTTTAGGAGTGAATTTTCTGTGAAAGCTTTGGGAGAGTAATTATTTTCAGGGATCAGACCTGTGTGTTGTTAGGAGCAAGAGGCCATCTTGTGTTTACATGCAGTGGTCTGTGTATTTGTGTCTGTACGTACAGTGGTAAAACTGAAACAACTTATTAATAATGTGTGTCACTCTACCCATCACCTCAAATTTAGCTGAAACAAGTAGAAAGGAGCGCAGTTTTCTAGCGATAGCGTATTAGCATACTAAGCCTCTGGTTAGGATAAAAAGGAGCAAGGGAGAGGGAGAAAGAGAGGACAGAGGGAGAGAGAGAAAGTGGCAATCTGTACATTTCCTGACAAAGTGGGATCACGTTCTTTCCAAGACAAGAAAAAGAAATCCAGCTTCACTACCTGATCAGGAGTCCCTCTGGCGTCCACACAAGCCTGCCTCCTTTGGAGAGCCCTTGAGCATCACTGTTGTGACTTGGGTGCACACCTGGGCAACTCCTTGATCATTCGTGCATTCTGGTCAAGTTGACCCGATAAGCCAAAAGTAGTTTTCAAGATTTTGATGGCAAACAGCTATCCCCACCCTTGTCTAGGAAGTCGTATTCGCAGGTCACAGGAAGGCGTCAGGTCGGGCTTGAAGCAGCCGGGGTGCTGGCAGGGTCCTCTCTCTGTGAAGCCTGTGTGGGAAGTGAAACTGTCAGGGGTCCTGGGAGATGGCCCAGGCAGGAAGGGATGGAGAGAGGCGCGGACTGCTCTCTGTTCCCATGGAATCCTTCCTGCCTGTGAAGCCATTGTCCTCCAGATGGGAGGTAGGCCGGGAGATTCCAGAATCCGACAACATTTTGGAATCATCTTAGAGCACTGGTGTGGATGCGCTTGGCCCCGAGGGGGCCGCGCCCTGCCCCAGTGCGTGCGCCTCCTGCCCCAGCAGGGTCCCCGCCCTCACCAAGTGGCCTCCAGTAGCCCCTGTGTCCCTGTCGTCCCGCGAGGGATTGGAGGCCCTGGCTCCGGGCGGTCCCGAGGTCCCACCGCCCTCCTCCCCTCCGCAGAGGACGTGGCTCCCCGCTATCCGTGCGGCTCGTGGTGTCCTAGTGAAATGAGGGCGCACCGGCGCCCGACGTGCCTTGGCGACACGGGCGGCGCCGCGCCCCGCTTCGTGCGTCCCGTCCCCGCCGCGCCCTCAGCTGGGCCTCGTGGCTGGGCCGCCCTCTGTATTTGTATTTGGATTCCTACGTTTGTACTTCTAATACAAATAAATGCACATGTTGTCAGAAATACCTGAGCTGGAAGTGGACGTCTTTCTGGTTTGGGTGGCCGACTGGGAGCTTGGGGGATGGGGTCAAGGGCACTGTGTTGCACGGAGCCCTGATGCCCGGAGGGGTGTGGCCCAACTGCCCCTCTCAGATGCTCACTTCTGGGGAGCCCAGCCCAGGGGCAAATTCTGCAAATGGGGGTCGGGGAGTTACTTTTCTCTGGCAGGAAGGGTACAAGTGGATTTTCTAAGGGAAACGTCCTCCTCCACTCTTGCAAAACTCCATGAACAGAGACCCCCAAGCCACCCTTGGAGAGCCAGACACGCTGCTCCAGCCAAGCTAGGTGGCAGGTGCCAGCCTCCAGGCCACACCTGCAGCTGGGGAGTGGATTAAATCGTGGGGGAAGGGTTCTGGGACCCGCCATCAACGCATCTGGAAGCTGGGCTGGACACCCTAAAGTCCTAACAGTGGCTCCTGGAGAAGATGCCGCAGTCTCACGTTAAAGTAAGGGCACACCATCACAAACAAACGGAAAATCGACGGTGACCGTGACCACTGCAGACAGTACACATTAGAGAATTTTATGTACTGTCCTTTGGTCCATTTTTTTTCTTTTTCTTTTTTTTTAGACGGAGTCTCCCTTTGTCGCTCAGGCTGGAGTGCAATGGCCCGATCTCGGCTCACTGTACCCTCTGCCTCCCAGAGCAATTCTCTGCCTCAGCCTCCCGAGTAGCTGGGATTACAGGCGTCCGCCACCACGCCCAGCTAATTTTTGTATTTTTAGTAGAGACGAGGTTTCACCCTCTTGGCCAAGCTGCTCTTGAACTCCTGACCTCGTGATCCACCAGCCTCGGCCTCCCAAAGTGCTGGGATTACAGTCGTGAACCACCGCACCCGGCCGAAACACATTTTAATAAAAACAAACAATTCCAGGTCCCCTAGCTCACCCATGACTTCAACACAATCACCCCTCCCGGATGGCGGCTGCACTTACACAAGGGGGTGGGGGTAGGGAGACTATGAGACATTTTTTGCAGCCTCTGGCTGATTCTGTGGGAGCCCTCAGCCCTAAAAGAGGGTTTTCTGACATCGGGCCCCTGGGAAGTATCTATTTTGGCGCTCGCAGCAATTCCTTCTTGGATTGCTTTAATCTAGGCTTGAACAACAGTGAACATTTTATGTTCATCCATTCCCTCCCTTGCTAGAACTGCCACCTTCGCCCTGCTTTGTGACCAAAGCTGCAGGCCCCTCCAGAGGTACATTAAAACAACAGCTGATGCTTATTGAGGGCTGACCTCGTGCTAAGAACTTGGCACACACTGAATCATTCAGTCCTGAGAGTACCGTATAAAGACGGTATTAGTCTTACCACAATTTTATTGATGAGAAAATGGAGACTTGCCCAATATTCTAAACCTAGAAAAAAGCAGAAAAAGGAGTGAAACGCTGGAAATGTAACTTCAAACACCTCGAGCTGCTACACTCTGCCAGTGCATGTCTCCAAAACCTTGGGACTGTGGAGTGAACTTCGGAGAAAATTAATATGGCAGACATTCACTTTTTAGTTAATTTAAACCCACTTTTTTGGTGAGGGGGAAGATATCACTTTCTTTTTTTTTTTTTTTTTTTTTTTTTGAGACGGAGTCTCGCTCTGTCGCCCAGGCTGGAGTGCAGTGGCGCAATCTCGGTTCACTGCAAGCTCCGGCTCCCGGGTTGACGCCATTCTCCTGCCTCAGCCTCCTGAGTAGCTGGGAATAGAGGTGCCCGCCACCACACCCGGCTAATTTTTTATATTTTTAGTAGAGACGTTTCACCGTGTTAACCAGGATGGTCTTGATCTCCTGACCTCGTGATCCACCCCCTCAGCCTCCCAAAGTGCTGAGATTACAGGCGTGAGCCACCCCGCCCGGCCGGGGGATATCACTTTCAAAGTGATATCTTACAAATGTGCACAAATGGCACAGTGAGGTCAGCTGTGTTTGTTCAGGAACCACAGAAATCAGCAAGCTCCTTTCAAGGAAAAGTCACACACAGAAGGCTCTCTGGCTGGGCTGCTTGATTTGTAAGTGAGGAATGGGGCAATCTCTTCCACAGAAGTAGAGCAGTGGAGACTGCAAATCATGCCAAGGGCCTGACTGTACTCATTGCCAGGTTGGAACTGAAACTGTGCCCCAAAGAGTTAAAGAAACTGGTAACTAACAGAAATTCTTGAGCTTGCAGCGTGGCAGGTAAGAAAAGAAACAGCCTGCTGAAATGCTCATGAGATAAAACTTGCTGAAGTCCGTTGGAACCAATATGGCCAACTAGAGTCTGCACAGAATGAGGCTGGCGACACAACAGCCTCATTCCATACATGTTTCATACTAACTCCCCCCAGATGTGCACATGTAACCCACGGGGTAACATGAAGAGATAAATGCCCATGTCCAGGGACTTCCAAGACCTCCCCTTTCCTTCTACCAGTCACCTCCTAACCTCAGAAACTAGCTCCTGAAACGTTCCTAGTAAAAATACTGCCTTGAAGCCAGCACGGGGAGATAGATTTGAGCTTGATTTCCAAGATACACTATTTCCAAGAACGGCAGCATCCACCCATTACCTCAGGCCCTAAATAAGGTCACATCCACGCACAGCCTGGAAGGAGCATCCCAAGGTCTGTTCCCAGGAGGTGCACTGAAAAGTTTGCAGGATCTGTAATATCTGTATTGGCAAGAGCCTGGGGGCATGCATGGGAATTTATTTTAAGGGTGTTAGAACCAGAAAGGACCAACTTTAAAGCTGGTGTGACTGCATTTATATATAAAGGGATTAAACAACACTGGAACCTTGAAAACTAAAGCAAACTATCACAAGGACAGAAAACCAAACACCACATGTTCTCACTCATAGGTGGGAATTGAACAATGAGAACACATGGACACAGGAAGGGGAACATCACACACCAGGGCCTGTTGTGGGGTGGGGGGAGGAGGAGGGATAGCATTAGGAGATATACCTAATGTAAATGACGAGTTAATGGGTGCAGCACACCAACATGGCATATGTATACATATGTGACAAACCTGCACATTGTGCACATGTACCCTAGAACTCAAAGTATAAAAAAAAAAAAAAGAAAAAATTTAAAAAAAGAAAACTAAACCTTTGTTTTCAAGGTTTATGATGAACTATTTGTTCAGGTAAAGTGACTGCTGAAACTTGGATTTCCAGTTGCCTACAGCCAAAGAAAATGAGGTGCCAGCCCCTCAGATACACTGTAAGGGGGAAAGGCTAAGTTTGTGGAAAACGGGGATGTCAGGGTGGGTTTCCCATGTGCAACTCACTTGAACATAGGTGGGGGACTCAGGAGTATCCCCTCCACCACCTAGAGTCTGAGAAAGGCATTCATGAGAAACCACCAAAGCTCTGTAGCAGGTTGCAGATGATGCCACCATGGGAGGTGCCACCGTGAAGCTGGGATCTGTGGTTCCAGCAGGAATCATCAAATCTGAGAGTTGTAGGGCCAGGTGGTATGACCTGACCTTCAATGACTATGATAAGCCCTAGGGACCGAGGAGAGCTCAGAGTGTGTTTACCCAGAGGCATGAACGCTTGGCTCTGATGCAGCCCCATTCTCTAGGACACTAGCTATCTGCCTGGCTGCAGTTTCATTGCATTGAGCACTTTGCATCCTTGCTCTGGCAGTTAAGTGGTTCTTCCTCTTCAGAACAGATAAGTATTCCACATATAAATTTGCCTTTCCTGTCCACACAGCACATGTATGTTTACAGAGGGCCTCTTCATTGCCATGGCAGACCACATAACATTGCCAATTAAACCAGAATTTCAGGTGTTCTCATAGATTTCTTAATGGCCTAGAAACACGTGCTTTTACTGGAGGTGAATGTTTAAATAGCAATGTACAATCAGCACAAAAATACACCCACAACTCTCCAGTCAGGTAAGTCATATTTTCTAATAGTGATGGCTGTAATCCACTGAGGACCAATAGAATGGAAATAAAAGGCCAAAGATGTGTCAGAGGAGTTCTGGTGTTAACAAAGGGTGACTCATCAAAAAGACAGCTGCCAAGGTTTCTGGACGCTCACTTGAATCTGACCTGTCACACCCACCACCTTCAACCACGCCACACAAATTTGAATAAAGCATAAGTCTCCTCACCATATATACCCAAAAGGGAGCAGAAAACCACTGCAGGCGGGTGAAGTAGCAAACATGGGTATCAGCAGCCAACTACATACACCTGTTAAAAAGGTAAACCGAGGCACAAGAATTTAAGAGTTTATTTGAGTGAGTAGTGTTTCATGAATCAGACAACTTCAAATCAGAAGTAGTTTGGGAGCCCCACTGAGGAATCCAAGTGAGAGGCTTTTGTGAGACCAACAGGGAGGTAAAAGAAAGGAAATGTCTGATTAACTAGTTACAAGGTTGCCTTACTCAGTCTATCCCACTGGAAAGTTCCTAGTTATATAATTTAAGTGAGTTTGCTCCTTGTTAAGGTTTGAGCTTAAGTTTTTTTTTTGTTTTTTTAAACATTTATTTTAGAAACAGGGTCTCACTCTGTCACCCAGACTGGAGGGCAGTGGCGCCTTCTTAGCTCACTGCAGCCTCGAGATCCTGGGCTCGAGCCATCCTCCTGCATCAGCCTCCTGAGTTGCTGGGGCTACAGGTGTGCACCTGTAAAATTAGCACAGCCGGCTGATTTTTTTTTTGTTTTTATGTTTGTAGATATGAGGTCTCTCTGTGTTGCCCAGGCTGGTCTTGAGTTCCTGGCCTCCCAGCCTCAGCCTCCAAAACTGCTGGGATTACAGAGACAAACCACTACACTCTGCCAGATTCCTTTTTTCTTTAATACAGGCATTTACAAGAATTAGCCCGAGTTAAGTTTTCCTTGTGTTTTTGAAATCAAGCAGGGTTAGGGTCACGTATGAGGCCTGACCTAATTTGTCCGCTCAAGGATTTTTCAGGCCCGGTTTTCATTTTATTTTACTTCAACGCACCAGGCCCAACAAGAAGCAGCATTAGGCATTTTTAAAGCAAAATGCAAAAATGTTCAAATTACTTAGTGATGGAAAGTTAAATTTTAAGAGTTTAACTCTGGAGGAGCAGTGGCTCACGCCTGTAATCCCAGCACTTTGGGAGGCCGAGGTGGGCAGATCATGAGGTCAGGAGTCCAAGACCAGCCTGAGCAACATGGTGAAACCTCGACTCTACCAAAAACGCAAAAATTAGCCAGGCATGGTGGTGCGCACCATGTAATCCCAGCTACTAGGGAGGCTGAGACCGGAGAATTGCTTGAGCCCAGGAGGCAGAGGTTGCAATGAGCCAAGATCATGCTACCGCACTCCAGCCTGGGTGACAGAGCAAGACTCTGTCTCAAAAATAAATAAATTAATTAATTAATTTAAAAAAAAAAACTTTACTCCTACAGATTTTTTTCCAAAGGGGAAAAATAATTGAATAAACCAAACAAGAGAGAAAATTCAAACCTGAGGGGAATAATTTTTCCATAAAAGGTAAGCTCTTTTAAAAACAAAAAGTTTAAAAAGCTAGTCAATTTCAATCCATTTTTTTCCTTCCATTACACAGCCCTTGTGCCTAATCCCTCATTTCCAAAACGTGGTTGCTGAAAAGCATGACACCTGCAGCTAAAGTTAGGTTCCTAAGCGCTTCTCAGAAGAGAGTCTGATTGTTAGGTCTGGAGCAGGACCCAAGAACATGCACTTGGGAACCATGGGCCCAGCTGGACTGGGAGGAAGTGAAGAGGGAGCCAAAGGGAGGTGTGAATCTGAGCGAATCTCTAAGCTCCTCCCCTTGAAATGAGGGTACACATCAGTCAACTAGATAGGTAATTGAGAAAGCATCTTGAAATTAGATTGATTTCTCGGTAAGCAATATAATCCCGAAATTCAGCAGTCTAGCCTTGCATGCTGTATTGGCCAGAGTAGGCTGATACAACAAATAAACTCTGAAATCTCAGGGGTTTCACATCATCCAGTTTTCTCACCTCACAGTCCAGAACTTATAAGCAGACAGCCCCAGCCCCACCCACCATGCAGAGACTCAGGTTTCCCTTTCTTTGCCTTGCCCAGCGGATGGGGAAGGGGGGACGAGAGGGTTCCTTGTGGAAGCAGTGTGTGGGCTAGGCCTGAAAAGGCAACTTTTCATCAGCTAGAACCTAGGACGCTGTGGCCACAGCTTCTCCTGGCTCACTGGAGAGGAGGCTGGAAACGGCATCCCCAGGAAGAAAAGAACCTGGATTTTGGTGAGCGAAGGCCCCTGCCATGTAGGTGCACAGAATTAAAGGGTGAAGCTCTGCAATTCAAATGTCAGAAGGCCATATCAGAAATCGCTGTAGATCATATGCACACTGCCTGGTCTCTGGGGGACCCGCAGCATCACAGTGCTTGACATTGGAAATGCAGACTGGGCCCATCCTGATGCACTGAAGTTGATCGACATTTGCATTAAAATGTGAGAGGCACTGCTTGTGCCAATTTAAAATTGTCTTCAAATAGTTTAGTCTTAGGGTAACTTTCAAGGGCAGTGGAAATAAAAAGACTCCAATTTGATTAAAATTTGCCAGACATTTCCATGCATGTCACCTCAAATTTAACAGTGATTAAAATAATGATTTCATAGCACGATGACAGATTTCAAATTCAGATCCCCTGTTTCCTGTATATATCTCAAGTTCCAAGTCCTAAGAACTATCTTGAAAATTCTGTAAGCACACAAGGAATATGTAAACCTCAGAATGCACGTAAGACAGCCCTGTTTACAGATAGTTGAGGCTGTTTGGGATGAAATTCAGATCAAACTCAGCACTTGCATCATGTGCACCAATACATTAGGAAGCCCAGGCAGTAACTGTTACATTGATGATTGATTGGGTAAAAGTCCAAGGTTACTAAGAGATCTGAGCACCTGTGAGTGTGGGCCTAATCTGATTTTCATTCACAAACCAAGCTCTGTTAGGCAGCGTTGGCAGGACTAAGGATCCGCATTATTTCTCTAGGGAAAACCTTTCCATCTGTCAAACAACGAGCTCACTGACAAACTCACTGCCACCAGATCCACAAGACACAGAACATCTTGTGCTCCGCACGAGAGGCATGGGGGAAATTATCCCAGAAGATAACAGAAGGGTGTTCTGGAACTTCAAATAACTTCCCCAGAGCAGGTTGCTTTTTGCCTTATTTCTAAATTATCCACCAAACATATTCTCCAGAAAAAACAAAATTTCATACCTTGGTTATTGTAATTCTCCCTTAAAAACAAATGGGATAGAAAGAAGTCCCACACGGCCAGAGCACAAGTAGGTGCAGCAGATAATAAACTCTTCCAGGCTTAAGACCCATATCAATGGAATCAGTTTTATGATTCTCAGTGCCTCATTTCCTACTCGTTTTATTTGTGAACCATCAGGAAAGTAAACACATAAGGAGGGAAAAAAAATGGAAATTCATATTAAAACTCAACCCAGCTAGGGCTAATAATGCACACCATGACCCCAGGACAAGGGTGCTCAGGGCCTCAATAAAGCTAAGGTCTTCGATGTGGGGATGTCAGGTATGTCTCTGAGCTCTCAAAAATCTTGAGCAAAAATCATATTGCATTTAGAACACATCTGACGTGTACTGTTATGAGCCCAAACTTGTCACTGGTTCACAGGTGCTTCATGGGTAATGAGAAACAGACTAGCTGATCTCATTCCAAACCTCCTGCAAGCTAGGTGCAAAGAGGCATGTAAATATTAACCATTTCACCTAAAAACATCATTCAGTGTTTTTTATTTGTGGGGGAAGTTCCTGTAGAATACTTTTATAATGGATATTATACATTGGTGAAATTTTGACTTCACTCTGTACAAATGAGATTAGGATTTCTCTAATAAATGAAGAGGCATACAGATATTTAAGCTGGTCATGGTGGCTTATGGCTATAATCTCAGCACTTTGGGAGGTCAAGAGGGGACAATCGTTTGAGGCCGGGAGTTCAAGACCAGCCTGGGCAGCATAGGGAGAACCTGTCTCTACAAAAATAAAAATAAAAAAGTTAGCCAGACGTGGTGGTGCACACCTATAGTCCCAGCTGCTCAGGAGGCTGAGGCAGGAGGCTCACTTGAGCACAGAAGTTTGAGGCTGTAGTGAGCTAAGAAGATACCACTGCTCTCTAGCCTGGGCCACAAAGCAAGGCTCCGTCTCTAAAATATAAATAAATAATATATTTAGACATATATAAGAGAAGAGAAAGATGCTGAGAGCTGAGAGTTCCATACTTTTCAAACTGTGTGGGGAGCATCAGGGAATTGCACCAGTGGCTGCCTCCACCTGAGGAGCTCTGCTAAGGATTTAATGGATATGCTCCTTTATAGGATTGGAAAACTGAACAGAGAAGGGTTGAGAACCGTGAATGCTATTTAAGTTGGCCTCTCTGTCCTTCTGCCAATGTGATGAATGGGCACGGTAACAGAGAAACCCTGGATGACAAGAGGTAACACACGTTGGGTCAATAGGACAGGGCCTCACACACAGAAAGCATGCCATGCACGTTGGACACCACTGTTACTGCCCCACCATTGTTGATTGACAGGGCTAGGCAGCGTTCGAGAGGACACACCTTCCCCAGGAGTATGACTCTGGGGCATGTACCTGACAACTTTGGTACTTTTCACTTTTCTCTCCAAATGTAAAGATTGGCTGTAGCAAACTCAGACACTAGGTAAAATATACTAGGCACAGAGTTTGGAAATACTAAATTCCTTCACTCATGAAATATTCTATGGAGTTGTCTCATGAAAAAACACACATGCACACACATACATATATATGGGTGCACACACACGTGTACACACACATACACCAGCCTTAAGAAGAATTTTTCCTTCTTTTCGCTTTTCACTTGATGACTGAGTGGTGGAATTTAAACACTGAGGACACCTGAGAACTGCAAAAGAACTGTGGACACATAGTGACTCCATCCAAACCTCTGCATGAAACCATTTCACCAAACACCAGCATGGCTTTTAGCAGCATGAGGCTATGTCCCTGGGATGTTCTCAGCCCCCCCTTAAAATACCTGCAAGTGAAAACTCAATGCTTCCAACATTTATTTGTCCCAACAAAATTTAGTATTTGTTCCAACCAAAACCTAGTGATAGGCAAAAGAGGCCCCTAAACCTCACCATAGGGCAGTTATGTAGAAAGCTTGCAATTATATGTTCTTCATCTGTCCTTGAGAATGTAAATCTTCTATCACCCAGAACTGTCTCTACAGGGACCTGGAAGACATCTCTTTGAAATGGCAACTTCCAAGGAAATCCCTTTGCCCTGGCTTTGCTCCCACAGTCACCGGGGGAAAGGACGGCCTGACGGCTGAGTGGGGGAGAGGACGGCCCTCCCTCTAACCTGCCTCATTGCCTCCTGTCAGGAAGATAGGAGGAGTTTGCTTCTCCTCCAGATGAGCCCCAATTAGCATGCCCAGGTGGCCTAGACACATGGACCAACCCTCCTTAACACCTTCAGTGCCTTTCCCTGAGTACAGCCTTTATGTAGATAATGCCAGTTATGGGAAGGCAGGACCTGGGACTCTAGCAAGTAGCCACTGACGGATGAATGAATGTATCGATATGGTTCAGATCTGTGTCCCCACCAAATTCTCATGTCACATTGTAATCCCCAGGGTTGGAGGTGAGACAGGTGAGAGGTGATTGGATCATAGGGGCAGAGTTCTCATGAGAGGGTTAGCACCATCTCCTAAGTGCTGTTCTCGTGACCATGACTGAGTGAGTTTTCATGAGATCTGCCTGTTTAAAAGTGTGCAGCACCAGCCGCCTCTCTCTCTCTTCCTCCTGCTCCAGCCATGTGAAGTGCTGGCTCCCTCTTCATCTTTCACCAAGACTGTAAGTTTCCCAAGGCTTCCCCAGAAGCAGAAGCCACAATGCTTCCTGCATAGCCTGCAGAACCGTGAGCCAATTAAACCCCTTTTCCTTGTAAATTACCCAGTCTCAGGCATTTCCTTATAGCAATGCAAGAATGGACTAATACATATGTCAATCAGCATTGCTCATTGCCCCAGATTCCAGCCTGCAGGCCTGGAGTGAAACCTCACATGTATAGGGAAGGTCCCTTGACCTTTTCTCATCACAGGTGCCCAGGCTGGGCTAAGTTCTTATTACAAGTCCTCCACACCACCGTTCCCCTTCCATGGAAGCCATTCATTCATAATTATATGTTGTCATTTATTTCCCCCATACAACTGTTGGTGCTGTTCCCTGACTTAAAAATATGTGTGCAGGCCAGAGAATAGTTCAATAGTTCCAGGAAAAAAATTGAAGCAATATATGGGTGAACCCTACCTTTGAGAAAGTCAGTTTTTATAAGACTGTGAGATAATAATAAGCAACCTATTTGTAGTCTTTACTTTTTAAAATGCTTCCTTATACATGATGGTCATAGTAGCGATATTCACAATAACCAAAAGGTAGAACAATCCAAGTGTCCATCAGTGAATGAATGGTTGAACAAGATGTGGTATGTATATACAGTGGAATCAGATTCAGCTGCCACGAGGAAGGAAATTCTGACATGTGCTACTACATGGATGAAACTTGAAAACATGATGCTAAGTAAAAAAACCCAGTTATGAAAGGGCTATTCCTGTATGATTCCACTTATGTGAGGTCCCTAGAGTGGCCCAATTCATAGAGAGAGAAAGTAGCATTGAGGTTACCAGGGTCTGGGGAGTTAGTGGTTAATGGGCATAGAGTTTTAGTTTTGCAAGATGAAAAGAGTTACGGAAATCTGTTGCACAGCAATGTTAACACTACTGAACTCTACACTTAAAAATGGTTAAGATGGTACATTTTAGGCTTTGTATATTTTACTATGATTTTTTGAAGACCAAACTAAATAAGTAAATAAAATGTTTCCCTGCATTAGCTCATTTGTACCATGCACCAACTTGGATAGGTTAGGAAGCAGCAACAAAAGATCCTCTCTCCTACTCAGGCAGCTCTCCCAGTCAGGCCCACCTCGGCCTCTGTACATGTCCACACGTGGGAACACCTCTGCCGCCACCGGCCACACTGCTCCTATGCTGGGACCAAGGAAAAGCAGGGTTGTTTCGTAGACATCACTGACTCCTCAGGACCTCTCACAGTACAGATACAGGTCTGGCTCTGCATAAATGTGTGCTGAATAAGTGATGGATCCCAATGTCATGCGTGGGGCAACTCAGCCAAGGAAGGCTCAGTGGCTTATCTGAGCATGCTCAGCTAGTCAGAGGGTCAGAGCTCACACCTCTTTTCCTTGCCTCCAAAATATAAACTAGATAAATCAAGGAGAGAAAATCATGTTCGTACAGATGGAGCTCATGGCACTTCCTAACACTTGTCCAAGTTTTTTACACAAGCTTCAGGAGTGTATTAAAAATACATCATCTAATTCAAGAAAAATGAGAAGGAAAATTAATATTCCTACCTAGTTTGAGGTATGAAAAGGTAGTACTCCCTGTATTATTTATATCATTCCTTAATATCTCTCAGTTCTGATTCTGAGAGATCAAACTGTCATCCCCCAGACAGTGATGGGAACAACCCCAGGCAGCAGGTCCCTTGAAATCACCCTCAAGACTTATAAAGCCAAGAGCCTCGAGCAGCTGTGTGTGAACCACACCAGCACGGCAGCAACATTTCACGAGGTGCACTGCTTTAACCTCCAAGACTCAATTCACAGAGACCACCTAGAACACAGAAGACTGGCAGGAGCTCCCTTAGAAAACGTGTGCAGCTCTCCTCTGTGAGCACACCGAGGAGGTGGGACAGCTCTGCATGCCAGAGCTGTCCAGCCTGACCGCAGGTCTGAGAGAATGCACTTAGAGAGATGCTTCAGGGATGAGAAGGAAGAAAGTTCACTGCACCAGGGGCTCTGAGACCACAGTGCATCCTCCTCGTGGCAGGATCCCAGGAGCAGCACCTGGCACATCCGCAGCACACAATACCTTGAGTGAGTAGAAGCTTGAGTGGATGAGTCCATCAAGATCAAAGCCTCTGATCTAGACATCCTGCTTCTTCCCAACAACTGCACCTATACACTTTTGGAAGCAAGACTCAAGGCTGGAGAGCGCTGTTTTCTGTGGAAATGGGGAATGTTCTCTTTCAAAGGTGTCCCTTAGGTACAGCCCATAAATACATGCACAGCAGTCCTAGACGAATGGGGTCTTTATGAAGAAGGTTTAGGAGAAAGGCAAAGTGGACATAAAACTGATTTTGTGAGTCTTATTTGCAGAAGGAGAAAAGGATCTGGGGAGTCTGGTTATTTTTCTAGTGTACTGGCAGTTCCACATACCCCGGAAATGGGGGAATGACACATCTGCCAGCTCTCCCCATTTGCTCTTGCCCTGACCTGGAGGCAGGTGTGCAAAGCAGAGCAGGTGTGAGTGGAAGCACTATGATAACTCTACTCACAGAGCAGCCATTGGCGGCCTCTTCTGACTGATCCTGAAGGATGGAGACCTCAAAATTCAGCTTAAGCCACTAAGTATAATTTGTATTTTGGAAATAGTTCGTCTAAGACTTGTGACTAACAATCCCCCCTCAAGATCTCTTATTGGGTCCCCTGAAACCCTGAATGTCACCAGAGCTGCCTGGAGGACCCTAGGAATAGTCACAGGTATCACTCGCCTCTTGCCCTTAGCCTCAGCCTTTCTCAGAAAACTTAGGTAAATAGGGAGGCTCAGTAAATGACACAGGATGAAAAATGGCTATTACTTCTGAGTCTTCTGAAAGTAGAAGATGCCACATCCAATGTGTTAAGACATTTCTATCCTAGCTGCTGGGCCTGAACACCATCCTAACACAAAATACATGACATCCACACTCCCAAAGCCTTCCCAAAATACTTTACAGGGAAGGGAGTAAACGGCACTGCACACTAATGTTAAGTATAACTGCATACACTCTGGCTCTTACTACTAATATAACAAAGAAAGAGTATGCAGGAAGCTTTATTTGTACCCAAAAGTATTCATTTTCTAAATGTTTTATTGTATTTTACATGCAGTGGAGTACATGTGCATGTTTGTTACATGGGTATACTGTGAAGTGGCGGGGATTAGCCTTCGAGTGTAGCCATTATCTAACTAGTAAACATTGCACCTGATCGGTAATTTCTCAGCCCCTGACCTCCTCCCGCCTCCCTGCTTCTGGAGTCCCCAGTGTCTATTCTTTCCATCTTTATGTCCATGTGTACCCAGTGTTTGCTCTCACTTATAAGTGAGAATATGCAGTATTTTTTTTTCTGTTCCTGCACTAGTTCACTTAGGAAAATAGCCTCCAGCTCCATCCATGCTGCTGAAAGGGACATGATTTCATTCATTTTTATGGCTGCATAGTATTCCATGATGTATATATGCCACGTTTTCTTTATGCAGTCAACCACTGATGGGTATTTATATTAGTTCCATGACTCATGACTTTGCTATTGAGAAGAGTGTGCAATGAATATATAAGTGCAGGTGTCTTTTTGATACAATGATTTCTTTTTTGGGGGGGGGGTTACATACTCCATAGCGGAATTGCTGGATCTAATGGTAATTCTATTTTTAGTCTAGAAATAACATTTACTCATTCATCTACTCAATATTATGCACATTTAAGGAGTACTTACTGCGTACTGAACTACAATGAACAAAACAAAAATCTCTGCCTTTATGTAACCTTACAGGGGCAGACAGAAGATAAATCAGTGCTCCAAGCACTTGTGACATTAACTTACTTAATCCTTACGTCAAACCTACGAAATAATGTCTGTTGCGCTCCTAATTCTAAGATGATGAGAGTGAGCCACAAACTGGTTAGACTTGCCCAAGGCCACCTGGGTAGGGAAGGAGAGTTACGGAGTCATTTTCTCACCATAAAAGTGTTTCGTGTCTGTTCTCCTGACAAATCATCACTTCATGTGGAATTATAAATAACTATAATACATCTAATTTTTAAAATTGAACTTCCTATCTGATAGGAATTGCCCTCAGCTGTCAGTAACAGGGAACTAAATGTGGTGGATAAAGCAAATGGATGTAATATTCTTCACACAGGACACGAAGTCTGGAGGTTGGGACTCCAGGGTAGATGCAGCAGCTGCAAAATGCTTTTGGAGACTGGGGCTTCTTTTCCTATTCCACTCAGTCATGCTCTGTATGTGACTTTTATCCACTGTGTTTCACCTCATTCTCATTCACTTCACCTTCACATTTCAGGCAAGAAAAAAGGAAAAAACTCCTTATCAACAAAATCTGCCATCTTTTTTTTTCTTTCTTTTCTTTTCTTTTTTTCTTTCTTTTTTTTTTTTTTTTTTTTTGAAATAGAGTCTCCCTCTGTCACCCAGGCTGCAGTGCAGTGGCACGATCACAGTTGACTGCATCCTTTACCTCAAGGTCTCAAGCCGTCTTTCTGCCTCAGCCTCCTGAGTAGCTGTGACAACAGACATGTGCCACCACACCCAACTATTTTTTTAAGTTTTTTTAGAGAGGGAGTCTCACTATGTTGCCCAGTCTGGTCTCAAATTCTTGGCCTCAAGTGATCCTCCTGCCTCTGCCTCCCAAAGTGTTGGGATTGCAGGCATGACCCATTGCTCCCAGCCAAATCTGCCACACTGAAAATTTTCCCAGCAGCCTAACTAGTGACATGTTTACAACTTATCCATGAGAACCATGTCTGGTGGTCACCTCTAGCTAGAGACACCATCACCCAAAACAAAGTTGGGAGTGTTGTCCCTTAGAAGATGAAAAGAACAGACATGTGCAAGACTCCTCAGGATCATCTTGGGCATTCTTGGCCCTTCATATTTTCAAATGTAATTTAGTCAATTTCTACAAAAAAAATGCTGAGATTTTTATTGCAATTGTATTGACTATTATGATCTTAAGGAGAACTGATATCTTTACAATATTGAATCTTATAGTCAATAAATAGGGTTTCCCATGAAATTTAATATCTCTCAACAATCTTTTGTAGTTTTCTGTGTAGAATCTCATGCACATTTTATTGGATATATTCCTAGCTAGTTAAGATTTTTGTTGTTATGGTAAATTGGATTGCATTTTATTTTATAAGCATTTGTTGCCAGTACACAGAAATAAAGTTGACTTTTTATTGATCTTAAATCCAATGACATGGGTGAGTTAATTTAATTTTTCTGATACTTGGTTTAGACTCCTTGGACTTCTGCAGAAACCAGATGTCTGTGGTGAAAAATTGTAACTTTATTTTTTCCTCTACAATACTTCCCCGCCCTTATCGTATTGCTTTTTCCTTTCTTATAATGTTCTTGTCATATTATGATAGCAAAATTATGTTGACTTTATAAAGTGAATTAGGAAATGTTCCTTTTTTCTATCCTCTAGGAGTTGAGAGTAATTGGAATTATTTCTATCTTAACACTTTGTAAGATTTCATTGGAGAAGCCATCTGGACCTAAAGCTCACTTTGGGAGGAGTATTTTAGTTATCTATTCAGTTTTTGTTAATACTGGATGAGATTTTTAAGAAGTATTTTTATTTTGGTGCTATTGTTAATTGTATTGTATTTTAAATTTCAAATTCCTTGCATAATAACCTTGATAATTTCACTTATTAGTTCTAGGAGCTTTTTTTGTGGCTACCTTAGAGTTCTGTATACAGTGTATAAACAGTTTTATTTCTTGATTTTTCCATGTGTATTCCTTTTACATCTCTTGGGTACCTTATTGAACTGGTTAGAACTTATCTTGGGATGTTAAGTAGGAGTGGTAAGAAAGGACAATCTTGCTTTGTTCTAATTATCAGAGGGAAGAATTTAGTCTCTCATAATTATGCTAGCTGTAGGATTGTTGTTTTTCTTTGGTCAACTGTGTTTATGAGTTTAAGAAAGTTGCTTTCTGTTTCCAGTTTGTTGAGAGTTTTTATCATGAATGTATATTAAATCTTCTTGTTTGCTTTTTCTGCGTCTTTTGAAGTGATCAGATTTTTTTTCTTTAGTCTGTTAATGACACATTACATTTTAATGTAGAATGTTGAACCAGTCTTGCATTCCTGAGAAGAAGCCCACTTGGTCATAGTGTATTCTATTTTTATGTATTGCTGGACACTATTTTCTAATATTTTATTGAGGCTTCCATCTATGCTCACAAGGGATATGGGACTATTCTTTTATAGTGATGTCTTTGTTCATTATGGTATATGGGTAATGCTAGTCCGTAGAATTGATACCTTTATCTTTAGTTAATGTCCTCTATTTTCCTTAATGGTTTCTGTTCTAAAATCTGCTTTGCTTAAATTAGCATTGATACTCCAGCCTTCTTTAGGTTCATGTTTCCATTTTATATATTTATCTCTCCTTTTATTTTTAACTTATTTATGCCTTTATATTCAAAGTGGGTTTTTTTTTTTGTAGAAAGCATATAGTTGGGTCATACTTTTGTATCTAATATGATGATTTCTGTCTTTTAAATGCTGTGTTTAGAACATTCATATTTAATATGATTCTTGTTTATATAAGTTTAATATATTTAGTTTTATATAGTTTAAATAAATTTAAAACTATCATCTTGCTAGTAATTGTATACTAGTTTCATATTTTCTTTATTTAAACAAATTTTCTGCCATGTGGTGTTTAATACCTTTTTATGATTTCATTTTATATACTCTGTTGAATTACTATTTAAAAGCTTTTACTTTTAGTGTTTGCCCTCAGATTTACAATATACATCTTTAATCAGAGTCTAACTTTAAATAATATTATGCTACTTCCCCATATACTTTAAGAAACTTACAGCAAAATATTCCAAATTCTACCCTCTTATCCTTTCTGTCATTTATTGTGCTCTTACAGGTACTATGAATACACAATACATTTCTCCTATTTTTGTTTTAGAGTTCACTATCTTTTGGACCAATTAAAAGTTAAAAAAAATCAACTTTAATTATTCCATTCTCAGTGCTGTTTATTTATGTGTGTAGATCTAATTTTTAGTCTGATACCAATTCTTTCTGCCTGAAAAATGCCCTGTAATTTCCTGGCAAGTGAGTATGCCAGCTATGAGTTATTTCCATTTTTGTTTCTCCAAGAAAGTCTTTATTTTTCCTTTATTTGGGGAAAATATTTTTGTGGCATATAGAATTCTGGGTTGACAGCTTTTTACTTTCAGCACTTTGAAATTCTCACTCCATTGCCTTTTGGTTTGCATAATTTGTATTAAAAGTCTCCTAAATTATTTCCCACATTCCTCTGTAGTTAATGTTATCTGATCAGTTCTCTATTCCCATAGGTTTATCTTTTCAAGAATGTCATATAAATGCAATCATACATTATGTAACCTTTTAAAATTAGTGTCTTTCACTCAGCATAATGCCTTCCTCTAGGTTATTGCATGTATCAACAGTCTATTACTTTTATTTATGAGTAATAGTTCCTTGTATAAATATATCTCAGTCTGTTTACCCAACCATCCATTGATAGACATTTGGATCATTTCCAGTTTTCAACTATTACAAATAAAGCTGCTGTGAATATTCATGTGCAGGCTTTGTGTGAAACATAAATTTTCATTTCTCTATCCAGGAGCAGAATTTTAAGTTTATGTTTGAATTTATAAAATACTGAAAAACTATTTTTCACAGTCACTGTAGCAGTTTTCATTCCCACCAGAAACTTATGAACATTCCATACATCACATCCACTCCAGTCCTTCATTTTTCAGTCTTTTTTATTCTAGCCACTCTAATTGATGTGTGGTTGTGTCTCATTATGTTTTTAATTTGCATTTCCATAATGGCTAATGCTATTTAACAGCTATTTGTATGCTTATTTGCCATAATTATATCCTCTTTAGTAAAAAGTCTGTTCAAGTTCTTTGCCCATTTTTTAAATTGGGTTGTTTGTTTTTATGTGGTTGAGAATTGAGAGTTCTTTATGTATTTTGGATACAAACCTTTGTTGAATATATAATATGTAAACATTTTCTGTGTATGCCTCAGATTTTCATTCATTTCCTTTTTTCTTTTCTTTTTTTTTTCTGAGACAGGATCTTACTTTGTCACCCAGGCTGAACTGCAATGGCACAATCACAGCTCACTGTAACCTCTAATTTCTGGGCTTAAACAATCCTCCTGCCTCTGCCTCCTAAGTAACTGGGACTACAGGTAAATTTTTTTAACTTTTTTATGTAGAGATGGTGGTCTCACTATGTTGCCCAAGCTGATCTCAAACTCCTGGTTTTAAGTGCTCTCCTGGCTTGGCCTCCCAAAGCACTGGGATTACAGGCATGAGCCACCATGCCTAGCCAGATTTTCATTATTTTAGCAATGTTTTACAAAAAGCAGAGGTTCATAGCTCTGATACAATTCAATTTATATATTTTTTTCTCTTATGGACCATGCTTTTAGTGTTGAGTCTAAGAAATAGTTGTGTAAGTGACTTTCTCTATGTTTTCTTTAGAAGTTTTATAGATTTAGGTTTTACATTTTCACTTTTGAACTATTTTTAGTTAATTTTCTATATAGTGCAAGGTAGGGATTGATGTTTATATTTTTGCATATGTACATGTAATTGTCTCAATACCCCCTGTTGATTCCATTGTATTGTGGTTTCTATTGTTTTCTGGAGATGTCTGTAGTCAGTCTTACTATTGCTCCTTTAAAGGCAAATTTTTTTTGGTCTTTTTCTTTGGGCTGTTTTAACTTCGTTCTTTGTGGTTTAGTTTTCATTAGTTTAACTTTGATATGTTCAGGAGTGATTATTTGTATTTACCCAAGCTGGCTTTCTTAGAAATTCTTGAATCTGAGATTTGATGTCATTCATCAGTTTTGAAAACTCTCAACCAGTATCTCTTCAATTATTTTACCTACCCCATTTTTTGCTACTGTCTGCTAGGCCTTTAATTACACATAATTTAGATCTCTACCCTATGTTGAATATGCTTCTTTTGCTTTTTTCTCCTATTTCCCACAGTTTACAATGTTCTTTATGCTTCAGTATGAACATTTTCTCTTGACACACCATTCCACTTCTCTAATTATTTCTTCTGGTATTTTTAATCTCCTTTTTAAAACATATGTTCTTAATTTCAGTTCTAGAAATTCTCTTTTATTCTTTTTGGCAGATTATAGTTCTCTATTGATATTTTCCTTCTTGCTCACTAGTTTTTTTGGTATTTATAATTAAAATTACTTTAAAAATCAAGTTAATATCATCTGTGGGCCTGTTTTTATTGTCTGTTGTGTCATCTTTGTCAACTTCTTGGCATACATACTAGATACCAGATTGTATGACAGAAATTCTTCATGGAGGACTATAGAGGCTGTAGATATTATTACGTTTTAAGAAAGGATTCATCCTATCTTCCACAAATAGCTGGTGTAGGACAGATTGATCTCAACTTAAACAGGCACAACCTGACCTCAGATCTCTTTCAGACTTTTTAATGCCTGTTCTACATTTATTTTATTCTCAATTCTAAGATGAAGCCTTCAAGGGATTCATATGAGAGCCTGAGATGTTTACCAGGGAGACTACTTCTATGTAGAGGACACTAAACTTCAGTTTTTTTCTCTCCCCACACAATGATTGCTGAAAGCTCCACTCAGCTTTTAATCTCATTTCTCATTTGTTGTTGTTGTTGTTTTTGGGCTTCTCATCTTGTGAAGCTTATGAATCAGCAGATGCTTTTAAGAAAATCTTAGAGCAAAATGTAGTGCTTATTTCTCTGAAATACTCTTCTCTATGAGACCTTAGCACTCATGATCTCGCTATCTTGGCAAACATAAACTATAAGCTTTGTCCCCTTAGCCCCACGTAACTGCCAAAGAGTATTGCGGCTTCCTGGCTTCTGGAATCTATCCTCTATCCTCTCTTTTCAGATTCCTGCCCTCTGCTCATGTTCCAAGGAGAGAAATAGTGCGTATAAGGTTTGTGTCATTTCAATAATTTCTTCTCTCCACATTCTTGGAACTTCAATTCCCATTGCCTCCACATCTCTCTAATTAGTCCAAGTGAAGTTCTTTCCCTGTGGATATATTGTTGGATTGAATTGACTAATATTTTGTTTAGGATTTTTTGCATCTGTTTTTATAACAGATATTACTACTTTATTATGGTATCTATATCTTGTTTTGGTACATTCATCAAGCCTGGATTGCAAGGCCAGAACCAAGGGTGACTTGACATTAATTTTCATAGTAGTAAGTTATATCTTACGGTTCTCTTCAGCAGGAGAACTAGTGCCTCAGGTAGGGTAAGTGTCAGGCTAGAATTGAGACTAGAATTATGATTCACTATAAGATGATATCTGTTTTACAGGAACGGGGGGATGGTGTGTGTGTGTTTGTTTGTTTGTTTTACCACAACAGCGACTTACAGAACCTTCATTGAAGATTCCTTTGAAAGTTCACCATCAAAAAAAAAAAAATTTAAAAACATATCATATATTGTCATTGCTCTGTTTTTATTAATTCTCTTTGACTAAAGGATGACCTCTATTTTCTTACTTTGGTATTTAAGGTTTCCCATAATCTGACATCAATCTTGTTTCAAAAATTCTAATTCCCATGTAATCCCTTGTTCTGTCATCTATATTCCAATCAAACTAAACATTAGCCATTTTTTACATGGTTTTCATTTCCCAACATGAATGTCTCTGTTGATATTGTTTCTCTGGCTTAGAGAGCACTTCCTCACTGTCAATCAGGACATGTTCAATTCCTATCCCCACTTTAAGGCTCTACTTGGAGGTCACAGCCAGTGTGGAATTTCTTCAGCATGAATAATCTCCCCAGCTTAATTCCTACAACAATTTATGAGTATCTGTCCTGTGTCAATTAACACTTTCTGCTTTACATTTTAGTTGCCTAGCCATGTCCTGTTAGGGCATTTCCAAAATTTGGTGAGTGAACTACTCTGGTGGCCTGGAGAGCTCAAGATCTTCCTACCATAAACTTTTCCAAGTTCACCATCAGCACCACTGCTGCTACCTACCAGATATTTCAGAAATAAATCAAACATAGTATCTGGTTTGTTTTCTAAGGCAGGAACATATGTTAGGAGCAGCATCCAAAAACTCGCTTTGGGGTTGTCAACAATGGCTCCAGTCCATCTGGGACTCAAACTCATAGTCACCCTCCAGGCCAGAGAGGGGTCAGGCAAGTGATCTGCTACACATGCCATAATAGCCACCTCCTAAACCCATTTCCCTTCCCTTACTGGTGAGGAAATTTTGACCAAAAAGATGGGTCCCTGCAGGGACTGGGGCTTCTGTTGGTAGGCGTGTGTGATGGGGAGATGAGCAACATAAGACTCATCAGATGTCATTTACAACGCTGGCCATTCCAGGAACGAAGAGCCCACATTGATTCATTTTTGTGTATCCAAAATCACCTGGCACAGTGCTAACTGTGTTCAATAAACATGCAAAAAATGAACCCTATGTCCATTCACAACACAAGAAAATGTTTAAAATATTAATCCCTGCCAATAAGTTTAGAAGTCATGAGATGCTAAACATTATGCAAAACAAAAGGCTTGCTGCTTACTGTGTTGGCAGTAAATCGTAAGCTATATTTCCTCTTCCTCTCATCCCTTTGTGTACTTTACCCTGGCTTGTGATAGTCCTCCATTGCTAAGTCTAATTTTCCAAGCCTCCAGAGACATAAGCTGTGGTTGAAATGATGTTCTTGAGCTGCGATTGCATTAGCACAGGCAGGGAGCATCTTATTCCTTGGTTCATTTTAGCAGCCAAGGGATCCTGAAGTTCAAAGCCCTGTTTAGTGGCACTGCACTCCTTTCCCATTCCTCCTTCCTTTCATTAAAGTTCTGAGAGCAAGAGATGAATAAATGAAAGGAATCTCACCCAAGGAGACTGTGTCTGAAAATGATAATAAAGACTCGTTTTGTGCCTCAGCTTTCACATCATTTGTAAAAATACCTTTTGATCTGCTGCACAGTCTTATTTTCTGTTAATTTCTCATGGGAAGAAAAGATTGGCAGTTCAGGATTACAGACAAAATTGAGAATCCTGCAGTAAATTTCTTGCCTACAGAACTGGTTTTATGGTATCTAACAATAAAGAGATGACAGACCCTGACTCATTCTGAGTGCAGCCAGGAAACCTGTGCCAAAGGACCCCACAACCTGGGACAGATGTCATCTGTATGCACAGGCAGGTCCTGGGTTCTGGCCCGACTCTTTCTTACAGACAGATAATGTGGGATTCTTGCTGACCCCTCTGGAATTCAGTTTCCCATAGGACACTGGATAGGAGTTTTAAGGATCAAATGAGATTGTGCATGGGAAAGCAAAAAGGGCTGCTGCTTTCCATATTAAGTTATTGATATTGCCCTAATCTCTTCTGTCTTTATCAGGCATCAGCCCCTTCCCTTTGTCTCAGAGATGCCCCACCCAGCCCTGCAAGGATGGGATGAATGGAATTAGGAGCACAGGGGGAAGACCTATGCACACAGCCCCGCAGAGCCACCACCTCCCCCTGCTCCCTACTCAGTGCTCTCCTCTGGCCACTGTGTCAGGTTGAGCTGCCATCCCGCGGTGCAGGTGCCAGGGAGGACACAACCCCATTGTGTCCTCTTATGTGTACAGAAGGAAGCACAGCTGACACACACACACAGTGTGTGGGTACTGATGTGTCCACACTGAGCCTTTAAGTTGAATTTTTCTCCATAAAACTGTAGTTTTCAAAGTGGCATACGGGTACTGCCTGATCTGGTACTTATCTCAGTGCTGAATTCAGAAGCCCTCTGCCTGCACAAGGCCTGGTGAACTGGAAAGCTCCTCCACACAACATCTTCTCCCCGTATTCTCCTTCCTGACTATTAGCTACTGCTGAGATTTAGGGGGAAGTGGTGTAGTCAGTACCAGCTGACAGAGTGGCCTCAGTTCTGGTGTGTTTTGGACTAGTTCTTTGTTTTTCAAGTTGAGCCATGGTTTCTGATGTATGTTAGTAGCTACATAAATATCCAGTAAACAAATAACCACTACTATGTGCCAAGCATCAAGAATATAAAAACCACAATATAGCAGAGAGAACATATCTACGTATGAAAGGATGTTGTCTGGAACGACTCCCTGCACTCAGGAGCTCTCAACCTGGGCACTCCTGACACTTTGCTTGTGGGGAGCTGCCCTGTCCCTTGTAGGGTGTTTAGTGGCACCCCTGGCTTCCTCCCATTGGATGTTAGCAGCAGCCATTCCCAAGTGTGCCAGCCACAGTTGTCTCCAGACATTGCCCAGTGTCCCTTGGCAAAGGAGGGTTGGTGAAACGACTCTGAGTGAGAACTGCCACCCTTGTTCCAGCGTTGGGAAGTGGGAACTGAAGCCGAGGACAAAGAAGACCACGTCTCCCACACCCTGAATTCAGATACATCCCATTCTTATTAAGAGTCTGCTGAACTGGCCCTGCCATCCCTGCCATTACCCCCATTCCTCTGCAATTTATTTAAAAGAAGGGGAGGAAAAAGAGGGAAGGAGAGACAGGAAGCGTTCTCATCGGCTGGGGAAGGCTGAAACCCAAGTAAGAGAGCATCTGAGAGGATGAGTTACCAAGAATGACCACGGAGAACCTTTGCAGCTGCCTCCAGCTAAGAAAAACACTCCCTGATCTCCCTACTCACTGATTCAATGAGCAAAAGGGGAAGAACCCAGAAACAGAGGGGAGGAAAAGCTCAAAGGCAGAGAAGCCCTCTTCCCTTTCAAGTCTTTGGACTTGATCCAATGTGGAAAGGAGAATAGCATTTTAAATCATCATGGAGGAACTTCTGCTTCATTGCCAAGATGGAGTAACAGGAACAAAATTTACTCTTGTACCTGACATCAAAAAATGAGATGGGGCAGGCGCGGTGGCTCACGCCTGTAATCCCAGCACTTTGGGAGGCCGAGGCAGGCGGATCACCTGAGATTGGAAGTTTGAGACCAGCCTGACCAACATGGAGAAACCCCATCTCTACTAAAAATACAAAATTAGCTGGGCGTGGTGGCGCATGCCTGTAATTCCAGCTACTCAGTAGGCTGAGGCAGAATCACTTGAACCCAGGAAGCGGAGGTTGTGGTGATCTTGCCACTGAGATCTTGCCACTGCACTCCAGCCTGGGCAACAAGAGTAAAACTCCATCTCAAGAAAAAAGAGAGAGAATATTTGAACAAGTTTTCAAAAGCTTGCACATCAGAAAATGAGGGACAGTAATCTCTAAGAGATGAGAAGCAGACAAGGGGAGCCCTGTGATTGCTCCAGTTTGGTACCTTGAGAGAGTTTCCTGGTTAAAGTGCAGGGAAGGAGGGCCCAGGTGGACCCATGTCTGGTCCCGCAGTGGAAGAGGCTTTGCTGAGTCCAGGAAACCAGACAGCTGGAGTGCAGAGGACAGAGCACAGAGATGCAAGCAGTGTAAATACTCCAGTCAAGGCAGAGTTTGTCGGTGTGGGTAAATAGCAAGTCACACTGTAGACTAGCTCCAAGAAAGACATTTTAAATATTAAGACACAAATAGGACAAAAGCAAAAAAGTGAGAAATTCCATTCTAAAACTAATCATGAGAAAGTTGGAGTGGCTATATTACCATCAGTTGAAGCAGGTTTCAGAGCGAGAAATACTGTAACTGAGTGCCAGTCTGGCTGCTTGCTGCCCAGAAGCAGCAAATACAAGAAGCGAGAAATACAAGAAGCGAGATGCAGTGAAAGGAAAGCAGTTTTGGTAATCAAATGCTAGCAACTGGGAAAGGGCCAGGCTCATGTCTCCAAAGGACCATTTCAAATGTTGGCCTGGGAAAGGGGTTTAAGAAAGAAAACTTGGTATGAGAAACACGCAGCAGTGGTGCAGGATACAGGGTCTGTGTGTCTTGTTCTGCGGCTATTTTGAGTTATTGTCCACCCGGAGTGTGGGCTGGCACCATCTCCACAATGGTCAGGTTGTGGAATAACCGTCTGGGGTAATCTCTAGATGGGGGAGGATTCTGCAACTGGGTCTCTATGGTTCATTGCATAATTAGCCTCTGGAATTTCTAAGCAAGTACATAAATACATAAGCCAGCACAGTGTAAGGAGTGTCTGGTGGGAAGGGATGAAAACAGGGTTTCAAAGTATATTTCAAGTCAAAGACTACAGAGAAGAAAAAACTTTAAATTTTTTTTTTTTTTTGAGACAGAGTCTTACTCTGTCTCCCAGGCTGGAGAGCAGTGGTACCATCTCGTCTCACTGCAACTTCCGCCTCCCTGGTTCGGGCAATTCTCATACCTCAGCCTTCCAAGTAGCTGGGACTACAGGCATGCACCACCACACCCAGCTAATTTTGTATTTTTAGTAGACATGGGATTTCACCATGTTGCCCAGGCTGGTCTAGAACTCCTAACCTCCAGTTATCAGCCCACCTTGGCCTCCCAAAGTGCTGGGATTGTGGGCGTGAGCCACCACAACCAGCCTAAAATGCATTTTGAAACTAAGCTACTTGATTATAATATCACTGTGGATAATTAAAGTCATTTTATCTTGATAAAGGAATCAGTTCATCAAGTGGACAAAACAGTCTTAAATGTTTATGTATCTAATAACAGGGCTTCAAAATATATAAAGCAGAAGTGGCTAGAACTACAAGCAGAAACACTTCTTGTATGTATGTATGTATGTATGTATGTATTTCAGTAGGTTTTTGGGGAACAGGTGGTGTTTGGTTACATAAATAAGTTATTTAATGGTGATTTCTGAGATTTTGTGTACCCATCACCCAAGCAGTGTAATCTTTTATCCCTCACCCTCCTCCCACCCTTTCCCCAGAGTCCCCAAAGTCCATTGTATCATTCTTATGCCTTTGCATCCTCATAGTTTAGCTCCCAATCATGAGTGAGAACATACGATGTTTGGTTTTCCATTCCTGGGTTACTTCACTTAGAATAATAGTCTTCAATTCCCTCCAGGTTGCTGCAAATGTGAAACAGGCAAAACACTTCTGATGAAGAAGAATCTTGGAGGACTCACATTACCCAATTTCAAGACTATTAAGCAATGAAGACTTAGTGGGACTAGCATCAAGATACACAAATAGATCAATGGAACAGAAGAGAGTTGAGAATAGACCTACACATAGTCAGACAATGAATTTTTGACAAAGGTATAAAGGCAATTCAGAAACAAAGGATAATCTTTTAAAGAAATGTCATCAAGAATTTAAAAAAAAAACAGAAAAATATGAACTTGGATCCACATTCTTGCACCATATACAAAATGAATGCAAGATAGATTTAGACCAAGATGTAAATCCTAAAATTATAAAACTTCTCAAGGAAAACGTAGAAGAAACACCTTTCTAACTTTGATTTAGATAAAGATTTCTCAGAAATGACACTGAAAGTATGGTTCATAAAGAGAAACAAATGATAATTTGTTTGATTTCATCAGAATAAAAAACTTCTGCTCTTTGCCTTTTTTTTTTTTCATTAAGAGAATGAAAATCAAGCCAGCGACATTGGAAGGGTGCATGCAAAGACCATGTCCTCATCATCTGATGACACCCCATTCCCTGTCCACTATGCTCTGTGGAGTCTTCTTCAACCAACATCTTCCCTTTACCTTGTGAAGGTCAGGGTATGGCCAATGTGCTAGTGGGCAGGACGAGCCCAGGCGCTGCTCTGAGGTGGCTCCAGTCCAGAGCTGATCCTACTCAAGCCTGGGCTTGGCACTGATCTAACACCTGCATTGTCTCTGGCTGGATTTTCAACTGCTTTGTGAAATACAGCCAGAATTGTAACATTCAAATTCTCTGATTAACAAAGTGAGTTCTTAAATGTTAGATAATTTTGTTTAAATAAAACTAAATTTCCTGTTCTGAAAGAAGCAAATCCAAATCCATTTAAAATAAATTGATTGATTGATTTTTGCTACATCTAAGAGATGGCAGTGCTCTAGCTACTATTAACAGTATAGAGACAAATCCTTCAAAACCCAGAATGGATTACTCAGGTTAGTCTGGGCTGTTTTGTTGTTTTCACGTTCACTGCAATTAGGTGAGCCTGGCCCATTGTTTATATCTCGCCCCTGGGGTCCTGAGGATGGGGCAACTGCGAGCTCAGAACTGCACACCTTCATATGTGTTCAGCCCGGAGGGCTCCCCGGGAGTGAAGGCACCATGCTTTGATGAACTTCCTCTTCCATTCCTTAAAGATAGCCTAGGCAGATTCCAGAAATTTCAGGACCTTACCTTACTAGAAATCCACATTTTTAAAAAATAACAGTTATATCACAGTCTAACTGATATGCATTACCTGGCATATATTTAAAATGTATACTTTAATATTTTCACTTTTGTAATCACACACTATCACCACAATCGAGATGGAAAATGAATCTATTATTTCTAGAAGTTTCCTCCTACCTATCCCCAAAACACTTGTCCACAAGCAAGCACTGATCTCCTTTTTGTCACTATAAATTAGTTTGCATTTTCTAGAGTTTGATGCAAATAAAATCATATAGAATGTACTGCTTTTTGCTTAACTTCTTTCACTCAGATATTCATTCTTGCATCAACAGTTCTTTCTCTTTTAGTGAATGAACATAGCAAAATTTGTTTATCCATTTTTCTGTTGATGGAAATTTAGGTTGCTTCCGGTTTGAGGCTATTACAAATAAAGCTGCTATGAATATCTGTGTACAGTCTTTGCACAAATATATGGTTTTTGTTCCCTTGGATAGATAAGAGTGAAATGGATCATATGGTAGGTATATGTTTAAATCTTTAAGAGCCTGCCAAACTTGCCAAAGAATTAAACCATTTTACATTTACATTTACATCTTTGACAACACTTGGTATCACCAATCTTTTACATTTTATCCATTCTAATTTCATAGTGTTATCTCATCTTGGTTTTAATTTGCATTTCTTTCCTGACTAATAATATTGAACATGTGCTTCTTTGTTACTCAGGTTATCTTCTTTGGTGAAGTGCCTTTTTCACTCTTTTGCCCATGTTTTAATTGGGTATTTGTTTTCTTATTATTGAGTTTTGAATGGTCTTTCTATATTCTGGATACAGCTACTTTATTAAATATATGCTAGGCTTACATTTTCTCCAAAACTACAGCTTTTTATTCCCTCAACTGCATTTTGAAAAACAAACATTTTTATGTATATAAAGTCTTATTTATCATTGTTACTTTTATGAATTATGCTTTTGGTAACATGCCTAAGAACTCTTTACCTAACTAACCCAAGGTAAGGTAAATGGTCTCCTGTTGTCTTTTTTAAAAAAAGTGTTCATGCTTCTACATTTTGCATTTAGATGTGCTCCATTTTTAGTTCTTATAGAGAGTGTGAAGTAGTTGAGGTTCTTTTTTTTTTGGAATATGGATGTCCAGTTGTTCCAACGTTTGTTGAAAACAATGTTTTATTGCCTTTTATTGTTTTCAATATTTATAAAAAAAATCAATTGACCATGGTTGTATGACTCTCCTTCCGGACTGTATTCCATTCCACTGATGTAGGTATGAGTCTTCCAAATCATGAGCACAATACACCTATTCATTTATTTAGCAATTTGATTTCTTTCATTAGTATGGTGTAGTTTCAGCATATACACGCTCTATTAGATTTACACATAAATATTTTTGAAGTTATTAAACATGGCTTTTTTTTTTTTTTTTTTTTGGAGATGGAGTCTTGCTTTGTCACCCAGGCTGGAGTGCAGTGGCACAACCTTGGCTCACTGCAACCTCTACCTCCCAGGTTCAAGCGATTCTCCTGCCCCAGCCTCCGGAGTAGCAGGGATTATAGGGGCCCATATAAGACATTTTAAAAAAATTTCAGTTTCCAATTACCTTGTTAAACTCACTTTTTTTAGTTGTTCCAGGATCTTTTTGGCAGATTCTTTGTCATTCTCTATGTAAAGAATTATGTCATGTACAAATAGGGATTTCTTTTGTCCTTTCCAATCTGTCTTTTCTTTTTCCTTATTGTATTGCACAGCGAGGATTTTCAGTACAGTATTAAACAGAAATGGTCAGAGACACATCCTTGCCTTGTTCCTGATCATACGGAGTAAACACTCATTTCCTTACCATTAAGTATAACATCTGCTCTACTGTTGTTTTTTTCCCATAGATGTCCTTTATCGGGTTAAAACTGTTCTTTCCCTTCTATTTCCAGTTTGCTGCTGACAGTTTTTACCATTGGGTGGATGTTGAAATTGTCAATGCCTGTTCTGTGTCAACTAATATGATCAAGTGGTTTTGCTTCTTTGATCTGTTAATATGATGGCTTTTACTGATCGATTTCTAGATATCAAATTGGCCTTGTGTTCCTGAAATTAACCCCAGTTGATCATAATGTATTATATTTTTTAATACATTGCTGTACTTGATATGCTATTTTCTTGTGTATTTTTGTGCCTGTGTTTATGGGGGATAGTCGAGTATAGTTTTCTTTAATCATCTTTCTTTAATTTTGATATCAGACATAAAACGAATTGGGAAGTGTTTCCTTTTCCACTTACTGGAAAATAAATATAGATTTTCTGCTCTTTTTTATTTTTTATTTTGTGTATATGTGTGTGTGTGTGTTTGGTTGTTTGTTTGTTGAGACAGGGACTCACTCTATCATCAAGGCTGGAGTGTAGTGGCACGATCTTGGCTCACTGCAACCTCTACCTCCTGGGCTCAAGTGAGCCTTTCACCTCAGCCTCCTGAGCAGCTGGGACCACAGGCACACACCACCAGGCCTGGCTAATTTTTCTACTTTATGCAGAGACAGGATTTCACCATGATGTCCAGGCTGGTCTTGCACTCTTAGGCTCAAGCAGTGTGCCTGCCTCAGCCTCCCAAAATGCTGGGTTAATGGACGTGAGCACCCCACCCAGCCTATTATTTCTTTTTTAAATGTTTGATGTAATTCACTAATAAAACTGCACAGACCTGGGACTTTTTTCTTAAGAAGGTCTTTAATTATGAATTCAATTTATTGAGCAGATATAAAACTAGACAGTTTGTTGGTCTTTTTATGAATGAGTTTTGATAGTTTTCAGCTTTTAAATAATTATCAAATGTATGTACATAGTGCTTTTGTATTTCCCTATTGTCTGCATTAATAAACGATCATCCTTCTTTAATTTTGATATCAGACATAAAATGAATTGGGAAGTGTTTTTCATTTACTGGAAATAGATATAGAATTTTTGTTATTTCTTTTTTCATTTTATTTTTTGTTGTTTGTGTTGTTTGTCTTTGTTTGCTGAGACAGGATGTCACTCTGTCATCCTGGCTGGAGTGCAGTGGCAAATTGCTTAATAAACAATGAAGACAATAGTAAGGGATACTAATAATATTTCTAGTTATATATGGAGATTATAGTGATGTCCTTGCTGATACTGGTAATTTTTTTCTCTTTTTGAGGTTTATCAATTGTTTTGATCTTTTTAAAGAAATTGCTTTTAATAATTTTTATATTTATTTTATTCTAGGTTCATAGATTTCTGTTTTATCTCTATTACTCCTTTCTTCTGCTTACATTGGGTTTCTTCTGTTCTTTTTTCCTCCTTATTTCTTAAGGTGAAAATTTTGCTGATTTGAGTTTTTTCTTCTTTATCAATAAGCATTTAATGCTATAAACTCCCCTCTAAACACTGTAATAGGTGCATTCTACAAATGTTGATATGTTATATTTTCACTTTCATTTGGATCAAAATAATTACTAACTTCCTTTGACTTGTAAATTTTTTTAAGTATGTTGTTTAATTTTAGAGTATAGGGAAAATTTCCAAATTTCTTACTGTTATCCATAGCTATTTAATTCCACTATGGTCAGAAAACATACTTTGTAGGATTTCAATTATTTTAAAATTGTTTTATGATCTGGGTTATGCACTATCCTAAAATGTGTTCCCTGAACTTTTGAAAGGAATATGTGTTCTGCAGTTGGATGGGGTTTTCCATACATGTTCGTGGGACCCAGTTGATTGATGGTATCATTTAGTTTCTCTATAAGCTTACTGATTTTGTAATTACTGATTGAGGAGAGGTGAAGTGTCCCGATTATAATTGAGGATTTATCTATTTCACCTTTCAGCTCTACCTTCATGTTTTTGACCTGTTGTTAGGTGCATACACTTCTAGGATTTTTGTGTCTTCCTGGTAAATTTACCTTTTTATCATTATGCAATGACCACCTTTATCCCTGGTAATTTTCCTGGCTCTGAAATTCACTTTATCTGACATTATCGTAGATATTATTATGGAGATAGAAAAATTACTTATTCTATATTTTATTCTGCAAATAGATCTGCCTTAGTTCTATATGCTTTTTAGTGATCTACATATCCATAAGCTAAGAGAAGGTCAAGCCCTGTCTGAAGCAAATACGCAATCTTAAGATTAATATTTAGGGAATTCAGTCACTGCAGTCAAAACATCAATGGACATTCACTTGGTTTAACAAATCTGACATCCTGAATGCTTTTGACAGTCCGCAAACACACTTTAGCACGTAGTGACACTGATTTAAATTCCTCAGGAAGTCAAACAAAAATGAATGAAAATCCTGGCGTGTACGTTACATTTCCCCCTAACCTACTCTTCAGTTCTCCTTTGAGATCTTGTCTTATAAACCCGTGCTTGTTACCACTGCTCAGTAAACCCAGGAGACTGTGAGATAGGTGTTTTCATCAAATGTGACCTCAGCTTTGGTTCTTCTTGGACCCGCCAACTCAGGTGGGACTTCTGGCTCTTGTGAATGGCAGCCTGAAGGTGTGTGTGTGTGAACAGCATGGAAAGGTCTCAGCCTTCCCTGGGAGGGCCTGGGCTTTGAGTACCATGCTGCACTGCTGTTCTGCTTTGCAAAAGAGCTCCGACACAGGATGTGTGTGCAGGGGCCCAGCTCTCCTGGCAGTAGCTCCCCCTTGCCCTATTCCACTCGGCAGGGCTACTAAGGTCCTGGGACGCAGCCAGCCTAAAGCTGCAGGCCGTTTGGTTGCAACGCGGAGGTAAATGACTCCCTGTGTCAATAAAAGTCACGGTAAAGTCTTTCAATGATTAAGTTGTCTCGTCGGGCTTAATCATTGAATTAGAGCAATGGCTCTAAGCCGTCGGCATAGCGATCCCCGTGGAGTCCTCAGAATAATCTCCCGAGCTAGGCTTTACTTTAGTCCGTTTCACTGATAGGAAAACAGAGGCAGGGATGGGTGAAACAGCCTATTCTGGGAGCTGGTGGCCTCCGGGTCACAGGTGGCGCTGCGGCGGGGTCGGGGCTTTTCGGAGGCCCCAGCGTGTGTGGGGTGCCAGGCACCTGCTGCTCCACCTTGTCACCCAGGGACTTACTTTTCTGGCTCCATTTCCTCCTGGTATTAATTTTTATTTAAGAAAGCCCTGGCTGCCTCACCCCACCCTGTAAACAAGCTCCTATCCTTTCCCCCCGGCAGTCTTGTTATTGCAAAGTCCCCAGAGAGCTTTCTGCACCATAGTGCAGGCACTTCGGCACAGGCCCACACCCTTCCTGGCAGGGCCCCACCGCCCCTTGTATCCCCTTCCTCCCTGGGGCTCACGTGCACTTCCTCACAACCCCAACTCCACTCCAATCATGCCGAGCCCCTCCTGCCTCTCCTTTCCCTCCTTGGTCTCTACTCAGGAGTCCCCTTTCTCTGAGGTCTTCCCAAACTGCTTCATTCAAAATTGCAACCGCGTGAGCGGAGATTGAGCCACTGCACTCCAGCCTGGGTGAAAGAGCCAGACTCCGCCTAAAAAAAAAAAAAAAAAATTGCAACCGCTGTCTCCACCACACTCTTAGTGTGCCCAGTGCCTAGAAGGATGCCAGGTGCAGCGGGCACTCGGTGGTCACTCCTTAAGCGGTGCTCCTTAGGCGGTAGCTGAAGCCCAGGCCCCAGCGTGGGAGCTGCGGAGTGCCTCAGATCTCACCCACACCTGGGTCCCTGGCATGTGCCCACCTGACTCTGTGGTCACAGCCCTGTTTGCCAAATCAAATAGTTCCTTCAGGACTCAGAAACCAGGCCCTGTGGCTTGCCCCTATGAATCTCTTCCTTCTGATATGTTTGGTTCATCCGATTGCAAATCCTAGTGATTTTCTAGATCTTACAGTATTATTTCAGTAATTCCCAGATGAGGTTTTGTTTGCTAGAACTCATTTCCCAAATATCTGGAATATATATGAAGAACAACCTTCCACTGGGAAGGGAGTCACAGGTTGAAGTTTTGAAAACACAGTGAGGTTTATTTTCAGTCCCTCAAGTGTAGACTTTTTTTAAAGATTAACTGATCACTTTGTAGGAATTATAAGAACACATTTGAAATTAAAGAAATGGCACATTTAGGGAGCAAGGTAAATGAGGTAACAAATGTTAAAGTTTGTGAGAGGCCATTGTTTTGACTATTCTCCTGCATTAGGCCCCCCGCAGACCAGACCAAACCAGAATGGAGTCTACTCATGCTAAGCGCCACACAATTAAACTGAATTTAGAAATGGGCCAGTTTTCCAAAAAACAGAAGTCCCAGCAACCCATCAAAAGACCCCCAGTCAACAGGAGCAGGCCTGACAAGGAATTTCCTTTGCTTTAACCCATACCAGGAAAGCCACTTGAAAATGAACAATCTGCTTTTTCTTCCTTGTTTCTGCTTTCTTCAATCTTTTCTGTCTATGAAGCCCACCTGCTGTGCTCAGCTTCGAGAACACCTTTCTGTTTCATACAGGAGATGCTGCCTGGTCCATGAAACCACTCATAAAAGCCAATTAGATCTTCAAAGTCAATTTGTTGAAATGTTATTTGATACAAACTACAGTGACTCTAGGGAACTTTCCCACATCCCCATCTGTTATACTTGTAGAATAATTGGCCCTTATTAATAAAGGCAATGCTTACAGAAGAAGGTTGAGGGAATTGTCTGGGTAATGAAAATAAAACCACCTGCTTTTTATGCTAAAAGAAGTTGCTTTGGGCACTCAGCCTCATTCAGGATCTGTTTTTCAGCCCCTCAGTGTCCCAGAGTTTATTTGGTCCAGAAAAATTATTTCACTATAACCAACCTCCTAAGAGTCTAAAAGAAAAACACTAGACCACTAATATCTTGATTTCCAATGAGATCATTGTACTTTAGTGACCAAAATGCCTTTGTCTATGATTCAAGTCACTTCCCTCTTGCTTTGTTACATTTGGAAGGCCAGGTGAGCCGAGATAATATTGAAGCTAGGACCAGAGCAATGGGAGCAGTTTTGAGGGTCCTACTGTCCACTCATGGTCAACCTGGAGCAATGGCCCCAGCACAGTCCTGAGAGAGTTCGGTGGGGGCTGCCTGCAGGACACATAAGGAAGTGGGTGGATGAGGGGCTGCCCCAGCACAGACCATCTCTTGTGTACTTGCCAGGCTTGACCCAAGTTCTCCGTCTTCTTTATGTCCATGGAGCATTTCTCTGGGTGGTCTCACACAATTGTTTAGCACTCTGTTTTCCAGATTGCCATCATATTCCAGGCCTAAGTCACTGATGTTAAGTGCCTGTTATCTCCATTGAAGTTTGGGTTACTGAAGTTTCCAGTCCCAACATCTTTCTGGAAAGGAGAAGATCATGGAGATGGTACTGAGGGAGTCAGAGACACGTACAACGGATGGAAGGTGGTGAGAGGAGTCACTGCAAGAAGCAAAGGCTCTGATATGAAGCCCTCAGAATTTGCCTGAGGACCAAAGAAAAGCCAGTCAGAATGGTTGATTGTTCCCACCGTCTCTCAACCAACAATGTGACCTCCAAAGGCTGTGTCAATCTGTAGTTAGCAAAAATGAATAGGATGTACTCAGAGGACACTTCCTCTCAAACTAACGCTCTGTTTATTTAACCAACGTTCAATTAACTGAGCCTACTGGCATGTTGACATGGTTGCTGAGAGACTAACAAAATAGAACCTCACTGCTGGGCTTATTTTCCTCCAAGCCATACTGTGATTATAAACATCTTTTTGACACTCTATAGATCCCTTAACAACAAAAAAAAAACTTGATTAAAATATTTGACTGAAAGTTTTAATTAGTGATTCAATTAATGATTTGCTGATCGTAAATAATAGATGGGTTACAGACCTTAGAATAAAAATACATGTGAATGTAAGGATGTGTATGTCACATGTTTATCTCACATGTCTATATGTCTGTCTCAAGCTAATAATTCACACAATGCCTGCCAATTGTTAGGAACTTGCAAGATTTAATTATGGTTGAATTATGATTCTTAATCTCATAGTTAGTGTATGTAGTCTTATGTCATACAACTTTCTTTTTTTTTTTGAAACAGAGTTTTGACTCTTGTCACCCAGGCTGGAATGCAATGGCACAATCTCAGGTCACTGCAACCTCTACCTCCCAGGGTCAAGCGATTCTCCAGCCTTGCCTCCTGAGTAGCTGGGATTACAGGCATGCACCACCACGCTTAGCTAATTTTGTATTTTTAGTAGAGATGGGGGTCTCACCACGTTGCCCAGGCTGGTCTTGAACTCCTGACCTCAAGTGATCCGGCTCACTTGAGGTGCCTCACCTCAGCCTCCCAAACTGCTGAGATAACAGGCATGAGCCACTGTGACTGGCTGTCATACAACTTTCAAGTGAAGTAATAAGCCAATGAACAAATTCATTATTTGTTATCCTGTGCTTAATATTAGTTTTGTCAATTTCAGTTTTTATAAATATATTGACTTTTAAGCATCTAAGATTTGATTTGTGTTTTCGTGATTTAATCGTGATATAAAGAATTATTAAAGAAAAATTTGAACATGACTTTTACTTCACAGGATTATTTCGATCATAATTCATGTGTAAGATGCAATCCACTATTAGTGTAATAAATACAATCAACCACTCAGATAAGTCAATGTGATACATGATATCAACAGAATGAAGGACAAATACCAAAAGATCATTTATTTCAATTGATGCTGAAAAAGCATTTGATAAAGTTCAACATTCCTTCATGTTAAAAACCCTCAAAAAACTGGGTATAGAAGAAACATACCTCAACATAATAAAAGCCATATATGACAGATCCACAGCTAGTATCATACGGAATGGGGGAAAACTGAAAGCCTTTTTCCTCTTAGATCTGGAACATGAGAAAGATGCCAGCTTTCACTGATGTTATTCAACATAGTACTGGAAGTCTTAGAGCAATCAGATAAGAGAAAGAAAGAGCATTCAAATTGGAAAGAAGAAGTCAAATTATCCATGTTTACAGATGATATGATCTTATATTTGAAAAAACCTAAGGATTCCACCAAAAAGCTATTAGAACTAATAAACAAATTCAGTAAAGTTGCAAGATACAAAATCAACATACAAAAATCAGTAGTAGCATTTCTATATGCTACAATGAACAATAGGAAAAAGAAATCAAAAAGTAATCCCATTTATAGTAGCCAAAAATAAAATTAAATACCTAAGAATTAACTTAACCAAAGAAGTGAAAGTTCTCCACAATGAAAACTATAAAACACTGATGAAAGAAATTGCAGAGGATACAAAGAATGGAAAGGTATTCCACGTTCATGGATTAGGAGAATCAATTTTGTTAAAATGTCCCTTCTACCCAAACCAATCTACAGATTCAATACAATCCCTATCAAAATACCAATGACATTCTTCACAGAAATGGAAAAAACAATGCTTAAATTTATATGGACCAATAAAAGACCCAGAATAGCCAAAGCTATCCTGAGCAAAAGGAACAAAACTGGAGGAATCACATTACCTGACTTCAAATTATACTAGAGTTATAGTAACCAAAGAGCATGGTACTGGCATAAAAAACAAACACATAGACAAATAGAACAGAATGGAAAACCCAGAAACAAAGCCAGACGACTACAGTGAACTCAGGACCTGAGCTGCCACTTCCTCTCCATGACCCCATAATACAGGAAGCTCCTCTTTTGTCAGATTGCCAGACATGTGAAGAGGTCTAGCAGGGACTTGCCAAGTGTTCTCCATACCCGTGTCTCATTATTCTAGGCACAGAGCTTGTAAGAGGGGTGATTATGTGGCCACGGGAACATGAACAGAATTGCTGTCCATCCAGGCCCATAGACATTTCTCACGTGCCATACTTCACTCTCTTCCCACATGCCTGCAACATCAGGTAACAGGAGAGGACAGAGCCTCAGACAAGGAGGCTGAGTGCCAAAAACTACCCTGTAATAGTCCATGCTGAATGCAGCATTTAAGCAAGAAATAAGCCCAGTCCTGTCAGGTCATTGAGGCCGAGGGCTTTATCTATTAGAGCTGTTAGCATTACTAAGTCATACCAGGGTTTTACTCTGCTTACCAGGATATGGTCCACAGAGAGACCCTCCCCAACATCTTTCCAACTCTGTCTTTCCTCTCAAGCTTGGGGGTAACCTCACTGGTCTAGGGATAAGGTAAATGGAAGGTTAAGATGGGGACAGAGCTGGTTCTCTCAGAATTCATCTGTTTTTAAATCTTATATTGATCCTAGAAGCACACAGAATGTGATGTCTTTGCTGTTTGCATCAATCTGACAATTATTCTTAGGACTAAATGGCAGCTTTAAATCTCAAGATTAGAATCAAGCATCTTCATAAGGGAAAGCAGACTATGCCTAGCATTAGGATCAGCCACACATACTCCAAGTAAGCGTTCTTAGAAGCAGTGGTGGTGGCACAGCACGTAACAACTAACATAGTCACAGAAGCAAGGATACAGAAATGGAACTTCAGTTTGGCAAAATTGTGATGATTGCATGACTCCAGGCCTGCAGCCGCCTAGGACGGGAGTATAGCCCTCATGATTGCCAGGTGAACTCAGTAACAATGTAAGGATGTACTGGTTAATTTCAGTTTAAGCACAGTCTCAAAGTGACCCTTGGCCCTCTGGACGTTCTCCCACCCACATTACCCCTGATGTCGATTCTACACTTCTTGTCCTTATGTAACTGTGGTCACATGTGGGACTCTTCTCCTTGGTGCCAAGGTGACTCTTGCACAGTTTTACTGATGTATCTTCTCTGGTCATGGCCAGACCATGTGGGGCCCTCTTCACAACAGCAGCAGCCAGTGCACAGTGGTGCGCACTCACCTCCAGCACTGGGGGTGCAGGAACCTGGAGCTCATCCTCACCCCTCCCAGTGCAGACCTTTCATCGCATGTTTTTGTAACAGAAGCCCTTCATCATGGCCTCAGTGCACCAGCTCTCTTTGTGTCCCACTGAAGTCCAGATCTTACCCGAGGCCCTTCTTGACTCTATAAACCAAAGGGGAGCTGAGGTCATGACCTTTCATGCAGCCATATTTATGTCCTCCAGACTCTGTAGTGATGGGACATAGGCCACTAATGCCTTCTGAAATTCAAAGTAGAAAAGGGGCAAATCCAACCCTCTCTTGGGTTCCAAAGTTTCCCTTTCCTATCTTAGTCAGATTTCTCCAGAGAACAGAACCAATAGGATATACAGTCTTCTCTTGGTATCTGCAGGGGGTTGGTTCTAGGACCCACCTCATAGATACAAAAATCTATGCATACTCTAGTCCCATGGTCAGCCCTGGAGAACCCACATACATAAAATCAGCCCTCCATATACTCAAGTTTACATCCCAAAAAGTGCTGTATTTTCAATCCACATTTGGTTGTAAATGCAGAGCCTGTGGATACAGAGGGCTGACTACATTCATTGAAAGCAATCCTTGTATAAGTGCAGTTCAAACCCCATGTTGTTCGAGGGTCAACTGTATATAAATATACAAAAGGAGACTTATTATGAGAGTGGGTTTACACAGTTATGAAAGCTGAGAAGTCCCACTCTCTGCCATCTGCAGGCTGGAGAACGAGGAAACCTGGTAGTATAATTCAGTTTTAAGTCCAAAGGCCTGAGAATCAGGGGTGCTGAGGGCCAAAGACAGAAGATGGATGTCCTAGCTCAAGACAGAAAGAGCAAATTTACTCTTCCTCTGCCTTTTTGTTCTACTGGAGCCCTCAGTGGACTGCATGATGCCCGCCCACACTGGTGAGGGTGATTTTCTTTACTCAGTCCACCAGTTCAGTTGCTAACCTCCCGCAGAAACAGCCTCATAGACACTCCTTGAAAGAATGTTTTACCAACTATCTGGGCATCCCTTAGCCTCATCAAGTAGTCACGTGAAATTAACCATCACACCCTTCAAGACTCATTTTTTTTAAAAAAAATTGTTCCTCTTTTGAAGGTGAATTATTTTTCCAACTGATGCAAAAATAGGTTATGCTAGATTGTAAAAATGATTCCAAATATACATCTAGATATTTTTAATAATAAATTAACTATTGCTTTCATCCAAACCATGTGTTCTTGATCATAAACTCTGAAAGTCCTACTCTGGTATCCTCTGGGGTTAACAGCAACTCCATGACTCCAGACTCAGATGAAGGCTGGTAATTCGTTAGGTGAAAAAAAAGAGATGGTTAATGTCTCAAATTGTGTGGGTCCATGCATGTATTAGTGACACAGGACTAATCAGTGCAGATAGCTATTCTGTTCTAGTCAAGAGTGTCAATTATTTCAGCAACTTGTTTTTGCTGATTATTTGGGAAAAAATGACATTTTAGGGTAATTTTTATCTAGAAAAAGGATGATTTTCTCCCATCTTCTAAGTCTTCTTTTTTCTTATCTGCATAGACAAAAAATCAAGACAAAAGCTGGCTCAGGTTTCTAGAGGTTCACTGCAGAAAAACAATACATTGTTTTAAGCACAGGGGAAAAGAACCATTAGGAACAGATGTACAAACTATTTTTGTGTGTGGTACGAAAAACACATTGGGTGCATCGCCTAAGACATAAAAAGGCCGAGTACCTCCATGTGGGAACACCTAGTCAACATGGTGTTCTGACGGAGAGATGAGGATTGTTCTGACGGAGAGATGAGGATGCTTGAGGCAAGGCACCCGCAGCTGGGGTGTGCTGTCCTGGCTGGGAACGTGCACACATAGGCAGACGCTCTTCACCACCATTGAGTACGTCTCTCCAGTGTCTCCGGGTATTTTATTCTGTGTAGGATTGAAGTGAACCCAAGAAATAGGCTGGACAAAAAAAGAAAAATAAGAAAGGCAACAAAAAGCCTCTCTTTGAAGATAAGATATAATTAGATCTCAGTAGAAGTTATTTTCTTAAGAACAATCAGGAGGTCAGTTGCATCAGGTAGGCATACTTACCAAAATATGAAAGCCTCATCAAAAACAAGCATGCCACTTCCCACTTACAGAACTTGAAATTTACAAAACAATAAAATATACTCTTGTGCATGCACGTGCATGTGTGCACACACACACACTTAATAAAGGAGGAGTAAAACCTAAAATGACCCTTCTGCTAAAGACAAGGATAACAATTAGCAGGACATAGAGCATGCCCAGCCACCTGCAATCTGCAATCTCCCTTCCTCCCTTCTTCTCATAGCCCTCTGCCAATGAACCCTATTTTATTCCCGAATAATTACAGCTGTGCCTCTAATTCTGCACCATAAGTAGTCCTGAAGCCTACAATGGTAAGATCAATTATCATGTTTCACTGATTTGCAGCAGACTCATCTTTATTTGAATTATTCCTGATGCTTTTGTCATCTATAAGAGAAAATTTCATCTTCCCACTTCAAAAGAAGGCAGTGAAGCATATAACAAATTATAAAACAAAATTGTTAACATCAATATAAACCAATCTTTAAAAAGCAGGCCTACTAATATGGTTTAAAGTGGCCACCAACGTTTTAAATCCCATTAAAGTAAACAATTGCCTTTTTCTCACCTCTAAAGGTGGCAGTCTGAATGTTAATGGGAAGAATTAGAGAATTCATTTTCCATCTTTGATGGTCTTGCCTGTAAAGTGTTGGCAGCAATTCCTCCAGTCCACTGGTGTTTTACCCATTCCATTTCCTCTGCAGAGTAGCTCTCTCATTCTATTCATGAAGTTACATCTCACCTCATTTGGATTCTGTCTCAAATGAGTTGCTGATGTCAGCTGGATTTAGCTAGGAATACATTAAATTTTATTCAATTAGTCAAAAACAAGTATGTTTTCAAAATCTGGTGTATATATAAAGCAATGTTAGCTGTTATGACACAAAGTTTTAGAACGAAAATGTTATAAATCTAGTTAAGATGTAGGATTTATTATATGTAACATATATTGTACACATTATATGACAAATGTTAGCTGCTAGAACATGACACTGGTGTTTTCGAATTCCTGCGAACTGAGTGTTTATTTTGCCTGCTGGAATCTGGACCACTTCCTCCTTGGCAAACAATGTTGCCATTGGAATTGCATCCCCGATCACAGACTTAAAATCAAACTAAAAGCAAAGCACAGTTATGAGTTTTAAAATTTAGAAAGGTAGAAATGTCTAACTTTTATAAATTAAGCATAGATTACAAAATTTTCATGCTTAGAAGGACATAAGTAACTATCAGATCCAAAGCCCTTATTTTGCACATAAGGAAGTATGTACAAAAACTTATACAGCTGATAAATTCAGCAAAGTTGCAGGATACAAAATCAACATGCCAAAATTAGTTGTATTTCTTACACTAGCAATGAACAATATGAAAAAGAAATCAAGAAAACAATTTCATTTACAACAGCATCAAACAAGAATAAAATAGGAATAAATTTAACCAAGGAAGTGAAACCCAAGAAATGCAGTTCTGTGCACCAAAAACTACAAAACATTGCTGGAAGAAATTAAAGACAATCTAAATAAATAGAAACACATTCCTTGTTCCTGGACTGGAAGACTTAGCATTATCAAAATGACCATATTGCCAAAAGATATTTACATACTAAGTGCATTCCTTAGCAAAATCCCAATGGTATGTTTTGCAGAAATAGGAAAATCCATCCTAAAATTCATATGGAATCTCAAGGGGCCCAGAACTGCCAAAACAATCTTGAAAAAGAAGAACAAAGTTCAGACTCACACTTCCTGATTTCAAAACTTACTACAAAGCTAGAGTAATCAAAATGGTGTGATTATTGACATTAGGACAGATACATACAGTAGCAACAGAATCAAATAGAGAGCTCAGAAGTAAACCTTCACATTTGATTTTTGGCAAGGCCACAAGACCATTTAACAGGGCAAGGACAGTCTGTTCAACAATGGTGCAGGAAAAACAATGTCCACCTACAAAAGAAGTTGGGGCCTTACTTTGTACCATATACAAAAATTAACTCAAAATGGATCAAACACCTAAATTGAAAAGCTAAAACTAACTTTTGTAGAAAACATACAGACAGATATTTACAACATTGGTTTTGGTGATGATTTCCTCAAAATGACACCAAAAACACAGATAAAAACAACAAAAATAGATAAACTGGATTTCATTCAAATTAAGAACTTTTGTGCATCAAAGGACACTATCAGGCGAGTGAAAATACAACCCACAGAATGAACGAAAATATTTTCAAATCATATATCTGGTAAGAGATTAATATCTAGAATATACAAAGAACTCCTACAACTGAGAAACAACAACAATTTTTAAAAACCCAATTTAAAAGTGAGCAAAGGACTTGAATAGACATTTCTCCAAAGTTATACAAATGACCAATAAGCACATGGAAATATGCTTAGCATCATTAGTCATTAGGGAAATGCAATTATAACCATAATGAGAAATCACTTTGCACCCAGTAGGATGACTATTATCAAAAAAATACAAACAAAAAATGGAAAACAAGTGTTGGCAAGGATGTGGAGAAATTCGAACCCCTGTCCTTTGCTGACAGGTGCATGAAATGGTGCAGCCACTGTGGAAAACGGTTTGATGGTTCCTTTAAATGTTCAACTTAGAATTATCATAAAACCCAGAAGTATACCCAAATAATTGAAAACAGATATTTTTATGTCCGTCTTCATAGCAGCATTATTCACAATAGCCAAAAGGTATCAACAACCAAAATGCCCATCAGCATACATAATATATATCACATTTTGCTTATCCATTATATATATATTACCTGTATCACACATATATATGAGAAAAAGTTTACAAGGATTGAGAGTCATTGTTGCAGAAATGAAGCTGTGGGTTTCCTTGCTTGAGAGCAAGCGTTGCAGAGTGGAGGCTCCTGGGGGGGAGAAAAATAGCCAGATATATATATATTTCTCACAATGGAATATTATTTATGTATATAAAGAAGGCAACCCTGAGACATGCTACAACATGAGGAACCTTGAAGACATTATACTAAGTGAAATAAGCCAAACACAGTAGGCCAAACATCATATGATTCCACTTATATGAGACGTCAGGATAAGCACGTTCAGAGACAGAAAGAATAGAGGTTACCGGAGGCGGGAGGGTGGGAGAAATTTGGAGTTATTTTTTAATGGTTACAGAGTTTCTGTGTTGGGTGACGGACATGTTCTGGAAATAGATACTGGCAATGGTTACACAACATTATAAATGGACTTAATGCCACTGAATTGTAAACTTAAATATGATCAAAATTTCATGTTATTATATTTTACCACAAAATAATCATTCCTTTAGCAAACAGAAACAGTTTTCTTCTTTCTGTCCAAGCTTTATGCCTTTGATTGCTCACTCTGTTTCAAAGGCGAGTGCTCCAGTACCACACGGAAGTGATGATGTGAAGTGTTCTTTCTTTCTTCTTCCATCCTTCAGATGGAAAGTGTTGCTATTTCAACATAAAGTGTGATGTTGCCAGTAGGACTTTTGTAGATGCCCTACATCTTAATGATGAAGTGCCCATCTATTCCTAGTTTGCTAAGTGTTTTTGTGATGAATGGGTTGTTAAATTTTTCTTAGATGGAATCTGGCTCTGTTGCCCAGGCTAGGCTGGAGTGCAGTGGCACAATCTTGGCTCACTGCAACCTCCGCCTCCTGGGTTTAAGCAATTCTCCTGCCTCAGCCTACTGAGTAGCTGGGACTACAGGCATGTGCCACCACGCCCAGCTAATTTTTATATTTTTAGTAGAGACAGGGTCTCACCATGTTGGCCAGGCTGGTCTCAAACTCCTGATCTCAAGTGATCCACCTGCCTCAAACTCCCGAAGTGCTGGGATTACAGGCATGAGCCACTGCACCTGGCTGGGTTGCTGAATTCCTTTTAAATGCTTTTATGCTCCATTAAAATTGGTCATAGAAGGGTTTTTGCCATTTTTTTATTATGGCAAACTAGACTGACAAATTTTTCAGTGTTAAACCTGTACTCCTGGGAACCACCCTACTTGGTTGATCATGAGGCAATATCCATTTACATGTTTCTAGATTCAATACACTATTGCTTTGTTAAATATTTTTGTGTCTAGGTTTATGAGGGATTTTTTTCCAACATTTTAATTTTTACAATTTCTGTCTGTTTTTGGTAATAGGGTTGTTTTGGCTTCATAAAATGAGTTAGGAAATGTTTTGCTACCGCTGAACATGTCTGTGTAAAATCGGTTCTATTCCTTCTTTTAATGTGTGGTAAAATTTACCAGCGAAATTCTCTGGGCCCGGAGTGTGCTTGTGGCGAGAATTCTCATAATGATTTCAAATCCTTTAATTAACACAGAGATATTCATATTTTCTCTAATATCTCGTATTAGCTTTGTTCAGCTGCATTTATAAAGGAATTTGCCTATATCATCTAAGTTTTCACAATGTTGCTATAAAGTTTTTCTTAATATTTGCTTATTATGTTTGCTGTGTCTTTAGGCTCTCTTTCATTCCTGATAGACAATCCGTGTTTCTCTTCTTATTTATCCGCCTAGGAAGGTACCAATCAGTTTTGTTGCTATTTTAAATTAATCAGGTTTAGCTTTGTTTTCACTATGCTTATCTCTTTTCTAACTCGCAGATTCATGCTCTAATACAAGTGTTTAAAGTTTTAAATTTCTCTGTGAACATTGCTTTATCATATCAACAGATTTTTATATATTTTCATTATCACTCAGTTCAAAATACAGTCTCATTTCTTTTCTAATTTTTGGTGCTTTTCTAGATACCTTATTATGACAGATTTCTAATTTAATTTCACTGTGAGCAGAAAAGACACACTGTACGGTTTCAATCTAACTTTACCAAGTCTATCTTGGGGAACCACGTGCACTTGGGAAGAAAGCACTTGAGCCGCAATTTGAGGGGTCAGTATTTTTTTATGAGTATCCAATCCATCAAGGGGGCTGACTGTGCTATTCATATCCACGTTTTCACGAACACATTGGTCTATTGATTCTGTAGGTGTCTGACAGAAGATGTTAAAATCTTTACTATTAATTGGGTTTGTGAATTTCTCCTTTCATTTCTGTTAGCTTTTGCTCTATACATTTTGAAACTCTGTGGTTAAGTGCATGCATATTTATATTCGCAATGTCTTCCTGATAAAGTTGACCCTTTCCTCACTATAAAATGTCTCTATCTTTGCTAATACTCCTTGTCTTGAGGTCTCTTTTATTTGATTTTTAAATAGCCTTGCCGGCTTTCTTATGCTTTTGTTTTCTTGGTACAGCTTTTGTCCAGCTAGCTAGTTAAATATAGAATAATAGATACGTTTGGAAGCAAATAAAATAATGACAAGAATAGTTTTGAAGTGAATGACAGTGAGCCAGAGATAAAGTTTACAAGGACTGAGTGAGACTCCTTGTTGCAGAAATGAAGCAGTCGGTTTCCTCGCCTGAGAGCAAGAGTTGCAGAGTGGAGGCTCCTGGAGGGAGAAAATTAGCCACGAACGGCAACAAGGACACCTGTGACCCCCGCACCCCAGGTGGGGGAAAAGCAACAGCCACCACTGGATTAGTGACTGCCACAGGAGAAGCAGGTTCTCATGAGGGTAGGGTCAGGGCCGGGGGGAGTGTTCATTGTCACAAAAAGGCGAAGAGAATCTTCAGAGAAACAGTTTGGGCCTATAAAACAAAGATACCGGAGGACCAGGAACTCCAGAAGGTACAGTGGAAGGGCTTCAGGATTAGGAGGGGGTGGAGGTCTGGGATTCAGAAAGGATGCCTAGAGCCATATGGTGAAAAGGAGTGGGAAGGCTGGCCTGGGCTTCTCTGTGAGACCACGCCCGCGAGGATGAGGGGCAGCCAGGAATCGTCCCCTCCTAACGGAGGCCAGTAGGGACCACACCTCCTCAGGGAGTGGGACTGCTGCAATGACTCAGATCTTAGGTAATTCTCTTAACTTCCACCAAGAAAGGCTTGGGGTTAGGAGAGGCGGGACCACACTCTCATCTCTTGCAAGATAGCTCGGGCAGTGGTACTCATTTTTGCAGGGCTATTCGTTCAATTTCAGTATTTCTCATTAGCTTGTCAGCACTTTTAAAGCAGGTACTATTTCTGTGTTTGTTCACAATTGTATTTCTGCTACTTAGCTCAGTGTCTAACACAAAGGAGATACTCAAATATTTGTTGGTAGTATTCTGAATGAATGCTGCAAACTATTTGAAAGCAATTTGGCAATTTGTATCAACTATCGTAATATAAATAATATGACTTTCCTAATCATATAAATATTTATATGATTTTGAGAGCCATAATTTTACTTGAGAATCTGTTAAAAAAAAAAAAGCAAAATGTTTTAATGTTTGTTACATTATTTTAAAATGCAAATAACTATTTAAAATCCTCCCAACAGGAAAATGCTTTAATAAATTACAGTCACAGAATTAAAATATGATATAGTTAGGAAAGTTTTGTTTAAAATTTATGATAATGTTTACTCTTCTTTTATAATGCTCAGTAAAAAAATCCTTTTATGTTGTTTCAAAAAAAGATAGATGCAAAATTAGAAAGAGAATGTAGACTATACATGTAAAATACAGAAAATATTATAGCTACATGTTATAACTATGTGTGAGTTGTGGAAATACAAACATTTTCATTTTCCTTATTAAATTCTATATGTTTTATACTGTATCATCCCTCTATTTTATACTCAGAAAGGATAGCCATAGATGAGGGAAGAGTGCGGAGATTAACTATCCAGGGAAACAAAAATTGAACTGTTACTTTCCTTTCATGTTAGCAAAATTCCCGGTTAGCCAACAAGTGAAAGCACCAACATGTATTCTAGTTATTTTGCTTTTTAATGAAGCTATTAGAGCATATTTAAATGTGAGAGCATCAAAGGAAGCACTTGATGAAGTGTTTGGAGAGCAAACTTTGGTCCTGTTCATCTTTTTCTTAATTTCCTTCCTCATTTTCATCTTTAGTCGTTCAATAACTTCTGTTTCCTGTATCTTTCCAGCTCCCCCCACTGCTCACCCATCCCTCAACAATATCAGGGCTCTGTGACAAGGCGGCAGGGGTTGCATCGAGGCATATTTTGGACATGCATCCTGTGCCATCCTCTTTGCCAACCCTGATGGTGCAAGGAATGAAACCAGATACACTCCCTGTTGTCCTCAAGCATCAGAAGGCCTCCTAGGTGGGTGAAAAAGGATTGTCTACCCGTCGGACACAATACCAGCCACCTCCTCGTTGAAGAAGCAGCGAGTGTCTACAGGCTTGTTTTGTGTCCCTGCCTTCTGCACAGAGCAGCTGGGGTGGCCTTCTGCGGCGGGCCGCCTCTGAGGCATCGCCAGGTGGCACACAGCTGCAGAAACCCAGCATGGGAAAGACGCATGTTTCTTCTTTTTATTTTCAAAGTGAAAGTAACATTAATCGCTTGTTGTGATATAAAGATAGTACAATCTCAGGTGGCAAATTCATGCTGCTGCTGCTAAGAAAACTAAGGAATTGTGTAAAACTCACTCTCAAAAACCATTACTCAGACATAACTACATTTTCCATACTGTTGAGTATTCTTTCTGATGTTTATATGTGGATGCAAACACATACACACACTAACACACGCACTAACATACACACTCACACACACATACACAGACTCCCACACTCCCAACCACACACGCACTCACACACTTACACTGCACACACACACTCCACACACACATGCTCACAAACACACTTAGACACATTCACACACATGCACTCATTCACACACACAAACCCTCACAAACCCTCATATACACACTCACAAACACTGACATTCAGACACACACACACCCTCATACACACACTCAGAAACAACACACTCTCCGCTCACACGCATCACACACTAATACACACAGTCGCACTCCACTCACACATACACACGTTCACACTCACATGCTCTCATAGACACACAAACCGTCACACACTCATTCACACACACACCTATTCACACACCCATTCACACACTCTCACACTCATTCACGTACTCTCACACACTCACACACCCATATTCAGACTCCAGCTTATACTCTTCATGGGACATCGTATTAGCACAGCTCAGCCTTTGTTCCATGTCGGTAATTATAAGTGGATGTCATTCTGCTAACAGACTATTGCCTTCCATGTGAAGCAGAGGTTTGCATTGGAGAGATTTGACTGCTGACAGCAGAAACCGTCTTTCCATGCTAGGATGAAAAATGAGTGCTACTAGCACAAGTTCTGGAGCAGAGTGAAACCACTCCCAGCTGAGGCAGCCAGAAAAGACTTCCTCGCCACTGGTACCATTACACCAGTTCCACAGCACATCTGAACCTCTGCATCTCACTTCTTCCACTAGTACCATGTACTCCAAGGGCAGAGGCAATGCCTTTAAACCCTAAAATGAGTAGTGAAGCTCTGCAGAGAGCCGATGTCACATACAGCTAAGCATCAGAAGGTGATATTGAGAACACACAATTTTGGAGATATTGGCTGTAGATAAGTAATGATCATTGTTGATAGTCCCAGAATTTCCATGCTTGAACTGGCAATTCTGAGAAAGATGTGTCTTTGGTTCCTGGGTCTTCTTTTCTACACTGCCATTTGATTCAGATCAAAAAGCATAAGCTGCCACTGGCCTCCTTCCTTCCCTTCATGCTAGATGAGCATAATCTCACTCTTGTTTTCGTTTCCCCATCTTTGACACATCGCATGCTCCACCTTGTTTGCAGTGATAAGCAGTGTGGAATGGAATGCTGGCTTCCCTGATCAAAGAGGCAAGGCTACTTCTGCAGCAAAGACATTCCAGGAATAGAGGTTCAAAGATTTCATCTGTTTGTCCAACTGTCCCCAACTTAAGCCTAAGGTCCTGCTCCTTTTCAATCATGGCCTCTACTGTAACAAAGGGGACTGGTTCCAACTCTCTGCCTTGGGCCTGAACTTCAGCCACACCTGCTCTGGCTGTAGGAGGTACAATAATCCTTTGTGGCCTCTATGAGGGTTTCTTCACAATTCCTCTTGTGCCTTAAGTCAGGTGTTCAATTCTTAAGCTTGGCTTAAACTGTCATAGCTCTCTGGAACTGTCAGCAGCAGGTGGCCCATGACTGCAGACCCTCCATTATCACAACAGCTACTGTGCACTGGGCTGCCCTGGCCTGGCCACTTCCAGCACCCCATTGCACACGGTGAATCCCCAGCATGTCTTTCCCCCAGCAAAAATATCCTGTGACCACTCACCAGGTATGTCAACAACCTAATTCTAGAGTCTCCTCCTGAGGATATATTTCTGGGGCTACTCCTTGTTCCAATTACTGTATAAATCAGGATCTGGGCAAGAAACGGATGGTATCCACAAAACATCCAAGTGCAGATCGTTGGTTGGAAAAGCAGTTTATAAGGCATAAGTATAAATAATGCTCCAATAAGAGATGATAAGTCTGAGAGATGCCCAGGCATAACAACAGTTAGGACAATGACAATTTTGGCTTGGAGTGACAAGAGGAGGAAGTGTTTTCACCAGAGGCTGGGGAGAGCTGGAGCCATGGAGACCTATCCAACAGGAGCTGTGGCCATAGAAGAACACAACCAGTGCCAGACCCACAGTCAGGCAAGATCAGATCAGCCTGACATCTTTATCTCTATACCAACCCACAGTTTCCTGCTGATGCCCATTGTCTGAATCCACCCTGAAGCCAGCATGCAAGGAAACCCAGTGATGCAGTCTAAATGTCAGCCTCCCACACACAGCAGAGTGCAGGATCAACCTAATGGGGCAAGTGGAGAATAATCTGCACCTGTATTAGGAGAAAGAATGAAAATTAGTGGGTAATTTTCATGGGCTATTCCTGAAGTTGATGCACATCCATTGTCCTGCATTTCACAGGTTGGAACTCAGCCACATCTCAAGGGAAGAACTAAAACCCAGTCTTGTGTACCCAGCATCAGAGGCTCTAGTGAATGACTAGCCAGTCTCTGCCATGGATATTTTCCAATATCTTTACTCCAAAGTTTGAGTGAAAAAGGAAGAGGGGAGGAGATCCACATACAAAGGAAAAGGGGGTGCTCTACTGAATATTCACTGGGCTTGTTGCACTTCTCAAGGCAGGCAAAGGCTGGTAGGGTATTGCTTCACCCTTCTTAGTGTGACGGTGACATGCTTATCTGACAAAATTATAGCAACATGCAGTCAAGTCTTTCAGTAGCCTTTGAGTATCATCATGAAAAACTACATGCTCCTCACAAAGGCACATGTGTATTCAATGACAGAACCCTTAAACTTCCAAAGAAAAGACAGAGGCAGATTCCCAGAGTACAAGTAATCAGGGAAGCAAGACAAATCCCTTGAGATTCTAGTGAGGATGTTGCTGTCAAGGCTGTGTATGAAGAGAGACCTCATGTTTGTTCTCCAGCCCAGCTCCGCATCTCCACAACCACCCCATAGAAGAGCGAAGAGAAAAGGCCACAGCTGCAGTTGGAGACCTTGGACAGCTCCCATTCACGCAGCATTGAGTTTTGCTTCAGGCTCATGCCCAGGCTCAAGCTAACCTTATGATGCTTGTCTTATATTAGAATATTTTTAAAGCTCTCTTTGCGAAATCTGATGTCAGAGTTAGAATGTCAACTGCTTTTCAAAACGTACGTAATTTGATGCCAGATTTTTTAATGTCAAGCATAATCACAGATATCATCCACATATGCCCAGAGAAGCTGCCCAAAGGAAACTGAAACCATATTGCTAACAACACTGACTGTGGCAAGAAAACGTAATCAACAAAGGCATCTTGAGATTAGGAAAGTTGAAACCTCAGTGAGGCTGTTTCTCTGTAAAAAAGAACTCCAAAGACCCACAACACAGTGGGACCTGTCCACAGTCCCAGTCTAACTGATGGTATGAAAGCATTGTTTCTCTCTAAAGCATTCTCAGCTCTAAGCAGTATTCAAGGGCACCTTTAAAAGCAGTGCACGTGTCAGATGAGCATCAGGGCAGCTCAGCCTGCTGCCCACGGTGCTGTTGTGGGTGATGAAGACATAGGATAGTGCTAAGCCAGAGAAGGAAAGGAGAAAGAGCATAGCTGAAGCCAAGACCCAAGGGTGAATATATTTTGAGAATCACTCTGTGTTGGTTTCCATTGGATTTCCTGACTGTGTGGAAAGATGGTGCTTTGTCTCTCTTGGGCAAAAGCTGAACAGAAATAGACTTATCTGCATTATGCCAAGTGCCTGAGGACTTCTAAAGTCCATGTCTGTTTCCATGAGAGGTGAGTGGTGCTGGTTAAGAGTTGCCAGAATGTGGAGAGAGAGGAAAGTAGAGGGGGAAGACGATGTGCCTGCAGGAAGCAGGGTAAAGTTGAGGTGAGGGGTGGGCTGGCGAGTGAAGGGAGTTTGCTATAGAGTACGAGGGAAAGGCGAGCACATGAGGAAGAGCAATCTTTCCAATAATCAGGACAAGCAGGACGTGCTTGCATCTCCAGCATTGCAGTGGCTGCTGAATGCCACTGGGGCATTCAGTATGACCACCCACACCCAGGCACGCGTGAGCAGGCAGTGTGTATTTCAGCACAGATAATGGTTTTGGGTGTGTATAGAGGAAAAAAGCAAATCATTTCCTCCTCTTACTATACTCTCTGCACTCTCAATACATCACATCTGACATCAGTTATGTAAGTATCTGCCACACCAAGCAATTCCTCAATTCTCTGTGGACACCAGTAGAGCGTCTTACAGTTTAACTCAATTCTGGCGCTATCTCCTTGTGGTAGCATCAGATCCTGCAGGTTAAGGTCTCAGGTTCACAAAGCTTCCCCCACTTCAGACGCCAGTCACAAACAGCAGGACCCTAGGCTACCTGCAACTTCTGTCTGACTTGCCTACAAGTCGGAGGTCCCCACAGCACCCACTTTATGTCTGATAATTTGCTATGGAGGCTCACTGAACTCAAGCAAACATTACTATTATTGGTTTGTTATAAAGCATGCAAATCAACAGCTAGGTGAAGAGATACATAGGGTGAGGTTTGGAAGGGTTCCAAGCACAGCAGCCTCTGTCCCAGTGGAGTTGGGGTGCACGACCACCTCACAACATGTGGATGTCTGCAGCATCCCAAAAGCTCCCAGAATCCCATTGTTCAGGGATTCTTATGGAGGCTTCATCATCTAGGTATGACAGATTATTAACTCAAACTCCATGTTTCTCCCTTTCCCTGAGGATGGTAGGAGGAGGAAATTGAAAGCTCCAAGCTTCTAATCATGGCTTGGACTTTCTGGTGATCAGTCCCTATCCAGGAACCATGAAGAGTTGCCTAAGAACAAGAGATGCGGCCGAGCACGGTGGCTCACGCCTGTAATCCCAGCACTTTGGGAAGCCAAGGTAGGTGGATCACCTCCTGAGGTCTGGAGTTCGAGACCAGCCTGACCAACATGGAGAAACCCCGTCTCTACTAAAAATACAAAATTAGCTGGGCATGGTGGCGCATGCCTGTAATTCCAGCTACTCGGGAGGCTGAGGCAAGAGAATCGCTTGAACCCAGGAGGCGGAGGTTGCAGTGAGCCGAGATTGTGTCATTGCACTCCAGCCTGGGCAACAAGAGCAAAACTCCATCTGAAAAAAAAAAAAAAAGAAAAAAGAAAAAAAAAAGAACAAGAGATCCTCCAGTCACCCAGGAAATTTCAAGGGATTTAGGAGATCTGTGCCAGGAACTGGCTTCAAAAACCAAATATTAGAACAAAAGATTCTGCTAATATCTCTATCTACAAGGGTTTTAGGAGCCTTGTGTCAGAAATGGGGAATAGATTATATGCATAGTTTTATTATTCACAGGGTTGAATGTATGTTTATAGTAGAAGAGAAATATCTATGGTTGGTGGTAGAAACCAAGGTGTTTAGCATGCTCTGAGACAGGAAATGCAGGCTTTCATAGCCTATGCTGTTCCTTTCCTGAACACCCAAGCAATGCATCAGGTACAGAGCAAAACACCATCTGGGTACAAATGGCAATTCCCTAACTTACCTTTCTTTTCATGAATAGGGTAGGTGCACCCTTGACTAGTTAACCATACCCACAAATCCAGTACCTAGATCTGCATTCGTTTCCTCTAAGGGCCATCTCAAAGTACAGAGCTGCTCACCTCCCTTTAGAGAATCCAGTTTAAGGAACACGTATTGTAATCCCGGAAAGCGTCCTAGAAACTCACAAATAGGTGGAACTGAACACTTCTCCCAGGACTTACTGGATTTGACAAATCTAATTCAAGATTGTAGGAAACATCTTTTCTCTAGTGGGTTGCTGTTGAAAATTGAAACAACTTCTCTAGTCTCATCACAGTTTGAAAAAAAATCCCCCTGAGGCTCAAGGAGTTTTAACTAAATTCACTCAGAAGTCTCAAAATAACCACTGCTGTGAGTTGCATGTGCTCGCATGCTTCCAGTGGCTAACACTGAATTAACAAGCCGACTCCCTGTGGAGGCTGTGACTAGTTGGCCATGTAAGTTGAGTCCAAGGGACTCATCTGAGCTGTTTCCGTAAAAGACAAACAGTCTTATAAATAAAATAAATGAACCACACGATAAACATTTCTGGCCAGAATCTGGAGCTTGAATTTTTCTAAACAATCTCTCAGGAAGGTAATTTTCAGGTGAAGACATGATGACAACATATCCCCTTAAAAGTGACAAAAACATATGAACTATTGGTCACTCTGTATGAATCCATCATTATTTTTGGCCACATCAGTAAAGAAACTAAAAACTTCAGAGGAACAAGATGATCTAAAGCTGGTGAGAATATTAGGAGTTTAAATGATTTTTTCAACGTAAGAAACTGCTGGGAAATGTACCTGGACAATCACGTGCATGTAGAGACTCCAGCTGCACATATTCAATCTGTCATTAGAAGGAAGCCCTTCCAGACAGCACCCTCATCATCAAATGAAAAAGCACCTCCCTGGGGCCCGTTGTCTGCTCTGTCTCACTGACGGGCCTGACGATTTCTCCATGGTAGAAGCTAGACTAAATTCTTATCACCTGCCTCCCCAGAAGCTACCCCAGCACCTCAAGCAGCCAGGGCATTCTGTGTTTCCCAATTCCAGGATTGTGTATGGTTCAGCACATCCACTAGGGACTAAGCCCTTTACAACAGCACTCACTGAGGGATGCTGTAAACTGGGTGTGGTAAGAAAAAATCCTATGTTTTTCTGTTTGTTTTGTTCCTTGGCCTTCAGCATTCATTTATTTTCTGGGGATCATATTCATATTTTCCTCTGGGAAAAGAAATGCACCTTGACTCTCAGCCCATGTGCACCCAAGACTGGAGACTGAATTGCTTCAAGGATAACCATAAGACTGGATCAGAGCCAGTGAATGCAAAGATAGGCATTCAGGGGGACCTGGGACTCTTGTTCCTTCCTGCTGGATGCCAGGACCTCTATCAGAATGACAGAAATGAAAAAAAGTGACAACACCAAATGCTGGTGAGGATGCAGAGGAATGGGGTCCTTCGGACATTGCTGGTGGAAACACGAAATGGTGCAACCACTGTGGAAAACAGTTTAGCAGGTGGTTTTAAAAAGTGCATAACATGTCAATTGGTACATTTTAGCAGATGTTAAAATTAAGAACTTCTGTTGTAGTGGTGCAAAAATCAGTGGTGCCCTTCTATTGCCTTGTTTTATACATTCTTTTAGAAAATGTCAGATTTCCAATTGAACTAAACTGTGGACCTATTAATTTAATGGTTTTGTCACAGCTTTTGGTTTCTGCCTTCCTCCAAATCACTTGCACTGAGGATTTCTGGGTGGTTATGGGAGAGCTCTGAGGTCCTGATGGCCCACTTCTTTCTCCAGGAAGGTCAGTCAATATCCCTGGGCTTGAGGTCCACATCCAGTGAGACCTTTTTATCTATGACACAGGTGGTGGCCATCAGTCCCGTGATCTTGCGGTTAACCCTTAGACATGCTGGGGAGCAGCAATGCTGCACGAAGCCTGGGCACACTGGCTGGAGCTTTGAGGTTGAGAGAACAGCTGGCTACTACATGCTCCCCAGCCTTTTTCATCATCAGTGCTGGACCATGGACTGACATGGAGGTACACCTCAGTATCTCTGGGGGTCAGGAGAATGTGAACAATAGAAGGAGAAGCAGAAGACCAGCAGGGTCTTACTTGAACGACAACCAGGGGGCCATACTAAACTCTCCCTGGGGTGGTGATTCCAGTCCATCTTCAAGCCTCACAAAGGGCCCTCCCCGGCCTGTTCGTGTGTTGTTCAAAGCTGCCATGAGGCTAAACACGTACGTACCCAGAGAGCTTAACCAGACCATGGTAAGTGGGACTCAAGTGATGACCGGTTTGGGTGCTATCTTAGTCTATTCAGCTGCTATAACAAAATGCAATAGACCAAGGGGATTACAAACAACAAAAATGTATTCCTCATAGTTCATGAGGCTGGGAAATTCACAGTCAAGGGGCTGGCAGATTCGGTGTCTGGTGAGTGTCGACTGCCTGGTTCACAGAATGGCACCTTCTCACTGTGTCCTCATACAGTGGGCAGGGCCACAGAGCTCTCTGTTCCTGACATAGGGGCAGTAATTCCATTTTGGGGGCTTCATCCTCATGACCTAATCACCACCCAAAGACCCCACCTCCTAATACCATCACCTTGGAGGTTAGGATTTCAACATACAGGTTTTGGAGGGACTCACATGTTAAGTCTGGTGCAGGTGTTGATCACCTGCCACATACTGGATGAGCCTGGCTGCACATCACACTGGGGTGGCATCCATTAACTAGCGTCCTAGCCTTGGGGATGACAGCACTTTACGATGGGGGGAAAGAGATAACACCTGAAAGACAGCACAAGGCCATGCGGGCCAAAGCACAAGTCCATCAGCCATTGGTGGGCCCATCCCAGGAGGCCTTCACTGTATCACGGATTGGTTGCATAGCCAGGAAAACCTAGTAAAAGGTGACCAAGCCTCCTTGGGAATGGGTGGGCTATCCTTTTGATCATCTACTTCTTACCTCATGAAGGGGGAGATTCCCATTCTAGTGTTATGGGGATGGCTGAATCCAGGACACTAACCCTGGACACAAGAGACAGACAGCAATTTATTAGTCACATACACACATCCCAGAGTGTGGGAGACACCACATGCCGTGCACAGCCAGACGCAGGTTGCTCTTGGGAACAGAGTGGACCACCAGGAGCTATGGGAGGCAGGCTTTGTTGTAACAGGAGGGTGGGGAGACCCTAGTTCCCATGGGAGGATGTGATGGGCTTGTGTGAATAATTCCATGGGCTGCAGGGAGCTGAAGCCCGCTACGCAGGGATGAGGAGGGTGGTGCCTGGTCCCTGAGATAAGCTGGGTTGTCTAGCATTGAGAACTTATCCATGGGAGCAGAGTAGGGAGAGGACCTTGCAGTGAGGCCATACAAACTCCTCCTGATTTTACCACGTGTCAAGGCAGCACGTAATACTAATTGGAGCCTTAAACCACACTTAAGCCTTCCAAATATAACTATAGATTTAACTGCATACACAAAGGGGTGCATTTGAGAAAGTCTTTGCCAAATTATACTCAGAGCAGGCTAGAATTGAAGAAAAAAACAATATCTTTCAAGCTGTTGCTACGATGCATAAAACCAATATCCTTGCAAAATGTCCGTATTCCATCAGCATTTCGTCTGCAGCAGGAAGATAATTGGCCTCGAATTCACAGTACAGCTGCAGCAGTAGGGGTCAATTGGACAATCATTAACCAAGCTTTCATGGCCTGTGTCTGGGTGAGCAGAGGGCCCGAAACCATCAGGCACGCCTGACCAGGATGGGCTCAGTGACGATCACTATCCTGGGCACCAAGGCTAAAATCTGTTACCTAATCTGCTGCCACACTCCACCTCCCAGTGGGGAGCAGAAGCGGTCAGTATAGAAGTGAGAGCCACGGCATGATTATTTATGGATCTCAACAGAACAGGGCCCAGCAAAAAATGAGCAAAATAATGTTTCAGCAAGTACTGGCTTCTTAAAACGAGCCAGTCAAAGATGGCTCCTTCCCCTTTGAACACCATGCGTGGTCCTGCAGGCCTCATGCCTCCAGTCAGAAGCAGGACCAGCATGCCCAGAGCCAATCACAGTCATCAGTTTGCTGCTGCAGAGAGGGTCATGTGCCTGCCCAGCAATGTGCTAAGCCCTTGATTCGTGTCCCTCTTTTTCCACTAGGCAACTGTACAGTGTTAATTGGAAAAGTAAAGGAGAGTGCTGCTGCGGCTGCCTTGAATGTCATTTTCCCTGTCACTCCACCAGGCTGTGGTGGAGTGGCAATTAGAGAGGACTGGGAGGGAAGCGCAGCTCCCAGAGGCCAGTGCTCTGCCACAAGGCAAGTGAACAAGGGGAGGAAATGCAGTATTTCTTCCCCATTGGCAGCCAAGGAAAACTCTGTAAAAAGGGACCATGAAAAGCTAAGTGCCACACAAGGGGAGTAGCTACAGGGGTACATGGGGACCTAGAGAGAGCTAATGGAGCAATAATGGGAACAGAAGGCTTGACATGCAGCACACATCCCGGGCTCACTGTGAGCCTCTGGACACCTGCGGTGTCATGAAGGGAACACAGCACATCAGGGCCAACACCTTGGAGCAGCCACCAGGAGGGATTGAAGCCAGAGACATGGTTTACAGCTAGCTCGTATTTACAAAAAGCTTTCAACATAGAGTATATGTGGCATGTATACACAATGGATACTACTCAGCCATTTAAAAAAATGAAATCTGGTCATTTGCAGCAACATGGATGAACCAGGAGGACATTCTGTCAAGTGGAATAAGCCAGGCACAGAGCAACAAACACTCCATGTCCTCACTCACTTGTGGAATCTATAAACACTGAGCTCATAGACGGACAGGGTGGAATATGGGTTACCAGAGGCCGAGAAGGGTTGGCGGAGGAGACAATGGGGAGAGAGATTGGTGAACACGTACACAAGTACAGTTAGATGGGAAGATGGGTGGAATAAGTTCCTGTGTTCTATGGCACAGCACGGTGACTATAGAAAGTAATGTTACAGTGCATATTTCAACAGAAGAAGATTCTGAATGTTCTCGCCACAAAGGAAAATGTCGAGGTAATGATTATGCTAAATATTATGATCATGACATAACGTATACATGTATCAAAACATCACACTGTATCCCATAGAAAGGTACAAATATTATGCATCAATTAAAAACAAAAAAACAAAAAGGAAACTAGGAGGGAAGCCTGGGACAGTTTTGCCTTTGCAGCCCTCAGAAGGAACCAACGTTGGCGCCAACTTGGTCTTGGACTTCCAGGCTCCGGAACTGGAAGGCAATAAATTCCTGTTGCTTAGACCAAAAAATAAAAATTAAAAAATTAAAGTTTAAGATTAGGGTAATATGCACATGCATTTCCATACCAAAGGAAGCCAACCAGCTTGGACATGCCTGATAGTTTTCTTAGCTCCAACAACAGTTGTGAATTTCCAGGTTCCTTGCCCGTGATGCAGGCCGATGGCATCCTCTACTCAGGTAGACTTCCTGGCCTCCTGGTCCAGGAGAGGGAATGCTGTCAGCTGGTTACCAGCCTCAAACGGCCTCCCAGAAGGTCCCTTTTCTTGACTCTCTTATTTTCTTTCTCAGAGGTAGCTGAGCACTTACTACACGCCTAGGGAAACTGTCACAAGCAGGGAGCGGCATTCCTGCTCACAGGCCAATTACAGGGATGTACATGTGCTCACGGGGAACTGGCCTGGCAGGGGCGGGGCTAGCTGAGGGACCCCACGAGGGTCTCAGAGGAGTCCTGAGGTTTTTGGCCTCAAGCAAGGGGACCTCAAGCAAGGGGACCTCAGCAGAGACCCCAATGCACTGACAGAAGTAAAGTCAATACATAAAAAAGAATGCAGAGCAATGTCAGTGCCCTCCTATTGGAAGTGGGGAAAGCATTCCAAGGTGACTTCTTCCCAGGGGCATGCACACCAGGACTCCCATGTGAGCGCCATGTGGCCTGCACTGTGCACCTTCCCCAGAGTGTGCTGGGCACCGAGGCCGTGATGGCCAGCAGAGCAGCACAGCTCCTGCCCTCGGATCGCCCATCACTTATGGACTCAATAAAATAATAACAAAAATACAGGTACAACCCTGATGGCAATTGACACAGAGACATATAAGACCCTGAAGTCCTGCCATCAGAGGGTGGACCCTGTCTGGGAGATCGGCAAGGTGCCTCTGTCCCAGCTGAGACCTCAGGATGTGAGAGAGAATGAAGCACAGCCAGATGGGAACGGAAGGAGGATCAGCACCTGCAAAGGCCCTGTGGTGGGAAGGCCAACACGAAAAAACCAGGTGGAAACAACTGCGAGGCTGAAGCCCAAGCTGGAGGTGCACCGGCTGGGCCATGAGTTAGCTGGTGTGGATCCATGCGGGGTGGTTGCATCAGGGAAACTGACCATAAGCAGTGGAGCTGTGGTCCCTCAGGGAGGCTGGCTGATTCAGGGAAAGAAGAAAATTATCTAAGAGGAGGAAGACAGGGTGCCCGGAGGCCTCAGGGTGGGACAGCAAGAGGCAGACACTGAGGCATCTTAACTTGGTGCGTGGGAAACAAGGAGATATTTGCACAATGAGAGGGCAGAGGAGTGGCCTCTGACTGCGAGCTTGCATAGGGTATGCATGTGTATTGTGTGCATGGGGCACTGAGCCTTGGTGTTGAGCCAGGTGGACACGGCAAGAGCTCTCTCCAGCACAGCAGAGTGTGCCCAGCTGCGACTTCCTGAGATGTGAAGAAGACTTGAAAGCGTTAGGAATAGTCGCAGCTTTCTGTTTCCATAAGCTCTGTCTGAGGCTTTATTGAAAGAACTGAACTCTATTTATGGTCTCCCTAATGTCAATCTGCACACTTAGGCAAAGTGTTTTCTGTTTCCCTGGAACACACAACACTTGTCAATTGTCCCTAAGCCCATCAAGCACAAAGCCACCTCAAGTCTTAAGCTTTTACTTAACGTTATAAAAACGTTATTTATTCTCAAATTATTCTATAAATTTAATATAATAATAAAAACTCGCAGCTGGAATTCTTGAGAAACTGAAAACACTTATACTAAAATTACGTGGAAGAATGAATACCCATGACAAGCCAAGTAACTTTGAAAATGCAATTACAAAGTGTGTATGTGAAATATTATGACATTAAATTTTTTTGATATTGGACTTGTATTTCTGTTTTGAATTCCAGGTATATATTTGTATCTGCATTTTTTAAAATTCATCTTGGTTTCAAAAGGAACCCTTTTGCATAACAGTGGAACATATTCATGCCAGGGAGCATTTCAGATCCTCTTGAGAAGCAAGCTTACTTGTCTTCAGAAAAGGAGCTTTGTAGCTTTCAGCCCAGTGAACAAGTGGGCTAAAAAGGCAATATTACCATTTTAAATGTGAATAGACAGTCAGCAACCACCCCTCCACACTTTATGTTCAATTTTGAAATGCCACACAATTAATCTTCGAAAGCTGTTTTAAAACACGCATTTATAAAGAAAGACACACAGGTGGGAGGTGCAGTTAAGGACTTCACAGAGTCAGCTGGGGACTATTTTTCTGAGCCAGAGCTCTGACATAAGAAGGTCTGGACAAAAGTCCTGTGCTCTAAGACCATGCTTCCCTCCTCAGAGAATCAGCATGAAAACAACAAAAAGAGCCCCACAGATTTTTTTCCTTTGTGCAGCAATTTTTTAAAAATGCATGAACAGAATGAATGCCACCATTTTCTCTCTCTCTCTCTCTCCCTCTCTCTCTCTGTGTGTGTGTGTGTGTGTGTGTGTGTGTGTGTGTGAATGGAGATTATTTCTCCTGTTATTCATCTGCCTCCATCCCCTGACCACAGTGGAGTGGCAGTAACAGAGATGGAAGCATAGGGAGTTGCTGTGGTTTGAGTTTGTGCTCACCAAACTCCACACTGAAATGGGATCCCCAATATGATGGTGTTGGGAGGTTGCCAGCCTAGTGTGAGGCATTTGGGTCATGAGGACAGATCCCTTATGAATGTTACTATCTTCTCATGGTAGTGAGTGAATGCTCACTACAATGAGACCAGGTCAGTTTTCCTAAGAATGGATTAACTCCCACCAGAGTGGGTTGTTACAAAGCCAGGTTTCCCCTCGGTTTTTGCTTCCTCACAAGTGTTCACTTCCCCTTTGACCTTCTCTGCCATATTGTGATGCAGCACAAAAGCCCTCGCCAGAAGCCAGGGCCATGCCCTTGAACTTACCAGCCTGCAGAATCATGAGGTAAATAAACCTCTTTTCTTTACAGATTACCCAGCCTCAGCTATTCTATAATAACAACACTAAATGGACTAAGACAACAGCCAAAGGAAGAAGAGCCCTGGGATTCATCCTGCATCCACTCAACCCCTTATCTTACTTGTCTGAGCCTCTCAGAGGGAGATGAATTAATTCACCAATTACAGGGCTCCCTTGAGAATTTGCTACGTGTCACACACTCTAAGTATTGCAAACCTAAAAAGCTGGGCCTTATAAATAAAATTGGTACTTGCAAGACATGGAAGAAAATGATGAACACCCCATCTCATGGATTTAGAGCTTTGAAAGACCCAAAGAACCAAGATTATGGTTCCAGATCTGGCTGAGCATTATAACCATCAAGAATACTACAGATTAATTTTACAGATTGCCCAGAACCAACTCAAGGCACTGAATATGTCTAGGTTTCCATTGAAAATTACTTTTCATACTAAGAACCCAGAAGATCCCATATTGAATGACAAGAGATCACCAGTTGACGCCAAGGCTGAGATGACAGAGATGCCAGAACTTTCTGATAAAGGAAAAACGCGGGATCATAAAAATACTTCCATGAGCAGTTGTAAACACGCTTGAAGCACACAAAAACAGAAACACAGAAAGCCTCAGCGAAAAAAGAGAAGGCTTAAAGAGAAACTAAGTAGAATTTCAGAACTGAAAAACACAACCAAAATAAGAAGCTTGGTGAATGAATTTAAAGGCAGAATGGAGGAGACCGAGGAGAGAATCAGAAAACTTGAAGATAGAACAATAGAATTACCTAATGCAGACAGCAGAGGAAACAAAAGAGAAGAAAAATGAACAGTGCCTAGGAACCTATGCAAGGGCCAAGTAAAAGATCTAACATTTGTGTCATGGGAATCCCTTATCACTGCCAGATGAGGTGGTAGCTATGGCCCCTACATGGTCTCTACCAACATTCTGTATATGTACGGGTTGTGTGGGGTGGGGGATGTTCATTTCCAGCTGGCAAAGGATCAGTGCCCTAGCTCCCTATGTGACCTTCTTTGATACACCATGGTGGGGGATTGGGGCCCCTCATTACAGCCTCTTGAAGGTAGAAATCAAGGCTGCCCATAAGCTTTTGCTAGTGTGGGCTGTGGTAGGGCCATAGTTTGTCTGTGGTGTTGGCTGGAGTAGAACACTTATTGTCTTAACGTTTTCTGTCTTGCTAGGTTCCCCTTTTTCCTGGTCCTCTTGCTAGAGACAGCAGAGGGGTGCGTGTGTGTGTGTGTGTGTGTGTGTGTGGTCTATGCTCATTGGGGTTTCTGGGTTGCTGGCTTCACCAGGGTATGGCCTTGGGATACAAAAGGTAAAATGAAGCTCAGGGAACTCATTGGTGTGCTATTGTTCTTCAAGTTCCCTTACTGATCTGTCTTCCTTTACCATTCAGTCTTCTTATGTTCACTGTCCTTAGGAGGAGGACTAGAGAAAAGAATTTCTACTCCATTTTTTGGAAGCGGAACTTAAAAGATTTTTTAACAATTCAGAACCCTTGTTATAAACGTGAAAACTCATATACCTCCCTAGAGTTTCAGATAGTCTCTTCTCTGGTGGGATTGTTTTTGCTTCTCCAGTCCCCACTCAGAGTCTTTGCCCACTGACAATCATTCTTTATGATTTTGCATTATGTCAGAAACATAACAGACAATCTTACCTAATTCTGAACACAAACAGATTATATTCTAATAATTAACATGAGTCTTAACTTATGCACACATTCCTAGCAATAGTGTCATGTCCTTGGGGACGGCTGGAGGTCACACCTCTTTTCCACTCTTTGAAAGCTGTCATCCCTGAAGGTTCCCTTTCCTTTCAAAATTCAAGGCTGTATTTATTGGAGGATGTGTGATTTGTCCTTATCTTGCCAGCATTAAGAAGAGAATCTCAATTCCAAAATGGAATTATTGGGCTGCCAAGCCCAAGCAGGAGAAAACACAATGTGATATTAATTTCTTTAGAACTTAAAGCTGTGCATCATTTAAGGATAACATCTTTAATAATCAATCATCTTCTGTGTCAAGTCTGACTTTATGGTTTAAAGGACGTCACATGTACTGTGATCTCATCCCTGCTCACGGCCCAGTCAGAGGAGCCATTGCTACCATACCCATCGGCTAGAGAACATTGTCAAATCTCAGGTAATAGAAGCCATTTGACCTTCTAGTAACACAGAGAGGAGTCTGGCCTGGAAGACATTTTTTGCCCAACCGTTCAGGAGTCTTTCAACCAAACTTGACTTTCCCCTGTATGTGGATCCAAATTGGACCTACCTGTTTCCCAGGTGTCTGTGTGGTTCTCAACCTAGGACAGCTTTGCCACCTGGAGCGCATTTGGCAATATCTGGAGACATTTGGGGCTGTAAAACTGGGAGGATGCTCCTGACAACTAGAGGGTAGTGGACAGGAATGCTGTTGAACATCCTGCACCACACTGGGCAGCTTCCACTGCAGAGATGTGTCTGGTTCAAAACCCAAGGATCAAGATGGAGAAACGCTGCTAGGTGTAAATTATCAGGGGCCTGTTCATGAGAATTGCTCCAAGATACATGTATTAGCCAAGGTTCTCTAGAGGGACAGAACTAATAGGACAGATGTATATGTAAATGGGAGTTTATTAAAGAGTACTGACTCTCACAATCACAAGTTGAGGTTCCACAATAGGCCCTCTGCAAGCTGAGGAGCAAGGAAGCCAGTCTGAGTCCAAAAGCTGAAGAACTTGGAGTCCAATGTTACAGAGCAGGAAGCACACAGCATGGGAGAAGGCTGTAGGCTGGGAGGCTAAACCAGTCTAGTCTTTTGATGTTCTTCTGCCTGCTTTTATTCTGGCTGCACTGGCAGCTGATTAGATGGTGCCCACCCAGATTGAGGGTGGGTCTGCCTCTCCAGGTCCACTGACTCAAATGTTAATCTCCTTTGGCAACACCCTCACAGACCCACCCAGGATTAATATTTTGCATCCTTCAGTCCAATCAAGTTGATACTCAATGTTAACCATCACAATACACAACACCCGTTCCCCAGCATCATTCCCCAAACCGATTTTTTGTAACACTGGTTTTCAATAGCCTCCAAAAATGGGGAAGGGCATAGCCAAACTATGTGGGAAACCCTCCAAAATACATGCTTCTTTTAGAGATTTTCAGTGCTCATGAGCATTAAACAGACATGTAAGAATCCTCTTAAAAAGAAAAAAAAAACTTTCTATTTGTTCAGTGCATCATTACCCAAAATAATGTGTTCCTGAACTCCCCTTGTCCCTGCTTATTGTTCTGTGTAACACAAATTAGCATCCAAATGACCTTCAGAAAATGCTTTAAATAAAGTTTTCTAACAAGAGTGGTCATTATCAGTATTGTTATTTTAAGGAAATTTTCATTTTAACATCTATAGGAAGTACTGCAATGAGAGATAAAATCATCAAATACAGAAAGTCTATTAACCTTAGTTCTAAATTTCTACTAAGGTGCTATTGTAAGAAAAAAAAAAAGAGAAAAAAGAGCTTAACACCTCACCTCTGATGTTATTTTCCATCTTTAAAAAATTGCTTTCAGCCCACCATACTATCCTAAGTATCATTTGTTTTCATCACTGTGAGAAACCAAGACATCAGGACATTAGGAGCCTGCCCTTCTTGGTTCCACCATAAACAGCACACATCTAGTAAACTAACAGTATTAAATCTCAAAGTAAAGATCTATTTATGAATTTATTTAAAAATTTTTAAATATAATAATGGCCCAATACAGCTAGGTAGGAGGAATCAGTTCTAGCATTCTATAGCACTGCAGGTTGACTATAGTTAACAATAATGTAGAGTTTCCAATAGCTACAAGGAGGATATTGGATGTTCCCGTCACAAAGAAGTGATCAATGTTTCAGTCGATATGCTAACCACCCTGATCTGATCACCATACATTATATGTATTGAAACATAACTATGCAGCCCATGAATATGTACAATTTGTCAATAACTAATGGCCCAGCACAACTGAGAGAAGTAAAAGAAATTTGAAATCATGCATAATTATAGAACCAAAGCAAAATGCTCTATCCTTTCAGCGAACATCTTCTAGTTAACCAAAGCATTGTATGCGCAAACAATATTCAACGTTAAGAGGTTAATTACACTTTCTACAAACATTAGAATACTATGTAGCCATTAAAATGGTGATTAGGGATTTATAATAATGAGCTGACTCCAGAAAGATAATTGTCAACACATGGTTTAGCTTCAAAAGAGGTGGGTCTTCGAACAGAAAACATAATCAGATACTATTACTGTGAAACTGTTTTTTATCTGGGGTGGTGGCTCACACCTGTAATCCCAGTGCTTTGGGAGTCTGAAGCAGGAGGATCAACTGAGCCCAGGAGTGAGCATTTACAGTGAGCTATAACTGATTGCGCCACTATGCTGCAGCTTGGGCAACAGAGCAAGACCCTGTCTCAAAAATATGAAATAAAACGAAATAAAATAAAAGATAAAATAAGCTACTTTAGCAGAGGAAAGTCAGAAACAATAGAAGCATTGAGTTCTTCCACCATTAAAACAGCTTCTAACAGTTTTGTCCCCCCAGCTGAATTCGTTGGCAATGAGAAAAATCTTACCTGTGTCCTTTCAAAATCTTTCAAAGACTGGCCAATCTTGGGTTTTGTCATTCTTCACAATTAAAACAAGTTGCTCCTCTTTTTCCTGGGGCAGCCATAATGCAGCCAGCACCCCCACCATCAGGGTGTCATCAACCTGCGCACCAGGCCCTTCCCATTTAAAGTGGGCTTTGCAGCAAGGCAGCTAAGGATGGCTCTATTCTGTGTCAGCATCATTCCACCAACTTCAACAAAGACACTTAGCCAAAATGCAGGCTTTCATCCTTTTGTGACTTTCTGTATCATTCTCTTGTATCAAGCCGTTCGTCAAACTCCACTTCATCTGCCACCATCAGATCTACTCCATCTTGCCCCTACTGTGTCCATAGCTGGCTCCTTCCAGTGCTTTTGTAGCCTGGCTGCCTTCAAGAATAGAGCCACAAACCTTTACTGTGAGTGTTACAGTTCTCAAAGGTGGCACTGACCCAAAGACTAAACAGCAGCAAGATTTATTGCAAACAGCAAAGAACAAATCCTTCACAACATGGAAAACGACCGGGACAGATTGGTGCTGCTGGCTGCAGTGGCCAGCTTTTATTCCCTTATTTTACCCCGCCCACATTCTGCTGATTGGTCCATTTTACAGAGTGCTGATTGGTCCATTTTACAGAGTGCTGATTGGTCCATTTTACAAACCTCTAGCTAGCCACAGAGCGCTGATTGGTGCGTTTTTACAGAGCACTGATTGGAACATTTTACAAACGTCTAGCTTGCCACAGAGTGCTGATTGGTGCATTTTACAATCCTAGCTACAGAGTGCTGATTGGTGCATTTTACAATCCTCTTGTAATACAGGAAAGTTCTCAGAGTCCCCACCCGACCCAGAAGTCCAGCTGCCTTCACCTCTCACTACCACGAAAGTAGTAGAGCTTGGGCTTGGCTGCCATGACTCCTGGCTCAGGGAGTCATGGACACAGATGAAGAGATGTGCAGGGTGACATATGGGGGAAGATGCCTGGATTTCCTGTGCCCCCCAGGTACCACCCTCCAGATACCTCCAGCTGATCAGCTAACTGGAAGCTCCTAATTCTTTTTTTTAATTTTAACAATTTTTTCCATGAACTAATTGCTTAGTTGCTCAGAATGTAAAATTTTTCTATTTTGATACAGATTTTTACATAAATATTTGACAAATTCACATTTCAAAAACAGGTATTAAAATTTCTATTACTTCTCACTTCAATATTATGCCAATGATATTTAATCTTTGTCGTTCTAATGAGTAAAAACAAATGTTCAATTTTTTCACCTTAACTGATGGTGAACAAGTGAATATTTTCATAGGTAGTAATTATTTAAAGTCTGTGCTGATACATAAAAGAGACTGTAGCAAAGGAAGCAGCAAATATATACCCAGTTAATATTAATTATTCAATAGCTCATTCTAAGTTTGTGATAAAGAAAAGCATAATAATAGGAACTTTTGTGATAACTCTTTCCACAATGTGTAAGCTTTGGTTCAGTCAGAGAAGAACAGAATTTTAGATGATATGAAATCATAAACTGTCTTTAAAATTCAAATCCACCAGCAGACAGATGAGAACAATCAGGTTCAGAGAGGTGTGATGACTCACCTCAGCACATGCTGGGCCAGCAACCCAGCAGGCACTGTGCTCACCATGCCACAGCTGCCCTCAGCGTGAGGGGACTCATCCTCGCCTCCAAAGACAACATTTAACGACAGCACAATGAGTGCCACGAATCTGATAAGCTAAGGGGACCATTTAGCAGTTTCTGGTTTCTGGACTATTCTTAATGGCCATGTGTTAAAAATCAAATTTCCATGAACAAAGCCAAAGCCAACTGTCACTTTTATGAAATGAATTTTGGGATATAGAAATAAATACGGGCCGGGTGCGATGGCTCACGCCTATAATCCCAGCACTTTGGGAGGCCGAGGCAGGCAGATCACGAGGTCAGGAGATCAAGACCATCCTGGTTAACATAGTGAAACCCCGTCTCTACTAAAAATACCAAAAATTAGCCAGGTGTGGTGGCGGGCACCTGTAGTCCCAGCTACTCGGGAGGCTGAGGCAGGAGAATGGCGTGAACCCAGGAGGCAGAGCTTGCAGTGAGCTGAGATCGCGCCACTGCACTGCATCCAGCCAGGGTGACAGAACGAGACTCCGTCTCAAAAAAAAAAAAAGAAAAAAAGAAAGAAAGAAATACATCAAAGTTAATTATAGTTACAATATTATTGTGATAAATTTTAGTAGTCATGCTGCAATGGTTTGTCATAATACTGTTGGAAAATCACTGTTCGACGCCTGCATCACTAAACTAAGAACTTAGGATACCAAACAGATATTTACTTTAAACTTACTCATAAAATGTCACAAATGTTTTGATTCACAGCAGAATGTAATTCAGCAAATATTTTAGTCACATCGTTTTTGGAGGGGACTATCTTTCAAGGGTAGTACCTAGGGCATATTTCCAAACCAATTGATCTTCAACTACTGGGAAAGTAAATATTTTCATATGTTCCACAGATTTAAACTTATGAGGAATGGCCTTTTTGATATTACTTTAAAATATATCATCTTGGTTGGATCATTGGATAGTTTGAGTAGCTATCTTTTTTCTCTTTATTATGTTTGGATCAAAAATAAGTTGCCATAGATGTTGTAAAACATGATTTTGATGTTTGTGTTCTTTGTAAAATCTGAGGTGGCGAAATTGACATTCTGCTTTTAATTCATCCTAAGGAGGTGGGAATAATGACTAAATAAGATTTTACAGCACTTATGGATTAAATTGAATTAAATATCTAAATATTAAACAGATTTCATACATGCCAGAACTATAACAATCTAAATAATTGCTTAAAAAACAGAATTATAATAAATATAATATTCATTATTTTGCCTTAATATAGTCTTTAAATTTTTATGTATTTTTTTAATTTAAAAAGGACACGATTAGAAACTTAGACGAGACCAGAGTAATTTTGGCTGCCTAAAGCAAAAGGTCTCCATATTTCTTTCAGAAAGTCTACACAGATCACAGGGAGAATAAATAACACCATTTAATCCTCACAGCTTCAACATGAGTTGAAGAGAAAGAAAGCATGACAGATTTTAGATTATTTATATGTACAAAAACAAATGCCAATGTCCAGCAGGGCTTCTTGGTACTATTCCTAAACCTATTCTGTATGTTTGAAATTATATTTAAATGAAAAATAAATAAAATATAAGTAAAAGGATGTTGAATTTATTTCAAGCTAATGGAAACAAAAAAAGGTATAAACATGAAAGAAGAAAAACTGCAATACAAACCAAAAGCACTGGCTATGCACACACATACACACACACACACAGAGATACCTTTTAATGTTAAAAACCATAATTCACACTAACAATATAATAATTATGAATATTTATGCACCAAGTAACACAGCAACCACCAATACAAGGCGGAAACTTGTAGGAGATGTAAGGAGACAGATAGAAACAAAATAACAAGAGTAGACTTTGCGGTACCACCCTCAAAATGAGACAGATCAAGTGAACAAAACCCAGCAATGATATAATACATAAACAACATAATTTTGTCTCAAATTTTGCACCCTGATACAAGAAAATACAACTTTTTCTTAAACACACATAACATTCCCCAAAACCAAACTCACGTTACAGGCATCAGCACACTTTTCTATAAAAGACCAACCAGTAAATATTTCAGGCTTCACAGGCACTAGACTGTTGCAACTCTGCTGCTGTCACACAAAAGCAGCCATACATAACACAAAAAGGAATATGACTGTGTTCCAAAAAGATTTAATTTATAAACACTAAAATTTGAATTTCATATACTTTCACATCTTGAAATATTATTCTTTTAATTTAAAGAATTTTATTTAAAAATGTACAAATTCTTTTTTAGTTCACAAGTCATACAAAACAGTCAGTGGATGAATCTGGAATAAGGTTTGTAGTTTGCTGAACTCTGACATATTAAGTCATAAAGAAAGAAATGGTAAGTTCTATGAAGCAGAAACTTTAAAAACACCATTACTCTCTGGGCCCAATGCAATAATTCTAAAATTAACAATATCTAAAGGGGTCTGCCACATGAAAAGTTGGAGAAAAGTTTGCATTAAACAACATTTTGGGAAAGTGGAAATACAAACCAAAATTAGAAATATTTTAAAAAATAGTTACAATGAAAACACTAATGCAGAATCTGTGTCAATCTTTAACATCTTTTAAAAATTAAAATATTTAAAAATATATATATGGTATATGCCAAGAGAGGTGATATCAAAAAAAATCAATGCTAGAGAAGACAGAAAAAAAGAAAGAGCAAATGCAGTAAATCCAAAATGGTTATAAGGATGATATTTTAATACAACTATAATAGCAACCACTTTAAATGTGGTTGCTATTAAGACACCAGTTTAAAGATAGATATTGCCAGATTAAATAATATAAAAACAAGTATATATTGTCTGGAAGAAACAGGTTAAAAGTTAAGGAAAAGAGAAAGATGTACCATGCTAACACTAATCAAAAGAAAAATGAATTAGACATATTAGTTTTGGAAAAAGTAGACCAGAACAGCTAAGAATATCAGAGATAAAGAGTGACATTACATAATGGTGGAGTCAATTTTCAAAAAGACAACAATCCAAAGTGTTAATTCATCTAACAACAGAGCACTAAAATAATTAATATTTTAATATTTTAAAATAACTAAAATATTAACAAGGCAAAAACTAATAGAATTGAAAGGGAAAATGAACAAATCTATTTTATATTTGGAAACTTCAAAACTTCTCTGTCAATAATTGAACAAATAAGGCAGGCAGAAAATCAGTAAGAATATAGATGACTTGAACAACATTGTCAATATGAGAAATTTATAGAACACTCCATCTGACAACAGCAGGATGTACATTCTTCTCAAGCAGGCATAGAATATTTACCATGATAGACCATATTCTGGGCTACAAAATATACCTTGACAAATTTAAAACAGAGGTTATACAAAGTACATTCTCAGACCACAACAGAATTAAACTAGCAATCAGTAATGAGAAGACATCACAACAATCCTCAAATATTTAGAAATTAAACAACATACTTCTAAGTAACCTATAAGTCAAGGAAGACATTGCAAGCGAAATTTTTTTAAATTTTCAGTGAAATGAAAATAAACCCATCAATATTTATGAGATACAGCAATTAACAATAATATTTATTTTTTCAAATAGATGAGAGAATATTGAACGTTCTTAATACAAAGAAATGATAAATGAGATGACTGACAGCTATGCTAATTACCCTAATCACTATTCATTATATGCATTGAAACATTATTATGTACCCCATAGATATGTACAATTATTTTGTATCAATTTTTTTTTTGAGACGAAGTTTTGTTCTTGTTGCCCATGCAGGGGTGCAATGACATGATCTCGGCTCACCACAACCTCCACCTCCTGGGTTCCAGCAATTCTCCTGCCTCAGCCTCCCAAGTAGCTGGGATTACAGGCATGCGCCACCACACTCAGCTAATTTTTGTATTTTTGGTAGAGACAGGATTTCTCCATGTTGGTCAGGCTCGTCTTGAGCTCCCAACTTCAGGTGATCCACCCACCTTGGCCTCCCAAAGTGCTGGGATTACAGGCATGAGCCACTGTGTCTGGCCTTGTATTTATTTATTTAAAATAAAAATGAAAAGAACAATAAAGTGTTTAGAGGACAAACAAGAAATATCTAAAATGATATTTTTATCATTAAAATAAAATGCTTTAACATCAGTAAACAAAAGAAACAAGCTTTAACATCAGTAAACAAAAGAAACAAGAACAAATTAAACCTAAAGCAAATAGAAGAAAATAAATTATAAAAATCAGATAATACGTAAGTTAAATTAAAAACATAAAAACAACAGATGAAATCAATGAGAACGAAGGCAGTTCTTTGAAAATATCAATCATATTAATAAACCTCTAATTGGGCTTACCAAGAAGAAGACACAAATTGCCAATTGTCACTATGGATTCAATGGACATGAAAATGATAAGGGAAATAATTGATAAACTCTCTGACCACAAATTGGATAATGTAGATAAAGTATACCAATTCCTTGAAATATACAAATTATCAAAACTTACTCTATCAGAAAGATAATATTAATAGCCATTTATCTATTAAACAAATGTAATTAGTAGTTTAAAATCTTTCAAAAATAAATCACTAGGCTCATTTTCTTTTACTTGGGAAATTTAAGCAAATATTTAAGGAAGAAGGGGGAGGAGCCAAGATGGCCGAATAGAAAGAGCTCTGGTCTACAGCTCCCAGCGTGAGCGACGCAGAAGACGGGTGATTTCTGCATTTCCATCTGAGGTACTGTGTTCATCTCAGTAGGGAGTGACAGACAGTGGGCACAGGTCAGTGGGTGAGCGCACCGTGTGCCAGCTGAAGCAGGGGCGAGGCATTGCCTCACTCGGGAAGCACAAGGGGTCAGGGAGTTCCCTTTCCAGGGGTGACAGACGGCACCTGGAAAATCGGGCCACTCCCACCCGAATACTGTGCTTTTCTGACGGGCTTAGGAAACGGTGCACCAGGAAATTATAGCCCGCACCTGGCTCAGAGGGTCCTACGCCCACAGAGTCTCGCTGATTGCTAGCACAGCAGTCTGAGATCAAACAGCAAGGCAGCAGCGAGGCTGGGGGAGGGGCGCCTGCCTTTGCCCAGGCTCCCTTAGGTAAACAAAGCAGCCAGGAAGCTTGAACTGGGTGGAGCCCACCACAGCTCAAGGAGGCCTGCCTGCCTCTGTAGGCTCCACCTCTGGGGGCAGGACACAGACAAACAGACAGCAGTAACCTCTGCAGACTTAAAAGTCCCTGTCTGACAGCTTTGAGGAGAGCATTGGTTCTCCCAGCACGCAGCTGGAGATCTGAGAACGGGCAGACTGCCTCTTCAAGTGGGTCCCTGACCCCTGACCCCCGAGCAGCCTAACTGGGAGGCACCCCCCAGCAGGGGCAGACTGACACCCCACACGGCCGGCCGGGTACTCCAACAGACCTGCAGCTGAGGGTCCTGTCTGTTAGAAGGAAAACTAACAGAAAGGACATCCACACCAAAAACCCATCTGTACATCACCATCATCAAAGACCAAAAGTAGATAAAACCACAAAGATGGGGAAAAAACAGAGCAGAAAAACTGGAAACTCTAAAAAGCAGAGTGCCTCTCCTCCTCCAAAGGAACGCAGTTCCTCACCAGCAACGGAACAAAGCTGGACGGAGAATGACTTTGACGAGCTGAGAGAAGAAGGCTTCAGACGATCAAATTACTCCGAGCTACGGGAGGATATTCAAACCAAAGGCAAAGAAGTTGAAAACTTTGAAAAAAATTTAGATGAATGTATAACTAGAATAACCAATACAGAGAAGTGCTTAAAGGAGCTGATGGAGCTGAAAACCAAGGCTCGAGAACTACATGAAGAGTGCAGAAGCCTCAGGAGCCGATGCGATCAAATGGAAGAAGGGGTATCAGCGATGGAAAATGAAATGAATGAAATGAAGCAAGAAGGGAAGTTAAGAGAAAAAAGAATAAAAAGAAATGAGCAAAGCCTCCAAGAAATGTGGGACTATGTGAAAAGACCAAATCTACGTCTGATTGGTGTACCTGAAAGTGACAGGGAGAATGGAACCAAGTTGGAAAACACTCTGCAGGATATTATCCAGGAGAACTTCCCCAACCTAGCCAGGCAGGCCAACATTCAGATTCAGGAAATACAGAGAATGCCACAAAGATACTCCTCGAGAAGAGCAACTCCAAGACACATAATTGTCAGATTCACCAAAGTTGAAATGAAGGAAAAAATGTTAAGGGCAGCCAGAGAGAAAAGTCGCGTTACCCTCAAAGGGAAGCCCATCAGACTAACAGCGGATCTCTTGGCAGAAACTCTACAAGCCAGAAGAGAGTGGGGGCCAATATTCAACATTCTTAAAAAAAAGAATTTTCAACCCAGAATTTCATATCCAGCCAAACTAAGCTTCATAAGTGAAGGAGAAATAAAATACTTTACAGACAAGCAAATGCTGAGAGATTTTGTCACCACCAGGCCTGCCCTAAAAGAGCTCCTGAAGGAAGCGCTAAACATGGAAAGGCACAAGTGGTACCAGCCACTGCAAAATCATGGCAAAATGTAAAGACCATCAAGACTAGGAAGAGACTGCATCAACTAACGAGCAAAATAACCAGCTAACATCATAATGTCAGGATCAAATTCACACATAACATTATTAACTTTAAATGTAAATGGACTAAATGCTCCAATTAAAAGACACAGACTGGCAAATTGGATAAAGAGTCAAGACCCATCAGTGTGCTGTATTCAGGAAACCCATCTCACGTGCAGAGAGACACACATAGGCTCAAAATAAAAGGATAGAGGAAGATCTACCAAGCCAATGGAAAACAAAAAAAAGGCAGGGGTTGCAATCCTAGTCTCTGATAAAACAGACTTTAAACCAACAAAGATCAAAAGAGACAAAGAAGGCCATTACATAATGGTAAAGGGATTAATTCAACAAGAAGAGCTAACTATCCTAAATATATATGCACCCAATATAGGAGCGCCCAGATTCATAAAGCAAGTCCTGAGTGACCTACAAAGAGACTTAGACTCCCACACATTAATAATGGGAGACTTTAACACCCCACTGTCAACATTAGACAGATCAATGAGACAGAAAGTCAACAAGGATACCCAGGAACTGAACTCAGCTCTGCACCAAGCTGACCTAATAGACATCTACAGAACTCTCCACCCCAAATCAACAGAATATACATTTTTTTCAGCACCACACCACACCTATTCCAAAATTGACCACATACTTGGAAGTAAAGCTCTCCTTAGTAAATGTAAAAGAACAGAAATTATAACAAACTATCTCTCAGATCACAGTGCAATCAAGCTAGAACTCAGGATTAAGAATCTCACTCAAAACCGCTCAACTACATGGAAACTGAACAACCTGCTCCTGAATGACTACTGTGTACATAACGAAATGAAGGCAGAAATAAAGATGTTCTTTGAAACCAACGAGAACCAAGACACAACATACCAGAATCTCTGGGATGCATTCAAAGCATTCTGTAGAGGGAAATTTATAGCACTAAATGCCCACAAGAGAAAGCAGGAAAGATCCAAAATTGACACCCTAACATCACAATTAAAAGAACTAGAAAAGCAAGAGCAAACACATTCAAAAGCTAGCAGAAGGCAAGAAATAACTAAAATCAGAGCAGAACTGAAGGAAATAGAGACACAAAAAACCCTTCAAAAAATTAATGAATCCAGGAGCTGGTTTTTTGAAAGGATCAACAAAATTGATAGACCGCTAGCAAGACTAATAAAGAAAAAAAGAGAGAAGAATCAAATAGATGCAATAAAAAATGATAAAGGGGATATCACCACCAATCCCACAGAAATACAAACTACCATCAGAGAATACTACAAACACCTCTACGCAAATAAACTAGAAAATCTAGAAGAAATGGATAAATTCCTCGACACATACACTCTCCCAAGACTAAACCAGGAAGAAGTTGAATCTCTGAATAGACCAATAACAGGAGCTGAAATTGTGGCAATAATCAATAGCTTACCAACCAAAAAAAGTCCAGGACCAGATGGGTTCACAGCCGAATTCTACCAGAGGTACAAGGAGGAACTGGTACCATTCCTTCTGAAACTATTCCAATCAATAGAAAAAGAGGGAATCCTCCCTAACTCATTTTATGAGGCCAGCATCATCCTCATACCAAAGCCAGGCAGAGACACAACAAAAAAAAGAGAATTTTAGACCAATATCCTTGATGAACATTGATGCAAAAATCCTCAATAAAATACCAGCAAACTGAATCCAGCAGCACATCAAAAAGCTTATCCACCATGATCAAGTGGGCTTCATCCCTGGGATGCAAGGCTGGTTCAATATACGCAAATCAATAAATGTAATCCAGCATATAAACAGAACCAAAGACAAAAACCACATGATTATCTCAATAGATGCAGAAAAGGCCTTTGACAAAATTCAACAACCCTTCATGCTAAAAACTCTCAATAAGTTAGGTATTGATGGGACATATCTCAAAATAATAAGAGCTATCTATGACAAACCCACAGCCAATATCATACTGAATGGGCAAAAACTGGAAGCATTCCCTTTGAAAACTGGCACAAGACAGGGATGCCCTCTCTCACCACTTCTATTCAATATAGTGTTGGAAGTTCTGGCCAGGGCAATTAGGCAGGAGAAGGAAATAAAGGATATTCAATTAGGAAAAGAGGAAGTCAAATTGTCCCTGTTTGCAGACGACATGATTGTATATCTAGAAAACCCCATTGTCTCAGCCCAAAATCTCCTTAAGCGATCAGCAACTTCAGCAAAGTCTCAGGATACAAAATCAATGTACAAAAATCACAAGCATTCTTATACACCAATAACAGACAAACAGAGAGCCAAATCATGAGTGAACTCCCATTCACAATTGCTTCAAAGAGAATAAAATACCTAGGAATCCAACTTACAAGGGATGTGAAGGACCTCTTCAAGGAGAACTACACACCACTGCTCAAGGAAATAAAAGAGGATACAAACAAATGGAAGAACATTCCATGCTCATGGGTAGGAAGGATCAATATTGTGAAAATGGCCATCCTTCCCAAGGTAATTTATAGATTCAATGCCATCCCCATCAAGCTACCAATGACTTTCTTCACAGAATTGGAAAAAACTACTTCAAAGTTCATATGGAACCAAAAAAGAGCCCTCATCGCAAAGTCAATCCTAAGCCAAAAGAACAAAGCTGGAGGCATCACACTACCTGACTTCAAACTATACTACAAGGCTACAGTAACCAAAACAGCATGGTACTGGTACCAAAACAGAGATATAGATCAATGGAACAGAACAGAGCCCTCAGAAATAACGCCACATATCTACAACTATCTGATCTTTGACAAACCTGACAAAAACAAGAAATGGGGAAAGGATTCCCTATTTAATAAATGGTGCTGGGAAAACTGGCTAGCCATATGTAGAAAGCTGAAACTGGATCCCTTCCTTACACCTTATACAAAAATCAATTCAAGATGGATTAAAGACTTAAACGTTAGACCTAAAACCATAAAAACCCTAGAAGAAAACCTAGGCATTACCATTCAGGACATAGGCATGGGCAAGGACTTCATGTCTAAAACACCAAAAGCAATGGCAACAAAAGCCAAAATTGACAAATGGGATCTCATTAAACTAAAGAGCTTCTGCACAGCAAAAGAAACTACCATCAGAGTGAACAGGCAACCTACACAATGGGAGAAAATTTTCGCAACCTACTCATCGGACAAAGGGCTAATATCCAGAATCTACAATGAACTCCAACAAATTTACAAGAAAAAAACAAACAACCCCATCAAAAATGGGCAAAGGACATGAACAGACACTTCTCAAAAGAAGACATTTATGCAGCCAAAAAACACATGAAAAAATGCTCACCATCACTGGCCATCAGAGAAATGCAAATCAAAACCACAATGAGATACCATCTCACACCAGTTAGAATGGCAATCATTAAAAAGTCAGGAAACAACAGGTGCTGGAGAGGATGTGGAGAAATAGGAACACTTTTACACTGTTGGTGGGACTGTAAACTAGTTCAACCCTTGTGGAAGTCAGTGTGGCGATTCCTCAGGGATCTAGAACTAGAAATTCCATTTGACCCAGCCATCCCATTACTGGGTATATACCCAAAGGACTATAAATCATGCTGCTATAAAGACACATGCACACGTATGTTTGTTGCGGCATTATTCACAATAGCAAAGACTTGGAACCAACCCAAATGTCCAACAATGATAGACTGGATTAAGAAAATGTGGCACATATACACCATGGAATACTATGCAGCCATAAAAAATGATGAGTTCATGTCCTTTGTAGGGACATGGATGAAATTGGAAATCATCATTCTCAGTAAACTATCGCGAGAACAAAAAACCAAACACCGCATATTCTCACTCATAGGTGGGAAGTGAACATTGAGAACACATGGACACAGGAAGGGGAACATCACACTTCGGGGACTGTTGTGGGGTAGGGGGAGGGGAGAGGGATAGCATTGGGAGATATACTTAATGCTAGATGATGAGTTAGTGGGTGCAGCACACCAGCATGGCACATATATACATATGTAACTAACCTGCACATTGCGCGCATGTACCATAAAACCTAAAGTATAATAATAATAAAAAAATAAATAAATAAATTAAAAAAATATATTTAAGGAAGAAGCAATACAAAATCACCACAATTTTTTCCAGAAAATAGAAGAGGAAACAATTGCCAATTTATTTTTTGAACACTGAAATGTCCTAATGACAAAACCAGATGAAGCCATTACAAAAAAAAGAAAACTATTGACCAATCTCTAGTGAACATAGACACAAAAATTCTTAATAAAATATTAGCAGTACAGCTTAAGCAATATTTGAAAAGGATGACACATCACAATCAAACAAATTTCATGCCAAGGGCACGAAGCTTGTTCTTTACTTTTAAGTTAATCAGTGTAACTCATCATTTTATCAGGCTAAATTTTAAAAATTATATAATTATATTAATTAGTCCATTAAAAACTCAACAAAATTCAATACTTTTTTATGAACAAAACTAGCAAACTATGAATAGAAGGGAATTTCCTTAACATAATGATGAGTATTTTTTTAAACCTGTAATTAATATTCTTAATGGAGAGAAATTAATGCTTTTAGAATTTGAAATGTTTAAAAACACTTATAATAACACCAAAAAGAAATACTGGAGTATAAATTTAAGAAAATGTTTATAAGATCTATATACAGAAAACAACAAAACCCTAGTAAAGACAAACAAAGATATAAATAAATGGAGAGATATTCTATGTTCAAAGACTTACTATATTAAAATGTCAATGCTCCCCAACTTAACCTACTGACTCAACCCAATTCCTTCTAAATCCCAGGATGTTCTGGGTTTTGTAGACATCAAAAAACTGATTCTAAAATTATATAGAAACATAAAGGACTGAGAATAGCCAACACAATACTGAAAAAAGAACAAAGTTGGAAGGCTGAAACTATCTGATCAAGACTTAGTATAAAACTACATTAACCAAGACACTATGGTATTGGGAAAATAATTTTAAAATACAGCAGTGGAACAGAGAGCTTAGAAATAGACCCAGGAAAATCTAGCCATTTGATTTTTGACAGAGGTACAAATGTAACTCGGTGATAAAAGATAGTCTTCTCACAAATGCTGCCTGCACAATTGGATGTCTGAATGCAAAAAGATAAACCTAGACAATGACCTAACATCTTAGACAAAAATTTACTCAAAGTTGATTGTATACTTATATGTAAAATATAAAGCTATAGAAATTCTAAAAGAAAAGAGAGAAGAATTTGTGTGACCTTACTTTCTGTGATGAAGTTTTAGACAGAATGCCAAAAGCATGATCAATGAAGAAAAAATTTAATAGCTGGAACTTAATTTAAAACTTTTACTTTTTGAAAGACACTGTTAAGAAAATGAAAAGATAAGTCATAGACTAGGAGATAATATTTTCAAACCACATATCTGACCCATATCCACATTATACAAAGAATTTTTAAAACTCAACCAACTGAACAAGCAACCCAGTTAAATTCTGGGCAAAAGATCTGAACAAAAACTCATCAAAGACCAGGCCCAGTGACTCAAGCCTGTAATCCTAGCACTTTGGGAGGCCAAGGCAGGTGGATCACCTGAGGTCAAGAGTTTGAGACCAGCCTGGCCAACATGATGAAACCTCATCTTACTAAAAATACAAAAATTAGCTGAGCAGTTTTTTGCAGGTACCTATAATCCCAGCTACTCAGGAGGCTGAGGCAAGAGAATCGCTTGAACCCAGGAGGTGGAGGTTGCAGTGAGCCAAGATCATGCCATTGCACTCCAGCCTGGGCAACAGAGAAAAACTCCAAAAAAAAAAAAAAAAAAAAAACTCCTCAAATAATATATATATAGATGGCAAACAAGAAGATGGAAAGCAACTCAATGTAATTTCTCATTAAAGAAATAAAAATTAAAACAGCAATGGATTACTCCTGTACATATATTATAACAGTTAAATTTTGTATTAAAAAAACTGGCAATACCAGTTGCTGGTCAAGATTCAGAGTAACAGGAAATTTCACTCATTGCTGGTGGAATACAAAATGTTACAGTCTTTTTGGAAGGACTCTAAGAGTTTCTTGCAAGGCTAAACAAAGTTTTATCATATAATCCAGCAACTGCAGTCCACACAGACTGTAAATAAAACTCTGCACACTAATGTTTATAGCAGCTTTATTCATAATCACCAACCTGGAAACTACCAAAATGTCCATCAGCAAGTAAATGGATAAACAAACTGTGATATATACATACAATGCAGAAATACTATTCAGTGATTTAAAAGAAAAAAGAAATAACAATCTATGCAATTTAAAAAACCATGAATGACTCTTAAATGCAAACTGCTAAATAGAAGAAGCCAGTCTGAAAATGCCACATATTGTATGATTCCATTTATATAATATCTTGAAAAAGGGAAACTTGTGGAGACAGAAAGCAGTTCAGTATTTAGGGGCCTGACAATTGGGGAGAACCGAATATAAATATTTAAAGCACAGGGGATGTTTAGGTCTATGAAATTATTTTGTGTGGGACTTTATTGTTGGATATGTGACAGTATCCACTTGTAAAAACCCATAGAATTTTATAACACAAAGAGGAAACTTCTATGCATACAAATGATATCAAAGTCAACTCGACTGTCAGGGAATACCAGAATTGAATACAGACTGTAACAAAACAATCAAAATATATTTAAAATGTATGCCATAACCTCCCTGAAGAGGATGTGGAGAAGAGTTGCTGACCTAAGCAAATCTGAATATGAGTGATGACTATGAGATGAAAGACAAAATAAACTGCCATAAGCACTGTACTCTAGTTGGCAAAGTCGTTTCTCATAGGAGTACAGCTTAACAATTCTAAAACTGTTGTATTTATATACAGGGATTGAATAAATCAGTAGAAAGGTGGTGGCAAGGGGAGCCAGGTTTCTCACTGTTGGTGTGGGTGGTTACAGATTAACAAAGACCTAGATCAGAGTTGGTGACATCATTATGAACTCATGTTTTGCTTAATATCGATACAGATGGGTACACCTAGAAATAATTACAGATGTGTATGTGTAAATGTGTTAATACACAGATGTGTGCTTTCTGCTGAGATGGCTTAGGAGCAACAACACCCTAGCAGCAACAAGCACACCTAGCACCTAGAACTTAGTTGTTGATTCCTTTTCCCAAAAAAAAAAAAAAAAAAAAAAAGTAACCAGGACTTGGAAATGGCTGAATCTAGGGCAGGGGCAGAAGATATACAAGATAAGCCTGCAGTATCATGCAGTTCCAGAAAGCAAGAAAGTGCTCAAGTACAAAATGATATGGTTTGTCAAGATAACACAGGAGCCATCCAGAATGACCTTTCAATGGGAATCAAATCTGAACAATTTGAGCAACAAAATAACGTAGTATTCGATTATAGCCAAAAGTATAAAATAAACATTCAAAAGTCCATCTTGATATACATAAGTGAGGAAATAAATAAATAAATGGGGGAAAATAACTCATTGGCTTGTGTAGAATTTCAAATGATTTATGTAGATACTCTCCCATCAAGGAGGTGGAGCATGACTCCCCACCCTTTTAGTGTGGACTTTGCATAGGGCATTCGTTTCATGGCATATGGTATGGAAAGGCTGGGGGCAGGTAAGCACACAATGGAAAAACCTGGTAAACACCACCCCAGCCAGGTAATTCAGGGCAGCATCACCAGCAACCAGTCCCAATGACCATGTGTATCCCTGACAGGATGGGAAGAGAGTGACAACTCACCTCTGTGGTCTCCCTCCATACACCCCATAACCTCATTGTACTCAAAGGAATCGGACAAACTCAAATTGAGGAACATCCTATAAAACATTTGTCTAAGGTGGGGTGCGGTGGCTCACACCTGTAATCCCAGCACTTTGGGAGGCTGAGGCAGGCGGATCATGAGGTCAGGAGATCGAGACCATCCTGGCTAACACTGTGAAACCCTGTCTCTACTAAAAATACAAAAAATTAGCCAGGTGTGGTGGCGGGCGCCTGTAGTCCCAACTACTCAGGAGGCTGAGGCAGGAGAATGGCGTCAACCAGGGAGGGGGAGTTTGCAGTGAGCCGAGATCGCGCCACTGCACTCCAGCCTGGGCGACAGAGCAAGACTCTGTCTCAAAAAAAAAAAATTTTGTCTAATACTCCTCAAAACTGTCAAGGTCCTCAAAGACAAGGAAAGTCTAAGAAATTATGAAGTCTAACAGTGCCCAAGAAGACAAAGTGACTCAATGTAATGTGTTATCCTAAATGGGAGTTTAAGATAGGAAAAGAACATTGTGTAAAAACTAAGATAATCCAAACAGCACATAGACTTAGTTAATAATAACGTATCAGTATTGGTTCATTGGTTGTGACGAATGTATCAAACTAATGTTAGATGTTGGTAATAGAGGAAATTGGATGTAGACTATAAAAACCTCTCTAATATTTCAACTTTTCTGTAAATACTAAAGTGTGCTAAAATTAAAAGTTTATTTATAAAAATTAATTATTAGACAATGTAATAAGTGCCACGCTAGACATATAGGATATTAGGGGAGCACAGAAGAGTGGCAGCTAACCAAGACTTTTTATCAACTCAAATTATTTTGGAAATAAAACTTCAGATATTTACATCCAATTTAAAACACACGTTTCCATAAAGAGTTGATTTGCTGATTATAAGCAAATCATATTTGTAACATTACAAATGGCTCTATGTCATATAAGGAGCCTAATCTGCCATAACTCATTTTTCTTTTAGAAACATTTTTATTATAAAATATACAAACAAAAAAGAAACAGGCTGTACAGTTCAATGATTGCATCTTGAAGTAAACCTCTTCATGAGACTTCCCCCCCACTCCAGTTTGCCCTCCAGGAGAGCCTTGGAGGAACGCCCCAGTCAGGTCCACCTCTCTCTGCAAACCCAAGCCCTGTGCTGAGATGGAGGTGAGCAGCCGCGTGGCCGTTTCCACCCCAGCCCCCGGCACAGGCACAGGCGGCTCTCTGCCACTCACTTGCTCTTTGTCACTTTTCTCTATCCCCACCAGTACTTCAAATACCATCCCCTGCACCTGCTCTCCCTTTCAGTGGATCCAAATGAGCCTTCAGATCCCCATTCCCAATCCAAGCCCTCCCAGATGCCACACTGGTTCCCGTGTTGAATCTGCCCGCAGGGAGGAGCAAGAGAGAGAACGTTGCCATCTGTGTTCAGGTCGCCCTATTCTAAGGATCCTTCTAGAATCTTTCTGTTTTACTTCTCAAAGGTTGGAAGCATATATTTTTATTTTATAGAGTGCCTTATGTAGTGAGTAAGCAGGTGCCACATTTGTTAGCAACAATTAACTTAATTTGGAGGGAACAACAACTAAAATAGTTGGTTGCTCTCTCTCTCTCTCTCTCATACATTTATTTTGAGGAACAACTTCCTTGCTGCCCACACTTTCTTCAAGTCCAACTCTGCACATACGGCTTAATTAGCAAAGCCACAGCATTACTTTCCTCTTGGAATCTTCAGTTTTCTCCTTCAGGGTAAAATAAACTCATTCTGAAATTATACACCTTCAGAATCCCTCCTCGGTGCACCATACAAACTTCGGCTTACAGCTAGATGTGTCATCTCCTTCTGACCCACCAGGTGCTGGTATTGAAATACCAAAGACGGGCACAGCTGCAATCAAACTGTCTCCCATTTTACAGGTTAAATTTTTTTTTTCAAAAGCTTTTTCTTAAAATAGCATGTTAAATAAGAAACTAACAGTATTACATGTAATAGCAGTACCTAAAATCTAGGTAATCTTTTGTATGTGAAAGAAAAGATTCTTCGGTGTGAAGAACTATGAAGTCTTATTGAATATTCACTCCTTCGCACAGCTGACTATTGTGAAGAGAAATAAAAATTCCCAAGAGTACTAGGAAAGACTTCCCATTTTAATGCTATGGTAGAGAGATGGCTGCTATTTAATTTATATGAAACACTTTTATATTCACTCATTCGTTATTTTATTTTTTTAAAGTTTATTGAAAACTTACTCTGTGCTATACACTATGAAGTGCATGAAGAGATAGCAAAGAACGTCGCAACATCGTTTCTTCCCTCAAGTAATTTACAACACTATAAGTAAGACAGATGATGTACAGCAATTGAGTGAATGCAATATGACCAGGCAATAACATAAGCAGCATACCTCTGGTTTCCTTGGGAAATCCTAATTAGATTTGTATTCCTTCTAACAAAAATTCTAAGCCTCCTGAAACTTGCCAAATGATTCAAGTTATGGTCAAATAGTAGGAACAAAATTTCCAGACCTTCTGAAAACATCCCTTTGGTTGAATAACATTTGCCTCTAAAGCAAACCACCTTAGGGGAAAAAGAAACTCGATTAATAGGATTAATAAATAACCTTGCTTTCTGTTTCCATCTCTGGAATAGTACTTGAGTTTTAGATCATTACATTAAAAGTCAAACAAAATTTGCTCAGCAAGTATACATGATGATTGTCAAAGGAAATGACTGTGTTTCCAAATGGCCCATTTTGTGGCTTCCTACTTAACCCACTAACGCTGGTTCTCATCATGCTGCTTCCCTCCTACCAACTAAGTTGCTTTAGTCCCGTTTTAAATAAGTCCATGGAGATTACTTGGAATCATTTTAAATTATACTGTTCAACAGCAGAGTGGAGTGACTATGGTTAACAACAATGTATTGTATATTTCAAAATCACTGCAAGAGAGGACTTGAACTGTTCCCAACACATAGAAATGGTAAATACTCAAAGTGATGGACACCTCAAATACCCTGACATCATCATTACAAATTCCATGCATGTAACAAAATACCACATGCACCCTATAAATAGGTAAAACATTATGAATGCATCGAAAATTTAAAATGTAAAAATACAGCTTATGAATCCTATCCCTTCATTTATACCTCCTCCAATCAAGTGTCACTGTATCCAGTTGTGATGACACAATGGAGCAGTGACTCACAGAATGTGATTATTTCCTTTCTAGGTATAAAAAGACAATCTACTGTGAAGACCTTAGATGTCTCCATCCTCCTGCTCCAGAAGTTCCATCAGGTTCTTTCAGGCTCTAGAATGGGAATGTCTCTCTATGGTATGCATGCAATGCCTCCACTAACTGACTCCAGGCTAAGAAGTCAAGACCATGAAGATCGCCATTCCACACTCCATGTCCCCTGCTTTCTCTGTGAAAATATTTCAGCAGAGACATGGTGAATAAATTATTCTTCTTGTGTTCTGCTCCCTTGGATGCAAAAATATAGCAAAATAATTTTGGTAATGCTAGCAGAAGTGAGGAAAAAGAAAAAGAAAGAAAATTTGTAGACATACAAATGAAATAACTGTTCTCTGTGCCTCAAAATTGCCTTGAGTCTTAATTGTTATTGAACTACTTAAAAGGCTCGAATGCAAACATAGAGGCAATCTTTCATAAGCGTCATCAAAGGGCCTCCTACACAGCTCAATTTACTAGTGCATTTGTAAAATGTCCAAAGGGGTATGCAGAAGTCATCATTAAGCCAACAAAAATAGACCTCAATCTAATGACATAATCATTTTAGTGCTGCAAGTGATTTAGTTGTAACTGAGGTCCATACACACGTTAACCTATGTTTAGGTCTTCCTATGCCTTTGTTTTTTTTCATTTCCATGTAGAAAATTTTAAATTTTCTCAGGTTCAATGTAAAATCTCATTTGCATGTATTACTATAAAGATAGAATGGTTAGTTCCACTATGATGGTGCGATACAATTGAATGTCCGGGTTTCAGACACTTCCTTAATCCACAGAAGCAGAATTCCTCTGGTTTCTGATATACAGTAGCATAAAGCTGCAAAACGTTTTTCAGACACCATAATTACAAAATAAAGCTCCTGAACGCTTAGCCTTTCCTTTGGTGATTTATTTGCCATTTTACTTTCTTCACAGTAGCAAAATTAAACCTGTGAACTATTTTATCACAACCCTTCAGCTATGAAAGCCCTGAACCACTGAGTCTGAATGTGAGTCCAGGAGATGTGAGTAATTGGCATAGCCTTACCCAGGGGAAGCTGAAGGGAAGGAATGAGCAGAAAGACTATTTAATTGCAGATCTGTTTTAGGAACTGTTTAATTGCAGTTCTGCTTTAAAACCAATTTTCTCCCTTCTCCTGCCTCTCCTAGTACTGCAAGTTAAACTGCCCATAATCAGACATTTTATACCTAGCAACCTCAAAGGGTTGCACATTTTCATAAAATGGAATCTAGAAATACCATCAGCTAACAGAATAAAATGCCAGTGGAAGTTTTTCATCTTCCTATGGGCTAGGAAAAAAATCATAAGCAATAAATTTCATTCTAAACCTACAGGGGATTTTGAGACCAGATTTATAGTGCTCATGTAACACAAGAATTGCAAAGTGAGCAATTGGCATAAAGGCTGGAGATTAACCAGCTGATCATTTAGAGTTCTGGCAAAATTAAATCAAGCCATGCTATAAGGAAACTTCCAAAATTCAGGAAAAACAACTGCTGCCCAAAACAATAGCCATGAACCCAAGGAAAGTAACAGTGGAATCACACACCCAGGAAGTGAAAGAATAGGACAATCTGTAGACAGTAGTAAAATGAGTCCTGTTAAAATGGTTAAGGAGTATTCCAGATAGAAGACAGGAGCATAAAGCAGTTTATATTTTTTATTATCTGGGAATTTCTTAAAAGTGATAAGGAGATCAAGAAGCAAAATCACAATCTCTGCCTTCAAAGAAGGAGCAAAACCTGAACACCAGAAAATATGCTGAGGAGCAGCCAGGGGCGAAGACAGAGGGAAGGCGGTCAGACAGATGGAGGGAAGGTGTGGAGGCAGGCCTTGAGCTACAGAGCTGCAGAGACGTTTGTAGAGTGCCTGTCTCGGTGACAAGGGTGAAACACCTAAACCCACGTCTGCCCAGCTGGGATGGAAGCACAGGCTGCCAGCAAGAACTGTCCTGGGCTTAATTTGAAGAGAGGAGGAAATCTAAATAGGGATGCACAGAGAAAGTCCCCTTAGCAGGTGAGAAGAGACACTCTTAGTATCAGTATCATAGGTGTCTATTTCTACTAGCTTGGAGGAAATAAAGACTACAATCTCACATACACAAACAAACAAACAACAATAATAAGGTAATAAGGACAATCCCCGCTAGACTGAAATACAATTCTGTTTCCTCTCCTTTGTGTTGTACCCTGGGAATAGGCCCTACAAATGTGGGCCTTCCTCAAATATGGGCAAGCATAGAGGACCTAGAAAATAATCTACACAGATGTTCTACAAGAACAAGAGAGGCGGTGGGGAGGAACTGGGCCACCAAATGGCAGTTGAAAAATCTCACCAAAAAAATGTTTCCACAGAATTGATAACAATTATGAAAAATAAACTCTGAAGTTTAAAAACAGAGTGAATTAATCACCTCTATCTTGCAAGAGCACAGAACAAATATTTTTTTTGAAAAAGTTCGGGAAAGAAATGGAAAGAAAACAAAACGATATGCAGTGTAAGTTGGCAGCACTCATTAAAGAAGTTTTAAAAAGAAACTAAATTTATCCCATAAAGGAAAATGAAACTGGCGAATGCAAAACAGAGTCACTGCTAAAAATGCAGAGCAAGGCTCAGCAAGCACAGCCTCGGGAGCAAATCCACCCGCCCAGCTGCTGTGGGGCCCATGAGCAATGAATGGCTTCAAATCATTCATAAAAACGAATAAAAAACAAAGAGGAATGCATGCAGAGACCACACGTGTCTACAAAGCCTACATTTACCCACCAACCCTTTACAGACAATGTCGCCACCCTTGACACAGAGAACAGAAATGAGGAAAGCAAACCAAAGAAGTGTAAATGAACAGATTAAAAAGATTAGAACAAATAATAAATATGACACTTAGGGACTAAATATGTTCATCAATAAAGTCATGCTAAAAAATACATGAAACTAAACAAATACTTAAAGAAATAATTCAAGAGAAATAAAATACGTGTCTACAAATTAAAGGATACACCTTGTCCAGGAAAAATAATAACCTAGAAAAGTCCATCTTAAGATAGATAAAACCAATGCTATGCAAATTCAAAGATAAGAAGCCTCTAAACAGAGAAGTTAAAGCAAAGAAAAACAAAACAAAACCTCAGACTTCCATAGCAACAGTGGGGCAGAGTGAAGAAACACCTGCAGAATTTCTAAAAAATATAACCCAGACAGTTTCTATCCAGCAAACTGTCCATAGCAACAGTAGGGCAGAGTGAAGAAACACCTGCAGAATTTCTAAAAAATATAACCCAGACAGTTTCTATCCAGCAAACTGTCCATAGCAACAGTGGGGCAGAGTGAAGAAACACCTGCAAAATTTCTAAAAAATATAACCCAGACAGTTTCTATCCAGCAAACTGTCCATAGCAACAGTGGGGCAGAGTGAAGAAACACCTGCAGAATTTCCAAAAAATATAACCCAGACAGTTTCTATCCAGCAAACTGTCTTTCAAATATAAAGGTAAACTACTCTGGGAAATAGTATTTTCTTGAGTACTTTTTGAAAGTTATACCCAAGAGATAACTTGAAAAATTAGGGCAAAAAGACAGGCATGGGCATTGAATAGAATATATTAATATTTATGATACTGAGATAAAAACAATTGCAATAAGGGTTATGGTTCTAGAACACAACACAATGTTCTTAACCTTAATAGTGTAGAAATAATATAATTAACAAAAGTGATGAGGGAAAGGAGCAAAGAACATGGAACATATTATGGTTTCCTCACTTTTAATAGTCAGGATCCAACAGCTGATAAAACAATAATAGAGTCATAAATATAGTTGAGAGTAAAAAAAAATAGCAAATATGTGTTTAAACTAGCAAAATAGGTGATGGGAGTAAAGGAAGAAATTGCTACATGTTTTCTAAGGGAATATTTCTTAACCAAGAAGAATACTACTCCCTTAGAGAAATTTGATTATACACAGGGATGTTTTTGATAATCACAATAACTGGGGTTTATTATTGACATTTACTGGTGAAGGAAAAGAATGCTAAATATCTTGCAATGCATGTGACATTCTTGCACAATGACAAATGTTTCTTTCCATAAAAGCCAGTAGGACTCCTATTAAGTAACACCAAATTAAAGAAGTAAGAACCTAATGATAGTATGTTTCCAAGTAATAATTAGCTAGTTAATCACTACAACAAAAATTCAAATCTCCTATTTATCAGAAATAGGACACATATACGCATAAATATTAAAGGTAAAGAATAACTTAAAAGAAAACGTATGGACTTAAATAAATGAGCAAAGGTATTCCAGGAAAATAAAAAGAAAGCAAGGGGTAGTTTTTATTTTTTTATTCTAATACTTTAAATACTTGAATACGACTTAAAAAGAACACTAAAGTGAAACAAAGGCAACACTTTATAGTGCTAAACTGTGCAATTTACAGTGAAGATTAATAGTCATGCACCAAATAACATTTGTTAGTGTTCATAATTCAAAAACTATAGAAGATATAAAGTGAAATAGAAAAAAATTAAAAATAGGTGACTGTATTTTGCTTATTTCAATGAATAGCTGTTCAAGTGGATAAAAAAAAGGTAATTATAGAAGACCTAAATCAGATAATTAGGTAGTTATTATTGCTATGTGATTAGTTCTTTATCCTGTAAACACAAATAAGCTTTCTTTTCAAATGCTCATGAAACTGTCAGAAAATGTGCAAATAGTAGACCACAAAAAAAGAACCTCAATAAATTCTAAAACTAGAAATGGCAAAGACATTTTCTGATTACAACGTGATAAAATGATAGTTTAACTTTCAGTGCCCCCCCACCCTGCCAAAAAAAAGGCCACCATCAATGGAAAAAGAAAATCCTCTCTTAAACTCATGGGATAAAGATAAAATCTAATTCAAAATTTCAGAATATGTAGAATGGAATAATACTAAAATCAGAAAATGGTCAAGACTTCTGCTATTACCTATAATGGAGTAACTTATACTAGACTTACTCTACATGGAAAACAACCAGAAAACCCGAAAAAAATATGAAAGAAAGTAAACTTTAGATGTGAGCCCATGATCAGTCCAGTTTTCTGCCTGGGGATAAATTTCTGAACCTGGTGCAAAAGCTAAAATCCAAGCAAAGCATGTTAGTTATGCTGAATGGAGGACGCAAGAATCAGAATAGAGGCAGACACTGGACACAGTAGTGAGAAGATGGAACTACACAAGGGGATGGTGAAAAGCCTGTGTGAAGGTCATTATGAGTCCTTGGTTGAAAGCTGGGATATACAAGATATTCCGAGGCTACCAGAGAGCAGTTGCTATGGGACTGAAAAAGTAATGCTGATACTATGAGTCTAGCAATGTTGGAAGATATTGGAGTTCTGGCACAGCCTCAATACAGTGACCTTGTCAATATTTTGCTAATATACTGATCATCAAGCAGTAACATCAGCAAGTACATGCCTTAGGATAAGGAACATAGCTTGAAGACTGCTCTAAAGTCTAAAACCATCTTAACAAAATGTAATAATGAAATGGACAAGATCCATAAGGGAGACGATTTGGAGGCTGAATCCCATCAAGATAAGGGAATTTTGGAAATACTTTAGGGAAATTCTTTAGTCTTTCCACAGGTTTTCTGCTAACAAAGCATCAAACTAAGTCAACAAAAGTTTGAGGACACCAGCCAGTAACTGAACCGCTTTGTAATTCAAAATAAAAATTCTTGAAAGAATTTTCTTAAAAAATTAGACTCTACAACATATCATGCAAAATATCCAGCTATAATTAACAATTACTAGCAATGCAAAGAAACAGAAATATGTAGCCCATAGTAAAATAACAAATAAATAAAGCAGTCAGTAGAAATGGTCCTGAGATCATCTCAGGAAAGAAATGAATATTATGAAAAAAATACCTATTTAAACTTCCTCAATCAAAAAAGACAATATTTAAAATTTTTTAAAAATACATTTAATAAACTTAACCACAGGTTGGGGATAACAAAAAAAGTCAATAAATTTGAATACAGATGAATGGAAAACTTTTTGTTCTGAAGAAGAGAGAAGTTGAAGAAAAAAAGAGCAGAACCGAGGGACATGTAAAACAATAGAAACAGTATAGCACACAATGTCACTTTCTGAGCTATTTTCATTATTTTCTCATTTGGGGATTATATTTTCTTGTAAGCAAGAAGGAAGGAAGGAAAGAAAAAAAGATAGAAAGCAAAAGAAAGAAAGAAGTGAGAAAGGAGAGAGAGAAGTAAGAAAGGAGAGAGAGAAGAAAGAAAGAAGAGAAAAGGAGAAAATCTTGAAATTACCAGGGAGAAAACATGCATCAAAGGAATCACAGCTGACTTCTTCTTAGAAGCAATGGAAGCTAGGAAACAATAGAATAACTTATTTAACCTATTAAAGAAAAGTGATCATTAACTCAGAATTCCATATCCAATTAAAATATCCTTCAGAAACAAAAAGAAAATAGAGAAATTTTCAGATAAATGGAAGTTGAGAAAATACGTTATCAGCAAACCTGGTACAAAAAAAATGCTAAGGGAGATTTTTCAGGAAAAAGAAAAACTTCAATCTGCAGGAAGGAGAAAAAGAGTACTGGAAATGGGAAACAATAAGTTAAATAAATATAAAATGATAACTTTTTCTGATAATTTTCTTAAAAGACAACTGACAATTGAAATCAAATCCATAACAATGTTAGGACAGGCTTCTAGTGAATATTGAATAAAAATTATAGGAAAAAAATAGAAGAAAAAACAAGAAAGGAAGAAAGTGAATGGAATTACACCATTTTATGATTACCAGATTATAAAATAGGAACAATATGGTGTAAACTGGGTAGAAGTGAAGTGAGAAGTGGAAAGCAGGGATAGAACAATGTTAGGAAAAAAAAGTAAGAAAACATAGAAAGTGTAAAGTCCCAGGTATAAAATGAGAGAAAGCGCAATATTGACACTAATCATACACTTTGGCAAATTGTTTGCCATTAGAAAAAAATAGTAAATGGATGTACAGCTAAGAAGCTACAAAAATAATGGATTAACCAGAGAAGTTAGAAAAGCATCAATAAAGGAACAAAAAGAGAAAGGAAAATAGAAAACGAATGACAAAATATTAGAATTAAATGTACCCATATCAATAACATTAAATGTCAATGGACAAAAATCGAAGTAAAAGGCTGGGGTTGTCACAACTGGATAAAAATGCAAGATCCAATGATTAAAATTTACATGAAATACACCTTAAATATAAATACACAAAATGGCTAAAATAAAAGGAATGAGAAATATATACCATGTATACAGAAACCATAAGAAAGCTTATATAGGTTATTATACTTGTATCAGACAAAATATACTTTAGGACAAAGAATATTCAAAGAAATGAAAATTGATATTTCCTAATGATAAAAGGGGCATTTCATCAAAAATGTATAAAAATGATAAATATTTATTAAGCAAATAACAGTTTTAAAAATTATAAACTAAAGTGAGATACAAGCAGGTCCACAATCATAGATGCATATTTAAATACCTCTTTCTTAATCATTGATAAATCAAATAGAAAAAATGAAGCAATAAGTATATAGGAGACTTGTATAGCACTATCAACTAAGTTGACCTAATTTACATTTACAGAAGAGTACAACCAACTCTTGCAGAAAACACAGTTTTTTCATGTGTACATGGAGCATCAACCAAAACCAACCGTTTGTCAAGGCATAAAATATATCACAATAAACACCAAATAAATGAAATTTAAGGAATATGTTATCTGACCACAACTAGACACTAAAAACAAGTAAGATTAAATCAGGTAGCTAAAAGTATCCCTATACTTGGAAATTAAAACTTTCTCTCTCTGACACACACACACACACACGTGCACGCACTTCTAAATAACCCTTATTCCAAAGAATAATTCATGTGGGAAAACATATTTCAAACTGAATGATTATCAAAGAACAGCATATCAAAGTTAGTGGGATGCAGCTTGCTGTAACTTTGCAACCTGTAATGTGTCTACCTTGATCAGAATTTCCTTCCCTGTATGTTTCTCCTTAGTCAACAAGGGCACAAAAGAAGCACCCCTTTGGTGGCTCAGGCCTGCTGTTGCTGATATGCAGAGGCACCTCAGTGTCCTGAAGCAGTACTGGGCCGGCAATTGCTTTCCCTTCCCTGGGTGGTCCTCCAGCTTCTCTGACTCCTGCACCAAGTGTGTATTCAGCTCCATGACAAAGGGCTCTGGCTTCTGCAGGACAGTACCCATGATGAACAGAAACAGCAAGAACAGACTGGGGTTCGGGTCATCCTCATGGGGCCCCGGCCTGTGCCTGTTGTTTCAGCTTGCTCTTGAGCTCTCCCACTGACACCCAACTCCCTTTGTGGACCAGCTGCCTGCCTGCCTGCCTGCCCTTTGGAATGCAGCCTCCAGCATCAGATCAGAAGTGATGCTGTTTAACCAGCTCCCATGACAGAGTATGGTCAAATCACACACATACACACACACACACACACACACACACACAGGGACAGAGAGAGAGATGTCTGTGTGTGCTGTGCATGTATTTTCTAGTGGTTGTGCCTCTATGATTGAACTCTGTTTAAAAGAAAATGTACAGTTTAGTTGCTCATATTAGAAAATAAAGTGAGGCTGTTGTCATTGTCAGTGGTGATGGTGGTTTGGGGCTTACATCAACAAAGTCTCTTTAACGCCATGTTACATGCTGGCTGTGATCTGTTGGAGGCTGCCCATCTGATTTATGTCTGCTCACTCTGGGACCAGGCTGAAGTAAGTAATGTGATTAAAAAGCCCCTCCTGGCTGGGCGCGGTGGCTCACCCCTGTAATCCCAGCAGTTTGGGAGGCCAAGGCACACAGATCACACAGTCAGGACATCAAGACCATCCTGGCTAACATGGTGAAAGCCCATCTCTACTAAAAATACAAAAAAAAAAAAAAAAAAGGCCGGGCACGGTGGCTCAAGCCTGTAATCCCAGCACTTTGGGAGGCTGAGGCGGGCGGATCATGAGGTCAGAAGATCGAAACTATCCTGGCTAACACGGTGAAACCCTGTCTCTACTAAAAATACAAAAAATTAGTTAGGCGTGGTGGCAGGCACCTGTAGTCCCAGCTACTCGGGAGGCTGAGGCAGGAGAATGGCGTGAACCCAGGAGGTGGAGCTTGCAGTGAGCTGAGATCACGCCACCGCACGCCAGCCTGGGTGACACAGCAAGACTCCTTCTCAAAAATAAATAAATAAATAAAGCCCATCCTTGGAATAGGTCATTCCCAAGACAGAGGAAATGGAGCAGAACTGAGCGGAGATGTATAATGCTCTTACAGGAAAAGGGAGCAAATATTTGGGAACAATAATACAAATACCACAAGTTGTCAGCTAGCAGTTTCTAAACCACGGTACATGCTTAATAAATATTTGCTGATGAAAAATTAAAATTGAGTGGATTTTTTAAATAGATGTTATGAAGGAAACTTCCTTTCTGAAGACCACTAAAGTACTTTTCTCTTTGATCTTATATTAACTTTTACATATCTTTGTTTTAATCGTAATGATTTACTTGTCAGTTTCACTCACTAGAGTTTATTTCTTGAGGACAATAATTTGGTCTTGTTTATCTTTATTTCCCTCTTTTAAAAATTGAGCTATTTATTTATTCTATTTAATCTCCAGATCTCATTCACCAATCATTGGTAATTCATTAATGTATTCAATTAATATCTTTGTGTTTGTCTCGATTCTTGAAAATTGTATATTATAAAGTGTGCATGTATTTTATTGAAAATGAAGTTATAAAATCAGTTATCTCAGATTACACCTCAGAAACTGGAAACTAGAAAAAGATCAAATTAAATCTCTTTAATTGAATTGAATGAATGAAATAATAAAGAGTAAAAGTGAATTAAAAGGTGGCATATAGTAGAAAAATACATTTAAAAATTAGATCTCTGAAAAATTAATAATATCGAAGACTCTTCAGCAGGGCTCATAAAAGAAATGTGTACAGGCCAAACATGACTGAAACAGGATTTTAAATTTTCAAAAGAGCATTTCTAGTCCCCATCTCAACCAGTGCTGCCACTTGCGTCTTCCGCTGAGCCCTGGGGCTGCTTCAGCTGCCGCTCCCCTCACACCTCACACACACATTCCGTTGGCTCCGTGGCTGGTTCTGAATCCCAAGCACATCTGACCCAGAGTATTTCCTGCCACCGCTCCTGCTGCCACCCTAGCGTAAGCCCCGTCGGGTGTCACCTGTATCAGTGCAGCAGCCTTCAAACTGTCCTTCCTCCTTCCACCACCCGCTTCCTACTCATAATTCTCCATAGAATATGCAGAATACTGTTTCAATCAGGTTCATCAGGCCATGGCGTTCCATATTATGTTGCACAAATATCAACTCCCATGGAGTTTCACACCCTTCCGTCTACGCGGCCTTACTTGCTATTCCTGTAACACAGCAAGCTCCTTTCTATCTCAGCTTTTTCACACTTGCTGTGCTCTTTGAAATGCCTTCTCCCCAATCTTGTGCCTTGCCAATATTTCTTCCAGCTCTCTGTTTAAACGTTATTGCTGTAAAGAGGTCTTCTGTGACGATTGTTCTAAAACAGTTTCCAGTAACTACCCACCACACGCCTTCCTCTTATTTTCCTGTTTTTTCTTATAGCCCTTCTTAATATATTGTATTTATTTATTTACTTGTTATGTTCCTCAGTTAGAATTTCAAGGTCCGTAAAGGTAGGTAGATTGCTCACTGAATCCTTCAGAATCCTTCAGAATCCTTTAACAGTGTCTAGAACATGTGAATGTTTAATGAATACAAGAATGAGTGAGGAATAGTGTCAGAGCCCTAGACAAGGCTAAGAAGAAGAAACAGAGTGATAATACTAAGTAAGGAAATCAGAATACAGGGTAGTATATTAATATATTCTTTCTTAATACTTATTATTTATGTAGTACATAAATAATAAGTGAATAGTGTCATAAAAAGCATAATATTTTTGGTAGGTGTGTGCTCATGCATAAATCTAATGTTCAATTTTTGATCAAAAGTAACTAAGACTCAAATGTACAAATCAGAAATAATATCATTAATTTATTAAATAGCCTGATCAAAATTCCCTATGCATTGAATGAAAGAGTGAGTATTTAAAATCTTATCAGGCTAGAAACTAGCATATAATTTTATGTTTTGTAAGGAGAATGAAAGAAATATTAATATTAAACATTACATAAAATAAGATGAGGACTACATGCCACAGAAATATTTCACAATATTATTTCTGTGTTTCTTCCGTAACTTTGGAAGTTGAGAATTTTCTCTAATACGCTACATTAATTTCATCCTCCACTAAATTTTTAATCAAAAATTTAGATTTCAGGTCCAGCAAGTTTCAGGCTTAGCAGTGGTTCATTCTTGGTTCAATATCAAATGACTAGCTTCAGGGTTTTTTTTGTTTTTGTGTGTGAGACAGAGTCTCGCTCTGTGCCCCAGGTTGAAGTGCAACGGCATGATCTAGGCTCACTGCAGTCTCCGCCTCCCAAGTTCAAGCAATTCTTGTGCCTCAGCCTCCCGAGTAGCTGGGACTACAGGCATGTGCCACCATGCCCAGCTAATTTTTGTATTTTCAGTAGAGACAGGATTTTGCCATGTTGGCCAGGCTGTTCTCAAACTGCTTGCTTCAAGTGATCCTACGGCCTCGGCCTCCCAAAGTGCTGGGATTACAGGCGTGAGCTACCACCTGGCCCTAACTACATTTTTACATTTATTTTTAAGGGATAATGTTTTGAAATAATAAATTCTGGTTATTCTAAATGGCCAAATGGGGTAAAAAACATATGCAAATCTAGGGAATGTGGCCACAGACCCCTCAGTATGACAAATGGAACGAAAGTCAGGAAGAATATTCACAACAAGACTAGTTATAGCAAGTCCTTGCTAGAGAAAACACATGGGACTCCAGGGGACAAAGAATAACTATAATCATCCAAGACAGGGTTTGCATCTACCCACGTCTCCCGCAGTTCATGTGAGCAGCCTTGCTTTTTACAACAGGATGATGACAATAGAGACTCTGGGACTCAAATACATCTTGTGAAGGAATGTGATTGTGAACCTGCTGTGGTTAGCAGTTCTCAAAATCCTGGCAGTGAAAAACCATAATTATGAAGGTTTGCCTGAAAGACTGGCAAACCTCTCATTCCTCTAACCAACTAAAACCTATCTCTAATATGCTATCTCTAACCAACTAAAACCTATCTCTAATAAGCATGATCCAGCTTATCCAACCCGTGGCCCATGGGCCGCATGCAGCCCAGGACGTTTGTGATTGTGGCCCAACACCAATTCGTAAACTTTAAAACATTATGAGATTTTTTTCTTTGCAATTTCCTTTCTTTAGCTCATCAGCTATCATTAGTGTATGTTATATGAGGCCCAAGAAAATCCTTTTTCTTCCAATGTGGCCGAGAGTAGCCAAAATATTGGACACCCTTGACTAGATCATGCAAGAGCTACATAGCCATTTTATATAATTTCATTTTCTCCAAACAACTACTCAATGTACCCCAGAGTGATTTTATGAGAAAGATCCCTGTGCCTACTGTAAAATGTTGCTAAGAGGACTGATCTCTACATTTTATTATCTTCTTTCTATTCTATCTTCTTTCTATAGAAATATCTATAGATATTTCTATATCTGTCTTTCTTCAATTAACTATTGGAGGTGACTTGCTCCTCTCTTTAAACTAGAAATAGTTATGTCAGCTGTGAATCATGTACTCTATTTGGATGGTTTGATCACTGGATGTAAGATAGCATGAAGACACACCGAGAACTCATTTCCAGTAGGGATAGAAGACTCTACACATTCATTTTGTTGATTTAACTCAGTACTGGTCCCATCTTACTTCTCTTCTCATTTTCTAAAATATTTAATCAAAATTTGCGGTAGGAAATACGCAGTTCAAAAGTCAATATAAAGATGTATGGAGGAAACATTTACCCTCAATGTTTTTTCCCCTTCTACCCTTCCACAGGAAACCACTGATATATTTTTCTTCCAGTTTCCCTAGAACTTTTTAAGCAAATGTGAATACCATTTCCTCCCTGTCCTCCTCCTCTTTTTCTTCTAAAAGGGTCCTGTGTTACCCACTTTGCTTCCTTTAACGGTTACTTCCTGAACATCCTTGTACCTTTTAATATCAGAAGATGCTCATTTTCTTTAAATGTGTGACATTTCATATTATCATTGTTCCATAACTTAGTTAACCTGGCTCTTACTGATGGACATCTGGGCTGTTACCAGTCATTTGCTCTTATAAATAACACTGTAATGCATTATTTTGTATTTATGCTTTTATAGATACGTGCATCTTAGGATAAATTTCCGGAAGTAGGATTTCTGGGTCAATGTATATACATATGTTCATTTTTGACAGATATTACCAAGTTCTCCCTTATAAAGTATGAGTTTGCCTGTTTCACAGTAGCCTGTGAAAAAGATTGTTTATCATACTTTAGAGTTTTTGACACTCTATTGTTTAAACTACTATGGCATTTTGTACAGTTTTGATTCATTAATATATCTTTATATATTCTTGAGCCATATATCTTTATTAATTAATAAGTATATATTCATCGGCCATTTATATTTCCTTCAATTATCTATACTTTGATCAATTCTGCATGAGATTTTTGTCATCTTATTGATTTCTAGGGGATCTTTATACACTAAGGATGGAGGGCTCTCTGAGATGAGTTGCGACTATTTCTCTCCATTGTTTAATCTTTAAAATTTTACTTATCTTATTTTTTGCCTACTGTAGCTTTAAGTTTTATAAAGTAAAAATATATATAATATTTTTATCTTATGGCTCCTGGGTTAGAATTTTTATAATGAAATGAAATAAAAAATGAGGGCATTGATCCTAGAAGGCATTGCACTTAGAATAAATATTGTTTCAGAGTTTAGAAGTTCCGTTTTAAATTTTCAATTCCAAAAGACACTTAGTTCTTGGTTTTCCGATTCTCGTGTTCCTTCCATCATGTCAAATGCATGATTCCTATATCAAAACCTCCAACATTTTGCTGCTTTTAAAATTATCATTCCTGGCCAGGCACAGGGGCTCATTCCTGTAATCCCTGCACTTTGGGAGGCAGAGGAGGGTGGATCACCTAAGGTCAGGAGTTTGAGACCAGCCTGGCCAACATGGTAAAACCCTGTCTCAAGTAAAAATACAAAAATTAGCTGAGCATCATGGTGTGAGCCTGTAATCCCAGCTACTCAGAAGGCTGAGGCAGGAGAATCTCTCGAACCCAGGAGGTGGAGGTTGCAGTGAGCCGAGATCACACCATCGCACTCCATCCTGGGTGACAAGAGCAAAACTCGATCTCAAAAAAAAAAAAAAAAATTATCGTTCCTTGTCACGTTGATAGGCAACATACTCAAGATTACATGCTGAATTTGTGTATTTTTTTGACAATAGATTTACCTCCTAATCTGCATCTCAATTATAATGAAATTAAATCACTTTTTACTTCCTCTTCAATGTACACTGAGTAATCTAAAGATAATGGTTTGATGAGCTAAGCAAAATTTAAAGTTATCCTATTAAAAATACTAAAATAAGTATTCCATGGGTACCATATCCCCCCATGTAACTCCCCTTCAGCGATTGTTAGTGGAGTCCCAGCCCAAGTCAGATACTCAACAGGGCTGAGGATTCAGACACAAACTTTGCCCTTGTGGGACATTTAACCAATTAACAGAGGGTCTTTTGTTAATGCCAATTTCATTTGTCTTTAAGAAAACTTACTTTCAGTTTTATGCACTAACTTACATTTCTTGACAGCGTGTATATTTTATTTTTATAAAACATTGCTAATTTTCATTGCAATCACTAAGGCATTTATATATTTGACTTTGGGTTGCTACAAAACTGAGCATTCTATGGCAAACATATTCCACACTGCTAGGCATCTCTGTGATGACAGATTATTGAACTTGCCTTTTAATTTTCCTTCTCATTTTTATTTAATCTTCTCTATCTGCCCGCCTCCAGCCCCACCTATAACACAGATACACACACCCTTCCTGCCCAGGGACCTGGGATATTTTAAGTGACTAATTCATGTTTGAGGAATCAAAGAAGGAAAGGAAGGTCTGTGGGAAGGAAGCCAAAGAGAGAAAGGAAAACAGAAGGAAAGAAGGCGATGGAGAGAGCACAAAGGGGCCCCCTATGGAGACTGCACAGGTTATAGAGATTGCAATTGAATTCAAAACAGTACTTCAAAACTCATCACAGGTTTTTTTTAACTTTTTTAAAAATATTTTTTGCTTCATTGAACCTTACATTTTAATTGGTTGAAGTTAATCTTTATTTCTTCAACAATTTTATGCACATATTCTTAACAAAACCCATTTGAAACAAAAATTCATGCTATACTCTGACTTTCAAAATTCAAAGATAAATGACATATTCCTGCTTTTATACAGTAGCTTGCTGTGTACCTTTGGGATGAAGAGATTTCCAAGATGTTCAGGGGCATGTAATGAGTATACTTAGTCCTGTTACAGTTTGTGCACAGTGTATATATTTTATACTCACTTCAGTGTTTAAACTCCTTCTCCTTGACTTTAAAGTAGCTAAAACTGATACACATTTGCACATTTGTCTTCATGCTTAACTGTTAATCTCAGAAGGTTCTGCTGGAGCTGTGTGGTGAGGGGAAAATGTAGCTCAGAGCCAGCCTAAGAGAGATACAAGTGTCAGACCACAGGGACAGACCACAGCCTCAGAAAGCTGTCCTATTTCATATTTCCATAGTTTCTTGGTTATAAGAAAGAAAAACTGGGTGAATGCAAAAGGACAATTTAATATACCGATTTAATTGTTTTATCTTATAAAACTTGTCAGGAAATACTTGGATGGTGTCAATACTGCCCACATTATCAACTAGCCCTGATTTAGATTCCATTCCTTTTTGTTCATAATCCCATGCCACTTTAGGAGCAACCCTCTCCACTGTAAGTCAATCAGGAAAGCTAATTGACCATGATTTTAAAAAATCACAGTATCACTATGAGCAAAAGTAAACGCTATTACCTAGCTATTGCTATTCAGCTAACCGACATAGACACAACCTTAGTTTCAGGCACGAAGAACATTTTAAAAGAAAAATCAATGCACATGCTTTTCTGACTTTCTACTCTATACTCAATTCCACAGCTGAATGTGGAAGCCAGTAAAGATGTATTCTCAGTTATCCATCCTGGAAGATGTATTCCACTCTTCATTTCGTGGTCATGTTTACAGTAGCCCTGTAAACACATATTAATACATTTATTTCAATGTTCTGGCATAAAGTGTCTGTAAGGTTGACTAGGGGACTAACTCCACTACTCCTCATTAGTTGTAATAGGAGTTCCAAGCTTTAGAAAAAAGCATATACCAGCCAGGTGCGGTGGCTCACGTCTGTAATCCCAGCACTTTGGGAGGCTGAGGTGAGCAAATCACCTGAGGTCAGGAGTTCGAGACCAGCCTGGCCAACATGGTGAAACCTCGTCTCTACTAAAACTGCAAAAATTAGCCAGGCGTGGTGGCATGCCTCTGTAATCCCAGCTACTGGGGAGGCTGAGATGGGAGAATTGCTTGAACCTGGGAGGCGGAGGCTGCAGAGAGCCAAGACTGCGCCACTGCACTCCAGCCTGGGTGGCAGAGCGAGACCCCATCTCAAAAAAAAAAAAAAAAAAAAAAAAGAGCATATAGAAAGTACATAGGATAAAATTATGTCATGACACACATCACACACACATGAAGAAAGAGCAGGAAAATAATGAAACAACGGGGGCAAAATGGCCAGTCTGTGTGATGGCTCTTCAGTTCTTTGTACTCTAATTACAGCTTCTTTGTAAGTCTGAAATTATAACCAAATGAAAAGTAACAAGTAAAGAAACAATAAAGAAATACAATTAGGCATACAGAAATATCAAATATGTCACTAATCCAAGAGAATCAAGAGAAAGAAAAAAAACACCCAAGGGATTTAGGAAATTGAGTTATGATATACTGGCTTTCAATTAACTAAAATTAAAATATCAAAAGAACTTAAAAATATTCTGAAGTGGAGCATAGAACTCCAAACTATGCTAAAGAATGAAATGTAAATTCTAAAAGTGAACAATAAAATCACTAAGGAGGAAGGGCTAAGACGGCTGACTAGGAACAGCTGCGGGGCGAGGTTCCCGTGGAAAAGAACAAAAACAGTGTGCAAATCCTGCACCGGCAACCGAGGTATCCAGATTCTATCACCAGGAATGACTAGGCAGTTGGTGCGACCCACGGACAGCGAGGAAAAGCACGGTGGTGCAATGGCCTCACTGGGAGCCACATAGGGAAAGAGAAACTCCCACTCTCAGCCAAGGGAGGCAGTGAGTGACAGCACTACCCAGCCTGGAAAACTTTTTTCCACGGATCTGTGCAACCCGCGAATCAGGAGGTCCGCCTAGTGAGCCCACGCCACCAGGGCCTTAGGTTCCAAGCACAGAGTTGTGCAGATTCTCAGCGGCCACTTGGCTGGAGACTGCCTACGACGAGGGGAGGGGCAGCCACCATTATCACTGCATCTGCATCTGCTGCTGCCAAAGACCACTGAGCCCCTCGGGGGAGGGGCGACTGTCGTCATTGCTTCTGCATCTGCTGCTGCCTAAGACCACTGAGCTTCCCGGGGAGGAGCGACCATCACCACTGCATCTGCATCTGCTGCTGCCTAAGACCACTGAGCTACCCGGGGAGGGGCGGCTGCCATCACTGCAGCTCCAGTCAGCTGTTTTTCCCCTGCCAGCACCTGGGAGACTGGATGGTTTGGACCCGGGAGGAATTCCCCACAGCCGACACTGCGGCTGTGGCAGATCATGGCCAGACTGCCTCTTTAGGCAGGACCCTGACCCATCCCTCCTCACTGGGCGGGGCCTCCATGCGGGAATTTCAGCAACTCCAACCAGGGGTTTAGGGACAGAACTTTGATCTCCCGGGACTGAGCTCCTGGGGAAAGGGGTGGCCGTGGTCTCCAAGGACCAGCAGACTTAGTCGTTCCCCCTGCTGGCTCTGAGGAACCCAGCCAGTCCGGACGAGTGGAATTCCCTCCAGCACAGTGCACCCCCTCTGCCAAGGGACAGCCAGAGTGCTTCTTTAAGCGAGTCCCGGATCCCGTGCCTCCTGACTGGGTGAGCCAGGAATTTCCAGACACCACATACAGGAGCGTTCCCACTGGCATCAGGTCGGCACCTCTCTGGAACAGAGATCCCAGAGGAAGGAGCAGGCAGCCACCTTTGCTGTTCTGCAGCCTCCACAGGTGACATCTTCAGATGCGGGAAGGACCCAAGTGAATAGGGTCTGGAGTGGACCTCCAGCAAACCACAGCAGCCCTGCAGAAGAGAGGCTTGACTATTAAAAGAAAAACAAACAAAAAGCAACAACAACAACATCATCAACAAAAGAAATCCCCACAAAAACCCCATCCAAAGGTCAGCAGCCTCAAAGATCAAAACTAGATAAACTCACAAAGATGAGAAATAAGAAAAAAATGCTGAAAACTCAAAAAGCCAGAGTGCCTCTTCTCATGCAAATGATCTCAACACCTCTCCAGCAAGAGCACAGAACTGGGCAGAAGCTGAGATGGATGAATTGATAGACGTAGGCTTCAGCAGGTGGGTAATAAGGAACTTCACTGAACTAAAGGAGCTGTTCTAACCTAATGCAAAAAAGCTAAGAACCATGATAAAACATTATAGGAGCTGTTAACCAGAATAACGAGTTTAAAGAGGAACATAAATGACCTGATGGAGCTGAAAGACACGATATGAGAACTTTACAATACAATCACAAGTAACAATAATTGAATAGACCAAGCAGAGGAAACTATTTCAGAGCTTGAAGACTATCTTGCTGAAATAAGACAGGCAGACAAGACTAGAGAACAAAGAATGAAAAAGAATGAACAACACCTCCAAGAACTATCAGATTATGTAAAAAGACTGAACCTACAACTGATTGGGGTACCTGAAAGGGACAGGGAGAATGGAATCAAGCTGGAAAACATACATCAGGATATCGTCCAGGAGAACTTCCCCAACCTAACAAGACAGGCCAACATTCAAATTCAGGAAATCCAGAAAACCCCAGTAAGATACTCCAAGAGAAGGTCAACCCCAAGGTCAAAATGAAGGAAAAAATATTAAAGGCAGCCAGAGAGAAAAGCCAGGTCACCTACAAAGGGAAGCCCATCAGACTAACAGCAGACCTCTCAGCAGAAACCCCACAAGCCAGAAGAGATTGGGGCAAATATTCAACATTCTTAAAGAAAGGAATTTCCAACCCAGAATTTCATATCTGGCCAAACCAAGTTTCATAATTGAAGGAGAAATAAAATCCTTTTCAGACAAGCTAGGGAATTCACCACCAACAGGCCTGCCTTGCAAGAGCTCCTGAAGGAAGCACTAAATACAGAAAGGAAAAACTTACCAGCACTGCAAAAACACACTGAAATACAAAGACCAATGAAACTATGAAGCAACTACCTCAACAAGTCTGCAAAATAACCAGCTAGCATCACGATGACAGGATCAAACTCACACATAACAATATTAACCTTAAATGTAAATGGGCTAAATGCCCCAATTAAAAGACACAGAATGGCAAGCTGGATAAAGTCAAGACCCATTAGTGTCCCCTATTCAAGAGACCCATCTCACATGCAAAGACACACATAGGCTCAATATAAAGAAAGGAATGAAGGAAAATTTACCAAGCAAATGGAAAGCAGAAAAAAGCAGGGGTTGCAATCCTAGTTTCTGACAAAACAGACTTTAAACCAACAAAGATCAAAAAAGACCAAGGGCATTACGTGACAGTAAAGGCATCAATTCAACAAGAAGAGCTAACTATCCTAAATATATATGCACCCAATACAAGAACACCCAGATTCATAAAAAAAGTTCTTAGAGACCTGCAAAGAGGTTTAGACTCCCACACAATAATAGTGGGAGACTTTAACACCCCATTGTCAATATTAAACAGATCATCAAGACAGAAAATTAATGAGGATATTCAGGACCTGAACAGCTCTGGATCAAGTAAACCTGATAAATATCTACAGAACTCTCCACCCAAAAACAACAGAATATACATTCTTCTCGGCACCACATGATACTTACTCTAAAATCAATCACATAATTGGAAATAAAATACTCCAGCAAATGCAAAAGAACTGAAATGAAAACAAACAGTCTCTCAGACCACAGCACAATCAAATTAGAACTTGTGATTAAGAAACTCACTCAAAACCACACAACTACATGAAAATTGAACAACCTGCTCCTGAATGACTCCTGGGTAAATAATGAAGTAAAGGCAGAAATCAAGAAGTGCTTTGACACCAATGAGAACAAAGAGATAATGTACTAGAATCTCTGGGACATAGCTAAAGCAGAGCTAAGAAGGAAATTTATAGCACTAAATGGCCACATCAAAAAGCTAGAAAGATCTCAAATTGACACCCAACATTACAACTAAATGTTGTAGAGAACCAAGAGCAAACAAACCCCAAAGCTAGCAGAAGACAAGCAATAACCAAAATGAGAGTGGAACTGAAGGAGACAGAGACACAAAAAACCCTTTAAAAAATCAATGAATCCAAGAGCTGCTTTTTTGAAAACATTAATCAAATACATAGACTGCTAACTAGGCCAATAAAGAAGAAAAGAGAGAAGAATCAAACAGGCACAATAAAAAATGATAAAGGGATATCACCACTGACCCTACAGAAATATAAACAACCATCAGAGAGTACTAAAAACACCTCTATGCAAATAAACTAGAAAATCTAGAAGAAACAGATACATTCCTGGACACACACTTCCTCCCAAGACTGAACCAGGAAGAAGGTGAATCCTTGAATAGACCAATATCAAGTTCTGAAATTGAGGCAGTAATAAATAGCCTATCCACCAAAAAAAGCCCAGGACCAGATGGATTTACAGCTGAATTCTACTAGAGGTACAAAGAGAAGCTGGTAGCATTTCTTTTGAAACTATTCCAAACTACTGAAAAGGAGGGACTTCTCCTTAAGATGCCAGCATCATCCTGATACCAAAACCTAGCAAAGGTACAGCAAAAAAGGAAAACAGCAGGCCAATATCCCTGATAAATTTTGTTGCAAAAATTCTCAATAAAATACTGGCAAATTGAATCCAGCAGCAAATCAAAATCTTGTCCACCATAATCAAGTTGGCTTCATCCCTGGAATGCAAGGATGGTTCAATATATGTTAATCAATAAATGCAATAAATAGAACAAAAGACAAAACCACAAGATTATCTCAATAGACGCAGAAGAAACGGCCTTCAATAAAATTCAATATCCTTTCATGTTAAAAAAAAACTCTCAATAAACTATGTATTGCTGGAACTTATCTCAAAATAATAAGAGCTATTTATGACTAACCCATAGTTAATATGATAATGAATCAGCCAAAGCTGGAAGCATTCAACTTGAAAACCAGCAAGGACAAGGATGCCCTCTCGCACCACTCCTATTCAACATAGTATTGGAAGCCCTGGCAAGGGCAATGAGGCAAGAGAAAGAAATAAAACATATTTGAATAGAAGGAGAGGAAGTCAAACTGTCTCTGTTTGTAGATGACATGATCCTATATCTAGAAAATCCCGTCATCTCAGCCCAACAGCTTCTTAAGCTGATAAGCAACTTCAGCAAAGTCTCAGGATACAAAATCTGAGGATACAAAAGTATGTCAGTATCTCAAGATACAAAATCTGAGGATACAAAGTGTCAGGATACAAAATCTGTGCAAAAATAACAAGCATTTCTGTACACCAACAACACACAAGCAGAGAGTGAAATCATGAATGAACTGCCATTCACAATTGATACAAAAATAATAAAACGCCTAGGAATACACCTAACAAGGGAAGTGGAAGGACATCTTTGAGAAGTGCAAACCACTGCTCAAGGAAAACAGAGAGGACACAAACAAATGGAAAAACATTCCATGCTCATGGATAGGAAGAATCAACATCGTGAAAATGGCCATACTGCCCAAAGTAATTTATAGAGTCAGTGTTCTTCCCATTAAACTACCATTGACATTCTTCACAGAATTAGAAAAAAACTACTTTAAAATTCATATGGAAGCAAAAATGAGCCTGTATAACCAAGACAATCCTAAGCAAAAAGAGCAAAGTTGGAGGCATCACTCTACCCAATGTCAAACTATATTACAAAGCTACAGTAACCAAAACAGCATGGTATTGGTACAAAAACAGACATACATACCAATGGTACAGAATAGAGATCTCAGAAAGAAGACCATAGATCTACAACCATCTGATCTTCAACAAATCTGACAAAAACAAGCAATGGAGAAAGGGTTCCGTTTTTAATAAAATTGAAACTGGACCCCTTACTTACACCTTATACAAAAATTAACTAAAGATGATTTAAAGAGTTAAATCCAAAACAATAAAAACTGTAGAAGAAAATCTAGGCAATACCATTCAGGACATAGGCACAGACAAAGATTTCATGACGAAAACATCAAAAGCAATTGCAGTAAAAGCAAAAATTGACAAATGGGATCTAATTGAACTAAAGACCTTCTGCAGAGCAAAAAAAGCTATCACTAGAGTGAACAGACAACCTACAGAATGGGAGAAAATGTTTGTAATCTATCCATCTGACAAAGGTCTAATAACCAGAATCTATGAGGAACTTAAACAAATTTACAAAAAAAAAACCAATCCCATTGTCAAGGGACATGAGCAGACACTTCTCAAAAGAAGACATTTATGTGGCCAACAAACATTAAAAAAAGCTCAATATCACTGATCATCTGTCCATGAGAACAACAGGATGTGTCTTCTGTAGAGCCTGTCACCTCTGTCCCCTTAGGTGTCAATTCTTGTGTTTGTTTTGCTAGGGGACCCTCTCTCATGGTATGTGATAGTCCCTCATATCTTTAGGGTACGCTTTCTTCTAATTCTTTTGTCTTATTTTGAATGTTCATACTAGCTTGTTGGGGAGTCTCTCAGCACCTCAGCAGGGAGACCTGGTGGAGGTCCTCCTGCCAAGTGAGGTGCACCAGCATGTGTCATTCTGTGAGTGGGAGCCCTGCTCCCCTGGGCTGTGGCCACCCCTCAGGGACCCCTCCTCTCTGTCCAGGAGGCAGTGGGCTGCCAGCAGCTTTCCTCCTCCTCCCTAAAACCCCAACTCTTCCTGTGACCTGAGATCACTTCCAGCTCTCCCTCTTCACCTCCTTTTGCCCACTTTCTTAGCTCTTACTTCTCTCTGGCTGGCATTTTGGCCTTTTATTCTTTTTTATTTAAAAAAATTTATTTGGTCATTTCCTGTAAAACCAGGACGTGGATTAAATAAATTTTCAAGCTTCATTTCAATCAAACTCTTGTTTGGTGTTGTCATCATCAAACCATTTCAATTTTCTTGCTTGAGCTCTGAATAGCCTCATTTACAAACACCTCAAGTTCATGTGGTATTTTAAGAACTTTTCATCATTTTTTTTAAAACTTGAAAGGAGAATAGACTTAAGGCAACTGCTGACATTTGGAGAGATGGGAAAATGTGGTATCAAAGATAGGTGTGAGCTTTGAGCCTCAGGTGTTGAGGGCTGACCATGATGTGGCTGATGGAGAAAGTGAGGTGTCAAGAGGAAGAGCAGCCATGCTGGGAACAGGGTGGATGTGCTCAGTGTGAACTGAATGAAACATGGATGTTTCATTTGCTGTATATAAATTTAACTGGCCCTGCTTTCTCACTAAGACTTTTGCTTTAATTAGCAACCTCCTCTTCTTTTTAAATCAAGGCCAAGGCCACAATATAAATTTGCATAATAAATGCAAGCAGTTTGAACTTGATCCCTGAAGATGTGAGCTCTCTGTGCACAGAAACCAGTTGAGCTCCCAGCTGGAGTTTGTGGGATTAATTTTCAATGTTCAAGAAGTTTTATGGCTGCTGTGTCTCTCCTGCAGGAACTATTTTTGTACCTTTAACAATTTCAAGATTAGTGCTTTTATTTTTCTTTTAATCTTTAGATCAATGGCCAGTTGCACAAAAATGTAATTCCTTTGGGAAGAACATATGTGAGCAAAGGGAAATAGCTTCCAACACTAACGCATCACAGTGAGACAAGAACCCTGTAGATGGCCCCACCTGGGGTTCTCTGTACATGTGCCCAGTGCCTTGCACTGCTCAAGGTCAGAGTCAGCTCTTGTATGACCCACTGCAGATGCTGATTAAAAATAAGCATGGAATTCTGTCTCTAATCTTTTCTATCACATCATCTCCTTAAAACTCCCAAATATGTTTAGAGGTGATTACAAAGGGCTGAGGACAAAAAAATCGGAAAAAATACAATCACAACTCAATCATTCAAAGGTATTTATTTGAATACAGGTCAGCAATACATGATTCTCTTATGAGCATTTATCTAAACACTCCTGGCATCCCAACAAATACCTCAGTGTATAAGATGCTTTCATCGAATATAATATTGCAGTTTTCTTCCTGTTCTTGTTCATTTTTTGCAGTCTTCATGTTTGTTTGCACCTGGTAGCTTTCTCGATTAGAGAGAAGTGAGAGATCTTACGGCTGACTCGCTTGAACACTGCATTAAAACATTTCATGGCATGGTGTGCAATCTCCCAAGCAATCTCATTACGCCCATATTAGCTTTTTCCAATTTAGAACACAGTCCTTTATGTACAAAGACAAGGGAAAAACTAATAAATACCTATTTTAAGATTACACTGTGCGGGAAATCACAGGCGCATCCGAGACTTTCATGAAACAATAGAGCTCTTCGTACCCAATGTGGTTCCAGCTCCTTTCAATGATTCATCAGAAACCCAGATCTTAACAAATCAAGCCGTTCGTGGTGGTTGGCCTCACAGTCCCCGCCACCGGCCATGTGGATAAAACTCTGGCTTCCTGCTGAGCTGAAATGTTCCTTCAGTCACAGAGTCACAGAACGAGGATTATTGCCACAGCAAACCTCTCGCCTCAGGTCACATCTTCCCCTCAGGAGCAGGGCCCGTGATTGATACCCTTAATCATCCCTCACATTCATCTGCAATGCTTCACACTCCAAAAGGCTTCACTCAGCATCATCTCTTTGAAACAGTAAAACCACCCTCCCAGGCCACTGTTCTTGCTTCAATTTGCAAACACATGCTTAGGAAGTTTTCTTGACTTATTTATGATCACAAAGATGTATGTGGAAGACCTAGAGCTACAGACCCGGGACCTGAACCCAGGACTTCACACCTTTAATATTTGTTCACCTAAATATGTGTCTATTTCTCCTGCTCTATTTTTTCAAGATTAGGACTCAGCCTTAACAAAAACATCCTTCATAGAAACATGACCACATGGATTTCTTGGGTATTAGAAGCAGGGCTTTGGCCAAAGGGGGAAAAAAGTATTTTAACATTTTTGAACTCCACTTCCCCTTTAACTCTTACAAAACCAGACATCCTGATTAATCCAATCACAATTTTTTCTTTAATTGAGCGTCCAGTGTCCGGAACTGAACGAGGTGCTTTGAGGCTCCTGTCCTCATAGACACAGCAGCTTGGAGAGGGGAAATATCACACCCAGGAATGCTCTGTGTTTGCTGTGACTACAAAGACAGGAAAGAGAACAGAGGCCTTGAAACCACTGCTGTCACTCAAAGTCACTCAAGCCCCGGGTCAGGGTTTGCAGTCTGCTCATTTGTGACTGCTGTGCGACTATAGTCAAGGACCATGTCCCCAAAGAGGGAGGTCTCAGGAAAAGAAGGGGCTGGGAAGGCCTGGGAGAGAGAAAGAGAGCCAGGCAGGAAGAATGCCTAGCACATCAGGTCTCTGTGGGTAAGAGTCCTGCAGAGGACAGTGGATCTCCCCAAATACACAAGAAAACAGTGTTTGCCAAATGCCCACTGAAGGAAAGCCCTCTACCCTCCTCCGTCTCCCACCACATCTTCTTCAATACTGTTACTGTTCCTGGATTATTGATGGGGAAACAGATGTGAGTGGCTGGTACATAATGGCCAGACTGAGGTCTAATCTCCATCTCTGACTTCCCTAACTGTTCCTGGCACTTACCATGGTACCAAATGATCCCGGAGGCTCTGAAGTGGGCATGGAGGAGGTCAGGCCCAACTTTCACTTCTCTTGGGAAAAATGGCATTTTACTTAGTGGTCTAATAATTTCTCTTACTTTCCAAGATAAAGTAGAAAGAAGAAAAAAGCTAGGCCAGGTGCGGTGGCTCATGCCTGTAATCCCAGCACTTTGGAAGGCCGAGGCAGGCAGATTACTAAGTCAAGAGATTGAGACCATCCTGGCCAACACTGTGAAACCCCGTCTCTACTACAAATACAAAAATTAGCTGGGTGTGGTGGTGCACACCTGTAGTCCCAGCTGCTCGGGAGGCTGAGGCAGGAGAATCACTTGAACCCAGGAGGCAGAGGTTGCAGTGAGCCGAGATCGTGCCACTGCACTCCAGCCTGGCAACAGAGCGAGACTCCATCTCAAAAACAAAAAGAAAAAGAAAATAGCTCTAGTATCACCTAGGTAATACATGCTGTTTTGTAAAATTGAGTATTCACATTATTATAAAAATAGATTTTTTAACAGAAAAATATAACCTTTAATACCAAGGAATCTAAAACCTGTAGCTCTCTGCCCTCCCTACTATGCAGCTGTTATTACTCAGGAGGGCAAGAGAACTCAAGACTCCCCTGCATGCCCCCCAGGGCCTGAGTGACAGCTGCGGAGTGGATAAGGATGTGCAGATTCAGAACAGCTGTTGTCTTCCTGGCAATCAGCACGACATTTTTGATTGTCATTTCAAGAAAACAGTGCCTCAGCCACATACACTCTGTTTATTTTTGGTATTTTTATTTTTGAAATCATAAAACGGAAACAGCACATAGAACAAAAAATAAATATCCATGGCTTATTCTCCCTTCACCACTTTCTGCCCTTTGGTTTTCCTAACTTACTGAATACGGATATAATAATCCATAGAGCTCAAGTAATTATTGGCAAACATTTCAAAACCAGTCAGCATTTCACGACAGTCTCTTTTAAAACCTGAGATTGAAAAGTATACATTAAAACAACTTTCCTAAACCCTACATATACAAATCTTCAGAATAATATATGCCACATTTTGGGCAGACATTTTTTTTTATTTTGAGATGGAGTCTCACTCTGTTGCCCAGGCTGGAGTGCACTGGCACAATCTCAGCTCACTGCAACCTCCACCTCCTGAGTTCAAGCAATTCTCCAGCCTCAGCCTCCCAAATAGCTGGGACTACGGGTGCATGCCACCACTAACTTTTTTGTATTTTTATTAGAGACTGAGTTTCACCATGTTGGCCAGGCTAGTGTCAAACTGCTGACCGCAGGAGATCCATCTGCCTCGGCCTCCCAAGGTGCTGGGATTACAGGTATGAAATGCCATGCCTGGCCAGGCATCTTTTTTATTAATCTAGCTAATATATCCTGGGTGCTCTGAACTCAAGATTAGGGAGCTGAATCTATTCACAACATGCTAGTCAATTTAAAACACATGGATTCATAAGCCCATTTGGATTTTCTTTTAAAATTAATTGCAGTATAGTCTCTTCCTAAGGCTGAAGCGAGAGATCAGTATGCCATTGGTTTTGACTGTTTAAAGAGAACCAAGGCAAAAATGTGATCTAAAATAACAGTGGAGATCACTTCTTACACTTACAGGGCATCTTGTGAAGTGGACTCTACATTAACTTACCCTCTGCCTACCCCAATGCTCAGCACTGTCTGGTTCACTGGGCCAAGAAAACTGGGTTGAACTCCTGGAGCTTTAGATAATAATTGAATAAACAATTAGATTCAAGGCCTAGCCCAATGAGAGAATTTCAAGCTATCATTAAGACACTAGCTAAGATGCAATGATTTTATAGAATTATCATCTTTAGTATTTCTAAGAGTGTCTGGTAGCTAGGAAACAAAGATTATTAAAATAATATATTTTATAAAACCACAATGAGATACCACCTCACATTCATTAGGGTGGCTACTATACAAAAAAAAGTAGAAAATACCAGTGTTAGTAAGGATGTGGAGAAATTGGAATCCTCATGCATTGTTTGTGGGAATGTAAAAATGGAGCAGCAGCCATGAAAAGCAGTATGGTGGTTCCTCAAAAAATTAAAAAGAGAATCATCTTATGATCCAGCAATTCTACTTCTAGATATATACCCAAAAGACACAAAAGCAGGGGCCTAAAGAAATATTTGCGCACCAGTCTTCATATTGGTACAGGACCCACAGGCCCATATGCCCACTGCACAGTAAGACACCAATACACCGAGACAGCAGGGTTTGCAGCAAAGAATGAGCTCAATGATCATAGGGAGGCTGAGTGAGGAGACAGGAGGGACCCTCAAATCTGTCTCATTGAGGAGTTCCACACTAGGGTTTTTAAGGGGATCATGGAAGGCAAGGGGCTGGAAAATTGGGGTCATTAATTGGTTGGGGTAAGGAGAATGAAATCATCAGGATGCAGAAACTGCATTTTTTTGGTGAGTGAGCTCCCATGGGGCCCTTCAGACCAGCTGGCATCAGTAGTTGCATCTGTACGAAAGACCCAAAGGAATATCCTCAAAGGGAAAACTTAGCATTTCATAATGTTCAAGTTATTTATAGAGCAGTTAAGGGGAATTGTAATCTTGTTACAGGGTCTATGTGATTCTGGGGCAACAGGCAGCAAACAGCTATAAGGAAGCAGGTCAGAAAGCAGCTGACCTAGTGATTGATGCTGAGTATGCTGCCAGCTGGGTTTATTCTTGTTCCCCTACCTGCCTCCCCACTCCACTTCTTCCCTTATTAACTTAATAAAGCTTATAAGGATGGTTCCAATATTAGCATTATTCACAGTAGCCGAAAGATGGAAGCAACCCAAATGTCCATTAACAGATGAATAGATAAATAAAATGTGGCATAACAGACAATGGAATGTTATTTAGCCTTAAAAAGGAAGGAAATCCTGAAACATGTTATACCATGAATGGTATGTTTTATATTTTATGTTAAGGACATTATGCAAAGTGAAATAAGCCAGTCACAAAAAGACAAATACTGTATGATTATACTTATATGAGGTACCTAGAACAGTCAAATTCATACAGACAGAAAGTAGAATGGTGATTGCCAGAAGCTGGCAGGGGAGGAGACAGGGAGTTGTTGAATGGGTACAGAGTTTCAGCTCAGAATGATAAGAGTTCTGGAGTTGGATGGCAGTGACACTGCACAACACTTAATGTCACTTGTCACTCATCTGTACATTTACAAATGGTTCAGGTAGTAAATCTTATGTATATTTTACCACAATTAAAAACATGACACATTTTATAATATAAAATAGAGAAAATTAATTGATAATAGTTTTTTTAAATGAGTGTGAATTATATATTTATATATATACTGATAGCTGAAATATTATGATTTTCTTTTTAAAATCACATTATATGATAGACTATGTACATATATTTAGGAGACCCAGGCCATTGATTTTCAATGTTATGTAATTTGTAAATTATGTTAATCATTATAATCTTAATAGGTGATAAAAGCTGATGTATAAAGAATATCTTTGTTTAGTTAATGAGTACAAAAGCACAGATAGGAAGAATCATTGCTAGTGTTCTAGAGCACTAGAGGGCAACTATAATCAACAATTGATTGACTATTTTCAAATAGAAGAGAGGATTTTGAATATTCCCAATACAAAGAAACGATGAATGTTCGAGGTGATGGATGTACTGTTTACTGCGATTTGATCATTACACATTGTACACACGTGTCAAAATGTTACTCTGGGGCTGGGCATAGTGGCTCACTCCTGTAATCCCAGCCTTTGGGGAGGAGGCCAAGGCAGGTGGATCACCTGAGGTCAGGAGTTCGAGACCAGCCTGGCCAACGTGGGAAAACCCCTTCTCTACTAAAAAAAAAAAAAAAACAAAACTACAAAAATTAGCCAGGTGTGATGGCATGCGCCTGTAATCCCAGCTACTCAGGAGGCTGAGGCAGGAGAATTGCTTCAACCCAGGAGGCAGAGGTTGCAGTGAGCCAAGATTGTGCCACTGCACTCCAGCCTGGGTGACAGAGTGAGACTCCATCTCAAAAAAAAAAAATTACTCTGTACCCCATGCATATGTACAACAATTATATATCAATTAAAAATAATAATGAAAGCCAAAAAGAACCACCCATATACCCATACAAATATAATTTCATCAAGTTCTTTACTAAATTCATTTTGGGGCCCTTATAGTTCAGTGCCTGGTACAGTCTTCCTCAGAGTAAATATCTGAATCAATAAATCAAACAGCATTCAATGTTATTCTTAAATATAAAATTTCTTCTGCTGGATATATTAAGATTGATATAGAAAGAAACTCATTTGTACATACACTAAGTTTTTTTTAAAAAAAGATATGATTTTCTAGTCCTGTGAAAAATGACATTGGAATTTTTATTAAAAATGCATTGAATCTGCAGCTTGCTTTGGGTAGTATAAACATTTTAACAATGTCAATTCTTCCAATTCATAAACATGGGATAGCTTTCCATTTATTTGTGTCTTCCTTAATTTTGTTCATCAACATTTTATAATTTTCATTGTACAGATTTTTCACCCCTCTTGATTAAATTTATTCCTATTTTATCTTTTTTGATGCTATTGTAAATGAGATTGTTCATTTCATTTTTGGATAGTTCATTGTTAGTGTACAGAAATGCTACTTATTTTTGCATGTTGATTTTTTAACCTGCTACCTTAATGAATTTGTTCATCAGTTCTAATAGTTTTTTGGTGGAGTCTTAAAGTTTTCTAAACACAAGATTATGTCATCTGCAAACAGAAACTTTCACTTCTTCCTTTCCTGTATGAATGTCTTTTATTTCTTTTTCTTACTTGAGTGATCCGGCACTAGGGCTTCCAGTACTGTGTTGAAGAGAAGTGGGAAGAGTGGGCTTCCTTGCCTTCTTCTTCATCTTAGAGGAAAAGCTTTCAACTTTTTACCATTGAGTATTATGTTAACTGTGGACTTGTCATACATGGCCTTTATTGGGTTAAGATAAATTGCTTCCATACCTATTTATTGAGAGTTGTTAACATGAATGAAGATTAAATTTTGTCAAATGCTTTTCCTGCATCTTTTAAGATAATCATGTGTTTTTTGTTCTTAATTTTGTTAATACAGTGTATCACATTTATTGACTTATCTATGTTGAACCATCCTTGCATCCCAGGGATAAATCCCCATGACCATAGTGAACAGTCTTTTTAATGTGCTATTGAATTTGGTTTGCTGGTATTCTGTTGAGGAATTTTGCATCTGTGTTCATCAGAAATGTTGGCCTGTATATTTCTTTTCTTACAGTGTCCTTGTCTGAATTTGGTATCAGGGTAATGCTAAAAACAGAACCCTTGCACACTGTTGGTGGGAATGTAAGTTAGTACAGCCATTTTAGAAAATAGCATGGAGGTTCCTTAAAAAACTAAAAATAGAATGACCATATGATACAACAATCCCACTTTTAAGTATATATCCAAAGGAATTGAAATCATCATGTCAGAGAGATATCTACACTCTCATGGTGATCTCAGCATTATTCACAATAGACAAGATGTGGAAAAACCTAAGTGTCCATCAATGGATGAATGGATAAAGAAAATCTGGTATACGTATACAACGGCCTACCATTTAGCCTTTAAAAAGAAGGAAATTCTGTCCCTTGCAACAACATGAATGGAACTGGAGAACATTAAGCTAAGTGAAATAAACCAGGCACAGAAAGACAAATACAGTATAATCTCACTTACTTGCAGAACCTAAAATGCTGACCTTGCAGAAACATAATACAAAGGTAGTTACTAGAGGCTGGGAGAGAGGTGGTGGAATGGGGAAAGGGAAGATGTTGATCGAAGGGTACAAAGTTGCAGTTAGGCTAAAGAAATAAGCTTTAGTGATCTATTGCATGGTGACCACAGCTAATAATAATGTATTGTATACTTCAAACTTGTTAAAACAGATTTATAACATTTTCACCACAAAAAGTAATAATTTGGTAAGGTAATGGATGCATTAGTTAGCCAGATTAAATATTTCTATAATTTATACATAAGTCAAAACATCACATTGCACCCCATAAATACACATAACTGTCAATTTAAAATAAAAAATTAAAATTAAAACAAAGCAGATTAACTTAATTTCCTCATATGGAAATCTATAATAGAGCTATACAAATTAAATAATATAACTTCGTGTCCAGAATTGGTGGGTTCTTGGTCTCACTGACTTCAAGAATGAAGCTGCCGACCCTCATATGAGTGTTACAGTTCTTAATGCATGTCCCGAGTTTGTTCCTTCTGATGTTCGGATGTTTGGAGTTTCTTCCTTCTGGTGGGTTCACGGTCTTCGCTGGCTTCAGGAGTGAAGCTGCAGACCTTCCCAGGTGAGTGCTATAGCTCATAAAGGCAGAGTGGACCCAAACAGTAATCAGCAGAAAGATTTATTGCAAAGAGAGAAAGAACAAACCTTCCAGAAAATGGAAAGGGAGCGGAGTAGGGTGCCACTGCTGGCTCTGGCAGCCTGCTTTTATTCTCTTATCTGGCCCCACCCACATTCTGCTGATTGGTCCATTTTACAGAGAGCTGATTGGTCCGTTTTGACAGGGTGCTGATTGGTGCGTTTACAATCCCTGAGCTAGATACAGGGTGCTAATTGGTGTGTTTACAAACCTTGAGCTAGATACAGAGTGCCCATTGATGTATTTACATTCCCTTAGCTAGACATAAAGGTTCTCCAAGTCCCCACCAGAGTAGCTAGATAGGAGTGTCCACTGATGCATTCACAAACCCTGAGCTAGACACAGGGTGCTGATTGGTGTATTTACAAGCCCTTAACTAGACATAAATGTTCTCCAAGTCCCCACCAGACTCAGGAGCTCAGCTGGCTTCACCCAGTGGATCCCACACTGGGGCTGCAGGTGGAGCTGCCTGCCAGTCCAGCGCCGTGTGCTGGCACTCCTCAGCCGTTGGGTGGTCGATGGGACTGGGCACCATGGGGCAGGGGGCGGCGCTCCTCGGGGAGGCTCGGGCGGTACAGGAGCCCAGGGAGCGGGGGGAGCCTCAGGCATGGGGGACTTCAGGTCCCAAGCCCTGCCCCGCGGGGAGGCAGCTAAGGCCCAGCGAGAAATTGAGCACAGCAGCTGCTGGCCCAGGTGCTAAGCCCCTCACTGCCCGGGGCTTGCGTGCCCGCCAGCTGCTCCGAGTGCAGGGCCACTGAGCCCACGCCCACCCGGAACTCGCGCTGGCCCGGGTTCCCGCCCACGCCTCTCCCTCCACATCTCCCTGCAAGCTGAGGGAGCCGGCTCCGGCCTCCGCCAGCCCAGATAGGGGCTCCCACAGTGCAGCGGCGGGCTGGAGGGCTCCTCAAGTGCAGCCAGAGTGGGCGCCAAGGCCTTGGAGGCGCTGAGAGAGAGGGCTGCGGGGGCTGCCAGCACGTTGTCACCTCTCAGTATTGACATAGATCAGTGGAACATGATAGCTCAAAAACAGAATTATGATTAATTTGGGAATTTGATATGAATATGATAAAGATGTCATCTAAAATCATGAAGGAAAGATTGTTCAGTAAATAGAGATAAATTGGCTACCCATCTGGAGAGAAAATGAAGTGAGATTCCTGACTCACATCATCTAAAGAGTAAATTCCAGATTAATTACAGAGTTAACATGAAAATAAAAATTATTTAGAAGAAAAGTGAGAAGACCATCTGTATGACTTTCAGGAAGGAAAGTAGCACTAGTCTTTGAAGAATAAGTCTGATTTCTTAAAAAATGAATACTTAATTAATGAGGCATGAGGAATACATAACAATCAGGTCACATAAAGAATATATAACATGAATAAGGAAAATAAATCAACCCAATAGAAAAGTTTCCAAAGAAAAACCAGAGGCAGATTACAGGAGAGAAAATGCGAACGGCCAACAAATACATAGATATTGCTAGACTGTGAGCTATTGATGGGACGCAGTGAAAGAAGAAACCATCTGGGCTGGAACATTCTCCTTCCAGCACCTCAAGCGCCAAGACCCTGGCCCACAGGAGAGGAGCTGGAACCCAGGCGCACTCCCGGCTCTGCTGTTAGCAATAGCTGCACAGTGATAATCGTCGGAATGCTCTTCTCTGGCTTGCCTTGACAAAACACCACAGATGTAAATATGTTTATCTAGAAGAACAAACATGTAATAAACATTCATCTTGAGGTGAATGTGAAGTGGACTGGAAGAAGAATAAAGGCATGAACCTCTTTCTCCATTTTCACACGAGGCCAGTAAAGAATGCTCGGTACTGTTGGGATAAAACATGGAGGTTCGTGTTTACCATTTAAGGGCACTAATGACTGCCTGAACCTACAATGGTAAGGGAAAGTAGCATTGGTGTAAACGAAAGCCTCTCATTTCCTACTAGAGAATCGATATGTAATGTCCTCTGTTGATGAAGCAGCGGCATAAACGCAAGAGCAGAGCTGAGAAGATCCCCAGCAGGCTTAAAACACGCGCCCATGGCTGCTTCCGGAGGAGACCCAGGCTGCCTTTCTCTCCCTGTTACCTCTACCAGGAGATCGTGGTATTCAGCTCAGCAAAATAAATGGATTTTTAAATAAAATGAAACAAAACAAAACAAAATGAAAGGGCTGTAAGCCAACAGTATGGCAAAATCTCCAAAAAGACCATTTCCAAAAAGTTTTTTATTTCAATGATTAGCTCTAAGATTCATGTGGTTTTGCTCATAATATTTATCGGGACTCTCACTTCATTTCTTTCCAACGTAGATCGCCAATTCTGACAACCTGTATGTCTATTTTTAGAAGTAATTTCTTCATCACTCTAAACAAGGGCCTTAAGTACCCTGCAGGCACAATCCCATCACCATGGACGGCTTCATCCGGGAGGACTCCCTCTCCTTCACTAGTTCACAGTCAGAGGGAGAGAGTGCACAGGTGAAGCCCAGACCAGGCAGCCACCCCGCAATCTATGCCACCCTCTGTGCCTTCTCTACTTGCATTCTTATTTTTATGTGGCTCTCATTATTAAATATGCAGAAAAATATAAAGCATTTTAAAAATATTGTTCCTAAAGGAAATAAATAAACAGTGATATCTTGTGGTGCTAAAAGGTGTTCTCAAGTTTAAGCAGCAGTGAGACAAAGGAATTGATCTTGGTCCAGTCAATTCTGGAACCATCTAAGCAAGTGGGGTGGGGGCCAACCAGTCCCAGAGGTCTGAAGTCTGGCTTCATGGTTATTGTCTAGCAGTAAGAAAGACAGGTACAACTCAGAAACCAATTCACCACCAGAAAAGCAAACAAATTAACTCTTCTCTGCAGTCAAGCTAGCCAAGTAATCTGGAAAACTGGAAAATAGTCAAAAAAAAAAAAAGAAAAAAGAAAGAAGGAAATATATTCTTCTTTCATATATGTGTGTATATGTAGATAGATATATGTATATGATACATATGTGCATATATTTATATATGTGTATATGCATACATATTTACATGTATATGTATCATATACATATGTATACATGTATCTATATATTCACACATATGTAATAATATATACATAGATTAGATTGAGGGTGCTCCTGACCCCACAGATGAAGGCCATCTGCAGCAGCTGCCCCTGCCTTCTCCAGATTCTGCCCTTGTTTTTCCCTGAATCTCAGAATAGGGGCTCCCAGCAATCACCTGTATGCTGCCTCTTCTCCCTCCTGAGGACTTTCCCTCCAGACCTCCAGACGCCTTGCCCTCCTTTCCTGCTAGCAGAATCCCTTTAAAAGCACTTAGGATCCTCTCTCATGGGGTTTATATATATTTATATATGTGTGTATATGTATACATATTTACATGTATATGTATCATATACATATGTATATATGTATCTATATATATTCACACATACATATTAATATATACACACATATATACATATGCGCATATATGTACACACACATATGTATATTTCTCTTTATCAATATAATAGAGAAAGGAAGAGAGAAAGTCATTGCGGGGCAAGCAGAGTGACCTACACCTGATCTCCGTCCCTCAGGCAGGACTACACACTGTCTCTGTGTAAGGTACTATCTGTTTAGGGAAACTGCAGGCACGCACACTTACATTGGGCCTGTTGCATCCAAGTTCCTAAAGGGAAAGGCTGTATTTCCTCTCACATCACAGGCACAAAGCAATCTTCTTAGACAAGGAGCCAAGTAATGCCACTCAATTGTGTGACCTAAAAATGTATGAGTACATTAGTCTGTCTCTTTACATGAGGATATTCCCACCACAGACAGACCAGCATCATAACAGATTTACAAAAGAGTAGAGATGGGAACAGAGATGAAAAGTGATTCTTAATGTTGGTCTCAAAGGATTTATTTAAGTATCCCTCATCTCCTCTCGACAGACTCTGCTTAGTTAGTGAGAACTTAATTACCCAATTAAGGATAAAATTATACGTGCTCTCTTTTTTCAAAATTAATAAACATGGTTCCAACTTTGGATTTTTAAGGAAACTACATTCATATCCAACAAACTATGGTAGCAGCCATTGCTCAATTGTAATTAGTTTTTTCTTTATTGCCTACCAACCCAAGGGGGCTGATCCCTGTGGAGCTAATGAAGACAGAGGTGCATTCACAGGAGGAAGGCCACCACTTCCAAGGACGTGGGCACTTCCAGATCCACCGGGGGAGGGAACTAAGCCGGTTAGAGTTCACACTGAGATGACCGCTGGGTAAAAAAAATTCAACCTGCTGACCATTACTCCCCAGCATGGGTGGCAACAATGGCTATTTCCAGATGGACAACTTTTAGATTGAGGGTGTTCCTGATCCCACAGATGAAGGCCATCTGCAGCAGCTGCCCCTGCCTTCTCCAGATTCTGCCCTTGCTTTTCCCTAAATCTCAGAATGGGGGTCCCAGCGATCACCTGTATGTTGCCTCTCCTCCCTCCGGAGGATGTTTCCTCCAGGCGCCTTGCCCTCCTTTCCTGCCAGCAGAATCCCTTTAAAACCACCAGGGATCCTCTCTCACGGGGTTTCCTAATGTGGATTCTTATATGAGAGAACTGGAATCTCCAATGTAAGCCTTTTTCTCCAAAAAACTCTGGGTTCTTTTTGGTCAATTTCCCTCACTTGCACTCCTCCCCACACTCTCCATGCCAATGAAAAGACAATGCTTTCTAAGCCAGCCAAGACTTGAGCAGCTGCACACACACACACACACACACACACACACACACACACACACACACACACACACACACACACACACACACACACACACACACACACACACACACACACCCCGGCACCCTGCCTCTGTCTAGATGGTTTTCTAACCTCTCTTGCTGACATAGGAGGAACTGGTACAATTTTCAGGCCATCCTCAAAGGGCAGCAGTTGCTGACCAATGTTAGATTCCATTAATGCCCCACTCCCTCCCACAGACGACTCAGGATCTGCAAAGGCTGGAGCTGGGACATGCTGCACTGTGCTCCTCCTGGATTTAAGTGCCTTACCTGGAAGAGTGATGTCAATGAGCATTGGTTGACATGAACTAATCTAACTTTAATGGGAAACATATTTAAACTCTGTGTATATGATCAGTTTTCAACACATTTGTGTATTCACAATGTAAGTTAGATTGTTTGGAGTTCTTCATTTTTCCACAATCTTAGCAGGCTAATTTCATTGCCCTCCCTCTTATGGACTCATATGAGAAAAAGCCTGGAGCTCATCTTCTCCCCTTGGTCCTGCTTCTGCCCTTGGTCACTGACACTGTGTAGGCCATCCCTAGCATCTACAGCAGGTAATATCCAAGTTGGTTATTACAAGTAAACTATGTGGCTTTTATTTGCAAATATTCCTATAGCCTGCATATAAAGCCATTTTACTTAAACTCAACGTTTTGAAACAGTCCAACTTTTAAAAAATCTAAATGGCTTCTTCTAGAAGACACAAATAAATGAAAGACTATTCCATGTTCATGGATTGGAGGAATGTATATTGGCAAAATGCCTATACTATCCAAAGCAATCTACAGATTCAGTGCAATCTTTATTAAAATTCTAATGATATTTATTACAGAAATAGAAAAAACAATCCTAAAAATCATATGGAACTACAAAATACCTGGAACAGCCAAAGAAATCTTGAGCAAATAGATCAAAGCTAGAGACATCACACCACCTACTTCAAAGTATGCTATGAAACTATAGGAATCGAAACAGCATGGTACTGGTATAAAAGCAGACACAAAAGCCAGGTATGACAGTGTGCACCTGTAGTCCCAGCTACTCAAGAGGCTGGGGCAGGAGGATCAGTTGAGTCTGGGAGGTTGAGGCTACAGTGAGCCATTATTCTGCCACTGCATTCTAGCCTGAGCAACAGAGCAAAACCTTGTCACAGAAAAAGAACCCACACACAGAAACATAGATAAATGAAACAGAATGGGAGAGCCCAGAAATAAATCCACACATTTACAGGCAATTAATTATTAATTTTTGGCAAAACTGTTGCAAACATACAGTGGGGAAAGGACAGTCTCTTCAATAAATGGTGTTGGGAAAACTGGATATCTACATGCAGAAGAATGAAATTGGACACTTATTTCACACTATATACAAATCAACTCAAAATGGACTAAAGACTTAAACATAAGACCTGAAGCTTTAAAACTACTAGAAGAAAATATAGACAGAAAGCTACACAACATTGGTCTTCATGATGATTTTTTTTTTTGACCCCAAAGCACAGGCAACAAAGTGAAATAGACAAGTGGGATTACATCAAACTAAAAATCTTCTGCAGAACCAAGGAAACAATAGTGAAGAGATAACCATAAGGAGAAGAGACAACAAAAGGGAGAAAGTATTTCCAAACCATATCCGATAAGGAGTTAATATCCAAAATACATAAGAGACTCAAACAACTCAATAGCAAGAAAACAAATAACCTGATTTTTTAAAAGGGGCAAAGGATCTGAATAGAAATTTCTTAAAAGAAGACATACAAATGGCCAAAAAGTATTTGAAAAAACAATCAACATCACTAATCTTCAGAGAAATGCAAATTAAAACCATAATGAGATATCACCTCACACTTGTTACATTTTCTAGTATTTTAAAAAGGGAAGACAACCAGTGATGTCTGTAAGAACTAAAGAAAGAGGAAAGAAACACAAAAAGTGGCTTAACAGTCAAAGACAGCTTTATTTTGAAGAATAAACCTGAGAAGGGCTTCTGGCCAAGTTAGGTCAGAGGCACTCTCTCTTACAGACTAAGAGTTTTTAAGGGTTCAGGGCAGGAGAGCTTATCAGAGGCTTGGACTGTTTCTGTGCCTCTTTGTCATGCTTATCTTGGAGAGAGAGTTTTTTGTCTGTTCCCATACATCTTCCTGAAGCTGCAGGCCTACCCTCCAAGTCTGATTTTGGCTTTCCTATCTTAGTGCACCTAAAGGGAAAGGAATGTGCTTATTAGGGCCCACTGTTTTACTGGGGCCCACTGTATGAGTGTGAAGTTTGGCAGTTACTCAAAAGACTTTCCCCTCTCCCTCTGTGCTCCAGCTGTCTTATCTGAGTTTTACTGTCTCTCTTTCTGGCTGCTTGCTGTTAGAAGAGAAGTGATTTCCTCGAAATTCATGAGGCTAAAAATGGAGCTGGAACTTAAAGTGACAGTGTTTGTCCAAGATGACAGTGCCCCTGCTCTGTCACTGTCAAGTATATAGAGAAAAGGGAATCTTTGCATACTGTTGGTGGGAATATAAATTAGTACAACCATTATAGAAAACAGTATGAAGTTTCTTCAACAATTAAAAATAGAACTACCATATGATCCAACAATCCCACGACTGGTATATATCCAAAGGAATTGACATCAGTATGTTGAAGGGATGTCTACAATTCCATGTTGATTTTAGCATTGTTCACAATAACCTGTAGTGGGATTGACAAGGAATCAGAGAGACTGATGAGGTTCAGGATATTTATTATTTAGGTGCACCGGCCCAGTTGGATTAACATCCAAGGGACTGAGCCCTGAACAAAAAGTTAAGTTACCTTTTAAGCATTTCATGGGGCAGAGGGAGATCTGTGCAGAAGGAAGCATATTACAGAAGCGAGAAACAAAGACAGTTATTCAATTAATTGAGACATGCATTACATCATTTCTTACTTTTCAAGGAAAAACATGTTTTACAACTTGAGTTTATCTGTTGAGTGACCTTGCAGCTGCACAGCTAGAGAAACAGGGTCTTCACAATGCCTGGGAAAGGAGGAGAGATAAGGCTCACTAGCCACAGAAAAACAGGCAGTTAATTTTTAAAGGACTCCAGCTCTTTCTTTTTCTCAGGGGGAATTGGGTTTTCTTACCTACAGCTGAGTTTCTGCCTACACATTCTTTAATTTCCTTCATTCCTGTTCCAAACCAAGATATGGAAATAACCTCAGTGTCCACCAATGGATGAAAGGATTTTTTAAAATGTAGTACATATACACGATGAAGAACTATACAGCCTTTATAAAGAAGAAAATCTTGTCATTTGTGACAACATGGATGGAACTGAAGGATTGAAACAAGCCAGGAAGAGAAAAACAAACACTACACGATCTCACTTGTATGTATAATAGACAAAGCTGAACTCATAGATGTAGAAAGTAGAACGGGATTAGAGAGATGTTGGTCAAAGGATACAAAATTTCAGTTAGACAGAAGGAATAAATTCAAGAGACCCAATTGTACAACATGGTGACTATAGTTAATAACAATGTATTGTATTCTTGAAAATTGCTAAGAGAGACAACAAAAGGTAGAAAGTATTTTCAAACTATATCTGATAAGGAGTTAATATCTAACATACATAAGGACCTCAAACATGAGAGTAGATGTGAAGTGTTCTCACCACAAAAAAAAGATAAGTATGTGAGGTAATGCATATGCTTAGCTTAATTTAGCCATTCCACAATGTATACTTACTTCAAAACATCATGTTGTACATGATAAATACATACAATAAAAATAGGAAAGAAGTAATTCTGAAATAAAGTAAATAATAAATGGCCTCTTCTGATATAAAGGATAAAAAGTAAACCTAACTATAAATTAATTTTAGCATACATTTTTTGAAAACAATGATTGTGGCTGTTTTTTGAAATTTTATGATTTCTCCAAGCACTTGAGACAGTGGTTTATGCTTCTGTGAGGCAGTAGTGGAATAATTTGTTGAGAAAAATTACTGAGAGCAGAAAATTGGAGATCCTAGAGATTCTCAAATATTTTCAATAAAAGGGAAACTTCAGCTACCTTAGAATGTCATTGTTTTAATTATCTTCCCAGCTCCTTCCTTCCATTGCCATTATCTGTCCAAACCTTGCATTCTTGCTTTTCTCTCAGCTGTAGCTGGTGGTTATTAACAAGCCTGCAGAATCTTAGATGCCAGAGGTTACATCACAGACCCAGTAGATTACAAGGATTGCGGACAGCGAAATCAGAGGGTATATGCTTGACAAAAAAAAAAAAAAAATCAAAACTTGGCCCTTTTGAGGGAAATTCGGCAGAAGGCTCTAGCAAAGTGTTTTGCAATTACAGTGTGATAACCAGTGTAGCAGTGTGGAGAGCAGACAGTAGGTCAGCATTTTATTCATGAAGCTTGCTTATTCAAAATAACAAGCAACTTCCTTCCTGCAAAACAGAAAAAACATAAGCATCAGCAAGCTGCCGGCCACATCCGCCTGGCCCTCATCTGTGGCTGGTGTGTTTTTGCTTTGGGTTTTTGCTGATTACTCCCTTTTTCAGGGAGCATAAGAAAAAAAAATGTCTGTGTGACCTCCCCCTACGCTATGCGGTAAAATTATTTGCTTCCACAAACCAATATTTCTTCATAGCTAGATAGATTTTATTCTAACAAATAAATTCATTTTAACGTAACTTCATCACATAATTCATCAGAATGCAGCTTCGGAGGCACTGCTGACCAGAATGCAAGCTGAGTTCGGTACCAAACAGAGCAATTAAATCTAAACTTGCTGTAACCACAAGGTAGCATTATTTTAAACAAAACAAACTCCTTATCTGAGCATGTGCATGTGAATGTGTAATACATGCCTCCCACATAAATGTGTTTTATATTTTACAAAGTGAACAGATAACTAATTGATTTTCCATAATGATTACTATTGCTTTCTCCTAACTCTGTTTGAAGAGGGCCTTCATTATTTTTCATCCCTTTGACATTATTTCAAAGTCTTCATGTTCCCTCTGATGCTGCAGGCATCAGACGTCTGAATGTCTGCTACTGAAAGGCCCCAGGTGTAAGAAGTATCTTTCTACTTCCTCAGACCGCCTTTCATCCGAGAGGGTGTGGTAGTGACTTTTCCCTCTGTTTGGCATCTCAAATGCTCTCCTGAGGCTCATCCCGGACTGGCCAAGGAGAGGGCCCTGCTGGTTTCCAGGAGTGGGGCCTGAGCTGGACTTCCAAACCACAGCAGTCCATCTGGGCAATGGAGCCCAGATATTTGGTCAAACAGTAGCCTCGATATCACTGAGAAGGTGTTTTTTAGATGAGACTAACATTTAAATTGGTAACTTTGAGTAAAGCAGATTCCCTTCCGTAATGTGGATGGGCCTCATCCAATCAACTGAAAGCCTTAAGAGGAAACAGACTGAGGTCCTCCAAGGAAAAAGGAATTCTGCCTCCAGGCTACCTTCAGACTGAGCCAAAGCATCCATTCATCCTTGGGTCTCCAGCCTGCCTTTCAAAATTTGGACTTAACAGCCCCCACAGGTGCATGAGCTAATTTCTTAAAGTAAATCTATCTACCTATCTCCACACACATATATGCAAGCATGTGTGTATATATACATATATGTATATGTTTACACATAATTATGCGTATGTATGTATATGATACCTACAGATATGCATATGTATAGATATGTAGATATAGATTTATTTTAAGAAATTGACTCACAATTTTGGAGGCTGGCAAGTCCAGATTTTGCATATATGTACACATATACACATATATGTGTGTATATATACATATACACCTACTCACATCCGACACCAGAAAGATGGGTGTCACCCTTTACTCTCCCCACAATTCCCTGCCCTGTGGGTCCCCTTTCATAACTTTCCCTTGAAACCAAGCCTGTTTTCCATCCCCTGTGGGCACCATCCAGTTTCAGCCTCAGCCTTGCACACCCTCAACACAGTCAGACACTGCTTGTTGCTGTTGTTATGGGCAAGAGATCACAGCTGAGGAGCTAAAAATTATATACACTCAAAATTATATATATGTATTATATAATTAGAATGCATATATGATAATGAATATAGGATATCAACTCCCTGCATGTGCTTTTAAGGTGAATCTAACATCTTCAACTCAGCTCAGACACCAAGGCCAGTGCCTCCCTTTGGCTTTCTCTCTTCCACACCTTTCATCTGTCACAGCCATGCCAACCATCTTTCGCCCTAACCCTAGCCCTGGATATTCACAAAGAGGTTTATTCTAACAAAATGTCTTTTCCTGAATCTTAGCTACCTACCTCCTACTCTCAGTCCAAGCTTTTGCTTCAGCCTTCTGTTTTCCAAGGGCTTCGTGTGCTCCCTTCACTAGTGCTGTCCACCTGGAATCTGCCTCGGCAGGACATCACACTTCTCATCTCATCTATCATGACAGGGTTGCTGGCTGCCTTCCCCACTGGTCTTCCAAAACTGGAGACATGGCTGTTTCCAAAGTGTAACAACAGCAACCAGCATAAGGTCTGACACAGTGTAGACTGTAGCCATGTATTAAAACAAATTAAATTATCATACAGGTGAATTACTGAACTTATGTGACTATTCCCTGTGTACAGTGGATTTGCACATTCAAGATGAGCTTACAAAATAATGAGTTGTAGCTTATGGCTAAAGGATAATAACAAGTAAATAATAGCTATGATTCGCATGACTGTGAGATCTAAGTCAGATCTTTGCCCCAGCATTCTACTCATGAGAAACAAGTGGTAAGTGTAATGAATGTTTCTATGTGAAAAATCAGGAGAGAAGATACTGATTAAAATGAGGATAGCAAACTTACGTTCATTCCATTAGATCCTATGCATTAGAATTTTGCCTGACTCAATATTTTATACTAAGCATCTTCTCCCTGAATAGTTATATAATTTAAGCCATAGTAAAATCGTAATAAATAGTTGTCAGTATTCATTAGAATTTAATTCATGCTCGTATTCAGAACAAGCAATTGATAGTTTTAAAAGACACCATGAAAATAAAGATAACATAACACAAAGTCGTTACTGCAGATGTCTTTTCACTCCAGGTCTGAAGCACTAAATAAGATCCATACTCACAGACACTTCTCTGAACATATTTCTTTTGAGGTAAATAGACCATAAGCACTAAACACAATTTGTATTTGAACTATGTAGTTGGGTTGATTTTATAATTAAAAACGTGTCCCGCACTGGTCTTTACAAGTTCTGTAAAGGCAGAAACTCCGTATACTTCCCTTATCACTGCCTCCTTGCGGCCTCGCACAGTGCCTGGCATACTGCAGGTGTCATCCATTGTTTGTTTAATACTATGAATAAGAATGGTTTCCAGATTGTGTGTGTATAGATGTATATATGTGTGTATATATATATACACATATATATGTATAAATGTATAATTAAACAATGTCACAATAAAATCCTATTTACTTAAGACCTAATTGCCAAGATCAGCAAAGCTAAAGGGAAGAATTTGTAAAGAACTTGCAACTAGCACTGATTCTCCTGGAGCAAACATCCCAGACCAATGAGACCCAAACCTACCAAGATGCTCGCTCTCATTTCTCCTTCTCTCTGTTGAGATTCCTTCTTCACTTTTTTTCCTTCCACAGGCACAGTGGCCACAAGCAGCCTCCAATTTAGGATGATCCTAAAGACAAAGCCCATTTTCACTCTCTTAAGTTTGAAAACTATCAAGACTGTGGTTGGGCTGGCTTGGGTCATGTTGGCCATAGAAATGGAGCACCCTGATCAGTGTGACCACGTGGGGTGTGGCACTGTGGGCAACCCCAGCGTAATGAAGGAAAGTCAAATTTTCCCAAGGGAGATGAGATGCATGACAGAACCCAAAAGGCAGTTTCCATTACATCCCCCCTTCGTTACCAGAGTGAGACCACAGAGTAGTGACCCAGTGCATGGAAGGGCAGAATTCAATCAAGCGAGGAGGGTAAATTTCACAGAATAAGCTACAATGGGTGCTTAACTGATCCAAAAAGAGTAATGTGCCCTTTAGTATTGAATAAGTGGCATTCTGACCATTCATAGTCCTCACCTCAGTCCTCCATCAAGTAAGTGAGAAAATCTAATTATCCTCCTTGAATCAGCATTATGATTCTAGCCAGCCATATCTCTGGACAGGGGCTGGCTGTGAAAAGTGCTTGTGATCATTTGCTCTGCAGCCCTCACCAACTCTCCTCTGACTTAAGTGAGATGTGGTTTCCCTGGAGCTGCTCTCGACACTGAGGAACTCTTCCTTTATCCCCAACGATGGGATTTACACGAGCAGGTCCCCATTGTCCTCTGATGAAGGCAGTGCGTTCTGACTTGGGCACAGACATGAGACGTTGCATAAGAAGCTCACCTTGGTTGACAGCTTCCAAAATGATAATTTCACTCAGGCACTGTCTTACCAGGAAAATGGATTTTAATGGGCTTACAATTTTGTTCAAAAAATTCCATCTTATTAATTGTGAATTAATGAGAAAATTCTCGAAAGAAAAGTGAAACATAGAGAGGACAATGGTTCAAAGGGAAAGAAGATATATTTGTGGCAATTTTCTGAATGATGTCTTACTACAGCCAATTCAACATGTACTGAGGACCCAGGACACTTACACACCCTGGTCATTTGAGCAAATTATTCTCACTCCATCTTCTTTGTTCTGGGTGGCTTCTGCATGTCTCAGAACACTGCTTCATTAGCTACTCTGTCTCCACCACATGAATCTCTGATGCTGTTCATATGTGCTGGGCACCACCAAAAACTGGCATCACTACTTTGGGAAAACTTTCAGCAAAATAGAAAGCAGTGGCCACTGCCACTGCCAAGAACCATGAGGTTTTCATCAGCGCATTTCTGACCTGGAAGATAGTTGTGTTGATAATGCTCTGCCCTCTTTTGAAATTTGTTGGGCCGTGTGGGGTCCTGGATATGGAAAAACAGAGTGCTGGGGCACGTGGTTATGGAAACAAGCGATGGACTATGGACTGACTCACTGGCATGAAAGGCTGGCAGTTCTGCTGCACATGCCTACTGCACTGAGCAATTGAATAAAAGATGGCAGAGGGTGGAGTGGGGAGGTTACCAATAAGCAGCGGGGAGCCTGGAATGACCCATGTGGGTAGCAACAGATTTGAGTCACCAACATCAGTATGAATTCATGTTTAGTTCAGTATAGATACCAATGGCTACAGAAGTGTGTATAGATGTGTGTGTGCACATGGTTAGTATGCGCACATACATTCCCTTGTTCTGTCAGCTGAGAAAGCTCAGAGTCGATGACACCCAAGTAGCAATGAGCATAACTAGTGCCCAGATCTTGGTTCCTAATCGTGTTCTCCAGTAAAACCAGGGCTCCTTGGAAAATGGCTGGCCATAGGCCTGGAGCAGGAAATGTACAGATGAGCCTGGAGCATCTTGCAGCCCTAGAAAGTTTAAAAAGACTTAAAAACAAAAAAAAGATGAAGTTATGTCAAAGCTACACAGTAGCTAACTGGAAGAGAGCTCTTAATGGCCAAAGCTGGAACAATTTGAGCAACAAAATGGTATTGGATTATATTTAAAATAAATATCCAGGAGCCATAGTGATACGAAGGATTACACAGATTAATTAACGCTGGAGAAAAGACAAATCTCCTGTGCAGGAAACTTCCCAATAATTTATGTAGCTGTTCCACCCTCAAGCACGTGGAACCTAACTCCCCACCCTTAAATGTGGGCCACACACAGTGACTCCCTTGCAAAGATTACAGTACAGAAATGGAGTGGGTAAGATTACCCTTACAGTGGAGAAACAGACCATCAGTACTTCAGCCAGATAATTAATGGCAAAGTCAACAGTGGAGGGTCACGGGAAAGGCCCAGAGAACAGACTGTGTCAGGGACTCATTCCAAGCCGCATGTGTTCTCAACTAAAAGAGCTATTTGGAGCTATAAGGCTTTATGGGATTCTGGTTCATTTTCTTCCATTGACCTTCTAAGGAAATGTGCTGCCAGCATACACAGACTGTGAGGAAGGCCAGTCCCTGCCCAGAGCATGCGACTGTTTTCCAGACTTATGTGGCTCCCCGGGACACAGACAAGTGACCCACAACATGCCAGCATTGTGTGTCCACAAAAAGCAGGCAGCAGCTTAGACTGAGCCATCTCACTCTTCTTCCCCTAAGCAGGGTGAATCTGCACATCAGAACCTGGGTGGGGCGAAGATGTTGGAAGAGCTGCCCCAAAGTCCCTGTGGGACATCATTACCTCCTGTAACCTCCAGACACTCCAGAGGGGAACAATTACTGCCAAATGTGCCTAAAACCATTTTCAGCTTTGCAAATCATAAAACTTCTTGATATTATTGGTCTTGAGACCATCTAAAAACAAATCCCAAAATTGCATCACATAGAAAATACAAACAAAAAAACAAAGAGCATCATTTCGTAGTAGCACAGGGAAGTCATCCATGACTAAGTCAACTCTTTGCGAACACAAGGGCAATGATAATAATAATAGTAACTGCAACTAATAATACCTACTGTTGCTACATTAAGAGTTTTTTTGTATTACCCACTCTATTTTTAGTTAATTCTTATAAATACCACACAAGGGAGGTACACTTTATAAGCACATTTACCAAAGAGGATGCAGGATTGCAGAAGGTAAGAAATATGCCTGTGGTCTCACTCCCAGTGAGTAGCCAGGCCAGGACTCAGGGATCGGTGTCTCTGATTCCAGAAACATGAAGAATCTCAACTCTGCACTCCAGCTGTTCCAGCCAGTCATTGGCTGATGGCAGTGGGATGTTTCATCTTCTTAATGTTACAAATATCATCATACATGATTGGCTAAAAATGATCAGAAATGAAAACAGTAAAATACATTTTGATACATAGATAAAAAATAAAAACACAGATAGAAAATGTGCTCCAAGGTGCATTAAATTATCAATAGTTGTATCACCAGTGATTGGGACTATTTATTTATTAGAGAGTTTTCTACAAATTTTTGGTAGCCAAATCCCTGGTGCACGACTTCCCAAACCAAAAGCATGAGAGAAAGAGCAGCGAGAGATGGACGGTGACAGCCCCATCCTTCCTGGGCTCCCACGCCTTCAGCTGCTGGCCAGAGCCCTGACATGCGATTCCTTTTGTGGAAATAAACAAAGTCCACCCAAATGGAACAAGCAGAGGCTATTTATTCAGCGCTTTCGAGACCAAGGGAAGCACCTGCATTTGGCAGAGACTCAAAGGCAGGCAGATGAGTGGGAAGGCGAATTGTGAAAAAAGAGAAGGAAGGCTTCAGGTGCACCCTGAGTGGGGGCTGTTGGTGTGGGGAAGCTGGAGCAGCCCGCTAGAAGTGGGCATCTGTACGATTGGCAGGCTTTCTCCAGTTGGTCCTGAGTTGGGGGTGGGGTACAAAAATCAGGGAAGCTGGCAGTTGTGAATCAAGCCCTGATTGTTCTTGGCTGCTGACTGCAGAGGCTGTGGCTGGCTTTCTGGCCTGGTTGCTGCAGAGGTTGTAGAGCTGGACTGTTATACGTAGTCCAGCCTTGTCACTTTGTATATTCGGTTTCTCATCCAGGTAACCTTCATGACAGGCCAGTATCACTCACTTTTCTTGAGACTGAGAGTGAGGGAGAGTACGTGGGGGTGCATATGGAGGAAGTACGAGGCTCTCCTGGAAGTCAGAGAATAAGAATAGCGCAAATACTAAACTGAATAGAGCACACGGTCATGTGCTCACACGCACATGCACACGCATGCACACACACATATGCACACACTCATGCACAGGCGCACACATGCACACACTCATGCACAGGCGCACACATGCACACACTCATGCACATGCGCACACATGCACACACTCATGCACATGCGCACACATGCACATACACGCATATGCACTGGTGATCCTGTACTGCACGGACAGCCCATCGGCCCATCCCAGAGGCCTCCTCAACACAAGCAGGGAAAAGACACAGCTTCCCACCCAATGCAGAATGCACCAACCTTCTCATAGGCTTACTCAGCACACGGAAAGGTGACATTTCTCTGTGGAAGCCTGGAGGTACTGCTTAAAATTAGCCTCCCCTCTCCCATGATCACCCTTTTCCAATCAATAGGTGGCATTGTGGTTCATGAGACGTACAAAGCTATACCCGTCTGCAGAAAAAAAAAAAAGATGTCGCATTCCTATAATTAAAGGTCGTTTCTATCTCAATCTTCTCATCCATCAAATGGTAAATAATAACAGTGACGAGGAACAATCAAACTGCCTCCAGGGCTACATGGACACTGGTGTGTTTTCAGGCTTCCGCTTACATTCCAGATTGTCTGTCTTTCCTTCCTTCTGGGTGTTTCCAGGCCTCCGCCTCAGTGGGGAAGAGACTCCCACCTGTTTGCTGCAACATGTCTTCTCTCGGAGATGTGTGGCTGTCATTAATCACCTGTGTACACTTCCCCTGAGGGACTCTCTGCAGGTCTTCAGCTCTGAAGGCCCACGCTGCCTCCAGGCCCTAGTCATAACTAATTCACCCCTGACTCTTTCCTGGGGGCAGGAGAGGAGCCCAACCCCCCAAGAGTCCGAACTCTCCAGGCTTTGAATCTTCCTCCACTTTCTCTGCTTGGAGGATCTTACTGAGCTACCCCTGCCCCCACTTGGAGAGGTACATTTTTCTGAAGTCTTTTTTTTCCTTTTGAGACAGGGTCTCACTCTGTCACCCAGGCTGGAGTGCAGTGCTGTCATCACAGCTCACTACAGCCCCAACCTCCCAGGTTCAGGCAATCCTCTTACCTCAACCTCGCAAGTAGCTGGGACTTACAGGCATGTGCCACGGTGCCCGGCTACTTTTTAAAATTTTTTGTAGAGACAAGTCCTCGCTGTGTTGGTCAGGTTGGTCTCAAACTCCTGAGCTCAAGTTATCCTCCCACTTCGGCCTCCCAAAGTGCTGGAACTACAGGCGTGAGCCATCATGCTTGACCTACTTCTGAAATCTTTGGGTCTGAACAGAGGTCACTAAGACCAGGCTCACGGGCTGACGCCTGTTTCTGTACATGCAGTTTGCCAGCATACAGCCACACACGTGTGTCTGCACCATCTGTGGGTGCTTACAAGGGACAACAGCACACAGGCACTGGCAGCAGAAACCAGCTGGCCTACAAGGCCTAAAATATTTTCTGTCTAGCTACTTAAGCAAATGTTGCTAACCTCTGGCCTAAAACATAGGTGTAAGCTTTTTATTTTTGAACTGAGAAGTCATCTTGATGCCCTTTCCCTTGGCAGAGAAACCGAGTTCATCAGAGACCAGCCGTGATGGCTGCCTCGGTGCTTGGGTGAGTGAGGCAGAGCCCCGTGCTCAGCCAGGTGCCCGTTCTCAGCGTTAACCCGGCTGCCCATTCCTTCTGATCACTTGTGGCCAGCCGACTCCACACACACTTTCTAAGATGCCTCCGCCTTGGGCTTCACCTGCTGCCATGGTGGATTGTGGTTCCTCTTTGCCATGGATGGAATGTTTGTGTCTCTGCAAAATTCCTATGTGGAAATCTTAAGCCCCAAGTTGATGGCGTTAGGAAGTGGGGCCACTTGGAGGTGATGGGTCGTGAGGGTGAGATTAGTGTCCTCATGAATGGGGATTAATGCCCTTATAAAAGAGGTCACAGGAGCGCGGCCTTGGCCCTTCCACCATGAGGAAGAAGCTGTTCTAGGAACCAGGAAGTGGGCCCTCATCAGATACCAGGTCTGCTGGCTGGCACCCTGATGCTGGACTTCCCAGCCTCTAGAACTGTGAGAAATAAATGTCAGGTGTTTATAAGAAGCGCCATCTACGGTGTTCTGATATAAAAGGTTGAACAGTCTAAGACATCCTTTGTCACATCCTTCCTTTCCTCTTCCCCCTCTGTGGGCACAGCATAGCCCGCTCCAGGCCATGACTTTTGGCCATGAGATGTTTGCAGATGGATGTGGCAGAGCCTTGAACATGCGTCTGCCCAGCCCAACCTGCAGATCCCAAACTCGACTGGCCTCAGACGCAGGGGAAAAGTAAACGTTGTTAACTGCCCAAGGTTTGGTGGTAGCAGGCTCACAGCATTATTGTGGTACCAAGTACCTGACAGAGTCCACACCATCTTCCTTCCGCATGAGCCCCTTGTTCCTGGCACTGCCTGTGATACCCTGAGAACTGTCAACGGCAGCTTCTCCAGCACTGCATCCGCCAGTCTCCCACCACACTTGCTAGGCACATGCGCAAGAGCACGACATAGAGACAGAAGAATTCTAAGAACATTTTACAGACAATGTTCCAACCTGAAAAGTAATTGTGTAGCCTGCAGTCTGTATAAATGGATCAAGGTCTGTTTCCACAAATAAGCTTTATCCCTTTGGAAAACAAAGACAAAGTGTGACTGTCCTCAAATGGGTTTTGGCTCCAAGCTTAATCATCAGGATTCACAGAAAAGACTGTGCAGTGGCTAGGCCCTTAGGATGAAGATGTATTTTATTACCATTCAGCAAATAGAGGACCATGCACACTTATGACTTCACTTGTAGAGAAGCAAGGTCATTTTCCATTTCTGAATCTTTTACAAAGGACAAACAGAGAGTTTGTTATTAAATGGCATTTGCGAATGTCAGGGGTTTGCATGGCTCATGGGATCCCTGTAGAATTTGACGAGTTAATGGGTGCAACATACCAGCATGGCACATGTATACATATGTAACCAACATGCATGTCGTGCACATGTACCCTAAAACTTAAAGTATAATAATAATAAAATTTAAAAAAAAAGAATGGGTATTTTTGTTGCCTTGGGCCCCAGGTCTTTTGTCACTAACTTGACAAGTCACAGACACCTTGAGAGGTGACATGAACACCTGAGCTCGCTCTGGATTCGGCCACGTGTGAGCTGCGTGTTCCGGTCGTCGAGGCTAACCTGGCCTGTGCCTCATGCCTCATTCCCAGCACTGTGTAAGTGGGACCAGTCGTATTTCATGGCTGCTGGAGGCCTGGACTTCTCATGGATATGTGTGAAGCAGGGCAGTGCAAGCCAGGGAAATAGTACCCACTGTTCTGCTTCCGTGTGAGGATAAGAAATAAGAAATGCAGCGGGGAGGATGGGAGAGGCTGCTTAACAAATACAAATCACAGCCAGATGGGAGGCGTGAGTCCTGCTGCTCTGCGCCACTGGAGGGTGAACGTGGTTAATTATAATTTATTATATGTTTTTGAAAGCTAGAAGAGAGGATTTTTGAATGTTCACAACACAAAGCAGTGATAAAATGTTTGAGGGGATGGATGTGCTAATTACTACATATTGATCACTACATATTGTATACACGCATAGAAACGTCACCCTGTACCCCAGAGACACGTACAATTATTACATCTCAACTAAAAATAAAAATAAATAAATAAAAAGTACAATGTGCTACAACTGTCCCGGACACCTAGCACTCACTTAGTAAATAGCAATAATTGCTATTTTCCTCCGAGTTTGCTAAATTGTAAAATTTCATCAGTTATATACCCCGATCCCCATACATAATAGAGTTCTGTAAGGATGCAGTAGCAGGTCTCCAAACACTTAGAAAAGCTGCTCATACTTACACAGGGAAAGCCCTGTCCCTGAGATCATTACTCTTCAACATTCTGGGACCATCATTTAAAAAAAAAGGCATGCATGGTTCTGAGTAGGCAGTCTGGCAGCACATGCTCAGAGCGGTCCTCCAGCAGCTGGTGGAGTCCTGTGCCTGCTCCCAGCCTCATGCACAAAGGGAGCACGTTGGAATTGTATTTGTTGATGGCACTTCAAACACTAAGGGTTGGGGATTCTATACGCTCATCAAATGCTAAGTGAAGTAGTCTAGCAACATCCATGCTGACCGCAAACCCTTGTAGCGCTCCCTTGCCAAGTTCCAGGTGATGTGCACGCAGAGCCCATCCGTCTTCTCAGCGATGAGTGCCCCGAAGGCACTGCGGCACACCTGCTGACTCAGGGTCACCTTCCTCAGGGATGCCCCAACCCTGGACACTGAGGCCTGGTGACCTGGTGACAGGCCTCGGTCCAGGACCAGCAGAGACTGAGGATGGAATTCCAGCTGTTCCCAGAGTCCTGGGTCGCTCATGCTAAACATGCTCCCTTAGGACAGAGAGGCTGGACAGGGATAACCTGTCACTTGAGTTCCCCACCGGATTGAGACGCAGCCCTTTGTTCTCCCGGAATGTAAGGCAAATGCCAAGGACACCTGCTGGCTCTGTGTGGCCAGCTGCCCTTCCCAGGGTTTCTGAAGGTTCCTGAGCTGCTACTTCCAGCCACTGTGGACCCCAGAACCCACCACTTCAGCTCCCTCCAGCCCCGCGAGGCCTGAGACCTGCCCAGTGCTCTGAGAAGCTTTGTGTGTTTATCTTGCTACTTGAAGAAGTACATGAATGCACCTGTAAGGTTGTTGTGCCTGGGCTGTGGAGAGCTGCTCATGGGCTCGCTGGAACCTCCTGGGATGACTCCTACCTCCCTTGGCCTGGGGCATCCCACCTCCTACCTAGACAGGGAGGGGTTGACCGTGAGGGGCCTGGGCAGCTCAGCACTGCCCCACCTCACACCTGCCAACATGCCCCTCTGCTTCTGCTTCATGGGCTCTGTGATCGACCTGGGAACCAGAGTCTGCATCAGCCTGTGTCCGCTCCAGCACACAGAGGTAACCCTTAAGGTGCAATCAGCATCTCCCTGGATTCTTCTTGTTTGTCTTCCTCCACTTTCTCTTAGCCTGACATTTTTCTCAGCTCAGTTCTTTTTCATGATTTCCCAATGTCCTGTGCATTGACGAGAGCCATTCCAAACGTGACTTTTGAATGGGATCTTAAACCAACAAGCAACATCTCACAATCAGGCAAACAAATTGCCCCGACCCTCAGTGTCCTCTCCTGCAGACTCTTTGGACACACGTTGCTGGAAGCAGTTTGATCCTCCTGCCCTCTGCTGTTGGGTGGTGGTTACCCATGCCGGGTCTCCTCCCCTGTGAAGAGCAGCCTATCTAAGGTTAAGGTCAGAGTCAGGGAGTCCCCACTAGCTTCTTCGTCAGCTAGGTCCCATCCACAGTCATGCTGGCTGCACACACTTCACACCCGTGTGCTCTGGGAGTGGTACTGATCATCACATGCCCATGAAAGAGGGACAGCACCCACGCGAAAGAAGAGCCCGCAGTCACTCAGGCTGAAGGCTCGGCCAAAGGCCCAGCTCCAAAGCCCACATTCTCCTCACAAACCTTCTTCCACTAACTTCCACTGTGAACTCAGGATCCTCCTCACCGTGGAGACTGTTGGGGGTCTCAGCAAGGGAGCAGGAATCCTGGCCTCTAAGCTTTATTACAAGCCACCCTGACCTGGCTGGGGAGTCCTAGGAAGCCACTCGCCAAGCTTCCCAGCAGCCCACCAAGAAGATAAGACTCATTAAAATGTTTAATCCTCTGAACACCCCTTTAAGGTAGGCAATGACAAGTTGCAGCAACCAAAACTGTTGGTGGCTTTTCCTTAATCTTACAGAAGCCATGTGTTTTGGAACTGAATTCAGGTCAGGGGCCAGTCCAGTCGCACAGACTCTCCTGCTGTGAAGCTGGGTGTATTTCAGCAGTTCAATGCTGGCTGTCTTCTGCGGTCCTCATCCTCTCCTCCCTCCTCTCTGTGCACTTAGATGTGCACCTCGAATAGGAGGATATCCCAGCTGCTAAGCTGCAGAACACTGGCACCCCAGAGACTGGGGATCAGCACATTTGACCAACAGCAGGACTCTCTCCTGAATTATTTAACGATCCATAAAGTGACAGCTTCAAACAGACCTGTTCTAGTGCGTACACGAAAGTCAAGTGCTGACACCCTGAACTGGGTCTCCAGGGCATGGTTAGAAATTAACTTTCATAAAAAGGCTACATCATGATTCACATACATTCATCAAATAAAACATGTTAAGAAATTTATTTAATTCATTATCAATGAGAGAACTAGTAAGATCTTACAATTAGTTACAAGGAAGGAGAATCGGACAACCCATGCGTGTGTAGGTCTGGAATATGTAGGGGAATGTGCAGATGGAACCACGCCCGGCCCTTCCGCCATGAGGAGGGAGCCAGCGGAGCCTCCACAGGACTGAGCTCACCTGGCTGCAATGGAATCATCTCTCTGCATTGCTGTCAGTTGTCTGTACCTTAGTGAGTTGTGAAACAGTTCCCTTAGAACCAGAATTAGATACCCTGGAAGGCTGAGCCATAGACAGGGCACAGTTTTCCTCAAGCACGTCTTTTCTCTCCACGGCCGACAGCACCAGCGTCCGGATCCTCCTGGGGCCCCAGACTCCCTCCGTCTGCAGCAGGGGTTGTGGCCAGGAGTTTGTGCCTTTCTATTTAAAAAAAAAAACAAAAAAAACAACAATCTCCCAATTACTTGGACGGACACTAAATACGGGGGAACACCTGACCTGCAATTTATATTCACAATCTCTTTTTCAATGTCCCTCTCTCTGTGAGGCCAGTGTGTGGTGTTCTAAGAGGGTGGCAGGAGGAACTGCAGGGATTCTGTCCCCCTGCTCAACATGGACTCTGCCCTAAGGCCTGCAGCCCTGCCAGCAGAGATAGAGATCCAGGGGCCATGTCTCTGCAGCAGTCCACTTTGAGACTGAAAGCCTTCCTGGGGTGCACTGCTTTCGCTGATAATGTGATCAGCCAGAATTTAGTGGGGGCTTACTCTTTTCTAAGCCCTTTCCTTACACTATCTTATTAAATCAGCATAACATCCCTAAGAAGTGGTTATTGTTACTATTATTCCTATTTTATGGATGATGAAACTGAGACCCTGAGAGGCAAGACAGATGGCAAAGATAAAAGTATGAATTCTATAGCACCAGAGCCCATCAAGGGATGTGGGTCTTCTTATTTAGATTATGTTCATCATAGGTGAGAAGGGCCTCCTGAGAAGATGCATGTGTGCTGGGGAGAAGCAAAGGGAAGAGTCAGGAAGGGGTGGGGGGTGGGGGTCGGCAGCCAAAGACAAGCCTTTCACCCGACGCCTGGGAACACAACCAGCTTTTCAGGGGAGGAATCTATCTGTCTGTCCTCTCTGATTCTCTAATTGCTTATAAAAAGAAGACAAGAGGGCAAGAGACCATAAGCCCGGCACACCAAACAGCAATCGAGCTGCCCCATGCACACAGTCAGAGGGAGAAGCGCCCCAGCGGCTGATCAAATACAAATGGCACAAACACAGTGGCCGGAACACCCGCTGCCTGGCAGGCCACCCGCTCATCAAAGACCAAAAGATCCAGAGAGCCTGCAGGGTTTGAGCTATGTCTGTTTTTCCAAACAAATATCTCTCCCAAAAGCATGTCTTCCAGTGACCTTCAGTTCAAATAGTGATTCAGAAGAGAAGAAAGGCTGTCAATAAGCAAAAAGCACACTGATTCCCCCAAGTGAACACTCTCTTTCCGAGGAACCAAGGAGCGTGAATAGCAGAAGCTTGGTGCATGCGCTTCCAGAACGCCTCAGCTCTCTAAGGAGCCACTGGCCTCTGTTGGAGTGAAGCTGCCAAATGCGGTTGTTCTGTGCTGAACACAGCACCAGGGAGAGAAGGGAAGACGTTTTGGCTGCAAAACAGACACTCAACATATTTCTGTTGGGGTAATAGGAATTTATGACAGTTGGGCCTACAGGCTAATCTTTATCCTGCAGGAATTGCATAGATTACCCTATGCAATACTTTTGTGGAAGTGAATGGACAAAAGCTCCCTTTTTTTTCAGTTCAAAACTCAGATTTTTATAAGTTCAGTGCTCAGACCTCTAACAGATTAATATAACCCAAACAGAAGTCCTTTCTCCTCCGCACACAGCCTTTCTATGGCTTGTTCTTTGAGAATGTTGTTAAAGTCTAGGTGTCTGGTCTATTCTCTCTCAAAATGCAATGTCATTAGAAGAAAGTAGTGTGGATTTCTAGCACTTTCTTCTCCAATTTGAGCATATATACATATATAGAGAGAGAGAGAAGAGAGAGAGAGAGGTGGTGTGGTGAGAGCATCTTGCTCTGTTACCCAGGCTGGAGTGCAGTGGCCTGATCATAATTCGCTGAAGCCTCAAATCCCCAGACTCAAATGATCCTCCTGCCTCAGCCTCCCGAGCAGCTGGGACTATAGGAGTGCACCACCACATCGAGTTGATTTTTTTAATTTTTATTAGAGATGAAGTCTTGCTATGTTGCCCAGGCTGTCAAAATATATTTTAATGAACACAATAAATGCTTTAAATGACTTTAAGAATAAAAATGGCTTGCAGGTGCCCTGACCCAACTGCTATCTGTTGTGGCTTCCCCTCCCCACACCGGGTACACAGGCTTGCCGCCAGGGGGCAGTGGGGGCTGTTTTTGCCGGGCGGGTAGAACAGAGACAGGACCCCAGCAGTGAGCGAGTTGCAATGGATTTGATAATATTCTAGTGAGCAGTGCTCGTCTAGTGGAGTCTATTCACAAAGCACCTTTTTACAGATGACCATTAGTGAGTTCTCATGACATCCCAGCATGTCCCAGGGCTGTGCATTTGCTCACCCACGTGTCTGAGCCACAGCCCCCAGGGAGGGTCCCCTCCTCCCAGCCGCTGCACTCCTCCCGTCGGAATTGCTCATCTACGCGTGCCTTTGCTTCTTAGTATTATAGCAATAATAATAAGAGCTAGCACTTATATCAATTTAATATATCCTAGAAATATGAACATTTTGCATGTATCCATTTTAAATCCTCTAAACATCCCTTTAAGGTAGGCAATGACAAGTTTGAATTTTCTCTGCGCTCCTAGAAACCTCATGGTTAAGAAGTCCCCTGGCCCCTCCCTCATCCTTTTGTTCCCAGGAACTGGCTTACTGCAAAGATCTACCCTTCCCCATGTGACTTCACTAAGACTCTCAAATGCCCCTTTGTTTATCTAGGATAAGACCCTCATAAATGATTAGCTGCACTATGTCCCCACTCACCAATCTGGACAAACTGTCCAATAATTTGATTTGGCCAACTGTAGTCAGGATTCTCTCCTACACACAGAGGCAGAACCACCCTCCTTCATGCCAGCTGAGAACATTTCCTGCTCGACTGTGGGATCACAACACCCTTTCACTCCTCCCACCATATCCTGTTCTTTCCAGCCATATCTACCCCTTCCTATTAAAGAAAATCCCTTTCTTTCTGGCCTTTGCCACACTTGCAGGTCTGATGGTCGAAGCATCCCCCACAGCAACAGCCCCTCCCTCAATGGCATTGGTCCTTTTGGATAAAGTCTGTTCTTACCTAAGTCTGGATTCCTGATTGACAGTGCCATTATTATCCATCCATTTACAAGTGGATAAACTGAGGCACAGGGAGGTTCCGTAGCTTGCTGAAGTCCAGAACATGCCCGTCAGAGCTGCAGCCAGCCTCAGCCCTTGTGCTGAGCTGCTCTGCTGTCACCCGGCGTGTGTGTCATCAGCCTTTCCATCCTTCAGTCAAAAGGGAAGAAACCTAGTCTATCCGCTTCAACCTCAAAAGAATTTCAGGCCAGAAATATGAGTGTGCGGCAAAGAGCCTGAATCACTGAGACCCTGGGAGGGATCAGCTCCCATTCAAATTATGAGAACTAAAATAGAATTTGCTTATCTGATAAAGAGATGAAAATAGGCCACCCCATCCAAAGTAAAATACTACCTTGAGTTGAGTATGTCACTTGAGAGAACTTACATTCTTCGAAACTCTTTGGGAAGATCAGTTGTTAGCAAGTGCTTTGGTTTCAACGATGGTGTCCCCTCCAACATTCAGGTTGAAACTAAATTCCCATCATGGCGATATTAAGAAGTGGGGCCTTTTGGGGAAGTGATTAAGTCTTGAGGATTCTACCATCAAACATGGATTAGCACCTTATTATTTTTTCTTTTTTTAATTTTAATTTAAGTTCTGAGGTACATGTGCAGAACGTGCAGGTTTGTTACATAGGTGTACATGTGCCATGGTGGTTTGCTGTACCTATCAACCTGTCATCTAGGTTTGAAGACCTGCATGCATTTAGAAAGAGCTGGAGGGAACCAGCTTAGGCCCTTTCTGCCCCTCCACCTTCCAGCCTGTGAGGATGCAGCTGAGAGAGGACGCCATCGATGAAGCAGCCCTCACCAGACACCAAACGTTCTGGCACCTGCTTCTTGGACTTTACAGCCCCCAGAGCTGTGAGAGATAGATTTCTGTTCTTGCAAATTACCCAGCCTCAGGTATTTTGTTATAGCAGTATTTTGCCATAGCAGCTCAGACTAAGGTAGCAGTAATAAATATAGTCATATGCACTATATTCAGCCTCCATCTTTGCAAATTGGCCTGCTCACTAGGATGTATTTGTAGCCCCAAAAATCAATGCTGGCAGCACTTTCACAGTCTTCTGAGGACACACACAAAGTGGCAAAGAATTTGAATTGCCTAGTGGGCACGTTCCCAGCTGAGGCAGTGCAAGGCCTGCTTTCTTGTCTCCTGCTGTAAACAAATGTCCTTTCCATGGTCTGCGTGGTGCCCTGTTTCTCGCACTTTTGTGCTTTTTGGTAGTGATTTTTCTGTTTAAAATGGCCCCAAACATAGGGATGAAGTGCTGGCTAGTGTTCCTAAGCTCAAGCCTGGTATGTGCCTCATGGAAAAAATGCAAGTGTCAGCCAAGCTTCATGCAGGCACAAGTTATAGTGCTGTTGGAGGCGAGCTCAATCTTAATGAATCAACAGTATCTCTAGGTTAAATATAGTGTCTTTCCATAGAAACACACTCAAAAAAGGTTATGCATTGACTGCTTGACAAAATTCTGTGACCAAAGACTTTCAGGCACCAGACCCTGTGTTTCTCTAAGAAGCAATAGTTCAGTATTGGCCAATGCAGTGTTCCAGGTAACTTCGTAGAGCACAAGTCCCAAGAATAAAAGGAATTTTCCATATGTTTTATGGTCTTTTGTAAACTCTGACGCCTCTGCTTTATGAATTTCAAGGTAACTACAAGTGTTTTACTTATCAACTACCAAGCCAGCTATTTGTGTGAGGGGAGGGAGGCTTTAGAAAGAGGTGGTGGAAAGGCGGAAGCGAGGCAGTTTAGAAGGTGCAAACCACCCCCAACTAACGCAACATTGTTCATTTTGATGCTTTGACATCTGTTCTGAGAAAGAACAGCAGGTGGACCTACGGAAGAAAAGAGATAAAAATTATCATTGCTGAGGTTTTCTTAGTATATGATATTCATCTGCACCCCCAGTTTTTATTTCAAGGTTAATGCACGTATTCATAGAAACTAAATTACTTGCAAGAAATTCTGGCTACAAATATAATCCACCATGACCTCCTGTTTTTCCCAAATGCTAGCATATTCATAGAAACTGTTACCTGCAAGAAACTCAGGTTTAGAATATAAACCCGTGTGTACACCTGTGTCCCCACATGTGGGCTGAGATGCCCTGTAACTCCCTGGCCTCAGCTGGCAGAGCTGTATGAAGTTCACCAGCTTTGCACCTGGTTGATGTGCATCTGCGAAGCCCTCACTTGTACCCTATGCCTCCCTGTCTTCTTCTTTGTGCCTAATTCCACCCATCTTTCCCCTAACACTCACACTCTGTCTCATAAAAGTGGTTTTTCTCCTGGAAACAGCTTTGAAATCAACACCCCCCAGCTTCCAAGCATCATGCAGCATGGCCTGCTGTGGACTGAGCTTAGGCTCTGCAAAAGAAGGTCTTGTTGCGTGAGACATAATAAATAAAGGTGACATTGGAGTAAACAGTCATATGCTAGACCAATTTTCTGTATATATGCTTAAGTCCCACCTGTAAACCAAAAATAAAATTCTAAGCCCCCCAACAGGAACAGACCCCTCTTCTCAGCCAAGGGCATTCCAAAGTTAACCTGAAAAACTAGTTCAGGTCATAAGGGGTAGGGGAAGCCAGACATGCCTCATTATACCCTCCTCCTTTTTTGAACTACTGATAGGACAGACTTTTTAAGTCTGATAAGAAACATTCACAATCTACTCTCTCTGAAGTCTGCTACCTGGGGCTTCATCTGCGTGATAAACCCTTGGTCTCCACAACCACTTATCTTGACCCAGACATTCCTTTCTATTGATTCTAAGTCTTCAGACAATAATTTAACTCTTTCAACCAACTGCCAGTCAGAAAACCTTTGAATCTACCTATGACCTGGAATCCTGCACTTCCGGTTTTCCAGCCTTTTCAGACCAAATCGATATACACCTTACATGTACTGACTGACGCTTTATGTCTCTTTAAAGCATATAAAACCGAGCTGTAACCTGACCACCTTGGGCACGTGTTCTCAACATCTCCTGAGGGCTGTATCACAGGCCATGGGTCACTCATATTTGGCTCAGAATACATCTCTTCAATTTTACAGAGTTTTAATCTTTTCATCAACACATCTGTAAAACTTGATCCTGTCCTCTACAGACAAAATTATATCCATAACTGTGAACTCCACCTAGGTTTTTACAGCATAATTCTGAAAACATTTCTATCAAATATCCTTTTAAATTTTTTTGCTTATGTCTGATCCTGTTACTCTTAGCATTTGTTCCAAACAAACTGGAGCCAGTCAGCTCTAGTAAATTCAATTGTGCTCTTGCTTGTAAAGAAAGGGAAAAAATAATAATATTCTGTAGGCTGAAAAGAGAAACAGGAACTGCAGATACTTACATTTGCAGAGATAGTAAAGGAAAGGATACCAACATTTATGGAATGTAATTAGAGTGTTGAGTGGATGCAAACCTACCCACTCCACAGGCCGTCAGTGTCGACGCCGGTCAGATGCAAGTAGAATAATTCACACCAGAGGTTTATTTCCCAAGGAGAAGCTCGCCCTGCACGGTACTTTCAGGTAATGGCCCATTAGTGGCATTCAGTCTTGGCTGAAAGGAAAAATCAGAAAGTGATGGGTAGGCAGTATTTTTCACCCAAGCTGACAAGTGGGCTCAATAAATGTCTGGGAAATGCAATGGAAATTTCAAAGGAAAGACAAGTGAAGGCCAAATCTGAAATTCCAATTTGAAATTACCTAGCTGTCAAACCTGGCAGATAGTGCTTTCTCGCATCACCCTGCTAGCTCTCTGTAAGAAATCCTTTATTCCAGGAGGAAAATCACTCTTGTTAGCGTACAGGGCTCTCAAGTTCTTGTGCTTTTCTGCAGTGACACCTAAGACTGGCATGCAGTGGAGCGTCCACTGCAGGTGGCTTTGAGGGGCTTCTCTATGCACTTTCAATGTGTTTTCAGAGGCCACTCATAGCCAGTCATAAACTGTGAGATGCTAGAAAGTTACTTAGAAGCAGAGCTAGGATATCTACCAAGGCAGTGTTGCGCTGAGAAAGTGATTCCCTGAGGACCAGTGCTTTGACGCTGAGAGGCCTTAGAAGCTGCCTCAGAACCAAAGTCCCTCTAACCTTGTCTGGTCCTCCACCCCTAAGGACAGGGAGGGCCTCCCTCTGCAATTTCTTTATTTGACCAAAAAAGCTTCTTTTCAAACAATGCAATTGTCTTAAACCCCCTCCCTAGGGATTTATCAAATAACCTAGAAAGATCAACCATCAAAGGAGAAGAGACTGGGAGTCCTCCCTGCTCCTAGACAGACTTAACCATCTATTCTCCCGAGGGAAGCTCTTAGAGTCTACCTGAAGGAATTTATCTGCATAAAACAACCTTTGTTCTTATGAATCATTGTCTGAGTATTGCGCCTATTCATTCCCCCAGCTTCCCTTTCCCTATGAGAAAAGGTAAATAGGTTCCTGCAGCACGCTGGGTTACTGGGGGATCATTCTCCTGAGATTCCCCGTGCTGTGCATGTTAAAATTTTGTAGATCTTTTCTTCTACTAATCTGTCTTTTGTCAGTTGATTTTCAGAAAACCTTCAGAGGGCAAAAGGGAAGTTTTCCTTTGGCCCTTATAGTGAATTTCCAGTAAACGGGGTGTGGCCAGGTCCTGCCAGCATGGAGGGTGGTGTGAGGCCAGGCCTGCCACCCAGCCCCACTCTCCCTGAAAGAGCACCAGGACCTGGGCTTCCCTCTGACCCTCCTACCCCTGGTCCAGTGTGCCAGATGCGTTGAGCTCGGAGTAGTAAAACTGGAGTGATCAATAGACCTACCCGGCACGGGTGCAGGTTCAGTCAATTCACTCCAATACCTCAAAGTGTTCGTGAGGTGGGCGTGACTTGGAGGAGTTAGGGAGGCTGGAGGGGGTGTGGACAGGAGCAGCTGCAAGAGCTGGGGCGGGGGCTTTAGACTGTGTCTGGCCAGGGAGAATGGCATCAAATGCAGACGTTCGACAGGTAAAATGGATACACAGTTTTGATGGGAAGAGTGCAGGGAGCTGGCCACCCCCTGCCTGGCCACCCCATTGCTCTCCACAGAGCCCAGGGCCCTCAGCACACAGCGTGACCAGTGTGGGCCTCCTCCACATTCCCATCTGGCCAGAAGCATGGTCTTGGACCTCATATACATCCCTGCACTTTGGTCTTTGGCCATTACCGACCACTGAGTCTATTTGTCCTTCCTTTTCTGGCCAGCCCAGGAATCACAGAGACAAATCCAATTTCTGCTTCTTTTCCAGAGAATCCCTGCAGATGCCCTCCCCTCCCATCTAGTTTAATAACATGGACTTGGGCAGGACTCTATTAGGGGAGGTTCTCCAGAGTGGGGTGCTGGATCCCAGGGAGGTAAGACCACTCACTCAGTGGGACATTCCTGCTTGTGAGAAATCTGGTCACAATAGCGTATGTTTATAATTTGTAAACACGTGCATATGCATGAATTAAAGGCTCATTGTCAGAAACAGTTTACAGGGTGTACAGGTGCATTATCGGGCATGCCTGATCAGAAGAATCTAGATGCTACTGAATAGAATCACACTGTATCTAGTGTCATATGTGTCTTTGTCCATTCAGGCTCCTATAACGAAATTCCATAAACTGGGCAGCTTATTATAAGCAACAGAAATGTGTTGCTCACAGTTCTGGAGACTGGAGAATCATAGTTACAATTTCTCAATCTCTTTATGTATTATCCTCTATTTAAACACCTGCTTCCTCCCCCAGGCTGTGAATTCCGTGAGGTAGGGTCATTGATTTTGCTCCACATCATGAGCCCCTAGCCCTTGCCTGGCATGTCGTGGAGTTCCTATAAACACCTGAGAAATGGGTGAATTTGCCCGTGTGTGAAAGGCTTTAAGTGTTTACAGATGCCATAAGCAATCACTGGTTGGTGAGCAAAATTCAGTTTCCACATTAGAAGAATAGAAACCAGCTGTATTTATGGTAAGCATCTAGTGGTATTAAATTAAGTTTCCCAGTTAACCCTTGGGTTGACAGGAGAATGAGAAGGCAGAGTAGGTCCAGAGAGGGACTCGAGTGCAGAGGCAGATATGGGCCTCCCAGTTCCGGACACTCCTCTAGATACTAAGGATACTAGCTTGTCCTCCAGAGGCTCACAGTCTAAGATTCCAAGACTGTCCCAGTGATCTTCCATTGTGGTTCTATTTGTCTATGTATTTCCCAGCTAGAAAAGCCACCTACTATTTTCCAGTATGAAGGTCCTTTTTCAGAATTTATTTCTGGTTCTTCCTAGAGTTCGGGTCTCTCAAGTAACAGATGTGAAATACAAATCACTGGGCTAGAGCCTAACCAGCTGCATCACTCTACACAGAGAGCCAGGGCTAGATGGGTGAAGGTAGTGGGGCTGGCATTACATGCCATCTCATTTAAGCCTCACGAGAACCCTCAGGGGCAAATGCTATTTTTATCATCCTTATTATATATTTTAGAAATGGAAGCCTAGAGAAGTTAAGTAACTTGCCTGAAGTCTCTCAGTTAATATAGATGATGGAGCCATCACTTTTCCTTCATCTACTTCAATCCGAGTTTAGGACTTGCCCACTTCAATATACTGCTCAGTATCCTAGGTACTGAAGTGACCTGAGTTCACACAGTGGTATCAGGATTGCATGGCATTTTACACCCAAGCACGACTCTGTATTATCAAGGTGCAGTAGGTATCACTAATGCTCACCAACATCAGGTAATGCTCACCAGGCACACGCTAGGGCTCTTCTTCTTTCCCTCTTTTGACTCTGTTGTGTCATATGATTTGCTTTGACAGATAAGGTGTGAGCCGAAGTACTGTGCATCATTTCTGCATAGTTCACCATGCCATCTCTTGCCAACCATATTGACTGAGGAAGGCATATGCTCCAGATAATGTCATGACAGGGTCACTGAATCCCTGCAGAGATAACAGCATCTTAGAGAGTCACACAAACCCAATACAACTTTTGTTTGGGTGAGAAATGCCTTTTGTTTCATGGAGCCATTGGGTTTGGGTTGCTTGTTGCTTCAGCATTGCCAATCTTACATTGACTGATAGGTTGGCTTCCCATCCACTATGATCGCAGTGTTTTCTTCCAGCTTCCCAGTTTTTCTCTGGCTTGACCACAAGTATCCACTCAGACTTCAGTGAGCACTCCCAGTATGCAGTGCACCATTTTCATTCTTACTTCATGAATTTTAAGTGGAAAAGTTCATTGGAGTGCTTGAGGAAAGAAGAGTCAGGTTTCAAGATGATTTTATGCATTTAAATAGGATTCAGTGCCAGTGAATAAAATAAACAACCAAGTGAATCCCAGGAATCCGCCTCATGATGGCCTCGGGCTGCACTAAACCTAAAATAATACAGTCAGAATATGGAGGCATGATACAATCTGGGTTCCTGTAACTTACCAGAAAATGTAAGTTGCAACTGCACATGTCACCTGGAGCTGTTCAAAGATGCAGGCTTTTCAACATTCATATGTTACTGCTTAAGTTTCTTGAAAATATTTCCAGTCTGAAGGAATCATGTCCCAGCTGGGAAGCCAGCGAGCCATCCTCCATGGAGGGCTGCAGTGTGTGCAGTCTCCGTGCCAGCATGGGGCTTGTTCTATGTTCTGTGAGTCTTCTCTTCTGGCCATGAGGACCCCACTGAAACTGACGACCCTGCCCTTGCAAAGTGCCGTCCAATACTCAAGACATTCGCATCTTCTTCTTAGAACATATTACGTCAAGTGTTCTTCTTCATTGTTCTGAAGGATCTCTAGACCTTCCCTTAGTACAAAATTACTTTTCTGATCAACACGTTCTGCCCTGAGGCTTGTTCTTTTAGGCCTTCAGGCTCATTTGCCCTATCTCTTCTGTGGATTTGGAATAGCAGTTGGTAATTTCATCCATGTTTTACCCCCTCAGATAGTTAGAATGCTTGCTCAAGTATGCAGACTCCTCTTCCTCTATCCAAGATGAATTTTTCTTGTTTAGGAGATTCCTTAATTTTCACATCCTTGGGGAAGGACAGATCTGTCCCAGGTGAGCAGGCCTTTGGTGGGGATATGGCTAGAGATGTGCTGGCTACACAGCTGTGCCTGGGATCCCCAAGAGCCAGCGGATCCCCTGCCAACCTTGGACAATACCCTGGCCTGGACCAGCTGCAAAACAGCAGCCTGGAGAATAGGGCCTGATAGCAAGGAAGCTGGGGAGGCAGGAAGGAAAAAAGCCCTGCCCCCACCCATCCCAATAGTAATACTGCCTCCTGTCAGGGAGGATGGTTTCAGACAGCTAAGCCTGACTCCTCCTGAAGAGACGGATGACATTTCTCATGCAATGATGTCAGGAAGCTCATGGCAGAGAGGGGCTCTCAAAGCACAGCCCAGCAAATGCCCAGCCTCCGCCTGGGAGTGGAAGAGATACAGTGAGTTCCTTGGCCCACTCCTGCTGCAGGGGAAAGATGTCACCTCTCTTCCCAACACACCTGTGGATTGCTAATGCCAGCTCTGCTGTGACCCTCAGCCAGCACCTGGACTCTGGGCCTCTTTCCCTCTGCCTTTAGATGCCAGACACACACCCAGCTTGCAGTTTCCCCTTCCACTAACTTCCTCCGAGTTCTCGACCACACACTGCCTCTTCTGTACTCTATCTCACCAGGTGTGGAATGCTGTCCTTTCCTTTGATTTTATTTAATTTCCCCTTCACCATCACAAGAAAAATCACCTAAATCCTTGATGTATGTAGTCAATTTTTATACTTTACAGCAGATCTGGGAGCTGGGGATACCTATTAAATCACACACTGGTCACACTTCTTCTAAATGCCATTTCAACTCTCTTAATCATCTCTTTCTCTTCCTCCCTCTCTTCCACTGTCTCCAATTTCTGATTTATTACAGAATAAATTAATTCTGCAATCCCCTCCTCCCCTAGAAATATATTTGCCTCCTCTGTGGCTGACCTCCTCTGTGGATGACCTCCTCTGTCACTGACCTCCTCTGAGCTGACCTCCTCTGTCACTGACCTCCTCTGCGCTGACCTCCTATGTGGCTGTGGCTAACCATGCCATTGTAGCTCATCTGCATCCCAAGCATCGCCATGGTGTTTTCCTGAGCAAATTCCTTCCCCTTTCTAATAGGAATTGGACTACATATAAGTAAAATCTTTGACAAACACTGGAAACACAAACAAATCATGAACAATAACCTGATGTAGAAAAGAACAGAGAGCATCCCATTGAACAAATGAGAAATTCGCCATGGCCACACCTTGCTTCAAGGGTTTGGCACCTTCTCACCTGATGAATGAAACACTTTTGGCCCCTGGGTTAAAAGGCAGAGAGCTGGTGCTATCCTAGCACACACACACAGACACAATCCCATCCATGTGAGTGGATGGGAGTGTCGTGGCATTGGGTAGATGCTGCCTATGCTCTCCGTTCAGTTATCTCTAGAAGGATCATAATGGTGTTTAGAAATAAATAAGAATCATGTAAATACACTGGCTCATTCATGTGTGAGAGCTCTGGTCACATGTAGACAATGCCTCTACCTTTACACAGGACACTTACAGGGTGGTCATTAGAAACAGTTGAGCATGGCACTAGATGCACCCGCCACAGGTTTGGTCACTGATGCTTCAAAGACCCTGGACACCAGCTGGAGTTATCTGGGGATTTTTTTTAGCCAAACATCTATAGAAAAGCCCATGCTCTTGTAGGGGAGAAAATATAATTTCTTTTCCTTCCCCTTTTACGTTCTTAGTTGAGACTCTATCCTGAAAACGAAAGTTGGAATAACAAACGAAAAACCAACAGAAGCTTACTAACAGACGCCGCACCCATCATGCTGGAGAGTTCAAAAAGTATTTATCTCTCGAGGCATGTTTTACCCCCTCAAGCAAAGGCTGGGGAGCTTTGCTTAAATAGTATTGGAACAAGGAGCCGTAACTCCTATATAGCAACAAGACAAAGACAAAAGTTGCTCCAGGTTTTCAAAAGGCAGGAAGATGCAAGAAGTTAGATTTGTCGGGAAAGTTAAGTCTGCTTCTAGAACCTCTGGTGCCACCATCTCTGAGCTTTCCTTCTGAGCTGGTGAGCAAGCGTTGCAAAGGGGCCTGACTTTAGGTGAGAAAGGCAGAGAGCACGGCAGAAGGCAGAATGTGCCTTACATCTCAACCCCCTTTTTTTTAGCTCAACCATCCCCAGTATTTTAGAGAGGAATATTTTGTTGTCCGTCACTCCCATCATGAAGCGTGAAAAGACGAGCCATTTCTTGGCAGCAGAAATAGAAATGGTCTATAATTAGCACCTGGATTTTCACTTTGCTGCCAGTCAGTTGGTAGAAGAGCATTGAACCAAGTGTAATGGCTAAAAGAGCTTACCTTTCTAGACGCCTCAGGAGGTACCTTCAGCAGCTTATTTTTGTAAGGGTGGATAAAGCTATCAAAAAGTACCCCTTAATTAGCCTGGCCACTAGCTCCAATTTGAAGGCCTGAAAGACACTTGCTAAAATGCAAATGTTACCTGGAGCAGGTGTAACTTTGGTTTCTGCAGTTGGATTAAGACAAGCAAAAATGTAATTGAATTGAAGTTTTCCACTAGGCTAATACACACAGTAAGTGAGTAGCCCACTGAGCCTGCAGTGATCCCACAGGACAGCCTGAAAGCCTGCATGTGTGCCTGCGGGGAAGCGGCTGGCCAAAATAAGAGCAAGGGAAGGCTGCTTGAGGGAAAGGTGGTGCATCGCTCCTGGCTGGGGAGAGATAAGGCAGGAGAGGCGCAGGGTTCAGCACGCATGTGTTCTCTGAACATGTACTGAGGCCCTCTGTATGTCTGGAACGTGAGAAGAAAGCGCCCCACTCAGGGAGGGTCTAGGGCCGCCTGGGGAGGGCAGCGGGCAAGGCATTCCCAGCTTCTGTAGTGTGCACAGCAAACGTCTCCTCAGGGCCAAATCCAGCCCCTCTCTGTTGGCATGCAGTTTTGAGCTAAGAATGGTTTTCATATTTTCAAATGGTTGAAAAACCATCAAAAGAAGAATACTTCATGACACATAAAAATTACATGAACTTCAAACTTCAGTGTCAAATACAGTTTTATAGGAACACGTCCACACCCATTCATTTACATCTATGATGCTTTCTCACTGTGGCAACAGAATCAATGGTCACCATGGAGACATGTGTGGTCTGCAGAGCCTAAAATATTTACTTTCTGGCCCTTCATAGAGAGAGTGCCAATTCCTGCCTCAAATCGTCTCCTGAAGATTAATGCTATGGTTTGCAAGTTTGGCCCCTCCAAAACTCATGTTAAAATTTAATCCCCAATGTGGCAGTATTGAGAGGTGACTGGATCATGAGGGCTCTGCTCTTGCAAATGGATTAATCCATTGATGGATTAACAGATTAATGGGTTAGTGGATTGATGTGTTATCATGTAAGTGGGGCTTTATAAGAAGGGACACCCTGCACCCCCTTAAGACTGCAGAGAGTCCCCACAGCAAGGAGCCCTTACCAAAGGCAACCCCCCAACCATGGAACTCCCAGCCTCCAGAACTGTAAGAAATAAATTTATTTTCTTATAAATTACCCAGTCTCAGGTATTGTTATAAGCAACTGATATATTTCAGATATGTGTCCCCACCCAAATCTCATGATGAGCTGCAATCCCCAGTGTTGGAGGTGGGGCCTGGGGGGACGTGATTGGGTTGGAGCATGGATTTCTCATGAATGGTTTAGCACAATCCTCTTGGTGCTGTTCTTGTGATAGTGAGTGAGTTCTTATGAGATCTAGTTGTTTAAAAGTGTATGGCATCCGGGCGTGGTAGCACATGCCTGTAATCCCAGCTACTCGGGAGGCTGAGGCAGGAGAATCGCTTGAGCTTGGGAGGCAGAGGTTTCGGTGAGCTGAGATCACGCCATTGCACTCCAGCCTGGGAAACAAAAGCAAAAAAAAATCCATCTAAAAAAAAAAAACTGTGTGTGGCATCTCCCACCCTCTCTCACTTGTTCCTGCTCCTGCCATGTGACACGCTAGCTTTCCCTTTGCCTTCCGCCATGATTGTAAGCTTCCTGGGGTATCATCAGAAGCCAAGCAGATGCCAGCACCATGCTTCCTGTAATCCTACAGAACTGTGAGCCAATTCAACCTCTTTTCTTTAGAAATTACCCAGTCTCAAGTATTTCTTTATACCAACGCAAGAGCGGCCTAATATAGCAAAAGAAAACAAACTAAGACAATTGAGTTTTTGCTTCTGTCCATAGCTGGTCAAGGAACACGCCGCTTGCCGGCCCACAACCCCTTTAAGAATGTGGGATATGATGAGGTTTCTCTTCAAATAGCCTGATCAATCCTTTATTCTTTAATTCATAGTACCACCCCGCCCCTTTTCCTTTTTCTCTTTTCTGCCTTTGTTGCATGCCCGGACACGCCACAGTAGCAGGCTTATCAGTACCAGCTCACATTCCTTTCCTTATTTGGAAAGAAGACTAGCTCTCTAGCTCATTGCAGACACCCCTTCCCCTCTCCCCTCTCTCCCTTATATGCCCACCTTATCTGAAGAAAAGTTCAAATATTTAGCCAACCAAGATTAGTTTAGATTGTACGGCCCAACCCCAGCCAATGAGGAAAAAGTACAGAGGCAGGACTTGCATCAAGAATAAAGACTCTCATGCCCCTTTGTTCGGGTGTGCTCTCATGGCAACTGGCCAAAGAGAAGCACTCCTCTGCACAGAAGTAAAATTGCTTTGCTAAGAATCCTTTGTTTAAGTGTTCAATTTCCTTAAGATTTTGAGCGTTATTCCCAAAAAGAAGCTTCACCGTGACTGCCCGGCTGTGTGTGTTTGTTTGCAGACACTTTTCCTTGCTGGTTGTTTCAAATTATAGCGATAAAGGAAAATAGGAAAGCGTTGACACTAAATCATAGTTCTCATAAACATAATGGAATTATGACAAGCCACCTGCACAGGTCCACCAGATGCTTAATGGGGCCAAGGCCGGTCAGTGTCGTGGAGGGTATAGAGCTGAAGGCTGCAGGGAGGAGGCGGAGCGGGACCTGCTGAGAGGAACAGAGCGCAGGGAGTCCCAAGCCACAGAAATCAGCATGTGCAGGGGAGTGTGGGGGAGAAACGACACGGACTTGGGGCTGTGGTCAAGTATTTCAGATGACTGTGACTCCCCCATTGTTTGACATGCTACTTTGGTTAATCCCAATCTCTTTTAGCCATTTAAGCTTCGTATTTTATGTTTCTTCACCTTTTCTTGCTTTGAGGCTGTCTACGTTTGCTTGGCTATGAAACAGTCATTTGAAAAAAATATTCTTATTCTGCCTTCCAATCCAACTGAAATACAAACAAAGTAATAGATGTTCACTTAAAATAATTAGAGGATTTTATAGGAGAGAAAAGCAAAATGCTTCAAAACCAATTTATTTGAATGGGATTGTTTCTGACCAACAATGGCCTTCAGAGTGTAGTTTTTCTCTTTTCATCTTTCTGAATGTTGGAAGAAGCCTAGTAAGCCAGTCACTGCTGCCATTTGGAAATGTCAGAATGTCTCTCGCTTGGCTTCCCTGATCCCAGCAACCAGAAACACCATGACACACATCCCAATCACGCATACATCCCACAACACACCACACACCACAAACACATGCACAGTACATACATATGCACACAAGTACCACACCACACATACCACACAAATGCACACTCACTACACCACACACCACACACATATATCACACATACCACACATAAATGCACACTCACCACACCACACACCACACTACACACACATACACCACACATACCACACATAAATGCATACTCATACCAGACCACACACACATGTATGCCCCACACCACACACACATACACACAGACACCATATCACAGCCCAAAGATAGTCCATATCCCATACCTGTACCACACACCATACAAACACACTCACACTACACAAACACACCATACCACATACCAACACCACACACACAGATTTACACTATAGAACACATATGAACACCCCACACACATATACCCCACATGCACATGCACTGCAGGCACATACGCTGCACACAGACTTACATACACTACACACACAGGCCACACGGCATGGCGCACACACACAAACACAGTCAATGCTCCTATAAGATAAAACGGTGCTGAGTGCTTTTCCCATGCAGGCGTGGAGAGAGGCACGGCAACGAGCCAGGACACGGAGGAAGGGATCGGCCAGGAGCCACGTGGGTGGAGGGCATGCGCTGAATCCTTTTCCAAAGGCCCTGGCTATTTCCTCTCAGCATTAAGAGGCTCTTCTTGTGGCTTTGGAGAAGTGCACAGTACACAGAGATGTTACAGAGAGAGAGGTGATAGCAGGCTTTAGGCAGGTAGGCAAGAGGCCAGAGCCACATGCTGGCGCCCAGAGATGGCTGGGCTGTCTAGCAGACCGCACTTGTGAGGGCTGCCCTGTTCCTGTTTACCTATCCTGCACCATCCAGCTACAGACTCACTCTGGTCTAAAGCAAGATGAGCTGCCAGTTTAGGTATCTTGCCTTCCCCAAATCTCCCGCTGACTAACCACGGCAGCACCCCAACAAAGCTAGAGTCAATGGCCTCCTCCACGCCCCGTGCCACCTCCACGTCCTCTGTGCACCCATGCCTGGACCAGCAGTACTTGATCATGTGCCTCCCGAAGCACGAAGGGGCCTCCCACCTACCTTCATGTCCCAGTGAATGAAAGGTGCACCTGTCCTGCCCTCGAAATGCTGTGAGCCCTGCAGCACCCAACAACACAGACCTGGACAGGCTCCCGCAGAGGCCCCAGGGTGCTCAGAGCTCAGCATATATCCCTGAGGAAGGGTAATGCCTGCACCTGGGAGGGCAGTTTCCAGATCAGAGAAATAAATGCAGTGTCAGGAGACACTGCAAAGTGAAATGTCTTTGCAAATTATAAATCACCAGGAAATGTAGTCACTTTTGTCTCCTTTGCCCCGTCCCTGTGATATATATATATAAATATATATCTTATATATATATAACTGTATATCTTATATATATGAACATATATCATATATATAAACATATATCATATATATAAACATATATCATATATATATAAACATATATCATATATATATATAAACATATTTTATTAGAAATACGTTGTTTCTCATAAATAGCCCGCACAATCTCCACTTGTTGGTTACGGATCATGTTCTCCCGCGGCAGAACAGAAGACCAATGAGGACGGCATCTTGTCTTGTTCACAGCTGTGTACCCAGCACTGAGAACTATACTTGGCATCCAGTCAATGCTTAATAAATATTCATTGAGAAAAAGAAGAGGGTATCATGAGAGAGAACGCCCACATGAAAAACGCAGGCTCTGCAGAGGCTGAGCTTCCAGCCTCCCCCACTCCACTTCCCCACCACCAGCACAGGCTCCGGGCTCTCCTCACACAGGCTGTGGAGAAAGTACTGGTTGCCCAGGTGACACCCAGGCCACCCAGCACTCCAGGGAGCTGACATCTCTTTTGGGCAGAGCAGCCACAGCATCTGCCAGAGGACTGCAGGAAACTTGAGTTTCAAAAGCAATACCAAGACTTGCTGCAATTCCTCTGCACCTTTGATATTGTGATGGGTGTGTAATTTTTCCTGGTGCTTCAAATATCTGCAGGCTGAGAGCCAAGCTGTATTTGCTAATCTGTTCAAAAGCCTCAGACTCAGCCATTAGGATATTCCCACCCCCATTAGAATTAAGACCTCCCTTCCACACGCAGTTGGGTTTGTAATTCAGGAAGTCATACTACACACACACAATGAGACCCCGTGTTTCAATGACCTGGAAAACCCAGGCACAATGGGCAGCTCCCTGCCCATCACCTCAGATGTCCCCAGGCACACCAGTATTTGATGTCACACCTGCAAGACCAGGGCAACACCTAAGATCGGTCACAGAGGAGTGTGTCCAGAAATCAGATACATGCATTCCATCCCAAGGACAGGGGACAGAAAGTGAAGGGGACAAGCCTCTGGGAAGGTCCTCATGGAGAGAAGTAGAATCCCCCACTGCCTTTCGCTCCATTGGCTTTCTTCCTCACACTGTCTAAGGTCGTCTGCCATTTCATTCTACCTTTTTACCTGTATTCATTATTGGTGGGGCACAGGATGCTCAGTGGTTCTCTGTGCATCCCTACCTGGCAGCCAGGGTCAGAGCAAAAGCACAGGTCATTGCCAAGGAGAGCTCCATCTGTGGTCACAGGGGCTCAAGCAAAGGGCTCCATGAAGAAAGGGTGCATGTCCCAGGGAAGGCGCCTGCTCAGCTTCGCAGAGAGTGAGACACATGAGCTGAGTCTTGAGAGAAGAAGGAGACCTCATTGGACAACCCCAGGAGGAAGAAAACTTCAAGCAGGAGAGGTCCATGGCAGGGCTGGTGCAGCCAAAGCTCCGTGCTCAGGCTGGGTTCTGAGGGACGGTCCCATCTGCATGATGGCAATGCATGTCCCAAGGGCTGAAAGTGTTCTGTAGGCAAGGTCAGCTGAGAAACAGTCAAGCAGAGCTTAGCAGGTTTCCTTTTGACAGGACGTCCTAATACTCTCAGTATGCCACGTCACTGGAGATCTCCAAGGAGAGAGGGCTTGGATCTGTGTCCCCACCAACTCTTATGTTGAGATGTGATTCCTATTCTTAGAGGTGGGGCCTGGGGTGTGGGGGGAGGTATTGGGTCATGAGGGTGGAGCCCTCAGGAATGGCTTAGCACCACATTGGCTTGGTGATGAGTGAGTTCACAGGCCATCTGGTTGTTTAAAAGTGTGTGACGCCTGCCCACACTCTCTCTGTAACTCCTGCTGTCACTATGTGACGTGCCTGCTCCTGCTTCGCCTTCTGCCATGACTAAAACCTCCCTGAGGCCACCCCGGAAGCAGAGCAGACTCCGGTGCCATGCTTGTACAGCCTGCAGAATTGTGGGCTAATTAAACCTTTCTGTTTTACCCAGTCTCAGGTGTTTCCTTACAGCGATGCAGGAATGGCCTAATACAGGGACACACATCTCACACAGGACTTGCACACCGTTGACCAAGTATCCCTGTTCTCTCTAGGAATATCTATTGAAACATGCCTTTACTGAGGACCTAACTGGCTTCAGTAGGACACTGGAGACTGAAACCAGATTACAGTGGATCAGAGTGACCAGGTGTGGACAGCTGGTCTTTTAATCTAATTGCTGGTGAGAGGAAAGAGAGATTATTAGCAATGGAGGGTGGTGACTTGATTATGGATGCCTGGGAAGAACATACATCTGGGAGAAAAGAGGAGGGATGAAGGAAGACTAGATATAGAAGGTGGAAGAAGGATGGCTAATGGGGTGCACACCCAATAAGGATGGGGACCCAGGGGGACAGGCCCACCAGAGGATGTCTACTTTCTGTACAGACTTTGGGAAGGACTAGATGTGCCCCTGACTGCCCCCAAAACTGCAGTCGAGGTGGCTAGGCTGTCTGTGGATGGACAGCCACTGGTGAGCATGTGACTGCACAGATGAGGTCTGAGGATAAAATGAGTCAAGGGACTTCAGGTGCTCAAAGCAATGTCCAAGCTCAGCTTGACGGAGACAGACTGGGAGGGTCAGAGAGGTCAGCTTGCAGTGTGACGCTGGGCGAGCCACCCCTGCCTGCCTGCCAGGAGCCCAGGGAAAGGCAGAGCCACAGCCGAGCAGCACCAGTATTTCAGGGAGATGGAAGCGCGGCAACACAGGGAGACTACAAATGCAAGCGACAGGGAAGAAGCTTCTGAGAACAGGGTGCTGCCCTGGGAGGAAGGGAGCTCCCTGACATAGAAGGTGATTTTAAAAGGTACCTACACACCTGTCCATCTGGAATAACAGAAAGGGAATTCCTTACTGGGTGGGGCTGTCTACTTTAATAGCAATATTGTAGAGATATTTCTGTATACGTTTCTACCCAAATAAAGAAATAAACTCAATTGCAAAAAAATATAAGATCTGTATGATCACACATTCCAACTAGGGGAATACTATTATAATATTTTCGGGTATATCCTTCAAATTCTTATTTATGTATTTTTTTATTTTCTATTGATACATAATATTCGTACATATTTATTGGGTACCTGTGATATTTGACTGCATGCCTAGGATGTGTAATGATCTAATCAGGGTGCTCAGAATGTCCATCACCTCAAGTATTTATCGTTTCCATATGTTGGGAACATTTTAAGAGCTCTCTTCTAGCTATTTTGAAATTTATACTCCATTGTTTTTACCTACAGTCACCCTACTCAGCTACTGAACATTAGAACTTATTCATCCTACCTTACTGTATGTTTGTCCCCATTAACCAACCTCTCTGTATCTTGCCCTCATCCTTATCACCCACACACTCTTCTTAGCTTCTGGTATCTGTCATTTCACTCTCTACCTCCAGGAGATCAACTTTTTTAGCTCCTACATGTGAGTGAGAACATGTAGTATTTGCCTGTCTGTGCCTGGCCTATGTCACTTAACATAATGACTTCCAGTTCCATTCATGTTCCTGCAAATGACAGGATTTCATTACTTTTTATGGCTGAATAGTATTCCACGTTTTTACCCATTCACCTGTTGTTGGACACTTGGGTTGATTCTATATATTTGCTGTTGAGAATAGTGCTGTGATAGTCACGGAGATGCAATTATCCTTTATGATACACTGATGTCCTTTCCTTTGGATAAATACCCAGTAGTGGGGTTGCTGGATCGTAGGGTAGATCTATTTTTAGTTTTTTGAGAAATCTTCCCACTGTTTTCCATAATAGCTGTACTAATTTATCCTCCCACCAACATTGGATAAGAGTTTTTCTTCAAATCTGTGCCAGTATCTTGTTATTTTTTTCTTTTTAATGCTAGCCATTCTGACTGGTGTACTACGACATCTCATCTCATGGTGGTTTCATTTGCATTTCCCTGATGATTACTGGCGTTGAGCGTTTTTCACATACCTGTTGGTCATTTGCACGTCTTCTTTTGAGAAATGTTTATTCATGTCCTATGCTGACTTTTTAATTGGATTATTTAGGTTTTTTTTACATTGAATTGTTAAGAGTTTTTTGTATATTCCAGATACTCGTTTTTTGTCAGATGAATAGTTTGCAAATATTTTCTCCCATTCAACAGGACTTCTCTTTTTTCTGTTGTTTCCTTTGCTATGCAAAAGCTTTTCAGTTTCATAGAGTCCCATTTGTCTATTTTTGTTTCTGTTACTGTACTTTTGAGGTCTTAGACATAAAACCTTGGCCGAGACCAAGATCCTGAAAGGTTTCCTCTGTTTTGTTCTAATAGGTCCTATGTTAAAGGCTTTAATCCATCTTGAGTTGATTTCTCTATGTGGTGGGAGATAGGGGTCTGGTTTCCTTGGCGGGGTTGTCAGGGCAAGTCCACCCACGGTGGTACTTGCAGGGCTGGCTGTGCTAGGCGGGGGCTGGGTGATCCCCAGGCTCCCAGGGCAGTGCTTTGGTGGAGGTGGAAGCAGCTGCCCTGCAGCCCTGTTACTGGGGGGAGGAAGGGGCTGCTTTCGGGAGCAGCAGCTGTGGGCAGGCAGCTGGGGAGCATGCTCTTCAGCCCCCGGTGGTGGCTGTGGGCAGGATAGCCTGTCCTCAGCGGACTTGTAAATGTTCCGCAACCCCACTACCGGGACGGCAGGGTGGCTGCAAGTGGCGCGCACTTCATTCTCAGCTGCAGTAGGCAACAATAATGGTGGCTACAGGCTGGGGATGTCAATGTGGCTGCCAGTGTGGCGATCAGGGGCTGCTGGGCCCCAGGGCTGGCTGCAGTGTGGTCCGGGCTGCGTGCTCAAAATGGCGCTGTGCGGAAGCTGCTTAGGACTCAGGGTGTGTGGGAGGCAGTGTGAGCTCCCTCTCTGGATCCACGCCATCGTGCGGTCTCCAGGCAGCTCCCTGCATTAGTGCCACGGCCTGCGAGGGCCTAGGGGGTCTGCCCTGGCTAGGACTGCAGGGGTCTGGGGTGGGATGCAGACCCCTGAGGGTCTCTGACTTACTCTTTCCCCACACTGGGGAGCCCCTCCAGGTTCCCCGCCTATCCTGGCGGACAGGCTGCACCATCTCCCTCTCCTCTCTTGCCTCCAGTGTTGCCTGTTACTTCTCAGTTGAATTCCAGAGTTCTCGCTTAGATTATCCGTTCAGAGTGTGGTTCTCCACTCGCTATTTTGGTTCTTCTTTGTGGAGGAGGTAAGCGCCAGATGCTCCAGTCGGCCATCGTGAAGCCCCTCTTTCAGAATATGCTTGGAAAATATTAAATTATACTCTGTGATTCTAAAAGCTTTTTAAACTCCCTATGTAAAGAATGTCTTTTTCTTTCAGTAAGCACTTATCATTTTAAGAGTTGCTTACTGGCTAAAGCACCCTAAGATTTCTGTTGGACATGTGTTATTTCCAGATTTTCCCTATTACTGACATACGGCTGTGAGCATCTTTGCTCAGAATTCCTTTAGCTCCCTCTGATCGTTTCCTGGGAGAAGTTCTCAGAAGTGGTTAGTTGGGTTAAAGGAGATGCGTATTTGAATGCCTTAATATATTTTGCCAAGTTGTTGTCTAGAAATCATCAGTTGTTTACTCTCCCAACAACAGATCATATCATAATTTTTTATCATCTTTTCCAATTTCATAAAACGTTAAAAAGGCATCTCGGAGTAGCTCTATGATGCCCACAGGGCAGATACTGTTATTTTCAGAATGAAGAAAAACAAAAAGCCCCCCAGAGGTTGAGTGACTTAATTTGGTGAATGTTACGCTGCTCTAGAGCTGAAACCCACCAAGCCTTGTTCCCTCCACTGTGCCTTGAGCTTCGGACAATCCCAAGATGACGTCCTCCCATTTGGATTTTGGCCCTTTTAACATTGATGAGTCACCCAAGGCTTCCCCTGACTCTAAAAGGCAATCGTCTCATCTTCTTTAATCTTTTTCTCCTCTTCCACTGCTTCCCTGGTCCCACCCCTCCTCCCATCATGTTCCGCCTCCCTTAGATCATTGCCACACATTTCAGTTGGGAGAAAGAAGAATGAAGCTGACATTCATTGAGTGTTTAGTGAGTACCAGGCACTGTGCCCTGCAGATAAGAGAAAACTTCTCTCTTTTCTATTTAGAGTAGACTTAAGAACATTTTCCACCTAATTATTGGCTATTTATACTTGTATTAAGGATTTTCCACTTCGTGCACTTTGCACATTTGATCTTCACCACAGCCTTCTTGAGAAGGGGCTGAGGACTGGGCGTGCATCCCTCAGCTCAGGCCTCCCAGATCCAGCTACCTGGAAACCTGGGAAGGAGAGTCCTCAGTGCCCTCCTCTGCCTCTGGTCATGGCCACAGGGGTTTAAGCTACATTTGGGGGCTGAGTGAAAAACAGACTTTCTCCTCAAGGCCTGTCCAAGCCAATGAACTCATTGAGAATTGGGGATGCAAGATAAACATAAGACATGACCCTTCCCCTTAAGACTCTTCTGTCTTGTCTTGGAACCAAGACTTTACTCCACCTAAGCCTTGGGTTATGGGAGAAACATTATCTCACTAAAAGCCTCATTCATTGCAAGCACACACAATGAATGTTGTAGTGGAACAGGTAGATGAGGGTGGAAGGAAGGTGAGTGACAACGGACTCCAGAGCCCTCAGAGAATGTTCCAGGAGGGACTCCTCCAAATGAGAGGAGAGACAGCTTAGCACCAAGGATCAGCCCTTCAAGTACTTCCTCCCTCCAGATCCAGACCAGGGTACCAGGAGGAGGGTGCCGAGCAAGGAGGGGAAGGGGTATTTCTTCTTCCAGTAGATCATAGGGCCAGAAAGAGGGCGAGAGGTGCTGAAGGCAGATTCAGAGCGGAAGCCTTGGATACAGCTGCTGGCTTGCTGCTTGAGAATGTCTCATGTCTCTGAGCCTCCGTTTCTTCATGTGTAGAGGTAGTAACAGTGCCTACATCCCTGGGTTTGAGGGATTTTGGAGGGGAAGAAGCAAACAGAAAGCCTGCAGCGGCAAGTGGGTGCTCAATGTTTTTTGTTTGTTTGTTTTTGTTTTTGTTTTTGTATTCTAAGCAGTTAACTACTGCTATGGTTTGGTTCTGTGTCCACACCCAAATCTCATCTTGAATTGTAATCCACACGTGTCAAGGTAGGGAAGTGATTGCATTTTGGGAGTGGTTTCCCGCATGCTGTTCTCATGTGAGTGAGTGAATTCTCACAAGATCTGATGGTTTTATAAGGGGCTCTTCCCCCTTCACTCTCTCACCTGCTGCCCTGTAAGACGTGTTTGCTTCACCTTCTGCCATGATTGTACGTGTCCCGAGGCATCCCCAGCCATGTGGAACCATGAGTCAATTAAACCTCTTTCCTTTATAAATTACTCAATCTTGGGTATTTCTTTGTAGCAGCATGAGAATGGACTAATCACACACAGTGGGAGGATGGAACCCTCTGCCAGGCCCAAAGCCCATGTTTCCTGAAATAGGCACCCCCCTACCACCTCCAGAAGCCCGAGAAGAGGCTGGGGCAGCTCTGCACAAGTGTCGCCTGTTTGCTCCCCTCTGGGTGCCCTTTCACTCTCTCCTCCGGGACAGGCCGGGACAAGACAGCCCCTGGTGGACCCAACAGCCTTTTGTGCAGGCAAGGGAGATACACAAACCTCCAGGAATCCCACGGGCTGGCCATTTCTAATGCTTAAATAGCAACCTCCTACAAGCTCTTCTAAGCTACCTTCTGTCTGATATGAAATCTGACACATCCCTTTAGAGAGTCATTAAGGCCAGAACATGAACTAACTTCCTGTCAAACTAACTCTAACTCCTTGTCACCATGGTCTGCATTTTCCTGGCCAAATGCTCTGTGAGAAACACCAGTTCCATGCAGCTGGTCAGGAGGACAGAGATGCCCATGCTGGCACCAGGAAACCGAGTGTTCCACTGTATTAAGCTGGCTTAGGGAGAGGCTCCATGGAGGAGCAGGGCCATGGAGGCTGCCTGTTGCCTTGGCAACCCAGCTTTCAGCCAGCCTCAGGGTGCGCTCCCTTCACCAGGTTTAAAGAACTGGGAAATCTACCAGCCAGCATGAGCAATTCTGAAAGAGTGGGTTATGTTTTAATCGCATCCTGACAGCTAATCTGTGAGGATGGCCCACCCACCGCCTGTGCCCCAGCCACCTGCAGAAATTCATGAGCTACCTGGAATGATTTTCATGGTACGCTTCTTATGAAAACTCTTATTCTTTTTTTAAAATTATTTATTTCTTGTGACTGAGATTTAAAAATAAAATAAAAGGTATGATTTGTATTACTGCAATTTGTCAAAATTATTTTCCTTCCTAAAAAGTACTGCAAAGGTTTAATGGAAGCACAAGTAACTATCTGGAAATTTCCATCCACAGTTATCAGCTTTGATAGTGGATGCAAAATAATTTTTAAGTTAAAACACACATTAAAACTATTTAATAGCTGAATGAATTTTTGTCAATTATTCAACACTTCCTTGAAGTTGCCTCTAAGCTATATAAATAGTGACTTATTATAAATGCCCTCTCCAGCTGAGTAGGAGAAGGAATGAACTTATGATTGACTGAATGCTTTCCACTGCTCTCAAGAGAGACTTGCCTTTAAAGTTCCTTCAGGCAGGCTGCTGAGAGTGTCGGGGAAGGGGATTATGAGGCACGGCTATAGAAATGCCTTTCTTCGGCGTTTCTGCTGGGGAAGATGGAGAAGTTCTGGAGATGGGTGCGGGGATAGTGGTGCAGCATTGTGAATGTACTCAATACCACGGAACTGAAAAATGGCTACACTGGTAAACTGTATGTTTCTGTATTTTACCACAATTTTTTTAAAAAAGAAAAGAAAACGTATTTCTTCTCAGAGTTCAACACACTGAGGACTGGAAGTTTTTCATTTGACTTCTAGGTTTGGAAACCAAGACTTGTCTGCTCTGAACCTGGCAGACATTCTCCCATCTAATTACTCTCAGTTGGACACGATGCTGGTTGTTATTCCACATGGAACGTTTTCATTTGTGTAGCATTAAATGTAGGAAGAACAGCCAAAACAATCCTGCAATGTTGCCCCCATGCGGCATTGCTCGTGCTTTATTTTCTATTTCCAATCTAAGCGGACTGTCATGCATCGCAGTGTGACCAACCAAGACCACGTGAGACAGGAGGTCAGAAGTTGTGGATGTCGCACCCAGATCACAGAGACTGTCACTGTACTACCTGCCCGGTGGCTGTCTACACCTTCCTAGTGAGGCAGGACATGCACAAACTATGAGGCAGGTCATCTTGTACAGCTCCACAAACAGCCCACCTGGCACCATTCCCCCTCCAGATCACAGGCACACACCAGCCTGGCTGTCTCTCTACTGACTTGAACATCCGGGGCCAGCTGTGCCTCTTTTCTTACTTTCTGTAAATAGAATTGTGCCGTAGGTGCTATTTGCGCCAGGAGGTTCATCCATATTGGTGTGTGTCTTTGTTGTGGGTCATTTATTTTCACCACTCAGCACTATTCCATTGTGTGAATGTTTCATGGGGTATTTATCCATTCTGCTGTTGATGGATAGTTGGCAATTTCTAGCTGGGCTACTATGTACAATGCTGATTTGAACATTCTACCTGTCTTTGGAGAACATATGCATGCACTGCTGTTTGTAATATTGGTAGGTAATAGTTAAACCTCCTCCTCCCTTGTTTTTTTATGAAAGCTCAGGGTAGATTTTATTTGGATTAGTTTCCTTAATGCCCTAGACAGCTGTGACCTGATTTTATCTTTCTTGGTTTCTTGCATTACAAAAAAAAAAAAAAAAAAGTTTGCATTGAAATAACATTTTTACCAGGGTATTTCTGGAAGCTAAATTTTATATCTAAATATAAATGTTTGAAGCATGGAAGCTCATTTCTAATTGAATAAATGATAACAAACCATTTTCACAGCATCTTGATCATGCCACTGTTCTCAAATGCTTGATGAGGTCATCCAGAGATGCTGTCCCCCAGTGGTGAGTTAATTCAGAGGGTCAGTCCATGTGCTCCACTGGCTGCCCCTCATTAGCTGGCATTAGAGAATGGCCAGGGCGACACCAGGGACTGCTGGAAGCCCCATCTGAATGGATCTGGATGATTGTCTAGCTACATGGCTGGCTTCCAGGGAGGGAGGGTTAGGGCCAGCCAGAGTAAATGTGACCTGCACTCCACCTTCCTCTTTCAGACTCATCCTCTGCCACGGCAATGAAGGTTTATGTGTCTGAGATTCTTCATCTTCTTCTGCAGGGCAGAGCTGTGCTGCCAGTGCTTCCAAAGAGCAGAGAAGCCACTTTTGCTCCCCTGACTTGTTCTCTGCTTGAACAGCTCTGCCAGCTTATTGCTGGGTGCAGGGAGACTTTCTGGGCAGTCCTTAAACTTCCGGAAATGCAGACTCTAAGGAGAAAGACTGCAAAGTTTTTCAAAGTGGCAGAGGGGCAGCTCAAGACTAAGGAGGTCCCAGTCATCCTCTACCCAGGCCAGCCCCGGCTCCTCAGCATGGCCACCAGCTCAGCGTGGGAATTTGGGGCACTCTCCACCCCACCTCCTGCCCCAGGTGGCACCCACAACCACTTCTTAGCTTTTGCCAGCCTGACCCACGGCCAGAGTGGACCAGCCTCCACTACCTTCATTGATAGAGGACTCTGCCCAAGACATTTCTGAATGAGATTAAGATATTACATATTACCCAAGACAGCACTCAGTGTGCAGGCTTCATCCCACTGATCAACCTTCCCCTAGTAGTGTCCTCCACTTACAAATCCTCCTGTCTGTTGTTTCAGTGGGGTTGAACAATTCCCACTGCAATAGTCTGAATACATTAGTTCTTGCCTTTATAACTTTGTCAGGTGCAATTTTTGCCTTGACAGTGTCATAAGCTATAACTTCTAAAGGAGATGCCAAACACCCTCTCTCTCCTGTTACTTCATCAAAATATCACCCCTGTGAGTCTGGAAAGCTTCAGAGTTTTGTACTAAATCTCATTAAATATAAGCCTTCAGCACCTGTCAGCCCATCTGCTCCTACACAGCTTCAGCCTCTCCCTTTATGTTGTCATTGTCATAGATTACATCTTTATACATTGTGTGCCCATTAGCAAAGATTTATAATTATTGTTTTATAAATGTGTCCTTTAAATCATACAGGAAACAAAGAGGAGCTACAATCCAGAATAATGTTGGCTTTTATATTTATCTATGTAATGACCTTTACCAGACTTCTTTCTTTGTATAGATTTGAGTTACTGTGTAGTAACTCAAGCATCTAATAACTAGCAGCCTTTCTTTTACACCTCAAGTACTCCTTGTAGTGTTTCTTATAAGGCAGGTCCACTAGCAACAAGTTTCCTCAGGTTTTGTTTTTCTGGGATAGTATTAAGTTCTCCTTCACTTTTGAAGTATACTTCTGCTAGATATAACATTCTTAGTTGATAGATTATTTTTCCTCTCAATGCTTTAAATAATATCACCCCACTGCCATCTGGCCTCCATGTTTTTTTCTGTTAATCTTATTGAGGATCCCTTGTATGTAACTGGTCATTTCTCTCATGTGACATTCAAGATCCTCTTTGTCTTTTGCTTTTGACACAACTATAAAATACCCAGTTATGGATCTTTTTATCATTCGTGGAGTTTGTTGAGCTTCTTGGATGTTTAAATTCATGTCTTTTATCAAATTTGGAAATTTTGAGCATTATTTCTTCCAATATTCTTTCTTCACAATTCTTTCTCTTCTCCTGACACTGCCATTACATGTATGTAGTGAATTTTCATTTCAGTTATTGGGCTTTTGAGCTCCAGAATTTCTGACTGGTTCCTTTTTTACCACTTGTTTTTATTGATAGTTTCTATCTATCTATTGAGACATTAGTCTCCTTATTTCCTTTACTATTTTTCCATGATTTTATTAGCTCTTTCAGCATATTTAAGACAGTTGATTTAAAGTTTATTTCTAGTAAGTCCAATGTCTGTGCTTCCTCACAACAACTTCTTTTAATGTTTCCTCTAAATAGAGCATGATTTCTTGTTTCCTTGTATGCTTCATACTTTTTGTTGAAAATTGGACTTTTTAAATATTATAATATGGTAACTTAGGAAATAAGTTTCTTTCCCCTCCTCAGGGTTTGTTTTCGTTGCCTGTTTTGGGTTATAATTGTTTGACAACTTTTCTAAACTATTTTTATAAAGTGATATGGTTTGGCTCTGTGTCCCCAGCCAAATCTCATCTCGAATTATAATCTCCACATGTTGAGGGAGGGACAGGGACCAGCCATGTGGAACTGTGAGTCAATTAAACCTTTTTCTTTATAAATTACCCAGTCTCAGGTAGTTCTTTATAGCAGTGGGAAAATGGACTAATACATAAAGACTGTATTCTTTCCCATTTGTGGTCTCTGATGTCTCTGTTCCTCTAGCTTGCAGTCAGCTAGTGTTTTTGACAGAGATTCTTTGAATGCTTAAAGCCAGAAAACAAAATGCAAAAACAAGAAACCTCTCACAGTGTTTGCAGAATGGCTCTTTGTTGGACACTCCTTCAGTGCTGAGCCCAGCCATTTACAATTCTGTGTTAGCCCTCACTACCTGCTGACACCAGCCTTAAAGGTTAGCCAGAAGTAGAGGTTTAGAGTCTTCTTGAGTCTTTTCTGAGCTTATTTCCTTCCCTGGGCAAGCCTGTGGCTTTCTAAATACCCTGGAATACATAGGTGCTTTTCAATACTCTAATCTGCCAAAGAATCTCTCTTTTAAGCTTTTCATCCCAGGATTTTGGTATGTCTTTTGTTTGCCTGAAATGTAGTTTTATTCCAAGTCACTAGAAGGTGGCTCACTTGCCTTTCAATGTTCCTGAGGAATGCTCTCAGCATAGCCACTTTTCTGCTCTTAGAGAGTTCCAAGTTAAGTGAAACAAAGACAAGCACATTGCATCATTCCTTCAGGTAACACCCAGAAAGATCAAAACACACAAAGATAATTCTTTGAGAAAAGTTCTTCTCTGTTTCCTCTGAAACCAACGACTAGAGTCCCACAGTCAAAACATGGGCTTCCATCTTCAAGAGCAATGACCAGCTAGGGAGGGAGGTAAAACAAGGGAAAATAAAAATGCCACAAATCTCTCCTACTGTTTTTATATTGCCTCAAAAAAAGAAAATAAAACAAACTTGGCTGGTGTAAATCTTTGACCATTTCCTAGAATTTGGATACAGTAGATCCTCACAGATTTTCTCATTATTTCAGCATTTCTGTGAAGGGTCTAGCTAGCCTTAGAGCTACCCACTCTGCCATTTTTGCTAACATGACTCCAGAAGTGATGCCTACTGTTTACCTACTGCATTGTGTTTGGCAGAATAATGGCTGCTTAAAGATGTTCATGCCCCAATACCCAGAACCTGTGAATATATTACCTGGCAAAGGGATTTGCTCTTGTGATTGAGATTATAGGCCTTTATATGAAGAAAATTTTTCTGGATTGTCCTGGATGGGCCTAATCTAATCACATGAAGACTTCAGAAACGGGGAATGACCCTCGACTCACAGCTAACAAGAAAAGAGGTATTTCAGTCCTACAACTTCAGGCAACTAAATTCTGCAAAGAAAAAAAATTTTTAAATCACATCTTTCTTTTTATTTATTTATTATTATACTTTAGGTTTTAGGGTACATGTGCACAATGTGCAGGTTAGTTACATATGTATACATGTGCCATGCTGGTGCACTGCACCCACTAACTCGTCATCTAGCATTAGGTATATCTCCCAATGCTATCCCTCCCCGGTCCCCCCACGCCACAACAGTCCCCAGAGCGTGATGATCCCCTTCCTGTGTCCATGAATTCTCACTGTTCACTTCCCACCTATGAGTGAGAATATGCGGTGTTTGGTTTTTTGTTCTTGCGATAGTTCACTGAGAATGATGATTTCCAGTTTCATCCATGTCCCTACAAAGGACATGAACTCATCATTTTTTATGGCTGCATAGTATTCCATGGTGTATATGTGCCACATTTTCTTAATCCAGTCTATCATTGTTGGACATTTGGGTTGGTTCCAAGTCTTTGCTATTGTGAGTAATGCCGCAATAAACATATGTGTGCATGTGTCTTTATAGCAGCATGATTTACAGTCCTTTGGGTATATACCCAGTAATGGGATGGCTGGGTCAAATGGAATTTCTAGTTCTAGATCCCTGAGGAATCGCCACCCTGACTTCCACAAGGGTTGAACTAGTTTACAGTCCCACCAACAGTGTAAAAGTGTTCCTATTTCTCCACATCCTCTCCAGCACCTGTTGTTTCCTGACTTTTTAATGATTGCCATTCTAACTGGTGTGAGATGGTATCTCATTGTGGTTTTGATTTGCATTTCTCTGATGGTCAGTGATGGTGAGCATTTTTTCATGTGTTTTTTGGCTGCATAAATGTCTTCTTTTGAGAAGTGTCTGTTCATGTCCTTTGCCCACTTTTTGATGAGGTTGTTTGTTTTTTTCTTGTAATTTGTTGGAGTTCATTGTAGATTCTGGATATTAGCCCTTTGTCAGATGAGTAGGTTGTGAAAATTTTCTCCCATTTTGTAGGTTGCCTGTGCACTCTGATGGTAGTTTCTTTTGCTGCGCAGAAGCTCTTTAGTTTAATGAGATCCCATTTGTCAATTTTGGCTTTTGTTGCCATTGCTTTTGGTGTTTTAGACATGAAGTCCTTGCCCATGCCTATGTCCTGAATGGTAATGCCAGGCTTTTCTTCTAGGGTTTTTATGGTTTTAGGTCTAACGTTTAAGTCTTTAATCCATCTTGAATTGAATTTTGTATAAGGTGTAAGGAAGGGATCCAGTTTCAGCTTTCTACATATGGCTAGCCAGTTTTCCCAGCACCATTTATTAAATAGGGAATCCTTTCCCCATTGCTTGTTTTTCTCAGGTTTGTCAAAGATCAGATAGTTGTAGATGTGCGGCATTATTTCTGAGGGTGCTGTATTGTTCCATTGATCTATATCTCTGTTTTCGTACCAGTACCACGCTGTTTTGGTTACTGTAGGAAAACAAAAAAAGGCAGAGGTTGCAATCCTAGTCTCTGATAAAATAGACTTTAAACCAACAAAGATCAAAAGAGACAAAGAAGGCCATTACATAATGGTAAAGGGATTAATTCAACAAGAGCTAACTATCCTAAATATATATGCACCCAATACAGGAGCACCCAGATTCATAAAGCAAGTCCTGAGTGACCTACACAGAGACTTAGACTCCCACACATTAATAATGGGAGACTTTAACTCCCCACTGTCAATATTAGACAGATCAACGAGACAGAAATTCAACAAGGATACCCAGGAATTGAACTCAGCTCTGCACCAAGTGGACCTAATAGACATCTACAGAACTCTCCACCCCAAATCAACAGAATATACATTTTTTTCAGCACCATACCACACCTATTCCAAAATTGTCCACATACTTGGAAGTAAAGCTCTCCTCAGTAAATGTAAAAGAACAGAAATTATAACAAACTATCTCTCAGATCACAGTGCAATCAAGCTGGAACTCAGGATTAAGAATCTCACTCAAAACCGCTCAACTACATGGAAACTGAACAACCTGCTCCTGAATGACTACTGGGTACATAACGAAATGAAGGCAGAAATAAAGATGTTCTTTGAAACCAACGAGAACAAAGACACAACATACCAGAATCTCTGGGATGCATTCAAAGCAGTGTGTAGAGGGAAATTTATAGCACTAAATGCCCACAAGAGAAAGCAGGAAAGATCCAAAATTGACACCCTAAAATCAAAATTAAAAGAACTAGAAAAGCAAGAGCAAACACATTCAAAAGCTAGCAGAAGGCAAGAAATAACTAAAATCAGAGCAGAACTGAAGGAAATAGAGACACAAAAAACCCTTGAAAAAATTAATGAATCTAGGAGCTGGTTTTTTGAAAGGATCAACAAAATTGATAGACCGCTAGCAAGATTAATAAAGAAAAAAAGAGAGAAGAATCAAATAGATGCAATAAAAAATGATAAAGGGGATATCACCACCGATCCCACAGAAATACAAACTACCATCAGAGAATACTACAGACACCTCTATGCAAATAAACTAGAAAATCTAGAAGAAATGGATAAATTCCTCGACACATACACTCTCCCAAGACTAAACCAGGAAGAAGTTGAATCTCTGAATAGACCAATAACAGGAGCTGAAATTGTGGCAATAATCAATAGCTTACTAACCAAAAACAGTCCAGGACCAGATGGATTCACAGCCAAATTCTACCAGAGGTACAAGGAGGTACTGGTACCATTCCTTCTGAAACTATTCCAATCAATAGAAAAAGAGGGAATCCTCCCTAACTCATTTTATGAGGCCATCATCATCCTGATACCAAAGCCAGGCAGAGACACAACCAAAAAAGAGAATTTTAGACCAATATCCTTGATGAACATTGATGCAAAAATCCTCAATAAAATACCAGCAAACCGAATCCAGCAGCACATCAAAAAGCTTATCCACCATGATCAAGTGGGCTTCATCCCTGCGATGCAAGGCTGGTTCAATATACGCAAATCAATTAATGTAATCCAGCATATAAACAGAACCAAAGACAAAAACCACATGATTATCTCAATAGACGCAGAAAAGGCCTTTGACAAAATTCAACAACCCTTCATGCTAAAATCTCTCAATAAATTAGGTATTGATGGGATGTATCTCAAAATAATAAGAGCTATCTATGACAAACCCACAGCCAATATCATACTGAATGGGCAAAAACTGGAAGCATTCCCTTTGAAAACTGGCACAAGACAGGGATGCCCTCTCTCACCATTCCTATTCAACATAGTGTTGGAAGTTCTGGCCAGGGCAATTAGGCAGGAGAAGGAAATAAAGGGTATTCAATTAGGAAAAGAGGAAGTCAAATTGACCCTGTTTGCAGATGACATGATTGTATATCTAGAAAACCCCATTGTCTCAGCCCAAAATCTCCTTAAGCTGATAAGCAACTTCAGCAAAGTCTCAGGATACAAAATCAATGTACAAAAATCACAAGCATTCTTATACACCAACAACAGACAAACAGAGAGCCAAATCATGAGTGAACTCCCATTCACAATTGCTTCAAAGAGAATAAAATACCTAGGAATCCAACTTACAAGGGATGTGAAGGACCTCTTCAAGGAGAACTACAAACCACTGCTCAATGAAATAAAAGAGGATACAAACAAATGGAAGAACATTCCATGCTCATGGGTAGGAAGAATCAATATCGTGAAAATGGCCATACTGCCCAAGGTAATTTACAGATTCAATGCCATCCCCATCAAGCTACCAATGACTTTTTTCACAGAATTAGAAAAATCTACTTCAAAGTTCATATGGAACCAAAAAAGAGCCCGCATCGCCAAGTCAATCCTAAGCCAAAAGAACAAAGCTGGAGGCATCACACTACCTGACTTCAAACTATACCACATCTTTCTTTTGAGCCTCCAGAAAGGAATGCAAGCCTGCCAACACACTGATTTTAGCTTGATATGACCAGTATTGGACTTTTGACCACAGAACTGAGAGATAATGAATTTGTGTTATTTTAAGCCATTTAGTTTGTTATTTTTCAAGGCAGCAATAGAAGATTCTTACAGGCTATTGGCACCTGGAAATGGTACTTGGAAATGGAATGCATCTGTAACAAACACCTAACTATACAGAAGTGGATTTAAAATTGGATATTGGTCAGAGGTGAGAAGAATTTTGAGGAGCATAATAGAAAAAGCCTCCGTTGTCTTAAACAGACTATTCATGAATGTTAAATACTTCCAATGAAGGCTGAGAAGAAAATGAGGAGCATTATAGAAAAAAACTAAATCACCTTAGAGAATACCTAAATCTGCATGAATAAACCATTGATAGAAAAAATGGACATTAAAGGTGCTGGTGTTAAAGCTCAGAAGGAAGTAAAGAATATATACTGGAAATTGGAGGAGGGGTAATATTTCTTATACAGTGGAAAAAAGCCTAGCTGTATTATGTCACAGTTTGTGACAGAAGAACCTGTAAACAATAAAATTAGATATTTAGAAGAGAGATTTTCAGGCAAAATGTTAAAGATGTGTTCTGTTTTTTTCTAGCTGCTTATAGTAAAAGGCAAGATGAAACAGATAAATTGAAGGAAGAACTATTAAACAAAAAGGAAGTAGAACTTGATGGTGTGGGAAATTCTCAGCATGTCTGAACAGTGAGACGCATTAAAATTAAAAGATTTACTATCAGGAAAGCATACTCTAGAGAAATGGCTTAAATACCTTTGAAAGATCAAAACGTCAGTTCTCAGTTACACAAAGGATCTTTGAAAACATTAAGGGTAGGACTCACAGGTCCCCCAAATCAAGCTACAGAGCATATAGGAAATGTAACAACATTGTCCCTTGACCATCTTGACAAAAACCAAAAATTGAGATGAAATTATCTAGAAAAGATTTGTGGACACGCCTCTTGTCTAATGGAGTGAATCACCATGATATACACAAAAGACACACAAGGTTCCTGAGAATTTTTTATCAGCAGAAACAGTGCCAGCTTGGACTGAAAGGGTTGGGGAGAGTACAAAAGAAAAGAAAGCTGTTGAACATGAGAGAATAACTTGGACTCTCCAGATTCCACAGGCAGGAAACTGGATGATAAAATTACTCAGCTGAGCGTGTAAGTTACTTTTCATTAAGAAAGATTAATGAGCCACAGCCTCAAAAGGTGGAGCTTGAGGAACACAGGGTTATTTCTAAGCCTTGACACATAATGGAGTTTTCCTTGGCTGGATTTGAAATCAATGACTTCTTTATTTCTTCCATTTCCTCTCTCTTTGAATGAGAATGTCTATAACCCTTATCCTACTGTATCTGGGGAGCAGATAACTTATTTCTGTAGTTTAACAGTTTCACAGATAAAAAGAAATTTTGTCCTAAGATGGATCATACCAGATCCTTACCAATGCTTAATTTAGACAATTTAGATAATGATACCTGAGACTTTTGAGCTGATGATATTCAAACAATATTTTTAGATTTTGAGTTGACTTTTTAATTGGATAAGACTTCGGGGAACCTTGGGACTGGGTGGATGTATATTTGCAACTGGGACAGGTGTGAATATTTGGAGGCTAGCGGACAGACTGCAGTAGTCACAATAGTCCTTCAGAGGAGTCCACGACTTCCTCCTTGGGCTTTGTGAATATGTTACCTTATGCGGCAAAAAGGATTTTCAGATGTGATTAAAGATTTGAGGAGGAGATATTATCCTGGATTGTTTTGTGGGCCCAATTAATCACATGTGTCCTTAGAAGGCGACAGTCTTTCTCAGCAGTGGTCAAAGTAAGACGTAACGGGGAAGAGGAGGCAGCCGGCTTTTGCTGGCTATAAAGATGGAGGAGGGGCCATGAGCCAAGGAAAGCAGGAAACCTTTAAAGCTGGCAATGGCCCCAGCTCTCAGTCAACATGCAAACTTGAATCTAAACCCTACAACCACAGGAATCTGAATTTTGCTAGCAACCTGAATAAGCAAGGAAATGGATTCTTCCCTAGATCTCCCGAAAGGAAGGCAGCTCTGTCAACACCTTGGTTTTAGCCTGGAGCAGCCAGTGTTGGACTTCTAATCCATACAACTTTAAGAAAACAAATTTGCATTGTATAAGCCACTATAGTTCAGACAGCAATAAAAAAAATTAATGCATATATTTTCAGTAGGACAAGCAATCAAACTTTTGGGCAACTACTTGTACTATATGTGTTTAAATATAAAACCTGTCACCACCGCTATAAAATAAAAGCTTAAGCACAGATATTTTTCCTTCTTAGACTTACTAACGCTTAAAATTCATGACCACACATTGATAATTGTCTCCCTGATAAAGATACAAAAATGTACTTTCTGTTCTCCTCTTTCATCCACTCATCTAGCACATTATTGTGTGCCTACTGCATGCCAGGCAATGTGCTGTGTGCTATGGAGACTGAAAACAACAGTATGGACACGGCTTTGCCACCTCTGGATGTCACAGGTTCACGTGAAGACAGATAACCCGGTAAGCAGTGATAAACAATTTTTTTCAATTGCTCACATCCAGTCTCTTCAAAAAATCTTGTTTATTGCTTTTAGAATCACATTTAATCACATTTAAATTTCTATACTTTTTAAGAATTCCACTACATAATTCCTACAAACCTAAATCTGTTTTTCCCCTAACACTTTCCTTCATGATTCCTTTGTAATTATAGTGGATCTCCAATTTTAGCATAAATTAGAATCACCTGGAGGGTTTGGAGAAACTCTAGCCCCACCACTTAGAAGTGAAGCCAGCTGGGCTTCTCGGTCAGGTGGGGACTTGGAGAACTTTTCTGTCTAGCTAAAGGATTGTAAACACACCAATCAGCGCTCTGTGTCTAGCTAAAAGTTTGTAAGTGCACCAATCAACACTCTGCAAAAACGGACCAATCAGCACTCTGTAAAATGGACCAATCAGCACTCTGTAAAATGGACAAATCAGCAGGCTGTGGGCGGGGCCAAATAAGGGAATAAAAGCAGGACAGGCGCCACCATGGAACCCGCTCGGAATCTTTGTCCGCAGTGTGGAGGGTTCGTTCTTTCCCTCTTCACAGTAGGTCTTCATGCTTCTCGCTTTTTGGGTTCTCTATTCCATTAAGAGCTGTAACGCTGTGAGGGTCTACGGCTTCACTCATGAAGTCAGGAAGACCATGAACCCACAGACGGGAGTGAACTCGATGTGCCACTCTTAAGAGCTGTAACACTCACGGCAGGGTAACGGTCTGTGGCTTCATTCCTGATGTCAGCAAAACAACGAACTCACCGGGTAGAAGGAACAACTCCAGACACGCCACCCTTAAAAGTCATAACATAGGGAAGGTCTGCGGCTTCAGTTCCGAAGTGAGCAACACCAGGAACCCACCACAAGGTAGAAACTCTGGACACGTGTGAACATCTGAAGCAACAAACTCCTCACACACCATCTTTAAGAACTGTAACACTCAATGCGAGGGTTTGCGGGTTCATTTTTGAAATCCGCGAGACCAAAAATAACCGGAAGGAGCTAGTTACAGGCGCACGAGTGGACTTTCTTATTCAGCATGTTGGGGGTAGGGAAAGAAAAGATACTAAATATTTATATTTTTTAGAATGCTTAAACCCTGGTAGTGCTGAAAGTGAGAACCAACATCTTGAAATCCACTGGTCTAATCAAAAACAGATGAATGCAAAAGGACGTGGAGTTGCCACTGTCAGTCGACACGGGGGTCACTGCCGGTTCGCAGCTTTTTCATTACTGAACATGGAATGAGCCCAGCAAACCTGACTACTGGGGTGCGCTGTGCATTCCCATTGCTGGGTGGCACAGACTGCCGGTTTGTCCTGCCCAGTCTTTTCAGTGACAGCATTAGGATTCCCGATTTTTAGTGGTGCACGCCACCAAGCACCGTATTGACTGTTTGCCAGAATCGGTTGCAGTTTGGTGAGTTCATTAACTAAATTCCAACCAATGAGATGAGTCATAGCCATAGAGAAAAGGAAGGTGAGCCCATGTTGGTCATTTGGCTCCTCCTCGGTGGTTGGAATATGGGCATTGCAGAAAGCTGCCTTAAGGCTGGCGTATAAGGAAGCTAGATGGGACCATGTTAGCAGTGGACCGACACCGTAGCAGCCCAGGGTGACCTACCTCTGCACCAATGCATGAAACACAGAGCTGCTATCTTGTCTAACTTGTAAAATTATGGGTCTCTGTTGCATGTAGCCTAATCCAAATTAGTTTAGCTACACAGTAGAAAGCAGGCAATGTAAAAGAAACCTGACGATACACACGACCAAATTCGAACTTGGTTTCTTTGTGTTTGTTGTCTTGTTTACATGAACAGCCAGGAAAAGCAAACAACTTTCTCTGGTATTTAATGAAAAGAGAAATTAAAAAGGATTATGAAAGTAACATTTTGGTTTTATCCACTGGGTCTATGTGAGGTTAATTTTTCTCTAAGGCATGAGGTCAGTATGCCATTTCTTTTTGAGTCGCAGCGAGGAATCGACTGTTGCAGCGTCATTTGTTGAATGTCAACATACAGTGGCAGCACTGCCCTGTTGCTAGTTGGCATTATCCATAGGCCTGCTTCCAAACTTTCCATTGTATTACCTTTGTCTGTGTTCCCCTCTCTGTACTGATACACACAGGTTTAATATTTTTAACGTTTTATTTTGAAATTATAGATTAAGAGGAAGTTGCAAAAATACAGAAATGCCTGGGAATCCTTTATCCCATTTCCCCAGGGCAAATCTTATATAACTACAGTGCAATGTTGAAACCAAGGCATTGACTGTAATACAATCCACAGATCTTATTATTTCACTAGCCTTGTATGCACTCGTGTGTGTGTATAACTCACTCTATGTGAGTTTAATCCCATGCGTAGAGTTATGTAACCATCACAATGGTCATGTCACAGAGCTAGGCCATGCCCACAGGGTTTCCTCGTGCTCATCCTTTGTCGCCATACCCTCCCTTCCATCCTCCACCCTTCTTCTCCATCTCCATGGTAACATGTCTCTCCATTCATTTAAGTGATCTTTGATTTCTTTCACCATCAATTTTTCAAGTTTCAACATACAGATTCTGCACGTGTTTGTTAGATTTATACCTGAGTACATAATTTTCTTTGGAGCAACTTTAAATGGTAGTATATTATTAATCTGAGTTTCTATATATTAGCATATAAAAATGCAATTAAGCTTTTAGTTGCTCTTAAATCGTACAGCCTTAAGCTTACTTATTAGTTTAAAGAGGTTCATCATTTGTTTATGTGTTTGTTTTTGTAGGTTGCTTGGGATTTTTCTACAGACCCTCATGTCATTTGCAAATAGGGACACTTTAATTTTTTCCTTTCCAATCTGCATGAAGTGTTTTTTTCTTGACTTATTTCACTGCCCAGAACGTTCAGTACTATGTTGAATAGGAGTGATGATAGCAGACACCTTGCTTTGTTTTTGATCTTAGGAGGACATTGTATAAGCCACTGAAGTTCAAGACCATTCAGTCTTGTCACATTGAGTGTTAACTGTAGACTTTTTGTAGAGTCTCTTTATGAAGTTGAGTCCATTCTCTTCCATCACTACTTTGCTGAGAGATTTTTATCATGACTGGGTGTTGCATTTTTCTGCATCAATTGATTTTATTTCAATATTAGTTGATATTACTTTTCTTCTTTAGGCTGTTGGTGTAGAAGACTACACTGATTAATTTTAAATATTGAACTAACTCACTTTTCATCCCTGTAATAAATTCCATTTGGTCATGGAGTATAATTCTTTATATTGCTACATTCTATTTGCTAATCTTTTTGAGTGTTTTTGTGTTTAAATTTATAGAAATATCAGTCTATAGTTTTCCTGTACTGTTTTTATATGGTTTTGGTATTATGCAAATACTGGCCTTGTAATGTGGTTGGAAAGTATTCCCTCCTCCTCTACTTTCTTGAAAAGACTGTGGACAACTGGTGTTCAGTATTCATTAAATATTTGGCAGAATTTGCCAGTGAAATCGTCTGGGCCTGGTGATTTCCTTTTTAAGAGCCTTTTAGTTACAAATTTATAGGTTTTTCAAATTTCTATTTCATGTTGTTTGATTTTTGGGTAGTTTTTGCCTTTCAAAGAACTGACTCACTTCCTTAAAGTTGTTGAATTTATGAATGAAGGTTGTTCATGGTATTCCTGTATTATCATCTGGATTGCTGCAGGATCTGTAGAGCTAACTCTGCTTTAATTTCTGATACTTGTGATTTGTGTCTTCTCTTTATCTTTGTCAGTCTCACTAAAAGTTTATCAATGTTATTGATCTGTTTTGGAGACTAGATTTCATTTTTGTTTTATTGATTTCCTCTACCATCTTTCTATTTTTATGCCATCTTTCTATTTTTTATTTTATTGATATTTGCTCTGATATCTATTATTTATTTCCTTCTGCTTGCTTTGAATTTTTTTGCTTTTTTTTCTAATTTCTCAAAGTTGAAATTTGGACCATTGATTTGAAATGTTTCCTGTTTTCTAATGTAGCCTTTTAGTGCTATATATTTCCCTCTCAGCACTGCTTTAGCTGCATCCCACATACTTTAGTATATGGCATTTTTGCTTTCACTCAGTTAAAATATCATCTTTAAAACAAGCAAAAAACCATATAGTATTAACAAGTTGCTCCTGGACATTTAAAAAGTTTTCCATTTTTGAACATGTGCTCTGACCTTATGGGGATTATTTCCTCATCTGTGAACAAAGACTATCTGATGTTATGGTAGGCTCATGCCTCACTCCCAGACAGCTAGGTCTGGAAGGAGGATGCCATCAAAATAAAGGATGGCACCACATCAATCAGTAACTGTGACAGATGAACCTCATGAGGGTAGACATTGACATTCTACCCCACATCAATCACTAACTGTGACAGATGACCTTCATTGGGGTAGGCATTATCAGCTTTGCTGATAAGGATGGGGCTAGAGGATATCTTGTCTTTTTCCACTCAGCTTTGAGGGTAAAAACTAGATATTTTCTGGGAATCAGGACAATGGCTAGCAATTACATAAAAAATGCTTAGTCAATGTTGAGTGAAGGGGTATTGAGTTATTACCTGTGGCAGTTAATCCATAGTTAGCTGAGCCTGTGAGGCCAACCAAAAGTCGGATGGAAACAATTGGGAAATATAGATTGTTATGGGATGACCCCAAGAACATGGCAAGCAAAGGTCAAAAGTTAGTGATCTGTCACCAACAGCAGTTAAATTCCTGACAGCAGGAGGTACAGTGATGTGCGTCGTTCAGGTTTGCAGTGGAATCACTGCTCTGCTCTGTGCAGGTTTACCCTGGTCATCCCTGCAGCCTCGCCATGGCTCCAGGCCTGGTAGGAAGAGGCCTCATCTGGCCAACACTTGTGTGAGTGTACTGGCTCCGTAGTGCAAAATGACAACTGAGAAGCCAAGGTGCACCTTTCTTCTAGAGAGGATTTAAATTGCTCAGTGATCAATGATGTATTACTACCTCATGAGCCAAACAGGATAACATATTCCTTAGACTAAACAGACATGAGTCCTCTCACAGCAACTGGAATTCTTGGTTACTTCCCATCCTCCTCCCTCTCCTGGAAGAAAATCATTCTAGCTGCAGACTCACTCCTCACTGCTCCCGCCCCTTGTCCCTGCCCAACACCCCAGTCATGGGTCAGATGATATCAACTAGAGGTGGTGGGAAGGGCACCTTATAGGCAGGTGGCAAAGAAAATCACTCATTCCAGAAGATGCCTGGACCACTAGACAGAAAATGCCTCATAATAGGTATTTTCTAACAGTCCTTATAGGAAATAACATGACCAAAAGGGAGAAATTCTCCCCCTTCCAATCACATTATAAATGCATGAGTATGGGGTTATCCCCCTCACCAGAGTGTGTGTCATTCACATTGTATTGCATTGTACTGCATTCACATTGTATTGTATTGGCCCAGCCCCAACTTCTGACATGAGCAAGGGCTCACAGCATGTTGGGATTTAACTAAAGGGCTAATTCCTATACTACTGCTCAAGCAGACAAGCAATAGACACCCACTGGGATGTCCTTGAGAACACTGAGCTCAAGTCTGAAATCTTGAACATACTGGAAGTCCAGGACGAAGATGTCTTCTGGGTTGGTTTCTCCTGGGTCTTCCTTCCTTGCCTTGCAGTCCTTCTTGCCATGTCCTCATAGGGCTTTTCTCTGTGCGAGTACATCCCTGGTCTCTCTCTCTCTCTTCCTGAAAGGACACCAGTCATACTGAATTAGGACTCTACACTTAACCCTCATTTAACCTCAGTTACCTTTTTAAAGGCTCTAGCTCCAAATACCTAAATGCTTTCCCACTGGGGCTTAGGGTTTCAACATATGAACTTGGGAGGACCACAATTCAGTGCATAACAAATATATCCACACGTACATGCACCTACATGTAGGCACACTCATACACACATATATGCTGCAGGGAATGTATAATAATTTGAAAACAGTTTAGCAATATCTTAAAAAGTTAGACATATACTATATCTGTTTCCATAGCCTGATCATTCTGTTGCTTGGTATTTACTCAAGAGAAACAGAAACATATCCACACTGTCTTAGTCCATTTTGCATTGCTATAACTTAATACCACAAAGTGAGTAATTTATTAGGATAAGAGGTTTATTTTGGCTCACAGTTCTGGAGGATAGGAAGTGCAAGATTGGGTGGCCCCATTTGCTCAGCTCCTGGTGAGGGGCCCTGTGCTGCATCATGATGTGGCAGGAGGCATCACAGGACAAGAGGACTGAGGATGTCACTCATGTCTCTCTTTCTCCTCCTATAAAGCTGCTAATGCCCCACCTTCATGGCCCCACCTAATATGATTCTCTCCCAAACCTTCCCCTCTCGCATACTGGTATAGATTTCCCACCCTCTGCATTTCATTTTAACAAAATTTAAACTCTCTGAGGATCCCAGAATCAACTAACAAAAAGCACAGGTAAGTAATTAAAGTATTAAGTATTGTCACAATGGGGATTAGGTTTTAACATGACTTGATGGGGGGACAAACATTCAAACCATAGTGCACACAAATATGCATTCCATCGTATCCTTCTTTGTAATAGTCTGAAGCAAGATAAAAATCCAAATGTCCGTTAAGAGTGAATGAATAAGCAAATTGTGATCTATCCATTCATTAGAATACTACTTAGGGGAGAGAGAAAGAACAGGGGTGGGAGACAGGGAGGGACTTAGCAATCAGGGGAGAAAGAAGACAGAACAAACAAGCGTCACATAAGTATATATATAATATATATGTTTATATATTATGTTATATATATGCATTTATTTTTTGCTCAGCCTAGTAATTTTGAAATTCATCTATGTTTATATATATGCATTTTTATATGTTCATTTATAGATTCATCTATGAAGAAGCTGTATAAATATATAGATTCTTCTACATATGTTGTTATATATGTGTATATTTATGTGTATATATATGTATATATATAAAAACATAGATGGATCTCAAAACCACTAGGCTGAGCAAAAAATGAATGCATACCTTATCATTTTATTAATATAAAATTCTGGCGACCAAATTAGACCAGTGGTTGCTTGCCTGAGGACACAAGGAAGCTTTGGGGGCTGACAGACCTGTTTGCTCTCTTGACGATGGTGACATTTCACAAGTGTACACACATGTCACAATTGACCAAATGGTATACTTTGCATACATGAGTTTATTATACAGCAATAGTACCTCAATAGAATTGTAAAAAATGTACACTCTTATTCGCCATATCACCTCTGACAAGCAACCTGTACATACCATATTTACTTCCCAAAGAAAGGAGCATGCGAATCCTGAGGCTGAGTCCCTCCAAAGCCTCTGGGAAGCTCCTGCGTGAGTTCATGAACATGATGAGCAGGACAGAGCTGGAAGCCACATTTCGCCTGCTGTCCTCAGCAGCTGGCACACATTCTAGTGACACTTGGCACTGCGCGGGTTTCTGGTTACTGACTGGCTTTAATACTTTAAATACTTGTGTTGTGCTTTTTGTTACTTGATTCTGAGAACTTCAGAGAGTTTTTATTTAGTTTTAAATTTCGCTTCTCTAAAGAATTTTCTGATTTCAAATCCATTTATTAAGAAATACGTAATTTGCAGCCAGGTGCGGTACTCAGGCCTGTAATCCCAGCACTTTGGGAGGCTGAGGTAAAAGGATCACTCGAGCCCCGGAGGCAGAGGTTGCAGTGAGCCATGATTGTGCCACTGCATTTCAACCTGGGTGACAGAGTGAGATCCTGCACCCCTCCACAAGAAAATTATGTAATTTGCACTTTTAATACATCACATTATACGTGACACTACAGAAAACTCAGGAGGAAAAGTGAACAATATTATTTTAATGAGTAACATTAAAAATAGAATTATAGGAGAAAATTTTGTTTTTTAATCAGCAACAGCTGCACCTCACTGTAATGAAAGTTAAATACTACTTCTTTACTACCTTCACAGAATAAAATGATTTGTGAAAACTGGATAGAAATTAAAGTATAATCAGTATTTTCGAAGGACAATTATCACATTCCTCAACTAAAAATTCAAGTTGCATTAGTCCCTAACAAACATGGTTTATGTTTGTATGGTATTCTTTTGTAATTTACACAGACCTGTAAGTGGAAATGACAAAAATTTTATTTACTTATAAAATGCTTACTCTCCTGCTTTAAACGCATAGAATCTTTTTTTATTTTTTATTTATTTTTTTCATCAAAAAGGTAATGTGTTCTTTAGAGAAAATATGGTGGGGGGAAAAGTGACAAGAAGAAAATCTCCTTCTATTTACACACCCAGTTTTTTTGTTTTTTTTTTTTTGAGACGAAGTCTCGCTCTGTCACTGAGGCTGGAGTGCAGTGGCACTATCTCGGCTAACTGCAAGCTCCGCCTCCTGGGTTCACGCCATTCTCCTGCCTCAGCCTCCCAAGTAGCTGGGACTACAGGTGCCCGCCACCATGCCCAGCTAATTTTTTTTTATTTTTAGTAGAGACAGGGTTTCACCATGTTAGCTGGGATGGTCTCGATCTCCTGACCTCGTGATCTGCCCACCTTCGCCTCCCTACACACCCACTTTTTTAAAATCCAAGAGATGACCTCTGTGTCTGTGCAACTGATATTTCTTCTGAAATTGATGGAGACACATTTATATCTATTGCAAGATCTGTACTACAATAATTTCACCAGCCCTTTCAACTTAATGCTGTGTGGACATTTGCCCATGTCATTAAATGAACTTATTCAGCATAATTGTGGAGTATTTAATTCCATGAATCAAGTAGTTACTGAAACTCAGTAGGGATGCAAGAATGTGTGCTGTTCAGTGAAAGCATCTGCTGTATCTGCCGTACTGGCCTCCATGCTTAGACCGGATCGTGTATTCTATTTTTCTATGGTAAATAAAGAGACTGTGAATACCCTAGCACATCAGTCTTTGCAAATATCTGGGGGCATTTTCTCAGTATCAGTTCTTGGATTTGAATTGCTCAGTCAGAGATCACATGCCAAGGTTTTCATGAGTGAGTAGAGGTTACCAAAATGCCAGATGGCCTTTTCCTTCTGCACACCTGGCGGCCTTGTGTCTGTGTGCCTCTCTCCTGCACCCAAGGCAGGTATGGGCAATCTGGTTCAGTGTAGCGGTGGCCATCTAATACTTGCTTACATTTCTTTTAGTATTTATGGGAAACCCACAGGATCCTAACGGTGATGTCCCCACTCCCTCTCTATCACCTTTTATCTCCTTAACCTGTTTTTTCTTTCTTTCTTTCTCTTTCTTTCTTCCTTTCTCTTGTTTGCTTGCTTGCTTGCTTTCCTTTCCTTTCCTTCCTTCCTTCCTGCCTTCTTTCTTTCTTTCTTATTTATTTTTTTAGACTGAGTCTCTCTCTTGCCCAGGCTGGAGTGCAGTGGCGTGATCTTGGCTCACTGCAACCTCCACTTCCCTGGCTCAAGCAATTCTCCTGCCTCAGCATCCCGAGTAGAGTAGCTGGAACTACAGGCATGCACTGCCATGCGTGGCTAATTTTTTATATTTCTAGTAGAGATGGGGTTTCACCATGTTGGCCAGGCTGGTCTCGAACTCCTGACCTCAGGTGATCTGCCTGCCTCAGTGTTGGGATTACAAGTGTGAGCCACCGCGCCTGGCCCCTGTTTTATATTTCTTAGCCCTTATGAGCACCTAAAATATTATGCCTACATGTGTTTTTGTAATGGTCTATCCACCTCTGCCCCCCACTTCAAAGAACAGGAACTTTTTTTTCCCTATTGTTTCCACCTTGCCTAGAATAATGCCTGGAGCATAGTAGGAGTGCAATTAATATTTATTTAATAAATAGCTAACAAATGACTTGTGCATGCACAAACACACATGTGTTATGAGCACTGCTGTGTGAGTCCAAGGTCTCCTTTCGTCCTCTTAGAAATCATAATCAATGCCCCACAAACCACATCCTCACAAATGCTGAACTTGCCCAGGAGTGCTGGGGAGGCCACATCGCTCTGATCTGACCAAGAGACAGAAGGGCACCCCCCCAAGAAGGCAGAGAAGAGGGAACCAGTGTGAAGAACCGACCTGGGGACAGGTCAGAGATGGGCACCCCCCCAAGAAGGCAGAGAAGAGGGAACCAGTGTGAAGAACCGACCTGGGGACAGGTCAGAGATGGGCACCCCCCCAAGAAGGCAGAGAAGAGGGAACCAGTGTGAAGAACCGACCTGGGGACAGGTCAGAGATGGGCACCCAGGGAGGGGCAAGAGGGGCGCAGCTGACTTCCTGGGTGGCTTCAACCTCTCGTTCATATTTTCCTCTTGGCCTCCGCCCATCCTTGGTGAGTAGATAGTCCCCTCCCTCATTAGACCAGAAATCCTGTCACAGTGACTAAACCTTAGTCCAGTCTTGTCAACATTTTGGATGCAATAGAATCTTGAGGTGCTTGTTCACAGTAAATTCTGAAAGCCTTGGTCTAGAAGGGACATCTCAGGTGCAGAATATGGGAAATTGCATGTTTATAACCGAAGCCAGGACACAGCCTCACACAGCTCCCTTCTGCGTGCACAACCTCCTCCTCACAATGCCTCCTCTTCAATGCTTGCCGCTTCCCAGCAGCCCTGCCTTCAGCTCCTATTTCCCAGTGGGACCCTGTGTTCATTTCCTGGGGCTGCTGTAACCTTAGTTACAACATGATGCTTACATCATGAACCACATGACTTGGATGATCTCTGGGGATGTTGCAGCTGGAATCACAGGCAGAGGTGGCCAAAGGCTTTCTAGAGGGCTCTGTCTGCCTCAGCATGGGTCATGTTTTAAATGTGCAGGTATCTGTCTGCCAGAGCTGCTGTAACAAGATACTGTAGACTGGGGGAGTCACACAGCCGACTTATTGTCTCACAATTCTGGAGGCTGGAAGGCTGAGATCAGGGTGTTGGCAGGGGTGGTTCCTACCCAGGCTGTGAGGGAGAGTTAGCCCCGGGCCTCTCCCTTTTGCCCCTGGCTTGTAGGTGAGGCACTCCTGGTGGCCTTAATCATCACCCTTCTGCGCACATTGGTCTCTGTGTCCACACTTCCCCTTGGTATAAGGACCCAGTCCTGTTGGATGCAGGGCCACTCTAATGACTTCATTTTAATCTGATCACCCCTTTTAAGACCCTATCTCCAAATACTGTCCCTTTGTGAGGTCCTGGGGGTTAGGACTTCAACATTTCTTTTTTGAAGGGACGCAGCTCATCCTCAGCAGGCCCCTGACCCCAGGGGCTTCATGCAAATGGTGCTGGCCGTATTACTGCACAGTCCCCTCCCAGCTGCCCTGTGCTTCTAGAAACCTCCATCAGAGTCCGGAACCCTGACTGCTTTAGGGCCCTAGTCTTACAGTGACTACAAGGAAGAGAAAACTTTTTGCTTTTTTATTGTTTAGAAATATTACATACCTGATTCTCTCCCGCCTCCCAGAAAAAGCACAATTCTGTGAGAGACACTTTTTTTTTAAACCCCAATTTACATATCAGAAAACTGCCGCTTGGATAAAGTCAATCAGGAACTCAGTGTTATCCAGGAGTTACTAGTGAAAGAAGTGACCCTCAAATCCAGGATGTCTCTGCCTAGAGTTCTGTGAAAAATCATATGTTCTCTTGTTTGAGGCAAGTAGCTGTGACTTATGCTCTTGCTTTCAGCCAATTCAGAGCAGAGTTGAAGCTGCAAGATCAGGGATTAGGGAAGGGAGAACAGTTCAAATACCAGGCACCAGAGGTAAGTGCTCAACTGCAGAGCGGGCAGTGAGAGACAGAGGAGCACTGCGGAAGGTGATTCCTCGAAGGGCCACACATACAGGAACCAACAGTGGAACTTTTACTAGTGCCTGTCCATTGCTTACTGGACCACATGCCAACATGGGCATTTGGTATCACTGCAGGACACAGACTGCAGGCCAAGACCTACCTTCCTTGACTGGGCATGGTGGCTCACGCCTGTAATCCCAGCACTTTGGGAGGCCAAGGTGGGTGGATCACCTGAGGTCAGGAGTTCAAGATCAGCCTGGCCAACATGGTGAAACCCCCTCTCTACAAAAAGTAGCTGGGCATGATGGCGGATGCCTGTAATCCCAGCTACTCAGGAGGCTGAGGCAGGAGAATCGCTTGAACCCAGGAGGTGGAGGTTGTAGTGGGCCAAGGTTGCGCCAGTGCACTCCAGCCTGGGCAACAAGAGGGAGACTCCGTGAAAAACAAAAACAAACAAAACAAACAAAAAAACCTACGTTTCTCAACAAAGGAGCAAAGTACAAATAGGATGGATCAGGGAGGTTCTGAAGCTTCTTTAAAGGCCGTTAATTTTCACCCGGCAGGCAGAAGCTCCAGACACCCTGGAGGGAGAGCTCCATTGTTCTCTAATAGAGCTCTCCCTCCAGGGTGTCTGGAGCTTCTGCCTGCCGGGAGGAGAGAACAATGGAAGTCTCCCTCCAGGGTGTCTGGAGCTTCTGCCTGCCGGGTCTTCCTTCTCTTAGGTTTTGGGGCCAGGAAAGGGTAGGCACTGTTTGTCTTTTATTTGAAGAGAGTCAGCTTTTTTCCTTGCTTTCTTAAAAAGAGTGGGTTGAGTTCTCAAAAAAAGTTCATGCGGCCTTCTGGTTAAGCTGGGTGCATGGAATGCATGCATTGGCAGAGGCTGCCAGCATCTGTCAGCTGTGCCCTCTCTAGAGTTGGTATCTGCAAACTCTTGCTGTAATAAGATACTAAATCATAACTACCACATAATAAATAGTTGGCTGGGCACAGTGGCTCATGCCTGTAATCCCAGCGCTTTGGGAGCCTGAGGCAGGTGGATCACCTGAGGGCAAGGGATCGAGACCAGCCTGGCCAACATGGTGAAATCCTGTCTATACCAAAAATACAAAAAAATAGCTGGGCGTGGTGGCACACGCCTGTAGTCCCAGCTACTCGGGAGGCTGAGGCAGGAGAATCGCTTTAACCTGAGAGGCAGAGGTTGCAGTGAGCCAAGATTGGGCCACTACACTCCAGCCTGGGTGACAGAGCGAGACTCTATCTCAAAAAATAAATAAATAAATAAATAAATAAATAAAAATAGTTTAGACTTTATGGGCCCAATGCTGTCTTTGTCACATCTTCCTCTTGTTAAAAAAAAAAATTGTTTAAAACTGCATGAAAACAGTCTTCTCAATACAAAGAAAGAGGCAGCAGCGGGATTAGGCTGCAATTTCCTGACTCAGGTTGTAGTGTAATGGAACCACAATGCTTAGCCCGGCACATGGGCCTGGAGATAGAGAGAATCTTCTCCAGCTCTTCCATGGCCAGACATGGATGTGTAACGGGGTTGGGACAGCGGAGTGGAAGGGAAGTGATTTGTGCTACTTCTGTCCTGCTAGCGACATCCTGAAGAGGAGAGACCAGAGTGAAAGTCAGAGGAATGGGACAGGGCATATGTAACAAACCTGCACGTTGTGCACATGTACCCTAGAACTTAAAGTATAATAAAATAAAATAAAAAGAAGAAGGTGAATCCAGCACTTGGCCGTCTGCTTCCAGAAAATTGCATGAAGAAGAAATGTTCTTCATCTCTCTCAGCCACTGTTGAGATGGATCTCCATTATATGCAGGGGAACCTGAATCTTAACAGTGAAGAATGTGCCTCCTGGAAGCAGAGCACTGCACAGGGCAGAAGCTAAACCCTGCAGCATCAGCTCGGCAGTCTAAAGGCAAGTAGCAAAGACACAGGCATTTGCAAGCTGGAAAGCTTTGATGTGAGCTATGTTGTGGCAAATCATTAGGGCAAAGCTCACAGGCATGAGATGTTAGAAGGCCCACCATGTGCAACAAAGCTTCTAACTTTAGGGAAAAGGATGGGAAAATGAGGCATGTGGCGGTGTCTCAGCTACACCGCTCTGCTCTGCAAAGTCTGAAGAGAGAATTGAGCTCAGGCTGGAGCAGAGCAGGGAGTAGTACAGTGTCCTTGAGGATGAGAGCCTCCCTACAGCTGCCTCTACATCGACTGAGAGTCCAGGAATTTAGAGCCTCACAGGGCAGCAACAGTTACTGCTTTTGTCACTCACACTAAAGCTGTTACAGAAGTGGTAACTTTTAACCTGGAAAAAAACTGTGATTCCAACCAGTGAGAATGAGGCCAGCTTCAGAGATGTGATCACAGATGTTACCCTCTCATCAAAGGGATTGCCATGGAGTGAGAAGAGGACCCTGAAGGTGCAGGGGCAGGAGTGTAAAGCACGGAGATTTTAGGCTTAAAATCAGCACCCAGATGTAAGTCCTACAAGGTAACATCGGCTCAGCTCATTAAGTTGGAATATATCCTTACATCTTCCCAAAAATACTCAGAAGGACAATGAAGGCGCATAAAATCATCCAGCACTCAGGCTAACAGCTTGACTAAGAGACAACACCAAGAAATGAATTCATCTGCAGACAGTGAGGTGAGTATTCTAAACGATCACAGCCTGCCATGAAGGCGACACCAGGGCAGTGTCCTGTAGGCACCTCCACAGGGGAGAGGTAGTGGGGCTCCAGTAGGAGTAGAACCAGATGACACCAATGAGACCCACACCCAAACGGAGAGAGTCCTCCTCAATTCAATATCCTTAGTTTAATCACATCTACAAAGTCTCCTTTGCTGTTTAAGACAATGTATTCACAGGCCCTGGCATGAGGACATGGACATCTTTGGGGATGAAGCTATGCCAGCCTGCAGTCTGGCTTCCAAAGGTGTATGTCTCTGACACACGCCAAAGGCATTCACCTCCTCTCAAGGTCTCCAAAAATCTCAATTCATCATAGCAACTCCAAGTCCATTATCTCATTAAATCTCACCAGTTTAAAAGCCCAAAATATCATCTAAATCAGGCAAGAGTAGGGCTCTGACAATAATCTATCCTGGAGCAAAATTCCCCTTCATCTGTGAGGCTGTGAATCTAAAGAAACAAACGTTTTGTTTCCAAAATACAATGGTGGGACAGTCGTAGACATTTCCATTCAGAAACAGAAGGAAAGACTGGTCTCAAGCAGTTTTGAAATCAAGAAGGGAAAACTCCATTAGGTTTTGAGGCAAGAAAAAAAAAATCCTCTGTAGCTCTCAGCTCTACCCTCTAAATCATCTTACCGCTTTTTTTTTTTTTTTAATGAGATGCAGAGCAGAGTCGTTTTATCAGCCTGTTTCCTGTCAGTAGAATTTTGGGGGTCCACCAGCCTTCTTTCATTTTTGCTCTTTCCATCCCTTTCAGTGCAAGCTGGCACTGCTCCTGCTGATATGAAATTCTCAGGAACCTCGTGGATCACACATGTACATCATGGGGATTCACTCATTAGACAAGAGGCTTGCCCACATATCTTTCCAGGTAATCCCATCTCTACTTTTCCTTTGCCGAGATGGCTGAGGAACAATGCCCTTGAGCTTCCTAAGGGCATTGTTAGAAAGAAGAAGAGGCTCTCTGGTTCCAGGACATTTGTGAGTCCCTTTCTTTACCCCATCAAAGAGCCTTTTGTATGACTGAATACTCTGATCTTTTGGTCTTCCTAAGATATTTCCAGAAAGTGTAGAGCCATACCGTCAGCCTTTTCTCTAGAACATGCTTGTCTGACAATAAATCTCTGAATTTTAGTGTCGTTTACAACCTGGAGGGACCGAGAGTTTTCCAAACCATCAAGTCCTGGTTTCTTTGTATTTAATGGTTCTTCCCTCAATGTAACTTTTCTCTCTTCCACTCTGCAAGAAGCCAGACTGCACTTTCAACACTTGGCTTGGAAATCACTTACAGATTCTGCTTTCCACGCCTGCAAGACCTGCAAGCTTTCTGCCATTGGCCCCCTTTTCCTCCATATCCAATACCACATTCCCTAATTTCTTCTGCTTCCTCACCAGCAGTGTTTTTAATGTCCATTATTTCTACCAACAATCTGTTCATGGCAATTTAAATATTCTCTAAGCCGGACCTCGGTTTGTCTATTGTATCCCTCACTTTCTTCTGTTTCCTCACGGGCAATGTCATTGTCATCTTTTTTTTTTTTTTTTTTTTTTTGACTAATAGTCTGCTCAAGGCAATTGAGACTTTTTGTCATCTCAAAATTCTTCCAATCTCTCCCTATTTCCAATTTCAATGCCATTTGCATATTTTTAGATGTTTATTACAGCAACATCTCACTTCCTAGTTCCAAAAATATGTGTTAGCCTTCTATTGCTACTATAATGAATTGTCACAATTCATTACACTACCAGGCTCAAATCACGGTGTTGGGAGGCTGTATTTCTTTCTGGAGGCCCTAAGGAGGATGGCTTTCCTTCCTGTTTGAATTGTTGTCAGACCTCAACAACAGGGTCTCCCTACCTCTCAGAACCAGCAACTGGAGCATCACAGTCTTCTCATGCTGCCATCTTTCTCTGCCTATGGTGAGAAAAAATCCTCTAGGTTCTCTGCCTTTAAGGACTCATGTGGTTGTTGTTAAATTGTGGACCTCTTTGTTGGGGCATTATCCTGCCTGGACAAATGTAAAACTTCACTGAGGTATAAACTGGAGTGTAGCCATTTAGTGTTTTATAATTTACACTTCTATTAAAGGACATCTTAAAAAATAGATGACATTGGGGTTCTATTGTGTTTCTATTCTAGTGTACTCACAACATTTCTGGCACCAAAAATGTGGGTTGTTTCTTTTTCCAACACCAACAAATTATTTAACTCTCTGATAACAACTAGGTGTCCAACAATTCAATCAATTCCAACACTAACTACCTGGAGTTAGTGCGGACCTCACAGTCTCAAGTCCTGGTCCTCCTATGCTTCTCATCAATCTACTAAAAACTGGGGGCTCACACAGCTCCTCCTCTGGTTTGATAATTTGCTAGACTGACTCACAGAATCAGGAAAACACTTTATATGTCATTGCCAGTTAATTATAGAGGATACAAGTCAGGAGCAGCCAAATGGAAGGGATGCATAGTGTAAGGTCCTGGGGGAAGGAGGGGTGCACAGAGCTTCCTTGGCCTCTGCAGGTTGGAAGAGATGCATAGTTCAAGACACTGGGAAAGGAGGGTACACAGAACTTCCCTGGCCTCGGCAGGTGTGCCAATGTGCATACCAACTGGAAGGTCTGCAAACCCCGTTGTTTAAGGGTTTTATGGAGGTTTCACTGGGTAGGCATAATTGATTAAATCACTGGCCATTGGTAATTGGCTCAATCTCCCACCCCTCCCCATTCCCAAGGTTGGGGGGGCTGGGCTGAAAGCTCCAACCCTCTAATCACGCCTTGGTGTTGCTGGCAGCCAGCCTCCATCCTACAGCTATCTAGGGTCTCAGTCACCATTTGCCTCATTAGCATGCAAAAAACACTGTTATCACTCTCCAGATTACAAGGGTTTTAGGAGCTATATGCCAGGAACCAGGGAAAAAGACCAAATATTTATATATATATATATTTTTTTAAATTATATCACAGGAGTTTTGAGAACTGAACTGATGGGCAACACCAAAAACAATCCAAGCCTAAATGCAGCCGAATACTGACACACAGGATGAGCAATAGAGTGAGTTTTAGACTGTTTTTCAGCTATGCATAGATCAACTAATTCTAAAGCCTGTGTTTTCTCAGCACTTTCCCTAAGTGAGTTAATAAATTTTTTTATTTCTGAAATCCATCAAAGTTAAGTTTTCTATTACTTGCAGCCAAAGTCATCCTAAATGTAGCCACATATTAAGCAGAATGGCATTTTCAGTTCCTATGACTTAACCCTGTGTCACAGGCTGTTACTACACTGGCTGTAAGGTACCTTCAAACAGCTTGCACAGGCATATTCACTTTCATTCGATTTTGCACTTGATTATAACATTCTCTTAAAATTCAAAAAGCAATGATGGCTTTGCATGCAAAGTCTTCAAAAGTTATCTCATAAAACTCATATACTTTGTTATAAAATTATAATGGATCTCTGAATTGATAGTACCTATTAGTTCTCAGTGAGAAAATTACCTGTATAAAAATACTATTAAGCAAGAACAGCCATTTTAGCTGTGACATATATATATATTTCAAATTACATATCTCGTTTGGAGAAGGAAATGTTGATGGTATTTTGTTTTGTGGCAGGTGTAGAGATTTCTCATATGTGGGATTTGGCCTCAGCCTGGATGTAAAAGGAGAAAAAGAATTCAAAGGAAATGAATACATTGTGATGTTAATGTTAAGCTATTTATAGATAGAAATGCTGAACTACATCTTTCTTTTATTTAATGAGGTATGAAGAGTTACAGAAACATCATACTTTCATTCTTCACTCTCTTGTACCTGCTCCATCAGTGACCCTGGGAGTGTACTTAAATTACCTCAGCTGAATGGGCTTCAGTCAGTTCTGGGAATGAGGCAGGGTTTAGGCGTCAGGTGCCATGTGTTCACAGGAGAGAAAAAAGGAATCTCCTTTAAATAGATGCAGATAATTCTGAGGGCATATTTAAATATGATGCATATGTTAACACTGTTTAACATACCAGCATCCCCAGTGTGGGTTCTTATATTCATTCATATATTTAAGCCATCAATAAGCAAAAATGTGGAACCCATTCCAGTACTGCCAAGAAGCTTAATCACTTTTGGCTCAGCTTTCAGGCGAGACCCCTGGAGTATCGTATCCACAGCCCAGGGTCTGACAGGATCTCTTGACAGCTGCCCTTGAAGTAGAGTGAGTAGGTCTGCTAATGAGACACAGGCTTGCTGGCAAGAGATGGTTTTATTTCAAGTGCCAATCAGCCATACACAGTATTCACTTTTCATTTCAGAGTGAAAGAGCTTCCTCCAAAATTTATACTTGAAAACAATGAATGTGAACCTGAATTTGAGAACAATGAATTCCATCATGCATGAAAATTGTGAAAATAGCCAGGGCTGGGGATCTTCCCTTCTCAAAGTGGAGGAAGAAGGAACAAAAACACACTAATGTTGTATGGTTGGTTTCTATCTTCAGCACCTGTCATGCACCAGACCTGGAGGGCCCGGAGACATGGAAGAGAGCCCCCCTGTTGAGAAGGCACCATCTAAGGTGGCCCCTGGGGTCCAGCCCACCACAGCAGGCACAGTCCTCGCAAAGCCACAGTGGAAGACCCAGGTAGGTAACCGGGGTGGTAGGGGCTGCCAGCAGAAGACTTCACAGCTGAAAACTAAGAAGAGAGACTAGAATCCCCTGCATTCAAGGGAATGGCAGCAGAGTGTGGAGGGTGGAGAGAGGGCATGTGTCGGAGTGCAAGCCCCTCAGGGAGTCTGTCCTTGCTGCTGTATTGCTGTGCAGGCTGGGTTCTCCCTAGTGACACTGGTTCCCAGCAGACATCTCCAAGGTGGCCCTGTGATAGGATAGCACTCTGCTCACTAACACAAGTCTTCTGTGGGGCCCTCCTGCACACACCATGTAAACAGGCATTTCTCCTCCCTCAGATGTTTTAGTAAACTAAAAGCCCATGCATGACTTTTGGAGATAATAACTTACAAAAATAGGGTATAAGGAAATAGTCATTTATTGCTTTGATTTTGCCCAACAGGAAGAACTCAATTTGATTGCCATTTATATTCTCACACTGACCATTTACATCCTTCTTCATCTGTCCATTACAGAAAATTGGGGCAAAGGATAATTACAACTTTGTAACGAAAAGCAAAAACAAGAAAGAAAAAGCACTCTCAGAGGCAGAACCCTTGTGACCCCCAAATCCATTAGCACTCATCTCTCATGAAAGGCTGGTCACGAATGCCTGCATTCTTTTGAACTGATCCAACTTGGTTGAAATATTATCAAAATACCTCAATTTTGTTTGGTTCATCTAGACTTTCAAAAGACATGAGATATGGTTACATTCAGATGTTCGGATTTTTTAAAGTTCATATCTTCTTTCAGATAGAATATTTTTTTCCTTTGAAAATGTAAGTAATCCTTCCTGTAATAGAAACCAGCAGACTGCCCACATTTCACCGCCCCTGTGGTCTTCAGACTTGTCTGCCTCTGCCCCAGGTCTGTCGCTCCCCTGTCTCCAGCCCGCCCACACTGGTACCTCCTGAACATCAGGCTGTCAGTCTGTCAGCCACCCACGGCCCAGCATGCTCTTCCCTCAGCCAAACTGGCTCATGGCCTCGTGGCCTCAAGTTGCCCGCCCTTCCTGACGGGGCTGTTCTCCATCTCAGTTGGCTGTGCCCATCAGAACCACTCCAGGCCCTCCCAGCATTTCCCATAAACTGACAGGGTTAGTGTGTGATTCTCTGTGTCTGCACCTGAAAATACAAGCAGGGGTCTTTGTATTGCTCGTTGATGTGTCCTGAGCATCTAAAGCTGCATGATATGCAGTAGGTGTTCACTAAACATTTATTGATAATTACTTTTTTATTTATTAATAATGAAAAACAGCCATAAAATTGAATGTCTCCATTTTAAATCATCACATTTTATGTACATTTAACTTCACTCAAAGCATTAACTATTAAAATATCATTTAAAATATTACATATTAAAGTATATTATTAAAATTATATGAGAAGCCAGGTATAGTGGCTCACACCTGTAATCCCAGCACTTTGAGAGGCCGTGGTGGAAGTACCATGAGGTCAGGAGTTCAAGACCAGCCTGGCCAGCATGGTGAAACCCCGTCTCTACTAAAAATACAAAAATTAGCTGGGCATAGTGGCGCATGCCTATAATCTCAGCTACTCAGGAGGCTGATGCAGGAGAATTGCCTGAGCCTGGCAGGCAGAGGTCGCAGTGGGCCAAAATTACACCACTGCACTCCAGATAGAGTGAGGCTCTGTCTCAAAAAAAAAATTATATGAGAGAAGTGGAGCCAAATGGCAGAAAGGCAGAATAGTGCAATCACTCTCCAGTGATTGCAGAAAAATCAATTTGAACAACTATCCATGCACAAAAATACCTTTTCAAGAGCAAATAAAAAAAAAAAAAAATTGAGAGATCATGATACCTGGTTGTAGCACAGTCATAAGAAAGAATGCATTGAAAAGGGTAGGAAGGACAGTTTTACATTACCCACATCATGCCTTTCCCAACCTCAATCAGTGCAGCCCGGAGTGAGATAATGTCTTCTTCGGGGAATGAGAGGACAGTGAGCACAGGACTTTGCCTTAGGCCCCAACACTGGGCCTGTCATAGTTAAAACTCAGCACCAGACAGATCCCCATGGACCCAGACTCCAGGTTAGTACCAGCAAACTAAGCTTCCAGACCTGTCCAGGTGTGGGGCTTCAGGGCTGTGAGGCAGGCTCGACCTCCAGCTTACCCTAGCATTATGCTGGTTATAATAGGCCTGGGTTTTGGGGCATGCCCCAGCACCATGACAGCCATTGCAGCCTTAGGCTTCCAGTGTCTCCTGGCACCACACTGGCCACAGTGGCACCAAAAGTCAGGTCCACCCCCACACCACATTGGCCCTAGCTGCCCCAGGCTTCAGAACCATGCCAGACAACCAGCTCAAAATCTCTAAACAGGTTGACTGCTGAATGGCTTTTCCAGAGAAAACAAGTCTGCAAAGACTGAAATAAGCTCCTACTTCTTGAAATGCACAAACATCAACACATGACCACAAGGATGAAGAGCAATCAGGGAAACATGACATCATCAAAGGGACAAAATTAAGTGCCAATGACTGAGCCTAAAAAAATGAAGATATATGAACTACCTAACAAAGAATTAAAATTAACTACTAAGGAAGCTTTGTGAACTTTAAGAAAATACAGGGGAAAAAAATCAGTGAAATGAAGAAAATATTAAGTGGCCAGAATGAGAAATTTAACAGTCAGATTGAAATAATTTAAAAAATCAAGCAGAAATCCTGGAGGTGAAAAATACAATGAATGACACAAAAAATGCAATAGAGAGCATCAACATTGGAATTGACCAGACAGAAGAAAGAATCTTCAAACTGGAAGACAAGTCATTTGAAAATATATAGTCAGAGGGAAAAAAATAGGGAAGAATGAAAAGGCATGAAGAAAGCTTACAAAATGTATAGGACAACATCAAAAGAGCAAATCTTTGTGTTATAGGAGTTAAAAAGGAGAAAGAGAAAAAGGTAGAAAGTATATTTAAAGAAATAATAGCAGAAAACTTTTCAAACCTAGAGAAAGATATAAATAACTACGTACAGGAAGGTCAAAGATCTCCAGTTAGATTCCATCAAAACAAGACAAACCCAGGACATATTATTATCAAACTGTCAAAAACCAAAGACAAAGAGAAGATCCTGAAAGTAGCAAGAGTAAAGAAGCAAATAAAATATAAAGGAGTTACAATATGGCTAGCAGCAGATTTCTCAGCAGAAACCTTACAGGCCAAGACAGTGAGATGCTATATTAAAAGTGCTGAAGGAAAAAAACAACAAAAAACAAAAACAAAAACAAAAAACAAAAAACCTGCCAACCGAGAATCTTGTATACAGCAAAACTGTCTTTCAGAAATAGAGGTGAGGTGAGATACTTTCCCAGACAAAAGCTGAGGGAGTTCAATACCAGACCTATCTTTCAAGAAATGCTCAAGGGAGTTATTTAAGCTGAAAGAAAAGGACGCTAATGAGTAACAAGAAAACATCTGAAAGTATAAAACTCACTGGTAAAAAGAATGGGTATTGGGTGTTCTCACCACAGAAATGATAACTATGTAAGGTAATACATATGGTAATTAGTGAGATTTAGTCAATCCACAATGTACATATAGTTTATAGCATCATACTGTACATGATAAATATAAAATTAGATCTGCTAATTAAAAAATAAAATAATAAAAATAACTATAAGTGTACATGTTATATTCATAAAATATTAAAATAATTATTTTGAAATTGTGTATTACATATGCTAAAATTTGCATTTTCAGAAGAATTTACTCCTGCTTCTTGCAATAGTGGATTAAGTTATTCCTGATGGACTCTCCCCAGAGAACAATATAAAAGTTGGACGAAATATTTTTGTTGAGAACAAACAGATGACCAGAATTCAAGGATTCCAAATTTCAAGAGTAGGGGGAGGCACCTAGGGCTTCCCGACACTTTTTCCTCAGTTTACTTGTGGACTCCAAGGTGGCATCTGAAAGGCGGGACACAGAGCAGAATGGAGTAGCTGAGAAGCCAGGAAGCTACATGGAGTTTTCAGTAGTCTCATGGGGCTAGAAAGATTAAAAACCAGGTCTATCCTGCTAAAAGCATTCTTATAAAAGGACTTACTACATAACAACCCCTAAATGCTCTTGGTTATCTTCCAATTAGCAAATCCCATTAGTATGTTTACAAATAAATCTGGTTGAAGCAAAGAAATAATGGCCTCAAGTGTCGTCACAGAAAACAGAGTCAAGTTCCCACCTCCTGGAAAATCCTCCCCAGAAGGAAGTTTCTTACCTGTTAAATACACAACAAATCACAGCCAACATCACATTTAACTATGAAATGTTGAAAGCTTTCACTATGAATTTGGGCATGACATAGAAATATCTAGTCCTGACCAGAGCAATAATTTGAGAAATGGGATAAGAGAATAGCTTGGACAAAAAGAAATTTAAAATGCCAGTATTTATTATAACATACTTCGGTGGAGAATACAAGAGTTCATTCAGACATATTGTGGGAATTATTAATTAAATTTAGCAAAGTTAGTTTATAGACAGAGGGCCAACACATACAAAAAAACAATTACCTTTGTTTATGTCAGCAATAATAAATTAGAAAAGAAACTTTTTAAAGGATACCATTTACAATAGCCTCAAAGAACATCAAATTATTAGGAATAAATCTAGTAAAAAAGATGCATGGCCTCTCCACAGAACTCCTACAAATCATTCTTCAGAGAACTTAAAGAAAGCCTAAATAAATGCTCATGAGTATGATTCTTCTCAAATTTATTTGTAGATTCAATGCAATTCTAATCAAAATCATAGCAGTTAGGTTTATAGAAATTCATAAGAAACATTCAAAATTTATTATATTTATGAAAATGAAAAAGGCAAATAGTCAATACAATCTTGAGAATGAAGGACAAAGTTGGAAGGCTCACACCTCAGCATATCTGGACACATCATAAAACTGCAGTTATTAAAACAAGGAGTGTTGGTTTGAGGATAGCAAAATATGTCAATAGAACAGAATAGTCTGTTCTAGACCAGAAAGAGAAGAGATAGTCTTTTAAATAAAAAGTCAACTGAATATCCATACCAAAAAAATGCTATCTTGACTCCTACTCACACCATACATAAAAATAATAAGACTAGCTGGATCGTGGAGCTAAACATAAAAGGCAAGCAGTAGAATTTCTACAAGATCTAATGGGAAATTACCATGTTTTGGGAGGTGAGCAAATATTCCTTACTTAGGACACAAAAAGCACTAATCATAAGAAGATTCATAAATTGGACTGCCTTAAAATTAACAACTTTTGTTGCGATCAAATATGCCATTAAAAGAGTAACAAGGCAGTCATTGATCCAGAGTAGTGAAAGAACTCCCACAAATTAGCCAAAGGTCAGACAACATCATAGGAGAATGGACAAAAGGTGTGGACAGACACTTTACAAAAGAGGCTGTGCTCAACATCATCAGTCATCAGAAAAATGCACATCGAAACTGTCGTGAAGTGCGATTACACACCCGCCACAATGCCCAATAACAAAATGCTAACACCACCACCTGCTACTGAAGACAGGGAGCACATGGAATCTAATATTCTACTGGTGGGAGTATAAAGTAACATAATCTCTTTAGAAAACTATGTAGTAATCTTGAACCTATGCTCACTCTAGGGCAGAGAAATTTCATTCCTAGATATATAGCAACCAGAAATACACCAAAAACAAAACAAAGCAAAAACTATGCACAAGAATGTTCCTAGCACAATTATTAATAAGACCTAGAAACAAAAAACAGCCCAAATACCAACCAACCACAGATGGTCAATAAACTACAGTACATTCACACAATGGAATACCTGAAGGATCAAAATGAGCAAACTCTGCTACCTGCCAACACCACCGATGAGTGCCATAAATATCGTGTGGGGCGAAACAAGACTGACACACAGCAAAATCACACGGTGCACTTCCACTTAGAAGAAGCTCAATGCTGGGCCGGGCGCGGTGGCTCACTCCTGTAATCCCAGCATTTTGGGAGGCCGAGGCGGGCAGATCACGAGGTCAGGAGATTGAGACCATCCTGGCTAACACGGTGAAACCCCGTCTCTACTAAAAATACAAAAAATTAGCCGGGCATGGTGGCGGGTGCCTGTAGTCCCAGCTACTCGGGAGGCTGAGGCAGGAGAATGGCGTGAATCCGGGAGGCAGAGCTTGCAGTGAGTGGAGATCGTGCCACTGCACTCCAGCCTGGGTGACAGAGTGAAACTCGGTCTCAAAAAAAAAAAAAAAATGCTCTACGCCAAACACAACTAACCTACAGAGTTAAAAGTCAGTATTTCCAGAAAGCATACAGGGAATGGGGCTTCTAGGTGGTAAGAGTTTTGTGAAAATTCACTAGGGAAATATTTATAATTTCCTATATGTATGTTGTACATCTACACAAATGTTTATTTAAAAATATGAAGGCATCAAGGTTAAGCATCTAACTTAATATCAACAGTCTAGAAGAATTGTCCAGCAGCCCTTTGTCCAATGCCTCTCTCTACAGGTGGAACACTGAGGCACAGAGACCAAACAGTGTGTCTGAGGTTGACTCAGTGGCGGAACCAGGGCAGAGCAAGGTCGCCAGCGTCTTCTAGCACATGGAGCCTCTTTTGCCTTTTCCTGTCAACATGAACTACTTGAGTTTTCTTTAGTTCCAGATGCCTTCGTGATGAAAAATGAGAAGTGGGAAATCCTAAAAATAGATAGAAAATGATTTCTTAAAGACCCTTGCCAGCCTGCAGCGTCCTTTAAGGAGAACACTAAAAGAGGACTACCTCATGATTTGGTCAACTCCACGCCTAGGAAGGATCCTGCAATGCGTGGTCACCCTGTCTTTATAAGGGATAGCAGTGCTTGACTATTATTTCCAGATTTAAGTTGTTCCTTGGAGAAGCAGCGATGATACGACTGCCTGCTGATCATTACACTTACCAATGATAATGTTAATAATTTCCTTCTTTTTTTTTTTTTTTTTGAGACAGAGTCTCACTCTGTCACCCAGGCTGGAGTACAGTGGCATGATCTCTGCTCTCTGCAACCTCCACCTCCCGGGTTCAAGTGATTCTCCTGCCTCAGCCTCCCAAGTAGCTGGAACTACAGGCACCAACCACCATGCCTGGCTAATTTTTGTATTTTTAGTAGAGACGGGGTTTCACCATGTTGGCCAGGCAGGTCTTGAACTCCTGACCTCAGGTGATCCACCCGCCTTGGCCTCCCAAAATGCTGGGATTACAGGTGTGAGCCACAGCACCTGGCCAATATTAATGATTTCTAAGCACATGAATTCTCTTACATCCAACTGGATCTACCTCAGGCATAAATCCCGTATCTTCCTCATCTTCCTCCATGCACCCATGAAGAGCTCTTTTACCTCAACTACAGAAGCCATCTTCTCCCAAAGAGTTGGCAAATGTCTCAGAGATCACTGTCAGCAGAGGACATGACTCAGGAGTGCAGAGGTACAGGTGAGATTCGCATTTCACGCCGTTTCCCTCAGCACACTACTGTTTAAGGTACATGTTTAACTGTACACTGGTTATTTTTTGTGATTGAGTAATAAAATGAATTGGATGTTGTCTTCCACTTTCCTGTCTTGAGAAACTGTTCTGTTGATAAATGGCCTTGCTATTTACATCTGCTTCCATAAACGTGACTTACAGCACAGTGTGCTGTGCCCATATGCTGCTTTCAGAAATGTTGTTTAGAATAAGAGGCCAATAAGGTTGGCATTTCTGAGCTCTGTGACCAGCCCTGTGCTTGGGTGTGACTCCCTATTTCCAGCAGGGCCAGCTTGAGTGTTCTTGGCTGTGGAGGGACAGAAAAAGATCAAAAGGTCCCCTACATTTTTCACCAGAGGCCATCCCCCGTGTGCCCATCCTTCCAGTTCAGACACAACCCGGGAGCCACAGGCTGCAGCCCTGAGCATCACCCCTGCAAGGGTCAGGGAAGGGCATCAAAGCCTTCCTGGGTCCACTCGTGCAGCTGGTCATCTCTCCACTAGGAGAGAAGAAGAAGGAGAGGTGAAGGGTGACTTAACCTAATTCATCAATTTAGTCAACAAAAACACATGCAGTGCAAGTATGTATGGGCATTTTGCCATGTGCTGGAAATGCAGAGTTGAGTTACACATGGTCCTTGATTTCTAAGGACCTCATGTGGAGGACAAGCAGGTGAACAAGTGCTTATTAAATATTGATCCTGATGACTGGAATCAGCAGATTAATTCAGATCCTGCCTGAAGAAGCAGTGATCTCTGCTCCCTGTGTGCCAGCAGAGCTGGGCACAGGCACAGGCTGGGTCAGCTGAGCCCAAGGTGCACCCTGCTCTGTCTCAGTCCCTACACAGTCAGCAGATCTGAGAGAAGCTCCCATGCTTATCTCACAAGTCTCCAGCCTCCTGAAATGAGTCCTATTTCTCCTCATCCATCCCACCTAACTCCCCGAGGAGCAGACCTGCAAGAAGCTTGGAGGTCCCTTGCTGAGTTTGATAACAGTAAGTAGAGTAGAGGAATCTGAAGGCTCAGCAGCATTTCCAGAGCTGTGGATAACAGCAGGGTGGGTGGGCAGCGAGGCTGCTTACGGCTGAGGCCTCTAACCCTCACCACGACAAAATGTCTCTGTCTTAGGTCATGAAAATATAACTACGACTTCACCAACTGGACACTTCAAAATGGAGATCTCTGAGAAACACATCCCTTACACACATAGAAGATTCCTATTGTCAAATTAAAACCAAACCCAGACTTAGGCAAGGAGAGACTTTATCCAAAAGGAACATTGCCACTGGGGGAAGGACTGTTACATGGGGGAGATTTTGACCATCAGACCTGCAAGCGTCCCAAAGGCCAGAAAGAAAGGGATTCTCTTTTATAGGGAGGGGTAGGCACGGCTATAAAGAACAGGGTATGGTAAGAGGAGTGAGCTGGTATCGTGACCCCACGGTTGAGCAGAAAACATTCTCAGTGGACATGAAAAAGGATGGGTCTGCATCTGGCAGCGGGACAGAATCCTCAGTACGGTTGGCCAAGTCAAGTTACTGAATGTTTTGTCCAGATTGAGGAGTGGGGACAAAGTCCAGCTAATTATTTATGAGGGTCTGTGCCTGGCCTTATCCCAGATAAACAATGGGATATTATTCCAGAGTTTTATGTAAGTCACATGGGAAAGGGTGGATCTTGGCGGTAAGCTTTTTCCTGGGGAACAAAAAGATGAGGGAGGGGACGGGGGCTTCTTAACCATGAGGTTTCCAGGACAGTAGAGCTCAAGGAAAGTGTAACAATGCCACTATGAATTGTTTCAAATTACTTTTATTCAAATGTGTCATACAAATTGTTTTATATAGCATATTGCTCATTATTGTTACATGATTAACATTAATCATCCTACAAAACAATTCAGCCCTGAAACAGTAGCAACTTAACCAAGCTGGTTTCTCTAAGGACTGGACATTTAGACAAGGATTTAAACATCCTCCTCTTGACATTTTCTTTTGCTGAAAATGATGGTTTTAGGAAATACATGTTGCAGACTTATCTGAACTGTGGCAGCTATGCCTTTGCTTGGAGGCAGGTGATATGTTCATTTCAACACGTGCTCAGCGTTGTCTAGGAGAAGAGCACCGTGCCAGGTCCAGGGCAAGGCGGGAGGAGAGAACGCATGCCCTGCCTTCTGGATGGGCCTTCATGGTGGAAGGGCGGTGAGCGTGGGCACTGACACAGCAAATGGGGCCTCTCTGGCTGCAGATTGCAAGTTAAACATCATTCCGCAGTGCTCTAAAGCATGATGTTGATGCACAGCAAAGCAGCTGTGGAACCTTGGAGCAGACAGCATGCCTGGGGAAAGGTCAGTCTTCAAGAATTTGTCAGAAGGTCGGACCAGCCCAGACCAACTGTGCATAGGTCGAGGGAAGGGCCATGTGGGAGGGGGACAAAAGCCAATCTCCTCCCACCCAAGAGTCCCATCCCAGGCTGAAGACTGAGAGGCAGAAGAAGCACGATGGAAGAGCTGAGGCCGGTAAGGTTTATAGGCAATGGAGGATGCAGCACCGGGCCACCTTCCCTTAAAGCTTTCTGCACATTGTCTGCAGAAGCAAGCTGGGCAAAACACCGGGAAAAGATGAGCTGAAGAGAACAAAACAAGAGAACAGCTTGAACCTAACCGGTTGTAATCTGGCTTTGTCACTAAAAGAATCCCTCAGGCATCTCGAACTCTCTTTATATGTATGATAGAATCCGAAATGATGCATTAGTCCACACACAGCTTGTTTAAGGGCTCACCATACATAAGGCCCTCTGAGGAGTCTGGAAGCAGCACACGTGGCCGTGGCCTCGGGGAGTGAAGGAAGCGGGAGAAAATGATGAAATATGGAATGCTTAATGAAAGCCCCTGGAGGCCAAAAGCCGTCTTCCGTTTCTTCTGTACACACCTCAGGAGGCTGAGTATTTGATTAGGCACTTAATTAGGAAGCTTGTTTTTAATTCATCCACGGCATAAAATGCCATCAGGGTAGACATTCCACAAGCCTCCATTGGCTGCCTCTGCGATCCTGCTGCTTCTCTGCATAGCACATCTCACCTCTTAGCACCCACATGCTTGGGAAGGGAGAACCCTGGTACCCTGGCTCACAGTGGCACTTTATCAAAAGGCATCTGCAGGGAAGCTGGCTGCCTGGCCACCCAGGGCAGCTGCCAATTACTGGCAAGAGGAAATCTGAATGGCGTGCATGCCAGTCTGCACGGCCACAAGTCTGTAAGGGCTGCACTGCCAATGGCTGCAGAGACGAGCAAGAGGACAGTGACACTCTGCCACACTCCTGAGAAGGGGTGGGGACAGGTTTATTCCGGTCGCTTTCAGGCTGCCAGGAGGAACATCAGCTACAATCCAACAAAATACCATGCTTATCAAGGGTCCCTCATCCAGGCTTATTGAACACCAGGGCAGAGAGCCTCCCGGAAGCCTTCTGGTAGAATTTTGCTCCTGCTCTCCTCTGTCTGCCCAGGAAGCTTATTCCGGAGTGTCGGCGATGCAACAGCACACCTCTGTCCATGTCATAGATGGTCTGCCCACGTGTCAGGCCCAGAAACATGGTGGGGCCCAGGGAGGCCATGAATTAGTGAATTCAGCAACTAAATGCCTGCTGTCCTTAGACCAGGAGCTCATCATCATAGGACAAGTGGGTTTCAACCAAATATCCTTGCTCTTCAGGCACAGATTATGTCCAGATAGCACACGGCAAATGCATTCCATCAGCTTGTGCAGTTGGAGAAGCTGACGGCCCTTGGCTTTCGGCAGCCTCCTTCACCAGCACCCCTGCCCCGAGGCCCAGCCAGCTTCCCTCCCACAGCCAGGTCCTGAGCACCTGCCTTTCACCTTCATACCTGGCCACCATGTCGTCGCTGCTTTTGACTGTCTACCAGCTGTTCCCTGGCCACAAATGCTTCCCTGTAACCCATATCCCCCCAGGAAACCTCTCACTGATTTCCTACACTGCAGAGTTCATAAAGTAGTGTGAGAAAGACTGAAGGTCAGTTCGGGCAGTGCCCGCAGCTGGCCCAGACACTCTTGCAGCAACACCTGCACCTCAATTTAGCGTCCTTAGCCCCAAAGACAGGCAGGCAACAGGGGCAAAGACAGTTAACAACAATGACTAAGATCTGGGGTGTCAGCCCCTCCGCACCCTCAGCCTGGGTCTCTTAAGACCTGGTGGGGCCAGCGGAGGGGGATGGTGGTCTTTTAAATGTTGATAAATTCATTAAAATCATGTGGGAAAGAGCTGCTGAATTTAAAGCAAGCCAAAGCAGGATGGTGGGAACTTGACATTGACCATGAAGGCAGGCAGGGATGGAGAAAGCAAGAGGCTGGGCTGGATGGGGGAACTGTGGGCATGAGATGGAGGGAAAGCCAGGGGTCAGGCCAGCAGGGCTGGTGATGGGGCAAGAGGCAGAGAAAAAGGATTTGCTCTTCACAAGCTGTGCTGTGGTTTTTGCATTGGCCCTTTGGGTTTCTCTGTTAAAATTCCAGTAAAGATTTACATTCTGTATTCAGTTATTCTCAGTTGCTGGATGAATTTTATTTGAATGTTGCTCTGTTGAGACAGGATTACCGGGGCCCCATGTATATGCAGCTGACAAAGCCAAACACAGACCCTCCGACCTCCTGTTGTTGGACTTATGATTGATTAGGTAACATTAAAACTGTTCCTTGCCTCTGATTAGGTAATGTCAACAAAAAATGAACTTCTACCCTTCCCCACCCAAATGACTGATGGACCCCTCTCTTGGCCTAAGACATTCCAAAGAAGCCTGGAAAACTAATTCAGGCCAAGAGGGGAAGTTGAGTCAGACATGTCTCATATTACCCTCCTCCCTTTGGAATTCAGGCACAATTGACCAGAGATTCTGACAGAGCAGACCCTTTGTAGCAGTAAGAGACCAAATTCCAACCTGACTCTAGTACAGCATCACATGACAGATAGCAGGCCCTGAAAGAACCTGCAGGATTTTACCCCAAAATGTATTCCTTTTGTTACAGGAAAGGAGTCCCGATCCCGACCCCAAGAGAGGGTTCTTGGATCTCCCGCAAGGAAGAATTCAGGGCGAATCCACAGTGCAAAGCAAAAGCAAGTTTATTAAGAAAGTAAAGTGTTGAAAGTGCAGCTACTCCATAGACAGAGTCGGGCATTTCCGAAAGTAAGAGGAGGAAACGTGTCCACCCTAGGTACAATGCTCTTATGTGTATGTATATAGGATAAAAAAAGGTCATGAGGAGATGTGCTCTGCTACAAGGATTTGTAGTAAAGGATTAATTTTCTTAATTACCGTATTTTGCAAGAATCAATATTATTATACTTAAAGCAAAATTAGGAATGCCTTTATTCTCAAGATATTGGGATATCTGGACACTCCCAAGTCTGGATCTGTTTAGTAAACCTTCTCAATCTGTTCCCTTAACCGTAAACCTCTAGCAGCTAGAAATACCTAACTTTCTGGGAATGCAGACCAGCAAGTCCCAGCCTTATTTTCCTAGCCCTCACCCAAGATGGAGTCGCTCTGGTTTGAACACCTCTGACACTTTGACATATTTTGAAATGGCTCTGCAATGCTTTCTCTTGTAGGGGGAAATTTACGTTGTGTAGAGAATCCAACTTCCCTTCCAGGCCTTTTCCTGATCCAGGAGAGAATTAACTAAGATTCTGGCACCTTTTAAAGGTCTGAATAGGAAACATTTGCCATCTATAGCATCTAAGGGCAGCTACCAAAGAGATTTCACCTACATAATTAGAACCTTGGTGTCCACAACCCCAGCACTCCTTTTGATTCATTCCAGGTCTTTAGATAATAACTCTTTCAACCAATTGCCAATCAGAAAACCTTTGAATCCACCTATGACTTGGAAGCCCCCTGCTTCCAGTTGTCCCACCTTTCTGGACCAAACCAATATACACCTTACATGTATTGCTTGATGTCTGCTTATAACTTCTGCCCCACTAAAATGTATAAAACCAAGCTCTAACCCAACCACCTTGGGCACATGTTCTCAGGACCTCTTGAGACTCTGCTTCAGGCCTTGGTCACTCATATTTGGTTCAGAATAAACCTCTTTAAACATTTTACAGAGTTTCACTCTTCATCAACATTAAAATTAGAACTTTTTGGCTGGACATGGTGGCTCACGCCTGTATTCCAGCACTTTGGGAGGCCAAGGCAGGTGGATCATGGGGTCAGGAGTTCAAGACAAGCCTGGCCAACATGGTGAAACCCCATCTCTACTAAAAATACAAAAATTAAATTAGCCGGGAGTGGTGGTGCATCCCTGTAATCTCAGCAACTTGGGAGGCTGAAACAGGAGAATTACTTGAACCCAGGAAGTGGAGGTTGCGGTGAGCCAAGATCGTGCCACTGCACTCCAGCTGGGTGACAGAGCAAGACTCTGTATTAAAAATAAATAAATAAAAAATAGAACTTTTTTTCCCCCTGAACCTACTTAACTACAAAGAAAAACAATCTTTGTTCCAAAAACTGATTGAGACTTCCTCTTCTGCAGAACAACCCTAGCTGTGAGTCAACTCCTCTGCAACTGGTTAACCATCCCTGTAAAATTCCAAGATAACCCCCCAGCCACGACACTGCTCTTCAGATCTGGGGTGTTCTATGGTGACAGCCTAAATAAAGTCAGTCTCCTCCCTCACCCAACTTTGGCCTTTGATGCAGCAGTGGATACAGCATCGCATTTTTGGACAGTGGGATGTACTCTCCTGTCTCCCACATCCCCATCCATTTATCTAGCTGCTTCTCCCAGGCACTGAGATCCAGAGTCCCTCTCTGGCCTACAGTCTGGCGGGATCAGACCCTGGTTCCTCCCTCACTCATCCTGCTCCTGCTACAGACCTCCTGGCTGTGACAAGAACCCTGGCTCAAGACATCCGTTCAGATGTTCCCTCCCAACCAACCTGTTTAAATGACTTGACTCTATTTTCCCCAAAACTTGTCACTCCTAAATGTATTAATTTCACTTACTGTCTCCTCCACTTGAAAATTAACACCATCAGATCACTGCCCAGGAAACAGGCACACAGACAGACTCAGTGAGCACCTCCAGCCCCCAACCACCGCCAACCACACAGTGAGGAGGGGACTTCAGCCCAGCCTCATGCCAGTGCAGGTGAGGTATGGCCGTGACAGTCACATGGGGCAAGGACCCTGCTGGGGCATGGTGACATGGGGAGAACTGTGATTATATACAGCACAACAAATGTCCTGCAGAAAATGTAAAAGTCGGAAATGTAAGTGTTCAATCGGTCTTCCTTATTCTGGACTAAGCTACTTTGAAAAAGTAAAAAGCTGCTGAAAATTGACATTGTGGTGTATAACAGCCAGTTCTGGGCATGTTCAGCCAACAGTTTCAAGACCCAGACTAAAACACTGCTGGTTTTAGATGTTGGGGAGCCAGTGTCAGGGTGACAAAGGCCATGCAGTGGGCAGGCCGGTCTGGAACTGACTGAGGGGAGCAGTGAGCTGTGTTCTCAGTGCAGAACCACCCAGATGTCAGTTTTTATGGAAAGAACCCATATAAGAATTAAATAGGGAGGTTACCTAAAACCTGTTTTTAAGTTGTACCTGTTTACCTAAAACTAACTCTCTCCAATATGAAATTAAAGAAATAATGCTATGCTTATCTTAAACCTAGATTTAATATCTATTTAAAAAAAAGAGTATTCTCATTTGATCACCTGAGTTCTTTCTCAATAGCAAATGAGCATTTTGATCTGGAAAAGATGACATTTCCAGAAAGTTCTATTTCTGCCTGTTGCTCTCCACTCAGTACAATTATGAATCTTGGAAACTTGAGATGACCAAAGGAGAACTCTGAAATGTGGATGAGGAGGGTGAACTGGTTTGGAATCCAGGGTAGGAGGAACAATACAATGGTGGGGCACCCATACCCTCCACTCAACAAAAGAAGGTAACCCAGCCAGAATGATTCCTGGCCCAGCCTAGCTACAGAAGACAGCCCAGATGGGCTCTCTCTTCCTTCAAGCTGAACACGAGTCCCACCTACAATACCAGGTGAGCCCAGAAGAACCAACTAAGGAGATCAATCTGAATCTCCACTGACAATAAGTGTTCCTCTTCCCATCAATGAGCCTCATGAATCCCTTCCCCAACCCAGAGACACTGAGGCCAGGATGCACCTATGAGGAATATCCTTGCTCCCAAACTACCTGGGCTTGGAAATGCTCATGGTCGGCACTGCTCCATAGTGGGGGGAGAACCTCAAAACAAATGAGCAAGTCAGAAGATCCCCTCCTCCTAGAGATACCAGGTGGTCTGACCTGGGTATTTTCTCCACATCCTCAAGCAGCATCAGCAGGGAGCAGTGGAAGCATCAACACCAATGATAAAGCAAGCAGACCAAAAATAGGATGGCATCAGCTCCCAAAACTAGACAGTCATTGGAGCTGCAGTGCACAAAAGAACACCAGAACCTTTGTGCCAAACCTAAAAAGGGTAACTGCTTGCTAAAATACAACTTTTAAATATAATCCATAATGTCCTAATAGCCAGTTTTTCCAGTATATAATTATAGATCATCTGTCATGCAATGATCCAGAAAATTAGAACTTGGATAAGAAAAGACAATCAACTGATGCCAACACTAGGAGAAGTCAGTTGTACAAATTATATGGCAAGGATTCTAAAGCCTATATTACAAAATGATGCGATAGGCAATGAGTAAGCAATAAATAAATGAAACAAATGAAAACTAAACACTGAAAAATATGATAATGATAAAATAAAAATAAAATACTTGCTGAATGTGTTCAACAGTAGAGTGGAGATGACAGAGTATAGAATTAGTGAACTTGGGGTCAGATCAATAAAATTTATCCAATATGAACACAGAGAGAAAATACTGAAAAAAAATGAACAGAGCTTTAAGACTATAATTCAACGTTTGTATCATGGGGGTTCTAGAAGAAGAAAAAGAGAATGGGGCTGAAGGAATATTTGGATAATTGTTAACTGAAAACTTCCCAATTTTGGTAAAAGAAATCTAAAGTTCACAAAGCTGAGAAAACTTCAAAAACAATAAACTCAAAGAAATCCATACTAAGCCACAACATAATCAAATCCCTGAAATTAAATAAAAAGAAGAAATTCCTGAAAGCAGCAAGAGAGAAATGACAACTTATCTGTAGGGGAAAATCAATTTGAATGACAGTACATTCCTCATTAGAGACCATATGTGCACAAGCAAGTAACAGAGCATTTCTCAAGAAAGAAAAGAACTGTCAACTAAGAATGCTATCTCCAGTAAGACTTCCTTCAAGAATGAAGGTGAAATGAAACTCTTCTAAAATGAAGAAAAACTGAAAGAAGTTGTTGCAAGTAGATCTAGCTTAGTGAATGAATGGCCAAATTCCTTCTTATGAGTTCTAGCCACCAGAATAAGGCAAAAAAATATATATTAAAGGCATAAAGATTGAGAAGGCAGAAATGAAAATGTCCCTATTAGTAGATGACATAATGATCTACATAAAAAATACCAAGGAATCTTTTTTAATTCTATAACTAATAAGTGAACTCAGCAAGGCCATGGTATACAGGATCTACACGCACAAATCAATCACATTTCTACATGTTAATTATGAACATTTGGAAACTGAAATTTAAAACACAGTACCCTTCTCTTCAAAGAATATTAAATACTCAATTATAAATCTAACAAAACTTGTCCAGGTTATGCACGCTGCAAATTGTAAGATGTTGTTGAAAGAAACCAAAAGAGACCTAAATAAATGGAGAGACATATCATGTCCAAGGGATGGAAAGTTCAACATAGTAAAATTGTCAATTCTTCCCAAATTAGCTTATAAGTTCAGTGTGATTTCTATCACATCAGGTCAAGTTTTTTAAAATAGGCATAAGCAAGCTTATCCTAAAATTTATTTGCAAGCATAGGCTTTAGCAAAGACAATCTTGACCAACAGTTAAGTGGGAAGAATCACTCTATCTCCCTCTGATCCACAAGCCCACCCCTCTTTTCTCCACTTAAAGCCATCTAGTGACTGCACCTTGGTTAGTTGCCTCACAAACTGATGTGTATTTGTCTCAAGATTCATCCCTTAATACCCATCATTTTCTCCAGGGCTCTTGTAAGATACTAACGTATCCTGGATAGAGAAGTAGAAAGTCTCCTTCAAGACAAATTAACCTGTCTATTGAAAAAGTTACAGAACTACACCCCTCTTTGGAGTGCACTTAAGGAAATGGAATCTAAGTATATTACATCCCAGAGGATAAAATACAAGGCTTGAATGGGCCAAATTCCCAGACAGGCATACTCACCGGGAGTTTGAGACTTAATGTGTTAGCTTGGCCACTTGGAACAGGCGTTATTAATATGCACAGTTGGTTAATATTGGGCATATAGAGAAAAGAGTCCAAAGGCTCAGATTTTTATGTGTCCCCTACTCAGTTGTCCCCTAGCATTCCCTGCAAGAGAATCCAGTGGACACTTCCTGCATTGAAGCATTAATAAATGCAGTGTTGGGGGAGCCACCAGTGTCCTTAGAAGTCTCTGATATCTGTCCTTTGGAGACTGTTGCTGACAGTAGGAGAGGCAGTAATGGAATAAAGTTATTTTTTCTCAGTGGGAATAATGGGATTCCAAGGTGGTAAAGACCAGGGGTGTGCTTAATTGTCATAGTCAAGGTTGGCACAGTTAACCACATTACGCTTCAAATGTCTGTGCCAAAAGGCAAGTGGATCACAGGGCTCAAAGCAATGGCTTCTATGGGAAGCTTGACATAGAAACCTGGAGAGAATCTGGACCTGGGGAGAAGCTTCAGTCATCATAAGAAGGATGAATGACACAAGCTGCTTCCCAGACCTGAAAGTGTTCCTAGCCTCACAGGTCATTGACTGAAGAGAGGTCAGCCAGGTGCATTTGAGAAAGATCCTGCAACAGGCCCACAGATGCATTTACTGCTCTTCCCACACCTTCCTCAGAGGGACCTGTGGCCATTTACCAGGTGACTTTTGCATTCCAGTAAGAAATATCTGGACGGTCCTAATGGTTTTAAATTTTCCCTGATTCTCAGAGATCCAAAACATTCTCTGGTCCTTAAGACAGAATAGAGGCTTATGTTGGTCAAGTGACAGGTGCATTCTTGTGCTAAGTCCGCATAATAATTTGTCCTGTGAAATGGTGGACCCTTCCTATGGTTATTCCCCTTCTCCAGAATGAATGCTGACACAGATCATGTTAAATAACCATCAGAATTACCAAGTTTGTTTCCTATTACCTGAGGAAGTTGCCCATCTCACACCAAGATGGTAACACAAAAGAAATACAACATCCTGATGGTAATTTTAGGAGTGACTTAAAATTACCCTACAAAGTGAGAAACAATTGTACCAATCATCAAAAAAAAAAAAGAAAAAAATACAATTCTTGATGATCCACTTTTAATTTCATAGGCAGCATATAACATATTGGATTTGCTGCTCTGACCCATTAGCAGGTAACCTCCCAAGGCTGCAAGGTTTCAGGGGGACCAGAGCAAGCAAGTGCAGCTGACAGGTCCAGTTTGCCATGCTGGCTGCCCTGCCACTTGGGCCTTGTGAAATAGCACTGCACAGCTGCAGGTATCCCAAAGGCAGACACAGACACTGTAGGGAGATGCTGGAAAGCCTTGAGGGGAGAGTCGGAGTGCAAACCTCAGGATCTGAATGAAGTCCCTGCCTTCCTGTTCTGCCTAGTGTGCTAGTCTTCTCTAGAAAAGCAGGTCCAGGCTGCCACTGGGCCTTGGTGCAGGTTGAAGGTCTGATTGTGGAAAACAGAGTAACTACAGAACTTGGGCTGTGCGTCACAAGCCAAGGGCTATCTGATCCACTGAACCATCAAGTCAGATGTGCACAGTGATCTTCTGTTATGAAGTATGTTGCATTTACAAGACTGGGCCCCAGCAGATCTGGAAGGCGCACATGCACTGCAGGAGGAAGTGGCTCAGATTCCCATGGACTCTGCTGCTGCTGTGTCCCCTTTGACACGGCTGTGGGGCCGTGTGTCAAAGGTAAGGCACAGCTCCTCATGCAAGCTCAGGAAGGACCAGATCCTCATCTGCAGCACACAGACCCTTCATCTGGATTTTCACGGTGAATTCAGACTGTAAAAGTGTGTCCTCACAGTCCCTGTGGCCTTTAGGACTTTATGCACGTGATGTCGGGCAAACTCTAGCAAGGACAGCTGCCTGTGGCAGTCCAACATTTACAGCAAAGGCGCAGCTGGTTTCTTTGAGGTTGTCTTTTTCCATCATAATGACACAGGATTTAATAAGCACTGATTGTTCACCTAATAATTCTGGAGACAGCGTCAGGAGGGAGTGTGGGCAAGCTCGCCTGGTCTCTTGGGTGGAAAAGCTCATGGCAATTTTAGTGTCTCCTTTCTTCAGAAGTGGACTTTTCATCTGCTGAGGAGCAAAAGAGTACATAAAGCTGAGTATCTTCCATCTGCTCCTCCTGCCACACTCCCATTCCCGGACAGCATCAACAGTGCTTCCTGTCCCCTGGCTTCCAGCTAGCTCAGTCCATGTACAGAGGGAAGCTACGGGAAGAAAGGCATAAAGTCAGGAAGATTCCCACGGCCCACCCCCCGCCCCTCGCCCCCCACCCCTCACCCCCCGCCCCCCGCCCTGGCTGCCAAGTGTCTCATGCTGGCACAGCCCCAGCAGAAGACCACGGCTCCCGTCCAGTCCCTCTGGACACAGCTCCCTGCATCCCCAGGTCCTCATCCCCCCCACTCCCCCTCAGAGGCCCACAGCTGCCTCCTCTCACTGGCCCTAAAGGATTGCACCATCCCTGGCTGCAGTCACTTGCACTTACCCAATGTGGGCAGACACCTATTTCCAGCCAGTTCTCTGGCTGCTGCGCTAGGGAAATGGAATCAAAGAGCCAGGCAGTGCTGAGGGCCTGTCTGATGCTTGAGATCTTCATTTAAAAATAAAACCAGCCATCCCTGTGGGATGATTCATCTCAGCAACATTGAGGGGCAATAAAGGTAGCACGGGGCCAGTTTGTTGGTTGACTTTTAAATTTTAGAGCATAAACAAACAACTAAGCTATGAGGGAGTTGACATGGGAAGTTAAAACGTCCGGGGCCAATGAACGAGAGGTTCCAGCAGGGGCAAGGTTTGTTTTAGAGGGTAGCCTGGGGTAAAGGACTGGAAGTGTTGGAGCGTCAGAGAAAGACCACAGAGATGAAGGACCCTAGGCAGGTCCTGGGGACCCAGGGTGGGTGTAACACGGAGGGGAGTGGGGGAAGGTGGTGGGGGCAGAGAAATCAGAACTGTGGGGCATGAATAGGAACCTCGGGGGAGGCTGGGGGTATGAGCAAGAGGGAGAAATGAGCCTGGAGCTAATGGTTTTTAAGAATGAGAAGGGATGGGCCGGGCGTGGTGGCTCATGCCTGTAATTCCAGCACTTTGGGAGGCCAAGGCGGGTGGATCACGAGGTCAGGAGATCGAGACCATCCTGGCTAACACAGTGAAACCCCGTCTCTACTGAAAATACAAAAACAAAACTAGCCAGGTGTGGTGGCGGGTGCCTGTAGTCCCAGCTACTTGGGAGGCTGAGGGAGGAGAATGGCGTGAACCTAGGAGGCGGAGTTTGCAGTGAGCCGAGATCACACCACTACACTCCAGCCTGGGTGACTGAGCGAGACTCCGTCTCAAAAAAAAAAAAAAGAAAAGAAAGAAAGAAAAAAAAAAAAGAATGAGAAAGGATGACTGAAGAGTAGAGAGAGGCACCAACGAGGAGAGGCAGTGGGTGGGAGATGAGGCCTGAGCGTTGTAGGGGATGACGTGTGAAAGGATGAAAGAGCAGACGGGAGCTGAGCTGGAAGGAGCCAGACATGAGGGAGCCCAGTGCTGTCCCCAGGCATCCTGATGTGGGATAGAAGAGGAAACGGTGCTTTTCAGTGACCGGCTCAGGGACATCCGGGTCCAGTGAGACCAAGCAAAGTACGGGCAGTGCGGGAGTGGCCAGAAGAACCCTTCCCTGGACAGGCTGTGGCAGGAGCTCCTCCGGGACATCCAGTCAGCTGCACATGTCTGGAGGCTTCTGTGTGACGTTGTCCAAAACTACATTTTAAAATAAACTAGGGTTGCATGTCAGCTTTGCTGTCAAGGAATTCAAAGGGCATATAAACACTCCCAACCTTTCAGGGAAGAACTATGTTGCCATTCTACAATACAGACTAAACAGTAGACAGGGACACCCATCCTGAGAGCGCCTGTGGCAGAAATGGGACCAGAAAGATCTCCTGCCTTGCATTTCTTAGTGCCCTGAGCATCTTGGACCTTTTGAAGTCAGACGCTTGACACACAATCACTTCGGAGCAGTGTCCCCATTTTCATTCCAAGGTATCATGCACAGAAGATCAGAAACTGAAGAAGGGGTTCTTCCTCTGGGGCATAGCCATGATACTGATGAGGCAGAGCAGAGGAGACCTCGCAGGAAGCACAGGGTTCCCCCTTGATCTTTGTTCTCATTACCCTTGCCTCACAAGGAATGCTTCACAAAAGAACTGCACTGGGGGGAGGAGCCAAGATGGCCGAATAGGAACAGCTCCGGTCTACAGCTCCCAGCATGAGCAAGGCAGAAGATGGGTGATTTCTGCATTTCCATCTGAGGTACCGGGTTCATCTCACTAGGGAGTGCCAGACAGTGGGCACAGGTCAGTGGGTGCGCGCACCGTGCGCAAGCCAAAGAGGGGCGAGGCATTGCCTCACTTGGGAAGCGCAAGGGGTCAGGGAGTTCCCTTTCGTGGTCAAAGAAAGGGGTGACAGACGGCACCTGGAAAATCGGGTCACTCCCACCCGAATACTGTGCTTTTCCAACGGGCTTAAAAAACGGTGCATCAGGAGATTATATCCCGCACCTGGCTCAGAGGGTCCTATGCCCATGGAGTCTCGCTGATTGCTAGCACAGCAGTCTGAGATCAAACTGCAAGGCAGCAGCGAGGCTGGGGGAGGGGCGCCCGCCATTGCCCAGGCTTGCTTAGGTAAACAAAGCAGCCAGGAAGCTCGAACTGGGTGGAGCCCACCACAGCTCAAGGAGGCCTGCCTGCCTCTGTAGGCTCCACCTCTGGGGGCAGGGCACAGACAAACAAAAAGACAGCAGTAACCTCTGCAGACTTAAATGTCCCTGTCTGACAGCTTTGAAGAGAGCAGTGGTTCTCCCAGCATGCAGCTGGAGATCTGAGAACGGGCAGACTGCCATCTCAAATGGGTCCCTGACCCCTGACCCCCGAGCAGCCTAACTGGGAGGCACCCCCAAAGCAGGGGCAGACTGACACCTCACACAGCTGGGTACTCCAACAGACCTGCAGCTGAGGGTCCTGTCTGTTAGAAGGAAAACTAACAGAAAGGACATCCACACCAAAAACCCATCTGTACATCACCATCATCAAAGACAAAAAGTAGATAAAACCACAAAGATGGGGAAAAAAACAGAGCAGAAAAACTGGAAACTCTAAAAAGCAGAGCGCCTCTCCTCCTCCAAAGGAACGCAGTTCCTCACCAGCAATGGAACAAAGCTGGACGGAGAATGACTTTGACGAGCTGAGAGGAGAAGGCTTCAGATGATCAAATTACTCCGAGCTATGGGAGGATATTCAAACCAAAGGCAAAGAAGTTAAAAACTTTGAAAAAAATTTAGAAGAATGTATAACTAGAATAACCAATACAGAGAAGTGCTTAAAGGAGCTGATGGAGCTGAAAACCAAGGCTCGAGAACTACATGAAGAATGCAGAAGCCTCAGGAGCCGATGCGATCAAATGGAAGAAAGGGTGTCAGCCCTCGAAGATGAAATGAATGAAATGAAGCAAGAAGGGAAGTTTAGAGAAAAAAGAATAAAAAGAAACGAACAAAGCCTCCAAGAAATATGGTACTATGTGAAAAGACCAAATCTACGTCTGATTGGTGTACCTGAAAGTGATGGGGAGAATGGAACCAAGTTGGAAAACACTCTGCAGGATATTATCCAGGAGAACTTCCCCAATCTAGCCAGGCAGGCCAACATTCAGATTCAGGAAATACAGAGAACGCCACAAAGATACTCCTCGAGAACAGCAACTCCAAGACACATAATTGTCAGATTCACCAAAGTTGAAATGAAGGAAAAAATGTTAAGGGCAGCCAGAGAGAAAGGTCGGGTTACCCTCAAAGGGAAGCCCATCAGACTAACAGCAGATCTCTGGGCAGAAACTCTACAAGCAAGAAGAGAGTGGGGGCCAATATTCAACATTCTTAAAGAAAACAATTTTCAACCCAGAATTTCATATCCAGCCAAACTAAGCTTCATAAGTGAAGGAGAAATAAAATACTTTACAGACAAGTAAATGCTGAGAGATTTTGTCACCACCAGGCCTGCCCTAAAAGAGCTCCTGAAGGAAGCGCTAAACATGGAAAGGCACAACCGGTACCAGCCGCTGCAAAGTCAGGCCAAAATGTAAAGACCATCGAGACTAGGAAGAGATTGCATCAACTAACAAGCAAAATAACCAGCTAACATCATAATGACAGGATCAAATTCACACATAACAATATTAACTTTAAATGTAAATGGACTAAATGCTCCAATTAAAAGACACAGACTGGCAAATTGGATAAAGAGTCAAGACCTATCAGTGTGCTGTATTCAGGAAACCCATCTCACGTGCAGAGACACACATAGGCTCAAAATAAAAGGATGGAGGAAGATCTACCAAGCAAATGGAAAGCAAAAAAAGGCAGGGGTTGCAATCCTAGTCTCTGATAAAATAGACTTGAAACCAACAAAGATCAAAAGAGACAAAGAAGGCCATTACATAATGGTAAAGGGATCAATTCAACAAGAAGAGCTAACTATCCTAAATATATATGCACCCAATACAGGAGCACCCAGATTCATAAAGCAAGTCCTGAGTGACCTACACAGAGACTTAGACTCCCACACATGAATAATGGGAGACTTTAACACACCACTGTCAACATTAGACAGATCAACGAGACAGAAAGTCAACAAGGATACCCAGGAACTGAACTCAGCTCTGCACCAAACGGACCTAATAGACATCTACAGAACTCCCCACCCCAAATCAACAGAATATACATTTTTTTCAGCACCACACCACACCTATTCCGAAATTGACCACATACTTGGAAGTAAAGCTCTCCTCAGTAAATGTAAAAGAACAGAAATTATAACAAACTATCTCTCAGATCACAGTGCAATCAAGCTAGAACTCAGGATTAAGAATCTCACTCCAAACCGCTCAACTACATGGAAACTGAACAACCTGCTCCTGAATGACTACTGGGTACATAACGAAATGAAGGCAGAAATAAAGATGTTCTTTGAAACCAACGAGAACCAAGACACAACATACCAGAATCTCTGGGATGCATTCAAAGCATTCTGTAGAGGGAAATTTATAGCACTAAATGCCCACAAGAGAAAGCAGGAAAGATCCAAAATTGACACCCTAACATCACAATTAAAAGAACTAGAAAAGCAAGAGCAAACACATTCAAAAGCTAGCAGAAGGCAAGAAATAACTAAAATCAGAGCAGAACTGAAGGAAACAGAAACAAAAAAAACCCTTCAAAAAATTAATGAATCTAGGAGCTGGTTTTTTGAAAGGATCAACAAAATTGATAGACCGCTAGCAAGACTAATAAAGAAAAAAAGAGAGAAGAATCAAATAGATGCAATAAAAAATGATAAAGGGGATATCACCACCAATCCCACAGAAATACAAACTACCATCAGAGAATATTACAGACACCTCTATGCAAATAAACTAGAAAATCTAGAAGAAATGGATAAATTCCTCGACACATACACTCTCCCAAGACTAAACCGGGAAGAAGTTGAATCACTGAATAGACCAATAACAGGAGCTGAAATTGTGGCAATAATCAATAGCTTACCAACCAAAAAGAGTCCAGGACCAGATGGATTCACAGCCAAATTCTACCAGAGGTACAAGGAGGAACTGGTACCATTCCTTCTGAAACTATTCCAATCAATAGAAAAAGAGGGAATCCTCCATAACTCATTTTATGAGGCCAGCATCATCCTGATACCAAAGCCGGGCAGAGACACAACCAAAAAAGAGAATTTTTGACCAATATCCTTGATGAACATTGATGCAAAAATCCTCAATAAAATACCGGCAAACTGAATCCAGCAGCACGTCAAAAAGCTTATCCACCATGATCAGGTGGGCTTCATCCCTAGGATGCAAGGCTGGTTCAATATATGCAAATCAATAAATGTAATCCAGCATATAAACAGAACCAAAGACAAAAACCACATGATTATCTCAACAGATGTAGAAAAGGCCTTTGACAAAATTCAACAACCCTTCATGCTAAAAACTCTCAATAAATTAGGTATTGATGGGACATATCTCAAAATAATAAGAGCTATCTATGACAAACCCACAGCCAATATCATACTGAATGGGCAAAAACTGGAAGCATTCCCTTTGAAAACTGGCACAAGACAGGGATGCCCTCTCTCACCACTCCTATTCGACATAGTGTTGGAAGTTCTGGCCAGGGCAATTAGGCAGGAGAAGGAAATAAAGGGTATTCAATTAGGAAAAGAGGAAGTCAAATTGACCCTGTTTGCAGATGACATGATTGTATATCTAGAAAACCCCACTGTCTCAGCCCAAAATCTCCTTAAGCTGATCAGCAACTTCAGCAAAGTCTCAGGATACAAAATCAATGTACAAAAATCACAAGCATTCTTATACACCAATAACAGACAAACAGAGAGCCAAATCATGAGTGAACTCCCATTCACAATTGCTTCAAAGAGAATAAAATACCTAGGAATCCAACTCACAAGGGACGTGAAGGACCTCTTCAAGGAGAACTACAAACCACTGCTCAATGAAATAAAAGAGGATACAAAGAAATGGAAGAACATTCCATGCTCATGGGTAGGAAAAATCAATATCATGAAAATGGCCATACTGCCCAAGGTAATTTATAGATTCAATGCCATCCCCATCAAGCTACCAATGACTTTCTTCACAGAATTGGAAAAAACTACTTTAAAGTTCATATGGAACCAAAAAAGAGCCCGCATCGCCAAGTCAATCCTAAGCCAAAAGAACAAAGCTGGAAGCATCACACTACCTGACTTCAAACTATACTACAGGGCTACAGTTACAAAAACAGCATGGTACTGGTACCAAAACAGAGATATAGATCAATGGAACAGAACAGAGCCCTCAGAAATAATGCTGCATATCTACAACTATCTGATCTTTGACAAACCTGAGAAAAACAAGCAATGGGGAAAGGATTCCCTATTTAATAAATGGTGCTGGGAAAACTGGCTAGCCATATGCAGAAAGCTGAAACTGGATCCCTTCCTTACACCTTATACAAAAATCAATTCAAGATGGATTAAAGACTTAAACGTTAGACCTAAAACCATAAAAACCCTAGAAGAAAACCTAGGCATTACCATTCAGGACATAGGCATGGGCAAGGACTTCATGTCTAAAACACCAAAAGCAATGGCAACAAAAGCCAAAATTGACAAATGGGATCTAATTAAACTAAAGAGCTTCTGCACAGCAAAAGAAACTACCATCAGAGTGAACAGGCAACCTACAAAATGGGAGAAAATTTTTGCAACCTGCTCATCTGACAAAGGGCTAATATCCAGAATCTACAATGAACTCCAACAAATTTACAAGAAAAAAACAAATAACCCCATCAAAAAGTGGGCAAAGGACATGAACAGACACTTCTCAAAAGAAGACATTTATGCAGCCAAAAAACACATGAAAAAATGCTCACCATCACTGGCCATCAGAGAAATGCAAAGCAAAACCACAATGAGATACCATCTCACACCAGTTAGAATGGCAATCATTAAAAAGTCAGGAAACAACAGGTGCTGGAGAGGATGTGGAGAAATAGGAACACTTTTACACTGTTGGTGGGACTGTAAACTAGTTCAACCCTTGTGGAAGTCAGTGTGGCGATTCCTCAGGGATCTAGAACTAGAAATACCATTTGACCCAGCCATCCCATTACTGGGTATATACCCAAAGGACTGTAAATCATGCTGCTATAAAGACACATGCACACGTATGTTTATTGCGGCATTACTCACAATAGCAAAGACTTGGAACCAACCCAAATGTCCAACAATGATAGACTGGATTAAGAAAATGTGGCACATATACACCATGGAATACTATGCAGCCATAAAAAATGATGAGTTCATGTCCTTTGTAGGGACATGGATGAAATTGGAAATCATCATTCTCAGTAAACTATCACAAGAACAAAAAACCAAACACCGCATATTCTCACTCATAGGTGGGAAGTGAACAATGAGAACACATGGACACAGGAAGGGAGACATCACACTCTGGGGACTGTTGTGGGGTGGGGGGAGGGGGGAGGGATAGCATTGGGGGATATACCTAAAGTATAATAATAATAAAAATTAAAAAAAAGAACTGCATTTAATAAACACTGAATGAGCCACAGCGTCCTGCAGGGAGAGCAGGACTGAGGGCATCGACTGTATGTCTGCGTAATTGATGGAAATAGCATGCACCACTTGCAAAATGGAAAAATCATTACTCTAAGCTGTTAAGTATGTAAAATATCCTTAAAAGATACCTATGATCTTCTGCAAGTCAAATTTCTGGACTTTTAATTAATAATTTTAAAACTGCAGAGAAAAATATAAATGGATAAAATGCAATTTTACATAATGTAAACGACTCCAAAGCCTTTTATCAAGGAACAGTTTATTTTAATACATAAAATGTTTCCTTACGAGCAGTAAACCTTTTCCCAGAAAGTCTATATTCAGAGAGCATACAATTTGAATGCTGATTATTTTAACATGAAAAGTGATTACAAGAAAAACAAACTGCATTTAGCCTCAGGAGAATTGACAGTTAAACAGCACAGTCAATTTTAGGTGGATGTGTGTCTTTTCCTATGTATAACAGGAAGGGTTTTGAAACATACGTATTTTTCTGGAGGGGAATCTTGAGTAAGTTATCTCATGTCTTTCTACATTTTGTCCTTGGGGAGAAAGGACACACAGAGGAGGTCATGGTGTTCCAACATTCGCTGGAATTACAGTGTTAGTGTCAAGGTCTATTCCACTGTGTCTCCATAGCATCTCCAGAATAAGCACCTTTTCTTCTCCAAACAGTGGGGTCAGGGTAGCTTTATGACTGATGGGTTGTGACGGATGAAGTTTCCTTTAGTCTTCGAGCAATAGTTGGATGTCTATTAATTCCATCCCACCACCGCATGAGCCACAAGGAGATAACACATCCCAACGGTGCAGGACACAACCATCATTGGGAAGCCCAACCTGAAATACAAAGAGAAATGAGTTATGGCATCTGAAATCTGGACAATCTCATGAGATACGGACTCATAGCTCATGAGAACATGGCCTTAGCACCTTTGCATTTTCACAACGGCCACTACCTTTTATTTCTATAAATCAGAAAGTTAGTTTTAGACTAAATTATGTGAATGCATGCTTCTATTAGACATCCTCCATTGTGTGCAATTTTATTTGAGACCTGCTTAAGGTTTTCTCAAATTTTTAATGGCTACATGGAGCCTCTGTTTGTTCATCTATATTAGACTGTTGCTCTTTCAATGCCATGTACTGGGCCACCATTTAAATCTCTGGATGTTTCCTCTACTTGTGTCATCTTCCAACTTTTCTTCTCTGGAGATTTCCCAGAGATCCCACCTTCCTGCAGGCTCCTGAAGTCCCTCACACTTAAGGCCAAGGAGAGCTTGAGAAGTAGTGTTAGAAAATAAGGCCAACTGTTGTCTAAGGAAAGGCAGAGGGAAAAAGAAGTTTTTCTTCTGTAGTCGGTGAGGTGTGAGACGTGTGGACAAGGAGGGTATGCACAGATACAAAAGCAGTCATGAGAAGAGAGAAGCATCCCTCATTGTGTGCCTCCTCCAACGTACCCACATCTCCACAAATTCCTACCCCAGCTTCCAAGCACTGACAGATGCCACTTGGCATGGGTAACGCATGCTCTGTAGCCATTGCTCAGTGCTGCCTGGTCACTAAGGGAAGCCCCTGCAAATGTTACAATTTTGGTTTCAAAAGGCTTAAGTTTTAGCAGTAAGAGCCTAGCATGTGGTAATTATAATAGTAAGGATCATGACATTCTCTCTTCCCTGGCCATAAGTGTAGGAAGAGGCTACTCAGAAAGAGCCACAGCAAGGGTTCCTCAACAGAGCTACAATTAAACACAAAAACTGATTCCATGAGCAAGACAGCTCCCAAAATTATAGAGCAGACTTGGGCATTTCAAGAAAGTGGTAGGATTCTTTGGCTTCTTTTCTGAACACATTTTATTTTACAAAACAAACAAAAAGAAACACAGAAAACATTTTGGGAAAACTACTTAAATTTCTTGAACTTTATCAACTTTGTTTTTGAAAATAGCTGAACATGTTTGCAAAATGTCAGCCCTGATCATTGAGTTCTGGAAAAACACAACACACGACAGTGTCTGGTCAACTCCAGGCATCACAGACATCACTGCAAGCCTTCATGGAAGCACAAAGCCTTGGTTCCTCTGTGACAGATTGTGTAGAGTGAGTCAGTGTCAGGTAAGATGCTGAGAATCTCAATCCGGGTGCCAAGACACCTGCCCATGTTTTAGAAGCAAATTTGCCTTGCCAAGGGGTGAATTCCACAAAAAGCAGACCTTGCTTGAGAAGCCCAAGACTGGAGAAAGTTCCTGGTGGGTGGTTTTGCTGTGCTCCCAAGTGAGAGCCACTGATGTCTTGGGGATGGCACTGACACAGAGAAGGAGCGTCACCTAGCATCACCAAACATTTTCATTTCACCCAGAACTGATGCAAGCACTCAGACCCATCAGAAACCCTACTCTCCCTCACAACATCTAGTCACTGTGACACTCTCCATGCACAGGACCCTCTCAACTGCCCACAGTGCCTCTGGAATTGGCATCATCACACCTACTGGAGAGGTGGGATGTTGAGAGGTAAGCAGGCTTGCCTGGGTCTCTCAGCTAGTTTGCTCTGGTGTGACAATCCAAATGCATCAGTCTAACTCTAAAGTGTGTACTCTTAATCACTACATATGCTGCCTCCCTGTGGACATGGATAAACCATAACAATGGCAACCTGCCATTAGTAAGTAAATGACTTACTGAATATCTGCTGTACGCTAAGGGCCTCATAGAATAGACGTTGATGTTGTCTATTATTTCCCAAACATGGTGAAGCATGTCATGTTACCCCTATTATATAGATGAAGCAACTGAAGCTTGCATATAGTAGGGAACTTGACAAAGGCCACCACCAGTAAAAGGCAGAGATGGTGTCTTGGAATATTCTTCTGGCTTCAAAACCCAAATACATTTTCCCGACAGAGACAGGTACCACAATACACTAGCTTAGGGCTCTAGTTTTCAATTCCTGCTCTTGCCCAGTGGCATCACCTTGGAAAAGTATTAAACATCTCCGTAACTCAATTTCTTTGTCTATAAAATGAAGGTAATAACAGTACCTAAGAGTGCTATGAGGATTCCATGAGTTCACCCTTATAAATCCCTTAGAACAGTGAGAACAATGTTTGGCCACATAATGAGCCCTCAAGAAGTTTTAGCCACAGACCAGTGCCCCTCAAACTGGGACACCTGCCCTAAAGTGCATGTTGACTGGGATTACAAAGTGCCCAAAATCACAGAGTAGGCCTGGAGCACCTCCCTGGTGCATGAGTTGTGTTTGGTGGTAAGGAATTTAACAATACAAATATATAAGGGTTTACTGGAGAAGAGAATGTAATTGTTTTACTCTCAAATTAAGATGATAAAGCAGTCTTCTAGTTATCAAGCAAGATGAAGTGGATGCATTTCTTCCAATTCCTCCCACTAAGCAGAGCTAAAAGCTTGGCATTTTACAGAAAATAAGCATAAGGAGACCGTAAAGATGAAGAGGAGGCAGATCAGCTGGGGACCTTGGGATCCCGAAGAATGGCATGGAGGTGGGTTTCCTTTTTGTTTCCCCTTATATATCCTAGACTAGATGCTGGGAAGCTGATACATCAGGGGGTACTGGAAAGAAAACAAAAAGCCCCAAGAGAAGCCTGCTCTCCCTAGCCAGAAAGCCATGAAAGGGCACTAAAGCTAGACATAACACTCCTAGATAATAACCGCTCCTGCCAAATTCCACAGGAAAGAAAAACTAAGCTCCTTGGTGAAGGCCAAGTGGGAACCAGAACTTCCACACTCACCAGGCTGTAGCAAGCCCCTCTGCTGTGGTAACAGCGGAGACCACATGGGGATCCTGCGAGCCAGGGGTATTTCAAGTTGAATGAGAAAAGCCAATCAACAGAAGCCAATACTGAGGTGATACAGATGTCGAAATTACCTGAAAAGGATTTCAAAGCAGCTACCATAAAAATTCTTCAACAAGCAATGACAAACACACTTGAAATAAATGAAAAAAAAAATGGAAAGTCTCAGACAAGAAATTGAAACTATAAAGGAGGACCACATGGAAATTTTTCAGTTCAACTGAAGTAAAACTCTTAACGGAATGGGCACAATAATATAATGGAGAGTATAAAGGAAAGAATCAATGAACTTGAAGATAGAACAATAGAAATTGTTCATCTGAAAAATGAAAAAAGACTAAAAAAACAAAAGGAACCAACCCTCAGGGATCTGTGGGACAGGAACAAAAGATCTAACAATTGTATCATTGGAGAAAGAGGGCAGGGATGAAAAAGTATTCAAAGAAATAATGATTAAAAAATTGGTAAAAAATATAAACCTAGAGATTTAAGAAGCTGGGAAAATCCTAAAAAGTCTAGGCACCCCCCAAAATCTATGCCAAGACACAACAATCAACAAATCAAACTCATGAAAACTAAAGAAAGATAAAATTTCTTGAAAGCAGTGAGAGATAAATGACAATTTACCTACAGAGAAAAACTACAAGTTTCTCCTCAGAAATCATGGAGGCCAGAAAAAAGTGACATAATATTTTTAATTACTAAAAGACAAGAACAATCAACCCCAATTTCTATATCCATCAAAAATATCCTTCAGGAATAAAGGGAGACTCAAGACACTCTCAGATGAAGAAAAACTAGAAGGGCAGCAGACTTACCCTCAAAGTACTGCTAAGAAGGTCTTCAAACAGAAATGAAATGATAAAAAGGAGGAATCTTGGAGTACCAGGAAGGAATAACAAAAGAAAGAGCAAATGTACGGTTAAATATGATAAATTTTCCTTTTCATCTTGAGTTTTAAAATTATGTTTGATGGTTGAAACAAAATAAATAGCAAAATAGTAAAAGCACGGATAAAGATAAACCACACAAACAGTAATCCAAAGAGCAGGAATGGCTATATTAATATCACATGAAGTATATTTCAGAGCAAAGAACATTTCCAAGGCAGAGAGGGATATTGCATATAGATAAAACAGTCAATCCACTGAGAGATCATAGTTATCCTGAATGTGTATTCACCAAATAACTGAGCTGAAAAATTGAAACAAAAACTGACAAAATGACAAGAGAAAGTAAATGACAAGAGAAAGTGGCACATGCACAAATGGATTGTAGACTGACAAATCCACTATTATAGATGGAGACTTTTACTCTCTCTCTCTGTAATTCATGGAAGAACTAGAAAGAAATTTAGCAGAGAGAACTCAACAACATCTTCCAGCAATCAAATCTTGCTGATACTACAGAGTGCTCCAGCCAACAACAGCAGAATGCACATTCCTTTCAGCATCCAAGAAACATTTAGCAAGTCAGATCATATTCTGGACCAAAAAATAAACATCAACAAGTTTAAAAGAATTAAAATTATACAGAGCGTTTTTTTTTCTTACCATAAGCAATCAAACTAATTTTGATTTCAAATTTGATTTGATTTGATTTGCTAATTTGATAAGAAATCAGTAACAGAAAGGCAACCAGAAACTATCCAAGCATTTTCAAATTAAATATTTTACTTCAAATAATTCATAGATCTAAGAGATTGTCACAAGGAAAATAAAACACATGGAACTGAATGAAAATGGAGCATCATTTTCTAATTCATGATCTCTGTGTTACCTCAACTGTATAAAGAAAATCATCTAGGAAAAGAGAGCAAATTAAAAACTACAGCTAACATGTCACTTGTTGAGAGGGAAACATATAGCACTAAATGTTTGTATTAGAAGAAAGAAAAGGTCTTAAATCAATAATTTAAGTTCCCATCTTAAGGAAATAGAAAAAGAATTTAAAAATAAACCCAAAAACAAGCAGAAGAAAAGAAATAATAAAGATAAGAGCATAAATTCATGAATTTAAAAATAGGAAAACAGTGGAGAAAAATCAATGAAACAAAGCTGATTTTTTTTAAAAGATCAATAAAATTAACCAACTTCTAGAAGGACTGACAAGTTAAAAGAGAAAAAAGACAAATGGTCAGTATGAATGAAACAGGAGTTATCACAAAAAACCTTCAGGGTTTAATCAAAAGATTAAAAGTTTCTCATATTAACTACTGTTGTACTATTAACAACTGTATACATATACATTTAACAACTAGAATGAAATAATTTAAATCACCCTATATATATTAGAGAATTTAAACTGGTAGTTAGAGACCTTCCAAAAAAGAAAATTGTACGGCCAGATTGTCTCACTGGTGAATTCTGTGAAATATTTAAAGAACTAACACTAATTCTATACAAATGCTTCCAGAAAATAAAAGGGGAGGGAACATCATTTTCTAACTTATTTTATGATCCCTGTATTACCTCAACCCTATAAAGAAAATCATCTAGGAAAATGAAGCAAATGAAAAAACTACAGCTAACATAATACTTAATAATGAGAAACTGAATGCTTCCCCCCAACAGGATTCTCATCACTCTTATTCAACGTAGTACTGAAAGACCAAGTCAGTATAAGGCAAAAGACACATAGACTAAAATAGATGAAATAAAATCTCTCTATTTGCAGATGACATGATAGTTTACATTAAAAAATCCCAAGAAACCGAAAAAAAAAGAAGCAAAACAAAACACTTCTAAAACTAATCAGTGAGCAGTAAGTTCAGCAAGGACCGCAACACAAAATCAACATTCAAACCTTATTTTTTCCTATAAACTACCAATGAATACATAAAAATTAAAATTAAAAACACAATACCACTTAAAATCACTCTAATTAAAATTAAACACTTAGGCATAAACTTAAATCTTGTTTTAAACTTAAATTGTGTTTGTAACTTACAGCACACCAGCATCTGTGTGCTGTAAGTTACAAAATGGTGATTAAAAAAAAAAAAAACCCAAAGCAGTTCTAGATAAATGGAGAGACATAGAGTGTTCATTAATGGCAGACTCAACATAGACAAAATGTTAATTTGCCCCAAATTGATTATAGGTTTAATGCAATTCCTAGCAGGAATTTTTCTAGCCATAGACAAGCTTATCCTAAAATGTATATGGAAAGGCACAGGCTCTAGAGAATAGCAAAGACAATCTTAACAAAGAAGAATTGAATAGGAGACCCACTCTATCCAACATGAAGGTCTACTATGTAGCACCAGTAATCAAGGCAATACAGCACGGATGCAGATATAGACACATGGATCAATGGGCCAGAACACAGAACCTGAAAACAGACCCACAAAGACATGCCCAACTTATTTTTTTTAAGATATGGGGTCTCACTCTGTCATTCAGGCTGGAGCGCATTGGCGTCATCACAGCTCCCTACAGCCTTGACCTCCAAGGCTCAAGGGATGCTCTTGCCTCAGCCTCCCAGCCAGCTGGAACTACAGGTGCCACCATGCCCAGCATGCCCAACTTATTTTTGACAAAGATGCAAAAGTGAGTCTTTGGAAGAATAGCCTTTTCTTTCTTTATATTTGTATAAATGTAAGGGGTATAAGTGCAGTTTCGTAACATGGACATATTGCATAGTGGTGAGGTCTGGGCTTTTAGTGTAATATCACCAGAATAATGTACTTTTAAGTAATTTCCCATCCCTCACCCTCTCCCACCCTCCCACCTTTGAGTCGACAATGTCTATTATTCCATACTGTATGTCCATGTGAGACAGACTAGACATAGGACTCAGCCCACCTCCACTATCGTATTTTTCCATACATGCCCACTGACCAGACTTTGCAAGCTGTCTGAAGAAACTGAGATAAGCAGCTTCCCACCATAAATCTTATTCAAGGTGCCATACCTGCTGACTGCAGGACCTCAAAAAACCTAAAATAGGCAACATCCTAACATAAATCTCACTCAAAAAAGTTAACCCCATCACCAGCAGAATAATGAGCCATCTTTAACCCATGACTTATTGTAATACTGAAATCCCCACCCAGGGAGGGGTTTATCTGCCATTTTCTAATCATGTGACATATGGATTAGCATGCCCCCTTACTAGCCTGTGCACCCGAACACTCCACCCTGCACTTTCAGTGATGCTTACCTATTCCTGCTTGTCACCCTCCTTAAGACACCACAATGCACTCCCCTCAGGGTGTCAGCCAGGTAACTTTTGCTCCTGCACTAAATCTCCCTTATGCCCAACCTTTCTGGGTCTAAGTCTTAATGGGCCTTGTCTAAAAACTGTTTGCCTAGGCTCGTGTTAATTTCTATTACATTGAGAGCCAAAAATCTCGTGCTGATAACACATGTACATGTTATTTAAGCTCCTGCTTATAAGTGAGAACACATGGTATTTGTCTTTCTGTTTCTGAGTTATTTCACTTAAGAAAAGGACCTCCAGTTCCATCCATGTTGCCACAAATGACATGATTTCATTTGTTATGGCTGAGTAGTATTCCACTGAGCATATACACCACACTTTAGGATGCCCTTTTTGACAAATACTTCTAGAGCAATTGGGTATCTAAATGTTAGAAAATAAATTTCAACCTCGACCTCACACTTTATACAAACATTAACTCATAATGGATCATAGATTTAAATGCAAAATGTAAAACTACAAAACATTTAGAAGAAAACATAGGATAAAAATCTGAGGCCTACAGTTTAGTGAAGAGTTCTTAGGCATGACACGAAAAGTATGATCCCGTAAGAAAAAAAAATTGATAAAATCAACTCCATCAAAATAAAAATATTTTTTAGAACATTTGCTCAATAAAAGTCCCTGCTAAGGGGGTATAAAGACATGCTACTGACTAGGAGAAAATATTTGCAGACCATAGACGAGTCAAAGGATTCTTATCTAGAATATATGACGAGATTTCAAAACTCAACGGTACAAACACCAAACAATCCAATTAGAAAATGAGCAAAAGACATGAAGAGACATTTCACTGAAGCTGTATCAGTGGAAAACCAGCACACAAAAAGATGCCTCACATCACTAGCCATTAGAGAAGTGGGCGATAATGCGGCTGCTGTGAGTGGTTGTAATGCTGGCATGATGGAGATGTCCCTGGCTATGGGAGGGCCCTTCCTGTGGGGAGACAGGCAGCAGATGCCCAGGGCACAGCTGGCTGGGAGGCAGGCGCCCTCCTGGGAAGCAGGGCTGCTGGGCTAGGAGGAGACTGTGCCTCAGGGAGAAGGTGAGGCTGCCCTGGTACTGGGTGGAAGTGAATGGTGAGGACCTGGCCAAATGTAGGTGACAGGACAGCCTCTGTGTCCATTTAACAAGGCAGAGTTTCAGACAGGGTGCGAGGCTGCCAGAGAGACATGTAATACTCACTGAGCTTCAGGAGAGCTGATCACCCCAGGCCAAGGCCAATACTGCCCAGTGTCCTCACTAAGAACCCCCTCAGGAAACAGGTTCCAACCCAGCCACTGGGGGGTGGGGGTGTAGGGAGTGAAGAGAGACAGAGAGAGAGAGAGGTAGGAGGGAAGGGAGAGGGAGAGAGAGACAGAGGGAGAAATGGAAGGCACTGAGAAACAGAATGGACAGGGGAGAGAGAGAGAAGGAAAAAGGGAGAGGGATCAGAGGAAGTACAGAAAGAGGGAGGAGGGAGGGGGGAGAGAAAGAGAAAGAAGGAGGGACAGAGGCAAGGAGAGAGGGAAAGAGAGAGAGGGGAAAATAGAGGGGAGAAAGGAGAGGCAGGAGGGGGAGAAGATTGACATCAAATGCCAGCTCTAGTATTTTATATCCTGGCTTCATCATCTGCTTGCAGGGTTACCGTGAACCAGCAAAGAATAACACTCACACTGAAAGGCATTTTGCACATGCCACAAGATCCCTGAAAGAGCCCTTATCTCATAAAGATGCATACAGTAGGGCTTCCATGAATGAAAATCTTCCCTTCCAGTCCAAAGACAACTCAAGGTAAACTGCTCCCTTTTTACAGACCAGGAGCCAACAAACTACAGCCTCAGGCCAAATGTGGTCACCACCTTTTTCTTGTCAGAAAACTCCGCTGGGACTGGGACTCAGCTGCCCATGCATTTGCTTGCTGTCTACGGCCGCCCCAGAGCCACCAAGGCAGAGTCCAGTGGAGCAGTTGTGACAGAGGCCTTGCGGTCCACAAAGCCTGAAATATGCATGCATCCTTACTGAAAACATTTGCTGACCCTAAGAATATCAGGTCCTGGGAAGGTGAAGGAGTTACAGGAAAGGGGTCCTGATCCAGACCCCAAGAGAGGATTCTTGGATCTTGCGCAAGAAAAAATTCAAGGTGAATCCATAGAGTAAAGCAAAAAGCAAGTGTATTAAGAAAGTAAAGGAATAAAGAATGGCTAGTCCATAGGCAGAGCAGCAGCTTGGGCTGCTGGACTAAGGATACGTGTAGCTATTTCTTGATTATATGCTAAACAAGGGGTGGATTATTCATAAGTTTTCCAGGAAAGGGGTGGGCAATTCCCAGAACTGAGGGTTCCTCCCATTTTTAGACTGTATAGACTAACTTCCTGATGTTGCCGTGGCATTTGTGAACTGTCAAGGTGCTGGTGGGAGTGTCTCTTACCAGGTGAGTGTGGCAGGCCAGGTCTCACGGACGCAGGCCTCCATAACAACTGTATCAGCACTGCCTGAGTGCTTAGGCTCAATATCAAAAGCTGAGAGAGGCAGTGTCCTTATACAAACACTGGAATGTAAAAAAAGCCCACCAAGAGTTTTGCCCAGGCCTTTCCTGGGCCTTGAAGCATGACAAGATAACGAGGGAATTCTTAACAGGACCCGTTTAGGATTAAACAAGTTTTACTGGGGGTCTGAAGAAACTCCCCAGGCTTCCACAAACAAGTTTATTCAGGGTCTGAAGGAACTCCCCAAACCTCCATGATTTAGCAAGAGAAAGACAATCACTCAAGCACCTGGACCCATTTAGATTAAGTAAATTTACTGAGGCTCCAGAGGAAGGTTTTCAGGACTCAAGTCTTAGTTATAGATTAGAAGTTAATCACTTATGTCTTTAGATGAATGAATCACACTTACATGTAGACATATAGCTTAGAAGGTTATAGCTGGAAGGCTGTAATCTTGAGTTGGTCTGGAGATATTTACCAGGCCTTCTCCCTTAACCAGTTATAGAAATAAAACTCTTTCCTTTCCCAGTTCATCTGCATCCTGTTATTGGGCTTTGAGAATAAGAAGCCCGACCCTCGGTTTGGTCCGGGAACAGGAATGCATTATAATTGGTGTATAATGAGCAGTGCGAACAATCAGAGGTCACTCTCATCGCCATCTTGGTTTTGGTGGGTTTTAGGCAGTTTCTTTATTGCAACCTGTTTTATCAGCAAGGTCTTTGTGACCTGTATCTTGTGCCAACCTCCTATCTCATCCCGTGAATTAGAATGCCTACCTTCCTGGGAATGCTGCCCAGTAGGCCTCAGCCTCATTTTACCCAACCCCTATTTAAGATGGAGTCGCTCTGGTTCAGACACCTCTGACAAAGGAACTTGTCAGCTTCTTGTCAGCCTCTATCTAAAATGCAAGGAAGTCCAGACCAATAAATATGTTGTGTAGTCTTAAATTTTCAACTATCACATTTTTTAAAGTAAAAGGAAATGGATGAAATTAAGTATAATAATATATTTTATTTAACCTAACATATCCAAAATATTATTTGACCATATAGTCAACATAACATTTTGATGGAATAGTTGACATTTTTTAAATAAAAAAATCCAGTATGGATGTTCTACTCATGGCACTGAAGCATGCCCTGAGAAGGACCCTATGGTCATCTCTGAAAAGAATGTGTGCTCAGAGTTCCCAGCAAAGGAATCTGGGAGCAGCCAACCCAGACATTCGCTCCTTCTCTATGAAGGACACTGATACCGCCTTGTCTCTCTCTCCCTCAGTGGCTAAGTTGGAACCTGTGTCCTGAGGGGTTTCTTAGTGAGGACACTGGGCAGTATTGGCCTTGGCCTGGGGTGATCAGCTCTCCTGAAGCTCAGTGAATGTTAAATGTCTTTCTGGCAGCCTCACACCCTGTCTGAAACTCTGCTTTGTTAAATGGACACAGAGGGTGTCCTGTCACCTACCTTTGGCCAGGTCCTCACCACTCACTCCTACCCAGTACCAGGGCAGCCTCACCTTTTCCCTGAGGCACAGTCTCCTCCCAGCCCAGCAGCCCTGCTTCCCAGGAGGGCACCCGCCTCCCAGCCATCCCTTGAATACAGGCAGGCTAACCTGGGGATCCAGGCCCTTGGTTCTGGGCCAAATAGAGGTTGCTAGGTGGAGGGTACCAAGTGAAAATGCTCTGTAATCCGCCTGCTCTTTACCAACTGGAGAGGATTTTCCTGTCCTGCCCACTGCTCCTGGACCGCCCTGTATGCAAATCCTCAATAAACCTTACGTCTCCTTCCCTGGCGACTTCTTCGCCCCTATCCAGCGGGAAGTCCCAATTCCCAAATACTGACCTCTGGAGTTGGGCGACATGGCTTCTCCCCTTTCTAGGTCCTGTGACCTCCATCTTGCTATTACTCATCTTTGGGCCCTGTACTTTTAACCTCCTTGTCAAATTAGTTTCCTCTAGGGTCAAGGCTATCAAGCCACAGATGGTCTTACAAATGGAACACCAAATGAGCTCAACTAACAACTTCTACTGAGGACCCATGGACCAACGCGCCAGCCCTTTGACTGGCCTAAAGAGTTCCCCATTGGGGGACACTACAACTGCAGGGCCCCTTCTTTGCCCCTATCCAGCAGGAAGTCCCAATTCCCAACAGCAATTGGGGTGTCCTGTTTAGAGGGGTGATTGAGAGATGAAGCCAGCTGGATTTCTTGGGTTGAGTGGGGACTTGGAGAACTTTTCTATCTAACTAGAGGATTGTAAATGCACCAATCAGCACTCTGTAAAAATGCACCAATCAGCACTCTGTGTCTAGCTAAAGGATTGTAAATGCACCAATCAGCACTCTGTGTCTAGCTAAAGGATTTTAAATGCACCAATCAGCACTCTATGTCTAGCTAAAGGATTGTAAATGCACTAATCAGCACTCTGTAAAAATGCACCAATCAGCACTCTGTGTCTAGCTAAAGGATTGTAAATGCACCAATCAGCACTCTGTAAAATGGACCAATCAGCACTCTGTAAAATGGACCAATCAGCACTCTGTAAAATGGACTAATCAGCAGGATGTGGGTCGGGACAAATAAGGGAATAAAAGCTGGCCACCCCAGCCAGCAGTGGCAACCTGCTGAGGTCCCCTTCCACACTGTGGAAGCTTTGTTCCTTCACGCTTCACACTAAATCTTACTGCTGCTCAACAAAACAAACAAAAGAAAAACTCCTACTGGAGTCAGAGGGGTCGCATGACAATGGCACACCTCTGTTTGGACTTGCCACATTTTAAGCTCAGCAGCCACAATGGCAGTGGAGGAAGGGGAAATAGTGTACTGGACAGAGGGCTCCAGGAAGGCCCGGCTTCCAGCTGAAAGCGGTTGGAAAGGCAGACTTGCAGCTGTGACCTGGCGCAGGGAGGGCCGGCCCGGGATGGGTCTTTCTAGGTGGATGCCTGTGATGTGCGGCCCCTGCCAAAAAAGCAGATCTGAGCCGGGAAGGCTGAGGGAGCTCCACCGCCCTACGGGGATCATCTCACACTGCAGCCTCTTCCTTATACATTTTGGAAGTCATGAAAAAAATTCCTCTATTACTGAGAAAATAAATAGCTTTGAGCAGTGTAACTTCTGTGAGATATGCAAAATTATCAGGTCCAGAGAGAATCGAGTATGGGACTTCAGTCACACGCCGTCACTCCTCCTCTCCTGCCCCCACACCCAGGGGCAACTGTTTAAAGACACTGTGTTCCCAACTAGCCGCCTCACCTATTATCTTCTTCTGCCTGGAATTTGTGATACAAAGAACAATGTATAGCTAATCAATAGCTTATGTTATTCTAATGTAAATTCTCGGTAACAACTTAGGAAGCGCCAGTTCTTTTTTCCTTAAAAACTCTTGTAACTGCAGCTAATCTGAGTGTACATTCAGGGCAAGTTGAATCTATGCTCCTGGCTTGGCCAGCCTCGAGCTTTGGACTCGAATAAACTCTATATTTAGTCATGTTTTATGAATCTTGATTTTTAGGGTTGACATTAGTTTGAGTCAAGAAGAGACCAGTGATAACCCTGTCTATGGGACCCTGTGGTGGCAGCCCCCGTTCACAGCGGCACACGCCCGAGTTTCTGAAGGGGAAGGCAAGGCTACGGGCAGCTCTTTCTCTGGCACTTCAAAGGCTGGCCTGTTTCTTCTGGGGCCCAGCCAGTTGCTTCCTCCCGTGGGATGCAGGCAGCTTGACTGGAGCTTCAGTGCTTCATGTGCTGCCCAGCCAGGAGGCACCTGCAGGGAGATTTACTTGAAGAGAGGATGTAATAACTTCCTGTCACTGCCAGGAGGACTCCAGGTACACAGGACGCGGATGCTGCGAGTTCACCAGGAGCCTCCATTTCCCAGAAGATCCATTTGTCTTGCACCCCAAGCCTCTCGTCAAGGCAACACTCTCAACCAAAAGCTCAGGAAAAGCGCATGTGTTCAACATCCAGCATCACACTACACCTTCATCTCCCTCCAGGGTGATTTTCAATCCATTCTGGCTCTGTCACCATGCCATGTTAGGGAAGGCAAAACCACTTGCGTGTCAAAGCACAAATCACGATGCACACGTCAGATGGATGTCCACACAGCCCCTGTGTTACACGCATTTCGTTTTAAGTTAAAAACCTGCCTGTGCTGACACACAGTTCTCTAAGGAACTGAGGTTTCCGGATTGCTGGGAAATGGGGCAGCTCCAGAATAGTGCCCGGAGCGTTTCCAACAGAGCCTGGCTTGCAAAAGAAGTGTCTGCTATTGAAGCCTCCTACTTGAGTCTCAGACTGAAACCATTCTTCCTGTTTATGTTTCCTTTCCAAACGACTACACATTGGGTGCAGCGCACACTGCTAAGGTGAGGGGTGCACCAAAATCTCAGGAATCACCACCGAAGAACTTATCCATGGAACCAGACACCACCTGTTCCCCCTAAAACCTATTGAAGTTAAAAAAAAGGCTTTAATAACAAACCATAACTGTGGTTTTTAAACAAAAAGCCATTTGGCTGTCGCCCTTCTGCAAAGGTAACACGTGATTCTGAGCAGAAGGAAGAACTGCTTCTACTTCCGAAGGCCCATGGAGGAGGCCCATGGAGGATGCCCGAGCAAGCCGCCCGGGCACGGAGGCTGTCCCTTTTCTGTGCCAATGGACCCCTTGAGGCCTGCCCTCCCCAGCACCTCAGCCTGTGTGCAGCGCCTCGGCCTGTGCGCGGCCCCTCTGGGCTTCAGGACAAGGCTCATCCTCAGCCCCCATCGGAACAGCCTCACACCCCATCTCCTGGGTCTCCCAGGGTAATAGTCCTTAGCTAACTCCTTTTATGAGGAAAGGCTAGAAGCTGAGACGGGGCAGGGACCCCCTTTTTTGGAGGGCCTGTAGTGCCGCCCACCCCCAGCACCACCAAGCATGAAAATACAATATCCCATCTCGGTTCCATAACAAAGTCTCGGTCCCTGGAAACAAAGGCCATCCTCCTATTTGCCACACAAAGCAAGAGCCTTTCCAGGCGGGCGGAAGGAAGGTGCGTTCAGGGCGGGGGCTCCGCGGGGTCCGCAGGCCTCCCGGTCGCGCGGGGCCACGGAGACACTGCGCGGACCCCAAGGCGGGACGGGCCAGGGGCGGGCAGCGCGGGGCCGGGCGAGGCTTTCAGTGCGCCCGGTTTCTCAGGCCTCCAGCCTTGTGTGGCGCTGTCCCCATCTCCGCCGGCAGGAGAGGCTCACTGCCGCCTGTCTGGTCTGCCTGAGAACCCGCGTCCACACCGGCTGCCCTGGAGAAGCGACCACCGCCCGGCTCCAGTACCCTCCCCGCTGGAGCCGCCGCCGGGCTCGCCCTTCCTTCCTCCCTCCCCGCCGGGGAAGGTCCCCGAGGGGCGAGCACGGTGACCAGCGCAGCTGCCCTCAGCCTCCCGTGTCCTTTACCCACTTCCCTCCTCAGAACCCGGCCGCTCCCGTGGCCTCTGAATCCAAGATGGACAGCGGTGGCTTCGGCCCTCTCCACCAGGGAGCTCTTTCCCGCTCCTTTCTTCCTTCCCTCCCTTCCTCTTTTTCTTCCTTACTTCCTTCCCTCCCTTCCTCTTTTTCTTCCTTCCTTCCTTCCCTCCCTCCCTTCCTTCCTCTCTCCCTCCCTCCCATCCTTCCTCCCTCCCTCTTTTCCTTCCTTCCCTCCTTCCCATCCCCTTTTCCTTCCCTCCTCCCTCCCTCCTTTTTCTTCCTTCCCTCCCTCTTTTCCTTTCTTCCTTCCTTGCTTCCTTCCTTCTTTCCTTCCTCCCTCCCTTCCTTTCCTTCTTTCTTCCTTCCTCCCTGCCTTCTTTTCCTTCCTTCCCTCCCTCCCTGTTTTCCTTCCTTTCTTCCCTCCCTCTTTTGTCCCTCCCTTTTTTGCTTCCTTCTTCCTTCCTTCTTTCCTTCCCTCCCTTCCTTCCCTCCCCTCGCAGCGACGCCCCCTTGGCCTCCTCCTAGAACGCCTCCATCAGGTCCCCTCACACCTTCTGAGGCCCATAAACACCCCCAGGTCCTCCTGCTCACAGCAAATCGCCCCACTCTCCACCACGGTCCCGCCAAGGTCACAGCGCTACTGCCACTCCATGGCCCCAGCGCGGAGAAAAGGGCGGCGCTATAGAGAGGACGGGTCCTGCCTGCGAGAGGCCCGGGGAGAGAGCAGCCTAAAAAAAATAATAATAATAATAATATTCAGCCGCGCACCGAAATCAATGGGCCGCCCCTCCGTGTGCTCCGCAGAGGCGTGGATTCTCCAGGCAGCGCCCAGCTGGGGGTGCTCCATGGCCGCAGACCGAGTCCAGCTGAGGTGGCTGCGGGGGTGACTTTGAGACTTGTGTTCCACGGCGAGGAGGAATTTAATGGCAAAGAGAGGAGAATGGGCGTGGGAGATCCCAAAGACAGTATCCATTGGTTCCACTAGTTTCTAAAATAATTTTAATAATACATATTTTTCCAGAAAATCACCCATTGTGTGAAATCTGTATTTTTTTATCAGCATGTAATAGTCTGACTTTAATCTTCTTTACCTCTGCTACTGTATTCCCTTTTTAAATACTTAATTTTGTTAATTTTTGCTTTCCCATTCTTTCTTGATACCAAAGCTCTACCTGCACTATCAATAATGTTTACCCCCCAAAATCACCTCCTGGCTTACCAGTTCTGCCATTTTTAGTCTTCTAATTTTGTATGCTTGCCTTCATGTGGTTCAGCTCTTTCCTCCTCCTCTCCTGTGTTACTTTGTTCGCCTATTATTTTTCCTCAATTTGAAAACAATTAAAATAACTAAGTCTAGACATTATTCCCAAGCACAGCGTCAAGGCCTGCGGTGAACTCTGAGGCTGCTGTGGTTCCCTGAGCTGAGCAAGCCGCCTGCGGGCCCACGAGGAAGGCATCATAGCCAAGCCTTGGAATGGCAGGCGAGTTTGCTGTGCGTCCTGAACAAGTAGCCAACCTCTCTGGGCCTGACCTTCCTTTAAAACAATACTTTCTGCTAAGAAATTGAAAATGTATAAAGTAGTGCCTTAATAGTTTGTAATTCTGTACTTTGTCAATGTTACTGAAATGGTGTACATTATTGTTTTTGCCACTACTACTGCAAATTCTATTACTACTACTACTATTACTTTTTTAATTTACTTTTTGAAAGAGGATCACTTTTTCCCTCTCATTTTTATTTTGCAATTAATGTATTCTGGTCAAAGACTGGAAAATAATTGAAGAAATGTTGGAAAATATCCAGTTAGTAAATCATTGAGATTGTCTTCCTGGCTTAATAGATGATGAATTTTGTAGCTGTTTTGTGGACTCTTGAAAAGGCCTATTTTCCATAGAAAATGGAGAGAACTGGCCGGGCGCGGTGGCTCACGCCTGTAATCCCAGCACTTTGGGAGGCCGAGGTGGGTAGATCATGAGGTCAAGAGATCAAGACCATCCTGGCTAACACGGTGAAACCCCATCTCTACTAAAAACATAAAAATTAGCTGGGCGTGGTGGCAGGCGTCTGTAGTCCCAGCTCCTTGAGAGGCTGAGGCAGGAGAATCCCTTGAACCCAGGAGGTGGAGGTTGCAGTGAGCTGAGATCTCGCCACTGCACTCCAGCCTGGGCGACAGAGGGAGACTCTGTCTCAAAAAAAAAAAAAAAAGAAGGAAAAAAAGAAAATGGAGAGAACTATATGTCTAAGAATTCAATGCTCAGAGACAGATAGTGCCATATGAAAGTCTTCCATGGCAGTGAAATTTCTATTAATTTCCCCTTATATTTTCTGATTAAATTCATTTCTCTATTCTGATGCAATATTTTTGGCAATTAGAACTATTATGTTGACTGTCTCATTGAATTTTTAAATATGAACTCTATAAACTATTCTCTATATTTCTACCTTTTCAATTGTATTATTTAAGTTGTATTAGCCATTTATTTTTATTCACAAGTTTCAATTCTCTCAGGTTACTCTGATCACAGTTTTAAAGTAGAATCCAGTTAGAAATTTAATTCTTATTTTTTATTGGCTATTTTTATATAATCTTGGTTTAGGTTTTGAGTTTTTAATTTTTTTTATTTATAGATTTGCCAAAAAATAATGAGAATAAATCTATATATCTCAGTGACAAAAGATAAATAAATGAACCAGTATCCTTTGACCCACCTAATGGAAAGTCTTAATTTCTCTCACTGACATCTCAAGAGATTTTGTGGTCTTCATTAATTCATTATGAGATTTTAGACTCAGGTTATATTTTGTTAAATTCTTATTATTTACAATATATGTCATCTGTCAGATATGTTTGGAGAAAGATGACATCTGATAACTATAATAATATCAGGTTACATTTGTGAGTGGTTACATCAGGCATTTTGTGTGGTTCATGAGTATTAGCTCAGCTAATCCTCACAACAATTCTATGAGATAGGGAGCATTATTATCACTGCTTAGAGCTAAGGAAACTAAGGCCCAGAGAGGCTAAGTAACCACCCAAGGTCACACAGGATGTTAATAACAGACACAGACAGGTTTCTGTAACTTTAGTAAACATGTGAAACTTGGCTGGATCTGAAACTGGAGCTCTGGGATCACAGCCATTTCCTCTCAAAGCTTTGTCATTGACTATTAAGGAGTTGGATACCCAGGAGTTGGATACCCAGGAGTTGGAAGTCCTCTTAATTTTGTTTCTATTTGTGAGTAAAAAATTCCTGAATTCTTGTAGAAATGATATCTGTCTTTATCTTTGTAATTAAAATTGCTGACAGGCTGTGCCTTAGTTAAAATATCATTCAGTTAACTGGGACACAGGAAGTATATTTTCCATGTACATTCCATAATCTGTTTCTATGGTTTTTTTTTCTATTCAGGTATATTCAACTATGTTTTGATTATTGTCACTGTTTATTTCCTTTTTAATTCAATCATCTTGTATCAAACTGAAGTCCACCCAGAACTTGTTTCCCAATAAACAGGCTTGTAGACTGTCACCAAATCCCTCAAATCTGTTCACTGAATGCTGGTGTCACCTCACCCCCAGATAGAAGTGAAGACCCCATCGAGTGCATTCCAGATGATGTCTCTGCTGCCCCCGCCTCTCTCTGGCAGTAAGGAAGAGAGTCTATGTTATAACACAAGTTCAAGGGCCCACATCTGAGGCCTTCAGGACCCCCACATTCTGCACTGAGAGCCTCCTGCTGTGCCTGGGCACCCAGCATCATTCAGTGGAGACCAGTGTAACCTTTGAACCCAGGTATGGATGAAACTCCTCTGGTCCCTCGGAAGGTACCTTCATGTGGTGCAGGCAGCTTCTGGGTGTAGACCATTTCCACTTCTCTGATCTTTGAGCCAGCAGTTCTAGCTGGATTTCAGCCACTGAAGCACACATGAGACCATTTTGGTTTCTCAGTTGTTATGGCTGAACTGTGTCCCTAGGAATCCATATGTGGAAGCCCTAGCCCCCGGGACCCAGAATTCCACTGGATTTGGAGACAAGCTCTTTAAAGAGGTGATTAAGGTAAAATGAGGCCCTTGGGATGCGGCCCCAATCCAGGAAAACAGGTGTCCTTATAAGCGGAGGAGGTCTGGACACACAGAGAGGCAGCCGGATGCACACGCACAGAGGAAAGACCCAATGAAGACGCAGCATGGCCAAGTCTGCAGGCCACGAGAGAGGCTCAGGAGAACCAGCCCTCCTGGCACCTTGACCTTGGATTTCCAGGCTCCCCAATGGTACAGAAATACATGTCTGTTGTCTGAGCCACCCAGGCTGTGGTACTTTGCCTTGGCAGCCTGAGCAGACGATGACAGCAATCCAGCCCTCTTTAGTTTGTGGTTGGTAGATATTCTCTCCAGTCACTTGCTCAAAGGAGTTTTTAAAACTCGTGTGTGTGTGTGTGTGTGTGTGTGTGTGTCTGTGTGTTTAATAAGAAGCCGGGCCCTCTCGGGCTGGCGCTCTGGGCCACGTGAACCAGGAAGCTGGCCCGCATGGCAGGGTTAGCTCCGCCCCCTGCGGGATACACTGAGTGTGGCCTGGCGACCCCACAGTTGGCGGCCTGTTTTCTTCACCTCTGCCCATTGCATCAGTGAAGCTCGTCCTCTGTCACGTGTTCTCTTCTCCTCTAACTGCAGGGGCCATGCTGCCCAGACGCCCAGTTCTCAGATGACTTCGTGTGTCATTGGCTCCTGTAATGAAGCAGATCCCACACCTATGGAGATGGTATTAAAATCTATGAAAGCAGATTCTCTCCAGTGTTTTCTCCTCACGCCTCCTCTCCTTGTACTCCGTGCTGCATCCCTTGGAGACCCATCACTCAGGAATTACTCCCTGTAGGTAGACCCCTGCAAGGTCACAGTCCCAGGCTCTGTGCACACCCTGCCAGGCACCACCCCTGGGTCCTTCAAAGTCAGCAGGCTGGCATCTGTGAGCTCAGGCTGCCATGACAAAGCACTGCAGGCCATGGTTTCCCATCAAAAGCCTGTTCTCTCTCAGTTCTAAAGGCTGGATGTCTGAGATCAGGCTAGGGCATGGCTGGTTTCCCCTGAGGCCTCGCTCCTTGGCCGTCTTCTCCCTGTGTCTTCACAATGCTTTCCTCTGTGAGTGTAGGGATCCCAATCCCCTCTTCTGAAAGGATGTGGCCAGACTGGATGAGGGCTCGGCCCTATGACCTCATTTTAACTAACCACCTTGTAAAGGCCCTGTCTGCAAACACAGTCACATTCTGAGGTGCTGGGGGCTATGGATTTTGCAGGGACAATGTCCAGCACCAAAGTTTTGCCATGTGCCCTTGAACGGAGCTACCTCCTGGCCCATCTTCTTGGGCACTGCTGCTCCAACATTGAGTTTAGTTCTTGAAATCATAATTTCCTCTTTAGCCTTTGTAGTCTGTCACCCATGAAATCCTAGAATTTCTGTTGCTATCGGTATGTCCAATCTTTTTCCATTTTAAAATAGTTTTTCCCTGGCTTGCTGCGGTTCCGGCCCACGGTGTTGTGTGCACATGCAGGTATACACCCTTCTCAGTGGCACTGGCCTCATCTGCCTCTTTGTCTCAGAAGCCATTCTGCACACCATCTCTTCTTCCCTCCCTCCTGCCATCCCTACGTTCTTTCCTTCGCTCCATCCCGTCTTCCCACCTCATACCCTCTCTCCCCTTAATACTTCACGCTTGCTGAGATGCTTCTGTAAAGCTGAGCTAAATCACAATATTAATTATTTTCCCCTGCCTAATCACCTTCAGAGGCAGCCCAGGATGTGTTGAGTTACATCGACTGCACAGCCCACGTCTCTTCCACTTGGCCGTTCAGCGTGATCTCCTCGACATGGCCAGCCCACACCGGTCTCCGTGGCCGCCCTCCCCATGGCAGGCAGGGATGGAGGCAGGCTGAGGCACCTGTCCTCTGAGGGCTGCGGAGGCTCTCTCTCCTGCGCTTCTCTGAGGATGTCGCTCTACCCTACTCAAGGAATACTAGACCCCTCCGTCTGCTGAGGTCAGCGTCCCAGAACACGGCTCCAGCTGACGATTGCACTTGGCACCCATATCCTCCGTGGGACAACCTGGTGTCAGCAGTCTCGGAGCAGGGGTCTCCTCTGCACTCTCTTTAATCCAGCAGCACTCCTCAGAGCTCAGGAGCCACTCTGGACTTTTCTGGGCAACATGAGGGCAGCTTTCTCAAAGCCCCTTTACCAGGGCCCAGCAGACAAGTGTGGCGGCGGGGAGCGTGAGGTTGGGGGGTTGGGGGGAGCGCTGGAGAGCACTTCCCCCCACACCAGCCCTGCCACTTTCTCCAGAGGGAGCTTTGCCCACACATCCCCATCGGCGCCCAGCCTTTCTGCTCCACACCCTAGAGGTGCCTGGTGGGCTGAGTTTACAGGCGGGCATTGGCCCCACCCTGGCCAACCCTGAGCAGGGTGGCTCTAGCACACCCCTTCAAAAAGTGGGGTCCTTGTCACTACTGCTGGACTATGCTCTGGGCTCAAGTGAGATTATGGGAGAGCAGGAAGGGTCCTACGTAACATTCTTAAAACAGGTTATACTTAATAAACGCACAGAAAAAACACTAGAGCAATAGTGGCAAGGGTGATTTCTAGGGAGGGAGTGATAAGGGAACAGGGAGATCCCCTGATTTGCTCTCTGCTTCTACATTGTCTGACTTTATCATTTTACAGTGAGAATGCATTTATGCATTGCTTCTCTAGCTGGAAACATGCACTTAAAATTAGTGACTATATGCTAAAGGCAAAAAAACAAACCAAAAAATCACCTACCAAATGTTGAAGTTTCCAGTCACTTATAATCTCATTATCCTAACAGAAATGCTGTTTGGCTTTTCCATGTGCACACATTTTTTATTCACTTGCACATTTTTACTGCAATGAAACCACAGAGCACACAATATTCTTCACCATCAGGGGCTTATCAGAGTGGCAGTCAAGCTCGAAACTCTAGCCCCAGTGCCTTGGAGAGTCTGTAAGCCATGAGCTGGCCCAGGGTCTCCCTCGCCTGGCCTGGTGGCTCAGAGGTCAGGGGCACCTGGAGGGTACGATGCTGCACCTGTCTGCAGAGGGCCTATTGACTATTCTGACTGCCTTATTATTTGCTGCTCTGAATTTCCTATTCATGGAAGAAATCAGCCAGCCCTAACTGGAAAACAGACAGAGGTACTCGTGACTCTTTCTCAGAAAGGAAGTCTGGAATAATAAAGGCAGGCAAGCTCTTTTTAACAAGCCTGTGATGAACCACATTCTACAATATTTTGAGGCATATTAGAGCGGCCTTTTAGTGTAGAATACCACATTTCAGGAGGAAAACTTAAGCACAAATAATCCATATTAAATTGACCCTATTTTAGAAATTCAGATCTCATTTTTTTTAAACTCAGGCAGACCATGATTACAATGGCACTGGGGACATAATTCCATGAGTTAACTTTAGTTTTTAATATCAAACCTTTTGCTGACTATGAAACCACAAAAGTCTAGTGGGCATTTTAAAATCCAAATGACTTTTCTTTCCATTTTTGCAACACTGTTCAGTAGAGTTCTCGCTAGGCAGCATTCATTTTTCTGCTTCTAAAACGAGCTCATACGCACCAGGAGAATGTGACCATCAAAAAGAAAGAAAAACAAAAGAGAGGAAAGTCTCATCAGAAGAGTCTGTGTTTGGTGAGGTCACTCTGAGAGGAGGTTTGGGGCTGATTTGATATTCAATCAGTTACCCTGGGCCCCTTTCCTTGCACGTGGTTTGAATAGCAAGAGACACAGCACAGAAGACACGCCCTTGCATATCTGTTTTTAAAGCTATAATGTTCTGCTTATATCATTTTTCAATTATATATCTTGTAGAAAAAAAAAAAAAAAGTTGTGGTCCTGTCAGAGGTCATGGTGTAGCAGGAGAGAAGAAAAGTTGTGGAAATTTCCCAGGGCCCTCGTCCTTCCCACACAGCAGCAAAGCAAACACAGAGGAAAAAGGAAACTAGTCCAAGTGAGGAAAGCTGCTGAGAGAATCTGCTCTTGCCTGGAAAAGGCAAGTGGCAGAGACTTGGAAAAAAGATTAGACTTTCTATATTGATAGAAAGTTATAAATTAGGCTCCTTGCAGGAGGTAAAAAGAAAGAAAACATGCAGGAATTTCACATAAGTACTATTATACTCTGAGCATTATGCTACGAGCTACATATGCCTCTTTTGAAATTTTTACAGCAAACTGGATATGGTTAGATAGCATTATCCCTTCATTATGGAAGAGAAGACTAAGGCTCAAATAATTGCTCTAGACAGATTCTCTAGAAGTTTACTAAAGCAGTTAGGCATTAAAGTACTGGGATTTCCTTCAATACTTAAAATGTCTTATTTGATTTCTAGTTTCATATCTTTGTGGTCAGAAAAGATCCTTGATATGATTCTAATACTCTTAAATTTGTTAAAACTGGTTTGGTGACCTAATATGTGATCTGTCCTGGAGAATGTTCCCTGTGTACTTGGGAAGAATGTTGCTCCTGGGTTGAATGATCTGGATGTGTCGCTAGGTCCATTTGGTCCACAGTGGTTTTTGAGTCTCCTGTTGCTTTCTGGATTTTCTGCCTGGATGTTCCATCTATTATTGAAAATGGAGTATTAACGTTTCCTACTATTAAGTATTGCTGTGTCTCCCTTCAGTTCTGTCAATGCTTACTTTATATATTTAGGTGCTCTAATGTTGGGTGCATATATAATTGTTATATATTTTGGGTGGATTGACCCTTTCATCATTATATAGCATCCTTCTTTGTCTCTTGTGACAGTTTTTTACTCAAAGCCTATCTTGTCTGATATAACTATAGCCACCCTTTTCTGGTTTAGTTACCATTTGCACAGAATATCTTTTTCTATCCTTTTACTTTCAGCCTATATGTGTCCTTAAATTCAAAGTGAATCTCTTATAGACAACACCTTGCTGGATCTTGCTTTTTTGAATCCATTCATCCACTTTATGTCTTTTGATTGGGGAATTTAAACCATTTACATTTAAAGTAATTACTGATAGGGAAGGATTTACTATTGCCACTTTGTTCACTGTTTTCTGTTTGTCTTATAGCTTTTTTGTCCCTCTTTTTCTCTCTTGCCATCTTGCCTTGTGTTTCCTTGTGCTTTTGTTTATACTGATAATGCTTTGAATAAATTCTAGAGACCTGCTGTAAAGAATTATATCTATAGATGACAATACTGTATTGTACACTCAAAAATCTAAGAGGGTAGATCTCATGTTAAAAGTTCTTACCATAACAAAAATGTGTCTTTAGTGAAAGAAAGGGTTAAAGTAGAGTTAGGGTGAGCATGACTGAAAGCAGAGTTCTCTCAAAGAGGTTTTTTAATGTGTCTGATCCCTACATGCTCAATTCCATTAAAGGAAATGTTTCCCTAAAACAACCGGGCCCTCCACATGCTGAGAGGGGCGTAGGTGAACTCTGCACTCTGCAAACCTCCCTGCCAGGCTACCTTCTGTTCTCTCAGGCTTCTGTCCAGACTGATCAGTCCTGGACAGGGGAGAAAGTGGTATGCCCGAGACTACCATCATACTTCACCTCCCTCCCCTGACCACAGTTGGCCCTCTGGGCATTCCCCTTCGGAATATGGGCCCTGGCTTCCAGCAAGGGCACTCTCTTGCCCAACACCATAGTGCAAGCTTCCCAAGCAGCCTGTGAAGACCTCCTGGTGCTGCAGTCCAAGTGCATGGAATTGATAGGAAGAGGCACCCAGAGGCTCGTGCCTACCTGTCCCAACTCCCAAGGAGGGCTCCTTTAGCTGTCTCTGAGTGTTATTCAAATGAAATTCCAAGGTCAAATAAATTTGAGAACACCGACTAAAGAGCAACTCAGGTTACTCGGGTAATTAATTAAAGGGCTCCTTAGAGTCTAATATTCTGATGTGCACTGTGGTTCTCCAAGGATTGGATATATTATGCAGTGTTTTCAGAATGAGTTTGACCTGGAAACCCTCTTGCTTGAATGACTTTAAACAACCAGTGTTCTGAGGCGATATCCTTTGAAGAGGAATGGGAGAGAAACAAGGTTGTAGGACCAAGAATTAGGAAAATATCAACCATCGAAAATGATTTCAGCTACTTTAGATTTTTTAATGGAAAATAAAAATCCATGGTTCATATTTGTATCTCTCCACGAAATTATGAGGAAAAAAATCCCTAAGCTCTGACCTAATTCAGAATTATTCTCACACTATATAAAAGTACCTTGTCGGTTTCATTCTAAGCTGAGGGTCTCTTCTCATAAACTTCACTCAAGAAATACCTGATTTTGTCCATCAAATGCATCATTTTACTAAGGCTCTAAGCTCACTGGACATCTCCAGGATTAGGGTCTGCTGCCTAAGAAGGCATCCCACTGTCAGTGCCTACGGTTCATCGTCCTCCCTTGTGTGGGCTCAGTCACCCCACTTATACTCACAGATCCCATCTCTATTCCCTGCAGCAATGTGGAAACATCCTATCTCTTCTTGGGTGTTGGAAGGCAGCTATCAAGCCTCCCTTGTATTCTTTTTCAGGTCCAGCACACCCAGTTCCTACCACTCTTTCTCAGATGGAAGGGATGTTTAAATCATTGGCAGCTCCCATCCTCTGAGTAAGAGCTAGTTTCTCAGCATCCATCCCACCTCACATATTCAAAGCAAACCATCCCAGCACCACACAGCAGGGTGGACACTGCGGTTGGGGGGGTATCTCACTATCGCTTAGTCACTCATTGGATGAAATAATTTTTTCCCAGCACCTTATCATCGATTAATACTGACTTCCTGAGATCTTTAAATCTCAACAGGTTAAACCAAGATCCTTCAATCTTTTTATTTCTTTTGTGTACTTTAATAACTGCTTCATCCTTTCTTATATATCTTATATATTAGAATCATTTATTAAAATCATTTTACTCTCTGATATGGTATTTACTCTCTGGTGTATTTTGAGAGAGTAAAGCCATATTAGAGTAAAATGATTTTGAAAGCCTTAAAGGTAACTTACATATTGACATTAAAATTATAATAAAGTTTTAGAATTTTAAAATGAGAAAGAATCTTGAAAGCAATCTCATCGAAACCTTCATTTTACACAGAGGAAACTGAGATCTGAGGAGTCAAGCAATCTGCCAGAGTTAACTCCTTTATTATATGTTTTTAAGCATCTACAATGTTCCAGGCACCATTCTTGTGCTAGAGATATGCTGTGGAAAAAACACACAAAATTATTTGTTCTATTGAAACTTACATTTTATTTTGAAGAACTGGAAAATGAACCCAATCCTTCTCTTGCTGTCTCTGTCTTTCCTTTTTTGCTCTCCAATATCATGATAGTCTTTTTAAATTTTCATATGTATATAATAGCCAAGACTGATGAAAGATTTATATTTACAATAAAGCTACATTTGTAAAGCAACTAAAGCTACTAAGTTTGTTTCTGGAGGAACCCAGTCCCAGATAGAGCAACCTCAAATGAAATGGAATCCAAGAAAAAAAGATGTTTCACTTTCCAGATTCTATGCCTCCGTGACAAAACACAGTACAGCTGTCTAAAGAGAAACGAATGTGGAGTGTCTCCCAACAGAACTTCACTGAGGGTGTGTTCTAATGCAAGATGAGGGAAAATTCTATCACAAATTTCATTTTGTACTTTGTTGGCAAAATTGAAAACCCACAGCAAAAATGTCAACTCCATAAAAGGTGACATTTCTAAGAATAACAATCCTTGAACATTTTTTGCTTATTTTACTGGCAGTCATCTCTTTTATCTAATTGACAAAGAATGCCCCCTCAAAATTGATTTTTCAGAACTGTGCTATGTGTATCTTGAAGGGTCATGCCTCAGCAGAGTGGGCCCTGGAGGGAAGCTGCTCCTTAATGCCCTCATAGCACTAATGCGACATCTTTCTCTCTTCCAGTTCATTCTCTTCCCACCCTGATTCTTTGGAGGAGACAATGGGTGTCCCACCTTTGAAGGCCTTTAATTTTTTTGCTCATTTAATAAAATACATTGAAAGCCTACTATCCCCATAGGGGCTATAAAGTAAATAAGACAATTCTTGCCTTCATTAGCTCATAAATTTGCAGAGCAGACAGACCCATAAACAGCTTCATTAACATAATGTCACGTGTGGGATTCCAACTAGTCCTTGTTTATTAAATCATTTATCCAACATCTATTACACTGGACTCTGAAATAGGGCTATGGGTTTATAGGAAAATGCACAAGGTGTTCCAAATAGCATGAGGCACAGGTAATCATGTGCCTAAATGGACCAGGAAGACAGCACAGCCCATTGTGATAATCTATGACTATTTCATTAAGAAGACATTGTTCAAACTGCACCTTAAATAATAAGCTCGTTAGCAGCGTCCAGGCCCTGGGTGGGGGGATTCTGGGTAAGTGAGCAGAGGACCCCAAGCATGAAAGTGAAAGTCGCTCTTGAAGCGCCTGTGAAGGTGAATTACTGGAACATTATAGGGAAAGAGAAAAAGACCAGGTCAGCTTTTAGAATGTGTTTCTCCACACCTTACACTTTGATTTAGTGAATGTACCAAAGTGACTCCTATCTTGCTAATTCAAATTCCCATTCAGGGCTTCCAACCAGAAGGAAGCTGGCAAGAGTATCACTACCAATCTTGTAATAAAAAAAAGTCCACACAAACTGCAAATTAAAAACTTTTCTTGAATGCATCATGGAGGTGAGGTGTTGATGCAACTGATTAACCTGAAATATGAAGAAAGGGAGGCACCTGCAAGGAAAAATGGGATGTGAGCAGCTGCTAGCCGGGGCAGATACATGCCAGATACCCCAGACACCACTATGAAGAGTTTGGCCAGAAGCTTCTCACAAATTGGCAAAGGCTAGATGTGAACTAGCAAGAGAAGAGAGCAATCCTGAAGCTTCAAGTAAAAGAAGAATTTACACTCCCTTGCACCCTCTCAGCATGAACCTCACTGAGTGCTCACTGAAGACGAGCAAGAGATTGCATTTCTGAGAAAACATCCTTGTGGCTCAGGCCTGGCAAGGGGTCAGCATGTGCTGTCAGAAAGCATGAAGCCAGGCCTGGATCACTTTCCAGGACGTCCTTATGGGAGGACAGCAAGCACTCTACACCCAGGGTGCTGATGAAAACCCACTGCCTCCAGGGGAAGGCACAGCAACAAGGCCTTAAAGCAGGGGAGGAGAGGCAAGAAGCAAGGCTGAATAGCACTGAAAGCCACACAGTCAAGACACAGGGACACGACACCTGCCTAAGGCTGAAGGTTAACCAGAATAGCAGAGGACAGCACCGGCCACAGTCCCACCAGGTGAACAAGTGTCGAGCAACAAGTAACAGCATGTAGTAATTACTTTAGGGTGAACGGCAGAAGCACAGAGGAAGGCTGTCTCTGCAAATCAGTTCAAAGAAAACACCTAAAAGTGAGGACAGAAAACACATTGGTAAAAATGCTCAGGCAAACCAGTTCCACCCTGAACGCAAGGTACCACGAGAGGAATCTGAAGGTTAGGGTGCATTGAGGGTAACCATAGCAACAACAAACCATGAACCAAGTCCTCCTGGCTAGCCTGAATCAAAACCCCACCTTAAAGGCCTAATGGAAGGAAAAGTATTCATTTCCAGGCACAAATGAATATTTGCCTTTGTACTATCTACCTTGGAACAAAAATTTTGTGACACATAAATAAGCTAGGGAAAAAGAACCTCTCAAGAGATAATGCAACCGATGAAACCAGACTCAGGTATGACACTTTCAGATCAGAAATTTTAAATAACGGACATTAATATGTTTAAAAGCCTAATGGAAAATGTGGACACCATACAAAATCAAATGAGTATTTTGAGCAGAGAGATGGGAAGAACAAAACATCAAATGAAATGCCATATTAACATATTAACATAACAATAAACCATATTAACAAAAAGAATGCTTTTGACCGGCTCACCATAGGCCTAACACATCTTAGAAAGTAATTAGTGAACTTGAAAATAGAACAATAAAAATCACCCAAACTGAAACATGAACAGAAAAAAACAACCAGCAGAGCATCCATGAATTGTGGTATAACATCAAAACGTCCAACATGTGTATCAGAATCTAAGAAGCAGAAAGAGAGAGAGAGAGAGAGAGAGAGAGAGAGAAAGAAATGGGCAGAAAAAATAGCCAAGAATTTGTCAAAATTAATGATATCAAACCACAAATCTAAACAGCACAGAAAACATCAAGCAGAATAAACGCAAACAAGCAAACAAATCAAAACCATACCAAGGTATGCCATATACAAACTTCTGAAAACCAAAGACAGAAAAAATAACGACATGACATACAGAAGAACACAGATGATAATTATGGAAAACTTGTCAGACTATGCAAGCCAGGAGGTGCTAGGGTGACACCTTTGGAGTATTTGAAAAAAAATATGTCAACACAAAATTCTATGCACAGCAAAAATATACATTTCAAAAATGAAGCAGACGCAGAAATTCCATTCCTAGGTATGTACGCAAAAGAACTGAAAACAGGTACATAAACAAATTCATGTACACACATGTTCATAGCAACACTATTTACAATAGCAAAAAGGCAGAAACAGCCCAAATATTCATCAATATATGAACGAATCAACAAAAGCTAGTATATCTATGCAAGGGAATATTATTCTGCCATTTATTCAAAGAAGATCTGCAAATAGCCAACATTAAAGATACTCAATATTACTAATCATTAGGGAAATTCAAATCAAAACCACAATGAGATACCACTTTACACCCATCAGATTATCTATTTAAAAAAAAAAAGAAGAAAAGAAGTATTGAAGAGGATGTGGGAAAATTTCAATGCTTGTGCACAGCTAGGGGGAATGTAATATTGTGCGGCCACTATGGAAGAGAGTATGGCAGTGCCTCAAAACACTGAGCAGGAAATCCTATATGTTCCCACAATCCCACTTCTGGGTATACCCCAGTGAAATGAAAGCAGGAACTTGAACAGATCATTGTACACCCATGTTCCTTATGGCATTACTCATAATAGCCAAAAGGTGGAAGCAACTCAAGTGTCCATTGATGAATGAATAAACAAACTGTGGTATAAACATACAATGGAATATTTTCCTGCCATAAAAAAGATGAAGTACTGATACCTGCTACAGTGTGAATGCACCTCAAAAGCATTATGCTAAGTGAAAGAAGCCCAACACCAAAGGTCATATATTATATGATTCTATTTATTTGAAATATCTGGAATAGGGAAATCCATAAATACAGATATACATCTAACTTTATCTTCATGTATGTTGAAATCCAGTTGTTCCAGCACCGTTTGTTTAAATGACTATCCTTTTCCAATTGAATTACCTTTGTAGTTGCCAGGAACACATTTGCCTCTATTACTGTAGCTTCATAGTATGTTTTTAAATGGGAAAGTGTAAGCCCTACAACTTTGTTCTTCTTCAAGATGTTTGAGCTATTCTGTGTCCTTTGAATATCCACTTAAATTTTAGAATCGTGTTGTTAATTTCTGAGGGGGAAAAAAGCCTGCTGGGTGTTGATAGGAACTGCACTGACTCTACAGCTCAGCTTGAGAAGACTTATCATCTAAATACTGAGTCTTGCATATGAACTGAGTCTTGAATATGAACATCTTTCCATTAGTTGAGTCTTTCTTAAATTACTCTCAGCAACGCCATGTTGTTTGCAGTGTACATGTCTTGCACTTCTTTTGCTAAAATTCATCCTGTTTTATTCTTTTTGATACTATTGAATAGAATTGTTTTCTTAATTTCACTTTTAGATTATTGTTATTGTTGCTGTTAATATACAGCAATACAGTAGAATTTTGTATATTGATCTTGTACCCTGAAAACTTGCTGAATGTATTCATTCTTATAAATTTTCTACAGAATTTTTCATGGGTTCCATAGAATTTTCTATATACAGGATTCTGTCATTTGTAAATAAAAGCCATTTTACTTTTTCCTTTCCATAACATTCCTTGAATGTCTTTATTTCTTTTTCTTATATGATTAAACTTGCCAGAACCATGAGCACAATATTGAATCAAAGTGGCAAGTTTCAATCCGAGGGAAAACATTCATTCTCTCACCATTAGGTATGATACTAGCTTCAGAATCTTTTGTAGATAGCCTTTACCAGGCTGGGGATGTTCCCTTCTATTTCTACTGTTTCAAGACTTTTAATCACGAATGGGTGTTGGATTTTGTCAAATGCTTTTTCTGTTCCTGTTGAGATAATTATGTGGGAGTTCTTTGCCATTTATGCTATTAAAAGGAATAATTAGGCTAATTGATTTCTGAATGTTAAAGCAAATCTTGCATTACCGTTAAAAATCTCACTTGGACATGATAGTAATCCTTTCATATATTGCTGGACTTGACTTGTTAATATTTTGTTGAGAATTTCTGCATCTACATTCCTAAAATAGTCATCTGCAGTTTTATTTTCATGTAATAGCCTTGCCTGCCTTTGGCATTAGAACAGTACTAAAAAATCTGGAAGAGCTTTTGAAGTAGTGGTATATTTTTCTAAATTTCAGTGTCTGATAGAATTCAACAGTGAAGTCATTTAGGCCTTAGTTTTTCCTTATAAGTTTTTTAATTACAAATTTAATCTGTTTACTTCTTATAAGACTCTTCCTATTTTCTAGTTCTCATAGGTCCTGTTTGGCAAATTGTGACTTTCTACACATGTATCCATTTTATCTAAGTTGTCTTATTTGTTAGCGTAACATTGTTCAGAGCATTCTTTTATAATACTTATAACTTTTGAAAGGCTGGTAGTAATGTCTCATCTTTCATTTCTGATTTTGGCAATTAGGGTGTTCTTTTTCCTTTATTAGTCTCATGAAAAGTTTGTCAATTTTGCCAAGAATTTTTAAAGAATCAATTTGGCTTTCATTGATTTTCTCTACTATTTTCAATAGTATATTTTCCCTATTATGTTTATTATTTTCTTCCTTCCAAATGACTTTAATTTAGTTTGCTCTTCTTTTTGTACTTCCTTATGGTGAAAGTTTAGGTTAATATTCTCAGATTTTTCTTCTTTTCTGTCATAGTCCTTCAACTCCATAAATTTCCTTCTAAACACTGCTTGAGTTATATCTCATATATTTAATAGATTATGCTTTTATTTTAATTTTGCTCAAAATGTTTTCTTTCTTTGTGTTTTCTCTCTTGATTCATAGGTTATTTAGAAGTGAGCTGTCTAGACTTATGGGATGCAAGATGGCCGAATAGGAACAGCTCCAGTCTACAGCTCCCAGCATCAGCGATGCAGAAGACGGGTGATTTCTGCATTTCCATCTGAGGTACAGGGTTCATCTCACTAGGGAGTGCCAGACAGTGGGCACAGGACAGTGGGTGCAGCGCACCTTGTGCAAGCTGAAGCAGGGCGAGGCATTGCCTCCCTCGGGAAGTGCAAGGGGTCAGGGAGATCCCTTTCCTAGTCAAAAAAAGGGGTGACAGATGGCACCTGGAAAATCGGGTCACTCCCACCCTAATACTGCGCTTTTCCGACGGGCTTAAAAAACGGCAGACCAGGAGATTATATCCCGCACCTGGCTCAGAGGGTCCTACGCCCACGAAGTCTCGCTGATTGCTAGCACAGCAGTCTGAGATCAAATTGCAAGGCAGCAGCGAGGCTGGGGGAGGGGCGCCCACCATTGCCCAGGCTTGCTTAGGTAAACAAAGCAGCTGGGAAACTCAAACTGGGTGGAGCCCACCACAGCTCAAGGAGGCCTGCCTGCCTCTGTAGGCTCCACCTCTGGAGGCAGGGCACAGACAAACAAAAAGACAGCAGTAACCTCTGCAGACTTAAATGTCCCTGTCTGACAGCTTTGAAGAGAGCAGTGGTTCTCCCAGCACACAGCTGGAGATCTGAGAACGGGCAGACTGCCTCCTCAAGTGGGTCGCTGACCTCTGACCCCCGAGCAGCCTAACTGGGAGGCAACCCCCAGCAGGGGCAGACTGACACCTCACACAGCCGGGTACTCCAACAGACCTGCAGCTGAGGGTCCTGTCTGTTAGAAGAAAAACTAACAAACAGAAAGGACATCCACACCAAAAACCCATCTGTACATCACCATCATCAAAGACCAAAAGTAGATAAAACCACAAAGATGGGGAAAAAACAGAGCAGAAAAACTGGAAACTCTAAAAAGCAGAGCACCTCTCCTCCTCCAAAGGAACACAGCTCCTCACCAGCAACGGAACAAAGCTGGACGGAGAATGACTTTGACGAGTTGAGAGAAGAAGGCTTCAGACGATCAAACTACTCCGAGCTACAGGAGGAAATTCAAACCACAGGCAAAGAAGTTGAAAACTTTGAAAAAACTTTAGGCGAATGTATAACTAGAATAACCAATACAGAGAAGTGCTGAAAGGAGCTGATGGAGCTGAAAGCCAAGGCTCGAGAACTACGTGAAGAATGCAGAAGCCTCAGGAGCCGATGCGATCAAATGGAAGAAAAGGTATCAGTGATGGAAGATGAAATGAATGAAATGAAGCGAGAAGGGAAGTATAGAGAAAAAAGGATAAAAAGAAATGAACAAAGCCTCCAAGAAGTATGGGACTATGTGAAAAGACCAAATCTACATCTGATTGGTGTACCTGAAAGTGACGGGGAGAATGGAACCAAATTGGAAAACACTCTGCAGGATATTATCCAGGAGAACTTCCCCAACCCAGCAAGGCAGGCCAACATTCAGATTCAGGAAATACAGAGAATGCCACAAAGATACTCCTCGAGAACAGCAACTCCAAGACACATAATTGTCAGATTCACCAAAGTTGAAATGAAAGAAAAAATGTTAAGGGCAGCCAGAGAGAAAGGTCGGGTTACCCACAAAGGGAAGCCCATCAGACTAACAGCGGATCTCTCGGCAGAAACTCTACAAGCCAGAAGAGAGTGGGGGCCAATATTCAACATTCTTAAAGAAAACAATTTTCAACCCAGAATTTCATATCCAGCCAAACTAAGCTTCATAAGTGAAGGAGAAATAAAATACTTTACAGACAAGCAAATGCTGAGAGATTTTGTCAAAACCAGGCCTGCCCTGAAAGAGCTCCTGAAGGAAGCACTAAACATGGAAAGGCACAACCAGTACCAGCCGCTGCAAAGTCAGGCCAAAATGTAAAGACCATCGAGACTAGGAAGAGATTGCATCAACTAACAAGCAAAATAACCAGCTAACATCATAATGACAGGATCAAATTCACACATAACAATATTAACTTTAAATGTAAATGGACTAAATGCTCCAATTAAAAGACACAGACTGGCAAATTGGATAAAGAGTCAAGACCTATCAGTGTGCTGTATTCAGGAAACCCATCTCACGTGCAGAGACACACATAGGCTCAAAATAAAAGGATGGAGGAAGATCTACCAAGCAAATGGAAAGCAAAAAAAGGCAGGGGTTGCAATCCTAGTCTCTGATAAAATAGACTTGAAACCAACAAAGATCAAAAGAGACAAAGAAGGCCATTACATAATGGTAAAGGGATCAATTCAACAAGAAGAGCTAACTATCCTAAATATATATGCACCCAATACAGGAGCACCCAGATTCATAAAGCAAGTCCTGAGTGACCTACACAGAGACTTAGACTCCCACACATGAATAATGGGAGACTTTAACACCCCACTGTCAATATTAGACAGATCAACGAGACAGAAAGTCAACAAGGATACCCAGGAACTGAACTCAGCTCTGCACCAAACGGACCTAATAGACATCTACAGAACTCTCCACCCCAAATCAACAGAATATACATTTTTTTCAGCACCACACCACACCTATTCCAAAATTGACCACATACTTGGAAGTAAAGCTCTCCTCAGCAAATGTAAAAGATCAGAAATTATAACAAACTGTCTCTCAGAACACAGTGCAATCAAACTAGAACTCAGGATTAAGAAACTCACCAAAACTGCTCAACTACATGGAAACTGAACAACCTGCTCCTGAATGACTACTGGGTACATAACGAAATGAAGGCAGAAATAAAGATGTTCTTTGAAACCAATGAGAACAAAGACACAACATGCCAGAATCTCTGGGACGCATTCAAAGCAGTGTGTAGAGGGAAATTTATAGCACTAAATACCCACAAGAGAAAGCAGGAAAGATCCAAAATTGACACCCTAACATCACAATTAAAAGAACTAGAAAAGCAAGAGCAAACACATTCAAAAGCTAGCAGAAGACAAGAAATAACTAAAATCAGAGCAGAACTGAAGGAAACAGAGACACAAAAAACCCTTCAAAAAATTAACAAATCCAGGAGCTGGTTTTTTGAAAGGATCAACAAAATTGATAGACTGCTGGCAAGACTAATAAAGAAGAAAAGAGAGAAGAATCAAATAGATGCAATAAAAAATGATAAAGGGGATATCACCACCAATCCCACAGAAATACAAACTACCATCAGAGAATACTACAAACACTGCTATGCAAATAAACTAGAAAATCTAGAAGAAATGGATAAATTCCTCGACACATACACCCTCCCAAGACTAAACCAGGAAGAAGTTGAATCTCTGAATAGACCAATAACAGGATCTGAAATTGTGGCAATAATGAATAGCTTACCAACCAAAAAGAGTCCAGGACCAGATGGATTCACAGCCAAATTCTACCAGAGGTACAAGGAGGAGCTGGTACCATTCCTTCTGAAACTATTCCAATCAATAGAAAAACAGGGAATCCTCCATAACTCATTTTATGAGGCCAGCATCATCCTGATACCAAAGCCAGGCAGAGACACAACCAAAAAAGAGAATTTTAGACCAATATCCTTGATGAACATTGATGCAAAAATCCTCAGTAAAATACTGGCAAATCGAATCCAGCAGCACATCAAAAAGCTTATCCACCATGATCAAGTGGGCTTCATCCCTGGGATGCAAGGCTGGTTCAATATATGCAAATCAATAAATGTAATCCAGCATATAAACAGAACCAAAGACAAAAACCACATGATTATCTCAATAGATGCAGAAAAAGGCCTTTGACAAAATTCAACAACCCTTCATGCTAAAAACTCTCAATAAATTAGGTACTGATGGGACATATCTCAAAATAATAAGAGCTATCTATGACAAACCCACAGCCAATATCATACTGAATGGGCAAAAACTGGAAGCATTCCCTTTGAAAACTGGCACAAGACAGGGATGCCCTCTCTCACCACTCCTATTCAACATAGTGTTGGAAGTTCTGGCCAGGGCAATTAGGCAGGAGAAGGAAATTAAGGGTATTCAATTAGGAAAAGAGGAAGTCAAATTGACCCTGTTTGCAGATGACATGATTGTATATCTAGAAAACCCCATTGTCTCAGCCCAAAATCTCCTTAAGCTGATCAGCAACTTCAGCAAAGTCTCAGGATACAAAATCAATGCACAAAAATCACAAGCATTCTTATACACCAATAACAGACAAACAGAGAGCCAAATCATGAGTGAACTCCCATTCACAATTGCTTCAAAGAGAATAAAATACCTAGGAATCCAACTCACAAGGGACGTGAAGGACCTCTTCAAGGAGAACTACAAACCACTGCTCAATGAAATAAAAGAGGATACAAACAAATGGAAGAACATTCCATGCTCATGGGTAGGAAGAATCAATATCGTGAAAATGGCCATACTTCCCAAGGTAATTTATAGATTCAATGCCATCCCCATCAAGCTACCAATGACTTTCTTCCCAGAATTGGAAAAAACTACTTTAAAGTTCATATGGAACCAAAAAAGAGCCCACATCGCCAAGTCAATCCTAAGCCAAAAGAACAAAGCTGGAGGCATCATGCTACCTGACTTCAAACTATACTACAAGGCTACAGTAACCAAAACAGCATGGTACTGGTACCAAAACAGAGATATAGATCAATGGAACAGAACAGAGCCCTCAGAAATAACGCCGCATATCTACAACTATCTGATCTTTGACAAACCTGAGAAAAATAAGCAAGGGGGAAAGGATTCCCTATTTAATAAATGGTGCTGGGAAAACTGGCTAGCCATTTGTAGAAAGCTGAAACTGGATCCCTTCCTTACACCTTATACAAAAATCAATTCAAGATGGATTAAAGACTTAAACGTTAGACCTAAAACCATAAAAACCCTAGAAGAACCATTCAGGACATAGGCATGGGCAAGGACTTCATGTCTAAAACACCAAAAGCAATGGCAACAAAAGCCAAAATTGACAAATGGGATCCAATTAAACTAAAGAGCTTCTGCACAGCAAAAGAAACTACCATCAGAGTGAACAGGCAACCTACAAAATGGGAGAAAATTTTTGCAACCTACTCATCTGACAAAGGGCTAATATCCATAATCTACAATGAACTCCAACAAATTTACAAGAAAAAAAAAACAGCCCCATGAAAAAGTGGGCAAAGGACATGAACAGATGCTTCTCAAAAGAAGACATTTATGCAGTCAAAAAACACATGAAAAAATGCTCACCATCACTGGCCATCAGAGAAATGCAAAGCAAAACCACAATGAGATACCATCTCACACCAGTTAGAATGGCAATCATTAAAAAGTCAGGAAACAACAGGTGCTGGAGAGGATGTGGAGAAATAGGAACACTTTTACACTGTTGGTGGGACTGTAAACTAGTTCAACCATTGTGGAAGTCAGTGTGGCGATTCCTCAGGGATCTAGAACTAGAAATACCATTTGACCTAGCCATCCCATTACTGGGTATATACCCAAAGGACTATAAATCATGCTGCTATAAAGACACATGCACACGTATGTTTATTGTGGCACTATTCACAATAGCAAAGACTTGGAACCAACCCAAATGTCCATCAATGATAGACTGGATTAAGAAAATGTGGCACATATACACCATGGAATACTATGCAGCCATAAAAAATGATGAGTTCATGTCCTTTGTAGGGACATGGATGAAATTGGAAATCATCATTCTCAGTAAACTATCGCAAGGACAAAAAACCAAACACTGCATGTTCTCACTCATAGGTGGGAATTGAACAGTGAGAACACATGGACACAGGAAGGGGGACATCACACTCCGGGGACTGTTGTGGGGTGGGGGGAGGGGGAGGGATAGCATTAGGAGATATACCTAATGCTAAATGACGAGTTAATGGGTGCAGCACACCAGCATGGCACATGTATACATGGCACCTGTATACATGGCACAGGTATACATATATCTGCACATTGTACACATGTACCCTAAAACCTAAAGTATAATAATAATAAAATAATAAATAAACAAATAAATAAATAAATAAAAAGAAGTGAGCTGTCTAATTTCCAAATATTTCTGTATTTCCCCAAATCCATTTATGGTTCATTTCTAATTCAATTCTATTGTGGTCAGATGACATACTTTGTATAATTTCAGTCTTTGTAAATGTATCAGCACTTGATTTATGGCCCAGCTTACGGTCTATCCTGAAGGGTGTTCTTTGTAAGCTTGAAAAAACAATGTGTATTCTGCCTTTGTTGGGTTGAGTATTCTGTAGGTATTAGGTCAAGTAATTGCCAGTATTACTCAAATTTTCTATAGCCTTGCTAATTTTTCTGTCTAGTTGTTATATCCATTATTAAGAAGAGGTTATTAAAGTCTCCAATTATTTGTTTTGTTCTTCATACATTTAGGGATTTTGTTCTTAGGTATATGTATATGAACAGTTGTTATATCATCCTGATTTATTGACCCTAATAAAAATGTGCTAGGAGGACATTTGTCTTCTTCTCTAGTAGTATTTTCTGTCTTTAAATCTATTTTGTCTGACATTTGTATAGCCATTTCAGCTTTCTTATGTTTGCACCATTCCATTTATCTTTTTCCTTCCTTTTATTTTGAGGCTATTCATATTTTTAGTCTAAACCTGACTCTAGATGTTAAACCTAAATATGTAAACAGATTAGAGTGAAACCCTTTTTTAAAAATCTAGTTTGTAAATCTATGCAATGTAATTGGAGTCTTTAGTATATTTACATTTAATGTAATTGTTTATGTGGTTGGATTTATATCTGCTATTTTGCTGTTTTCTATGTCTCACATCTTTTTTGTTCCTGTTTCTTTTTACTACTTTTACTTATGTTAAATAGATGTTTTCTGACCTACTATTTTAATTCCTTTGTTGCTATTTTTACTTTGTGTTTTCAACTTGTTTTTAGTAATTGCCATTGAGATTTCAATATACATCCTATTTATTGCAATCTGGCCTAGATTAATAACTAACCTAATTTCATTAAAACCTAGAGATTCTGCTCTAAGGTGGCCCATTCTTTCCCTCCTCCTTTATGCTATTATTTTAATATATATTACATCTCTGTATGTAAAAAGGCCAAAAGCATATTCATGTTATTTTATGTGATTTTATTTTCAATTAGTTAAAAGAAGAAAAGACAAAAATATATTTATTCAGGCTAATCTATATAGCTATGTATAGCTATATAGATGTATATATACCTTTTCCAGTGCTCTTTTTTTTTTTTCTGGGGTTGCGGGTGGATTCAAGTTATTGTCTGTTGTAATTTCCATTCCTTTCTTTAGTATTTCTTTCAAGGTAGGTATGCCAACAATTAATTCTCTGAGTCTTTCTTTTGTTTTGTTTTAAATCTGGCCGTATCTTTTTTTTTCAACATCATTTTGAAAAATAGTTTTTCTATAAATGAAATTCTTTCTTGAGTTTGTATTTTCGTTTCAACACTTTAAATGTCATGCTACTGCTTTTTGGCCTACGCTTGTTTCTGATGAGAGGAGAAGTCAGCTATTATTCTTATTGTATTCTTACATGAGGCTTCATGTAAACAGCAATGAAGAGCCCATGAAAGTCCCCTCTGGCCTCTCAAGTACACATGCAGCCTTGTGCACATACTCAGCCTTCTATGCCCTCAGGGACACAGGGGGGCTTATCAAAGTCTACTCTGGCTGTCACATTCCCTGCATCACCTATTAAATGTCTGGCTAGTCTGATTTTTATTTGATTTTTGGCAAAAGTACAAAAGCAATTTAATGAAAAATTATACTCTTTTCAACAAACGGTACTATAATGAATAGATATCTATATGCAAACAAAAATAAATCTAAACTCAAAATGGATCATAGATTTAGAGGTAAAAGTAAAACTTAGAAAATCTAAGAGAAAATCTTTGTGATCTTGTGCTAGCCAAAAATTTCTTAAATATAATACTAAGGGCATGATCCCCAAAGGGACAAATTCATCAACTGAACTTTATCAGAGCTTAAAACTTTGTCTGAGAACTATACTATTAGAAAAATGAAGAGATGAGACTCAGGAAAATTTTTCAAATCAAAGATGACAAAGGACTTAATATTCTGAAAATATGAAAACTTCACAAAGCTCAACAATAAGAAAATAATCCAATTTGAAAAGGGCAAAAGACCTTAACAGACAGTTCACCAAAGAACATAAATACATGTACAACATCATTAATTATTAGTAAAATATAAATCAAAATCACAATGAGATACCACTGCACACATATTAGAATGGTTTAAAATCAAATCTGACAGAACCAAGTGTTGATTAGACAGTAGAAAAACGAACTTCATACATTACTGGAAGATTGAGAATGATATAGCAACTATGGAAAATTAAGCATAGCAAACTGTCTGGCCTCACAGCCCCATTGCTAGGTGTTTTTGTGAAAGAAATGAAAACATATATCCACACAAAGACCTCTGGGCACAATGTGGTCCATCTATGCAATAAAATACTACTCAGCAATAAAAAGACAAACTGCTGATGCATACAAAAACATGATTGGATATCCAAAACATTACGGTAAATGGAGGAAACTGGATTCCATTTTTATGAGATTCTTGAAAAGACAAAACTATAGAGACAAAAATAAGACAAATTCTTGCCAGGGGCTGAAAGTGGAAAGAAGAGATTGAATGTAAAGGGGTACCAGAAAACTTCTGGGTGTGATGGAAATATTCTATGTCTCAGTTGAGGTGGTGGTTACATGACTGTGTATATTTGCCAAAACTGATTAAACTATACACCTCAAATGGTAAAATTTACTATATTCAATTATACCTCAATTACCCTGAATTTTTTTTTTTTTTTTTTTTGAGACAGGGCAACTTGTTCTGTTGCCCAGGCTGGAGTGGGTGGCACAATCATAGCTCACTGCAGCCTCCAACTGTTGAGCCCAAGTGATCCTCCCATGCCAATCTCCTGCATAGCTGGGACTACAGGCGTGTGCCACCATGCCCAGCTAAGTTTTTCATTTTTTGTTGAGATAGGGTCTTGCTATGTTACTTGGGCTGGTCTCAAACTCCTGGCCTCAAGCTAACCTCCCGCCTCTGCCTCTCAAAGTGTTGGAATTACAGGCATGAGCCACTGTGCCTGGCCCTGATTTTTTTTTTAATAATGAATTAGGATATGGAATTTTTGTCATCATACCATCAAACTGCATGGAACTTGTTACCAGGCAGCCTTGTTCAAAATATACAAAATGTATGTTCACAAGAAAACATGTCCATGAGTATATGCCCAAAATACACATCATGTATTTGCCCCAAACTGGAGGGAAAACAATTGACTTTCAAATGATGAAAAGACACTCTTAATGAGTAGGATCCTACACAGCTATACAATGGAACAAACTATTGATGTAAGCAGCAACATGGATGAATCTCAAATGCATTTTCGTAAATGAAACAAGCCAGACCCAAAAGGCTATGATTCCATTTACATGAAATTCTGGAGAAGGCAAAGCTGTAGTGGGAGAACAGCTCAGTGGTGGCCAGGGGTTGCTCCGGGGAAGGGTTGTCTACAAAGCAGCAGCATAGAGGAGTGTTTTTCCAGTGATAGACCTGCTGCGTATCTTAGTTGTGCTGCTATATATGTGGCTACGGATTCTTCAACATTCATAGGGCTCTACAGCACATGACTGAATTTTACTGCATGTATAATAAGATGCAAAATATAAACTCTTTAAATTTTGTTTTTTAATATTGTGGATCCTGAGGAGAAGCAGGGAAGATTCAGATGGCCAGTCAGGAGGTGGCCTCAGCAGAGGGACTCTTGAGCAACATGCTAGACACACTACGGGGTTGCTTTGGAAAACACAGAAAGAAAAAGTTAAAGATTCTTTTAGACCTCTGTTTTTCTCCCCAGAGCAGGAAACATTTACCAATGTTTTATGATAGAGTGGAGCTAACTTCCTAATCTGAATGTTTCTCAAGCCCACGATGCCCCCTTTCCCTGTCGCTCCTTTTCTGTTGCGCCTTATGGGCTCTGATGGGCTCCCAAGGAGGGGAGGAGCCCAAGATTGTGTGTCTCCACTTCCCATTGCCTCACAGCCTGCAGTGAGAAGTATTGACGCTTGGTTCATGCATTTCCTCACCATGCATTGAGGGTTCCGTATGGAGTCACAGAGGTACCAATACCCAAAAAGATGCACAATGAACATCGCAGCCTTATATGGGCTTAAAGTAGAGGAGGGACCATCTTCTCCTTTCCTTTTTCTTCTCTTTCTTTCTCTTGCCTGCCTTTCTTCCTTCCTGCCTGCCTTCTTCCTTCCTTCTTGCTTTCTTTCTTTTTTCATTGATCCATGCTTTTTATGCACATGAATGGACCAAGCACTGTGACATTTCTACAGAACCACAGAACAAGCCTGGCCACTGGCCTGCTTGCCCAACCAACTTTCCTTTCCCTACTTCATCCTTTACATGGCAATGGAAATCTAACTGGGTTTTATGGCTAAAAATCATCTAGTGGCTTGGCTTTCAGGCAAAGCTTCTCATCTGCAGAGTCTGCACAGTCCTTCCTGGGTGGCCAGCCCCAAGCAGCCTCACCTCCCACACAAGCCACATGGCCCCCTGCAGCTTCTTCCATCTATGGAGTCCATAACTTCTCGAGACGTGCACCCTCCACAGCCGAGTTAGCATCTGTGGCTTTTCACTCCTCTCCCCAGCATTCCCAGGTGTATCTCAACCACACCACCTAGCACACTGGACTGCGATCACGGCTGTTGCTTGTCTCCCTGTTAGGGCATAAGCTACTGTAGGCCAAAGAAGGGCCTAATTCGTCTCTGAGTCCCGTGACCCAATAAAACTTAGCTGAGTTTCCGTCGACTTGAGACAAGGAGAGTCTGCACCGAGGACCATAAGTGAGGCTAAACAGGAGGGCAGAGGGGAAAAGCAGTGCCCTGTGTGGCCCACCTTGCCCAGAGGTCCCAGATGGGCTTGTGGCCGAGTGCTGGTGTCCAGCACAACTTCAGAGGAGGGGTGGCCAGGGCACTCAGCCATCTGGTGCCTGCAGGTCCAACAGCTCCCGGGCTGTTTACAAAACTGGAAATCTCATGTTTCTAATTGCTGACAATGCTCATTTATCTTTATCCAACCAGCTCTGAAAGAAGAAGAACTGCAATGGAACTAATTGAGTGACCAATGCAGCCACAGATCAATGGGGCTTGGTTACTCAAAGCCGGCATCATCTATTACAGGATGCTTTTTCCAATTGGACCGGAAATGTATCACATATGTAGCTCAGCTAGGTTTCAGAGCTATAAAGCTGATAGCAAGCTAGGTCTGTGCCACCTTTTGCAACCTTATGAGTGTTTGCGAAACTATTACTAGAATCTGAAAAGGATGATGTCTATACTCTTCCAGGATTTTTAACATGCCCACCTGGTAAAACAACGAGCAGGACTTCCACCATTAAAAAAAAAAAATTATTTCAGATGACTCTTAGCTGTACCTTTTCTCCTATCAGGATTTCAGGATTTGGTTTTAAAAATAAAATGGTGATTCTTCAGGTGCTGAATTTATTACTAAAATAATACAAAGCTGTGTTCAGAGTCCTTGCTTTAATCTTCTGTGGGTGGAATCCTAGGATTTGAGAGCTGAAATTGCCTCCGGCACTGTAGCCTTCAGCCTTCCATCCCGCTCACATGCGCATTTATTTATTCTATGAGTTTCACTCAACCTCGGGACCCTGAAGTCTACGGGGTTAAGAACAGAGATAACAGGGTCTCTAGGACCATACTGTGGTGTGCAACGGCCTGCCTGGGGCGACCCTGTGTAGCTGCAGTTCTTCTTCCTCACCCAATGACAGAGCCTTGTCCTTCTTCACAATGCTGGCTTGTGTTGCTAGGGGGCTGGGAGATGGCCCCCCTGGGCTGCGTGAATGCACGTGCCCACCACAGGCTCAGGGCAGATGACACACGGCCACAGCTCCACTGCTACAATGAGGAGGCCCCCATCCCACTAGCCGGCATTTGGTGGGACTGTGTGTCACTGGGGGCTGGGGAGGTGTCAGGGTTCTGCAGGCTTCCTACAGAAAATTCTCTCTAGAGATCTTTTCTTAGTAAGTCACATCTTCAAAGATCCTGCAAACAGGAGGAGAAGATAAGGTGTGCAAAAGCTCCAAGAATGTGTGTGTTCCTGGATCAGCATCTCCGCATCAGGAACCCTCTGAAAACTGCGGACAACTCAGCGCCCCTCATCTTTGAGAGGCGTGGCCAGCAGCTGCTTTGAGTCCTGAGCTGGACCACAGGGACCCTGGTGTGGGTCGTGGGTAAGCACAGATGGCTGCAGGGTGTGGCTCATTGTCCCACAAGCAAGGGACAACACGCACGGAAGAGTGCGCTCAGGAGGACTTGCTGCACCCATTCCAGGAAGAACGGGCCATGGAACTAAAAATTTTGAGGCAGATTTTTACACGCAGCCTTCCCCACTCTGTCAGGAAACAACTTCAAATGAGTCGGGAGTATATCAATACATAAGCAGGACTGTAGCCATGCATATCTTTGGCATTAATTACTGCTAGTGGGCTGAAACCTAAGGGGCCATGACTGCATAAGTCTCCAGTAAATACACATGTGCACATGCTGAATAGTGCAAGAGGTACCTGGATCGCTGTACGTTAGATAAAGGGAAGTGTGTTATAGAGCCAGGAATTTAAAAGAAAAGTATATACATGCATGAAATAGACATTCTCACTCCCAAATGATGGTGTAGAGAAGGGCTTTAAAATGATATGCTGTTCAGGTGCATTCTTGTTGGAATGCCTACACCCTTCTCAAATGCCAATTTTTATGCAGAAGTTCCATGTAAAAGGTCATGTTTTGGAGGATCTATGAAAACAAATGCATTTTTTTTCCTCAGCACAAAGGCAAAGCATAATTTATACTTTTGAATTTTCAATCTCTGGTTCTTTTCAGAATATGTAACTATTAACAGAAAACAATCTGTTCTAGTAGTTCAGATGTCAGATTTAAAAAGACAGCAGGGCAGACCCTCACTATGGCATGGGAAGCAGGTGGGAGATATTGTACAGGGGACAGATTTCCAATTTGTTAATCACCGAGTGGCTTACGTTCGTTCCACTCTAGGGGTGATTGTACCCTAACCTTGCTACAAGACTCTGTCACCTCCCCTTGGAATACCGGTGCCCAGAAAAACCTTCAATTTGGGTGAAAAGAGTTTAAATAAGCACATTTCTGTAGTGTCTGTGCTCCAACCTATACTGAACCCTTATTTAATAAAGTATTTTACATACTTTACACAGACACTGTCATTGTTCAGAGTTGGCCTGGCATTTTCACAGTAACTATTTTGGACATGTTTTTGTGTCTTTCTTTTTGGCTGAATTTTTCAGCCATCGAAAGCTCCTTCCATTTCTCCTCCCACCAAGAGCTTCTCTGTCACAATAAATGGCACCGCTGTTGACCCAGTTTCTCTACCCATAAGCTCAGGAGTCTTCTTGAATGCTCTCTCCCTTCCCCTCCCTTGTCCAACTCACTGATCTTCAGCAGGCAAGTTGGCACTGCATCCAAATGGGCCCTCCACTCTCACGCTCTCTCTCAGCGAATGCTCCGCCACAGACCAGCATCAGCTCTTCAACAACCACCTCTCTGGTTCTCCATATCATTAAGGATCTTTTTGAAACAATTATCAGATCAAGTTTCCAAGACCTGAGAGCAGGGTAGGCTGTCAGAAGTAGAACTCCAAGGGGTGGCACCCTGCCTGGCAGCTTCACCCCATTGGGGAAAGACTCCCCCAACACACACCGCTCTACTCCCCACATGGGTCCAGAGCTGCCTTCTCTCACAGCCACTCTTAGCGGCATGTCTCCATCCACATCGCTGATTGTATGGGAGGAGAAAGCTCCACAAGTTACAGGGTTATATTATGCAGGCATGTTTCACTTGTAAATTTATAACTTAGCAGAATGTACTTAAGTCACTTGAATTTGCCTATTTAAGAAAAAAATCAATAGTTATTCTCAAGCACATTGTTTTTGTGCTTTCAGCAGCATCATAATTGAGTTTGTTAGTGTTTAATGCTTGTACACCACTACCAGCCTGGTTTTGTACTCCCAGAAGGGAAAAGAAAAGGCTCCGGCTGTCCATGGTTCTAGCAGGACTCAGGTTCTGCTGATTCACACATCTACTCTCTGACTGGAGGAACAGGCAGCACTTGCTGTTTTATTTGTTGGAACAACACCAAGTCCTGGACATCCATGCTAATTTATTTTCAACTAAGACATGTGTTTCTAAGACATCTATGAGAGAAAGCACAGTGTGATGGGAAAGGCTTAGACATGGGCAGAGGGAGCTGTGAGGACCCCAGCCCGGCCTCTCGCCACCTGAGGGGCATGAGCGAGCCCCTGTCCCGCGTGGACAGCAGCACCCTCACCTGGCAATGGTCAACAGGATGCCCAGGAGACCTGCAGGAAACAGCACATGCTGGGCACTCAGCATCATGCCAGGCAGGGCAGGTACTCAGTGAGTGCTGGTGTCCACCAGAGAGTGTAATGGGGCTAAGCACAGAGTCTGGGCAGGGCAGGTGCTCAGTGTGTGCTGGTGTCCCCCAACAGGTGTAACAGGTCTAAGCACAGAATCAGGGCAGGGCAGGTGCTCAGCAAGTGCTGGTTTCCTCCAGCAGGTGTAACAGGGCTAAGCACAGAGTCCTGCCAGAGCATAGCCTATCATCGTCCAGAGCACTGCCCTTCCCAACTCCGCCGGGCGCTTCCTGGCCCCACGTTGGAAGCAAACACCATCAGTGGCAACTTGCATGAAAAACTATATGGAAAAATCTGCAGCAAGGACAGACCTGCCTCCCATGCTCCCCCTTTTCCTCATCCAAGGTTTCTCCAGCCCTGCCTACCCACTCCGTGTCCCTCCAATCACAAGCCCTGGGCCTTGGAGCTCTCTGGCAACCCTCTCTGAGAGTAGGGTATTTTTGTCCAGCAGATGGAGAGGATTCTCCCAACCTCACAGGAAGGAGCCAGGGGATCACCCACTTCACACGCAGGTACAGTCACTGTCAGTCATGAGCATTTCCTGGAGTCACAGAACACAGCCTCACTGGGGGCCCCTGCGCTGCTGCCTCCCTTCACCTCTTCACCTCCCTGGTGAAGCGTGGCACCCCCACCTCCTATGAGGAGCAGCTGCTGGTGAGCAGAAAGGCTTTGATCTAAAGGGCTGGCTCTGAAAGGTGGAATTTCAGCCTTTACTGAAGTAAAACGTGGGTCAACAGGAATTGGGCCTCAGACGCTGGACATCAGAGTCCTCAAGAATCCCCTGCAATGCTCCATCTTCTTGCTAGTTTCCTGTGTGTATGGCAATCCCTGGAGGCAAAGGGGGCTGATTTTATAGAGCACAAACCCTACCCTCCAGACACAGAGAAGAAATTTAGAATTGATGTTGGCTGTGCTAGACCTTGACCTTAAGGGAAGGAAAACCAAGGTCTGTGAAACAGTTTATGGGAAGAACAGACCCAGCTCTGTTCTAGTTCATGGGTGGGAGGCGTGTTCAGAAACACAGCAGGCAGAGGCGCCATTCACATTAATGGAGACTATTATCGCTGTGTGGCAGGAGTCTCATAGAAACACCCTGGATGATGGCATTGCAGCTTCAAGTGTCTAGGACAAAAATGAATAGTATAAGTTTAATTTGTTACGTTTAGTCTGTGGACAGGTAGTGTTTAGAATAAGATTACTCTGAAGCTGGATGAAAACGTCTATCAGCAGCAGACAGAAACAGGTTCACTAAGATGCACCCAAGGAGGATGAGCTGCAGAGAGACTGGGGGGCGAGGAGTAACTGGAAACACAGGAGCCCTCCGGGGGCTCCATGTTTCCTGAGGGGCCTGGAGAAGCTGGAGAGGGCTCCCATGTTGGCCACGCTAGAGTCTTTCCTGAGTCCTGGCCCTGGCCTGCCTGCAATGGCTCTGCTGGGAAGCCAGCCAGGAAGCACTCTACCCGGGAGCTGACCCGAGACAGCAGCCTGGCGCCGGGACAGGGAGGGCGTGTGAGCAGCAGGTGTGCAGACACCAGGGTGCGCAGGGTGGGCGAGAGGGTTACGCGTGACATGCCATCGCTAGGCAAGCACTGATAAGCAAAGAGCAAACATTTTGGTTTAAATTATTGATTAGTCAGGTTAAGAAAAGAAGATGAAAATGTCTTTTAAGATGGGAGGTGGGGTCAGAGGGGAGAGCTTGGAGGAAGAGGAAGGGCCAGGCTATGGCCAATCATTTTGCTTCCTCTTCTCAGCTCACAGGAGGCTGACCGGAGCTCTTGTGAGCTGGGTTCTGCCTAAGAGCGGTGGGAATAACAAACATCCAATTTTTTGGTGATACTTTTTCCCCAAAGGTACAAACAAATTCTACCATAGGAGAGGAGTTTTTGAAAAATGTAATATAATTTTACTTTCAATTTTGTTTTATATTTTAACATTTTTTGTATAATGACTTATAATTGTTTATATATGAAAAAGTCTTCATTTGCAGGAGGTCATGACCCAAAGAAAATAACTTCAGAAGACTGAGACGTCCTCCATGAAGGAAGAAGGGGTTATAAAATTATTCTGCTTCCTCGCTCTGACCCTGATGGTCAGGATTTGTCTAAAGTTATGGAAGTCTTCCTGAACTTTTCTGATTAATTTGAAAAAAAAAAACTTTCTGTCATTAAACAAATACACAGAAAACACAAGGCCCATTGAAGATGCCCGTTAATTAATTATTACACAAACAGTGGGTGTGGGATTTGGAAGCTGATTCCAACATTCAAAATAACACGCCAGGTAACTACATTTTGTGCCCTTCTTTAGAAGTGTTCTGGGTTTTTGGATTTACAAAGCATTTAACAAAGTTAGGCTAGTAAGTACAGAGACACAATGTAGCCATGTAATAGCTTGATTTGAAAAGGCTGCAGCCTTAAAGAATTCCATTTAGAATATGGTTTCCTTGAGCACAACCCAGATGGGCTGTTAAATAAAGAGAGAAACCAGCTGCACATTGACAGATCTGCATCACAATTGGATCTTAAGAAAGCCAAACAATGTTTTTCATTAAACAAGAGAGCTCTTAATAAGTAGCTTTTAAAAACATGATTATTCTCATTATTCAACAGAATGGAAGCCACTTTCTTTGCAATCGTCAGGCAAACTCCAGAGGAAGAGGGGAGACGATTGCTTCTGCATTTGCAAAGATGGACCAAGCTGCCCCATGGACATTATCCACTCATTCACTCAAAGTACATTAAACACCTACTGCAGGCAGGCACTGTTCCAGCCCTCGGCACACAGCAGTGAACACATGGAGGTCTCTGTGCTCAGGAGCCTTAACCCTAGTTGAGGGAGACTGACAATAAACAAATGCATATACACTATATGAGGTAGAAAGCAGTATGGAGGAAAATAGGAAAGGAGTGCGGGACTCCTACTACAATTTGAGTGGTCAAAATTGCCTGTCTGAAAAAGGCAATATCCCTTACAAACACAGATGTAAAATATCTTTTAAGCACTTTGGGAGGCCAAGGCAAGTGGATAACCTGAGGTCAGGAGCTCGAGACCAACCTGGCCAACATCGTGAAACCCCATCTCTACTAAAAATACAAAAATTAGCTGGGAGTGGTGGTGCATGCCTGTAATTCCAGCTACTCAGGAGGCAGAGACAGGAGAATTGCTTGAACCTGGAAAGTGGAGGTTGCAGTGAGCAGAGATATATTAATAGCAGAAAAACCCCCAGACAATGCCCAAATGTTTGGAAAATAAATAATGCATTTCTAAATAACCTGTAGATCAAAAAAGAAGCCAAAAGGAAACAGAAATTTTGTTTTCTGAAGTGAATGAAAATGAAAACACAACATATCAGGATTTGTACGACTGCACCAAAGCGTTCCCAAGGTAGAAATCAGTAACACTAAACATCTATATTGAAAAAAGGATCATATCAATGACTTCAGCTTCCATCTGAAAAAACTGGGAAAAAGGAGAAGAAAAAAAGGTAAGCAGAAAAAAGAAAATAACAAGATCAAAGGAGAAATCAATGAAATTTAAAAAAAAAACAGAAACACAACACAAAGAATGAAATCAAAGGCATTTGTTTTCAGAAAATCAATAAAATTGATAAACTTCTATCAAGACTGTTCAGAAAAAAATACAGAAGACACAAATTATCAACATCAGGAATGAGAGAGGTGGCAGTACTACAGATTGTACAGATATTAAAAGGATAATAAGTAAATAATATGAACTATTTCATGTGAACAAATGTGACAACACATACAATGAACAAATTCATTGAAGACACAAATTATCAAAGTTCACCCAAGAATAAAGAGATAATAGGAATAGCCCTGTTACCATTTAAGAAAGTGAGGCCAGGCATGGTGGCTCACACCTGTAATCTCAGCGCTTTGGGAGGCCGAGGTGGGCAGATTGCTTGAACCTAGGAGTTCAAGACCAACCTGGGCAACATGGTAAAACCCTATCTCTACCAAAAAAAAAAAAAAAAAAATTAGCCAGGTGTGGTGGTACATGCCGGTAGTCTCAGTTACTCAGGAGGCTGAAGTGGGAAGATTACTTGAGGCTGGGCGGTCCAGGCTGCAGTGAGCCAAGACTGCATCACTGTACTCCAACCTAGGTAACAGAGTGAGAACCTGCCTCAAAAAAAATTTTTTTTGAAATCATAACGCAAAACCTTCCCACAAGGAAAACTCCAGACCTCAGAGTTTGAACGGTGAATTGTACCAAACATATAAGGTTGAAATTATAGTAATTCTATACAAACTCTTCCTAAAAACTGAATAAAAGAGAATCCATCCCAACTCATTAAATGAGGCCATAATTACCCTACTTTGAAAACCAAATACATTAAAAGAAAAGGAAACTACAGAACAATCTCTTTTAAACATAGTTGTAAAATATATTTTTAAAACTTTAGCAAATCTAATCCAAGAATATATTAGAAGAATAGCAATATGCCGGACACAGTGGTTCACCAACACTTTGGGAGGCTGAGGTGGGCAGATCATGAGGTCAAGAGATGGAGACCATCCTGGCCAACATGGTGAAACCCGTCTCTACTAAAAATACAAAAATTAGCTGAGTGTGGTGGCATGCGCCTGTAGTCCCAGCTACTTGGGAGGCTGAGGCAAGAGATTTGCTTGAAGCCAGGAGGCGGAGGTTGCAGTGAGCCAAGATCATGCCACTGCACTTCGGCCTGGCAACAGAGTGAGACTCAGTCTCAAAAAAAAAAAAAAAGAAAGAAAAAGAAAAAAGAAGGATAACAATACATCATGATCAAGTGAACAAGTGAAGTTTATCCAGAAATGTAAGGATGATTTAACATCTGACAGGCAATCAATGTAATTCACTACATTAACAAACTAAAAATATATATATTTTTAATAGACACATAGAAGGCATTTGAAAAACTCAGCACCCATTCGTAATAAAAACTCTCTGCACAACAGGAATAAACAAGTAATTTTTAACTTGGAAAAGAATATCTAAATTATTCTTTAGAATAATTTATTGTTTACACAGTTACATCATATTTAATGGTGAAAGTATTTGTGCTTCCTGGCTACCATCAGGAATAAGACAAGAGATCCACTCTCACCATTTCTATTAAACATTTTATTGGGGGTAAATAGCCAATGCATTTTACTGGAAAGTATAACCAATGCAATTAGGCAAGAAAAAAAGTAATGACATATAGATTGGAAAGGATGAAAGAAATCTCTATTTAGCTATATAGTACATTTGATGTAATCTACAAAAAGACTACTAGACCTAGTAAGTGTGGTAAGGCTGCAGGATATAAGATCCATACATATACATCTATTATATTTCTATATAATAGCAATGAAGATCAGGAATTAGAATTTTTAAAAATAACTTTTATAATACCATCAAAAATATAAAGTACTTAGAAACAAAGTTAACAAAATACGTGAAAGACTTGTACACTGAAAACAACACAATATTGCTGAAAGAAATTAAAAAAAGGCTAAAAAAAATGGAGAGATATACCTTGTTCATGGCAGGAAGACTTACTAGTGTCAAGCAGCTAATTCTCCCCCAAGTTGTTCTACAGGTTCAAAGAAATCCCAATAAAATCATAGTAAGCTATTTGTAGATGTTGACATAACTGATTTTAAAGTTCATATGGAAACGCAGGGACCCCAGAATAGCCAAAACACCACCAAAAAACCCTGAAAGAACAAATATAAAGAAATGATACTACCTGTTTTTTTGTTTTTTTGTTTTTTTTTGAGACGGAGTCTCACTCTGTCGCCCAGGCTGGAGTGCGGTGGCGCGATCTCGGCTCACTGCAAGCTCCACCTCCTGGGTTCACACCATTCTCCTGCCTCAGCCTCCTGAGTAGCTGGGACTACAGGTGCCCGCCACCACGCCAGGCTAATTTTTGTATTTTTAGTAGAGACGGAGTTTCACCATATTGGCCAGGATGGTCTCAATCTCCTGACCTTGTGATCCGCCCACCTCGGCCTCCCAAAGTGCTGGGATTACAGGCGTGAGCCACCGTGCCCGGCCGATACTACCTGCTTTTAATAATAATTATAAAGCTACAGTAATAAAACAGTGTAAATGTAGGCCAAATAAGAGTTTGGAAATAAACTCACATACACAACTGATTTTTTTTACAAAGATGCAAAAAGCAAAAAAAAAAAAAAAATCATTTTCTACAAATGCTACTGGAACAACTGGACACCCAAATACCCCTCCCACACCCAAAATAAACTTGAATCCATACTTCACAGCATATACAAAAGTTAACTCAGGAGGGATCATAGACCTCAATGTAAAACCTAGAACTCTAAAATGTATAAAAGAAAACATAGAAGAAAATCTTTTTGACCCCAGGTTGCTTAGGTACAACACTAAAAAACACAATACATGAAAAACAAGGGGATTAAATGGACTTCAACAAAGTTAAATACCTCTCCTCCTCAAAAGGCACTGTTAAAAAGAACGAACACACAAGCCAGAGACTGGCAGAAGATATTTGCAAAGTATCTATCTTACAAAGCATTTGCATCTAGAGCATATAAAGAACTCTGAAAATTCAATAATAACAAACAAAACTCAAAAATTGGGAACAGATTTGAACAAGACACTTTACCAAAGGAGAAATACAAATGGAAAATATGCACATAAAAAGATGCCAAACATCATTAGTTAGCAGGAAACCCTAAGTTTAAACCACGATGAGACAAAATAATCCAGCAACCCCACTTCCGCATATATACCCAAAGAATTAAAAACAGGTCTTGAAGAGTTATTTGTACACTCATCTTCATAGCAGCATCATTCAAAATAGCCAAAAGGTGGAAGCAACTCAGTATCTGTTGACAGATAAATAGATAAATTGTGGTATATCTACACAAAAGAATATTATTCATCCTTAAAAAGAAAGGAAATTCTCACACATGCTACAACGTGGATGAGCCTTGAGGACACTGGCAACATAAGGCTGACTGAAATAAGCCCATCACAAAATGACAAATACTATATGATTCTGCTAATATGAGATACCCAGTAGTCAAGTTCATACGGACAGAACAGAATAGTGGTAATCAGGATCTAGTACAAGGGCTAAATAGGGAGTTCGTGCTTAAGGGGTACAGGCTTTCAGTTTTGCAAGATGAAAAGAGTTTTGAAGATGGATGGTGGCGATGGTTGCACAATAATATGAATGTACTTAATGCCACTGAACTGAACGTGTAAAATGGTTTAAATGGTAAACCTTATATTATATGTATTTATCACAATTAAAAAACAGTGAGATAGCATTCACACTCACTATAATGAGTATAACAAATAAGACACAATAACACATGTTGACAAAGACATAGAGAAGTGAGAGTTCTCATACACTGCTGGTGGGAATGAAAAATGCCATAACCATGCAGGAAATAGTTGGGCAATTTCTTTAAAATTTAAATACACACCATTTCATCCACTCATTCCACTGGGTAGAAGCAGGATGGGTATGTTAGCTATTGGATTGTGGTGACGGTTTCACAGGGGTACATATGTGAAAACTTATCAAATTTTACACTTTAAATATTTGTAATTTATTGTATGTCAATTCTATCTCAACAAGACTGTTTAAAAAAATAAAAAAAGACTATGGCAGAATATAGCAAAGTGAGAAAAACCACACCGAAAAGAATGTCTGGGTTCATTCTGAAAAAATCGCTAACAAACCACAGTACAATTTTCACCGAGGAATTGTGAGAAGAACGGCAAACTGTGGCGCTCTACCCTTGTCTACTATGAAGTGCCTTGAAAAGTGAATGTTGATATTTTGCTCACTGATTGTGAATTTTAACACGATGGCCCCTAAGCAATATTTATACACAAGGAAGGCACAATTAGCCGTGTTTTGAGTGTTGGGTTCTTTGCACTTAAATTGTCTTCTTGAAACTCAAAGGAAAAAAGTTGCCCAGTTTGAGTTTGTGAAGTAGAAAGACAGAATGGCCCAATTTCGCGTGGATGGAAACAGAATCATTTCTTAGGAGTGTAAAAAGGGAATTGCCCGAAGCACTTGCACGTAGAATGTTCTTTTTTGTTTTCATTATTTACACTGTAGTTTTATTTCCTAAGGGGCTCTGACAAAAATAAAAGCGTAAAATGCCAGCACCACAACGGACCTCAGAAACCATCTGGTTTCTCTTCTTTTCTGGGTGAGTAAACTAGAGCCCAGAGAATGGGAGGCGCCTGGGAAAAAGGCTGAAAAGAGGGCGCCCCTCCTTCCCCTGGCCAGGAAAGACCAGACAGCCACCCAGCGCCCTGGGAACCATCAGAGTCCTGGAGCCTACCGCCCCAGTCCTCGGCGCCAGGCAGGACTGTTCCTTAGGGAGGTGTTCACTCACTCATGCATTCAGTCGTCCGTATTTTCTCAGCACCGGGCAGACACAAGCTCCCGGCTCCGTTCTCCTCCCACTATGGCAGACCCCCGGGGGCTTGAACTCTAGCGAGACACACAGCCACTAACCACCGAGCTGCGCGGTGAGTTATTTAATTGTGCTTGTCATCAACGCCACCAAGAAGCCCCTGCAAGGGAGGCCCTGCCCTGGAGCGAGTGGTCAGGCTGAGAGGAGACGGCGGGACGGTGTGTGGGAGCCGGGGAGGGTGGGCCTGGCTGAGGTGGCGGCCCCACCGCGGATAGCGCCCAGCGCAGGAGCCGCGTCCACGCAGGCCTGGAGCAGGTGAGGGGTTTGATGGGAGGCTCCATGCCACGCAATGCAGAGCTGCTGTCTTTACATTTTCATGTTGAAAGCAGCGTGGACAGTAAATCGGAGGCGATAAGGATTAGGGGCCGCTCCCGCAGCGGGGAACCGCGAAGGAGGCCTGGGCTGGGCTGCGAGGCAGAGACAGGAGAAGCGGCTGGGTGTTCCAGATGCTTCGCTGGGACCGAGCAGGCAGATGGCTGCACACCGCGGGGGCCCGGCGTAAAACGGACACTAACCCCGAATCTCCAGACGGCGACAGCATCGCACTAACCCCAGCACGGGGCCCTGGGAGCGCATGGAGCCGCCCGCCTAAGATGTGGCCGCTGCCCGGACATGGGCGGGAGGGGAGGAGGACCCATGGCACGTCCAGGGTCCGCCTGCGAGCGGTGGGGCTGGAGCAGGCCGCTGGCAGATGCCCTGGGCTGGGACGAGAGCAGAAATGAGGGCGGCAGCCCTGGACGTGCCATGGAGGTGCCAAGTGCCAGAGGTGCACAGTGAGCGCTGCCTGGAGAAGACTCTCCGCGCCCTCCACATCCAGGTGGGAATGGAGGCTTCAGGAGTGTCCAGGAGACCCAGGGGGCGGGAACAGCCAGAGCGAGACTCACACACACCCGGGGAGTGGGATTCAAAGGCCACAGGGCTGGGGAGCCTGGCTCTCCAGAGCCAAGAACACCCCGGCCTCCGCCCGCCTCCAGGCCGAATGGCCGAGCCCGGACACCACTGAGGAGTTACAGTGCAGGTTTGTCAGGCCGTGAGGAGGCTGTTTAAATAATACTTTCTAAAAAGATAAACTTTAGAAGATGCCAGTGCCTGGCTAATGGCACCAGCCGCATGCTGGCTGTTGGGAAGGCGAGGACTCTGGTGCTCCGCCCTCCCCGGGTGGGGAAGACCAGCTGGGAGCAGAGGGCTGACTTCCAGCTTGTTTCCAACGTAAGTTGTGTACAGTCCTAGGCTTACACTAAAAAGAAGCAGAACTTTCTGGAGAGAAAGTTGTTTTTCATTGTGCTTTAAGATTTCCAACTGTTACGGAGCCTGAGAGGCAGGTTTGCGCCATGGTTCACAGATGTGTAAAGTGCAGAAGATGAAAAACTGGTCTTCCTAACTAAAAGGAACGTACTGTGAGAAGCGTGGGCGAGCTTGGGGAGAAAGCAAGGGAATTCAGACGTGAGCATGGGTGGTGCCCCGGCCCCGCTCCTTGGGCTGCGTTCTCAGTAGAGAAGGATCGGGGCAGAAGACCCCGGAGCTCAGAAGGGCGACACGAGGAGGGCCCTTCCCTAGCGGCCCCGCTCCACCCGTGCCCCTGGCTTCCCGCCGTCCGCTGTGCGCTCTCCTGCGCCTCAGCCTGTCCCTCCTGGCACTGACGAGTCTACCTGGCACCCATGCTTAGCATGATTCTCAATAAAGAAGAGGTGTCAAAAAGGCTGCCCTGTGGGAAGAGGATATTTTCTACAGAAATAAAAAAAGGAAGGCAGCTCAACTTCACTGGTGGCCCAGACTGCGGAGGGGACGGTGGCCACCTTAATAACAGCTGGCAGATGGCAAGAGAGGCCCAAGTGAGAAGCAGCCGCATGGTCGAGCCTCACTGCCCATCTCTCCCGCTGGTCAGCCCCTCATTCTCTTCACTCTCGCATTATAGCCCGGGCTCCTGCCCACACTCCGCATGGCATGGCGCAAGCCAGACCTGGACACTGTCCCAGGGTCCTGCCCACCTCAGACCCACATTAGCAAATCCCCTCAACTCCACGAAAAACACGTGCCCCAGACATGCCGGCCCTGCCTCCCCTGTCTACCTGCCAGCATTCCTGATCTAGTCATTCCCGGCCCACCTCTGGGGAAGCCCTCTACCCATCCACAGAGCAGCCTGGGTGATGCTTACTAGGGAGAACAGACTACCTCACACCCTCTAAGCCCTTCTGATGACTTCCTGTAACACCAAGGAAACTCCAAACTTCTCACTGGTCTCCCCATTCAAGCCATAGAGTCTTTCCCCGGGGCTCCTCCAGCCTCACCCCGACTCTCCTGACTTCCCTCACTTATCTCAGACCACAGGGCAGCTGGGGGAGTCTTTGCTGACCACTCCTGGTGCCGGTACTGTGGTGCTGTGGCCAGTCACTGGTGCTATGTGACTTCTCCCTTTGCCCACTGTGTCCCCAGCTTCCCCATGTCTTCAGAGCTAAGCCAAGACAGGCACGAAGCATAATGAGTGCCTTTGCGTTGGTGTCATCCACACACGTCAGGGAAGGCGCCTTCGTCCCCTCCTCAGACAACCCATGCTGCCTTCACTTGGGCAGATGGAGGCGTCACATGCTCCTTTGCTTGATGGAGGCTAACAAATTATGGCCTGGAGACTTGCACTGAAGTAGGTTGCACAGCTGTGGATTTATTGCTTGGCCTTTTTCACTCTTCTGAAGAAAATGGACTTTAAAAATAATCTCTTCTCCCATAAAAAAAGAAGAAATTCTCAGGAAGGAATATCACTCATGCCATCCAACTTACTGAAAAGCTCTCTAGAGCAAAAGTTTTCAAACGTTTCTTTAATCTGGTTACATAACCTGGGTATTAAGACATAAAGCAAGGTTCTCCCTGGACCCAGAGGCACCTACTGTCCACAGGAGACTGAACCGTCAGCTCCACGAGGGCAGGGCTGGAGGGGTCTTCTCCCCTGCACGTTTACTGACAGAACTCCTTGCTCCACGACTTCACATGTGCCTGTGTGTGTGCAAGTGTGTGTATGCATGTGTTGCAGACACAGGTGCCTTTCCAGGTGGTGATGAATACTATTGAGGAAGGTAAGTCATGGAGATAGTGGCCCCAGAGGGCATCCCAGTCTCTATTCTACATGGGGGCAAATGCAGAGTTAGGCTTCAGGAATAAGGGAACAGAGTGTAAAACAGGGAGAAACCTTCCTTTCTGCTCCGGCAAGCCCACATTTGTGGGAGGAAGTGGAAGAACTCCCACATGCACATCAGGGCTGGGCAAAGGTGTGAATGCCCAGAACAGTCGGAGGATGTTAAGCGGGGGAAGTGATGCTCGGGGAGCCTGAGCTGGCCATGGGGCAGACATCGCAACCTCCTTCCCTTCGGCTGAAAGTAATGAACTGGGACCTGGGTGCTGGGTTGGGGAGCAGAGGCAGCGAGGACCGCTGGGAGGCAGGATTCACTTCCTTATAAAGAGAAACCGTCCAACCGTACAACTGTCTCAAGATGGAATGGGCTTTCGTAGAAGCTGGAACCACATGGCAGAAATTCTGAAACCATGCATGGGGTGGAGGGAAGGTGGGGGAATAATCGCTACACTTTAGCGCTGCACTGACGTTCTATGACTCGGAGGTTTCCAGCCTGGATATTTAGAAAAATGTGCCCGAATTGACAGAAAAGGGGAGGGCAGGCTATGAAGGATGGGTAGGGGGCACTGCGTACTTGACACAAGGGCAGCTGGGGGCCAGGGTCTTAGAATGCAGGCTGGGCATCAAGGAAGAAGCTGGAGCTGGGCTTGGTGAGGAACAGTGAGGAGGAGCTTCTCATGGGGATCCCTATGGGATTATCACAAGCTTATGCTGGTCTATGTGTTGGCCACATCCCAGGACAACAGCTGTCCTGCTCCCGTCTCTTCTAGATGTTCTCCCCATGACTGAACAGATGGGATCGTGGAGTGTGCCATCATTCTCCTTCCTCTTCACCTCCCTGTTGTCTTCCCTCTGTCTTTTGCCATGACCTCCAGGGGCATCCAGCCAGTGTCCTCCACACCATTAGCTCACTGCAGCCCCCAAAGGCTCCCCAACCTTGCAACTCCTTCCCCTCAGTCCCCTCTCCTGCCTCAAAGAACTTCCTCTTGCCTTTGTGGGCTTCTTCCTGTGTGCTTGTTTCCCAGATTCCTTCACTTTCTGGGGTTACCTCCATTTTAGACAATGCTGAAGCTTACCATTTGGGGATGTTTCACTGACTTTGGGAACACTGGCATTCTTTCCTCTCTCTTTTATTGCTTCCCATTTTAGAAGAACTATTCAAATTTAAAAAGTTATCAGCTTCTCATTTGATAAATCCAGCACCCGTTTATGATAAAAACCCTCAACAAACTAGGCATAGAAGGGACTTAAATTAATAAAAGCTATATATGACCAACCCATAGCCAACATCATACTGAATGGGGAAAAGTTGAAAGCATTCCTCCTGAGAACTGGAGCAAGACAAGGATGCTCTCTCTCAACACTCCTATTCAACGGTATTGGAAGTAATAGCCAGAGCAATCAGGCAAGAGAAAGAAAGAAAGGGTATCCAAATCAGAAAAGAGAAAGTCAAACTATCACTGTTTGCTGAAGATATGATAGTGTACCTAGACTCCTCCAAAAGACTCCCAGATTTGATAAACTTTCAATAAAGTCTCAGATTACAAAGTCAATGTATACAAATCAGTAGCTGCTATACAGCAATAACAACCAAGCTAAGAATCAAATCAAGAACTCAATTCCTTTTACAATAGCTGCAAAACATAAAGTAAAATACCTGGGAATATATTTAACCAAGGAGGTCAAAGATCTCTATAAGGAAAACTACAAAACACTGCTGAAAGAAATCATAGATAACACAAACAAATGGAAATACATCCCATGCTCATAGATGGGAAGAATCAATATTGTGAAAATGACCACACTGCCCCAAGCAATCTACAGATTCAATGAAATTTACATCAAAATGCGAACATCATTTTTTATAGAATTGTTTTAAAATCCTAAAATTCATGTGCTACCAAAAAAAAGAGCCTGAATAGACAAGCAAACTTAAGCAAAAAGAACAAATCTTGAGACATCACATTATTGGACTTCAAGTTATGCTACCAGGCTATAGTTACCAACACAGCATGGTACTGGTATAAAAGTAGCCACATAGATCAATGAAAGTCAGAAATAAAGCCAAATACTTATAGCCAACTGATCTTTGACAAAGCAAACAGAAACATAAATTGGAAAAGGGCACCCTGTTTACTAAATGACACTGGGAAAATTGGCTAGCCAAATGAAGAAGAATGAAACTGTATCTCTATCTCTCACCTTGTACAAACATCAACTCAAGATGGATCAAAGACTTAAATCTAAGACCTGAAATCATAAACATTCTAGAAGATAACCTTGGGAAAGCTCTTCTGGACACTGGCCTGGGCAAAGAATTCATCACTAAGACCCCAAAAGCAAATGCGACAAAAATGAAAGTAAATAAATGGGACCTAATTAAGTTTAAAAGCTTCTGTACAGCAAAAGAAGTAATCATCAGAGTATTAATAATCATCATCAAACAGACAACCCACAGAGTGGGAGAAAATATTTGCAAACTATGCATCCGACAAAGGACTAGCATCCAGAATCTATAGGGAAAAAACAAATCTGCAAGAAAAAAAACAAATAAGCCCATCAGAAAGTGGGCAAAGGACATGAATAGAGAATTCTCAGAATAAGATATACAAATGGCTAACAAACATATGAAAAAATGTCAACATCACTAATTATGAGGGAAATGCAAATCAAAACCACAATGAGATGCCATCTTACTCTTGCAAAAATGGCCATTATCAAAAAGTCAAAAAACAACAGATGTTGATGTGGATGTCATGAAAAAGGAATGCTTTTACCCTGCGGGTGGGAATGTAAATTAGTACAACCTCTATGGAAAACTATATAGGAATTCCTTAGAGAACTAAAAGTAGATCTACCATTTGATCCAACAATCCCACTACTGAGTATCTACTCAAAGGCAAAGAAGTGATTATATGAAAAAGACACCTGTACATGCATGTTTATGGCAGCATAATTCACAACTGCAAAGATATGGAACCAACCTAAGTGCCCACTGACCACTGAGTGGATAAAGAAAATGTGCTATATATACACCATGGAATACTACTTAGCTGTAAAAAAAAATAATAATAACAATGTCTTTTGCAGATACTTGGATGGAGCTGGGGGCCATTATTCTAAGTGAAGTAACTCAGGAATGGAAAACTAAATACCACAGGTTCTCAGTTGTAAGTGAGAGCTAAGCTTGAGTATGCAAGGGCATACAGAGTGATATAATGGATTTTGGAGATTCAGAATGGGGAGGGTGAGAGGGAGGTGTGACATAAAAAATTACATATTGGGTACCATGTACACTCCTCAGGCGTCAGGTGCACTGAAATCTCAGAATCCACCACTATGTAATTCATCCATGTACCCAAAATCACTTGTACTCCCAAAAGCCATTGAAATAAAAAAACATTAAATGAAAAAACAGTTACCAGCTTTTAAAGCTTAGAAAATGCAGGTCTATTGATTTCTTTTTTCAATTTGTAAGTCAATCAAGAAAAGAAAATGGCTTACTGCTGTTTCGGAGCGTGATAAAGGCTTACCTTTTTGCCCTCTCTGTAGGGACACAGGGCTGTGGCGTGTCTGGGGTTGGCAGTGTCCATGTGCGTTTGCCCCTCTACCTCGGTCTGGCTTTGGCAACATGGCCAAGCTACATAAGCCATATGGGCCTCAGCTTCCTGACCTCTAAAATGAAGCTAATAAGACCAGGTCACTGGATATCTAAGTGTCGGTGGCAACTTCATAAGAAGGGCATCATAAGAAGGGCTCCTGTTTGCAAGCCCAGTGCCTCAGCAAACAGGAGCCCCTCCCCTGCACCAACCTTGTGGCTCAAGGGCTTAATGGTGATTAAACAGGGATAGAATCACTTTATTTTTATTTCAAGCCACTTTTTAAAAAATGATCTTGAAGTTGGATTAGTGCATTCCATAAAATAAGTCCATAAATAACGTCCACAAAAAAAGTGGAGTATATCTGTTAGCTGACTCTGTACTGATAATGAAGTTGACGACGCAGCCATGGGATAAATGGTGGAGTGAAGACCTCTCATCAGTCAGCAGCTTCCTGCAGGACAGCTTATATTCATCAAAAGCCACCATGACCTTCTGCCCATAAAACTACCCAAACTCCTTTTAACAACAAAATAAAGAAGAATACCCCTAAGTATTTGATTCTAAGATTGTAAGTGGTTTCCAAAAGAAAAATCTTTGAGAGAAAATATTTTCTCTGGGCAAGTCAGGAGCACAGGGAGGGGACTGGCATCCCTGACAGGTGCAGACGCAGGGAAGGTGCTGGCCTCCCTCACCGATCTCATGCACAGGCAATGACAGGGGTGGCAGTTTCTCCAGGGGAAAAGTTCATGATAGGTTTTTATATTGACATAAAGAGAAACAAAACTTTTTTTTAAAAAATCTTTCATTAAAAAAAGATTAATTAAAGCCAATTATATGTTAAGCTACATTGTGAAATAATAAATTCCACTTTGTCCCACGAGACTGTCATTTTAGTTATTATTCATTCCAAGTTCAGAATATAAAACACTTAGTTTGCTTTCCTTTTTTAAAGTTCCCAGTAATATCCAATTGCAAAAGGAACCAAAACAGAGCCCCCTTTCGCTTAAAGGGAGAAACATGTGATGTGAGGATTCCCTGGGTGCACACCATGCACATTAACAGGATCTGTCTCTTACTGCCACTTCAGCTGCTATTGTTTCATTGGCTAGAAGTAAAATACTAAGGCTGTGCCATGGCCCTCACCCCAGCCAGCCCAGCAGCTGCTTCATACCTAAGATGCCCCTCCTCCATCACAGGCCTTCTTTCCTCCTCCTCCCCACTCCCCCAGATGCCCACTACAGATGCCCCAGAGACTCCCTTCTGCCCCCTCCCCAAGAGGCTCCTGCACCAGTGCTCCTACCCCACTCACATAGAAAGGGCAAGAGAGCAGCACAGGTGTCAAGGGTCAGGAGGGGTCGCTGCTGAGAACTCAGTGCTTCTCTGGGCAGAGGAACAAGGAGAAAGGGGCAGGTGCTGCAGGTCTCTGGGGCTGGCATTGCCCCCAGGAGTATGAGAGCAAAGGGCAGAGTCCACCACAGCTCCTGGGCCACCGTCACCCAGCTACTCCACATCAGGATAAGAAATGGGGTGCAGGCTTTCCGGGGTCCCAGCTGAGTGTGAAGGGCCTCCACCTGTCCCAGAGGGCCTCTCTCCCCTCCACCCTCCTGAGCCCAGCAGGAGGGGCTGACCCACTTCCATCCACTTCTTCACCGGCACCCCCCACTATACACAGGCACACATGTGCATCCACATTCACACAAACACACACACACAGATACACACTTACAGCCTACGAGGGAAGAGTGGCCTTAGCCAGCTCAAGTGACACAGAAATGGGAGGAAATGTTCATAGTCTTCTAGGTCCCCACAAACCTTTACTTTCAAAGCAGAGTAAAAAGGAATAAAAGCCATGAGACATTAAAGCTCATTAAAAGGGACCTTTCATCTCCATTCAAAGCTTTTCCACTAGGAGGAAGTATCCATCGGATCACTCAGTTCATAATTACAGTGGCGCCTAGTGGGACACTGAAATTCATGATGTAGAAGAAAGAGGCTTCTCACACATATTTCACACTCAAAAAGCTGGAAATAGCAAATCCAATGGATCTTCAGAAAGCACTGATCTAAAGAAGCCTCTTAAAACTAGAGCCAAGAGGAAACCAATCATCCTGTCCTGCCTGCATCTTATAAAATCTATAGAGAAAAGATGAAGACAGGAGAAAATTACATTTTTTCTTTTTTAATTACTATTTTATTGATACATAATAGATGTACGTATTTTCAGAGTATATGTGGTAATTTGATACATTCATGTAATGTGTAAAGATCAAACAGGGTAATTGGAATACCCATCACCTTAAATATCTATCTTTTCTTTATGCTAGGAATATTCAAATTATTCTCTGAAATATACAATTATTCTTTGAAACTTACAATCAATCAATGTTAACTACAGTCACCCTCCTGATCGATGAGAAATGAGGTCTGATTTCTATTTAACTATGTATTTTTACCCATTAACCAACCTCTCTTCAATCCACAGTTTATTTTTTTAATTAAAAAAGCAAGAAAGAACACAGAATTTTATAAGTAGAAGAAGAATGTGATAATAAATAAGCATGAAAAATATTGAATAAGATGGAAGACTGAAGTGCATAAAATGTATAACAGTAAACAAAAGATAATGGAGATATATTTAAGACATACAATGATGCCCATTGACAAAAGACTGAGGAAGCTGGCACAGAACACTTGACATACTTAGAACAGTAACAAAATTACAAAACAGCTTTCAATCATCTACTGAATAGTCATGGAAAACTTGAAACTACTAAAGTATGAGGTATTTAAAAGGTAAGTTTGGTTCAGTCAATCTTTAAGATTATTGTATCATCATTCTAAGCATAGGTGTGTTCATATTAAAATAAAAATATGGGCTGGGCACCATGGCTCACGCCTGAAATCCCAACACATTGGGAGGCCGAGGCAGGCAGATCACTTGAGGTCAGGAGCTCGAGACCAGCCTGGCCAACATGGCAATACCCCATCTCTATTAGGAATACAAAAATTAGCTTGGCGTGGTGATGGCCACCTGTAATCTCAGCTACTCAGGTGGCTGGCTGAGGCACAAGAATTGCTTGAACCTGGGAGGCCAGAGGTTGCAGTGAGCCAAGATTGTGCCGCTACACTCCAGCCTGGGCAACAGGGTGAGACTCTCTCTCTCTCTCTCTCCATATTCAGATAGATAGATAGATGATAGATTAGATAGATAGATAGATTAGATTAGATAGATAGATAGATAGATAGATAGATAGATAGATAGATAGATAGATAGATGATAGATTAGATAGATAGATAGATTAGATAGATGATAGATAGATAGATACATAGATAGATAGATAGATAGATAGATAGATAGATAGATAGATAGACAGATAATCTTCTTTATGCGAGGAACATGTAATTTACCCCAAGGAAAATAAGGAGATAGTGTGGCCATCACAAAAGCAGCACCCCAGGGCCGAGGGAGAGCAGGGCTTCCTGGAGGGCTGTGGGAGGGGCAGGGAAAACTAAAGGCCAACCATCAGTCCAGTAAGATAACAGAAAGTAAGATAAGAAATTATTGGAGGACATGATTTTAACTAAATGAACGGGGAGAAGCTTCCCATTCGCCGCAATGCCTCTGCCCAGGTGAACTCTGTGGTGCGTCACAGCAGAGGAGACTGGGTCAAGCCGGCTGTTCCCGTCGCATAGTCGGGAACAGAGGGAAGGGGCTCTGGGAAAGCCCTCTTGGTGCCTGTGCCCAGATGGTGCATCTGCAGCAGGGCTGGGCAGTCAGAAATAAGCCCCTCAAAAGTAGTTTAAACCAACAATTATACAATGAGGTACCGTTTTTTCCCCACCAAACTAGCAATGAGGAAAAGATGGCATAACATGTTAGTGAGGGTTTAGAGAATAGGCGTCTGTATTCATACCTCCTGGGGCAAGGTGATTCACTGCAACTTATTGAAAGGGCAATTTGGCAATATCTAGCCAATTAAATAGCCAAGAACCCCTACACTAGCAATTCCACTTCTAATCCCAAAGGCTAGCAAGAGTCTAGACAACACTTACATGCCCACCAACAGATCGCATGAAATAAACAATGACCCCTCACAGGACGGAACACATGCGACCACGAGCGAGTGGAAGAGTAAGGTGAATGCTGACACACACTGCCTTCAGGCTTTATTGTTAGGTCTAAGACAAAACAAAACAAAAACAAGGTGCAGAATAGCATACACAGTGGCCCCCATGTTTATGTTTTACAAAGAAAATAATCATATTCCGGCTGGACGGGTGGCTCACGCCTATAATCCCAGCACTTTGGGAGGCTGAGGCGGGCAGATCACCTGAGGTCAGGAGTTCAAGACCAGCCTGACCAACATGGAGAAACCCCGTCTCTACTAAAAATACAAAAAAATTAGCCAGGCATGGTGGTGGGTGCCTGTAGTCCCAGCTACTCGGGAGGCTGAGGCAGGGGAATCACTTGAACCTGGGAGACAGAGGTTGCGGGGAGCCAAGATTTCGCCATTGCACTCCAGCCTGGGCAACAAGAACAAAACTCCATCTCAAAAAACAAAAGCAAAAACAAAATAAGAAAATAATTATATTCATTATAAACTATCAATGCTAATTATCTCTGAAAGGGAACTTACATTAGAAGAAGGAGGGGAGGGAGGGACAGAAGAAGAAAGAAAAAAATCTTTTTAAAAACATGAATCAACACAGAAGCTCAGAATGTTCACGCAGAATGATCGGGAAGTGTAAGGCTACGTCTTTCTCCAGCAGCCCTGAGCAATCCACTCTGACCCAGGTAAAATGTTATATCGCTACAATTACAAGTTGTGTTTTCAGATACCTGCTCTTCAGATATAATGTAGCCACCAAGGGCCTTACTTCATTTGTTCAAGAAAGACCAGACACCATGTCCCATTCGTAAGTATGGGTGGATTTCTCAGCGCCCCAGCTCCCCGACAGTGAAGAACCTCCTCCCAGCCGCTGGGAAACAATAAACGCTGCGTGACTTCGCAGGGAAGGGGCCCCACGGCTCTACTGTCCACAGGGCTTTCTCCTGCCCCTTTCTCTCGGTTCCCATAACTCCTCCCTCTCATATCCCTTCATGCCCAGGATGATGATGCCCTACAGCTACTGAATTTTCCCTTGCCCACACCGTTATAAATATTCCCCTTAATCAGAAATTTCCCACTGGAGCCACCCTCTGTTTCCTGCTTGGACGTGGCCTATAGGAGCAGAAGGCTTCTCTGCTCAAAGACTTCCGGTGACAACCTCTGAGTGACACCAAAGGCAATGGCACCCCACCACCCCTCGCTGCCCTCCGGAGCCACCCACTGCAGTGACTGATAAGATGGGCTGATCACACCCAGCAGAGTTCAGGCCTCCCTTCCCCCATGTCTCTGCTCAGGTCAGGTGCTTCCTAGGAAAGCCTTTCTCTGTTCTCATCATTTACTTGACCCGATCACAAAGCCAAGGCCAGCAACCCAGGCCATGGCCGTCCCTCTAGGCTCTGCACTCCTGGCATCCTTACTCTCCTATTTACCTGGAACCCATGCTATCCTGTCTGTATTTTTCACCTTCTTTATTTATGTAGATGACCAGTCTCCTAGTCTAGAATGGAAGCCTCATGAAGGAAGTTAAACCATCCCTATAAGCTTTATTAAATTAATCCGGGAAGAAGGGAGGGGGAAAAGCAACAATAAACCCAGCTTGCAGCACACTCAGCATTGATCACTAGATCGGCTGCTCTGACCTGCTTCCTCAGAGCTGTCTGCTGCCTGTTGCCCCAGAATCCAGCAGACCCTGTTACAAGATTACAGTTTCCCTTAACTGCTCTACAAATAACAACTTGAACATTATGAAATGTTAAGTTTTCCCTTTGAGATATTCCTTCAGGTCCTGCATACTGATGAAACTACTGGCTCAGCTGGTCTGAAGGGTCCCATAGGAGCTCACTCACCAGGAAATGAAGTTTCCACATCCTGATGATTTCATCCTCCTTACCCCAACCAATCGACCACTCCAATTTTCCAGCCCCTCACCCTCCATGATCCTCTTAGAAACTCCGGCCCAGAACCCCAGGAGATGGATTTGCGGGTCTCCTCCCAGCTCCTCATTCAGCGCCCTGTGATCATTAAACTGTTTCTCTGCTGCAAAACCTGCTGTCTCAGTGGAGTGGATCTGTTACTGCAGAGGGGGCATATAAACCTGCTGGTCCTAAACAGAAGGGTCTGTATATAAAACTGGTCCTAAACAGAAGGGTCTGTATATAAACTTTGGGGATCCTTATAAGCAGGGCCCATACTTTTACATACTTGAGTGAGATGTAGGTGTCTGTGCATGTGTATGTGTAATTGACATTTGACTCTGATAATTTCTAGTAACCTAACTTCTAATAAAATGATACATTAGGAAAGGTGATTCAGAAGTCAAAATTTTAAGCCCTAAGAAATGTACTTCTCATTTTCTTCAGGAAGACTGAAAACACCCATTCAATTTAACATTTATTGAAAAACCTACAGCTATTATACTAAACATTATCAGGTACTAGAATACTTTTTAAAATATCATCTCTGGTTGGCATGGTGGCTCACACCTGTAATCCTGGGATTACACTTTGGGAGACTGAGGCGGGCAGATCACCTGAGGTCGGGAGTTTGAGATCAGCCTGGCTAACATGGTGAAACCCCATCTCTACTAAGTATACAAAATTAGCTGGGCATGGTGGCGCATGCCTGTAATCCCAGTTACTCGGGAGGCTGAGGCAGGAGAATCGCTTGAACCCGGGAGGTGGAGGTTGCAGTGAGCCGGGATCGCGCCACAGCACTCCAGCCTGGGTAACAGAGTGAGACTCCATCTCCAAAAATAAATAAATTAATAAATTAAATTAAATATCATCTCTACCCTCAAGAATTTTACAGTCTAATAGTATAGGAAACAGAAGACATAAAAGAAGGCAAAATGTGGTGAATACCACAAAAGAGTTGTCATGCCATAGAAATTAACAAACCCTGGAGAGTCTTGAGAGGCTTCTGAACATGGGATTAACAGAAGCAGATGTTTAAGCAGGAGCACCTGCCTGGTGCTCCAGGAAGGTGAATCAGATGTGAGGATGCAGCTGGGCAAAAGTGAATGGAAAGTCTCTGAGAGACCATGGAGGAGGCTGTTGGGAGAAAACACTCTACTGAGCTCTTGCATTTCTGAACATCTTCTAAGCAGAAGAACCGATTGTCTTTGTTCCAGACTATATTTTCCAAGATGCATGCACAGCCCATCAGCCTCGAAATACAGAGATATGTCCCTCTGGAGCAAAAGGCAGGGATGCTTTTTGTCCTGTAAAATGGATTTGTGTTTCCTAAGTGCCAAATTCCTCTCCTGACACAAATTACTGCATGTGCAGGTGTCGCCAGACCCAGGTAGGCTTCTGCTCATGCTACCTACTATGGCCTGGGGAACAAAGTCCTGAGGCTCATGTCTCCTGTCAGCATCCATGACACTTTGCCACTTACTAGCTTACAAATAGGGTAAAATTCCTGACAGAGACTATTGAAATACTTTTATAAAATAATATGAGAATCATTCTGTTTCCTCGGCTATTCAATATGGTTAATAATACCTACTTTATAAGGCTGCTGTGAGGACCAACTAAGGAACATACACCCAAGAGAAGGTGCTCAATCCTCTGTGAACCAGCCAGTCACCATTCAACAAGTCAAAGCAGCAGAAATAGAAGCAGAAGGAAGGCAACGGCCTGCGCAGTAAGCAGAAAATATCATACAGAGACAGATGTCAAATAACGATGTCTAGGAGAAGGGAGCATTCACATAACGTGTCACAGGAGGCAGGGGACAACTTCAGAGCAGGGTTACAGTAGTCAAGGTCCCCCACTGCCTCATCCATCTCCAAGGGAGAAGTAACTGTACAAGCTAACTGTACTGTGGATGCTGAAGGCATTTCCCACGAGAATGCCAATTAGGAATTCTGAAACTGATATACATAGTACTGGAAGTGAATGACTAAGTAAACAGATGGTGGATGATGGGAATTAGGTTTCTCCCTGTTGGAGAGGGAGATTACACATGTGTAAGGGGTGGAGGCTAGAATTATCCATGTGGTAATGATATGGACTTGGCTTAACCTAGAAATTGATGGTTTAATTAGAACTATTCATAGACCAATGTATATAAATGTGTGTGTGTGTATACAAACTAGTATACACACATATATTTCTGTGCTCTATCAATCAGCTGAGAGCATGTAGAATGAATGACATTCCAGTATCAATGAGCACACCTAGATCCCAGATCTTGGCTTATAATACCAGTCTCCAATAAAAGAGAACAAGGCTTCTTGGAGAAACAGTGTATTCTAGGACTGGAGCAGTAAGTATATAAGACGAGCGTGGAGCATATTGCAGTGCTCTAAAATAAGGAAGGGCTCAAGGAAACAAAAACAAGCACGATGTTAGGGGCACATCAATGTGACACAGGCACCAATGGAAAGCGCTCCCAATGGCCACAACTGGGAAGAAGTTGAGTAAGAAATAAAGCAATATTGGATTACAACTCAAAGCATAAAATAAATATATGAGAGTCCAAACTGATATAAATGAATGACTGAATAAGTAAATGATTGGAGAAGCATAAACACTTGTATGTACAAGAATCCCAACTATCTTCTAAAGATATTTCCTCCTCAAGCGGGAAGCAAAGCTCCCTACCCGTTAAGTGTTGCTTGCTCATGGCAACTTCCCTCCAACCAGCACAGTACAGAAGTGGGGGGAGGAACTCTGCAGTGAAGACACCTGACAAACACTACTTCAGCCCATGATAAGTCATGCTGAGAGCACGTACTCTCCACAGGGTGTGATGAAAATGACACTTTAGCTCTGCGCTCATTCTCCCCCAAATCCACAACCCTGGTCAAATCATGAGAAAAATGTCAGACAAATCTCACTTTAGTGCCATCCTACAAGACAGCTGACCAATAGACCTCAAAACTGTCAAGGTCATCAAAAACAAGGAAAGACTGAGAAATTATCACAGCCAAGAAGAGACTTGGGAGACATGATGACAAAATGGGAAGTGGGGTCCTGGATGCGGTCCTGGAACAGAAAAGGATATCAAGGAAGAATTAAGGAAATCTAAATAAAGTGTGCACCTTAGTTAATTAGAAAAGCAGTCAACACTTTTATTTTTATTCAAAAACGGCCTCAAGTAGGGCCTATGAGCTGAAAAAGTAAATGGCTTAGATGTGTAAATAATAACACAGAAGAATAATTTCTCAGTATTCTACTATTCTTCCTGGTTACAGACTGTAAGTGGCAATTTGCCTTAGGGATTAACCACCTACTAAACATCTCAAGGGCTATAATATTTGTCATTAAGATGACGTGTGAGTATTCCGTCCTGGGTTGCCAGGTTGGGCAGCACAAGAGAGAGATACACACTGTTCTCCTTGGAGGGAGGTGCAGGTGCCCTCCCTCTACCAGAAAGAAAAAAATATTCCAAAACAATGTCTCAAGTGAGACATTGAGACATTGATGCCTCAATGTCTTAGATATTCTGTAAATTCTTACTTTTAAAATGCTAAATTCCTTTCAGAGGCTATGATTTCCAAAGCCTATAACAACATGAGAAAAGCACCGGTTTCCATTTGTTTGTTTTGTATTAGAGAAGTTATGAACACTCTTAAGATGGTTATTTATTTTACCCACAGTGAGCAAGACTAATTAATTCATTTTCTGGTAATTCTGCTGCTGCTCCTGAAATGTTAATTCAGGCAAGTACTTGTACAAGACAAAAGAGAAATTTCACTGACAATCTTCAGTTGGAACAACACACACATAAAACACACACACATATTACATTTATACCCACATGGGCACATACACACACATGTGAACATGAAAACACATGGATGCACGCATGCAGGCACAACTGTGCATATGCATGCACACCCACACAGGTATACATGTGTACACACCAAATCATAAATCACACATGCACACATACATGCACACATTCACACACACACAATCATGCAGACATGGGCCACACATGTGTGCATCCACACTAGTACACATACATGTGTGCACACTTGCACACAAGTGTGCACACAGACACAGGCTCACATGCATACGTGTACTCACCCACACATACACACATAATACACATGCAGGCACACTCATACATGCATACATACAAGCTCACATACATACAGGCACATTTGTCTATATGCACCCATGCACACCACACACATTCACAGGTACATAGGCACATGCACACCCAATACACATGCTCGCATATGCACACACACTTCTACATTTGCGGTACTCTACCTCCTTGTCTGTGTCTTAACAAAATCTTTTTGCATATTTTGAAGTACCATGGATCTGGCAACTTAACTCTGTGTTATAGCATGAAAGTAGCTATGGGTAATACATCACTTAATAAGCATATCTGTGTCCCAATAAAACTTCAGTCACAGAAACAAGTGAGCAGCCCATAGGCAGTCAATCCCTGAATAGAGAATAAATACAAAAAGAGAAAAAATGCACCTATCATACCTGTACATCAATGGATTACTACAAGCTGAGCACGTGTGTCATAAAATATAATATCACTAGAACCCAGAGTCCCCTCATGAGTCGCCTAATTCTCACACTCCCCAAGAGGAATCATTATCCTATTTTCTAACAGCACAGATCAATTCTCCTATATTTGTACTTTATGTAATTAAAATCATATATGCACTTTTTTGTGTCTGGCTTCTTTCACTCAATATTATGTTCTTGAGAATCTTCCATGCTGTTATATATTGTATATCTAATTTTTACTGCTGCTATGAACACTCTAGTACATTCTTAAGTGAAAACAGAGTGGCATTTCTGTTGGGGCTCACCTAAGAGTGAGACTGAGGGTTCATGCAAATGAACCTTTCAGGTGGTGGAAGTAATTTACATTGGCAGTGTATATATTCCATTGTTTCATGTCCTTACCAATATTTGCTTCTTTTCATCTTTTTCAATTTCATCATCCAGATGGGCGTGGTGTAAAATGGCACTGTGGTTTTAATTTGAATTTCCCCGTAACTAAGGAAGTTCCGCATCTTTTCATATTATTACTGTCTACTGGGTATCCTCTTCTAGTGAAATGAGAGTGAAATTGCTCATTTTTCTATGGGGTGGTCTGGGGTTTTTCCTAACTGATTTGTAGGAGCTCTTTCCATGGTGTCACTATGAATCCTTTACTGGAATACATACTGTAAAAATCTTCTCCCACTTGGTAAATTGTTTTTTCAGGCCCTTAATGGTAACTTTTGATGACCAAAAGGTCTTAAATATAGTCTGATCTTGTTTTATCCTTTACTGTTAGTGCTTTTGGGGTCCTGTTTATCAAATGTTGTCCTATCGTGAGTTCACTAATATCTTATCACATTTTGCTTTTCACATTCAGATCTACGGTCCATATAGAAATGATCTGTGTGTATGGAATGAGGTAGGGATAAAGGTACATTTTCTTTTACATGGGTGCCAATTGGCATGGTGCCGTATATTCAAAATAAAATTCATTGATACTGAATTGTAGTGTTACCTCTGTCATAAATCAGAGAGCCTTATACGTTTGAGCCTGTTGCTGGGCTCTCCATTCTTTCCCATTGGTTTTTCTGTCTTTGCACTAAGACTACACTGTGCTAATTATTAGAGTTTTATTAGAGTTCTTGACCTCTGCTCATCTAAGTCCTCAAGCATTGTTTTACTTATATGCTAATGAAGAAGAAAGAGGGAAGGAAGGAAAGAATGGAGGGAGGAAGAAAGATAGGTCATGGATTTGCATAAATAAGTCATATGCCGATTATAGTGATTATGTTATTTGCTGTTATAACTGCAGTTATTTAATTTTTCCCAAATAATAAATAAGATTTTCCCAAAATAATAAATCTGCTTAGATAAAATTTGGTTTAATGCCATGTTTACCTCATGCTAAAACAACCAGCTGACACAGGGAAACCTAATCATAAAGCAAAAGAAATCAAAAACATTTTAACTGAGTTTTTTTACATTTTCAATTACTTATTTTAGTATCTTCTAGATACAATCTAAATGACTGATAAATGGTACTGAGAAACACCTTATTCAATTATCAAAATTAACACTCTCTCCCTCCCTGAAAAAACTCTCTAAATTCCATATTAGCTCACAGCGCTGCTAATTGTCTTTGAAACTTTCAATGAATTAGTCATGTAGCTGCAACAATAAAAATAAAATGCAATGTTGACTTATTTTCGAATCAAAATGCTCATTTAAAGAGCATTTTGAAGTAACAAAATGATTTACACTGCAATACTAAGGAGCTTAAAGCATATAAGAATGTGAATTAGATATGAAGTTCATCAGTAGGTTAAGACTAAAAATAGCAATCTACACATACTTCTCAAACTTTGCAAGCTCAGGGGGAACCTAGCTATTCTACTATCGAAATGCATCATAAAATCTTAAAATATTTTTTAACTTTAAAGTGCTATAAAGTATGCAGCCTTTGGCCAGGCGCGGTGGCTCATGCCTGTAATCCCAACACTTTGGAAGGCTGAGGCCAGTGGATCACCTGAGGTCAGAATTTGAGACCAGCCTGGCTAACATGGCGAAACTCCATCTCTACTAAAAATACAAAAATTAGCTGGGCATGGTGGCAGATGCCTGTAATCCCAGCTACTTGGGAGACTGAGGCAGGAGAATTGCTTGAACCTGGGAGGCAGAGGTTGCAGTGAGCTGAGATGGTGCCATTGCACTCCTGCCTGGGCAACAACTGCAAAACTCTGTCTCAAAAAAACAAAAGAAAGAAGGAAAGAAAGAAAGTATGCAGCCTATGACGTGATGCACAAAATAAGAGATAATGGTCAAGGGCATCAAGTTCAAGGAAGTAAAAGGAGATCTGCTGACATAAAGGGAGAAAATAATTAAAACAGAGTGGCAGGCACTTATGTGAAATTAAACTGGCAAAACCTAATTTTTTTTTAATAAATACAATTTCTCTCTCTCTCTCTCTCCATATATATATATATATATATATATATATATATATATATATATAAAATATATGTAAAAAATTAGGTTGTCAAAAGACTAGTTCTAAGGACCAGCCTGTCTAAGGCCACATCTGCAGCCAGCTGCTAGCTCTGCTCTGCACGCAGCACGCTTGCCTAAAAGGCAACAAACTTTTTTAAAAGCCTGCCTCACACACAACTCAGGTGTGCACACAGTAAGGCCTGCGGAAGGGTGCTGCTCCCCGTCCCGCTGTTGAAGACAGGCCTCCGTGGACGCCAACAGTGAATTCAGCTTGGGGTTGCTTGGTCAGTTCACCCCTGCTAGTCACAGGGGGCATAGGCACAAAAATCTCCATCCGCCAAGATAATGCTTTTTCTCTACACTCATGAGTGGCCCTGTTGGGAATCAATTAGGAATTTAGCAGTTTTAATTAAGGTCTGATCTGTGACTTGAATAATCGGCAATCATGACATTATCATTACATGAAAAAATTATCACATTAGACAAAATTAAAAAATGGCTCTGGGTGATGCTCTTAATTGAGAAGTGATTGCTTGGTGAGTTGACTCTCCAAGGATGGCCGGCCTCCTCCAGTCACGTGGCCCACACGGAGGAGGGCAGCCTGCTGTGCACCTGCCCTCCTGCCTCAGAGCTGCCAGGCCCAGCAGATGCCTGTTGTGTGCTGCTGTGTGCCCGAGCCCATGCGTCAGGAAGCACACGTAGACATGGTTTCCATCCTAAAGGGCTCTCCCCTTGTTGACAAGCCGTTTCAACTCAGCGGGGACAGCAGAAATGCTTGCCCCTGCTGGAACACAGAAGGAACCTTCGGCAGGAGGCCCTGAAAGTCTTCAGGACTGAGGAGCACTGAGGGAGGCAGGGAAGTGGCCCGGCTGGGAGTGGCGGGGAGAGGGTTCCCGGCCAGGCTGGGCGCCTGGGCCAAGCTGCCCCCTAGGAGAGGAGGTGGAGTGATGGTGCAGGTCACAGGCTACTGTGGACTTGACCGTGAGCAGAGTCCAGGGAGCCTGAGGAGTTCACACAGGAGAGCCGCCAACCAGGCATTTTAGGGTGATGTCCCTGGCCTCCTTGGGGCCACTTTGGTGCTCCCAACCCCACCTTTGACATCAGTTTGCTCCCATTTCCTCTTTTGAGGCTCCTCGCAGCTCCTCCCAAAAGTGTCCAGCTCCCGCAGTGATTGGCCCCATGCCAGTGCCCAGCCCACTATGCCCCAGTCCCCATGGAAGGCAGCCGGCCAGGACCAAAAGGACCAGGGAGATAATGAGGAACCATTGCTACTTTAGCTTCACATGCACTATCTGAATTTGTGCAATAGATTCTCCTCCTAAATTAGATCATGTCTAAGAAAATAAAATGATTTTCAGCTTCTCAATTCCAGACTATCGACTGGGTGTGAGAGCTGAGAAGACTGCAGAGAAAGCCAGCCAGAACTGAGCAAGTAAATACACGGACTACCCAAAAGCCACCATTAGGAGCTTTTTTACATAGGTCCATAAGAACCTGGGCTACAGTCCACCAAAATGGTAAACAATGGCCTGCCCTTTGCCCGGCACAGTGTTCTGGGAGATAGTGGAAACTTCCCCAGGCGCCCTGTTAGGGAAGGTGCAGAGTTGTGTATCAGGCAGTTTTCTGAGTGCTTTTACCTAAATGAAAGTTACTGCATTCCATGCCTGTCACAGCATGATGAGGCAGCAGTTGATTACAGTCTCATTTTACAAGGCACAGAGAAGTCAAGGAACTTCCCACACACACACACAGCAGTAAACAGTAGGACTAGGGTTCAAGCTTCAAGCGCAGAGGCACAGCCCTCAACCACTACACTCCCACAGCCAACTGTGCCATGTCAGGGATGCAACTGGTGCTCTGTGTAGACGGAACCCAGGCCTGGACACTGCCTCCCCCTCCCTTCCCCAGCTCCCTGCGCTGCTGACCTCTCCTTTCTCAGCATGTGGTGACTCTTAGCACACTGACTCCTGCGTTCATGCCTCCTCTGTGGCTGGATCCAGACTCCTCAGGCCCAGCTCCACATTCCCAGGAAAGAAACTCAGGCTGGCCCATAACTCTGTAGATATTACCTTGCAAACAGGGGTGGCAAGGCCAGTGGGCAGACAAGGCCATCCAGATGAACCCCAGCAGCCTAAGGCATTGAGACTCCCCACTGCATGATGCCTGAGGCACACTAGCTATTAAACACTGGAGTGCGGGACTGGGTGCTCTGCACCAAGGAAGTATTTAGCCTTGTGTAATAAATACTTCCCTAACGTATTTGAAAGCACAAAACCCTCATTTTGTGATTCTTCCCTTAACATCTTACGGGAGAACTCAGCACCATCCTCACTGGGCAGCTTCCTGCCCTCTGCGTGGTCTCCCAGCAAGATGTCCTTCCCTTGAGCAGAGCAGCCTGCCCTGTGGGGCTCAGCAATCCATACAGCGCCACCAGCGTGAGACAGTAAGCAGCCTCTCGCAAACGTTCGCTTTGCAGTGAGATCCCACGATGTTTTCATCAGTCTATTAAACTCAGCTTCATTCTCCACGGATATGAAACATTAACAAGACAGGAAGCCAGCACATCTGATAATTACACAAACCAAGAAATGGAAAGCATCGAGTCATGCAGGAGTCACACAACGCGAGAGGGGCTGACAGCCAGGACTGGGAAATCAACGTCTGATTTAAATAAGGGAAACAAGCCGAACAGCAAGCACCATAAAATTGACTCTCAAAGCTTAGGATTAAGCTGAGTTCTGGAAGGAAGAGCCTGGTGCTCAGGTAATTCCGGGTTTAATATAGGAAAAGCAAATTCAGGGCAACACCACCTTCCACAGAGTGCTGACGGAGCTGGGGAGTGCAATTAGCACACCAGCCAAATCCAATGTGCAACTCATCATACTATTGGGTATTTTATTTGTTCCTTGTAATTGTCATGAGTCATTTAAGGAAAAAAAAAAACACATTAGGTTGAGAAAAATACAACAGAAACCAGTACGATGCTGTGGGTTTGCCTGAAATGTCCAGCTTACTAGAAGGCAGAAACAAAATAATTTACATTCTGGAAAAGGGGGATATTTTATTTTAAGCTTAGTGGAAAACTCATGCAATATTAAAAGATTGTGAGAGCTGAATATAGACGTATTTAAAATAAGCATAGTCATACTGTTGTTGTTTTAATCAGGAAGAAAGTAAATTATCTTTAAAAATGTAAATTCGGATTTCTGAAAATTATTTTCCATCCATGTTTTTGTTTTTTACAAACTGAAAGGTTTTTCATAATCTCTTTATATATAGAAGCGAAGACACTTGAAATAAGGTCACTGGATAAGATGATCTATAGCACAAGGCACTACTTTTATGGTAAATTCTATAATTATAAAGAGATTTTTCCGGCTTCATCTTGTGACTTGATTTTTTCTTAGTCATTTCATATCGTTCTTGTGAATGGCAGAGTAGAAAATTAACTTGAGTACAGGTGAAGTGAGGTTGGAGCACATAATTTTCAACCCTGCATTGGTGCCAGGGCCGTGTCTGCCCTGATTCCTACCACCCCCACCCCCCACTCCGTGCCAGCTCCCACTCCATTCCCCGCCTTCCTCCCAGTGCTGAAGTCACCCTCTTTGGAAGGGCTCGCTCTTGGCCAGCTGTCCCTGTCGGGGACTTATAGTACCAATGTTCCCAAGGAGATTTCCACTGTAATCCAAACTCTCCAAAGGATGCGGGCTAGGGACTGTGTGCTCAGTGCCGGCATCCCCAGCTACTGCGGGGCTCCCCTCTGAGGGCAGGGACTCCTCATGGGTCCTCACTCGAAAAGCAGCTGCCCTGGGAACAGGGATGCATACCTGTGCACGCCTCACTTTTATGTTCAGAGTTTTGCAGAGCATTTTGGAAAGAGGCAGAGGAAAAATTTACAGAGAAATTCAATTTTTGCCCCAAACTCTCAGCTGTTCTTTGTAAGTTCTTGAGGTCCTGTTGAGTGTAGCTAGAGAGTCCCATGGCCGAGACAAATGCAGTAAAAATCACCGCTCTTTCAAGCTGACCCAACCTCCAAAAATCCGTATTATGAAAAATATCCACCAACTATGATTGTAGAAAACATGGTTATTACTTATCTGGGACAAACTCCTATTCCAGATCTGGGAAGATGTGGCTTGGGGTAAACCGGTGGCAAGTGATAGGGGCTGGGAGACCCTGGAGGGTCAGTCTGGGGTTGCACGCTTCAGGAAGAAGACCTGGCTCGCCGTGGCATGAAGTCAGAGCAAAGGCCAAATGCTGGGGCTCTGCCACCCTCCCAAGCATGCTAGAAGAGCTGCTGAGACAGAGAAGTCAGAGAAGGGGGCCACCCTGGCTGCTAGCTGAGCACTGTCCTGAAGACATACTGCTGATGTGACTTCTAACAGGACACGAAGCTGGAAGCAGCCCAAGAGAAACAGCGGCTCACACTTGGGGAAGCAGTAGCCAAGGAAAAACCAGGATTTGGATGTGAACAGACAGCTTCCACTGACTTGAAGTGAAGAGAGAATAAAATCGACCTACAACAAGGGCATAAGTGGCTTTAGAGTAGATGACAGATAGATGATAGCTGATGGATAGATGCTAAATGAGTAGATATAGATAGACAGGTGACAGACAGCTAGATGAGAGATGATTGATAGAGATAAGAGATAGAAGATAGATGATAGATAGATAGATAGATAGATAGATAGATAGAGAGAGTGATCAGAACAAATGAAAGGTACTTTCAGAAATGCAAGGACACAGAGCATACACCTAAGGACCTGGTGGGAGTCAACCACACCTCACCTAGAATTTGAAGCATAAGACACTTACTTTCTAGACTTCCTTGCACCTAAAGCAGAATACATGGTCTAGGCTTCATCCATTCAACTCTTCACCTGCCTGGAACTTGTAGCACTAGATACGCAGTGACAGGGGCCACAGAGACACTGTCAAGGGGGCTGGCTTCAGCATCCACAACAGCAACATGGGGTTTCCAGGAGCAGGATGGGAGGTGTGAGCTGTGGCTATGGCCGACATGGCCTTTGTGCCTGTACTGGGATCCCTAGCAACCCTACTGAAATCGGGGCGTCAACTGAGGAATCAGCATCTTCCCTCGGCATCCCGAATCTACAGAGAGGAGGCACTGAAGAACTTGCCTGTCACATCCTTACCTGATTCTCCACTTTGGCTGGTGCAGAAGATAGATAGTGCCTGGAAAAAGTAGATTATGGAATCCAATTGCAGGTATTTTAATGTATAAGATTGTCTTACTGAAAATAGTTGATACCCTTTAGGACTATCACACACTATTTCAACTGGCAAATGTATTTTTCTCTCATAAGCAAAGAATACTATAAAGCAAAGATATTATAAAGATGTTAATTCTCTTGAGGTTATTTTAAGGTTTATTATAATCCCAATCAAAATAATAATTGGGTTTTTAATTAATTCAAATGATATGATTCTGTAATTCATATAAAAAATAAATAAGAACAGTCAGAAAAACACTGATAAGGCAAAGTACTTGCCCTACCACAGAGTAAGCTTATAAAGTCCAAATAATTTAAACATCATGGTATGTCACTGACCCCATAAAACACAACAGATGGCCCACCAACATACTCAAAACCCCATGGGGATTTTTTCATCATAAAGGTGGTTTGTGAAGTCAGTGAGATGAAGTCAAACGTAGTAATGAAGAGCTTTAGGAGAGCCGGAGACCCACGTTTTATAGGTGAGCTGCATCCATGTCTCACCATACATAAGCATGCATTCCAAATCAAAATGGATGAGATTCCAAATGTTCACTTTTAAAAAGCTGAAAATAAATAAATTAAATACTTAAAATAATAAGATAGAAAAGGAGTACAAATATTATTTAAAGATAAGAAGGATGAATTGGAATAAAAACTGAAAGTGATATAGTTAAAAAGCCAATAACAAATTACATAAAGAGTAAAAAAGCCAAAAGTCTCTTTTCTGAAATTTCTAATACAAATATCAACTTCTGGGAAGTTTCACTAAGGGAAAAAGAATGTGTGTACGTGTGTGCGACTGTGTGTATATCAACTGAGAGGGGACATTTGATCACAGATACAAGGACAAGTGAAAAGCTTCAAGTCATTTCATAGCAAAATATAAATAACTAAAACTGATCCATGCAGAAAACAGGAAACCTGACAAATTCAATAGCCAGTGAGGAGACTGGAAGACTGGTTAACAATCTCCCAGTTAAGAAGATGTCAGATTCATATGGGGCTATAATTTCCCTGTTCCAAGTTACATACATATAGAAAGTTCCCCAATTCATTTGATGGAGCTACAGAACCTTCAAACTCAAATATAATACAAAAATAAAAGCTGTAGCCAATTTTACTTATAAGTATAGATATAAAAATGCAATAAAATGGGTCTGAGCTCACGCCTGTAATCCCAGCACTTTGGGAGGCTGAGGCAGGCAGATCACGAGGTCAGGAGATTGAGACCATCCTGGCCAACATGGTGAAACGTCATCTCTACTAAAAATATAAAAATTAGCTGGGTGTGGTGACGCGTGCCTGTAATCCCACCTACTCTGGAGGCTGAGGCAGGAGAATCACTTGAACCAGGGAGTCCGAGGTTGCAGCAAGCCGAGATTGTGCCACTGCACTCCAGCCTGGTGACAGAGCGAGACTCTGTCTCAAAAAAAAAAAAAAAAAAAAAAAAATGGATCTGAGTCCAGTGAGTCCAGGCTCGCCCCTGGAATAAAGCTCAGTAATGGAGCTCCAGCAAAGCAGCTGCATTTCCAAAATTTCCAGGGAACAGAGAGCAAAGGCGTCGACAGCGCTGAACAGGCACAGACTTCCCCACCCTCTGCAGTACCTGCCGCGCACGTGACCCGATTGTTTTCAGCCCTCTCCTCCTGGGAGGCATTCCTGTACCACACATGGGACGTGTTGCCATGGTGACTGGCCTAGGCACTGGGCTAGATTCACACTGTGACAGTCAAGGCCCGTTCTGCCGGCCAAGAGTGGGCACCCAGCTCAGACCAGCCAGAGCCCTTCCCGAGGGAGTGTGTCTGGGTCTGTCTCTGGAGCTGCCTGCGGCCGTTCTCTATCACAGTAAGGAATTCCCATGTGGGGAGAGGCAGAGATGAGAGGTGGAGAGAGCACAGCCTGGCTCCTATTGCCTCCGAGGCCCAGCTAGACACTGCCCATCCAGGCTGCTGAACCCTCTGGTCTATGTTCCTTTCCGCCCAAGTGAATTTGATTAAGGCATCTGCCACCTGCAGCCAAGGGCCCCAGCAGCGTGTCTGCATCCGTCTCCTCTTTCTCCCCATAGCAGCCAGGCTGACGTCCAGTGCCCGCTCCCGAGGCCGTCTCCAGCCCCCTGTGCTCAGGCGCCTTCTCTCCCTGAGCATTCACTACCCCCCTCTCCATCAGAGACTCCTGCCAGACCTCTATGCTTGCACGCTCGCCTGCCAATCCGACGTCCCTCATGCAGCCTCACCAACGCGGACTGGAACATACTCAAGACCAAACTCTGCATTTCTCCTCTAAACTGCGCCTGCACCTGATGTGCCTTTGAGTTTTCATCCCCTCATGGCTCACATCCACGTTGTCCACCTCCAAACCCTACCCCACCGGCCCCCTTTCCCCACCTGCCCTGCACACACTGGCCCCAAGCCTCAGCCTCTAACCTGGCCTCCCCGGGGCCACTCCGTCCTCCTCTAACCTGTCCATTCCACTGCAGGGAAGAATGGTCTTTGTAAAAGAAAAATCGCATTGCAGGCTTTCCTGCTTAAAGCCCTTCCCTGCGCTCCCACCTGACCTGGAGTGAAATCCAGCGTTTTTCCCCATCTACAGTCTCCCTCTGCCGGGCGCCTTCCATCATCTTCAGCGCCATCCTCTTGCCCTGCCATCAGGGATGCTGGCTGTTTCTCCTCCTTGGGAAAGTCGCACAGCTCACCTCCTCGGGGCTGTTTGCTATCTGGGAACCTTAGTGCCGTTAGCACAGTACCACTGACCCACACTGGGGATGGCTTATGGGGTCTACGTTTAGCTGTATTTGCTGCTCCTCCCTGGTGAGTCTCCAAGTTCAGCACACAGTATCTGCCTGCTTCACCACTGCACCACTGAGGCCTAGTTCTTGCTAGTTACAAAGCTGTGTTGACTTTGTGGATGACTATAAAAGAACAAACATTTTAATACACTGAATATTCATGAAATATGGCCTGATTAAATATCTGATAAATTCTTATTATTTTGTTGTTGTTGTTGTTGCCTAGGCTGGAGTGCAGCAGCACGATCTCGGGTCACTGCACCCTCTGAGTGCAATTCTTCTGCCTCAGCCTCCCCCAGTAGCTGGGATTACAGGCATATGCCACCACGCCCAGCTGATTTTTTTGTATTTTTAGTAGAGACGGGGCTTCACCGTGTTGGCAAGGCTGGTCTCGAACTCCTGACCTCAAATGATCCGCCTGCCTCAGCCTCCCAAAGTTTTGGGATTACAGGCATGAGCCATCATACCCAGCCTGATAAATTCTTTAGTTACCCCTAAATATACAACCTTGTAGAGAAACGTCCATCTGTGTCAGCATGTCTAAATGCATTATAAAAAAAGTTTTATCTTACTGTTTTTCAAAATAGCATATCCTATAGAGGAAAGTTTAGGCCAAGCTTCCTTTACTCCAAAAATTTAGCCAATCAATATGCTATCGTGACAGTACACATGTGGAGCCGGCGGCATGTGGGTCATCCACAAATGCGGAGCTGCACTCCATTGTTTATGTTGTCTGGAGGTTATGAGATAAGCACCTTGTTTGCTGAGATTGTTTTAGAAGAAGACTAAAGATGTCTTGGGACTCTCCTGACCCCACTGCAGCTTACTGCACTTTACCAGGACATTTACTCTTTTTTTTTTTCATTAATTTTTTTTTTCCTTCGAGATATTTTTCTTTTTTTAAATTAATTAATTAATTAATTATTATTATACTTTAGGTTTTAGGGTACATGTGCACAATGTGCAGGTTAGTTACATATGTATACATGTGCCATGCCGGTGCGCTGCACCCACTAACTCTTTAGTCATTCTAAGTCTTTGAAGTCGCTTTAAGGCTTTTTAAGTCGTTTTACATTATTTTAATGTACTTATTTTTTTTCTGGGTTCCCTAATGATTGAAATTAAGGATTCTCTGCCATTAAATTAATAATATACCAAAAACAAGTTACATAAAAGCAATCATTTAGGCCACAAGTGGTTCCAATGGATTTCTTTCCAGTTATAGGAAATTTGATCCGTGGAAAGGCAGAGAGAAATTTCCCCTTAGACAACTCTATAGCATCATTTTTCAACTTTATAGTCTAGCATATAAAGAAGCGCTGACAGCAAATGGCTTCTCCAGAGATCTCACCCCAGCATCCATGGAGGATCTCTGCACGCAACTGTGCCATCATCCGTAAACACCCCATTGACCCACCATTAAGCAACGCAGGCACCTCGAGGGCCCTTTGACTAGTGATGGTAGAAGAATAAAAATATTTGGTCTTTGTTCCTATTCCTAGCACAGAGCTCCTAAAACCTTTGGCATTTCCTGAGTGATAAGAGGGATAGGAATTCCTTTTGTTGTAATGAGGCAGCTCTTGGGGGCCCTAGATGGCTTCAGGAGGAGACTGGTTGCCAGAAAGATCAAGGCATGATTAGAAAGTTAAAACTGACAGCTCCACCGTCTGTGCCCACACCAATCCTCAGGGAGAGAACCAGGGCTGGAGATTGAGCCAATCACAAATGGCCAATGATGTAATCAATCGTGCCAATGTAATGAAGCCTCAAACCCCCTAAGCAGTGAAGTTCTGGGATCCTCCATGTTGGTGAACGAATCCGTGTGTCAGGAGGGTGGTGCATCCGCACTCCATGGGGACAGAAGTTCCTGCACTTGGGACCCTGCCAGAGACCTCACCTATGCACTTCCTCATCTGACTTTTCATTTGAACCCTTTATAATACCCTTTAAAATAAGTAGTAAAGGTAGGTAACATGCTTTCCTGAGTTCTCTGAGTCATTCCAGCGAATTATTGAACCTGAGGTGAGGGGTTGCAGGAACCGTGATTTGTAGCCAAGCTGCACAAGTGTGAGTGCCTGATACCTGTGACTGATAGCTGTGTCTGAATTGAGGGCACCGATGAGGGACAGAGCCCTTAGGCTGTGCTCTGACAATAGCTCCGGGTAATTGGTATTAGAAATGAATTGAATTGTGGGATACCTAATTGGTGTTGGAAAATTAAAGGATCAGCTGGAGTGAGGAGTAGAAAAAGCCACTTGCTGGTGCTGGCAGAATGTTGCTAAGTCAGCCCCTGTCACCCACCTTCCATGGTAACTAGTGGCTCCTGTCAAGGCTGGGGACTCAGCCGCGGTAAACACAAGGCGCTGCACAGGCACCTGCTCCTCATGCTGACAAGCGCCATCTCCTAACTGCTGATAAGTGAATCACAAGCTAAGCCAACAGGGCAATGCACCACGCTCATCTCAGACCTAGGACATTCAGCAGCAAGGAGGCCTGGCTCTTGATACAGCCTCCACAATAGGAACTTGGGCCTTCCGGACATAACGGGACGCAGAAAGCAAAGATCAGTCTATGATTCAACACTTGCTGCCGCAGCGACTGCAGTTAACATGAGTCCTTGAGAAAGATCAAGAAGGGCAGCACATTTCTTTGGGCCTTTGTACCACTTAGGGCTCTTACAGCTACAAGTGACAGAAAACCCAACCCAGAATGGCTAAAGCAAAATGGAATTATGAGATCATATGAGTTACAAGTCTTGGGCAAATAAAATGATGCGGCAGGTTGCATTTCCCAAATTCGCCAGCACTAATATATTCCATCCCACATGCTTTATCCCACAGCCCTGACAGCGCACTTCCCCATCAAGAAGCTCTTTCCCCTGTATCTGGGGGCCTATGATGCAGAGAGAAGTCTGAGGCCCCCACCACCATCCCAGCCGTGCTGTTTGGGCCCCCACGACCTGGGCAGGAGACATAAGTGAGCAGCCTCCAGATGATTCTGGCCTCAGCCTCTGCCAGCTCTGGTGATCCCCAGTGGAATAGGACCAGCTGCCCTTTCAAATTCCATGAAGACAGTAGAGTTGGGAGTGAAATCGTCACTGTTGCTTTAAGCCCGTGCATTTTGGGATGACTTGTTAGGCAGCCATAGTGAGTGGGACAGATGACTTTACCAGGGCCTTCCCCTTGGCTCTGGTGCCTCAGGCGCAGGCCCTGTTCTCAGGCTCCTAGCAATGGTACGCAGTGGCGTTGGCCTCTCATCATTGCCCCCGTCAGTGTGAGGCCCTCATTCTCCAGCACCTCAGCAACAGTGTGCTGGGCTGATCTTCTGTCTTGGGCTCCGCGTCATCCTCCCATTCTCCCCTAGTGGTCTGCGTGCCTCTCGCAGTACTGAGGTTGTGGGGCATTGCTTCCTGAAAAGTATACAGTGGAGGGGAGGTGGTCACCCCGAATCAAAGTGGAGCCATTATTTCCATCAACACAAATAAAATCACTACACTTAGAACCTCTTCTGCACCAGCTCTCCTGACACCCTCCTGACAAGTATTTATGGTTCTCGTGGCTCTCTCAGACTGTCCAGGACTCTCTGGCCTTCAGGAGCCTCAGACAGCCCTGTGATGCTCTTAGCTCTCAGCTCCTGCCCCACTCATTGTAACCATCCTCAGGGCCACTGATTAGAAGGGTTCAATATACAAATCTACCCACACGGCATTATCCTAAGGCTGAAGATTTTACGTCGAGGTGCAAACCAACAGGAGAGGTTCTTTGAGTTTACATTAAGGGAGGGAAAAGGGCAGGGGGTGAGTGGCTTTAAGTTTTCCTTCAGACACAGAGGATCACCCTGCTTTGAGAAGTCTAAGGCCCATTTCTGCTCTAACCAGATGAGAGCTGCAAGAAAAATAGCCTGGTTTTCTCTTTCTTTTCTTTTCTTTCTGCTCTTTCCTTCCTTCCTTCCTTCTTTCCTTTCTTTCTTTCTTCTTTAGCAAATGTAACATGCGGATGAGACTAACTTTGAAATTTACATTCAGAAAATATTGATCTCACATTCATGATTTTAACCCTCAGAGGAAAAGAAAGTATTTGACTCTGGTTCAGTGAGTTTACAGCACTGTGATCAATACAGAGATTAACCTTTGAAAAGGCACCCAATATTACATTAGCATCTGTTTTGACCTTTGAGAAAATATGAATGTCTGCCTGGCTACCCTTGAAGCAGCAGACAGAATGAGGGCTTTATAAATCTACAAAGAATTTTATTATGTTTACTGTTAGTCAATGGTAATGATCCCTTTGAATCACACTGAACAAAGCCAAGTCATTTTCAAATATTGCTTCAAATACAGTATTTTCTAGGTGGTTTATTCTCTAGATATTTTTTCACTCTTTCATTTAATTTATCAACTTGATGTTTTTAAAGCCTCACAATAATTAGCTATGTTCTAAGAAACCACAAAAGAAAACAAAATGAGGTGACAAAAGCTTTACTGGAAGCTAAATTCCACAATAAAATTCAACTTAATGTGTCTCTATGTTTAAAGAAATAGTAAAAATCGGCATTATCAATTAATGAGACACTCTTTAATTGACTGGTGTATCTTATGTGGGTGGCACTGAAATGGTATGGCCTGGTCCCCATGGAGGAATGTCCTGGAGACTATGTTTCTGCCCAATGAGGGAATCTAGCATTAGCATAACTAGTCAGAAAGTCATTTTCTCCAGTGGAGCAAAATAAAACCATATCCTCCCTAGGAAGAGCCGCAAAGAAGATTCCTCAGGCATGGCAGAAAGAACGAGTTCTGGACTGTGGATTAGCGATGCCACTGTCTTGCTTCTGGTAGGCAAGGTACTGACAGCCACCCAATGCCACATCGCTGCATCTGCTCACAATAAACTCCACAGATCAACAAGAAATGTAGATTAAGCCACATGGACAGCCTGCCTTTCAACATAACTAGAAGATGGAGAGCACTATAAACTCCACATTATTACTTGGCAGTAAAGAAGAAAACACCAATTCCCAGCCAAGCTGTCTCTCAGGCCCCTGCCCCACACCCTTGCAAGGAGCCAGAAAAATCCAGATAATTTTCATGAAAAAGAGAAGAAAGAAATAAAAATTCTAAAATTGAGGAATGTAACAGCCAGAAGTAGGAAGGCCAACCTAAGCATAAAACCACTGGAAAACGATCCTAGTGGATTTGTGTATAGACTATGGAGAAAAGACATTGACATACACTGGGCTCCAGGTGACAGGCAGGTACGTATCATCCGCAAGAGAAACAGCGAACTGGCAGCCAGGCGTGCCCAACAAAGCCTGGCAGGGGAAGGGGAAAAACGGTGAGGGCGGGAGGGGGTGGAATGCAGAATCCTGTAAGACAAAAGGAACCAAAAATGAATGGACATGCCCCACAACTGGAAAAAAAAAAAGGCTGTTACAGAGACTGCTCTCCACCACACTGACCAAAGAATAGGAATCTTCTCAAACTAAGAATCCTGGAACTGACTCCGGCTGGCCACCCTGTCCACAAGTACATGGCCGAAAGCTGACTGCCCCTGTGCAAGGCTTTCCTAATAATAAAACAGAGCATGAGAATCTAAATACTGAAGCTGGTAAAGATTTCCCCAGCAAGCCACACGTAAACCAGGAAACACAAAACCGCATACAATACTCTATACTGAATTCCATACCCTCAGATAAGCACTGGGATGTGCAAAAACAACCTGAATCCAAAACCCAAATGCTGAAAGCAGAAAATGACAAAAACATGAAGAATAAAATGAGAAGCCAAAGAAAAACACCAAATCATGTCAGAAATGAAGATTAAATTATAAGGTGTTCCAGGAAGACTATAATCAAAAGAAAATGTAATCAGGGGCATTAAAGAAAGAAAGCAAACAGGAGGCCAAAAACAAACTGAGTAGTGAAACAAGCCAGAAAGAAAGTGGTTGAAATGGAAGCCAGGTCAGTGAGACTCAACATAAAGAGATCCATGAAATCGTAAAATATAACAAATACATAAAACTCTGATCCAAGAAACCTTTCTGGACTCAAAAGAAGACATAATGCTACATGTTAGGCCCATGGATACCCAAGGGATACCTGGGAATATCTTAGTAAAACTATTAGACTGAAGATAAATTTGTAAAACCCTCCAAGCCTGTAGCAAAATGATCAAATAACTTCAAATGTAAGAGAACTGGGCTGCCATCACACATCTCACACACACATACAGCTGAGGCCACAATGGAGTAACACCTTCATGAAACCCAAAGAAGGTATGTGTGAACCAAGGGTGTATTAGGAAGCAAAGTGTCCTGTCAAATGTTAAGGATGTAGAACGCAGCCTTAAACCTAGAAAAGCTCAGGGGTACTGTACCCAGGAGCTGATCTTGGGCTCTCAAAGATTAGCTTCACCTGTCAAAAGGCAGGAACACTTCAGCAAAAGGGCCAATGGTGAGCATCTAATAAACTTAATCATGGATCTAAGAGAAACAAGCATAGAACAATGGGGGATGGAGGAAAAATGAATGATGTTACATGCTTTGAAAGCAGAAATACTTCAATTAGTAAGTGCATGGAGAAAGGGAAGAGAAAAGTACTGTAGAATAAACTTATCAGTGCTTAAAAGTACTGTAGAATAAACTTATCATTTAGGCAAGAGGTAGAAGTCAAAGGTTATCATTAAAGATAGACAAACAAGGTATAAAAGACTACGTAAGAAAACAGAAGACTAAAGACAAGTGAAAAAGCATAAGAACAAAGGTAATCACTAGATCAAAATACAAACCTTTCAAATTGCAAAGAAAAATTTTAGAAAATAAAAGCAAAAAAAGATATACAAATACAGAAACATAGCAACTAAAATATACATAAAACCTATAATATGGAAAATGTGTGAGTCATATCAATAAATGTGAGTGGACTAAATTCATTTATTAAAAGAAAACAACACTTTTATTTTGATTCACAAAGCAAGTCTCAACAGTCTATACGAGAGACACCTAAAACCAAGTGATTTAGAAAGGCTAAAAGCTGAGCAAATGATTTGTGATTCCAATACTGAATAAAGTACAATCAAGTCAAAAGCATTAAGCATGACAGAGGGGATGTTTAACAGTGCTAAAAGCCTCCGACTCACAGTGGAGATAGAACAATGATAAATATGTATCCACCAAATAACACAGTAACCACCTTTCAAAGATAAACAGTAAGAGATTCAAGGAGAAATAAAGAGACACACTTGTAACAGGAAATACTTAACATGCCACTTTAAGTACAGGACAGATTTAGTGGACAAAAATAAGTAAGGATATAAACGACCTAGTATAATCATTGGGTAGATTTGAGAAATATGTAAGTTTATACCATAACAATAGAGAATGCACATATAAAATATGATCAAATTTGGTCACAAAGAAGCCAGAGGTAAGTTCCATCAAAATAGAAATTAATAAAATAAATAAAAAGATTCTTCAAACTGAAAATTGAAAAGAACTGTTATTAAACATCCAATTCAGATGAAAGGCAAGCCACACTGAAAATACAGAAATCCTAGAAATAATGATAATGGAAGCATTATATATTAAACTCCATGGAATACAGTTAAAGCAGTGTTCAGAGGAAAAAGCATAGCCTAAACACTTATGGCAAATAAAACAAACAAATAAAAATAAATGAAATAAATTCGAAATTTGAAAAAACTAAAGAACAGCAAAGTAAACCAAGAGAAAGCACTAGGAAGGGAATGATAAAGAAAAATGCAGCAATGAACAAGGCAGCAAATAGAAAACTAGACCTAAGAAATACATCAAAGTCTTATTTTTTGAAAAATAAAACAGAACTAGATGAATCACAAGCCACTAATCAAAAACAAATCCACAGATAAGAAATGACAAGGGGGAAATAACCACCAAAACAGACAAAATTTAAAAATAATTCTAAGAAAATATTTGCAGACCTCTCAATACCAATATTTTAGGGTAATTTTAAATTATGTGTCTATTCCAATATTTCTGATCCTAATAAAAGTGTAATCCAGTATGTTGTCTCTCGTAGCTCCAGTAATCAAGACAGTGCAGTACTGGGGAAGGACAGCCATCCAGATCAATACACCAGAACACAGAACCCAGGAACAGATCCACAAAGATGCACTCAGCTGATGAGTGACAGCTGCAACAGCAACTCAGCGGAGGAACCATAGCCTTTGTACCAAACAGTGCTAGAGTGCAGCGATATCCATAGGCAAAAATAAAATAAAATAAAACCTTGATCTAAACCTCACACCTTATATGAAACTTAACTCAAAATGGAACATGAACTTAAATGTAACATGTAAATCAATAAAATTTGGGGGAAAAAAGGGCATAGGAGATAATCTTTGAAAAATATCTAGGGCTAGGTAAAAAGTTCTCCTGTTGTCATGCTTTTGACACCAAAAACACAACACATTAAAAAATTTTTTGACACACTGGGCCTCATTAAGATTCAAAACTTTTGCTTTGTATAAGAACCTGTTAAGTGGATGAACAGTCTACAGACTGGGAGAAAATGTCCTATCTGCTTTATTCGTAAAAGCCCCAAACTGGAAACAAGTCAGGTGTTCTTCAGGGAGGAGATGACTAAACAAACTGTGGTCCATCCATACCATGGAGTGCAATGCAAAGAAATCAAATACTAGCATGTGAAACAACTTGGATGAATTGCTAGACAATGATGCTGAGTGAAAACAGCCAATACAAAAAGGTCATGTGTTGTATGATTCCATTTATGTAGCATTCTTGTAATGACAAAATGTTAGAGATGGAAAAGAGATTGGGGCAGGGGTAGAGGTGGGAGGGATGCAGAGCTGGCTGGAAAAGGCCAGCATAAGGGTGCCTTGTAGCAATGGAACTCTTCTGTGCCTTGACCACATCAATGGCAGCATCCTGGCTGTGATCTTCTACTATAGTTTGTCAAGATTTTACTATCAGGGGTTTCTGCACAAAGGGCTCACAGAATCTCTCTTATTTCTTACAACTGCACATGAATCTACAATTATCTTGAAAGAAAAAGTTTTAAAAAATTAATGAAAGCAAAAAGTGTAGATAAAAACGGAGCTAAAGTTTATCCATTTTGACTATAGAATATCTAAAATTCCTTTGCAAAATTTAAAATACAAAAATAAGCTTAAAAATAGTCACAACATATACATCAGAACTGATTTCTGTAGATGCAAGAGAGCCTCTGAAAAATAAGAAAATTCATCTCTCAAGAGAAAGACAAAGGCAAAAGATATGAATAGAAAGTTTACAAAATAAGAAATGCAAATATTCAATGCTTATACAGAAAGAGTACAATCTCAGTAGAATTAATTAAAACAAAACATGAGTCTATTGTTAGCCAGCCAGATGAACCTTGAGCGTTTCAAATGGCAGTGACGAGTTTCAGCAGTGAAGTTCAATAAAATGTGTGGAGAGCAACATTTCTGGATGCCAGCTTGTCAATATTTATCTGGATTCTTAAAACATCACTCATTTAACCAGCGGTTCTATGTCAGAAAATTTATCTTCAATTATCAGAAATGAAACAAGGTTTTATCTATAAAGATATTTATCACACCATAATAAGAAACAGCAAGCAACCTCAATGCCTCAATGTAAAATAAACTGGGATATATCTGCCTGTTGTAGGCACAGCTATTCTATTTTGGAAGGACAATTTATGTCCTGGTAAGATGCTCACAATAGAGTATAAAGAATAAAAGGTAGGACACGATGTGATTCAAAGGCTTTGTAAAAAATATGTAATCTATGGTAGACAGGAAAAATGTAAGAAAACACACCAAATTATGATCAGTGGCTATTTCTAGGTAGCAAAATTATAGGTTACTTTTGTATTTTATTCGTTTACATATTTTCCATTAAATACTTATCTACATCATGAGGGAAATGGTAATGTTTTAAAACATTCTGCACTGTGTATCACAGGAAGCCCCCTTTTATGAAAATAAATCTTTGAGTTAGATAAAAGTCAAATTAGTGCATGTGCAATTGCAAATTAAGCAATTCATGCAAATAAAGGCCCTACCACAATTAGATAACCATTCCCTGGGCAAAAACTGCTCTGATTTCTGCACAGCAAGGACTGGCAAAAAGGGTGGTCACAGCTGGAAGAACTGGAACCAGGCAAAAACAAGGAAGGAACTCTGTTGACCACTCACCACAAGGACACACTCTCCATCCAAGAAGATGCATGTGATTCATAAGGCTGGGACTAATGAGCTTTCAGGGAGACAACTGGCAGTCTTGCCCAAGCTGTCTGAGGCCACTGACTTCCTGTCATACTAGCCGTTCACCACAGTAACTGCACACATGCGCACACACACACACGCATATGTGTGTCACACACTGCACACCAAATGCAAGAACTATGTGAAAAGTTCAGTGCCCACATGCATCACCCACTGGAGCTGAACCTCAGGCACTTTACATGTCCCAGGTGGAGTGGATGCAAACCCTTTCAGTTGGGCAGATGCCCTGGTTATTATTCCGAAGTGCTACTTGGGAAAAGATCAGACTGGGGTGGCCTAAAAACCTTCTTTTAAAAAAAATACTAATGCCCAGGCCTCCCATGCCTACTTGTGAGACCAACTGGTGTTGCAAAAAGCCATGAGGTTTTCCTGCTCTCTGAAATCCAGCCTATGGGTTGCCAGGAAGTAGAGGGGCCAGTGTATAGTATGCTTGGCCAACCAAAGAAGAGGAGATGGAGGACGTGAGAACGACGGCCTTCCAGCGCTGCAGAAGTTAGGAGCCCGGCCCAAATGAAGGAGGCAGAGCTGGTAGAGAGGGTGAACTGAATCTCCTCCTGCTGCCCACTCAGCATGCTTGTCTCTGATCCCCTCTCTTGGCTGTGCTCTGGCTCTGACCCTCACTGACCATAGGGCAAAGATGAGAAGATGGCAGTGTGTGGTAGGCCACCCTGCAAAGGCCACTGCTATATTTGCTGTAATCAATGCTGTTCTCATTAAGATAATTCTTGTTTAACTGACAGGATGATTTCTTTTATGCTCAGCAGAGGCAGAGGAGAGTCCAAACAGAAAGAAGTGGGTCAGGCATTAAGTTCTGAACCCTGTCCCTTAGTGACAGGGTCAGCGATATGCCCAGAGTCCCACCGGGAGATGCACATTCAGCGTCCCCTGAGGCTCACACCCAAGTCACCCAGGACTGTCATTGAAATTAATGCCTCAGCAAAATTACCAGGTATTACTAGTGTCTTAAGAACCATGGAAATGGCCAATATAATAAGTCTGGCACAAGCCAACGTGCTAGTGTTCAAAGAGCCTTCTGTGTATAGGTCCTCACCTGGGTATGATGGCCAGGGTTCTGTTCCCAAGCCAGCCCCAGGCAGCAGTGCCTGGTGCAGGGATCGCTGTCTCCGCTGGCTACAGGGTTCTCTGCCACTCAACCAAAGTTGAGGTTCCAAATCTTTACCCGAGGCTGGTTCTGTGAACCATCATTGTGCATACACCCCGTGCAAATGTACAAAGAACTCCACAGGAAACTTGCTCGACACCAAACGAATGAAGTTCATTTTAACAGCACCAGCCTCCATTCTGCCCCCTCACCTGTTTGCAATGTGCAGTGTGCCACTCACACGCAGACGTGCTGGCCGTCAGGGCCCCAGCGTGGACCCAGCTCCTCCTAGAGCAGACTCTACTCTGCAGGCATCCGCTGGACGCCCCCACCGAGGACCTCATCTCTGCACAGTCCTCCTGAGAGGTGCCCACACAAGAGAGGGACGCCACTGCCAGGCTGCCCGCATTCCGCCACCCTGGCTTCAGTCTGCAACATTACGGGGTCTTTGCTAGCAGGGACTGTGCAATCCAGCACCGACTTGGTGGACAGTCAGGGCACAAGTTCCCACAGGAATTTTCAAGAGGACAGCCACATGAAATACCTGGCAAGCCCACAGTCATTTCCTGGCCCCCTGACTCAACCTGAGTCATCCAGGATATCTGAACCATCCTCTGTGTTATGGAGCTAATCCCAGCAATTTTTTTTTTTCTTGAGACAGAGTCTCACTTGTCGCCCAGGCTGGAGTGCAGTGGTGCGATCTCAGCTGCACCTCCCAGGTTCAAGCAATTCTCCTGCCTCAGCCTCCCAAGTAGCTGGGATTACAGGTACATGCTGCCACACCCAGCTAATTTTTTTTGTGTTTTCACCATGTTGGGGATTCACCATGTTACCCAGGCTGGTCTCAAACTCCTTAGCTCAGGCAATCCACCCGCCTCACCCTCCCAAAGTGCTAGGATTACAGGTGTGAGCCTCCAGCAATAAATTTTTAATGTATTTTTTTCTGAGCTAATCTCCCCTACACCACAGTCTCTCTACTTGCTAAAAATATGTTTATTTTAGCATTTAATGTGTTTTTTTAAAATTAAGTAAGCTTAGGAACTAGACAGTTTAACAGAAAATTTAAAGTGAGTTTAAAAGTACCTGAAAAATTCCATGAAGGAGAACCCATATCCATGCTGTTCTGCAATCCCTGCACACACGACGTTTGCCGATGCGCCAATCAGTGTCCCGTTACCTAAAGTCAAAATTTAAAAACAAAATCCCAGTTCATCTTGGTGGTAAGCTTCTGTTCTCTTTGGTTTGTAATATTTAGATCATCTCACAGGCTTTGATTTGATGATTATTTTATCGTCAAAGTGACCGCTTTGTAAATATCTGGAAACACACACACACGCAGGCAAAAAATAAGCTCACTGATTGCAAATACCATGATTCATTTATGGATAAGACCATGGCTACTGTATTTAACAGAGTGGAGGAAAGGTAAGGAGAATGGGCAAGTCACGGTGGGGCTGTGTGTCTTTTAGAGAAAAACACAAGCGGGGCCAACGACCAAAGACCAGAACGTGTGTCCCTCAGGAATGCAGTCTCAGACAGGAACCACCTTCCTCCGGACTCCAGGCCCAAACACTAGGAAACTCTTTCAGTGAATGAAAGGACAGGTAAAAACAACCAGGTGGAACCCCTTTCCTTCACGTCTTCACCAGTGGCATCTCCTTGACATAAAACGCCTCTCTGGGTAAGCTTTTATGACTGTGCACACATGCATGCATGCCATCCTCGCAGCCTGGTGAGCAATAGGGCCAAGATGGCCACGTGGGTCATGAGATCCAACCCCCACACACACTCACACCCAGGGAAGGCCCAGGAGCCTCCTCCGTCACTCCCAGCCATCGTGGTCAGTGTTCACGAACAGGCACGTGATTCAGGCTCAGCCAGTTTAGCTGAGTCCTGATGTCCATGCACACACAGTTGAGGAAGAGTCGCCTTCCATCTCCATCTCTCTCTCCTTCTATGGAGGATGGGTGAACTGTGCAACACTGCCCTGGAGCTGCCTACAGCATGTCAGTGTGAGGGAGAAACCTTTCAGAGGCTGGACAACATGAATAACAGAGCAGGTGGAGGCCCCACGTCCCCATGAAGACACAGCACAGACAGGGTGAGCAGTGTGCCCAGGTGTCAGGCCGGGAAGTGGCGAGTCCTGACCATGAACCATTCTGGCTCCAGAGGAAGGTCAGTGAGAGGTGGGGCTCAGGCTGCCCCAGGCCTTTCCGTAGACAGCCATGCAGTGTCTGAAAGGCCTGGAGCCGCTGCGATATGCGAGTCTTCGGGGCAGTGCTGGCCCAGACAGCCCCCTCTGGGCACTGTTGCACCAACCCTTCTATCCCATCATCCTGCCTGCCAACCCCACTCCTTCCCTGGCCAGGAGACCTACCCAGTGAGACTCCACACCCTTGCCAAGCCATCTTACGTGGCCATCATTTCTCATTGTCTGACAAGTCTCTTCCCACAAAGAAGCCGATGTTCCTCAGCAGGCCCTGCCCTGCTCAGCCCCATGAATGCACCTGGGTACCAGGACAGCATCAGCCTGCACCCTAAACCCTGCTAACTCCAGGACGTCACGAGTGGAGCCCAACCCATGGTCCAAGTTCATATTCAGCAACTTGCGTGAGTGCTGAAAATAAAAGACTCCACTTATTTTCTCTCCCATTAAGGATTAGTGATTGAAAAAATGCCCATTTTCCAATTAAAATGATAGTTTTGCAGGCAGGTCCTGCCCAGGTGGAGGGCATCTCACCCTGTCTGCTGTGGGCGTGGATTCCTGATCTGCAAGGGACTACTTCCCAGGAAACAGAAGGATCTTTTCGTTTCCTTTTGCAGGTTGCCAAGGTGAGCTGCTCCGGAGGCTATTTTGGTCCTGAGCACTCTGGACTCAGGGAAAGGAATGGGGAGGAGGAAAGGATGTTGAAGGATCTGGAGGAGAGGCTGTGTACCGCCTGGGGCCTGCATGAGGAAGGCTGGGTGAGGATGAGGGCAAGTGGGGAGCGCTGTGGACACAGCTCTTTCCTTGGAAAGGGAGATGCGGCTGAGGACAGGCAAGGGCAGGGCTGGCTTATGTCATGGGGGTGACTGCTCAGCCTTTAGACATCAGACATCCACGCATCTTCTCAGAGGTGTCGTGTGGGTGACACCAGAGGGGCTGCTCTCCCCCAGAGGCCCTCCTGCAACCGGATGTGTCTGAATTGCCTGGCCCCCCTCCCCGAGGGCCCTCCTTCTCAGCCATCCCCTTGCAGAAGTCCTTCGGCCTTCTCACAGACTCATAGCCTGGGAGGCAGGACATCAACTCATTAAGTCGCACAGAGCCCTGTTTCTTTAAAGGATGCTTTACGGGCAACAGAAACCTGATGAACAGCACTTAGACACATGCGCGACCACCTCCTCCCCTGTAAGGAGAAGCCTGGAGACAGAGGGCGGGGAGCTGGTGCTAGGCCTGCTACTGTCAGGCAGGTCTCCACTGTTCTCAGCCTCTCCCTCCCGTCACAGGATGGCTTCCCAGCCACATCTAAGGCAGGAGGGCAGGGAGGAGAACTGGCACCAACACATTTCGATGACGAAGGCAAAGGCTATGGCAAAGGCTCCTACACAGGCCCCTCCTGTCTTATTGGTCAGCGAAATGAGACAGGCAAGGCTGATACCAAAGCGGAGAGGAGGCCAAAGACAGGAGGCCACGGAGAGGAGGCTCCAGAAAGGAGGACCTGGAGAGGCCCCGGAGAGAGGCCTGGAGGTTATGGGTCAGCCCTGGCAGGTCCTGCACAGACGTACTGGAAATAGAGTGTGTCCGCCAGTGCAACAGAAGGAATGCTAGATTTAAATTCAGAAGACCTCAGTTGAAGTCTCAAACCTTCTAAGCTTTGTAAGCTCAGCAAATCCGCCACCATTTCTGTTATATTAACTGAAGTATTTGTGATAGTAGGGAAAGAAGATGCAAAACCAGCCAGTGTTAGCCGTAGGAAGCATTTACCTCCTGGGGACAGGCAGTCCCAGGTGGCACAAGTCCAGACGCGGTGAGAGCAGAGCTCTGTGGCGCCGTCAGGACCTGCTCCCTGCACCTGTGCGCTCTGCTGCCTGCCAACAACACACAGAGCCAGCCCACACTCGAGCTGCAGATGCTGCAGGCATCTCCTCACCACGCATCCAGACATGACCGCGGCCAGAGGAGGGAGCGGGACCCCTTTGTCTCCTGAGGTTTGGTCTCAGGGCCAGGAAAATCATTATCAGAAGCTCCTCCCTCTCCCACAGAAGACACTCCCTCATGTCACCTGGACTTCACATGGCTTTGGTCTGCCTATCCCTATGCCAGTCGCTGGCCAGGACCAGAAACCCAGCTGCCCATCCCTTCCTATCATGGGCAGGGGCAGAAATGCAGGGAGTGTGCTTCCTCTGTGTTTATGAGGACCGTCACCACCTTCCCTGGCATCTCCTGGGGTGGTTGTGGGGTTCACATGAGATTAAGAATGTGAGCCTATTATTCAGATGCCAACGATGTTGCAGTCATTTAATAAGATACTAGTGGGGTTTTAAGGGTATTCCACGTGGCATGGGCTCCATGTGGTAGGGAGAACAAGGCCCCAGGTGTCACTTCCTCAGCTCAAGCCTCCCTCCCAGTTTCCATTGACGGAGAAGCACAGTGGGGTCAGGCCTGCACATGAACAGCCCTGCCTGTCCTGGCACGCCCAGATCATCCTACATGGGAAGACAACGCGTGGATCCAGAGGCAGAACAACGGCATTTTCAAAACCATGCCTGGCTCTGTTTTTGATGAACGCTGCACACAAAGAATTGAATCTCCAGGGTAACTCCTGTGTCTGCAGTGTACATTCTCCTCAATAGGCCACACTCTCAGAACAGTGAGATTTTCCACTTGACAGAACGCATATAAATTAACTCTATGCATGGACATTCCCTTCAGCGAGTTGAAGAGCCACCAGTCCTTCAAGACCTGGATATAATCTAAGGAAAGCAGCAGCCTTAGGGTTTGAACACAGCCACAGGCTGCCTGGGTTGGTGTGAACACAGCCATGTGCTGCCTGGGTTGGTGTGAACACAGCCACATGCTGCCTCGATTGATCTGAACACAGCCACGTGCTGCCTGAGTTGGTGTGAACACAGCCATGTGCAGCCTGTATTGGAGTGAACACAGCCACGTGCTGCCTGGGTTGGTGTGAACACAGCCATGTGCAGCCTGTATTGGAGTGAACACAGCCACGTGCTGCCTGGGTTGGTGTGAACACAGCCACGTGCTGCCTGGATTGATCTGAACACAGCCACGTGCTGCCTGGGTTGGTGTGAACACAGCCACGTGCTGCCTGGATTGATCTGAACACAGCCACGTGCTGCCTGGGTTGGTGTGAACACAGCCAGGTGCTGCCTGAGTTGTTGAGAAAATAGTCACATGCTGCCTGGATTGCCCACAGCCTCTAGATAACCGCAGCAGGGAAGACTTCTTCACTCTCCACGCTCACTTCACTTCCTCCCCACAGGTTTTCTGCCTTAGGATTGCACCTGCCAGTAACACCTTAGCACGTGAACTTGTCTCCATCTCTGCTTTCCAGGAAACTCAGGCAAAGGCAGGTTTTTCTGAAGGCTTATTTGAATTGTTCTTAGCTCTTCATGAAAAGAGCAACCAAAAAGTACTGGGGTCAGACCAGTTAACAACAACAAAAAAAAGTTGTTTCAAAGTATCCAGTGAATCACCTCCAATTTATAGAGCAAATGACATTTCTAAAACCAAATGAAAACTTCTATTTAAAGTGTTCCTCAGAATGCCAGCCCTGGAGGATGGGAAGCTGGTGTTTCATGAGGACAGAGCTTCAGCCTGGGCTGGTGAAAAGAGCTCTGCAGATGGACGGTGGTGACGGCTACACAACGCTGTGAATGTCCCTAATGCCACCGAACTGTGCACTTACACACAGTTAAGATGGTACATTTTAGGTTACATATATTTTACCATAATTTCTGTAAAATGCCAAACCTTGAGTCAGTGAGAAAGGGCCCTGAGGGAATAAGTGTAGAGTTAACTCCCAACACAACCGCACTCCTGCCATGCCAGGAACAGGTGCCTTTCAATCGCCAGAGCTACTAGATTAAAACGTTCCCAAGACTGAATACATTCATTATTCGCTGCATCCCTGCTTCCAAAGTGTGCTCAGTTAATAAGTGTCTAATCCTATTTTAGGAATTAGCCTATAAATGGCACACATTGATGTCTCTCCTAGAGAAATCTCCTCCACATTGATCCTACATGTTTTGGGGAAATCCAAACTAGCTCACGAGGCCTCTCACTCTGTATGACCTAGCTTCACACTTCCCTGTCTGCAGAACCTCCTCCGATGTCTCCAGTCCCTCCTCAGGGCCCTGTGCACTCGGGGCACACCGCCGTTACAGGACGTGTCAGTCTATGCTGTGACCTTAGTTTAGGTGACCATCTTCCCCACTCGACAGCAGGGGGGTGAATTCACTGTCTGTTACAATGTCAGGGTATAGCAGATGCTCAGCAAGTTCAAATGAACAGAATCCTCATAGGGGATGCATTTCCAGGTGTCCTCGGATCCTGTTCCTTATTGTTGATGTTAAATGTAGCTCTGCATTGCCTTCCTGGGACTGGTTCTTAGGGGCAATTTCAACAGTTCTACACTCTCGGAAGAACTTGAGGCATCACTCACTGACTTACATGAATTAGCTGTCCGCTGACATTACAGAAACTTCACTGAATGATATTAATCCCCCTTTTCAGTCAAGGAGATAAACTAACCAGAGAGCTATTGATTTAATAGTCAGAAATCAATCAAAGAACAAAGCTGGATTATCTAAGCATACCTGGATATAGGAATAAAAACTTAAAGCGTATCTGATGTGTTGATCTAAGATTCTTCACAATCCCCCCGTGTTCCCAAAGGTGATCAGGCTTCTTAGATGTGAGAAGGACTCCCCCGCAGTTCTCTCCACAGTAACTGCATCCACAACCCTGTGTCTGGTCACCAGAGGTCAGTCTCTCTCAACACTCTCTCTAATCCACTCCTCACTGTCTCCAAAGTACAATGCCCACCCTAAAAAAATCCTTTAACCTTTCTTGCCACTCTTATGGGTTAGAGTCTCCACTTCTAGCTGACCCACTTGTCCCTCCACTGCTTACAGGGGACTAAGAGAGAAAGAGAACTGCAACTGAGGATGGCTTCTGATTCAAAATCTGTTTCTAAACCTAAGCACGACCCACATGGGCACAGGGTGGGAACACATTAGCTATGAGGCATCAGAACCAGTCATCCCCAGGCAATGGGCCTAGGAAGTCGGGGGCAACTCTGCAAAGAATGGGAAGGAATGGAGTTGCTCTGCAATTGCTCTGTCAAAGCTGAACATGTGTGTCCACTCAGGAAACCATCCGGACTCTCCTTCATTTGCTTTTAATTTGATACACGCTAACTGTCACTTTGGGCTGGACAAAAGTGTGGGCGTGCACCCCTACCCCCAATGCAGTCAGCAGCCCCTTACCTCCCAGGCAGGCACCGAAGGCCAGGGCATACATGAGCGGCGGTGCGGGCAGGCCAACCTCAGGGTCATGGCTCAGGTTCAGGAGCACGGGAATCTGTGGAGGAAGAGGACATTGAAGCCATGTCCCATGGAAGCTCAGAGAAGCTGCCATACTGTGACCAGTTTAGAAAATCCAAATGCTTTCTCAGCATTCAAACTCTAAGGAGCATAGGATTTGTGGAAAGAAACCAAAGCAAACTTTGGAATTCACAGAAACTTGAGTTTGAACTCATCTGTATGTCTTTGATGCCAGCTGCCACCAACTGGTCCTCCTGGTCCTGAGCCCCGCCAGGTGCTGTGGCTCTTATACGGGGTAAAGGCACACAGAGTCTAACACAAGGCCTGAGAACGTGGCCATTAAAACAGAGCTCATAGAACCCTGGAGTGCTGTGCTAACTATGCACACGTCATCTTGAATCCTCAACATCCCTCAAGTGTGCTGTTACTCCTTCCTTTGACAGATGAGGGGACCAGGATGCAGAGAGGCACAGGAGCACAGACCTCGAAAGCAACCCAGCCGGAACTCACACACAGTCCCCTGACCCTAAACTGCATGCTGGGTCCCCTGTGCTAAGCCACTTCTCACGGCTGCTCCCTGCCAGGCACCCTGAGCCTGCTAACATTCACAGCATGACAACAGGTACCAGATTCTACAGCCAGGAAGCACCATTCTCGAGTCAGCCATGCCAGCCTCTGGTGCACCTTTCTGACGTTGATGTACTTTGCATTATTGTAATCAATGAAACACAGTGGCTGTGAAATTTCTGTAAGAAATTTGTGTTCAAAGAGCATGCCCCCTTGTGGCTTATGTTGCTAGAAGGAGCCGGGAAGGACACAGCCATTGAGCCTGCCTCCAGGAGGCTCCAGAGAATGGAGAGCTGTGTTGTCCCACCAGACACCTCAGAGAGCCCACGGGGTGTGAAGGAGAGACCCCTGGGCCTGCCGCCCCGGGCAGTTGCGTATGTCAACCACTCTAAAGAGCAGCAGGAGGAGGAGAGCGCCAATGGTGGCTGATCTGGAAAACATTACACAAAAACACAAACAGAAAGCGGACCCCAGTGTGGAGATTGTGAGTGATGTGCAATATTATTCGATGCCGAGAATTAAGGGGCAAGAGAGCCACCCTCTGCTGGGTGCTCAGTCCCCCAATGTCATGAAAGAGGTGCCTTAGGGCTTACTTGGGAAGATCCATTCACTCTCAGCTCCTGACCGCTGCAGCAGGATTTCGTGTGTGCCCTCTGCTGCATCCCACTGGGGCAGGTCGGTCCCCCTCCCCACCCTAGATTCTGGGCTTGCCTAGTGGCTTCCTTTGACTGATGGAATGTGGGTGGGTTGGACAGAAGATCTTGTGTTTCTGCATGCCCCTCTGGAGGTTCAGGCTCTCAGCCACAACAGAAGATGGAGCCTGGGCACTGCTGCTGCCCTGGGGAGTCCCCATGGGGAGGACATGTGGAGCAGGGTCCCCCCAGCCCCAGCGGAGTCCAGACCAGGAAGCTGCAGCCAAGCCTCTGACCTATGTGCCTGCTACTGCACATGTCTCCACCAGCCCTGGGTCTGGTTCTCGAGAGTTGCTTTGCAAGGTCTGAGAAGGAGCCCTTCATATTTGCTGGGTCACAAGGGGCATGTTGAACAACTCAATTTTTTGTTGTCAGTAGCGTCAAATATACACTGGAAGAGAAATAAGTAGTACTCTAGGAAAAGCATCTGATTCTGCGTCTGTCGATCTGATGCAGAATCAGAAACTCCTGGCAGCAGGGTGCTCCCGTGCAGTCCCTGAAGCACTTTTCAAGCTTTGCTTTTATTGTCTTATGATAAACACGATTATCATAGAGGCAGGCACCTTTAGACCTGATGTCTTCATTCTTTGGAGGAGTGAGCGAAGTGCAACTTCTCACAACAGCCAGTCATCAATGAGCAGAGCTAACACACACACACGTCACTGTGAGGCCACGGGGCCCCTAGGCACTGAGCACCATGCTGTTGGTGCAAAGCCAGCCTCCACCCTACAGAACAGTACACGCCACCCGCAACAAGGAGACAGGGTCAGAACAACTAAGCACAGGACCCTGGGCCCTTGTCGGGGCATTGCAGTATCAAGGGAGGAGGCAATGTCTTCAAGCTTAGTGATGCAGAAATTCCAGCAAGTGCTCCTGTGCTGTGAGGTCCATCACCCAAAGCCAGAGAAAACCTACCCCATGTTCCAAACTGCATACTTACAAGTGCCAGATTCTGTTACAGGCTGATTGCTTCAAAAAGTATGCTCTGACATTGTTTTCAAAGCAAGCCCTCTCTGGGATTTGCAATTCTGATAAGAACCAGCTCCCTAAACTCCAGAGCCCAAGGATCTCCCCGCAGCTCTGTGGCCTGTCCTCCCAGGCCCTGCCTTGATCAAGTTCCCCTTCCCACAACATAGATGCACCATTTGCCCCTTTAATTCTGTCCTCCATGCAGCCAGCCATGACCTTTCCGTCTCTGAAGTCTGCCCATGCAACTGACCTGACTCCACACCCTTCAATCTGAGGCAAGCCCTCCCTCGCCAGGCTGTCCTCTGCCTCACACACTCCAGTCTTCACAGGCTTTCACCTGAGAACCACCTGCCACTTCTGTGCAGTTGCCCATGCCCACATCTCCACCTGGGCACGTGGTCACTCTTGCCCTCACGTAGCCTCCCTCTCAGCCCATAAGAGGCTTGGGCATCTCTCCTCTGAGAAGTCTCCCTGAGTTCCTCAATGTGGCTGCTATTTTATAACACACTATGCCCAGAACTTACTTCCATCATTGCATTTAACACTTATCCCTCCTCCACTGGATGGGACCATGTTATCTTGTCTATGCTCATTTATTCTTAGTTCAGTCAATAATTATTCTGAATATTCCATTTTGTGTCTGGTTCTGCTCTAGATACAAGGAATGAAACAGTAAATATAAGACACAAAAATCCCTGCCCTCATAGAGCTTGCTTTACAGTGGCAGACAGAAAAATTTAAAACTAATGAATGACAGCACAGAGGATGGCAGAGCAGGAAGCTCCAGGAATCCACCTCTGCCTAAAGGATGACTGAACTGGCAGGAACTGTCTGAAGCTACTGTATGAGCTCCCTGTGGCTGCTGTCACCAAGCACCACCAGTTGGGTACTGAAAACCACAGGACTTCATTGCCGCACAGTTCTGAAGGTGAGAGTGTGAAACCAGGTGTTGGCCTGGCCGTGCTCTCTGATGGCTCTAGGGGAGGATCCTTCCTTGCCCCACTGGTGTCTGCGGCAATCCTGGCCATCCTTGGCTTGTGGATGCATCACTCCAGCCACACAGGAGCCTTCCCCGTGCCTGTGTGTGTCTGTGCCAAAACTTCCCCTTTTCGTAAGGACATCAGTCATATTGGATTAGGGCCCACCCTGGTGACCTGATTTAAACTTGATTATCTCTGTAAAGGCCCTGTTTTCATATAAGGTTACACTCCAAAGTACCTGGGGTTAGGGCCTCAGTATATGTTTTGGGGAAACAATTCAATTCAAACAGTAACTATTTTGGAAGTCTAGAGTGTAGTCAAACACCTTCAGCAACCACAGGAAAGACTGATAAAAAGGGTTTTGGTGAATTTTGGCTTTTTTTTATAGTGGTTGTTACTCTCCATCTCTCTCCCTGTGGCAGGAAGCTGTGGGGGTGGCAGCTCATGTTTAGGATGTGACTTGCTGATATCAGAGCAGGCAATAACGACCTCGTCCTCCAAAAACTGAGGTTGTGTATGTTGATTGCTGGCCACTGTTTTGATCACTGAGGGGCCAGCACAGAGGCTGGCCATTGTTTCAACCTCCGAGTGATGGAACAGCTTCCAGGGAATTTAAAGTGGCAGTAATTATTTCTGTACACACACACACACAAACACACACCCCTAACACACACACACACACACACACACACATTTTTTGGGAGCCAGAAATTTAAGGAAATCTTTATCAGTCTACTAGTTGACTATAGAGATAATAGAAGAAAAACTTCAATGACCATACACTTTTCAAAAAATGTTTGGAGAACTCATAAATGGATGGCTCCAACACTCAACAAGCAAGACTCAGCAACATCTGAGGAATGGGAGAATTAGATCTTTAGTATTACCACAACGTAATACTCAAAATGTCCAGCTCTCAACAAAGAAGATTACACAACATACAAACAAATAGGAAAGTGTGGCCCATTCACAGAAAAAAAATTGACAGAAATCATCCCTGAAGAAGTCTAGACATTAGAATTATTAGTCAAAGATGTTAATTCAGCTATCTTAAAGAGATTCAATAACTACAGGAAACCATAGGCAAAGAGTTAGAAGAAATCAATAAAATGATGTACAGACAGAATTTAAATATCACTAAAGAGATAGAAATTATAAAGAGGAATCAAATAGAAATTCTGGACCTGAAAGTATAATAACTTAAAAGAAAACCTCACTACAAGAGTTCAACAGCAGAATTGAGGAAGCCAAAGAAAGGATCAGTGAACTTGAAGGTACGACATTTGAAATTATCAGGGCTTATCTAGAATATTTAAATTCTTAAGAGACAGAAAGTAAGATGGTGGTTGCCAAGGCCTTGGGGGACTAGGGAATGGGGAATTATTTTTAATGGGTACAGCGTTTTAGTTTTGCAAGGAAAAGAGCTCTGGAAATGGATCGTGGTGATAGTTGTACAATAATGTAAATTTACTTAATGCTACTAAACTGTACACTTAAAAATGATTAAGATGGTGAATTTTATGTCACATGTGTTTTACCACAATTTAAAAAAATAAATAAAATTTAAAATGTCAAAAAAAGAAGAAATTTTAGACCTGAGGAGCAGAAAGTAAAAGAAAAAAAATAAATAAACAGAGCCCAAAGGACCTGGACCTGTGGGACACCGTCAAATCTACCAACATATGCATTATAGGATTTCCAGAAAGAGAAGATGGAGAGAAAGAGACAGGAAAAATATTTAATAGGCATTCAGCTAATAAAGATGTAATCTATGAAGGAAGTAAGGACTGAACTGTAAAGGAAGTTAAGGACTAAATAGTCTGTATGCTATTGAAACTAACTTGGTATTATTCATGACAGGTTGTTATATATTTAGGATGTTAATTTAAATTTCCAAGGTAACCACTAAGAAAATAACTATTAAAATATACAGAAAATTAAAACAAGGTAATCAAAATTGTACACTACAAAAAATCAACTAAATTAAAAAAAAGGCAGTAATGGAGAAACTGAGAAACAAAAAATCTAAGATATGCAGAAAAGAAATACATGGCAGAGTAATTCCTTCTTTATCAGAAATTACACTAATTGTAAATGGATTAAACTCTCCTGTTCACCTGAGGTCATGAGTTCAAGATCAGCCTGGCCAACATGGTGAAACCTTGTCTCTACTAAAAATACAAAAATTAGCCAGGTGTGGTGGTGGGCACCTGTAATCCCAGCTACTCAGGAGGCTGAGACAGAAGAATCACTTGAACCTGGGAGGCAGAGGTTGCAGTGAGCCGAGATCGGGCCACTGCACTCCAGCCTGGGGAATAGAGTGAAACTCTGCCTCCAAAAAGAAAGAAAAAAAAAAACAGAAATTGGCAGACTGGATGGGAAACAGGATACATCTATACACATTTTGTTAACAAGTGACTCTCTTTAGATACAAGGACACAAATAAGTTAAAAGTAAGAAAAAAGATTTTACATGTAAATAGTAACCAAAATAGAACTGAGGTGGGTACATTATTGTCAGACAAAATAGAATTTAAATAAAAACAGGTTACAAAAGACAAAGAATAACATTATATATTTATAAATGATCCAATACAGAAGGAAGATATAACAATTATAAATATTTACACACCTAAAAATAGAACGTGGAAATATATGAAACAAAAATTGGCATAATTGAAGGAGAAATAGATATTTCTACTATAAAATTTGGAGACATAAAATATTCCCCAAGATAGACCACATTAGGGCACAAAACAATTCTCAATGAATTTTAAAAGATTAAAATAATACATAGTATCTCTTCTAATTACAATAGAATGCAACTAGAAATCAGTAACAGAAGGAAAAAGAGAAAATTTGCAAATATTAAACAACAAATGAGTTAAAGAAGAAACTACAAGGAAAATTAGAAAACACCTAAGACAAAGAGAAATGAAAACACAACATACTAAAACTTCTGAAATTCAATGAAAGCAGTGCTAATAGGAAAATTTATAGCTATAAATGCATATATTCTAAAAGAAGAAATATCTCAAATAACCTAACTTCACACCTTAAGAAACTATAAAAAGGCAAGCAAACTAAACCTAAAGCTAGCAGAACAAGGGAAATAAGACAGATTAGAGGAGAGATAAATAAGATAAAGAATAGAAAAAATAGAGAAAGTCAATAAAACCAAAAGCTGATTCCTTGAAAGGATTGATGATATTGTCAAAGTTTTATCTAGATTGACTAAGAAAAAGAGATAAAATACAAATGACTAAAATCAAAAATTAAAGTGGAAACATTATTACCAATCTTACAGAAATAAAAAGGATTATAAGAGAATACTATAACCAATTACATGCCAACAAATTGTGTTAACTAAGTGAAATAAATAAATTTCTAGAAATACACAATCTACCCAAACTGACTCATGAAAAAATAGAATATTTGATTAGATCTGTAACTAGTAAGGACACTGAATCAGTAACCAAAAAATTCCCAACAAAGAAAAGTCTAGGACCAGATGGCTTCACTGGTGCATTCTACCAAACATTTAAAGAAAAATTAAAACCAATGTTCCAAAAACTGTTTCAAAAAATGAAGAAGAGGGAATACTTCCTAACTCATTCCATGAGGCCAGCATTACCCTGATACTAAGTCAGACAAAGCCACTACAAGAAAAGAAAATAGAAAACTACAGATCAATGTTCCTGATGAAATTTGGATGTAGTCTATACCAACATTCTTACAGGAAGAAAGGAACAGAAGGAAGCCATTGCCTCCACAAACACGAGATCGATGGAAAGACCCCAGGGCTTGGGAAAAAAGATGGCAGATAGCAGCACTCAGGAAACAAAATACAAAATAAAAAGTGGCAAAAGATAAAAAAGGTTTTCTGTGAGAAAAAGAAATGTGATGAAAGTTATAAAGGTGCTATTTTTTAAACAAGAATTCCAGGCTGATTTAGCACTTTAAACTGTATGAATGTATAATTTTATTTAAAAGCAAACATTGAACAACTAAGCAGCTCAAAAGAATGCTTGGTAGCATTAAGTGTTATGGGGAAAAAAGCAAAAAGGGAGACAGGGAGGATGAGGTTGTCAATTTAGCACTGGGAAGGAGCAATTTTGCAAAACTCAATAAAAGGTGAAGGAGCAAGACCAAGCTCTAACGATCTGTGTGAAGAGAATCTCAGACAGAAAGCATACAAAGTACAAAAGCCTTTATAATCAATTTATTTTAGAGTCAGGGGAGCACACATGCAGGTTTGTTACATGGATATCTTGTGTGATGCTGGGATTTGGACTTCAGATGTTCCTGTCACCCAAGCAGTGAGCATAGCACTTGCTCGGTAGTTTTTCAACCCTTGTCCTCATCCCTCACTCCTCCCTTCTGAAAATGCCACTGTTTATTATTTCCTTCTTTATGTCATATGTACCCAATATTTAGCTGCCACTTACAAGTGAGAACATGCAGTATTTGGTTTCCTGTTTCTGTGTGAATTTGATTAGGATAATGACCACCAGGTCCATCCATGTTGCTGCAAGGAACATGATCTCATTTTTTTTTTTTATGACTGTGTGGTATTCCACAGTGTTTATGTACCACATTTTCTTTATTCAATCCACCATTGATGGGCATCTAGGTTGATTCCATGATTTTGCTATTGTGAGTAGAATAGTGATGGACACGCAAGGGCACATGTCTTTTTGGTAGAATGATTCCATCTCCTTTGGGTATATACTCAGCAGTGGGATTGCTAGGTTGAAATCCAAGGAGGCCGCTATGGCTGCAGCGAAGTCAGCAGAGAGAAGAGCAGTAAGAAGTGAGCTCAGGGAGGAAGCAGCAGCCAGGCCTATGAGAGGTGCAGGCCACCACCAAGACCTTGGGCTACACCAAAGCGGGGAGCCTCTGTGGACCATAAGCTCTCAGGAGAGGGGCAAGAGTGGTAACAAAAGGAACAATTAGGAATGTATTTGGGAACAATACGTCTGAAGCTCCTTTTCCACTGTGTGACAGCAGGAGGGCATGTGGTCCTTGCTGGGGCCTCAGGGGACAGGAGTGTAGATGGCAAGAATGGATCAGATTCAAAACCTTTGAGGGGCAGCTGGCCATGGGGTGTCAGAGAAGGAGAGGTATTAGCTGGCTCTCAGCCTCAGGGGCTTGAGCAACTGAGAGAATGGAGTCACGATTTATGAGGGCAAGGAAGAGTGGGGAAAGATGGAATCAAGACTTCAGTTCAGGACACGTTAAGTCTGTGACACCTGCAATGCCCCAGGAGAGAAATGGAGAGGCAGCTGGACATCCAGGGCTAGGCTCTGGGGAGCAGCCCAGGAGAGGTTACTGTGGATGGCACTTGGAGTAAGTGCTCGGATGAGACCCCTGCAGCCGTGAGTCTAGAGAGTGGAGGTCAGAGCTGATTCCAGGGTTCTGGGCTTGGAAGATGGAGAAGGTCATGGAAGGAGGTGAGGAGGAGGAGCCCCACGTAGGGAGGAGGAGTACCTGAGGGGCCAGGCAGGGAAAGATTCTGAGGGGTGGCCTCCATCTCATGTTGCTTACTGGCCAGGTTCCAAGGGGGTGTCTCTCGAGGGCGGGCACTAGTCCTTAGTGACCTTGGAGAGAACTATTTCCATGGATTATGGAAGAAAAACTCAATTGCAGTAAAGCCAAGAAAAAGTGAAGAAAGGTTCCAACGAAGAGAGGGTGGCAAGACAGACTCCCTTTCAAAGTGTTTGGCTACAGGAAACTGAGGAAGTAGGGGAGTGGCGGGAAGGCCTGGAGACACGGCAGCAAGTCTGGATCCTCCTGCGAATGATCAGCAGAGTGAAGAATAAATGATGCAGGGAGGACAGTGGCGTGTGGTCCTGGGTGAAGGCACCGGCCTTCGTTGGGAGCCGGACATCCCCCCATACACTCAGAACGCAGGCAGGATGCACTGGGTGGCCTCGGCGTCATGTCGGAAGTGCCCACATGGTTGCTTTTACATCTTCACAGACAGAAAGCGTGGTCATCAGCCTCAAGTCCTCAAGGACAGAAAGCATGATCGTCAGCCTCGAGTCCTCATGGACAGAAAGCATGGTCATCAACCTCGAGTCCTCACAGAAAGTGTGGTCATCAGCCTCGAGTCCTCACAGAAAGCGTGGTCGTCAGCCTTGAGTCCTCACAGAAAGCGTGGTGGTCAGCCTCGAGTCCTCACAGACAGAAAGCGTGGTCATCAGCCTCGAGTCCTCATGGACAGAAAGCATGGTCATCAGCCTCGAGTCCTCACGGACAGAAAGCATGGTCATCAGCCTCGAAGGAGGGGCAGTGCTAGAAGCCTGATGGGGCACAACAGGCATGCACAGTGCACAGCACCCATACTGGAGGACACATTGCCTGCCCAGCGCCAAAGAACTTTGAAAAAAAAGTAGACCTCCTCAGACATTTCTCTTTTTTTTGAGATAGAGTTTCACTCTTTCACCCAGGCTGGAGTGAGTGGTGCGATCTCGGCTCACTGCAACCTCTGCCCCCTGGTTTCAAGCCATTCCCCTGCCTCAGTCTCCCGAGTAGCTGGGATTACAGGCGTGTGCCACTATGCCCAGCTAATTTTTGTATTTTTAGTAGAGACAGGGTTTTACCATGTTGGCCAGGCTGGTACCAAACTCTTGATCTCAGGTGATCCACTCACTTCAGCTTCCCAAAGTGCTAGGATTCCAGGCGTGAGCCTCTGTACCCAGCCTCCTCAGACATTTTAAGTTCGTATGTCAAATTTGCCATTCCAATTTACAATAGTCCCCAAGGACGTAGTCTCTATCAACATTCTTAAACAAAGGCATCCCATCATTCTTTTAAATGTATACTTTTAAATTTAAATACCACAACATCATAATTCATCTAAAAATACATCTGAAGCTCCTTTTCTGCTGTGTGACAGCCAGAAGGCACATGGTCCTCACTGCTTGACCTCTGGCCCAGGCAATGGGTCTGACTCAGGGGCCTGGGAAGCAGGCCCAGAAGGCACTAACCATCAGCGGGAGGCTGGCAGGGCTGACCTGACCGGTCAGGAAGGAGAGGCCCCCTGAGGCTGCAACTAACTGGGCAGGGGCAGAGGTGGCATAGGCACATGGCAAGCACACAGCAGCAGTGGGAGGAGGGCAGGGTTGCCTGGGGCATCGGTGAGGGATGCTGTAGTCGGCTCCTGGCTGTGTGGGACACAGCAGCCACCCAGCAGCAGTTCCGGGTGGATCCCCTGCTGAAGGTGTACAAGTGCCTCAGGTAAGCACGGGGAAGGCTGCACCCTCACTGGGATTCTGAGAGCTGAGATATGGATTGCTGTGAGGCAGGGGAGAGCTATTTATAGCTGGTCGGCACAAGTCCTCCCAACGGGCCTGGCCTAGACCAGCACTTCTCCAATGCCAATGTGTAGAGTGGGTCACCCAGCACCTTGTCCAAATGCAGGCTCTGACTCAAGGGTCTGAGCATCTGAGACCCTGTGCTGTGATGCTGCCGGTGCCCAAGCCCCATCTGAGGGCAAAGGGCTGTGCTTTTTCAATACAATGCATTCCTTTTCCCCATTCTGGAACTGCTGTCATGGCCACGCTGGGTCCCCTAGGTCTCACCTCCAAATCTCTCACCCTTTTTCACGACTCTGCTTCTCTATGCTTTTGTTCTGTACCTGCACATATGTCTCTCACTTGGCTGCAAGCACAGCAACTCAGGCCTAACACTTTGCTCTCCTTCAATTCATTATTTAATATTTTTTGTTGAAAACATTACAGGTTTTAGTTCCAGAAACTATTTTTTGTGCTGTGCTTAAATCTCTGAGTGTCCTCATAATTTATCATTTGTTGTATTGTGTCGGTGGGACACAGTGGATAATCTTCTCTCACACTCCTGGTCCCCTAAATGTGCCACTTGGATTTCACGGGGTGCCATGGAGCTGGGGTCCGGTGCTGTAGTGGCTGGTCTGTGGACCATGGAAGATGGGAGACCCGCACTTCTGGGCCGGCAGTGCCCCTCTGAGGCCGCTCCCCAACCATCCAGAGGGCATCCACTGTGCACCTGTCTGGGGCAGACTTGTAACCCACACAGCCCATCAGTACCAGGCTCAGCACCAAGCAAATGGGGGAAAACGGCATTTCTGTGCTCCTCCCATTTCTCTAACTCTAGCACCTCCTTAGCTTGCACAATGGCAGAGTTGGGATTCAAGCCCAGATCCACCTTCTGCAGAACCTGAGCTGCTAATGGTGCCAACTGCTCATGTTATTAAACCTAATTTCAATCCACCAGGCTGGGTTTGATCCTCCACATAATTACGTTCCTGGATGTTTCAGGACAGGAGGAGTTAAAACAAAAATGAGATTAAGTTTAAAAAAAAATATAAAGCTAAAGCTCAAATGAAATGCTTTTGACTTTCACACCCTCTGAAAGAGTGCTCTCCTGTGCCAGGTGTGACAGCCCAGGATGTCTGCCCTGATACCTCCCGCAGGGCTGTGGGATGGGACGAAACTGCAAAGAAAGCCAGGGAAAGGAGATGCCTGAGAAACTGCCTTCCACCCAGAGGCTGGGTGACAGCATAGATAATGATGAGTGCCAACAAGTCAGTTAAAGGAAACCCACAGATTTATGTGCATAAATTACCAGCCTTTGAATTCAACATTCAGGACAAGAGTAATAACCTTTTAACTTGAAAGTTGCCTGAGGATTCTTCCTGTTCAAGCAAATGAGGTTGAAAAGTTAAGGTTTAAATGGAGAAAGACTGTCAGGGAATTCTCAGTCATTATGCTGTTTCTCAGCGGTTCCAACTCGGTCTTTAGGACCATGCAACGGAGTCCTAAGAACGCCGCCCACAGAGGCCACCTGCCCACCAAGAGGGCAAGAGGAAGGAAGAAGAGGCGGCAGGTGTGAAAGGGATTTCCCTGTATGGAAATATTGGTTAAACATCTCCATGCCAAGAAAAGAAACAGGAAGGGAAATATCCTGAACAAATGTGAACAGAGTTCACCTGTTGCTCTCAGCCCCTAGCTGACAATGCAAATGTAGCAGAAACAACCCCAAGCTGAAGACACGCTTGGAGAGATGACGCCATCGGAGAAGAGATGGGTTCTGTTTTGTCTCTTGAGACTCAATTCCCTGGAATACCAGGCGAAGGCTGCTGAAACGCCCCACACAGCCCAGGCTCCCGCCAGCTCTCCCCACCTATGCAGTGGCCTGCATTTATGTCACTGGAGGTGGCAACTGCACCTGCCCACTCTCTGACCCTTTTTAAGGTTCTATTCATGTTAAAATCCCCAGTGAAGAGTGTCCTGTTGAGCTGGCCAATGACGCCAGCCAGAGGTGTCCTTTTGCATCTGACAGAGGCTGGTGAGGAGGCAGGGAAGGCAGGCAGCTCTGCTGGCTGGGCGGCGAGAGCCCAGGCACTGCACCCTGTGTTCATGCTGTGTCTGCAGCCATGGGCAGGTACACCTGTCTCTCTTGATGCATTTCCACGAATGTTCTTTGGTCTCCCTGTCCATTTCCCACCTGAACACTGAGCGGACCTCCCGAGTGGGTGCAGAGAGGACCAGTTACTCTAAGGGTGTTTGGTTAGAGCCAACCCAATGGTCCAAGAAGGCTGGCCAACTACAGCAGAAGCTCAGATGCCTGAACTCTGTAGATCTACATAAGCCAGGCCAGGGCACAAATGTTACAGGATGGTGAAGAGGCAGCACTGCCTTCTCTCTACATCAGCAGCAGGTGCAGAGGGATGCATGACTACAAAGATCTCAGGCCTGAACTAGACCCCCCGTTGCCACCCACATACTCTCCTGGTCAATCCCTGGGTTCAGAGGGCTCCACAGCTGTGCAGTGTAAAGGTCCTCCCAGTCAAAGAGGTCCCTCTGTAGGCAGGAAACCCAGATCACCTCCCAAAGAGCCATTCCTATCACTGCAACTGTCAGAAGCCAGAACCAGTGGGAGAAAACTGTAGACATGAGGATTTACTATGAATGAGTTGCCTTACATGACTGGGGGCCTGAGCAGGACACCCTACCTCCACCCAGAGGGCAGGCCATCATACCCAGAGGCTGCCACAGGGAAGGCAGATCCAGAGAAAGGACCAGCTCCCACCCAGGGAACGTAGAGGGCTGTGGGTTGGTGAGGCTGGCTCCCAGTACAGGGAAGAAGAGAGTTGAGAGGGGCAGCTGCTACCAGTGGCAAAGAACAGCACTGTCAAAGGCACAAGAGCCCCAGCATCATGCTGAAGAGGTGGCACCACATCACTGAAGATGAGGGTGTGTCTCGAGTGGCAGGTGGTCTGGCTGGAGGGAGGTGCACAGGTAGGGTCTGTGACTCTGAGACATGCAGCAAGCATGGGGTGTCCAGCTCCCTCAGTAACAGAGTAGCAGAGGATGGCAGGCCAGAGAGGAGGCAGACACAGAGTTATTCCAGGACAATTCATCTACTACAGTTAGTTCACTTTCCTATTCATCTGCAAACACTTGCTAAATATCTTTTTGGTGCCAGGTATAACGCTAGTGAATGAGGCTACAAACACAAACAGTTGGAATTCCCAGACATCTGCAGACACTCTTAACAATCCGCTTGTCGAGTGACTTGGTGGACGTAGGTGCACAGTACTGTGGGACCCAGAGGGCAAGCAAGGCTCTGTACCGGGAAGTACAGAAGCATCGAGGAGAAGGCGCTGAGGTAGGGATGGAGAAAGGCTTTGAAGCCTCCTCAGAGCTCTGTTTTGTGAGTTCTGGGCCTCCAAGGCAGAAGCCGGAAACACACTTTTGCCACCTGCATTGCAGCTAGAACAGGCATGGGTTCCTCCAATCAGACACACCTGCTCCAGAGGCCAGTGTGGAGAATTTGGAGGAGAGGTGTGACAAGGCATACACAAGAGCAGGGTGACAGAAGTCCCTGGACTCAGTAGCCAGCGTCGGGGCAGGGATCCTGAGCACTCATGCCAAGCTGCAAAAGCTGGGGGCTTGTGGGCAGCCGCCCCACCCCCCTTCCCACTGTGCAGTTGAGAAATTCTCAGAAATTCCAAGAACTATGTACTATCCCTAGATAAACTCCTTCTCATCTTAAACTAACTAAAATAGGTTCTGTTCACTGCAACTGTTGTTTGAAATGTTGATACCACTCTGTGCACTACAAACAGAATGATTTCCACTAAAGGACTAGGAATAAAATCAGTACCTTCAAAACCAGTTGACGGGTGGGGAGGTGGGATGTATCAATCTAAAGAAGTCAGGAAATGATAGTGGAAAAAAAAAAAAAGAATTAGCAAGGAAAAAGCATAAAAAAATGAAATGATGGTAATTAGTTCAAGTCGATAAGTCATTACAATAAATGTAAACATGTTAAACTATTCTCTTAAAAGACAAAGATTATCTGCTTTGAATTTTAAAAATCTACTTGCATGCTGCTTAAAAATGCAATTGGAAAAAGAATTTAAAATAAATAAATAAAGGACTGGAAAAAGATAAACCTGGCAGAGGCTCAGAGCAGAGATGGAGACCTCACAAAAGGTAAAAGAGACCAGCCGCTGGGAAGTTACCAGATAATGAACCTTTAACACCTAATACGATCACAAAGTAAACAATGCAAAAACGGAAACAAACCAATTAACAAATTTCTCTGCTGTATCAAAACAGATTGATTTAAAAGAGATAAGTGAATCTAGAGAGGATAACAACACAATGACACGCTTGGGTATGTTAATGCTCACATTATATGAGCAATATATGTGTATGTTAACTGCTCACATACACTGAGAAAATTTGAACATTTCATCTCTTTTGCTGCAGGATTTCCTTTTTGCTTATTTTTTAATGAACAAAATATTATAAAATATTTTAAAATATAAAATATAAAAAATTTGAAGCTCCTTTCCTCCCTCAGGCCCCAGGATTGTTTTCATCCTTCCCTCTCCTCAGGGAGCTGCCTTCATGAATTCGAGTCGTAACCACCTATGCAGCAGCCCACTGTGGGAGGAGCTGGGGCAGGATCTTGGCTCCTGTGTGTCAGCAGGGGCAGAAGCCAAACACGGAGTGACCGAAGCAGCCGCAGTGTGCAGAAGCTGACATGCAGCTTTTTAGGCGTGCAGCTGGAGAAAAAGAGCCACATGGTAAGTCAGATGATGTTCTGGGGGTTTCTAAGCATGAAATCCTATAGACCATATCTTCTAACCACCTGCAACGGAAATCAGGCTCTCGAAGAAGAAATAGCTGTACTCCCATTTTCACTGTGGCATTATTCAGAATAGCCAAGATATAGGAAAAACTTGTGTGTCCACTGACGGACATGTGGATAAAGAAAATGTGGTATATGAATATATATGCAATGAAAGGTGATTCGGGCTTAAAAGGGCAGAAAATCCTGCTATTTGTGACAACATGGATGAACACAGAGAGCATTATGCTACGTGAGATAAGCAAGTCACAGAAGGAGCAATACCGCCTGATTCTATCGTGTGTGGAATCTAAAATCGTCATGCTCACGGAAGCAGAGAGTAGAATGGTGGCTGTCGGGGGTGGAGGGAAGGGAATGGGCAGAGGCTGCTCAATGGGTAGAGTTTCAGTTATCCCAGATGGGTACATTCCAGGGGCCGTGGTATGACACAGTGCCTAGCGTTAATATGGTATCATGCACTTCAAAGTGTATTAAGAGGTCAGATGGGTGTTGAGTGTTCTTACCATGAAGCACACACACATACCCATAAGCACATGTATGCAGATGATGCATGCGTTCAGTACCTCGATTGTGGTGATAGTATCACAGGTATACACATATGCCCAAATTCATGAAAACTTATACATTCGATAGGTGCAGATTTTTGTCAATGACTTCAATACAGCTTTTTAAAAAAATGTAGTAAAAAGACACCCAAAGGAAAAGAGGGGAGAAAGGAGTGAGGGAAAGTGGAGAGACCTCGACACCCACCCACTTCGCAGATCCCTGCTCCAGGGAAGGGCCACGTGTCCCCTTCCCACCCAAGGATTGTGACCATCACTGCATGCCGCTTCCAGCCTGAGGCAGCAAACCCCAGTGGCTCCCCATGTCCCTCCCGTGATGCGGCCACTGCAGACACCTCATGCTAGCGTGGCACAGTCACTCAGGGGAGATGCATGGGCTTTGAAGAGCTGTGGGTCCGCCTCTGCATCCTGTGGCTGCTATGGTCATGCTGTATGTGGCTTCCGCCCCTGTGGACACACAAGAGCCAGCATCCCACCCTCAGCACCCCCACAGCCACAGCGGCCACTGCAGAGATGGATGGGACCCACATTCATGAGGGCAGAGATGGTCCTGAGACTCCAGAGGAAGAACAGAGAGCTGCCTGTTTATCTGTAATGTTGTATTTCTTAATAAAACACACAACAAATTCTGAGGCAAAGAGGATAAAATGTTGACACTTTCTCACTTCGTGTGGTGAACATACGGATATTTGTTGTACTATTGTCTCTGATTCCATTTTTTAAAGTTAAATTTTAGATAGTCATAAAAATTTATGGAACAAAACTGTGAAAGTGTCCTATTCTCAGAAAAAGGAGCAACTTAAATCATCAACGCTAGGGCTCTTCTAATTCAGTCCCAGAAAGGATCTGGGTGCAAACCTCAGAGCCCCCCAGAGGTGGGGTTCAGCTGTGAGCACAGGGTCAGAAGGAAGCACTGATGGAGGCTGTGTCGGGGTCCTGCGCTCGGTCCGCAACTGTGTCCTCATTGGCTGGGACAGCGCGGAGTCTCCTGTAGACTGTGTTCCCTGGAGAACAGGATGAATGCACAAGATGAAGCTGAGGACTGGGTAAGGGCAGCCCTGCCAGAAGGCGTCAGCCTGCCTGGGGCACAGGGAGAGGTGGAGCCAGCTGGGCCACAGCCGGGACATTTGACAACAACCACAAGAGTTCTCCAATTTGGAACTTCACCAAAAAAATAACAACAGCCACCGAGTTAGTTCAGGATTACCACACCCAGGCCTTAGAAGGAGAACAACAGCCAAGCAACTAGAGGGCCAACCTAGGCAGAAACTAAATTCCAGGCTGCAAGCGAGGGATGCAGGTTCCCAGATCCGCCTAAGGTTGGTGCTGCATGAGCCTGGCCTGCCCTTCTCCCCACACAGCCAGGCCTGCTGCTCCAGCCCGGGGGTGCCATTGTTCAGAATACAGGGCGGTGGGATGTCTTGGGACCCCTTTGCATGGGATGTTCCCTGCAGGGAAGCGGGTGGCCCTCAGAGTCAGAAGAACAGAGGGCTCTCCCCTGTCCTGTGTCCTGCCATGGGGAGTGCTCACCAGGCTTCTGGCCTGTGCCCTGCATACCTGGGACCTCAAGTGCTTGTGAGAGGACCCCAGTGACTTGTGTACAAGCCCCTGGGCCTATCTTTACTTTGCCACACCTGGGTTCCCAGTTCCTGCCCCGAGCCAAGCAATCAGTGACAGCAGAAGTCACACCAGGAACAGGCTCATCTGCCCAACTAAAGGTCTACGATGTGTACTTCCAGTCCTGGCTGGGGCTCAAGACCACACAGAGAATGAAAGATCTTGCCCAGGCCAAGCACTAGGAGACACACAGGCTGGTTAGCATAGCTTCTGCATCCGCCGCAAATGAAGATAGAAGTGTCTATCTTTTGATGTCTCACAATTTTTGAAAGAAAAGAAGGAAGGAAGGAAGAAGGAAGGCAGGAAGGGACGGAGGGAGGGAGGGAAGGAAAGAGACAGAAAGGAAAGAAAGAAAGAGAGAAAGAAAGAAAGAGAGAAAGAAAAAGAGAGAGAAAGAAAGAAAGAAAGAAAGAAAGGAAGAGAGAGAAAGAAAGAGAGAAAGAAAGAGAGAAAGAGAGAGAGAAAAAGCAAGCAAGCAAGCACAGCCTTTTCTGGGAGGGGTGGCAGCTCTCAGTGGGGCTGACCTCGAGATCACCAGTCACCCCAGGACGTGTTGTCCACAGCAGCTGCAGAGCCTCAGCTCCCAGCCTGCAGTCTGGGCTCTCGGCGCTCCCCGCCCAGCTGCCCTGGGCTCTGTTCACTTTTGTCCTCTACACCTGTGAGTGCAGCAGAGGGGAAGGCTTCATCCTTTGCTGCCTTAGGAAGGGAAGGTGAGCCCCAGGCTATGTCCAGGCTAAAGTTGAGCCCTCAACATGGACACGTGCAACTCACCATGGTAGCGGTGAATGGGATGTTGTCAATCAGGGATGACGCCAGGGCTGAGACCCACACCACCAGGACAATGGCGGCTGTGAGGCGCTGCTCCTCTGGGACCATCTGGAAGGAGGACAACAGCAGCTGCAGTGTTCCATCGCATGCACTTAGGGTCAGATCCCACCAGCCACGAGACTCAGAGGGGCCCGAGGGTGTTACCCATCACGAGACCAAGGCAGACATAGGTGTGCAAGCCAGGGCCATACCCACACCAGGAGCCTGCGCTGGGTTTCTACCAGCAACGCCCAGCCATGCCCAGGCCTGCCAGCCCCCTGGACGGGGAGGCAGAGTGACCCTGCCCCTCATCCACATGTGGTGGCTGCACACACTGGTCACACTGACCCCGATGGCCCGGCAGACCCCTGGGGCTGAGGCGCCTGCAGCATTAATTTACTGAGGCTGGTGTCAATCCCACTCCTCAGACAGGCTTTAAATAAAGGCTAAAAGCAAAAGAGCAGGCATCTGTAATTACATATTCTTCGAAAAAAGTCTCCCTTCATCTCTGGGCTGCACAGGATAGAACAGGTTCCCTGCTGTGCCTTTTTACATAATTAATGTGACCTGTTCTTACCAGAGTGCTTTTTTTTCCCCCCCACAAAATCAAAGAACAGTGGCTGGAGTGCCTTCTATTATAGCATTTATTTTACCTTTATTAGCAAAGCAGTTTGTTCTCCAACATATTCTATTAAGTGGAGATGTGCCAATGCCTAGAAGAAAGGATGTGTGGTGAGAATCAGTTTAGAACTGAAAATACATGCAAGATTTAAAAAAAACATGTCTTGAAAATGAAAAGACGTGAACATAAGGTAGGCCCAGACTCCTGCTTCTTAGAAAAGATCAGACTCAAATACACAGTCTATAAATAATTTACTATCATATATGCACAATGAAGATTCATGGAGAAAAAGTCCAACAGCAGTGGCAGAAATCCCTCATTGATTTGAGTTAAGGTCGATGTTAAATTTAAATCTGAATGGAAGACTCTCTTTAAGACCTGTGTATAAAGACACTGTTCAATCGTACATAATGAAATACCACTCCATATAGATCTTTCAAGTAAGTCGCATTTCCAATTTCTTTTTAAAGTTAAACATCACAGAGTTTTAAAAGACATTTTTAATGCAGTTTTTATAATCTTCAAAGAAAGGAAGGAAAAGTCTATTTAACTGGCACATGTAACTATTTTCACAGTACTAGGCAGATTCAGAAAACCATACTCAGGGCAAGGCAGGAAAGAGTAGAAGAGAGAAGATGAGGCGCAGGAGCCTTCTGCCCAGGCGGCCAAGGTCCCGCACAGGGATGCCCAGAGGCTCAGGACCGAGCCACCGTGCGAGGTCACCGGAAAGCAACAGGTGCCGGTGGCTCAGCTGCCCAGCACCTCTGTGGGTGTGGCCTTTTCATTGTGATTCCATCACGCTGAAAGACTGCAAATATTGGAAACAGCAGCTTGTCTGTGCTTTTTTTCTTTTAATTTTTTAATTTTTTATTTTTATTTATTTATTTATTTATTTTGAGACAGAGTCTTGCTCTATTGCTTAGGCTGGAGTGCAGTGGCACGATCTCAGTTCACTGCAACCTCCGCCTCCCGGGCTCAAGCAATTCTCCTGCCTCGGCCTCCTGAGTAGCTGGGATTACAGGTGCCCACCACCATGCCTGGCTAATTTTTGTATTTTTAGTAGAGACAGGGCTTCGCCATGTTGGCCAGGCTGGTCTCGAACTCCTGACCTCAGGTGATCTGCCTGCTTCGGCCTCCCAAAGTGCTGGGATTACAGGCGTGAGCCACTGTGCCAGCCAGCTTGTCCATGTTTAAATTAAGCTTCAGAATCTCAATCTGCGTGTTCAGTTGTTAGCCGACCTTCATTTAAAAGCTATGGAGCCCAAATGTTGGGTCTTCAATCATGATTCTCCAACAAGTTTGCTTTTATATCAACTAAGTCATAAGGAGAATGTCTTTAGAGCAGGGTTTCTCACCCTTGCCCTGCTAACTTAGAGCCAGATCATTCTTGGCTGTGGGGCTGGCCCATGCCTTATAAGATGTTGTGTAGCAGCCCTGGCCTGGCCCCACTAGATGCCAGTGGCACCTCACCACCACCAGTGTGACAGCCAAAGATGTCTCCAGACACAGCCACTGTCCTCTGGGGGAGTAAAATCACCCCCTGTTAAGAACCAATGTTCCCTGGGGGGATAAAATCACCCACTGTTAAAGAGTGAATAATTTATCATAATCCAAATTTTATTAAATGACACTTTAAAATTGAAAAAATATTGAATGTAGCTATACCTTTTATTTTGTTTGATATCATCAGTTGAAAGAAAAATCAGAGGCCTAAACCAGACTAAAATGTTCTGCCAAATATCAAATAGAGATGGTTCTATGTGTATATGCCCCCCACATGCACACAGAGTATGGTGTGCACCTCTTGATGTATACCTATAGACATTTATATTTACATATTTAGTGTCATATAATTATCCTAAATATCATGCTCTGAGTTATGTAATGTAAGAAGACAAAATAAAGTAAAATCTTCAAAAAACTTGAATACTGCACCTAATAACTCAGCTCAAAATAAATGATCTAATTTAAAAAAAATCAAAATAAGAAGAAAATACAAATACACTCTTTTACAAAATAAAGTAATTATCTAGCACATCCTATCTATCAAGCCTAACACTGCAGGTATACAACATGTATTTTACAGTATGCAAAGTTTACGTACAGTTGAAGATTATACATATTACTTGTCTCCTTCATCAGCTTATACAGTGAAAAGATGATTGTGTGGTATAAATCAGGATGTGAAACATCATTAGTCTGTCACAGAAATGCTGATTCAACAATGACCTGACATCCTTGTCCCACTGCAAGCCAATACAATAAATCATTGCTACCACTTATTTCAAAATGATAAACTAGGAGGTCTAAGAGTCCCTTCTTCAACCAAACAAATGGACCCTAGATAAAGCATACTTTTTAACACATTCTAGATTAGCAAGACAATGTATGGTTTTCCAAGGAATCTCTCTCCCCATTTCCTGCAGCTGTCTAGGAGCAGCAAGACTTGAGTGGCACAGGATGGAACTGCCTGGAAGCTCAAGGCTGATCAAGCACTGAAGTCAGAGGAGGTGTGAACACCTGTGAGGTTGTAGGCTCCACTAAGGTTTCTCACATTGAACTAAGATCCTTGAAATGCACTAAAATTATTCCCTGGCATCCAGCAGAAGCAGACACAGCAGTTTCTGGAGGAAAGCATCCCGCCTGCAGGCTCTCAGGAATCCCACAGAATAAGATGAAGTGATGAGATTATAGTCTTGGATCTCCAGGGACACAAGAAGACAAGCAGCATGAATGAGAGCAGAAACAACCAAAACAGATTTAGCCAGACCCCAAAACTGCACGGATGAGAATTCATAGATACTGAACATAAAAGAGGAATTTTGCTTAAAGAAATTAGGGGTTGAAGAGTTTAAAAGTACCAATTAACATGGACTCTCGATGAGTTAAGAATGAAGGCCATCATCTCCAGATGACATTAAACCACTAAAAATACTAAAAGAGTGAGTATATGACTGCCAGGAAAGGGGAAATACAATTTTAAATAATTCTCAATCAAATCAAATAGTCAAAAATTGGCTAATCAAGGAAACTAAGGTAATAAATCATAATAGAAATTTAAAATAATTTTGAATAAATAAAATGTAAATACAATCAAAATGCGCATGAAAACTTGAGGGATGCAGCTAAAGGGAAATTTATAGTCTTAAATATACACAACGGGAAATATGAAGCATGAAAATCAAAAGCTAAGTATCCATCTTTGTAAGTTAAGAAAATAACAACAAATTTAACCCAAAGAAGTGAAGAGAAAATGATAATTTTAAGTAGAAAGTGGGAAAAAGAGAGTCATCAAAAACAACAATGAAGAAGAGATCATCACTATAAAGATACTACAATAAACAGATAATGGAGTAAAACTACAAATCAACTCCAGCGTTCTTTTTGCTTTTATACAGATATCCAGTTGATTCAGCACCATTTGTTGAAAAAATGTTTTCTTTCCTAAATGAATTGCTTTGCCACTATGGTTTAAAATCAGTTGTATATTTAAATAACACATAACACATAGAGTCTATTTCCGGACTCTCCCTTCTCTTCCATTAATCTATATCTATCTTTTGCCAGGACCACAGTCTTGATTACTATAGCTTTGTAGTAAGTCAGGAAATCAGATAAGTGCTCCAAAAGTTGTCCTTTTGGAAAAAGAAAATGCTTTAGTTATTTGAATTTAGTCCTTTGAATGTCTACATAAATTTTATAATTAGCTTGTCATTCTCTGCAGAAAAACCTAGTTCAATTTTTATTAGAATTGCACTTTAATCTGTAAGTCAATGTGGGAAGAACTGCACACTAAACAACATTGAGTCTTCTGATCTATGGACAGACTATATCTCTTTATTAGATCTTTAGATCTTTTACAAAAAATTTCCTTCCAAAATATCTCAGTAATTTTTGGTATAGGAATCTTGAGTATACTTTTTTTTAAGATTTATTCCTAGGTTTCCTAGGGTTTTGGTATCATTATAAATGTAATTGTTCCTTAAATATTTTCCAATTATGCGCTAGTATATGAGAATATATTGATTTTTGGATACTGATCTTGTATCTTCTGACTTTGCTAAATTTATATATTAGTTCTGGTAGTACTGGATTTTTTTGTAGACTACCTGAGATTTTCTACATAAACAATCATATAGCCTACAAACAAGAACAGTTTTACTTCTCTCATTTTCATTTTTCTGCCCTTTATTTCTTTATATTGTCATATTACAAGGACTAGGCCCTTCAGTACATTGAAGTACATGAAGTACAAGGTTGGCTCTAGGTTTTTCAAAAATGCCTTTCATCAATTTGGGAATTCATGGTTTGCTCTCAAATGCTTTTTCTGCATCTATTGAAATGATCATATGGTTCTTCTCCTGCAATCTATTAATGTGGAAAATTGTACTAATTGTTGAATGTTAAATCAACCTTGGATTTCTGGAATAAACTTTTTTTGGTTATGCTGTACTATTTTATATACCGTAGCATTTGATTTGATATCTTGTTTGGATCTATGTGAGTGGGAGATGGTGATCTGTAATTTTCTTTTCACATAATACCTTTGTCTTAATATCAGGGTAATACTAGACCTACAAAATAAGTGAGGAACTGTCCTCCACCTCCATTATTTTCTCAAAGAGATTTATAGGATTGGTATTATTTCTTACTCAATGTTTGAGAAAATTAAACAGGGAAACCATTTGTGTTTGGACTTTTCCTTATGTAAATAATTTTAATTACTAATTCAGCTGCTTTATTGATATAACTCTATTTAGATTTTCTATTAAAACTTGAGTCTATTTTGGTAAGTTGTATTTTTTAAGGAACTATTCCATTTCATGTAGGTTGTTGAATGTGTTGGTATAAATTTGTTAATAGATTCTCTTATTGTTTTTTTAATTCCTGTAGGGTTTGTGTTTGGTCAACTCTCTTTTCTTGACGATATTGGTGATGTGTGTTCAATTGTTTCTTTTCAAAGAACAAGCTTTTTGGCTTAGTGGGGGTTTTTTCTGCATTGTCTGTTTCCTACTTTGTTGATTCTGATCTTACGGTTATTAGTTCCTTCTTCCTATGTATTTTAGTTTTACTTTCCATTCCAGCTTCTCAAAGTAGAACATTAGACAGGTGATTTTAGATCTTTCTTATTTTCTGTTGTATTTCATCTACAAGTATCCCTCTAAGCTAACTTTAGCTGCACTCACAAATTTTTTATATATTTTCATCAACATTTTGCTTTGTCATAATTATCTTATTCCCTTGTGATTTCATTTTTGACTCCTGATTTAACTAGAAGTGTATTGTTGACTTTCCAGACATTGAGGTTTTCCTAGACTGCTATTGATTTCTAATTTAAATTTGTTGCGGTCAGAGTATACAATCCTTGTGATGTAATATTATAATCTTGGTGAATTGACCGTGCACACATGACAAGATTGAATTCTGTGGTTGTTGGATATAGTGTTCTACAAATGTTAATTGAATCAAGGTGGTTGATAATGTTATTCATAGCTTCTATGGCTTTCCTGACTTGTTTTTTGTCTAGATGTTCAATCAATTTCTGAAGAGTGATAAAATCTTTTTTTATGATTGTGGAATTGTCTATTTTGTTTTACTTTAGTGAATCAATTGCATCTTGAGTATTTACCAGGGACATTTATAATTGTTATATCTTCCTTATAATCTGTCCCATTTATTATTATTAAATGTCCCTCATTATTTCCAATTACATTATGTGTATTGAAGTTTATTCTATGCCACTTTGGCCTTTTATGCTTATTACTTGCATGCTATGTATTTTTCCATTCATTTACTTTCAACATATCTCTATGCTTAATTTAAAAGTATGTCCCATATCATTGCTCAGCCTTTCAGCTAAGATCAAGGGTAAAAGTATGTCTCTTAAGAGCAGCATATATTAGAGCCTTACTTCCTTATCTGCTTTCTCAATATTTTCCTGTTAATGGGAATGTTTGCAGTTAACAGAATTATTGATATAGCTGCATTCAGGTCAACAAAATTATCATTTATTTTCTGTTTGTCTCTTTTTTTATTCATTTCTGTGACCATTTTCTTGCTTTGTTTTGGATTACTTGAATATTATTTTATTTTCATTGGTTGGCTTTTAATAATAATAATATTTATTATTAAGTATTAAATATTATTTTAATTAATAATTTTTATTATATTTTTAATACTTACTCCATGAACTAAAATATACATTCATAACTTCTCTACAAAGTTTTATTGCATCAAGTGAAATGTACAAGCCTTGAAATGATATAGGTCACTTTACCTCTCCCCTTTCCTCTTATGGTATAATTGTCATACATACATCTATATACATTAAAACTCCCACCAGACAATATTATAATTTATACTTTCAACCATCAAACCTATTTTGAAGAACTTAAGAGGGAAAAACGTTATCTTTTACACTTACCTACTATTTACCATTTCTGCTGTTTTTCATCCCTAAAGATCTAATTTCTCTGTAGTATCATTTTGCTTCATCCTGGAGAAATTCCATTAACATGTCTTATAGAGCAGGTCTGCTGGAAATGAATTCCAGTCATTTCCTTCATCTGAGAATGTCTCCCTTTTTTTGCCTTTATTCCTGAAGGATTATTTTGCTGGATAGAGAATTCTGGCTTAAAAGTTCTTTTCTTTCAGCACTTAAAGAAGGTGCTCCACTATCTACTTGCCTCCAGGAGTTCTGATGAGAAATTTGCAGTCATTCAAATCATAGTCCCTTGTATCACTCTTCTCTCACTGTTTTTGAGAAATTTTTCTTATTTTTAGTTTTCAGCATTATGATTATGATGTATCTAGGCATGTTTTCCTTTATTTCATCCTGTGTTTTCACTGAATTTCGTGAAATTGTAAATGTGTCTTTGTAAAGATTGACAATTCTGTCATTACCTCTTCAAATATCTTTTTCTCTTAATCTCTTGTTCCTCTGAAACTACAATTGTTTTTAATATTTCAAAATATTTATTCTTTTTTAAATTTTATTTTATTTTAAGTTCCGGGACACATGTGCAGGAAGTACAGGTTTATTACATAGGTAAATGTGTGCCATGGTAGTTTGCTGCACCTATCAACTCATCACCTAGGTATTAAGCCCCACATGCATTAGCTATTTATCCTGATGTTCTCCCTCCCCCTTTTCCCCCTTGACAGGATCCAGTGTGGGTTGTTCCCCTCCCTCTATCCATTGTTCTCATTGTTCGGCTCCCACTTATAAATGAGAACATGCAGAGCTTGGTTTTCTGTTCCTGTGCTAACTTGCTGAGGATAACAGCTTCCCTTAAGAGGACATGACCTTGCTCCTTTTTATGGTTGCAGAGTATTGCATGGTGTATATGTACCACATTTTCTTTATCCAGGCTATCATTGTAGGGCATTTGGGTTGATTCCATGTCTTTGCTATTGTGAATAGTGCTGCAATGAACATATGAGTGCATGTATCCTTACAGCAGAATGATTTATATTCCTTTGGGTATATATCCAGCAATGGGATTGCTGGGTCAAATGGTATTTTGGGCCCTAGGTCTCTGAGGAATCACCACACTGTCTTCCACAATCGTTGAACTAATTTAGATTTACACCAACAGTGTAAAAGCATTCCTATTTCTCCACAGCCTCACCAGCATCTGTTGTTTCTTGACTTTTTAATAATTGCCATTCTGACTGATGTGAGATCTCATTGTGGTTTTGCTTTGCATTTCTCTAATGATTAGTGATGTTGAGATTTTTTTCTTAAGTTTGTTGGTTGCATAAATGTCTTCTTTTGAGAAGTGTCTGTTCATGTCCTTTGCCCACTTTTTAATGTGGTTGTTGGTTTTTTTTATTGTAAATTTGTTTAAGTTCCTTGTAGATTCTGGATATTAGACCTTTGTCAGATAGATAGAGTGCAAAAATTTTCTCCCATTCTGTAGGCTGTCTGTTCATTCTGATGATAGTTTCTTTTGCTGTGCAGAAGCTCTTTAGTTTAATTAGATCCCATTTGTCAATTTTTGCTTTTGTTGCAATTGCTTTTTACATTTTTGTCATGAAATCTATGTTTGTGCCTATGTCCTGAATGGTATTGCCTAGATTTTCTTATAGGATTTTTATAATTTTGGGTTTTATATTTAAGTCTTTAATCCATCTTGAGTTAATTTTGGTATAAGGTGTAAGGAAAGGGTCCAGTTTCAATTTTCTGCATGTGGCTGGCCAGTTTCCCCAGCACCATTTGTTAAATAGGGAATCCTATCCCCATTGCTTGTTTTTGTCAGGTTTGCTGAAGATCAGATGGTTGTAGATGTGCGGTCTTATTTCTGAGATCTCTATTCTGTTCCATTGGTCTATGTGTCTGTTTTTGTGCCAGTACCATGCTGTTTTGGTTACTGTAGCCTGGAGGTATAGTTTGAAATTGGGCAGCATGATGCCTCCAGCTTTGTTCTTTTTGCTTAGGATTATCTTGGCTATATGTGCTCGTTTTTGGTTCCATATTAATTTTAAAATAGTTTTTTTTCCAATTCTGTGAAGAATGTCAACGGTAGTTTAATGGGAATAGCATTGAATCTATAAATTACTTTGGACAGTATGGCCATTTTCACAATATTGATTCTTCTTCCTATCCATGAGCATGGTATGTTTTTCCATTTCTTTGTGTCCTCTTTGTTTTCCTTGAGCAGTGAATTTGTAGTTCTCCTTAAAGAAGTCCTTCACTTCCCTTGTTAGCTGTATTCCTAGGTATTTTATTCTCTTTGTAGCAATTGTGAATGGGGGTTCATTCATGATTTCACTCTCTGCTTGTGTATTGTTGGTGTATAGGAATGCTTGTGATTCTTGCACATTGTTTTTGTATCCTGAGACTTTGCTGAAGTTGTTTATCAGCTTAAGGAGCTTTTGGACTGAGAGGATGGGGTTTTCTAGATATAGGATCATGCCATCTGCAAACAGAGACAGTTTGACTTCCTCTCTTCCTATTTGAATACCTTTCTTTCTTTTTCTTGCCTGATTGCCCTGGCCAGAACTTCCAATACTATGTTGAATAGGAGTGGTGAGAGAGTGCATCCTTGTCTTCCATCAGTTTTCAATGGGAATGCTTCCAGCTTTTGCCCCTTCAGTATGATACTGGCTGTGGGTTTGTCATAAATGATTCTTATTATTTTGAGGTACAGTTCCATCAATACCTAGTTTATTGAGAGTTTTTAACATGAAACGATGTTGAATTTTATCAAAGGCCTTTTTTGTGTTTATCGAGATAATCATGTGGTTTTTATCTTTAGTTCTATTTATGTGATGGATTACATTTATTGATTTGAGTACGTTGAACCAGCCTTTCACCTCAAGGATGAAGCCGACTTGATCGTGGTGGATAAGCTTTTTGATGTGCTGCTGGATTTAATTTGCCTGTATTTTATTGAGGATTTTTGCATCAACTTTCATCAGGGATATTGGCCTGAAGTTTTCTTTTTCTGTTGTATCTCTGCCAGGTTTTGGTATCAGGGTGATGCTGGCCTCGTAAGATTAGTTAGGGAGAAGTCCCTCCTTTTCAATTGTTTGGAATTGTTTCAGAAGAAATGGTACCAGCTCCTCTTTGTACCTCTGGTAGAATTCAGCTATAAATCCTCTTATCCTGGGCTTTTTATTATGGGTAGGCTGTTAAATATTCATTACTGCCTCAATTTCAGAACTTGCTATTGGTCTATTCAGGGATTCAACTTCTTCCAGGTTCAGTCCTGGGAGGGTGTATGTGTCCAGGAATTTATCCATTTCTTCTAGATTTTCTAGTTTATTTGCATAGAGATGTTTATAGTATTCTCTGATGGTTGTTTGTATTTCTGTGGGGTCAGTGGTGATATCCTCTTTATCATATTTTTATTGTGCCTATTTGATTCTTCTCTCTTTTCTTCTTTACTAGTCTAGTTAGCAGTCTACCTGTCCTATTGATTCTTTCAAAATACCAACTCCTAGATTCATTGATTATTTGAAGGGCTTTTCATGTCTCTAGCTCCTTCAGCTTCACTCTGATCTTGGTTATTTATTGTCTTCTGCTAGCTTTGGAGTTTGTTTGCTCTTGGTTCTCTAGTTCTTTTAGTTGTGATCTTAGGGTGCCGATTTGACATCTTTCTAGCTTTCTGATGTGGGCATTTGGTGCTGTAAATTCCTCTCTTACCATTGCTTTAGCTGCATCCCAGAGGTTTTCTTTGTTCTCTTTGGTTTCAAAGAACTTCTTGATTTCTGCCTTGATTTCATTATTTACCCAGGAGTCATTCAGGAGAAGGTTGTTCAATTTCCATGTAGTTGTGTGGTTTTGAGCGAGTTTCTTATTCTTCAGTGAAACTCCAATTTTTGGTCTTGTTCCACAGCTGTATGAGCTCTGGCAATGTAAAAAAATTTTCTCCAAGTTCTTTAGATTGGACAATTTACACTGATCTATTTCAGTTCACTAACTCTTTCCTCTGTCATAGTCACTCCACTACTGAACCCATGAAGCAACTCTTTTTTATTTAAGGTGTTGTAGTTTTAATTTCTAACCTTTGTATTAGATTTTCTGGTATAATTCCTATTCTCCCCTGAGAACTTCCAACCTTTCATTCATTTCAAGTGCATTTTCTTTACCTCATTGATCATAGTTATAAAAGCTACTTTAAATTCTTTGGTCATTTCAATATCTGGGTCCTCTCAGGTTTGGTATCTGTTGACTGTCATTTTCCCTTGGAAATTTATTACATTTTTTTCTTATTTTTGTACATCGAGTCCTTTGGTATTGTCTCCTGGATACTGTCAATGTTAAAATATGTAAACTCTGGATTCTGTTTTAATCTTCTGGAGATCATTAATTTTTTTTACTTATAAGCTAATCAGCTTCTGACCACAATTTCTGTCACACTTTCTAAGGGAAGTGGTTCAAATTCAAATTTCCTGTGATCATTTGGACCTGTCTCACACGTGTATCATCTAGTAGCCAGCCACATGCTTGTGCAGATGGTTCAAATCTCAGTTGAGTTCTCTAAGCCTTGCCATCTTGCTTCATGCCTGTCTAGCACATACACCATTCAAGAGTTAGTCAGAGACCTATATGGATGGTTCTAACCTCATTCAGTCATCAGTCAGTCCTCTGGGCCTTTGCTGGGCTGGTTTGAGTCTGTCCCCCGATGGTGTTGTTCTGAAATTAGGCTGAGGCTAGGGCAAGTTCATGAACAGAACTGGGGGGCTTCTCTGGTTCTCTCTTCTGGTTTTCCCCCACACTCCCTGGCCTGCAAGTGCTGCTCTCTCTGACTCCTCTGGGACAAAAGATGGGGTTGCTACAGGAGTACTATCTACCTATGCCACCATGCCACTACATGATGAAGGCCGGCTCTAGGGAGAAATCCAGGAGAGAAGAAAACAAGAAAACCACCCCGAGAGGGTCCCTTCTCCAGGTTTTAACATTCTCCACAATCTACCTGTTTATATTTTTCAGAGTCCATACGTAGTTGATTTTTGTCCAGTTTTCATTGTAATCAGAGGGAGGCATGAGCTTTAGTAGGTTTACATGCCCTTAGCAGATTGGAATTCAACATTCTCTCTCATTATGACACCCAGTTAAAATACTCTTTTTCTGCCAATATCTAAATTTTAAAATAAATTAAGTCAGCTACTTTTCCTGTGTCCAATCCTCCCCAACTGACCACCTAGGGTCCTGGGACCTCACACCCCCTGCGGATCCCTCATCAGGGTGAGGGAGATCAGCGAGCATCACACAACTCTGGATAAGGAGGAAAGGGTGCAGGGCTGCCTGCCTTCAGCCAGCATTTGGGGACCTGAACAGTCTCCATGACCATCAGGTGTACCATGGCAGAGGTACAAGTAGGCTGATATCCCAGAAGTCAGGTAGACAGTCCCTGGGATCTCTGGGCTTCCTTTTATCGGATGCCCTGCAGCCTGCCTTTCTGTGCTGATACTTCTGTTCATGATGTCCTGTCTCATTTTAAAATCATCTTCATCAAAATCTGACCTGAGCAAAAAGAAAAATCTGATTTTTTGAACCTCTAAAATATATTGAAAGTTCTTACATGTTTAACAGCTGACATATTTAGCAATTTTCACAAACATTTCAAATATATTATAATTGAATTATTTTAAATGAACTTGACTTATTATCTTTGGAGAATGTCAGAGCAAGGTTAGAAAGACTATTAAAATTAGTAAAAAGCTCATTATAAATCACCATTACTGCAGACATTTAAAAATAAAAACATGTCAGGTGTGGTGGCTCACACTTGTAATCCCAGCACTTTGGGAAGCCAGGGTGGGCGGATCACTTGAGCTCAGGAGTTCAAGACCAGCCTGGTCAATGTGGCAAAACCTGTCTCTACAAAAAATAAAATTAACCAGGTATGGTGGCGCAAGCCTGTAGTCCCAGCTCCAGAGGCTGAGGTGGGATGATTACTTGGGCCCGGGGAGTAGAGGTTGCAGTGAGCCGAAATCACACCACTGCACTCCAGCCTCAGTGACAGGGTGAGACCCTGTTTCAAAGTAAATAAATAAGTAAAAATAAAAATGAAAATGCCTGTGTGTCAATTTTCCTCCAAAATTATGCATGCATCTTCCCAGTAAACTTACTAATGATACTGTTTGCAAGGCAGCACTTCCTTAAAGACTCAGATACAAGATAAAGTAAGTTAAATGACCCTCATGTTTATATGCCTGGCAGAAAAGCTAGGTGACCACTCTCGTTCTAAAAATAAACTTCTTGTTATGTTGTTCATTCACGTTGGAATCAGAGATCCATTTAGAATTATCTGTAATTTAAAAACTAATCCTATTTTTGTATTCCATGAAAAAGAGATATTAGAAGTGACTTGAATCATTATTGAAAAGCACTAAATAAAAGGAGGAAAATAAAATTTATTTTGGTGGGATTTTGATAGTGATATGTATTTTTTTGTTTAGTTTCATTTTTGTGTTCTCATTTGTTTAGTTTTACTGCTAAGGGAGTATTTTCTCTTTTTGCTGTTTATCTCCCCAAAGGCAAGAAGAATGAGTTATTGTGTCGGTGAACTTAGAGACTGCGCAGATCAGTGGCCACTCTGCCTCTGCGGGGTAGAGCACTTGAGGGCAACCGTGCCCTTCGCCAGCATTCCTGTGACGAAGCTTTGCGGTGAATGAACTTTATTTCACTCTTTTACATTATGTCATTTCTCGGATCTTAACATTTCTCAAGACAGTTAAGAATATAAAAGCTACATGACTTATGTTATAAGCCCTATAGTTTATGAGGAAAGGTAACTAATATCGAAAAATAACATACACCAGAAATGACGGCTAGCCAGGAAGAACTTGGAAGGCAGCAGGGAAGCCTGATTTAGGATTTGGTAAGAGTTATCAACTATTAACATGAAATTATTATATGCAACCTATAAATTAGAGCCTTTATCCTACCTATTATCAGCACTATTCTTACTTTCGATGACAGAGTCTTGGCATGGCTAAAGATGTCCCACTGGCAGAGACACAAATAAATCCAGACCCATGGGAAGGCTTTCCAAACCCCCTTCACACCCAAAGGAGGAAATGAACACAAAGGCTTGAACAGGTCTGCATGGAGAATTCATCACTTAGGAATCAAGAAACCCCCAAAGCTTCCTAACACCGCTGAGAAATAACAGTTATCTTTTTCTCCTTCTCAGCTTAAGATTCTGATTAAAATATCCTCACAAGAAGCCTTCTTAGGTGAATCCATGTGAGAACCACTCTCCTCACAGAACCTGTGAAAATTATGATGAATGACTATTACACCACTTGATATATGGTTTGATTTCTAAATATAAGTACACGTATTTCAAAAATGTGCAGTCCTCATGAGCCAACATCCCATATTGCTTAGTCTCCATTCACTCCTTTATTTGTTTGATGAGTATTGAGTGCTTACTATGTGGCAGCACTGTCGGGACCACCGAGGATTCCACAGTGACCAAGATAGACACACATTTGCTGATCTCCTGGAACTTATATTCTGGTGAAGGGAGACAGAGAAAAAGTTTATATATTCATATACTTGCCACAGATATATATTAGAGCATTATTACAATGTGTCATAGGTAATAATCCGTTGGAAGAAAAGGAACACAGGAAAGTAGTCAGCAATGATGGAAGAATTCCTTCCACAGGGCCAGGGAAGGCCACCCTGAGGATGGATATTTGAGGAGACTCTAGAGAGGTGAACCACCGCCAGCATGCTTGGGAAGAGCATCCCACGTAGAGGTGACAAGTACAAATGCACATTCACCTAGCAAGAAGGCCACCGTGTCTGGGGTCCAGCCCCCTGAGGTAGGAAATTATATGTAAGTGGCAGCTGCAGCCAGGTCATTTGTGGCTTTATAAGTCATGGTTGAGGCTCTGGATTTTATTCCAAGTGAAAGAAGGACAACATGCTGCTATCAAAAGCACCAAAAGATCCAAGCAGCCCTTTAGGTCTAACTTTTCAGCATCACAAGGGAAAAGAGGAAGCAGTGTCTCATTCAACGTTCTCAAACCAAACGCCCGCTGAGAAGCCAATAAAGCTCTTTAATCTCTAGCAGAACCCTAAAATGCATGGCAACTCTTGTTTTATTCCTAGTATTTATAATGGCAGGTTTAAATATGATTTTGTAAATTTTTAAGCTAACAATTAAGAGAATGCAACTATTATTTATAACTTCAAAACACTGAAAAACAAGATGCAAAGAAACTTTAACAATATACAACATCAGCACATGGGAAGAGGAAGTATCAAGGAAATACAATATAGCGAATATGAGGCATAACAGCAAATATTTTAAAATTAGGTCCAATTATATGTTCTCTACTAGAAACAAATTAAAAACAAAATGACACAGATTAAAAAAAACAAATGGGCAATTCCAAGGAACTTCCAGTCCAGACAAAATGATATAGACCCCAAACTCCCTGCTTACTCCTGCCAAGCACACCTATAAACCCTGGGAATAAAGCAAGAGGCAACTAAAGGAGAATTCGGAAAGGTGGTAAGAGGAGAGAAAACTGTTTGGGACCTGATATGGTTTGCCTCTGTGTCCCCACGCAAATCTCATCTGGTAGCTCCCATAATTCTCACGTGTTGTGGGAGGGACCTTGTGGGAGATAACTGAATCATGGGGGGGCTGCTCTTTCCCAGCTGTTCTCATGATAGTGAATAAGTCTCATGAGATCTGATGGTTTTAAAAATGGGAGTTTCCCTGCACAAGATCTCTCTCTCTGCCTGCTGCCATCCATGTAAGATATGACTTGCTCTTCCTTGCTTTCTGCCATGATCGTGAGGCCTCCCCAGCCGTGTTGACCTGTAAGTCCATTAAACCTCTTTCCTTTGTAAATTGCCCAGTCTGGGGTATGTCTTTATTAGCAGCATGAAAATGGACTAATACAGGAGCCCAGGAAAATGGGAACAGCACAGCTGCAGGGTGTATTTCATCCCTCAAAATCAGCATTTCCAGACCAACTCCCAATATAGCAAGAGAAGACAATTAGGTGGGCTTGTTCCTCCTTTGGATGAAACAATACCAGGGGAACATGTTCCCCTGGCAAGTAAGATTAATAAAAGCTCTGCCAGCAAAGGTAACCATGGGGGCACCCCATCCCCTACAAAGAGATATGTGGCAAGTGGACAGAACTTAAGGAGGGACCCCACTACACCTCACACCTGGGATCTCAGGCCAAGAGACACCCAGGTCAAGAGCCATGTGCTCATCAATAGCACATGGCTCATGAAATGTTCTGAGGCCCCCACAGGAAGGGGGATGCCATCTCAAAAAACACTTAGCCATGGAAGCCTCTTCACTTCTGCAGACCTGAAACTCCTCTCCACAGGAAGAGACATCTGGGCAGCCCAGCCTGGGGAAATCCCTTCCAGACCCCAAGGCAGCACCCAGCAGCACCGGAGAAACCAAACAGATCAAAGTAGCACTGCAAGATCTCTGAAAATTAAATCTTCATTTGAACAACAGGCTACGTAAATAGTCTATAACCTGTGTGCTAAACTTAAACAGGTTGACTGCCTGCTGAAATAAAACAGTTATTTATGACTCAGAGTCTCCTAAAATAATAGACAAAATATCCAGGATACAATCAAAAGTCACCTATCATATCAGAAACCAAGAAAATCACAACTTGAATGGGAAAGGACAAACACCTGATGCCAACACTGAGCTATATCGGATGATGGATTATCTTAAAAGGATTTTAAAGCAGCCTTCATAAAAATGTCTCAACAATCAGTTAACAACTTCTCTTGTAACAAGTGAAAAATGAAAAACTATGGAAAGAAACAAAAGATATAGAAAAAAGAACCAAATGGAAATGATAGATCTAAAATATACAATAACAGAATTTCTTTTTTTTTAATTTTATATCATCAATACAAGTTTTACAGCATCTTCAATCTGAAAACATCCTAAGAGTAATCTCTTCCTTGATGAAGGCTGTGTGTATGTGTGTGTGTATACATATATATATTTACATGAACTATATGGATATGTGTGTGTATTTACATGAACTATATGGATATGTGTGTGTATTTACATGAACTACCCTTCTCAGAGCTCCTAGAGTGGTTTTTCTGGGTCTGTTACAACCTTTATCACATTCTCTCTTGTATTGTAGTGATATAGAGCAAAAATGTAAACAAGACCTGGTGCCTTCCCTCACGTGAGGAAGCAGTTTGATATAGACATCTCAGGGTAAGATTAGGTTACTGTGGAAGCTCATAGTGGAGGAATTAATGTAGAATTGGAGACATCAAGGAAGGCTTCCTGGAAGGTGTCCTGTCTGAGTCTTAAACTACAGGTTAGACTGAGCCACACATGAAGAGAAGTTAAAGGACCCAGAATTCAGGTATTTTACTATTCAAATTGAGGCTTTCTAGTAACCAAAAGGTTGGGATACATTCTCAAAGCAGGAAAGAGCATAAATTACAGCCTGCAAGACTTAGCTACCCTTCGTTGCTATATTTCATGGGCTTTTCACTACAACTACTTTCATTTCAGATCCCTCGACTCATGCTCTGTCTCACCTTTGAGATCTAGCGTGTAGTAGGATAACATGGGAGCATTTTCTCTTACAGAAACAAGAACTGCAGCTCAGGTGGTGGTACACATGCTCAGTTCCTGCCACACCCCTTAAGATGAGTCATCCTGTCTGGACATGAAGAAAGACCCCTGGGGCTCCACATGCCAAAAGGTATGTCTGAGGGTATGTCAGAGGCAGCCAGGCAGGTGCTGACATCTGGGGTGCCTGACCTGCCTGGAGCTGGCACCTCAGCCCTCCTTTCTCCTTCGCACTTCTGAGCCACCGTGGGAAAGTGTATCAGCCAGTGCCCATCCATCATGGGGCATCTGTCCAACATCAAAGCCTCATTGCCCTTCACTGACATAACTTGAGGCATTCCGAGGTTATCAGGGATTTGCTAGCCTGTCAGAGCCAGGGAATGGGCAGGCTGTCTGGGGAGGATGTGCCATCCAGGAGGGATGCCATTTTGATGTACCTGTTTGGTCACTGGCTCTAACTGGTCCATGGACAGGCTGGATGGCACCAAGGTGTCAAGAAGAGCTTGGGCTTTAGAGCCAACCCTGACTCATCACCTCCCAGAGTCAATGCCTTGGAAAGATACCCAGCTCTCTGGAGCCTCAGTTTCCTCCAAGGTAGAAGAGAGAAGATAGCACAGTTCTGAAGGCTGGAAGTCCAAGATCCAGGCACCAGCATTTGGGGTCTGATGACGGCTATATCCTCATTCAGTAGAAGAGTAAACCCAATAACAGAATTTCTTAAAGCTTCTTGATATGCACTCAATAGTAGAGATAATAAAGAAAAGAATCAGTGAATTTGATGGCAAACCAATAGAATTCACCCAATCTAAACAGCAAAGAGAAAATATAATTTTTTTAAAAGGGCAGGGGTGGAATGGAGCCTCGAGGAACTGTAGGACTATTTAAAAAATCTAATATTCATGTCATTGGAGTACTAGAAGGAGAAAAGAATTAGAGTGAGGTTGGAAAAGTACCATAAGGAATAAAGGCTGAAATTTTCCCAATTTGGCAAAAGACACAAACCTACAAATTCAAGAAGATGAACAAACCCTAGGAACAGGATAACACAATGAACCCAAAGAAATCCATATCAAAATAAATCATGAACTTTCAAAAACTAAAGACAAAAAAAAACCTTGAATGCAACCAGAAAGTACTATGCATTACCTACAGGAAAACACAAATTCAAATGGCAGCAAATTTCTTCTCTGACACCAGGAGAGATGGAAGGAAATGGTACAACATTTTTCAAGTACTGAAGAAAAGCACTGTCAACCATACATTCTATATCCAGTGAAACTATCCTTGAGGAACAAAGAGGAAATAAATACACTCTCAGATAAAGAAAAAGAATTTTTTACTAGCAGACCTACCCTTAAAGATTGGCTAAAAGAAGTTCTTCAAACATAAAGAAAATTATAAAAAATAAGACAGGCTGGGTGTGGTGGCCCACACCTGTAATCCCAGCACTTTGGGAGGCCAAGGCAGGTGGATCACGAGGTCAAGAGATCGAGACTATCCTGGCCAACATGGTGAAACCCTGTCTCTACTAAAAATACAAAAATTAGCTGGGCATGGTGGCGTTCACCTGTAGTCCCAGCTACTTGGAAGCTGAGGCAGGAAAATCACTTGAACCTGGGAGGTGGAGGTGGCAGTGAGCCAAGATTGTGCCACTGCACTCCAGCCTGGAGACAGAGTGAGACTCTATCTCAAAAAAAAAAAAAAAAAAAAAAAAAAGACAAATTTTGGAGCATCAGGAAGCAAAAGGAACTGAAAAAGCAGAAATGTGTACACACAATAGATTATTCCTTTCCCATGAGTTGTATAGATCAATTTGATGATTTAAACAAAAATTATGTTGCCATCTGATACTCAAGAAAAGATAAAGGAATCTTAATGGAAGTGGTATTTTCACACTTCACTCAAAGTGGTAATTCTAATAAGTCATGTATGTATAGTGTAGTCCTCTGAGCAACCACTCCAAAACTATACAAAGAGAAACACTAAAAAATACTATAAATGAATCAAAATAGAACTGTAAAAAATGTTCAAGTAACACACAGAAAATCAAGACAAAAGAAACATAGGTATGTACTGGAAACAGAAGAAACAAAGAGAAAATAAATACAGTAATCCTTCAGTATCCATGGGGAACTTGTTCCAGGACCTCTGTGGATACCAAACTCCATAGATGTTCAGGTCCCTTATTTAAAGGGGCATAGTATTTGCATATAAACTAAGCACATTCTTCTGTATACTTTAAATGATCCCTAGATTACTTACAGTACCTAATACAATGCCTATGCATCTCATCACTTGCATGGATTCAACATAATAGTCAGTGCACAGAAAATTCAAGTTTTGCTTTTTGGAACTTTATGGGATTTTTTTTTTTTTGATCTGTAGTTGGTTGAACCCATGGATGCAAAAGCTATGGATATGAAAGACCAATTTTAATTGAAATGGTATATTTAAGCATTAACATATCAATAATTACCTTAAATGTAAATTTTCTAAACATATCAATCAAAATACAGAGACCGGCAGAAAGGATTGAAAAAATAACCCAACTATATGCTGGAAAAAGATATGTTACACACACAAAAAAATCTAAGCAAGAGACTATATTAATACCAGCTAAGTAGACTTCAAAGTAAAGAAAATTACTAGAGGGACAGAAAATTATTAAATAATGATAAATAGGTCAATCCACCAGGAAGATACAACAATCCTAAATATGTATGCACCAAACAACAGAGCAGCAAAATACATGAAGTGAAAAACTGCTAGAGCTGAAAGAAAAAACAAATTCATGTTTATAATTGGGAACATAAAAAACTCACCTTCAGAAACTAATAGAAATGCTACATAGAAAATAATTCAAAATATGGAAGAACTGAACAACACTGAACCAAAGGGATTTAATTCACATATATAAAACACTTCACCCCAAAACAGGAGAATACAGTTTTTTTCAAGTTCCCATGAAAGATTTACCAAGATGTATCATATTCTGGGTCATAAAACAAAATTCCACAAATGTAAAAAAATAAACTCATACAGAGTATGTTCTTCAACTATAACAGAATAAAGTTAGAAACTAACAGAAAGACAATAGAAAAATCTCTAAATGCATGGAAATTAACCAACATACTTCTAAATAGTCTATGGGTCAATGAAGAGGTCTCAAAGTAAATTTTAAAATATATAGAACTGAATTTTAATGAAAATGCAACACATAGAAACATATAGGGTGCAACTGAACTATAACTGTGATAAAACTTTATAACACTAAATGTTAACATTGGAAAAGAAAGGAAATCTCAAATCAATAATCTAAGTTCCTACCTCAAAAACACTTGCCAAAAAAGAGTAAAATGTATCAAAAGAAAGCTTAAGGAAAGAAACAATAAAGATCACAGAAGAAATCTATCGAGTTAATATAGGACAATACTAATGAAAATCAAAGGAGAAAAGGCTGTTTCTTTGGGTAAAATCAGTTAAATTGACAAACTTCTAAAAAGACTGACCAAAAATAAAAGGAGAGAGACACAAATCACCAATATCAGGAATGAAACAGGAAATTTTACTACATATATTTCAGACATTAAAATGATAATAAAGGAATATTATCAACAACTTTACGCTCACAAATTTGGCAACTAAAAAGAAACAAACTAATTCCTCAAAAAACACAAAGTATGAAAACACAGATAAAATCTATAATCTGAATAGCCCTTTAGCCATGAAAGAAGTTGAATTGTTAATTTGAAAGTTTCCTTTTAAAAAAAGATTCCAGACTCCTGGTTTTTTTGCAGGAAGTCAGGGACCCCAAACGGAGGAAATGGCTGGAGCCATGGCAGAGGAACATAAATTGTGAAGATTTCATACTAATATGGACATTTATCAGTTCCCAAATAATACTTTTATAATTTCGTATGCCTGTCTTTACTTTAATCTCTTAATCCTGTTATCTTCATAAGCTGAGGATGTACGACACCTCAGGACCACTGTGATAATTGTGTTAACTGTACAAATTGATTGTAAAACATGTGTGTTTGAACAATATGAAATCAGTGCACCTTGAAAAAGAACAGAATAACAGCAATTTTCATGGAACAAGGGAAGACAACCTTAAGGTCTGACTGCCTGTAGGGTCGGGCAAACAGAGCCATATTTTTCTTCTTGCAGAGAGCCAATAAACAGACTTGCAAGTAGGAAAGATATCACTAAATTCTTTTCCTAGCAAGGAATATTAATACCCTGGGAAAGGAATGCATTCCTGGGGGGAGGTCTATAAATGGCCACTCTGGGAATGTCTGTATTATGCAGTTGAGATAAGGACTGAGATACGCCCTGGTCTCTTGCAGAACCCTCAGGCTTACTAGGGTGGGGAAAAACTCCACCCTGGTAAATTTGTAGTCAGACCAGTTCTCTGCTCTCGAACCCTGTTTTCTGTTGTTTAAGATGTTTATCAAGACAATATGTGCACCACTGAACATAGACCCTTATCAGTGGTTCTGCTTTTGCCCTTTGCTTTATGATCTTTGTTGGACTCTTATCAGTGGTTCTGCTTTTGCCCTTTGTCCTGTACCCTCAGAAGCATGTGATCTTTGTTAGACCCTTATTAGTGGTTCTGCTTTTTGCTCTTTGAAGCATGTGATCTTTGTACCTACTCTCTGTTCTTACACCCTCTCCCCTTTTGAAACCCTTAATAAAAAACTTGCTGGTCTGAGACTCAGGCGGGCATCACAGTCCTACCGATACGTGATGTCACCCCCAGCAACCCACCTGTAAAATTCCTCTCTTTGTACTGTCTCTATTTCTCAGCTGGCTGACACTTATGGATAATAGAAAGAACCTACGTCGAAATACTGGGGGCAGGTTCCCCCAGTACTGTTTCGCTAGAAAATTCTACCGGGCCTTTGTCTCCCACTCCCACCAGAGCTTGGGATTTATCTCTACTGTTCCATGTCCACCACCTCTGGAGCCCCCAGTGACTTTGTCACAGCCTCTGTTGCCCTGTGATCTGCAGGTACTGGGAGACACATAGCTAAGATGCCAGGACATCCTGAAAGCTGGGAAATGAAACTGTTTACATTCAGGAATGTGGCCACAGAAATCTCTCTGGAGGAGTGGAAATACTGGAACCTGCTTAGCAGAATTTGTATAGAGATGTGGTTTAAAAGAAGGACAGAAACCTGATTTCTGGGTCTTGATGTCTCTAAGCTAAACCTGGTGACCTTTTTGAAGGAAAGAAAAGAGTGAGGAGACAGTAGCCATACAGCCAGGTGTGATTGTATATATCTGCTAAGCATCTTAGTGATTTGACTCTCCTGCTTCAGCCTAGCCCACAGATGAGATTGTGACATATTGACTCTGCACCTTTAAGATGTGACTCTCTTTTCCAGCCTTGGTGCTGCCCACAGGTGGCACTGTGACATATGGCTGGGCCTTTCATCCAAATGTGTGATTGTGATTGTGACATACACCTCTGTCTGGAACCTGAATGACTTGACTTTTCTGCCTGGTCCCAACCCAAAAGTCATGTGACTCTTCTTCAGCCTGCACCCTACCACAAAAGGATTGTGGTGCATCACTGCACTCAGCACCTAGATGATGTAACTCTCACCTTTTGCCTGGACCTTGCATGTTTAAGGGTGGATTGTGACATATACTTTAGCCCACCTCAGAGTTGTGATGATGACACTCATACCACAAACCAGCCAACAGGAAAGATGCTGGCATTTCTAGCTAGACTTAGAGAAAGGAATAAATTCCTGGGTCTTCTGTAGGCGATGTAACTCTCCTTGCTGGGTCCTGCCTATAGGAAGCATAGGACCTCTCTGTGTATCCATCACCCAGCTGTTGTGACTCTCCTTTTTTGACTGAAACCTGCCACAAAGGGTGATTATGACAAATCACTGGGCCCAGAACCTAGTCTCTGGTTTGTCTTTATTAGCAGTGTGAGAACAGACTAATACAGTAAATTGGTACCAGCAGAGTGGGGCATTGCTGAAAAGATAGCCAAAAATGTGGAAGCGACTTTGGAACCGGGTAACAGGCAGAGGTTGGAACAGTTTGGAAGGCTCAGAATACAGAAGAATGTGGGGAAGTGTGGGACTTCCTATAGACTTGTTGAATGGCTTTGACCAAAATGCTGATAGCAATATGGACAATAAAGTCCAGGCTGAGGTGGTCTCAGACAGACATGAGGAACTTGCTGGGAACTGGAGCAAAGGTGACTCTTCTTATGTTTTAGCAAAGAGATTGGTGGCATTTTGCCCCTTCCCTAGAGATTTGTGGAACTTTGAACTTGAGAGAGATGACTTAGGGTATCTGGAGGAAGAAATTTCTAAGCAGGGCAGGTCTCTGTTGACCCATGGATGAGGATCTCTGTTCCGCAGGATGGGGTTTGTAAAGTTGTTAAGAATAAAGCCCGCATCGCCAAGTCAATCCTAAGCCAAAAGAACAAAGCTGGACGCATCACACTACCTGACTTCAAACTATACTACAAGGCTACGGTAACCAAAACAGCATGGTACTGGTACCAAAACAGAGATATAGATCAATGGAACAGAACAGAGCCCTCAGAAATAACGCCGCATATCTACAACTATCTGATCTTTGACAAACCTGAGAAAAACAAGCAATGGGGAAAGGATTCCCTATTTAATAAATGGTGCTGGGAAAACTGGCTAGCCATATGTAGAAAGCTGAAACTGGATCCCTTCCTTACACCTTATACAAAAATTAATTCAAGATGGATTAAAGACTTAAACACGTTAGACCTAAAACCATAAAAGCCCTAGAAGAAAACCAAGGCATTACCATTCAGGACATAGGCATGGGCAAGGACTTCATGTCTAAAACACCAAAAGCAATGGCAACAAAAGCCAAAATTGACAAATGGGATCTAATTAAACTAAAGAGCTTCTGCACAGCAAAAGAAACTACCATCAGAGTGAACAGGTAACCTACAAAATGGGAGAAAATTTTCGCAACCTACTCATCTGACAAAGGGCTAATATCCAGAATCTACAATGAACTCAAACAAATTTACAAGAAAAAAACAACCCCATCAAAAAGTGGGCAAAGGACATGAACAGACACTTCTCAAAAGAAGACATTTATGCAGCCAAAAAACACATGAAAAAATGCTCACCATCACTGGCCATCAGAGAAATGCAAATCAAAACCACAATGAGATACCATCTCACACCAGTTAGAATGGCAATCATTAAAAAGTCAGGAAACAACAGGTGCTGGAGAGGATGTGGAGAAATAGGAACGCTTTTACACTGTTGGTGGGACTGTAAACTAGTTCAACCACTGTGGAAGTCAGTGTGGCGATTCCTCAGGGATCTAGAACTAGAAATACAATGTGACCCAGCCATCCCATTACTGGGTATATACCCAAAAGACTATAAATCATACTGCTATAAAGACACATGCACACGTATGTTTATTGCGGCACTATTCACAATAGCAAAGACTTGGAACCAACCCAAATGTCCAACAATGATAGACTGGATTAAGAAAATGTGGCACATATACACCATGGAATACTATGCAGCCATAAAAAATGATGAGTTCATGTCCTTTGTAGGGACATGGATGAAATTGGAAATCACCATTCTCAGTAAACTATCGCAAGAACAAAAAACCAAACACCGTATATTCTCACTCATAGGTGGGAACTGAACAATGAGAATGCATGGACACAGGAAGGAGAACATTACACTCTGGGGACTGTTGTGGGGTAGGGGGAGGGGTAAGGATAGCATTAGGAGATATACCTAATGCTAAAAGACGAGTTAATGGGTACAGCATACCAGCATGGCACATGTATACATATGTAACTAACCTGCACATTGTGCACATGTACCCTAAAACTTAAAGTATAATAATAATAAAATAAATAAATTAATTAATTAATTAAAATCATTAAAAAAATGTAGCTCAGTTTCTATGGTTTCCTTGGTGGGATATCAGAAGAAAATGACCTTGCTTACTCAACATTGAATTAAAATGTTAACAAAATACTTTGCATACTAACTGTCAATAAACAGAGCAGCATATCTCTTTAAAAAAAAAAGAATAAAGCCTACTTTAAGAGATATCAAGCGAAATTTAGAAGATGGCAAGAGGGTGAAACTGAGTATTTTGCTTGGAAATGCTTGGTGATACAGGACAAAAATAAATACAACACACCCAAATACAGGATGATAGTTTGTGTAACACACAGAGATATTATTTATCAGGTTGCTTATGCCCGTACAGAAGGGGATATGATAGTATGCACAGCATATGCACGTGAACTACGAAAATATGGTTTGAAGGTTGGCCTGACCAATTACGCTGCGGTGTATTGTACTGGCCTGCAGGCTTCTCAATAGGTTTGGCATGGAAAAGATCTATGAAGGCCAAGTGGAGGTGACTGGCGAGGATTACAACGTGGAAAGCATTGATGGTCAGCCAAGTGCCTTTACCTGCTATATGGATGCGGACCTTGCCAGAACTACCAGTGGCAATGAAGTTTTTGGTGCCCTGAAAAGAGCTGTAGATAGAGGCTTGTCTACCCCTCACAGTACCAAATGATTCCCTGGTTATGGTTCTGAAAGCAAGGAATTTAATGCAGAAGTACACCATAAGCACATCACAGGCCAGAATGTTGCAGATAACATGTGCTACTTAATGGAGGAAGATGAAGATGCTTACCAGAAACAGTTCTTTCAATACAGGAAGAACAGTGTAACTCCAGACATGATGGAGGAGATGTATAAGAAAGCTCATGCTGCTATATGAGAGAATCCCATCTAGGAGAAGAAGCCCAAGAAAAAAGTTAAAAAGAAGTGGAACTGTCCCAAAATGTCCTTTGCTCAAAAGAAAGACTGAGTAGCTCAAAAGAATGCAACCTTCCTCAGAGCTCAGAAGTGGGCTTCTGAGAGCTAAACCAAACAATTTTCCATGAGGATTTTTCAGATGAAGACCATAAACTTATTGACAGCAAAAAAAAATGAAATTTATAAGCAGCAAAGCATTCAAGAGGTGACTTGGGTTCTGTTAAAGGTATTCAGCTTTAAAAAGAAAACAGAGCATAAAAGTTTGGAAAATTTGCAGCCTGACAATACAATAGAATAGAAAATCTCATTTTTTGAGGAGAAATTTAAGCCAGGTGCAGAAATTTGCATAAGTAATGAGGAGCCAAATGTTAATTCCCAAGACAACGGCGAAAATATCTCCAGGGCATGTCAGAAATCTTCTTGGCAGGCCGGGCGCAGTGGCTCACGCCTGTAATCCCAGCACTCTGGGAGGCCAAGGTGGGCAGATTACAAGGTCAGGAGACCGAGATCATCCTGGCTAACACGGTGAAACCCCATTTCTACTAAAAATACAAAAAATTAGCCGGGTGTGGTGGTGGGCGCCTGTAGTCCTAGCTACTCGGGAGGCTGAGGCAGGAGAATGGAGTGAACCTAGCCTGGGCAACAGAGCAAGACTCCGTCTCAAAAAAAAAAGAAATCTTCTTGGCAGCCCATCCCATCACACGCCCAGAGGCCTAAAAGAAAAATATAGTTTCCTGGGTCAGGCCCAGTGCCTCCCTGCCCTGTGCAGCCCAAGGACTTGGTGCCTTGCATTCCAGCCACTCCAGTCATGGCTAAAAGGAGCCAAGGCAGAGCTTGGGCTGTTGCTTCAGACGGTGGAAGCCCCAAGCCTTGGCAGCTTTCATGTGCTGTTGAGCCTGCAGGTGCACGGAAGTCAAGAATTGAGGTTTGGAACCCTCCACCTAGATTTCAAAGAATGTATGGGAACACCTGGATGTCCAGGAGAAGTTTGCTGCAGGGGCGGGGCCCTCATGAAGAACCTCTGCTAGGACAGTGCAGCAGAAAAATGTGGGGTCAGAGCCGCCGCACAGAGGAGTCCCTCCTGGGGCACCGCCTAGTGGAGCTGTGAGAAGCTCCCAGATCCCAGAATGGTAGATCCACTGACAGCTTGCACCGTGTGCCTGGAAAATCCGCAGACACTCAACACTCAACTAGCCCGTGAAGGCAGCGGGGAGGGAGGCTGTACCCTGCAGAGCCACAGGGACCGAGCTGCCCAAGACCATGGGAACCCACCTCTTGCATCAGCATGACCCGGATGTGGGACATGGTGTCAAAGGAGGTCATTTTGGAGCTTTAAGAAATCCTGCTGGATTTTGGACTTGCATGGGGCCTGTAGCCCCTTTGTTTTGGCCAATTTCTGCCATTTGGAATGGCTGTATTTACCCAATGCTTGTACCCCCATTATATCTAGGAAGTAATTAACTTGCTTTTGATTTTACAGGCTCATAGGCAGAAGGGACTTGCCTTGTCTCAGATGAGACATTGGACTGTGTACTTTTGAGTTAATGCTGAAATTAGTTAAGACTTTGGGGAACTGTTGAAGGCATGATTGGTTTTGCAATGTAAAGATTTGGGAGGGGCCGGGGTGAAATGATATGGTTTGGCTGTGTCCCCACCCAAATCTCACCTTGAACTGTAACTCCCACAATTCCCACAAGTCATGGGAGGAACACGGTGGGAGGTGATTAAGTTATGGAGATGGGACTTTCCTGCACTGTTCTCGTGATAGTGAATGAATTTCAGAAAATCTGATGGTTGTAAAAACAGGAGTTTTCCTGCACAAGCTCTCTCTTTGCCTGCCGCTATCCATGTAAAATGTGACTTGCTTCTCCTCGTCTTTTGCCATGATTGTGAGGCCTCCCCAGACACATGGAACTGTAAGTCCATTAAATCTCTTTCTTCCCTGTCTCAGGTATGTCTTTATCAGCAGCGTGAGAACAGACTAACAAAGCCAATAACCAAATAAAAGGTTGAATTATGGATCATATGGTAGGTAAAATAAATAAAAGTGTGCAAAAAATACTTGGGCTTTATTTGGGCCACATTCTTTATACTGTTGTGACTTCCAGTGTTTTCACCTGAAGGGATATTTATGAACAGAAGGGTTGTTATTATTATTTGTATTTTTTACCTTGCTAAAAATACATATTAATCTCTTAATAAAATTATTCTAGCAAATCTTAAACAACAAAATAAAAATTCTACTGAACATGTAAAGAACTAGCATCAATTCTATATAATCTTTTCCAGAAAATAAAACAGGAAGGAACACTTTCCAACTCATTTTGTGAAGCCAAAATCAAACAAAGCTAGCATAAAGAAAACTACAGATCAATATATCTCATAAACTTAAAAATTCCCAACAAAATGTTAGCAAACTGAATCCATGAATACGTGAAAATAATTATACACCATGACCACAGGGGATTTATTTCAGGTATGCACGGTTGGCTCAATATTTGAAAATTAATCAATGTAATCTAACCATATCAAAAGGCAAAAGAAGAAAAACCATATTATTTTCTTCTGAAGCCTCCAGAAGTAACACAGCCCTCTCTAATAGATTGAGTTTAGATTTCTGACCTCCAAAACTATAAGAGAATAAATTCGGGTTAAGCCACTCAATTTCTGTTAATTTGTGCAGCAATAGGAGATGAACACACATGATAATAGGGACTTTGCTGATGTGATTAAGTTGAGGACTCGGAGAAGGGGAAATTATTCTAACCAATAGAGGTGGGCGCAATCCAATCACAAGGGCCCTTATGATTATGTTAGAAATTTATGATTAGGTTAGAAATCTTATGATTAGGTTAGAAATGTTAGAAACATTTTACAAATAAGGATTTCCTTTTCTTTCTTGTAAAGTTTCATCCAGCCCCATCATTCACTGATGTTCAGAATTCCTTTTCCAGTCCTTGGTTTCTCACTCAGTTCCTTTGACAAGGAGCTTATTCTACAGTGAAGGCAGTGCATCACACCAGAACTCACTGGTCGTACCATGTGTTCCATTACCCAGAAGCAGCTGACTTGATGGAAGAGTGGCCTGCTAAAGCTTCAGAGGTACTATTTGCTGCAATCCAAAAGTCTGCAAAGTCGGGGTGCCACCCTACAGCATGCATTATGTGCTTAAACAAATTACCAATGAATGTCACTATCTCTGTCACAGCCCACTGGGAAGCATGGGTGTGGGAAACAAAGCAGCGAGATAGGAGCACTCCCTCCCTTATTACTACACCCAGTGACCCACTTCAGGAATTTTTGCCCCCTGTCTTAATAATCTTGAGCTCAGTGGATTTGCAGGTCCTAATATCCAAGGAAACACAACTAATAAAGGTACCATTACCTTTATTACCTGAGGTGGGATAGGCAGTCAAGGCAGTGACTATGTTCTCCGGATGCGGCAACCATGGTGACCATGCAGTCAACACAATAAGCCTCAGCATTTGCATTGTAATTGAGCTATTCAAGCAAAGCTATCTTCAGTAGGGACTTTCCCCTCTAGAGAGCATGTGCACTTTGACTTTACCTGCCCTCATTATAATAGCAAAAAACATACCCCTGGGTAGAGATTTAAGATGCTAATGAGACATACGATATATGAACAAGCATGTACAGCTACTGTGCACGTGCACCCAGAGGACCACCCAGAACATTCTTACTAGCAACACCTCTCCCACCTCCTTATAAATAATCATGTAAGACTCCCATAATGGGAGCCTCCCTAGTGCTGGTCTTTGTTGTCTCATCCTTATGAGCAGCCCGTCCTGAATTTCTCTCTCTCTCAGGGTGTACTGTCTATTCTGCACCTAACTTTCAAAGTATTCTTTTTCTTTTGCAATACTCTATGCTGCACTTCTTTTGCTATGTGTCTCTTGTTTAAATTCTCTTAAACCAAGAAGACAAGAACCAAGGTATCACAACAGGTGTCAGCATTTCATTGGAAGCTGAGAATCCTCCCTGGCCATATGAAGCTCCACATGCCTTGTGACCATCAAGCAGACAAGGAGAGTCCCTCTACTGTCCAAGATAACTGCTTTCAATTCTCAGAGGGAACTGGGTTGCTGCTTCCTCACGCTGGCAAGAACTGGCCGGGAGCTGGGCATTCACAGGTGTGCCTCCTTGCATTCCAGTAGTCCCAGTTCATGCACACCTTGGCACTCGAGTACAGACACAACACCAAGGTCTCAGGTCTCATGAGGATGATGGTTTGGGTCACCTCAACAGTGGATAAAAAACTACGTATCTGAAGTGAGGTCAGGGGAACGTGGCATTAAAGCAGTGAGTTAACTAACAATTCAGACTTCAGAATCAGCTCTGGAAGCCAGGGCTACAGCAGCTCTGTTTTATGGTATTTTGTTGCTTCTCTTCCCCCACTTATTCTCCATTGTCATATATGAAGAGCATTGGAATAGCTAACATTTTAAGTTTCAGGTGTTACTGAACTAACATCACCCCATATCACACGGTAGCTGATGGGATATTGTACAGCTCTTGTCTTGAGGACAAGTGATTTTCTCTTGGACTGGACAAAAGATGTTTTTAAAATCCTAACAGGCACAAGTGGAGGGCTGTCTGGGGCTATCCCTCATTGCCCTTTAGTCCTGCCCCTGGTCTTCTCCCCAGCCTTCTCCCCAACCCTGCTGCTGGCAGCTCTCCCATCTTCTGGAATCCAGGTAAGTCTGGCCAATGGGAGACACTGGCAGGACTTGAGGGGTGGGAGGAACAAGGTCATTGAATCTCCTGGCTCCGTTGGCCAGGCCACAGGTGATCACAGGCCACTGGAGCGCCCATCTCCCCTTTGTCCCTCAGGCCCATGAGGTCGTGGCCTCTTTTCTTTGGGAGTTCAGCACACCCATTCTTTCCCCAAACCTGACCTTTGAGCACATAATCTCTTTCTTTCCTGAGAAAGACCCTACCTAGCAAGGAGGGTGGAAAATAGTCACCACCCAATGCTCAAAGATGTTCCTTACATGACTGTTTCGGGAGGAAAAACATAGACAATAACCTAAATGTCAACAAAAGGGGAAAAGCTGATGATAGCCTATCCACTTACAATGTAACATTGCACAGATTTTTAAATGATGATATAGAAATACATGCACATGTAAGTCCCCAGACGTAAGTCCCCAGACGCAGCAGGTCACAACTGTTCAACCCAACAAGGCCCTGCTCACCTGGAGTATCCAGGGCAGCCATGTGAGGCTGGAGACACAAGGCTTCAGTGAGTTGTACCCAAGGAGCCAGGGGTTTCTGAGGAACAGGGTTGCCCACCCAGAGCCACTGTGACCAGAGGGGTCCTGGCACGGGGCGGAGGGGGAGAGCATTCAACTCATCTGACCTCTGAAATGTATTCATAAAATGAAAGGATTTGATTAAATAACCTCTAATGTTCCCTCTGATGGCAATTCCATCATCATGCAGTTTCCAGGCTGCAGTCCTGAACTACGGTGTGGAAAGCATGAGAAACCCCACTGCTTCCTTCCAGGCACAGAATATCTGCAAATTTTGAAGTCATGAAAAAAAAAATGTTTTTTTTTTTCTATTTTTAACAAAGAAGGACTTCTGGGGAAAATTTAAATATATGAAATGCTTTCTTTTTATGAAGCTTAGATGATTTCCTAACTTTAGGAACACTAAGATGTATCAACGATTTGATTTACTCAACAAATTATTATGCTTGGAATATTATATTTAAGTGGAACTTATTCGTACCATAATTATAGATTGACTAATTAAATTTATTTGTGAGTGCTTTTCCTTTTCCCAAATTAAAGTATAAATTGGTAGATTTGAAGAAATCCAGTTCCTGGGTTGTTTCAGTTAATTTAAAAAGAAATAAAAGACATCGCCAAGCCTATGGTAAATCTTGCACTCCTAAAATGTCTCTGAGCACGCACTGAATCCCAGGTTCCCAGGACACGCAGGGGCCTCTCCTGGCAGTGACTGTCCATCTCTGGCGAGTCCCATCTCACACAAACAGCTAGTGTGACCTGCCACCAGGGAAACAGAGGGACTTTGGAGATTTAGGAAAGGTTTTGGGAACTCTTCCTCTGCAGGCTGGGGGCGGGGAGGCCACAGGGAGATGCACCATACGCAGAAACACTACATGCAGCTGACCTGGCCTTTGGGGAGGCGGGCAGGCGCAGAGGGACAGGGTCAGAGTGTTCCTGGCACAGTGCGCTCCTCCAAGTCACGCCGACGCACACGCACATCACTAGCTGGCACCTGAGCACATGGGTGCTGGCTGGGCGGCCTGCAGAGTTCACATCCTCCACTCCGACCTCGATCCCCTCGGAAGCACCCACAGGGCACCCGGGTCAAGGAGGCCACGAGGGGCAGTCACCCCGCAAGGAAGGAGGCCAAGGGGAAGGAGAGGAGCCCTCTGCGCCCCTGAGAGAAGCCCCGAGATCCACGAGGTCCCGGCGCTTCTGCGCCCCCTCTCCCCTGGGCTGCTGTGAGGCTGGAGACAGGCTACAGTAAACTCCACCTTCGTGTCGCCGGCGCCGTGAACCCTCAAAGCAGGCTTTCGCGTAAGTCCCCACCCCGTTTCTCACACAGCTGTTATCTTGTGCTCCGAAACCCCAAGCCCGCCACGGCGGTGCTTCCGCGGGCCCACAGCTGCCCTCCTCTCCTGGCACCGCCAGCCACCCCTGCCGCTCCAGGACGCCTGTGCAGGGGACCCTGGCTCAGAAAGTGTCGCTTGGGAGATGGAAGTGAGAAATGAAGCAACTTCCAACTCCCATCCACTCTCTAGGAGGCAATTTCTTTTTGTTTTTTTTGTTGTTGTTGTTTATTTTTTTCGAGAGGGAGTCTTGCTCTGTTGCCCCAGAGGCACTTTCTATTACTGAGAAGAAAACCCTGGAAAGTCCCGGGCTTTCCCCAGGAGCTTGGAACTCCCCTTGCCCCCTGCTTCCTGCCCTCCATCCCCCAGGAGCGGGTCCCTGCGGCCTAGCGGGAGTGGAGAGCGAGGCTTAGGTCCTTGGTGATGGCTTCAAGGCCTGGGAACCCCAGGTCCTGGTTTTTAAACTCTGGACAAACTGCACTTGCATTACCCTGGCTCACTCTTGTGCTCAGGAATTAATTTTTAATATCTGCATAGCATTTCTTACCTATAAGCATGTGTCTTCTTGTTCTAAAAGAATTTTTACATGAATATTTCATGTGATGGTATTGTATAGTATTGTAAGTCACTTTTCTTTTTTTCTCATTAGAATAACCTGTAGCATAGAAACTCTTCCATATGTAAGAAATTGGTCTTAGCTTTTAATGAGGGGATTTTTAAAAATAGTGCAGTGTGCTGGCTGTTTGTCAAGAAAACATTACATTTAACATGATGCCTGCAGATAAGTTTAAACTCTCTCCTTTCCCTTTATTCAGCTTCCCTGTGAATCCGAGTCATAGCTCCAGTTCTCATTTCCTTTCACCTCTGAACCTTTGTGGAGATACCGTCCTGCCCTGCTGGAGCAGCAACAAGGGAAGCCAGCCCACAATGCATTGTTCAGCTCCCTCGCTTGCTCCAAAATCCACCCGATCCAGCCCCGGGAGGACCAGCGCAGGGCCCACTGCAGCAGATTCAGGTGGACCGGGCAGAAGTGAGCAGTGCTGTTGGCTGGGAGCGCTGGGGTACAGAGAGAGACTCCCGACCATGCTGGGGCCTAAGAGAACCAGAAGAGATGCGCAGATGAGCTTTGGAGGGCGGAGGAACTGCACACTGCAGTGTGGGGTGCATCCTTGGCGCAGACACAGGGCAATTTCAGGGAACTCTACTAGGGAGGTGCGGGGGTGGCTGAGAATGGCAGCCCCAGAAAAGAAGATGGAGTTCAGTCCCACCTGGGCCGGCTCAGTGGGTGGGCTGGAGACACTGGCTGACACATGGAGCAGTAGCTCAGCCCCTCACTGATCATGGGGCTTGGTTAAGTGTATAAAGTTCCTTCTGCTGCCAACAGTCTATCCTCCCCAACTCCTGGGTATACTCCAGCACAAACTGGGGGAACACCAAGTTGCAAAGTAACAAGGACAAGGCCAGGAACCCTAGGCAACAACTCCTTATATTCCCAGCACCCCTCACCTCCTCAAGCCTGCCTGGGTGGGCTACTGAAATCTCCATGGACCTGGCCTGTGGCCACCACAGCACAGTTGTTAACATACAGTGGTTCCCTTTTAGAAACTGGCAACACGGGGCTGGGCATGGTGGTTCATGCCTGTAATCCCAGCACTTTGGGAGGCCAAGGCGGGCGGATCACCTGAGGTCAGGAGTTCGAGACCAGACTGGCCAACATGGCAAAACCCCGTCTCCACTAAAAATACAAAAATTAGCCGGGGCGTGGTGGTGAGTGCCTGTAATCCCAACTACTCAGGAGGCTGAGGCAGAAGAATTGCTTGAACCCAGGAGGCAGAAGTTGCAGTGAGCCAAGATTGCGCCACTGCACTCCAGCCTGGGCAACAGAATGAGACTCCAACTCAAAAAAAAAATTTGGCAACGTGGATAGCTGAGGACAATGGCAGTGGTATAACTGCTTCTATCCCAAAATTTCCTCCCAAAAGACAGAAAAAACAAGAAAAGAAAGTAAAATGTACACAAAGCCATGCCTTCCACATAATGTGAAGGTAGAGAACCCCAAAAGTGTAAAATATCTGAACTGAAAAGAGAAAAGTGAAAATACCACCAAACCCCCAGCCTGCTCTCTCTCTCACTGCTGTCCCAGCCACAAAGCTTTACAGCAAATGGACAGAAAGCCCTAAGGGAAGACAGAGTGGGTGCTGAGGTGATAAGAAGGTCCACCAGAAGGGGCCAGGGGGAACTGGGCCCTGGGAGGTGCTGTGAGAGGAGCAGCAGCACAGAAAGGGCCCATCTGGGGGCATGCAGCCTTGGGGAGGAAAGAGCAAAGAGGAAGGGAAAGCTCTTTTGGGCAACCAAGTGGTCAAGTGGAAAAGAAAAGGAGACTCTTCCCACAGAAGAGTGCCAGGAATCCTACGAAACACAAGCAAGCCCAACGGCATTAAATGAACAAGAGAAAAATGAAGTCACACCTACAGAGCCAGTGCAAACGCTATCAGGAGCGGAAATGTCACACATATCAGCTGAGGAAAATCCCCTCTGAAAATAACCGTGAAGCACGTAGAAGAAAACTGCAAGCCCACGCTTCAAAATGAATTTGCCACGCTCAAGCCTGAAGCAAGCATTAAAAATACAAACCCACCTTAAATCAGAGATTTGAAAACAGAAATGGGCAAATAACAGGGAGAAATAAAAAGCTGATTGAACTCAAGGATGACGTAACCAAGTTTTCTCAGAAATAAGGGGTTGTTTAATGGGTACAAAAAATAGGGTTAGTTAGAAGTAATAAGTTCTAGTGTTTGATAGCACGATAGGGCCACTAAAATTAACAATAATTTATTGTATATTTTAAAGTAACTGGGAGAAAGGACTTGGAATGTTACCAAAACAAGTAACAATAAATGTTTGAGGTTCTGGATATCCTAATTACCCTGATTTCATCATTACACATTGTATTATTGTATCAAAATATCACATGTCCCCCATAAATATGCAACAACTATTATGTACTCAGAGAAATCACTTTACAAAAGAAATGAGAAATAAATTACAAGATGCCCAAAAGACAATAGACAAAAATAAAAATATAACAGGGGTCACTAAATAAAGATATCAAAGCAAGTGAGAGAAGAAAAATGAATAAGTAAATAGATCAATTAATATCCAGAATCTACAATGAACTCCAACAAATTTACAAGAAAAAAACAAACAACCCCATCAAAAAGTGGGCAAAGGACATGAACAGACACTTCTCAAAAGAAGACATTTATGCAGCCAAAAAACACATGAAAAAATGCTCACCATCACTGGCCATCAGAGAAATGCAAATCAAAACCACAATGAGATACCATCTCACACCAGTTAGAATGGCAATCATTAAAAAGTCAGGAAACAACAGGTGCTGGAGAGGATGTGGAGAAATAGGAACACTTTTACACTGTTGGTGGGACTGTAAACTAGTTCAACCTTGTGGAAGTCAGTGTGGCGATTCCTCAGGGATCTAGAACTAGAAATTCCATTTGACCCAGCCATCCCATTACTGGGTATATACCCAAAGGACTATAAATCATGCTGCTATAAAGACACATGCACACGTATGTTTATTGCGGCATTATTCACAATAGCAAAGACTTGGAACCAACCCAAATGTCCAACAATGATAGACTGGATTAAAAAAATGTGGCACATATACACCATGGAATACTATGCAGCCATAAAAAATGATGAGTTCACGTCCTTTGTAGGGACATGGATGAAATTGGAAATCATCATTCTCAGTAAACTATCACAAGAACAAAAAACCAAACACCGCATATTCTCACTCATAGGTGGGAATTGAACAATGAGAACACATGGACACAGGAAGGGGAACATCACACTTCGGGGACTGTTGTGGGGTGGGAGGAGGGGGGAGGTATAGCATTGGGAGATATACCTAATGCTAGATGACAAGTTAGTGGGTGCAGCGCACCAGCATGGCACATGTATACATATGTAACTTACCTGCACGTTGCGCACATGTACCATAGAGCCTAAAGTATAATAATAATAATAATAATAATAATAAAAAGAAAAAAAATAAAATAAAAGGGCAGAGATAGTAGCAGAAATGGAACCCAGGCAATGAAGGAATAATATTTGTTTATTGGAGTCCCTAAGGGAAAAAAACAAATAGTAGAGTGAAGCTAATATTTAAAACTAAAATCTCTGTTACATGTTCTAGTAAAACTGTAAGATTTCAAGGAAGAAGATAAAAATCATCAAGGCCACAGGCAAAACAATCAGACTGACATCAGGTCTTCCAAAATCAACATATAAATAAAACGACAATGGAGCAGCATTTTTAAAAATAAGTCAATGAAAAAAAAAAGTGTAACAAAGGATTCCAATCCAGCCAACTTACAAAGAACAGTTTATTTGGCTCATGGTTCTGCAGCCTCTGAAAGTAGAGGCAGACACCAACATCCACTCAGCTTCTGGTGATGGCCTCAGGCTGCTCCCACTTGTTGGGGAAGGCAAAGGGGACCCAGGGCATGCTGAGATCACATGGCAAAAGAGGAAGCAAAAGAGTACGAGGCGCCAGGCTCTTTTAACAACCAACTCTCCCAAGGACTAATAGAGTGAGAACTCATTACCACAAAGATGGCACCATTCCATTCGGAAGGGACCCGCCACCATGACCCAAACACCTCCCGTCAGGCCCCACCTCCAACACTGGGATCAAATTTCAACATAAGGTTTGAAGGGGACAAATATCCAAAACATAGCAATTAGTAACTTCCGTAAAGTAGAAATATTTCGAAATACAAAAACCTCTTTGCTGCCAATGCAACCAAGCTAGAAAATTACTAAGAAAAACAAAAAACAGAAATGTCCTTCTGCCAGGAAAGTTAAAAATGTTCTATTGAAGCAGTTCTTGTGGGAAATAGAAACAGAAATTTCAATTTTTAAAAAATGATGAAAACACTACATATCAAAATTTAAGGGATGCATTTAAAGCAGTAATCAGAGGAAAATCCTTGCACTAAACACATTTAATAACAACACTGAAAAAAAGATTAAATATCCAACTCTAAAAACTAGAAAAAAACAAAGTCCACCAAATAAAGGAGGGAGATAATGAAGTTAAAGCAGAAATTAATGACACAGAGAATATAAAAACAGTACATTAATTAACCAACTCCCAGTTGTTGTTTTGAAAAACATTAACAAGATGGACAAACCACAATCTAACTTGATCAAGGGGAAAAGGAGGAGAAAGCACAAATATTCAAAATAAGAAGAACAACAAGGAAATAATCATTGAAACAGAAGTAAAATTTAAATCATAAATGACTAATTTGGAAACTTCTGTGAAAATAAATTTTAAACCCTAGGTGAAATGGATAGTTCCCTAGAGAAATACAGATTGCCAATATTGACCCCATCTGATTTAGAAAGCTTAAACAGACCTATTTCCAAAGAAATAAAAAGTTATTGAAGAAATAACTAGCCCACTCCCAAAAAAGAGCCAGGCCAAGAGAGTCTCACAGGAGAATTGTACCAAGCTCTCAAAAACCAGATAGTCACAATTATCTATAAATTATTTCAGATTATTGAAAAGAAGGTAAATTTTCCTAACTCCCTTTATGAAGCAAGTGTGACAATGATACCTAAACCAAGTAAAGACTCGTTTAAAAAAAAAAAGAGCACTACAGAAAAGTATTACTTATGAATATCATGAATTACTAATAAATATCAATGCCAAATAGAAAATGAAATATTAGCAAAAAGACCACACTAAGAAAATAACAAATCATAAAAAAGATAATTCATTCCAGAATTCAAGGTTGGTTCAGTATTAGGAAATTCATTGGTACCATACACTCTATTAATAAATCTAAGTGAAAAATAATATGATAATCTTCATAAATACTGGGGGAAAAAAATCTTTGTCAAATTTCAACACCCATTCTTGCTTAAAACACTCAAGAAAGTAGGAATTGGTGGATACTTTGTTAATGTGATAAAAAAATTATATTAGGTATATATATCTAATCCTAAAGCCAGTATCATATTTAATAGGGAAATACTAAAGGCATTTCCACTATGATCAGTGTGTCAGAATCTCCAAGACCATCCTGACACTTGGAGATTTTCTAGAGGAATTCTGCAAGTAAGCATGCAGTTGCACACCTGACTACCATTCATTACAGCCATGAAGTAAGGACACACAGCCAGATCATAAGGGGAAAAGACAAAGGTGGAGTCCATGTGAGTACAGATCCATGTGAGGCTTCCTTCTCCCTCTTCCTCCCATGGGGGGGCTCACAGAGTGCCCCAGCAATGAAAATGTAGCAAAATGTGTGTGATGTTCCTGCCCAGAGAAGCCCATTAGAGACTCAGGTTTTTATTGGGGTCTGACACATAAACATCCTCTGCCTAACATATACCAAAATTCTATACTCCCAGAAAGAAAACAGGTGTTTAGCATAAATCAAATTGTTTGCATAAACAGTCTAGGCACAGTAAACTGTCCTTATCAGTTAGATAATGGTGGGAATACTTCTGAAATTTGAGTTCCCAGATGCCAGCCAAGGACTAACCTGGCAAGTAGACCTTTCTAAGCATGGCAGTCATAGGCCTGCTGTGTTTACCCTTTATTTCTGCTACTATTTAACATTAGACAGGGATATCAACTTAGGATAAATTAACTTACAAAAACCAATGGCCTCTATATACACAAAAAAATAAATAGTAGAGAACTTACTGTCAAAGAAAACCACATGCATAATATCAACAAAGATTAAATATTTTATAATACATTTAACAAAAAATGTGCAAAATTTATACAACACAATTTTAAAACATTCCTGAAAGACACAGAAGTAGACTTGATCAAATACAAAGACACATCCTGTTCTCAGATTAAATTAATTAACAATATATAGATGACAGCTATTGCCACATTAATGTATGAATTCAATGCAATCTTGATCAAAAGTGTCAGCAAGCTATTTCATAATTGAGTTAGATAAGTTGATACTAATGTTTGTAAGAAAAAAGAAATATGTAAGAATATCCCAAAAAGCACTGAAAAAGGGGACATAACTAGCCCTACCAGACATTAAAACATATTATAAAGCCTCAAACAATTTGATGCTGGTCCATTAACAGACAAATAGACATGTAACATAATAGGAAGTTCACAAATAGGACCAAGGACATATGAAAAGTTAATGTAGGATAAAATTGACATCTCAAATCACTGGAGTACAAGTGTCCTGTTTAATAAATGGTACTGGGACAACCAGGTAGTCATTTGGAAAAATAAAATAAAATTAGATTCCATATTTCACACTATATGCAAGAAAAAAACCCAAATGTATTAGAGATTTAAATGTAAAATAAGATAGCATAGAAGTAATGGGTGATTTTCTATTTAGCCTTTCTATATAAAACTGAAAATCCAGAGACATAACTAGTAAATTTGTCTACATAAAAGTGTTTTAAAATTACATGACCAAAATAAACAAAGACACACTATAAAAAGTCACAAAACAACTAACTAGGAGTAAATAACTGCAGTCTATACCACAAAGAGCTAATATCCCTAATAAATAAAGAACCCTTAACACTGTGAAACAAAGACGCAATAGAAAAACAGGAAATTGACATGAATGCACAATTAACCAAAAAGGATGCAAAAATGGCCTTCAAACATGAAAAAAAATGTTCAAATCCACTTATCATTAAGGAAATGCACATGAAAACAGCACTGAGATACTATTTTCATAAAACTGACAAAATGAAAAATTATGACATTCTGTCAGGCAGACTAAGAAAATGGCCACATTCACATAATGCCAGTGGGAATACAACCCAGCACAACTCTTGCAGAGGGAAATCTGGCAATGAAGAATAAAACATGCACTTACCTTTGACTCTGTGATCTGACTTCTAGAAATATACCCTGAAGGTACACCTCTAACAATACAAAAATATTCACTGTAGTGTTGTTTGTAATTACAAAAGACTGGAGACAACCTAAATGCCTCTATGTAGAAGGAAGGTTGAATAAACGATGGCACATTCACAAAATGGGGTACTATATAGTTATAAAAAAGAATCGGGAAGATTTCTGTGAACTGATTAGGAGTGATTTCCAAGACATACCATTAAGCTTATAAAAAGCAAAATGTGAAAGATTATCTACACTATGTTATTCTTCAAGTAATAAAGAAGGGGATACAAAATAAACAGTTGTATGTGCTTATTTATGTTAAAAAAAAATACGGCTGGGTGCGGTGGCTCACACCTGTAATCCCAGCACTTTGGGAGGCTGAGGCAGGTGGATCACAAAGTCAGGAGTTTGAGACCAGCCTAACCAATGTGGTGAAACCCCGCGTCTACTAAAAATACAAAAATTAGCCGGGTGTGGTGGAGGGTATCTGTAGTCCCAGCTACTCAGGAGGCTGAGGCAGGAGAATTGCTTGAACCCAGGAGGCAAAGGTTGCAGTGAGCCGAGATCATGCCACTGCACTCCAGCCTGGGCGACAGAGTGAGACTCCATCTAAAAAAAAAGAAAGAAAGAAAAAAAAGAAAAGAAAAGAAAAGAAGTACAAGACAGGTATGTCAGCTACTTACAGGAAAGATCTGGATCTGGGTAAGGTAGAAAGACGAGCGAAGGAGAACAGGATAGTAAGCATGAGGAGAGAGTGATACTTCCTTTCATATACATTTCCGTATGGCTTTGATTCTTAGAACCATGGTAATGGTTCAAATATCCCATCTTAGTCCATTTATGATGCAATAAAGAAATACTTGAGGCTGGGTAATTTAAAGAAAAGAACAGCCTGCGGGCAACATGGCAAAATCCTGTCTCTACAAAAAATACAAAAATTAGCCAGGTGTGGTGGTATAAGCCTGTAGTCCCAGCTACTTGGGAGGCTGTGGTAGGAGGATTCCTTGAGCCTGGAAAGGTTTAGGCTGCAGTGATTGTGCCACTGCACTTCAAGCACGATAGAATGAGACCCTGTCTCAAGAAGAAAAGAAAAAAGAAAAGAGAAAATAAAAGAGGTTTATTTGGCTCACAGTTCTGCAGGCTGTAGAACAAGCATGGCACCAGCATCTGCATCTGATGAGGGCCTCCGGCTGCTTCCCCTCACAGCGGAAAGCTGGTGTGCAGAGATCACATGGCAGGAGCGGAAGTGAGGGAGAAAACAAGAGAGAAGGGGGAGGTGCCAGGCTCTTTTAACAACCAGGTCTCTCGGGAAGTAATAGAGTGAGAACTCATTCATTACCATGAAGATGACACCAAGCCATTCTTAGAGGATCCACCTCCATGACCCAAACACCTTCCATGAGGCCCCACCTTCAACACTAGAGATCAGATTTCAACATGAGATTTGGAGGGACAAGTATCCAAATCATAGCAATCCCAGCCCCAATGAGTGCATTACAAATAAATAACATAAACATACTGAAGGCTATGGAGAAAAAAAGAACTAATCTAAGAAATTTTGGAAAACCATATTTTGACAGGCTACTGTAAGACTAAAGACAAAAAGTCCACACAAATACTGTAGTTGAGTTAGTAAATCTATTTCTCACAAAGATATGAGTTAGCAATTCTGTAACTACTCTAGGTGTATGCCAGGAATTGAACAAATAAGTGAGTATATATTGTAGATAGTGAGAGCAAGAGGCAAATCTTATGGTGTTGGATTGGAATTCAGGGAGTCAATATGAGCTGAAGGTTTTAAACACATAGACGAGTAAATTAATATATAGATACAGATATGGATGTGTGAGTGTTGGAATACAAACACATATGCCCAACTATGCTGATTGCAGAGGCCTAGATTCAGTGACATCTAAATTGCTACACACACACCAAGCATCCAGATTTTGATTTGTAAACACCATTCCCCAATACAAGGAATGAGAAATCTTTTGAGAGGTAGTTGATTCCAGGGAAAGAGCAGGCAAAATGCAAAATGATTCAGGAACATTTTATGATGTGAGAAAATGAAAAACTGATTGAAAATTGATGAGGATGTGTCTAAAGAAGACAGGAGCCCAATGGACACCGAAGCTGCTCCCAATGGTCAAAACTGGAATAATCTGAGCAACAAAATAAATAACAATAGTACCGACTTACAACGCATAGAATAAAATAAACATCCATGAACTTTTACAAATGTAAATAAATAAATAAAGGAGAAGGATAGCTCTTCCTTACAGATAAGCTCCAGTTAATAAATGTATTAATAGAAGCAATAAGGATAATACAAAATCATCATTAGGCAAACTCTACAGTCATAATGATTAGAGGCAAAGAGCTACTGACAAATGCTAAAATCAGTAAGAAAAGGTTTGAGGAAAAACACAATGTTAGTATAGTCTCAAAGTATTTCCCCACAAGATAATTTGCCAGGGCTCCACTTCACAATACAGAAACCTGGCAGACACCACATGAGCCAAGTGATCGATGTTAACATATTCAGTAATAGGACATGCCAATGTTTGTACCCCAATATGATGCACTAGAAAAGGCACATCACCTCTGTGATCTCGCCAAAACTTCATAGCCTCAAAACTGTCATAGAAAACATGAGACAAACCCAAATTGAGAAATTTCTACAAGGTAACTAATACTTTTCAAAAGTGTCAAGATAGACTAAAGAATTTAGACAAAATTCAAGACATATGATAACTAAATGAAATGTGGGATTCTGGATAGAATATTGGACAGAAAAAAGTCATTAGGAAACAACTGAAGAAACTGAATAGTATTTGTAGTTTTAGTAGAATTAACATTCTACTAATGTTAATTTTCTGGTTTCGATAATTTTATCACAGTTGGAAAATTTTTAAGTTAGGGGAAGTTGGGTGATGGCTAAGTGTGGACTCTCTATACTTTTTTACAACATTTATGTAAGCCTAAAATTCTTTCAAAAGAAAATTTCCTTGTTTCCCTGTTTTTGAAAAAAAAAAAAGCATTTCAAGAGAAAGAAGGGAAAGATTAGATATATCAAATACATCATCTTAAAAATGTTATCCATCATTCTCAAATTATTATAATCCAAAAATGTCTTGCTTGCTCTCATTCATGATAAACTATTTCTCCATGTGTTTTGCAATTTCAGATTGTGAGCTCGTATATGTTGGTTCTGTCTATAGGAATACTGAATAGAGATTCCCCTTATGCTGCTAAATCCTTGTTGTAAGAAGAGACTGCTACAACCTGAAAGAAAATGGGGCCAAAACTGCCATGAAAATTTTCACATACTGTATTTAATGTGCCCATCAGGTCAGATAAAGACATTTTCTAAAGATGAGCTGGTACCATTCTATGAGATGGCCTCATAAAATGAGTTAGAGAAGAGTCCCTGCTCTTCTGATACCAAACCTAGCAGAGACACACACACACACACACAAAAGAAAGAAAGAAACAAAATTTCAGGCCAATATCCCTGATGAACATAGATGCAAAAATCCTCAATAAAATACTAGCAAACTGAATCCAGCAGTTCATCAAAAAGCTAATCCACTATGATCAGGCTCTATCTCTTAGATGCAAGTTTGGTGCAACATATGCAAATCAATAAATGTGATTCACCACATAAACAGAATTAAAAACAAAAACCCCATGATCGTCGCCATAGATGCAGAACAGGCTTTTGATAAAATTCAACATCCCTAGGCATCAAAGGAGCATACCTTAAAATAATAAGAGCTATCTATGACAAACCCACAGCCAACATCATACTGAATGGGCAAAAGCTGGAACCATTCCCTTTGAGAACTGGAACAAGATAAGGATGCCCTCTCTCACCACTTCTATTCAACATAGTACTGGAAGTCCTAGCCAGAGCAATCAGGCAAGAGTAAGAAATAAAAGACATCCAAATAGGAAGAGGGGAAGTCAAACTATCTCTTTTCACAGACAATATGGTTTTATACCTAGAAAACCCCATAGTCTCGGCCCAAAAGCTACTTCAGCAGATAAACAACTCCAGCAAAATTTCAGGTTACAAAATCAATGGCTGAAAATCAGTAGCATTTTTAAACATCAACAACATTCAAGCTGAGAGCCAAATCAAGAATGCAATCCTATTTACATCAGCTATACAAAAAATATAATACCTAGAAATATAGCTAACCAGGGAGGTGAAAGAGCTCTACAACAAGAATTACAAACCACTGCTGAAAGAAATCAGTGATGACACAAACAGATAGAAAAACTTTCCATGCTCATGGATAAGAAGAATCAATATTATTAAAATGGCCATAATGCCCAAAGCAACCTACAGATTCAATGCTATTCATATCAAACACCAATGATATTCTTCACAGAATTAGAAAAAAACTATTGCAAAATATATATGGAACCAAAAAAAGAGCCCAAATAGCCAAGGAAGCTCAAAGCAAAAAGAACAAAGCTGGAGGCATCACATTACCCAGCTTCAAACTATACTGCATGACTACAGTTAACCAAAACATCATGGTAGTGGTACAAAAACAGACACATGGACCAATGGAACAGAATAGAGGACCCAGAAATAACACACCTACAACTATCAGATCTTTGACAAAATCAACAAAACAAGCAATGGGGAAAGGACTCCCCATTCAATAAATGGTGCCGAGATAACTGGCTAGTCATATGCAGAAGACTGAAACCAGACCCCTTCCTTCCATCACATACAAAAATCAACTCAAGAGGGATCAAAGATTTTAATTTAAAACCTAAAACTATAAAAACCCTAGACAAAAACCTAGGACGTACCATTTTGGACACAGAGCCTGGCAAAGATTTCACGACAAAGACACCAAAAGCAATTACAACAAAAACAAAAGTTGACAAATGGGGCCTCATTAAACTAAGGAGCTTCTGCATAACAAAAGAAACTATCACCTCAGTAAACAGACAACCAATGGAATGGGAGAAAATTTTTGCAAACTACGTATCTGACAAAGGTCTAATATTCAGAATCTATAAGAGACTTAAACAAATTTACAAGCAAAAAACAAACAACCCTGTTAAAATATGGGCAAAGGACATGAATAGCTATTTCTCAAAAGAAGACATACACATGGCCAACAAGCATATGAACAAATGCTCAACATGGCTAATCATGTTGCAAATCAAAACCGAAATGAGATAGCATCTCATGCCAGTCAGAATGGTTAGTATTAAAAAGTGAAAAATAACAGATGTTGGTGAGGTTGCAGAGAAAAGAGAATGCTTATACACTGCTGATTCTGCTGATTAGAGTGTAAGTCAGTTCAGCCAATGTGGAGAGCAGTTTGCAGATCCTCAAAGAATACCATTCAGCCCACCAATCTCATTACTGTATATGTACCCAAAGGAATATAAATCATTCTACCACAAAGACACATGCATGCATATGTTCATTGCAGCACTATTCACAATAGCAAAGACATGGAATCAACCTAAATGCCCATCAACAGTGGACTGAATAAAGAAAATGTGATACATATCATGAATACTATGCAGCCATAAAAAAGAATGAAATCATGTCCTTTGCAGCAACATGGATGCAGCTGGAAACCATTGTCCTTAGCAAACGAACGCAGGAACAGAAAACCAAATACTGCATGTTTTCATTATTATAAGTAGGAGCTAAACATTGAGTACACATGGACACAAAGAAGGGAACCATAGACACTGGAGTCTACTTGAAGGTGGAAGGTGGGAGGAGGGTAAAGATCAAAAAAATACGTATCAGGTCCTACGCTTATTACCTGAGTGATGAAATAATCTGTAAGCCAAGCCCCAACGACATGCAGTTTACCCATGTAACAAACCTGCACATGTATCCCCGAACCCAAAATGCAAATTGGAAAGAAAAAAAAGACATTTCCTGCCTAATAGTTTCATTCTAAATTTTCTTCTTCTAAGGGTAAACACGTTTATATTGATGTTATGTACTCCCTATATCCAAGAATCATCCAGAAATTTTTAAACATGAATTTAAAGGACACTTAGCATTTCAAATCCCTATAGAACAAAAGGACAAGTAAAATAACATTCCTTAACACAGGTTATTCATTAACTAACTTTGAAGCCCTTCTAAATCTATGGAAACATGTTCCATTATCCAAATTCAGAAATACTCAAAATTGATCTTGAATTTCAGGGGACAAGATGTCTACGGTTTTCATTGTACCAACTACTCTATGGTTTGACCAAATTTTCTAGAAGACAATCTGACCTCAGTAACAAAAGTCAGTGCAACATAGATTAATAGATCCAAATGTCTCCAACTGTTTTCCAAAAAATAGAACACACCTGACCTACTGTATGTGCTTCAGAGTGAGGCCTGTTTCAGAGCCACTGCAACATGACAGAAGAAGGATTTGACCCAAAATGTACGCTGGAGAACTCAGGTCCAAAATGGCAGGAAAAGGGCCAGGAAGCCCTCAAAATGTGGAAGAGGTCTTAGGTAGGTGTTAGATAGCAGATGCAAAACGAGAGATGAAAGCCCAGGGCGTGAAGATGAAGGCAGGCCACTCTGAAGGCAATGGCTGCTTGGGGTGGGGGAGCTGGGTGTGTGAGATCTGTGGGGCCCAGAGAGGTTTGCCTAGGACCTCTGTATACAAACCTTACTCTCTTCTGGGCTAACAGTGAATAGTTTGAACATGAATAGGTTGAATTAAGCTTTTGAATTAAATTATTACTAAAAATGATAATAATAATAGGCTACAACACTTTTTGAATGCCAACTAGTAGCTCAACATGGAGCTCAGTACTTCTATATGATCTTCTTGGTTCTCACAAGCAGCATGATTAATATTAATAGACTATTCTAAAGATAAGAAAATTGAGGCTTAGAGGTATTAAGTAATTTGTCTAAAATTTTAGAACTAGGAAGTGGCAAAGCTGAGCTTTGAACATGGATCCATCTGATGTGAAAGCCTGTGCTCATAAACATCTTGTGAACTATAACCTGTTCACCTGTGAACTATAACCTGTTCACCTGAATTGGAAGAGTCCTTCCTGGACTGGTGCGCAGATCTCTGGGCATGCCAGCTGGAGTGGTGCTCTCATGGTCCTGTGGTATTCATGGCACATGAGAAAGCTTCCAACCCATCCATCTCCCCATTATGCCAGAGGCTGCATCCAGCTGCAATGAGGTCTGGTTAAGCTTGATGATGATGGTCAGACTGCTCATAGAGAGGAGAAGCAAGGTGAGGACCTGTTACATAAGGATGAGTGGGAGCAAAATGAACAGGAACATCTGAGGATAAAATAACAGAGTTGAAAGCATCCAGGTCTTAAAATGGCTCCTAATAGGGCTTTTCCTACTTCAAAAAGGATGGTCAGAGTATCTTGCCCAGTTGATTGTCCCTTCTGGGTTGAAAAGTCTAACACTTTTCAGAAAGAGGGTTAGGCTGCCCCTCAGGGAAGCCTGGGGAAGGCAAGCATCTGAACTGGCTTCCTTAAGGTTACACCTCATGAAGAATCCATTGTTCCTCAACTCCCCACACTTTAGACTACTCAAGTTGGAGAATTATTGAACATCTTGGAAAACCACAATTCATACAATGTTACAGGACAAGCAAAGTTAATGCAATAATAATAAGCTCAGCTCCCTCTTGATTTTTTTTTTTTTTTTTTTGGGACAGAGTCTCACTCTGTCACCTAGGCTGGAATGCAGTGGCATGATCTCGACTCACTAAAACCTCCACCTCCTGGGTTCAAGTGATTCTCCTGCCTCAGCCTCTCGAGTAGCTGGGATTGGCTAATTTTTGTATTTTTAGTAGAGACAGGGTTTCACCATGTTGGCCAGGCTGGTCTCTATGTCCTGGCCTCATGATCCATCTGCCTCGGCCTCCCAAAGTGCTGGGATTACAGGCATGAGCCACTGTGCCCAGCCCCTTTTGATTTTCAAGAAAATATAAGTAATTATGATAGATTAACATATTCTGCTGAGGACCCAAATAAAAACATGAAGGTTGGAAACTGAGGCAAGAATGCATCCCATAGTTGTAGTCAGAAATCCTTCCTGTTGGTTTGTGCACAAAAATTGCCTCTTTCAATTAATGCCCACATCAACATGTTTCAGAATTTTCTTTGTTAGAAAGCAGCAACTTTGTTGGGTTGGTTTTGTTGACATTAGCTTCAGTCACAAATGAAAATTCTTTGTTTTGTTCTAGTTGAAAACATATTATATCCCTATAGTTTCCAGAACTTTTTTTAAATCAACAGAATGAAATTTTATAAAATTGTATTCTGACTTATCAATATGAATAAAACCAATGCTACATGTACCTGCACTATTGGATACAGGTCCTAAAGGAAGCAGCTGGATAAATTGTCCCAGTTTAGTGCTCACATGCTGAAACTGCCTGATACTTATCATTAGGATACTGCAGCATAACAACGAATAGAATGAGAAGTGAGACAAAAGAGCCTTTCCCAGTGTCAAGGTAACTGAATCAATATGCTCAGTTTGGTTCCCCTAATTGCCAAGGTTAGTATGGATAAAAGAGAAAAATATTAAGAGGCAATTAGGGAGAGTGAAATAAGCTATAAAGAAGATATACAGAAAAAAATTAAAGAAATCCAACATGATGTATAAATAAAATAGCCAAGAAGATAAACATCATATAGTTCTCCTCAAAGAATCATGATTACTCTCATACCCACAATTATATGAGGAGGTGCTAGGTATTGGGTAGTAAAGACACACAAGAATAGTCCTGATCGATCCCATAAGCTCCTGGAATATATGCTGAGGACTTTAGCAACTTGGGAGTGCTCTAGGTGGTGCAATTATCACTCTGGCATACTCCTTCATATTTACCCAAAGGATTTGAAGACTTAGGTCCACACAAAAAGTTGCACATAGATGTTCGTAGCAGCTTTATTTAAAATTGCCAAAACTTGGAAGCAAGCAAGATGTCCTTAGGTCATGATGGGTGGATAAATAAAGTGTGGTACATCCAGACAATGGAATGTTATTCAGAGCTAAAAAGAAATGAGCTGTTAAGCCATGAAAAGACAAGAAGGAAAGTTAAATGCATATTACTAAATGAAAGAGGCCAATGTGAAAAGACCACATACTGTACTATTCCAATTATAAGACATTCTGGAAAATTCAAAACTATGGAGACAGGAATAAGATCAGTGATTTCCAGGGGCTGGGGGAGAAGAAGGGATGAACAAGTGGAGCACAGAGGAATTTTAGGGCAGTGGAACTACTCTGTATGATACCATAATGATGGATACACGTCATTACACCTTGTCCAAACCCACAGAATGTACAACACCAAGAACCAAGAATGAGCACTAATATAAACTATGGACTCTGGATGACTATAATGCATCAATTTAGGTTCATAAATTGTAACAACTGTACCACTGTGATGGAGGAAGTTAATAATGGGGGAAGCTACGCATGTGTGGGGGTTGGAGTATATGGAAAATCTCTTTGCTTTCCCCTCAGTTTTGCTGTGAACCTAAAACTATTCTTAAAAACTTAAGACTTAAATAGAGCAATCAACTGGGAATCAGTGAAGCCTGAAGGTTGTATGTGATATCAGCAAAGACAGATGCCTTAACGGAGAGACCAGGGAAAGAGACAAAGATAAGGAAAAAAACAAATAGAAAAATGTCAGATATAAATACTACCTTCTTAGCATTTACATAAACTGTAAATGGAATAGACATACCAATTAAAGGGCAGATATGGGCTAAATGGATTTTTTAAATGTGATTCAACTGTATGCTGTCTACAAGAGCTTACTGCTGTCACATTAGATTGAAAGACCCAAATAGATTGAAAGGAAAAAGATGGAAAAAGGTAGACCACACAAATAGTAACAACAACAACAAAAAAAAGAGCTGGAGTAACTATGCTAATATCAGACAAAACTGACCTTAAGACAAAAATTGTTTTTAGGGTCAAAGAAGGACATTTTATTATGATTTCATATAAATGAAATCAATAACAAATTCAGGGAGATAAATCAGCATCTATACTTGCTAAAATACATTATCTAAAATTTCTAATTTTTTACAAAAATTATAAGATAGGCAAAAAATAAAGGAAAGTGTGACCCCTGCTCTGGGGTAAAAACTGCCAATAGAAACTATCTGTGAGGGGAGGCTGGATGCTGAAGTTAGGAAAGACTTCAAAGCAGAATTTTAAATATGTTCAGAGAATTAAAGAATCATGTTTTAAAAATTGAAAAATGATAACAATGATGCATTAAGTAGAGAATATCACAAGGAGATAAAAATTATTTTTAAGACAACAGAATGGAAATTCTGGAATTGAACAATACAAGTGAAATGAAAAATTTATTAGAGGGACTCAATATAATATTTGAGATGACATAAAAATTACTTATGAAAAATTAAAACAGATCAATAGAAATTATTCAATCTGAAGAACACAGAAGAAAAAAGAATGAAGAAAAATGAATAAAGTATCAAAACCTATGGGACACAATCAAGCAAACCAGCATGTCTATAATAGGAATCCCAGAAAAGGAAGAGAATAATTAAAAAAAAAAAAGAGAAAGAATAATATATGTGAAAAACAGCAACCAAAAACTATCCAAATACCCAAAATTAATTTCAAAATTAATCTAAAGATCTTAAAAGCTAAAACTTTTAAAAACATACACATAAGTAGGAGAAACACAAAAAGATCCACACCTAGATGCATAATAGTCACACTATTGAAAGACAAAGTAAAGCCTCAAAAGCAGTAACAGAAAAATGACTCAATTTGCATAGGGGGAAAACAATGATTAACAGCTAATTTCTCATAAGAAGCAATGGAGACCCGAAGTCAGAATGACAGATTTGGACTGGTGAAAGAAAAAAAAAACTATCAAGGATTCTATATAAGTGAAACAAAACTATACTTTAAAAAGACAAAATAAAGGCATTCACATATAAACAAAGAGAGAATCTGTTTCCAACAGATTTGCTTTACAAGATATACTAAAGGAAATTCTTCAGGCTGACATCATGTGGCAACTTAAATCCATACAAAGAAGTAAAGAATTGTAGGAAAGATACACACAAACACACTCACACACACAAACTGACCCTCAAACATTGTGGGTTTTAGGGGCACCAGCCCCCTACAAAGTGGAAAATCCGCATATAGATTTTGACTCCCCCAAATCTTAACTACTAACAGCCTACTATTGACTGGGAGCCTTACCAATAACATAAACAGTCAATTAACACATATTTCATTTTCTTTTGTTTTGTTTTGATACATGGTCTTGCTCTGTCATCCAGGCTGGTGTACAGTGGCACAATCGCGGCTCACTGCAGTCTCAACCTCCCAGGAGCATAGTGCTCCTAGTGCTCCTCCCACATCAGCCTCCCGAGTAGCTGGGACTACAGGCATGCACCACCATGCCAGCTAATTTTTCAATATTTTTATAGAGATGAAGTCTCACTATGTTACCCAGGCTGGTCTCAAACTCCTGGAACATGTATTTTGTATGTTATATGTCTTATACACTGTATTCTTACAATAAAGTAAGCTACAGAAAAGAAAATGTTATTAAGCCAATCATAAGAAACAAAAACTACATTTACAGTACTGTACTGTATTTATCGATACCATAAGTTTACATAATCTGTTTACAAGGTGAATCATCTGTCAGAAATAGGCAACTGCAGCTGCAGACTGCAATCTATGGTACATATCAAGCAATCCAACTTTCTCCTGTAATATTATGACTTTTCTCTGCTTCTTTAGAGCACTTCCAGCATCACTAATGGCACTTGCTATGGGTCCCATGTGTCATTCAAGGTTTAAGCATTGCAGTAAACACAAGAAACACACGGGAATTGAGAGATCACTTTTTACTGCAATAGGCAATTTACTGAAGGGATTAATCACTCATGGAGATGATCAGCACCACATGGCATCTTAAGTAGATCCTCACTCACTGCAATAGCAACAGGAGGTGGCTGTGAAATTATTACAGTAGCACAGTATGTACCACAGTTAACTTTACACAGTTATGATTGAATGCTGCATCTTAACATTTGTTTACATTTCCCTTGGCTGTGAATGGTACCATGTACTATCTGCGTTTGTGTAAGCTTTGATACATTTTAACTTTTTATAATAGATTTATGTATATTTTATAGGAGTAAATAAGATAGACTAGTATCTACAAAAATTTTATGCATTCATGACATACCTTTTGTGGTTTTTTGTTTGGGGGGTGTGTGTGTGTGTGTGTGTGTGTGTGTGTGTGTGTGTGTGTGTTTCTGGTCTCTCCCATGTGCTTTTTTTGGCCCCTGGCCACTCACAACCCACCATCATTTTTTTTTAATAACTGATTCAAAGGACAATTTTTTTAACTTTTAAGTTCAGGGGTACATGTGCAGGTTTGTTATATAGGTAGACTCATGTCACAGGAGTCTGTTGTACAGATTATTTTGTCACCCAGGTATTAAGCCTGGCACCCATTACTTGTTTTTCCCGAACCTCTCCCTCCTCCCACCTTTCATCCTCCAGTAGGCCCCAGTGTCTGTTGTTCCCCTCTTTGTGTCCATGTGTTCTCATCATTCAGCTCCCACTTATAAGTGAAAACATGTGGTATTTGGTTTTCTGTTCCTGTGTTAGTTTGCTAAACATAATGGCCTCTGGCTCCATCCATGTTTCTGCAAAAGATATTACCTCATTCTTTTTAATGGCTGCATACTGTTCCATGGTGTATATGTACCACTTTTCTTTATCCAGTCTAACATTGAAGGACATTTAGATCGATTCCATGTCTTTGCTATGGTGAATAATGCTGCAATGAACACACATGTGCATATGTCTTTACAGTACAAGAATTTATATTCCTTTTGGTATATACCCAGTAATGGGATTTCCTGAGTCAAATGGCAATTCAGTTTTTAGCTCTTTAAGGAATCACCACACTGCTTTCTACAATGGTTGAACTAATTTACACTTCTGCCAGCAGTGTATAAGTGATCCCTTTTCTCTGCAACTTCATTAGCATGTGTTATTTGTTGACTCTTTAATAATAGCTATATGACTGCTGTGAGATGGCATTGCATTGTAGTTTTGATTTACATTTCTCTAATGATTGGTGATATTGAGCTTTTATCACACGATTATTGGCTGCATGTATGTCTTCTTTTGAAAGCATTCATGTCCTTTGCTCACTTTTTAATGCAGCTGTTTGGCTTCTTTTTCTTGTAAATTTGTTTAAGTTCCTTATAGACATTGGTTCCTATTAGACCTTTGTCAGAGATGCATAATTTGCTAAATTTTTTTCCCATTCTGTAGATTGTCTGTTTACTCTGTTGATAGTTCCTTTTGCTGTGCAGAAGCTCTTTAGTTTAATAGATCCCATTTGTCAATTTTTGTTTTTGTTGCAATTGCTTTTGGCACCTTTGTCATGAAATTTTTGCCCATGCCTATGTGCAGAATGGTATTGCCTAGATTGTCTTCCAGGGTTTTATAGTTTGGGGTTTATGTTTAAGTCTTTAATCCATCTTGAGTTGATTTTTGTATATGGTATAGGGAAGGAGTCCCATTTCAATCTTCTGCATGTGGGTAGCCAGCTCTCCCAGCACCATTTATTGAGTAGAGAGTGCCTTCCCCACTGCTTGTTTTGGTCAGCTTTGTCGAAGATCAGATGGTCATAGGTGTACAGCCTTATTTCTGGACTCTCTGTTCTGTTCCATTGGTCTGTGTGACATACCTAACTTTGACTTAATTTTTTTCAATATTTCTAAGCTATGCAGTTCATCTGTGTTTTTTCAAATTATCACAAATCTCCAAAAAAATTTCCCATACATTTATTGGAAAAGATCTCCATATAAGTAGACCCATGCAGTTCAAATCCTTGTTGTTCAAGGGTCAATTGTATGTCTTTTTTTATCATTTTTCTTTTTTCTCTTAATATAAAATACATTGCATAAAATAATTGAAATGATAAAACTATTATATATGTTAGGCATATAACGTAGAAGTACAACATATGTGACCATCAAAGCACAAACAAGGGAGGACAAATGGAGCTCTACTGGAACACGATGTCTGTATTTTCCACGAGATAAGTTAGTATTGATCCAGCACAGATCATATTAAACTAAGATATACAGTTTAACCCTTAGAGCAATCAATAATAAAATGACTCAAAAACACAGTTTTAAAAATAGAAACAAAGAAGAGGATTAGTATACAATAAAATATAATTTAACACAGTAAGAAAGCAGTAAAAGATAAAGAGAGGAAAAAATATATGAGATATAGTGAAAATAGCAAAGTAGCAGACACGAAGCCAAGCATATGAATAACTGTATTAAATGGGAGTGGATTGAATATTTCAATTAAAATGTAGAAATTGTCAGGCTAGATTTTATCATTTTTAAAATGATAACTCATGCAAACAGTAAACAAAAGTGGGCTGAAGTGGCTATACCAGTATCAGGCAAATAGACCCTAAGACAAAAATATTACCAGAGAAAAAGAGATATTTAGTAATGATAAAGTTCAATTCATTTGGATGATGTAATAATTATAAAAGTATATACACTTAACAACTGATCCTCAAGATACATGAAGCAAAAGCTGACACACTTGAAGGGAAAAATACCCAATCCAACAAAATAGTTGAAGACTGCAATACCCCACTTTCAATAACTGATAGAACAGTTTCACAGAATATCACTAATAATGTGCAAGAGACAAACAGAACTGTTAACAAGCAAGACAAATGTGACATTCATAGAATGCTCCACAAAACAGCAGCAGAATACTCATCACAAGTAGAATATTCTCCAAGACAGATCAAATGCTAGACCATAAAACAAGTCTTAATAAAATTAAAAGGACTGCAATTGTGCAACGTATGTCCTGTGACCACAACTGAATTAAATTAAAAGTCAAAAACATAAAGAAACATGGGCAATCCACAAATATTTGGAGCCTTCAAAACATACTTTGAAATAACCCATAAGTCAAAAAAAGAAATTATGTGGAAAATTAGAAAATATTTCTAGCTTAATGAAAATGAAAGCACGTTACATGTTAAATTGAAGAAATGCGAAGAAGTGGTGCTGGGGGAATGGTTTGAGGAGTAGTCTCTTTCTGTGTTAGTAAACCTTTCCACCTGAGGAGGACACAAATTTATAAATGAAGCCTCAAGATTTTGTGAGTAATTTTGTAACAACAATTGTAATGGAAACAATACATATTACTGATGTAGTCTTTTCTGTGATAACAGAAATGTTACTCAAATATCACACAAAATGAAACAGATCATCAAGGTCACACTACCTCATAAACTTGCTGTTATAAGTAATTTAGCTCCAAACTCAACTTATAGTAAATTACATTTTATAGAAAATGAAATTAGAATGAGTTTACAAACCACAAAGATAATTCAAGAAAAAAAAAACAAATATGCAGTGCTATCAGAAATCTCTCAGTGGCTAAGGTAAAGCTGGTTAACTTAAAATAGTCCAATTACAACCTCCATTGTTTTCCACTTAGAGAATATAAGGAAAGATTAATAGACGTAGGCTTTCTTCATTCACCAAATAAAACATGAAATACAAAAATCAGGTAAAATGCCATATGGCAAAAGTTCTAAAATCTTACCTCCATCAGAACAAAGAGCGCTGCAAAAAACAGAAGCGTTGCCCATTCCACTCTGTGTAGAATTATCTCAAAATCATGAATATCAGCTAAAATTAGCAACCAGATGGCACCCAGAATAGCAATCCATCCTGAAAATAAGTAAATAGACATAGAGATGTAGTTCCACTGTTAACACACCGATTCATTTTTTTATCCTCTGGCTGCCTTTTTCTTTATCAAGAATAATTGTCATACTACAAACCGCATATATGTAAAATGCATATAATTTCTATTTGGTTATGTGTATACTCATGAAACCAACACTGTAATCAAGATAATGAACATGCTCATTGACCCTAGAAGTTTATTCATGCCTATGTTCTTGTACCTCCTCTAGCTCCTCTTGTCAACTCCCATACTCCCAGTAAACCATTCATCTCTTTTCTTTCACTATAGATTGGCTTAAATTTTCTATAAATTCAGGTTTTCTGTAAATTGCATCATAGTTTTTTGTTGTTGTTGTTTTGGGGGTCTTTTTGAGACATAGTTTTGCTGTCGCCCAAGCTGGGCTGCAGTTTGGCTCACTGCAACTTCCACCTCCCGGGCTCAAGCTGGGGAGCCTCAGCTTCCCAAGTAGCTGGGATTACAGGCGTGCACCACCACACCCAGTTAACTTTTTGTATTTTTAGTAGAGATGAGTTTTCACTATGTTGACCAGGCTGGTCTTGAACTCTTGCCCTCAAGTGATCTGCCCACCTCAGCCTCCCAAACTGCTGGGATTACAGGCATGAGCCACCACGCCCTGCCAGTTGTATTTTTTGTCTGACTGTTTCTCAATAGACAGATCATCCAGACAAAAAAAATTAATATTCAGCATAATCATGTTAAGATCCTTCACTGTTGGCCGGGCCCGATGGCTCGCGCCTGTAATCCCAGCACTTTGGCAGGCCCAGGCAGGCAGATCACCTGAGGTCAGGAGTTGGAGACCATCCTGACCAACATGGAGAAACCTCGTCTCTACTAAAAATACAAAATTAGCCGGATGTGGTAGCACATGCCTGTACTCCCAGCTACTTGGGAGGCTGAGGCAGGAGAATTGCTTGAACCTGGGAGGCAGAGGTTGCGGTGAGCCGAGATTGCGCCATTGCACTCCAGCCTGGGCAACAAGAGCAAAACTCCGTCTCAAAAACAAAAAAAAAAGATCCTTCGCTGTTGGTGTGTGAGTCAGTAGTTCATCCTTTTTTAATGTGTAGTAGTATGCTAGTGTGTGGATATATTACAATGTACATACCATTCACCTATTGATGGACACGTGGATTGTTTCCAGTGTCTGGCTACTTCAAATAAACATGCTATGAACATTCATACACAAGTTTTTGTATGTACATATGCTTTCAGTTCCCTTGGCTAAATACCTAGGAATGAGATGGTTGGATATATGATAGCTTAATACTATGCAATGTTATATGCAACATTTATGCTTTAGGAAACTGCAAAACTATTTTCCAAAATAATTTTATCATTTTACAATCCCACCAGCAGTGTATGAGAATTCCAGTTCTTCCACATCCTCACCAACATTTGATCAGCCTTTCTGATTTTAGACATTCCAGTGGATGTGTAGTGGGATCTTATTGTGGTTTCCAATTGCATTTCTCTCATGACTAATGACATTGAGCATTTTTTTTTTTTTTTTTGAGATGGAGTCTCGCTCTGTGGCCCAGGCTGGGTGCAGTGGTGCAATCTCGGCTCACTGCAACCTCCATCTCCCAGGTTCAAGTGATGCTCCTGCCTCAGCCTCCCGAGTAGCTGGGATTACAAGTGTGCACCACCATGCCCAGCTAATTTTTGTATTTTCAGTAGAGACGGGGTTTCGCCATGTTGGCCAGGCTGGTCACGAACTCCTGACCTCAAGTGATCCACCTGCCTTGGCTTCCCAAAGTGCTGGAATTACAGGCACAAGCCACCATGCCCAGCCGACACTGAGCATCTTTTACTTATTTGACATCCATATATCTTCTTTCATAAAGTTTTTGTTTAAATGTTCTGGTTATTTTTTTCCTTACTTGTTAGAGCAAATGAAACCCAAAATAAGTAAAAGAAATAATAAAGACTGGAGTAGAAATCAATGAAATAGAAAATGGAAAAAAATGTTAGAGAAAAGCAATGATACCAAAACTTGGTTCTTTCAAAAGCTCAGTAAGATCAGTCAACTTTTAGCCTATCTGAATAGAACAGCAAGTGAGAAAACAAAATTTCCAGTATCAAGAATAAGATCAGTGGCATGACTATAGATTCTATAGATATAAAAAGGTGTACCAGTTTTCAATTATATCATGATTTTCATAGGTCAGAGGATGCTGGTTCACAGCAGGATGTCTGCTTAGGGTCTCATGAAGTCACAGCCACCATATTGGCAGGGCTGCGTTCCTGTCTGGAGGCTCTAGGGGAGGATTTGTTTCTCTGCTCATTCAGGTGTTGACATAATCCAGTTCCCTGCAGCTGTAAGACTGAGGTCCCTGTTTCCTTACTGGCTGTCACCCAAAAGCTGTGCTGAGCTTCCAGAGGCACCCACATTCCCAGCCTCATGCCTCCATTCCTCCATCTTCAAAGCCAGCAATGTCCCTCTCACACTTCAAATCTCTCCTGCCTCTTCTTCTGTCACAGCTCTCTAACTGGCTCGTCTATCTTTCACTTTATTTTTAAGGGCCCTTGTGATTACATTGGATCTACCTGGATAATCCAGAAAAATCTCCCTTTATGGAGGTTTATAACCTAAATCCACCTGCAAAGTTCCTTGGCTATGTAATATAACATATATGGCCATTAATATCAGGGACTACAGGGTGGACTCCTTTGAAGCAGAGAGGTATGTATGAATTAATTTGGGAAAAATTAACATTTTAACAATATAGGAGCTTCTGATCTATAAACACAATATATAGCTCCAATTATTTATGTCTTCTTTCATTTTTCCTAAGAATGTTTTGTATAAATCCCAGCACTCTTTTGTGTAGAAATTAACAAACTGATTCTAAAATTCACATAAGAATGCAAAGAATAACCAATACAACTTTTATAAAAAAAAAGAACAAAGTTTGAGAATATACTTTATCTCACTTCAAGATTTATTATAAAGCAACAGCAATAAAAACAGTGTGATATTGCATCAAAATAAATTGATCAATGGATAATCCAAAATTATACCCATATATTTATGGTCAATTGATTTTTTTGCAAAGATTCAATGGTGGTTTAATACAGAAGGAGAAGTCTTTTCCACATATGGTGCTGGAACAGTTGGATATCCACATGCAAAAGAACTTTTACTTTGATCTGTTCACTAATCATATACAAAATTTAATACAAATGGATTATAGGCCTAAATGTAAAACACAACTACAAAACTTCTGCAAGAAAATATAGGAAGAAATCTCTGACCCTGAGTTAAAGGTTTTCTTAGACATAACAGTAAAAACATAATATACGAAAAGAAAAAAAATCATATTAATTGGACTTTATCAAAATTATGAACTCCTGTTTTTCAAAGGGCACTGTTAAGTAAAAGTAGAGAAAAGCCACAAACTGGGAGAAAATATTTCCAAATCATCTATCTGATAAAAGACTAATATCTAGAATACATATATAAATTTTTAATTCTCAAAATTCAACAAGTAAACAACCCAGTTCAAATGGGAAATATTTTAAACAGACACTTCAACAAAGAAGACATAAGACTGACAAACGAATACATGAAAAGATGGTCAAATATCACTAGCCATTAGGGAAACGTGGAGTAAAACCACAATGACATTTCACTATCTACCTTAGAATGTGTAAAATCTAAAACACTGACTAAAGTAAATGTTGACAAGGAGATGAAGGAACAGGAACTTTCAAGCACTGCTGGTGAGAGTTTAAAATGGTTCAACCATTCCGGAAAACAGCGTGGCAGTTTTTAAAAACATGATCCATACACCTACCAATATGAACCCACCATTCCACTTTCGAGTATTTACCCAAGAGAAATTAAAGCATAAGGTAACACAAAGAATTGAACACAATGTTTGTTGTAGTCTTAGTTTTGATGGTCAAAAACTGGAAACAATTCAAATATCCATCAACAGGTGAATGTATGTACAAAAAAATGGTGTCATATTCAAACCACGGAATACTACTCAGTAATAACAGGAATGAATTATTGATGTATGCTACCACATGGATGAATCTCATAATAATTATGCTGAATGAAAGAAGCCAGACCAAATATACATATATATCACTTTTAATATAAAGTTCTAGAAAATTTAAATAGCAGGGTTTGACAAGCTGTAGTCCATGGGTCAAATCTGACCCCCTGCTTCTTTCTATAAATATAATCTTATTGAAACACATCCACAGCTACCCATTTACATACTTTCCATGACTGCTTTACCACAACCCAGTCATTTAGTATTTGTGAGAGAGAGTGTATGGCTAAAAAGCCTCAAGTATTTTCTATCTACTCTTTTATGGAAAAGCTTGCCAACTCTTAATCTACAGTGACAGAAAACAGGTCAGAGACTGCCTGAGGATGGAGGTGCTGGGAGGTCAGGAGTAAGCGAGTATCAAGAGGCTCAAGGAGCTCTTCAGTGCAGTGACTGAGCCAGGCTCTTCATCAGGGCGGGGGTCTGACACTTCATCTCTAAACCTCTGATTCCAACTCTAAGGTTCACTGAATTTTCTCAGAATATTTTTGCTGTCTCCAGTAAACACTGTAGGCAAGATGTGCTTAGAACACTAAAAGTTCAAAGAACTGGGGCATCATCAAATTAGCCAAACAGGTTGCACAAACTGACATATGCCGGCTCACAACTAAATATGGATCTGATTGATAGTTATGTGTGTGACTTTCATTATAATAAGCATTACAAAGCTAGCCATCTCCCACTTTCAAGAGTTAGAGACTAAAGTTAGGGTCCACCAAAAAGATAAAGGAGTTCTCCAAGACCAGAGTGGATTAGGCTAGCTTGCAACTAGGAGAATACTATTCAATTTAAAAACAAAACAAAACAAAAAAAGTACTAAGATCTCAATTGTTCACATATTTGAGGGGAAAAAATCTCTTAAATAAGAATTACTTGGATGAATAAAGTATCCTTTTAAACAATTCTTGACAATTCTATACCTTGCATTTTATTTTATCTATTTATTTATTTATTTTTCTTTTTAATTTTTTTGAGATGGAGTTTTGCTCTTGTCACCCAGGCTGCAGTGCAGTGGCACAATCTCAGCTCACTGCAACCTCTGCCTCCCAGGTTCAAGTGATTCTCCTGCCTCAGCCTCCTGAGTAGCTGGGATTACAGGTGCCCACCACCACACCTGGCTAATTTTTTGTATTTTTTGTAGAGACAGGGTTTCACCATGTTGGCCAGGCTGGTCTCGAACTCCTGACCTCAGGTGATCCACCTGGCTTGGCCTCCCAAAGTGCTGGGATTACAGGCGTGAACCACCATACCCAGCCTGTACCTTGCATTTAAAAAAATAAAATAAAAATGATCTGTTCTTATTGTCTCAAATTATTACTCTTACTCTACCTTCAAGGGCTTAAATATATATTATTTTCTGGAAAACAATGACAGTTATTGAATATGATGTACAGAATTTGAAGAGGTATCCAAACTACCCTTTTGTCTCCTACGGTTCCTCCTGCTTTCCAAAGTATACCCACTTCTCTACTCTTGCAAGACCACTGTCTCACAATATCAGGAAACACTCCTGTTCATCTAGTCCTCACTGAGTGTCCCCTAAATCCAAATTGTTCTATATGCCACTTTTGGAAATCTGCTCTGTACCTGCCTCTGAGCTTAAGGAATATAGATGGGAATGTAAGCAAGGCACCACTTTGAATTCCAAGGGCCTCGCTGTCCAGTGGGGAACACATGTATGTAAATAACATTATACTTAATGCAATACTACAGGTAGATGTAAACCATTGGAGATCACCCAGAAAAAAATAACAATATATGGGGACTGAGAGAAGGTTCCACAAAGGAGGTGAACCCTGCTCCCTGGTTCAGGTAGAGAAGAGCAGCATTATCCAGAAACTATTGTGAATGTCTGTTCTAACCTGGCTGGAGGGTAGCTGAGGCACTGAAGCAAGGCATTCATCTGTTTCACCTAAGGCAGAACTTAGGCCAGGAAAATGGCAGGCATTGTTCAAAATCACCGCAAGCCAAACCACAGATGCCTGGGGAAAAGACAAGCATATAATGCGCCACCTGAGGAACAGGAGCAAAATCTGGGGAGAGTTTCTTTGTGAAACTGAGATATTCAAAAACAAACAGGGGGCAGGGCGGGGCAGAGCTGGGGGGTGGTGGGGGCAGGCAGAGATACAGAAAGCCACCTGCATGCCTAGGGAAAGGCCCATGATCAGAAAAGACTGGAGAATTCCCAAAACTTTCACCTTGTGCTGATGCCTAGTCTCAGTGCAAGCCTGGCTAAGTTCTGAAGGAGGGTTCTAGCACAGAGCCAATCTATAAAACAGGAAGAGGTATTTTTGTTGTGGTGGTTTGTTTGCTTTTAGCTCCTGGAATTCAAATCAATCTGTGTCAAAACACTAGCCGAACACAGTAAGCAATCACTAAGGAACAGAGATTCCAGTGACCATACATGACAAGGAATACAGTCTTTTCAAAAATAGTTTGGAAATGTCACAAAACAAACAAGACTACTACAGCCTTCAATTATAAAAAATAATAATAATAACTCCAGGGAAGGGAGTGAAACTGATTTCCAGATTTACCACAATATAATATTCAAACGTTCAGTGTTCAACCAAAAATAAATCACAAGGCATAGAAAAAAAAAAACAGGCTAATGAAATAGCATATAGAGCCCAGAAATAAACACGTATGCTTATGGTGAAATGATCTTTGATGAGAATGCCAAGACTACTCAATCGCAGTCTGTTTAACAAATGGTGTTGAGGAATCTGGATATCTGCATGCAAAAGAATAAAGTTGGAGCCTTATCTTACACCAAACACAGAAATTAATTCAAAATCGATTAGAGACCTAAACATAAAGTCTAAAACTATAAAACTCCTAAAAGAAAACATGGAGGAAAATATTCGGTATATTGGACTTGGCAGTGATTTCTAGGCTATGACAGCAAAAGTAAAAAAAGCAGAAATAAACAAATGTGATTACATTAAACAGAAGGTAGATTAAGAGATTACCAGGGGTGGGTGGGGTGGGAGCTGAAATGGAAAGTCATTGCTTAATGATTATAGGGTTTCTTCTTGGGGTTAATGAAATGTTTTGGAGATAACGGTAATGGTGATTGTCACGCGCATCCGTGTGAAGAGACCACCAAACAGGCTTTGTGTGAGCAATAAAGTTTTTTAATCACCTGGGTGCAGGCAAGCTGAGTTTGAAAAGAGAGTCAGAGAAGGGAGTTAGGGATGGGGCAGTTTTATAGGACTGGGGTAAGCAGTGGAAAGTTACAGTTAAAGGGGGTTTTTCTCTTGCAGGCCAGGGCGAGGGTCACAAGGTGCACACTCGACAGATCATAAGACTCATTGTCCGGAAGAAGAATGTCACGAGGTCGATGGATCCATCAGTTGGGACAGAGCAGGAACAAGTCATAGTGGAATGTTGTAAGGTTGGTCAATCAATTAAGACAAGAGCTGGCTGTTTCACTTCTTTTGTACGTTTCGGTTGCCTCAGGCTATCTGGATGTATAGGTGCAGCCTTGGGCTCAGAGGCCTGACAGTGATGTAATTAATGCCACTGAGTTGTACAATTAAAAATAGTTAAAATGACAAATTGTATGTGTTATATACATATCACATATGTATTTGATATATACATAAAACATATATGTATATCACATATAGATATATGCATATCTATATACATATACATATCACATACTTTATATGCATACACAATTTTATGTGATATACATATATATCACACAAACCTTGCCATTTTAACCATATATTTTTTAAGCATATGATATATTATGTTTCTTACTACAACAGAAACATTTTAAAAAGGAAGATAGGGTTGGGAAGGACATTGTCATTTAGCATGTGAAGGGCAGACCATGTTTTATATCATGCAAAAATGTTGGGACCCCAGTCTTAGACAGGGAGAAGTCAATGAGATTTCTCAGCAAAGAGGCTGCAGTGGCCTCATATTTCTACTTATGTTAGCTTACTTTTCTTTGAATTCTCCAGGGCACCTACCACACAGTACAGAAGACAAACAGACACTTGCTTATCTGATCATCATATCCCATGGTGATTCCTTCACCGCTCCTCTAACACAGATGATCACATCTTTTCTTGAAATTCTCAGTAAGAAATAATTGCTCCAATTTCACTTCTCCTGGGTAAAGCTTTTTGACCCCAGAAATGGCATCCCTTGTTTTCTCTGCTATATAGCAATAAGAAGCTCTCTCTAAAAGTCAGTAAGAGCACAAGTTCTTTTCCATGATTCTGAGAGAAATTTCAGTCATGACAAAAAGCTGGAAGGTCCTTTAGGGCTCTTTTTGTAGTTCTGCTTTCTCTTATCAATTGTGGAGGCCTGAGCTTTCCTCCAGCCAACACTCCTGCCATAGCACTCATGCATCCAACTTCAGAAAAGGTTCCACAGTCACAGAGATTTGTCTTGTCAGAAAAATTCCCTGCAATAGCCTACAATTGAATGAAGAGCTTGTCCCTGCAAAACCTCAATTTCCCTCTTTTAATTGCACTGCCTGCAGAGGCAGCGGCACTAATCAGGCTGCCAGTGCATAAGCCCGTCTGCTTGGTATCAGCTGGTCCTGCTCTGAGTCCAGACCGCACCTTCTACTGCAGCTCAGATCCCTGTGAGCAATGCTCCAGGCTGCTCTGCTCAGCACCGGCTCCTCAGGGACACCGACAAAGGGTGAGGCAGTGGTTCTTCCACAGTGTACTGGAAGCAAAAGCCACTGACGGGAACATCACAGTTTCCAGCTTCACATTCTATTACAAATTCTAACAATGTGTCATTGAGACTCTTTTTCTAAAAATTAAAAATGCAGTTGAGTGGAGATGAATACAGATAAAAAGGACCATTTACGTGACCTGTCTTTATCCTGTGGAGCTTCTATCAAACCCTTTCCTCGAGTGGGCATTAATCTCTCACCAAGAGCTTTGCCATTTCTCAACTCAAAAAATCTGAGATAAGTGGCCCTGTACTTTCATTTGTGTCTCCAACAGAGTCAAGTTTCCATGCTGAACAAATAGCTAAAGGAGCCTCTTTTCCCTCATTCCTAAAGCCCCGGGCAACATGATTCAAAGGAAAGTAGGAAAGGGCTTTCACCAGCCCCCAGCAGCCTCCTACGCACGGGCATTTGCTGGGCATCTCTCAGCACCCCAGCCCAGGGGAAACTGAGGCTCCCGAAGATGGACTGGTTTTCTCCAGGCTGCACAGCTTGCTGGGGTGAAGCCAGGATTCAATCCCCAGTCTGCAAGAATTTCCTTCCATGCTGCCACGCTGCATTCCTCTGATGTGCACAGGCTTCTGATGGAATAATTTTGCTAATTATGAACAGATCTGGTTTATTTATTTCAAATCTCTTGTCACAGTGTGATTGGATGAATATACTGAGAAATGTAACTTAATTTTCTTCTATTTGAAACCTTGTCATCTTTTATAAAAGACATACCGTACATGTTCCTTGCCCTGGACGTCGCGTAACTGACTGACCAAAGGCAGTATTGTCCTGATCAATTAAGATGAACTAACCTATGTACCTTGAGGCACACAGGATGCATCTCCAGAGAGTATCTCAATAGTTACTCATCTCATATTCATCCTTCCAAACAGGAAAACCTACAGACGGACTGTGCATACCGTATACAGTACAAACCACCCTGCCTGCCGCCCTTTCATGAGGTAGTACATGAGTACTGGCCATCAACTGCCTGAAATAGACCAAGTGAGATCACAAATAATCAAGGACTTTCTGTTGCACAGCTACACTGTGGTTGTTCCTGGGGTAATTCTAGCTCTCTCACTTACCCAAGCACTCAACCTCCAGGGTGCAAACCCAGTGCTTCCTTGTGGAGAGCCCCCACTCCACAGTTGGGTGGGTGAGTAGGACAGGGCGCATGGGATGAGCTGGCTTAGAAAGTCGGAAAGAGCCGAGTGACCAGGGGGTTAAGGTCTATTATAGCACCATGCATCAGGCAGTTGCTATGGCAGCAGAAGGAGGGAGCATCTAACTACTTACTCAATTATCATGTAGACTGCACAGGCTTTCTCTCAAGAGAAAACTCCCATTCTTTCTAGTTTCCCTTTAAAATCCAGCAAAAGTAAGACCATTTTTTATAATCTTTGTGTCTTCCTGCACTGCTTAGCCATCAGCCTGAACTGTTTTTTCATATCTCATGCAATCGTGCACCAGGCACTGCTCTTCAGGCCTGTGTGTATTACTTGATTCAATCCTCACAGCAATTTTAAAGCCTAGCTCCAACACTCAGTGGCTTTTACGGGCACCTGCTGTGTGCTGCAGGACACAGGCTTAGAACCAGAAAGATCGAGCTCCAGATCTGCCCTCTCCCTCCTAGACCCAGAAAGTGGCTGTGACTGCCCAAGATGCCGGCTGTAGCTGCAACACCAAAGCTCGGAATGAAGCTAATGGCTTCCTTTCAACACCTGGAAGCTTCTATGTGGTTTCCAATCTGGCTTAGGAAATGCCTCAATTACATCAAGTGAGTCATTTAAAAGAGTTGAGGTTGGAAAGAATAAAGATTATTCTATTTCTGAGTATTTTGCCTCAAATAAAGATTTCCACCAATACAGACAGGCCAGTGCAGGGGCAGGGGACACTGCTGACTTGCCCCTCCCTCTCTCTTCACCGTCCCCACACATTCTTTGCCCCAGAGGCTGACTTGTGCAGACCACATCAAAAGGTTCCATGCCCGAGGATGCCAGTCAGGCTCTGCCCTTGACAACCAGAGAGTAAATGTGCCTGTTTCTGAGTTCTTTATAAATGGAATCATATAGCATATACTCTTTTCTGTCAGACTTTTCTTTTGGCCAACATGTTTGTGAGATTCAGTCATGTAATACATTCATTTTTTATTTCTGTATAGTATTCCACCATGTGACTGTCCCACCATTTGTCCATTCTAGGGGTTGATATTTGAGTTGTTTCCAGTTTGGAGCTATTATAAATAGGCTGCTATGAGCATTTTCAGAGAGTCTTCTGGTGTGCAAATGTACATATTTTTGTTGGGCATACCACTATGAACAAAATTACTAAGCAGAAGATATACATTGTTCTAAACTTTAGTAGATGCTGTCAAATCATTTTCAAAAGTCATTGTACAAATTTACAATCTTATCAGCAATGCATGACACTTCCTACTGCTCCACAATCTTTCAGCACTTAGTACTGTCAGCCTTTTATTCTAACCATTTAGATGTGGATATAATGGCATCTCATTGTGGTTAAATTTTGCATTTTACTCATGACTTACAAGGTTGAACACCTTTTCATATGCTTACTAATACTTTCAGTAATTTCAATATCTTCTTCTGTGAAGTGTCTACTTAAGATTCCGTCCATTTTTCTATTGGGGGGTTCTGTCTTTTCTTATTGCTCTATAGGTGTTCTTTTTATATTTTAGATATAATTTCCAAATGTGACAATGGATGCTTTTGCACACACTTTTTTCACTCTGTGGCTTCTTGTTCACTCATTTAGTAGTACATTTTGAGACACAAGTTCCTAATTTTAAGATAGTCAAAGTTATCAACCTAATCTTTTACCATTAGCACTGTTAATATCCAATTTAAAAAGCTGAGTCACAAATATAAATAAGAAAATGATGGGCCAGCTTACCCTAGTGATTGCATGTTATGCATAAATAGACTGTAAGGTATGTTAGTCAGTTATTGCTGCAATAAAGCTACATAACAAAAAAAGGAGTTGAGTCACATGGAGATGTTTGATGACATAATATGATGTGATGAAGACACTCAGCAGGATCCCTATTTTACAGAGGCCACTGAACCTTACAGAGATTAGGTCCTCTTAAACCAAATGGGCACGTTGGGGAGGGAAGTGCATGTAGCTGTGCAGGAGGGGAAGAAGATACACACCTGCCTCAGCTTATGTGCCACCTAAGATCTGATGAGGGTCAGGAGGTAGCTAAGCATCCACCCTGTCTCACCAGGGGGCATTCTAGCCCTTCTGCCCACAACTTGCAGAGGCAAGACTCCAGGCTCATTGCTTGCTAGACCAAGTGGGCTGATTCCAGCTTTTCATCAGTAAAAGTGTTTCAATGTGTGCATTCCACCCCCTTCCAAAAATGGAGGGGAGAAAATTGTGATGGCAGGGTCAGGGAATGGTACAGCCCTACAAATATGCCTTTAGAAGGCAGTAACTAAAACTTTCAAGACACTCAAGGGTTACTGTGTTTAGAGGCTAGTAAGTTTCACCAAATATGAAGACCTCTAATGAGAACACACAGACACAGAGGCAGGATCTCTGTCCTTGATAAGCACAAGTACCAGTTACCCAGGCTGTCCCCTGAATGCCAGCTCACTCACATTCTAAAGCACTCACATTGTCAGAGAAAGACAGTGGCAGGCTGAGCTCCCGGGATGGACTGAGAGATAGCTGCATCGATGCACATGCCCTGAGCACACTCAGGTATGGTCTCTGTGGCCTTGGGAGTGGTGGACTGGACTGAGCTCTGCCCCGAGGACTGCACAGGCTCATGGAGAAGACAGCTCACATACAACCGCCGTGATGGACCTGCGATGGCTATGCTAGCCTCACACACCAAGGTACCATAGGGGTCTCTCAGCTAAATCCATACCCTTGCTGAGGCCATGGGGGAATCAACCAGAGCTTAACTGAACATTGGAGCTGTTCTGTGGTCTCAAGCATCTTTGAAACATGTTGAAAATCAAACAGGCTCTGAGGAGCTTCGTATTCTTGATTGTCAAAACTCATGTGAACTAGAACTTCTATGACAAACTCATAAAAATGTCAGCAAGAAAGGAAGGCACCATAACTAATGTTTTCTTAACTTATTTTTATTTTCACTATTTTAGGTCTCAATATCAAATGATTTTCTAACCTCTACTTTTAAAAAATTAATTGAAATGTTGGCAATGTTTATGATGAGTATTATTCACCACTCCAAACAAGACTCTGCTAACATTTGTACTCAACTTCTGGTACCCTCAGGGCCTATTAAATGCAGTGATATGCAAAATATGAATATTACACTCCCTAGATATCACGAAGGAGTAGAATGAAAATTGTGAGTGCTTAAAATGATGTCATCTCATTGTGGTTAAATTCTGCATTTTACTGATGACTTACGAGGTTGAGCACCTTTTCATATGCTCATTTATTCATTAAAATGAGTAAATCCTTACACAAGAATAACTAAGCATAAAGAAATAATGCTAAATGCAGTTGAAGAATTCTCATTTTGCACTTGTGCATTTGGGCTTTGTTAAAGAATCAGGTTCATTATCACAGAGGCAGGTCAGTGCTGCAGGTGCATTAGACATAGTCAAGAATCGTGCCTCATTCACAGGTATCCCCGGTGCCTCTCACAGTGAGGAGTGTGTAAAAACACACTCAGAAATACCGGATCAACAAGTGAATGAACAAGCAGCTAAAGTATCTGCACTGAACAAGGAATGCAAATTCTCAGAATGCCACACAACTTGAGTCTTCTTGCAGAAAGTAACATTTACTCCTCATTGCAGGTTTTCCTGTGGTCCTCGGGAACCACCCAGGTCACTGACTGCACAACTGCAGTGAGCTGCATTCCATGTGGATGGAGCCTGGAGAGATGAGCCACAGAGCAGCCTGACCCTGAGAAACACACCCAGCTCTTCTTGGACATCACACAGCTTTGCCACTGGGACTGAACCCCTTTTCTTCTCAGGCTCCTCAAAATCCAAACAGAATGCATTTCTGATTGATTCATTCCATGCTCACCAACATCCAAGCAGATTTTAGTCATCTCCCACTGGTGGGCCGCTATGTAATATTCTAAAGTACCAGATAAAACATCATATCATGTAAAACACTTAACAAATCGTGTAGGAGGTGTTTTGTATATCGGTTCACTAGTAGCTTGTCAGAGCTCCCCACACCTGGCACTCTTCTCCCTACTAGACCCCCAGGAAGGTTTCCCAGCCCTGTAGTTAGGTGAAGACACAAGACCAACCCAGCCATTGGGCCATGAGCAAATGAGACACACATTCCTAGCCTGGCATTTACAGGCAGCTGTCAGTTCTATCCCCTGTCTCTTCCTTGCCAAGATGATCCTGAAAGCTGCTGTTGCTATGGTGGCATCACAAAACGCCAGTGTCTCTGTCCAGCAGGAACCCGACTGACCAGCACTAAAGATGTCACCAAGAAAAACTGTGGTTGTGTCAAGCTTCCAAGACAGCAGGGCCAGTGTTTTACCCAGCAAAGCCTATCCTATCCTGATACATCCGGCACGAGAAAATATCAAATGAATAGGCTATATGTCATCTGGTCTGTTTGCAAACGTTGAAAGAAAAATTAGGTCAGCCATGTTTTCAGTTGTTCAGTTTTGTTCCAATTAACTGTGTCATTCACTAGCAATGGAACACCTAATTTCCACAAATGCACATCATAAACATCACCGAAAAACTGCTTTTTATTATTAAAAGTTTGAGAAGTGAATGGCCACAGCACTATTCTCTCATAATTTATTTAAATTCTTCTTCAGATTATTAATGCTGAGGAATTTAAATGTGACCACAGTGTAGCTTCAGACAAGCAAGTGAAAATGTTGACACAACCTAGCTCTTCTTAGCATCGTGACTGCAAAGTTAGGGATATCCTGAGCCCTGAAAGGAAGAATCTCTTGGTCCCAATATTACTAATAATTCTGTAGCTGTGATTTCTCCAGATTTGGTTTTCTACAGTGAATATGAAGATTCTTTCTTATTAATGCTAAGGGGAAAATATAATTTACACAGAAAAATGTTAGTATATATTGAGACAATGTAGAATGTTAAGGGTAATGACCAATGAAAAAACTGTAAGTAGTAATCATTCGATGCGAGAGTGTTAACAATTCTCTTGATGAATGCATATCTAACACCTTACTCTCCCACCCATAACTCACAGATATTTTTATTCAAATAGAGACCACTAACATTTCTGAAAAATCCACAGTTTAACAGCTAATGTGGTACTCTGTCAAAATTATCCAACCTTTTAAAAATCTCGCAGTCTTACTGTTATATGCAGACCTATGTGATCCAAGCCATTTGGAATGAAAAATGAAGTGAGAAACAGTCATTAAATGGATTTGCTCTATCCGAAAATTCATTAACCTGTGGGTACTCAATGGAGGATATTGGCTGCACTATTGAAAACATTTTGGAGCTAATAAAAGGAGACCGCAACCAACGATGAATCCCCGCATGTGGAGAATCATGACCAACCCTATGAAATGCTTCACTAGGCTCCTGGCAAGGCTGTGGTTTTAAGCAACTAGAGGAGAGACACTGGCCTTCCTCATCCTCATATGTGTGCACGATGCTCAGGAGGGGAGATTCAAATGGGTAAAAATGCTCCAGAGTCAGGAACAAATCTCCTTCATAGCAAAAGAAGGCTGTTGTTAATGTAAATCACAGCTGAAATTTCCAAACAGATGGAAAAAACAAGTTCACATGTTATTTAGTAAAAGAGCATTTCATAAATGGCCAATAAGCACATGAAAAGATGCTCAATGTCATTCATCACTAGGAAATGCAAATCAAAGCTGTAATGAAGTACCACTTCACGCCTGGTATGATGAGCATAATCAAGGACACACACAATAACAAGTGCTGGTGAAAGTGTGGAGAAATCAGAACGCTCATGCATTACCACCAGGAATGTAAAGGTGCATCTGCTCTGGAAAAGCAGTTAGGCAGGGTTTCTAAAAGTTCAACAGAGAGTTGCATATGACCTTGCAATTCCACTCCTAGGTCAAACAGCTAATAAATGGATAAATAAATTGTGATACATATTATATATTACAATATACATAATATATATGATATTATATATGATATACATAATATACATGAATACATATATAATATACATAGTTTAATAGAAAACATATATATGACTATCATACAGCCAAATGAAATGAAGCACTAATCCATGATGCAACACGGATGCACCTTGAAAATGTTATGCTAAGTGAAAGAAGCTGGACACAAAAGACCACATGTTAAATGATTCCATTAAATGAGATGTCCAGAATAGGCAAATCCAGGAACAGAAAGTAGGATTAATGGTTTCCAGGGTCTGGGGGTTGGGGAAAACGGGGAAACACTGTGTGAGTGACTACTAATGGGTATAAGATTATTTGGGGAATGATGAAAGTGTTCTGGAATTGGATACTGGCAATGGTTGTACAACTTTGTGAATACACTGGATGATATAATTTTGCAAGATAAATTTTATGTTGTGTGAATTCTATATCTCCATTTTTAAAAACTGAGTCATTCTCTCTCCCCCACGATTTCATTTCTTTGGTGTTATGATGAAATTTGGTAATTTTACCCATGGTGAGGATAATAAGGAAAGCAGCTAATTATTCTAATTGACTTATAAATCCAAGATCCATATTATATTACATTATGTTACATTATATTGCATTATATTATATTTATCATCATTCTGAAATAATCTCTTGCATATTTACATTCATCTAAGAAGAATATTTGATGAAAATTAGAATAGAGCCATCCAGGGAGGTAAAGATTTTTATTATCAGGTTAACACAAACTGTATGTAATAACTGCCTTAAATAGTTTACATATATCAGGGCTTTTTTCTAATATGCCAAAGCCTTTCCAGTAAGAGCTCCTCATTTCTTTTGTGGATTTCATTAGGCCTTTCATCTGTAACTTTGTAAACCAAAAACAAATTTCTAAGCCCCTCAACCAACTGATGGACCCCCTCTCAGCCAAGGACATTTCAAAGAAATCTGAAAAACTAGTTCAGGGCATGAAGGGGGTCAGCCGTGCCTCACTGTACCCCCCTCCCTTTGGAATTCAGACACAACTGACCAGCATTCACATTAAAACAGGGATCTTAAGACTGATAGAATAGATGTAGCAATAAGATACCAAATTCCAGCCTGACTCTAGTATAACATCACATGACAGACAGCAGGCCCTGAAAGAAATCAAAGTATTTTACGCCAAAATACGCTTCCTTGAAACATTTGGAGATGGCCCTGCAAAATTGTCTTTTGTGGGGAAAATCTATATTCTGTAGAGAATCCCCTTCCCTTTCCAAATCCTTTCCCTAAGACTCTGGTAATTCTTTAGGTCTGATAAGAGCTCTGAAACCTGCTACCTGGAGGCTTCATCTGCATGATAAAAACCTTGGTCTCCGCAACCCCATATCTTAACCCAGGCTCTTCTTTCTATTGATTCTGGGACTTTAGATAATAACTCTTTCAACCAATTGCCAATCAGAAAGTCTTTGAATCCACCTATGACCTGGAAGCTCTTATCCTGCCCCCTGCTTCAAGTTGTCGCGCCTTGCCGGACTGAACCAACACACACCTTACATGTATTGGTGAATATCTTCCTGTAACTTCTATCCTCCTAACATGTATAAAATCAAGCTGTAACTCAACCACCTTGGGTACATGTTCTCAGGATTTCCTGGAGTGGTGTCATGGGCCGTGTTCACTCATTTTTGCCTCAGAATAGATCTCTTCAAATAATTTACAGAGTTTCACTCTTTTCATCGACACCTTGACTATGGAAATTATCATTTTTGCCTTTACCATTTGGTACCCTTGGCTTGTCTCCGCATCAGAGCTCTGAAGGTCTTGGTGTCTAAATTAGCTGTGTAGTCCTTGCTGGCCCTAATGTGACTGAAACCACCTTTGCAAAAATTGTATCAGTGAGAAAATTATGACAGTGAGGGAGATCTGATCTATCCAATCCCCTTCTTGCCTTTAGCCTTCAAGCTGCCCTCAATTATTCTTGGGCTTAAGGCAAGCTAACTTTGGCAGACATTTAGTTTATAGCTTAAATGATAACAGCCCTTCCCCAAAACTCAATTGTATTTGTAAAGCTAATCAAAGAACACCAGGCTAGGAGGATAGGAGAGACTGAATTCTGCTAAAGGGTAGACATAGAAGATTGCCAGCCATTATTCTGGAGGTCACAAGATATGCAACTTCCCCAGTTACTCCTGCAGATAACATCACTATTGGAGAGCCTAAGACTGGTCTTTTGAGATACCTTTTCAGGGTTTTTGCATGTTTGAGACTGATGGCTCCATCTGGACTGGCCAACTGCTCCTGTGGCTTACCCAGAAGTGACTCTGCATGCAGGAGAACCATTTCCCACACCCCTATGATTTACACCCTCAACCAATTGGCAGCAAGCACCCATTGCCTAGTCACCCTCCCCGCCATTCTTCCCCAAAATTGTCCTTGAAAAACCCTAGCCTCCAAATCAGAGAGGCAGATTTCAGTAATAACACAACTCCCGTCTTTCATTTAGCCAGCTCCTACATGGGTAAAACTCCTTCCCTACTGCAACAACTCTGCCTCCATAAATCTGGTCTACCTAGGCAATGGGCAAGAGGAACCCGCTGGACAGTTACATGGGTCCCTGGTAGAGTAAATATAGATCCATCTCCCCTCTAGAGAAGACGACCTAGGAGAGCAGCGATATGGTTTTTATGTTCACCACACTAGCCCCAACCAACCCCTAGGCCACTGCCTGCATGTGTTGTACAAACGCATGAATAAGTGAGAGGATGGATATGTGAATGGCTTAGCTGAAATGAATCTTAATAGAAACTAGAGTGCATAGAATATATATTAGGAAGCCCTGGGAATGTCTGTCCAGCTCATAGTGACCTCCTCTAAGAAGTATGCCTCAGCCACCCCAGGCCACATCTCACCACTTGTTCCTGTCCACCTGCTCAGAATTTCCTGTGCTAGGAGACGAAAGAAACCAACAAGGCCAGGTAGACTCCTCTTCGCCTGGGAACTGGGGATTCAAAATAGCCGTTTCTCTGTGTGTGGCTGAAATCGAGGTCCTATAAACTGGGAAATTGATGAGGCAACCACTATTCTACCATGAGCAGAAAAAAGATGCGCTAACTGGTTGCGGAGAAGCAAGGAGCTGAGGGCAGAGCACTGCAGATGCCGGGGTGGGTGGGCGCCCTCCATCCGGACCCTTCCTCCTTCCTGAGCCTGCTTCCCAAGAGGCCCCAGTGTCCTTGGGGCCTGTCAGCCTGTTATTATTCTAATAATCCTCTATTTTGCTTAAGACAGATTCAATAGATTGCTTTATTTGTAGCTAAAAATACTTTCACAAAGACAACAATAAAATTGCTCAACCAGAGGGACACCAAGGGACAGGGAGAAGACCAGCAATTTCAAAACCATAATCAGGGAAATAATGACGGAAAATTTTCCAGAACTGAAATCTAATCAAACACATCATGAGAGAATCTGGGGTACATTCTGAACTAATTATCAAAGGAGGAGGCCTAGGAAACAGCTCATCAAGGCTCTGAATTTTAAGGCCAAAGATAACATTTTCAAGCCTGCCTCGCTGATTCTTTTCACAGGTTCATAATCAGTTATCCACAATCTTGAAACCCTAATTTCAGAAAAGCAAACTTTTTCTATATATTTTGATGTAAAAAAATTCAAAAAACCCTGACTTGAATAGGAATGAGGTTGTTTGCAGTCTTTATTTGTCCCACTTTGTGTAAATATTCATGTTTCACTGCAGAAATCATGCTTGGATGACAGGGTGCTGGCCCTGAACCTCTCAGGGTGTGTTACATTATATCCAAAATTCAGTATGCTCACTGAATTATCTTTCTAAAACACAAAAAAAATCTGAATTTTGAAACTTCTGGGGCTCAGAAAGCAATACCCCAAAATGAAGGCCTCAGAAGTGTTAAAGCAAGCTAACGATGGCCTGAGAAGGACTCTGTGCTTCTGTATTTGAGTCCTTGTGGATGAACTGTAACCTAGCTTAATAGTCAGACAAAGCGAAAACCTAACTTAATAGTATGCACCTCTAACAATGGCTGAGTGTCAGCCAGTCCCCACAGCCATACTTCAACCACTAACAGGCTGCTGTATGTTCAAACTGTGTTCAAATAAGGCAACCGCCGAGCTGTAACCAACCTCACTGTTTCTGTACATCACTTCCGATTCCCCACTTTACCTTTTTTGTCTACAAGTTTGTTCTGACCACGAGGCACCCCTGGAGTCTCTGTGAATCTGCTGTGATTCTGGGGGCTGCCTGATTTGCGAATCGTTCATCATTCAGTCAAACTCCTTTACATTTAATTCGGCTGAAGTTTTTGTTTTATCAGAAGGAAAAGTTTTCTCTGCCCTTCTCCTGCCTGCCCATCTCTCAGTCCCATTCTCCCCCGAGACTGCCGAAGAAACTAGAATCTTTCCCAAGGCAGGTCATTGAAACCAGAACCCTTTTCTCCAAAGCCAGCAATAAAACCTAAAATGTTATTCTCATTTTCCCTCTGCCTTTCTGTGTGAAAACTGGCCATGAAGAAATTGTCTGGCCTGCCTTGTTTGACTGTAGGTCCTACAACCCCCATTCCGGAGAGGAGCCTGCCCCACACTCAGAAGGAAGGAGTGCCGCTCAGAGAGGCCAGGAGGACTCTGGACAGACAGGCCCTGCTGGGTTTCCCACCCAGTCTATCAGTACCCAATCATACACTTTTTCTCCAATCCCATTTCTGCATGGCTGTCCACACTTGGTTGAACCTCAGCTTTAACATGAACAATTTCTCCTGTATCTTTGGGTCTTCATTCTGAAGGCTCCTGTGTACACATGTTAAATGAATGTGTATGCCTTTTCTCCTATTACTCTGCCTTCTGTGAGTTGGTTTTTCAGCAAAACTCGAGAGGCCCAAGGGGAAAGCTCTCCCTTGGCCCCTATGAAACCCATCTGGCACTAAGGGCCTCATGCAGGGACTGCAGACCTCTGCGAAGCCAGTGCCCAGGCTGGGCTTGGTCCTGCTGTGCTGTGAGGTGATGGTCCCTGCACATTGGGAGCCATCTCTTTGCCAGATGGGTGTGAACTGTGACCCTGGCCCTTGCTCACCCTTCTTTGCCATTGTGCCACCTCTTGCACACCCCTGGGTCCCTCAGGGCTCTCCTGTCACCACAGCCAGCTCCATGTGGCCCGACAACCCTCACACAGATGCACCTGGAAGGTCTGCCCTGGAGCCCATGCCCCTGATGCCTTCTCCGCCTGGGCCGCCCTGCGGGTGTGGTCACATGGCCTGGGCACATGCAGCTGGACACATGCACTCTGGCATCCCATGGGAAGGAGCTGTGACCAATGGGCCATGCGCATCAGCCAGTAAATATTCCCTCTTGCTCTACTCAACCCCACAGACAGCCCTGAGGTGCATTTGGTACCTCCACTCAGACAGCCTTGCAGGATGGAGCCCCAGTGGCCCGTCACAAAGGCCAGCACGCTGGGGTAGTGGTGCCTGCGCTTGCTTTCCTCACTGCCCGGCCCCCATCCCTCATTCCTCTTCTCTGGGAGGAAGCTCCCGGATGAAGAACACACACGTGAGCCTTTGCCTCAGGCTGTGCCCCAGGCTGGGTCAGCCACATAGGAAATTCCCACGATAGTTAAGTTGGAATCTGTGAGCAGCAATGAGAAGTTTGTTTGTGCATCCTGTAAACCTACACCTTGCTTCTACTAATGAACCAGGCATTAGCACCAGGCACCAGGGAGGGGAAATGCAGACACACGGACCATGTCCTTGAGTCTAGCTGGGAAGGGGGAGGTCAGAGGACAGACGAGGAAAGAAGTCATAAGAATATATTTAAGGTTTGCATAAGGTGCTGTGGAACTCCAGGGGGATTCTCATTGTGCCATGTGCTAGCAAGGGTGTGAAGCAGCAGGAACTCCCATACATGCTGTGGGAACGCGACGGGGTTGGCCTTGCTAGAAAACAAGGCAGCAGCTGCTTTTAAAATAAAATCTACACCCACCGTATGACACAGCAGTGCCACTCAAGAGAAGGAAATCAACCCAGAGAATAAAACCCTAAGTTCACAGAAAACCATGTGCTCAGAAGTGTCTGGAGTCGTTTTTTTGTTTTTTGGGGTTTTTTTTGTTTGTTTTTTTTTCTGAAATAGGATCTGGCTCTGTCATCGAGGCTGAGCCCAGTGGTGCAATCTCAGCTCACTACAACCTCCACCTCCCAGGCTCAAGCAATCCTCCTGCCTCAGCCTCCCAAGTAGCTGAGACTACAGGCGTGCACCACCACGCCCAGCTGAGTTTTGTATTTTTTGTAGAGACGGGAATTTGTCATGTTGTCCAGGCTGGTCTCGAACTCCTGGGCTCAAGCAATCCACCCTCCTCGGCCTTCCAAAGTGCTAGGATTACAGGCATGAGCCACTGTGCCCGGCCAAACATGAACTATTGATGCACACAGCAACTTGGGTGAACCACAAAGGCATTACACTGCGTGAGACAAGCCAGTCTCGAAAGGTGGCATACGATCTGATTCCATGTATATGACAGCCCCAAAAACACAAAACCATAGTGATGGAGACAAGATCAGGCCTTGCCAGGACCGGGGGAGGGTGGCTACAAAAGGACAGCTGAGAAAGTTCTGTAATGGAGCTGTCCTGTGCTCTGACTGCAGTGGCAGTTACATAAACCTACCTATGTGTTAAAATCCATAGAACGCTAAATCCAAAGGAAAAGTCAGTTTTGCTCTATGATAATAAAAAAAATAAATAAAGAGAAAGAGTCAATGCTATGTCTAGGTTAGGATTCCTAAATGAAGGAATGTTATCTGATGTCACATTTTGTTTCACAATGCACATTTTTATATGACAGCACCCTGTGTTATATGAAATTACATTGTGTTATAATGTCATGTAGTGTACAGTGTGTGCACTGTATTAGATGATGTCACATGTTACATGATGTACATCATGTGATATGACATCATTTCATATTATATGACATAACATTGAACAAGGCTCAACTTACACAGCACGACACATTGAAAACAGAACTTCTGGCTGGGCATAGTGGCTCATGCCTGTAATCCCCACACTTTGGGAGGCTGAGGTGGGAGGATCACCTGAGGTCAGCAGTTTGAGACCAACCTGGCCAACATAGTGAAACTCCAGCTCTACTAAAAGTACAAAAATTAGCCGGGTGTGGTGGCGCATTCCTGTAATGCCAGCTACTTAGGAGGCTGAGGCAGCAGAATTGCTTGAGCCCAGGAGGCAGAGGCTGCACTGAGTTGAGATTGTGCCACTGCACTCCAGCCTGAGCAACAGAGTGAGACTCTGTCTCAAAAAAATTTAAAAAAACACTGTTACATTTAAAAAAATTAAAAAGAAAACAGAACTTCACCAAAGATAAATGATCACATTGCTACTGGCTGAAGACCCGGGAAGATCTTGTATCCATTTTGCCCTAGTTCTATCAGAAAAGTTCTTATAACTCTAAGGAAACTGTATTCCATTAAAATATATGCCAATCAAACTTTTCTCCTAGTCAACCTAACCTATCTTGATGAATATGCAAATATCTGGATCCCCAAATAAAATCACCTGAACACAAGCCCCAACTAAAAACAAAACAGGATTTAAAAGCAGAAAATAAACATGTCCATCATTCACAGATGTAACAACCACACAAAAGGAGATAAGACATTTTGTAAAAAAAAAAAATGTAGACTTCCAGGCTAAAAGTTTCATAGTAACCAAGATTTTTTAAGTCCATATAGTTAAAGATGTGACTTTAAGTATTAAAGTATTGTTTTTAACACAAAGACTGTTGCCAATTGTTAATAAAATTGAATGCAAGCTCTTACATCTTTTTAGTTTTTAAAATGCCTGCTATGTTCCTCTAAAGTACACTCTCAAATAAAATTAGGAGCAAAATTATCTGTGAACACCTAATGGAACCTCTCTGCCCACAAAACACTAGTTTTTTAAATCTGTTTAATTACCAGTGGTGACCACCTAACATTCTTGTAATCATTAAGGTTTCTAATGTTAAAATTACATTAGGCCTGAGGTGTAATTAAAAATAATTACACTGCAGCAATTTCTAGATGTAATCCACCAAATACAATTGAAATTCACAAAATCGTTACCACTCCAGCTTTGGATCATTACCTCCTCAGGATTCCAAGCAGATCAGCTCTCAGGTGTGGATAAATAATACCTGCCAGCTTGAACCAAGCCCAGGCCACCTGGCAAGTTGGATTTGAGATTATCAAGAGAAAGAAACGGAGGAGCTGTGAATACATAACATAAAGCTGGACCTCCAGTCAAAAGCACGTACATCATGTGTTGTGTGAGAATCTAGCAATGTGGCTTTTTTACATAAGAGAAAAGGAAAACCAACTTCTAGCCCATGAATGTCTGATGGTTTCCAGGAACCCCGGAAGCAATGGTGTGGTGCGAATCGCTGAAGCTTGAGGCATTATCCAACTATTTTACAAAATTAAGAGGCTTCGCTTTCTACGGCAGCTGCACTCCTCAAATTTCACAGTGAACCAAGGTTTTATACAAAGTAAGATAAAAGTTGCGTATTTTAACCATCTTAGCAGAGCTCACTTTTGAAGGAAAACTATGGGTAAAGCTTTGGTAAAAGAAAAAACTGCGACACCACCTCAAATGTATGCTTCTTATAAACCTACACTTTCACGTGGGGTGGGTTTTGTTTTGTTTTCAATAAGGATACCAATGGAGATAACTGTGAAATTGATAAGAAATGCCTGGGTGAGTGGAGAATGTTTATGGAGGGTGGAGGAGGCCAGAGGTTGACAAGCTCTGTGGTGAGCTGCCCCTGAGAGAGCCACATCTCAGGTGGGAACAGGTCCTGGCCATGACACAGGCTAGAGAAAGTGGAGAGGTCTGAGAGCCACAGGTGTGGTGAACGTGGGAGAAGAGAAACCAATGGTGGACGGTGGGAGAACAGTTTCATGCGCCAGATGCACCCTCAGACAAGGCAAGTGGGCCCTGCAGAGCACCGACCATTCGCCAGGGCTCTACCGAACTCCCGAACAGGCTGTCACCTAACTGGCATGGCAGGCGGCACAGAGGGCAGCACTGACCTTGCCCATGTGGCTCCATCTCCTCTGGGAACCATGTAAAGATGTGGTTATTAACTCCAATAGACAGGACAGCGCCCACTCTATATTCCTCCTCATGGTTATCCCTGGAGGGGCTGAGGACCCATGGCACAGAGTCTAAGGGGCCGGAGATGCATCTCTCTCTCCCTCCCTCCTGCCCAGGAAACCAAAAGGAAAGGCGCCCTTCTTCCCAGGGCAGACTGCCTACCCTCCATCTCAGCCCTCTCTGGCTTCCCACCAGCCCGGCTGCCTGTGGGCAAAGTCAGTGTCTGGGAACAGGCTCTGAAACCTTCCCATCCAGAATGTGACAAAGCCTATGAACTAAAGCTAAATTAGACTCACCAAGATCAAGATGAATGCCAGGGACAAACGAATTGAGGAAAAACATGAAGATAACAAATCCCAACACCGTCAGGCATTTGGCGAGCAGAATCCCGTTGGATATCCTATGCTGTAAGAGAGAAACCACAGCTCATTTACTCTGCACAACCTTCTGACTCCTGCAGCGCATCATAACCTACACAACTGGAATCACGACAGATTTCACCAGGATGAAAAATGTAACCTCTCAAACTTGAAAGAAAATGACAAAGTACTGTGTTACAAGGAAACCTGTACAGATTCAGGATTACTGCATTCAAAATCTTTATGAAAGATAAACACAGCAGATGTCAAGAGTAGTACAGCCCTGTTATGAAACACCTGGCCAGCAGGTATCAGAGGATGACAGGGCGTTTCTACAGGGGCCTATGCTGTCTTCACTGTTCCTTTCCCTACCACGCCAAGCATGCGGGCGGGGCGATGAGGCTGAGCCTTCTCACGGAACTGTGACTCCCAGATAAGGCTCTGGCCATGTTCTTCACATGACATGCACGAGGCCCTTGGAATGTAGGGGGTGCACTCTTAGCGCAGGGATGACACCCACGAGAATCCACCCGGTCATAGGGGGAGGGCAGGCCCTGAGGCACCTCATCCTCTGCAAGGCCTCCAGCAACCTAGGAGTCGGCACCAGATGGGGCTCTCCCTATGAGGCACCAAGAGTACTGTGCTCCACAGGCCATGGCTGCATGGGGCCGGGGCAAGGAAGCATGCACAGATGGGCACCTGGTTGGCCTGCCTTGTTAACAAGGTCCCTGTGTGAATGCCGGCCCACTGTGCAAAAGGATAACTGCACCATGTCCTTTCTCTTTCTTTCTTTCTTTCTTTATTTTTATTTTTATTTTTTGAGACAGAGTCTCACTCTATCACCCAGGCTGAAGTGCAGTGGCACAGTCTCGGCTCAACGTAACCTCTGCCTCCCAGGCTCAGGTGATCCTCCTACCTCAGCCTCCCTCCCGAGTATCTGGGACTACAGGTGTGCGCCACCGTGCCCAGCTAGTTTTTCTATTTTTAGTAGAGATAGGGTTTCACTATGTTGCCCAGGCTGGTGTTGAACTCCTGGGTTCAAGCAATGCGCCCACCTCTGCCTCCCAAAGTGCTGGGATTACAGGTGTGAGCCACCACGCCTGGCAAGCATCGGATCCTTTCTTGAGTCTGGTCCCACCAGCATACCTGTCTACCCATCTGTCTAATCTGTCTAGGTGGATAGATGGAGACAGCAATGATGACGGTTGTCAATGTCTGTAGCTTCGTGGATACAGGTGGATCTAGATATCTACCATCATAGTGATCTATAGCTATCTGGATTTGGACAGATATAGACATATAGATATAGACACACAGAGGTAGAGCTAGAGCTACAGAGAGATTTTCTCTCTTGCTTCCTCTGGTCACAAAGGTAAAGCTGCTGCCATCAAAAACACATGCAAGCCCCTCCGTGTCACAACAGCTGACACAGCCCCTCTTCCAGGTGCAGCGAGGCCACTGGTGAGTATCTGCCCCTCCCTGCCCACTGCGAAGGCTCATGGCTGGGCCAGCCCCTTCTCAGCTTCCCTGTTGCCCCTCTGGGGAAGACCGATTTTCCTACATGATTCTGTGCTGAAGAATTAGGGCCAAAGGAGCGTGGCAGGAAAAAGATTTGAAATGCTCAGAGGAGAGTGATGCGGGTTCTCACCACAGGCGTGAGGGGAGGCACTGCAAACCTTCCCTGAGGTCGCAGCAACCACAGAAAGTGGCTGTTGCCACAGCCAGTGCAAAGATTGGAGGTGGAGGAGCAGGCAGGTCAAAGAGCATTCCAGCATCCTGCAGCTCATGGAAGTGGAGGTTTTTTGGGGGTACCATTCAAATTTGCTCCTTCTGGATACCTGAGGTCATTTCTTTTTTTCTTTCTTTTTTTTTTTTCTTATTTCAATAGGTTTCAGGAAGACAGGTGGTGTTTGGTTATATGGATAAGTTCTTTAGTGGTGATTTCTGAGATTTTTGGTGCTCCCGTAGCCTGAACAGTGTACACGGTACCCAATGTGTAGTCTTTTATCCCTCGCCCCACTCCCACCCTTCCCCGCAAGTCCCCAAAGTCCATTATATCATTCTTATGCCTTTGTGTCCTCGTAGCTTGGCTCCCACTTATAAGTGAGAACATATGATGTTCAGTTTTCCATTCCTGAGTTACTTCACTGCTCACCAAGTCCATCCAGGTTGCTGTGAATGCCATTATTTCATTCCTTTCTATGGCTGAGTAGTATTCCATGGCATACACACACACACACCCCTAGGGTCATTTCTGTAAGAATTCTTAGATGTGATACAGGGAAGTTGCCAAGCCTTACCTCTCCATTTCATCTTACTGTAGTCTTCGTCCAGGTGCACAGAGAGACACAGTTCTTCTCCAACTCATAACTGAAACACCACAGTCTAGCAAGGCAGGCACAATCTGTATGAACTTGGGGCCTGCAAGAGTATCACAGCTATACCTTTCTTTTCTAATCCTGGCCATCTACATGGGACAGAGTGTGAAGGCACTGAGGCACCTCATCAGATTGCATCCAACATCTTTATGGAAAATAAGCATGATAGATGTGAGGTGTGCTGAAGCCCTGTGAGGAAACACCTGACTCACATGGAGAGTGTGCCCATCACAATTAAAGTGGGTATTCAATCTCTCCCTAGAAAATAAACTGCATGGATTTGAAATGTCACTGAGATGCAAATGACTCCTAGCAGATCTTGAGCAGAGCTCTCTCGACTGGGAAGGGGCCCTCTGTGTTCATAAATGGGCTGAGAAAGTCCACCCCCATGGAAGAATGAGCCAAAAAAAAAAAAAAAAAAAAAACAAGCTCTGCCCCAAGAAGTCAGAGCCGTCGGCAGGACACTCACGCATCCCGTGTCTGTCCCTAAAGCTGCTCCACTTCACACAGCATGCCTCGCCGGTCTCCCCTCTGCAAAGTGTGAACCTTGGGCCTGCCTTTCAGGGCCAGGAGAGGGCTGGTGGTCACGGACACCCGCTCAGAGGGCAAGCCCTGCAACATGCAGGGACAGGGAAAGGTTCTATAAAGATGTTTGCTTTCCACGTCCTCACAAAATCAGCCTGCTGTATCCAGAAAACATTTTTCCCCATCCACTCATACACATAAACCGCAACGTCTTGTGTATAACCACAGAAATAAAAAGAGAAACGGCGTTCAGTCATGTGAGGGAAGGAAAAGGCATCACTCACTCTCTTCTTGGAGAAGTGAATCAGAAATCCCTGAGCAAAGAAAGCTGGGTACCTTTTTTTGGAGTTCCTGGATATTGGTCTCCCAGTTTTTGTCCTCCTGTGAGATCTGTCTAAAAGAGAAAAGGAGAAAGTCATTACTTCCCTGGTCACGCTGCGCGGTGAGATCGCGGAGCAGCAGCCCCCAGCGCTTCGTGCCTGGACGCGGTCTGTGACGTGGAGCCTGGCTGGCAGGACTAGTCATGGGGGGCCGGTGGGGCTTCATTTGTTGGCTGGAAAAGGTGCTCACTCTATATTTTCCCAAAAAAATACATATAATGACCTGAATGATGAAAGAAGTGTGTGTGAGGAGGTGCGTGTGACAGCTTGCGCACAGGAAGCTTCATGAAAACCCCGCAGCAGTGCGTGGATGAGGGCAGCGACCGTCAGCCTCTTTATTTTCCTCTTTATGCACACTTCTACGGTCCTGAATCTCTTTGCTTCCAAAATGAGGGCACTGAACCTATACAACTATTACAACCAACTAAAGAAAAACATGGTAAAAGAAATGTCACTTGCTTTAATGTTGATTTTTATCAATCGATGATCACTTCCACGCCTGAAATCCTAGGACTTTGGGGGGCCGAGTGGGAAGGATCGCTTGAGGCCAGCGGTTGGGGAAGATCAGCTTTGAAGTCTTTTCTGTCCGTGCTGCTCCTGCTGGGGTGGTCTCCTCCCGCCTGTTTCAGCCCCTTCAGTGGCTCCACTTGCCTCTCCTTTTTCATGTTTCTGACTCAGCCCACCCCTCCTGGCTGACTTCCTCCCACACCAATTAGGGAAAAGGGGCTGCACAATGAAGAATGCAGTTTTAGTATCAAAGGAGGCTGACCACACAGCCAGTCTGGGTCGTAAGAAATCACAGCAGACACAGTCGAATGATTCTGAGGACAATTTTTAAAAAGAAAGTGTAAAAATAAGACTTGCAGGCCGGGCGTGGTGGCTCACACCTATAATCCCAGTACTTTGGGAGGCCAAGGAAGGCAGATCACTTGAGGTTGGGAGTTCGAGATCAGCCTGACCAACATGGAGAAACCCTGTCTCTACTAAATTACAAAATTAGCCAGGAGGGTTGGTACATGCCTGTAATCCCAGCTACTCAGGAGGCTGAGGCAGGAGAATCGCTTGAACCCAGGAGGCAGAGGTTGCAGTGAGCCGAGATCATGCCACTGCACTCCAGCCTGGGGAACAAGAGCGAAACTCCGTCTCAAAAAAATAAAACCTGCGGAGCTCGACCTTGCCTTAGGACACCCTCATGGTAATCTGCTTCTCAGCAACTGTGTGGCCTTGGGAAGCCACGCCCTCCCCAGGTCTGTCTCCCCATGTGTGACTAACACCAGAGGAGCTGATGGGAACGTGGTGAGCCTCGGAGCCCACATGTTTCCTCATGTTTGTAACCTGAGATGCACTGAGTGTGTCTTTAACACCCAACACCAGCACAATTTTTTCCATTTTTAGTTTATGAAGCATCTCCTTTAAGATCTGTGCTTGCTGCCAAAGTTGGTCATTCTTTCCCCAAGCTGCAACTCAGGGCCTCCCTGTGGCCTGAGGACACTGGTCCTGCTGCTCCAGCATTACTGGGCGAGGTGGGTCCCGGGCCAGGGATGAAGCCAATGGCACTGAGCCAGCACTTCATCCCGGGATTGTGTGGGACTCCGTGTGACTGCCTGTGAATCCTCCCACTAACAGACCAGACCTTGAGACACCCATGCAGGGTGACCCCTCAGTGCTCAGCGAATGGCAACATGCAAGACCATTCTAGATTTTGTTCATAAGGGTTCACATTTCCCCTTGCCTAGATGGACATCTCCACCCCTCCACCCCCTCTCAGCTCAACTGTGGGGACGCTCCAGCTTCAGCATCCCTTGGGGGGTCACCAGGCCCCTGCTTCTTCTGTCTGAGCTTCCTGAACAAAGGCTGCTTGGAACTCAGCACCATGTCATAACAAGGAGAAAAACCACCAATTCATGGTTACCCTTTAAGTCTCAGCTTCGATTAACAACGAATGCCAGGAAACAAATTGAGTGGGGCTTTAATATTCTTTCAGGTGCCTGAAAATCAACTGCTGGCAGAATATTTTGTCAGATTAGTCTTTGCATTAATGGTTTTTGGTTTTTGTCGTGCAACAATTACAATGTGGAGAGATGGGACAGCCCAGTGGTTGACAGTGCGAGCTCCATCCCCAGTGCCACTCCTTCCAAGCTGCACAACCCTGGGCACGCTGCTCAAATTCTCCAAGCCTCTGGTTTTGTGTTGTTTTTTTGTCCTTAAACTCGGCTGTGTACCCCCTGCAGAGCTCAGTGAGGGTTAGATAAAATGTACTATAAGAGGCTTAGCAGAGTGTGCGTCACCTAAATATCACGTATTAGTATACAGCTAGTGTCGCTATTTTGTAGGGCCATGGAATGTTCTGCTGCACACCGAGCACAGTCTGAGCAGGACCCCGCCCGGTACCTGTGGAAGGTGTGCAGCCTCCGGGCGAGCAGGTGCTCCAGTGCCAGCACCTTCCCCAGCAGCAGGCGGCGCACAGCTGTCTCCTCGCGGCTGGCCGGGCTGATGCGCTGAGCAGTCAGGCGCCAGACATGAATCTCGTGCTTCAGTTCTGCAGAGAAAGGAAGGCGAAGCTTGGGCCTCCCACGACCTCATACATCAGCAACACCCTCCTCTGTTCCCCACACAGCCGATGCCTAACACAGCAGACACACACTTGAGACGTGCAGGTAGCCCAGGGTCACCCAGAGCTTCTCAGCACCCCAGCTATTGCAATGGAGCCCAGATGACAAAGCTGACATTTAAAAATTATCACAAATTGCAAGGACAAAAAACCAAATGCCACATGTTCTCACTCATAGGTGAGAATTGAACAATGAGAACACTTGGACACAGGAAGGGGAACATCACACACCACGGCCTGTTGTGGGGTGGGGGGAGGGGGGAGGGATAGCATTAGGAGATATACCTAATGTAAATGACGAGTTAATGGGTGCAGCACACCAACACGGCACATGTATACATATGTAACAAACCTGCATGTTGTACACATGTACCCTATTAACTTAAAGTATAATAAAAAAAATTATCACGAAAGCAAAGTAATGCAATTTCGACACTTTCAGTGAAGAATAAATTCCTTTCTTGAACAAACACAACAAAGCTAGCACCCAACAACAACCTTTCCCCTTCTTGCAGGAAATATTTCGGATCTGCTTCCAGCCAAAATCTAGACATTGCCCAATCTTTGAGGGGTTTCAGGAGCAGATCTAGTGAAAATTGAAAACACAAGTGTAATTCTCAGGAGAAGGTGCTCAGGGCTCTCCAGCAGCGCATCTGGTAAACAGCGGAAGACAGGGAGGCGCCCTCCAACCAGGCGCCACTGAGCTGCCTCTGACACAGGCGAGAGAGAGAGGTAGACAACCTGATGAGATGCTGAAATCTATAGAATGAGCAGAATTTTCACCCATTACTGAATTCAGACACCTTCTGATAGAGAAGACTAGAGAGGAAATGATGTGTCAATTCATTGCCTCTTAAGATACTCAAATATTTCATGAAAACCTACATTTAACCTCTATTTTACTGTTAAAAACATTACATATGTTTCTCAAAATATCCACTAAAAGAATATAAGAAAGCACAATATTTTCATGAACCACCCCTTACGTGCAATGCTCCACACTGCCTATCACAAGAATTAAAGATAGGATAAAAAGACAAAGCCTTTCAAGCAGGCGCTGGGGCACTGGAAGAGCAGCTCGGGGCAGATTCAAGGCATGGCGATCACCCGAAGACCTGGGAAGCAGCATGAACATCGTGGGTTCAGTGGAAAGGGAAAACGCCACCTTTTAAGCCCCTTCTGTTCAGTACGTGAGTGCTCATCACCCACTGCGTGGCAGACCTACTGCAACAACAAAGATGAGTTAGGCAGAAGGAGGCAGTCTGGAAATGAAGCATGTCGAGACTCAGAGAGAATGCGCAGAGCCTGGGAGCACCAGAACTATTTCAGCTAGCAAATGGCATTCTCTAAAGCTTCAGCCCTACCAAGATGAAAACCTTTAGAACTAAGATACATAATATGTTTTCATTCAGTGCATATGGATGCTTTGTAGCTTACTAAAATAAAAGGGACTTGGGTATAATTCAAAGGCCTCTTCAGAGAAACAGATCCATAATTTCCTCTTGAAAAGTCTCACACTTTGTTAAACCACCTATGAGGCTATGATAACATAAAAAGAAAGGGGAAGAGGAAGTGAAGGAAAAAACTAATGAACTCACTCTCTGAAACACTGAACACAAAAACACCATCTGTGGAAGGTCTCCAATGTAAGTTCAGAGAGAGCTACTGTTTCATCCAGTGCTCTAAATCTTGCTAAAAGCCCATTCATAAAGTACCAGAGACTTTCCAGCCATTCTCTAAAGGCATCACGGTGAAGGGCCACTTTCTGAAGCAGCTGATCAGCTTTAAAGTGCTCACACATCTGCATGGTTCATCTCTGGTGCCAGCTCCTGGGTGCGGGCTGGAAGTCTCGCCATGCCTTTATGGTTGGAGAAGCAAAGCCTGGGAACCAAGGGTCTGTTGCTAGAGCTGGCCTTCCAGTCCCTGTGCGACTACTGCAGGTGCTTACTCTCCAGTGGAGCCTCAGCCACCTTCATGCACACCCAGCACCTACCTGCCTTCTAACCCATAAAACCAAAAAGGAAGTACTGCTCCACTCAGATCACGCCACGCATTAATACTCAGGTAGTACACTTTTGTATTCCTAGTTGTGGAAGGTAATATACAAATTATGAGGGAATTTAGTCGGGAGGGATTTTGCCCAGAAGGGTTTACCCAGAACTCAGTTCACCAAAACCTGTCCATGTATATCAGTTCCCAGGCTTCCTCTGCACCTCCTCTGTCATTTCCCCACCCTGTCTACTCTGCTGAGGTCCAAGACCATAGACCCAGCTGGCTACCCAATATTTCCCTCTGAACCCTGTGCTGCAAACTCATAGCTAAACACTTTATCTTCCTCCCATAAAGTTTCTCTCCTACCCTTACCTTCTTAGTTTTTATATAATGCAAATTGCTCTTCCAGGTACACAAGACTGAAATGTCATCCTGGTCTTGTCAATGTCATTCTCTTTTATATTTCCACATTAACATTATTGTGTCACAGCTGCCAGATCTGTGTTTGATGCTAAAGGATAAAATTTCATTGGTAAGTTACAAGATGGCCTTCCAAAACTGGAAAGAGATATAAGATATATCATAAATAAACATATGCTAGGGCAGTGTGAGCCTCAGGAGCCGCCCAAGATATGCTGGCACAGCTCTTGCCTTGTCTGCTTCTTCCTGTCCTAGGTTACCTGCTTGTCCAGGCCTCACCCTCTCACATTTCTTAATTCTTATTATTCCTTAGTAACCTTTAACTACAGTCACTTCCTATAAACCTGCCCCTGCTTAATCATAAAACACCGTTTGTTCTATCTATCTATCTATCTATCTATCTATCTATCTATCTCACGCCTGTAATCCCAGCACTTTGCGAGGCCGAGGCGAGCAGATCACCTGAGGTCGGGAGTTCGAGGCCAGCCTGGCCAATATGGTGAAACCCCGACTCTACTAAAAATACAAAACATTAGCTGGGCATGGTGGCAGGCACCAGTAATCTCAGCTACTTGGGAGACTAAGGTAGGAGAATCGCTTGAACCCAGGAGGCGGAGGTTGCAGTGAGCCAAGATTGCTTCACTCGACTCCAGCCTGGGCATGACAGAGCAAGGCTCCATCTCAAAAAAAAAAAAAAAAACGGTAACAAAAGACAAAATTGACAAATGGGATCTAATTAAACTAAAGAGCTTCTGTACAGCAAAAGAAACTACCATCAGAGTGAACAGGCAACCTAAAGAATGGGAGAAAATTTTTGTAATCTATCCATCTGACAAAGGGCTAATAGGCAGAACCTACAAAGAACTTAAACAAATTTACAAGAAAAAAACAAACAACCCCATCAAAAAGTGGCCAAAGGATATGAACAGACACTTCTCAAAAGAAGACATTTATGCGACCAACTAACATATTGAAAAAAACTCATTATCACTGGTCATTAGAGAAATGCAAATCAAAACCATGATGAGATACCATCTCACTCCAGTTAGAATGATGATCATTAAAAAGTCAGGAAACAACAGATGCTGGAGAGGATGTGGAGAAATAGGAACGCTTTTACACTGTTGGTGGGAGTGTAAATTAGTTCAGCCATTGTGGAAGACAGTGTGGCGATTCCTCAAAGATCTAGAACCAGAAATACCATTTGACCCAGCAATTCCATTACTGGATATATAACCAAAGGATTATAAATCATTCTACTATAAAAACATATGCACACATATGCTTACTGCAGCACTGTTCACAATAGCAAAGACTTGGAACCAACCCAAATGCCCATCAATGACAGACTGGATAAAGAAAATGTGGCACATATACACCATGGAATACTATGCAGCCATAAAAAAGGATGAGTTCATGTCCTTTGCAGGGACATGGATTAAGCTGGAAACCATCATTCTCAGCAAACTAACACAGGAACAGAAAACCAAACACTGAATGTTCTCACTCATAAGTGGGAGCTGAACAATGAGAACACATGGACACAGGGAGGGGAACATCACACACCGGGGGCTGTCAGAGGGTTGGGGGCTAGGGGAGGGATAGCATTAGGAGAAATAACTAGTGTAGATGACAGGTTGATGGGTGCAGCAAACCACCATGGCATGTGTATACCTATGTAACAAACCTGCACATTCTACACATATATCCCAGAACTTAAAGTGTAATTAAGAAATAAAATAAAATAAATAAAAATAATTAATTTTTTTAAATTAATTAATTAAAATAATAAAACAAAATAAATCTATTTCCCAAATGATAGGAAGATGACTGATATTTATCTAGCTATCATCTTCCTAGATCTATCATTTCCTAGATTAGATGATAGATTACAGATAGATAAATAGAAGGTACATAGATAAATTCCTTCTTTCAAATATCCAGTAGTTCCCCGTGGCCTGTAGAATAAAGCTAAGATGTCAAAGATCTTCAGAGAAGACTCAAAACCCCAAATGCCCAGCACCATTGTGAGCTCTGATTCTGCCATATAAGTCTCAACTCTTTGTCTTTGCCACCCTAGCCTCTTACTAGGAGACATCATCAGATATTCCATCTCTTACCTCTCTATCAGCCTCTATCTTCCTGAGCTTCTCAACCAACTTCTGATGGTATTACTTAGAGTGGCCACATACATGCTTCAAACAGGCAAAGAAAGTGCCGTGTGGGATGTGCTCTCACACAGGAGGTGATGGCTTCCAGGGAAGCCTAGAGTAGTGAGTTCAGAGCTAGGAATCTCAGGAGAAGAAGCCTAGGCCAGAAAGAGAGAAATGGAACTATACTAGTGTTAAGTTCTTCTACTGTATGTTAGGCAGTATAATATTTCTCAAAGTTAGTGGTATAATAGTCACTAAAATCACAAAACAGAATTAAAGCCCAAAAAAGTAACAACCAACAGAGGAAAAAATATAGAATATATTTAAATACTCAATTAATTCAAAAGAAGGAATAAATGAAGAAAAGGGTAATAATGAAGCACAAATATAAAACAATAATATGATGTTACACTTAAATTCAATCACATCACTAAGCACACTATCAGAGTAGATAAAAAAGCAAGATGCAAATACATGCTGCTTACAAGAACTGTACTTTAAAGATATAAATAAGTTAAAAGTAAAAAGATGGAAAAAGATATATCACACTAACACTAGTCAAGAGAAAAATGAAATTGTTATATTAACAACAAAGTATATTTCAGAGCAAAGAATATTAACATGGATCACAAAGATTGTTTTTATAATAATAAAGGTGTTAATTCATCAAGATGAAAGAGCAATCCTAAATATTTATGTGCCCTAATAGTAAACTTTTAAAATGCAAAAAGCAAAATAATAGAATTACAAACAGAAATAAACAAATCTATAATCACTCTTAGACACGTCTGTATCCATCTCTCAATAATTAATAAAACAAGTAGACACAAAATCAGCAATATAGAATACTTGAATAACATTATCAGCCAATCTGACCTAAGCTACATAATTGACATCACTGAACAACCCTCCTAACAACAGCAGAATACATTTTCATTTCTAGTGCACACAGAATGTTTACAAAGGTAGACCACATTCTATAGCCATACAAGCCTCAATAAATGTTAAAGGATTCAAGATTTATGAAATATATTCTCTTACTACAGTGGAACTAAATTAGGTAACTGCAAAAACTTTCCCAAATACTTGGAAGGTAAATAAACCATCTAAATTATCCAAGGATCAAAGAAGAAATAAAAAGATGCATTATAAGATCATCTGAACTGAATGAAAATGAAATAAAATATTTAATAAATTAGTGAGAGGCCACTAAAGTAATACTTAGAAGGAAATTTAGAGTACTAAAGGCCTATATTAGAAAATAAGATGCACATAAATCAATAACCTTAGCCTCCACTTTAAGAAACTAGTGAAAAAAATAAGCCCAAAAGTAAGCAGAAAAAAAATAATAAAGAGCACAATAGACATTATTAAAAGAGAAAAAATTGTAGAGAAAAATCTATATCATCAAAAGCTGGTTCTCTGAGATCAATAAAATTGATAAACCAACCAAAGAGAGAGAGAAGACACAAACTATCAAACTATCAACATCAGGGATGAGAGATATGACATTATCAAAAATTTGATAGCCCTTAAAAGGATAATGAAAGAATATTATGAACAATTTTATAACAATACATTCAACAACTTAGATTAAATGGACAAATTCCTTGAAAGACACCAACTACCAGTCAACACTCAAGGAGAAACAGATAACTTGAATAGCCATCCCTATATGTATATTAAGGGATTTGAATCTGTAGTTAAAAACCTTTCCACAAAAACATCCAGGCCTATAAATGTCCAAATAAACATTTAAGAAAAAAGTAATAGCAATTCTACAGAAATTCTTCCAAAAAATTGAAGATGGAAATATTTCCGTATTCCTCCTATGAGGACAACAAAAAAAGACATTACAAGAAAGGAAACTACAATCAAGATCCCTAATGTACACAAATACAAAATGCTAAACAAAGTATTGGCAAGAAGTAGCATGAGTTGAACATTTGGTGATCAGAGGGATAGGCTCTGGTGATTATTGTTCTTTTCACCATGTAAGTCACGCTCTCTCCCATTCTGAGCACCTGGCAGGCTGGCCCGTCCTGGTCCCTTGTGACTGGGTGGGGCCTGCCTGTGTCACTCGATGGCAGAATGGGCCCATGCTATTCTCTCTGCCTTCAAGGCCAGCTGCTCAGGACTCTAAGAACAGACGATGATCAGGGCCCCTGCCAGTCCACTGGGGAGGGGGCGGGGGGTACAAAGCCAACACAAGGAAGAAAACACAGTTCTGGAAGTCACTGAGATTTCAGGGTTACTTTTTCACTGCAACATAACCAAGCCTGTTCTGACAATGCTCTGTACACCACCACAGGCCTGCTAAACTCAGATCTCTTGAGTGGGGCTTGGGAATCTGCAGTTTTACCCACCACTCCAAATTTGGAGCCCTCCAGGCCCCACAGTGGCACAGAGCAATCACCCCACCCTGCACTGCTGGTCTTAGCCCTGCCATAGGGTTCCCACATCACCAGGTGTGTCCACTTCCAACCACCCCTCCTTACTTCCCTCAAAGCTTTTCTCTGTTCCTTACTCAGGAAAGGTGAGGAATTGATTACAGAGATTATTTTCTATGTATCTAAATCTGTGTATCCCAAATTTATCTCAAGATTAGACTCTTCAGGACAGCTTACTAACAACACAGAATTCCTGGGGATGACGCTGGAAATCTGCATATAAAACAATTGTCCCAGATCACTGTGATCACCAGGGAGGTTGGCAGAGGCTGGCATAATTGGGCAGGATGACGGTTGAGCTCTCAACTAAGGCACAGCTGTGCACACACAAGCTCCAAGAGACAGGACAATTATCCACCACGATCACAGTCTCCTTCACTCTCCCTTGGTTCTAATATTTTCATCAGAAAATGAAACCTATATATTAATTTATCTTACTTTGCATATATTAGTTGATTATAAAACATTCTAAACACCTCTAACCAGTTGTTATGGGTTGAACTAGGTCCCAGCCCCCAGGTAAGATGACTAGATATTCCCAAGAACAAGCTTCTTTTGACAGATGAATCCTGAAGAGGAATGCAAAACAATGTTTTCTTAATGAGATTTTTTAAATACTCAAATTCTGAATAACATGAAAGTCACACAGATCTGTCTTGGACAGTCAGCATCAGAGGAACTGGAGTATAGCAGGACCATGTCATGGCCTCCAGCCGTCCGTGTGGAAATGGAATCTGGGTATCTTATCCAGAACAAAGACAAACTGAGATCCTGTAAAACACAGGCCAGCAGAATCACAAAGGCTGAAAGAGATCAACATACAATCTGCGAGCTCTACAAATTCCAGAAGAAGAAGAGTGCCTTCATCTGCTGAGCTCTGGTCGCCTGATGCCCCTGTTACCCAGGCAACCTGCACAGCATCCACATTCTGGACCTCGTCAAGGAAAGGCTGCCTGTTTTCCAAATAATTTATTGTTCCTAATATATTCTAGTCAGTAACGATCTCAGTAAAACATCTACTAAAGTGTTTTAGTGATGAAAATGCAAAACGATAAGATGGCCCTAAGCCCTCATCCTGCTGGCTGGTGTTCAGCATCTGCTGTTTGTTTTTGAGAAGGAGTTTCACTCTGTCACCCAGGATGGAGTGCAGTGGCAGATCTCAGCTCACTGCAACCTCCACCTCCTGGGTTCAAGCAATTCTCCTGCCTCAGCCTCCTGAGTAGCTGGGACTACAGGCCTGTGCCACCATGCCCGGCTAATTTCTGTATTTTTAGTAGAGACGGGGTTTCACCATGTTGGCCAGGTTGGAGTCGAACTCCTGACCTGATTCAGGTGATCCGCCTACCTTGGCCTCCCAAAGTGCTGGGATTACAGGCGTGAGCCACCGCGCCCGGCCTAGCATGTGCTCTTGATTGACAGGGCCCATCACCTCCTGTGCTGGGTTATGTTGCTGTATTTGCAGTCATATTTAAGACTCAAGCTATGATACACTATTAGAGCACTACAGTCTATATGTTAGTGTATTTGTACCATACACATGCGGCTTTAGGGGGTTATGACATGTGAGTTGTACATGGTGGCCATTACTTCCCACATTTTACCACAGTACACTTCACAGAAAACTAAAGAGGCACAGCTCATGATAGCAGCCCTGAAAACACTGTGTTATACTATAAGGCGGACGTGGAGAGTCACTAGTATTGAGCATCCAGCAACCCATCAACAGATACTTCCTGATAAGAACTTCTCCTGGTAAACAAACAATATTATGGTCATGAAATCTCAGCCTACATGAGTACGCACTTGTACTCACCAACAATCTCACTGGGTTCCTTGTTATAAAGCTTTCTGTTCCAGTAAAGGAGTCTGAGGAGCGGAAAGCAGACCAGGAGAACAAGGCAGATCCCAATGAACATGTGTGCAGTGAATCCGGCAAAGTCCAGGCCCTGGAAATAAACAAGGGGAAATGAAATGGCAGGCCAGGCGTGGTGGCTCACGCCTGTAATCCCAGCACTTTCCGAGGCAGGTGGATCACAGGGTACAGAGATCGAGACCATGCTGGCTAACACAGTGAAAACCTGTCTTTACTAAAAAAATACAAAAAATTGACTGGGAGTGGTGGTGGGCGCCTGTAGTCCCAGCTACTCGGGAGGCTGAGGCAGGAGAATGGGGTGAACCCGAGAGGCGGAGCTTGCAGTGAGCTGAGATCGCGCCACTGCACTCCAGCCTGGGCGACAGAGCGAGACTCCGTCTCAAAACAAACAAACAAAAAGAAGTGGCAGACGGGCCTTTCCTCCGCAGGGGCAGCAGCTCCCTGAGTCAGGGTCCAGGGAGGGCCAGAGCCCAGGAGGGAAGGGGCTCACCAGGAGTTCCAGGACCTTAGGCAGAGATCCTGGAGCCCAACACAAAGCCCACGAAAGACCACGGATTCCTCACCATGATTTTGAAAATTGTTAACGTTTGTTTCTTTCATGTCGAAAACCAAAAACCAATTCTTACACAAATGACAAGGCATCATAGAAAGAAACAAAAACAGGCTACCATATCTAACTCAACGTTGGCTCGCTCCATCTTCACCACTAGATTGATGCCTTCCCCAAGATAGGATGAAAAAAGACTGAATGGGACGAAACACTAAACTGTATGATAATATTTGCCCATTTAAAGGTAAGTTGAATTTTTAAACACTTCATTTAAGTCCCTGCCATCGGTTTGAAAGTGTCCTCGTGGCTGGAGAGCACAGCCCTTTGCAGGGCACTCGGGGCCCATCAGGGCGGGGATCGCTTAGAGCATGGGGACCAGCCACAGGGACCCAGGCAGGAACCTCTCCTTCTCGACACGCTTCCTTTGCCTGTCTAGGGCTCTGCGCGTGGCTGGCCACTGAGGGTATCTTTAGAGTTGGGCAAATCCCCACTAGGTTGATTTGTCCTAGAATAAGTCAGCAGCGTCATTGGTTGGTTCTGTTCTTTCACACACAAACGTCCTGGAATAAGTCAGTAGCATCATTGGTTGGTTCTGTTCTTTCACTGACGTCCTGGAATAAGTCAGCAGCGTCATTGGTTGGTTCTGTTCTTTCACTGACGTCCTGGAATAAGTCAGAAGCGTCATTGGTTGGTTCTGTTCTTTCACTGACGTCCTGGAATAAGTCCGCAGTGTCATTGGTTGGTTCTGTTCTTTCACTGACGTCCTGGGATAAGTCAGAAGCGTCATTCGTTGGTTCTGTTCTTTCACACACAAACGTCCTGGAATAAGTCAGCAGCGTCATTGGTTGGTCTGTTCTTTCACTGACGTCCTGGAATAAGTCAGCAGCGTCATTGGTTGGTTCTGTTCTTTCACTGACGTCCTGGAATAAGTCAGAAGCGTCATTGGTTGGTTCTGTTCTTTCACTGACGTCCTGGAATAAGTCAGCAGCGTCATTGGTTGGTTCTGTTCTTTCACTGACGTCCTGGAATAAGTCAGCAGCGTCATTGGTTGGTTCTGTTCTTTCACTGACGTCCTGGAATAAGTCAGCAGCGTCATTGGTTGGTTCTGTTCTTTCACTGACGTCCTGGAATAAGTCAGAAGCGTCATTGGTTGGTTCTGTTCTTTCACAGACCATGTGCTTTTACACCTTCAGCACATCTGTGGAGGCACCTCCTGAGCCCCCAGCAGGACAGATGAGGCTCCTATCCCCATGAAGCTGGCCATCTGGCAAGAACTCAAGGTCTTTTCTGTAGTGTTCATGGATTACAGGTGCCACAGAGGGGGTCAGAGGCACAGTGACAATGCACGACCATGGGGAGTGACATGGGGCAGGGTGGGAGGGACCACGGGCAGTCCAGCTCTGCCTTGGGACCCTTGGGAACCTCTTACATAGGTAGAGGGGTGGCAAGTCACACAGAACGTTAGTGAGGATCCCACGATGGGAGTTTGGAAAATTACCTTCCAAAGGTCTGGATTTGAGTGATTTAAACTATATTAATTGTTCCTTATTAAAATGTATGTATTTTTCCTCTCACTTTTAGAAAATATGTGAAATCACTTTCAACATTATTAAAGATACAACACAATTAGAGGCCATTATCAATGAAGTTGCGTCAAAGTTTAGAGCTTGCCAATATACAATAATCTGAAATGCTTAATTCCTTGCAGTTACCGGTACACCCAATGGTTGTCCTTGAAAACAGCATTACAAATGACAGATGGAGCTGTATAAGCTAATTCCTGGACAGATGGCAGGGAAACCACACAGAGGCGGGAGTCGTGGAATGCTTTGGGTGATCATATAGAAGAATTCACCACTTTCCCAACAGTTCTTCAATGGGGGTATGACATTGAATTTTGTCTTTATCTCTATAATTCATACCCCAGATACCTGAAAAAGGTCCACGATACTTTTAGGGGCTTATGAAACTGTTTTAAATTCTTCTAAACTCAAAAGCAAAAAAAAAAAAAACGAACTGTTGGGTCAGAGAAAATGATTTAAACTATATTACTAATATATTTATACACTAGCTGGGTCATGAAATGCAATTGTTAATATTTTTTAGAGAAAATGTCCCAAGAAGACAGAAGTACCTATATCCTGAGTAATTCTTGGTCCCTTTAGAACATAATAACTATAAAGTTTTGCCCCATTTGAAATCTTGGGGCAATTGGAGAAAAAAGTGATGAGTAGATAAAAGAAAAAAAAAAAAGTAAGGAGGTCCTGGGTGTGCGTCCACAGCAAAATGACACAGCACTGAGTGAAGCATTTGGTTGCTACTAGACTTGTGATGGGTGGATTCATCAAAAGAGCAATGATAAGGGAAAAATCCAAACTGATCATTTTAGGAAACAGGCAGATGCAGTGTGCAGTGGGATGTAGATGTTTGCACTAAGCTTATTAGGTGCAGGTATCTGGGCCACCCTGCTGCTTTTACGTGCCTCTGTAATTTCCTAGACTCTCCTCTGTGTTCCCAGTAACAAAACCACTCACCAGCACACTCACATCAATTCACCGCCTAAATGCACTCTTTCTGCTTCAAGGTGCCACTTCTGCTTTGTATTGTTTTGTTATGGGCTCCACTCAGTCATTTTCTTCTTAATTTTCCCCACTGTCCTCATTTGATAGATTAAATGGCCAAATATTAGGCACGTAAACCAAACAAAAGAGGAACCCCCAATCAGATTAGAACATTCCCAGATTCATAACCTACATACATTTAAGGGGACACGCCTGAAGGACTTCTGGCCCACCAATATCATTTTCTAGGAATGATGCTTCAGGCTAGCTCTGTGACAAGTCAAAATGGTCCATTAGGTTGTAAGGGAGGGGCTCAAGCCAAAATGATTTCTTGAATTCTTCCATGTGAAAAATTAAAAAACTTCTTACGAAGTGTTTAGCTGAATCTATTGAATATTTTAGTAAAATATGCATGGTGTAATTTGAAAATATAATCCTGTCTAGACGCCCGGTAATGACAGGACCCAGCACTGCAGGAATGCGTGTGGGCCGGACGCGGGTGTGGGTCTCGCTGCTTGTGAGGGATCTATCAAGCATAGGTGCAGGGGTCCTGGCACACATGGGTCTAAAGGAAGAGCCTCTGGCAGAGACACAGATCCCAGCATGCTGAAAACAGAGCAAGCCACGGAGGGGATGAGCTCTGTTACCCAGTGCTGATCTGAGAGGAGAAAAAGGTCAAAAACGAAGACCCCTGAGACCACAGATATTGAAGAGGTGTGTGGAAACCAACAAACCAAAAAAAACCTGCAAAGGAAATTCAGAGGGGGCCAGAGAGGCAGAGCAGGGCCCACAAGAGAGAGACATTGTCTAAATTATCACCCAATGGAGTCGGGGAAAAACAGCAGTGGAGGAGAGGCCAAAGAACTTCACAGCACATGCAGCATGGCAGGAACGCAGGAAAAACGCCCCAGCAGGCACGGCATGGTGGGAAAATATGAAGAAGGTCCCAGCACACACAGCATGGTGGGAAAATGTAAAGAATGTCCCAGCATGCACAGCATGATGGGAAAACATAAAGAATGTCCCAGCATGTGCAGTATGGCAGGGAAAGCCTGAAGAACGCATGCTGGGAAAACGTGAAAAACATCCCAGCACACACAGAATGCTGGGAAAACATAAAGAACATCCCAGCATGCACAGTATGGCAGGGAAAGCCTGAAGAATACCGCAGTACGCATGGCATGGTGGGAAAATGTGAAAAACATCCCTGCACACATGGGATGGTGGGAAAACAGGAAGAACGTGGCAGCACGCACGGCATGATGGGAAAACGTAAAGAACGTCCCAGCGTGTACAGTACGGCAGGTAAAGCCTGAAGAACTCCCCAGCAAGCACGGCATGGTGGGAAAACGTGAAAAATGCCCCAGCATGCAAGGCATGGTGGGAAAACATAATTATAATGTCCCAGCACGCACAGTATGGCAGGAAAGCCTGAAGAACGCCCCAGCATGCCCGGCATAGTGAGAACACGGAAAGAACGTCCCAGCATGCAAGACATGATGGGAAAACGTGAAGAATGCCCCAGCACGCACGGCATGGTGGGAAAACGGGAAGAATGTCCCAGCAAGCCCAGCGCACGGTATAGTGGGAAAAGTATAAAAAACATCCAAGTACACAACGTGGGGCATGAAGGGAAACCTGTCTTCTTAGACAGATGCCATTCAGAAGCATAGGGGCACGCTTCCCTCAAGAGACTTTTCAGGTATTATTTTAAAGATAGTTGAATAGTTTTGTTCACCACGGTGAATCTCTGTAGAACAGGCATAAAGGAGCAAATGTAACCAGCAAAGAAAAACTTTATCCTGTCAGCTTGTTAGGAGCTGAAGGTGCAGTGGGTTGGTGCACGTGGATGCTACAGCCAGGCCGACTCATGCTTACCCAAGGGAGGCTTGTGGCTGGGGAATAAGTGGTTGTCCATGCGGTGGATCCTGGAGGTCCTCCCTACCTACCTGTCCAGCGCTGGAAATTCCACCGACAGAGAGTTATCCCAAGAGACCTGAGAGACCTAAGCCTGGTGCAGCAATGGTAGGTGGCAAGAACTTTCCTCACAACTTCCTGTCATTTCTGCCTAATGCTCGGAAAATGTGGACGAGTTTTCAGATGTGACTTCTTTACTGTTCCAAACTCTAGTACTGATTTGTTTATTATTCCTCCGAACTACATAAGTATTCGTTTTCTTTGTGAATTTTTTTTTCATTAGCTTTAGGGGTACAAGTGGTTTTCGGTTACATGGATAAATTATATACTGGTGAAGTCTGGGATTTTAGTGCACCCGTCACCAAAGTAGTGGACATTGTACATAATATGTAGTTTTTCATCCGTCAACCCCTCCTGACCTCCCCTCTTCCTAGTCTCCAATGTTCTCGTTACCAGTGTATGCCTTTGCATACTCACAACTTAGCTCCCACTTACAAGTGAGAACATGTGGTATTTGCTTTTCCATTTCTGAGTTACTACACTTAGAATAATGGCCTCCAGTTCCATCCAAGTTGCTGCAAAAGACATTATTTCATTCTTTTTTATGGCTGAGTAGTATTCTATGGTGTGTGTGGGTGTATACACACGCGTATCTCTCTCTCTCCCTCAAATTTTCTTTATCCACTTATCTGTTGATGGGCATTTAGGTTGAGTCCATATCTCTGCAGTTGCGAATTGGGCTGTGATAAACATAAGTGTGCCGGTGTCTTTTTGATATAATGACTTCTTTTCCTTTGGGTGGATATCCAGTGACTGGATTGTTGGATTGAATGGTAGATATACTTTTAGTTCATTGAGAAATCTCCACGGTATTTTCCATAGGGGTTGATTAATTTACATTCAAACCAGCAGTGTATAAGCGTTCCCTTTTTACCACATCTGTGCCAACATCTATTGTTTTTTGACTTTTTAATAATGGCCATAATGGCCATTCTGGCTGTAGTAAGGTGATATCTCATTCTTTTAATTTGTATTTCCCTGATGATTAGTGATGTTCAGCATTTTTTCATATGTTTCTTGGCCAGTTGCATATCTTCTTTTGAAAAATGTCTACTCATGTCATTTGCCTACTTTTTATTGGGATTATTTGTTTTTCTTGCTAATTTGTTTGAGTTTCTTATAGATTCTGGATATTAGTCCTTTGTCAGATTCATAGTTTGCAAATATTGTCTCCCATTCTGTAGGTTTTCTGTTTACTTTGATGGTTATTTTCTTCTTTTTTTTTTTTTTTTTTTTTTGAGACAGAGTCTCTCTTTGTCACCCAAGCTGGAGTGCAGTGGTGCAATCTCAGCTCACTGCAACCTCTGCCTCCCTGGCTCAAGTGATTCTCCTGCCTCAGCCTCCCAAGTAGCTGGGATTACAGGCATGCACCACCACAGCCAGCTATTTTTTTTTTTATTTTTAGTAGAGATGGGGTTTCACCGTGTTGGCCAGGCTAGTCTCTGACTCCTGACCTCAAGTGATCCTCCCACCTTGGCCTCCCAAAGTGCTGGGATTACAGGCGTGAGCCACCATGCCCAGTCTGCATTAGCTTTTCAGTTTAATTAGATCCCATTTATTTTTGTTTCTGCAGCATTTGTTTTTGGGGTCTTTGTCCTAAATTCTTTGCCTAGGTCAGTGTCCAGAGGAGTTTTTCATAGGTTTTCTTCTAGAATTTTTATGGTTTCAAGTCTTAGATTTAAGTCTTTAATCCATCTTGAGTTATATTGTATATCATGAGAGATGGGGATCCAGTTTCATTCTTCTTCATGTGGCTAGCCAGTTTTCCCAGCATCGTTTACTGAATAGAGTGTCTTTTACCCAGTTTATGTTTTTGTATACTTTGTTGAAGATCAGTTGGTTGTAAGTATTTGGCTTTATGTCTGGGTTCTCAATTCTGTTCCACTGCTCTAGGTGTCTACTTTTATACCAGTACCATGCTGTTTTGGTTACTACAGCCTTTTAGTATAATTTGAAGTTGAGTAATGTGATGCCTCTAGATTTGTTATTTTTGTTTAGGATTGCTTTGGCTATTCAGGCTCTTTTTTGGTTCCATATGAATTTCAAGATTGGTTTTTCTAATTCTGTGAAAAATGATACTGGTATTTTGATAGGAATTGCATTGAATCTGTAAGTTACTTTGGACAATATGGTCATTTTGTGATACCGACTCTTCCAATCCATGAGCATGGGATGCATTTCCATTTGTTTGTGTCATCTATGATTTCTTTCAGCAGTGTTTTGTAGTTCTCCTTTTAGACATCTTTCAACTCCCTGGTTAAGTATATCCCTAGGTATTTTATTTTTTTAGTAGCTATTGTGAAAGGGATTGAGTTCTTGATTTGATTCTTGGCTTGGTCATTGTTGGTATATAGCAGTGCTACTGATTTGTGTACATTGATTTTGTAACCTGAGACTTTACTGAATTCATTTATCAAATCTAGGAGTCTTGGAGGAGTCTAGAGTTTTCTAGGTATAAGATCATATCAGTGGCAAACAGACATAGTTTGACTTCCTCTTTTCCAATTTGGGTATTCTTTATTTCTTTCTCTTGCCTGATTACTCTGACTAGGACTTCCTCTTCAGGAATAATTTTTAAATTAATTTCAAACTTAAGTTTTATTTCATAATCTGTTTTCTTCCTATTTGAGTTCCTTGATGAACAACTAAACAATGCAAAATAAATATGCACATCATGTGATGAAAATGTATGTTTATGCTGTCACTATTGATAATGAGGCTTTATAAATTTATCTCTGCTGAAGACACTGTCCCTGAAACTATGAGTGCATCTGTGTCTCCATACAGAGAAGTATTTCCTTAACTCCAAACTACGGTGAAATAAATTAAAATCAAGGCTGGGCATGGTGGCTCATGCCTGTAATCTCAGCACTTTGGGAGGCCGAGGCAGATGGATCAGCTGAGGTCAGGAATTCAAGACCAGCTTGGGCAACACAGTGAAACCCCATCTCTACTAAAAATATAAAAATTAGCCAGGCGTGGTGGTATGCACCTGTAATCCCAGCTACTCAGGAGGCTGAGGCAGGAGAATTGCTTGAACCCAGGAGGCAGAGGTTGCAGTGAGCCAAGATCACGCCACCGCACTCCAGCCTGGGCAACAGGGCGAGACTCCATTACAGTTTAATTCCCAAATTCAGAGAAAGTCATTAAGTAGAAGACAAGGAATGCTATCTTCAGTAAAACAAGGACAGTCCTAAGGCCATCTCCCCAGAGAATGTCACTTTGGCAGAAAATTGTATGACAAGCCTGGGCTGAGCCTTAGCAAGACCATAGAGTGTACTCACCTCCAGGGCCCTCACCTTTCTCTCCTACCATCATATTTAAAATCTGGATATCTTAAAAAGGCTTGTCAGTATGCCATGGAGGATTGTAGCAATGGTCTGACAGACTGCTCTTTGCCCTCAGTTTTCTACAAGGCTTGGTAGAAACACAGCCAGTGTCTGTCTTGGGTCACATCGTATTGTTTAGTTCAGAATATTTCGATCTAGGACTGTAAGGGCAGGCTTAAAATGACACAGTTAATTCAGATTGTGTGTAAGAAATACACCATGCCTAGGATTTTACATTAACACTAACGTGATGCTAGTCAGGAGAGTTAAACTCTTGCAGCATTCATTAAATGTTGTCATAAAAAGAAGAGAAAAAATAGCAAGTTGAAAGCCAAGTTCTAAAAAGGGTCTAATGAAGTACAGCAGCCACATCTTCACTTGAACTATTTTTCTACCTATTCTACTACAACTTAGGTTTTCCACTAGAAATTAAGGTTTTAGGTTTCACACTTACATCTATGATCCACTTTGAGTTAATTTGTGGATATAGTGGGAGGTGTGGACTAAAGTTCATTTTTCCTGAATATGAATATCCATTTGTTCCAGGACAATTTGTGGAAAATGCTATCTTGTCTCTGCTGACTTGGCTTTGCACCTTTGTCAAAAATCAGTAGTTCACTTATGTGTGGGTCTGTATCTACACTCCCTACTTTATTCCATTTATCTATTTGTCTGTCTTGATGCCAAAACCACTGTCTTGGTTACTGAGACTTGATAATAAATCTTGGTGTCAGGAAGTACTAGCCCTTTCAATTTGTTTTTGTTTTCTTTTTTTGTCATTCTGGATACTCTGAATTTCTATATAAATTTTAGAATCAGCTTGTCAATTTCTACCCAAAGAAAAAACCTGCTATAGTTTTTATGGGGATTGCTTGAATTTATAGATTAATTTGGAAAGAATGAATAGCTTAACAATATTGAGTTTTCCGGCCCATAAACAAGGTGTACCTCTTAATTTATTTAGATCTTCTTTAATTACTCTGCAGTTTTGTAGTTTTCAGTATACAGGCCTTGCATATGTTTGGTCATGTGCAACACTGAATACAGCATATGTTTTGTGCTACTGTAAATGAAATTTTAATTTTAATTTTCAGTTATTTATTGCTAAATATAGAAAACCATTAATTTTTGTATATGGACTCCATATCCTGCAACCTTGTCAAATTTATTTATTATTTGTAGGAGCTCTTTTGTGGATTGCACCAAATCTTCTACATGGATGATTGTGTCATCTGCAAATAAAAACTTTTAATTCTTCCTTACCAATATTGATGCTTTGTATTTCTTTTCTTGCATTATCACATGAGGTACAGCCTCCAATAAAATGTTGAATAAAAACAGTGGGAACAGACATCCTTGTCTTGTTTCTGATCTTAGAGGGAAATCATTCAGTTATCCTCAATGAAGAATGATGCTAGCTATAGATTCTCAGATGTTCTTTATTGGGCTGATGAATTTCTCTTTTATCCCTAGTTTCTTGAGAGATTTTATCAGTAATAGATATTGGATTTTGCCAAATGTTTTTTCTGCATCTATTGAGATGATCATATGGTTTTCTCATTTAGTTTGTTAGTATAGTAAATTACATTGATTAATATTTCAAATATAAGAATCTTCCATTCCTGGATAAATTCTACTTGGTTAAGATGTATTACCTATTTATATATTGTTAAATTGGATTTGCTAATTTTTTAAATATTAAATCTGTGTTCACAAGAAATATTTGTCTATAGTTGCCTTTTCTCATACTGGTTTTGTCTAGTTTACATATCAAGGCCTCACAGAATTAATTGGGAAATATTCTCACCTCTTCAATTTACTGTAAAGCTTTGTATAGAATTGGTATTATGACATTATTTTTTCCTTAACTATTTGGGAGAATTCACCAAAGAAGCTATCTTAGCCTGAGTTGTTTGTTTATGTTTGTTTCGTTCTTTGTGGGAAGGTTTTTAACTACACATTTGATTCTTTCTATAGATATAGGGCTACTCAGGTTACCTGCTTCTTCTTGAGTGAAGTTTTAAAGAATGTGTCTTTCCAAAAAATTGTTTATTTTATCTAAGTTGTCAGATAGTTTACATACAGTTGTCCATGATCTTCTCTAATAATAGTGTTAATGTCTGTATGCTGTGTTGTAATATAACAACTCTTATTCTTGATATTAGTAATTTGAATCTTCTGTCTCATTTTCCTCATCAGCTTGGCGAGATGTTTATCAATATTATTGATCTTGTCAAAGAACCAGCTTTTGCTTTCGTTGATGTTCCCTATTTTTCTAGTCTGTATATATTTTTTTCTTCTGCTTACTTTTAGTTTAATTTCTCTTTATGATTCCATAGGATAAAGCTGAGGTTATGAATTTGAGACACATCTTTTCAAATACAGGTGTTTAGTGTTATAAATTTCCTTCTAAATACGGCTTTACAGTAGGGACTAGCACACGTGGAGCTGGAATATAGCCATATCCATTCATTTATGTGTTGTCTATGGCTGCTTTCTTGCTATATAGTGGTGCAGCTGAGTAATTGCAATGGAGACCGTACAGCCCACATGCCTATAAAATTAACTATATATGGCCTTTTAAGAAGTCTACTGACTTCTGCTATAGAGGAATCCCACAAATTTTGATATGTTCTGTTTTCACTATAATTCAACACAAAATTGCTCGGGACTGAATTGTGTTTCCCCGAAAGTACTGTGGCCGAAGCCCTACCTCACCCCCTCAGTGGGGTGGTATTAGGAGATGGAGTCTTTTGGAGGTGATAGGGCTTAGATGAGGTCATGAGGGTGGAGCCCTCACACTGGGATTAATGCCTGTGTAAGAAGAGATGCCAGAGAGCTTCATCTCTGCCTCTTCTCCCCGCCTCCCTGCCACATGAGGACACAGTGAGAGAGCAGCCATCTGCAAGCCTGGAAGAGAGCCCTCACCAGGGAATGAGATCCACTGGATCTTGAATTTTCTAGCCTCCAGACTGTGAGGAATAAATGGCTGTTATTTAAGCTGCCCAGTCTATGGTATTTGGTTATGGCATTCCAAGCTGATGAGTACAAAAATACTTTCTAATTTCAATCTCACTTTCTTCTTTGACCCTTGGATTACTGAAATGTGTGTTATTTAGTTTCCAGATATTTGAGGATTTTCCAAATATCCTTCTTATTAATTTCTAATTTAATTCAACTGTGGTCATCAGAAAATATTTTATATTACTTGAATCTTCTTAAATTTATTGAGATCTGTCTTATGGCCTAGAATCTATTTCGGTTAATGTTTTAAGTGCACTTGGAAAAACATATACATTCTTCTGATATTGAGTGGGGTTTTCTATAAATGTCAACTAGGTCATGTTAGTTAACAATAATGAAGTTTTTTGTATCCTTGTAGATTGTCTCTCTACTTGTTCTTTCAATTATTGTGAGAATTGTACTGAACTCTCCTACTATAATTAAGGATTTACCTATTCCTCCTGCAGTACTACCAAGTTTCACATATTTTAAAGCTCTGTCATTGGTTGTATAAATGTAATTTTTATGTTCACTATATATGAATTTACCCCTTTATTATAATGAAATGTTCTTTAATCCTAGAAATATTCTTTGCTCTGCAGTCTACTTTGTCAGATATTAATATAGCCACTTTGTTCTGATGAGTCTTTTGCCATCCCTTTACTTTTAACGTATTTTTGTCTATATATATATACATATATATATACACACACACATATATGTGTATATATATACACACACATATATACGTACATATATGTGTATATATATACACACACATATGTACATATATGTGTATATATATACACACACATATATATGTATATATATGTGTATATATATACACACACATTTTTTTTTCTGAGATGGAGTTTCACTCATCACCCAGGCTGGAGTGCAATGGGGTGATCTTGTCTCACTGTGACCTCCATCTTCCGGGTTCAAGCGATTCTCCTGCCTCAGCCTCCCGAGTAGCTGGGATTCCAGGTGCCCGCCACCACACCCGGCTAATATTTTGTATTTTTAGTAGAGACGGGGTTTCACCATGTTAGCCAGGCTGGTCTTGAACTCTTGATCTCAGGTGATCCACCAGCCTCAGCCTCCCAAAGTGCTGGGATTACAGGCATAAGCCACTGCCCCTGGCCTTTTATCTTTATATTTTAAATGTGTGTCTTGTAAGCAGCATAATGCAGCTGTTCCCTGAATGAATTTGGTTCAATTTACAATTTTTCAATTTCACAATGGTGCAAAACCATCCCAACTTTGATGTAATGTAAAATATTCAATGTTACATGAGCTATCCAGCACTTTATTATAAAATAGACTTTGTGTTAGATTTTGCCCAACTGTATGCTAATATAAGTGTTCTGAGCACATTTAAGGTGGGCTTAGGCTAAGCTATGATGTTCAGTAGGTTAGGTATATTAAACATATTTTGGCTTATAATATTTTTAACTTACAATAAGTTTATCTGGATGTAATCCCAAAGTCAGTTGAGGAGCATCTATAGTTGGATGGGGCTTGTTTGATCTGACAATCCCTGCTTTTTAATTGGGATATTTAAATTATGTAATTATTAAATATAGTTAGGTTTAACTCTTGCAATTTGTTTTATATTTGTTCCATAATTTCTTTGCTTCCTTTTGCCTTTTTTCTAAGTTCCATTCCATTAAATAAATACTATTTATGATTCCACTTATATTCTTTGTTGGCATTAGCTGTTACTCTTTGTTTTTCCTTTTAGTGGTTGCTTTAGAGTTTATCATATACATTTTTAACTTTCACGGACTACCTTCAAATTATACTAGTTCACATATACTATAAAAAATCTTACATTAATATACTTTTTTTTTTTTGAGATGGAGTCTCACTCTTTCGCCCAGGCTGGAGTGCAGTGGCTCAATCTCGGCTCACTGCAACCTCCTCCTCCTGGGTTCAAGCAATTATCCTGCCTCAGCCTCCTGAGTAGCTGGGACTACAGGCGCATGCCACCATGCCCAGCTAGTTTTTTTTTTTTTCGTATTTCTAGTAGAGACGGGGTTTCACCGTGTTAGCCAGGATGGTCTCGATCTCCAGACTTTGTGATCCACCCGCCTCAGCCTCCCAAAGTGCTGGGATTACAGGTGTGAGCCACCGCGCCTGACACATTAATATATTTTAATTTCTCCCCTTTCAGGCTTTATTTTATTGTTATCATCAATTCTACTTACATGTTACATTATTATTTTGTTTAAATAATTATTTCAAAGGGGTTTAAGTAATTTTTTAAATTATGTGAATTTACCCTTGTAGTCGCCCTTTTCAGTATTCTTCATGACTTTCTGAAGATCCATGTTTCCATTTGGTGTCATTTTCCTTCTGCCTTAAGGACTTCCTTTAGTGTGTCTTACCATGTGGGTCTGCTGCTGATGAATTCTTTTTAGCTTTTCTGTATGAGAAAAAGTCTGTTTTTTGTACATAAGAAAAAGAGATTTTCACTGGGTGTAGTATTCTGAGATCACAGGTGTTTTCTTGCAGTATTTAAAGGTATTGCTCCATTGCCTTCACACGTGTATTATCTCTAAAGAGAAATATATTGTCGTCTTTATCTCTGTTTCCTCGCCTGTCACATGTCTTTTTCTTTGGAAACTAAGATTTTCTCTTCATCATTGCTTTCAAATAATTTGATTATGATGTGCCTTACTGTAGTATTCTACGTGTTTCTTGGGCTCTGGCTTCATTGAACTTCTTGATTCTGTGGGTTTATACCATTCATAAAATTTGGAATTTAGGACCATTTTTCAGATGCCTTTTTCCGTCCCCCTCTCTCCTTCAGAGATGAGAATTGCATATGTTAGGCCACTTGAAGTTTTCCCATAGCTCACTAATGCTTTTCAGTCCTTGTTATTATCTTTTTACTCCGTTTCATTTTGGATCTATGTCTTCATTAATCTTTCCTTATGTAATATCTAATATGCCACTAATCCCAGCAAGTGTATTTCTATCTCAGACATTGTAATGTTCATGTCTAGATGTTTGATGTGGGGCTTTTTTAATATCTTTAATGTTGCCACTTGGTGAATATAACACCAAGTGTTATATTGGTGAATGTAACACCAAGTGTTATATTGGTGAATGTAACACCAAGTGTTATATTGGTGAATGTAACACCAAGAATATAACTTGGTGAATGTAACACCATTATAATAACAGTTTTAATGTCCTAGTCTGCTCATTCTAACACCTGTGTCTGTTCTACATTAGTTTCAAATGGTTTGTATCATCGCTGTCATAGGTTACATTTTCTTGCTTCTTTACATGCCTGATAATCAGTGATTGGTTGCCAGACATTGTAAATTTTACCCTGTATGTTGTTGAGTATTTTTGTATCACTCTAAATATTCTTGAGGTTTGTTCTGGGATGCAGTTAAAATACTTAGAAACAGTTTGGTTCTTTGGGGTCTTACTTTCAAGATTTCTTAGGTGGAAGCAGAGCAGTGTTCAGTTTATAGTTAATTACCCCTCACAACTGAGACAAGACGCTTGTGAGTACTCTACCCAGTGCTCCATAAATTAAGAGGTTCCAGCCTGCCTGGCAGAACAGACATCATTACTATTCCTGTCATGTGCGTCAAGCACTCGTCCCTCTCATCTTTCTGGGTTGTTCTCCCCCGGTCTCATGTAATCTTCTTGCGTGAATGCACTGATCTGAACACTCTGCTGAACACTCCAAAGGGACCCTCTGAGGATCTCTGCGGTTCAGCTGTGTCCTCTCTGGACTCTCGCTGCTCTGGTCTCCCCAGACTTTCAGCTTCATCCTCTCAACTCAGGGGGTCTCATGGGCTCGGCCTGGGTCATCCCTCCCTGCACCACACTCTGGAAGCTCTCTCGAGGTAGTGAGCTGGAGGTCATAGAGCTCACCGCATTTGTTTCCCGTCTCACAGGGATCACTGACCCTTTGTGCCTGGTGTCCAGTGACTTGGTTACCACTGTTACATGTGTTTTGTCTGGTTTTGGTTTATTTTTGTTTGTTTTGTTTGACTATCCCAGGCAAGAGAGTAAATCCAGGCCCTGTTACTCCATGCTGGCCAGAATCAGAAGCTGTGCTGTCTTTTGTATTCATCTATATCCACATACAAACACTCTAGGATGCTATTTGCACCAAAATATTAAAAGAATTTACCTCTGGTTTGTGGAATTATGAATTTTTATTGTGTGTGCATGTGCATGTCTGTGAGACTTCTGTTTTCTACCAAAAAAAGTATTACTTTTTTATGGAATGAAACAACACAATTTTTTTCTAAAAATAGTTCTAGTCAATGAGCATGAGCTCCATCCTGGATAATACTTGCCCCTAGGATAAACTGCAGGATCTGTTACCACCTGACATGCTCCAGGGTGGCATGATTATGGCTACACACCTCAGCTCACACTGCAAAGTTGGTGAAGTGTTGCCAAGCAGTTTCCCGGGGCAGCTAGGGAATGCAGAGCCATACCCAGAACCTCTGGAGCACGCTGCTTCCATGAAGCGGCCATTAACACCCTGGAGCCATGGATTCTCAAAGGTTTAAATATATTTATGGAACACAGCATTCAAATACACACTGACACCCTTCAGGCACACACACACACACACACATCAAACACATCATCTACAAGAAATAACACCAATGTGGAAGCATTTTCACTGATACCTGAGAGAAGGGAGATTGAGAAAATTCTAATGACCAAAGAGTAGAGACTGAAAATTGATATAGTTCAATTTTCACCTTGAAGATATGTAAAATACCTTGCACTTTCTAATACTTTGTCTTTATTACAGTATACAAAGAAATTATACCCTAATATTTATATGGGGCTTTCAAAGAATTTCTAAAGACATTCATTTCTGACCCTTAAAAAATAAATTTTAAGTCCTTCATCAGTAAACTAATCCACCACAGTTTGGGAATCCCATATCTCCAGTGAGAGGGGACAGGTCATTTTGTTTTTAATGTAAGTTGGAAGAAACCTCAGTTCCTATTAATACAATTAATATAACATACTATGACTAACTATATCATGCTATCCAGTCATTTCTTTAAAAACTGATCAGAATGAGTATGAAGTCAATTCAAGCCAGTTAACTCTAGGATTGAAGGACCAGTCACCTAACATCCCAGTCTTGAGATGCCCAGTAGCACTTACTGTGAAGAGGTGGCGTGATGATCTTGATTTCTAACAAAGGCGTCCATGTGGGGTAGAGCGCTAAGTAAGTGGACGTGTGTGTTTACTGGAAGCAACCCTAGCATGCTGGTACGTACCATCTTCCTCAGCTCTTGGTTGGAAACAATAATGACATTTGGAGGGTCCCCGATGGCAGTGGCAGCTCCTCCAATGTTTGTGAAGATCACTTCTGCAATCAGGACTTGTCTTGGATCGAGGTTCAGCACCTCACACAACCTGTCACAAATGGAGGAAAATGAAAGTAGTCCCACTATACACATCGTGAAAGGCCCACATGCAACCCAGAGATTTTTAAGGTGCTTGCTTGTATAAGGGAGGCACACGCGCACACACACACACACACACACCTGTGGGGAAGGCAGTGCTGGGGGGAATGAACAACTGCAACAACCCCCGCAGGCCACAGCTCACTCCGAGAGTTACATTCCTTTCCAGAGTGAGCCTCCAGCCACCAAACCCTCAGTGTGGTCAGGTACCCTTTCCCCAACACTCCTAGGTCTGGAGGGAGCACTGGCCCCCAGGGTAGGGCAGGCCCTCCACAGGCAAGCCGGTGCTGTGGGGGTCAGTGTGGAGGCAGTGCGGATGGCTCACACAGGGCCTGCTGACTCAGCCCCTTTCCCACCTCCCCCTTCCTGGACACCAAGGCCCTAGGCTCTCTTCTTACCCCCTCCCTTTGTTTCATTCATCTATGTATTTTCTATTTATTTACTTTTTATTGCTATAATACATACTAGATATATACATACATGTATACATTTTCAGGGTGCATATGATAATGTAATAATTCATATAATCAAACCAGGTAACTAGGATACCCATCCCCTTAAATATCAATCTGTTCATTACCCTGGGAGCATTCCAGTTATTCTCTCTGGCTATCTTGGAGTGCACAATCAATTCGTGCTAACTGTATTCACCCTACAGATCTGTCAAGCCACATTCTACAGCTGTGGAGCTCCACCACGGCCTCACACTAGATGTGTGCTGGAATCTGGGAGTCCTACGACTTGGCCAGCGCAGATTAGTGCCTGGGAGTGGGCCCGGGCAGTGGCGCTCTACAGCTCCCCAGGGGACCCAGTATGCACACAGTTGGGAAACATTGCTCTAAAGAAAGTGTAGAAGGCACATCACAGCATCCCCCACACCTGCTCATCCGCACAGCCCACTCCCACACAGGACCCGGCCTTGGGTCTCACTCAGAGGCCTCCCACCACCCCCGGCCCTCAGCTCTGAGTGCAGCCGGCCACACAGCCTCCCCTCTGCTGGCCTGAGGAGCACAGGCCCGTGGAGCCATTTGGGAGCTGAGGAAGGAGCGTGCCTGGAGACCAAAGCAGGAGTGGCTCCACAGATGAGCCTCTGATCCCAGGCAGCAGCGGCACTGTGCTGAGGAAGCTCCCAGGATCTGCTTCTAGCAAGAAAATATGTGTGTGCAGCAGTCAACAGTGCCAGACCAAGCAGGGAGGCGCATCCATCTCAATGGAACTAGCTGTTAACTATAAGGACCAAAGCCACTTAGTCCAGACAAAGGGGAAGAATGTGGCCAGCACTTACAAAGCCATAAAGAATATGGTCAGATAAATAGGGAATCTTAGAACACCAGCACTGGAATCTTGAAAGATATAAATTTTTGACTAATAAATGGAATTACTGCTCTAACAACACGACAAAGGCAGTTCCAAGTAGTGAGGATGTGAACAAATTCTGGCAAGGCTGAGAAACCCCTCAGCTGCCCGGGCTATACAGGGATGCTGGGAACAGTGTGCCCAGTGCACCCCAGCTCTGGAACCCTGCTCTCACCAGGCTGCCATGGGGGAGTGTGAGGACACTTGGAGGTCTTCAAGCCAGGGCAGCAGCAGAGTCATGCTGGTTAGAAGGGGAAGATGGGCCTGGCTCTTGTCCCCTGACGTGTCCAGGAGGCACAGTTTGGTGCTGTCAGTAGTGCATGTGACAGTGTACAGCAGCCTTCAAACATGTTCACACCCTCCCTCATTGACTCTCCACCCCGGGCACTGAGAGGGGCGGTACCACACCCTGAGAGGAGGCTGAGAGCCCAGCACCCCTCCTATGCCACACAGGGTGTGACAGTGTAGCCCCAGCTTGCAGGAGCCTGGGTATGAACCCATGTCTCCACATGGAGGCAGCAGATGGCCTGGGGATCCTGCATCTACCTCTATAGCAGCGCTGGCCACTCCCTGCTCCTCCCCACCCCACTCCTTCTCTAAGAGCCACCACTGTTCAAACACCAAAGGCATCCCTCAAATTAACCCAGAGCCCTGGAAGTAGCCCCGTGGGGCCTTGGAACTTGCTCTGTGCCCCATGCCTTGTGTCCAGGCAGGCCCCGTGGCTCACAGAGCCCTCAGAATGCCAGCTCAGGTTAATCTCTTTGCCGTTACAACCCAGATCAGAGCACCTGAAGTGACTTGTTCAAGACACCCTACTACCAAGCAGGACCGGAGGGTGACTCCCTGAGAGGCCCCTCTCTCACCCTCTGTGTCCTCAGGGCCAGCCCTGAGGCTGACATGCTGGGGAGCCGTCTTTAAAATAGAAAGCATACATATGGAAACACACAGATCCATGCCTTCAGAAGGGGTCCACACAAGGACTGGTACCGCAGCTCACGCCACAGAAGATTCTGGGCAAACAGGCCTACGGCCCTCAATAAATGATGCATGATTAAAGTGGATGGAATTAAAAGAATTGAATTGAATTGAATTGAATTAAACTGAACTTCTCTTTCCCAGAGTTGCCCTATAAAGCCTTGCCAGACTGAGCCTTGGTTCTTCTGAGCCCCGTTGGTCCTTAGACCCTCCAAGCCTCTGATGAGGAACCTCATGGTGGCTGTTCCACCTTCCCCCAGCTACGTGACCCTGTGAGCCCTGTGCATGTGTGCGACCTGCCGGGCTGGCCCAGGTGGCAGATGGTGATGGAGAAGAACATGGACAGGGACTCCTGGCACCTGGGCACCTGGTGGTCTGGGGTGAGCCGTTTTTTGTTTGTTTGTTTTTTTGAGACGGAGTCTCGCTCTGTTGCCCAGGCTGGAGTGTGGTGGCGCAATCTCGGCTCACTGCAACCTCCGCCTCCCGGGTTCAAGGGATTCTCCTGCCTCAGCCTCCCCAGTAGCTGGGATTACAGGCACGTGCCACCACGCCTGGCTAGTATCTGTATTTTTAGTAGAGATGGGGTTTCACCAGGGGTGAGCCATTCTTGTCCATGTGTCTCCCCATGAGACCACAATCTCCAGGAAAGCAAGACCTATGTCTTCCACCTCCCGCAGGCATTTCTGCCACCAGCTTCTGAGGCCCCACTGCTTGTAGCACGTACTGCAGTCACACAAAGCAGACACGAGCTGGCCTGGAATGCAGTGAGCTGTGGGCTCAACCGCCCACCTTTTCATGCACCTGAGAATGGAGCCTGGAGCCAGGCCGTGCAGCCAGAGCCCCTGCCTGCCAGAACCTGGCTGCAACCCCCACAGCAGAGGTGCTTTGCATACCTTATGGTCACAGGCGTGAAGAGGAGCATGGTGGTGACGTTGTCCAAGAAGGCAGAGAGGACGGCCGCGATGAGACACAGCATGATGATCATGGCCCACACCCGTCCCCGGGAGAGCCGGTATGCCTGGCCGCACACACACAGAGAGTACAAGCCAGAGTCAGCAGGCTTGTAGAACAGAGGCAGCCTTTCATTAGTGACTTTAAGAACAGGGAGCCAAACTAACATTGCCTCATGGGTTAAGATGTAGACCCACGGAGTCCTAGGGGGGGCCGGGATGAGACAGTGCTGGCCACTGCAGTTCCTGGGCATTCTAAACCCTCCCTAGCCAACACTGTCAGCCCTGTGATCCTCCTCCTTCACAGAGCCCCTGTGATGGTGAATTTGTCACAAGGTGATAACCCTCAGTCCCCGTAATGACATCGGTATTCTGGTTAGACAACCTGGGCTTTCACATTTGCGATCCATGTGAGCCTAGTGTCTGCTGATCTCTGGGGAACTAAGGGATACTTTTAATAGTAAGGAGTAATAGACCAAATATCTACCTGGCATGTACAAGTTGGGGCACAAAGATGACAAAAATCACAGCATAGTTCTATCATTCAGAGTTTGCAAAGGGCTTTGTTGAGTAATTTTTTTTTTTTCTTTTTGAGACAGAGTCTCACTCTGCTGCCCAGACTGGAGTTCAGTGGTGTGATCTCAGCTCACTGCAACCTCCATGTCCGGGGTTCAAGCAATTCTCTTGCCTCAGCCTCCCAAGTAGCTGGGACTACAGGTGTGCGCCACCACGCCCAGCTAATTTTTGTATTTTTAGTAGAGACAAGGTTTCACCATGTCCACCAGGATGGTCTCAATCTCTTGACCTCATGATCCACCCACCTCGGCCTCCCAAAGTGCTAGGATTACAGGCGTGAGCCACTGCACCTGGCCTGTTGAGTAATTTTTAAAAAGACCTTTTCAGTTTCAAAAATATATATATATTCAAGCACAGCACTAGACTGCATTAGCAGGGCATGGCACACGTTGAGCTCTCCTCTTGCCAACCCTGAATGACAGGACAGGTACAAATCCTGGAGGCCAGAGCTGGCTGGTGAAGCTCCCCAGGGTTCCAGTTAAAAACATAAATGTGTATATATTCAATATTTAGGAAGTAATCATGGAAATTATTTCACCAAAAAGCAAAGTAATCAGAAGCTAATGGCTTGAAATATTGGGATACTCTAATATGCAAAACAATTTTTGATGTGTAGATCTCACCAGACAATTTAAATAATACACAAACATTCAACCTGAGTACCCTTTTCCTTGACCTCCTTCTTCACTTATTTACTGAGCAGCTGAAAGTGCCGCTCAGAGCCATACAACTTAACACAGCAAGCATACCCTGCCCTGCAGAAGCAACCTTTAAAAGGATGGAATTCTTCAATGTTTGTTTTAAATGTTTGTTTCCTAAATATATAATGTCAGAAAAATACATATATAAATTAATCAGGATAGAATTATTAAATGCAACATCATACCTACCTTTACAGCACAATAATCGAAAAATCCTGTTTCTGAAAATATGGCTACTAAGATCATCTACGGGGAAAAGAGAAGAAGAAGACAAGGCTAATCTTTTAGCAGGACACCATATTAAAACAACATCAGCATGATCAGTTACACATTTGAGCTCTGGCCTCTGAAAGCCACCACATCACCAAGCTCCTCACTCTGAGATGCAGAAAAGACAGTCGCTTCCTGGAATAGTACACTAACTCCTCGAATGGAGCCTCCTGCTAGCAGTTTTGGGCCTATATGTGTGCGTCCAGGGATTTGTCCTCAAGGCACATTACCATCCCATCCGATCCTCACCAAAAAAAAGAAAAAAAAACCCATCAGGTGTTACTTTCACCCTCTGTTTTATAGACTGGAAAATGGGATCAGAGTGTGAGGTGGCTTGCTCACAGCCACGAAGCTAGAAGTGGGGCGGGCCTTCTGCACCTACGTGTCCACACAAGCAACACTTAAACATTCTACGATGCAAAAACTGTGTTCGATTTTGTTTTCTAAAATAATTAAACCGATTTTTCTCACCAATTTGGGAGCAGTTGTATTGAAACGATTGCTCCCTGGGTTCCAGGTGAACCCAGAATGCCTATCACCTGTTTCTTTCCAGTGAGGATGATGAGTTGGTGAAAACAGCCATCCTGGATCCTAATAAAAAGTCACGTCCCAGTTATTCCAAATTTTATCAACCAGACATTTCAACTAGTGAATGTTCTGGAAGTTCCTCTGCTTCACCTCTTAGATGGCAGTCACCATGTGTTGAACTTGGAATGAGAAGATGCAAGTTCAGATCCTGATTCTGCCACTTAAAAACAGTCCAAACTTGAGGCCGGGCGCGGTGGCTCACGCCTATAATCCCAGCACTTTGGGAGGCCGAGGCAGGCGGATCATGAGGTCAGGAGATCGAGACCATCCTGGCTAACACAGTGAAACCCCGTCTCTACTAAAAAAAAAAAAATACAAAAAATTAGCCAGGCGTGGTGGTGGGCACCTGTAGTCCCAGCTACTCAGGAGGCTGAGGCAGGAAAATGGCATGAACCCAGGAGGCGGAGCTTGCAGTGAGCCGAGATCGCGCCACTGCACTCCAGCCTGGGCAACAGAGCAAGACTCCATCTCAAAAAAAAAAAAAAATAGTCCGAACTTGAACAAAAATATGAATTAACCTTTCTGTCCTTCAGTTTTCTCACCTTACCTCTGGATGTTCTATACTTCGTCAGGTTGTGAAAATGCAATATAATTATTCCAATTACAATACTTGGTAAACAGGAGTCCCAATAGACACCGTTGTCTCTCAAATAAACTACAGAAAACAAAAATGTCCCCAGTCAATTTAGACCCAGTGTAAATATCCACCATGTCCAGAATGACCATCAATGTTCATCCTCACCCAAAAGGCCACTGAGAGCTGACGGTAGAGCGTGGGGCTTTGCACACCAATGGAGCTTCACGTGAACACGCATGAGGAGACAAGCGTGTGGAGACCTGCGTGGCGTTTTACACTTTTGCTGACAGAACCACCCAGGGAGACTAGAACTCAGGGATGGGGGTAAATGGCCCCATGGGTGGTTGGCTGCCAGGAAATGGGGGAGAAAAGGCAGGGACCTGGTTGTAACGACCCTGCACCCTGCAGTTCCAGAATCGCAGAACCTGCCAGTGCTTGCTGAACTGAATTCCACCGAGAAAAACATGCTGAAGCCATTTTTATAGGCTGAACTGTGTCCCCCAAAATTCATATGTTCATGTCTTAGCCCCTAGTACCTGGGAACGTGACTGTATTTGGAGTGAGGGCGTTGAAGGAGGTAATTAAGTTAAAATGAGGTTGTTAGGATGAGCCCTCATTCAGTGTGACTGATGTCCTTATAGGATGAGGGTCTCAGGACTCAGAAACACAGGGGAAAGACAAAGTGAAAACATAGGGAGAAGGTGCCATCTACAAGCCCAGGAGGGAGGCTCAGGAGAAACCATGCCTGCCCACACCGTGATATCGGACTTCCAGCCTCCAGAGCTGTGAGAAAATATTATTTAAGCCACACGGTCTATGGTACTTTGTTACATAGTCCTAGCAAACTAATATAGCATTCCTTTTTTTAAAAAGGCATATCTCAGGGATATCTGGTACACTTCCTCTCTTCTATCCAGATGCCCAAACCCTGTATACGTTCTCAGACCTGACACAAGTATTAGTTACCCTGTGAAGCCAGGGTTAGAGCACTGGCCTGCCTCCCTGCGTGCCACCCACAGAGGATGGCAGCACAGTTTCCATCAGGTCACATAGCTGGGCCCTCCGCTATGTCAGCCAGCCTTGGGAGGGATGAAATGTTGGCAAGGAAAATGAGGATCTATAGTGCCCAGCTGTACACAGAGCAAGTCTTCTAGCCCAGAGAGGAAGAGCCCTCCTGTGGTCTCACTGGACTGTTTGGGCACTTCGAGTTCCTGCAGGTGGATTTGGTGGCATTCCTCACAGTACAGAGTGGCCACTGGGCACTATGATCAATTAGCAAACACCCAACTAATACTTAGGAGTGACACCTTCCTTTATTCACATAATGAAAGGTACTCTCTCTCCCACTGAAACTCCTACATAGTTTATTTATCTGGGATAGTCCTTTTTTTATTTTAACGGCAATAACTCAAAAGAATTGCTAGCTTTTCTAAATGGCAATATGATTTCATCGTCAGACATGCCTTGGGTTGGAATTCTCCCGCTCACGAACCATAGCCCCATTCCATTCCTCCTCAGGAGAGATTCATGAGACCTGCACTAACACTTCTCAGTCAAGCCCTAGGCACTGTGTCTTTAACATAATGAAGGACCCTCAGTGGCGGAGACCAGAGAAGGCCCGGTTACCGCAGGCGTGGAGCCCAGTCCCACGGGGAGGGCTGTAATTACCATGCCAAACAGCAGGGCCAGCGTCTCAAAATCAATCCACTCCACCACATGGGTCAGGCTGGGTCTCTGCAATCAAAGCACAAATTTGCCAATTACTCCATGCGCCGCCATCCCAGTGATGAGCCTAATGAAGCGCTGCCCCCTGCTGCAGACCCACTCAGTGGGCAGGCCAGGGTTGGAAATCTCACCATCACCATCCACTTGCCTTTGAAGTTGGATTATATCGCTGCTGAAAAACAGTCTTGACCCAGGGCATCTATAATGTCAAATCTATGCATTTAGTAATAAAATTTTTTCTAGCCCCTGCCTCTGGCAGCTCCCACATGGCGGGACTGGCCCCTGGTTACATTCCTAGTGGAGTCTGTATGTGCTCTCTGCAGTGCTGTGCCTGAGGCCAGATGACAGGAACTGGCATGGCCATCTGTCCCACTCTCAGGTGGGTTCCAGCACTGCCTCTCAGACAACTCTGGGCCTCCATCCCCAGTGGCCACTGGTCTCTGTTCTTTCCCTACATTTGTTTCCCATGTCCCTGCCAGAGAGGCCCTGCTCAGACCCAAACAGGACCCCCTCATCCCCAAACACGCCTCTCCAGGGGCCTCCTGATCTCTGCAGGACAGACGCTGGCCCAACTGACTCCCACCTTTCTGCACCAGCTAGGACGGTCCCTTCTAGTTCCAACACCCAGATCCAGCCCCACCACAACCCAGCTCCACAGCCCTAGGCAAACATGCCCATGAGGAGCCTTTCCTCAGCCATGATGAGGAATCACACCAGTGGGATGTGAGTGTGTGACAAAACCTAATGAAAAATACTCTTCAATGCTGTAGCTTGTTAGTTCATACCTCTAGCATGGTTCTTGGGCAAAAACATGGACGTGGCATATAAAATAGTGAAAAAACCAGCGAAAGCCTGAATCCCGGAACATCTTTGAGCTGACATTCCATTGAGTGGTGAGCCAGGGATTGGGACTGTGACAACTTACATCGCCAATCACAGCCAGTGCTGCCAGTGCTGCAAGGGAACCCAGCATGGCCGCCAGAGTTCTGTGCACGATCTGGAAAGAAGCACAGGAAATTACTGCGTTCCAGTCCGCAAGGGAGTTAGCACACACAAAAGCCTGTGTGGACGTGAGGGGGTCTATATCTGCCACTGTGTACCACATCTATTCAAATGGTAAGTCATGGGTCTTGCTGTTTCAGGCCTGGACACCCCACAGACACATACAGCTACCAACAACCTGCCATCTAAGGGAAGCTGCTTGCATTTCCTAAATAATTAGATGACCCTGATAAAGCAGCGGAAGGCCAGATGGAGTATGTTCTATAAGAAAGGCCATAGCAAACTCTCATTAATTATTTGCCATATGCTCCCTTGGCAACTGGCCCATTTGTTCAGCAACATAAATCAATTCCTCCCAATTACTAGGCTGCTGTTAAACCAAAGGTACACAGTCGAACACTTCATCTAATTGAGATGTCTGTGTTATCACAAAAGCATCTTTTCTATTTGATTATAATTCAAATGGAAGTGGAATTTCTAAGACAAAATATGAGAAAAGGCCAAGATGTGGAGAATTGGAGCCCTCATACATTGCTAGTGGGAATGTAAAATGGGCTAGCCACTGTGGAAAGCAGTTTGGCAGTTTTTTACGAAGTTAAACATAAATTTACCATATGACCCAGCAATTCTACTAGGAATCCACCCAAAAGAAATGAAAACACATGTCCACACAAAGCACTGATGCTCATAACAACATTATACAAAGGAGGCGAAAACTGGAAACATTCCAAATGTCCATCCGTGGTGAAGGGATAAAGAAAATGCGGCACAGCTCGTGCACGGATGAATGCTTAGAAGCGATGCTGGGGAAAGAAGCCAGACGCAGAAGATGGGGTCGGTCCATCTATATGAACTTTCCAGAAAAAGTAAATTTAGAGAAACAGAAAGATCAGGGCTGCCCAAGGCTGGGGAAAGCAACAAGGGTTGACTGGAAACGGGTCCCAGGGATCCTTATGGGGTGATGAAATGTTCTAGAACTTGTGATGGTGGCAAAACTCTAAATCTGGTAAAAATAATTTAATCATACATTTCCAAGGGGTGAAATTAATGGTATTTAAATTATACCTCAATAAATTTGTTAAAAAAATACAAAAAGAATGTGGCAAGAACAAGCAGAAAATTAAACGCTAGCATGCATTATTCATTTCTTAGTCCCCTAAAGGGACTTTCACTCCATTTTTTCACAGTTTCCATGTCACAGAAACTGACTGCCTTTACCAGTAATTACCTGAAATGCAAATTCTGACTAAAATTATTTCATTTATAATGTGTAGTACTAGATTCAAAGTTCATTTTCAGGAAATGTGATACTAGGTGTTGGCTTTTCACAGTTTCAGTTTTTAAGAGTTGTTTTGTTTGTTTTAAATGTAAATACCTAAAATCCAATAACTTGCTACCAAACTCTAATAATTCCTTCTGTTCATTCTCTGCTTTTCAGTCTTACTTTAGGACCCTTTTTCTTTTTGAGACGGAGTCTCACTCCGTTGCCGAGGCTGGAGTGCAGTGGCACCGCGTTGGCTCACTGCAACCTCCGTCTCCTGAGTTCAAGCAATTCTCCTGCCTCAGCCTCCCAAGTAGCTGCAATTACAGGCACCCACCACCACACCTGGCTAGTTTTTATATTTTTAGTAGAGACAGGGTTTCACCATGTTGGCCAGGCTGGTCTCCAACTCTTGACCTCAGATGATCCACCCACCTTGGCCTCCCAAAGTGCTGGGATTATAGGCGTGAGCCACCACGCCCAGCCAGTTTAGGACCCATTTTAAGGATACGTCCTTATCCAATGCCAAGGGTGGCCCCAGGAAGCAGGCAGGGCAGGCATTCATCCCCAACTTGACAGCCATGGTGCTGAGAGTGGAGGTTCACCCGCTGGACATGGTGAGCAGGCACCAAAGCCAGGCTGCCCTCTCCGCCCTACAGAGAGCAAGGCGAAGACACTTCCCACTTTGGTATATCTCTTTTTTGATATTTAATTAAGTCTTCATGAGCAGAACAGGATGTGACAGCATGCAAATACAGCATGTGGATGACAGGAGGAAGTCACTGCAGGGACAGAGCAGATAGGGATGAAGCCTATTCCAAGCCAGCCCTGTGACCTCACTCTATGACACGTTCCCTTCTTCTGGCTTAACCTTTGGGCTAACTTTGTCTGGAGGGAAAAGAGACTTCCAGTAAAGAGCAAAGAGCCGGCCTGGCACGGTGGCTCACACCTGTAATCGCAGCACTTTGGGATGCCAAGGCAGGCGGATTGCTTGAGGCCAAGTGTTCAAGACCAGCCTGGCCAACATCACAAGACCTCGTCTCTACTAAAAATAAAAAAAAATTAGCCAGGTGTGGCGGCACACACCTATAGTCCCAGTGACTCAGGAGGCTGAGGTGGAAGAATTGCTTGAGCCCTGGAGGCAGAGGCTGCAGTGAGCCAAGATTGCACCACTGCACTCCAGCCTGGGCAACAGAGCGAGACCCCATCTCAAACAAAAAACAAAAAAGAGTGAAGAACCATGACTGCCGGCCACTGGTCAGCAGGATTGGATAGCAGCAAAAAGAACTAATTTTTATTGAGCACCTACCGTGCACCTGGCCCTGGATTAAGTGCTCCACACACACCATCTGCACCTTTCACAGTGACTGCATGAAGTAGAACTATGATAATCCACTTTGCAGAGGAGGAAACAGTCTCAGCTGAGTAACTGTCCCTGTGTCGGAAAACAAAGGACACGCGCGCCCAGGATGCAGACCAGCATTTTCTTACTCCAGAGCACCTCCTCTCTCCTCGTGGGGCCTTGTTTGCTCATCGGTAAAATCAGAAAACTGCACTACGTACCTCGAGGAGCCCTCAGCTCTGGAGGAGGTCCGTGGACATCATGAAATCATGAGTCCTAGCAGATTAACACACAAATGAGCAAACGACAAGGCAGACAGCCATGGCCCTCTCAGGACAGCTGGGCTCATCGTGGTCTCACTGACACCCCTAGCACTTGCTAAGTTCGCTCCGCTCACTGCCACCGTCAACACCTTTCTCCCCTCCCTCATCACACACACCGGCTTGCAAGTGATCCACACATGAGCATCTCTGTGGCCCACAGTGAGTGCTTAGGACATGTGGATGCAGCTATCCTCACTCAGAAACCCACCCTCTTCCACCAGCGAAGGGGCCCCACACACCACACGGGAGGAGAAACCGTCACTTGCCACTTAAAAAATGGAAAAGCACGCTGATGATCAGCTTCTAGGATGTGGAATAAAACTTTTTAAACTACATGGTTCTAGAAGAAGATGAGTTCATTACTTCAGATATAATGATGGACATTACTAAATTTCTATGCTTAAGAAAAAGAATTTTCAGCTATCAGGAATAAAAAAATTTCTGGTAAATGGACCTAAAGAGTAAAAATAATAAAAATTCTTAAAAGATGCCTTAAAGCAGGGGTCCCCAACCCTCCTAACCCCACCACGGACTAGTACCAGGGCTGCACAGTGGGAGGTGAGCTGGGCAAGTGAGCATGACCGCCTGGGCTCTGCCTCCTGTCAGCTCAGCGGTAGCATCAGATTCCTATAGGAGCGTGAACCTTATTGTGAACTGCGCATATGAGGGATCTAGGTTGCCCACTCCTTATGAGAATCTAACTAATGCCCAATGATCTGAGGTGGAACAGTTTCATCCCAAAATGATGTCCCACCCCATGGTCCATGGAAAAATTGTCTTCCATGAAACTGGTCCCTGGTGCCAAAAAGGTTGGGGACCACTGCCTTAAAGGACTGTATAAAGGTTCTCTTCCTGCCCGTGCTCTGGGAAATATAGCACACCTCTTCCTACACCCAAATTTCTTTGGCAAGAGTCCAGCTGTGAGCTCCTGTGAGCGTGGCGTGCCTCTCTTGGTTTCTTCAGTGCTCTGCAGGGTAAGCAATACATGCTGAGCAAATGAGAAGCAGAAAATGCATGAACAGAGCCTGCAAAACAGAAGGCCAGCATTGCTTCCTGGGAGAAGAAAGGAAAGAGTTTGGGAACAGCCCCCAAGGAAATTATCTAGGGCATCTCTGATCTTCACACATCTGCCCCTCCATAGTCACACAGGTTTACAGCTAGTCATCATGTAAATTCCAGATAGGTGGGATACCGAGCAGATGGAAAGACAAGACTTCTTTTGGTTACCATTTCCAGTGGTAACCAAAAGACAGCAGGGATAGCTAAAGTTGTATCAGACAAAATAGACTGTAAGTCAAAAACTGTCTCTAGAGACAAAGAAGGTCATTACCCACCCTCTTCCACTGATAAAAGGGTCAATTCAACAGGGACCTATCACAGTTATAAATAAGTACACACCCAACACCAGAGCACCTAAATATACACAGCAGTATTAACAGAGCTAAAGGGAGAAATTGACAGCAATGCAATGTAACAGGGGACTTCAATGTCCCATTTAAGACAATGGATAGAACATACCGACAGGAAACAGCAGACTTGAACAGCACTGTACACCAAGTGGACCTAACAGACATAGACCGAACTTTCCACCCAACAGCAGAAAAAGACATTCTTCTCTAGCACACACAAAAAATTATTCAGGATATATCACATATTAGGTCACAAATAAGTCTTAACAAATTTTATTTCTTTTAAAAAAAATTTTGTCTTAGAGACAGAGTCTTGCTCTGTCACCCAGCCTGGAGTACAGTGGTGCAATCAAAGCTCCCTGCAGCCTTGAACTCCTGGACTTAAGCAATCCCCCTGCCCCAGCCTCCTGAGTAACTAGGACTACAAGTGTGCACCACCATGTCCAGCTAATTTTTTTTTTTTTCAGAGATGGAGGTCTTGCTATGTTGCCCAAGCTGGTCTTGAACTCCTGGTCTCAAGTGATCCTCCTGCCTCAACCTCCTAAAGCACTAAGATTATAAGCATGAGCCACCATGCTTGAACTTAACAAATTTTAGAAGATGTAAATAATATCAAGTATATTTTCCAAACACAATGGTATAAAACTAAAAATTCATAACAGAAGGAAAATAGGGAAATTGATAAATATGCAAAAATTGAGCAACACTTTTTTTTTTTTTTTTTTTGAGATGGAGTCTTGCTCTGTCACCCAGCCTGGAGTGCAGTGGTGCGATCTTGGCTCACTGCAGTCTCTGCCTCCCAGGTTCAAGCAATTCTCCTGCCTCAGCCTCCCAAGTAGCTGGGACTACAGGCAAGCACCACCACGCCTGACTAATTTTTGTATTTTTAGTAGAGACAGGGTTTCACTGTGTTGGCCAGGATGGTCTTGAACTCCTGACCTCATGATCCGCCCACCTCAGCCTCCCAAAGTGCTGGGACTACAGGTGTGAGCCACCACACCCAGCCACAACACACCCTTGAACAACCAATGTGTCATAAAAGAAATAAAATGGAAATCAGAAAGTATCTTGAGACAGACAAAAATGGAAACACAACATACCAAAATTTATGGGACACAGCAAAAGCAGTTTTAAGAGGGAAGTTTATAGTGACAAATACCTACCTCAAAATCATTAGCCTGACTGGATGACACTACAGTGTATACATGAATTGAAAACCACATTGTACCCCATACATATATATAATTTTTATTTGTAAATTAAAAATAAAATAAAACTTTAAAAAAGAAGAAAGAGCTCAAATAAACAACCTAAGTTTATACCTCAAGGAAACAGAAGAGCCAGCTAAGCCCAAAGTTGACAGAAGGAAAAAAATATTGGCAGAAAGAAATGAAACAGAGACTAGAAAGACAATTGAAGAGATCAACAAAACTAAGAGTTGGTTTTGAAAAGATAAACAAAATTGATGGAACTTTATCTAGACCTACCAAGAAAAAAAAGAGAGAGCATTCACATAAATAAAATTATAAATGAAAAAGAAGACATTTACATGAACAATTACATGCCTATGAATTGATAGCCTAGAAGAAACTGGTAAATTCCTAGAAACATACAACCTACCAAGCCTGAATCAAGAAAAAATAGAAAATCTGAACAGACCAATAAGAAGTAAGAAGATTGAAGCACTAATCAAAAACCTTCCAACAAAGAAAGTCTCAGGACCAATGGCTTCACAGGTAAATTCTACCAAACATTTAAAGAATGCCAATCCTGGAACTTTTGTAAAACTTCAAACTTTTGCAAAAAATGAAGAGGAGAGAAAACTTCCAAGATTGTTTTATAAAGCCGGTGTTACCCTTCATACCAAAGCCAGATAAGGACACTACAAAAAAGAAAGAAGAAAGAGAGAGAGAGAGAGAGAGGAAAGAAAGAGAGAGAGAGAGAGAGAAAGAAAGAAAGAAAGAAGAAAGAAAGAAAGAAAGAAAGAAAGAAAGAAAGAAAGAAAGAAAGAAAGAAAGAAAGAAAGAAAGAAAGAAAGAGAAAGAGAGAAAGAAAAGAAAGGAAAGAGAGAAAGAAAAGAAAATTAATTTCAGGCCAATATCCCTGATGAACATAGATGCAAAAATCCTCAACAAAATACTAGCAAACTGAATTCGGCAGCACATCAAAAGGATCATATACTATGATTAAGTAGGAATTATTCCTGAATCCAAGGACAGGTTCAACATACACAAATCAATAAATGTGATACATTGCCTTAACAGAATGAAGGATAAAAATCATTGGATCATCTCAATGAATGCAGAAAAGGCATTTGAGAAAATTCAACATCCTTTCATAATTAAAGGCTCTCAACAAATAAGGTATAGAATAAATGTACCACAACATAATAAAGACCATATATAACAAGTCCACAGCTAACATTATACTCCATAGTGAAAAGCTGAAAGCTTTTCTTCTAAGATCAGGAACAAGACAAGGATGCACACTCTCACCACTTCTATTCAACGTAGTACCAGAAGTATTAGATAGAGCAATTAGACAACAAAAAAAACATTAAAAATGTCCAAATTGGAAAAGATGAAGTTAAACTCTATTTGTTTACAGATGTGATCTTATATATAGAAAACACTAAAGACTCTACCAAAACTCTGCTAACACTAATAAACAAATTCAGTAAATTCGTAGGACACAAAATCAGAACACGTACAAAAAAATCAGTTTTACTTCAATATGCTAACAATGTACTATCCGAAAAAGAAAGAAAATAATCCCATCTATAATAGCATCAAAAGGAATAAAATAGGAATAAATTTAACCAAAGAAGTTTAAAGATCTGTACACTCAGGACAGTAAGACATAAATGAAGAAATCAAAGAAGATACAAATAAATGGAAAGATATCCCATGTTCATGGTTTGGAAGAATTAATATTGCTAAAATGTCCGTAACTACTCAAAGCAATATACAGATTCAATGTAATCCCTATCAAAATTCCAACAGCATTTTTCATAGAAATAGAAAAAAAATTCTAATTTATATGGAACCACAGAAGACCCTACATAGCCAAGTCAACACTGAGTAAGAAGGAAAAAGCTGGAGGCATGACACTTCCTGATGTCAAACTATATTACACATCTATAGCAATCAAAACAGTATGACTGGCATAAAAACAGATATATAGACCAATAGAGCAGAAGAATCAAGAGCCCAGAAATAAACCCATGCATGTTACAGTCAACTAATATTTGATAAGAATTCCAAGAATACACAGTGGGGAAAGGATAGTCTCTTCAATAAATGGTGTTGGGAAGCTGGATAACCACAAACAAAAGAATGAAAGTGGCCCCTATCCTACACCATATACAGAAATTGACTTGAAATTGATTAAAGACTTACATGTAAGACTTGAAACTGTAAAACTTCTGGAAGAAAACACAGGAGAAAGCTCCTTGATGCTGGTCTTGACAATGATTTTTTGGATATAACACCAAAAGCCCAGGTAACAAAAGCAAAAAATAAACAAGTGGAACCATATCAAATTAAAAAGCTTCTGCACAGCAAAGGAAACAAACAACAAAATGAAAAGACAACCTACAGACTCAGAAAATATTTGCAAACCATATACCTGATAAGGGGTTAATGTCGAACATATGTAAGGAACTCATACAACTCAAGAGCAAAAAAATAAATAACCTGACCAAAAAAATGGGCAAAGGATCTGAATAGACATTTTCCCAAAGAAGACATACAAATGGCCCCCAGGTGCATGAAAAGGTGCTTAGCATCATTAATCATCAGAGAAATGCATGTCAAAAACACAATGAGATATGGCCTCACACCTGTTAGAATGGCTGTTATCAAAAAGACAAGAGATAACAAGTGTTGGTGAGGATGTGAAGAAAAGGGAACCCTAGTATGCTGTGGGGGTGCAAATTAGTACAGCCACATGGAAAGCAATATAGAACTTTCACGAAACTTAAAAATAGACCTACCATATGACTGAGAAAATCCCACTTCTGGGTCTATATCCAAAGGAAATGGAATCAGAATCTCAAGGGTGATATCTGTGCGGCCATGTTCATTGCAACTATATATATATATATATATATATATATATATATATACACACACACACACACACACACACAATGGAATATTATTCACCCTTAAAAAGGAAGGAAGTCCTGCCAATTTGGCACAACATGGATGAACCTGAATGCTAAGTGAAATAAGTGAGACAGAAGGACAAATACTGCATGATCTCACTTATATGAGGCTGAAGGGAGCTCTGGGGTCAGGGGTGGAAGGAGAGGAGGGTGTGGGAGATGAGGAGCTGACCGCCAGAGCTGGACACTGGGGCAATGTGGTCAGGGAGGGGTTTGGATTTAATTCTACATTTCTCATTTAAAACATAACCAACTACTTGCCAAAAAACACATATTTTTCTTTCCTTGTGTGTCTGTGAAAGAGGAAAAAAATAAAGAACAAAGAGGAAGGGTGAAGGAAACTTGGAAGTTGCAGAGAAACTTCCAAACCACTTGGACACATCAGGATGGAAGAGATGAAGGCACCCAAGCCACAGGACAGCTGCCTGAACTCACAGCACTGCCCCCAGGGAGCTGCAGCCCCAGGATGTGGTGCTGGAGGACAGCATGCACCTCAGCGATACCTGGAGGCCACGCACAGCCCTGACAAATGCCCATCTGGGCAGAGCTGCAGAGGAGCCACAGAGGCACCTGGTTCTCTGCAGCATCGGCTCCGCCATCAGATTCCAGCCAGGCGACCTGGAGCCTGGAGAGGCCAAGAGCTGCCAGGCCCACGGCACTCTGCACCATAAGTACAACAGAGTGGGCTGTGTGCACCAAGATGTTCAAGTAGGTCACTGACACGGCAAACATTGGCTAACAGAAATTGGTTCAGACGTGGGGCACTCCAGAAGCAAAATGCTAAAATATATGGCAAGACTTTCAAGGTTGGGCAGGAGGCACCAAAAAAGCTGATACAAGAGGCCAGAAAAATGGCAACTAGGCTTGCACGGTAGCAAAACATGAAGTAGGGGTGTCCCTTGGGATACCAAGGAAGTCAGAAAATATACCTAACCAACTTGGATCTTTGGAACATAGAGGCTTGAGCTGAGGCTGGAACAGGGGAAGCTAAGAGGTGTGTGGCAGATGCCAGACCATGGAGCTGCGGGGCGTGGTCCGACCCCATGGGGCCTCCCTGCAGGGCCTGCTCCGCCTGCTTCCTTTCTCTGCAGGGTGGAGGTGGGCTGTGGTGAGTGCCCTACCTCACTGTGGTCTGTGGGGTGCATGAGGGCAGAGAATGCCCACTCGGAGGCTGTGGCCACTGGTCCTCATCCCATCACCGGCTCCTGCATTGGGGGCAGGAGCCCTTAACGGGATGAAAGCTTTTGGGGAGGAGATTGTGTACCTGGTGTGAGGAGTAAACCTGTGGCTGCTGAGCGGTCCAGGAGAGCCGGGTTCCTGTGTTCCCAATCATCTTCTGCTGGCCTTTCCTCAGCAGGCTGATGGGGTGGGCTCCAGGCCACGCGGGAGCCTCACAGGGCTGCGTCTGTCCCTGCCGCCAAGGCGTGCTTTCCTCTGCTCTTACATGGATGTGATGAGTTCCTGGCCCCTTGTTCTTGTTGATATTTTGTCATTGTTTTGTGTTATCTGATGTGTTCCCTTTGCAAGGCCTCTCATACACCGTGTGACCCAAGGAGAAGGTATACACTCCAAATTCAAATATCTTCTTTTCAGGTATTGCCCACAAATACTGAGCTGATTTTCTAGCCTGGCTTATGTTATGCAGAACAATAGATCCCAGAGCTCGAAGGCACCACAGGAATTCAGTGGAGCAGTCCTCGAGCATCCGAAACCTCCTGGCTGTGATTTCAGTTCCGAAGTGATGACGCCCAGCTGTGGGCTGTGGTCCTGCGGGTGCCGGTCAGCCACGCACGGACTGTGTTTCTTCCCCCACGTGATCCTGCCTGGCCTGCAAGGAGAGCTGAATTTTCAGTACTCAGTTCCTAAGATACAAATTCGTATGGTATATGGAAAAGCTTTCTGCTCAGAAGCTATAGAAGCTTAGCTCCACAATAAAACAGCCTGTGAGCTGCCAACTCCACCAGCTTCGGAGAGTCACAGCGGCCAGCCACACTTCCCCACCTTAGAGAATCGAGATGTTCCAAAAGCTGCCTTTGCGTGACTGTATCCCTAAATACACAAAATTGAACAGGCGCCGTCCCTACCCCTGGTTCAGACAAGAGACAGCTCCGGAAGCTGGCGGTCCCCACCCAGGACGCCCGTCCGTGCCCCACACATGCTGCCGCGTTCGTCTCCCACAACAAGCCAGGAGATGTTACTCTGTTTTGTGGGTGAGGGGAGTAAAATGTGGAGAAACCACAGCCTAGAGTCTGAAAGCCTGCATTCTGGCTGCCACACGCTGGCTGCAGGGAGCGACTGGAAAGCAGGGCCCTCCGTGGTGCAGCGCGTGAGCCGTGCGCAGGGCAGTGTGCCCCCCGAACGCTGAGCCCGAGGTGTGCCAATGACACGGCCTTCGGGGGTTCTTAGAAACGGGATCTCAGAGTTGGCGGATGTCTGGAGACCGCCCTCGACGTCCATGAGGGTGGCGGTCCCACCCCCAGCCCAGTCTGCTCGCGTCCTCGATCTGGGTGCTGCAAAGCTGGGCCTTCCCAGGGCCACCCCACGAACCCGCCCGCGCCGCCGGCTCCCTCCACCGCGTCACGCTCCAGCCTACGCCCCAAGCGGGGAAAGGTGACCTGAGAGTGACGCGAAACCGAGGATCTCAGCCTGTCCCTTCCCGGCTCTGCTGGTGTCCACGTAGCGTGCTGTGCGCCCGCGCGGAGACACCGTCCAGCCGCTGCCACCCAGGCCCTGGGCCCCACGGGTCTGCAAGACACCCTGCTCTTCCTTCCTGTGGGTCTCTCTGCACGTCATTGATCCTTCCATTTACCAAAGTAGCCCACGGAAGAACATCAGTCCATCGTCTCCTGTTTTCAACATGGAAAAGCAGCCTACGGCATCGAAAGACCTGTGCACACTAGACAGCAGAAGCTGCGGGCCCTGGGGTGGGAGCATCCCCTGCGCCTCCGCCCCCTCTCAGCCCCCTGCTGGGCGCCCTGCAGTGGCTGTCCCCGTGGTGTGCTGCATTGTCCCCAGGGCACTCTTGCCTGCCACCCAGCTCCTGAGAGCACGTGCTCTGGAAACCACCTCTCCAACCAGAGTGTGAGCAACAGGCCCAGGCCCTGACTTCCAAGCTGGGCTGCAGGGGAGCCTGCGGGGGCGCCAGCGAGGCACCCGAACCATCTGGCACACACCCACACACAGACACACACAGTCACACGCCCTCACCTCACATACACGGTCTCACACTCACCCTCCCTCACATGCCCACACACTAACACAGTCTCACACTCACACACTAACTGGTACACACAGACACAACCATGCAGTCACACCCTGTGACACCCAGACACATTGTCTGACACACACCCTCACATGCCCACACACTAACAGTCTCACACGCTGACTTACACACTAACTTGCACACACAGACACAACAGAGAGTCACACTCTCACATGCAGTCACACACAGACACATGGTCTCACACACACACCCTCGCTGTGACTCACACACAGCCTCACATGCACTTAAACAGTAATACACACACTCATGTACTAAAACACACACAGTCACACACTCACGTGCACCCCAACGTCCTTCCACTTGATCCCGCGCTCTCACGGCAGCCCGATCTTTTGATGACAGACAAGGCTATGAGGGATCATCAGACTGTGGGGGTGGAAGCCCCTCCATCCCTTGAGCCCCAGATTTCTTCCTGTATATAAAAGAAAATCACCACACCTCACAATGTGGCTGTGACAGAAACTGTGTGCCGGCCTCACCTCGCACTGCCCCTGCGAGCTGGACCATGGTGTCAGGGCGTCCAGGAGGCAGGCAGGCTTGGGAGGCTCCTCTCACACTGCCTGCAGCTCAGCTCAGCTCAGTTCAGCTCAGTTTAGCCCGCCAGTCCTCGGCAACCCCACTTCCCCTCCTCAGAAGGAGGCTGATTCCATGGAAGGGGCTGCGATTCCACAGAAAGGGCTGGGGGGTGTCTTGAACCTAGGTTCAACCCTGCCTTCACCGCCTCCCAAGCCCCCGTCTCCCCAAGCCCACATCTCCCCAAGCTCACGTCTCCATTGGCAAAACAGGAGCACAACACCTCCTTCAGAGACCTTCTGTATGAGTTTCCCAGGCTGCTGTCACCAAACCCACCCTCCTCCGGTCCTGCAGGTAAGACATCCAGCAGGTGTGCTACATCCTACATCGAGGCCTCACAGGAACACATTCCTTCTGCAGGCTCTAGGGGAGAATCCATCCCTCATCTTCCCCTAACACTCAAATCCCATGAACAGGACCCCTCTTTTCCAGCTTCGAAGCCATCAACGGTGAATCAAGCCCTCGCATCACACTTCTGTGACCCTTTATTCCATAGTCACATCTCCGTCTGACAACAGCTGGGAGGGCTCTCCATTTGTAAAGACGCACTGAGCTCACCCAGATAGTCTCTACATCACAAGGTCATTGGTATAATCACTCTGCAAAGCCCCTTTTGCCATGTGAGGTCCCATATGCAAATGGTCTGGGGGTTAGGATGTGGACATCTTGGGGGAAGTGGTCATTAATCAGCCTACTGCACCTTTTCAGAATCAACATAGATGATGAAAACACAGAGCCAGACCCATCGTAGGAGCATGACAGACATCTGTTCACCTTGCACAGCCTTCTGAGCATTGGCTACAGATAATTCCCATCTCCTTGAGAAGTGCCACACCCTGGTGAGAAATGTGGACTCCAAAGGCAGCCAATGGCCAACTGGGGAACTTTGGGCAAGTGGTCTGATTTCTCTGTGCTTGATGTCCTCAACTATAAAATGGAGGTGGTGATAAAGTCTGCCTCATGGGTTTGTGGGGTTGTCCATTAACACAGAGAATTCCCAGAACAGGGCTGGCCCCTCCGCACACGTTAGCTCCTGTGGTTATGACCATCATCATTTTCTCTGAAGTGGGAGCCCTCAAGACTCACTGTGGCCCTCCTCCCTGCACTGGCTTCCTTTTGTCCCACCACCCCCCACCTCTCATTGGATCTGGCTTCAAACAACAGCATGCTCCAGAACTCACTGCATGTGCAGGAACAGCCAAGGGCATGTGAAAGAGAGCCATCCAGGAGACAAGGTTGGAAAGGGTCCACCTACTTCAAGCAGTCTGCAAAATACTTGCCATTTTTCTAAGGAATGATGTGGCTACTCACTTTGAGAAGAAATGCTGGATTGTGAGCTTGCCAGAAAAAAATGTGAGTAGCATGGCCCAGTGGCCAGAAGAGCTATGTCCCATCCCAACTCCTTCAACTGCAAAAGTATCTCTGCAATTCAGTTTATGTGTTAAGCAGAGGGAGTGTATTACATAATCCACCAGTTTTCCTGCAGTTCTGAAGGAGTCCTTTCCAAGAAAGAAAAGGAGAGTTATCTCTGGAACAAGGTAATGGAGCAAGTTTGCCAGTGCTACAGGATGCAATATGTTCCATGAATCAGCAGTAAGAAAAGGCTTGCAGACAAAAAGAAATGAATGAGGGGGCAGAGCCATTGGCTACAGATTGAAATTGCAGCCCTACAGAGCATCATAAGAACAGAAATTAGGAAAACCTAACTTGGAGGTTTGCAGTGTTATGGTACGTGCATTGGGTTTTGAAATGCAGCTCTTCTCTCTCCAAATATGCTTCCCATTTCTGTAAATTAAAATGGAGACTCCCTGGAAGATGGAAGGTGTTCTCTATTCATCTCTCTTGAATTTAATTTCACAGTTAATTTTTAAACCAAACACTACACGAACTCCTAAATTAAATATGAAAGGACCCAGAGCAATGAAACACGATGTTACACAAAGGCTGCATCATTTTGCTACAATTACATAAAGTGGGTGAAGGGAAAGAAAGGGCCCGCTTGTTTCCAGCAGAAAGGAGCCGTGGTGGCAATCCTTCTTAAAACATAATACCAGGGGTTGGATGAAAGACCAACATGGAGAAAATGCACTGTCTCATTTATGTTGTGAAATATTGTTCATTAAGACTGTGTCAGAACTATTTTAATATAATTTTATACAGTATAAGGGCATAGAAGCCTTAGCTCTGATAATGGAATTTTTAGAATGCTGCAGTGGGAAATCTCCCAGAGCCCTATTATAGATGCAAAGTGCAAGAGTTAGGAGGATTGTTCCAACTATGTTCTTTGGGACTTTCAACAAGAACTACTTTACAAGGATGGGCCGGGCATGGTGGCTCACACCTGTAATCCCAGCACTTTGGGAGGCCAAGGCAGGCAGATCACGAGGCCAGGAGTTCGAGACCAGCCTGGCCAACATGGTGAAACCCCATCTCTACTAAAGATACAAAAAATTAGCCGAGGGTGGTGGCTCGCACCTGTAATCCCAGATACTTGGGAAGCTGAGGCAGGAGAATTGCTTGAACCCGGGAGGTGGAGGTTGCAGTGAGCCGAGATCGCACTATTGCACTCCAGCCTGGGCGAGACTCCGTCTCAAAAAAAAAAAAAGAACTACTGTACAAGGATGAAAGATACAACCCCAAATCCTCAGGCAAGAAAGTGCCAATCAGGATGATTATCTGTAGGACCAGAAGTATAAATAACCCAAGGTATTTCCTGAAATAATTTCATCCCATCAAGCTATTAAAAGACCTAAGGGAACCCTGGCTGATCCTTTGTTCCCATTCAGTCACCCATGGGTCACTGGGCACAAAGTCAGGGGTGGAAAGTGCCCCCCACGCAGGAGCCAAGTTAGACCAGACCCAGAGGACCTTAGCACCTGTCTCAAATATCTGAAGATGCTCTGGAAACATTTGTTTAATATTTATTGAGCACTTGCTGTATGCCAGGCAGTGTCCAAGGCACTGGGAATCAACACTGAACAAAAGCAACCAACAACAGACATAATAAGTGAGATGGAGCACCCACGACAAAGCATGTAAAAAGTAGAGTAGTTTCCTCTTCAAAGACTTTCCTCCCCATCTCATTAGAAATAAATAGTAGCTTCTCTTAGAAGCAAAATTTATTCAAAGACCTGTGCAAACATTCTTAAATATCTGCTAGCCGTAATAAAGAAATCAATGTACTTTATGTTCTTAGCTCCCACAATTTAGCCTAAATATTTGTCCTGGCATGCTTATACTAGTCCAAGCAAGCATTAGCTCATAGCCTGTTCCTCTTCCTTATTTAAAGGTGTTTGTTTTTACCTTTCTCAGCATTCTACGAGTTACTTCCTCCTTCCTTTGTTCTCCTCTGCCTTTGCCTCTTTTAAAAAGTTCTAGGTTGCTAGCCAATCAAAACAAATACAAAATGTGAGGTCCTGTTCTAGCCAATGGAAACCAGACACAGCAGTAAGGTGGACGCGTCAGGTTATAAATGACCCCGTCTCCTTTGTTCGGTGTACTCTCGTGGCAAAACTACTGGCGAGTGTACCCTTTCTGCAGAAAGTATAAAAATGGCCTTGCTGAGGAAATTAAATTTATGTTCAAGTGCTATCTCTTTTCGGCACCAAAAAACAAACATTTCAAACAGAGCAGATGAGAAGGGATCAGGGAGGAGGCCATAGCCTGAGGCAACAGTGTCAGCATCTGGGGAGCAGCTGGCAGCAGCAGATTGGGAGGACAGGCAGGGGCATCTGCAAGCCACCCCAAGACTCCCCTGAGTGGAGCAGGATGCAGACAGCAGTGGCACAGCCTAAGCATGCCTGCCTGCAGAATCTAGAGACCTCCAGTTCTGGGGAAGCAGGCTTGCCTGAAACAAGACAACTTCTGAGTCATTGCCCAAGGCAAATTCTACCCCTAGAGTAGATCCCAGGAATAATGCAATGTTGGCTCCACTGCTGGAGAGCCCACAGGGCTGGCGATTGCATCCAGCCCTCCCCTCATAATGTGGACCTTCCCCTAGGGAGTTCTGGACACACAGAAGTCACAGAAACATAAGGTAGAACATACTATTCCTTTAGCACCCCTGCAGCCTTCTCTACCTTCCACATCAAGTTACAGACACAACAAAAAGACAGTGTTGGGTTTTCACAAGTTGTTGCTTAGACTACCTATAAAAAATTTATATTTGCAAGTTACACTAGTATTATAGGAAAGGAAAAATCATATTACTTTAAGCCCACAGAATATTCATCAAGATAGACCATAAACCTGGGTCATTTAAAAAAAAGTCAACAATGCCCGGGCACAGTGGCTCACATCTGTAATCCCAGCACTTTGGGAGACCGAGGCAGGCAGATCACTTGAAGCCAGGAGTTCATGACCAGCCTGGCCAACATGGCAAAAGCCCGTCTCTACTAAAAACACAAAAAGTAGCCAGGCATGATGGTGTGCACCTGTGGTCTCAGCTACTTGGGAGGCTGAGGCAGGGGAATCATTTGAAACCACAAGGCGGAGGTTGCAGTGAGCTGAGATTGCGACATCGCACTCCAGCCTGGGCAACAGAGCGAGATTCTGTCACACACACACACACACACACACACACACACAAAGTCAACAAATTTAAAGGATTAAATATAGTGTAAGTTCTCTATAAGTGAATCAAACTGTAATTTAGTAATAGAAAGACAACAGGAAAATCTATAATATCTAGAATTTAAACAACACACATCTAAATAATCTATGGGTCAAAGTAGAAGTCTCAGGGAAACTTAAGAATTAGAGAGAACTAACTGAAACTGAAAACACAACAGATCAAAATCTGTAAGATGCAGCTACAGCAGTGCTGACAGGGAAAATTATAGTAATAAATGCTCACATTAGAAAGGAAGGATTTATTCCAGATATGCAAGTCTAGTCCAATATTCTAAAATAAATCAATGTAATCCACCATATCAAGCAGCTAATGAAAAAAACCATATGAGCACATCAATTGACACAGAAAAGATGCTGACAAAACTCAACACCCAATTATGGTTTAAAAAAAAAAAGAGAGAGAGAGAAAGAAAAGAAAAACACAACAAAAAACCCCTCTTAGTACATTAGGAAAAGAATTTCCTCAGTCTCATAAAGAGGACCTACAAAAAACTAATAATATCATACTTCATGGTGAAGACTGACTGCTTTCCCTTTAGGATTGAGAACAATGCCAGTCTTACCATTCCCATTCTAGCCACTGCAGTAAGGCAAGAAAAGGAAATTAAAGACATACAGATTGGAAAAAGAAGAAATAAAACTGTCCTCATTGCAAATGACATGATTGTCTACATAGGAAATCTCAATAATTTTATTTTTTAAAAACTCTGAGAATAGGTAAATTCAATAAAACAACAAGGTACAAGATTAATACACAGAAAAATGCATTTATATGTACTGACAATAAATAGGTAGAAATCAAAATAAAAACACAGTACCATTTACAATTGCTCCAAAGAAAAGGAAACACTTAGGTATAAATTTAAGAAAAGATGTACAAGATCAGTATCATGAAAATTATTTAAAAAATCAAAGAAGACCAAAATAAATACTATGTTTAGGGACTAGAAGGCCATTCTAAAATGTGTATGTCAAAGCACCACATGAAAAAGCAACTGAAGTCCTAGAAAATAGAAATGTAACTTTATTCCAATAAAGCTGGAGGAAGAAGAGGGGAAAATGTATATGGAAAACAAACGGCCACAGAATAGCCAGAACAATTTTGGGAAAAAAAAATAAGTGTGAGGAATCACTCTTCCCAGTGTCCAAACTTATACCTGCAGTAATCAAGATAGTGTGGTACTGGTGGAGGAACAGACACATTACCAATGGGACAGAATAGAGAACCCAGAGATATACCCCACAAATATGTCCAATTAATTTTTAACCAAGGAGCAAATGCAAGTCAACTGAGGAGGGATAGTCTTGTCGATAAATGATGCTGGCCCAATTGGACAGCCGTAGGTTTAAAAATGAACCTTCACTTAAAACTCTCACACAAATTCAAGAAATAACTCAAGGCCTGGCACAGTCACTCACACCGGTAATCTCAGCACTTTAAGAAGCCAAAGCAGGAGAATCTCTTGAGGCCAGGAATTCAAGACCAGCCTGGGCAACATAGCAAGACCCTGATTCTACAAAAAGAATTTTAAAACTTGGCCAAGTATGGTATTGCATGCCTGTAGTCCCAGCTACTCGGGAGACCAAGGCAGGAGGATCACTTGAGCCCAGGAGTTGAGGCTGCAGTGAGCTGTGATCATGCTACTGCACTCCAGCCAGGGTGACAGACTGAAACCTTGTCTCAAAGAAAAAAATAATAATAATAAAACTAACTCAAAATAGATCCTGGTCTTAAAACTGAAAAAAAAAAAATAAGAAAACTAATCTTTGGACTCTGGAATTATTGCAACTAAGCAATAAGAGCAGCTAATTAATCCCATGAGGAACCCAGCAGCTGAATCGGGGTATAGAATATTCTACAGAACAACAGAATAGGATTTGTCAACTAGATGGTGGTGCAGTAAAGACTTCACCTAGCCTGAGGACGTCACCTTTAGAAGGGCCCTTGGCTGACTTCTGGGTACTAAGCTTCCAGACTATTCCCTCATCACCAAAGAGAAGGCTGTCTTGTGGGCCTGGGGCAGTGTGTTCTGCTGTATTACCTGCATGCCCAGACTGTATAAAATGTGATTTATAAATGGTGTACACCTGCTTGCCTTCTGGGAGTCGGGATCTTGGTAAGCTGAGGGTGACCATCCAACCGGCCCCCACAAAAACTCAGTCTCCAACAGGCTGCCCGGGGCAGAAACACTGCACATGGCTGTCTCTGGCTGTTGGAGGAAGGGGCATGCTCTGTGTGGGCCCTCCCAGGAGAGGAGACCTTTCAGAAGCCCACTCCTGGGTTGCTCCAGGCTCAGCAGGTTTCCACTGCCGGGCATGGCAATAAACCCCAGCCCAGAGGACAGCTGCCCCTAAGCCCGCGAGTTCCTGTGTCAAATCACAGGGTAGTCACGGGAACCATGAAACAACAGTAATACTGATTTAAAAGAAAATGGATAGAAAATGGAGGGAACAAAACTGTTCTAGAACTGAAGAGACGTAAGAGATAACAATTAATCCTGTGAGTGGCCCTTGTTAGACAGGTAAGGGCTCAACTTACTGTTGAGCCCACCTCAGCAGGTGGACTCAACAACCACAAGCAAAGTTCTGGAACTTTCCTGGCCACTCCTCCAGCCTGCCATCTCCTCAACATCCCCAGGTATTTCTCAGACCTATCCCAAGCTCACTAGGACGCGCCTCTAACGGTCACGTCATGCACCGACCTTCCAGGCTCCGACCTTCCAGGCTCCTGTCTGTGTTGTGGGTAAGTTTGATTTCATAGTTAAATCAACAATGGACCTGCCCAGCCCAGAAAGGGTCTGCACGTTGCTTTGTGCTGTTGAAGGCATAGTCACACTTAGAACTTCCCAGAAACATCACATTGACCGGACTTAAGATCACATGTGGAAATGTCCATGAGCCAAGTTGATAGACAGAACAGATAATCAGATAATCCCTCCAGGCACACAGCCCCAGGCCATCTGTGTCCCCTCACACACACAATCCCAGGGTGCGGGTGGGCGCAAATGAGTGCACCCATCACACAGGTGCAGACTGTGAGTCTCAGAGGAGACTGTGACTCTTGTTCCCTCAAGGTCACACTTGGAGTGAACAACGGAGAGAGAGTAGAAAATCGTATGCACATTCTGTTTTCTCAGCTACATTTCTGCTCCTAAAATCCATCTTTCTCACATCAGTTGCCAAGATTCAGCAAATATTCCCGTATGGTTCCCTTTCTACCTAGAGAGAGGGACACACTAATCTTTAGGAATGATGACGCTAGTCCAGTTTGATTAAGGAGTCAGGACTGAGCCCATCCAGAGTGTCTTGCGGGTCTCAAGCCTCCCTGACTGTGGGCCCAGACAGATTGGGGGAGCAGGTGTGAAAGTTACCTCAAATATGATCAGCGCGTAGACGCCCGCGAGGATGGCCGTCGCGATGGTCACCTGGGCTTCTACACTTCCGCGGAGGTACTGATGAGCCATCAAAAGAGGGACAACCTGGGTCTGCTGGAGGGAGGCCCGGATGCTGATGGACACTGTCTCTCTGCAGAAGGAAACAATGACCTTACTGTTCACAAGGTCAACTGTTAGGGGACCTCCCCTCTGTATCAGCCATGGCATTAACCAGAGTCCAAATGGAACAATTCAGCCCAACGCCCAATCTCACAGCTGGAAGAGCAGTGAGCACAGGCCAGCGGCGTGAGACATAGGACGCAGCCTCCCTGCAGCCAAGCCCGACTGGTCCAAGCAGGCCCCTCGGCCTCCGTGTGACGCCACCCAACAATGAACAGTGAGTAGGCGCATGCACAGAAGACGCCAGCCATTGAACTGGCTCTTCCTCCTCCCCAACATACCCGACCAGTTTACCTGCTAACTAAGAGCAAAGCCAGCTATTTGAACTCCAGTCCCTGAGAGTGGGGAGACGCACTACAGACGAGAAGCCTGCAAGTGACCACAGGTCTGTGGCGGACACTGAAGCGTTTTTTCAAGTTCAGTCAATACGTTTTATGGGCTGAATTGTGTCCCCTTCCTCCAAAAACAATCCCTATGTTGAAGTCCTAACCCCGAGTACCTCCAAATGGGACTGTAGGTAGAGGTGGGGTCTTTAACAAGGTGAGGGATGCTAAATGAGGTTATGGGGATGACGCCTAATCCAGTAGGATGGGCGTCCATACACGGAGAGACCAGAAGACAGGCATAGAGGGATGGCCACCTGTAAGCCAGAGGAGAGGTCTTGGGAGAAACGGACCCTGTCGACACCTTGACCTCAGACTTCCAGCCTCTAGAATTACAAGGTAAATGTCTGATATTTAAGCCACCCAGTGTGTAGTACTATGATACGGCAGCCTTAGCTGTCTAACACACCAACCAAGAGTACCGATTGAATATGAAGCAGCATTAGGTAAGGAAGAAGAATCCTAAATTTCCTAGAATTCGCCACTGTACAGCTTCACATTAATGAAACTAGAACATCAACCAAAAAATACCATTTGTTTCAAACTGACTTCTTCAGTCAACCCTCTTATGTCCTGACACCCACAGCTACAATGCCCTCCCACAGCCTTTGAGCTCACTGTCTACCCAGCATGAGCGCCATGTCCAAGCCACATGCTGACCTGGTGCTGTGTGGGCCGAAACTCAGTGTTCTGTAGGTCAGACTCCTTTAAATGCACGTGTCCCAGAAAGCCTGCCCCAACACCTCACTCACTGAGAACTCACCTGGTCAGTACCTCAAAGGTCCTGCTCATCACTGAGTGCTCACTTCTCCTCGGATTTAAATACACTGTCCAGTTGTGAGTGACCTGTATAAGCCAAAGCATAAGTTATGGTGAGGCTTTTCACCTGAGACACCATCTGGGATCTGGCACTGCTCAGTCTAGGTATTTGTTTCAAAAAAGAAAAGGAGAAAGAAAGAAACAGGAGAGCATCTTCATTTGAGCTCTCACATCTCTGATGTTAGGAGCTAGTGCAGGTGGTTGGAGCTGGGAATTTCCACAATCTGGAGAGCTTTGTTTAAGAAAAAGGATTCAAAAGAAAAAATGCAGAATTAGTATACGAAAGTACAAAAGGCATAGAAGTAAACAGTGATTTAATACGAGAAAAACAAATCACACCCAGACATGCTGGCTCACTCCTGTAATCCCAACACTTTGGGAGGCCAAGGTGGGAGGATCACTTGAGGCCAAGAGTTCAAGATCAGCCTGGGCAACAGAGCAAGACCCCCGTCTGCACAAAAAAATTTTAAAAATTAGCCAGGCCTGGTGGCATGTGCCTGTGGTCCCAGGCACTTAGGGGCTGAGGCAGGAGGATCCCGTGAGCCCAGAAGTCCAAAGTTACAGCGAGCTGAGATCATACCACTACACCCCAGCCTGGGCAACAGAGTGAGACCCCCGACTCTAAAAATTTTTTAACATAAATTTTTTTTAATTTAAAAAATGAATCACTACAAGTTACTAGAGACTTGGAGAACTCTTCTGAGCACTCTGAGTCCTGAGAACTGGTTCTGCAACTGCTTGCAACCTGGAGGCAACAAACATACCTCCAGCAAACCTTCCACACCCCTGTGCACAGGAGCCCCTGCAAGGAAGGGCCCCAGAGTATAGCTTCACTCCCTGCCTTGCATGTTCTTGCCCCTGGGGTGCAGGAGAGTGATCAGCTGGGGAGGCAGCCTGGGGAGGGAGGGGGACCCTCAATGGGAAGATGCAAGTCTCGCCCACAAATCACAAAGGACACTGAAAACAGGATCTCTGAAACTGGTCAAAGCAAAGAAGCACACGCATGAGAGAACAGGAGTTCTTTTAGGTACATCAGTGTTTGCAAAGAGCGTGTCTGGGGGGAAAAATCCTTTAATAAAGATCTCTTGGGTTTCCCATGTTTCTGGGGCTGGATTTGCCTGTGGGCATTTTGGGTGCATCAGCATGTTAGGAAGGGCCACCCCAAGAGAGCAGGGAGGTGCCATACAGATCATTTAATCTGGGTTACTAATATGCAAGTGCTGGGGAGGCAGCGAGACCGCAGACTGTGTAAGGTCCTGCCCTTCTCCATGCAAGGCCCAGGTCAGAGGGCAAAGGTCATTGCTCATCACCAAGGAGCCCCTTGCCAGAGGGCTGTGCTTTTCACATGGGGAACCAAGTTGACATCCTAAGACCCTGGCCAGGGCAGCCGGTTCAGAACATTGGTGTTGCATCAGCCATGGTCCAGGACACTGCATGCTAGTTCATAATGAGACCTTTGCTCTGTGGACTGTGCTCTACAAGGCAGGAAAAGGTGAGGGTGCATTCATTCTTCAGATGCTCCATTGTAGGTGACACAGCCTGTGCATGGGCGCGGTTTGCTTCTACTGGTTATAACAGGGAACATCCATGAACCAGGGCTATGACTTCCATGCAGAAGTCACCGTGATAATCCAGTGAAGTCTCCGAGGCCAGGGCTCGGGGGAGTCAGGCTTGCATGGAAGGAGCCCTGCCTCTGGACTCTGGGCTCTGGGCTGCCATGACAACCACCGCTTCCTAGCTGCCTTTGCAGGATGTGAATGAAGGCTTGACAAGGCTCAGAGACAAGGCTGAGCACAGACCTACAAAGATACAGCAGCTCAGAACTTAGGCACCGTCTTAGCAGGTGTCCACAAGCACAGTAACTGTGCTGTGGAAGTGTCTTCTGAACCATGACGTAAGGCCCGAACTTAACTGCACTTTAACAACACCAAAAAAAAAAAAAAAAGTTTTTTCATTTCAAATGTATGTTTCCTGAATGGCCCAACAAAACGGTTTTGAATAAAGAACTTGCAAGCCTGATTTTACTGAAATGGCAAGAGTTTCATAAATAGAGAAATGGTAAAAAGAGAATTTCAAAGACAAAGCAAAAGATAAGAAGAGCCAATGAATTGACTAAGAATGGTGTCCTCACCTGTGGCTCCCCATCAAATCCATTCAAGAGGAAACACAATTTATTATGAGATGAAATGAGATTTCACAATTCCTTTCAAATAAATTGTCAGCATAACCTGCTGTGGCCGCCGCCACCTGGAGCCCAAAGTGTCAGCCTGGGTCAGCTCCACCACGATGTGCTCTTCCCTCCCAGGACGACTCGGCCCGCTGGCCACTAGGGCCCCTGCCAGGTCCACCTGCAGCAGCGTGGAGTCCACGTGGCTGCTGAGGTTCACGGCTCGGAGAGTGTCAAGGAGAACCACAAGGCAGGCAGGAGGAACCCCATGTCCCCGCCGCCCACCAGACGCACACCCTCCTCTGACAGTGCATGAAGAAATGCGTTTCCCCAGGTGCCCCATGCCCTTGGCCATCAACACAATCTTCCTGCCTTTCTCATTACCCACATCTCAGCCCTCATTCAAGACCTAACTCCCCTGAAGCAGATCGTCGTGACCCTCATGTGAGAGATGCCCCCCACACCAGGGAAAGGGTGCATCCTTAGCTCCAAAGATGGAGGGAGGCCAAGAGGGACCTGAATGGACAAGCCTCGCCAGGGCCCCTCCCGGCTCGTTTCCTGCGCTTGCTCATGTGCTCTCGTCCTATCACACCTTTCACGACTCTACTCTTCATCAAACCTAGCATCAAAACACCAAGCTCAGCTGTTTCTTGTCAGGCAACGCTTATATGAAATACATGAGTATGCCTTTTTCTTGTTAACCTGTCCTTCATATCTAATCTGCAGGGCCCTGGTTGGAGAAGCTAGCAGGGCGGGGAAACTGTTTTCTCCTCCCCTCTGAATCACAGTCTCCTCCACGTCCTCTGAGAGCCCAGGATGCAGCACTGGGTGTGATACAAAAATATATCACATGGGAAAAAGGAGAGAATGAAAGGGATGGGGAAAGAGGGAGGGAGAAAATAGGGAGAATGGGGAGAAGGGAGAGAGAGAGAAAGGGAGAGGAGACAGGAAAGGAGGCAGCAAAGAAGAGTAGGAAGGGAGGGAGAAAGAGAAGGGAGAGCGGGAGACAAGGAGGGCGCCCTTAACTGACCTGCTTGTAGAAGTTTGCTGGGAGCCTCTGACAGGCCTCCCTCAGACAACAATGCAGGGACAAAGAACTTCAGGTGCTACAATTACAGACTTCTGAAATAGACCCTGCATCTACTGAACCGACACTGCCTGGCTGCTGCGGGAGACACTGAGGTTCCGAAAGAAAGGTGGCTTTGCTATTCACCGGCTAAAGGAGAGTGGTGCTTTCTCCAGAAGCTCCTCCCCTCACAGCAGACACCCCCGGTGTCCTTCACCCAGGCTCCTCCACAGGGCAAGCCAGAGGGCCGGGAGGAGGCCTCGGAGCTCCTTGCTCAGAGGACAGCCCTGAGGACATTGCTGTGGGCCTTTCCAACCAGCCCAAGGCCCCTCCTACCTCACACCTACACTGCATGCCCTTTCTCTGGGAATCACCTTGTGGGAGGCGGGGTCCAGCTGGCTTCCCCTCCTCCCCAGGCAGGCCTCAGGCCTGCAGCTTTCACAAAGCTCAGGGTCTTTCAAGAGGGTCCGTGAGTTGCCGGAAACTGTGGTTAATCCCTGGGAACACTGCCCTTTTCCAAGGAGCCCGCTGGAGGCTCAAATCACCCTCGTCGTGGCCGGTGACTCATCGCGCTGGAGGATGCAGCACCCTTCTTCCCCGCTGCGGCCTTCATCTCTCCCAGGCTCTCTCTCCCTCTTCATCCAAATTCTAAGGCCACACAGGGAGCAGGCGAGACAGCTCCCCGCCCCCACCCATCCCCACCCCCTGCCAAGAAAGGCAGGCCAGCCTGCCCCCTGCTGGGAGGGACTCAGGCTGTGGGGTCCTGCGTGGGGCCTGGTGCACTCAGGCTGCTCGAGAAGGAGCTCAGCAAAATGCCTTAGAATAAAGGGGGCACGCTGGGGCCTGGGTGGGATGAACAGAGGGCGGAGGCTATCATCTCATCTTAGTGCCCTAAGCTGCTGTGCTCGCCTGGGATCTCTACTGACTGATCAGGTTTGGTGCCAGTGTTCCCCGAAATCTCCCCCTCCTGCCTGAGTCCCACTGAGGACGGTTTCTGGACAGGATCCAGCCTCCCCCTTCAGGTTCCTGGGTCAGTCTGGCAGCCGGTTGCTCTATCTCCCCTTCCCACTGTGGGGAAGTCCTGCCCAGGAGGGTGGCGTGTCCTGGGAACTTCATGAGGGGGGCCAGGAACACAGGGCAAGTCTTGGCTTTCTTCATCCTGGGGAAGTAATGCAGAGGTCGAGGCACAAGAATGAGAAACAAAGTCTGTCAACATCACACAGCTCTTCGTTTCTCTCACATGGAGATACTTTAACTACAGCTCAGGCACGGTTTTAAAGTGATGAAGAAAATACAAACACGTGCACACGTGCTCAGCTGACATCAGCACCGCCCTGACCCCAGTGGAAGTGGAGTGCTTCTAAAACTGTGGGTGCCTCCGTCCACTGAGCAGAGGGAAGCACAAACCGTGACCAGTGCGCCCCCGGCTCATCAGAAAGCCTCAAGTGCCAGGCCTTTCTGGAAGGCTACTGGTGCCCTGCTGGACAGGTAGCCGGCTAAGGAGAGGGTGTCCTGGGAAGATGTAGTGAGACTGCTGGAAGGACTACAAAAACCAAGACTATGCAACAGATTACAGCAACTGCAAGCAAAGCAGGCCAGTTTCCTAAAATTTCAGTTCACTGAGGCTATCAAGTAGACTAAAGAAAAAAACATCTTGCCATTTAGCTAACTGAATTAATTCCTTTTTAAATAATCATCATCAAAAAATATTTGGCCTGATCAGAGCACTCCATCGGAGGGTCCCACCTCTCCAGGACGCTCCACGGATGCCTGCCGCCCTAGCAGCACCGGTGGCTTCAGGGGCCTTCATGCACAGACACCTTAATGATCATGTCCATTCCAAAAGAGGCTCTGGACCCCGGCTGCAGAGCTGGGAAGCAGCCCTCCCACCCTTTCACCCAGAAAAGGCTGGGCAGACATCAGTCAACCGCCCACTCCTGATCCCAGAATGAGGCTGCAGCAGAAACAACTCGCCTGAAACCTAGAGCGAAACAGGTGACTGTAGGGAGAGGCGGCTTCCCTGGGACAGGTGCCAGCCCCACACTTCGGAATCAGGCAGGATTCAGCCAGAAAATGTAGACATTGCTCAAGGTCAAGTGTGGGCTCGCATGAGCGTGGGAGCCTCTGAGAGCCACAGACGGAGGTGTTCACATCTTCTTGCAGGCTTTTCCTCCAGGAACCCCAGCGGACGCTCCCCAGGGAGACAGGAAGCCTGGGGAAGATCCTGGGAAGGTATCCCCCAGTGATGCCAAGCTTCACCCTCTCCCGCTGCCTCTATCTCCCCTAAGGAGCAAAGGCCTTCATTTGCTTGGGAAGTGCATCTAAGCTGGCAGCCAGAGGGCGCAGTGGGAATTCCTGCAGCTAAGAGAAAGTAGGAGGGGAAAAAGTAGCTCTTACCCCCGTGGGAGGGTGGGCATAGAGCAAGGTCTGGTAGACAGCTGGCAGGGCGCCCGGTAATTCTGAGTGTCTAGTGCACCGCAGGTTGCCACAGCAACCGCAAACCTCAACACAGCCAGATTCTCGTTAGATTTACATGAACCCTCCAACTAATGCCTGCAGAAGTCAAGGCATGCTCATCTCCAAGCTTGAACACCACTGGCCTCTGTATCTACTATCCTACAGGATGTGTATGACTTCTAACTAAAAATTCTGAGGCATGCAAGAAGGCCAGAGCAAGCACAGTAGGAGGTGCCACAGCAGTCATCAGAGCAAGGTGACACAGCCAGGACGGCAGGGACTGGAAGATGGGTCATGCTGAATGCAAAAGAGATGGGGGAGGAAAGGAGTATCCGGGACCTAGGGAAAGCCAGGTCCTGGCTGGAATGTGCCCTGCTGTCCCCCTTCCTCACTCAGAGAGCTCCACCACCAACCCCGCCACTGTCTCCCTGGAGCTCCCCACCCCTCTGTCCTGAGACTCCATCTCTCAACAAACATCCTGGAGAAACAAAATTCGAGTGGGTGAGAATGGTAATGGCCTGTGCCGTGGCCTTCAGCAGCGGTCACAACCGTCTGCGAGTGTCTCCTTGCGTTTCAGATCTCAGCCAGGCGGCTGGCCATCTCAGAGTGGATTTTGGATACAGTAGTTCTCCAGCGGTGACAAGGCCAACAGCTGCCAGAGCTTTCCTTGATCCGGATATAGGCTGAACAAAATCTGTAACAATCAGAAACGTTGAATGACAGAGGTGTGGCATGAGAGCAGTAAGGTATAAATCATGTTGAAAACGGATGTGATGATGGGGCTACTGTGTGTATCCAGTACGAGCCAGCTTACTCTGAATAGCTTTGTCTTAAATATTATAATATTCTGATTCATTACAGTGTTCAGCTACAATGGGCCCTGATTATTGATATCTGCCAAATTTAAGGATTAAATGCCTGGCCATAAAATTAAATCATCAAAGAAGGATAAATGTGGTTTTCTCACAAGGCACAATAAAGGAATATGACCCCTGTGATGCTTAGAGCATGTGTTTGTGGTAGCAGGTGTTTGTGAAATTTGCAAAGCACCTTACACAACATCAAAAAGTAAATTAAACTGATGATAACATGAGATTATAGAAGTTCAAATCATTCCTCAAATTCTATTTTGGATATCTCCACAAATCACCTAAACTCCATCTCACAGAAGAAGGCTGAAGACTGGACACAGAGCTCAGGTCAGCTCTTGGGGACCAGGGGAGACCTGGCCCACCCTCCCCGGTTCCTTTGAAATCCCAGAGCACCTGCCAGGCCCTGCTGAGCAGCGGGGCTTCAGAAACACACATTCATGTGAGTAGGAAGTGGGGAAGCAAATTGGTAGCCAAAAATATCAAATCGTGATGCTTTCAGAGCTCAGTGTAATTGGTTTTCCATTTCTAGCATAGGTTTCCTTTCTCTGGGTCACAGATCTCCTCCCTCATGGGTTGGTTATTAAGAAGTTGACTGTACTCAGCTCAATGCAATCAGCACTGACTTCGTACACCACCCTGCTGTCCTCATGTCGCAGCTGAGAGTGGACCCAGGGCCACAGACATTCCTGCACGCACACAGAGCCACATCACACATGCCACGCGTGCAGGTCACGAAACAGCCAGCAACCGCCACACATCTCACGCACAGGGGACCCTGTCACCAGGGCAGGCTGCATGGGAGAGCACACCCCCCAAGGTGGTGCACATCATGGAACACAGCTCAGACCCACCCTTGCCCACAACCACAGTCACACCCCCATCACAGCAGCACCTACCACCCACTGTGGTCTCCCAACAACTGCCCATGCACACCATCTTAGAGCAACACTCAAAAGTGGCACCCACCCAAAACAACTCCGCAAAGCACAGGCACAACCTATCATGGTCACTGACCACAACCTACACAGCTCACACAGGTGCACACACAGACATAGAGCAGGCACAGGGGACCACACACAACCTACACAGCTCACACTGGTGCACACACACAGACATAGAGCAGGCACAGGGGACCACACACCCATGTGCAGACACGAAGACACACAGCCACAGACAGGAGACCATACACCCACCTGCACACAGACAGACACACAACCAGACAGAAGACCACACACCCACTCATTGGGCAAATGTATTTTGAGTGCCGCTATGTGACCCTGGCTCAGGCTACATCAGGCCACAAAGCACACCAAGGCTGGCAGTGGGACCTGTGACTGTCGCCTCGGAGGGCACAGAGGTGTCTCTGCAGCTCTGGCTCCCTGCTCCTGTGCCTTTCCGCTGATGGGTCCATCTGCTGGGACCCCTCCAATGAAGAATAGCACCACCCACTGCCATGGGCTCACCAGAGCAGCCCTCGCCTCCCCTTGTTCCCACACCCTGTTCCCTACAAGGGCATCTCACGTTGGTTTGGCTCCAGAATGAGTCTGTTGTGAATGTTCATGTATTTGAAAGGATGGAGATGTCTGGGCAAATAAAATCAGAGACACCTCCCCAGAGGAGGCAAACCTCAGAGCTTCAACACTCACCGCTGGGCAGAGGCCCAGGGCACAATCTCAAAGGGGCACTGAGACACTCTGGGCTATCCACGATCTCCAGATGTGTCCCAACACACATGAAGAGTGCTACTGTCCAGGGCTGAACAGGGAAGTGGTAAGCCACTCGAGGGGAAGGGAGCCCCACAGCCAGCTACCCGGCCTTCCATATGGCAACACCATGCTGCCCGGCTTCTGCCGTGTGACTGGGACCACAGCAGAGGAGCACAGCTGCGGCCCTCGACCCCCTTAGCCTGCTGCCCCACAACCCTCAGCATCTCCTCCAAAGACAGTCAGAGAATCAGGTGAAGAGGGCCAGGCACTGAGCCCCACACCTCAGGTTCCCCCTGCTATACAGCCAAAGGCATACAGGGCTTCCACTGACCCAACAGTCGTGCTGGGGCAGCTACGATACTCACAGAACACAGCACCACAAAGACAAACAGGCCCGTGACTTTCAGCCACTGCACACAGCGCCTGCAAGAGAAAAGGTAGGGTCTTACTGGCAAGGGCAGCAGTCCTGTTGCCCAGACTCAGACACTTTTCTGCAGCCTTGAGTAACTTCCATCTCAAAGCATGTGTTTTGAATTCTTTCCATAACGTGATATGAGGGAGAACACCCTCATATCAGTGACCAGTAAACCTACAGCCCCATTCAAAGAGGCATGGTGGAGGTTCCAGAGGAGAACAAAGTTAACCAAAGTGTTTGCACATAGCCTGTTGTTGGGGAAACTAAAGTTCAAGATTTGAGACTTTTTGATAGCTGTTTAAAGGCTCCCGTTTCCTGGAAAAAAAGTAAACTGAATGCCTTATCTTGTCTCTCTGATTCATATTTATCAATTATTTTCCCCTAAGTTTTCTGAAAGGTAGGAATACAGATTTGATCATCAAATACAAAAACAAATAAGAAAGAAATTGCTATGCCATTACTGGTTGTACCAGCAGTCTCTTAAGAATTCCCTAGGCAATAACTTAATTAACCATCAAGCCACACACTCAGCCCCTACCAAGGACTTCCAAAGCCATTCTGGCCCCCTTACCATTACCCATTTCTTAACCATGACCCCCAGGCCCTATGTGAACCTGGGCCTGGCCTGCACTCTGCTGCCCTTCCGTCCCACCAACATCCTTGCTGCTCCCAGACCGGACCACAGGGCCTTTGCCTGCCAGGATGCTCCCTGACTGCAGTCTTCCTGTCATGCCCATCTCTGCTCACTCAGCAGCCAGACCCCATTGCCCAATGGCACCATCACCACCCAGTCCAGGTTGTGCTCTCCCACCGGCTGCTCCGTGAGGGCAGGCACTAGAGCGTTTTTGCTTTGTCCCCACACATGGAAGGATGCTAGTACATAGCCCATGCTTGATGTATGTGTGTAGAATGAAATAAGAAACTGTATGTTGGAACATCTTTTCAATACTCTCCTCACTTAGTTAAGTTTCATCTGTCTTTGAAAACCTTCTTTCTGATCCTTTGAAAATGGTAAAATCTTGTTTTGCATTCTCTTAGATTTAATGAATTTGATGAATAATCAGTTCACGCTTCCCAATTATGATTCAACAGCTCCTACTTAAATAGGAATCAAAATGACATTTCTTTTTAAAGCATGAAGCATTAATTGAGCTATTCTAAATACAAATTTCTTTCTACGTAACTGACATCTGCAGCAGAGCTGACAACCCAAAATAAAAGGTTTTTTACAAGATTCTTCACTGATCACGCATGGTACTTTTTAGACATGTTATAAAGAATGGCGCTAACGTCTTTTAGTTCAGTGGCAAGCTCAAAGGCAAATATTCCATGAATCATAGAAGATAAAACAAGTACTGAATGCAAAAGTCTCAAATGTACTTGATTCTATTTTTCCATGTTGTGGGACAGCTGAGGACACGGCATCCTCAGGAATGGTTACCCATCCAGCTGGGAAAAGGCATGAACAGTGTCAGCGTTCGCCATCTTGTTGACCCATGGTGCCAGAACCCCACTCACACAATTTCACTCAACTCATAATCTCATAGACGATTCACTGGCCAAATGTTTATTGCACCCATGAGGGGGACTGAGACCCCTTCTTCTCATCAGGAAGAAGCTACAGGCAGTTGAGAGTCACAGTGGGAAGAGACAGCTCCATCTCAAGCAGCGATGTGGGGGATCTAGGGTTGAATCCCTGCCCCTTGGCTTGGCTCAGTGTGGCCTTGGGCAAAAGCCTTACCCTCCTTGAGGTACCCTCCGTGTACCTCCCAGGATTGTTGGAAAGATGTATAGGTTAGCGGATCTCTACGCACCACAGGGAGTCTGAGGCGGGCCTCTTCGCACCCCGGGAGGTGCACTTGGAGCGTGCAGGCGGGTACACTTCCAACCAACCGTGAGCATCTTCAGAAAAAACTGGTCCCCACACACGGAGACACGGTGACGCTAATATTTGATGACTGAGTAGTGTTTTCTCACTTCTCTAGGGCTTTCACACATATTATCTTAGTGTAGGCCCATGAGAGGCCACAGAGCCAGGAGGGCATCGCGCGACAGGGTACAGTCCCGTGGCCAGGCAAGGCCCTGCAATGGGCGCTCAGCGACGTCAGGTCGGATCCAGAATGGAAGCCCACTGGTCCCGGCTCCCAAACCTTGTTCTGTCCTGGAAATGATGCTTTCAAACATGTGCCTCTCAAAAGAACCCTTTCAAATGAACGGGCGCATGGGAAGAAACCTATCAGATAAACAGGCCAGTAAGGTGAGAGCGCTACTGCCCGCGCGCACCCTCGGCCTCCCACGCATGCGCGCCCTAGGCCTACACACGCATGCGTATTCCCACTCCCACGCCCGCCGTCCCCCTACGCATGCGCATCTCCTCCCCACCCACTGCTCCCGTAGGCATGTGCACCATCCGCTTTCTCTATGCAACTCTGCTTCCCCAAGCATGGCTCTGTGCTCCGTGTGCCCCGGACAAATGCTTACACATTAATGGTTTTCCAACGGATTGTAAGTTCTAAAATGTTTCCAGCCTTAACAAGGTTTCTGGAGTCCACAGCACAGGAGGGAACCGCACCCCTCAGGCTGTGCGCTGGGCCAGACCCACTCCTTAGTCAATAACTACAAAGGTGTATCAAATTCCAAAACGCCACGGGGACGCCTGAAGCAAACAGATCCTATTTGCAAACCTAATGGCCATGAAGACCCCAGCCACACAAGCAGGAAGGAGAGGAGTGTACTGTGTCAATCATTTAGGTTTGTTCTCTCCGGCGCTGCATGATTTGCAGGCCGTCTTAAATGTCTCCCTAGGCTCAGGTAAAAATAAATCACCTTGGAGGAAAAGTGCAGCCTGGCCAGATGAGACAAAACTCATCCTCTTCTTCACGCTGCTGGTTTGAAAGATGGAGGGGGCACGCAGGACGCGATGTGCGGCCGCCGCTGCTGCCAGGGTGGGCACCCCAAGTCCGCCTACCTCAGCTTGGAAAGACGGAGTCGGATGTGCGGGCTGTCCAGAAGGTCTCCCTTCTCGGAGGAGGCAGATGCAGACAGACCAGACACCTCCCTGCTTAGCAGGTATCTTGGCTCCCAGTCAGCAGAGCTGTCTTCCCAAGACTCTTCAGCAGTGATGAACTCTGAATGGTAAACAGGTATGCACCGTGACCTGGAAAGCAAGAGAGGTGTGGTTATCTCTCCTGAAATAGTAATGGCTGCAAAGCAAGCTTTCCTCTGAGTTCTGACTGTGTGAAATGGCACCGAATCAACCCTGGCCTTTCAAAGGACCACAGACAGTGGTGCGCTCTCATACTGGTGGGAATGGTTTTTTTTTGTGACCTCACGGAACACTTAGGTCAAAGGAAATTTTCTGGAGTCACTAAAGTCTTTAGAATGAATTGTGGGCCTTCAAGAAACCAGCTTTTTCTGAGTTTGGGACTTTCCAAGAAAGCTGTTTCTGGCTCAGACCAGTTCCCGCTGATTTCAGTGTTTGCTTTTTCACTGCACGCGCTCCAGTAGTCAATACCTAGATCTGCGAGACTTGTCCAGGGTGAGTGGTGTCAGTTTTTCCTCCTCTGTGTGGATCTCTTTCTGCAGTGGAGCTGTAGGGAAGGTGGCCTACCTGGCTTCCCACACAACATCCACAGAAGCATGAGCAGGAAGAGGGAACATTCGTACCTGACTATACAGGCCAAAAATGGGGCCTATATCTAGATGACTCAAGGGGAATCATAAACTTTTCTCAGAATTACTTGAAAACACATCCATTTACTTTTGGGATTTTTGTTGTTGTTGTTTTGTTTTGTTTTTTGAGACAGAGTCTTGCTCTGTCACCCAGGCTAGAGTGCAGTGGCGCAATTTCAGCTCACTGCAACCTCTGCCTCCCAGGTTCAAGCGATTCTCCTGCCTCAGCCTCCCCAGTAGCTGGGCTTACAGGCACGCACCACCACGCCCAACTAATTTTTGTATTTTTAGTAGAGCTGGGGTTTCATCATGTTGGCCAGGCTAGTCTCGAACTCCTGACCTCAAGTGATCTGACTGCCTTGGCCTCCCAAAGGGCTGGGATTATAGTCATGAGCCACTGTACAAAGCATCCATTTACTTTTGGTTGAATCCCTGACCTTCTGATCAGTTCCTTCAGTTTAGATGCACTTGACTCTTAAAAGGTTGTACCAAAAGCCAGAATTTTCATGTATCATATAGAATGCACATGGGATCACAATACTGACGTTAACAGATGTGATCTGTGATACACTAGAATGGAGCTAACTCAATGGGGCATTGTGATTCTCCTAAACACTTATGACTGCTTTAGAAGTGGTTCACAAGGAAAAAATGTTTATTCAGAAGGAGAAGCCCAGAGATGCCAATTAGGCTGTGTATAACCAATGTGTAACAAGATAACACATGACTGTGAAAATAGTTGATAATCCTATCAATTTTGTGACTGGAAAATGCTCAGGTGTGTGAGAAATAATATCACACCAACTGCTGAAAAAAACACAACTGTAACAAAATTGGAACAAAAATAAAAAACCTTTTCTTATAAGAAGACAGAGGAAAGCAAGTTAATGTCATTGCCTTCTAGAGCAGTGCTGTGCAATAGAACGTTCTGTGGTGATAGAAATGTTCGCATCCCTGTCCAATATGGCAGCCACATGTGCTATTTGTCACTTGAAGTGTGGCTAGTGCAACTGAAGAAGTGAATTTTTAATTTTAATTAATTTAAATGTAAATAACTATCTGTGAAGAGTGGCTACTAGTTGTCAGTTCAGATACAAGGCATGCTCTGACCTTTGTACCATACATTCCTGCTCTCAACACCCTTAAAAGAATACTTCTGAAAATATGTAAATCAATGGATATTATCCTAATAAGCCATTTGATCAAATTAAAACTGCAACAAAATAAAGCTGATAAAAGTAAAGCATGAAAAAGACATTCCTACCACCAATACCTTAATTAGCTTCATGCAAAAAGAGAAAAGGAAAACGTTTTGTAAGCAAAGCTGACCCATGTTCTACTCCCTTGAAATGGTTTTTGTGACATGAGACCCAGCTCAGCCTCCCAGGGCGTGTCTCTGCTCCACATGCCAGAAAAAATGCTTACACATTAATGGTTTCCCAATGAATTACAAGTTCTAAAATGTCACAGGCCTTCACAATTACCAAGTAATTCAAGAGAAAGCATTAAGGGAATAGGTGTGTAAAGTTTTTGTCTTAAAAGTTATTGATTAGGAGCAATGGAGGAGAATGAAGTTATCCGCCAGTACAGAAGCTTGAAGCAGCTGGGTCAGTGGAAGTGCCTCAGCTTACACTCCTTACCCATCCAGTCACTGAGGGGCTGGTGGCAGGGACTGTACTAGGTGCCAGGATGTACGACGAAGAGGGGACAGGCTGGCTGACATAACCATAGATAGCACAAGGGCTAGTTTGGAAGTAAGGGCATGAATGTAGTGTTTGAGAGCACAGGAGAAGCACTGACTCTTGGTGGGTGGGGCAGAGACAACTAAGGGTCCTCAAAGGAAGTGACATTTGAATGCCCTTGACAGGAGTAGGACTGACTGCCTGGAGAGCCAAAGAGGGAAGGAGTTTCCTCTAGTCAAGGGCTTCATGTGAACAAATCATCCCTGCACTGAAAAATGATAAATCCAGATGCCTGCATACCATGCAAATCCCGCGAGCAGGAGTATTTGGAGGCTGAGGACAGCAATGCACATGGCATGCAAGCACCCCTAAAGTGCGAAGCCCTGCTCCCTACCCTGGCTGCAGACTGGGCTGGGGAGAGAGGAGGCAGCTCCTCGGAAGCTCAGAGGTGAGTGAAGGAGACACAGCAGCCCGCCTGTCAATGCAGGTACACACCATCAGTGGGCAGGGAAAGGAGAATCCATGATGTGCAAATAGGTGATTCAAAATCAAAGCTGTTGAAACTTTAAATTATTTTGAGTCTTAAAAGAATGTGATTATGGGATGAGTCACATAAGAGGCAGCTGTGGCCTTCTTTTCTCTGATTCTAGATTTGCCTTTTTCCTTACCTACATTGTTTTGTAAAATGTTGTAAAAGACTACCGGGCACGAGAGAAGACCCCTTCCCTCTTCACTGTTGATCTTCATTGACAGATTAACTTCTTCTTTCTTCTCTCTTCTCTCACACAAAGACCTCATGACTATCACATTGTCTAACATGGAATGTCAAATATACTCTTAAATTGGGGTGGGGGGAAGCTGTAACTAATCAAATTGTTGTAACTCATAAACCAGCCATGTATGGAAAATGTAGTCCTTCTACATTTCTTTGTTTTCTGCTTATATGGATAAGAATCAGACCTTAACTTTTCAGCTTTGGAGCACTGATCCCATTCCTTTGGATTCTGTGTTTCCCAAATGGCTATCCTCAGCTTTGTGCTTGAATAAATAATTTTAAACTGGGTTCTGATATTTTTTATTATTTCAGATTGACAGTGACAATGTCACCAAGTTTGTGATGTGCAAGGAGCCAGGAAACATGGAGCAGGCAGCTCAGGCTTCTGGCAGTTTGTCTGCAGAAAGAAAAGAAGATTGAGGCTGCAGACCTGGCCCAAGGCCCTTCATCCAAGAAGGAAGCATCTGTAACTTACCCTCCAGGGCAGCTCTCCTCAGGCAATTCCAGAACCACCCTGATTTGTGCCCAAAAAGGACCTGCAAGTTTGCAGGAAATTGAGTTTTCTTGTGAAACACATATACAGGGTTTCTCAACTTCGTCACTACTGACATTTGTGCTGGATAATTCTTTGTGATGGGGGTGTCCTGTGCATTGCAGAATGTTTGGAGCATCCCTTGCCTCTACCTTTAGATGCCAGAAGCATCTCAGCCCTCAGTGTGACAACCAAAAGTGTCTCCAGACAATGCCAACCTCACCCCTAGCTGAGAAACCCCAGCCTGGTAAGACAGCCCGTCAGAGCTTTGTGCATGCATGAGTGTGCGTGTGTGCTGTGCAGTTGCTGCAGGGTTATGCTCAAGGCCATCTGGAAATTAATATCCACAGAATATAACCACCGGAATCATGAACATCTACTACAATAAATTGTCAAGGATCTGGCAGAGGTTAAACATGTCCAATAAAAATTCGTGTCTCAAGTTCTCCAGCATACGTGCCAAGTGCAATGCTCAGAAACTCTTACTTTCACATGAGGGGGAAAATATCTCACCCTTTCTCCTGTAAGGAATTCCTCAGCAAAGGAGTGTTTTCTGTAAAGCAGGAATCTTTAGACCTGGAGCTGGACATCTGGGGCAAAGGAGAGTGAGACCTGAAAGAGACAGGGAAGGAAACAGAATCACCAACACAGAAATAACGTATGTGTTCCCAGCACTCAGGCGCTAGATTCAAGAATGTGCCCAAGATTCAGTGATAAATCTTAAAAGGAAATTTGCCTAAGAGTCTGTCTGAATTATAAAAGGCTGAAGTTTTAGAAGACACCATAAGAAAGACCTCTCCTCCCCAACTCAATTGAAAATGCATAGCAGAAACTCGCATGGGAGACCAAATACTATGGGATGACACTTTTAGGCTCACTTTTGCATTAGCAGGAGATTCAGGCCACCTTTGCTATTTCATGCAGAGCTTCTCATCAAGAAAAACATTCAGAGGGATGGGCATGGTGGCTCACGCCTGTAATCCCAGCACTTTGGGAGACTGAGGCGGGTGAATCACAAGGTCAGGAGTTCAAGACCAGCCTGGCCAACGTGGCGAAACCCCGTCTCTACTAAAAATACATACAAAAAAAAATTTAGCCAGGCGTAGTGGTGGGCGCCTGTAATCCCAGCTACTCCGGAGGCTGAGGCAGAGAATTGCTTGAACCTGGGAGGCAGAGGTTGCAGTGAGCCGAGATCGCACCACTGCACTCCAGCCTGGGTGACAGAGCAAGACTCCATCTCAAAAAAACAAACAAACAAAACAAAAAAACATTCAGAGTCTCATTGGCCCTTTTGTAGGCAGAAAATTCTATTTCCTAAAATCACAAGCAGTTCACATTTAAAATATCCTAATGGCGTCCATTGGAAGACCAATCAGCACAAGTCAGGACCAAGGGGTTGGAATGAGACGACAATCAGAATGGCAAGGAGGAAGCTCTCCAAGGACAGCAGCCACAACTGAAGCAAAGCAAAGGTTTGCACTGGGCAGGATGGTCCTCCACCACACTGGCCTGCCTGCCATATGGAAGGACCACCATAAATGTATCATTCAAATCAGGAGCTTGTTGAAAAGGAAGTAACTGCACAGCCACAACTAAGTCCACCGGCATGTATGGTCACCCTCATTAAAGGACACATGATGTTAAAAGACAACCAGCTTTCCACGAGAAGCTGTAGGAACAATTTTCGTTCCTGATCACTGAGAATATGTCATTTTATATGCTGATGCATTGCCTTTCTTACAGGATCCCAGGCCAGGTAGAGATGCTGTAGATGCTATGAAACGTTCACCTGGGGAAATAACAGTAATTCTTTCTGATCACAAATGCACAACAAAGGAAGAAATTTTAAGAAAAATATTTTTGCTTGCTTCTTTCTCATTCAAGCATTCACCTGTGAGATAGACAGTAAGACTCCTGTGGATGAATAAAACATGGGCCCCTGAGTTGTGTCTAACACCAGCACCATGTCTCTGGGAAGTCAGAAAAGGAGTCTGTCTGGGGCCAGTGAGTATCTGCTGGGCGTGATCTCTGGGCAGCACTGGGCCACTTCCCATGGAGAACACAGGTGACTGAGGACTCTCCTCAGAGGCTTAACGGCCAATAGAGGTCAGCAGGGCAGGAGAGAGAATTATAAAGTAGGTGCTTTAACTTTGTCAGATGAAGGTAGAGAGATTTGGAAGAATCTCTCTGCCCAAGAGATTTAATAATTAGCATGCTTTTAGCTGCTCAAACTGGCTTACAGTTGAGATCCTCCCACCGCTGTTTCCCATAACTATAAATCTGTAACTGTAACTCCCTAGGTACATTTAGAAAATGTCATAGTGAGTGCACCAAACAACCAGATGTTTTCTGATGCTCCCTGGGATGGTCTAGGAGAGCTGAGTGTTACGGAGATGGTGACCTCCCTCACGTTACTTAACCCTGAGCTTCCATTTTCTCAGTCATGCAATGTAGATTAAAAGAAAACAAGGTCGAGCATGGTGGTTCAAGCCTGTAATCCCAGCAAGGTGGGAGGTTCGATTGAGGCCATGAGTTCAAGACCAGCCTGGGCAACATAGCCAAGACCCCATCTCTATGGAAAATAAAAATAATAAAAAATTATCCTTTGGGAGGCCAAGGCGGGTGGATCACGAGGTCAGAAGATCAAGACCATCCTGGCGAACACAGTGAAACCCCGTCTCTACTAAAAATGCAAAATATTAGCCGGATGTGGTGGCGGGTGCCTGTAGTCCCAGCTACTCAGGAGGCTGAGGCAGGAGAACGGCATGAACCCAGGAGGCAGAGCTTGCAGTGAGCAGAGATCGCGCCACTGCACTCCAGCCTGGGCGACAGAGCAAGACTCCGTCTCAAAAAAAAAAAAAAATTATCTGGGCATAGTGGTGCACACTTGTAGTCCTAGCTACTTGGAAGACTGAGAGGCAGGAGAATCACTTGAGCCCAGAAGGTCAAGGCTGGAGTGAGCTATGATGGAGCCACTCCACTCCAGCCTGGAGGAGACCCTCTCGCTTTAAAAAAGAAACAAAAACCCTTGGTTTTCTTACATTAACTAAGGAGATATAAATGGAATACATAAAGATAGATTGTGGATATTGATTCACTGAGGTTCATTAGACTGTGAGCTCCTTAAGAATGGCTGCCATGTTTTCATCTTGTTTTATTTGGTACTGTAAGTGGCACCCAGTTCAAAGTAAGTTCTTAATAAATACTCAATAATGAGCCAGGCACAGTGGCTCACACATGTAATCTCAGCACTTTGGGAGGCCAAGGCGAGTGGATTGCCTGAGCCTAGGAGTTCACGACCAGCCTGGGCAACATGGCAAAACCCTGTCTAAAAAAATTCAAAAGTTAGCCGGGTGTGGTGGTGCACTGCTGTAGTCCCAGCTACTGGGAAGGCTGGTGGAAGGATTGATTGCTTGAGCCTGAGAGGTCAAACCTTCAATGAGCTGAGGTGGTGCTACTGCACTCCAGCCTAGACAACAGACCAAGACCCTGTCACAAAAACAAATACATACATACATACTTAATAATGAATGGGTTAAAACCTAGTAATCATAGCTTTTTTGCATGAGATTGGCTTTTTAACTCAAATAAAACAAGTTTTCTAAATCATTAAATCAGTAATGTTTATAGACTCAATATTGACCCTCTGATGAGAGGACAGTGCTCAGGAGAGTGGAGGCACTATTGCTTCTTGGAAAGCATGACCCATGGGGTCTCAAAACAGCCCACAGCAGCACCACATCGCACAATGTGGAGGATTTACCTTCTTGGCACTAAGAAGGAAAATTAGAAATGGGGAAAAATCCAAAGTCCATTTTATCTTCTCTGTGGTGGCCGTATCTGGCTGATTTTCATTACTGTTTAACATTTACATTTATGTACTTTGTGTACACAAAGTATTTTATAATTGTAGTTAAGCATATAGGTAATCGTTTCTGAGCATTTTTATGTAATTATGTTTCTAAAAATCCAAAAATAAAATGAGTTTCACCAGGAAATTTCCTAGAGAGACTTTGGGCCATTCCAGTTTAAACTTAACACCATCCAGATACCATTTTCAGTGTTCCAAATCCATTCCTCTCTGCAAACAGGGGAAGCACCAAGGAGGCCTTGGGGCCCTGTTGCTTGATAGAATCCCTGGCCTGTGACCCACAGAGCTCACAGATCACATGTAGAGAAGATTCAGGATTGCCCAAAAACATTTTCCACAGGCTGAAAATAAAAATGGCAGTCCACAAAGCTGAAAGCCCAATTTTTTCTCCTTTTGACTTCAATAAGGTAGAAAATACTGATGAGATCTATATTATTCCTGACTTTTCCCCTTCTGAAAAAAGAAATCCCATTGACATTTTTCTGACTTCACTCTAAGACTGGGCACTGTCTAGTTTTACTAATTTCCACATTGTCTGATTTCCCCCATGTCTTAACAGACTCTGTATATACATTTACAAAATCCCTATGTGCCTATACATTTATATGCTTATAAATGCATATACATTTTATAAGCATTTATATGCTTATAAATGCCTATACATTTATACTTATTTTAAAGGAAATTACAGAAGATAACACATAAAACAACTGCAACTGTACATAATTCTATAATTCAGAGATACCCAATGTTAACATTTAGAGAATTTCCTTTCAATGTTTTTTTCCTACATATAAATGAATATTTTTAGGTCAGATTCATACATATGAGTGCAGAGACACACATTCACACATATACATATTCACATATACAAATTGCCTTGTCCTCTAATTGTTCAGCTCAGCTATCTCATTAGCATTTCACAGGTTATCAAATATTAGCTATTCTTCTACAACGTGATTTTTAATGCCAGCCATCATATTCCATTACATGGATCATCAAATTATGCCTGACCATCTGTCTGTTGATGGAAATTTAGGGGATTTCTGGTTTTTTACCTGGGTAAATAACAAACACTATGTGAGTCCTGGTAGATAACTCTTTGTGGTGCCTTTAATTATTTCCTTAGGATAGATTCCTAGAAGTGAGGTCACTGGATCAAGAAGTTTCTTGGTGCCCATGGTCCTTTTGCTGGAAGAGAGCCTGTCCCCATTACTCCACGTTTCAGTTACAGGCAGGAACAAACCGCTATCCCCACCAGTCCTGGGTATTAGCCATGTTTAAAATCCTCAAACAGTAAGTTTTAAACAGCCAGAATTGATGGATCTGAGGCAGATCCACCATCGTCAAGAACCCTTGCTACCATGATTATTAATAAGACGGGTTCATGCCAGACTGTGAGATGGAAACAGTTTCTTGCCCATGCCTCTGCCTCTTCTGCCCTCTTCTTCAACAGTTTCCTCATCCCTAGATCCCTTGGTTCTTTCTAGAACAAAACACTTAACAGTCCTATGATGCTTATATCATTACACTGGCAAAAAATGAGCTAAAAAATGTTGAAAATATTGAGTACCTAATATATGAACACTTCCAAGAGAATTTACATTTTTAAAGGCCGAAAAAGAGACAATGGTTAGTGCAAATGACAGTTTGGGGAGGTGGTGACTGGGGTACCAGGGATGGAGGAAGAGGTTTGTCCTCAGTCTTTCTTAGGCCTCGTGCCACATAGGCACCATTTATGCAGCCATTGCTGAGGTCAGTTCTGCTGGACAAGATGATACAGAGCCGGTAACAAGGAATGCAAAGTGCTTTCACTGCCTTAACCTTTGCATGACCAAATTCACATCCACAGATTCTCCAAGGGATGCCTGCTCAAGTCATATGCAGGCTCGTTCCCAGGCACCACTCAGGAAGACCACAGAGCAGGCAGGAAGGTCGAGAGCCAAGGGCTCAGGACAAAGGGCAGGTGGCAGATGGCGTCAGCCATGCAGAGCCCTGTAAAAGAGCTGCTGGGAGTGGGACCAGCCTGGGAGTGGGACCAAGAGAAATCAAGAGAGGGCCAGACTGGGAGTGGGACCAAAATAAATCAAGCAGAAGTCAGAGGGCAGGAAGGCAGCTAGTGGTCCCTCTACATCCAGGTCAGGAGGTCTGTAACAGGAAGGACCCCAGTGGTTGGTAACATTGGAGATCAGCTGTGAGAAAACCAAGCTGAGCAATGAGGCCTTCTCTGTAACAGAGCCTATGCAGCAGTGACCAGGAGGGGTCCCTCATGGGAAGTATCTCCAGGGCAAGAGACAGGCTGCAGACAGCAGAAGCGGGTTTAGGCCTTCTACTTGGGGCCCTTCACTCTCTGTCCCAATTACTTGACAGTATCTCTGAAGTATCCTGCAGACAAAAGGCCTTTTCCCCACCATATTATTACCAGGATTTTATTTGATAAGTATTAATAACAACCATGGTCATTTAAGCGAGTACTTTCTATGTTAGGCTCTTGCTGAAGCTATCACCTTTCTTATCTCATTTAACCCTCATGATAACCCTGAAGGTAGATAATATTATCCTCATTTTAAAAGGAGCAAATGGGACTCAGGATAGGCTCCCAGCTGCTGAGGGCAGGGCCAACATGTGTCCAGCACCCGATGCCATCCCCCAGCCCTTCCCTCCCACCAGGAGGCAACACATCCCAGCCTGAGGACTGTGCCAGGCATGGTGCCCTCTGTACAGATGTAGTCTGCATGGAGCAGCAGTCATGGGGAGCCACAGCAAGCCAACAGAACCCAGCCCTCCTGTAGCCCCCTCTGCCCAGCAGGCTGACTAGCAAGGTTTCACCTCTGTTTCTTTCTCTCTTATTCTTTCTCTATCCCTATCTCCTCCCTTCTCTATTTCTCTTTCTGTATCCCTATGTATTCTTCTCTCTTCTCCTCTCTTTCTCTCTCCCTCTCTCTGACAGGGACTCTTGTTTGTGGCCTGTTTTCATCCTGGCTTCACTGACCCAAGCTACCTTTCCAGGAGGAAAAAGCAAACTAGCAGGCAGTGGTAAGCTAGGTTTACCCCAAAAGCAACCACACAGAACACAGCCAAACATGTTTCCCATGGACAGAAGGCAGATCTGAGGAAGAAACATGAGAGGGGAAGCTGCCAGCTCTCATGGGCAATTTTTCAGAAGGCTTGGAAGGAGACTATGATTCCTCACCCGTGTACAGTCAGAGCCTCTGGGAGTCTGGGATCATTCTGTATAAGCAAGGTCAGCCCTTTAAGTGTAACGTAACACAGAAAAAATACAGTGCAAAGTTCAGCACAGCTTTGCATAGTGGCCCTATGCACACATTTTCAGGAAATAGAGTCACAGAACAGGGAGAGTACAGATTCACAGACTTCTCAGGAAAGAGATTATGGGTAAAGACAGACCACAGTCCATCTAAGGAACCAAGGAGAAGTTTGAATGAGACTCTTTGGGAAATTAAAATATTGAAAAGTATACTGAAAAACTGAAAAAACACAAACATGATCAAGCAAGATGCATGCTCAGAAAACATCTGAGAAGACTGTAAGCGCTCACCTCATGCTGGTCTCTAGGTTCAAGGCACACCCAGCCAATTATGAAGGATTGACCCAGCACTAAGTCATTTGGCAAAACATGGATAAATAACTAAACAAAATCAGTGTAAACGGACTAAGCTCTCCAATCAAAAGGCAAAGAGTGACAGAATGGATTTTAAAACACACACACACATACACACAGTTCAATTATATGCTGTCTACAAGAGATTCACTGTAGATCAAAAGACACAAATAGGTTGAAAGTGAAAGGATGAGAAAAGATATTTCAATGCAAGTGGTAACCAAAAGAGCGTTAAGACAAAATAGACTTTAAGACAAAAACCATTACAAGAGGCAAAGAAAAATATTATATAATGATAAAAGAGTCAATTCACCAAGAAGTTACAAGAACTACAAATAATATGCACCAAACATTAGAGACCCAAAATATATGATGCAAACACTGACAGAACAGAAGGGAAAAATCACTCTACCATAATGGTTGAAGACTTCAATACTCCACTGTTAATAATGGATAGTATAGCCAGAGAGAAGATCAATAACAAAACAGAAGACTTGAACAACATTATAAACCAATTGGACCTAACAGACAAATACAAAACACTCCACCCAACAATAGCAGAATACACTTTAATCTAATGTGCACATGAAACGTTTTCCAGGATAGACCATATGTCAGGTCACAAAATAAGTTTTAATAATTTTTAGAAATTTAAAGTAATACAAAATATCTTTTCCAATCATAATAGGTATGAACTGGAAATCAATAACAGAAGGAAAACTGGAAAATTCACCAAAATGTGGAAATTAAACAACATACTCTTAACCAATCCATCAAAGGAGGAATTAGAAAACACCTGTTATTGGCTGAACTGTGTAGCTTTGAAATTCCTATGTTGAAGCCCTAACCCCTAGTACCTCACAATGTGTGAATGGGTTTGGAGATTAGGTCTTTAAGGAAATGATTACGTTAAAATGAAGCCATTAGGATGGATCTAAACCCAATCTGACTGGTGTCCTTATAAGAAGAGGAAATTTGGCCAGGTGCAGTGGCTCACGCCTGTAATTCCAGCACTTTGGGAGGCCGAGGTAGGTGGATCACGAGGTCAGAAGTTCAAGACCAGCCTGGCCAACATGGTGAAACCCTGTCTCTGCTAAAAATTAAAAAATAGCCAGGTGTGGTGGCAGGCGCCTGTAATCCCAGCTACTCGGGAGGCTGAGGCAGGAGAACTGCTTGAACCCAAGAGGCGGAGGTTGCAGTGAGCCGAGATCATGCCACTGCACTCCAGCCTAGGTGACAGAGAGAGACTCCATCTCAAAAACACACAAAAAAAGAAGAGCAAATTCGAACACACAAAGAGACTCCAGGAGCACACATGCACCAACAGAATCATGTGAAGAGGAAGGAGGAGTGGGGCCATCGCATGTCAAGGAGACAGGGCTCAGAAGACACCAACCACACCAGCATTTGACCTTGCACTTCTAGCCTGAAGAACAGTGAGAAAATTAATTTTTGTTGTTTAAGCCACACAGTCTGGCATTTTGTGATGGCAATTCTAGCAAACTAATATAATACCTTGAGACAAATGAAAATGAAACATAACACATCAAAACTTATGTGGTACAGTGAAAGCAGTACTAAAAGGGAAATTTATAGCTGTAAATGCTGACATTAAAAAAGAAGAAAGATCTCAAATTAGCAACCTAATTTTATACTATAAGGAACTGGAAAAAGGAGAACAAACTAAACTCAAAAGCTAACAGAAATAATAAATATTAGAGAGGAGATCTGTAGTGAATTTTAAAAATAAAGAAAATTAATGAGACCAAAAGTTGGTTTTTTGAAGAGATTAACAAAATTGACAGATCTTTAGCTAGACTGACTAAGGAAAAACTCAAATTACTAAAATCAGAAATGGAATCAGGGACATGACCACCAATTTTTTAAAAATAAAAAGTATTATAAGAAAATACTATGAACAACTATATGCCCCAAAATTGGATAACCTAGATGAAATGGACAAATTCCTAAGTACACACAACCTACCAAGACTGAATCATGGAGAAATAAAAAAATCTGAATAGACCTACAACCAGTAAAAAGATTGAATCAGTAATCAAAAACTTCTCAACAAAGAAAAGCCCTGGATGAGATAGCCTTACTGGTGCATTCTACCAAACAGTTAAAGAAAAATTAACACCGATTCTTCTCAAACTCTTCCAGAAAATTGAAAAGGAGGGCAAACTCATTCTATGAGACCTAACTTCCTAACTCATTCTATGAGGCCAGCATTACCCTGATACCAAAGCCAGATGAAGACACTATACAAAAAGAAGACTACAAACCGATATTCCTGGTGAATACTGATGCAAAAATCCTCAACAAAATACTAAATACTAAGCAAATCAAACTCTGCAGCATATTAAAAGTATTATACACCATGATTAAGTGGGATTTATTCCTGGTATACTGAGATGGCTTAAAATGGGAAAATCAATCTATGAAATACACATTAACACAGTAAAGAAAAAAAACACATGAGCATCTTAATTGATGCAGGAAAAACATTTGACAAAGTTCAACACCCTTTCACGATTAAAAAAAAAAATGCACACCCTCAGCAAACTAGGAATAGAAGGAAACTACTGCAACATAATAAAGGCTATTTATGAAAAACGCACAGCTAACATCACACTGAATGGTGAAAGACTGAAAGCTTTTCCCCTATGACAAGGAACAAGGTAAGGATGCCTGTTTTTCTACTTCTACTCAATGTAGTATTGGAAGTTCTAGCCAGAACAGTTAGGGGAGAAAAATAAATGAAAGGCATCCAAACTGGAAAAGAAGTAAAGTTTTCTCTATTTGTAGATAACACAACTTTATGTGAAGAAAACTCTAAAGACTCCATTTTTTAAAACCATTAGGATTAATAAATTCAGCATAGCTGAAGGATACAAAATCAACACACAATGGTATATTCACACAATGGAATTTCACACAATAGTGGAAATAAATGAACTACAGCTAAACAAACCAATATGGATAAATCTTAGAAACATAATGTTGTATGAAGAAAAATAGAAGAATACACACATGATGCAATTTTTATAAGGCTCAAAACCAAGCAACACTGAAGAATACATTGTTTAGGATAAATTTATTTGGTTTTAGACAGAAAGAGAGAATGTGTGTGAGATGAGAGAGAGAGAGAGGCATGCATACACACACAGGAATTTTAAATACACAATTCCAGAGAGAAGTCTCCATGTTGGGAAGCAAAGAGATGGGGTAAAAGAGGAACAATTGGTTGGTGAGCATACAGGGGTTTGTAAAAACTAAACTTCATAACTTATCCATATGTTACATATATTATTTTGTGTAGATCAAATATTACATGCTATTTTTAAAGGAAGAATGAATTTATCAACTTGAAAACAAGACAAATTTGCACAATAAATAAATGATACAGAGATAGGTAGAAAATAGGAATTCAAGAAATGATGGGATGAAAGACTGTACTGAAACCCAGAAATACAAGATGAAAACTAATCATTTCTACTTATCATTTCTAGTTATTCTATGAAATGAAGAAACTCTTATTTTAAAAATGCCTTCTGGCCAGGCGCAGTGGCTCATGCCTGTAATCTCAGCACTTTGGGAGGCCAAGGTGGGTGGATCACTTGAGGCCAGGAGTTCGAGACCAGCCTGGCCAACATGGCGAAACCCTATCTCTACTAAAAATACAAAAAAAAAAAAAAATTAGCTGGGCGTGGTGGCGTACACCTGTGGCCGCAGCTACTCAGGAGGCTGAGGCAGGAGAATCACTTGAACCCAGGAGGTGGAGGTTGCAGTGAGCCAAGATTGCACCACTGCACTCCAGCCTAGGCGGCATAGTGCGACTCTGTCTCAAAGTAAATAAATAAATAAATAAATAAAATGCTTTCTAAAAATTAAGGGACTTGGAGGGAAAGTGAGTATTAATAGGAATATTAAAGTTTCAAATGAATTGCCAAACCAAGATGCCCTGTATATTATATATTAATAATAGTAGAAAAAGGGATTAAAAGAATGCAGTCTTTACAAGTGAAAAGTTTTTTCACTTTCTCTCTCTGCCAACATAATAAAATTTTATTCGTTTATACTCCACCAATCCTAGCAGTGCCCCCTAATTGGAAAATATGTTAGGGTTGATGTTAACCTTTGTTCGAACAACTAGTTTCATTACAGATGGTGCAGATTAATATTTTTAAGAGAATGTCTACAAACTGTTTAAAAATGCTTCCAGAGAATTTGTAAGGACAGTTAACACAAGAAATGTTGAATATAAATGAATATTAATAATTGGCAAAAGTATAATCATATGCCCCAAAGCCTGGGGAGGTATTCACTGAGAAATATTTACAGGAGCAATTTTAGGATTACTTGGATGTAAGAACATCACCTGTATTTAAGGTCTAATTTTAATTGTCCTTTCCCCTAAGGAAAGTAGTTTAAACAGCTAGTGGGCCTAGTGATACGATTTTTGAAGTTTACAATTCAACAGAGAGAGGGAGAGATGGTAGGGTAGTGCCTGAGCCCAGTGAGACACAAGAAGTAGACATACCAGAAATAAAGCCAAACATGCATGGCTGTTTCTATCCAGCTTGCTGTGAAACTGGTGATCGCTCAGTAAGTGTCCAAAAATCACAATAAAGAAGATTGGTACCCATTTTTTCTGGGGTTTACACACAGGTAGTAAAACAGAACATTTGATCCTTGGGCTTAAGTAATTCCTCAGACATAGGATGCAATCCTTCCTTTTCAAAGCAAATGGATGGAATGTGAAAGACTCCTGTTTAGAGAACCACTGCCATGTAATTAAACAAGTTTTCAAATCTCAGCCCAGTGTGCAAAGAAATCAGTATTGGAAGGATTGTTTTCAGGCAGAAAAAACCCGAGGGAAGAAATCAGACCAACATTCACTCCAGTTAGCTGGAAAGCCCCAAAATTACTTATTAACATTAGATGGGCTTGTGATTGGGCTGGTTATTGAAGAGATAAATCATTTTTATTGCACAAAACACAGAAGTATACTCCTCCCAAAACAAACCAGATGGGCTATGCTTTTCAAGGAAGAAAGATAAGATTCTTCATGTTAATGAATGGTGTGCAGGCCATGAGTTAAAAGCTGTGTCTTTTCCTAATAGCCATACTTTCACAGAAAGACCAATGAATGCTTGAGTCCTGGAAAGGAAAACATTGAGCAATATCAACAGGAACACAGATGGGCAGACAGTACCTCCATATGTTATTGGATGAAGCTTGAGCTCATTCCATTTTGCCAGAGTAGACAGCTCTCTGAAAGACCATTTTACAACTTGTGTTAACATTTTTCATATTATATATGTGTATGTGTACAACTTGCTCAACAGTGATATCCCACATAAAAAAGGGGAAGTATAGTCTTAAAAAATTATTCTAACCCATATCTAATTTGAAATCAATGAAACATTCAAGGGCATTCTCTGAAATGATAGTAGGTGGCAACACATGCATGAAGCAGATGGCAGATTGTCCCTATCTCATGTTCCTAGGTAGACTCTGCCAGTGACACAGTGGCTAGGTATTATTTCCTAAGCTCTTCTTCGAAAACCACTAGCCTTCCTGGATACTTATCCAGGATGCTTGTCCAGGATGCTTGTCCAGGAGATTCTTGTCCCAGTGGCCTGGCATGGACCTGACACATACACGGCCTGGAGACTCGCCACAGTGAATAATAGCACATTACTCTGCAGATGGCAATTATCCCTGCCACGTGCTACAGGCATCTGAACAAGTCATGGCTTTACAGGATTTTCTGTCTATTTTTTCTATCAATTAATGAGAAGGGGGTATTGAAATCTCCAACTATGATTCTTTCTTGTGTTCTATCAGTTTTTGCTTCGTGTATTTTGCAGCTCTGTTACTAAGTCCATATGCGCTGTGAATTATGTCCTTCTGATCAACTGACCCCTGTATCATTATGGTCTGGCCTTCTTTGTCCCTAGTAATATTCTTTGCTCTGTAACCTACTTTTTCTGATATTAAAATAGACATCCCATTTTTCTTTGGACAGTATCAGCTTTAGCATTGTATGTCTTTTTTCATTTTTGTATTTAACCTATCTCCATATGTTAATACTTAGAATGATTTTAATACTTAGAATGGGTTCCTTTATAAGTAGCATATAGTTCAATTTTGATTTCTTTCCCAATATGACAATGTCTACCTTTTAATCGAGATAATAAGTCCATTCACATATAATGTGATTAGAAATATATTTATGTTTAAATCTACCATCTTGATACTTGTTTTCTATTTGACAATCTGTTCCTTGTTCCCTTTTTCCACCTTATTTTGCATTAATTATTTTGTATGATTCCATTTTATCCTTTTATTGGCTTATTAGTTATAACTCTTTTTTATTCTAGGTATTGCTTTAGGGTTTACAGTATACATCTTTAACTTCCCACAGTCTAACTGAAAATGATATTATACCCATTGCTGTAGAGCATACAATAGGAATATATACATGTATGTACACATATACAGTATATAACACTTTACCTCTATGGTACACCGTGGTTCACATACAAGAAGAGTGTGCTTCCATTTCTCTCTTCTCAGCCTTTGTATCACTGCTGTCACACTTTTACATGTGATACGAGATGCACACTTCATTTTGATTATTTTTATTTCAATTGCCAATTACCTTTTAATGATAAGAAAAAGGAATGTGTAGATTTACAAAGCTGTCAGTGGTGTTTCTGGTACCCTCAATTCCTTTGTGCAGACCTATTTTCCTCTGATGGAGCTGGAGCTCATACACCCTCTGCCTGGCTGGACCTCACACTCACCATTACCACATTTAACTCAACATATCAGGGCCACTTGCTTATGTAACTGCCTCCCAGCACAGCACCTGGCACATAGCACAGAAAATGCCAGAACTACTTAAATCCAGGCTACAGTATTTTACAGAGAAATCCAGTATTTCTCTCTAACAAATACTTCTTAGTTATCTGTCACAGTTTCCTCCAAACTCATATACACTAGTCTCTAAAACAGGGTGTTGTGCTATTATCACTCTTAAGACACCTACAATATCCTGGTGATATCAGGTTGATACTGAATATTCATACCAAGACCCCCAGTCTTGAGAACTGCCCCTTCCTGCAACACAGACCACCAGCTCTTTACCAGGGCAGCTGCTCGGTGTGGAGTTGCTGCTATGAGATGGCTGGCTGGTTAGGGGCCACGTGTCCTACCCCTTCCATTTCAGGGGACCACAGAACCAAGTCCCAGATAGTGGCCAGAGGAGGACATGATGGATGACACTCCAGGCTCTCTCTTCCTGTGCGTCATCCACCCTCTCTCTTCTTCCACATTCCAGATGGACTTTACCCGCAGCGCCATCTTGGAAGCTATTCTACCAGTCAGGATACCAGAAGGAAATGGGCAGCTCACTAAGTCAGAATAATTCAAGGAGGATTCAATAAAGGGAAAATTTGCAAAAGTGTAGGCAGAGTGTAGGGAAAACACGCGTGCAGTATGATGGCGTTAGGAACAGCAGATCTGTTACCACCCCTGGCCTGAAGGGGATAAAGAGAGGAGGCAGTTCGTCAGATCCCAGAAGAAAAGGGTCTTGCAGAAGAGCCATTCTGAGATGAATGGAGGTCTCTTGTTAAGGACACATCAGCCACAAAGGTCTTTCTGGGAGGATAGGAAAGGGAGGACTGAAGAAATAAGAGCCCCAGTTGCATCATGCTCCATCTCCTACCATGCCCCATGGGCTGAACCCAGCCAGAAGCCACCAGGGAGCTCTAAGAAGTCCCTAGAGGTCATATCCCAGGGCAGAGGGCAGGGGGAAAGGACAGAAGGGGCAACCAACCATGTGTTGACAACAACAGGACAGGGTACCTATCATCCTGGTGCTGAATAATGACCACAGCACTACCACCACACTGCCGAGTGGACTTCATCCATACAAGCAAGAAATGAACCGATATTGTGATGGAAATTTGAGGTTATTCCTTTTATAGAGGCTGTGCCTCTTCACACAGGGTAGGCAGCCACAAGCCTGGCTTTACTCTTATTTCAAATCGACATGCCTAAAAATGAATTGTTTTCCTAAAAGCCACTTGCTCAGGATTTCCCTCCTGTCATCCTCTTTGAAAACTTTGGGATCCTAGAATTATTGGGAACAACTCTAGATCTGGAACAATCCAAAGATCACTGGACTCCCCTCTGAAAAAATTTGCCAGCACACGCTCCCGTGCCTGCCTGTGCATCCCTCTCTTTAGTCAGGCCCTGACACATGCCCTGGCCTATATCCCAGGCCATGTCACAACCTTCACACTCCCCAAAACGCCACTCTCACCTCATTCTCTCCCACCGTGACCTATAGCCGTGGTTTCCAAAAATAAGCCCACAGTCAAATCACCTGAGGAATTCCCTTCAAAGACAATTTCCTAGAATCCTCCTCCAGAGATTCTGATTCAGAAGAGAGTGTGGCTCAAAGAGCTATATTTTTAACACCTAGGAGATATTGATATAGTACCACACTATGAGAAACACTGGCATAGAGGATGAATTCAGACCTCTCCAGCTTGGCAGGAGTATCTGTCCATGGCACCATCCTTTGAACACTGTCAACTTCATGTCCATTAAGATATACAGACAGACTTCATGTCATATAGATGGACTCCAGGGAAACACATGGTCTAGGCTTCTTCCCCCACTGGTTATGTCTTCCTGCCATTTTCCGTCTTAAGCATAAGCTCTCTGGGAGTAGGGTGAAAATTACCCAGAGGAGGAGCCAAGATGGCCGAATAGGAACAGCTCCGGTCTACAGCTCCCAGCGCGAGCGACGCAGAAGACGGGTGATTTCTGCATTTCCATCTGAGGTACCGTGTTCATCTCACTAGGGAGTGCCAGACAGTGGGCGCAGGTCAGTGGGTGAGCGCACCGTGCGCCAGCCGAAGCAGGGGCGAGGCATTGCCTCACTCGGGAAGCGCAAGGGGTCAGGGAGTTCCCCCTCCAGGGGTGACAGACGGCACCTGGAAAATCGGGCCACTCCCACCCGAATACTGTGCTTTTCCGACGGGCTTAGGAAACGGTGCCCCAGGAGAGTATAGCCCGCACCTGGCTCAGAGGGTCCTATGCCCACGGAGTCTCGCTGATTGCTAGCACAGCAGTCTGAGATCAAACAGCAAGTCGGCAGCGAGGCTGGGGGAGGGGCGCCCGCCATTGCCCAGGCTCGCTTAGGTAAACAAAGCAGCCTGGAAGCTTGAACTGGGTGGAGCCCACCACAGCTCAAGGAGGCCTGCCTGCCTCTGTAGGCTCCACCTCTGGGGGCAGGACACAGACAAACAAAAAGACAGCAGTAACCTCTGCAGACTTAAATGTCCCCGTCTGACAGCTGTGAGGAGAGCAGTGGTTCTCCCAGCACGCAGCTGGAGATCTGAGAACGGACTGACTGCCTCCTCAAGTGGGTCCCTGACCCCTGACCCCCGAGCAGCCTAACTGGGAGGCACCCCCCAGCAGGGGCAGACTGACACCTCACACGGCCGGCCAGGTACTCCAACAGACCTGCAGCTGAGGGTTCTGTCTGTTAGAAGGAAAACTAACAGAAAGGACATCCACACCAAAAACCCATCTGTACATCACCATCATCAAAGACCAAAAGTAGATAAAACCACAAAGATGGGGAAAAAACAGAGCAGAAAAACTGGAAACTCTAAAAACCAGAGTACCTCTCCTCCTCCAAAGGAACGCAGTTCCTCACCAGCAACGGAACAAAGCTGGACGGAGAATGACTTTGACGAGCTGAGAGAAGAAGGCTTCAGACGATCAAATTACTCTGAGCTACGGGAGGATATTCAAACCAAAGGCAAAGAAGTTGAAAACTTTGAAAAAAATTTAGAAGAATGTATAACTAGAATAACCAATACAGAGAAGTGCTTAAAGGAGCTGATGGAGCTGAAAACCAAGGCTCGAGAACTACGTGAAGAATGCAGAAGCCTCAGGAGCCGATGCGATCAAATGGAAGAAAGGGTATCAGCCCTGGAAGATGAAATGAATGAAATGAAGCGAGAAGGGAAGTTTAGAGAAAAAAGAATAAAAAGAAACGAGCAAAGCCTCCAAGAAATGTGGGACTATGTGAAAAGACCAAATCTACGTCTGATTGGTGTACCTGAAAGTGACGGGGAGAATGGAAACAAGTTGGAAAACACTCTGCAGGATATTATCCAGGAGAACTTCCCCAATCTAGCAAGGCAGGCCAACATTCAGATTCAGGAAATACAGAGAACGCCACAAAGATACTCCTCGAGAAGAGCAACTCCAAGACACATAATTGTCAGATTCACCAAAGTTGAAATGAAGGAAAAAATGTTAAGGGCAGCCAGAGAGAAAGGTCGGGTTACCATCAAAGGGAAGCCCATCAGACTAACAGCGGATCTCTCGGCAGAAACCCTACAAGCCAGAAGAGAGTGGGGGCCAATATTCAACATTCTTAAAGAAAAGAATTTTCAACCCAGAATTTCATATCCTGCCAAACTAAGCTTCATAAGTGAAGGAGAAATAAAATACTTTACAGACAAGCAAATGCTGAGAGATTTTGTCACCACCAGGCCTGCCCTAAAAGAGCTCTTGAAGGAAGCGCTAAACATGGAAAGGCACAACCGGTACCAGCCACTGCAAAATCATACCGAAACGTAAAGAACATCGAGACTAGGAAGAGACTGCATCAACTAACGAGCAAAATATCCAGCTAACATCATAATGACAGGATCAAATTCACACATAACAATATTAACTTTAAATGTAAATGGACTAAATGCTCCAATTAAAAGACACAGACTGGCAAACTGGATAAAGACTCAAGACCCATCAGTGTGCTGTATTCAGGAAACCCATCTCACGTGCAGAGACACACATAGGCTCAAAATAAAAGGATGGAGGAAGATCTACCAAGCAAATGGAAAACAAAAAAAGGCAGGGGTTGCAATCCTAGTCTCTGATAAAACAGACTTTAAACCAACAAAGATCAAAAGAGACAAAGAAGGCCATTACATAATGGTAAAGGGATTAATTCAACAAGAAGAGCTAACTATCCTAAATATATATGCACCCAATACAGGAGCACCCAGATTCATAAAGCAAGTCCTGAGTGACCTACAAAGAGACTTAGACTCCCACACATTAATAATGGGAGACTTTAACACTCCACTATCAACATTAGACAGATCAACGAGACAGAAAGTCAACAAGGATACCCAGGAATTGAACTCAGCTCTGCACCAAGCGGACCTAATAGACATCTACAGAACTCTCCACCCCAAATCAACAGAATATACATTTTTTTCAGCACCACACCACACCTATTCCAAAATTGACCATATACTTGGAAGTAAAGCTCTCCTCAATAAATGTAAAAGAACAGAAATTGTAACAAACTGTCTCTCAGATCACAGTGCAATCAAGCTAGAACTCAGGATTAAGAATCTCACTCAAAACCGCTCAACTACGTGGAAACTGAACAACCTGCTCCTGAATGACTACTGGGTAAATAACGAAATGAAGGCAGAAATAAAGATGTTCTTTGAAACCAACGAGAACCAAGACACAACATACCAGAATCTCTGGGATGCATTCAAAGCAGTGTGTAGAGGGAAATTTATAGCACTAAATGCCCACAAGAGAAAGCAGGAAAGATCCAAAATTGACACCCTAACATCACAATTAAAAGAACTAGAAAAGCAAGAGCAAACACATTCAAAAGCTAGCAGAAGGCAAGAAATAACTAAAATCAGAGCAGAACTGAAGGAAATAGAGACACAAAAAACCCTTCAAAAAATCAATGAATCCAGGAGCTGGTTTTTTGAAAGGATCAACAAAATTGATAGACCGCTAGCAAGATTAATAAAGAAAAAAAGAGAGAAGAATCAAATAGATGCAATAAAAAATGATAAAGGGGATATCACCACCGATCCCACAGAAATACAAACTACCATCAGAGAATATTACAAACACCTCTATGCAAATAAACTAGAAAATCTAGAAGAAATGGATAAATTCCTCAACACATACACCCTCCCAAGACTAAACCAGGAAGAAGTTGAATCTCTGAATAGACCAATAACAGGAGCTGAAATTGGGGCAATAATCAATAGCTTACCAACCAAAAAAAGTCCAGGTCCAGATGGATTCACAGCCGAATTCTACCAGAGGTACAAGGAGGAGCTGGTACCATTCCTTCTGAAACTATTCCAATCAATAGAAAAAGAGGGAATCCTCCCTAACTCATTTTATGAGGCCAGCATCATCCTGATACCAAAGCCTGGCAGAGACACAACAAAAAAAGAGAATTTTAGACCAATATCCTTGATGAACATTGATGCAAAAATCCTCAATAAAATACTGGCAAACAGAATCCAGCAGCACATCAAAAAGCTTATCCACCATGATCAAGTGGGCTTCATCCCTGGGATGCAAGGCTGGTTCAATATACGCAAATCAATAAATGTAATCCAGCATATAAACAGAACGAAAGACAAAAACCACATGATTATCTCAATAGATGCAGAAAAGGCCTTTGACAAAATTCAACAACCCTTCATGCTAAAAACTCTCAATAAATTAGGAATTGATGGGACGTATCTCAAAATAATAAGAGCTATTTATGACAAACCCACAGCCAATATCATACTGAATGGGCAAAAACTGGAAGCATTCCCTTTGAAAACTGGCACAAGACAGGGATGCCCTCTCTCACCACTTCTATTCAACATAGTGTTGGAAGTTCTGGCCAGGGCAATTAGGCAGGAGAAGGAAATCAAGGGTATTCAATTAGGAAAAGAGGAAGTCAAATTGTCCCTGTTTGCAGATGACATGATAGTATATCTAGAAAACCCCATTGTCTCAGCCCAAAATCTCCTTAAGCTGATAAGCAACTTCAGCAAAGTCTCAGGATACAAAATCAATGTGCAAAAATCACAAGCATTCTTATACATCAATAACAGACAAACAGAGAGCCAAATCATGAGTGAACTCCCATTCACAATTGCTTCAAAGAGAATAAAATACCTAGGAATCCAACTTACAAGGGATGTGAAAGACCTCTTCAAGGAGAACTACAAACCACTGCTCAAGGAAATAAAAGAGGATACAAACAAATGGAAGAACATTCCATGCTCATGGGTAGGAAGAATCAATATCATGAAAATGGCCATCCTTCCCAAGGTAATTTACAGATTCAATGCCATCCCCATCAAGCTACCAATGACTTTCTTCACAGAATTGGAAAAAACTACTTTAAAGTTCATATGGAACCAAAAAAGAGCCCGCATCGCCAAGTCAATCCTAAGCCAAAAGAACAAAGCTGGAGGCATCACACTACCTGACTTCAAACTATACTACAAGGCTACAGTAACCAAAACAGCATGGTACTGGTACCAAAACAGAGATATAGATCAATGGAACAGAACAGAGCCGTCAGAAATAATGCCACATATCTACAAGTATCTGATCTTTGACAAACCTGACAAAAACAAGAAATGGGGAAAGGATTCCCTATTTAATAAATGGTGCTGGGAAAACTGGCTAGCCATATGTAGAAAGCTGAAACTGGATCCCTTCCTTACACCTTATACAAAAATCAATTCAAGATGGATTAAAGACTTAAATGTTAGACCTAAAACCATAAAAACCCTAGAAGAAAACCTAGGCATTACCATTCAGGACATAGGCACGGGCAAGGACTTCATGTCTAAAACACCAAAAGCAATGGCAACAAAAGCCAAAATTGACAAATGGGATCTAACTAAACTCAAGAGCTTCTGCACAGCAAAAGAAACTACCATCAGAGTGAACAGGCAACCTACAAAATGGGAGAAAATTTTCGCAACCTACTCATCTGACAAAGGGCTAATATCCAGAATCTACAATGAACTCCAACAAATTTACAAGAAAAAAACAAACAACCCCATCAAAAAGTGGGCAAAGGACATGAACAGACACTTCTCAAAAGAAGACATTTATGCAGCCAAAAAACACATGAAAAAATGCTCACCATCACTGGCCATCAGAGAAATGCAAATCAAAACCACAATGAGATACCATCTCACACCAGTTAGAATGGCAATCATTAAAAAGTCAGGAAACAACAGATGCTGGAGAGGATGTGGAGAAATAGGAACACTTTTACACTGTTGGTGGGACTGTAAACTAGTTCAACCCTTGTGGAAGTCAGTGTGGCGATTCCTCAGGGATCTAGAACTAGAAATTCTATTCGACCCAGCCATCCCATTACTGGGTATATACCCAAAGGACTATAAATCATGCTGCTATAAAGACACATGCACACGTATGTTTATTGCGGCATTATTCACAATAGCAAAGACTTGGAACCAACCCAAATGTCCAACAATGATAGACTGGATTAAGAAAATGTGGCACATATACACCATGGAATACTATGCAGCCATAAAAAATGATGAGTTCACGTCCTTTGTAGGGACATGGATGAAACTGGAAATCATCATTCTCAGTAAACTATCGCAAGAACAAAAAACCAAACACCGCATATTCTCACTCATAGGTGGGAATTGAACAATGAGAACACATGGACACAGGAAGGGGAACATCACACTCGGGACTGTTGTGGGGTGGGGGGAGGGGGGAGGGATAGCATTGGGAGATATACCTAATGCTAGATGACGAGTTGGTGGGTGCAGCGCACCAGCATGGCACATGTATACATATGTAACTTACCTGCACATTGCGCACATGTACCATAAAACCTAAAGTATAATAATAATAATAATAATAATAAAAGAAAAAAAAATAAAAATAAAAATAAGCATTTTACTAAAAAAAAAAAAAAAAAAAGAAAATTACCCAGAAAACTAGGACTAGAAGAGAACTGCCTCAACATGATAAAGGGTATGTATGGAAAACCCACAGCCAGCTAACATCATACTCAATGGTAAAAGACTGAAAATTTTCCCCCTAAGATCAAGAACAAATCAAGGATGCCTGCTTTCACTATTGCTAATTCACCATTGTACTTGAAGTTCAAGCCAGAGTAATTAGACGAGAAAAAGAAATAAAAGACATCCAGATGGGAAAGGAAGCAGTAAAAATATCTCCATTTGCAGACATGATCCCATGAACCTATATGTAGAAAATCCCAAAGAATCCACAAGAAAGCTACTGAGCTAATAAATTAATTCATCAAGTTGCAAGTACAGTTTTCAATGCAAAATATTTGTTGTGTTGCTATACATCAGCAATGAACTATCTGAAAAAGGAAATTAAGAAAACAATTCCATTTACAATAGCATCCAAAAGAACAAAATAGCTAAAAATAAATTTAACAAAGAGGTAAAAGACATGTACACTAAAAACTGTAAAACATAACTGAAAGAAATTAAAGAAGACCTAAATAAATTAAAATACACCCTATGTTCATGGATAAGAAGACTTAATGTCATTAAGAGTTTAATACTATCCAAAGTGATTCAGTGCCAACACCTATCAAAATTCCAAAGAAATGTAAAAGCTGGTCATCAAATTCATATAGAACTTCAAGGGGCTCTGAACAGCCAAAACAATCTTGACAAAGAACAACTTTCCAGTACTCACATTTTCAAATATCAAAACTTACTACAAAGCTACAATAGTAAAAATCATGTGACACTGGTGTAAGGATAGACATACAGACCAATGGAATACAAATAAAAGTCCAGAAATAAACTCATACATCTTATGGCCAACCAGTTTTGTGGCAAGAGTGCAAAGACCATTCAACAGAGATTAAATAGTCTCTTCAACAAATGATGCTGGGATAACTAGATTTCCACGTGCAAAAGAATGAAGTTAGACCCCTACCTCACACCCTATAAAACAATTAACTCAAAATAGATCATTTATTTAAAAGATAAAATCATAAAATTCTCAGAAGAAAACAAACATGACCTTGGATTTGGCAATGGATCTTTAGCTATAGCACCAAAAGCCCAAGCAACAACAGAAAAAAAATAGATAAATTGAGCTTCATCAAAATTAAAATCCTTTGTGCTTCAAAAGACATTTCAGGGCCGGGCACAGTGGCTCATGCCTGTAATCCCAGCACTTTGGGAGGCTAAGGTGGAAAGATCGCTTAAGTTCAGGAGTTTGAGACCAGCCTGGGCAACATGGTGAAACCCTGTCTCTACCCAAAATACAAAAATTAGTGAGGCATGGTGGCATATACCTGTAGTCTCAGCTATTTGGGAGGCTGAGGAGGATGGCCTGAACCTGGGAGACAGAGATTGCAGTGAGCCATAATGACACCACTGCACTCCAGCCTGGGTTACAGAGCAACACCCTGTCTCAAAAACAAGAGAACAAAAGACATTCTCAAGAAAGTGAAACAACCACCTACGGAATTAAAGAAATTGCTTGTAAATCATATATTGATAAGGGTTTAGTATCCAATATTTTAAAAACTCCTACAACTCAACAACAAAAATACAACCCAATTTTTAAATGGGCAAAAGACTTACATGAACAGTTCTTCAAAGAAGATATACAGAAGGCCAATAAGCACATAAAAAGATGCTCAACATCATTAGTCATTAGAGAAATGTAAAGCAAAACTACTATGAGATATCACTTCACACTCACTAGGATAGCTAGAATAAAAAAAAAGGAATATAAATGTTGGTGATTATATAGAGAAACTGGAACTCTCATACACTGCTAGTAATAATGCAAAGTGTGGAAAACTCTATGAAAAACAGTTTTGCAGGTTCTCACAAAGTTAAACATAGTTACCACATAATCTAGTGATTTCACTCCTAGATGTATATCCCAAAATAATGGAAATCAAGGACTCAGATACTTACACACCAATATTCATTGCCACATTATTCAAAATAGCCAAAATGTGGAAACAACCCATGTCTATCAATAAAAGATTAATAAAATATGGTATATACACACAGTGAGACATCATTTACTCATAAAAGGAATGAAATTCTGACACATGCCGAATATGGTGAACCTTGAAAACATCATGCTGAATGAATAAGCCAGGAACAAAAGGACAAATGCTGCATGAATTCACATGTATGAAATATCTACAAAAGGTAAATACAGAGACAGAAAGTAAATTGCGGTTCCAGAGCCTGTGGGGAGGAGGGCATGGAGAGTTATTGCTTAATGAGCACAGAGTTCGTAGTTGGAGTGAGGAAAAAATTTTAGAATTAGTGTTGATGGTTGCCCATTAGGAATGTAATTAATGCCACTGAATTGTACACTTAAAAATGGCTAAAATGGTAGATTATATGATATATATTTTTTCCACACTAAAAATAATTGAAAAAATTGGGCCAAGGTGGTAGTTCACACCTGTAATCCCAACACTTTGGGAGGCCAAGGCAGGAGGATCATTTGAAGCCAAGAGTTTGAGACCAGCCTGGGCAACATAGCAAGATCCCATCTCTCCAGAAAAAAAATGTTAAAAGTTAGCTGGGTGTAGTGGCACATGCCTGTAGTCCCAGCTACTCAGGAGGGTGAGGTGGGAGGATCGCTTGAGCCCAGGAGTTTCAGGCTGCAGTGAGCTTTGATCGCACCATTGCACTCCAGTCTGGGCAACAGAGCAAGATCTTGTTTCACAGAAAGAAAGGAAAAGATCAATACCCTCTTAGGAGGCCGAGGCAAGCAGATCACCTGAGGTTGAGTTCGAGAACAGCCTGGCCAACATGGTGAAACCCCATCTCTACTAAAAACGCAAAAATTAGCAGGCCGGCAATAGTGGCAGGCAGCTGTAATCCCAGCAACTCGGGAGGCTGAGGCGGGAGAACAGCTTGAACCCGGGAGGCGGAGGTTGAAGTGAGCCGAGATCGTGCCAATGTACTCCAGCCTGGGTGACAGGGTGAGACTCCATCTCAAAAAAGAAAAAAAAAAAAAAAAAGAAGACCAGTACCCTCCAGTGGTAGGAAAGCATGGGAATGAGCATACGCACGCATCGTCTTCATCTAGGAGACAGACATAATACGCACCTATTGCTTCATACACCTCAGGTTGTCTTTAATCCATTTCCTGATGATGATTGTGTCATTCTTGTTGCCGGCAGAACTATTCTCTCCCAGACATGAGGCCACACAGACATGCCGAGTGCAGGTAAAACACGTGGCATGGAGTGGCTCTTGGTCAGGAGCAGACCCTGAGAAGTCAGTGATACTCTCCCTCATGCCGCTAGGGAAAATGTAACTGGTTCCGCCCCCATCTTACCCATCCCACCCCATCCTTGCCCTGCAGCACCCCTCCTCTGCCCTGCACCCCCTACTGCCCTCCACCCCAGTAGAGCCACTCGGAGCTGGGCTGCATGTGTGGCCCTGCACAGGGCATGGTGACTTGGGTTGTGCCTGCCTCCCACCCATATAAGGGTGGATCCTGCCTGGAGGCCTCTGGGGCTGGGACCTCTGCAGGTCTTCCTACAGGGATGTGTTGAAGGGGGCGAGTTTTCTCACACTTAGAGAATGTTGTGGAGGGTGCTGGCCTCAAAAGGACATCCTGGCTCACTGGCTCCCAGCACCACCACACTGTGCAGTATGCTATGCTTCCGGGCAAGGAACTACAGTTGGGAATCTACAGACATTTCCCCTTATGGTTTTGTTTTGTTTTTTGAGACAGAGTTTCACTCTTGTCACCCAGGCTGGAGTGCAATGGCATGATCTCTGCTCACAGCAATCTCCGCCTCCGGAGTTCAAGCGATTCTCCTGCCTCAGCTTCCCGAGTAGCTAGGATTACAAGCATGCGCTACCACGTCCAGCTAATTTTGTTTTTTTAGCAGAGATGGGGTTTCTCCATGTTGGTCAGGCTGGTCTCAAGCTCCTGGCCTCAGGTGATCCGCCCACCTCGGCCTCCCAAAATGCTGGGATTATAGGCATGAGCCACTGAGCCTGGCCTTCCTTTTTTTTTTTTTTTTTTTTTTTTAATAGACACAGGTCTCACTAGGCTGCCCAGGCTGGAGTGTAGTGGCTATTCATTCACAGGCCAGACCATGGCACACTGCAGCCTCCAACTCCCAGCCTCCAAGCAATCCTCCTGTCCCAGCTTCCAGACCAGGTGTAGTCTCCGAAGGGTGCAGGCGGGGACCCTGGGATGCTTGAGCACTGGTTGATTGGGTCAAATTTCGTCCTCATGTGACCAGGAGTTTATAGATATGCCCCATGTTATCTTTCCCATAGCCTTGTGCCCTCTAGCACACTATTCTGCAAAAAAATCAGGAACATACATTCATCATGAGAAGAAAGCCAGCATTTGTAGCTACTGTCTAACCCCCCTCTGCTTCACTGAGCTGGAGAAGATCCTCCTATCAGAGGCTGGGCCTGGTCGGGTAACCCACAGATCAGTGACCCCCCTCAGGAACCAGATCCCTGAGGCTGGCTGGGGTGCTGAATGGCCCTGACCACCTCGCTGGAATCCAGTGGCTCTGCTTCCTAGGGCATGTTTCCTGCAAAGCCCCAGCTCAGCTTTGCTGTCCCTGCATTTCACTAAACGCTGCCATTGGACCCAAGCACCAAAACTCCCCCTTGTGAATCGAGAGTCCAAGTTTGCCGCAGGCTTATAAAATCACAGATATTAGAGATACTGTGAATTATGCACCAGATGGACCCAATTAACTCCCCAACTAATGTGATTGGGGAAGGAAATAGCTCATTAGAAACTTGTAAGCTACCAACTCTCACAGCTGTGTTCTAATTACAGTACAGCCACAGATAAAAATAATCACGCCTTCTGCTGAGAGGCCGTTCATGACCCTTCCAAACTCGGAATCATGCAGGGATCAACCTCAGTCTAGCTCTGAGCATTGCTGGCCTCAGAGCTAATCAACCCAAATGCAAATCCACAAGTTAAAAAGGGAAATCAGTAGAAGCTCGTGGGGAAACATGAGAATAAATCCATAAACCCCCAAAATAATTCCACCCCATCAGATACTCTATAAACTGTGAATAGATGCAAAGCAAATAATGACACTATGATACGATGTAATACTAGATACTATTTCTGCATTTTCACAGAGGTCTAATGCCCTGCATTAAGCAAGCTCACAGGCTTCGACAAAATTCCAAATTGAGAAATGTTAAATTTCGCAATTCTGTATTTTATCAGAATGTTACCAATAATTCCTCAATGGGTACTGACCCAGGTGCTGTTCTAGGAAGGGGGTAATGGACAGGTGAGTTGCTGGCCTATCCCCTTACTCAGGCACGTAAGACTCCGTGAGCAAGCATAACGCAAGGTGAAGACTGTAGAAGCAGATAGGGATGGCGATGGCGATGCCTGCGCTGCCAAGTAAGGCTTCACAGAGGGAATCTGAGGCGGGTCTTCAAGGCAGGTTTGAATTTCATGTAGATCAGAATGAAAATATTAAATGGGATTCCACTTTCAAAAGGGAGACTGAAAGGCAATTCTGATATAGCCTCAGTTGCGTGTGTATGTAACTATACTGATATCAGAAAATCACCCAAGAGTTGGCTGGAGAGGCTTGTGGCCACAGCGTCATCGTTACAGTCACTGGTACCGTTCCTTGGCACACACATGGTGTGTATCTCCAGGCAGCACCCACATGGGTGGGCCACGGAAGGCACAAGACAGCCACGTTCACCTCCACACACCTGGGAAGGAAGGTGCCTCTTAGGAGGTGTGGGAGGGCAGAGAGGACCAGGAAACACCCCCCAACCTCAATAGCCTGACCAAGGGGGAGGTGCTCTTCCTTCATCACAAAGCACAGTGACACAACCCTCTCCCAGCCCCTGTGCCAGATATTAGGCCCTCAAAGTGTCCCTGGCTGATTCCAAGCATTTCTCAAGGCATCACCCACACTGCCCAAGAAATGGTCACTGTGCTGGGCACAGCTGTTCCACTCAGGGCTACTACCAGGGCCACCTCCCTCCAGCCTCCCAAAACAAGCCTGGGCTCTTGCTGATGAGGCCCCCGGAGTCCAGACATGCTGCCCCAGCCCATGAGGTCCCCCAAAGAGGGGGACCTCACCTCAGAGACCCCACCTCAGAGGGCCTCCCAGCACAAGATCACACTCCCTGCTCTTGCAACTAGCTGAGCCTATTCCGGGCACTTTGTCTCACGATGCTCAGCGCAACCACGGGCAGGAATTGTTGTTATGTCCATCTTAGAATGACAAGATCAATACCTGGCAAAAGTGGCAACCCACTGAGCTCAGGTCATCTGCTCCCAACCACTGCCCCCACAGGCAAGTGGACAGCTGTCTCAGGATCCCCCACCCTGGCTCACTCCCTTCTAAACTCATGAGGGTCCAGAGTAATAGAAGATAGAAATCGCTATGTGAGTGTGGGTGTGTGTGTGTAAATGTGTATATATGTATGTATATAAATACGTGCATGTATATATGCGGGCATGTGTAAGTGCATATATATGTATGTGTAAATAAGTGCATGTATATAGGTGCATGTGTATGTAAATATGTGTATGTATACAAATACTGTACATACATGTATTATAGGTATATGTGTGTACGGGTATGTGTGCACACATATATATGTGTATGTATGTGTGTGTGTATGTGTGTGTGCATATATACATGTATAAATGTGTGTGGACACATATAACCATGTGTGCATGCATGTATACATGTATAACTCTGTGTGGATACGTATGCATGCATGTATAACGTGTGTGTTTATGTGTGTGCATAGCTATGTACACGTGTGTGCTGGTCCTCTGGAGATGGCCAAATGGCTCCTGAAGGCACAGCAGCATGTTTGTGGCCAAGAGGAGCCCCACCTCATGTGTTTTCTGATCCTGGCAACACCTCCCACATCCATCTTGACTGGCTCCAGAGCCTGGCCGGCTCTGCCCTGGCACAGGGCCCAAATGTTGAGACCTCAAGACATCACGTTTCATGAAGACAATTCTATGTTGCCGCCATAGAGATACCCCTCTCCCAAAATTACATAAGGATTTCTTCACATGCGCTTTTTCTAGTACTCTTACATTATTGTTATTTACACTTAAGTCCAGGATTTATCTTGGCAAAAAACTGAATGCACCTTTTGTTACTGTATTAGTCCGTTCTCATGCTGCTATAAAAAACTGCCTGAGACACTGGGTAATTTACAAAGAAAAGAGGTTTAATTGACTCACAGTTCCACATGGCTGGGGAGGCCTCAGAAAATTTACAATCATGGCAAAAGGGGAAGCAAACACATCCTTCTTCATGTGGTGGCAGGAGAGAGAAGAATGAGAGCAGAGCAAAGGGGGAAGCCCCTTATAAAACCATCAGATCTTGTGAGAACTCATTCACTATCACCAGAATAGCATGGGGGAAACCACACCCATGATTCAATTTTCTCCACCTGTTCCCACCCTTGACATGTGGGGATTATTACAATTCAAGGTGAGATTTGGGTGGGGACACAGAGCCAAACCCTATCAGTTCCCCTCCAAATGCATGTCCACTTTCGTAACATGGGTGAGCCACACTTTTGCAGTTGTCTAAGAGGTTGGGTTTGCTGAGTTTGTCATACACCTATATCTGGGACTTTCCTATTATTCCTGTGTTGATGTGGCATTATATAAAATGTGACCAGTTACAGGACAAAGTTCCCTCATTCCTTCTAGTTTTTCGTGTTTCTCTTCACATATTTGTTTTTTCACATATCTGATCTCACACTTGCATTTTTCCCCAAAACTTTATCTGCAAAAGAAGGCTCGTCAGGCTGTAAAGCAATTGCACTGAGACTTCTGCCAGGGTTGCTTTCATTTCAATGCTGTTTCCCCTGAGAACCGCTCGTTGCAGAAGTTCGAGGGCTTTGGGCAGAGTTGGCCTTTCATGTAGGTCCTGAACATCCATGGAAGTGCACTCCTAGATGGTTTGTTTGGGGTGGTATCCTCAATGTGTGTCTTCCTTGCATTTTCCAAGGCTTAGGAAAGCTATGTGTGGAATGCTGTGGGGCCTGGCCCCTCCCAGGCCACGTCACAGTGGTCTGGTGCTCCAGCCTCCTCAAGTGAGTGGGTATGGCCAGCGGGGAGCCAAGCCCACCTGAGCAGGGAAGGCCGGCTCCCTCACCTGCAGCCTCCCCGAGGGCTACCTCCCCTCAGGGACACCTCCCCGGCCTATGTCCCCCACTCCCAGGTGCCTGGCCATCCTCAGGGTGCAGCAGGACAGAGGAAGCTGGGAACCCCAGTTGACCCCTGCTTCAGATGCAGAGAAACCCCAGCTCCCCAGCATGGATTGCTCATCTCCGGAGGAGACAGCAAGTGGTCCTCAAGGACCTGCCAGGAGCCCTGGGATTCCAGTACTCAACCAGGATCTGACTGGGGGAGCAGAAAAGGCCGGAGAGAAAGGAGAGACACAAGAGGGCAGAGAGCAGACCCAGAGCAGTGTCTGTTCCTAGGACACCGTTCCCTGGTCCCCTGCACTCCAGGGGCCCCTGGAGCCTCGTGGCCCTGGGCTCTGGCCACCTTGCTGTACAAGTGCCTGCAATGCTGACCGGGGGCTGGCCAGTTCAGTCTGGGTAACCAGAGGGAGAGCCTTGCTCCACAGCCCACCATGGGACCTGCCTGTGTGCTTCCCATGTAGAAACAGCGTTTTCATACGCAGAGAAGTCCAACATGAAACAGTCCACTTGGCCATGATTTCTCAAGAATTCCCACTGACAGGAGCCTCTCTTCTTGAGTACTGCATTCATGACAAAATTCTACCGCTGGCTGGATGGGAGACGTTCCTATTGCTTGCACAACTTCAAGTTTTCCCCAAGAAAATTTGTCTACGGGAGGAACAAGACAGGCTGTCCGGGACTCACTGGCCAGGAGCCAAACCCAACACCTGTCAAGATGTAGGACCCTGCACTGGGAAAACGGTCGCCCTCCCTGCTCAGGGACATCCACACGGCACACTGCATTCCTGTCCTTTGGGGTGATGTGGGGGCACGCTGCTTTACTTCTTTCCACTGCTCTTTGAAAACCGAGTCGTTAGGAAAGCATCAGCAGTGGACATGTATGTGTGGAGGATGGCAGTGTGGCTCCCAGGTGACACCCGCATCACTGCTGAGCTCCACACCCTCCAGGGCTGTCCATGTGACACCCCAGTGGGGCTCATCACGCGCTCCTATCCCTGCCCCTGCAAGTCCCTGCCAGGGTGAGCTCAACAGGGCTCCACACTGTATGAATATTCAGGTGCTAGACCCTTAATGAGTACCACGATGCTGAGTGTCTCTCTCGGAGCCAGGCAACGGGGACAGGGACATAGGCCAGCGGGGTGGCCCCTGCCCCAGCTGCCTGCCCCCTGCCTCTGGTGCATGCGTGACCTCGGGCAGTTGGTGCACCCTCTCAGGCCCCCCTCCTAGTTCAGCAGAGGCAGTGGCTGCATTTCTAGAAAGGAAGGGCTCATAGGAAAGCATGCTTTAGGTTTGTATTGCTTTTCTGAACACGCTTCTTCCATTGCAAAGTCGCAATGATTGATAGCATAAAATAGAACACATGTTTCAGAAAGGATTCTGGCACAAAAAGTCTGATTCCTAAGAGCTCCAAACAGGAAATGCATTTAGACTTTACATTTTATGAATACATTGAAAGCAGCACCTTTTTGAAACTATCCAATTCTCCAGTGCTTGTGGGTGATGGTCTCATTATTTTTGATCCACAAGAACACCTGGCAACCTACAGGAGCTAGAATCCAATGCTCATGGAAATCAACTCTATGAAACTCCAAGACATTGCCCTGTGATGTTGCCACGGCCCTCAACGTAATAGCAGCTCTCTATGGGTCCTGCACTGTGAGGAGCCTTCATGCCCTTGTCAGGGTATCTGTGTCCCTGAGATGTCCTGGAGACCGGTGAATCCCTTGGCCTGCCCAGCCACTGTCACTGTTGCATCAGCTCTGTAACAGACAGGGCCCCACAGACAAGGCTCCTACACTCCCAGAATGCCTGCTCCCCACCAGGAAATGGCCCTACTACACATACTCCAAAAACATTGGCCCAAAAATACATATAAGCTACTCTTGCATTCAAATATTTATCGAGCACTCACTTGGCCGGGGCAGGCATGAACAAGACACACTCCCTGCTCTCAGACAGCAAAGCCTGCTGGGCACAAGCCCTCTGCAAGCAAGACAGGTAAGCAGCCGCTGCAGCAGGGGAACAGGTGGGAACAACATCATCACCAAGACAGGGGCGGGATTCGTACTCAGAAAACTCAGGGGTAAAGCAGGAGGGGAAAGTAAACTGTCCAACAAGCCTGACCCCTTCCCAGATCAACCAAACTAAGCCACCAGGCTGGGGTCTGTGACGACTGGATCTTAAACAGCCTCACACGCCGGGAGGCAGCCTGCCTGGTCCTGGCACAGCGGGGAGTGACATGCGAGGACCCACCCAGAGCTGAGTACCTGCAGCAGGTCACCCTGGCCCACCAAGTGCCCTGGCACCCTGAAGGGCTGGCAGACATTCTCTCATAGCCTTATAAGGGCCTGGGAACTGACCCTCAAAGCTTGAGGGTCCCCCCCCCATAATGAAATGAGAGACATTGGGGAAATGCTGTCCACATGCATAGCCACTTGGATGCTGAAGGCAAAACTGCAGCAGGAGGGTTGATAAGGGGTGGCTCTGGGTGCTGGTCCACTGCCCACAGGGAAGGACGGAGGCCGGAAGCTGGGCCTGGCTACTGCTACCCTTGCCTCTACCGCCTCTTCCGTCTGCAATGTCCTCTGGGAATTGGCCTTCCTCTGCGGTAGGGTCTTTGTCCGCTTTTTTCTGAGCACTCCCTCTTTCATCTGCCTCTAGCAGGGAAGGCTCCCTCTGCAGCTGCAGGAATCACGCAGGAGGTACTGGCCCGGGGCAAACTGGCTGCCTGGCTCAGGCCCCACCACCCACCACCGTGCCCAGCTCCTGCCACCCTGTGCCCCTCCACTGCTTGTTTTCTGGACTCCCTGTCACCTCCTGATCCCTCTGAGGTGGCAAACCCAGACACATCTCAGAGAGACGGGGTGGTGCCCTGCTGGGAAGATGCTGTCGACTTCTCTGTTTCTTAGAGACCAGTGTTAGTGACTTTATGTATGTTGCTCTTTTGTATAAATAGTAATAATCCAGGTGACCAAAACACTTAACACAAAATTGTCACTATTTCAGCCCCAAAAATAGCTATGAACAGCTCCTCCCTTGCAGGCGGGACTAGAAGAGGTAATAAACGTAGCACCCCAGAGCCCAGTCCAGGGGGCAGGTGTGCAGGGGAGAGTCTGTGCTGGGGTACAAGCCTGTGGTCCAGGGCCTGGGTCCTCTCCCTGCTCCCAGAAGTCCTGAGGGGATGTAGTGAAGGTCCCCAAGGGCCCCGCAGATGAGGACAGCTCTGGTGCTGGATGAAGGGGCACATTCCCACTGGATCCAGAGAGTGCTCGGTGAAGCCTGCCTTCCCCTAGGAAAAGGAGAGTGCATAGGATATTAGATCACACCAAATGCACCTCGCTGCTTAGAAGGCGACAAACTGCACTTTCTGAAGATGTTTGAAAGCCTGACCTGTCCACTCAAGCTCCAGTTCCTCCCTGTGCCCACAAGAGAGCAGAAGACTGAGAAGTTGAAGGCTGGCCTGCAGGAGCCACGCAGGGCAAAGCTGGTCTGCATTTGGGGAACATCCTGGAGCTGCAGGGAGGTGGGGTGTGAGCTACCGCAGTGGCCAGGGAAATCAATTATTCATTTGAATAACCCAAAACTTATCAGCAAAGGAATAAGGTAAATCTTATTTTTTCCTTATTAAAATCATCAGAAGGATAAGATAAGCTGAGTGTGGTGGCCCTTGCCTGTAATCCCAGCACTTTGGGAGGCCAAGGCAGGAGGATCACTTGAGCACAGGTCAAGGATGCAGTGAGCTATGACCACACCACTGCACTCCAACCTGAGTGACACAGCAAGACCCTGCCTCAGAAATAGTAATAATAATAATAAGAGAAATCTAAATTTGAGATTAACTAAAAGATGTACTACATTAAAATTACGTGAAAAGAACAATTTTTAAAGACTTCCAAATGCCTTTTGCTCCCCAGTAGTAAAGTCTTCTGCAGATTTTCCATTTTATTGACCCCAAAAAGGGAAGAGCAAATCTCCTCTTGGAAGGAAGCATGCCTGGGCAGAGCTGGAACACGCACTGGGTCACTTCGTGTGTAATTCATTCACTCCAGTTTCTATTAAATATAACTGGCCGCTAGTCCCCTCGATGAATGGCAGCATGTGAAGTCAATTAGTACTTACTCCGTTTCTTTCTATTTAAGAGTCTCTCTTTATGTACACATTCATTCAAGCCAAAGTTCAGACTCTCAATCAGGATTTATCCCCACCCAAGGAGCAGCACACACAGTGGCACCGTGAAAGGGGAAGGCTGTGGGCGAGCACACGCCACATGCCCCTCATGCAACCTGCTGCTTCCACCAACCCTCAGGGCATTGCAGGAGCTCCCACCCCTGGTGCCAGCACCTCTGCTGCAGTCTCATGTTTCACCTGGTCCCTGCCAGGCTCCTCAGGGTGCTGGCCCCGCACTGAGGCAGGTGGGAAGTGTAGGTCCCCAGCATGCCTGCCTGGAACTGGAGGCCAGGAATCAGTCTCAGACCACCTCATGGACACTGCTCCAGCAAGACCTGCATGCCCTCTAGCTGGGGCACTGCAGGCTGGGATGTGCTGACCAGACCAGCACCTCCTGCCCAGCCTTGCGAAGTGATCACCTTGCTGCTATGAATTTTATTTTTTTTAATCCTAGCTTGAAATACAAAATGAGCAATGACTTGTTTGTTCTAAGCCAAACCTAATCTTCTTGCACCCTTGTGGGGATAGAAAAGCACTTCCACTTAGTATCTCAAAATTATTATTTTTGTAAGATGAGATTTGCTTTCAAATCAAAGGAAGACGAGGTGACAGCAGGAATGGCAGAGAAAGGACGTGTGGACTTTCTCTCCTCCATAGAAGCAGCAAAAACACTGACAAAACTTGTCAAAATCAATATTTTCAGAACTTTGGAAGTTAACAAAAGTATAAAACAATCCATGGAGCATGTATTCTAGAGGATGGCCAAGTCTCAGTGAGAAAATTTTAACTTGCTCTATTGCCATATCCCTTTACTCAGTTCTGTGCTGGGCTTGAAAATCAGCCCTGCCATGATGGTGAACACCAGAGGCCTAGCAGCCATTGAAGAGAGCAGAATTGGATTGGGGCACTTCCAAATCTCCTTTACAGAGAACTGGCACTATTGGAGCTGTCTGGCAGTACCTTGACTACCCCTCTCACAGGTACCATCTGTATTGGACCACGCTCAGAGCTCCAGAGCTGACTAGCCTCTCCCGGGCATTTGCCACAAACACCGAGCAGCAAGTGTTTAACATCACAGCTTCGTGAGGCAGCAACAGCCACTGGGACTAACAAGAAGCCAATCAAAAAACACAAAAGAAAAAGCAGAGTTTGTAAAGCTCCAACACATTCCTAGGCATTCAAGCACAGGGCTGTGCGTGTGCCCAAGAGGGACCTGTGAAGTCCTACTCACTCACCTCTGGATGACCGTGAGGCTCTGCAGAAGCCAGAAGTGAAGAAGAAGGCAGAATGTCTGGCTGGAAGCTGAAAACCGACCCCAACATGCACACACAGCCCCTTGACAAAGGCAGGGAGACTTAATGGTCCCAGCCCTTATTTCAGAATACCTCTGTCCAGTCACTAACTGAACAGAGAATTCACTGGCCATACACAACAAAGAATACAGACTCAACGACATGAGTTCAGGAAAGTCACTAAACAAACAGGAACAGCAAAAAGCCCTGGGAAAGGGGAAGAATCTGATTACTAGAGCTTCCATATTATATTCTTTTAAATGTCCAGTCTGACAAAAATATACACATGCGAAGACATGTATGGTCCATACACAAGAAAAAAAATGGTAAATAGGATGGAGTCCTTGTGAATGGAATTAGCGTCCATATTAAAAGAGGCCCAGAGAGCGCACTCACCCCTTCCCACCAGGTGAGGACACAGAGAGAAGGCACCATTTAGGAGGAACAGGCCCTCACCAGCACCTTCACCTTGCACTTCCCAGCCTCCAGAACTATGAGAAATAATGTTCTGTTGTTTATAAGCTACTCAGTTTATGGTATTTTGTTACAGTAGCCTTAATGGACTAAGACATCTACTCTGACATTTCATATAAATGGAAATGCACAATTTATCGTTTTTTGTATCTGGCTTCTTTCACTGAGCATGTCCTTAAGGTTTATCCAAGCGGTAGTACATATCAGTGCTTCTTCTATTTTTATGGGAACTATGTTCTGTTGTATGGATATGCCAAATATTGTTTATCCATTCATGAATTGATGGGCAATGAGGTTGCTTCTTTCTTTGATCATTAGGAATAATGCTGCTTTGAACACATATGCACAAGTTTTACACAGGCATGTCTTTTCAATTTTGTTGTGTACATACCTAGTAACAGAAATGCTGTATCAAATGGCAACTCCATGCTGAACAGTTTGAGGAACTGCTGAACTGTTTTCCAAAATGGCAGCACCATTTTATATTCCCACTGGCAATGCATGAGAGTTCCAATTTCTCCACATCAGCCCTAACACTTGTCATTGCCATCTTTTTTATGATAGCCATCCTATTAGGTGTCAAATGGCATCTCGCTGAGCTTTTAATTTGCATTTCCCTAAATACCACTGATGTTGAGCATCTTTTCAGTTGCTTACAGGCCATTTGAATATCTTCTTTGGAGAAATGCCTATTTAAATATTTTGCCTGTGGGCATGGGGGGAGTCTTTTTATTATGGAGTTGTAAGAGTTCTATATATATTCCGAATACTAGTCCCTTATCAGATATATTGTCAGCCATTATTTTCTCCCGTTCTGTTGCTTGTCTTTCCACTTCTTGACAGTGTCCCCTTTATTCACAAAAATTTTTCTTTTTGATCAAGTCCAATTTATGTACTTTTTTTGTTTGTTTGTGCTTTTAGCATCAAATCTAAGATATTGCATAATTCAAAGTCACGAAGATTTATAACCATGTTTTCTTCTAGGAGTTTTATAGTTTTAGAACTTGCATTTAGGTCTATGATCCCTTTTGAGTTAATTTTTGTATATGATGTGAAGTAGGGGTCCAACTTCATTCTTTTGCATGTGGATAGCCAGTTATCCCAGCACAATTTGTTGGAAAGACTATTCTTTCTGCATTTATTTGTTTTAATACCCTTGGTGAAAATCAATTGAATTTACATATAAGAGTTTATTTCTGGAGTCTTGATCCTCTTTCATTAATCTATGTCTATCCTTATGCCAGAAACACACAGTCTTAAATTACTGTGGCTTTGTAGTAACTTCTGAAAACAGAAAGCATGAGTCTTCCAAGTGCTATTCTTTTACAAGGTTGTTTTGGCTATTCTGGGTTGCTTGCATTTCTCTATGACTTGCAGGATCAGTGTGCTGAAAATGTACATTAATTTGGTACATTAATTTGGGTAGTAATGCCATTTAACAATAGTAAGTATATCTTCTTGATGAATTGACACTTTTATTACCAGAAATTCTTGTCTCTAGTAACAATTTTTGTCTCAAAGTCTATTTTGTCCAATATTAGTATAGTCTCTCTACCTCTCTTTTGATTACTGTTTTCATGATATACCTTTTTCCATTCTTTTACCTTCAGCCTATTTGGGGTTTTGATTCTAAAGTGTGTTTCTTAGCAATAGCATACAGTTGGATCATTTACTTTACCCAGTCTGCCAATTTCTGCCTTTTGGTTGAAGTATTTAATCCATCTATGTTTAATATAATTACCACTGAGGTAAGATTTATCTGCTATTTTGGTATTTTTTCTATATGCCTCATGTTTTTTTCTGTTCCTCACTTCTCCATTACTGCCTTCTTTGAAGTCAAATAGATATTTGCTAGTGTATCATTTTGATTCCTTTCTTCTTTTTTTACTATATGTTATTTTAGTTATTTTCTTGTGATTGCTGAGAGGATTACAATTATCGTCTTAAAACAATCTAGTTAGAACTAGTGCTAACTTAATTTCAGCTCTACACAGAACCTTTGCTCCTATATAACTCTATTTCCTCTCACCTGTTTGTTCTATTGCTGACTATAAATTACATGTTTACACATTGTATATCCTTTAACACAGATTTATAATTACTGCTTTATGCAACTGTCATTTAAAGCAGATGGTAGAATGAAGGAGTTGCATAGAAAAACATACACTTATGCTGTGTTTTATGTTTTCCTATACAGATTTCTTTACTGGTGCTCTGTTTTTCTTTATGTGGATTTGAGATACTGTCTAGTGTGCTTTCATTTCAGCTTCAAAAACTCCCTTTAGCAATTTTTGTGGGAAAGGTATAGTGTTAAAGAACTCCCTCAGCTTTTGTTGGTATGGGAATTTCTTAACATCTCCCTCATTTTTGAAGGGCAGTTTTGCCAGATATAGAATTTTTAGTTGACAGTATGTTTCTTTTAACATTTTATATATATCATCCCACTGCCTTCTGGCCTCCATGGTTTCTGATGAAAAATCAACTGTGAATCTAATTATGGATCCCTTGTATGTGACAAGTCACTTCTCTCTCGGTGCTTTCAAGATTCTCTCTTTGGCCTTCACGTGTGTCTTGCTATAAGTCTCTTTGAGTTTACCTTATTTGGAATTCATTGAGCTTCTTGGATTTGTACATTTGTGTCGTTTTCAGTTATTATTTCTTTAAAATTTTTTCTGGTCCTTTCTCTCTCTCTCTCTTCTCTGTCTGGAACACGCATAATGTGTATGTTGTACTATTTGATGGCTTTCCACAGGTCCCTTGGGCTCTATTCACATTTCTTCATTCTTTTTTCTTTCTGCCTCTCAGATTAAACAGTTTCAGTTGCCCTGTCTTCAAGCCTGATGATTCTTTCTTCTGCCTTCCTAAATCTGCTGTTGAATGCCACTCATGAGTTTTTCATTTCATTTATACTTTTCAGCTCAAGAATTTCTTGCTGATTTCTTTTTTATAATTTCTATCTCTTTGTTGATAGGCTCATTTTGTTCACACGGCGTTTTTCTTATTTCCCATATTTATTTGTCCTTTTCTTGGGGTTTTTTTTTTTATTATTGTTGTTGAAACACTTTGTTGTTGGTGGCAGTGGTTGCTGTTGTTGTCACTGTTATTAAATGCTGTAGCAGTCCATTGGTTTAGGTACTTTTCCAAACTATTTTTCCAAGGACTGTATCCCTTTTCATGTCTCTGTTTCCTAACATCATGTTCAGCTAATGTTTTGACAGAGATTTTCTTCAATACCAGGAGCTTTTTACAAGCAAACCAGAAAAAGAGAAAACACACAAAACCAAAGAAGCAAACACCTTTCCCAGTCTTTGCAAAGTGGCTCTGATGGAGCACTTCATCAACAATTACCAAGTCTCCCATTGAGACTAAGATTAAGCTTGAGGTAAAAGTTTAGGGTTTTCTATGGTCTTTTCTGAGCATGCATCTCACCCTAATTATGTATGTGGCTTTCTAAATTCATCCACACACAGGTACTTTTGAGTATCCTAAGTTCCCAAGGAATCTCCTACAGCTTTTGCACCTAGGTGTTAGGCAGTCTATTGTATGCCTCAATCAGTATGCATCTGCCCTAGGCCTCTATAGTTTGTCAGACTCCCTGACAGTATCTTCAAACAATGCCCATCACTTTTCCAGCTTATGTTCTGAGTTAGGCAGAACAGAGCTCAGAGTCTTGTGTCAATCCTTCAGTGAGCCCACAGACAAATCACCAGAGCAAACGCAATAATTTACAGTTTCCACAACTCTTAGTGCTGGTTCTAAGAGTTTCTGCTTGTTTTCAACGTTTCTGGGGGTCGAATAAGAGCTTGGAACTGCTCACTTTGCCATTTTGCCGTCACTATTCCTCTGTAGTAAGTCATTGCTTTGGGGATTATTTTGTATCTAAAGATAAATTAGGGGGAAACTGTCATCTTAATTACGTTGTTTTCCAATCCATGAATATTGAAGCCTCTCTACTTATCTAAATCTTCTTTAAGTTCTCTCAGCAATATTTCATGTTGTTCAATTATGAGTCTTGCACTTCTTTTATTAAATTTAATCCTAAAAATGTGATTCTTCTTAATGCTTTTGTGAATGAAACAGTTTTCTTAATTTTATTTTCAGATTATTCATTACTAATATATAAAGACAATTAGTTTTTGTATATGTTGATTTATAAAACTGTCTTCATTCAGACATGATTATTTACTTAGAAAATACCCCATAAAAAAATCTACAAACAAAAAAGTTGCTATACTGAATAAGTTACTTTAGCAAGTTTGCAGAACACAAGATCAATGTACAAAAATCAATCCTGTTTTATGTACTAACATTGAACAAATGTAAATTGATGTTTTAAAACAACACCAAAAAATGAGCCATTTGGAGATAAATCTTACAAAATATGTCCAATACCTATCCACTGAAAACTATAAAATTTTGCTGAGAGAAATTAAATAATACCTAAATAAATGGAAAGATAAGCCATGTTCCTAGAGCAGAAGATTCAATATTTGAAACCAAAAATAAAATTCTAAGCCCCCTCAACCAACTAAAGGGAATCCTCCCCTTGGCCAAGGGAGTTTCAAAGAAACCTAAACAATCAGTTCAAGCCATGATGGGAAAGGGGGGTGGGAGGCATTAGATATGCCTCATTATACTCTCCTCCCATTGGAATTCAGGCACAGCTGATTAGCATTAACATTTAAAACAGAGACATTAAAACTGATGAAGCAGACTCTTTGTAGCAATAAGATACCAAATTCCAATCTGACCCTAATATAGCATCACATGACAGATAGCAGACCCTAAAAGAAAAGTATTTTGCCCCAAAATATATTTCTTTGACACCTTTTTAATGGCCCTACAAAGCTGTCTCTTGTGGGGCAATCTACATTCTGTAGAGAATCCCCTTCCCTTTCTGATCCTGAAGAGATTAGCTGAGAGTCTAGCACCTTTTAAAGGTCTAAACAGGAGACATTTGCCATCTATTGCATCTAAAGATGGCCACCTATGAGATTTCATCTACTTAAAAAGAACTTCGGTCTCCACAACCTTATTCTAACCCAGACATTCCTTTCTATTGATTCCTTGGCTTTAGATAATAACTTAATTATTTCAACCAATTGCCGATCAAAAAACCTTTTAATCTACCTACAACCTGTAAACCCCCATTTCAAGTTGTCCCACCTTTTTGGATCAAACCAATGTGTACCTTACGTGTACTGATTGATGTCTGCCTGTAACTTTTGTCTCCGTAAAATGTATAAAATCAAGCTGTAACCTTGGACCTCCTGGGGTTGTGCCTACAGGTCATGGTCCTCACATTTGGCTCAGAATAAATCTCTTCAAATATTTTACAGTGTTTGGCTTTTCTCATCAACAATATTATTAAGATGTCAACTCTCCATAAATTCATCTTATAGACTCAATGCCATTCCAATAAAAATCCTACCAGGATCTTCTCTTTCTCTTTCTTTGTTAATCTAGCTAGGAGTCTTATCAATCTTACTTATTTTTTTGAAGGACAAACTTGGTTACATTGATCTTTTGTATGGATTTTTGCATCTCAATTTCATTAAGTTCTTCTCTAATTTTAATTATTTCTTTGGATTGGTTTGTTCCTTTCTCTCTAGTTCCTTTAGGTGTAAAGTTAGATTGTTAATTTGGGACCTTTCTAACTTCTTGATGAAGGCATTTAGAGCTATAATCTTTCTTCTTAACGCTGCATCTCAGAGATTTTTGAAGATTATGTCCTTATTTTCATTAATTTTAATGAAAATTAAAATTAATTTTAATTTTACTTAAAATTCATTTACTTTTTATTTCTACCTTAATTTTTATGTTCACTCAGGACTTATTCAGGAGTAAGTTGTTTAATTTCCATGTATTTTTGTAGTTTTCTGAGATCTTATTGGTATTTATTTCTATTTTCATTGCACTATGGTCTCAGAGTGTGCTTGGTATAATTTCAATTTCTTTTGAATTTATTGAAACTTGCTTTATGACTGAGAATGTGGCCAATCTTAGAATATGTTCCATATGCAGATGGGAAGAATGTATGTTCTGTGGTTGTTGGAGTGTTCTGCAGATGTCTATTAGGTCCAATTGGTCAAGTGTTGAGTTTACGTCCAGAGTTTTTTGGTTAGTTTTTTGACTTGGTGATCTATCTAACACTGTCAATAGGGTGTTGAAACTCCCACTATTACTGTGTGGTTCTGTAAGTCTTTTTACAGCTCAAGAAATTGTTTTATGAATCTGGGTGCTACACGGTTGGGTGCACAAATATTTAGGATAGTTAAGGTTTCTGGTTGGATTGTATCCTTACTATGTAATGCCCTTCATTGTCCTTCTTAATTTTTATTGGTTTAAAGACTGTTTTATCTGATGTAGGAATAGAGACTCCTGCTCTTTTTTATTTTCCATTTGCATGGTATATTTTACTCCACCCTTTTATTTTGAGCCTGTGGGTGTCGTTACATGTGAGAAAGAGAAGATCCAAATAAGCACAATCAGAAATGACAAAGATGACATTACAACTGATCCCACAGGATTACAAAAGATCTTCAGAGATGAGTATGAATAACTCTATGTACACAAGTTATAAAATCTAGAGGAAATGGATAAATTCCTGGAAGCACACAATCTCCCAAGACTGAATTAGGAAGAGATTGAAAACCTGAATAAACCAGTATCAACATCTGAAAGAACCTATCAACCAAAAAAAGCCCTGGGCCAGATGGATTCATAGCCAAATTCTACCAGAAGTACAAAGAAGAACTGATATCAATACTACTCAAACTATTCCAAAAAATCAAGAAGGAGGGGCTCTGCCCCAACTCACTCTATTAAGCCAGCATCAGCCTGATACCAAAATCTAGCAGAGACACAATGAAAAGAGAAAACTTCAGAACAATATCCCTCATGAACATAGATGCAGAAGTCCTCGACAAAATACTAGCAAATAAAATCAAGTAGCACATCAGAAAGTTAATATGCCACAATCAAGTAGGCTTTATTCCTGTGACACAAGACTGTTTCAACGTAGACAAATCAATAAATGTGTTTCACCACATAAACAGAATCAAAAGCAAAATTGTGTGATCATCTCAATAGATGCAGAAAAAGCTTTGGATAAAATCCAACAGCCCCTCATCATAAAAATCCTCAACAGACTAGGCACTGAAGGAATGTACCTCATAATACTGAGAGCCATCTATGACAAACCTACAACCAGCATCATACTGAATGGGCAAAAGCTCAAACCATTCCCCTTGAGAGCTGGAACAAGACAAGGATGCACATTTTCACCACTCCTATTCAACAGAGTACTAGAAATTCTAGCCAAAGCAGTCAGGCAAGAGGAAGAAGTAACAGCCATCCAAACAAGAAAAGAGGAAGTCAAGCTATCTCTCTTCACAGACAATATGATCCTATACTTAGAAAATCCTAAAGACTCCTAGAATTGATAAATGACTTTAGTAAAATTTCAAGATACAAAATCAAATGTACAAAAATCAGCAGCATTTCTATACAGCAATAAAGTCCAGACTGGGAGTGAAATGAAGAACACAATCCCACTTACACTAGCCACAAAGAAAATGAAACACCTAGGAATACAGCTAACCAAGGACTTGAAATATTTCTATAAGCACTACAAAACATTGCTGAAAGAAATCAGAGATGACGCAAATAAATAGAAAAACATTCGTGCTCACGGACTGGAATAATCAATATCATAAAAATGTCCATACTGCCCAAAGCAATGTACAGATTCAATGCTATTCCTATCAAACTACCAATGTTCTTTACAGATTTAGAAAAAACACTATTCTAAAATCTATATGGAACCAAAAAAAGAGACCGAATTGCCAAAGCAATCTTAAAGCAAAAAGAACACAGCTGGAGGCATCACGCTACCCAACTTCAAACTACACAATAGAGCCACAGAAACCAAACAGCTTGGTACTGGCACAAAAACAGACACACAGACCACTGGAACAGAACAGAAAACTCATAAATAAAACCTGACACCTACATCTATCTGATCTTTGACATGGCCAATATAAACAAACAATGAGGAGAGGACTCCCTATTCAATAAATGGTGCTGGGATAACTGGCTAGCCATATGCAGAAGATTGAAGCTAGACCCCTACCTTTCACCATATATAAAAAGTAACGCAAAATAGATTAAAGATTTAAATATAAGACCTCAAACTATAGAAACCCTGGAAGACAACTTAGGAAATACTCTTCTTGACATCAGCCGTGGCAAATAATTTTTGGCTAAGTCCTCAAGAGCAATTGCAACAAAAATTGACAAGTGGGACCTAATTAAACTCAAGAGCTTCTGCACAGCAAAATGAACTATCAACAGGGTAAACAGACAACCTACAGAATGAGAGAAGATACTCACAAACTATGCATCTGACAAAGGCCTAATATCCGGAATCTATAAGGAACTTAAACAAATCAACAAGCAAAAAACAAGTAACCCCAGCTGGGCACAGTGGCTCACACCTGTAATCCCAGCACTTTGGGAGGCCGAAGCAGGCAGATCACCAGGTCAGGAGATGGAGACCATCCTGGCTAACACGGTGAAACCCCGTCTCTACTAAAAATACAAAAAAATTAGCTGGGCTGGGTCTTCTCAGGCAGGGCAGAGTGTTGAATCTGGGCTATCACCTCCACCACATTGACTATTAGAATATAGTGGAGAAAGCCAGGTGCGGTGGCTCATGCCTGTAATCCCAGCACTTTGGGAGGCCGAGGTGGGAGGATCACAAGGTCAGGAGATCAAGACCATCCTGGCTAACACGGTGAAACCCCATCTCTACTAAAAATACAAAAAAATTAGCTGGGCGTGGTGGCGGGCGCCTGTAGTCCCAGCTACTTGGAAGGCTGAGGCAGGAGAATGGCGTGAACCTGAAAGGCAGAGCTTGCAGTGAGCTGAGATCGCATCACTGCACTCCAGCCTGGGCGACAGAGCAAGATTCTGTCTCAAAAAAAAAAAAAAACAAGTAAACCCATCAAAAAATGGCAAAGGAGGTGAACAGACACTTCTCAAAAGAAGACATACAAGTGGTGAACAAACATATGAAAAAGCGCTCAGCATCACTAATCACCAGAGAGATGCAAATCAAAACCACAATGAGATACCATCTCACACCAGTCGGAATGGTTATTATTTGAAAAATCAAAAAATAACAGATGCTGGTGAGGCTACAGAGAAAAGGGAATCCTTATGCACTGCTGGCGGGAATGCAAATTAGTCCAGCTACTGTGCAAAGCAGGCTGGAGATTTCTTAAAGAACTTAAAACAGAGCTACCATTAAACCCAGCAATCCCATTATTGGGTAGATATGCAAAAGAAAAATCATTCTACCAAAAATACATGCACTCATATGTTCATCACTGCACTACTCATAATAACAAAGACATGGAACCAACCCAGGTGTCCATCAGTGCTAGACTGGATAAAGAAAATGTGGTTCATATACATCATGGAATGCTATGCAGCCATAAAAAAGAGTAAAATCCGCCAGGCACGGTGGCTCACACCTGTAAACCCAGCACTTTGGGAGGCGGAGGTGGGTAGATCACCTGAGGTCAGGAGTTTGAGACCAGCCTGGCCAACACGGTGAAACTCCGTCTCTATTAAAAATACAAAAATTAGCTGGGCGTGGTGGCGAGCAACTGTAATCCCAGCTGCTTGGGAGGCTGAGGCGAGATAATCGCTTGAACCCGGGAGGTGGAGGTTGCAGTGAGCAAAGATCGCACCACTGCATTCCAGCCTGGGCAACAAGAGCAAAACTCCATCTCAAAAAAAAAGAATGAAATCATCATCTTTGCAGTAACATAGATGGAGCTGGAGGCTATAACCCTAAACAAATTAATGCAGGAACAGAAAACCAAATACCTCATGTTCTAACTTATAAATGGGAGCTAAGCATTGAGCACACATGGACATGAGTGTAGGAACAACAGACACTGTGGAATACTAGAGGATGAAGGAAGGGGGAGTGGGTTAAAAAAATAAAAACTACTTATCAGGTACTAGACTCATGACCTAGGTGGCGGGATCCATACTCCAGACCTCAACATCACATAATATTCTCATGCAACAAATCTGCACATGGGTGCCTCCGTATCTAAAATAAACGTTGAATTTTAAATTTTTACACACACTGTATGATTTCATTTATATAACATTATCAAAATGGCAAAATTATAGAGATGAAAAACAGATCAGTGATTTCCAGGGGTTAGAGATGGCAGGGGGAGGGGTATGTAACTTAAGGGTTTGTGTGAGGGTTTTCTGTATGGAATCTGAGATTATGATGAAATAGGTCTATATCTTGATTATGGTAGGGGTTACATAAAGCTACACAAGTGATAAAATGACAGACAGACACACACACAGACAGTACAAAAAAAAATCCCAGCAGGAATGTTACGTAAATCAACAAAATGATAGCATTTATATGAGAAGGCAAGTGGCATCGAATAGCCAAAGCAATCTTGAGAAAGAACCATGTTGGAGGACTCACACCATTTGATTTCAGAACTCTTTATAAAGATTCAAGACAGTGTGATATTCATGACATGATAATCACATAGACTGATGGAACAGAATAGAGAGTTCAGGGGGCCAGGCACGGTGGCTCACGCCTGTAATCCTAGCACTTTGGGAGGCCGAGGCGGGTGGATCACTTGAGGACAGGAGTTTGAAACCAGCTGGCCAACATAGTGAAACCCTATCTCTACTAAAAATACAAAGAAATTGGCCAGGCACGGTGGCTCACGCCTGTAATCCCAGCACTTTGGGAGGCCAAGGTGAGCAGATCACGAGGTCAGGAGATCGAGACCATCCTGGTGAACACAGTGAAACCCCGTCTCTACTAAAAATACAAAAAATTAGCCAGGCGTGGCGGCGGGCCCCTGTAGTCCCAGCTAATCAGGAGGTTGAGGCAGGAGAATGGCGTGAACCCGGGAGGCGGAGCTTGCAGTGAGCCGAGATTGCACCACTGCACTCCAGCCTGGGCAACAGAGCAAGACTCCATCTCAAAAAAAAAAAAAAAAAAAATACAAAAAAAGTAGCTGGGCGCCGTGGTGGGCACCTATAATCCCAGCTACTTGGGAGGCTGAGGCAGGAGAATCACTTGAACCCAGAAGGCAGAGGTTGCAGTAAGCCGAGATAACACCACAGCACTACAGCTGGGCACAGAGCGAGACTCCGTCTCAAAAAAGAATAGAGAGTTCAGAAGTAAATCAATAGATAAATGGACAATGTATTTTTGACGAAGATACAAGGCAATTTAATGGACAAAGGAGTCTTTTCAACAAACGGTGCTGGAACAACTGGACATCTATAAGCAAAATATAAATAAACCCAGCAGCATATGCAAAATTTCACTCAAAATGGATTATATGCCTAAATGTAAAACCTAAAACTACAACATTTCTAAAAGAACAAACAGGAGAAAATCTTTGTGATCTTGGGTTAAGCAAAGATTTCTTAGATACAACACCAAAAGTATACTCCATAAAAGAACAATTGATAAATTGGATGACATCAAAATTAAAATTTTCTGCTCTCCAAAAGAGACCAAAAAATAATTATGCAAAGACAAACACAAACTGTCAGAAAATAATTGGGAAAAATGCATTTTATAAAAAAAGTTGTGTTGAGAATATATAATGAGTCACAAACCCCATAATAAGAAAACAAGCAGACCTCACTCTCCAAATATATAAAACTATAATAAGGTGCCTCTAAATACTTATTAAAAAATAGCTAAAATTAAAAGTACAGTCAATATTAAGTGCTGACAATGACGCAGAGGACTGGAGCTCTCATGCATTGCTGGTGAAAATGCAAAATGGTACAGCTTCCTTGGAAAGCAGTTGGCCATTGCTTAGACGGTTAAACATATATGTATCAAATAACTCAGCAATCTCATTCTTAGGCATTTATCCAAGGGAAATTAAAATTTACATTCACATAAAAACCTGTATGCCAATGCTTATACTGGTTTTATTCATAATTACCAAAACTTGGGAACAATCCAAGTGCCCTTCAAGAGGAGAATGAATAAACAGAGTGTGATATGTCCACACAACTCCACTCAGCAACAAAAAGAAACACAACTTGGATGAAGCTCAAATGCATTATACTAAGTAAAAGAACCAAACTCAATGGTTCCACTTATTTGACATGCTTGAAACAGGCAAAAATGTAGAAACAGAAAACAGATTGATGGTTAACAAGTGCTGACAGGAAGAGGAAGCAGCCAAAGGAGTTTTTGTGGGGTGATAGAAATATTCCAGATCTTGATTTGCTGACAATTACACAATTGTATGCATTTGTCAAAACTCATAGATCTACTCACCATTTCTGGTGAAATTATACCTCAATTAAAAATACATAAAATAATAGCTTTGAGCAATCTGCAACAGCACTGATAGCGTTTACAACATATTGTTACATTTAAGAAACTACAAAGCAAGAGATACACTCTGAGCACAATTATGTAAAAACTTGTGTTACATATGGGAAAGACCAGAAGGGAACACAGATAAATGCAAGCAGACAGTAATGATTGTGTTAGGGGCATGACTCTGTGTTCTCCCTTCGACCTCCAAATTTTCAGCAATATATTTATTTTCACTTGATAATGAAAAACAGTAACCAATCCATGACAGATGTAAACGCTGTCTTAAATAATTTATCTTCATTATTTTTAACACATCCTCTCTAATTTGCTTCCCTGTCCAACGTGCCATCAAATATATTCCTGCTAAGTGAAAGACCGAAAGGTAATTAGCTAATTTTGAAAGGGCAAATTTTAAGGTCAATTAATTCCTGATTTGTGAAAACAATTAGAAAAAATTAATTACATTTTCCACTGATTAGAAATAAACCTTCCCACACAATCTTGCCTTTAAAAAAAATAGATAATTTAAGTCTGTCAATCTGACAACCAATTGTATTTAAGTACATCTGTCATTCTTACACACTATTTTGAGATACAAAAAAAATTGATTCAAAATTTTCTGAGATTTAATTAGGCAAAGCGAATGGGAAAGAGAGAGTGCAGAGAGTGGGGAAGTCTGCATGTCACTGTGCTTAATTTTTTTTTTTGAGATGGAGTTTCGTACTTGTTGCCTAGGCTGCAGTGCAATGGTGCGATCTCAGCTTACTGCAACCTCAGCCTTCCAGGTGCAAGCGATTCTCCTGCCACAGCCTCCGGAGTAGCTGGGATTATAGGCATGTGCCACCAGGCCCGGATAATTTTGTATTTTTAGTAGAGACGGGGTTTCTCCATGTTGGTCAGGCTGGTCTCGAACTCCTGACCTCAGGTGATCCACCTGCCTCAGCCTCCCGAAGTGCTGGGATTACAGGCGTGAGCCACCGCATCCAGCCCTGTGCTTAGTTTTTTATGAATAAAATTAGCATATTAGATTAAAAAATTCATCTTTAATTTGGCAATTTTGTTTGTTCCACGTCATTACGATTGTATGGACAAGACATATTCCTCTAACAAAAGGGTGGAAGTCCTCAGCTAGGACAGGGGAAACAGCCCTGAGGAATGTCCAGCAGCGTTCCAGGGCTGGACATACACAGCAGGCACAGGGTCCCAAAGACAAGGGTTGAGGTACCCAGAGAATGAAGTCTGCTTTCTCCATGTCTTTGTGGTTGGTTCCCTCTGTTATAGGACTACTATTAAAGGAGGGTAAAACCGTGACTCACGTCCCAATATAAAATGAATGCAGGTCAATATTTTGTTTAACTCATCAATTAGAAGAAACTGATAAGATGCAAAAAACCACACACACGGGCAATTAGAAATGCTGAATTGGGCCGGAAGTGGTGGCTCATGCCTATAATCCCAGCACTTTTGGAGGCTGAGGCAGGTGGATCACGAGGTCAGGAGATCAAGACCATCCTGGCCAACATGGTGGAACCCCGTCTCTACTAAATATACAAAAATTAGCCGGATGCGGTCGCGAGTGCCTGTAGTCCCAGCTCCTCGGGAGGCTGAGGCAGGAGAATCGCCTGCACCTGGGATGCAGAGGTTGCAGTGAGCCGAGATTGCACCATTGCACTCCAGCCTGGGTGACAACGTTGAATTGGACTTACAAATAAATGCAAAACTGGACAATGCATTCCACGGACACAATCCAACTTTACTTCTAGGGAAAAGAGTCATTTGCATTATTGTCAGCTTTCTGATCAGTTGCAAACAGTGAAAGATGCAGATAACCTGGAAGGACTCCAGACCTCCCTTCACTTCCTATAAAAGACACCAATCATCTTTGTGTTCCATTTCCAACTTTTTCACAACAATTTCCTTCATCACTATTCATCTCTGGGGTTGGTGATGCCTGAGTGGCTCCCAAGAATTGGCCTGCTGCTACTCACACCCTCCAGCAATCCCATCCCTGAGTGTGGGCTGGACCTGGTGACTGGCTTCTAACCAACAGAATACAGAAGAAGGGATGGTGTCACTCCATGATTAGGTCACAAAAGACTGTCCCTTGTGCCTGCCCAGATGGAGTGGGCCCCTGGCAAGGAGCTGAGGTGGCCTCCAGTCAACAGCCAGCAAGGAACTGAGGCCATCCATCCAACAGCCCAGGAAGAACCACGCCAGGCCAGCAACCACACAGATGAGCTCAGAACCGGACCTTGCTCCAGCTGAACACTGAGATGCTATGGCTAGAGCCATACATGACAACTTGTCCCAGCCTAAGACCCTGAGCAGAGGACCTAGGTCAGCTGTGCCCAGATTTCTGACCCATGAAACTGAGAAAATAAATATGTACTCTTTTAAGCTGCTAAGTTTGGGAGAAATTTGTTACCTGGCAATAGATCCTGAATTCACTCTTCCTTCCAGCTTTCTTTATATGTATATCCTGCCTTGTTTCACACAGATTTTAATCATTTTAAGAAAATACCTAGTAATCAGTTTGTGCACAGGTGATGTAACTGACCCAAGAAATTGCACCTGAGCTGCCTGGGAGCCAAAGGAAAAAGGGGACATGGCAGGGTACAGCCTCTGCCTGCTTCTCTCCTGCACAAACGACAGAAAACCAGGCTACAAGGGGATGATTCCCTGAGAGCTAAAACATAGGCCAGTACAGTCCCCTAAATTACCTTTTCAACAGTCTGAAGCAATCTATTTGCAGCATCTCATAGTGTCCTTTCGTTCTGCTCATTCTCTTCACAACTGAACCCGTAACAGATAAGTTTGACTTCATTGAGGCTAAGGGGTTTGCTGGTTTCCACATACCTAAGACTCCCACCTATGGTAGATTCAAAGACTTACATATCTTTTCTCTGATAAGAATACTGTTGTTTTTTTTTCATTTTCTGCCTATTTTCATGAAACAAGAAGGGCCAAATGTAATAAAACCCTTCAGTAACCTTTGGCCTGAGATGACAGTGCTAGGATACTGTGTACATGGCCACCAGGCGACATGGCCACACACCTGCCCAGGAGTGTGCTGTTTCAGGGGGCTCACCTAGGATCATGTGGGCAACAGCCTGTGCCCTCCACACTCAGACATTCACACCAGTGAGCCCTTCCCCCGAGAGCCCTCACTGGGTGGGTTGGGCCAACATGCCATTCTCCTCATGGTGCTGAGAGCTGCGGTTCCCTGTCGCTCCTCCTCCTGGGAGAAGCTCCGCATGGGAGGTGCTGCTCACTCATGAGGGCTCATGCCTGCGGACAAGGGTGACACCTTCTGGCATCTCCACACTCAGCCTAGGTAGTTGCCAGTGCCATCCCGACACCCCCCCCCCGCCACGCCCTGGGCAGGCTGTGGGGTCAGGGCACCCTCAACCCTCGCTTCACTGGACCACCACACCTGCCAGCTCCTGCCCCCATGTGCCTGTGCCTGTCAGCACCTCTCCACGCTCTCCTTCCTCCTCCACCCAGAATCCTGCCTGGCTGCCCAGTGCCTCCTGCCTGTGGAGCTCATGACAGGCCACAGTCTGCCCTTGGTACACTATACATCGAAGCAAGAAGTGAGGTCAAAGAACTTGGAACATATGCAACATATGCTCTTCTGGTTTTCCCAATTCTTGTCTCACTGGAAGCTGAACATTACCTTCCATCACTCACATCCTGGCTGGGACAATCCTGCTGCCTCATCTGCCTCCTCATGCACAGGCCACACAGTCCTTCCGGCCATATTAGACACTTCCCAACAAAACACTCTTTAAAGAAAAGGAAAAGGCAAGCCTCTCGCTGGGAGAAGATCCTGAAACATGGGACCAGAGAAGGTTAATACTCAGAATATTCAATATGAATCTGGGGGGAACAGACACATTCAGTACATAACAAAGAACATTTGCTGCAGGCTGTCTTTAATAGCACATACTGGGGGGTGAGGAGCAGAAACTGAAAAGCCGCCAACAGGAGAACATGTATGAATGTTCACATAATGAAATTCTATGCAAGGAGTTCACACGAATGAACCAGAGCTACAGGCTTCAGCGCAGAGAAACCTCAAAACACGTTGCCAAAGAGAGCAACTCAAAGTTTCACCACTTGCAAAAGGACAGCATAGACTATAAGTCAATAGAAACATTCAGTGAAAGATGAGCACGCACGCTGGGGAGCTCCCCCTGGAGCGGGCAGGATGACAGCAGCAGCATGCACCACACCCGCATGCAATTCTGTGGGGCTTTGTTAAAGGCTGGAGAGACCATCAGTACTGCAGGGGTCGGGGCTCTGGCTGTGGGAATGAGGATCCTCAGATCTGCCATGTAATGGACATGGCCCAACAAAGACAGGCAGAGACACCTACTCATAGGATGCTGCTTTTCTCATTACAAGGACATCTGTGTGAACTGCAAATTATGGGTTTGCAGTATAAGCATTGACATGTAAAAACCATTCATTGTCTTTACATAAGTAAATATTCAAAGATGTATCCAATTTTTTCTTAAAGAATGAAATCATGTCTTTTGCAGCAACATGGATGTAGCTGGAGGCCATTATCCAAGCGAATTAACCCACGAACAGGGAACCAAATACCACATATTCTCATGACAAGTGGGCGCTAACCCCCAGATGCACATAGACATAAAGAAGGCAGCAGGGGACACTCAAGACCACACAGGGGCGGGAGGAGGGAGGATGGAAAAGTAACTATTGGGTACCATGCTGACTACCCGGGTGATCAGTCGTACCCCAAATCTCAGCATCACATAATATACCCAGGTAACAAACCTGCACATTTAACCCCTGAATCTAAAATAAAAGTTGAAATTATTTTTAAATTTCCTTTTATGTAAATTCTGACTTTTCTGACATAAAAACAATACTCAGTTAATTCACTTGCTATATGTATAGAAATAAGGCATGCCCTAAGAGACATATGCTTTCCAAAATTGCAGAATAATTGCAATACCTTAAATAATATACTCAGTGTTAAGTTTTCATGCTACAAACTCTCTTTTCTATTTTTATTATCTTTTGGAGCTAAATTAAGTTCATCATATTTTACAAATATCAGTCATCAAAAACTAAGTCACGAAAGAGATCTAATGCTGGAAAAATTCTTGCAAAATTTCTGGAAATTTTTCCCACAACAAACGTGGGGGAACGATGCTCACGGAAACCCAATCTGTGTGAAGTCCACATTTATAAGAAGATGGCACTATTTTAAACTCACCTCCCTTTTGTGAGGAATGAAGCAAACTCCTGGCCTGCAGGAGCCCAAGAGCTCTGCCCGGTGGCCCCGCTGGAGCAGGAGTGCGAGGGGTCAGCCCCGTCGGCTCCCCGCGGAGGCCTGCCCTTGCCGGCTGCAAGTTCAGCGAGTCCAGTGGGCACGGACGTCTGCAAGAGCTCCACTGCCGGCGCGCCGGGGTACCGCCTGCCGTCTCTGCCCTCCAGATGCATGCTCCACTGCCAGTCTTCTCTCTAGGGCAGCCAGAAAGAAACCACTCTTGATGAAAGGCACACTGGGACTAACGTTTGCACCTTGGCAGTCCGTACAGTAGGAAGGTTGCTTCTACGGAGGCGGTCCCAGAGTTCCAGCATCCCAACCACGCAAGAGCATTTCACACCAGTGAGAAGTGAAGCCAGCTGGACTTCCTGGGTGGAGTGGGGACTTGGAGAACTTTTCTGTCTAGCTAAAGGATTGTAAATGCACCAATCAGTGCTCTGTGTCTAGCTAAAGGATTGTAAACGCACCAATCGGCACTCTATCAAATGGACCAATCAGCACTCTGTAAAGTGGACCAATCAGCACTCTGTAAAATGGACCAATCAGCAGGACATAGGCGGGGACAAATAAGGCAATAAAAAGCTGACCACCCCCCACCCCCACCCCGCTGGACTCCCTTTCTAATTTGTGGGTACTTTTGTTCTTTGGCTCTTCACAGTAAATCTTGCTGCTGCTCACTCTTTGGGTCTGTGCCACCTTTAAGAGCTGTAACACTCACTGCAAAGGTCTGCAGCATCGTTCTTGAAGTCAGGGAGACCAAGAACCCACCAGAAGGAACCAACTCCGGACACCTTAGCAGTGGCTTAAGTGTTCAGCAACAGAGAGCTAGTTAAGTAAATTGTGATGTGTGCACAGCATGAAATTCAGTGCTACATTAAAAATGAGTTAAGAGATGGTTCTTGCTAGGGGGAAATGCTAAGGATGTGGAAAGAATAAGCACAAGTGGTACACTCTGATGTTTTTATTGAAATAAATATGTATAAATTGCATATGTAGAACAGAGGCCCAAAAGACACACCCTCCAAAACATGGCTACCTCTGGATGGCGAAAGTGCCCACGAGGGTCCTTTTCCTTTGGTTTTGTCTCGTCTATGATTTTTACATTTTTTGCATTTAGCAAATTAATACTTTTCTGGTGAGAATATAATAATGCCTATGATAAAAGTAAGAACTATTCCCATACTTGTAAAGTTATGCTGTCCTACTTTGGGGCTTATATTTCAAACCATTTACCATTTTATTTTTTACATTTTCAAGCATCCTACAGCACCAGAAATGACCTTTGGCCTTGCAGCCGCTTGGTTTGCTGTCCAGGGTTGCCGTGAAGCCAGGACTTACTGTGCACTTTGGCCAAGCAGGATTTCTGGCGCTGAGATGCAAAGGCACGTGCTAGGGCTGGAGTTAGCACAGTAGTGCATCGCCACTCCTAATCGCGTGTTTCACATACAGTCTTCACAATGCCCCATGAGCATAGAATTCCAGTGGGCCCAGGATGACGGGAGTTTGCTGAGACTCAAAGCAAGTACAAGACGTGTCATGTCTGCAGCTGAGTAAGCCAAGCACTGACAGCCCCAGACGCACACTTCCTGGTAGAGCCAGAACTTACTTCAAATATAGAAAGACATGACATTCGAAGAAACCTGAACGACAAAGGAAGTCCATATATGCTTCTCAGCATTGTTATTTCCCTGCTTTAACCAACCACTTATGCTGAGAGTGATCACTCACAAACCAGTGAGCCGAAGGCAGCCCATGTCAGCAGAATGTTCTTGTATCATAAAAGTGAGATAAAGCAGTTGCATTGGTTTTAGACAATGGCTCCACTGCCTGGTAAGAACAAAGTACAAATGTACATACCAGCTACAAAAAAGTTGTCTGATTTCACAACTTTTTTCCACACACGAGCTAAATGTTTCAATATTTTCATTTAAAACTGATGTGGCATGATATAAAGATGACTAGTAAAAGTAATGCTAACAATTTAAAATTTAATTTTTTTTATTTAGAATAATGACATTAAATACCAATTTAAAAGCACCATGAGAAGCCCAGAGAGAGAGACTATGGATGAAAGGAGAAAACTTTATCCTTACCATTAATGGCATTTTCCCTGGTTTTTGAACAAAGGGCCCCACAAATTATGTAACTGGTCCTGCTGAGACTTTAGAGGGGGTCCTTCTGCTCTCCATTGACAATTCCAGGGCACCATTGCCCCTCCTAAAACACCCAGCTTCTTTAGAAGAACATGCCATTGGAATTGTCGCAGACTGAATGTGCATGTGCCCTCCAACTAACTCAGAGGCTGAAACCCTCCCCTGTAATGGGATGGTATTCAGAGGTGGGGTCTCAGGGAGGTGACTGGGATTTGGAGAGGCCCTGAGGGTAGAGCTCTCATGAATCAGCTCCAGACCCTTCTGAGAGTCGCGGGAGAGCTCAGCTCCTCTCTCCACCATGTGTGGACACGGCGAGAAGATACTGTCTGTGAACCAGGAGGTGGGCCCTCCCCAGACACTGAATCTGTTGGTGCTGTGCCTCACAGTTTGGGTGCCTCCCAAACTGTGAGAAATTATGTTTGTGGCATAAGTCATCAGTTTATGGTGTTTTGTTACAGCAGCATGAATGGACTCACAGAGGAACATACCACCCACCCTTAGTGCAACAAATGTCCATTCTCTTTCAGGCCGTGTCCCTTCTCCAAGACCTCACTCCCCTCTTTCCCGGTGGAGCCTCTGTGGTCCAGCAAACACCCTCCTCTTACTTGCCTCAACTCATTCTCTCAAACTTACCTGATAAACGAGTTTTTTATTGCTTCAAAACAAATCACCACAAAGTGTACCTGTTAAAAAGCACACACGTGTATAATCTCAGAGTTTCTGTGAGTCAAGGCCAGGGTGGCTCAACTGGGTTGTCTGCTTGGGATCTCAAGGGGCCACTGGGCTGTGATCTCATCTAGAAGCTCAACTGGGGAAAAATCTGCTGCCAAGGTCACTCAGTGCAGACAGGATCCATGTCCTGGTGGCTGCAGGACTCAGGGCCACAGCTTCTTGCTGGCTGTGGGCCAGCAAGAAGTTTACGGTGTTTTGTTACAGGAGGCCCCCTCAGAGGCCCCCTTCACCCCAACAGGCTCCTGCATCCTCACCATGTGGGCTCCTCCAGTATGTCTACTTGCCTTATCAGGCAACAAGGAGCATCTGGAGAGCGAGCAGCAGTGAGGCAGAGTTTTATAGGCTATTACGTGTCAGGGGGACATCCACCACTTTGCTGTATTCTGTCAGCTGGAGGTCAGTCCTGGGTCCTGCCTGCCCACACTCAGAGGGAGGGGACTAAACCAGGGTGTGAACACCAGGAAGTGGGGACCATGGGCCCCTAGAGTCTGCCACCTGTGGCCAAATCCCAACCCTGCTTAGCAGCTGAACATGGCTGTAGAAAACCTTCCTTGCTGCCTATGCCTGCAGATGACATCATATGAGGAACTCCAGGTGGGCCCCAGTACTGCCCAGCAATCCCACCACACCTCCCCAGACAGTGTACACACCTGCTCTCCTCCATTTCCCACTTAAACCCCACACCCCCTTTCACTCCCAGCTGCTGCCTCTGCCTCTTGCTCCCTTCACTGTCTGAATCAGCCAGGGTCCAAGAAGGAAATAGAAGCTACTCTGAGAACTTCTAGAAGGAGCTGGAGCCCCAGAAGAGATGCCCCAAAGAAGAGTGGGGCATCCTCCCTCCCCTAATCTCCTAGAAGAGTCTCCTATTGGCTGAACCCAAGCCAGAGCCCAAGCTGGAGTCAGACACTGGGATTCAGAACACAGTAGGGCAAGAGTGAGGAATGTCTCCAAGAGCAAAACACCCCAGAATGGCCGTGCTGGCAAAACTAGAAGCAATGAGAATAAAAGCCCAGCCTCTCAAGGACACACTTGTCTACAGCCCTGCCAGGTACAGTGGAGCCCACCTGCTCCCACCCCCACCCAGACTGCACTGTTGCATTCCTCCCCATCCCAAACCTCACAAGCTGGCATGCAAACATACTGTCCTATCTGCCAACACTAAAAATATACAGCTCAGGACTGGTGCTTTCAGGAAGACAGAGAAGACCTACTTTTCCCTGTTCTTCCTGCTAAGTACAACTAAAAACCTGATGTTTAGAACAAAAAGCCCCAAGAGAAGCCTGCCCCCAGCCAAAGGACCAGGAAATGAGTAGCCTAGCAAGACAGAAAGCTTTTAGACAGTATCTGTTCTACTGCAGCCTAATACTGCAGACCCACATCCACTCAGGAGAGCAAAGGCTGAGTGGGCACCCTCCAAAGGCTATTACACAGTGCCTGGCCCCCAGTCCTCACAGGGATGCTTCGCAAAAGGCAGAGTAGGGAGTTTGGACATTCACAGTTGCTGAGTGCTAGGGAGTTCCACCTCCTCCCTACACACTCCTCCCCCAATGGCTTAAGTGGGGACCACCATGTGAGGAGCCTGGACTTCATCCCTGCCCAGCAGTAAAAGGGACCCCTCTCCTTCCTTGCTGACATAGTGTCAGAGGAGGCCAAATGGAGAGTTAGGGCATTCACTTCTGCTCAGCAGTAATGAGGCCACCCCCCAATGGTGTCACTAGAGGTCAGTAGTGAGCAGTAATGAGGTGTCCCACCCCACTCAGCCAGGGTGATATCAGCAGAGGCCTAGTGAGAGGCAGAGGTCCCACAACCACCCAGCAATAAGGTGGAATCCTTCCCCATCTTGGGGAACCTGAACTTCTAACCCTATCTGGCAGCAATGAGACAGTGTCAGGCCCTTCTGCTGGAGTGGTGTCAAAGGAAGGCAACTAAACAGAAGGTTTAAGTGGTGATTAGAGTCTTATAATGTAATACTCAAAATATGCAGGTTTCACTCAAAACCACCTGTCATAGTGATAACCAGGAAAATCTCAACTTGAAAGAAAATAGATGATGACACCAAGATGATGGAGATGTTAGAATTATCTGAAAAAATATTTTTAAATCACCCAAAATAAAAATGCTTCAACGAGAAATAAACACATTTGAAACAAATGAAACACAGAAAGTCTCAGCAAATAAGACTCAAATGAAACTGAAAAACACAATAGCAAAATTTAAAATGCAAAAATGAACTCAACAGTAAAACGGAGGGGACAGAGAAAAGAATCAATAAGTGGAAGATAGAACAATAGAAATTACTCAACCTGAACAATAGAGAAAATATAGTCTAAAACAATTTGTCAGAACCTCAGAGACCTATGGGACCATAACAAAAGATCTAACTTTCATATAATCCAAATGCCAGAAGAAGATGATGAAGAATATGTAGCTTAAAAAGTATTCGAAGATCTCATGGCTGAAAACTTCCTAAATGTGGCAAAAGACATAAACCTATAGATTTGAGAAGCTGAGCAAACCCCAAACAAGATAATCCCAAAGAAATCCACACCAACATATATAGTGGGCAAAATTTTAAAAACTAAAAGTAAAGAAAAAAGTCTTAAAGAGAGAAATTAAAATGTCCCTACAGGGAAAAAACAATTCAGATGACAGAAACCATGGTGGCCAGAAGAAAGTGACATAACATTTTTCAAGTAATGAGAGGAAGGAACAGTCAAGCCAGAAGCTTATATCCAGTGAAAGAGAAATCAAGATGTTTTTAAAGAAAACTAAAAATTTATTGCCAGCAGACCTACCATGAAAGAATGGCTAAAGGAAGTTCTCTAAACAGAAAGGAAAAATGAAAAAATACATTTTAGAACATCAGGAAGGTAAAAGAATATAGGTAAGGAGAGGCATGGTGGCTCACGCCTGTAATCCTGGCACTCTGGGAAGCCAAGGGAGGCAGATTCATTGAGCCCAGGAGTTTGAGACCAGCCTGGGCAACATGGCAAAATCCCATCTCTATTAAAACTACAAAAACTTAGCCAGGCATGGTGGTGCATGCCTATAGTCCCAGCTACTCAGGAGGCTGAGGTTGGAGAACCACCTGAGCCAGGAAAGTCGAGGCTTCAGTGAGTCAGGATTGTGCCACTGAACTCAAGCCTGGGTGACAGAGTGAGACCCTATCTCAAAAAATAATAATAAAATAAAAAGTAAGTCCAGGCTGGGTGTGGTGGCTCACAACCTGTAATCCCAGCACTTTGGGAGGCCGAGGTGGGTGGATCACCTGAGGTCAGGAGTTTGCCACCAGCCTAGCCAACATAGTGAAACCCCATCTGGCTAATACAAAAATTAGCCAGGCGTGGTGGCGGACACCTGTAATCCTAGCTACTTGGGAGGCTGAGGCAGGATAATCATTTGAACCCAGAAGGTGGAAGTTGCAGTGAGCTGAGACTGCACCATCGCACTCCAGCCTGGGCAGCAAAAGCAAAACTGCATCTCAAAGGGAAAAGAAAGGTAAGTCCAAGCAAGATTCTTAACAGATGCGTCATGTGCTGTTTTCATTGAGAGAATGCAAGTGCTTAATGGAAATAATTCTGTCATCTACTGTTGATAGCATGCTATTGAATAACATTTATACATAGGTAAATATGTTTTCCCTCTCCTCTTGATTTTCCTAAATCCTGTTGAATGTTTGAAGCAAAAATTTTAACACTCCTTGACGTGTTTATCAATGTATGCAGAGGAAATCGTCAAGACAATTCTATAACAAATGAGAGAGGTAAAGGATGTAAAAGGAGGTACGTTTTCTTGATTTTACTCAAACTGATAAAATGATGGCATCAGTAGACTGTGACAAGTAATGTGTATATATACTTTAATACCTAGAACAACTTTAAAAAGCTATAAAAGAGATACACCAAGAAACATTATAGATAAATTATCAGGGGAAATTCACCCCCGATATTTCATGTAGGTTCTTTTCTATTTTCCCTAAGTGTCAGCCGGTCTGAGAAATAAAGGGAAATAGTACAAAAGAGAGAAATTTTAAAGCTGGGTGTCCAGGGGAGACATCACATGTCGGTAGGTTCCGTGATGCCCCCTGAGCCGTAAAACCAGCAAGTTTGTATTCGTGATTTTCAAAAGGGGAGGGAGTGTACGAATAGGGTGTGGGTCACGGAGATCACATGCTTCACAAGGTAATAAAATATCACAAGGGAAATGGAGGCAGGGCGAGATCACAGGACCAGGGCAAAATTAAAATTGCTAATGAAGTTTTAGGCACATGTTGTCTTTGATAACATCTTTTCAGGAGACAGGGTTTGAGAGCAGACAATCGGTTTGACCAAAATTTATTAGGTGGGAATTTCCTCATCCTAATAAGCCTGGGAGCGCTACGGGAGACCGGGGCTTATTTCATCCCTTATCTACAACCATAAAAGACAGACGTCCCCAAAGCGGCCATTCTAGAGGCCCCCCCCTTAGGGACACATTCTCTTTCTCAGGGATGTTCCTTGCTGAGAAAAAAGAATTCAGCGATATTTCTCCTATTTGCTTTTGAAAGAAGAGAAATATGGCTCTGTTCCTCCAGGCCCACAGGCCACCAGACTTTAAGGTTACCTCCTTTGCTCCCTGAACATTGCTGTTATCCTGTTCTTTCTTCCAGGTGCCCAGATTTCATATTGTTTAAACAATTTGTGCAGTTAACGCAATCATCACAGGGTCCTGAGGCAACATTCATCCTCAGCTTATGAAGATGATGGGATTAAGAGATTAAAGACAGGCATAGGAAATCACAAGGGTATTCACTGGGGAAGTGATAAGTGTCCATGAAATCTTCACAATTTATATTCAGAGACTGCAGTAAAGACAGGTGTAAGAAATTATAAAAGTATTAATTTGGAGAACTAATAAATGTCCATGAAATCTTCACAATTTATGTTCTTCTACCATGGCTTCAGCCGGTCCCTCCATTCAGGATCCCTGACTTCCCGCAACAACAAATCAAAATGGAATTCTAAAAAAATGTTCAATTTACCCATAGCCCTAACATATCAGAAAAAAATGCATTACATGTAAATGGTCTGAATACATCAACTAAAAGACGAATTGGCAGAGTGAATTTAAAAATATGACTCAACTATGTGAGGTCTATAAGAAATTTCCTTCTAAAATAACAGTATATGGGTTCACATGGACATAAAGATGAGAACAACAGACACTGGGGACTACTGGAGCAGGGAAAGAGGGTGGAGGTCAAGGCTTGAAAAACTACTTATTGAGGACCGTGTTCACTACCTGGGTGACAGGTTCAGTGGTACACCAAACCTCAGTGTCACACAACATGCCTTTGTAATAACCTGCACATGTAGCCCCAAATCTAAAATAAAAGTTGAAAAATAAAATTAAATAACAATATAGGTAGGGTGCAAGTAAAAGGATGGAAAAAGATATATCATTCAAGCATCAATCCAAAGAAATTAGGAGAGGTTATATTCATGTAATATATGCTAAACTTCAAGGCAAAGAAAATTATCAGGCACAGAGAGAGACATCTTGTAGTGATAAAAAGGTCACTTTACCAAGAAGACACAGAAATCCTAAACACATATGCACAAAACAACAGAGCTGCAAAATATCTAACACAAAAACTAATAGAACTAAAAGGAGAAAGACACATTTATAGTATAGTTTTATAGTTAGAGACTTAAACATTTATCTCTCAGCAATTAATAGAACTAGACAGAAAATCAGTGTAGTTACAGAAGAACTGAACAACACCATCAACCAATAGAATATAATCAATATTTATGGAACACTCCATCCAACAACAGCAGAATATTCTTACAAAGTGCCTACAGAACATACACCAAGATAGACTACACATTGGACCACAAACCAAACCTCAACAAATTTAAAAGAATTGAAATCTGCCACAATGCAATCAAATTAGAAATAAGTAACAAAAAGAGAGGAGGAAAATCTGCATACTTGGAAATTAAACATACTTCCAAATAATCCAGGATGCAAAAAGAAAGTCTCAAGGGAAATCAGAATTATATTGAACTGAATGAAAGTGAAAATACAACATATCAAAATTGGCAGAACACAGCTAAATCAGTGATGGGAGGAAATTTACAGCATAAATGCTAGTATCAAAAGGAGAGCAAGTCTCAAAAATAATATAAGCTCTCATCCCAAGAACCTAGAAAAAGAAGAGGAAAATAAACCCAAAGCAAGCAGAAATGAGAAATAATGAAGCTGAGATTAAAAATCAATGAAATAGAAAACAAATCAACAAAAACAGTAGAAAAAAATCAATGAAACCAAGAGCTACTTCTTTGAAAATATCAGTGGAATCAACAATCCTCTAGCAAGACTGGCAAAGAAAAAAGAGAGAATGAAAGTTATTAATGTCAGGAATGAAACAGGAAATACCATTACAGACCCTGAAGACATCAAAGAATAATAATGGTATATTAGATTGCCATTTTACAACTTTACACACATAACTTGGAAAACTTAGTGATTCCTCAAAAAGCACAAATTACTATAACTCATCCAATATAAAATGGGTAATTTGAATAGCTCTATAATTTCTGTTAAGTAAATTAAATTTGAATTTGTACAAAAGAAACCTCTAGGGTCAGATGGTTTCACTAGAGAATTCTACCGAACATTTAAATTAACACGAATTCTATACAATCTCTTCCAGAAAATAGAAAATCAGGTATACCTCATCAGTGAGTTTTATGAAGACAATATTACCCTGATATCAAAATCAGATACAGTACAAAGAAAAAATGCTACAGGCCAATATCTCTTATGAATATGGTGCAAAAATCTTTAACAAAATATTAGCAAAGGGAATTCAGTAATATGTCGAAAGAGCTACACACATAACTAAGTAGGGTTTGTTCCAGGAATGCAAGGCTGGTTCAATGTTCAAAAATCAATCAATGTTGAACATGGAGCTACCATATGACCTAGCAATTCCACTTGTAGGAATATGCCCGTGAGAAATGAAAACATATGTCCACACAAAAATGTGTACAATAACATTAATAGGATCATTAGTCATAATACCCTAAAAGTGGAAACAACCTGGCCCTGCACAGTGGCTCACACCTGTAATCCCAGCACTTTGGGAGGCTGAGGCAGGAGGATCACTTGAGGTCAGGAGTTTGAGACCAGCCTGGCCAACATGGCAAAACCTCATCTCTACTAAAAATACACAAATTAGCCAGGCATGGTGGTGGGCACCTGTAACCCCAGCTACTTGCGAGGCTGAGGCAGGAGAATCATTTAAATCCAGGAGGCGGAGGTTGGAGTGAGCTGAGATCGTGCCACTGCATTCCAGTCTGGGTGACAGAGCAAGACTCCATCTCAAAAAAAGTACAAACAACCCAAATGTCCACTACTAAATAAATAAAATGTGGTATATACACACAGTGGATTATTTGACAATAAAAATGAATGGTGTCTGACACATGCTGAAACATGGATAACCTTTGGAAACATGCTCAGTGAAAGAAGCTAGTCACAAAAGGCCACATATTGCCTGACTCCATGTATATATAAAATCTTCAGAACAGGTAAATCCATAGGGAAATAAAATAAAATAAATTAGTTGCTGCCTATGGCTAGGGGAGGGGATAGGGTTGGAGGGAAATGAAGAACAAATGCTAATGAATGTGGAGTTTCACTTGGGTTAATAAAAATGCTCTAAAATTGATCATGGTGATGGTCACACAACTCAGTGAATATACTGAAAAAAACCATTAAATTGTACTTTTTTTTCGAAACAGGGTCTCTCTCTGTCACCCAGGCTGGAGTGCAGTGGTGCAATCACGCCTCACTGCAGTCTTGTCCTCCCAGGCTCAGTGATCCTCCCACCTCAGCCCCCAAGTAGCTGGAACCACAGGCACACACCACCACACTCAGCTAATTTTTTATTTTTAGTAGAGACAAGGTCTTGCTATGGTGCCCAGTCTGGTCTCAAACTCCTGGGATCAAGTGATCCTCTCACCTTAGCCTCCCAAAGTCCTGGGATTACAGGTATGAATTTGTACACTTTAAATGGGTGAATTATATGGTATTTAATTATAATCTCAATAAAACTGTGAAAAATATCAAGCAATGTAATCTACCATATTAACAAGCTAAAGAAGAAAAATCACATGGTGATATCAATTGATGCAGAAAAAGCATTTAACAAAATTCAACACCAATTAATGATGAAACAAAAACTAAGAAAACTAGGAATAGAGAGGAACTTCCTCAGACCTATTAAAGAACATCTACAAAAGACATAGAGCTAACATTATGCCTAATGGTGAGAAACCTGAAGCTTTCTCAGGAAGACAAGGCAAGAATGTTCCCTCTCACCACTCCTAAACAATTTTCAAAATTCAAAAGTAAAAAAAAAAAAAAAAAGTAAAATGGGCAAAGATTTCACTAAGGAGGATATGCACATGGCAACTAAGCACGTGAGAAGATGTTCAAGATCGTGAGCCATTAGGGAAATGCAAATTAAAACTATGAGCTATCACTGCACACCTATCAGAAAGGCTGAGATAGAAAACAGGCCAGGCACAGTGGCTCACACCTGGAAGCCGAGGCAGGCAGATCACCTGAGGTCAGGAGTTCGAAACCAGCCTGACCAACATGGTGTAACCCCATCTCTACTAAAAATACAAAAATTAGCCAGGTGTAGTGGTGGGCATCTGTAATCCCAGCTACCCAGGAGACTGAGGCAGGAGAATCACTTGAACCCAGGAAGTGGAAGTTGCAGCGAGCCATTGCGCTCCAGCCTGGGTGACAAGAGCAAAACACCATCTCAAAAAAGAAAGACAGACAGACAGACAGAAAGAAAGAAAGAAAGAGAAAGAAAGAAAGAAAAGAAAAGAAAGAAAGAAAGAAAAAGAAAGAAAGAAAAGAAAAGAAAATGAAAAGAAAAGAAAAGAAAGAAGAAAACAGAGACAACACCACCAGCTGCCTAGGACTCAAGAGGCTGGTTCACTCCTGCATCACCAATGGGAATGTAAAATTGTACAGCCACTCTGGAAAGCAGTTTGACAGTTTTTAAAAAACTAAAATTGCAACTACCAACCAACAACTGCACTCCTGGACATTAATCCCAGAGAAATGAAACTTTCATTCACACAAAACCCTGCATGCGAATGTTCACAGAAGCTATATGAAAAACTGGAAGCCACGCAGCCGTCTGTCCCTAAGGGAGTGTGAAATAGGCTGTGGTGCATGCATGCCAGGAAGACCAAGCCACAATCAAAAGGAACAGACAATTCATACACAGCAACGTAGAGGAATCCAGAGTGAAAATCCTCAATGAAAAAAAGCAAGTTCCAACAGAGTATTTACTCTGATTCCGTGACTACAACATTCTTGAAACGGCAGTTATATAAATGGGGAATAGGTTAGTGGTTGTCCGGGGTTGAGTAGGGGCTCTCGTTCCACCTCACTTCCTGCCTCTTCCCTGGGAGACAGAGGCCTTTGCTCACCCCGACCTCTCCCTCTTTCTCACACATTCCTCATCCAGTTCTTCCAAACACATCCTAACTCCTCCTAGTCCCACCTGGTCATCGCCTCTCATGCAGATGATGGAGCACTCCAATCCCACAGCCTGTCCTCTGGGGGACCCCAACACCCTAACACACAGCCTGTCCCCTAGGGGACCCCAACACCCTAGCACACAGCCTGTCCCCTAGGTGACCCCAACACCCTAGCACACAGCCTGTCCTCTGGGGGACCCCAACATCCTAGCACACAGCCCAGTCTGTGGGGAACCCCAACACCCTAGCACACAGCCCATCCCCTGAGGGACCCCAACATCCTAGCACACAGCCCATCCCCTGGGGGACGCCAACACCCTAGCACATAGCCCGTCCTCTGGAGGACCCCAACACCCTAGCACACAGCCTACCTCTGGGGGACCCCAACACCCTAGCACACAGCCTACCTCTGGGGGACTCCAACATCCTAGCACACAGCCTGTCCTCTGGGGGACCCCAACACCTTAACACACAGACCGTCTTCTGGGGAACTGCAACACCCTCACACCCCGTCTTCTGGGAGACCCCAACACCCTAGCACACAGCCCGTCCTCTGGGGTGACCCCACTCCCCAGCACACAGCCCGTCCTCTGGGGTGACCCTCTCCTCACCCCAGCCCGTGGCTGCACTCTCACGGGAACCACAGCTTCAGCCTGGCTTTGCTTTATTGGGCCCCATGCGCTTGACTTGCCTAGGGCAGGGCCACCCTGGGCAGAGCTCCGGCCCGTAGGGACACCTGCAGCTGGCGGGAGAGGGGTGGGGGAGCTGTAAGCCGGCGGCACAGGGCGGAGTATGCCACAGCCCCAGCCCACCCCTCCAGGTCTTCCCTGCGATGGCGCCCAGGACCCTCCTTCCAAGCAAGACTCACACCGAAGTGACCAAGTCGTCACCAAATTTTAGAAAGAAAAAATAGATGGTTGTGGCTTATTTTTAGAAAAAAAAAATAGATGGTTCAGAGTCGGTGGAACCTTCCAGTCCTCACACCCAACCCCAAATCGTTCGTGTGGGCGACTGCCGGCCCTCTCTCCGGCTCTGCGCTCTTTCTGCCTGCAACCGTGCCCCCGCCCTCGGGCCCTGCGAGGTGGGGGTGGGCCCGGGCCCCTCCTGCCGCCCCTGCTGCCAGCACCGTCTCTCCGAGGCCCTCGACGCCCCGCCGTGCCGTGGCCTTCAGAGCGCGCCAGAAGCTCACCAAGGCTGCCCGAGCCCCGCCTCCCGCAGCGTGCCCAGGGCGGAGTGGGGAGACGGCACCGGTGCCAGGACCGACAGAGGCCAGGGCGCGGCGCCGGGCGTGGTCCTGACACCTGCCCTGCCGAGGAGGGGACGGGGTTCCACGCCTGGGCCCTTCTCCACTGGGTCCAGGAGCCTCCGTCACCTGCTCAGCCCAAGAAAAGGCTCCAGCCCTGCAGGTGTGAAGGAGGAGCAGCCAAGAGAGAGCGGTGCTGCCGGCGCTCAAGCTAGGCCGGGTCACCGCCTCCTGCCCAGGTCCAAGTAGCCCCGGCCTTTCCCACTGGTACTGGCGCGCCCGTGGCCGCACGGCTGAGTGCTCCAGGAATGGTGGGTCTGCGGGACTCGGAGCAGAGCTCGAGCTGGCGGATCCCCGGTTGGCGCCCGGTGGGAGGGCAGGAGTGGCCCAGCCAGGCCGCCCTGCGCACTCCCCGCCCGGGTGCGCCCGGGGGACCGCGGCCCTCCCACCCCGCCCCTGCGAAACGACAGCCGACAGCAGGCGCCGCACGCCGACTTCACAGTGGCGGCGATCAATAGCGTGTGGAAAACAGCTTCTTCGTAAATCTTAAGAACATTGTGGCCGGGCGCTGTGGCTCACACCTGTAATCCCAGCAATTTGAGAGGTCAAGGCGGGCGGATCACTTGAGGTCAGGAGTTCGTGACCAGGCTGACCAACATGGAGAAACCCTGTCTCTACTAAAAATACAAAAATTAGCTGGACGTGGTGGTGCGTGCCTGTAATCCCAGCTACTCGGGAGGCTGAGGCAGGAGAATCGCTTGAACCAGGGAGGCGGAGGTGGCGGTGAGCCGAGATAGCGCCATTGCACTCCAGCCTGGACAACAAGAACGAAACTCTGTCTCAAAAAAAAAAAAAAAGAACATTGTTCTTCGAGTTCTTTAAACATCTGACATAATACCGGCAAGGAACGAGAAGGACCAGGTTTAGGCGCTGAGGTGAAAATTTGGCTGTTGAAAGGCAAATTTGTCCCTCTGCAGCCAACTCCCCTCTGGTGGACAGTGTCCGACATCCAGAGAAAACACCCGTCACTGAATGCTCCCCTTCCCACAAAGCGCTGCTCGGCCCCAAATCGTCCCTAACGCGCTGCTTAGCCCCAAGGCGTCCCTCTGAGCGAGAAACCGCCCCTGGCTATGCTTGCAGGGGCCTGGCTGGGTCCACAGGGCATGGCTGTGTCTCTCCGAGCATGGCCCTTGTCTCCGGGGGCCTGGCTGTGTCTGCAAAGGCGTCAATGTGTCTCCGGGGGCGTAGCTTGTCTCCGGGGCGTGGTCGTGTCTCCGGGAAGTGGCTGCTCTCGGGGGCGTGGCTTGTCTCCAGGGCGTGGCCGTGTCTCTGGGGGCGTGGCTTGTCTCCGGGGCGTGGTTGTGTCTCCTGGGGCGTGGTCGTGTCCCTGGGGCTCGGTCGTGTCTCCGGGGGCGTGGCTTGTCTCCGAGGTGTGGTCGTGTCTCCGGGGGCGTGGCTTGTCGTTGGAGGTGTTCTGTGTCGGGCATGACTGTGAGCCGGGGGCGTGGCCGTGTCTCGGGAGCCTGGCCGTGTCCGCAGGAGCGATGCTGTGACCGTTGCATTTGAAGCATTCTTTCTAGTTCCCGGATCCCAGGGAGGGGGCAGGAGAAGCCCTGCGGCCAAGAAGGCCTGAAGAAGCCCGTCCAGGGGTCAGCCTCCTCCTCAGCCGGTCCTGAGCTGAGACAGGGGTGTCCTGCTGAGGGCAGTGTAGGGTGCGTTGCCCCCACCCCACTTCGGGCCTGGACCGAGACCGCGAGTGTGACCGTATATCCCTTCAGGTGGATTTTTCAACATGTGAACTTGGTTAAAAGCTTCTAGAACGTTAAGCCAAACATCGTGGCTTTCCATCTGTTTTCTGTTCTTGTTTGAAAGAGCACGCCTCCTTCCAGCCTGGGAGGAGGGGCGGGGCCCGGGAGAGGGCCTCGGGAGGCGGCGGTGGGCTCTGCCGAGGGCCGCGCTCGCAGGGCCCCCCGGGACTGGCGGCCCCGCGGCAGGCCAGGCGCACCTCTCAGGGAGGAACGAGCAGCGCCAGCAAACGCGCAGCCGGGCAAGCGGCCGCCCAGCCCCGCTCCCAGCCCCGGGCCAGGACCCCTCTCCGCGGCGCCGCTGCCGCAAGCCCCCTCTGCTGCCCCAGCGGCGGGCAGTTTGGCCCGGCGCTGTGCCGCTGTAGTTCGGTGTCCCTTCGCCCATCCTGCAGGCCAGCTTGGAAACTCTGTCCCATGCTCCTCGAAACACCGGACCTGCTACCCGCCGCCCTGCGGAATGCGCCTCCTGGCGCCTCAGTGGGTGGCCGGGCCGAGAGCACAGGCGCGCCAGCCGCACCTCCCCACGGGTAGGACCCACACGGACCCCGCCGCGCTCCGCCGAAACTGCGCGGGTCCTGCGGGTGGCCGGCGCAAGAGCCACAGTCCGCGACAAGCCGGCTGCCTGCAGGTCAGTGACAGAACCCCAAATCGAAACTGCGGAAACCCAACAACCAGCGAGTGAGCTGGTACAGCCAGCGGCCCCAAGGAGCTGAGGGAGCTCAGGCCTGTGGAGTCTCTTCTCACATTTCCAGCATATGGGGAATGCCACACTGGGTCAGCCCCTGCCCCAGATCCTGCCCCTGGCCTCCAGGCTCTGGGCTTTCCTCCCCTCTGTGGTAGCCTTTATCTCCATTGCAAGCCATCTTTCCACTACTAGCAGTTAAAAGCCTCCCTTTTCTCTCTCCTCTCCCAAGAAACCTCATCCTCACCTGTGGACAGGTGGCCGCCCAGCTCTCTTCTGCAGCTCAAACCACTGTGTCTATCTACCTTTTTGTGTCCCTAGACATAAAGGTACCCAAAACTCCCAGAGTGCTGAAGCCACACCTGGCCTTTCCCAGGGGCCCACTGATCCCACCATCCATCACCAACTGGGAATCCCCCCTGCAACTCACCAGTGCTTCCCTGCCCCGGCCTGGCAACCACACTCAGTGGGAAGGCCTTGGCAGTGGCTTTCTTCAACCCCCCAGCTGCTCCCAACCCCCCAGCCACAGTGATCTTTCCAAAATGCATATGGTCAAACTCAAAATATTTCCTTGCTGCCTGCCACTCCAGCATTGAAACGGGGACCCAGGTGACACAGGTGTCATGCTTCTGGGTTTCCAGGGACAGCCAGGACCTCCCCATTCCTGGTATTCCTGATATCCTCAGATCTCAGCTGCCCCAGGGGCTGCAGGTTGTGGTCTTCTCATAAGACAAGAACAGTATAGGCATTTGCTTTTCATCAGTGTAATGAAACTTTAGGGACTTATGATCCTAAATCATATTACACCGATGTGAACTGCACTCAATTGTTCTAAACCAAATTTGCAGAACAAGCAGTTTTTGTGCAATTCTTTGCAGTCTACTCAGCTCTTTCACCTCTGTGTTCAGGTTCAATCCTCATTAGTTCTTCCATGAGAGATAGTTATCCCCAGATGCGTTCAATGCCCAGCTCCTTGCCCTGGCAGGCCCCGTCCCAGGGTCCTGGATGGCAGACGCCATGCCCGTCCCGCAAAGCTCAGGCTCACCGAGCAAGCAAACCGCAGCTGGTTTAGGTAGACAGCAGCTGCCCACAACTGCTAACAGCCTCGGGTTTCTTTTCTTCAGAATCACTCACCCTAAATCTACACATTGTAGACTGTCACATTGGTCTAAGTAGTGCTCCTCAAAGTGCACTGCACATTAGAGTCACCTGGGGAGCTTCACCACCGGGCCCCAGGCTCTGATTCGCCCAATGGGAAGGGAGCACCAGGCACTTGTCCTGAGCCCCTGGCCCGTGCCTGGTTCTGCAAACCCAGAACGTCCACACACCAGGCTGCCTGTGCTTAACATTGTGTCCTTGAAAAGAGCTAGCTGCACTAATGCCCATTGATTTCACTGTGTGTGACCACAGTAAAGAGAAGCAGCTTTGAGGGATTTAGTGTTTTCACTCCAGTGCATTCCATTCTAAGGAAACACCTGACCACGGCTCACGGCTAGGAGGCCCCGCAGTGCCAGATGCTGCCCTGGAGTTCAAGTGGAACATTTGCTGTCTGAACCTTTCCAAACTCCTCCCACCCATGACCTCACGGCCCACCAGGGGGCGACTTTTTCCTGGGTCGCCTGGCAGAGAGCCGGGGGGCTCAGGGGGCAGCTGCTGCTGCTGCAGGCCCAGGCGGACTCAGCCGCGCTAGGTCGGCTCCATCGCACCCGTCTGTGCACATTGACCTTTAGGGGAACTTGCCTTGCTTCCTAAGCCGCAACTCAGCCGGGGCTGTGTAAACCCTCCCTGCCTGTTCCCAGGCTAGGCTGGCTCCTCGCCTCCTTCCTCCCGACCGCGGAGCACGTGCACTTTACCTGCGCACTTGCTGATCTTTCTCCAGGAATGAGTTTAAGGTCCGCAACTCCGCTCTGGATGGCGAGCGGAGCACAGCCTTCGAAGTAAGAACTCAGAGGGAGCTCGGCGCTCCCGCAGCGGGTCCCCCACCCAGGCACGCCCCCGGCCCCGCCCCGCCCACAGCACTCCTCACTCGGCCCCGCCCACAGCGCGGCCTCGCCCATAGTACGCCCTCTCCCGGCCACGCCCATAGCCCGGCCACGCCCACAAAGCTCCCCACCAGGCCCCGCCCACAGCTTGCCCGCTCCGCACCCATGGCTCCCCAGCTCCCCAGCTCCCGGCGGCACGGGCTGCGGCGGAGCCTTGGGTGCGGGCTGAGAGCAGCTCCGTCTAAGGCCGCGCCGCCCTGGCGTCCCCGACAGCGCTCTCCGCGGGGATAGTTTCCAGCTTTACCTCTGAGAAGGCGGCCCAGGACCGCGGACAGGCTTTTCCCTACGCAAAAGAACGGGGAAATGCTCAGTGAACATTCTGTTTCCTTCAGAGCTCTCCCAGCGGGCACTGAGAGGCCCTCCAGCCAGGACGCCACGGTTACACTTGCCGACAGCCCCTCCTGCAGCACAGACACACACGCGAGATACACAGACACACACAGATACACACACAGACACACACACACAGATACAGAGATAGACACATGATATACACAGACACAGAGACACACAGAGAGAGACAGCAATACACAGACACACAGATACAGGACACAGATATACAGATAACACACAAAGATACACGAAGATACACAGACACACATATACAGACACACACAGACACATGCACAGATACACACAGATACACAGAGACACACACAGGCACAGAGATACACACAGATACACACACAGATATACACACAGACACAGATACACAGACACACACAGATATATACAGATACTCAGACACAGATACACAGACACACACAGTTACAGACACACAGATACAGATATAGAGATACATACAAATACACACAAAGATAGAGACACACACAGATACACACATGGACACACACAGAGATACACAGACACAGATATACACAGACACAGATACAGACACACACAGATACACACACACAGATACACACACGCACAGATACACACAGAGATATACACACAGAGATACACAGAAACACACAGATACACACGCAGACACAGAGATACACAGATACATAGACACACACAGACACACACAGATACATGCACAGACACACACACAGATACACAGACACAGAGATATACAGATATACAAACACAGATACACGCACAGACACACACAGATATACACACAGATACACAGACACACAGATACAGACACACACACAGATACACACACAGACATGGAGACACACAGCTACAGACACACACACACACATACACACATACACAGCTGCAGTGGCCAGGCCCTGCACAGGAATTGGCAGGGCGTAAGAGGCTCCATCCACAGTGTAACAGCAGAGCTGAAAGAGATCTTATGCGTTATAACAAAGCACATTGCACAGCGACAGGGTGGGCCAGGGCTTGCCCTGGTAGCAGGGACTGAGGATGTCCTCAGCATGGCAGGCTCCAGGACACCGAAATTCCCAGCCAGGGGCCTGACAGCAGAAGAGCCCGAGATCTCTGAGATCACATTCACTGTCGCATGTGCAGACCCCTCAGTTCAGACCGCCGTGTCCATTAGGTGTGGATATGGCTGGCAAGCAGCCTGCATGGTGACCCCATCCTTGTGGGATGGCGGCGCCAGGGAGCCTGTGACCACTGATGCACCAGTTCCCGTCCCAGAAATACTGTCTCATCCTCGTTCATCACTGCACCTGCTCCCCTCCCAGTGCCTCAGGGACACTGCTACAGGGTGGGAAGGGGCCCGCGGCACAGAGCCCGGGGGAGGCTCCCTGAGCGGGCAGAAGGCTCTTGGTGTGCACGCAGATCTGTCAAAACGAGGGCTTTGAAACGCCAGCAGGACAGCTACGGCCAAGCGTGTGGCTCTCTGTGCCTTGCAGGTCACAGTTCTTTGTGTAACTGCTGAATGTCTGGGGAGGGAGCAACCCTACCCCAGCTCCAGGGTTAGACCCTGAGTGGCTACAGTAATGGAGGAAACCCAACTTCCATGGCAGGGACTGGCTCGGGTGAGCCAAATCTATGTGTCCCAGCCCTGGGGGCAGCTGTGGGGTGACAAAGCCCCCCCGCGAGCAGACAGGCACCTACACCCAGCACAGCCACATGCTCACTGTCTCTGGGCTTTTAGCTGCCATCAATCAGTTCCCTTGGTTGATTGACCCTCAGAGCCAGACCCTAAGGGCTAGATGGGGTTTCCTCTCCTGGTGGCTGAGGGTGAGTGTTGCCCGCAGATGCATCAATGGAAGCCTGTGTGTGACTCTAACGGCCAAACTTGCCTTCAAGGGGCACCGTGCTTCTTCAGTTAGAAGTGATTGGGGCCAGTCTCAGAAATGACATGGTTTCTCCTAAGCTGAGCATGAAGATTTGGGTCCCAAACAAGATATGATATAGAATTATACTTTTCTTGGCTGGCCCAGGAAATTCCAGAAGGAAATCCCAAAATAAGTCCCCCCTAAATGTTCTTGGCAAAGAACAGCATCATTGGAATAGATATAAAAGCCAAAGGTGGCTACTTCCAAGCAGAGGGCTGGGATGCGGTGTGGCTTTTGTGTACGTGTATGTGCATATTTTATGTTTGTGGGTGACCCAGTGAAGCCACCCTTGGCTTCTTGCCCTGGACAGGCAGTTGTGACTCAGAGGACAATGGTCCAGGAAAATGAGAAGCTCTCACAATTGGGCAGGCCTGAGGGTGCAGGAAAGGGCTGCCTCCCCGGACCACAGCATCCAGAGAGAAGAAAGCACCTCCCAGCCCAGCCCTCCAGCCCCCTCATGAGGAAATCTGTCTGCAGCTTCCCTTTATGAATCCCTCCCCAGGGGTCTCTGGGGCCACACAGCAGGTGGCCTCTGCAGTCCCCAGTCTCTGCCTGTTCCTACCATGGTTCAGCCCACAAACCCTATGCACCCACCCCTGCCCGAAGTTGGCTTGATTCAGCAAGCATTCTATCAAGCTCCCAGATCCTGCGGGTCTGGAATTCAGAGAGGCACAGTGGAAACAGCTCGTCTGCACCCCACTGCAGCCAGGGCAATGTGAAGGCTGGAAATGACCTGAGTCTGGAGAATCCGGAGGTGCACTTGCTCACTCTAGGGCGGGTCTGTCGGCTCCGCCATGTGTCCCCTGCACCAGCTCTTGGACTTCCTTACAGCATGGCAGCTGGGGCCCAAGAGACAGGAAACGGAAGCCACCAGTTCCTTAGGGCCTGCATCCAGGACTGGCAGGTGTCATTTCTGTCATACTCTATTGGCCAAGAAGTCAAGGAGCCCAAGGAAGGACACAGACACCAGTTCTTGAGGGGAGGAATGTCAAAGAACATTGGAGCCATGTTTTTTGTTTTTGTTTCTGAGACGGAGTCTCACTCTGTCGCCAGGGTGGAGTGCAGTGGCGTGATCTTGGCTCACTGCAACCTCTGCCTCCCGGGTTCAAGCAATTCTCCTGCCTCAGCTTCCTGAGAAGCTGGGACCACAGGCCGGTGCCACCATGCCCAGCTAATTTTTGTGTGTTTAGTAAAGACAGGGTTTCACTATGTTGGCCAGGATGGTCTCGATCTCCTGACCTCGTGATCCGCCCACCTCGGCCTCCCAAAGTGCTGGGATTACAGGCGTGAGCCACCACGCCCGGCCGGAGCCATGTTTTAAAGTTACCACAGCTTTAGGATGCAGGAACTGAATAATGAGGGCTTGATGCTAGCTTCTGAACTTTAATTCTGGACTTTAAAGACATGTTTAAATGTAATGAGCTGTGGAGTCACAGGAACTCCCATTCATTGCTGGTGGGACTGCAAGATGGTACAGCCACTTTGGAAGACAGTTGGGCCGTTTCTTACAAAACTAAACACTCTTAGAATATGATGCAGCAACCAATGTTCCTTGGTATTTACCTAAATTATTTGAAAACGTATGTTCACCCAAAATCTGCACATGGGTGTTTACAGCAGTTTTATTTGTCATGCCAAAACTTGGAAACAACCAAGATGCCTTTCAGGAGGTGAATGAATAAACAAACTAAGGTGCATCCAGACAATGGAGTATTTATTATTCGGAGCTAAAAAGAAATGAGTTATCAAGCCATGAAAAGACACAGAAGAACCTTAAATGCAGATTACTAAGTAAAACAAGCCAATCGGAAAAGGCTGCATACTGCCTGATTCCAATTAGATGACTTTCTAGAAAGGTAAAACTACGGAGACAGTAAAAACATCGGTGGCTGTCAGGAGCTAGTGGGGAGCGGAGGAATGACTAGCTGGAGGGGATTTCAGGGCAGCGGCCCTAGTCTGTATGATTCTGTAAGGCAGATACAGGGCATTAGACATTCGTGCAAACCCACAAAAGGCACTGCCTGAGTGAGCCCTGAGGTAACCCGAGGCCTCTGGATAATACTTGTGTGTTGGTGTAACCCATGCACCAATCTGGCAGGCAGCATGTGCACTGGGGCAGGCTACATGTGTGGGGTGGGTGTAGATGGGACTTCTCTGTACCATCTGATCGATAATGTCTTTCTTTTAATGCATTAGAGGAAAATAGAAAGTCTCATTTGTGTGTGGGGAAAAAAATCAATTTTGAAAAGTGACTGGGATGGGCAAAAACTCCAGGACCGACTCAGGAATAAAAATGATTATAAACTTCATCCTGAAGAGGGTGGGTCCTGTGACTGGGAGGGGCCGGCCCAAGTCCCAGGTCGTCCTGAGCTGAAGGCTCCATGGGGAGGGGCGGCCCTGGGTGGCAGGAGAATGGAGAGGCCGGGCCCGTGGAGGTGGGTGGAAAGTGGGGTCCTGAGAGCTGGTGCTCCAGCGGGGAGCGAAGCTGGACACGGGAGTCTGCAGCTTGAGGGACGAAGGTGCCTGCTATTACTTCTGGATGTTGAGTAGTTGGTATTTGTGTGCGTGTGTGTTTCCACTTGCATTTGGATCCCATGAGAAATGAGGCCCAGGAGGTCCTGCAGACAAAAGCCTCCCACGCTGTGGAGCTGGCCTCCATGCAGAATGGACCCATTCAAAGACCTTTTTAAAACGATCTTTTTTATTTTCTTGTTTTAGAGACAGGGTCCCTCTGTGCAGCCCAGGCTGCAGGGAGGGGCATGGTCATAGCTCACTGTAGCCCTGAGCGATTCCCTGTTTGAAGTGTTGACTATCTTGACTATCGGGGAGGAGTGAGGTCTGCCCAGAAGACCCTGGGTAGGACTCACTCGCCAGACTGGCTGCCAGTGGGCCTGGCCCTTCCTGACATCGTGAGCCATCATGGCATGTCCCTGGCAGTGACCAGGGATGTCCTCAGGCCCCGACCCTCCTGTCCAGGCCACCCAGGGCAGGCCTTTCAGAGGCCTCCCTGGTTCCAATGTTTCAGAGGCCCAGCGCTCTCCCTCCCCATCCTGCCCACCTGCCCAGCTGCACGCAGCATGGGGAGGGGGATGGGGTGGGGAGAGGGTAGGGAAGACCGTGTGTGAGGGTGGGTGTGGCGGGGCCAAGATGTATGTGTTTGGGAGGTGTGTATGTGTGTGGGGGGGTGTATGTGATGGGCTGTATGTGAGGGATGTATGTGTGTGGGGGTGTATATGTGTATGTGTATAGGGTGTATGTGTGTTTGGGGCGCTGTATGTGTGGGTGTGTGGCTATGTTTTGGTGTATTTGTGTCTGGGGTGTGGGGGGGAGGGTGTACACATGGGTGTGTGTGTACATGTGTGTGGTGGGTGTGTGTGCATCTGTGTGGGGTGTGGGGAGTGCGGAGTGTGTGTGTGCCTGTGTGGGGGGTTTGGGTGTGCGCGCATGTGTGTGCCTGGTGTGTGTGCATGTGTGTCTGGGGTGTGGGAGGGGGTGTGCATGTGTGTGGGGTGTGTGTGCATGTGTGTGTGTGGTGTTTGTGTGGGGCGTGTGCATGTGTGTCTGGTGTGTGTGTGAGGTGTGTGCATGTGTCTGGTGTGTGTGTGTGGTGTGTGTGCATGTGTGTGTCTGGTGTGTGTGGGGTGTGTGCATGTGTGTCTGGTGTGTGTGCGTGTGTGTCTGGGGTGTGTGCATGTGTGTCTGGAGTGTGTGGGGTATGTGCGCGTGTGTGTGCATGTGTGTGGGGTGTGGGGTGTGTGTGGGGTGTGGGGTGTGTGTGGGGTGTGGGGGTGTATGTGCACGTGTGTGGTGTGTGTGTGGTGTTGGGGGTGTGTGGTGTGTGTGGTGTGGGTGTGTGTGTGGTGTGTGTATAGTGTGGGGGTGTGTGTGGTGTGTCTGGGGTGTGTGCGTGCATGTGTGGGGTGTTTGGGGTGTGTGTGCATGTGTGTCTGTGGGGTGTGGGGGTGTGTTTGGTGTGTCTGGGGTGTGTGGGGGGTGTGTGTGCATGTGTGGGGCGTGTGCGCGCACATGTGTGGGGTGTGTGTGCATGTGTGTGGTGTGTGTGCATGTGTGTCTGGGGTGTGGGGTGTGTGCACGTGTCGGGTGTGGGGGGTGTGTGTGCATGTGTCTGGGGTGTGTGGGGTGTGTGTGCATGTGGGGCGTACGAAGTGTGTGTGTGCATGTGTGTGGGGAGTGGTGTGGGGTGTGTGCACGTGTGTGAGGTTTGTAGGGGGTGTGTGTATGTGTCTGGGGGTTGTGTGTGCGCGTGGGGGGGGTGTGCGTGTGTGAGGTGGGGGTGTGTGTATGTGGGGTGTGGGGGGGTGTGTATTTGGGGTGTGGGATGGTGTGTGTGTGCATGTGTGTGAGTGCATGTGTGTGTGGGGGGGTGTGTGTGCGTGTGTCGGGGTGTGTGTGCGTGTGTTTGGGGGGTGTGTGTGCGTGTGTTTGGGGGGTGTGTGTGCATGTGTGTGGGGGTGTGTGTGCACGTGTGTCTGGGGTGTGGGGAGCCTGCGTGTGGTGGGGGTGCTGCCTCTCACTCCCTCACCCAGGAGGAGGCTGTACCCAAGACAGTGTTGCCAGACTGGGCCAAGCCAGGAGCAAGGCTGCGGGGCTCCACCCGCGGGCTCCCGGGCTGGGACCCGGGGTGTCACCCGCAGTGCTGAGCGTCTGTGCTCTGAGACCTCGTTGTCCACAAGGGTCTCTCCACCCTCCCGGCCCCGGGCTCCAGCCCCGCCTGGCATGAGGAGCGGGGAGCGCACAGCAGGGTGGGGGCACCGGGCGCACGCGGGGAATTTCCCCACGACCACGGCGACGCCAAATGCCTGAGCCGCCACGGCTGCCGGCAACAGCGAGCGCAGGCAGGGGGCTGTGCGCGCGGGGGCCCTGGTGGCGGAGCAGGCGTCACCCCGAGAGCGCCGAGGTTTGTGGTCGCAACCCCGGGAGCCCCGCTGCGGGAGGAGCGGCGTGGCTGGGCAGAGGCGACTTCGTCGCAGGCAGGCAGTCCCGGGCCCCGCGGCCGCCTCCGGGCCTGTCCTGGTGCCCCGGGCTTCCACCCGGCGGGCTGGGGTGCGGGGACTGGTCCTCGCCGAGATCCTGCTGGGAGCGGGCTCCGGCCCCACGGTGAGCCCGGCCCCAGCCTCGGTGATGCGCTTCGCTGCCGCGCGGGGAGGGAGAGTCCCGCAGGCTCACGAGGCGCCGGCCCCGGGGCCGCTTGAAACCCGGGGAGACCCCGCTCGCTCGCGCGCCCGCCGGACGAATCCTCGCGGAGGTCCCGGGGCGCAGCCGGCGTGAGGGTGGGGCCTCATCGCAGGGGCGCCGGGAGCCTCCCCGCTCCGCTAGCTCAACTCAGGGCGGCTCAGAGGGGCTCTCACCGTGAACCTCGGCTTTTCTAAAGGAAGGGCAGACCCCAGATTTCCCCCTTCTCTTCTCGAACGTGGTTTGCGTGTTTTTCTGGTTTCTTTTTTGGCAAGTCAAGAGAGCGCACAGTGCACGGAGCTCCGAAGCTCTCTCGGCTACTCCCGGATTTCTGCTTAAACCTGAGGGTGAGCCCGAAAGACCGCTGCCGCCGGCGGCCACCCCAGCGCGGGTCCGCTGAGAATGGAAACAGCACGTGCGCGCCGGCCAGGCAGCCACCTCTTCCCTCCTCCAACAGCCCCAGCAGCCGCAGGGGCCAGCCCCGGGCCAGCCAGGACCCAGCACAAAATGCCTTCCAGCGACAGCAGCGCCGGAAGCCCCTTCTGAGGTCCTGGATAAGCCTCGGCGCAGGGGCTCCGCGCTCAGCCCACCCCGCATGCCTCCGCGCCAGGGCCCGCTGGTGGGTGGCCGCCTGTACCGGGCTATCCCGGGCTGGGCACTCGCGCGGATCCCGCCTCGCTTGTGGAGCTGCACTTGGGGAGAAGGATGGACCGGCAACGTGGGACGCAGAGCCAGGCCAGGCCGCACGGGCTGTGCACAAAGATGTGCCCGACAGGCGGGGAGAAGGCACGGCACGCCGGCTCAGGACAAAGTCCTGGAGGGGAGGCAGTCCGCCCCTGGGGACAACGCGGGGGACCGTATTCGGACACCAACAGAAGTTCCTGTCCGAGACGCTAAGGGTGCCCACGGTGTCGGACACCATGTAAAGCTCTCCTAATTCTAAGCAGACTGCAGTTTCGTGCACATCATAAGGGCACAGCCACTGTCACCGATTCTATCAGCAGAAAAGCAAACATGAGGCAGGAAACCACCCAATTAATCCACAATACACAATGCTGGTGAGCTTCCAAACAATTGTCAATGTGACTGAAGTTTCCACTCCTAGCACAGATGGGTCGTCTGTCTTTTCTACAGTTTAATGGTCTCTGCTGTACACATTTATCTGTCAAAGTGAACTATATAACCTCAGGCTTCGGAAGTTGGATGAGAGTAAAAAGTTAAACTGAAGGTGACATGGAACTGTCCGAGAGGGACCTCTTGTCCAAACATGAAGAAGCTGTGGCTACAAAAATTACTTTTTTTTTTTTTTTTTTTGTGGGAATGAAGTGCTCTCCAGTATGCTTTTAGTTAAAAAAAAAAAAAAAAAAAAACACACAAAACAAAACAAAACAAAAGGCCGGGCGCGCGGTGGCTTACGCCTGTAATCCCAGCACTTTGGAAGGCAGAAGCGGGCGGATCACGAGGTCAGGAGATCAAGACCATCCTGGCTAACACGGTGAAACCCCGTCTCTACTAAAAATACAAAAAAAAAAAAAAAAAAAAAAAATTAGCCGGGCGTGCTGGCGGGCGCCTGTAGTCCCAGCTACTCGGGAGGCTGAGACAGGAGAATGGCGTGAACCCGGGAGGCGGAGCTTGCAGTGAGCCGAGATGGCGCCACAGCACTCCAGCCTGGGCGACAGAGCGAGACTCCGTCTCAAAAAAACAAACAAAAAAACATAACACTTACGCCATTGCTTCTAACTGCAGAAAGCAGAGACACAGCCCCCGCAGGGCAGCTGCATGGGGGCCCCGCCTTGGTGTCTGCGGCCGGCCTCCTCTGGCACATTAGCTTCACCCTCAGGACTCTCATACTCTGCAAAGCTCTCAATCCTCAATCATTTTCGTCTGGGTTTTACCTATCACATTGGAAATTACAACTGAAAAAATTTAAAATATTGAATACTTTTAAAATAAAAACAAACCCATGACTTGTTAACATGGACACAATTTTGAAAAATCATTTTCCAAAACAAAAAAAATTAGTGAGAATGGCATTAATATTTTTATTAGCCTCTGTAACTGTCTGGCTTAATGGAAGTGTAAACCAAAAAAAGTGGCCGGGCGCGGTGGCTCACGCCTGTAATCCCAGCACTTTGGGAGGCTGAGGCGGGCAAATCACGAGGTCAGGAGATCGAAACCATCCTGGCTAACACGGTGAAACCCCATCTCTACTAAAAATACAAAAAAATTAGCTGGGCATGGTGGCGGGCGCCTGTAGTCCCAGCTACTCGGGAGGCTGAGGCAGGAGAATGGCGTGAACCCGGGAGGCGGAGCTTGCAGTGAGCCGAGACCGCGCCACGGCACTCCAGCCTGGGCGACAGAGCGAGACTCCGTCTCAAAAAAAAAGTGAGACAGGCCTCAATCCATTTAGAGGCTGATTTTGCCACAGCTGAGTACGTGCCAGGGAAAGAGACACAAGCCACAGTAGGCTCTGTGTCCGGGGCTTCCAAACAGCTTTGAGAGTTTCAATATTTAAAGGGGAAAAGGGCAGGAGGGGAAGGAGGAAAGAATAAAAAGGAGGGAGGGTAGAAAAAATGAGAGAAGTGAGGCACACCCTCGTGAGGCTTTGATGAGTGCTCGCTGAATCGCAGGGGGCAGAGGAAGAGTCAATTATACATTCGGCTCATCTCAGTAAATCTGCACTTTACATCAATCAGATAAAGTCAACCTAGAGTCGAGGAAGAAGTCAAATACGCATTGGTCTGGGAATGGGCGTACAGACAATTTCTAGTCTCTAGTCCCTTACGGAGCGATGAGCTGTTACTTTACATTGTCTGAGTGGCGGAGGCCACCTGGGGAGATACCTGTTCAGGCACAGAATGAAAAGGCTGTTTCCCGTGTGACTATTTCCAAGCTCATGCTTTTCTTCTGGCCTAGTGGGCTTGTGGGTGGAGATTTTCTTTCCTTTCACAGAAGACAGGTGAATTCTCATTTCTGTCTGTGCATCCCCACATTGCGAAGTTTTGGTGGAAGGAGCTGAAGAAAATCTGGCCTCACAGAGAGACATAGTAGGAGAGAGAGGTTCTCATGGACACCCTGAAAGGGCCTCAGGAACTCCAGGGTCCTCAGCCAGGACTTTGAGAACCCATGTTCTAGAGGCAGAAGGCATTTGTCAGCCTGATCTGGGGGCTGGCCAATGGAAAGTGGGTGGAGGGGACAGTGCAGCTCTGGGCCCTCTTACACCTGTGTCACCACCGTGATACACATGCCCGAAGCCAGAAGAGAGATGCGAAGCCCGGCACCTCCTAACCGCAGGCCCAGAGCCACTCAGCAGAGGCCAGCCCAACCAGGCGCGCAAGTGAGAAACGCTGCTTCTCACCAACTTCGGGGGCAATTCTGTTATGCTACAAAAGCTGACAACAAAAGGGTTGGTGATATTAACAAAAATAATACCATACAGCTTACGGAAGTTTTGAGCTAAGCTGAAAATAGACTAATCCTGGCATTTACCAATTCAGTCCTGGAAAGGTTCCCAGAAAAAAAATAAAACTTTCCCTCTTTGGATGTTCTGTGCCAGTACTAAACATCGTGTCCCTGAATAAACTGTCTCCCAACGTGAAATACATAGTTTTGCCTCAATCTGACAGTATTCAGCTCAAGCTCTAATGCGTTAGACCTGCCAGCCAGTTTTCCTAGCCTGTTCTCAGTTCTACCCTTTGCAGAGTGCATGCCATACACAAGTAGCCCAAACCGTGTACCATGGCTGCCTGGACCAAAGACTCTCAGCCCAGGCCAATGAAAGCAGAAGCCAAGGCTGTGCAGACAGATGGGGCTGGGGAGGAAGTCGGAGGAAACCCTGAAGGCTCCAGAGCCCTTCAGCCCCTGCCACCAGCTGGTCCTGTGGAAACTTCCATTCTCCTAATCACTTCTTTGTGACTTGAGTTTGGTTTTTGTAATAAAAAAAAATCTAAACTTGGCTGAAATCTTTACTGCTGTATCAAGAACTAATTGATTTTTTGGTTGTAGTATATCCACTGGTGCTAGTCTAACTGGTTAAGAAAGCTCAGCCTACGCTTTTATGACAGATGTTTTATTTATAGATAATTAAAATTTAGGCATATACATGACACAAACATTATATATAGTACACTTTCCATGATAGAAGTTATGATGCTGTTCACAGAAAGGCCTCAATTCAGATGACATAATGCATATGCTAGAAGGGGACACCTGGGAGAGGGGACACCAAATGGCCTTCTGGTTTTTCATTTTGGTTGAAATATCCTCTGGATGCATTCAAGTAATACTAATCATTTCATGTTCAAAAGGCTTTTAATAAACAAATTCAGAGTAAAATTAATTGAAATATTTATAATACGATTTGTTACACAGTTATTTCCAATATACAATCAAGACGTCTCACGACACTTGAAAAAAAGGAGAGAAAAAAAATCGATTGCACCCACAAGTAAAAAGGCTTTATTCATTTTGGGGATGCTGCAATTCGGTATTTATATAAACATTTACACACTTTAGTAAACACAGTCCTACATGTAATGCAGCATTACGGGTGAGAAGACCCTTGGAAGTCGAGCGTCCACAGTGTTGCACGCACACAGGCGGAGCTTCTCACTGTCATTCCCATCACGGCCAGTCAGTCTCTCCACCCCGTCCTCCCACCGGGCTCGAGGACGGACACTTCTCATCAGACACACCAGGCAGCCTACAGTCTACACAGCAGCGAGCACTCTGCCGCCTGGCTCAGGCTCTCATTTCACGAGGACGTTTCCCCGTCTTAGTGTCCTGTTAAATAATCTTGCGTAGAGTCCGAAGCAAAGGAGTCGACATCCTCGTTATCTGAATCGTCGCTGCTGTCGTCGGCGGCCGGCTCTCCTGTAAGCGCGATGCGAGCATAGTCATCCGTGTCTATGGACTTGCAGAAGTGGATGGCGTACTTGAGCTTCTCCTCCAGCACCTGCTTGCAGGAATACCTGGGCAGCTTCAGCAAGAAGAAACAGGTGTAGGACTCAGGGAGGAAGTGGTCTGGAGGGTTGTATTTATCCAACACCTGTTGAGCAGAAATATGAAGTGATCAGAAACTGAGTACGGCTGCAGTCTACTTTACTGTGCTCATTAGACTCTTTGTGCTCACAAAACCATATTTTTTGCGAAGAACAAAACAGCAGAAAACATAATCCAACCAACTTTAGGAGTAACAATGAGCAATTAATTCCTAGAACTTGGAGTAAGAAACAGCACCTCACTATGGAGATGACGGCTCTCTATGGTCATCCTGGGAAGAGGGCCCGAGGACCACACCACCCCTGTGGATGCGGGGCGGCCTGGCTGGCGGAAGACCAGGCACGTGACCACAGGAGAGCTCTTCATGAGTCTAGCAGCCCAATTTGACCCCTACAGATTAAGATACCAGGAAACAGCAAGAATTATGGACAAAAACTAAGAATTACTGACCTTTTAAGATAAAAAACTATGCATGCTCTCCAAGGTGACCCTGAAAGACGGCCACTTTTCTAACCCTGGCAGAGACGCAGGTCAGGCTGTGCTGGGCACATGCTGGGAACAGTGGACCCCATCAATCCATCCGCCCAGGCACTGCTGTTACGGTCCCAACAGAGAGCGGGGGCATTAGGCCATCCCCTCTCAGTGACCCGGAAGGTCCATCGAGCTTGTTTCTGACCACTGGCCCACAGAGTTGGAACCCAAAGCAAAACCCTTGTTCTCAATCCAACAAGTGGCCTCATTTTCCTCAGTATGTAGCATGTTACTTAGTGACTCACCTAATCCGACCAGATAACTGCATGAGTGCTTTACGCGTGTTTGAAATCTAGAGCAGGCTGACACCGCAGTGATGTATTCTGGGGATGGCCAGATACATTTTTAAAAAATAGGTAATGGTACCCAAAACACATAATCATAACATTTTGAGCCTTCACATCAGAGAAGTTGGATGTTTTCCATTTTCATTTCTGTGAAGACTCAAGAGGCCCATTTTTCCATGTGCTACAGGACTGTGGGTGAGGAGCCGGCCACCGTCGGCCGACATCAGCCCGGGGCTGGCAAGCCCAGCCAGGAGCCTACCTGGATGACGAAGTCTCGGCCCCGGAAGTCGGCGATGGTCCTAGGTAGCCTCGTCCGGCCCCAGACGAAGCGAAGGAAGAGAGAGCGCTCTGTGTTGGAGAAGGACTCCATCACCTCCCAGAACCACTGGATCAGCGATGCGGAAGGCTCGATGCCTTTATAGGTGGCTACCGACTTGAGAAGGTGCAGCGGGATGTCAGGGCTGCCACACACCTGTGGGAGGATGTCTGTCAGGGCCGCGTGATGCTTCCCACCCTGGTGTTTCCGCAAGACTCCATCATGCTCCCTCTCTACACCAAGGCCTGTTTGGGGCAGGGAAAGGTCTGGGGGCTCTGGGTGGGCCCGCACACAGCCTCGTGCAGGCGGGTGGAGGGACGCGCTCAGAGTGCACTCCCTTTAGTCAACACACAGGGCAAGGTTCTGACTCTAACTACTGTCACTGATTTGTGGGTCAGCAGGCGAAAGGCAGCTGCAGGGCAGCCCCACCTTGGGGTCGGCATACCATCGTCTCCAGTTCGTAGCCGGTGAACAGAGAGAGGAGGGGGACAGGCACAACGCGGGCCATCCCTTCCCGAACAGCAGCCACCTGCTCATCAAATTCATGGAGTCTGGAAGAAAAAGCTCACTTTACACTTCTGTCTTCAGTGACACTGACTTTATGCTGCTCACACCAATCCTTGGCATGCAGCACTGTGGCCGCACACTTCCCAGCTGGGAGGACAGAGGAGCAGCTCCAGATGGCATAAGCATGCTTAGCAGCTCGGCATTGCAGAGCTTCTCCCAACACTGGGCTCATCTCGTCCGGCAGAGGGGGTACGGCCTAATGACCACCTACAGCTATGCACACCCCAAGATGCCACTCTCAGTACCCACAGGACACCCCAGGAGAAGCCAAGAGGGGAAACACACGTGCATCCACCCCAGGCCCGAGACACTGTGCTGACCCACAGCAGACACGATACGGGGGACAGCACCACCCAGGACACCTGCCAGGACTACCCCCACCAGAGCCCACAGGGCCCACCCCGCCACATGGGGCCTCACCCAGACACTCTCAGGTGCTTCCAGGGGACATGGGACAAGCAGTGGAAGCTATGGGTGGTGGTAATGACCTGCCAAGCCTGAATCACAGCGCCCAAAGGCCTGTGCACAGTCACACCTGGACACCTGGCAAAGGCTGCTCTGTGTCACTCAAGCAGCCTGGAGGGGGTTGAGACAGTCCCAGACACAGCCCTGTCCCAGGGAAGCCAAGAAAGAAAGCACACAGGGGCAAAAACTATGGCCTCTCCAGGTGCAGTGACCCAAATGGGTGGATTTTGTTGATCTTGGTATTCTGCTTAGAGCCAGGAATATCAGAGTAATAAATACCGACCCTGATCACAAAATAAGCTTCATACCCACAGATCAGCAATAGTTGGAGCCAAATCCATTACTTTACTGTGTATGACACTCCTGAAAAACACAGATGTCCACACAACCATTTTCTGCTACTTTTGCTATTTATGTCAATGCAACAGAGACAGATGACCACCAACCTATAGTTTATCGCCAGCCGCACGTACTCCGCGCGGTTGTCCAGGGTGATGTGCGTGTGCTTGGAGCTCAACTGGATGTCCTGGCCGCTGGCGCTTGGCACCGTGAACGGCAGGCTCATGGCTTCAAACTCCTCTGAGGTGGCTTCGTTGTCTCGGATGTACATGAGTCCAGGAATAAAATCCTTATCAACCTTTTAAGGAGAAAAAGAAAGCCCATGTGTCGACTCAGGGCTCGTCTCCATCCCAGGCTCCAGTCCACCCAGCACACTCTGTCAAGCAGGAACCAGGGTCAGCCTCAAGTGCATCTCGAGGCTGCAAGTGCACGGCACACACCAAGATATAAGAGGAGCAACAAGAGAGTACTTCACCCAAGGAGCTGAATGAAGAATTTGCAATTCAGCCAAATGCTTAAAACTTAACCACTGAGAAAGTTACAGCAACTGGCTAGCAAGGGTTCCCTCCCTGCAGCCGAGGCATGACACATCCATGGGGAATGAGCTGGCTGTGGTCGCCCCAGGACAGAGCCTCCCGTGCAAGCCTCACTCGCGGCCCCCAGCTGCCCAAAAGCTCAGCTTCTTCACAGGGGAGGCAGTAAGCTTCCTTATCTGACAAGACAGTGTGTGTTACAAAACACCAGAAAATAGCTGGTCTATTTTTTTTTTTTTTTTTTTTGCTTCTCAAAGGTGGTCCACAGCCAGCAGCCTCTGCGTCACCTGGGCACTGAGTTAGGCCAGAGTTCACAGCCTGACCGGACACGCAGAACAGACTGTGCCTGTTAACAAGACCCCAGAGGCCCCGCCTGCCGCCCCAGGGAGTTACCTCACTGAGGTCCGCGATGGTGAGGCTCATCCCAGCCAGCTGCTTCCAGACAGGCTCAGCAAGGTTGAGGCTCAGGGGACTCCCGGTTCGGATGGCAATGCCCAGCAACACACCTGATCATTCAGGACACAAGTGACAGAGGACACTTGAAAAGGATGACAAAACTTCCCGCTCACTCACACACGCCACTGACAGCAGCTCCACACTGAGGACTCAGAGCCTTCTGAAGCAGCAACACCCAAATCATAGGTCTAGGCCCTTCCTCAAGACCGCCTGTCCTGCTCTAAATCTATCCTTTTGTGCCTATAAGCCTCTAACTCTTCACATCCTTTCTGCACACACACTAGTTTAAGCCACACAATGGCCAATTCTTCTTCTTATGACAGCAAAGAGCTGGAACTTCCCCACGGGAGTGTCCTCCAGGGAGCTACAGCCCTGCCCAGAAGGTGCTGGCTGTGGTGGGACGCACAGCCGAGGACACCCTTCACACCCTCAGTGGGAAAGGAGGGAGGGACTGGCCAATGGCGAAGACCTCACCCCCCTCTGATCCCAAGTCTTAGATAAACATTGAAGATGCAGAAACAGAATCTCCCATCTTCTGAGTGCCTGAGGCAGTCTCCAGTCCTCAGCACGTGGCCAGGGCTGGCTCTGCCAGTGCCTGCAGCTGTGCACAGAGCTTCCGACGGTCCACCACCATCAGGCCCTCAATGCTAGGCACGGAAGTCAACAGCACCTCGTTCGCTTCCATAATGTTGGTGAAAGGCACGATCAATATTAAAAGTCTTTTCTTTTTCTTTTTCTTTCTTTTTGATAGTGTCGCCCAGGCTGGAGTGCAATGGCGCGATCTCAGCTCATTGCAACCTCCACCTCCCGGGTTCAAGCAATTCTCCTGCCTCACCCTCCTGAGTAGCTGGGACTACAGGTGCATGCCACCACAGCCAGCTAATTTTTTTTGTATTTTTACCAGAGACAGGGTTTCACCATATTGGTCAGGCTGGTCTCGAACTCCTGACCTCAGGCAATCTGCCCACCTCAGCCTCCCAAAATGCTAGGATTATAGGCGTGAGCCACCGCGCCTCACCCTAAAAGTCATTTTTATTGGTAACAGTCTCAAAAACTAAAAGCAGATATTCAAGATATCTACTGTCATTCCTCAAACAGATGATATACTTTAACTCAAGAGCAGGCACAGGCCACAGAGACACAGTCTCAAGCGGCCGAGAAGCTCACCCAGGAAGCGGAACATGCTGCTGTGCACGGGTGCTCTGGCGGCCGGGCTGAGCAGGTAGCAGTCTCGGTTGGCCCCAGACTCATCCCTCCCGTTGGGTGTCACGATCAGCAGGGGCGTGAGTCCGTTCTGCAGCTCCTCACAGATCTCAGCTATGGACTCGCTGTAGCCGCCCCCACAGTCATCCACAGATTCACCTGCAGGGGAGAAGCAGCCACTCGAAGTCCCCTCACACAGGCCTGTGTGAAGAGCCCCAACGCTCCCACACCATGTGGCCTCTGTGCTCCCTGTGGGCTCAGGCGACCACTGCCGGGGACACAGGTGCTCCAGCGCGCGGCAAGTTCTCACCCACAAACTTGACTTTCCAGACACGGTGAGGAAGGAGGAGGCTGTCGGGACCAAACGAGCTCATCTTAGCACACATCTGCCCAAAGACAGACTTGGTGCCGTCAGGGCCGGCCAGCCCGCCTTTGCTCCTTGATCGTTTGACCTGGAGAGGAGGAAGCAAGCAAGCGTGAGGCCGCTGCCGCAGCAGGAAGCACACAGTCGGGGATACGCGGCACTGGCAAGTGCACGAGGAGGAGGCACCGTGCATGGGCCCCTCCCTGGTCACACACCTGCTTGCGTGGACGCCAGGCAGACCCCACCATCTGGGGCACTCGACTCTGAACACCCGAGACCGCTGCCTCACCCCATTGGGCATGTCGCCAGTGATGTGCCCAGCAGCCCCCAGGACTAGTGTGTCTGAACAAACACACCTTCCAACATGACACACACCACTACCACGTCCACAGCTGCGGCCCGGCAGCACCCCCCTGGCACGGACCATCCTCACACCCTATGCACTGCTGCTACTTCACCATCTTGCCACGACCTCATGAAATAAGACACCAGGAACTCCAAAAGCAGCTCTCCCAGCAGACCAGAACAGACTCCCGGCACTCAAAGATTCAACCCAATGCCCCTGAGACTGAAGCAGACACAGTGAGTGAATGCCTCAGCCGGGACCAGCCCTTCCCCACATCTGCTTCCACCCATCCCATTTCCAAGCCTTGGGGCCACTCAGCCTCCCCAACACAGGCAGTCACTCTCCCTACCCATCCTTCTCATCCTAAGCTACGATTGCCAAAGGCTCAGGGGACTCCAGTTCCCAAAGACACCAGGGCAGGAGCTCTAGGGCCCCTGCCACAGAAGGACTTCGGCACATGGGAGGGCAGGTGGCCGAGGCTGTGCGTCAGAATCATCTGGGAAGCCCAGTCTGGAAGGATGTCAAAAAGAAAAATTGAAGAAAAAATGGTCCTGAGAATGTATTTTGATGACTCCTCCAGTGAAGCTCTCTTCACCTTTAGCTCACATAAAGTTGAGTTTAAACAACTTACAGCGCAGGCTGCCATAACCAAGACTAAAAATACAAGAAGAATGACAGAAGCCACAGCTGCCTGTAGAATGAACTTGTCTGCGTGCCACACACACGGCTAGTGTTCACAGACTGGGGTTCCTGGAAACTCGCGGCAGCTTGTTAAGGCTCCATCATGCCCAGAGGAGACTAGGCTACAAGAAAAGAACAGGACATGCCCTATGTCGCAGCGGCCGAGTGAGAGGAGAGGTGCACCCAGCTCCCCGAAGCCCACGGGGCTGCCTCTCCTCCGTGACAACACCCACTAGTAGAGGCTGTCTGTGCACAGAGGCTGCAGAAAACAGCAGCCATGAGGCTGGAGGGAGACAGGCTCCTGCGGGACAGCACTTTCTCTGCTCAGTAGAAACACAGATGATTTTAACTGTCTTTAATCGGAATTCTCTAAATTTTCAGAAATGTGCATGCAATAACTCTGTAATAAATTTTTAAGTATAAAAAAGTTTTTATGTAGTGATGTTCAGATCCTGCTATCAAACTAAATAAAACTCCCAACAAACAAAACCCTCCAGTAAGATGACCTGTGTTCTGGAGTCTCTGAAACTGGATCCAGACAGCTGTGAGAGCCCCTCATGGCAACCTCTTGGGAGGCGTGCCCCTGAGCGCATCATCGCAGCCATGGGATGGCAGGTTGGAGGCGCCTGTGCAGCTTTCCTGGCTCCATGCTGGCATCCTGTGCACACCCTGAATTCATACAATGTTCTTCTCCATGTTCATTTTTAGGCAGAAAATCACTTCTATTTCCCACATCTGTAGAAAATTTCCTCGCTTCGGGAGGGGCATGCTACCCTGAACGGGAACGAGCCACCTCTGGCACCCAGGGCTGGGGCTGAGCCAGAGCAGCCCCCAGACGTCAATCCACATTGCACACTAGGCTGAAGGGTGTTTATCTGATTCTTAAGAAGGCCTGACGCCGGGCACGGTGGCTCACGCCTATAATACCAGCACTTTGGGAGGCTGAGGTGAGTGGATCACCTGAGGTCAGGAGTTCAGGACTAGCCTGGCCAACACATTGAAACCCTGTCTCTACTAAAAATACAAAAAAGGCCGGGTGCAGTGGCTCATGCCTATAATATCAGCACTTTGGGAGGCCGAGGTGAGTGGATCACCTGCAGTCAGGAGTTCAGGACCAGCCTGGCCAACATGGTGAAATTGTCTCTACTAAAAATACAAAAGAAAATTAGCCTGGCATGGTGGCGCACGCCTGTAATCTCAGCTACTCGGGAGGCTGAGGCAAGAGAATTGCTTGAGCCTGGGAGGTGGAGGTTGCAGTGAGCCAAGATCGCGCCACTGTACTCCAGCCTCCCTCTCAAAAAAAAAAAAGGTCTGATTTAAGTTGTTGTTTTTTGTTTGCTTTGAGACAGTATCTGGCTCTGTCACCCAGACTGGAGTACACTGGTATGATCTCGGCTCACTACAACCTCTGCCTCCCGGGCTCAAGCAATTCTCCTGCCTCAGCCTCCCAAGTAGCTGGGACTACAGGCACCCACCACCACACCAGGCTAATTTTTGTATTTTTTGTAGCGACGGGGTTTCATCATGTTGCCCAGGATGGTCTCAAACTCCTAGGCTCAAGCAATCCACCCACGTCAGCCTCCCAAAGTGCTGGGATTACAGGCATAAGCCACCACCAAGGACTAATATAAATGTGTTTGCCATTTACCCAGTTTGTTTTTCCAATCGCATACTGAACGTTTTTGTAACACAAGCTGGGGATAGCAAGATGAGTAAGAAAGAGGTGCTCAGCATGTAAAGACTTCTTAAAAATTTCAGATGATACAAAGACAGAAACAAGGGTGCCTAACCTGCATCCTAGTTTATCAAAACTTCACTGATTCCCAGAGCCCCCCAGGCTTGAACATCCACCCTGAGAGCTCCTGGCCCAAAAAGTCTGCGTGCGGTTTTGAGGGAGGTGCAAGTCGAGGTGCACTCAATTGCGGGGGTTAGACAACACGGAAGCCATCAGCTGGCCTTGCCTACAAGCTATAATGTTTATGATGCACAGCAAACCGAAGCCATCATCCAAGGTAGGGAAATAAAAGCTTTTTTATGAACCTAGTTAAACAACCTATTTATTTGAGGACATGACTGACATACAGCTTAGCATTAAACACTCTGACGTCAGTGAAGAGACCAGCTCCATCAATGTGGTCACATGAGCTGTCCAACAAAGGACAAGAGTTTCATGTCTTAATTCAAAATGCCCCCAAGTATAACTCTGAAAACATTTCTAGTCTTGTAATCAACATCAGGGTAAAAATCACGTGTTAATACAAAGGTACAGGAACAAAGAATTTGTTCTTCATGGCTCTCTCTGTCTGATCCAAGAGGCGAGGCCAGCTTGAGCATTAAATGTCAAGTTCTGCACGCTATCATCATCAGGGGCCGAGGCTTCTCTTTGTTTTTAATTAATTGTTTTTAACTGTGAGTTTATATACACTTGAAGCAGTATACATTTAGAAATGGTCTACTTGTTGTTTCTTTCATTACTACCCATGAGACAGTATTAGTAATTCTGGCCTATGAAACTGGCAAAGAAAACTACCAGTGGTGGGGAGGGTGTGAGGATGGTGGGAACATGAACTGTTATAACCTATAATCGGATGTATCATCAAATTATCACTGGGCCTCTGACCCACTCCACTTCTCAGAACTTAACAAAAGGGGTGACCGAAGATACACCCAGATAGCCCTGCCTGTACCACAGAAAAGTAGGCACGGCCCCCCAGCACCATCAGAGAAATCTGACAGAGTAAACCAGGACACACCCCTGCAAGAGAGGAGCAGGCTGCAGGCAGCTGCCAAACACAAGCAGCCCCACAGGACCCTATTCCATGGCAGGGAGGAGAGAAGCAAATTTCAAAAGGCAGTGATCCTGCTTTGGCTGTAACAAATAGACACACACCTCCCAATGGAACAGCAGCGGTTATCATCATGCAGTGGGAAGAGGGCTGATTTTATTTTCCCCGTTCTTGCTGACCTGTGTTTGTGCTTTTGGACTATCTGACATAAATCTTCATTACTTCTGTATAAAGAAACACACTGACATTCCTGGAAGCCCCAGCACATCACATACAGGAAGCCCACAAGAAGGAAGGTGGCACCTGCTCTTTAAAGTTGGGGTGCACAGGATGGCAGGCTACCAGCGCTCTCGTCCCAGCCCAGGCACCCAAAAAAGCGTCACTTCTAAGGCTGTCAGACTCGGAGAGTAATCTCCATGTGCTACCTGGATGCGGTTCAGCTCCACGACGGGGCCATGCTGACGATCGCGCACCATAGTTGCTTGTACTACTTTCCGGAAAGCCGCCTCCTAAAACACATCAAACAGACAAAATTTAGAATCTGATATGGAAAGCATCACTCCTGAAGAAATCATCACATAGTTTTGTTTAAAATCTGTGTTGAAGACCTTCTTAAGGACAGAAAACTGCCAGTTCCCTTTTCTCAAGTTGTGAGGGTGCAGGGGAACAGGCTGGCCCTGAAGCTCACAGGGACAGACGGCAGGGCAGGTAGTGCCAATGGCCAGGCAAGAGGCAGATCCCTCAGGAAACTACCTCCACCCAGCAGCGTTCCGGAGTCTGGAAGAGCCCAGCACACGCAGGGCGCAGAACAGGGAGGGCTGGGCCTGGCAAGCACCTGCTCTGACTCAGGTCTCCAAGTTAAGGTTTCCCTGCCAAACATCAAGTCCACCAGTGGCAGGGACTGATGTTAAACCACTGACTGCCACACAGCAGCCACAGGGCCACGGAGCACTGTGGAGCCAGCTAGACCTTGGATCGGGACAGAAAAGAGAGACCAGGGAGGGGAACAAGGTCCTGGCTGTGATCACACTAAAAGAAATCGGGAGTGCCTGGGGTGAAGACAGCAGGGCGTGGCGAAACATGAGCACCACAGTGAGGACCCAGCTGTTCCCCAGGAGGGAGCAGGTCGGCCATGCCCGTGGGGAAAGGGCACAGGATGCAGCACGCAGCCGTGCCAATGGAAAGGGAGGACACAGGTCAGCAGGGGTCTCAGCTCTCTTGGCCAAGTAGGCAATCGTGCCTTCTTTCAGTTAGGGGTGGGCTGTGGGAGCACAAGGGTCCCTCAGTGGAGGCTGAGCCCTTGCCCATGTCAAAGCCTAAGAACTCCAAGCCCTGAAGGCAGGAGGTGAGCGCCCCAAGCGCCAGAGGAGACCCAGAAAGGGTATCCTGGAGGCACCCCAGCCCCATGCCTCTCGCACAGCCCAGACTCATCCTGCTCCCACAGGCCCTGCCTGGACCTCAGGGCTGCTCCCCCTCCACAGGCGCACTCCCCTCTCCTCCCAGTCACCAGCCCGCCCACATTCCTGGAGAGTCCCTTTTGGTGCTCTGGACCGGAAGTAGCAACACCCACTCTCTGAGGCCGATTCTCATCACACCCGGGACCAGAACTGAGGCTGCCTACACATTCCCTGACCAGAGGTACCTTTCAGATGCCCTCAGCACTCCCCTGCTCTCCTGCAGCCCCAGCAGGTGCCAGATGCTGCTGCCCACCGCTCCCCTACCACACACCAGCTCCCACCTGTGCCCTGCTCACAGCCTGCACAACGCTCACACAGGGCCAGGTGGGACGTGTCCTGCCTCTTTTTTTCTCCCTACAAAGAAAGGTGTTTTCCTCTGCACTGCCTATTATCATCACCACTTTGAAGGATTAAAAAAAGAAGGTAAAATTAATCGTTTGCTACTTTTTATTATTGAACAGTAATTGAAATTATGTTTCCTATCCATTTTACCTGCCCACGATTTCTTCTGCCTCTCTCATCAGAGAGATGGTCTTTCCATTAAACACAAGCCTGACCACTTCCACCCTCAGGCACACGTGAAAGTAAAATGAATGTACCAGTCCTGTTCAGCAGAAATCGTTCTAGCCAAGTGGAAACAAAGCCAGTCTTTAAAAAGTAACCGCTGGGACAGGACTCCAAAACATCGCAATTTTATTAAATCACTAAGAACAGGCCACAATATTTGACAACAAAATACATCAGAGAATCACAATCAGGATTAGTGGTCCTCAATCCAATTCTATAACTTTTCCCTATACAGAGATGCCCCTACTGTATGGTAATTAGCCCCTTCGAGATCATCTTGTCAAGCTGCTTGCCAGAAACTAACCCAACTTCTAGAAAGCTCCAATTATTAGCAACATCTACAGGTCAAAACCTGCCTGGTGACTTTCAGATGCCCTCACTCATGACTGTATTACTCACCACCTGTTAATCCTCACTTGGCCAGCAATCTCTACACATTCAGGCACGGACCTTGGAGGTAATATATCTGTGACTCCTGGCCCCCTCTGCTGGACATCCTGAGAGAAACAGCCCAATCGCCGGCCTTCCTGTGTCAGTGGGGACTTGCCGTAATGCCACAGGGCCAGGCAGGCAGAGAAGGACCGCAGGAACAAAGGCTTAGTTTATGAAGGCCCCACCTCATCCTTCTGGAGCGGTGAGGGGCAGAGATTATGAAGGAGAGGTGCAGCGTCTTACTGTTTGTTTTTAATATAAACTCCAAAAGGGAAGAGACTTTTGTCTGTTTTCTCATTGATATAAAGTACCCAGAACAGAGCCTGGCATGCAGGAGGCACTCCGTGAACATGTGCTGAATGAGCTGAATTCTATGTGTTCTATTCCCAGTATAGACATTCTATTGGGTTACATGTACTGAAGACAGCAGTTGCCCCTAGAGCAAAGACTGCCACTCAAATACCTTTCCCTGGGATATCAGAATTCCTCGGAGAGTGTCGAACCCAACAGAAGGCCCGAGTCCAGTTTCGTCGAGCGAGCCTTCCAGGTCGAACATGGGGATGCAGGGGCAGAAGAGCTCGGAGAGGTGGTGCAGCAGCAGCAGGCGGTTCCTCAGCGCGATGATGGGGATCTCCTGCAGGTGATTGTACTCCATGGGGACCTGGAACACAGAAACAGCCTTCAGCCCCTCAGTCACCAAAGGCACAGGGGGGCCACAGTGTGGCATCCATTAAGGATTCTGAAAACAATTGTTTCAAAAACAGAGAAGGACTATGGTATCTGAGTTTGGTTTGCAAAACCTCACTGTGCTGCTTTCGAAATAATATTCTGTCCAATTTGACTGTAAAAAAAAATTAGTCTATACAAACAAATTTACTAAGAAACATGAGGCATGTACTATCAGAACAGTTCGGTGTGGAACAGTTTGGTTTGGGTTATAAGATACAGAAGGTGATACACACTGTATACACAGAATATTGGCTGGCATGAACATTAAGGGTTCTTTTGAGACAGGGTCTCACTCTGTCACCCAGGTAAGAGGGCAGTGGTGCAATCACTGCAGCTTGGACCTTTCAGACTCAAGTGATCCTCCCACCTCAGCCCTCAGCCTCCCAGGTAGCTGGAACTACAGGTGCATGCCACTATGCCTGGCTAATTTTTGTAGAGACAGGGTTTTGCTATGTTGTCCAGGCTGGTCCCAAACTCCTGAGTTCAAGCAATCTGCCCACCTCGGCCTCCCAAAGTGTTGGGATTACAGGCGTGAGCCACCACAACCAGCCAAATATCAAGGTTCTTAAATGCACTGTTTGGTTAACATTTACTGAGCCTGAATTATTTTCACCGAGAAGCCTCTGTAAACACACAACGACAGGATGCAGCATGTGACAGGAGCACACTTTGCTTGCCCCGACCCACCCAACCTGCCCGGACTCACCTGTGCAGGGAGTTTGCCAGCACTGGCGGGCTTGCTGGTCGACCAGGCGAGGGTATGTGCTGAGCCACAGGCCACACGGTTGACCTTCTTACCCTGAAGGGCAGCTACCAACCGAGGCCTCTGGATGGCGTTGGTGGTTCCGTCTCCCAGTTGTCCCTCATCATTGTCGCCCCATGTATAAACCTCACCTGAATGAAGTGCATTTAGAATCAGAACCTGTATACTAGGGCCAACAAACCCATGGCTGCCAGTGTCTTCCCATCACACACAGTACCAATGCTCCCTGCCCTTCAGCTGGTGTTGACCTAGTTGTCAACTTTACATATGACCTAGACGTGAATGTCTGCTTTATGTATGACCTAAACATGAATACATGCTAATTACACATCCAAAGAGGTGAGTGTACTTCCCAGGACTCTCCACAGCCCCTGCTGGCCACCAGGCCTCTTCTAGTGAGAGGCACAGGACTCTGGTCTTAAGCCTCCAACAGTGTTAGTTCTCAGGACTAGGCACGAACAGCAGCAGTTCTCCATCAGAATAATATTAGAACAGATAGCAATATCCCGAACATCCCAAATCCATCTAATATTAAAACAGATAGCAATATCCCTAACATTCCAAATTGCTCTTGCATGCGAAACAGAAAAGGAAAAGTCTGTTTTATTTATTTTATACTTTTTTTTGAGACAGGGTCTCACTCTGTTGCCCAGGCTGGAGTAAACTGGCATGATCACGGTTCACTGCAGCCTCAACCTCCCCAGCTCAAGTGATCCTCCCACCTTATCTCCCAAAGTGTTGGGATTACATGCATGAACCACTGTGACGAAGTCTCTTTGTCGCCCAGGCTGGAATGCAGTGGTGAGATCTCAGCTCACCTCAACCTCCGCCTCTCGGGTTCAAGCGATTCTCCTGCCTCAGCCTCCTGAGTAGCTAGGCTTACAGGCGTGCGCCACCATGCCCAGCTAATTTTTGTATTTTTAGTAGAGACAGGGTTTCACTATGTGGGTCAGGCTGGTCTCAAACTCCTGACTTGGTGATCCACCTGAAAATCTATGTTTTTAAAATCAAAACCACAATGTGATAACACCTCACTCCTGCAAGAATGGCCATAATAAAATAAGAATAAAAAAAACAGATGTTGGTATGGATGTGGTGAAAAGGGAACACTTATACTGCTGGTGGGAACAGAAACCAGTACAACACATTGAGATATTCTCCCACTAGAGGGCGATAAAAACTAACAACAAGCTATCTGTGAAAACGCGTTGTGATGGAAAGCATTTTCCACGCTCCACTATGGAAAAGTGTGGAGATTCCTCAAAGAACTAAAAGTAGATCTACCATTTGATCCAGCAATCCCACCACTAGGTACCTACCCAGAAGAAAGACGTCATTATTTGAAAAAGCACTTGCACACGCATGTTTATGGCAGCACAATTTGCAATTACACAAATATGGAACCAGCTCCAAAGCCCATCCATCAATGAGTGGATAAAGCAAATGTGGTATATATACACCATGGAATACTACTAGCCATAAAAAGGAATGAAATGATGGCATTCACAGGAACCTGGATGGGACTGGAGACCGTTATTCTAAGTAACTCCGGAACGGAAAACCAAACCATATTCTCATGTGATGAGGATGCAACGGCATAAGAATGACACAATGGACTCTGGGGACTCGGGGGAAAGGGTAGGAGAGGAGTGAGGGATAAAAGACTACACATTGGGTACTGTGTACACTGCTTGGATGATGGGAGCACCCACATCTCAGAAATCACCTCTAAAGAACTTATTCATGTAACCAAACACCACCTGTTCCCCAAAAACTTGTTGAAATAAAAATAAATTTTAAAAATAACATAAGAAAAGAACATGCAGTTTCTGTTCATATCCTAAACATAAGATTCACCATTCACGAGAATCATCACACTCTTCAGTGCACCGTGTGGGACCTCAACCAAGAAATACCACCGGCAAAGATTCTCAGGCAAGGTCCCTGGTGACCAGCATGGAAACAAGGCTCATGTTCTCTGGAGACACCATTAGCCTTGTCAAATCCAGAGAGACTCCTCGGGTGTCTGGAAAGTGTGACGCCTGCATGGTCAAAGGCAGTGTACTTGTCTCCTGTCCCTGCCTGCTCTCCACAGATTGATCCTAAAGCCACGAGGCGGGTGTTGCACACACAAGGTGAGGAGGGTGTCTCTGCAGACGCAGCCGGGCATAGGGAATGAGTCCGCGAGAGTGAGGAAGGCTTCTACCCAGGTGCTAGCTCCGAGGGGAGTCAGCCAAGACCCCCACATGCAAGGGGAGGAGCCACACAGGAGAGGATGAGACGCTGGTTATGCACGGGGGGAGTGGCCAAGTCGCCAGAAGAGAAAGGAGCTGCAAGGTTGCCATGAGAAAACTGGAATGAACCCTGTGGATCCAAACTGGACCTGTGGATACTGGTGGGAACTCAGTTTTCAACAGACATCAAACATAAACCAGGGTATTGTTTACATTACTATTCCCTGGCTTTGTCCACTGCCGAGGCCTGGGGAGTGGTGACACCTCAATAGCAATGAGCACACCCATCATCCAGACCTTGTCTTCTCAAGGCCATTCTCCTCCACAGACGCCAGGGTTCCTTGGAGAAATGGCCAGGTCAAGGCGTGGGGCATGGCGGGAACAAGTGGAGGCTGATCTTCCTCTGCCAGAGCAAGGAAGTACTCCCAGACAACGGGACATACGAAAAGGGGGCAGAGCCAGCCAACTAGAGCATCAAAATAAATAGACTATATACCCCAATGAATACATTAGGATCCATGATTCCCACTCAAATAAAACAAATACATGAATTGATTCAAAGCTGCATGAGCAAGGAATATTTAAATAGATTCAGGATGTCCCTACTAAATACTTGTTAATTATAAAGAATGTTCACAGTGAAAAGCATGGCAGACAATGTAACCAAGCAACTGTAGTGAGCATCATCAGCAAGCGGACAAACTGCATGTCACCTGCAAGGATGAACTGTGACGATCAAAGACACACAACCCGAATCTACTGCAGAAACATCAGAAAAAATCCAAACGGAAGAATGTGCTACAAAATAACTGGTGTCAAGTTGCAAGAAGCCCAGGAAGACGAGGAAGTGAAACGATGATGCCAGGCACTGAGAGAGTGTCACAGGACAGAGGATACACCTTGCCAGCTGACTGGCCTGCAGTGTGCTGCGAATGGGCACGGGCGTCAGGCGGGGTGGGGGAGTGTGAACTGGCTGGCAGGATGAGCCTCCCTGTTTATGGGAAACACACTGAAAAGCTCAGGACGCGGCAGCAGGACAATAACTCACTCTCATGTGGACTGGGATAAGCAAGTTCTGGGTAATGTGCTTCCAACTGGTTTGCTTCCAACTGTGATTTGTCTCAAAATTTAAAAGAATTAAATAAATCAAATAAAAAGTTCTGGATCAAGAACTACAGTGTCCTTCCACTACAGGCCACAGAAGTTGCTCATTCATCCATGAACCTCTTCTCTCAATGAAATGATTAAAGAGTGCATGCTTATATAATTCACCAAAGGCTTTAACAAGGAGCACAGTTTGTGCGAAGGCAATGAAAGATGGCACCCACGTTTTCCACTGCTGCCATAACACATCCCCACTGCCCAGTTGGCTTAAACACACACTTAGGATCCTTTCACTCTGCAGGTGAGAAGTCCCGCATGGGTCTCCCTTCCCAGAGGCCCCAGGGGAGAGTTTCCTTGCTCATTCAGACACAGCTCAGTTCTCTGTGGGACTGAGGTCCAGGTTCCTTGCTGGCTGAGCTATTCCCAGCTTCCAGGGGCCACCCCATTCCCCAGCCCTGTTCCTCCATGAAAGCCAGCAACGGAGAGTAGAGAGCTCTCAGACTTTGAAAATCTTTCTACCACCTCTTCAGTCACATCTCTGACTGACTCTTCTGCCTTCTTTTCTGATCAAAGGGTCTGTGTGATTACACTGGGCCCACTAAATAATCCAGAATAATCTCCATATCATCAAGTCAGCTGACTCACAAACTTCATTTGACCTGAAAAGTCCCTTTCGCCATTGTGTTGGGGTTCCCCGGACCGCTCCCATGCTCGGACCGCCCCCACGCTCATGATTCTCCAGCATGACTTACAAGACTCAGCATACACTCCTCCTCACAGTTACTGTGTATTATGGCAAAAAGACACAGAGTAAGACCAGCACAGGGATGGGGACCTGTGGCAAAGCAGCGGGGAAACCAGGAGTAAGCTTCCAGAGTCCTCTCCCACAGGAGCCACACAGGACGAGCTTAACTGCCCCGGCATCGAGTTGTGTCAGGTGCTGTCTGCCGGGAAGCTGGGTAGAGACTACAGGCCCAGGGTTTCCATCAGGGCTGATCACACGGGCATGCCCTGCCTGGCGTGTACCAAGTTCCAGACCAAGGAAAGCAGGTTTCAGCACAGAACATGTCGCTTGTACAGACAGTTCAGACACAGTGAACCACACTCACCACCTAGGGAACAGGGGAGCCCTCCCGAAACCCAGGTTCCCAGACACCAGCAGAGGGCCAAGCCTGCAGCAGGTCTGTCTAAGGACATGTCTCAGGCTGGCTGCTAGCTCTGTTCTGCACAGCCCAGTAATAAGTAATAAACAGAACTCATTCACAGGTTTAACAGCAGGGGCTGAAGATGACAGGGCCAAAGCCCTGCTGATTGCAGATAGACTCTCAGGACACTGTATAAGCCTTTGCCTCTTTTTTTTTTTTTTTTTTTTTTTTTTTTTTGAGATAGTCTTGCTCTGTCGCCAGGCTGGAGTGCAATGGCACAATCTTGGCTCACTGCAACCTCCACCTCCCGGGTTCAAGTGATTCTCCTGCCTCAGCCTCTTGAGTAGCTGAGATTACAGGCATGTGCCACCATGCCCAGCTAATTTTTGTATTTTTAGTAGAGATGGTGTTTCACCATGTAGGCCAGGCTGGTCTTGATCTCTTGACCTCGTGATCCGCCTGCCTCAGCCTCCTAAAGTGCTGGGGTGACAGGCGTGAGCCACCACACCTGGCCTGTGCCCCCTTTTAAGGCTGCGCATATCATTCATGCTCAACCCTCTTAGATTCACAGGCTTCAGTCCTGCGGCGCTGAGCCCCCACCTACCATCCTCTGTGCAGCACACACAGTGCAGGGAGCCAGTGGCGATGGCGATGACCTTCTTCCCTTGCAACCCTTGGACCTGCCGAGGCCTTCGAACATGGTCATCCGATCCATGGCCCAACCTGTGATAATCGCCTTTGCCCCTGCACACAAATGAAGCATGGAAATTATGGGGCAAGGTGATCTCACTGACAACCCTGACTAGCCTCCTGGGCAGCCTCTGCTGTTCAGGACACAACCATAGCCTGCTGCAGAAGCTACATTCCCATCCATGAAAAGGTGGTGCACATACCCCAATTAAAATCTGGTTTTAGTGGGTTTAAACAAACAGAATCTTGCATACCAGGTATAAACAGCTCCAGATTTGGTAAGGGCAACAGAAAACTGGGATCCGCATTCCACTTTAACTACTCCAAGACCGGTAAGAGAATCAATCTAGAAGGGGAAAAGGTTCAATTAGACAGACAGCAACAAGGCTCCTGCTGACTGCTATAACCTCACTGAGATTTAACTAAATCTAGTAGGAATTCTGAAAACTTGTACCCATGATGAATAATTAGTGCAACTTAAAATCATATTCCACTTAATCTCAGCACTCTCAGGAGGCAGGCGGGACCGTGACTGACAGCATGCCCGCTGGCACACGGTGGCCCGGTGGGACCCAGCACAGGGCACCGGAAATGGAAGCTTTGCAGGTGAGGCCTACAAGCCTCTCCCCAGAATGGCCTCCCGCAACCGTGCTTCTCTGTGCAGTAGCACCATACTCCAGCAATCCCTGTGTTTCTCCTCACCTGCCCCAGCCCTCTCAGAGCAGAGGCCCGCGGGGGAGGAGCAGCAGGCAAGGGGAGGGATGGCCAAAAGCACTGGGCCCCACCCACCCTCCACACCGCACACTTGCCAGCCAACACTTTCCCTATCCCGCAAGCTGCTCCTCATGACCTCTGTGATTGCTCTCATACATAAGTTCTCATATTCAATTCTGAACTCAAATTAATTAAAACTGACTTCATTCTCTAAATGAGACAATGTGGTAGGGCCCTGGTGTCCGGCCCTACCACAATGGCATTGGGACGTCCTGCTCCAGCCCCTCTGATGCCCAGCATCCTCAGCCTTGGAAGTGCAAACCCCAGGCTCTTTCCCGCAAGGAGGGGCCTCTGACGCACGCCACTGATTAGGGTCTGCTCCAGAAGCACCTGTGTCACACCTGCAACCCCACAGCCCCACGAGAGAGGAGGCCAGGCAGAGACAGGTTCGCAGCACCAGGCTCCCAAGTACCCAGCAGAGCACCTGGGCTACACGGCAGTGTGGTGTGCACGCACTGAGGTCACTGAGCAGCATGTGCAGGACCTGAACCACGTACCAGCCACCCGTTCACAAGAGCAAAAGACATTCTGGCAAAGCTAAGAAATCACCTGGAGCCACTGGGCTTGAGTGGAGCAGAGCCGCCGACCCCACCAGGACTGCAGGACTTGGGCGCTGTGCAGGCCCTGCTCTCGCTCCTCACAGGACACCCACCTGAGGTGGCCCCGGCTAACCCAGATGCAGTCCCTTTAGCAAGCACTGGCACCCCCAAGCGCGTGCCGTGGCAACTCCACACCACTGTAAACTGAGAGAGTGTAAGCCATGTGATATCCTTCTCTGAGACAGGCCTACATGCTATAAACCGGAAGGCTCCACGGTGCCCGGATGATCCCATCCACTTCTCAAGAGAATGCACACAGTACATAAAACATCTTACTCCCTCTAGGCCCTCCATACACTTTCTAGCCAATTACCCATTATATTTACTGGAAAGAAGGTAAAGAGGAGGTTAAAATGCTCCTCAGGAGCACACACAGGAAACAGTAATGGTGGCTCTGAGGCTGTGTTTTCCCAGAGGGGCCCTGGGGGCCCCTGACTGAGGTGAGCTGGGAGAGCACTGGGCGGGGCAAGAATGGGAAATACCTTCATCGGCACCTTACAGCCATCGCTGCCTCCCCGGCCGAGCTTGCCGTAGTCCCCGTCCCCCCAGGACCAGACAGTGTCGTCATCTGTGAGGCAGAGGGTCTGGGCGTCTCCGCTGCCACAGGCGATGTCAACCACACGGTGGCCCTGCAGCGCCTCCACCTTCAGAGAAAAGGGACTTGGGTTGGCCGAGCACAACACAAGAAGGCTTGCCACAGGACTGGCTTCACAACACTGCCATTCTTTTTTTTATGGGGGTACCTGTTTTAAGCCTTTACAAAGAGGTGATTTCTAAAATCCTATAAGATAAAAGAGAAAGCACCTTCATCTATTTGAACTACATGCATCTAAACCACAGGAGGAGGTATCAGCGTCTTTGATGAGCCAACCCTACATCACCATGAAGGCTGTTTATTCACTTCTTGCACCCAAAAATACAGTGGGCCTTCTAGAAGCCAAAGCATTTTTCTTAGACGCCAAGCAATATTTACCATTACAAAGAAAAGGATATTTCAAATACTGTCCTGTTTAAATGACTTGTGGAAGAAACATGTGCCAAGATGGTTTTTATTTCCACCAGAAAGAACATCTACTTGTAAATGGGGCTATGACCAACAACCATAAAACCAAAAAAATCTAGAACAGGAAATACTTTGGAATTTTAAAATCATAACGACGGTGGCAAACCGCCCCCATCTGACAGCAGCAGTGAGCAGCATGCAGCCTCCGGCCTCTGCACACGGTGCCTCCTCACCAGCTTTGGCTTCAGCTGGTCCTCACTGTCGCTGTGCCCCAGGCGGCCGTAGCGGCCTTTGCCCCATGTGTAGAGGTCCCCGGCTGCTGTGACACAGGCGCTGTGGGCTCCGCCAGCAGCAACATCGACCACTTCAATTCCTCTCAGAGACTCGATGACACGAGGGCGGTCACACGGACTGCAAAAAAGTCACCAAATATAATGGAAACACATTTTTATTCTTAAACATTTTTCAGCGTATTAAATACCTCTCAATCTACACCTTCCTAATCAGTTAATTGTTAAATCAATCAAGAAGAATCATTCAGACCTGAACTCAAAAGGTCACCTCTTCCTACCTCCTTCCTGTACAAGGCCAGAGGACAGGGCTTCCCCAGCTCTGACTCAGAGGCTGGAAAGTGACCACACATACTGGGCCAAGTTCGAAGCACAGCCCATTTTTCAAAGGCCTATGAGCTGAGAACAGGTTTTACATTTTAAAGGGTTTAAAAAAAAAAAAAGAATCATATGCAACTCCTAAAATAGTTACCATCTGGCCCTATAAGGAAAGTTTGCACCTCACCCCCACTATGAATTAACAATTCATTTAAGGAGTTTTAACATGAATGTCACTAGTCTATAACATAGTGACTACTAATAACAAACTTTTTGTTTTCTTATTAGGTTTTGAAAGAAGTTCTTTATATATTTTGGCTATCAGACCTTAGTCAGATTATATGATTGTGAATATCCTTTCCCAGCTGTGGTTTCAATCTCTTCATAGTGTCTTTTGAAGAATAGTTCATAATTTTTATAAGGTCCAAGTTCTATTTTTCTTTCATGAATCATGCTTTTGGAGTTCGATCTAAAAATCTTTTCTGACCTAAAGTCACAAACATTTTCTCATGTTTTCTTCCAGAGCTTTTTAGTTTTACATTTTACATTCATGACTATGGTTCATTTTGAATTAATGTTTGGATGTGGTGTAAAGTATGAATTAAAGTTCGTTTCTTGCCATAGGTTATCCAATTATTCAAAACCACTTGTTGAAAATAGTATATTTTCTCCAATGAATTGGCTGTGCACTCGTATAAACTGTGCACTAGAAATTGTGAGAAGTCCAGTTTCATTTTTCCACACTCGTCTTGTCAGTATTTGCTGGCCAGTTTCTGGATTCCCTATTCTGCTCCATTGATGTATCTGTCTCTCTCTCTTTGCCAGCACCAAGCCATGTTGTCTACTGCAGCTATAAACGAGGCTTAAGTCAGGTAGTTCAAGTCTTCCGACCTTTTCCTCATTTTCAAAGCTGATTTGACTATTCTAGGCCATTTGCATCTCCATATACATTTTATGCTCCGCTTATCAATTTCTATAGAAATCTTGATTGGGAAGGTGTTGAATCTATAGATTTGAGGATAACCAGCGAATTAACAATACTGACTCTTCTGCTCCATGAACACAGCATGCTCCTTCACGACTTTAGGTTTTTTAAAAATTATCTCAGCAATACTTTGTAGTCTTCTGTCTACACAGTCATTCACATTTTTGGGTCAGATTTATCCCATAGTTTTTCAATTCTGGGAGACGGTACTGTAAGTGGTATTTTAAAATTTCACTTTCTGGTTACGTATATGTATATGTATAGACATACAAGTAACTTTTATTTATTGATCTTCTATCCCGCAACACTGCTAGCCTCACTTATCAGTTCTAGCAGCTTTTTGTAAATACCACCAGGTTCTCTGCATAAACAATGTTTTCTGCAAAAAAGACAGTTTTAATTCTCTTTTCAATCTAGATGCCTTTTATTTCTTTGCACTGCTGTACTGCACTTACTAAACCTGTTGCACAATGTTGAAGAGAAGTGGTGATAGCAGACATCCTTGCCTTGATCCTGAACTCCGGGGGAAAGCTTTTGGTCTGTTGCCATTAACTACAATCTAAGCTCTAGGTTAACAGAGATGCCCTTTATCAGGTAAAGGAAGAGACCTCTTACTCCTAGACTACTCAGAGTTTTTATCAGAAATGGATGTTGGAGTTTGCCAAATTATTTTTTCCTTTTATTTTTATTTTTTTTTGAGATGGAGTCTCGCTCTGTCCCCCAGGCTGGAATGCAGTGGTGCAATCTCGGCTCACTGCAACCTCCAGCTCCCGAGAAGCTGGGACTACAGGTGTGTGCTACCACATCTGGCTAATTTTTTCTCTATTTTTTGTAGAAATGGGGTTTCGTCATGTTGCCCAGGCTAGTCTTAAACTCCTGAGTTCAAGCAATCTGCCCACCTCAGCTTCCCAAAGTGCTGGGATTACAGGCGTGAGCCACCATGCCAGACCTGTTTAACATATTTTATATGGTGGTTTAGTTATTCCTAGGATAAGAAGGCCCCTGTTACTCCAATCTGGCTGGTAGTTCTCATTAATTTTTTAAAACTTGTGAGTTTGTTCATTTGTTTAAAAAATGGTGTCAACTGTGTGTTCTTTCTTCCTCACCCCTGCCATTTCCTCTGTATTTGCAGTTCTAGTATCACGCACGTTACACAAAATGCCAAATGTGATTCAGTGGATGATATAGGGAGAAGGACAAAAAAACGCTTACTTAGTACTTGTAATCAAAAACTCAGAATTGACTTTTTTTTCCCTCTCAACAGAGGAATCATATGGGTAAGGCTTCATATTGGAACATAAAACTATTTCTGCCAAATGAGTCATTAACATTATTTAGTTTGAGAGTATTGTAAATGTTGCCTTGAAAAACAAAGCGCCAATAGATTGTAACAGGATTAAAACAAACAATAACAAAGACAAATAGAATGTTGAAATAATTTTTTCACATCATACCTTCTGTTGCCATGCCCCAACTTCCCATCTTCTGCCTCACCCCAAGAGTAAACTTCTCCTTCTGAAGACAGGGCAAGGCAGTGCTTTCCTCCGGAGTTCACAGCTACTTTCTTAATAAACACATGCTGAATGGATTCAAGCAATGTTGGGGTAGACACCGACTCTGTCCCTCCAATGCCTAGTCTGCCACCTGCACCATACCCAGTGGCATACAGCTAAGAAAAGAAAAAGCAATAATAACATCAGTTTTTAATCTCAATATCCCCTAAATTTACTAATTCATAAACCTAATCCATGCTTTAGACATTTTTACCACATAGAAATAAAATTTGAAGTTAAAAATCTCAGGAATATAAGTTTATAACTTTATACATGATCTATCAAAGTTCTAGAAATGAAATGAAATTTCTAGAACATGACTATTAGAAATTCCAAATTCAGAAAACATATTGTGAAAATAAGGTCTTCTCGCTGGAAGCTCTTCCATTTTTGTGTAGAATACCAACTACAATTAACACCAAGAAAAACAAAAAACAATTTAATTATCTACTATATGCAAATCTCTGACAATAACAGCCACAAAAACATACCCATAAAAGAACACAAATACATTTTAATATTTCAGCAGGGTAGCATATAAACCACACAGGAAAAAACACCTCTTTTTTTTTTTTAATCTAAGTGAGATGTTTTAGGACACAAAACATCTATGATTAATTTTAAAGAACATGATTGATTTAAAAACATACACACATGCGATCAGACTGCCATTTTCCAAATGAAGGCAAACATCCCTCCTGATAAAAACTTAAATGCTGTTCCATGCTGTTTTAGACATCTTTCAAACGTGCTGCTGCACTGACATAATGTAAGGAAGCCACAAGCGCCAACGCAGGAAGTGAAACCCAAACTCAGGTGGATAAACAAGCCCCACCCCCAAAGCCAGCTTCTGGGTGCTGGGTGAGGCTCTGGGGTGCACAGGGTGCAGGGTAATGCAGCGTGCCTCCAAGGACTTCCTATAGAAAGTGGGGCTCCAAAGGGTTGCCCCTCAGTGCCTGTGAATAAGAAGAACACCACAGAAAGCTGCCCTTCTCAGCCTCAGCACTGACAGGGAGACAGAGGCTTGTCCCTGAGAATTCATAACTACAACAGGAGTTGGCAAATTATGGCCCATGGGCCAAACCAGGCCCATCATTTGTTTCTGTAAATGAAGTTTTATGGGAACACAGCCACACCCACTCATTTATAATATGTCCAGGGTTGCTTTTGTAGTTGCAACAGAGACCATATGGCCCAAAGCTGAAAATACTATTGTGCCCTTTACAGAAAGTGCTTACCAACCACACCCTAGAAAAAGGACAAAATAAAGATATTTTGAAACAAACAATCAGAATTAACCAAGGAAAGAATTTCACTAAAGTAAATCAAGAAAGATATGCTAAAGGAGAAGGAAATGATTTTATAAGATCTGAGACATAACAAATGATGGTAAGAAATGATAGTAAGCAAAGATGTGCAACATTTGGCTAACTCCAAAAAAAACACCATGGTCCATATAAAACCACCAAAACAACAACAATAATGTCTACAGCAGAGGGGAACAGGTTAGAACCCAAACACGGGGTAACAAGGGGTCACTGACTGGGAGGAGGGGAGAAATACTAATTAACTTTAGGTTTTTAAGTACCTATGTTAAAATAACCAGAGAAACAATGAAAAGAAGCAGAATTCTCCTGAGAATTGACACAGAGGGGCTACATTTCAAACTTTTTTATGAGGCTAGACCACTTCGACACCTGTGCTAGCAGTCTGCCTCTGACACGGTTCACAATGATCCCTGCTTCTAAATATGTGTGCTCCTGTATATAGGCACACCCCATTTGACTGTGCCTTGCTTTACTGTACCTCGCAGATACTGTTTTTTATAAACCGAAGGTCTGTGTCAACCCTACACTGATCAAGTCTATCAGCGCCATTTTCCCAAAAGCATGTGCTGACTTACTGTCTCCATGTCACGTTTTGATAATTCTTGCAATATTTTAAACTTTTTCATTATTATTTTATCTGTTACGATGATCTGTGATCAGTAATGTTTGATGTTACTGTTGTACTTGTTTTGAGGCACCACAAACCACACCCATAGAAGATGGTGAACTTAAATGATAAATGTTGTGTATATTCTGATTGCTCCGCCAACTAGCGTTCTTCCTTCTCTCTCCCTCTCCTCAGACCTCCCTATTATGTCCCTGAGACATAACTTATTGAAATTAGGCCACTTAATAACGCTACGGTGACCTCTAAGAGTTCAAGTGAAAGGAAGAGTTGCATATTTCTCACTTTAAGTCAAAAGCTAGAAATGATTAAGATTAGTGAGGAAGGCACACTGAAAGCCAAGACAGGCTGAAAGCTAGGCCTCTTGCACCAGTTACCCAAGAAAAAGTTCTTGCAGCACAATTAAGTGCAACTCTAGTAAACACACAAATGATGAGAATGCAAAACAGTCTTATTGCTGATATAGAGAATGTTTGACTGGCATAGACAGAAGATCAAAACGGACACAATATTCCCTTAAGCCAAAGCTAATCCAGAGCTTGCTAACTCTCTTCAATTCCACGAAGGCTAACAGAGGTGAGAAGGCTGCCGAAGGAAAGTCTGAAGGTAGCAGAGATTGGTTCCTGAGGTTTAAGGAAAGACGCTGTCTTCATAACATAAAAGTGTGAGGGAAAGTAGCAAGTGCTGATGTAGAAGCTGCAGCAAGTTACCCAGAAGATCTAGCCAAGATCAGTGATGAAGGAGGTGGCTACGCTAAACAACAGGCTTTCAACGTAGATGGAACAACCTTCTATCAGAAGAAGACACCATCTAGGACTTTCATAGCTAGACAGAAGTCAATGTTTGCCTTCAAAGCTTCAAATCTTTTGTTAGGGGCTAACGCAGCTGGTGACTCTATTAGTTGAACTCGTTGAAGTCAATGCTCATTGACCATTCTGAAAATCTTAGGGCCCTTAAGAATTATGCTAACTCCACTCTGACTGTGCTCCAGAAATAGAACAAACCTGGATGGAAGTCAGCACATTTGTTTACAGCATGCTTCACTGAATATTTTAAGCCCACTATTGAGGCCTACTGCTCAGAGAAAAAGATTTCTTTCAAAATATTACTGCTCATTGACAATGTACCTGGTCACCCAAGAGCTCTGATGAACATGTACAAAGAGATTAAAGTTGTTTTCACGCCTGCTAACACATCATCTTTTCTGCAGCCACATGGATCAAGGAGTAATTTCAATTTTCAAATCTTGTTATTTAAGAAATACATTTCATAAGGCTATAGCTGCCATAGACAGTGATTCCTCTAACGGATGTGAACCAGCTAAATTGAAAACCTTCTGGAAAGCCATCACCATTATAAATGCCATTAAGTACATTTGTGATTCACAGGAGGAGGTGAAAATATCAACATTAACAGGGATTTGGAAGAAGTGGATTCCAACCCTCATGGATGACCTTGAGGGATTCAACACGAGTGGAAGAAGTAACCTCAGATACGGTGGAAACAGCAAGAGAACTAGAATTAGAAGTGGAGTCTAAAGATGTGACTTAATAGACTATAGTACTTTTATATCCACTGGGAAACCAAGAAATTTGTGTGACATGCTTTGTGAAGATACTTGCTTTATTGTGTTGATTTAGAACCAAGCCTGCATATCTCCAAGTATGCCTACAGCTCCCTCTCCCTGAGTGTGGGCTGGACTTAATGACCTGCTTCTGATGAGCAGAACAGGGCAAGAATGATGGAGTGTGGTCACTTCTGTGATTCAGTTACACAGGACCAGGGCTCTGTCTTCTCCACTCTCTCTTGCTGGTGCTCCCTCCTGTGCCTCCCTTGCTCTCGCTGACAGAGTCAGCTGCCACCCTGTGAGACGCTCTATGGACACGTGGCAAAGGGCTGAGTGAGGGGAGGCTCTGCCAACAGCTCATGAGGGACTGAGGCCTCAGCCCAAAGGTCCGTGAGGGACTGAATACTTGCTCGGACAGCCTCAAGACGACTGCAGCCTGCTGAGATTCTGAGCTGGAGAACGGAGCTATGCTGCCTCCAGAGTCCTGACCCAGAGAAACTATGAAATAATAAATGTGTGTGAGACAGAATATTACATGAGAGTATCTCACTCATGAATAGGATCTCCCAAAAATCTAAACAAAATTATCACAAACACAAGCCAGATACATATCTTGACCAAACTGGATTTATCCAAAGAATGCAAGTTTGTTTAATATAAGAAAACCAATTAATCCAACTGGCTATACTAATTCATTAGAAAACATTGGCCGGGCACAGTGGCTCATGCCTGTAATCCCAGCATTTTGAGAGGCCAAGGCGGTCGGATCACAAGGTCAGGAGTTCAAGACCAGTCTGGCCAATATTGTGAAACCCCGTCTCTACTGAAAAAAAAAAAAACACACAAAAATATTAGCCAGGCGTGGTGGCAGGCGCCTGTTGTCCCAGCTACTTGGGAGGCTGAGGTAGAAGAATCGCTTGAACCCAGGAGGCAGAGGTTGTAGTGAGCCAAGACTGTGCCACTGCACTCCAGCCTGGGGGACAGAGTGAGACTCTGTCTCAAAAAAAAAAAAAAAAAGAAGAAAACATCTATGAAAGAACATTTCAAAACACATAGAAAGAGTGTTGAACAAAAATCAGTGTCCACTGTTGACTAGAAACAGAAGGAAACATGCCTAATCTGATCAAGGGCTTCTACTCAAACCCCACTGGAAGCCTGGGAACGCTCCACCTGCACCCACTCCAGTCTTGATCAAGGCAGGAGCCTCCGCCCACTCCCACTCAGAATCACACCGCAACCCCAGCCTGCACCATGAGCTCCTATTCTCCCACACAAACGGGAAAAATAAAAGAGAGGTACGCTAGACAGAAAGGAACATAATTCATTTAGAGACTACAGCACTCTATAAAGAAGATACAAGAAATCTTCAGATATACTAGAATGGAGAGAGTCAAGTAGATCACCAAACATAAAGTCAATATATAAACATCCAATATTTCTATATATCAGTGGCAATCTTTTTTTTGGTGGGAAACGGAATCTCATTCTGTCGCCCAGGCTGGAGTGCAGTGGTGTGATCTCGGCTCACTGCAACCTCCATCTCCTGGGTTCGAGTGATTCTCCTGCCTCAGCCTCCTGAGTAGCTGGGATTACAGGCACGTGTCACCGAGCCTGGCTTATTTTTGTATTTTTCGTAGAGACAGGGTTTTCCTATGTTGGCCAGGCTGGTCTCGAACTCCTGACATCAGGTGATCCACCCACCTTAGGCTCCCAAATTGCTGGGATTACAGGCGTGAGCCACTGCACTGGGCCAGCAGCAATACATTTTTAAAAATATACTATTTACAATAGCAAACAAGAAATACATCTAACAAGTGATATGCAAACAAAAATTGTAATACTTTTGTATACATGACGTATTTTCAAAATAAAAATTAAAAAAAATTGGCCAGGCGTGGTGGCTCATGCCTGTAATCCCAGCACTTTGGAAGGCCGAGGTGGGCGGATCACCTGAGGTCAGGAGTTCGAGACCAGCCTGGTCAACATGGTGAAAACCTGTCTCTACTAAAAATACAAGTTAGCCAGGTGTGGTGGCAGGCGCCTATAATCCCAGCTACTCGGGAGGCTGAGGCAGGAGAATCACTTGAACCCAGGAGGTGGAGGTTGCAGTGAGCCGAGACCACGCCATTGCATTCCAGCCTGGGCAACGAGAGCAAAACTCTGTCTTAAACTTTTTTTTTTTTTTTAATTTAAAGATTATACAAAAATATCTTAGAACTCTAGCTGCTTCCTGCATACCATAGTACTATTAATCCTGAGAAACGTTTTAGTACAGATCCTTGCATGTGCTAAGAACCACACAGCACCTTTAGCCACAATTGCCTCAGGCTCAGTGACCCTGTGACACAGAGAAAGCACCCTTACCTTCCCATCAGCCGTCACAGCAAAGAGGGTCTGTTCCCCTCCGATTAACTGCACGGGTCTGAGAGTTGCGAGGGCTTCACAGGGAGTGGGAACTTTGACTTTTGCACCTTCAATGCCCCCGAGCTGGCCCCTGTGATTATGTCCCCATCCATAAATTGTTCCACTGCCACCAGCAGAGAGAGTCCAGTCATCTGGTCGCCTACAACACACATCAAGTGAGCATTTGCCATGGGAAAGAACAATGCACACAGCCTCTCACGCTCATGATCAACATTACTGCTTGTTTCTAATATAATAACCTGTTCATCCACTGCACAAGTTGTTCATCTTGTTCTCTTTTAAAAATGTCATGGCTCTCATGCAGAACATCCATGTTTTCGCTGTCTGCCATTAATTCACGAATTTTCTTAGCCACCTGAACAAAATTATTATGATGTTACAAATCAAACACTCATCTCAAACAAAATAGATAAATACTAAGGAAAGACAGAAGGAATCCCTGCCTGAAAATATAAGAGAAGAGCAACATTGCAATGTTATGGTTCATGGGCAAAACCAATAATGACTGCATCAAGTCTAACATATTAAAAATGTCTAGACAGTATCATTCTATCTGTAGTTTACTAAAAATAAACTTTCACTGAAATTCACAGTGTCAGTTCACTCATTTTCACCTATGTGTTATTTTCTTTGATATTCCTTGGCAAGGGAAATTTTTCTGTGTCTCATAATATTGGCATCTTGTTACACTATAGCTAAATAACGTTTTTGCATCCCCAAAGTGATTCCAAAATATCATGCAATACCTCATCAAGAAACAGACGGGGCAACGGTGTTCTTTTGTCAAGGGCCACAGCAACGCGGGAGGCCATGCAATACCTCCGGAACCAGGCCCACTTGTGCGTCTCGGCACAGCAAGGCAGAATGTCCAGCTCCAGGTCACAAGCAAGAGCTACCAGTACCTGCAGGCACCAAAAATGACAAACTCAGGGACACTCAGAAATGCAATGAACAGGCCAAGGTTTCTGTGGCTCCTTCTGCAGGACCTCCTATTCCAGGATGACTGCCATGGGCACAGCAAGGATACGGCCACCATCAGTGATGTGGCGATCTCTGACAGTTCCTAGCCACGTGCCACACAACTGCTACAACACTTGTTGCCTGCATCAGGTGACAAGAACACTTGTGCATCTCAAGGCATGCTAACAGTTACAGGCTTGTGGTTTAAGGTTTTAGATTACATGATCATTTCTTGAGATTTTTTCATATTTGACTTCAGCTATACCTACAGCTGCCCTCAGAGGCCTAAAACACACACACTGCACATGACAGCTCTCAGTGGCTCTTTCAGTCAAACAGCTCTATTGTCACTTTAAAAAATAAGTCAAACATTACCTTAAAGAATGGGCTGTGGAGCAGCTGTTTGCCACCCCTCACAATAGGATCTTCATATTCAAACTGCCTTTGCAAAGCTTCTGGAAGACCTTTCACCAAAGCAGCAAGAGCACTACCTGTAAAACTCTAAGAAACAACAGAACGGTATTCTATCGCGGGAATCCAGGGTGCGGGGGAGGCTGACCATTTGTTTCTACAGTCAAATGTTTTATTATGTTGGTACTAATTCTTCTAAAAAAAAAAAAAAAACAAAGCTTATCAAAATTCTCAAGTAGGAAAAAAGCTAAAAGAACATAAACACTAAAATAAAAAAGAGGAGTTTGAAGACTCATCTCAGAATGTTTGGTCTTGATTTCAGAACATCTGCTTCCAGAGAAATAGCCCCTCTCTGGCCCACAAATGCTGCCTATCTCCTCCCATGGGTAGGATCAAAAGGGACTACTTTAGTCAGCAAAATAAAGGGGAGGCCATCAGTTAGCCTCACTGTAAAGTCCAATCCACACAATCCTATGTTCACAGCTGTTGAGACAGACTTTCACAAAATCAAAGTCCAACTTGAACTCAGTATACACTGCAACATACGAAAAGTCTGGATGTGACAAAGGCCTCCTTATTTTTATTTATTTTTTTTGAGATGGAGTCTCGCTCTGTCACCAGGCTGGAGTGCAGTGGCGTGATCTCAGCTCACTCCAACCTCCACCTCCCAGGTTCAAGTGATTCTCCTGCCTCAGCCTCCCGAGTAGCTGGGACTACAGGTGTCCACAGCCACGCCCATCTAATTTTTTGTATTTTTAGTGGAGTCAGGGTTTCACCATGTTAGCCAGGATGGTCTCAATCTCCTGACCTCATGATCCGCCCACCTCAGCCTCCCAAAATGCTGGGATTACAGGCCACTGCACCCGGTCCAAGGCCTCCTTATTCTTATGTGAAACTCCCCAACTCCTCTCAACGATTTAGAGGTTTAGACTACTAAAGCAACATTTTATTCCCCAAGGGTCACAAATCTAGAAATTGTACTAGAATGCTCCATACCAAAGCTCTTGTTTCTCCATCATTTTCTCCAAGCAGCCTATTTATGTTAATTGATTGCCCAAATTCAGTTGTAAGCAGCTTCCTCAATCTCTGAAGGGCCCACATTCTGTGACTGGCGGCTGAAATGAGCAGAGAGAAAGTATCAGAAGTCTGATGGTTTCTTCCAAGCAGGAAGACAGATGTAACTGTAATGGTGCCGTTTACCTAGGGCACTCAGCTGTGCACAAGCCGCCAGCGAGGCCGCAAGGCGAGGGACGATGCTTCTGTTAGAGGCAAGGTTGAGTCGGAAGTCTAACAGACACGTCACCAAGTCCATGGATGGACAGGAGAGGACGCAGCGGTCAGAGAGGAGTTCTTTAGGGCCTGTGAATGAACACTGTAAACATCCCCGGGTTTCACAAGCTAGGGACCACCCCATAAGAAGCCGCCAATGAACAAGGGTGGCTCCACCCAGCCCCACCCACCAGAAGGCAACAGTTGGTGTGCCCATGCATGCCACTGCGAGTCGGTGAGCCTCGCTCTTCACACTCACACTTCCACTGTCAACCAAAAGCCTAAGAACCGCACCAGCAACAACTCCTTCCACACCAGGTGAGGGGGAGTGTGAGCCTGACAGTTGGACGGCTGGGACAGTTCTCTGTGTTCTGTTCCATGCTTCAGCGGGGCCTGTGGGAGCACTCACTCCAACACAGCAGAAGGCAGGCCGTCAGGCACTACGTGGACATGTGTACATGTCCATGTTGCTCCAGAAACAATCCACAGCCAGTCATCTAACCTTGATCGCCATAAGCCCCTCCCTTACCAGCAGCTGGCATGATGGGATAGACGGTGAAGCGCCAGCCCCAGCCATTCACAGACCCATCGCTGATGAACTTCCACTTTAACTCATCCCCTGGGATGCGCAGCTCGCTGGACCAGTCGGACCACTCTCGGCCTGGGGTTTTAAGGAAAGTGCACCCCAGGGTTAGCTTCACTCCATCACCCAATCAATACAAACCGCCTTAGACGCAAAGCAGAATGATTTCCATCATGTGTGAAGAGCAAGTTCCTCCAATCCAAGCTCTCCCAAGCTGAAGTGCACAGTGACACATCACTCTTGGGATTCACATTTTAATACACACCATTCTTCAGCAAACATGCATTCAGCCCCTGTACCAGGTACCCAGGAACTGAGGGCAGGCGGGCAGGCACTGCCCTGGCAGAAGCCACCACCCAGTGGGGAAATGACCTCACACAGCCAGGATACAGTGAGTGGCCTCCGGGTGTCCAGAACACACCAGGCCAGGGGCCATTGGGACGTTTCCGGGAAAGCTCTGATACAACCAGGTGGCCAGGCAGCAGAAGGAAGAACCCTAGCTCTCCCAACAAAAGGCCCATGTGTGTGGTTCAGCACAGGCCAGAGGAGGCTGCCGTCGAGGGAGCAGAGGGCCTGGCTGCTGTGGACAGGAGCGGCAGTGTATTACAGCATCTTAGAAGGCCAAGACAACCCCGCCAGATTTCTGCTTCAGAAGGACCATCTGACAGCAGCTCAGGGATGGCCCATAAGGGCTTTCTGCTGGATGCAGAAAAACTCACATCCAACACCACCACTGAAAACTACACTGGCAGACATCTGTCAAAGCACCAGAAAAACCCACGCCCACTGGGACCATACCACTTCATGCAAAGCTTTACTTAACTAAGTAACGCTGTGTGAATAAAGTTTTCCTGGGACACAGCCACGCCCACTCACTGGCATCCTGCCTGCATGTTGTTATGACAGAGGCTGCATTACCTGGCCCTTTACAGGAAACACTCGAGATGAAGGATAAAGAGGTCTTAAAAGGCGCATACACACACCCCTGCACTGCCAGTTCTAAAATACTCAGTAAAAGAGCATTTCACAAGCTCCCACAGACATCCTCATATGCTCCCGCTGGCCTCGTGGAGCCCAGCAGCAGAGACAAGCCGGACATGTGGCTGCCTCCACCTACATACAGAAGTCACTCCACACATGGCCACGCCCTCACTGCAGCCAGTAAGAAACAAACCCTTGAAGAAGCTCTGTAGTATGCCAACCATGACCTCGCATGAGCCCTGTCACCTCACACGTCTCCAGCACCTTTTGCAACTGTCTGGTAAGGCAGGGCCCATCCAACAGGGATGTGGTGCACACATCACAGATAATTACTGTATTTAAAAGTATGGGAAAGAGGCAAGCAAACCTACTGTGTTTCACAGCTGAATAGCATATTGTCCCTTCCTTAAGACTTCAGTGAGAATACGGTAGCAGCATTCTGTCCTACAAATGTGAAGGGTTGTGTCTACGGAGACACAGGTGGGCAGATCATGGCCTGCTCAACCTCCTGTCCTTACCTGACCGCACGGAGACGATCCTGTTGACGCCGTCCATGATTGTGAGAGGGTCGTGGCGCCTCTCTGTGGAGCACTGCCGGTCAAATTCCACCCTGAGTCCTTCTGCACCTGGAGGACAGGCAAGCACAAAACATAGCAACCACTCCAGATCAGCACCCAAAGTAGAAACAGTGAAACTAAAACCACGTTTAACAGCTAACGAATAGCAGAAAGTCAGAAAGAACTGGCCTCAAAGACAAGCATCTCAGACTGACCACCCCTTTCCCCGGCTCGTCCCCACTGAAGATTATGTCTGTGCACTGGAAGGCCAGAAAACACTTCCACTTTGCCAATTTGTTTTGTGTGGTCACTCCCGGGCAGACTTTCCTACTGCAACCCCACTCCCCTGATCAAGCTTTACAGCGAACATCACACTGACCAGGGGCTGTGGGAATGCCCAGTGTGCAGCCAAGTCAGACGGCACTTGTGGGTCACCTGGGAAGTGAGGGGCATTTGAGGTGAGGAGCACCTCAACTTCTGCCGTGTCCAGAGAACTGGAGAACCGCTTGGTGTGGAGAACCCACACATCTGGTGTGAGAGGTGTGCGAGCAGAGAAGAGTTTTCCTTCAGGCTGGAAGATCTTTAAGGTCTAGCAGAGGATGGCACTGAGGGGCTGGGAAAGAGGCAGGGGAGGAAGGAGGGAAGAAGGAGGGACGTGGGGCAGGGGCTCAAGTCCTCTCTTACAGTTACAGGGTTGACAGGCTTGGACTGGTTTTAAGATACTATCTCTGGATGCTCTGTTGGGGGCTGATTCTGGGGGGCCACAGGAGGTGGGGAGTGGAAGCAGGAACACAGGGAGGCAGCTAGGATGTGATTGCTGGGATGATAAACCGGGTGAGACGCCACAGTGCTCTAGCCCAGAATGTCTAGAGTGAGAGAAAAATGGTTGAATTTGGAATATATTTTAAAAGCAGAGAAAACAGGATTTGCTGGTGGACTGGATATAAAGCGAGAGAGAAACAGAAGAGAAAAAGGGTCACAAGATTTTCGTCTAGGCAAAGGCTGACTAAAAATACCCTTTGTTCTTTAAATTTCTATCATGAAGTAATAGCTTAAAGTTTAAAAATGCTTTTCTGGGCCAGATGTAGTGGTACATGCCTGTAATCCCAGCACTTTGGGAGGCCGAGGCAGGCAGCTTGCTTGAGCTCAGGAGTTAAAGACAGGCCTGGACAACAGGCTATATATTTTATTATATATTATATATTTTAAAATATAAAATATAAAATATAAATATTTTATTAAAAAATTTTATAAAAATAATATTTTTATAAAAAATTTTATAAAAAAATAAATATTTATATAAAATATAAATATAAAATATTTTATATTTTAAAATATAAAATATTTATAATATTTAAAATTATATATTTTAAAATGTAAAATTTTAAAAATTAGCTGGGCACGGCCTATAGTCCCAGTTACTCAGGAGGCTAAGGAAGGGCTCACTTGAGCCCAGAGTTTGGGGCTGTAGTGAGCCAAGATAGTGCCACTGTACTTCAACCTGGGCGACAAAGTGACAAAGCTTTTCTGAATCTAACCTCACCTAAAAGTTCAAGAAAAATGATTTCACAAAAACGTGAGCAAGATAAAAGTATAAGACCAAATACAATAAAAAGTTATTGTTAGAAAAAGGGAATAGGCTGGGTACAGTGGCTCACACCTGTAACGATCTCAACACTTTGGGAGGCCCAGCTGGGAGGATCGCTTGAGCCCAGGAGTTTGAGACAAGACTGGGCAACATAGAGAGACTCATCTCCACAAAAAATAAAAATAAGTTAGCCAAGTGTGGCAGCACAAGCCTGTAGTCCCAGCTTCTCGGGAGGCTGATGGGGAAGGATGGCTTGAGCCTGGGAGGTCGAGGCTGCAGTGACTCAGAATCACACCACTGCACTGCAGCCTGGGTGACAGAGCAAGACTCTGTCTCCAAAAAAAAAAAAAAAAAAAGAAAAGTGAGAATAAGGAACAAAATAACATCCCTATAGGCAATAAAAGCAGGCCAGAAAGATACACCCACAAAACACATCAACCCTGAACATTTCAAAACAAATTGAGTGAAATTAGAAAAATGATACAAGACATGAAAGAACCACATAAATCAGACTTATGAAAACCAAAAACTTTTATAAAGCTGAAGACAAAATTACAATGAAAACAAAACTACATTCCAATGGAGACTAAAACAGAGTGTAAAATCAAATAAACACAGCAGATGCTACCTTAAGACAAATAGGAAAAAAGGAGGAAATTTTAAAAAAAGAAACAGAGGTAAAAAGTACTTGAAAGAGAAAGTAACCAACATTAACTCTAAAAGGCATGAACTATGCAATGCATGGAGAGTTACCAAGTGTCCCTAGAAAAGACTGCTAAGCAAGGCTACAGAACAAACACTGCAGACTGCAATTCAAGAGAACGTCCTGCCAAACAGGCTTGGGATGACAGACTAAAGGAGCGCCCCTTACCTGAGAACATCACCGAGAACGGCCGCATGAACGTACATTCTGGTGAAATCACCAAAAAAACACACGCGGCTGCTAACCGAGAACGGCCACACGAACGCACATTCTAGTAAAACTATCGAAGAAACACATGCGGCTTCTAACCAAGAACATCACCGAGAACGGCCGCATGAAAGCACATTCTAGTAAAACTACCGAAGAAACACACGCGGCTTCTAACCGAGAGCATCACCGAGAACGGCCACATGAACTACATTCTAGTAAAACTACCGATAAAACACACACAACTTCTAACCGAGAACATCACTGAGAACGGCCACACAAACGTACATTCTAGCAAAATTACCGAAAAAACAAACGAGACTCCTAACCAAGAACAGCCACACAAACGTATAATCTAGTAATATTACCGAAAAAACACATGCGACTTCTAACGGAGAACATCACCGAGAACGGTCACATGAACTACATTCTAGTAAAACTACCGATAAAACACACACAACTTCTAACCGAGAACATCACTGAGAACGGCCACACAAACGTATATTCTAGTAAAATTACTGAAAAAACACACGTGACTCCTAACTGAGAACATCACTGAGAACAGCCACACCAACATACATTCTAGTAAAATTAACAAAAAAACACACACGGCTCCTAACCGAGAACATCACTGAGAACGGCCGCACAAACGTACATTCTAGCAAAATTACCGAAAAAACAAACGAGACTCCTAACCAAGAACAGCCACACAAACGTATAATCTAGTAATATTACCGAAAAAACACATGCGACTTCTAACGGAGAACATCACCTAGAACGGTCACATGAACGCACATTCTAGTAAAATTACACATGACTTCTAACCGAGAACATCACCAAGAACGGCCACATGAATGCACATTCTAGTAAAATCACCAAAAAACGCACACAGCTTCTAACCAAGAACATCACTGAGAATGACCACACGAATGCACACGTGGCTTCTAACTGAGAGCATCACCGAGAACAGCCGCACAAACGTACATTCTAGTAAAATCACCGAAAAACACATGCAGCTTCTAACCGAGAACGGCCACATGAACGCACATTCTAGTAAAATCACCGAAGAAACACATGCGGCTTCTAACCGAGAGCATCACCAAGAATGGCCACATGAACGTACATTCTAGAAAAACTACCGAAAAAACACACACGACTTCTAACTGAGAACATCACCAAGAACGGGCCACACAAACACATATTCTGGTAAAATTACCGAAAAAACATATGTGACTCCTGAGAACGGCCACATGAACGTACATTCTAGTAAAACCAATGACAAAACATGCACGGCTCCTAACCGAGAATATCACCGAGAACGGCCGCACAAACGTATATTCTAGTAAAATTACCAAAAAAACAAACGAGACTCCTAACCGAGAACAGCCACACAAATGTATAATCTAGTAATATTACCGAAAAAACACACGCGACTTCTAACTGAGAACATCACCGAGAACGGCCACACCAACGTATATTCTAGTAAAATTACACGTGACTTCTGAGAACATCACCGAGAACAGTCACATAAACGCACATTCTAGTAAAATTATACTTGACTTCTAACCGAGAACATCACCAAGAACGGCTACATGAACGCACATTCTAGTAAAATCACCAAAAAACACACATGGCTTCTAACCAAGAACATCACCGAGAATGGCCACACGAATGCACATTCTAGTAAATGCACATTCTAGTAAAATCACCGAAGAAACCGAGAACGGCCGCACGAACACACATTCTAGTAAACTACCGAAGAAACACACGTGGCTTCTAACCGAGAGCATCACCGAGAACAGCCACACAAACGTACATTCTAGTAAAATCACTGAAAAACGCATGCAGCTTCTAACCAAGAACATCACCGAGAACGGCCACATGAACGCACATTCTAGTAAAATCACCGAAGAAACACGCAGCTTCTAACCGAGAATGGCCACATGAACGCACATTCTAGTAAAACTACCGAAAAATCACACGTGGCTTCTAACCGAGAGCATCACCAAGAACGGCCACATGAATGTACATTCTAGAAAAACTACCGAAAAAACACACACGACTTCTAACTGAGAACATCACCAAGAACGGGCCACACAAACACATATTCTAGTAAAATTACCGAAAAAACACACGTGACTCCTAACCGAGAATGGCCACACGAACATACGTTCTAGTAAAACCAACGACAAAACATGCGCAGCTCCTAACCAAGAATATCACCGAGAACGGCCACACGAACATAAATTCTAGTAAAACCACTGAAAAAACACACATGGCTCCTAACCGAGAGCATCATGGAGAACGGCCACACGAACGCACATTCTAGTAAAACTACCGAAAAAACACATGCGACTTGTAACTGAGAACATCACCAAGAACAGCCACAGGAACGCACATTCTAGTAAAATTACACGTGATTTCTAACCGAGAACATCAAGAACGGCCATACAAACGCACATTCTAGTAAAATTACCAAAAAAACACATGCAGCTCCTAACCAAGAACATCACCGAGAACGGCCATATGAACGCACATTCTAGTAAAATTACCAAAAAAACACACGCGACTTCTAACCAAGAATATCACCGAGAATGGCCACACGACTGCACATTCTAGAAAAATTACCGAAAAATACACGCAGCTCCTAACTGAAAACGTCACCGAAAACGGCCACACAAACGCATGTTCTAGTAAAATTACCGAAAAAACACACACGGCTCCTAAGAACATCACCGAGAACGGCCACACCAACATACATTCTAGTAAAATTACCAAAAAAACACACACGGCTCCTAACCGAGAACATCACCGAGAACGGCCACATGAATGTACATTCTAGTAAAATTACCGAAAAAATACACGCAACTAACTGAGAACATCACTTAGAATGGCCACATGAATGCACGTTCCAGTAAAATTACCGAAAAAACGCGACTTCCAACCAAGAACGGCCACATCAATGTATATTCTAGTAAAACCACCGAAAAAACACACGTGACTTCTAACCAAGAACATCGACGAGAACAGCCACACGAACGCACATTCTAGTAAAATTACCAAAAAAACACATGCGACTTCTAACCAAGAACATCACCAAGAACAGCCACAAGAACGCACATTCTAGTAAAATTACCGAAAAACACACATGGCTCCTGACCGAGAACATCACCAAGAACGGCCACACAAACACACATTCTAGTAAAATTACCAAAAAAACACACGTGACTTCTAACCAAGAACATCACCTAGAACGGCCACACAAACGCACATTCTAGTAAAATTACCGAAAAACACACACGGCTCCTAACTGAGAACATCACCGAGAATAGCCGCACGAATGCACATTCTAGTGAAATCACCAAAAAAACGTACGCGGCTGCTAACCGAGAACATCACTGAGAATGGCCACATGAACGTACATTCCAGTAAAATTACCGAAGAAACACATGCAGCTTCTAACCAAGAATATCACTGAGAACGGCCACACAAATGTATATTCTAGTAAAATTACTGAAAAAACACACGGCTTCTAACCGAGAACATCACCAAGAACAGCCAAATGAACCCACATTCTAGTAAAATGACCAAAAAACACACATGGCTTAACAGAGAACATCACCGACAACGGCCACACGAACGTACATTCTAGTGAAATTACCGAAAAAACACACGCAGCTTCTAACCAAGAACATCACCAAGAACGGCCACATGAACGTATATTCTAGTGAAATCATTGAAGAAACACATGCAGCTTCTAACCAAGAACATCACCGAGAACGGCCACACGAATGTACATTCTAGTGAAATTACCGAAAAAACACACACGGCTCCTAACCGAGAACATCACCAACAATGGCCACACAGACATACATTCTAGTGAAATTACCAAAAAAACACACGTGGCTTCTAACCAAGAACATCACTGAGAATGGCCACACAAACATATATTCTAGTAAAATTACTGAAAAAACACACATGACTTCTAAGGGGAAAAGATGTTATCATTATCACACTTTCACAGAAGAAAAAGACATGATCCAGGGCTTAAATATCCGGAAAAACTACCTTTCAAATTCGAAGGACAAAAACTCTTCATGGACAAGTCTGATCTCAGGGACTAATGAGGAATTCACTAGAGTGCACTTCAGACCCCACGAGGACCAGTCAGTAAAACTAAGACTTGAAGATTGAAAGAAAGTACAGTATGCAACAGCTATTATGCTCTTGTAGATGCAGTATAATTATTTTAATAAATTTGAGAAAATTAGGGCATATTCTAAGATTTTTACGAATTTCAGTAATTATACTGATGTTGGCAGTATTGAAATTATATCCTAAGTCTGTCGTGTATGCAATGTGGTTACGTAAAGCAAATGAAAAATCATGAGATATTTTATCAAACACTCTTGGAACCAGGATTTGATATGGAAGAAAGGAGAGGCAGATGTAACAGAAGTACAGACCTCATACTTTTGAATTTGAGTAGAAGGAATCAGCATATTAGCCAGGCGAGGTGGCATGCGTCTGTACTCCTAGCAACTCAGGAGGCTGAGGCAGGAGGATCACTTGAGCCCAGGAATTATAGCTACGGTGAGCTATAATTGCACTACTGCACTCCAGCCTGGGTGACAGAGCAAGATCCTATCTCTAAACAAATAAATACATAAATAAAATATTAAAAAAAATAAAAGTAAAAAATTTTTAAATATCAGTATGAACTCAAAATAATCCAGGGCAGACCCCAGGTGAACACTGGCAACCCACAAAAAACCGAGGACACCTTGTGTAGACCGCCTGGACGCTACTGAAGACCACCTGAATCACTTCGGGAGCTACACTGAAGAGGCTGCCACTGTCTAGAAACAGGATAATCTCAGCTTCAACAAAGATAATTACAATAGAGTAAAACACTCACATATGTTCCAATCCATGAGTTCATAATAATATTTAAAAAAACAGGTCACCTTCAAGAAATAATAGGAAACCAATCCATTCTCTAGTAAACAGAAGAAAGAATCAAGCTTTTATCTTGTCTTTCTCAGGCAAACAGCACCTTGGGCAACTAACTACAGGATGAAGGGAAATGTCTCTTTACAAGAAAGTACTCCAGCTAACAAATAAGCAAGCAATGATTCCACTAGAAGAGCACCATTTGTAGCCCCTCGTGGGCCAATAGCCTAGGGTGCTAATAAGCCTCAGGGGCTGCTGATGTCACAAAGGAAAGACAGGCAGGCAGGAGGTGCCTGCTGAGGCTGAGTCACAACCACTAAGAGCTGGCGAAAGGGCCGGAACTTATGGGCCTCCGAATCGGGCAGCACCTTGCAGAAGGATGAGCCTGAGGAACACACTGAACAGCAGCACCCGTGTCCAGTCAGCAGATCTAGGCTGCAGTGAAGCCTGCCGGATCAAAGGCCAGGGCCTCAACAATTTTCTTCTTAATAATTTTTGTTGAGTTGTTAAAAACAAAAGAAAGAGATACACATGGGTAACAGAAGCTGTCCAGAAATGCAAGTCAGTAATGGATCAACATCAGGACAGCATCACTCAGAGGAACATCAGGGGACACGCTGAGGGCTTCCAGACTTTGCCACAGGTTAGGTCTAGACCTGGGTCATGATGGCCACAGGTTAGGTCTAGACCAGGGTATCTGTCTGATTATCATGAAGCTAAACATTTACTTTGTGTGACTTTCTGTGTCATGATTTATTGTGCAAAAGAAGTTTGTTGGAAAAGGGGAGAAAAGTGATTCTAAAGCAATTCTGTAACTTCTTTTTATAAAACGGAGATGGTTGTTTCTACTGAAGCAATTACAGAATCACATTGTTCTGAAGGTGGGAAAGACTGCAGCTCCTCCCCGGGGCCGGCCCCCGTACCTGGTATCTTCACTGTGCCACTGGTGGAGGTGTCGTCGGTGTAAGGGTGGCTACTCTCCACCACCACAGGCTGAGAAGAGAGGCGGCCGCTCTGAGAGTCTGTGGCCACATCCTCCAACTCGGTGACACAGAGCTCCAACAGCATATCTGCCACCTGGGGAGGAAGCAAGGACATGAATGAGAAGGCCGACAGCTCCACACCTGGTCACCTGCATGCCATCTCTGCCCGTCCTGCTCTGGAGCTCCATCCACAAGGACAGCATGGCAGAGTGGAGGGTTTGGAGTTTGAGAAATTGAGTTCAAATCAGGGCTTGGCTTCCTTGCACATAAAACAGAGACAGCACAGAGCCTGTAAGATGCTGTGAAGCTTAGAGATGATCTGTATTAAAAAGTCACTGGGGCCAGGCATGGTGGCTCACGCCTGTAATCCCAGCACTTTGGAAGGCCGAGGCAGGCGGATCACCTGAGGTCGGGAGTTCAAGATCAGCCTTACCAACATGGAGAAACCCCATCTCTACTAAAAATAAAAACTTAGTCGGGCCTGGTGGTGTATGCCTGTAATCCTAGCTACTCAGGAGGCTGAGGCAGGAGAATCGCTTGAACCTGGGAGGCAGAGGTTGCGGTGAGCTGAGATCACACCATTGCACTCCAGCCTGGGTGACCCGAGCGAGACTGCGTCTCAAAAAAAAAAGTCATTGGGTGGAGCGCAGTGGCTCACACCTGTAATACAAGCACTTTGGGAGGCGGAGGCAGGCAGATCACTGGAGGTCAGGAGTTCAAGACCAGCCTGGCCAGTATGGAGAAACCCCATCTCTACTAAAAATACAAACAATCAGCTGAGCATGGTGGCTCGTGCCTGTAGTCCCAGCTACCCAGGCGGCTGAGGCAGGAGAATCGCTTCAACTCAGGAGGTGAAGGTTGCAGTGAGCTGAGATCACGCCACTGCGCTCCAGCCTGAGCGACAGAGAGAGACTGTCTCAAAAAAACAAAAAGAAAAAAAAGTAGTTGGAAAGCTCCCAACACACACAACACTTAATATGTGCCAGCTGATAAAATGAAACACCGTGGTGACAATAGCTTCATTTTACACCAAGACAAGATTACTTCCTAGTGAGGAAAGTTGGCCTTGGAAACAAAAATGTCAAGGGAAGGAGCACCCAGTAGGTGAAAATGACCACAATCCTAGAAGGCAACGGAGCCTGGTAGGAGGGTCGGGAATCAGGAACCATCAAGCCGCCCAGGCCTGACAGAGACAGGGAGTCTGTGACAGGAGGGACCACCGACCCCAACACAGCTGCCCCTCCTGACCCAGTACACTAGGGTCATACCACATTCTCAACAATCCACAGTGTTCTTATTTTATTTTAAAAATTATTGATGATTCACATCTTTTACGAGTAAGGTTAAGAGTGGTGATTATAAACTGTTATTTTTAAAAATACATGAGAGAATACGTCATAATAGCAATAATCTATTAACCCCAACATTTTTAATCCAGAAAAAATAAAACTCTTCTAATGCCCATTCTATACTTTTTAGAAATAGATTATTCTTTTTTCTATTATTCCTCATATTTAGGTAAGAAATAGCTTTGGCTTAGTAAATATATTATTATATATTAATAATAAACTAATATCATTGTCATATAGGCATGATTTTAAATCTAAATTTGTCTCTCTTTTTGAGTCCCAAATATCAGGTCAGGGCAGGACACAGAAATAGCCCCCTTGCCAACCTGGCAAGGGCAGTTTGAAAATGGCCGTATCCTTATTCCTGTCTCTCCTGGAACCTGGCTGAGTTACTGAAAGCAGATGTTGGCATCATCAAGTGCCCATGTGCAGAGTTGATCAGGGGCTCTGGCCATCAGAAGGCTGCTCTGCCAAGTGCATCATCTGCAGAAGGGTCATGATGGAGCTGGGGCTCAGACACTCAGGGTTCCAACCCATCTCTTCCACCTACCAGCAAAGTGAGTGTCCTCAAGCCAGTAATAACCTCTTGGCCTCAGTTTCCTCATCCATATATAAAGGTAACCCCTACCCTCTCTACTGAGAATGCGAGGATGTGCATGGCAAATGCTCAGCATTATTATTTTATATATATATATTTTTATTATACTTTAAGTTCTAGGGTACATGTGCACAACGTGCAGGTTTGTTACATATGTATACATGTGCCACAATGGTGTACTGCACCCATTAACTCATCATTTACATTAGGTATATCTCCTAATGCTATCCCTCCCCCCTCCCGCCACCCCACAACTGGCCCCGGTGTGTGATGTTCCCCTTCCTGTGTCCAAGCATTCTCATTGTTCAATTCCCACCTATGAGTGAGAACAAGCAGTGTTTGGTTTTCTGTCCTTGTGATAGTTTGCTGAGAATGATGGTTTCTAGTTCATCCATGCCCCTAACAAAGGACATGAACTCATTCCTTTTTTATGGCTGCATAGTATTCCATGGTATATATGTGCCACATTTTCTTAATCTAGTCTACCATTGTTGGACATTTGGGTTAGTTCCAAGTCTTTGTTATTGTGAACAGTGCCGCAATAAACATATGTGTGCATGTGTCTTTATGGCAGCATGATTTATAATCCTTTGGGTATATACCCAGTAATGGAATGGCTGGGTCAAATGGTATTTCTAGTTCTAGATCCCTGAGGAATCGCCACACTGTGTTCCACAATGGTTGAACTAGTTTACACTCCCACCAACAGTGTAAAAGTGTTCCTATTTCCCACATCCTCTCCAGCACCTGTTGTTTCTTGACTTTTTAATGATCGATATTCTAACTGGTGTGAGATGGTATCTTATTGTGGTTTTGATTTGCATTTTTCTGATGGCCAGTGATGACGAGCATTTTTTCACGTGTCTGGTGGCTGCAGAAATGTCTTCTTTTGAGAAGTGTCTCTTCATATCCTTTACCCACCTGTTGATGGGGTTGTTTCTTTCTTGTAAATTTGTTTGAGTTCTTTGTGGATTCTGGATATTAGCCCTTTGTCAGATGAGTAGATTGCAAAAATTTTCTCCCATTCTGTAGGTTGCCTGTTCACTCTGACGGTAGTTTCTTTTGCTGTGCAGAAGCTCTTTAGTTTAACTGGATCCCACTTGTCAATTTTGGCTTTTGTTGCCATTGCTTTTGGTGTTTTAGACATGAAGTCCTTGCCCATACCTATGTCCTGAATGGTATTGCCTAGGTTTTCTTCTAGGGTTTTTATGGTTTTAGGTCTAACATTTAAGTCTTTAATTCATCTTGAATTAATTTTTGTATAAGGTGTAAGGAAGGGATCCAGTTTCAGCTTTCTACATATGGCTAGCCAGTTTTCCCAGCACCATTTGTTGAATAGGGAATCCTTTCCCCATTTCTTGTTTTTGTCAGATTTGTTGAAGATCAGATGGTTGTAGATGTGTGGTATTATTTCTGAGGGCTCTGTTCTGTTCCATTGGTCTATATCTCTGTTTTGGTACCAGTACCATGCTGTTTTGGTTACTGTAGCCTTGTAGTATAGTTTGAAGTCAGGTAGTGTGATGCCTCCAGCTTTGTTCTTTTGGCTTAGGATTGACTTGGCAATGCGGGCTCTTTTTTGGTTCCAAATGAACTTTAAAGTAGTTTTTTCCAATTCTGTGAAGAAAGTCATTGATAGCTTGATGGGGATGGCATTGAATCTATAAATCACCTTGAGCATTATGGCCATTTTCACAATATTGATTCTTCCTACCCATGAGCATGGAATGTTCTTCCATTTGTTCGTATCCTCTTTTATTTCGTTGAGCAGTGGTTTGTAGTTCTCCTTGAAGAGGTCCTTCACATCCCTTGTAAGTTGGATTCCCAGGTATTTTATTTTCTTTGAAGCAACTATGAATGGGATTTCACTCATGATTTGGCTGTTTGTCTGTTACTGGTGTACAAGAATGCTTGTGATTTTTGTACATTGATTTTGTATCCTGAGACTTTGCTGAAGTTGCTTATCAGCTTAAGGAGATTTTGGGCTGAGACAATGGGGTTTTCTAGATATACAATCATGTCATCTGCAAACAGGGTCAATTTGACTTCCTCTTTTCCTAATTGAATACCCTTTATTTCTTTCTCCTGCCTGATTGCCCTGGCCAGAACTTCCAATACTATGTTGAATAGGAGTGGTGAGAGAGGGCATCCCTGTCTTGTGCCTGTTCTCAAAGGGAATGCTTCCAGTTTTTGCCCATTCAGTATGACATTGGCTGTGGGTTTGTCATAAATAGCTCATTATTTTGAGATACATCCCAACAATGCTGAATTTGTTGAGAGTTTTTAGCATGAAGGGCTGTTGAATTTTGTCAAATGCCTTTTCTGCATCTATTGAGATAATCATGTAGTTTTTGTCTTTGGTTCTGTTTATATGCTGGATTACGTTTATTGATTTGCATATGTTAAACCAGCCTTGCATCCCAGGGATGAAGCCCACTTGATCATGGTGGATAAGCTTTTTGATGTGCTGCTGGATTCCGTTTGCCAGTATTTTATTGAGGATTTTTGCATCGATGTTTATCAGGGATATTGGTGTAAAATTCTTTTTGTTGTGTCTCTGCCAGGCTTTGGTATCAGGATGGTGCTGGCTTCATAAAATGAGTTAGGGAGGATTCCCTCTTTTTCTATTGATTGGAATCGTTTCAAAAGGAATGGTACCAGCTCCTCTTTGTACCTCTCGTAGAATTCAGCTGTGATTCCATCTCGTCCTGGACTTTTTTTGGTTGGTAAGCTATTAATTATTGCCTCAATTTCAGAGCCTGTTACTGGTCTATTCAGAGATTCAACTTCTTCCCGGTTTAGTCTTGGGAGGGTGTATGTGTCCAGGAATTTATCCATTTCTTCTAGATTTTCTAGTTTATTTGCATAGAGGTGTTTATAGTATTCTCTGATGGTAGTTTGTATTTCTATGGAATCAGTGGTGATATCCTCTTTATCATTTTTTATTGCATCTACTTGATTCTTCTCTCTTATTAGTCTTGCTAGCAGTCTATCAATTTTGTTGATCTTTTCAAAAAACCAGCTCCTGGATTCATTGATTTTTTGAAGGGTTTTTGTGTCTCTATCTCCTTTAGTTCTGCTCTGATCTTAGTTATTTTTTGCCTTCTGCTAGCTTTTGAATGTGTTTGCTCTTGCTTCTCTAGTTCTTTTAATTGTGATGTTAGGGTGTCAATTTTAGATCTTTCCTGCTTTCTCTTGTGGGCATTTAGTGCTATAAATTTCCCTCTACACACTGCTTTAAATGTGTCCCAGAGATTCTGGTGTATTGTGTCTTTGTTCTCGTTGGTTTCAAAGAACATCTTTATTTCTGCCTTCATTTCGTTATGTACCCAGTAGTCACTCAGGAGCAGGTTGTTCAGTTTCCAGGTAGTTGAGCGTTTTTGAGTGAGTTTCTTAATCCTGAGTTCTAGTTTGATGGCACTATGGTCTGAGAGACAGTTTGTTATAATTTCTGTTCTTTTACATTTGCTGAGGAGTGCTTTACTTCCAACTATGTGGTCAATTTTGGAGTAAGTGTGATGTGGTGCTGAGAAGACTGTATATTCTATTGATTTGGGGTGGAGAGTTCTGTAGATGTCTATTAGGTCTGCTTGGTGAAGAGCTGAGTTCAATTCCTGGATATCCTTGTTAATTTTCTGTCTCGTGGATCTGTCTAATGTTGACAGTGGAGTGTTAAAGTCTCCCATTATTATTGTGTGGGAGTCTAAGTCTCTTTGTAGGTCTCTAAGGACTTGCTTTATGAATCTGGGTGCTCCTGTACTGGGTGCATATATATTTAGGACAGTTAGTTCTTCTTGTTGAATTGATCACTTTACCATTATGTAATGGCCTTCTTTGTCTCTTTTGATCTTTGCTGGTTTAAAGTCCATTTTATCAGAGACTAGGATTACAACCCCTGCCTTTTTTTGTTTTCCATTTGCTTGGTAGATCTTCCTCCATCCTTTATTTTGAGCCTATCTGTGTCTCTGCACATGAGATGGGTTTCCTGAATACAGCACACTGATGGGTCTTGACTCTTTATCCAATTTGCCAGTCTGTGTCTTTTAATTGGAGCATTTAGCCCATTTACATTTAAGGTTAATATTATTATGTGTGAATCTGATACTGTCATTATGATGTTAGCTGGTTATTTTGTTCGTTAGTTGATGCAGTTTCTTCCTAGCATCGATGGTCTTTACAATTTGGCATGTTTTTGCAGTGGCTGGTACTTGTTGTTCCTTTCCATGTTTAGTGCTTCCTTCAGGAGCTCTTTTAGGGCAGGCCTGGTGGTGACAAAATCTCTCAGCACTTGCTTGTCTGTAAAGGATTTTATTTCTCCTTCACTTATGAAGCTTAGTTTGGCTGGATATGAAATTCTGGGTTGAAAATTCTTTTCTTTAAGAATGTTGAATACTGGCCCCCACTCTCTTCTGGCTTGTAGAGTTTCTGCCCAGAGATTCGCTGTTAGTCTGATGGGGTTCCCTTTGTGGGTAACCCGACCTTTCTCTCTGGCTGCCCTTAACATTTTTTCCTTCAACTTTGGTGAATCTGACAATTATGTGTCTTGGAGTTGCTGTTCTCGAGGAGTATCTTTGTGGCATTCTCTGTATTTCCTGAATTTGAATGTTGGCCTGCCTTGCTGGGTTGGGGAAGTTCTCCTGGATAGTATCCTGCAGAGTGTTTTCCAACTTGGTTCCATTCTCCCCGTCACTTTCAGGTGCACCAATCAGACATAGATTTGGTCTTTTCACATAGTTCCATATTTCTTGGAGGCTTTGTTCATTTCTTTTTCTTTTTTCTCTAAACTTCTCGCTTCATTTCATTCATTTGATCTTTAATCACTGATACCCTTTCTTCCAGGTGATAGAATCGGCTACTGAAGCTTGTGCATTTGTCACATAGTTCTCATGCCATGGTTTTCAGCTCCATCAGCTCCTTTAAGGACTTCTCTGCATTGGTTATTCTAGTTAGCCATTCGTCTAATCTTTTTTCAAGGTTTTTAATTTCTTTGCAATGGGTTTGCACTTCCTCCTTTAGCTCGGAGAAGTTTGATCATCTGAAGCCTTCTTCTCTCAGCTCATCAAAGTCATTCTCCGTCCAGCTTTGTTCCGTTGCTGGTGAGGAGCTGCGTTCCTTTGGAGGAGGAGAGGCACTCTGATTTTTAGAATTTTCAGTTTTTCTGCTCTGTTTTTTTCTCCATCTTTGTGGTTTTTATCTACCTTTGGTCTTTGATGATGGTGACATACTGATGGGGTTTTGGTGTGGATATCCTTTCTGTTTGTTAGTTTTCCTTCTAACAGTCAGGATCTTCAGCTGCAGGTCTGTTGGAGTTTGCTGGAGGTCCACTCCAGACTCTGTTTGCCTGGGTATCAGCAGCAGAGGCTGCAGAACAGCGAATATTGCTGAACAGCAAATGTTGCTGTCTGATCGTTCCTCTGGAAGTTTTGCCTCAGAGGGGTACCCGGCCGTGTGAGGTGTCAGTCTGCCTCTACTGGGGGGTGCCTCCCAGTTAGGCTACTCGGGGGTCAGGGACCCACTTGAGGAGGCAGTCTGTCCATTCTCAGATCTCAAACTCCGTTCTGGGACAACCACTACTCTCTTCAAAGCTGTCAGACAGGGACATTTAAGTCTGCAGAGGCTTCTGCTGCCTTGTGTTTGACTACGCCCTGCCCCCAGAGGTGGAGTCTATAGAGGCAGGCAGGCCTCCTTGAGCTGAGGTGGGCTCCACCCAGTTCGAGCTTCCGGGCCGCTTTGTTTACCTACTCAAGCCTCGGCAATGGTGGGCGCCCCTCCCCCAGCCTCGCTGCTGCCTTGCAGTTCGATCTCAGACTGCAGTGCTAGCAATGAGCGAGGCTCCATGGGCGTGGGACCCTCCGAGCCAAGCGCGAGATATAATCTCCTGGTGTGCCATTTGCTAAGACCGTTGGAAAAGCACAGTATTAGGGTGGGAGTGACCCAATTTTCCAGATGCCTTCTGTCACAGCTTTGCTTGGCTAGGAAAGGTAATTCCCTGACCCCTTGCGCTTCCCAGGTGAGGCGATGCCTCGCCCTGCTTCGGCTCATGCTCAGTGCACTGCACCCACTGTCCTGCATCCACTGTCTGACAAGCCCCAGTGAGATGAACCCGGCATCTCAGTTGGAAATGCAGAAATCACCCGTCTTCTGCATCGCTCACGCTGGAAGCTGTAGACTAGAGCTGTTCCTATTCAGCCATCTTGGCACCGCCCCCCGCTCAGCATTATTTTAAATTTTGAAGTTCTCATTCATACCCTTCCCTCTCACAAATGCAATAAACTTATGAAAAATAATAATAGTGCTTATGGTAATTCACCTCGATTTCATCTCTTAGAATTATGCCAAGTAACCTGTCTCAAAAAACTAGAAAAAAGGAAACCTACAGCTTTTTAGTTCTTCATGAATAGCAGATGAAGAAATAACAAGCCCCTAAAATATCCACCAAACTCTGCTGTGCTTTCAAGACTGCTCAACTCTACTTAAATACTTTATCGTTTTGGTGATCATGTAAGTTACTAAAATTTCTGACTATCAGAGCTTTAACGTTTCAGAATTTCAGATAAAGGAGTATGAACTTACATTTAATGATTTTTTTTAAAACTGTAATTCTACTTAAAAACTTTAGAAGTTCCTTTAAAGAGAATATTCTTCTAACTAAAGCCAAAAATCATAATAGGCACAGAAACTGCCTAAACTCAGTGACAGAGTAAGACATTCCTCCACACAAAGTAGCCACCCAGAGAAACGGATGAAGTGTCTGCAGCCAGGAAGGACATCTCAGGCTCCCTGGCAGGGCAGAGCATGGCTGCTGATAAAGAAGAGTTCTTAAGGAAGCCCACGGCCTTTAGGACTGATCAGTCCTATTTCTAAGACATACTAATAAGACATTCACTTTATACTGCAGACCTACAGACCAATTCAACAGCTACTAGCCACATGTGCCTCAAGTTGAGTGTTTTAAAACCTTCAGTTCCTCAGGTGCACTAGCCATATTTCAGTGCGCAGTAGCCATACGTGGCTGGTGCCAATGGTCCCAGATGGCTCCAGTCCAGAACATTTCCACAATGACAAAGTACTACGGACCCAGTGCTACCAAATATTAAAAGATATTTTAAAGCTGTAATAGTTAAAATACCATAGTGTCAGAACCTAAGAAGTTTTGTAAATAGACCCAAATGCATACAGGAATTTAGAATATGATAAAACTGGTTTTTAAATCACCAGGGAAAAGATGAATTATCAATAAATGATGTTAGGGCAACCGGTTTACCATCTAGGAAAAAAAGTAAAGTTGGATCCCTACTTTATTCTTACATCAAGATAAATCCCAGGTGGCTAAAAAATGTAAACAATACATGAAATCATAAAAAATTAGAAGAAGGCCGGGCATGGTGGCTCATGCCTGTAATCCCAAGCACTTTGGGAGGCCAAGGTGGGTAGATCACTTGAGGTCAGCAGTTCGAAACCAGCTGGACCAACATGGTGAAACCCCGTCTCAACTAAAAATACAAAAATTAGCCAGCCATCGTGGCGCACGCCTGTAATCCCAGCTACTCAGGAAGCTGAGGCACAAGAATCACTTGATCCCGGGAGGTAGAGGTGATCCTGGGAGGCTGAGATTGTGTCACTGCACTCCAGCCCGGGTGAAGGAGACTGTCTCAAAAACCTTAGAAGAAAACTTGGAAGAATTTATTTAAAACAATGTCACATAAGCAAGCATTTGTTTTTTTCAGCATAATACAAAACTCAGAAGGCATAAATGAAAAAAACTGACAGATTTGGCCATGTAATAATTAAAAATTTCTACATGGCAAAAAATATCAAACTAATATCAAAAGATAAACTGGGGTGGAAACTGTAAGACATATGATAGAAAAGGGACTTAAAGAACTTTGACAAGTCATTTTAAAAAGATGCACAAATCAGTTATAAAACAGGTAAAGGGGCCAGGCACAGTGGCTCACTCCTGTAATCCTAGCACTTTGGGAGGCTGAGGCAGGTGGATCACGAGGTCAGGAGATCAAGACAACCCTGGCTAACATGGTAAAACCCCGACTCTACTAAAAATACAAAAAAAATTAGCCGGGCATGGTGGTGGGCACCTGTAGTCCCAGCTACTTGGGAGGCTGAGGCAGGAGAATGGTGTGAACCCAGGAGGCAGAGCTTGCAGTGAGCCGAGATGGCACCACTGCACTCTAGCCTGGGCGACAGAGCGAGACTCCATCTCAAAAAAATAAAAAACAAAAAACAGGTAAAGGATGTCACTGGGGTAAATGCTAAAATGTTTTGTTCTAAAGGAGTGCTCCTAACCTGCTGTCTACTAGGATGAAACCCAGCACAAGATCACCGGTGATCCATAGCAGCTCTCCCTTGGAGAGGAGGGTGGTCCAACGTGGAGGAGGTGGAGTCAGTCGGCCCCGCCCTCCCTGAGACTCACCTGTGGGTAGGCGGTCCCCATGCCGGAAAGCACCGCGGAGAGCACGTCCCTGCCCCTGTCCCCGGCCCGGCTGCACACCGACAGCTTGAGCAGGTCTACCACCACACGGGTGTCATCCGCAATCAGCAGACTGGTGAACTCATCCAAGGCCTGAGGCTCCGGACCTGCTGCTTTATTTTGGCTTTCAACATCCTAAGTCAAATGACATCCAACAATTAACATGAGGAATGATATGCTAAGAGATAAAGAGTCACCAGTTTACCCATAAACTCAGAGAACACATGAATACCAACGAGTAAGAAACTGGAAGGTGTTTAAGACCCTAAGAAACAGATTAAGAAATGACGGCCCCTAAAATCTCCACCAAGCCATGTACTGTGTTTTCAAGACCAATGAACTGTTGTATTACCAATGGCATTTATCAAAAAGTGATGACTTAAGCTATAAAGAAATGACAATTTATTACTGGGACCAAGTTTGGATCATAAGCAGATACTACAGGGAGAGTTTTGGAATGAAGCTGCATCCTGTATAATCTACCCATAAGATATGCTTGGGAATCGTTTACAAACCAAATTTGTATTCTCTAATTGTATATATTTTGTCTAGATCCTTTCCATAATTCTTTCCTGGAATCTTATTTCAAGTGACTCACTGGCATGTAACACACTATCCATAGTCTCCCTCTCTCCTTGGGTTCACTGAAAACATCATACATAAAAGTCTTCTCATTACCACTCGTGTACTTCCCATTCCTGCCGTGTCAGCCTAAACATACCACATCTTGATCCTTCAACTCCTCTCCTTGTTTGCTATGAGCCAATTCCCAGCATCACTGCACCCCCAGCTCCCACCCCATGGGGGTGCCTTGCCCAGGATGGCCGCCCCCCACCCTGCTTGTCAGGATATAGGAGCCTCCTGGAGGGCAGCACTGGGGCTGAGCTTGTGGAAAGGGGAAAGGCCCTTGTCAGAGCCAGGGATTCCCACCGCTTCCGACCCAGCATGGGAACCACTGTGACCCTGTGCGGAGCAGGAGTATGTCGAGCCCTTCTGATCCCCCAGGCAGAGTCTGGCTCCCCAGAGGAAGACCGAGAGCCAGGGAAGTGCCGCTTTTCTCTCCTGCTTTCTGGACCTCAGCAAACCCTGTGCAACTCTTTCCACAAACATAAACAAGCTGGGGCAAGGACAGCCCCACATGTTTCCCTTAAGGGGAACATGACCCAACCAGTGGACCCTTGGAAACCACACCACTCTGATTTAGGAACAAGGTTTGTCTCCCTTTATGGAAACAGACCTTGCTCCTGCCTCTGCATGGAGACCCAAGGAGTAAGTGAAATTCATTACAAATGATGACATTCCAGAACATAACTCACTGAAGGACAGCAAAAGCATTCAGTGAAACATATCAACAAGAATATCTTTAGTCTTGAGATTGAAATGCACCTACCATTTTTTTATGAGGGTGTCTTAAAACATGCACACATACACAGAAAATATGTCCAGAAGAATTGCTAAGGAAGAAAATCACTAGCGGCATATCCTTAAATATGAATTATAGCTTAATACTAACATTAAAATTGCTTTGCCTTAAATTCATGAGTCAAGCCAAAACCGAAATAATAGAAATACAGGGTTGCAACCTGGATAATGCCTATGTCTCATAAATAAATTGGGGGGGAATAAATCATATTATCCTTTTACCTAAAACAAAAATGTTGCCTTCCTCAGAATAAGTTCTGCATTAAACCCTCAAACCAGGAGACTGCCAAAAATGAGAAGCTGATTCCAGGCACCTAATTCATAAATAGAGGCTTTCTTATTACCATGGATGGTTATAAATAATTTCCGTAGGACATATTTTCTGCCAGCAGTAACAGCATAATAAATCAAGGGTTCCAAATGTAATTAAAAATAAAGTGTTTGTCCCCAAGGTGGGAAGGCTGGCAAGGGAGTACACATGAGCAGGGGCTGGCCTGGTGTGGGGAGTGCCTCCGAGGGCTGGGGAGGGCATCCACCACATGGGGGGTTGGAGAGACACAGCCAGGCCAAGTGAGGAAGGTGTCACACTCTGGGTCAACATGGAGGTGGGCGGAGGGCCAGAGGTCACGTAGGGTGACCATGGAGGTCCATGGAGGCAGACTGGTTCTGAGTGCCAAAGGCTGTACAGACGAAGAAACGTGCCCACCACGGAGTGGGGGCAGCCAAGATCGGAGGTTGGTTATCTAAGGGGACTGAACTGTAAGTAAACAGCCTGCTGACGACAGGAGCCAGGTTTCCCACTTTCAGAGAAGAAAGTTATAAATACAGAAAGGGTGAAAACTAGAATGAATCCTAGTTGGATTACAATCAATCATATTGGTGTGAACCGGTGGTTTTCCATATACGTAAATATACAACAACACAAATACCGATGTAGGCCAAACACGGTGGCTCATGCCTATAATCCCAGCACTTTGAGAGGATGAGGCAGGCAGATCACTTGAGCCCAGGAGTTCAAGACCAGCCTGGGCAACATGGCGAAACCCTATCTCTAAAAAAAAAAAAACAGAAAAAAAATTACAAAAATTAGCCAGGTATGGTGGTGCATGCTTGTAGTTCCAGCTACTTGGGACCTGAGGATGGCTTGAGACCAGGAGGTTGAGGCTGCAGTGAGCCAAGATCGTGCCACTGTACTCCAGCCTGGGCAACAGAACAAGACCCTGTCTAAAAACAAAACAAAACAAAAACAAAAACTGATGTATGTACCTATTATGTTACACACACACATATTCATTCTCTAGCCCTGTCACCCAAACAGCAACAGCACACAAAGGGCCCAGATCTTGACCTCTAAATGCCCTTCTCCACCAGAAAGAACTAGGACTTCTGAGAGAAACAACTGATTCCTATGTTGGAGCATAAAACATCTTGTTGAGCCTGGAATTTTATGTTGTGCCAAAAAGTAAGGAAATACTCAAAGAATGATGGGAATAGGCCAGAAGAACAGATAAAATTCTACCAACTACTTAAAGAGGAATTAACCTGAATCCTTCACCAACTCTTCTAAAAAACAGAACAGAAAGGAACACCCCCCAACTCAATCTATGAAGCCAATATTGCTATAATATCCAAACCAAAGACATCACAAGAAAACTACAGAGCCGTATCCCTTATGAATACAGATGTAAAAATCTTCAACAAAATAGCAGCAAACCAAATCTAGCAACACATAAAAGCATCATACACCAAAAAAATATGGAAAGAGGGAAAGTAGGAATAAGCCCCGTGGTACTGGATTGGAATTAAAAGTACTGATTTGGGCTGTTAATGGTTTTTATTATATAGATAAATGCAGAAGGATAAATAAATGCTCATGTGTATAGGTCAATTTGCTGAGAGGGCCTAACCAAAGACACTCTAACAATTAGCTTACCAAGCACCCAGATCTTGGTTTCCAAATCCTACAAGCCACTAGCAGGAACCATGGCTTCTTGGAGAAATGGCTGATTCCACGCAGGAGGAGGGTAGGTGAAAGATAAGTCTAGAGCACAGTTGTGCCAGAAATGAAGGAAGAGCCCTAAAAATTACGGGGACACATCAGACAATGGAACCCGTCCACAGGGGTCCCAATGACCAGTCCACGGGAGTCCCAATGACCACGTCCCAATGACCAGTCCACGGGAGTCCCAATGACCAAGTCCCAGTGACCAGTCCATGGGAGTCCCAATGACCAAGTCCGGGACAATTTGGGTGTCAAATAATGATAGTAACAAACACCACTATTTGACTAAAACAGGAACTCCTGATTCTATACAACATAAAAACAGGTAGGTAGGTAGGTAGGTAGGTAGGTAGGTAGAAGACAGATGGATAAGAAGGAAAAGCTGTCTCTTGCAAAAGAATGGCAACAATTACATTCCAGAAGTAACAATAAATGTGAACAATGAAAATGTGACAACCACCACAGTAATAACGGATTCAGCTAGAATCTTTAAGATGCTAAAAACTGGGAGGTAAAAGTATGATGAGGAACAAGACATTGACATAATCTCAAAAGTATCTCCCCATGAGTACTTAACACACTTACTCATTTCCAGTGGAGAAACTTGGCAGAAACCCTTAACCAAGTGATAAGCTATCTCACCAATGATGCAGCAAATCAGCAATGTGTGAGTCCTAACGAAGGCACTAAAAAGAATTCTGCACCATTCCTGTCGTGTCTGTCAAAACGAAGAACCGAAGGACTGTTCCACACTGAAGACTAAAGAGGCAGCATGCAATCCTAGGTTGAGTGCTAGATCTTTAAGGATACTATTGGGATGATGAGCAAAATCTGAATATGTCTGTGGGTTTGAAAGTAATCCTGGATCAAGCTGCAGTCCTGATACTCAAGGAATACACGCGGAAGCAGTAAGCAGTGACAGGGACCGTGTCCTGCAGCAATCCCACAAATGCTTCGAAGATGCTAATCCCGCGGCATTCCCACAAATGCTTCAAAGATGCTAACAAGTGGACAGACCAGGTGAATGGGATGGGAATAGACGGTGTTCCACTCCTAAGTTCTATTTCTACTTCTGTGTACATTTAAGATTATTTCACAATACAAAGTTAAAGAAGAACACCTCTTCACCTCTTTGGTTTTGGTCATGGTTTCTGCAATGATGCTTGCGGCTCCCAGGTCATCCGTCACTGGGATAAACGGCCGAGCGGAGGCTGAGGGGGCCGATGGAGTCACTGCAGAGGGGGTCACTGCGTCCTCAGAGGAAACAATCTAGTCCAAGAGTGCACAGTAGGGGACGTTTAAGTGGAAAAACTCAACAACATAACACATTTCCTATGCAAGTCCCAAATGCTTTATCTAAAACGACTTGGGCTGTTTAGAATGTTCCAGATTTTACAGAGGTAACATGATGCCTACCCGACATAGCCACTACCACCCCCAGTCAGGCCTAGGACACTTGTGCAAATTCAAGCACATTCATATTTTCAAGAAAAACTATTAATATTCACAGCAGGTCACATGAACCAGACTAAAATGAGTTCACATATCTTCAAGTTGGTTCTTTCCCCCAAAATGTTACTAAAATTCTTGACTATCAGAACTTTAAGGTTTCAGAATTGCAGATAAAGGACTGTGAACTTGATTTAATGGTTTTTTTAAAAAAAGAAAGCCAATTCCACTTAAGCACTTTAAAAGCTCCTTTATGAGAATATTCTTCTAAGTAAAGCCAAAAATCAAAGCGGGAGGCACAGAAACAGCCTAAACTAAATGACAGAATTAGACTTTCCTAGACACAAAGTAACCCCCTTTTCCTTTCTGATCTAACATTGCCTTACGATTCGCTTTTACCTCTCTCTTTTCTTGCCATGGGTTTGGACTCAGTCTGTCTTCGATATCAACAGCCAGCATGCATTCTTCTCCATTCATGGGACTAGCCATTGCAGAAGCGTCGGAAGGGGCCGCCGAGGAGAACGAGGAGCACTCCACCGGGGCGATCATGGCAGCCGGCATCAGGGCCCCGACAACAGCATCTCTGTCAGGACACAAAGCCAGGCCTGTGGTGAGCTGCCCCTTCTCCACTGCACCACAGGAAGTGGCGAGGCAGGACTAGCACGCACTGAGGCATTTCCTCATTTTTACTGAATACATGTAAAAGAGTTTTGGAAAAATACCAAACATTATTACCATGTATCCTTTGGCTAATAGCTAAAATGTTTACCCTGGATCCTATTTATTTGAAAAACCAGAGTAATGGCAGGTGAAAAACTGCCAAACATAAAAACCAGACCAGAATGAGACTCTGGCTCTCCCTGAGAAAGAAATCTTCTTGGGCTGCTGTGAGAGCCTGAGGGCTGGATAATTGACCAGCAGGCAATTTTGTGTTTACTGAAAGCCACATACTCAGCAGCAAGGACTCAATGGCCTCTACTGAATGACTGTTTTTGTTCTGAGACTAATTTTCCTATGTAAGGACACCTGTCAGGTCCACATGTGTGATACATTAGTAGAAGGGCAACTTATCTAGGCTGTGGGAAAGCAGCAGAAAAATACTGCGAAATGCCACACTGGCAAAACTCAGCCTTCTCAAGTGAGCGAAGGGGATGCTAAGTCGTCTTAGACATGACTATAAGTTAGTATCACCTAATTCTTCTTTTCTTCCCCCAAATATTAATGGTTCGAGTCTACTGGTCAAAAAGAATAGTGAAAATGTTCAAGTTAGTTTTCTAATTCATATTTCAATGCCCATTAAGACACACACTAAAATATCACCAATCACCATCAAAGAACATGTGCCTTACAACATACAGCATTTAAAGACAATAATACAACATTCTTGGAGACATCTGATCAACGAAAAGAAAAAAAAAATCACAAAAACCCGAAGCTCACACAATTGCAGAATTTCAAAAATTAGCACAGAAGCCTACCTGGCATACATGATTTGCAATGCTGTAAGAATATGCGATAAGGCCTGCTGTTTGGCCAGATTTCCATCCAATGACAAGAGAATCTTGGCAAGAGAAGGGCGATTTGGCTTAGAATTACTTGCACCACTTATTTTATTACTGGCAGCAGAAGAATCGGCATCTGAAGGCACGCCTATAAGAGGAAAATAAAATTTGCATTGTTTTTAAAAATCACAGTTTGCTCTATTTCTATAAAATCTGACCTTACAGGTTAGTTCCAAAACACACTGCAATCTGCATTTTGCTACTTCACAGAGCACCTATCAGGCTCATTAACAGGCCTTCAGAATAAGAAAACCACTTATCCATACTTCAATAAAGAAGCTATTTTCAGCAAAGTTCCACTGTAACTGCAAAAAGATGTAGATGCTTTTATAAAATGCACTTACAACAGTTTATGTTATATACATATAAGCTATGAAAATGCTACAATAACTACCTGTATTTTCTTACCCCGGTAAGGCAAGACAAAAAAGAATACAAAACAACAAAGAGAGAAGATGTTCACTAATAAAGTCTCATCAGGCTCACTTCGCTGCGAACTCCCAGGTCTCAGCAGAGGGAGGGAGCCAAGTAGAGCTGGGACATGTGTCTATGTCAACTCATCCAAATTGATACACAGATTTAATGCAATTTCCACCGGAATTCCAGCAAGAGTTTTTGTCAACAGACAAGATTATTCTGAAATGTATATGGAAAGGCAAAGGAGCAAGAATAGAAATAGAAAAATAAGAAGGAGGAACGAGTCTACCCAGTTTCAAAAGTTGTAATACCATAACCAAAACTGTGTGGTACTGGCACAAGAATCAATGGAAAAACAGAGAACCCAGAAATAGAACCACACAAATATGCCTCACTGACTGTTGACAAATGTGCAAAAGCAACTCGGTGGAGGCAGGACAGCCATTCGGCATATGGTGGTGGAGCAACTGGACATCTGTGGGCAAAAAACTCAAACTTCAGCCTAAGTCTACACCTTATGCAAAATTAAATCCAAATGGAATGGATCAAGACTTCAGTAGAAAATACAAAACTATAAATCTTTTAGGAAAAAATAGGAGACAGTCTTTAGGAACTAGCACTAGGCAAAAATATACTTAGACTTGACACCAAAAGTATGATCTATAAGAGAAAAAACTGATGAATTAGACTTCATCAAAATTAAACACTTTTGTTCTATGAAAGGAAATGAAAAGACAAGCTAGAGACCAGGAGAAAATATTTGCATAACACACATCTGCCAAAGGACTAGAAACATCTAGAATATATAATGAACTCTCTAAACTCAACAGAAAAAAAAAAAGCCAATTAGAAAAGGGCATGAAGACATATTTTAACAAAGAGGAGATATGGACAGTAAATAAGCACATGAAAAGATGCTTAACATAGCTAGCCATAAGCAAAATATAAATTAAAACCACAATGAGATACAATGACCTATCAGTATGGCTACATTTTAAAAAGATGGTGAGGATATGGGAAAAACTGGATCATCCTCCACTGCTAATGAGAATATAAAATGGTACAGCCAGTCTGGAAAACAGTTTGGCAGTTTCTTATCAAACTAAACATAATTACCATATGACCAACCATCACACTCTTGGGCATTTATGCCAAAGAAATAAGAACTTATTTTCACATAAAGTGAATTTTCACATTCACCTGTATATGAATAACATGGCAGTTTTATTTGTAATAGTCAAAACCTAGAAATAATCCAAATGTCCTTCGATGGTTGAGTATTCGATGGAATACTGAACACACTACGTAATATGTAACAACTTGGATGAATCGCCAGAGCATTAGGCTGAGTGGAAAAAGCCAGACTCAAAAGTTATACATATAATGTGACACGAAAAGAGCTATACGTTAAGAAGATACTGAGTAATTTGAACCAGAAAGGAGAAGACGAGAGTCAAGCCTTATCTTCATCTACCCCAGAAAAGAAGACAGCACAGGAAGGCGAAGCCACTCGCCCCAGTTCATACAGCCAGTAACTAACACAGGCAGAAGATCACATTCCAGTTATTCATAAAAGCAGATGTTGCTGGAGCCTAAATGTCCCCTCCTGAGAGAGAAGGGGAAAGAAACAAAATATTTGTATGACAAGATGAGGTTCACTTTAAAAAAAAAAAAAAAAAAGCAATTGTACTTATTTCTACATGCTAGCAAAGAGCAATCTGAATATTCCCATACAGAAGAAATGATATTTTTAAAAGACCATTTAATAATCTGAAATTCTTAGAAATAATCTAACAAAAGATATGCAAGACCTATACAACACTGGGACTAGAAAACATTGCTGAGAGAAACTAAACACCTAACAAATAAAGAGAAACACTATGTTCATGGGTTAAAAGACTGAATACTGTGAATCCATCCTTTCCACATTGACTTACAGAATTAACGCAATCCACATCAAAATCCCAAGCAAGCGGTTTTATAAAAACTGACAAGCTCACTTTAAGTTATATGGAAATGCAAAGGGCCTACAACAGCCAAAATATATTTGAAAAAGAACAAAACTAAAGAACTGTTGCAATCTGAGTTCAGGTCTTTTATAAAGCTGTGGTAATCAAGACAATGTGGCATTGCCACCAAAATCCACAAATAAATCAATGAAACAGTACTGAGAGTCCAGAAATAGATCCATATATCCATAGACAACTGAATTCTGACAAAGGCAAAAGGCAATTCAGTAGGAAAAGCATAGTTTTTCAACAAATACAACTGAAACTACTGGACAATCATGCCAAAAAGAGCCTTTCAATCTGAACCTCCTACCATATATAAAATTTAATCAACTGGTCAGATATACATATCTAAAACTATAAAACTTCCATAACAGAACATAGAAAGAGAATCTTTATAATCTTGAGTGAGGCAAAGGTTTTGTAGACACAACATCAAAAGTACGCTCTACAAAAGAAAATGAATAAACTAGGCATCATCAAAATTAAAAACTTCTTATCTTTAAGATTCACCTGTGAAGAGAATAAAATGACAAGCCACATTGACAGAAAATATTAGCAAATTCTATATTAGGCAAAGGACTTGTAACCCAGAATATATAAGGAACTCTCAAACTCAGTAAGAAAACAATCAACCTATTTAAATACAGGAAAAGACTTGAACAGACATTCACCAAAAAAGGGATTTGATGCGTAAACAAGCAACATGCTTGAGATCATTAGTTACTAGGGAAATGCAAATTGAAACCACAATGAGATACCACCATACATCTATCAGTATAACTAAAATTAAAGACTGAACGTATCAAGGGTTGACAAAAATGTGGAGGATCTGGACCTCTGGAACATCCACTTTGCAAAACAGTATGTAGCGATCTTAAGAAGCTAGACATACACCTACCATATGATCCAGCCACTCCTCTCCAAGGAGTTTACCCAAGAGAATTTCAAATGGATGTCCATACACAAACTTGTATGGAAATGTCCATTAGCAATTTCACTTGTATAGTCAACTGGAAACAGCCTAAACATTCATCAACAGATAAATGGATAAAAAAATTGCATTTGTTTTCTTAATACTATTCAACAATTTAAAAAGAATAAACTATTGATATATGCAACATAAGTGAATCTCAAAATTATTATGCTGAGCAGAAAAAGTAAGGTTTTTAAAAAGAGTATATGCTGTATGATTCTATTTATAGTAAGCTGTAAAACATGCAAACTGGCCTGCCACAGTGGCTCCTGCCCATAATCCCAGCACTTTGGGAGGCCAAGATGGGAGGATTACTTGAGCTCAGGAGTTCAAGACCAACCTGAGCAACATGGCAAAACCCTCTCTCCACCAAACAAACAAAAATTAGGCAGGCATGGTGACATGTTCCTGTAGTTCCAGCTATTCGGGAGGCTGAGATGGAAGGATCACTTGAGCCCAGGAGGTGGAAGCTGCAGTGAGCCAAGATCGTGACACTGCACTCGAGTGAGACCCTGTCTACAAAAAAAAAAAACCTAAACAACAACAACAACAAAAAGAAAACATGCAAACTGATCTATAGTGACAGAAATTAAGTTGGTGTGTATGGCAGGAAGGAGCAGGGGAGTTAAAAGCAAGAGGGGTACAAAGGGCCAGAGAGAAATGCTGGAATAGTGTATGAGTTCATTATCTTTGACTGTGGTGATGCTTTCATGGATCATACATATTCCAAAGTCGATCAAAATGCATACTTTAAATAGGTGCAGTTTATTATATGTCAATTATAACTGAATAAAGCTGTTAAAAAATACAAAAGAGCCCAGTACAGTGCCTGTACCTCTCAGGCAGTTATTAGGAGTCCTGTTTACACAGAAGGACAGCACTGTGAGTTTACCTGATCATAAATACAAGAATCAGCAACATACTTTCTTCTAAAATTTTCATTCCAGCATGGATAAATCGCATGAGAGCACACCAGAATTCTTCTGTGTCTTTAGATTCATAATGCAGTTAAGATGGCACTACAACCTCTAATGTGTTGGCACAATTAAATAAATCTATAAGGTTGCTGTAACCTACAGAAAAATCTCAGAGAAGATACAAATCTGTGTTACCTAAATAGGAAGCACCTAAAGGGTCTCTTGCAGTCTGAAAGAGGACAGGCTCGTGGACAGAGGGCGTGGCCACATCCACGGTTGTCCACGCCACACTGTGGGATGACCCGCAAGCCACGCGCGTGATCTTCTGGCCTTCTAAGCCTTGCACGAGTGTGGGCTTCCTGTTAACCGTGGTCGTGCCATTGCCCTGCTGGCCGTGGTCATTGTCACCCCAAGCATACACCTGTTTACGAGGGGAAAAATGCTTATAATTTTTCAACATTTCAGGACATTTTCTTTAATGTAATTTTTACTTCAAAATGCTTAACGTGTATGCCACGGTAGTTGAAAGAATTGAGTTCTTAAAGGTAAAAACAAACCATTTCACAATCTTTCAAAATGGCATCAGTGTACTACAATTCTGAAGAAAATCTAACCATGAAAATGCTTGCTAATACCTATAAAATGAGTATTTTCTTAATATTAATCCAATTCTGTTTTGTTGCAAGACACACAGAAGGTCCTCTCTTCAACTAAGTGTAATAATTTTTTCCCTTTTATTTTGCAAAGAAAAATGACCAAAAACAATATGCTCATTTTTCAAGTAAGTTGCTTCTTGGCCTTATAGAATTATAAAGTATAATTCATTTTGACTAAAATACAGTAATGGTAATTTTGTTTCCATAAATAAAATTTAAAATTGAATATCCACAAGCCAGTCATAGCATACGCTTCTCCAAGCAGAAGAGAGTGTAACACTTGTCAGGCACTAGCTCTGTCTCTAAAATGAGGCATGAATCCCACCTCACCAGTTAGCAATTCTCTAAAGGAAAGTCTTGCTAATACCTTGAGTAGGAGCATCTTCAAGAATAACAATCTTTCCACACACTTTTCACGTGGACTTCAGAGTAGGAACGTCTCTTTTCTGAGGACCCTGCCCCCAACCCCTGCTGCAGAGCGGGCAGATACACCAGGGGGCAAAAGGGACGGATCCCGCCCTCATGGTTCTCCAAGCAGTAAGACTCAGCTGATTTCATCAACAGCTGTGATTTCAACAGGACGAAGGCCGTGTCGTGACCCCCACTCCCCACAAGTCAGGATGGCACACCACCCCCAGGCCACCTGCAGCCTTACCTGCCCCGAGTCCGTGACCGCCAGGCAGTGCAGGGCCCCGACAGCTACATGCACGATCTTCTTCCCTCTCAGCCCCTCCACCACCTGCGGCTTCCGCACGTGCACGTCAGAGCCGTGGCCCAACCTGAAGTAATCCCCCTTTCCCCTGAGAGAAGGCCCATGGTGGAATGTTACAATACGGTTATGGTCTGACAATGCTATACAAGAAGACACTCATTGTCTCACATCTTTCACAGCCAGCTCAATGACATCACACACAGCACCCAAGGTCTTTGAACTTATATTCAAAATCATACACCATTAATTCAAATTAACTTATTAAGTCAGCAGCAGGCAAATCAGCTCAACTTGGCCTCCATCCCTGACTCCCCTCGGCCATAGAAGGTCCAACCCCCGTCTCAGTCCTACTCCACTCAAGCACCATAGTCGTAGCTGGAGTCTTCCTACTCACCCGCTTTCACCCCTTAGCAGAAAACAATCCACCCAGCTGAGAAAAACCTTAATACCTTAATACATATTTTACAATATTTAAGTTACTGTTGTAGGTTTTCATATAAAGAGACTGAAAATAAGACACACTACTGCAAACACCTATCCAAAGTCCTATCTGGTATACATCTTTCTCAAGCTGCCTCTGGTCATGACATTGGCACTGAGGCCTGACACACCATCCAAGGCCAGTCCAGGCACCTGCTCTTTTGCATATTAATAAAATAAGCTTTTACAAGAAATATATGTTAACTTTTTCAGGATCAAAGGATACAGAAGGCTATTTTGCTCCATTTTATCCTTAGGCTTCAGCAGAAGAAACCCTTCCTATAAATCTCACCCAAACAGGAAAGGTAAGTGGCCTAAAATTTTTCTAGTATTTTCAAAATGACCCAGTTACAATGGGAAATTTCTTCTTGTACTATTGTCACTAATCCCAACTCAATATCCTTTAAAGGGCAAAGATGCATGCATAAGTAAAAAGAGGACAGGTCACAATCACGCCGGGGTGGGCCTGGGGCGAGGCCCAGGTTCCCTGCACGCACCTGCACAAGCACACACAATGTGACAGGGAGGATGTTTACGTACCATGTCCACACCACTCCAGACTTGGTGAGCGCCAGGGAGAACTGAGCTCCACACTCAATCTGGCACACCCCCTGTCCATTTAGTCTCTCAATGTTCTGGGGAATGTTACAGCCTTCACTTCCGCCCCGGCCCAATTTTCCAAAGTCACCATCACCCCAGGAAAATACCAAACCTAGGTTTAAGAATATACATATACTTCAGGCCAGCGTTTCACATCATTCCTACCCACCCAGAAGCAAAGAATCATGCCAGGCACTCACCTTCATCGGTCAGAGCCAGGGTCTGTGCGTCTCTACTCCCACATGCAACCTGGATTACTCTGTGACCGAGAAGGACTTTTACCTACTCAATTACAAATTTAAAAACAGAATCAAGCACAGGCACGGAGAAAGCAAGGGATTTTCCCACAGATAAAGCCAACCATGTACACATCTTTATGAACTTTCCTAGACTCGAAGCTTATTTTCTCTTGACATCTTCAGATGGTAAGCTTTCTGCAAGCAATAAAAATGTGTATAATCACCATTTTGGGCTTCAGCTGTGTCGTATTATCCCCATGTCCCAGCCGGCCGTACTCGCCGAGGCCCCAGGTGTACAGTTCTCCACTGGATGTGAGGGCTGCGCTGTGCGAGCTCCCACAGGCGATATCCCGGATACGCTTGGTTTTCAGGGCCTCGATCAGCCTTGGCTTGTCACAGTTCCTACAACAAGATGAAATCAGCTCCCTACAGTCAATCCATCCCTTCTTAGAGATGAAGGAAAAAAGACATCTATACTGATCCACATGTAGTCAACACAAGATCCACAGATCAACTATCAAACCTTAAAGCAGAACCGGTGAGACCAAAACACAAACAACCGTGTTAACAAAACTTTGTTTAAGATCCATTTCCATAATCTATTCTATTCTAATTTTCTGCAAAATAACTCTCAAGAGTATCAGTCAGAAACAGTTTCTTATTAGCAAATGAGACCAAAGAAAGTACCCTTACATTCTGCTGAAGTGTCCAAGTTTTCCATCGTCACCTTCGCCCCATGAAAACACTTTTCCATCGACAGTTAAAGCCGTCGCGTGCCGGCCACCTGCAACATTCAGAGATGTGCGGATTGCCAAAGGGCAGGGAACAGAAAGCCCACAGCATAGCTCCCTATTTTGCCTGGCATATAGCACACACTCAATGAGTGTGAGCTGAATAAATGAGTAACTCAACAGGATCAACAGTGGAGTTAGCAGGAAAGCTTTCTGGGACATATGTGCCAAATAAGTGAATTTTTACTAAACTACAAATTTTTAACTCTAGAAAGAATGTGCAAAGAGGCAAAATAATACTGATTATTAACGGGGTTCCTATTATGTTAAATACATGAAAAATCAAAATTTAGATGAAAAAAGTAAAAATAATTTGTGATTAGACAAAATGTAAAAATAGTGTCAATTTAAGCTTGTGAGAACTGTACCTCAACGTGAAATTATTCAATCATTTGCAATTAATGCAATATATTCACTCTTCCCAAAACACGTCAGCTTATGCTCTTTCCCCAGCATGGAATATTCTCAAAGTCCATACAACCTGCCTCAGGATTAAAGGCATGACCACTCCTATACAGTGAGTTCCTGCCAACTCCTGGGCTTTGAGAACATCACAGCAGACCCGGCTTCTCCCCCCAACCCTCATTCTCCCCCTTCCTTACCAACAGAACCCCCATGTTAAAGTGCTTAGCTAAACACCACTTCCCAGCCTCCTCTGCCCCCAAGAGATGGTGACTGAAATGAGTGGGGCTTCGGAGGGGCTCTGGAGAGGGGGCTGCGTGGGTGGGAGGGCACACTGTGTGGTGCTTGCCTCTTCTGCCAGGCCTGCCAGGCCTGGCCCTGGACTCTGGGGGCCAGAGCTAGTCTAAGACCATCTTCCCACAAAGGTGGACACAAAGGACCAGCACTCCTCATAGACACAGCCCTGCTGGTTGGACTCTGACCCCACCTCTGGACTTTTACAAAGGAGAAAAGTCAAACTCTATATTGCTTAAGCCACCATGATTTGGATTTCCTGTTATGCAGGTTACACTGAGCCCCGTTCAGCATAGGCATGAACTGAGTTAGAACTTTGTGTCTAATTCAGTTCCGTTCCTCAAAGGCCTAGCACAGTGCTTCCAAAATAAACACTCCCTACACTGAAAGAGTGGTTTCATTTTCTTTTAAAGGATCTTTCTCATTACTTGGGTTCATAGATGGTTTTGGGAATCTGAAGAAAGTTATAGACTCTTTCTCAGAAAAACAGCCTACTTTTAGGTAAAGAACTTGATTTAGCAGCAATAACTAAATTCTAGACCACCTAGAGATTTACATTATCCAATTTTTATTCCTACTAAGTAAAAACTTAAGAAAGAATGTAAGGACACCAATTAGGGCTTTGGTTAACAAGGAAGCAGGAGCAAAGGCCGCTCCGCACAGGCCTGCTGGTGCTTGGCTTGTACCTGAGTGAACGGCCACCTTCTTGACCACGTAGCTGCTGAGAGCTGTGATCTGCCGTGGGATGGGCACCGTCCCGCTGGAAATGCCCAGCCCCAGCCGGCCATTCGTGGCTTCTCCACAGGCGTACACCTTCCCTTCCACAGTCACTGCAAGGAATGACAGCCAGGAGAGGACTCACTTTTCACAACATTAAAAACTTTTTTGTTTTTTGGTGCCAAGCATAATTTAAAAATTTTTAAAGATTAGAATAATCATACCTGCAAACAAACTTTTAGATCCACCAGCCACCTGTACCACATTCAAAGCTGACAGTGTCTCAGAGAACGAAGGAACCTTTATCTACAACAGAATTTTTTTAAGGAAAAAAAAAAAAGAAAATTTTACTTGCATGTTTAAACTTATGTTACATTATTATATGATACAAGGAATTACAGTCATGCACTGTATAACATTTCACTCAACCACAGGCTACATATACGATGACAGTCCCAATAGGTTATAATGGAGCTGAAAAATCCCTACTGCCCAGTGGTGTCCTGGCCGTGACGACGTCACAGCACAACCTATTCCTCATTTGTCTGTGGTGATGCTGGTGTTAACAAGCCTCTGTGCTGCCAGCTACATATCAACAATCCCTAATACCCATCATGATAACAGACTACTGCTACCGGGCTATATATTCTCTCCTATACTTTCTATCATTCTTTTAGAGTGTATTCCTTCTACTTTTTTGTTTTTTAAGCTAACTGTAAAAAGCCTGTGGCTGGTGCTTCAGGAGGGATTCCAGAAGGCACTGCTGTCACAGGAACGGACAGCTAGCTCCTTTGTGGGGGTGAAAGACAGCAACACTATGATCCTAGCTAGGCTAATGTATGTGTTTAGGTCTTAGTTTTTAACAAAAAAAGTTTAAAAAGTAAAAGAATAAATGTTAAAGATAGAAAAAAGCTTACAGCATAAGAACGTAAAGAAAACATTTTGTACAGAGCTGTATGTGTTTGTGTTTTAAGCTAAGTATTATTACGAGAGTCAGAAAGTTTTTTAAAAAGTGAAAAGTTCATAAAGTTACAAATAATTTATTGTTAAAGAAAGAAAAATATTTTGTATAAGTAGCCTAAGCATATAGTGTTTCTAAAGTCTACAGTAACGTGCAGTGATGTCCTGGCCTTCACATTCACTCACCACTCTCTCACTGACTTGCCCAGAGCAACTTCCAGTCCTGCAAACTCCATTATTCATGGTAAGTGCCCTATGCAGGTGTTCCATGTTTTATCTTTCACACTGTATTTTTACTGTACCTTTCCTATGTTTAAATACACACATGCCACTGAGTTACAACTGCCTACCATATTCAGTACAGTTCCATGTTGTAGCCTAGGAGCAACAGGCTATACCATATAGCCTGTGTGTGTAGTAGGCTACACCATCTACGTTTGTGTTAAGTACACTCTATCATTTTCCAACAATGGCAAAATCACCCGACAAAAACTTCCTCAGAATGTATCCCCATCATGAAGTAATGCATGACTGTACTACTACTATGTATGCTTACATTAACCAAAGGCATTGGTTATCCCTTAGACATTCACACTAGACTATTTTAAGAATGAAATGATACACTGTGATTTACTTTAAACCATAGTTGGGGGAATGGGAGGATAGAGACAGAAAAACATAGACAGCTGCTGGTAACTATGGAAGCTGGTACCAGGGACATGAGGGTTCATGAAGCTATTCCCTCTATTTGGGTACATCTGAACATTTCCATAGTAGAAGGTGAAAAATAAAATACAGTTGGTCCTCTGTATCCATGAATTCAACCACCCATGGATTGAAAATATTTTTTATTGCACCTGTACTAAATATGTACAGATATTTTTGTTGCCATTATTCCCTAAACAATGTAATATAACAACTATTGACATACCATTTACATTGTATTAGGTATTCTGAGTAATCTGAAGATCATATACAGTATTTGGGAGGGCGTGCATAGGTTATATGCAAATACTACACTGTTTTATATCAGGGACTTGAGCATCCACAGATCTTGGTATCCACAGGAAGTCCCGGAACAAATCCCCCACGGATACTGAGGGATGACTATGCATATAATGTAAAGATAAAAACATACACCTGTAGACTATGCCTTATTTCAAGTCATGTCCTGCTCATTCTCTGATTCTGACTCTGACATCTCTAAGAAATCATATGCTTAAATTTCCCATTGTAGATGGATGTAATTTAATTTAAAATTCCTAGGGCCCTTTGTCTAAAAAACCTTTATGATTCCATGGGTGAAGTAGTCACTACTGCAGTGGAAGAAAGGATTTTCATCACAACTGTGGAACACTGACTCTGTCCTTGAAGTGAAAACTCCATGTAGGGCAGTGAGCAAGGTCACAGGCTCCCACCAATGGCCTGCACCTCAGGGACCCCTGGACAGCCCTGCATTCCCACAGCTAAGACACTGACAGCTCACCGCCCACTGCCCACTTCCTAAACCGAGCTCAGGTTCACTGAAACACAAATGCAATTCAAGACCACTCCAATACAGATAAAAATTAATTGCACCTTGAAAGGAAAGAGTTCAAATGAATAAGTTCTAACTTTATTTCTCAGCTTCTCAACAGGGCAGGCAATAAAGAAAACATATGATGTGATGTCTCACAGAATACTAACAGGAAGCATAAGCTCATGTGAACACAGAGAGTGCCTCTGGGCAATGAAATTTAGAGGAATTTGCTTTGTGGCTCCTCAGCCAGGAGACACTAAGTAATATAAGGCACGCTGAATTCAACTCCAGTTCAAATGCATCATTTCTTACACCTATTCTTTTCAAAATATGGTCTTTTTCTCCTAAGCAACTCAAAATACAAATTAACGTCTCATCCAAGTACCTAGGGGATGAAGGATGTTGTGAACACAGAGGCTGTGGCACGGCTTCCCATGCACACTTCATGGTTTACTGACAAGGTGAATGAGATCATGGCGCTCTCCACCCACAAGCCCTGCAGAGAATAAGGCAAGTGTGTATGCGCACACATGTGCATTCTGCTTGTTTCTCTGTGCTCACAAAGCCTTCTCTCTCTGTGCAAGCTACTTCACCCTGAAGAATCTCAGGCACGAAGCACCTGGAGGACAGAGACAACAACTTGCTCATCTGGGGGCCACTACGGCCTTTTTACACATTGTTTTGTTCATGATAGTCAAAAGTGTTTATTGTAGGGGAGGCAAGAGACACCTATCGATAGCCTATAATTTTCATCTATGCACTTGTCGAATCTTTTCAAAAGTTTATTTTCTAGTTTACAAGACTGCAATAAGACAATTATATCTAAAGCGAAATTTTTCAAGGAGAGACGCTTCTGAGGGGTAATTTGATAATGTCTTTTAGTTCGTGTAAAGAAACAATACAACATATAGAGAGTAAAGTTATTATAAAAACTTCACGAGGTGTGGCTGCTGCGAGTGCCCCACCCTGCTGGGTCCCAGGGAGCAGGCCGTACCTTGGAGCCTTTCAGCCCGCCCAGCTGGTCCTTGTCATTCAGGCCCCACACAAACACCTTGGTTCTTATCGTAGCTGCTGATTCCAGCCCAGCAGCCTTCTTTCTAATGAGGCTAACCAAATGGGAAAAAAAAAAAAGAAAAAGAGAGGTTATTCAGCATAAAACATTTAAAAAATAAAAAAGCAACCTCAAGCACTCAAAGTTTTATGGTTACTTTCAGAAACTCTTAAAATTTTGCTTTAATAGAATAAAACCTCAAACATGTACAGGCGTAAGTCCTCTGGAGGGTCAAATTTTCTAGATACCGCTATGCCACCTTCTAATACTAGCACTTAATTTCAGCTCTTATTTTTGATGGAAAACAATGATACACTAGGCCTTCTCCTTCATCTTAAATACCAACTTGAACATGGGTGGGCATCATTCCAAGTCATGGAAACAGATGCACAGCTGCTACAAATGGCACTGTAGAGACACTGAGGAAACCTGCCCAGGAGCCACGCTGGGTCTGGCCTTGCAGCAATGTCCCCAAATCTAGACATCTGTTTGGCCAATTATCTTCCCACAGAAAGAATAAAACGGATGTGGCCAGATGACCATGGAGGTACTTTAATACAGACACATGTCCTGATGTAAAATGCTTCTCTCCTCCTTTATACCCTCTGCCCAGGACACCGGCCAGAGGCACGTGATCACTGGCCAGCTAGGCTGAAAGTCCTCATCTCCTGTCCTTCCCAGAGGGCTTGCTCCTTCCACCTTGCTCATCTATCTCCTGACCTGCCCTCGACAGGTTAGGAGTTTATTTATTTTTTGTTTGTTTTGAGACAGGGTCATGCTCTGTCACTCAGGCTGGAATGCAGTGGCATAATCCCAGTTCACTGTAGCTTCAACCTCCCAGGCTCAAGCAATCCTTCCACCTCAGCCTCCCGAACAGCTGGCAATATAGGCCTGCACCACCACGCCCAGCTAATTTTTGCATTTTTTGTAGAGACGGGGTCTCACTATATCGTCAAGGCTGGTCTTGAACTCCTGGGCTCAAGTGATCCTCCCCGCTCAGCCTCCTAAAGTGCTGGGATTACAGGTGGGAGCCACCCCACCCAGCAGGTTAGAAGTTTAATCAACAGCATCCAAAACACTCCAATTCTTGCAACTTGAAAAGAGTACACCAAACAGTGTTAGATTTTCTTGGCTGATAGTCTGATGCCAGGTGCTAAGGAATTGCTTCTTCTGTGTTTGGGGTTTTCACCTTTGTATTTGCTTTTGCTCTATTTTTATAAGCTAGGATAGATGACCAAAGGCACCAGACGGCTTCTAGACAGGTATCACGTTTTTCACACATTATATACTAATAAATATTTACTTTAAGGGTTCAAAATTTCATGTTTTGGAATAAAAGTGAAAAACTCTTTCATCTAATACAAGGCACAGGTGAGCAAGCATAAGCACAAAATATTGAAATATCTTGTGATATATTTTTACTTAAAAATATGTATGGGAACCAGGCACGGTAGCTCACACCTGTAATCCTAGCACTTTGGGAGGTTGAGGTGGACAGATTCCTTGAGCCCAGGAGTTGGAGACCAGCCTGGGCAACATGGTGAAACCTCATTTCTACAAAAAAAAATACAAAAAATTAGCCAGGTGTGGTAGCACACACCTGTAAGCCCAGCTACTTGGGAGGCTGAGGTGGGAGAATCACTTGAACACAGGAGGCAGAGGTTCCAGTGAGCTGAGATCATACCACTGCAATCCAGCCTGGTCAACAGAGTGAGACCCTATCTCAAAATATATATATATGTTTCCCATACACACATATATATACACACATATATGTATGCATGTATGTATGGGAAACCAGGACTGATATTCAAGATATTTAATGTCTGGTACCATGTAAGTATCAATCAGCCAGAGTGGAGGCCAGCTGTACATGGTCAGTGTGGGAACATCCCAGTTGGGTGCCAGCCCTGTGGGAGACTGCCTGGGCCACTGACTCATTCTGAAGTTATTAGCTAATTAATAAGATCTTACCAGGAAAAAACCCGTTACAATCAAATAGCTAGCTTTTCTTTTGACAATATATTCAATTACATAAAAATCTGATCAATGAGTAAAGCTCAAAACATTTTTGGTTATTCCACATATACAATATAAGTATTAATTTTATGGCCGGGCGGAGTGGCTCACGCCTGTAATCCCAGCACTTTGGGAGGCTGAGGCAGGCAGATTATGAGGTCAGGAGATTGAGACCATCCTGGTTAACATGGTAAAACCCCGTCTCTACTAAAAATACAAAAAAATTAGCCGGGCATGGCGGCGTACACCTGTAGTCCCAGCTACTCGGGAGGCTGAGGCAGGAGAATGGCGTGAACCCAGGAAGCGGAGCTTGCAATGAGCTGAGATCACGCCACTGCACTCCAGCCTAGATGACGGAGCAAGACTCCGTCTCAAAAAATAAATAAATAATAATTTTATTTGTCCAATTCATTTTAGTAGCTACTGAGTAAGAAAATGCTAATCTATAATCCTTTTATTAAACATCCCAATGACTTCCTTATTTAAGTGAACTGGTATTGTCCCTATTTAATTAATATCCATAGATGCAATCAGTTTGAACTATAGCATATAGTATAACACGTATTCTAGATAAAGTCATGTTATAGATACTATTTTCTTTTCAACTTCTACACAAAGTTTCTGAAATAAAACAGGACAGAATCCAAAGCCAAGATCACAGAGCCCTAGAATAACCTGATTTATTACCAGAGCTGCTACCCCTACTTCTGTCTATATAATGTGCTCAACAGCGGCACAGGGCAGTGCTCTGTTGTCTCCTTATGTCACACGCTGCAGGGTACTTAGAGCACAGGGTGTCTTGGTCAATAGAGTTCAGCCAGCACTGGCGGCTTGCCTCCTGTGCCTGTCTGGAGGGCCCCGGTCACACTAGCAATCCAAAGCACCTTGGGAATGTTAACAACATATCCATTTATTTTGCATACACTTTGACTTAGCAATTTCACTTTCAGCAATTTATCTAGGAAAATACAACTTCTCTGAGGACACTGCTTATCCTCCATTGTTATTATCCATTATTATCCACTGTTTGCTGCTGGGATGGTAAACAAGGCTTAGAGCAGCCCCTGCACATGCAAGTTCTAGATACGTGCCCTGGGAAATGCACAAGCATGCGAAAACTTCACAGATATCATTCTCCCCTGGTATGCTGTCTTCCCTATCAGAAACGCCCTTGCCTGTCCACTTTGTTTCAGTAATTCTGACTTCTGTACTTATGGCCTGGGGGGAAGTTTTCCTTGTCCTGACAGATCAATGCTCCAATGCAGACTCTCAAGGCTGCATGCACTTCTCCCTGCCTCTTACCAAAGCCCTAACAGCACACCGATGCCTGTGTTTGTCTTATTTTATTTTGCATGTTCATCACAGTGTTCCCAGTATACATAACTGGAAATGGCCCACGGTAGGCGTTCAAAAGATGTGGAATGAATAAATACAACAGTCATCATCACAGTGCTCAGACAAAATAAGGAATTGAATGAGTAAATGAGAACAGTCATAAGATGAAATACTGCACTCAAAAATTACAGAAGACTAATCATATGGAAATTCTAGCGATGGACAATAGTGATGGTTGCACAAAAATATGAATGTACTTAATGTCACTGAACTGTACACTTAAAATGGTAAACAATATATATATTTCACCATAATAAAAAATAAATATATTTTTTAAAGTTAATGATAAAATACTTAGCAAAAAGAGCTTTAAAATATACCATACAACTTCTGTAGGACAATATATTTAGTAACAGAAAAAAAGGAAAACTACAAAGACATATACCAAAATAGTAACAGTGATATTTCAGGTAGAGATATTAAACATTTTCATTTCCCTCTTTTAATGGTATTTTTCTAAATATAATGTGTTTCTACATTAAACACTTTATTTTTAAAAAAATACAATTTTTGAAAACAACTGTAATTTACCATTTGTGTGGACATAAAATGACTCTCAGTATGAGACATATTCTAATTAAATGTTTCCTTTCGAAAGTGAGGATCCAGGAATGCAGCGGGAGGTAAGTGAGCACCTGTAACAAATGGCTCTCACCTTCCGCTGTTGCCTTTCTCATCCTCCTCCTCTTCATTATCTGAAGCTAAGAAAGGAACTGCAGCCAAATCTTCCTCCTCTGCACGGATCCGTCCCAGCAGGATGAGACCATGGATTTTACAATCGATTCCTGAGCTCCTGCACTGCTTTATAGCAATTTCAATATACCTGTGATACTAGACACAAAAACCATGATCTACAGACTTTGTAGAATCAAGCATACTAGATCCTCTAAGTGGAGAACGGGATGTGTGAGACACAAACATGTACACACGGTTAGAGCTCCTTTACTTCAGTTCTGGAAATACCAACTGAGTTACTCAAAGTTAATGCAGCCACATCTGAGTAATGCTTGCTTCAAAAGAAGTGATCAACTCATCAAGATGTCTACCTGAGGCATGAGACACTCACTGATTTTTTTCCTAAAATTTTTAAATAGGATAACAGCCTTACTGAATGACTGCAAACTCTTCTTAGAGCTTTCTTGAACCAAGATGCCTTAACTAAGGAAGATATTAAATGTCAGGCAGTAACAGACCTTTCATCGTTTTTAAAACATAAAACATATTTGAATATACACAAATTAGAACAAATAGTACAAAGAACTCCATGACTCCATGACCCAGCTCAACAGCTATCAACATGTGACCAATCTTGTTCAGGTATGGATTATCATTAAACAATTCTAGGCATTATGTTGTTTCAAAACTTCAGTATATATCACTGAATTAAGGAGGTTTGGGTTTTTGTTGTTGTTGTTGAGACGGAATCTTGCTTGTTGCCCAGGCTGGAGTGCAGTGGTGCAATCTTGGCTCATTGCAACCTCTGCCTCCCGGGTTCAAGCGATTCTCCAACCTCAGCCTCCTGAGTACCTGGGACCATAGGCACAAGCTTCTGCCACCACACCCGGCTAATTTTTTGTATTTTTAGTAGAGACAGGGTTTCACCATGTTGGCTAGGCTGGTCTTGAACTTCTGACCTCAGGTGATCCACCTGCCTCAGCCTCCAAAGTGCTGGGATTATTGGCATGAGCCACCACGCCCAGCCAGAATTAAGGAATTTTTTGAGAAACATATCCACATTAGCATAGCACAAACAATAATTCCCATATCATCCAATATGCTACAGTGATCAAACTTTTCTGATCCTGTCATGTCATTTTATTGTTGCCTCATTCAAATCAGAACACAAGACCCAACCTTCCTCTGTTCTGCCTTTGCCATGCATTTAGTGGAGTTGGTCTACTTGTCCTGCAAATGTCCCACACCCCATGTGGCAGACTGCATGCCTGCTGTGGTATTGACAACATTCCTCCATCCCTGTATTTCATGTGAACATAGAGGGATGTGTCTGGAAGCACACACTAACAATTACTTTTTATTGCCTAAATGACCTGCTCAAACCTCAAGATCTACCATTTCAGAGGAAATACAGCTTGACCACCACCATAGGGATGCAAAAGCCAAGTTGAGAATATGAAGAATGCTACAGGAGACAATTACTCAGTTTCTCTTTTTTTTTTCTTTAGCAAGGAAAAAAACCAAGAGTGACTTAAGTGTAGCGTAGAATGCAAACATCATCTGAATCAGAAACTGCAAAAAGACATTTACAAAATAACTAGGAAAATTTGGACACTGACTGGATATTATATAACATTAAAGAGTAATTGTTGGCTGGGCACGGTGGCTCACGCCTGTAATCCCAGCACTTTGGGAGGCCGAGGCAGGCGGATCACGAGGTCAGGAGATCGAGACCATTCTTGCTAACACGGTGAAACCCCATCTTTACTAAAAATACAAAAACAAAATTAGCCAGGCATGGTGGCAGGCGCCTATAGTCCCAGCTACTCGGGAGGCTGAGGCAGGAGAATGGAGTGAACCCGGGAGGTGGAGCTTGCAGTGAGCCGAGATCACACCACTGCACTCCAGCCCGGGTGACAGAGTGAGACTCCGTCTCAAAAAAAGGAGTACTTGTTAGAGGTGTGATAATGGTACCAGGGTTATATTTTGTTAAGCCCTGTTAGAGATGAATATTGAAGCAAGCGCTCCTGAAATAAGATCATGACTAGGACTTGCTGAGGCAGGGAAGTAAGGTGGGAGGGAGGAATTGAAACATGACTGGCAAAATGTTGATAAATGTTGAAGCTGGGTGACAGGTTTGTGAGGGTTCCAGCATACTTTCTATTTTTGTTTACATGTTAGAAAAAACCCGGCTGGGTGCGGTGCCTCATGCCTGTAAATCCCAGCAATTTGGGAGGCCAAGGTGGGCGGATCACCTGAGGTCAGGAATTTGAGACCAGCCTGGCCAACATGACAAAACCCCGTCTCTATTAAAAATACAAATATTAGCTGGGTGAGGTGGTGGGCACCTCTAATCCCAGCTACTCGGGAGGCTGCGGCAGGAGAATCACTTGAACCCAGGAGGTGGTGGTTGCGGTGAGCTGAGATCTGCCACTGCACTCCAGCCTGGGCGACAGAGCGAGGCTCAGTCTCAAAAAAAAAAGAAAAGAAAATTCCCATAACAAACTATTTGTACGGCAAAGGCCATGCTTAAGATGCAGTGGCTCCACAGGAATGGACAGTCTCATTCTTTGGTCAACTGGGGGCATGCAGGTTAGGTTAGGAGTTTTCCATTTACCTGCAATGCTTTGTATTTCTCATGTACATGACATACACTAAGTATCACAGGATGAATGGTTTTGAATTGAAAATTTCTTGGATTAAAGATATCTTTTACGAATGATAATCTCAGTTATTGATTTAATTACTTAGTTACTGGTTTGGCTAAAGTAAAATTATCCTCTGAACTATATAACTAAGGCACTCTACAGGCTGTATTCGGTTACATTGCAATAAGTTACCAGTAAAATGCATTAAAACTCAAGATTAATTTTTTCAGATAAATTCAATATTATCTTTCTCTTTCATACTTTGCCAATTTCTTCACTTATTAGCACCACTGGTATTGACTATAATGAATCAGTGTATTATGAAATAGTTCAATGACATTCTAGAATAAATGGTGACTATTGTGAATGTACTACGTATTTCAAAATAGCTAAAAGAGAGGATTGTAAATGTTCTCACCACAAAAAAGTGATAAATATTTGAGGTGATGGATACATTATTTAGCATGATTTGATCATTCCACAAAGTATACATGTAACAAAACATCACAGTGTTCTCCAAAAATAAATACAAATTATTACAAATTACTATTTGGTTAAAACTAAAAGAAAACTTTTTTAAAAAATGAATGGTTAACTGCATTTAATAATTAAAAAATAAACTTATCAGTTATAAACTTTAAATGAATACAAAAATCAACTATTTGATATTTTTATCTGCTATCATTATAATTAGTCTACACCAGACAACAGTATATATAGGTAGTACAAAAATATCTCTTTTTTTCTGTTTTTTTTTTGTTTTTTTGTTTTTTTTTTCAGACAGAGTCTGGCTCTGTCGCCCAGACTGGAGTCCTGGAGTGCAGTGGCATGATCTTGGCTCACTGCAAGCTCTGCCTCCTGGGTTCACACCATTCTCCTGCCTCAGCCTCCCAAGTAGCTGGGACTGCAGGCACCCACCACTACGCCCAGCTAATTTTTTGTATTTTTTTTTTTTCAGTAGAGACAGGGTTTCACTGTGTCAGCCAGGATGGTCTCGATCTCCTGACCTTGTGATCTGCCTGCCTCGGCCCCCCAGAGTGCTGGGATTACAGGCGTGAGCCACCGCGCCCGGCCAACAAAAATATCTTAATTTGTCTTATTTTACATATATTTAATGTATTAAAAATCATGCTGACATCCTATGTGGAAAGGTTTACTGAAAATTTGACAGACAGAGAGAGAGAATCGCTGATCTGTAGTATGTGGGTACTGTTTAAAAGAACCTTCACTGATTCTTTCAAACTTTTCCAGAGATAAACTTAGACTCATTTTGAAAGCTGCCTTATTACCAAAAAATTGCCACTCCGTGACAAGTTCAGCGCTTGACGCCAACAGGTGTAACAACAAAAAAGCAACTTCAGCGTCACATATATGGTCAGGAAAACCATCAGAAACTAAGAGATATTTAATGAAAACCGAAGTGTTCAGATGCAATCAGCAACCTGAAATGCCTGATGACAACTTTTGCTAGGAGCACTTACCAAGTATACCTCTGCTACCAAAGAGAGTGAGAATGAAATTTATTTTGTTTCCTTTTCAAGCTGATCTGACACGCAGCAAATTCAAGTTGTATAAAATAAGTTGTATCTTTTAAAGTGTCAAAATTTAAAACAGATAAAATCAATTATTTAAAGGGGGAAAAACTGGGCTCAACGCTAGTAAAGAAATGGCCAAGTCACCTCCCTTGTCATCTGTAAGTCATCCAAATGGAACACTAGCATAGCTACTTACCTCTGTGCAGTCATTCAGAAGGGGCACTGTGGTGTCAGAAGGGTTAATATTGATTGTCTTTAGTTCAATAAGGTTATTCAGGGAATTTCCACCTAGGAAAAAATGGGTAAAGAATCAAACAAAGGCGTTTTTATTATAGAAGGTACTTCTTTTTAGGTAAACTAACTGAATTACCTGACACTACAACCAGGGATGGCATGTAGCTACTGTCAGCAGGATCTACGATCATTTTTAATCTATGAACAAGAACATCTGGGAAAATCTCCAAACGAATCCAGTGCTTTAGAAAAACAAGGACAAAAATCACATTCTCAGTTAGCAAAATTCAGCTATATTTTAGCTACTACAATAGTATCATTGAAGCTTGAATCTACATGAGATTTTTTCAATATAAAATGTAGCATGAGAGAGAATTTTCCCTCACCCTGGCAGCAACGAGAATATTCTACCCCATTCTTTGATCGTTAGAGAGAAGTCTCACTCTAAGCCCCAGAAACCATGTATCTATATACTCCTGGCCTAGGGTGGTCCTTTCACCCACCAAGTGAGTGACAGAAAACACTAGAGTCGAGATGAGAAAGGCCCTGTCCTAAAGTCTGACCTGTGTGCCCACGAGGTGCCCCCACGCGTTGGTGTAATCACAACAGCACTCCAATGTGCAACACAAATTTGCTAGAGTATACTAGAAAAACTTCTAACCAGAAGCAAATCTGAATTCATACATTTTATGCAGGAGAGGAGGAGAAAAAGCCTGACCACATCCTCTATCAAGTGCTCAGTTAGATAAAATCTATTACTCATATTGTTTAAAATCTCTGACAATAAAATTGGATGGTATAAAACTCTGTAACTTTGAAATAACTTATAAATTAAAACATAACGTGAGTACTGACAGGTGCTATCAGCAAAACTTTGCAGGCTGCTCAAAGTTCATTTTGAAAATGTACAAGGCAAAACCATCTGTGTGAAAGTGCCCGCTGCTGTGCCCTATCAGACGCTACCTTCCCTTGCGACCCCGATGACTGCCAGCAGGGCTCGCTGCCGTCAATGAGACGGGATGCCTGGTTCACGGAGGACGACACGTTCAGGCTCTTCACCATGCGGGACCAGCTGTCCAGCAGCATGCCTGGCTGGCTGCTGTGGCAACGCTTCAGCTGTTTTCCAGAACGGCCACAAAATACCGCAGACTGACCTATTTAATGATAGTCAAAAAGAGAATTAACCCTTGCTGAACTGGGGAGAAACATCATGATCAAGAATATTAAATAGTAAGGAGCTTCTTAAAGAAAAATAGAGTCTCAAACTGAAAGGAGCTAATAAATGCCACAAACGGCTTCCCTAGTCAAGATATAATTACGCCAATTTATGAGATGAAGTCCACATAATGCTATGATTTATTCTACTAAAATCTCCCAGGGAACAACAGCAGATTAATATATTTCCAAACAAAACAAAATAAGCTGTGGGAAAAGTTCAATAACAGCACTCACAAAAACCATTCTTATTTAAAATGCTTTTATAAATACAAGGCAAAAAGTAAACTGTAAAGTGCTTCCACTTCCATTAATGGCAAATCTGGAATTCAACTGGCATTCCCCATCGAGGACAACTAGTAAAGCCAGACAAAACACTCAAAAATAAATAAATCCTCTTCAAACTATCAGAATTCAGGAGATAATAAGGAATTACAAGGTCAGAACCGCAGGAAGACCCGAGGCAAATGGAGGTGTCAAGATGACACACACCACGGATCAGAGGCTGCTGTTCCCCGATGGCATCTCCAGGTTCCAAGCAAAGTCCCTGAGATGACACATAGCATTTTGAGAGCCTCGTAAAGGGAAGGGAAACGAATGGGGTCCAGAAAGACCAGGAAGGCTGAGGATGCTACAGAAATACAACCCACACTTGGAACCCCAACAGGAAATACCCCAAAAGTCAGAGTGAACTATGAAGGGTCTTTGGGTTTCCCCCTTTTTTTTTCCAACAGACTGCACCTCAGCATAAAATCATCTCAATCAATGAATGCTGATTAAGGTGAGCCCAGATAGTCACAAACCTTTACCAAGTACCTCGCAGAAGAACCTTCTCTCCTCCATTCCTTGGAGAACAATAACATCTCAGCCTCAAATTGAGTCAAGAAATAACTTTTTAAATACAACGTCCAGTACATAATGACACATGAAGAGGCAAGAAAATATGACTAAAAATTACCAGAAATGATAGGATAGAAACAGACCCACAAGGGCTCCATATATTGGAGTTAGAAGACAGATTTTAATATAATAACTATGCTTACTGTGTTCAAAAAGATAATATTTCAGCAGAGAACCAAAAACTACGGAAAATAAAATAAAAAGACTAGAACTGATAAATCCAATAATTAAAATTAAGAACTTAATGAGTAAGTTTAGAACACACTGAACTCAGCTGAAGAGAAAGTAAAAATATCTGGAATGAAGAACTGAGGAGCAAAAGTTTAGAAAACATAACAAGAAGGTAAAACATCTGCAGGACAGAGGTTAGGCCTAACACAAGTTAAAGAAGAGTCCCCCCAAAAAGATAGAAAATAGAGCAGAGGCAACATGTGAAGAAATACTGAAAGACAGAATTTTCCAAAACAGACAGCAGGTATCATGCCCCAGAAGCCCTACCAACCCCAAGACAGATAAACATCTCCATACACATGTAAAACCTGTGCAAGATGAAAACAAAAAGACTCTCTGAAAAGCAGACGAAGGAAAAATAAAATGAACCACAATTAGACTTCCATCCAACTTCAGGAGAAATAATATAAACCAAATTGCAATGGAATACTATTTTTAAAGTGCTGAAAGAAAACACCTAGCAAAAAGACTTCTCAAAAATAAAGGAGAAATAAAGACATTTTCAGACATACAAAAATAGATAATTTGTAACCCACAAAGACACATTTTTAAAAATATTAAGGGGTATCTTCAGGCAGGAGAAAAACAGTATAGATGGAAAATTAGAGAGGAAGAAAAAAGTAGAGAGAAATTACAAAGTATGCAGAAAAATCTAAATGAATATTGACTACATAAAAATCATCACATGCCCCACATGTATTGTTTGATCCTTTGACCTTTTTTTTTGAGACGGAATCTCCCTCTGTCGCCCAGGCTGGAGTGCAGTGGCACGATCTCGGCTCACTGCAAGCTCCACCTCCTGGGTTCACGCCATTCTCCCACCTCAGCCTCCCAAGTAGCTGGGACTACAGGCGCCCACCACCACGCCCGGCTAATTTTTTGTATTTTTCGTAGAGATGGGGTTTCACCGTGTTAGCCAGGATGGTCTTGATCTCCTGACCTCGTGATCCACCCGCCTCGGCCTCCCAAAGTGCTGGGATTACAGGTGTGGATCACAAGGTCAGGAGATCGAGACCATCCTGGCTAACACGGTGAAACCCCATCGCTACTAAAAATACAAAAAATTAGCCGGGCGTGGTGGCGGGCGCCTGTAGTCCCAGCTACTCGGGAGGCTGAAGCAGAAGAATGGCGTGAACCTGGGAAGCACAGCTTGCAGTGAGCCAAGATCACACGCCACTGCACTCCAGCCTGGGCGACAGAGCCAGACTCTGTCTCAAAAAAAAAAAAAAAAAAAAACAGGCATGAGCCACTGTGCCTGGCTGATCCTTTGACATTTTTTGAAACTTCTATTTGAGCATATGACCCACTTAGCATATGACTGGATTTTATGAACATTTTCTGTGTGCATAAAAGAATGTCTTCTATAGTACTGTTAGATATGTATTTATACAAAATGTATAAAATTTTGGCTGGACGTGGTGGCTCATGCATGTTGTATTTATATAAAATGTATAAAATTTTGGCTGGACGCGGTGGCTCATGCATGTAACTCCAGCACTTTGGGAGACTGAGGTGGATGGATCAACTGAGGTCAGGAGTTCAAGAGCAGCCTGGCCAACATGGTGAAATCTCACCTCTACTAAAAATACAAAAATTAGCCAGGCATGCTGGTGGGAGCCTGTAATCCCAGCTACTCGGGAGGCTGATGCAGTAGAATCACTTGAGCACGGGAGGTGTCAGTTGCAGTGAGCCAGGATCGCGCCACTGCACTCCAGCCTGGGCAAAAGAGTGAGACTCCATCTCAAAAAAAAAAAAAATTAAAATATGTTAAGAACATATAAATCAGAATGAAGATAAATGATCTTAAAGAGAACTAAGGTTTTTGCATTGTTTAGGAGGAGAATATACTAAATAATAATAGATTTAAATGACTCAAAAATAGATGTTATAATTAATATCTTCGGTAACCAATAAAACTAAAAATGTATATAACATATACACTCCTTATAGACAGAGTGAGACTCTGTCTCAAAAAAATAATAATTAAAAAAAAATAGAAAAGTTAGCTGAGCGTGGTGGCTCAGGCTTGTAATCCCAGCTACTCAGGAGGCTGAGACAGGAGAATTGCTTGACGCCAGGGGGCGGAGGTTGCACTGAGCCAAGATCGCGCCACTGCACTCCAGCCTGGGCGACAGAGTGAGACTCTCTCTCACAAAGAAAAGTGATATATGCATACAGTGGAATATCATTCAGCCATTAAAAAGGATGACGTTCTGACATATGCTACAATATGGATGAAGCTTGAAGACATTATGCTAAACGCAAAAGGATAAATCTTACATGGTTCCATCTAGATGAGGTATCTGGAGTGGTCATATTCATAGAGACCAAGGTTAGATTCAAGGTTACCAGGGTTGGGGTAGGGAGAAGTAGGGCAGTTAAACTGCTTAATGAGTACAGAGTTTCTGATCGGAGTGGTGAAAAGTTTTGGTAAGAGACAGTTGTGATGGTTGTGCAACACCGTACTTAAGGTACTTAATACCCTGAATTATAAACTTAGAAAATGATTAAGTGGCTAATTTTAAGTTATATATATTTTGCCACAATGAGAAATACAATAAAAGGTATATAAATTAAAAACCTCACTCTCCACCTAACCAATTCCACATGCCATGCAACTAAACACTTACTAGTTTCTTGAGATTCTTTTAATGTTCTTTATGGAAAAACAAGCAAACAAGCCTAGTTATTCTAATTCTTCCCCGATACCCCATCCTGATTTTTTTAAAAAGCCAGCCAGTCATCAGTGGGTAGGACCGTCACTTCCGTTTCACTGTACTCACTCTACAGAATTACCACATACATAGGAACCTTAAAATAACAAATTCCAATACACTGTGGTCCACAGTAAGTATTTCATTAATCTATGGTGGAAGAGAGAATATAAACGTTCTGCCATACCTGGTTCATTTATTCTGCCAAATGTATGCCTGGTATTGTGTTTTTTGGTCTTGAAACACGTTTCACAAAAGTCAAAGTCATCACAGTTTCTGCATTTGAATCTGGATCCATTGATAGGAAACATCTGACATCCATCACACCTATTTGTAAAATAGCAACTGAGTTAAGAAAGGTCATTTATTAAACTTAATTCAACAGAAAACCATTCGTCCCAAAGCAAATCTAGCAATCATAAAAATAACTCACGTAACCCCAGGATGAATACTGGGCACCAACTCCATTTCTGATAGCAACCCAGTCCAGTGAGACTGCTGGGGAAAGTCGACAATGATATCTTTTCCATTGGCACTGAAAGCTAGGACAGAATACAAATCACCTGATCCATCTTCCTCTTCACCAATAAAAACCTGAACTTAAAATTGCACCTAGCCATGTCATACTACATTGTAGTTATTTGTATTTTACAAAGAGTCTATCTTTTAGAGATAGGTACTAAAATGCTTATGGATGAAATAATACATGATGTCAGTGACTGGTTTCAAAATAATCACAAGAAGGGAGCATGAATAATTTTGGCCGTGAGGCGACAATCGTTAAAGCCAGGTAATGAGCACATGGAGGTTCATTGTAAACTACATTCCTTACTTTTGCATTAGGTTTAAAATAGGACATTTTGGTTTTTAATTACACCAAGTCAACAATTCCATATAATAGCTTTGGTATCTCAGGGAATAAAAACCACATTAATAACTTGAAGACTTCTTTTGTCCTTTGATAAGGGCAACGTGTCACTCAAAACAAAGAAACCAAATTCTTATTTTTAAAATTTGTCTTGTTTTGATTTGCAAATATTTTAACAATCTCTTAAGCAAAGAAAAATGTTTAAAGTAAAATATTAAATAATCCATTTGTTCTTATGTAACATGAGAAGCTCTAAGAACCTCTCACCACTGGGGAACCACCACCAACTGTGGCCATTTTCTAAGCGATTTGATGAAAAGAGAGGCTTCCACAAGGTTCAAATAAACAATCTCTTTATGGCATCAAGAGTTTATAAAACTATACACATACTTATTTCCCATGCAACTGTTAAAACAGACATAGTATACCTTTCAAAATGTGCCACGGATTTGATTTGGAATCTCAACAGTATCATATTAAATATCATCTGAGAATTGTTTCCAGTTCCTAATTCCCATCATTAGCATATTTCCATTTCTTAAATTCAGTCCTAAATTTTTATACAGCATGAAAAAGAGAGCCAGGCATGGTGGCTCACGCCTGTAATCCCAACACTTTGGGAGGCCGAGGCGGGCGGATCAATAGGTAAGGAGTTCGAGACCAGCCTGGCCAACATGGTGAAACCCCATCTCTACCAAAAATACAAAAATTATCCAGGTATGGTGGTGGGCACCTGTAATCCCAGCTACTCTGGAGGCTGAGACCGGAGAATTGCTTAAACCCGGGGGTGGAGGTTGCAGTGAGCCGAGATGGCGCCACTGCACTCCAGCCTGGTCAGGGGAGGAGAAAGAAAAAGCAGTCCTGACAGTCAGGAGGTGGTCTGTTAATGTCAATGTTAGGCCATTTCACAGAACAACTGACAGGACAAGTTGACAGAACACGAACATCAGGTAAGGCCACTCTGTGACTGATGAATCAAGGCACAACCAAAACCCCTCCTTAACCATGTGTGATTAAAGTTGAGTCTAATCCAAACCACAAACAACCACACAGTCCCCTATCCTGGTGATATGAATGACTGCTTCCTTACCAATCATGACGTTAGCATGGCTCTGTTCTTTCTGCCTGCTAGGTAAATTTATTAAGACATCGTGTCTTAGAATTACCCCTGTTTTCTCGACCCCTCCCCCAAATACCCAACATAAACTTCATTAGTCCTCACTCACTCCCTCTGATGGAGACACACATTCCCCAGGGTGTGTGTTCTCCTGCACTGCAATGAGTTAACATTAATAAATCTGATTGTTTCACTGCAAGCAAAGGAACACTCTATCTCTGTCTTCACACTTGTTTTCTTTTTCGTGTGCTTGAACAAAAAGAAATACTAAGTACACATGCGTTAATGAAAAGTTAACATCAGGAATTTTATTACCCAGATAATATTACCTTTCACAACCCCCACACTCTGATGAGTCACAGATCCCCATTTGTATTTTGGTGTGGTGACAGAGGCTTTGACCCGCACTTTATCACCAATCTTGATGTGAGAAGAAGAACTTGGTGGAGGATAGCCTACAGATTTCAATAACAAATCATTATAATCAGTATTCATTTACGGGAATTCTGTCTCTAAGAAAAAGCAAAAGCACTGAACAAAGAATGTGCTCACCTATAAGTTCCACATGAATGTACCTAACCCAGTAGGTGCCCCCTTTCTGCTGCCAGTCACACTGCACATTGAGATCATGCAACCCATCTCTGTCCAGCTTGATGACTTTGCCAACATCACCTTCGCACACTTCTTCGTATGCTCGGCAGCATCTAACCATCATTCCCACCTAGAATTAAAATGAAATTGGAGATCCAGTCCATCATGTACACAGGTGAAATGAGCCATGGTAAGTAGTATTACTCTACTCTTAATAAAGAATTTTGACTGGGCACAGTGGCTCACGTCTGTAATCCTAGCACTTTGGGAGGCTGAGGCGGGAGGATCGCTTGAGCTCAGGTGTTTGAGACAAACCTGGGCAACATGGCGAAACCCCACCTCTACCAAAAATACAAAAATTAGCCAGACGTCGTGGTGCATGCCTGTGGTCCCAGCTACTCGGGAGACTGAGTTGAGAGGATTGCTTGAGCCTGGAACGTGGAGGTTACAATGAGCCAAGATCACACCACTGCACTCCAGCCTGAGTGACAAAGTGAGACCCCATCTCAAAAAAAAAAAAAAAAAAAAAAAAGAATTTCATCTGGCACCCAGAGTGCATTCTAAGTATTATTTAATGCTAAAGGGAACAGAAACTCTTTAGAACACTGTCTGGCTTTGTGTCTCAGGCAGGAAATATACAGGAAGAGCCTGGATCAACTTGTGTTATAAAGGAAGGGAGCTTTCAAAGATTACTGGGTTCACTCAAAAGGATTCCCTGATCATCAAAAACATAACAGTGGAAACATCACATCCTAAAAGCCAATGGATTGGTCATCATGATAATAAGGAAAACAAAGCTTCCTGGTCATCTTTATACATATCAGAACACCAATGCATCATTCTGAAAACTGATAAAGTCTCCCTGTATTATCAAGAGTAACCAAGATTAATAACAAAGCTTTTTTTCACAGAGGAGAATTCCAGCTAACAAACTCAGAAAAGATGAAGTTAGAAAATCACTATGGTGCAGCCCCTAATGATAGGTCTAGGTGATGACACTAATGCCTGCTGGAGCTATGGGATGGACAGTTAATACAGAATGCTATCAAGGAAGGAGCAGGCTGACAAGACCTAACCCACCCAAACCTGCTTGCCTGTTGAGATGGGGCCGGAGGGAGTACATGCCTATGAAGCTTCCTGCCTGAGATTCAGCCTGGTCCAATCACCCTCCAACCCTAACTCCTACTGTATTGGAGAAACAGGGAGAGAGGAAGATGTTAGCCACAAGGAAGCCACCATCAAATACAGACTGTAAGACATTTGGAGGACATGGTTTCAGCCACAAATAAACAGCATGAAAGGAGAGGACGGGGGAAGGAGGGTTATCATGAATGTTTGTGTCCCCCCCCACCCCAAAAATTCATGAAGTCCCAACTCCTAATGTGGCAGTATTAGGAGATGGGGCCTCTAAGGAAGTCATTAAGGTAAAATCAGGTCATAAGAGTGGGCCTCTGCCACAACAGGATTAGGGTCTTTATAAGAAGAGACTCCAGGATGGGCATGGTGGCTCACGCCTATAATCCCAGCACTTTGGGAGGCCAAGGCAGGCGGATCACCTGAGGTCAGGAGTTCGAGACCAGCCTGACCAAAATGGAGAAACCCTGTCTCTACTAAAAATATAAAATTAACCAGGCATGTGGTGCATGTCTGTAATCCCAGCTACTCGGGAGGCTGAGGCAGGAGAATCACTTGAACCCGGGAGGCAGAGGTTGTAGTGAGAGATCACGCCACTGCACTCCAGCCTGGGCAATAGAGCGAGACTCTGCCTCAAAAAAAAAAAAAAAAAAAAAAAAAAGGCAGCCACCTGCAAGCCAGGAAGAGGGCCATCACCAGAAACCAGCCAAGCTGGCACCTTGATATTGGATTTCCAGCCTCCAGAACCATGAGAAATAAATGTCTGTTGTTGAAGCTGCCAGTCTATGGTACTGTGTTATAGCCAACTGAGCTAAGACAAGGGGGAACCACTTTAGGTTGAAATAGACTTCAAAGATCCATCAACCAAATGTAGATAAGGCATACAATCTTGGTTGTATCCAAATTCAAAAACTAACCATTAAAGCCATTTCCGAGAAAACTGGAAAACTACAAGCAAGCGTTAGATATAAGATGATATTAAGGAATTATTATTTATTTTGTTAGGTAAAGCTGGTAAACAGAAATGTCATTATGTTAAGATTCTTTATTAGTGATACACACTGACATACATACAGGTGAAATGAGATGATTTGGGGGATTTTCTCTAAAATATACTAAAACAAGAAAATTAGGACAAGAAATGATTTAAAGTAGATAAAGGACTATATAAAACATAATTAGATTTTTAAAGTTTGATGGCAATGAGAAATGAGAATTACATAAGAAAAACAAGGAAAGGTATGTAGGAAGTGTCACAAGTGGGACTAGCAGAAAACAGCCATCTCTGCGCCATGTCCACCGTGGACAGGCCACTTGCACTCTCCGGCTGCCCCCGAGCCCATCTGCCCCTCTGTCCTCTGGCTACACCAGGGCAGCCACAGCAGCCTCTGTCTGGGTGCCCATCCTGCTGAGCCACCCTTCCCACCCTGTAGGCTTTGCACCCATCTCACCTTCTCATTGCAGCCCCACATCCCTGGATTGTGCCCTCACTCCCACCCCTTTACTGTAGTCTGCTCTTTCTCATTCCAGGGTACACAGCACCTTCTAGCGTACCATGAGCTCATGATCAGGTATGTCTTCCAGCACCAGAAGGCAGGCTCCCTGAGGGCACGGGCCTCTGTCCACTGATGTTTGGCATATAGGACATACTCAAATATTTGCTGAGTGAAAAACGGATCGAGGTTCCAGCTTAAGACGATTACTCACCTGAATATTCTCTCTCACATATACAGCATAATCATCATTACTCAAGAAATCAGCTCGTTTTTTGTAGGTCTGGCTCTCCGTCACAACAGCACCAGTAGACTACAAGAAATAAATACATTCAAAGAAAAAGACAGGAGAAAGCGATAAACCTACTCAAAAAGAAGTAAGTCTGTGAAATCTATAATATTAAAAAGTAGAGGATGAAATCCTTTATTTTCCCTATAAAAATCTTCATTTAAAAAAGACTAATAGCAGTAGCACAGTAGGCAGAAATGAATCTCAAAAGCTACAAGTATACAAAATTTCCAAGGCACTTGCAAATTAATCCTATGAACAATTTACTCAGGTCAGAAACCGATGTGTCAAAACATGGTATTTGAATAAAATATCTTCTAATGGCTACCGAAGATCATTAGATGTTTGAACAAGGGTCTGTTCTAAAGCTAAAAGTAATTATGATATAGAAACCCAATCATCTCTTCAGTAGTGAAACACAGCTTTGTTCTGTGCCCGGCAATACCACAGGCTGGTTTTATGGAACAGTCCACAGTAGACATAGTTAGTTCTTTCAAGGGACAGAGAAAGCCAAGGTGTAAGACTGTCAGAGCGCTAGACAGACAGCAGCCCAGGTGCGGGCGGTCACATGGGAGGCACTGACCATGGAGTAGGTGGCATCATCCATGTCCTCCACCACTTCCTCATCAGAATACTCGTCGGACACTGTGTCTGCATCCGAGAGCTCCGTGACCTGGACGTCGGAGTGGTCCAGCAGCCACCCGACCAAGGCTTCTACACCTAAGAGAGACACACACAGCACACCGGCCACCGTGAGTCAACAGCCCTGAAGCGGGAACCCACATACACACAAGCAGAGGCCAGGAAAATGAAGTACCAGGCAAGCCAGACGCATTCCCGGAAGCCCCAGTGAGAGACTTCAGGGCAAACTCGATGTTCCTTCTGGGAAATCCCATCTCCATGAGCTGCACCACAATCGGCAGAGCGGGAACGGGCGACTGCTTGCGCCTCTTCACTCTGGCAGGGCGGATGTGCTGCACGGCGACAGGTGTGGTGGCCTCACTGGAGCTGCAATCTTCAAATCCTGGGCTGGAAGGGTGAGTGGACTCCACAGCCAAGCACTGGCACACGGCCAGTGCGGCAGCCTGGGCAGACAAGAGGGTCCTGGGAGGTTTGGGAAGTACCCTCGGCTAGCTTACACAGTCTAGGAACACGGGGGTGATGGCCTTCTACTGCGAACTGCAGTACGCAAGTCTAGAAAGCCCGCATTCACATGTGTGTTTTTCAATGAGTTCCTAAAACATGTTAGAAAATGACAAAGCCAAGTTTCGCGGTTTAATGCAGGGAAAATACTTGGTGGTAAAATAACTTTCCTGTTTCAGCAGACAGAGAGCCTACTAAATTAGCCAAGTATCAATGTCCATTAAGGAAAACTTCATTACAGCCCTAAGCGAGCAGTCACAGGGGCTTGAGGGAGCAGGGAGAAAGGCATTCCCCCTGCCTTAATCAGGCACTGTGGTGGGGGCCACAGGCACCTGTGTTTTAGACAGGCCAGAAATGACACAGGACTCTCATGTACCATTAAACCAACCCTCAACTATTCAAGGGTTAAATAACCACAGTGAGGTTAAACAAGGTATTAAAAAGTAAGAGAAATAAAAGAGTATTAGTTGGGAAACACACTGCAATGAATCAGTGAACATCTAAACTGCCAGTCTCTGCAGCTGGGAACTCCCCACCTACAGCACAAAGAGCACTTCCCTGATCTGTCTGCAACTCCCTGGTCCTCCTCCCCAGCTGCTCTCATAGCACTGACTTGCTATTTTGTTAAACTGAGCATGTGAGGAAGGAATCAGGAAGAAACCGAGGACATTGTGGAGCCCCCCAGTGCTCAGGAAGTATCAAAGCCTAGGGTTTTGCAGCGAAGTCTGGGTAACTTGGAAGTGACAGGTTTCATCCTAAAAGTTTAAAATTCAGAGCCAGATTGAGCCAAGAGTTCTGGTTCTGATAATGGGGAGTTAGGGTGCATTGGACTAACCCTTGGCTGATAATAATCATGAACTCTGGATAAAATATTTTTAAAAACTGCTTGAGGGCACTGGAGAACAGCTGACGCAATCAGCAATAAAACGAGCACCAACCCCTGACCCCGAGAAGCCTGCAGGCAAGACGCACATTAACCACAGACAGCGCACCTTCCTGCTCTGCAGGGGCTGGGGTCCGGGCCTGCCAGAGCAACCAGAATGCAAGGGAAAGCCCACCTGAGAAAGAAACCACAGAGAAGCCTGGAGGCAAGACGCACATTAACCACAGACAGCGCACCTTCCCGCTCTGCAGGGGCTGGGGTCCAGGCCTGCCAGAGCAACCAGAATGCAAGGGAAAGCCCGCCTGAGAAAGAAACCACAGAGAAGCCTGCAGGCAAGACGCACATTAACCACAGACAGTGCACCTTCCCGCTCTGCAGGGGCTGGGGTCCAGGCCTGCCAGAGCAACCAGAATGCAAGGGAAAGCCCGCCTGAGAAGGAAACCACAGAGAAGCCTGCAGGCAAGATGCACATTAACCACAGACAGCGCACCTTCCTGCACTGCAAGGGCTGGGGTCCCGGCCTGACAGAGCAACCAGAATGCCAGGGAAAGCCCACCTGAGAAAGAAACCACAGAGGGAAAACCACGAAATGTGTGGACAGACTACCCGCAAATCTACAGCTGAAATCTAAACTGAAGCACCACTGAAGAGCCTGGGCTCGGCACAAAGGGACCGCTGGAAGGCTGCAGGGGCTCCCCAGCTGCCCAGGGCCAGGACAGCATCTGAGGCTCAAGCTCAACCAACCAGAGGTGGGGAGGAGAATGTCAAGGCTTCCAGTGACGCCCAGAAGAGATTCTAAATCCTTAATAAAAAATCATTAGAAAGCCTGGCACCAAGCCACCTCAGGATCAAGGAGGACTGCCAGGTACTGAACTGCCTGTGAGAAGAGAACTCCCCATTCTCCAGAGGAGGCAGAACCCAGAGCCAATACAATGTAACATCCAAAGAATCCAGAATGAAATAAAAATTCTCACATATGTGAAGGACAACAACCAATAACTGACAATAATCAAGGAATAAAAACTGCAAAGAGCAGCAGACCAACAGGTGGGCAGATGTTAGAATTAGCAAACAAGAAATTCAACATAACTATCAGAAATATGTTTTAAAATGTACAGTAAAAGATAGATTTGGCCGGGCACGGTAGCTCACACCTGTAATTCCAGCACTTTGGGAGCCCGAGACGGGCGGATCATGAGGTCAGGAGTTCGAGACCAGCCTGGCCAACATGGTAAAATCCCATCTCTACTAAATATACAAAAATTAGCCAGGCGTGGTGGCAGGCACCTGTAGTCCTAGCTACTCGGGAGGCTTAGGCAGGAGAATCACTTGAACCCGGGAGTCAGAGGTTGCAGTGAGCTGAGATCGCGCCACTGCACTCCAGCCTGGTGACAGAGCGAGACTCCGTCAAAAAAAAAAAAAAAAGATAGACTTAAGGGATGAAGAAAGGAACTGTCAGAAGAGATATAAAACTATTAAATGAGAGCCAAATGGAAATAAGAGATGTGAAAAATATAAAATAAAGTATGTCTTGGATGGACATAACAACAGATTAGGCCCAACAAAGCAAAGCATCTTGACCTTTCAAACAGATCAAGACAAACTAAATCAAGCTACTAACAAGGAGAAGAAAGACTTTCTGTTAAAATCGTAAAAGGAAACTCACTAACAGTGTAACAGATGTATAATAGTATTTCCAGAAAAGAACAAAAAGAGCAAGGCAGGGGGAAAAAACAATAGTCAAAAGTTTCCAGATTGGTAGGGGAACAAAAATCAAGCCAAAGATGCAAGCAGCTTCAGCAAATTTCAAGGAGGACAGTGGGGTGGGTGGGGTGGGCCACCATTGCATACATGAGCCCAGCTTAGGGAAACTGCAGAAAACCAAAGAACAGAAAACACGAAAAGCAACCACAGAAAAAAGACATTTCATACAAAAAAAGAGATACGACAACAACTCTCCATCGGAATCCATGCAGACAAAACAGCGGAAGGTCTCTTTTTGTACAACAGTCCCTCTCAGTTCCTGAAGGACAATTCTACATGGCCTTCCAGGTGTTCACACTCGGCATCCCCCAGCATGACTGCAGGCTGTGCACCACCCCACATGCTCTCAAGTTGCTCAGCGTCTTCTTTTGATCTCTGCCAGGGAGACTGGAAACACAACCAGGCCCTTTAAAATGAACCTTCACCTCAGAGGTTCCCAGACCTGAGAAGAAGCCGGAGTTCAGAAGAGCTCATGGCCAACCTCCACCTCCTCCCTTCCTGCCCACACCCGTTTCTTGCTTTCTCCCTTTGCACCCCCCCCCATCTTTCCAGCTCGTTCTAGGACTGGGGGAGGCCTCCCACCTGTCCAAGGCAGTGGCTGCCTCATCTGGACTCTTGCTCCCAGAAGGGCCCTGCTATCTGAGGGTTTCTGTTAGGGTAATTTCTGACTGCCAAACTGAGTACTGACAGTTTTATTTTTGTCTCTGATATTTTGTCCAGATTTTTAATGTATTACACAGCAAGAAAGATTCTGGAACGAACATCTCTAATCCTCTATGTCACCAGCCATGAAAGCTCCCATCCCTCTTACACTCAATCACGTCGCCTCTTCTATGGGAACGTCCTGTAGCCCTGACCGTGTGCCTCCCTGCTGCCCTCACCTGCTCCACAGCATGGGGAGAGCTGAGAGGCTGGTGGCACCAAAGCACCCCCGAAGAGGCTCCTGAGTGAATAAAACAGACAAGCAGGTGCCAGAGTCCTGACGAGCCTCTTTGAATAATTCTACTTCCTGGAAAAAGATCCCTTCATGAAGATGTGAGCATTTAACCCATGCTGCATCTAGTTAATATTTTTTAACAATTTACACCAATCCAAAATTAGGTTAAACTTCAACCCTCTCAGTCTTTAGTATTATAATGTTCTGCAGACTATGCACAAACATGGTTAAACCCCAATGAATCATTAGAATTATTTGCATACTATCATTTAAAATTCAGAAAAGATCCTTAAGAAAATATACATCTAGAAAAAAATTGTTCACAATTTAGTACTGTGGATTAAAAACTGTCAAGGCTGCATGGCTGTACCTCAAGTTCCTGTTTATCAAATATGGCCTTCACAGGGGACGGCTGGGTGGCTGAGGCCAGCAGCTGCTGCAAGAGGATCATGGGGGGCTGCGGCCCTTCAGGAGACATGTCCCCAAGGTCAGGTGATACCACTGCTCCATCATCTGAATTTAAAAACAAAATATGTGTAAGATTCTATTCTCAACTGTGAACACCACTTTACTATTAAAGAAAATGCATTGAGCATGTTAAATCAGGTATGACTTCTGCCTCATTATGTGATGGAAAACCAAAATCTTCAAGGTTCAGACATCGAACAAAAACTAGACTCTAGGCTGGGTGCAGTGGCTCACGCCTGTAATCCCTGTACTTCGGGAGGCCGAGGCGGGTGGATCACGAGGTCAGGAGATTGAGACCATCCTGGCTAACACGGTGAAACCCTGTCTCTACTAAAAATACAAAACATTAGCTGGGCATGGTGGTGGGCGCCCGTAGTCCCAGCTACTTGGGAGGCTGACACAGGAGAATGGCATGAACCCGGGAGGCGGAGCTTGTAGTGAGCCGAGATCGTGCCACTGCACTCCAGCCTGGGCGACAGACCAAGACTCAGTCTCAAAAAAAAAAAAAAAATTAGCTGGGCGTGGTGGTGCATGCCTGTAATCCCAGCTACTCGCAAGGCTGAGGCAGGAGAATTGCTTGAACCAGGGAGTTGGAGGTTGCAGCGAGCCAAGATCACACCACCGTACTCCAGCCTGGTGACAGAGCGAGATTCCATCTCAAAACAAAAAAAAAAGAACTAGACTCTAAACCACTTTCACTGCCTGCTTTTGGTCTCTGTCCTTCATTAGTGCATCTGTCTCTTAGAGCCAGCAAATGCTCCTTCCCAGATTTCTGCACTTGGTCTGATTCTTTCTCTTTTTCTTGAGATGGAGTCTCACTCTGTTGCCCAGGCTGGAGTGCAGTGGCACAATCTTGGCTCACTGCAACCTCTGCCTCCTGGCTCAAGCGATTCTCCTGCATCAGCCTTCCCAGTAGCTGGGACTACAGGCACACGCCACCACGCCCGGCTAATTTTTGTATTTTTAGTATAGATGGGGGTTTCACCATGTTGGCCAGGCTGGTCTCGAACTCCTGACCTCAGGTGATCCACCCGCCTCGGCATCCCAAAGTGTTGGGATTACAGGCGTCAGCCACCATGCCTGGCCTACACACTCTCTTTCGTGTTCACTCACGGCTTCAGTAACCCCTCACACAGACACATCCCACGTGCATATTTCTAGCTGTAGCTTTTCCAGCTAAGCCTTGTTGAGATCATTAAGTGACCCCAATTCCAAATGTGTCATGTGCTCAGGGTGATGGCTTTTTGTCTGTTATGAGTAGCTTTAGGTGCAGCCTTTAGGACTGTTTGACAGAGCCCCAGGGAGATCCACTGCCCTTAAGCCCAGTTCACACAATCTAGGTACTCATCCAGGTACTCACAGCATTTGCATGTGCTGGTTTTCTTCAGTGACAATTTCAACTAACTAGACCAGGAGCTGGAAATCTTTCTCTTAAAGGGCCAGAGAGTAAATAGTTTAGGCTGATGGGCTGTACAGTCTCTGTCCCAACTACTCAGCTCTGCCACTGTAGAGCAAAAGCATCCAGAGATGATGTGTAAACAAGTGGTGTGCCTGTGTTCCCATAAAAATTTACAAAAACAGGTGCACGGCAGTTTTGTCAATCTAGCTCTGTTCAGAGTCCCTGCTCGGCCCAAAGCACAGACTTGATCATCCTGATTCAGGTCTGCTGTAACTGCTCATCGGGCTGAGTGCAGAACATAACAGCCAATCCAATTCCTGGGCTCCAATCTCCCAATCTCTACAACTGGGAAATCTTCATGTTCCCTACAACCTCTATTATTAATTGATTCTATACTTTCAATCGATTTCTTTCATCCTCAGCAGGTTTAAAATTAATTTCATAGCATCCTCTCCTCTTAAGATTAAGAAACAAACCCACACACTCCACATTCTACTGGACTTGCTTATTTTTTTCAAACGCACCACTCACTATTCTCCCCTCAACTCAAGCTTAAAACAGCAGAGTCACCTTCCACTTTTTGCTGGTTCCCCACAAAGTTACCATCTACAAGACTACACCATCACAGTGGATGGCACCTTCCTTCCACCAGAACCTTCTTTCCCTTTTCATGCCTTCCCCCTCATCACCTGACACAGGAGCCATTCTCCATCTCTGTCATCTCCGGTTTCAGATACTCCTAGGAAGGTGTATCATCCAAAGGTCAATGCTTACCATGTGGCCCCTACCACAGCTTTTCAAGTGGGCCTCAAGTTTCACCCTGGTCTCCCAGGTACTCTGTAACAGGATGTCACCCGCCCATCTAGCTTCAGCACCACCACTCATCAACAAACCCTGAGCTTCAAGCAGAGCAGAGCTGCTCAACACGCTTCCAAAGACTTGCCACTTTCACTCCTCTCCTCCTGGTCCACCACCAACAGAGTGCTTGTCTGCTGGCATCTGTCTGCCACAGCTTTCAAAGGCTGCCCGTCCAGTGCTCAGCTGCCACTGGCTCCAGACGCCTTTGGAACCACTCACACGCCTCACCGCCCCCTGGCCCCAGAGGACAAAGAGAGCCATCTGCATTCACTTCCTCTCCTCATCCAAACCCTAGAGAGCAATGATCACAGAAAAGGACTTTCCCTGAAAAGACTTAGCATAATGTCTTTCAATAGTAGGAGATCAAAAAATGTTTTTTTCTATTAAAAGTGACACAAGCTCATTCTAGAAAACTAAATATAGATGAATATAAAGAAAATAAAGACAGCCAAAATTCCACCAAAGATTACTGGGTCACTATTTCACTAAACAGATAACTATGGCATATCTATAAACGGATATACATAGCAATGTGCTTTTCTGTTTACTTATTGTTTTCATGTTTCCACGGCAATAAACATATACGACTAGCCCTCTGTATCCATGGGTTCTGCATCCAAAGATTCAATGAACCACAGATCAAAAGTATTCAGAATAAAACAATTTTTTAAAATACAATTTAAAAAACAACAGCAATAACAACTATTTACATATCATTTATATATTTTTTTTAAATTTTATTTTTGAGACAGAGTCTCACTCTGTCGCCCAGGCTGGAGTGCACTGGCACGATCTTGGCTCACTGCAAGCTCCGCCTCCCGGGTTCACACCATTCTCCTGCCTCAGCCTCCCAAGTAGCTGGGACTACAGGCACCTGCCACCACACCCGGCTAATTTTTTGTATTTTTAGTAGAGATGGAGTTTCACCGTGTTAGCCAGGATGGTCTCCATCTCCTGACCTCGTGATCTGCCTGCCTTAGCCTCCCAAAGTGCTGGGATTACAGGCGTGAGCCACCGCACCCAGCCTATATATCATTTATATTTTTTAAAGTATTTGGGAGGATGTGCATAGGTTATATGCAAATACTACACCATTTTATAGAAGGGCCTTAAGCATTAGTGAATTCTGGGATAACTGGGGGTCTTGGAACTCATCCCCATGGAGATTGAGGGAAGACTATATAGGTACCATCATTTTGAATGGCACCATGATATCACACTGTATGGATATACAACATAAGAATGGGTATTTTGGTGTCTACAGTTTTTCAACACAAAAACAATACCAAAAAAGAGGCCATAACGACACTGTTGAATACATTAACTTTTTTTTTTTTTTTTTTTTGAGACAAAGTCTCACTCTGTCGCCCAGGCTGGAGTGCAGTGGCACAATCTGCACCCTGCACTCCGCACACACTGCAACCTCGGCCCCCCAGTTAAAGTGATTCTCCTGTCTCAGCCTCCCAAGTAGCTGGGATTACAGGCGGCCACCACTATGTCTGCTAATTTATTTTATTTTATTTTTTTTTTGAGACAGAGTCTTGCTCTGTCGCCCAGGCTGGAGTGCAGTGGCGTGATCCCGGCTCACTGCAAGCTCTACCTCCCGGATTCATGCCATTCTCCTGCGTCAGCCTCCCGAGTAGCTAGAACTACAGGCATCCGCCACCTTGCCTGGCTAATGTTTTGTATTTTTAGCAGAGATGGGGTTTCACCATGTTAGCCAGGATGGTCTCTACCTCCTGACCTCATGATCCGCCGCCCACCTCGGCCTCCCAAAGTGCAGGGATTACAGGCATGAGCCATTGTGCCCAGCTGGTGAATACATTATCTTTACATGCCTTTTTGTGTGATAAAGTCCCACAGAATGACTTGCTGGGTCAAAGTATATAAATACATACATACATCTATGCATTTCAAAGTCCAACTCATTTCCTCAGACGCCCATTAGATGGCTACACCGACTGAAATTCCCAGCAGCAACGTGTTCATGGAGTGCGGCTTTACACGCATTTGAAGAACCAGCTTAGGTTCTACTTGTTACAATACAGGCTCTATTTCTTTGGTCTGGGGTGTGGCCTGGGAGTCTGCATTTCTAACACATACCTGCGTGCCACCAATGTTGCTGACCCATGTACCACACTTTAAACGGGAAGGCATGAAAATACCTTTTTCCCTCCCCACCCACCAGACGCCCTCTGTCTTGTCTTATAAGATGACGATGACAATTTTATTCACAGTTGGTGGTTGCTGGGCAGGCCATGTGCCTCTCTTGTACATTTATAAGCCACCTATGTCCATTTTTATGAACTGATTGTTCACATCCTTTGTCTACTTTCTACTGCCCTTCTTATAAAGATTTAAGAACTTTTTAAAAAGATACCTGTGTGAACAGTTCCAGTCTCCTGAACAGCTGGCTGAGACAGGATCTGCCGCAGTTTATCCTGGTGGGAGAGCAGCGCCCGACCTGCTTTCAGGATGTATAGCTTCAACTGCTGGCACCGCAGCAGGTCCAGGTCCACTTGTCCTGCGGAAGGAAAGACTCAGTGAGAAGGGCGTGCCCTGCTCAGACTCCCTCCTCACCAGCATCAAGCCTCTGCCACATGGCGATGAGTAATGCTCTGCCCTTCAGGAATCTGCCGACTGCACACACTGTCCGTGACGAAGGACTCGCCTTTCCCAGTGTTACACTCGGTGCTTCTGGGTAAGCACCTTCTGCCTCCTGGGTCTTCCCTCCCTGCTCTCCAGGCACCTAACTTGATAGGACGCAGGATTCAATGGGTTTAACACGGTTAGAACCATGTCAGCTACTATTAATATGATCAAATGTTCCCCAAGTTGCTGAAGTTTCAGCTGCTTTCACTCTTCTTCTAGGACTCCTCTGAGAGAATCTGTCAGCCCCACTAGCTCTTTAACTGATGAAGATGGCAGCAATGCCCAAGGCTTATCTGAATACAGAGGCCACAGAAGCAGCACAGAGAGCGTGGGGTGGGAAGGAAGGAGGGCTGCAGGTGCCGCTCGGGCACTGGCTCGACTAACTGGCAGACAGGTTTATTCACCACGATGGGAAACGGCAGCTACTAGAGAAAGCCAGCTGAATTTCGGACATGTTGTGATTTGCATGCACTGCACCTCCAACCAGAGATGTGAATGGGAGATCCAGAGTTGAAAGTGCTTACATCATAAATGCTGAAGCAGCAATCGTAGGTCTGTGGGAGCAAGAGGGGAGAAAACTCAAGAAGAGTGGGCAGAATATGCCATAGTTATGGGTGAAGCCACACGGACTTCCAGGACATAAAGAACGAGCAGCGAGAAGAGCTCCCTAGAAACATGGAAAGAAACTCAGGAGAGCTGTATTCTAGACCCAAAGGAAGGCAAAGCCAAGCAAGGCTACAATCTCAGCCACCCTGAATGCCACAGGCAAGCCAGGTGGCTTCTGGGACAGAGGCCCCTGGATCCGGCAGGGAACAGACTGTGAGCCATGGTCCAACAGGGTGACTGGGGGGCCCTGGGATGGAGGGGAGGAGGGAAGAGGTGAACATAAACTTCTCTTCCGGGATAAAGGGTGACACGGAGAAGAGGGTGTGAGCCATGGGGTTCTTCAAGTGTGGCTCCGAACATGGCGACAAAGGCTGACTCGAAAACACTCATTACCACGAACACAGGGTTACATTCCCAACCGCAACTCAACAAATGGTGGGCCCAGGTGAACCCCAGGACTTTAGCACGTCTGTGAACTCACTCATAAAAGAACACTGTACAAACAACACGAGTTTAAGACGGCAGCTATTTCATCAAGAAGCACCATGTACTGACCTGCAAAGGCCTGTTTAGCCGATTTCTTTATGTTGTGCTTTTCTAACTTGCTTCCAGCGAGGTTCACCAACTGAGCCCAGACAGACAGCATGGGCTCTGTGAAGGGCAGGCTGTTCACATTAAAGGCCACGGCAGGGAGCTGGAGAGGACACAGAAGCTGTCAGCGTGTGGCCAGTATGACTAACCAATGAAACGTGCTGAAAGTCATCAAAACCATGGGCTTAATCCTGAAATGCCACACATACCCGGAAGCCTTTTTATAGCTGAGAATAATCATTTTTTAAAATGACATTAAAGGCAAGATAGAGACTTACACATATAATAAGTATAATCTATATTAATTTTTCTTTACAAACCTGTCAACAATAATTACATCAGTGTGGTGGTTACTATCTTCTCAGGTATTTTCTATATACTTCAAGTTTTCTACAACATGTATATATTCCTATAATAATAAAAAAGAGTACTTTACAGAAAATATAGTCAGGCCAGGCATGGTGGCTCACGCCTGTAATCCCAGCACTTTGGGAGGCCGAGGCGGGCGGATCACCTGACGTCAGGAGTTTGAGACCGGCCCAGCCACCATAGGGAAACCCCATCTCTACTAAAATTAGCAAATTAGCCAGGCATGGTGGCACACACCGTAATCCCAGCTACTCAGGAGGCTGAGGCAGGAGAATCGCTTGAACCCGGGAGGCAAAGGTTGCAGAGGGCTGACAAGATCGTGCCATTGCACTCCAGCCTGGGTGACAAGAGCAAGACTCCATCTCAAAAAAAGAAGAAAAATAATATATAGTAAGATTGCACTTGGGCTACATGAAAATAATGTAAATGGCTCCTTCTACTTGTGCATCCTTGATTCATAGATTAAGATGACAGTAGCTGCTACATTAAGTCACGTCACTCAATTAAGCATTTTCTACATGAAGAAAGGCTGTTTTTTTTAAAGGTGTTTAAACATGTTTTTTTTTTAAAACTTGAGTTGTTCAATAAAAAGTAAACTTCATAAATTCACATTTTAAAATAATTAGAACTACCTCATAGATGCACGGTACCTTCTAGGTTGCTAAAGCCCTCTTCATGTCTCTGAGGCTGAAAAACACACGAACCACTGCTTTAGGTGCCCTGTGAGACAGGCCCTGCTCACCACAGAAGCGCAAGCTCACACAGCTTCCTGGAAGGCAAACTTGAAGTACCAGAATCAAGTTCTTTCAAGTGCTAATGTTGGTGCTGGGTTCTAGTGTAAAGCCAATTTCCTTTATCATACAGTAACTGAGCACAAGTTCACCTACTGGTTTCAGCTGATTCAATGGGCAAACGCGACACATCCGCATGTCAGAGAACTGCACGGTGATTTTGCCCTTTGGGGTGATGCGAGTCACGGTGCCTTCTCCAAACTCATCGTGCACAACTTGGCCGCCCAGGCGCAGGCGACCGTCGATGCCTCCAATCACAGCCAGGACCGCCATGAGGCCCCCCACTTCAGGGTTCTCAGAGTCGGGGAAGTAGTCCTCTAACTGGGCCTAGTGCAGACCAAACAGCGAGCTCGACGAGGGACACTCACAGAGCTGCCCAATCCCTACAGGTTTACCGTTCAACTAAATTAATTCCGAGAACACAAACCCACCCCTTCAGAATGCCTTCCCGCAAAGCTGTGGGTGATGGAGCGGAGCTGGGAGTTGATGTACTTGTTGATGAGCCCATTCCACTGAGTCAGGGAGTGCAGTGTGCGCAGCAGTGCCACCACCTCCTCCGCCAGTGTGCTGCTGTGGGTGGCAGTCAGCGAGGCCTGTGGGCGCACCCTGCGCCGCCTCGGCATGGACTCTGAGGAGGAAACAAGGGGAAAAGCTGCTGCACTGCTCTTCACCAGGGCACAACGAAGGGAGACGGCCACCCACCTCTGAGTGATGGCACTACGCCGCTCTTCACCAGGGCACAGGGAAGGGAGACGGCCACCCACGTCTGAGTGACGGCACTGTGCTGCTCTTCACCAGGGCAGAGGGAAGGGAGACGGCCACCCACCTCTGAGTAACGGCACGTCGGAGGAGCAAGTAGTGAGCAAGCTCCCCAAGAAGTCAAACAGCTTCTCCACGAGGCATTTCATGTCCCTCGCCCTTTCGGTCTTGTCCCATGATGGAAGGACTGCTTGCAACAAATGCACAGCTAAGATCTGATAAAAGAAAATTTAAAACGGCAAGCATTAAAAAAAATCTGATTAGGAAACTACAGATTGTTATTTTCTTTTTTTTTTTTTTTGAGACAGAGTCTCGCACTGTCGCCCAGGCTGGAGTGCAGTGGCACGGTCTCAGCTCACTACAACCTCCACCTCCCAGGTTCAAGCGATTCTCCTTGCTTCAGCTTCCTGAGTAGCTGGGATTACAGGCACCCACCACCAAGCCCGGCTCATTGTTTTTGGATTTTTAGTAGAGACAGGATTTCACTATGTTGGCCAGGCTGGTCTCAAACTCCTGACCTCATGATCCACCTGCCTTGGCCTCCCAAAGTGCTGGGATTACAGGCATGAGCCACTGCGCCCAGCCTCTCTTTATTTTCTGTTCTCATAATGCAAGTAATCATGTGAAAATGTTGAGATTCATTATTTTACAGCCAGGTAATTACACTCAAGTTGATTAGTGATTAGGATTGCCAAGGACTTTAGAAAAAAGCAACATTACAGATGCATGTGTTTAATTTAAAAAGAATTATTTTTAGTTTAATTCTTAAGACAATTACACTACAAATTCTGTGAAGCAGATGAGTGAGTAGTTGCAGGATTTACCACTTAAGAGAAAAGCAGGTTAGCAACTTACCAATTATCAAGGACCTCTGCCCCTTGCCTCCAGAAAATCTACCCTGTCACTTCTAGACCCTTTCTGCACTCGTTACTGAATAAAGGCCCCTGAATCTGAGGGCAGGGAACTTCAGTACATGGAGGCTGCTCTCAGGGAACTGGTTTTGCCTGGCAGCACATTACCTGCCTCTGCAGCGAGGCGGCAGTGAAGGGTGTGTGCCCTTCCACGACCTTCATGAGCAGCGTGATCCACTGCGGGGAGCTGAGGGCGCCGCACACCTGCGGCGTGAGAGCGATGCTCCGCACAAACCCCAGCGTGCACCAGCTCCGGTGTTGCTCCCTGTACACCAGTCTGTTTGGAGAAGCTGCGGGAGGGAAAATAGACATGCTTGGTAACAAGTCCCTAAAGACTAAAGATAAATCCTTATTTTTTTATCAACTTATTTTATTTTTCTACAATAAGCTCCTTTACAAATATATTGCAGTTTGTAAATTAATTCAAAGTGAGAAGTGGAAGAAGGCTTTTAAGTTAGTTCAAGAAACATTTCTGAATTTTTCTTTTTTTTTTTTAAAAGAAGGGCCCTCACTATGTTGCCCAGGCTGGTCTAAAACTCCTGGGCTCAAGTGATTCTCCTGCCTTGCCCTGCCAAATAGCTGGGACTACAGGCATTTTTAAAACCTTCTAAGTATGTGTAGTAAAAGTAGTTAGGGAATTTTAGCTATGCATTGTTTCTAGGCAATAGGAAAATGATCTATAATTCAAATAGCAGTAATTTGCAACAGTGTGCATCTATTATATTTTTAATTTCGTGTTTTAAATATCTCCACAATCTTGCTTATATTTAATCTGCACCACTTAAATTTTTTTTTGTATTTTTAGTAGAGACAGTTTCCAATCCAAGTTTAATACATCTGCATTAACAAAATGAGTTTTTCACTAGGTTTACACCATTGGATTCTGGCACCAGTGGGCCCACCTCTGCTCCGCCTGGCTCCAGGACTCCACTACTCCCTGAATGGAGGCTGAGGCTTGGAGGCTGGGCCCCCCGAGGGACCCCGCCCACAGCCCCACAGGACCTGCTCTCCCTCCCACCTCCCCCACCCTGCCCTCAGCTATCCAAGCTTATGAGGACACCTGCCTTCCTTCAGCACACTCACATGAGCTCACACACACACACTCACACCCTCATATGCATCCTCACACTCACACCCATACTAAGTTATTCAGACACACTCATGGGCATTCACACACCCACCCTCACACTCTCAGGTGTACTCACACCACTGTCATAATCACTAACACACACACAATCCCAGTCACACTTATGCACACACAACCTAAGATGCAAGCTGACACACACTCCTATGCACTCTCACATACACTTACCCCTCCCAATGCATACAAAAACTCACATATGCACTCACGCTCCTAAACACTAGTCACAACCAATTACTCACCCACTCACACCTTTACCCACTTTCTCACTTTACACTCACACCTACAGTTACAATCTCCCACTGACACAAGCAAAATGCTCACACTCACATGCATTCACAATGTCACTCGTGCTCACACTGACACAAGGCACTCATACATTTACACAAATGCTCGCACTCAATCGCACACTTACACTTGTGCCTGCCACCCACTCATACTTCCTCACACTCATCAAGCCTCACTGACTTACACTTCGTCTCACACACCCAGTAATCCCCTCACACTCACAGTCATGCCTCCCTTGTGCTCACCCTCACACACACTGGCTCAATGCACTGACGCTTTCACTCCCACTTCACCTGAATGTAGTCACCTGCCCACTCACACGCTCTCATGGACATACACACCACTCACATAAATGCACGCATACACACACCCACACAACCACATGCTACGAACACACCGTCACACTTGCAACACAAACGCTCAGCCACTTGCCCATCGACTGCTAACACACTCACTCTCATCAATATGTGCGGACTCTCCAGCACACCACTAATACACGCATGCTCTCACACACACTGGAGCACGCCCACATACCCACCCACACTCACATGTGCTCACTCTGTCACAGGCACACTCACCCCACTCCCTCAGCTCACATTTCTCATACTTACTCTCCACACACACAAACACTTTATGGATTAAACTGTGCCTGTCCCCCGACCTCACATACATTCGGAACCTCAGAATATGATCTTATTTAATGAGGTCTCTGTAGACGTCATTAAGGTAAGAATTTAGGTGCCATCATGTTGGATTAGAGTCAAACAAACTCAATGAAAGAGTCCTTTCAGAGACAGAAAAGGACATGCAGAACACAGGGGCAGGGGCCATGTGAAGACGCAGGCAGAGACTGGCACAATGCGTCCCCACACCAAGGAAGCCTGGAGCTCCCAGAAGCTGGATGAAATAAGGAAGGACCTTCCCCTAGAGCCTGTGGAGGGAGCATGGCCCTGCCCGCACCTGGATTTGGGACTTCTGGTCTCCAGAACTCTGAGAGAACAAATTTGTTGTTTGAGGCCAGTGTTATGGGTTGAATTCAGAATTGCAAAATTTGTATGTTGAAGCCCTAACCTCTACCGTACCTCAGCAGGTGACCTTGTTTGGAAACAGGGTCGCTGCAGATGTAATCAGTTTGATGAGGTTGAATGATGTCCTTATGAAAAGGGGAGATTTGGAGGCGACTCACACAGGGAGAATGCCATGTGAAGATGACGGCAGAGATCGAGGTGACACCTCTACAAGCCGAGGAACGCTAAAGAGACCAGCAAACTCCAGAAGCTGGGGCAGAGCGCTGAAGCACCTTCTCCCTCACAGCCCCAGAAGGAACCACCCTTGATCTCAGCCTTCCAGCCACCAGAACCATGAGAATTTCTACTGTGTAAGCCCCCAAGTTTGTAGTACTTAGTTACAGCAGCCACAGGAAAGGAATCCACACACATCCACAACCACCCACATGCACACCCAGACACGACAAGTGTGCGGCCCCCAGCGCTGACTCCCTGGGCCCTCGATCTCTCATTCCATACATGTCTTGTCCGTCGTTCCGCTTTCCACTAACATTCGCAGCAGTCCGCATAAAGTCTTGGTGGCTTCGCTCTGCATGATCTCAGCATGAACTCCGGCAGACAGACAAAGAGTCTGCAGTAAGTTAATAGTGCTGGTAAACATCATTGCAGTGGGGTGAATGTTCCTTTCAGTTTGTTCGGCTTCTAAAAAAAATAATCAAAATAACAAATGATATTCCCAAGTAAAACTGGAAGATAGTCTTGCACATAATTTAACAGCTTTAATATTACATTCTTGTTTTACTGAAGACTTGAATTTTAGTGCAGTTTTAGGTTCATGCAAAATTGAAAGTACAGAGATTTTTGTGTTCTTTTTTCCTTTGAGACAGGCTCTCTCTGTTGCCCAAGCTAGAGTGCAACGGCATGATCATAGCTCACTGCAGCTTTGACCTCCCAGGGTAAGCAGTCCTCCCACCTCGACCTCCCAAACTGTCATCTTTTCTGCTTTGGAAAAGGAAACAGATCTTTACAAGAAGAAAAGATGGAACTCAGAATGCACTAAATGTGCACCCTAATCATTTCTGTTCCCATCTTCCTCAAGAATCTTTTAAATAATAATTCTCGAAACAACATTAGCATATAACTCAGAAGCAATAAATGATTCCAAGGTTTCACTTCTTTAGAAACACAACTTATCAAATGTCAAGTGCTGGTTTCTGATGAGCTGGCTGTGTCCTGGATGAGGACAAAGCACCGGCATCTGTGGAGTGGGGCAACCAGACGCTCATGCAGCCAGCTTGGCTGGCTTTGGGATGAGGAGATGTGTGGCAAATGAGGCCGCCCTCTGTCGTGGGGCCACCCCTGCCCAGGCTCTGATGCCCCTATGGGGAAAGGCCCCAGGCAGGGAGTCAGGCCTGCTTCCTGCAGGCAAGGTAGGCTGAGGGAGGAAGTAGCGACTGGTGTCAGGCAGCATGCTATAGGCTGGACGCTGGCGGCCAGCACCACATCCACCCTCAGGGACAGGGTTCCAGGTGCCATGTATGTCGCTCCTAACAGGCCTACGCAGCAGGCAACACTTCTGTTCACACCTGAGGGACCCAGGCCCCAGAAGTGACGTGTCAAAAATGGTGGTATCAGGATCTGAGCTGTGTGCCCCGAGCCCAGATGGTGCGCTATGGCATAGCCTCTTCCAGCCCTCATACTACCTGCTCTCTACTGAGTACACCTTCTAAGATCTCGTGCTCACTGTCACAGCCATTTCTGAGCCTGACGACACTGTAGCCATGGTGGGCACCACGGTGCTGGGAGGCAGCCCCAGCCTCTTGGATGGTCTTACCAAGCCCAGCCATGTGAAGCTTCATATGTCTTTTAGGAACAGCTAAGAAATGTCACGAAACCTCCTCCCACAACCTGGATCTCCACAGATAGGATCTAGCTTTCTTGGTGCACCCCTAAATTCTCACTTCTGCTTCCCTAGAAGCGATAAAGTGCTGACTAACTCCACATTACATGAAGAGTTCAGAGTCAGGGACCACAGAGGAAAGGTAAAGGCAGGTGGCAGGTGGGGTGTGCTCCGGCGGGGGCTCTCACTGGAGGAGGAGGCGATGGACTGAGACCGCAGGGCAATTCCACCAGGCCTCGGCTCACTCGCTCAGACACAGGCTCAGCGCCAACCACATGAGACTCACTGGTGGTGCAGCTGCCCCGGCCTGGCCACCACATTCTCAAAGAGGGGCGGGTGCACACGTGAGAGGGAAATGCAGAAAGTCAGTTCCAGCCAGATCGCCGGATCCCACAGGCACTCGACGCACCTGCATCGGAGGTGCCTGGGAGCTTATTTAAATTGCAGGCTCCGAGGACAGAGCACCAGCTGCAGGCGCGTCCTGACATCCCATTCTAAGGCCCAGATGGCAGTGGTGGCAGCCAGCACCTGGACAGTTTGTGGGCTGCCTTGGACTAAACGCCTTCCTGAGTCACCCACCAGAGTCGTCCTCTGTGTCCGAGTCCTCTGCTGAGGGCTGTGCAGCGGCCGGCAGCTCTGCCAGCTTGAGGTCGTATTTTCCTTCTTTCCCCATCCTGTAGGAGTTGGTGCTGCCCGTGTCCCACTGGACTCTTATCCACCCATCCTCTCCCAGCTCACCAATCACTCGGCCTAGGCCTGGAGGAGGCCCATCCTGAGAAAGCCAAAGGAGAGATCAGTTAGGAGGGTGCGTGCCATGCCCTGGTCCTTCCATGGCTCCCACCAGACCTGCCACACAGATGTCGCCATATGCCACCCTGTCTGTCAGGGGCTGTCCCCAGACACAGATTTCACCTCTCCTACAAAATGTGTGCTTGCATCATTTTAAATTAAATGGCATAAAATAACGTGATCATGCTGCTTTACCAAGGAAGTCGAGGAAATCTCATCTCAATGAGGATCCTCTGAGTCAATGCAAAGACAGGGCTTTGCAGCAAGTCCTGACCCCTCCATCCCTCACGGGCCTTGCAAGAGCGGAAACCTGAAACAAGCACCAGCACCTCCACATTCCCTTTACTTCAGTTTCCCCCGGGCCCCAGGGGGAAGCTCTGTCTCTCACTTCTGCAGGAGAAAGCTGTTTCTAGGATGGATGCTGCTGTCTCCAGACACTGCTATTTCTAAGATGACTGTGACAAAGCCGGGGCTTACCAGCGTGGCTGAGAAAAGCTAGACAGAACATGGGAAGGTGAACACTGCCCTAACTTAGCTAGGGCTGTGGTAAGTGACTTCCACCTGGGGGCACCCGGCAGAGATTTAGAAGAGACCTGCGATGAGGGAAAATGGAGATGTGGCCACAGGCCCATGAAGTATATCCCTAACTACTGGGTTCAGGGCACTTCACAGCACATGCCATCAGCTCACAGTGGCAGCATCTGGGCTTCCTGCCTCAGAGCCTTCACTACACCAACTTTCAGAATGAGATTTACTCTCTTGCTCACTCTCACTCTTGTTGTTCCAGTGACCCATCAAACTGAGCCTCATGCCAGTGAGTTTCCTGAAAAGAGCTGCTTCTCTTTCCAGACTTGATTCTGCTCAGATGCCCTACTTATGATTCCCTGTTTGTGTCCACTCCCTTCAGCTGCTTGGGAACCAACACCCGTGTCATCGATCAACCGACACATCCTGGATTATTCCGATTTCCACCCACCAATATCGTACAGAACTGTGCAGAAGATAACTAATGTGTGGCTAATGTGTTCCCATCAAATCTCTGAGTACCTGATCGCCCCATTTCCAGTCCACACCTCTCATGACCCTCGTTCCAATCTTCATCATGGCAGCCAGTTCTGGCCCTGAAACAGGGAGCTGCACAGGAGCCGTTTCCTTCCTTGTTTCTTCCAAAACTGTGGCAGAAGCACCTTGAGCAGAAGCATTCATATCTTCCTCAACATTGTCACAACTGGGGCCTGACAGAGCATCAAAAACAATAGCTGAGCCAACAAGTAGCTACAATGTCCCCTTAATATACACAAAACATTTAAAAAGTACTAATGAAGATCATAATTTTGAAGAATCCGTACTATACGCTTTATCAATCAATATAATACTATGAATATTTTACTGATGTAGGATAAAAAGAAGATACACAGAAGGACGAAATACATAAATAGGCTAAGAAGATATAAAGGATATTAAAATGCTCAGTAAAGCTGCTTTCTCTACTTCTAGGAATTACTCCCCCCAAAAAAGCAAAATAACTAAGTTAGAAAGATACTCATCACATTTTTTATTAATAGAAAAACAAAGATAACTACCTAAATATCTAACAGTGGGAAACTAACAAACTTTAATCATGGTTCTGTGCAGTAGACAGCTAACAGCTGGCACGAGATACAACCTCAGACAGGATTGCTGCAGGCTGGCCCTTGGCTGGAGTCTGGATCTCAGGAGGGCTCCCCCATTCCCTAGGAGGTAGGTGTGGTTCCCTGTGCCTGAACTGTCTGTACAAACAACATGGTCTGTGCTGAAACCTGCTTTCCTTGTTCTGGAACTTGGTACGCGCCAGGCAGGGGGTGCCCGTGTGATCAGCCCTGATGGAAACCCTGGGCCTGGAGTCTCTACCCAGCTTCCCGGCAGACAGCACCTGACACAGCTCGGCGCCGGGGAAGTTAAGCTCATCCTGTGTGGATCCTGTGGAAGCTTGTACTTGCTTTCCTCTGGACTTTACCCATGTCCTTTTTTCATGATTTTGCTCTGTGTCCCTTCACTGTAATAAACTATAGCCCTGAGTACAACTACATGCTGAGTCTTGTGAGTCCTCCTGGCCAACCATCAAACCTGGAGACCCCTGACAATTGGGGCCCTGGGTGGCTACAGAGTCATCCATAGCATGAAACAGAAGCTGAGCTGCTGTCACCTGAGAGAAGTAAAACTTACCAATGGATTTGAAAATAGGAGGCTAACCCTAGGAGAGTAGGCTAGATTTTTAACCCCCCTTTTCCCACTTGCTAAACTGAGAGGGGGTGGGAGTGCGGTTCTGCTAACTCCCTTGATTTTAGTTTCTCCTCCAGGTGGGAGGGGAGAAGATCCAAACAGTCCCAAAGGTGGGCTTGGGCGGACCAAAAAATGTAAAAAGTTTGTGTTTCTCTCTCTTCCAAGAGAGCAAAAAAGGGTATTCAATTCCCAGAGCTGGAGCAAAACTTTAGATAAACTAGTGGGGGAAACAGCCTTTCCTTTAGCCTAGCCGCTACTTTAGGGCCCCCAAGAAGGGGCCCCAAGGAAGGGACAGGAGTTGCATTCCAGGTGGATCTCCCAGGATCCCCTGGGCAGCTATACTGTTAACTCTGTAAAGACTGAATTTATTGCTAAGGGCTTGAATAAATTTGCAACCAAAACTGGGGAATTTTTTATTTTGCATAGCTTTATGTTTTGTGGCTGTTACATGTGGATGTATACATTAAGCTGGTATAAAATATTATATGCTTATAATTTCTTAAATGACAAGAAGGATACCCTGATCAGGGCAGGCTGCAAATATAGACATATTCATGAGACACAACTTCCTTGCTTTTTGCAGCCAGTGGGCCAGATGAAATTTAAACATGTGACTACTAGCAACAGAACAAGTCCCCATACTTAATGATTTGTGCTGTGATTTTTACTTATTGGAACCTCTGGGGAAAAAGTAAACAACATAAAAAGGCCATTTCTCGATGGAGATATGCTTTGTAATTTTTAAATGCAACTTTTGGTTGCTAATGAGGCCTCAAGAAATCAGATATAACTCTTACTAGATGATTCTTTTCAACTGTAATACACATATTAAAATATATAACACAACATATAAATATATAAATTAAAAAATAATTATATATATTTTATATATATATAAATATATTATATATATATATATACACATACAGAGAGAGACAGACAGACAGACAGACAGATAGATAGAAAGATTCCCCCCGCCCCCAAGACAGGATTTCACTCCGTCGCCCAGGCTAGAGCCCAGGTTGGAGTGCCAGTGGCTTGATCTCCGCTCACTGCAACCTCTGCCTCCCTGGCTCAAGCAATCCTCCCACCTCAGCCTCCCAGGTAGCTGGGACCACAGGCACACACCACTATGCCCAGCTAGTTTTCGTATTTTTTGTAGAGACAGGGTTTCGCTATGTTGCCCAAGTTGGTCTCAAACTCCTGAGCTCAAGCGACCCACTGGCCTCAGCCTCCCAAAGTGCTACGATTACAGCCTGGCCTGATACATATTTTTGAATGCATTAATGTGAACTCTAAGACTGATATGATTAAAAGAGCTTGGGAAAACCTTGCTTTTTCACTGTGACTTTGACAACTGGCCCTGCAGCATCTCAGTTTTAGCCAAAGAACACCACCATAAACCAATCAGATCTAATAGACATATACAGAACATTTCACCAAAAAGAGCAGAATACATATTCTTCTCAAGTATACCACAGAACACTCTCTTAGACTGACCAGACCATATGTTAGGCCACAAAGTCTCAAATTTAAACAGACAAAAATCATACAAATTACCTTCTCCAAACAAAATGAAATGAGAAATTAATAACAAAAGGAAAAGTGGAAAATTCACAAGTATATGAAAATTAAACAACACACAGTAAACAACCAGTGGGTCAAAGGAGAAATCACAAGGGAAATTAGAAAATACTATGAGATGAATGAAAACACAACTACCAAAACTTCTGTGCTGCACCAAAAGCAGGGCTGAAGGGGCAATTATACTATAAAAGTCTGCATTTACAAAAGATTATCTCAAATCAATAACTTAACTCTACATCTGGAAGAACTAAAAAAATAAGAACACAATAAAAACCAAAGTTAGGCCAGGTGTGGTGCCTCACACCTGTAATCCCAGCACTTTGGGAGGCTGAGGCAGGTGGATAACTTGAGCCCAGGAGGTTGAGGCTGCAGTGAGCCATGACTGCGCCACTGTACTTCAGCCTGAGGGAAAAGTAAGACCCTGTCTCAAAACAAAGACAAAAACAAAAACAAAAAAATACAAAGCAGAAAGAAGGAAATGATAAAGATCAGAGCAGCCATAAATTAAATAGAGAATAGAAAAATAACAAAACCAAAAGTCCGGTTTCTGGGAAGAACAAAAAATCTGACAAATTTTTGTTAAATTAAGAAAAAAAGAGGCCAGTCAAGGTAGCTCACGCCTGTATTCCCAGCACTTTGGGAAGCTGAGATGGGCAGATCGCGAGGTCAAGAGATCGAGACTATCCTGGTCAACATGGTGAAACCCCGTCTCCACTAAAAATACAAAAAAGTTAGCTGGGTGTGGTGGCAGGCACCTGTAGTTCCAGCTACTCGGGAGGCTGAGGCAGGAGAATCACTTGAACCCGGGAGGTGGAGGTTACAGTGAGCACTCCGGCCTGGCAACAGAGTGAGACTCCATCTCAAAAAAAAAAAAAAAAAAGAAAAAGAAAAAAAAAGAGAAGATGCAAATAACTAACATCAGAAATGTAAGTGGAGACAGTACTACCAACATAAAAATAAAAAACATTATAAAAGAACACTGTGAACTACTGTATGCCAACAAATAAAATAGCCTAGATAAAATGGACACATTTCTAGAAACATAAATTACCCAAACTGACTCAAGAAGAAATAGAAAATCTGAATAGACCCGTAACAAGCAAAGAGATTGAATCGGTAATTAAAAATCTTTCAACAAAGAAAAGCTTATCTGGTCAACTCTATCAAACATTTAAAGCAGAATTGACACCAATCCTCAAATTCTTCTAAAAACAGAATATATGGGAACACTACCTAGTTCATTCTATGAGGCCATTATTACCCTGATATCTGTAAAACAATAAAACACTGCTGAAAGAAATTAAAGAGGACAGAAATAAATGGAAAGACATTCCACATTCAGAGAATGGATGTTAACATTGTTAAGATGGCACTATTCCCCAAAACAATCTACAGATTCAATCCCTAGCAAAAATCCCAATGGTCTTTTTTGCAGATATGGAAAAGCCAGCCTTGAAGTTCATGTGAAAATGCAAGGGACCCAAAGTAGCCAAAATAATCTTGAGAAAGAAAACACACTTCTCAATTTTAAAACAGTACAAAACTACAATGTTCAAAACAGTGTGGTACCTGCATAATTATCAACATATAGAATGTGATAATGTAATTGAGAGTCCAGAAATAAACCTAAATATCTACAGCCAACTGATTTTTGCCAAGGGTACCGAGAACTTCAGGGAAAGAACAGTCCTCAACAAGTGGTATTGAAACAATCAGATAATCAAAAGAAAAAGGCTGGACTCTTACCTCACACTGTGTAAAAGAAATTACCTAAAAATGGACCAAAGATCTAAATATAAGAGCTAAAACTATAAAACTTACAGAAGAAAATATAAGGATAATCTTCATCAACCTTGTATTTGGAAATGGCTTTTTGGATACGATATCAAAAGCACAGACGACAAAAGAGAAACAGATAAATCGAACTTCATCAAAATAAAAAACTTCTCTATCAAAGGAAATACAATCCACAGAACAGGAGAAAATACCCTCAAATTATATAGCTGATAAAGGTCTACAGATCTGTGAAGGTCTAGTATACACGAAATAATACACGAAATTTTTAAAGAGTCTGAGGACTGGTGTTAATTCTTCTTTAAATGTTTGGTACACTTATATAGTGCATTTATTGGTACAACAACAAGATGATGACAAATAACCCTATTTAAAAAGGAGAAAGGGGCTGGGCGCAGTGGCTCATGCCTGTTATCCCAGCACTTTGGGAGGCCAAGGCAGGCAGATCACCTGAGGTCAGGAGTTCCAGGCCAGCCTGGCCAACATGGCGAAACCCCATCTCTACTAAAAATACAAAAGTTAGCCAGGTGTGGTGGCGTGTGACTGTAATCCCAGCTACTCGGGAGGCTGAGGCATGAGAAGCACTTGAACCTGGGAGGCAGAGGTTGCAGTGAGCCGAGATCGTGCCACTGTGCTCCAGCCTGGATGACAGAGTGAGACTCCATCTCAAAAAAATAAAATAAAAAATAAAGAGAAAGGGACTTGAATAGACACTTCTCCAAAGAAGATATACTAATGGCCAACAAGCACAAACATGTAAAGAAGCTTAATGTCATTCATCATCAGTGAAATGCAAATCAAAATCACAATGAGATACCACTTCACACCCACTAGGATGGCCTTAATCCAAAAAAAAAAGAAAATCACAAAAAATAGTGTTGGCAGCGAAGTACAGAAAGTGGAACCCTGGAATCCTGCCCACTGGTGGTGGGAATGTAAAAATGATACAGCACTGTGGAAAAGTTTGGTAGTTTCTTAGTAAGTACACACAGTTGTACCATATGACCCTGTAATTCCAGTCCTAGGTGTATAATCAAAAGAACTAGAAACAAGTGTTCAAACAAGTATTTGTATATAAATGTTCCTAGCAGCACTATTCACAAAAGTCAAAAGGCAAAACCAACCCAAATGTCCATCAACAGATAAGTGAATAAACAAAATGTTATATATTCATACAATGAAATCTTTTTCAGCCATAAAAATACAGTACTGATATATACCAAATGAAATAACCCAGACACAAAGGCCACAAATGGTATGATTCCATTTATATGAAATATCCAGGATATGCAAATCCATAGACAGAGAAAGCAGATTTGTGACTACCAGGGGCTGGAGGGCAGGGGAGTGAGGACTGATGGCTAAATGGGGTGCATTTATAGTGATGAAAAAGTTCTACAACTAGACAGTGGTGATGACTCTAGAAAATCGTGAATGAATTTAATACCGCTGAATTGCGACGTTAAAATGGTACACTTTCTGCTATTTGTGTCTTACCATAATTTACAAAAAGGTTTTTAAAAAAAAAAAAAGAAAAGAAAAGAAATCAAGGCAAAATCTTGACGTTTTCCCAAAGGCTCTCAAGCCGGTGCAGACCTACCAATCAGGCGCAGTGCCGTCTGCGTGAGGGCCAGCATTCCAGAATTGAGCAGAAGGTTGAGGTTGTTTGCGCCGTGCTGCAGGGTGAGCATGCTGAGCATCACCAGGAGGAAGCGGGCTTGTGGGATGGTCCCCAGGCTTGGTCCCGATGGGTTCTCATTGGTGATGGTTTGCAGGGGAACCGGCTGGATACCTAATGAGCATTGGCACCCACTGACATTTCTTGTGATGGATACAAGAATAAACGTACCGCAGAAAGCACGGGCGATTACTCTAAACATCTGACTATGCTGACACCCACTGACATTTCTTGTGCATGGATACAAGAATAAACGTAACGCAGAAAGCACGGGCGATTACTCTAAACATCTGACTAATAAGCATTGACACCCACCTACATTTCTTGTGCATGGATACAAGAATAAACGTAATGCAGAAAGCACGGGCGATTACTTTAAACATCTGACTCTTTTCCAGGGGTTTCCACTGAGTGGGCAGCTTTGTCATGCTGCACGATGGGCCTACCCCCTGCATTCTATGCACAGGTCATTCCATCTGTCTAGAGGACTTAGCATGTTGCTCTCTGAATACCCTGGTGCCCTATTCCATTCCTTCCATTTCAAATGTAAAACTTATGTCTCCCTTTTCCTCCACAAAACCAATCCAATCAACTCTCTGTAGATGCTCAAATTATACAGGAAATAAATATTAATATAGGACACAGACACTTTAGGATATGTGGTGATACATATAAAAATGTCAAAATGTAAAAATGTTATACTAGAGTACTTCAACATTGTGTCTCCTGCTAAATTTTAAAGTTTTGTTTAAAATCTGAGAAAGCTGACAGCAGCACAGATTATACAAGTACAAAGTACAAACTTATTAAAGTCTTCTCAAAAGCAAAAATTGGCATTTGCAAGTTTCCACAACATATAAATAAAGGCAAACTATAAAATAACATTGATGCAATTGTTGACTCACCAAGCTCTTTAAATTTGGCACTGGCATCCATCAAAACATTCCGAATGTTCTGAACAGCCCAAGCATACAGCTTGCCAAAGGTGACTTCCAGCAGCATCCGATTAAAAGGTGGGATCAAATCAACATCCTTTAAACAATCAGTAAGAGGTTCCCTTTCAAATAAAGATAAAGAATTTGACTCGGGACACAGCCAGACTTCTGTTACAGAACAACATTTTGTTGCCGCAGCTTCCTTAATTAAGAAAAATATGCTAACGTTTTACCCTATATCGATTCCCTCAGGAATAAGTCTCTGCCATCCACAAAACATCGCATACTGCACAGATGGAAGTAAGAAATTCTTGCTCGCCAGTTTTAAAATTGTATCTATCCCTTCCAGGCGAACCTCTGCTCTCTCCAACTGCAAAATATCAATGCATACAGTTAAGTGTTATGTATATTACCCAATGCAGAGATGCATTTCTCATCAAATGTTACCTGTTTTAGTAGACACTTTCTCATTTTTTCCACATCCACTGGCTCTTCTTTAAGGGCAAATTCAGCAATTGTACTGAGGAGTGGAGACTGCGGATAAAGACCCTGCACATTCTGCTTCAACCACTTGTATTTGTGAACACCTGTAACAGTACTCAACAGCGGCTGCCATTTGTCCTAACAAAGGAAAACAATTTTCATCATTAGTCTGCCCTATTTAATATTAAACTGTGCTCTAAAAGTTATTCAAGTAAAATATAAATAATGCTCATAGGTTTAAATTGGTTAAAATATGTTAAATTTAATAATACATGGTTTTAAAACTATGCTATAAATATACTTGTAAGTGAATTTATAATCTCTATACTAATATATGTTGGAACAGGCTAGCTTGGCATACAAAGTTAAGTTATGGTTCATATTAATAGCCACAGGGCCCAGCACTGTTTCTGGAACAAAGAATATATTTACGGAAAGAATGGTGAATAATTAATGATACAATCTACTACCAAAAATAAAAGGAAACCCTTCTCCAGCTACAGCTCTGACCAGGACATCATAAGTCAAGTTCATGAAGCATCACTGGGGCCGTATTTCTAACAACCGCCCGTCCCTCCCTCCGGATGCTCAGGTACAGAGGTACAAGACTGTGGATTCCTTTGCTACGTGCTATGATTCTATTCAGCCAACCTCAGAATCACAGAAAATACTGCACCTTGGGTGATTTAATTGCAATGGGTCTCTTGTCCACATTTATTGGACTATGAGGCAAAATGCAAGCTTCTTCTAAATCGCTCTCTTCGTTTCCAATTTTTTCTTCATCATCTGTAGATTCTGGCTTCTTAGGAACTGTGTTTTAAAACATCATTCACTATAAAAATCATACACTTAAATATAATTTTAAATTAAGAAATACTTAGATTTGCATGAAGGACAAATATTTCATTCAAATAAACATCTGAACAACATTATAAATTGCAATGATCAACAACAAGGTGAAATGATCACCCTGGCAGAACAAAAAGACAAAGTGAGAGTGCGACGAGGGGAGAAGCCCCGAAGCAGGGGAAGCCCGGCAGCCAGCAAGCTCTTCCTCAAGTGCCAGAGAGTGAACATTTGAGTCTTTCAGGCCATGCAGTCTGTTGCAAATACCCAACTCTGCTGCTGTAGCACAAAAAGTAACCACAGATAAAGCAACAGGTGTGGCTGTGCTCCCATAAAACTTTATTTATGGTGCTACAATTTTAGCTTCATGTAATTTTCATGTGTCAAAAATAATATACTTCTTTTAATTTTTAAAAAACAATTTCAAACTGGAAAAAAATAAAAGGTCTTAGTCCATGGGCTACACAAAGCAAGCAAGAGGTGGAATTTGGCCCACAGTTCCTGGCTTGTCCACCCTGGTCCAGTTCAGTGGTTCTGTTACTGTGTAACTGAATCAATTGAATTCACTGTGATATGTGGAATTTCCTCCCTATATTTTATCTCTTTTAAAATTTTTGGTCTAAATCTCTTCAGCATATAATATAAAAAATAAGCAACATGATAACACACCTGGGCAGTAAAGAGCTAACACAGCAGGCCGGGGTTGCTCAAACCCTGCAAATTCCCAAGGAAGGTCTGTCCCTTCAGGATTGGTCCTTCTTCTAGGAGCTGAGCTCTGAGCCCTTGGAACACCCTGCCTGATAAGTTTTTTGGTATACCTGACACCCAGGACCTTGTGGCAGTGGTCTGGCCAGGTAGTTTATGCTAATGACGTGACTTTCGAGGGACCACTTGTTTTTGCACTGGGGCATTGGAGTCTGAGTAATTGAGGTCAGTCACATGGGCACTGCCTGCATAGGTGACTGGCCCCCAACAAAATCTCTAGACTCGAGGCTCAGGTGCGCTGGCCCGGTTAACATTTCTTCACACATGATGTGACACACTTGCTGGGAGAGCTAAGCACATCCACGTGACGCCACTGGGGAGAGACACCAAAGCTTGTGCCTAGTTTCCTCTGGACTTCCCTCCATGCACCCTTCCCTTTGCTAATTTTAATCTGTATCCTTTTTGCAGTAAAAAAACACAGCTGTGAGTATAACAGCTCTTCTCAGTCCTTTTAGTGAATCATCAAGCCTGAGAGAAGGCTCGGGGATCCCTGACACAGCAACAGGAATATTAATCACTTAATCTTTTCAAGTTACTTAATTTCCAAAAAAAAAAGAAAATCAGCTTGAAACAACACACAATAAATCTATAAACCCACAAGAAACTCTAAAAGTGACAGTGTGGGCTCAGAACCCACGGATATGAGATGGCAAATGGTGGAGTCTCCCTCCCTCATGCCGAGGCAGCCTGTCTCCTCGGCCCGGGCTGAGTTCCTGCATGCCTGGGTTAAAGGAATCGCAGCAGTGTGACTGCTGTTACTTCCTGATCCAGAGCACCCATCGGATCCAGACAGGCTGTTATGGTGTAGGGTTTGTTCAGGAACAATCAAATTAGGATGGCTTCTAGAACACTTTAGTCTTTCATAAGCTTATTGTTCAAAATGCCCATCAGAAACTCAGTAATTAATACTGTTCAATAAGCAGGTTTGTGAGTAAATCAGTATAAGTCATAAGAATATGATCAGAGGCCAGGCACGGTGGCTCACGCCTGTAATCCCAGGACTTTGGGAGGCCGAGGCAGGCAGATCACGAGGTCAGGAGATCAAGACCATCTTGGCCAACATGGTGAAACCCCGTCTCTACTAAAATACAAAAATTAGCCAGGCGTGGTGGCACGTGCCTGTAATCCCAGCTACTTGGAAGGCTGAGGCAGGGGAATCGTTTGAACCTGGGAGGTGGAGGTTGCAGTGAGCTGAGATCGTACCACTGCACTCCAGCCTGGCAACAGAGCAAGACTCCACCTCAAAGAAAAAAAGAAAAAAAAGAATATAATCAGAAATTTCTGTAGTTTATTTATAATCACAAGTGACTAAATTCTAAACTATTTTATAATTTCTAAGCATTTTTATTCAAATTTGGATTTAATGCAAAAAGACTTTTCTGTACCCTTACACAGCTACTTCCAGGAAAATGTCAGTAACTCTTTTAGCTTCCCTTTATAATTCTCCATGTATCAGAATACTCAATATTTCCAAACAAAAAACATATCTTTAGAAGAATGGCAATAAGTTTAAATGTTCCCATTATATCTCATTACCAGGATAACTAATAAAATAAAAATACTTCCTTGTTCCCATTAATTTAGTAAAGATTATTTATGTTTTCAACATCAATTTACTAGTAATCAAATCATACCACACTCAATTCCTAAACTGCCTCATTGTCTGATTGCTTGGAAAAATAAGTGAGATCTCTATATTTAATCATAACTACACATAAAAATGATGGCAGCAGGTAGAAATGTCACATGTAATCAACAGTAGAGAAACTTCACTCTGAAATCACAGATCCAATGTGGCAGGGTGAAGCACATGCTTAAATAGTATCTTCTGTCCTTTTACATTCTTACCTCTCTTTTTCCTTCGTTCTCGAATTATCTTCTGAGCTATCCTCCTCCAACGGGGCAAAGAACTTAACAATTTAAACTTAGACATTATAGAGAGGTCATTACAAACAGCAGGTCTCAATTCATTAAAGAGGAATCTCAAACGTTCAATGACAGGAGCGCAGACCTCCTTGTAAGAACGGCCCTGTTCCTGATGAGTCTGCAAAGTTAACCAGGAAAAGACAACTTTAACAACAAATATTTCAGCAACTGTCTGCAAAGCACAGAATAAAAAGAATTAAAATCTATCACCTTAATGAGCGAACATTTTGCTTGGTAGACAACTCTACAAACATCCACCACTGACTTAGGCAACGTTCTGTGCTTTACTTGCTCAATACCAAGTGCACCTGCATGAACTAAAGATAATGCCACATGACCTGTAAAAAGACATTTAAAAGAAGGGCAGGGAAGGAATGAATATGTACCGCAGGTTAGTCGAGGAATCTGCAGTGTAGCTAAAGTACACAGATACTGAGCTCCATACCTAAATCTTCATGTTTTAAGAGGCAACATAACAGCAAGCGACCGACCTCTTCCACGGGATGCTCGGGGGGAAACATAATCGGCGTGGTCAAATGGCACTGCCTACAGTACCTTTCTATTTGACACAAAAAGTCCTGCAACAGAAACAGCTGGAGGTAACTTCAGGGCCACCCAGTGAGTCTTCACAAATCTTAAACATGTCACAGCTTCTGATGCACTTGCAGTCAGTAATGCTTCTGACACCTCGCTAGCATGTTAACACAATCAGGTTCTCACCTCAAAACCCTCCAAATAATACATGAAACAAAGTCTGTGCTGTGTTAACCAAAGAGCACATAAGTATTCCTATGTCAAAGTCCTCAGATAAACAGAGCACTGAGGTGGCAGTGGGGGCAGGCCTAGCTCACCTTCACGTTGTGATCCTGAATGTTATTGTCTGCAATGGCTTGCAGAAATGCCTGAGAATGGTCCCCCAGGGCCCGCCTGTGGGAGCACAGTCGAGATTTGCTGGCAGGTGTGCCCCCTGGGGAGCTGCAGTGGTCCTCATCTTTCTCCTCGTTGTAGCTGTAGTGGATCTGGCTGGTCTGCAGGCCTCCAGAGAAGATGGATGACTGAAGCCATTCTAGAAAATGCACATGCAAACATGAAAGAGAAACTCAAGTGCACAACTCAAAATAAATACTAAAAAAAAAAAAAAAAGATGCTCAACTGAACACTGAATTTAGAAGGTGAAATTCAGCATCATTCATATGAAAGAGCTCCACCTAACATGTTTACACAGGTTGACTTATAATTCCTCTATCTATGTGAACACACTTTCTGGTGATTCCACACGCCTCAGGCATGGCATCAGAACTCAGGATCATAGTTCCAGTCCAACATTCTCTGGATACCTGTGCTCTGCCTGCAGCTGCCTGGTTCCACAGACACCATGTGAAGACTGAGTTGCACATTCTAACAAGGAAGGCAGCAAAGGGCACTGCTGACACAAATAATCACAGGATTTCAAGTCCGAAACTATGTGCAACGGATGACTATGGGGGTACCAGGGAGACCGGAAGACAGACCACCGCTATTCTGAGGGTCAGTAAGGGACTTGTGAAAGCAACAACTGTGCTAAGATGAGGAATAAGACCCAGACACTGAGTATCCAGGCAGGGAACAGCACATCTGAAGGGTTTCTACAAAGAATTACATCCTCAGGGTAGGCTACGTATTCCTAGAGCACTCACAAAGGAATGAAAAGGAGAAAATATTGAACAAACACACAATCTGTAATGAAGGATAGATCCTTGGAGAGGGCCGATGGACTGGAAAGGAGACCTGTGCGCGGTGCAAGGCATGGGATCAGCCAGTGCGAATGTTAATTACTACCGCTTATGGCAACTTGAGGGAGTGCACCACTACAGATCTCTATTAACGATCTGTGTTATCAAATACTGCTCCAAATCCAAGCAATCAAAGCAGGGATGCACTTAAGTATTCTTTTACTGGACATTTAGATTTTAGAGCACTCAGGAGCATTCCCCAACCCACCACATTTGTTCTTCTGAAACACTAATCCAATGCCGACTCTCTCTGGCCCTCTCTCTTTAAGCACAGGACCGCCCCTCCTTACTGCTCCAAGATAAGCCTCTGATCCTCCTGTGGATCAGACCCACCTGCCAGGGCCCATGGCACCCTCTGCTCTGGAGCTCGCCAGCCCTGCCCTCCTTGCCATTTTAAACAAAGCCCATCTTCTGGCAAGCAATGAGCCTTGAGGAGGACGGAGGGAAGCAGACACCTCACAGGACACCACAGGCAGCCCAGCACCCAGCACTGCACAAAGGTCCACCCAACAGGGGGGCTGTGTGGACACCAAGATCCTCCTTCCCCGCAGGCTTCTGCCACACCCACTCTTGCAAGCAGCAGGAAAGCCCTGCTCCTCTCAGCAGTGCCCTTGACACTCCTGCGTTTTCTGCCCAGAATGTTCCCTCACGCAATTTCAGGACTGCTGCCAATGTGAAGCCTTTCTTCTCCCAGAACCACGTATGAACGTCTCCATTTCACCATTCACCACCTTGTAACGTGACCTGCTTAGAATGCTGGCTCATCAGACAAGCAGCAGCTGAAAGCAGAGGCGTGTCCTATCCATCACTGCATCCTGAACACCTCGCATGGTAACGGCACTAGAAAGCAGAGGCGTGTCCTATCCATCACTGCATCCTGAACACCTCGCATGGTAACGGCACCAGAAAGCAGAGGCGTGTCCTATCCATCACTGCATCCTGAACACCTTGCATGGTAACGGCACCAGAAAGCAGAGGCGTGTCCTACCCATCACTGCATCCTGAACACCTCGCAAGGTTAACTGCACCAGACAACTGCTCAACAGAAGCTGCTCACATGGACGGACAGACAGACAGATGGGAAATGCACAACTACATGAAGGAAAATGTAAACCCATCTTAGGAGACAGGAAGGAACTTATTACTTTAGGTGGTTACAAAGGCTGCCATCCTGAACTATAACTGACTTGAGCCTGGTCTGGTAAAAACGCAGTCCTCAAGTAGAATGCTGTTCCCTGAGAGGACAGCTGATCCCCATTCTGTGCAATTTCTGGGCATGCAGGGAGACAAAAGCCATGCTGGGCCCATCAGGCAGAGGCTGCAATACGTGAGAGCACCACAGGGTAGACGGGTAGACATTCCTGCACACTTTTTAGCTTCGTCTGCAGCAACAGACCATGAGGGCACATGACAGCCACTCACAGCTGTTTCTACCTGATTGAGTCTCACTATCCTTATTATTATTATTTTTATCATCATCAACTGTGTTGAATCCTCCTCTTCTTTCTTTTTTGAGACAGAGTCTCACTCTTATCACCCAGGCTGGAGTGCAGTGGTGCGATCTCGGCTCACTGCAACCTCTGTCTCCTGGGTTCAAGTAATTCTCCTACCTCAGCCTCCTGAGTAACTGGGATTACAGGCACCTGTCACCACGCTCAGTTAATTTCTGCATTTTTAGTAGACATGGGGTTTCACCACATTGGCCAGGCTGGTCTCAAACTCCTGACCTCAGGTGATCCACCTGCCTCAGCCTCCCAAAGTGCTGGGAGTACAGGCATGAGCCACCGCCTGGCCATCTCCTACTTTTTCAAAGAGAGAGTCTTGTTCTGTCACCCAGGCTGGAGTGCAGTGGTATGATCATGACTCACTGCAACCTCAACCTCCCAGGCTCAAGCGATCCTCCTACCTCAGCCTCCTGAGTATCTGGGACTACAAGTACGTGCCAACATGCCTGGCTAATTTTTGTGTTTTGTGCAGAGATGGGGTTTTGCCATGTTGCCCAGGCTGGTCTCAAACTCTTGACCTCAAGCAATCCACGTGCCACAACCTCCCAAAGTGCTGGGATTACAGGCATGAACCACTGTGCCTGGCCCTCTCCCACTCTTAATGGAACTTACAGTTCAAAAAAAATAATCTGCTGATCAGCAAAAAGCAAAGATTTTCTTACTGGCACATTCAATCTCGACAGGAGACAGCGGTGTGCTCATTGCTAAATAGGAAGCGTGTAATCCGAGAAGCAGGCCCAGATTCCTCTCTGTGTCTATCAGAGGTGAAGAGAGACTCCCCAGATCTGGTATGGTGACAACTTCTTGGTCAGGCTGGAAAAATAAATTTCATCATCAATCTGAGGAAACAGAATTAATTAAAAACATAAAACCAAGAGGACAGCTCTGTCCTGCAACTGTACTGCATGTGAGCCCAGGGGTGCTCTGGGCGTTCTGCCCCTCCATCCTGTAATGAGTTGATGCTGCTGTGCCCAAGTAACAGCAGATACCACATAAACCCACATGCCCAATAAAGCAGGCAGCAACCGCACAGCCCTACTGCAGAAAAACTAAACCACAGATACGTGATTTGGCTAGAATATTCCTTAGGAATCAGTTTCCAAAGTGACTGTACACCACACTTCAGAAAGTATAATGAAAGCACAAAGAACCCACTGGGCAACAAAACTGTGACAAGTATTCGATGACAAGTATTAGTGGACTGTGACCACACATGTAGAGGAAATGAAATTTATTCTAACAAAAATCTGAAAAAAGCAAGAGTTCAACTTTTCCAGTCACAGAAGATATTTACAGCAAAGTTAATTCTCCCCTTCATAAAATGTTTTAAGCCCTGCCCTAATGGCATTTAATACATCTTATTACTTGTGGATACCTGGAAAGCTAATCCCAATATATAAATTCTATGTGTTCGTGAATACATAGGAAGGACATATTTCTATTGTAAAGAATTACACTTCTACATAGTTCTTCCCAAAAAATACATACCTCAAGATAATACGCCATTCCAAATTTCTACATAAAACCAAAGTTTAACCTCTTTTCTTGTGGAACACTGTCTATATTTCTTACAAATTGATCATTTAAAAAACAAATTTTCATGACCAGTACATCACAGATCTTAACATGAATAAATGTAAATTCATTTATGACAAAACTTCTAAAGGATCTTTATATTTATCCCTAATGCCCCCCAAAAGACCCAGATATCAGTACTTCTAGATCCAAATATTCCTATCACAAACACACAGAGGGTATCCCCTGTCATCCTCTGCATCACTCAAGGCATACAGCCTCACCTCCAAATATTGGCCAACACAAAATGCGTGCATGGATTCCCGGGTGTCTTCAAACTGCAAAGCAGCTTCCAAAGCTACCACTGGGTCTTCCCCTGCAAACTGAGCTGAAACAAAAAGGGAAAAAGCAACATGAGTTCAATTCAGCTTGCCTGGAGAGCTATAGGAGAAATAGTGAGTAGGAAATAAGTTAGGTGCTTAACTCAAAAGTGAGGGTTACCAGAGTATAATGACCTCCCACTGTCTCCCAGCGTTGCCGGGGCCGACTCAGAACTTGAAATGATTTCCAAGTATTAAAACAAAAATGCATAATGAAAGCAAATTCTTCAAATGTGCTCAATTTGTTGATAAGACAGACACCAAAGCCACTGATACATTAAAGTATGCGGGGGCTGGCACAAAACTAAAGAAATCATTTATAAGCCAAATACTCTGCTTAAAATGATACAGGCTGTAACTTTTAACCAGGAAATAAGAAGTGTAATCTTACCAAGAATACTATTTCCTGTTAACGACTGTGTCTGGAAGTCCTTTATGTCATATACTTTCCCGTCAATCACAGTCCAGAAGCCTCCATCTTTATTATGGTTCTCCAAATCAGCTTTGCGTATAAGTGTCACTTCCTCATTATTTCTACAGTTCTGACCTGTAAAAAATGACTCTGTATATACAGAAACCAGAATCAGTCCATCCATCAACCAATAGGTAAAATGAAAAGAACAAACTGTGTGAAAGAACTACAAGCAGAAATAAACAAATCCACAATCACAATGGGAGAAATACATACCTAGCTCTGAAACTAATACCACACATGCAAATTCTATTAAATATAGAATGCTTCAAAAAAAAATCTAGGCAGCATGAATATCAAATCGGGCCATGCCAGGCCACAGAGCAAATCTCAACAGATTTCAAAGAAATAAAGTTACAGAGCATGTGTGCTGACTACAATGCAGTTAAATTAGAAATAGGTTTTCAAAAATTCATTCAAAATAAATAAAAAATTCATCCACATATTTGAAAATTATAAAATACACTTATAAGTAACCCAAAATTCTAAGAAAAAAATGACTATGAAAATTAGAAAATGTGTTCAATTAATAATCAAAATACTGCAGATCAAAATTGGTGACATACAACTAAATGCATGCTTGAGGGCATTTACGCCTTTAAATGTGTGTATTAGAGGGAAAAAGCTAAAAAAGAAAAACACCAAATCAATAAAAGTCTATTAGTTCATAAAAATACTCAAAAAAAGAAAACCTGAGTGGTGGTCACCTATGCAAGTGCTAGGATACCAACTCAATATTACGAAAAATAGTTAAAGGGAGGTGGCAGTTCAAGAAGTCAAGCTTAGACTATGTCCTTCCTGTACACATTGTACCTCCTCCTAACCAGACAGCAGAGGGCAAGGTTGGTGGGGATTTTATAGAGGACACGCAACACATGAATTCCCTGGTCTAGTTCACAGAACTAAAGCGGGAGCCACCAAGCACTACAGGCCTCCTGAGCCAACAGAAAGCATGCAGCATGACTCCAGACATAACACCACCCCAACGAGACTGAATCCAAATCCAACCAAACCTCTAGATCTAACCAGCAGATTAATGGAACTAACAGAAGAACATGTTCATCTAGAATAAGAGAATGCAATCAACCAAGTTCAGAAAATGTGAAGTTCTCCAAAATAACCAACCTGCTTCTTTGAAAAAGAAAACAGTATGATCAGAGACAGGGAGAGGAGGGCCTGGAGCCATGCTGTTTGGAGAAAGAGACTAGAAGCATATGTCAAGCAATGCCAACACGGAGAACATGTTCAGGTCCTAATTCAAAATTACCACCTAAAAAAGGCATTTTTGAGATAGTCCAGGAAAATGTAACATGGACTGCATGTTAGATTAAGGAATCACTGTTAATCTTATAGACAGGATAATGATATTGTAGGGTTTTTTTAAAATCCTTATCATTAAGAGGTAAAATGCCTTAAAATGTTTTAAAGACAGAGTTATGCTTTAAAATAATCCAATCGGCCGGGCGAGGTGGCTCACACCTGTAATCCCAGCACTTTGGGAGGCCAAGGTGGGCAGATCACAAGGTCAGGAGATCGAGACGATCCTGGCTAACACAGTGAACCCCCATCTCTACTAAAAATACAAAAAATTAGCCAGGCGTGGTGGTGGGTGCCTGTAGTCCCAGCTACTCGGGAGGCTGCGGCAGGAGAATGGTGTGAACCTGGGAGACAGAGCTTGCAGTGAGCCGAGATCGCACCACTGCACTCCCGCCTGGGTGAAAGAGCGAGACTCTGTCTAAAAAAAAAAATTAAAAAAATAAAATAAAATAAAAATAATCCAATCAATCAACAATACAGAGAAGTATGAGAGGGGAACGTATTCACCTGTTGAAGCTAGATTCATTTTACTATTTTTCTACTTTTATCTATGTTAGAAAATTTTCATAATAAACAGATTACAAAAACAACACTGTGCTAATAAGTATTCATTTCTCAAAAAGCAAGAAAAATAGCAGATTAAACCCTAAGAAAGAAGAAAGCAATAATAAAGAAGAGTATGGCACTGGAGAGACAAACATATAGAAAAATGGAATAGAATGGAGACCCCAAAAACAATCCCTCACGTATTTGGTCATACGATTTTTGACATGGGAGCCAAGACCACTTAATGGGGAAAGAAGAGCCTTTTCAATGCCTGATACTGGGAAATCCAGACATGCACATGTAAAGAATAGAGGTAGACCCTTACCTTATGCTACACACAAAAACTAACTCAAAATGGATCAGAGACCTAAAAGTAAGTGCTAAAACTATAAAATTCTTAGAAGAAAACACTGCGGAAAAACTTCATGACACTGAATTTGGTGACATGTCTTGAATAGGACACCAAAAGCAGTGCAGGCAACAAAAGGAAAAACATAGGTAAGTTGGACTTGATCAAAATCAAATACTTCTGTGCATCAAAGGAGGCTATCAAGAGTGAAACAGCAACTGAAAGAATGCAAAACAGATTGCAAATCATATCTATGCAGAATATATAATTAACTCCTAAAACCCAACACGACAAAAAACCCAATTAAAACACGGACAAAAGACTTGAATAGACATTTCTCCAAAAAAGGTATGCAAATGGTCAATAAGCACATGAAAAGATGCTTGACATCACTAATCATTAGGGACATACAAATCAAAACCACAATGAGATACCACTTCACACCCATTGATGGCTACTATCAAAAAAAAAAAAAGTGTTGGTGAGGATGTGGAGAAATTGGAACTCCTGCACACTACTGACAGGAACATAAAATGGTGCAGCCACTCTGAAAAACACTATGGCAGCTCCTCAAAAAAATTAAATACAAAATTACCACATAATCTTACCAATTCTACCTCTGGCTATATAGCCAAAAGAAGTAAAAGCAGGCCGGGCACAGTGGCTCACTCCCGTAATCCCAACACTTTGGGAGGCCGAGGTGGGCAGATCACGAGGTAAGGAGATCAAAACTATCCTGGCCAACATGGTGAAACCCCATCTCTACTAAAACACAAAAAATTAGCTGGGCATGGTGGTGCACACCTGTAGTCCCAGCTACTCAGGAGGCTGAGGCAGGGGAATTGCTTGAACCTGGGAGACGGAGGCTGCAGTGAGCCGAGATCGCACCACTGCACTCCAGCCTGGGCAACGGAGCAAGACTCTATCTCAAAAAAAATAAACAAATAAAAATTAAAAAAAAAGAAGGAACGCAAATGGATACACACACCCACATTCATAGCAGCATTATTCACAATAGCCAAAAGATGGAAACAACCCAAGTGTCATCAACTGATGGTTGGATAGCAAAATGTGATATATTCATATAACAGAATATGATTTCACCTTAAAATTAAGGACATTCAGACACTTTCCACAACACGGATGAACCTTGAAGACATGCTAAGTGAAATAAGCCAATCCCAAAAGGATAAATACTGTATGGTTCCATGTATATGAGGTACCTGAAGTAGTAAAATTCAGAGACAGAAAGTAGAATGGTAGTTGCCAAGTGCTAGGGAAAATTGGTGTTTAATAGATGCATAGTTTCAGTTGGGAAAAATGAAAAGCTCTAGAGATGAGTGGTGGTGATGGCTGTAAAACAATGTGAATGTACTTAATGCCACTAAATGGTACACTTAAATGGCAAATTTTACCAATCTTATACACACCCTTCCAAAAAAAGAATAGGCAGGAACATTCTCCTACTCACTCTACAAGATTAGCGCAACTTTGGTTACCAAAACCTGAATGTCTATTATGTTTTCCTACTATCGGATCCATCAGCCAGTGTTTCCCTCGACAAGCTAATGTTCTCTGGTGGATAGATGGAAACTAACAGGTTGCATGGGACCTATCTTCTTCCTGAATTATAGCTTCTTTGTTAGTAAAGGGGTGGTGGTTACCAATAACAACAACAATAAGTTGCAGGGCATTACAAGAAAATAAAATTACAGGTCACTGAAAAATTATGAGGAAAATGACATGCAAAATCCAGAAAAATTACAACTACAGATGCAAAATTGTCTTTAAAAAATAGCAAACCAAGACCAGAAATATCTATCCATATGACCAATATTATGAGCAAAGTAGTTTTATTCCAGAAATGGAAGGTTGAGTCAACATTTGAAAAGTCAGTAATTCACACATTAATAGAAAAAAATAAAAATTATATGATCAAGTAATGCAGGAAAAGCATGTGATGAAACTTAACACCCAATCATAGTTAAAACTGCATCACAAAGCAGCAACAGAAGAAAACATTCTTAAGGTTCAAAAGTACTTACAAAGAGACTCCTAAAACAAACATCATACTTTCTGTGTGAAATCTGGAAAGCTTTTTCTCTGCTACTAAGAAAAAGGCAAGGAGGTACACTGTCACCATTTCTACTCCACAGTGCACTACAGGTCCTAGCAAGTGCAATAAGTCACTAGGGGAAAAGCTGCAAGATCAGACCAGACACAAGTATAGACAATCACTTGGTTCAGACAAAGGTGACACCCCAGAAGAGTGACCAAGGACAGTCTTTTCACCCAAAGGTGCTGGCACAAAGATGCTATGGACAAAATGCCCGTGGAAAAAAAGTGACATGTGACCCCTATCTCATAACATGCATGAAAATCAAATCCAAGTGCACTATAGCTCTAAACATGAAAGTTAAGGCAATAAAACTTTTAAGGTGTAAAAGAAAATCTGGGTAAGAAAAAGATTTCTTAAGGCCCAAAATGAACAACATTAAAATAGAAACAAACTGGATTTCACGAATATTACTTCTGTTCATCAGAAAACACTTTTAAGTGACTACACAGGCCTGAGTGAGAGAAAAAGCTCCATCAGAAATAGAGCCAAAAGTTCATATCCCAAATATACAGTAACACTCACATGAATGACTAAAAAGAAAAGACAACCAGATAGAAAAATGGGCACAAAACTTGAATTGGCACTTCACAAAAGAGAATTTCCAACTGATTAATGCACATATGAAAAGGTATCAAACCTCACTAATAATCTAGAAAATGCTAATTGAAACCACAATGAGATACCAGTGTACACCCACCAGAATGGTTCAAACAGGGAGTGCTAGCAATGCTAGGTCTTGGCACAGAAGTGGAACACTGAGAACTCTCACTTTGCAGTGGAGATGAGTAGCAGCACAATCACCGCGGAAAACTGGCATTCTGTATTAAAGGCATCCTCTACAAACCAAGAGTCCCACCAAGAAACAGACAGAAAGAATGATTAAAGAAACAGATGTAAGAATGTTAACGTATTGGCAGGAGCGCTGGCTCATGCCTCTTATGTCAGCACTGTGGGAGGATCACTTGAGCCTAGGAGTTTGAGACCAGCCTGGGCAACAGAGGGAGACCGTGTCTCCACAAAAAATTTAAAAATTAGCCAGGCATGGTGGCGCATGCTTGTAGTCCCACGTAGGTGGAAGGATCTGCTTGAGCCTGGGAGGTCAAGGCTACAGTGAGCCATGATTGCACCATTGCACTCCAGCCTGGATGACACAGCAAGACTCCTGCCTCAAAAAAAAAGGTAACATATTTACTTTAACCTAAACCTGGAAACAACTTACATTTCCATCAACAAGTAGAATGAATAGGTTGTTGTATATTCAAACAAAAGTATACTACACATGGCAATAAAAATGAAAGAACTCAATAACAGGGTGAAGCTCAGAAACCAAAAGGTACATACCATCTAGTTCCACTTATATGAACTCCGAGAACAGACAGAATTAAAATGATGTTGGGTAGGGACAAGAACTTAGTATAAGACGATCAGAAGTAAGGTGGCGATGACCACACAGCCTGGGGAAGGGCACTTTTCAGAGAAATGAGTCAGAGTTTGGGAGGGTCCTGCCACCATCCAGGCTAAGGTTTGAATGGCTGTGACACAGTTCTCTCTATGATCAATTACAGCTATCTACTGGGTACTTTTGTGTATGTGTTACTTATCACAATTTCAAGAGGCTTTACAGTGAGTAAGCTGCTGATCTGATCAAATGAATGCCCCTCAACCGTATGATAGTAGAGAGACAAAATAACATTGGACTAAGCTCACTCCGTAACAAAAGGGGAAGAATGGTGCTGAAAGTATTGACTGTTTTAAAAATAAAAAACCATGTTCAATGTCCTGGGGCTGTTTTCCTCAGGACAACTGCTACCTCTTGTTTTAAGCTCCCACGTTAGGGGGATGATGGTCTAAAACACGAGAAGAAAAAAAGCCCACCCAGCTTGAGATTTCATATAAATCAAAGTTTAACCCTGATTTTGACTGATTCTGAGTCCAGGAAGCTAGAACCATAGAAAGCATGGTGACTTAGATTCAAAAACCCAAAACTCAAAACATTGAGAAGATAAGTCTCATTCCAATTTGAGATGCACTGTGCTCAGATGACTCCAGGAATTCTGCATCTCACTAACATCAAACCACCAGAGGACTCTGGAGAGTCTTCCCATATCAATTTCTGCCTCCTGAGCTGGACCACAGATAACCACCCCAACAGCACCTTCTGGAGGCACCACGATTTTGTAAAATTTCATTTCAGTACTTAACAAGGATTACTAATGGAAAAATCTTCCTTAAATATAACCGAAATATAGCCAGGCACAGTGGCTCATTCCTGTAATCCCAGCACTTTGGGAGGCAGAGGCAGGTGGATCACTTGAGGTCAGGAGTTCGAGACCATCCCGGACAACATGGTGAAACCCCATCTCTACTAAAAATACAAAAGTAAGCTGGGCATGGTGGTGTGCACCTGTGGTCCCAGCTACTCAGGAGGCTGAGGCAAGAGAATCACTTGAGCCCAGGAGGCGGAGGTTGCAGTGAGCTGAGATTATGACACTGCACTCCAGCCTGGGCAACAGAGCAAGATGTAGTGTCAAAAAAAAAAAAAAAAATATATATATATATATATATCTACACACACACACACACACACACATATATATATATACACTCATATACACACACATACACACATAAACACACATATATTTGGTTAATATATACATATGACCCAAATTTCTTCTGATTTGGATTATCTTCTTTTTTTACTTATACTACCATCAGTACAAATGGCAAATAATTGGTCTTCCTTTGTAAAGTATTCTTTCAAATTGAAAGGCAAGAATAGGTTAGACAAGGACAATACAACTTTCCTCAGTAAAAGTCCTTTAAGACGCCATACCCATTATGCCAGGCCAGGCTAACTCTTCATGATCATCCCGTTCCTTTCCTGGTGCCAGGTGGTTGAACCGATCCAGATGTTCCAACAGGCCACCCAGCAGAGGTACAGCTCCAGCCTCTTGCATGAGACCAGCATTTTTACTGAGCAGAAGCACTATAGAAACTACTAGTTCTGGAAGGAGAACACCTACATTTAAGAAATAAGAAGATTTAAATAAGTATTTATCCTATAAAAGCTATTTGTAAACTTGTTCTGTGTTCAAATTCTGCTAAGTCACAAAATAAGAAATATTTGTCCTTTAGCATATTTCTAAAGGATTATCTTATATTTTATATTGAGACAGGTATAGCTATTAAACAGAACCCTTTAAATTACAAAAATATTTTCCAAAACATCGTATTTCAATCACAGAACTATGAACTAAGAGTCTTCTATTCAGAAAATTAAATGTTTATTGATATGTTTATCATCAGGGAAAAAACACTAAAAAATAATGCTCTAACCTCAAAAAGTTAAAACATACCAGGTAATATCAGAATTTTTAAGATCCTTAAATAGGTACCTAATTTTTATTATGCTGTCAAAATAAAATTAGACAATTACATTTGACCTCATTATTGAAATGTCAATAATGGAAGTATAAATCTAAATTACCAATTACATTTAAAGTGATATGAGTCCCATACCAGCTGGCTTAACAACAGAACTGTCAGTAACTAAAAAAACAAAACGAAGGTGAAAGGGCAGGAGGCCCAGAAAATTTAGAGAGTAAATGCAGGCATGCTGATCAGCAAAGAAGACACTTTAGCTTTCATCTATCTCCTAAAATAAACATGTACACAAGCAGGAAACAAAAGGTACCAGTAAAGTCCCCTTCCACAATGCAAGCCACCTCTGCGAAGTGCCGCCAGCTGGTAGAAGCAATGCTGGCGGCCACAGGCAGTATATCTCCAATGTGCGTGCACAGGAGGGCTGTGTACTTCTTCAGCAAGGAACCAACACCCATTAGCTCTGGACCTTGAAGAAGGATTGAGAAATTTTCATTTTCACTACTAAAATTTTTCTTTGTAAACAAACTAACTGCTCCATGATGCTACTCTCATCTACACATCTTTTACCTATAATAATTTTCTCAAACAGAAGCCTGTTAACCCTTAGTCCTTGCATTCTTTCTATATCATGTGACTGGAGGGACAGGGTTTTTATGTCAAGTTTTATACCCTGCACTACGGAGTACCTAGAAATTTTGGGTGTATAAACACTAAAGTCATAATTTAACTTAAAGGTTTTTTTTTTTTAACAGACGGGGTCTCACCATGTTGCCCAGATTGGACTCGAACCCCTGGGCTCAAGTGATCCTCCTGTCTCAGCCTCCTGAGTAGTCAGAACTACAGGCATGCACTACCACACCCAGCTCTAAATTTTTAAAATTTTATATCCAGTACACAAATGTTTCCTAAAAGCTTGTAAATTATTCCCAAAAAACAAAGTTAGGTACTTTTCTGCTCCATAAAATCTTCAGTTTTTCTGTCTACATGGTTCTTTTTTTTTTTGAGATGGAGTTTCACTCTTGTCACCCAGGCTGGAATGCAATGATCTCGGCTCACTGCAACCTCCACCTCCTGGGTTCAAGCGATTCTCCTGCCTCAGCCTCCGGAGTAGCTGGGATTACAGGCACCTGCCACTACGCCCAGCTAATTTTTTGTATTTTTAGTAGAGACGGGGTTTCACTATGTTGGTCAGACTGGTCTTGAACTCCTGACCTTGTGATCCGCCCACCTCGGCCTCCCAAAGTGCTGGGATTACAGGCGTGAGCCACCACACCCAGCCTCCTACATGGTTCTTAATAGCTTTTCAGTCCTTGTGACTTTGTCTTTAAGATGGTCACCTCTTTCAAACTATCAACTCACCTACTGAAACCTGAAAGTTTCCATTACTGACAAGAGCCTAACTCTTCAGAAAGTAATTAAGTTACTTTGGGAAAAAAATAGCTACAAAAGTACTAATGGAAGCAGCAGACCTTTCCATCCTTGACAGAGAAAGCCTCATGATGGAGGGCCAGCCGCTGCCCTGGATGCTGAAGGAGGGGAACCATTCCCTCGACAGTGCACAGCACTGAGCACTTACACACCATTCTATTCTGATCCTCACAGGCTGCCTCAGGGATTATCCCAAGTCTGCAGGTGAGAAGTCTTTGGCCCCATTAGACTTGGTCTAATGTCTAAACTATTAAGCAGAGCTGTAACTGAAACCCAGGCTTTCTCCAACAGTTCTTCCCATTCCACCCAGCTGGCTCCCCCATGTGACATATGAATAGGATGTCACTGTTTACTTCCTACATCATGCCAGTCTCCAGCATTCCATAGCACATGGAACAAATCTGATAAATCTTTGGTAAGACTAAACTGAACATACAGGGTGTCATTACTGATGTCTAAAGAATTTAAATATTAAGGCAACAAAATTAAAAATATTAACGAGGCTATTATAGAAAGGTCTGACTCAATAAAGTGGATGCAAAATGAAGCCCCAAAATTGGTGCATTTAGTAGTATAACAACTACACATCTGGGCATATAGGATAGACACGTCCAAAAGCCTAAATTAACGAGCCCCGATCACATACAAGACACTTTCACATTTTAAGCAACTTACTAGAAATATCTGAGGTCTGACCAATACTTTCTCCTGGATAAAGTTTACTAATAAGCAAACGTTGAAAACGCAGTAACAAATCCAATGAAGCAGATCTTTCACGACTGTGTTGCTCAAAGTCCAGACATGATGAAATCCGACGGGCAACATCTTTCAATCTGGCTACAGTCTGAGAAGCAATGTTTCTATACAGGAAAGAAGAGGATTACAAAATTAAACAAGATATTTCTATTAAAAAGAAAAAGGGATGGGGTAAATCACGACAAACTAGTATCACAAACACAGATCATACGTGATGACCTGCAGCTGGCTTCCCTCCCCAAATGTGTCCAATAAGCGCAACCTCAGCCAAAACAGAGCAGAAGGGTACGGAAGACTCAAAAAAGATAATGATGCCCTCTTGCTTCACTAATGTGCACCTATGGAGCTGCGTGCAGTGGTCCAAACTGCAGAGGATCTTGCTTCCAAAGGAATACTTCCGCATTCCCAATGTCTAAGGAATGTAAACATTAAGACAACGAAATTTAAAATATTGATGAGGCTAATATAGAAATATCTAACCCTCTAGAAAGAAAAAACACAGTGTCATTATTTTTTGTCCAAAGCTGCATTTCAAACAGCAATGCGATACTACTCTTCAAGACAAGACTCGCCTGCATTGCTGCATCTGCCTTGCAAGTCCACCTTGAGCCCTTACTCGCAAGCAGCACTGGGGTGGGCCATGCAGCAGGTGCCGAGGGCTCAAGGAGTCCAGGAAGGAAGACCAAAGCAGGTGCCCAAAGAGCACGGCAGCGAAGAAAGTAGAAGAGGCTCCAGTTCCAACACTGTGATGTGACTTGAGCCATGAGCCATGGGAGATGAGAAGCGAAGAGAAGAAACATACGTTCCCAGAAGGTAAAGTTAGGAGAGCCGTGAATGTTTCTGGTTCCTCAGCAGAACACCAAGAAACAAGGGCAGGAGAACAAGACAAGGAAGCAAGGGAGAGACAGTGCAGGTAATGGAATGTCAGGCTGTGGGACCAGAGTCTGCAATGCCAACCCACCAAGGTTATGATAGGAAAATAACACCTGTGTGTTTAAGGAAAGTAACTCTTTTTTTTGAGACGGAGTCTAGCTTTGTTGCCAGACTGGAGTGCAGTGACACGATCTCAGCTCACTGCAACCTCCGCCTCCTGGGTTAAAGCGATTCTCCTGCCTCAGCCTCCCGAGTAGCTGGGAATTACAGGCACACGCCACCATGCCCAGCTAACTTTTTTTTTTTTTTTTAAGTAGAGACGGGCTTTCACTATGTTACCCAGGATGGTCTCGATTTCCTGACCTCATGACTCGCCCGCCTCAGCCTCCCAAAGTGCTAAGATTACAGGCGTGAGTGAACACGCCTGGCCTAAGGAAAGTAACTCTTATGTCAGTGTGAAAGCAAATCAGACAGGACATGGGAACACGGAGGGCAGGAGAGCCCAACCAGGGCCTGGTTCCAGACCCAACCCACCCACCCCGTTGAGCCAGGAGCACAAGTGGCTCTCTGCACAACACCAAGAGCAAGGACATGCTTTCAGCTCCACTTTAACTCAGGTTCCTAATGTGACAGCAGGCTTGTCAATCCCACTTGCCCCCGTGGCTCGCACCAGAAAACCACCAGCAGTGTGAGTAAGGACAGAAGCAGGAGACAGAGGAGCCAGGGTTTGGGAATCCCACAGCAACCCACAGGCCCTCATCACACACAGCAAGGATGTGCCCTCACTGGGCTCACCACCACCACCAGACATCACCTTCACTACCTGATAACCTGCCTGGGTAACACCACTGTAACACAAGAAACAGGTCTAGAATCTAGCATGTATGCTATACCTGAAGGAGCAAAAGACGGTAATAAAATACAATAAAACTTTTAGTTTATTTATTTAATATAAAATTTAGAGCCATAATCAAAACGTGTAATTCTGTTGGGGTTCACTACTTATGAAAGCTTCACAGCGCTCTATTTTCAAATGTAAATGGTATTCCGTGGCTCCTCGCCAGCAGGTAAACAACGATTTACTCTGAAATGCTTTTCACGGCATATTTTTGTCAAGCAGTGATTTCTTCAACCCACGTTTTCTAAGGGAAAAAAGGACATGAAATGTCTCCAAAAGTCTCTTACAATCTTTAGATAAACTACTGTTCAACAACTGCATCCTCCAAGTCAACACATCAAGAATCCTTCGATCACAAACATTTAAGGTGAGAAAACAGTGTCTATCCATGCAGGAGAGGGACACGTTATCCATGCTTTTGAAGACAGCCTGGACTATCGGCTACTGAAAAGCTGTGAATGCATTTTTCTTTTTATACTTTCCAAAATTTTTGTGAGGTGATAACTATGTTTGTGTCTATTCTTTTTATTTTGTATTTTTTAAGTACGTACATCCTTATTATAAATCTGCTGTAGAACCAATGTCCCATACAGGACCCCACATGCCACAGGAACCAAAAAGTCACATGCAGCGAAGATGAAGACACAGCAGACAACCTGTGTGGACACCAGAGAGCCACCTGCCCAGGACACCAATGGAGCTACAGGTGCAATTCAAAATGTTCTTAGTCGTATTAATAAACGTGGCCAGGTGCAGTGGCTCACACCTGTAATCCCAACACTTTTGGAGGCCAAGGCGGGCAGATTACCTCAGGTTGGGAGTTCAAGACCACCCTAGCCAACATGGGGAAACCCCATCTCTACTAAAAATACAAAAATTAGTCAGGTATGGTGGCATGCACCTGTAGTCCCAGCCACTCAGGAGGCTGAGGCAGGAGAATCATTTGAACCCAGGAGGCAGAGGCTGCAATGAGCTGAGATCGTGCCACTGCACTCCAGTCTGGGCAACAGAATGAGGCTCCATCTCAGGGGAAAAAAAAAATTGTCCTTAGTCACATTAATAAAAGTTAAAAAAAAAAAAACAAAAAAACACATAAAACTAATTTTAATAATGGTCAGGCGTGGTGGCTCACGCCTGCAATCCCAGCACTTTGGGAGGCCAAGGCAGGCAGATTACTTGAGGTCAGGAGTTTAAGACCAGCCTGGCCAACATGGTGAAACCCTATCTCTACAAAAATACAAAAATCAGCAAGGCGTGGTGGTGTACACCTGTGGTCCCAGCTGCTCGGGAGGTTGAGGCAGGAGAATCACTTGAAGCCAAGAGGCAGAGGCTACAGTGAGCCAAGATTATGCCACCACACTCCGGCCTGGGCAACAGAGCAAGACTCCATCTCAAAAAATAAAAATAATTTTAATAATGTATCATACTTATCCCAACAGATTGAAAATATTACCATTTCAACATGATATCACTATAAGAAAAATTATTGAGATATTTTACATAGGTTATTCATATTAAGTCTTTGAAAACCATCAGGGTAGCTTACATATGTAGCACATTTCAATTTGGACAGTGAAATTTGCACTGAAAATATCTGATCTGCCCTTAGACTCATAAATACACAGTTGATGAAGTAGACTCACATGGCCAAGTGATTCTAAACATACTTAAATGCTTCCTAATAACGGAATCAAGTTTTTAAACCTGCATTTTAATTAATAAAAATTAAACAGATAAAATATTCAGTGTTTCAGCTATGATGGATACACTTCAAGTGCTGATCAGCAAACTGTGTTGAGCGTAGCCAGACGGGCCAGGGCAGGCTACACAGCTGCAGCTCAAACAGCACAGCTGCAGGTCAAACAGGCCAGTCTCTCCGCACACGGGAACAGTCTGAGCAAGCAGGAGACAGGGAAAACGGGCACTGCCCTCGTGAGAACAAAGGACCCACAACAGTAACCCTGCACTCACCCCCTGCCAAAGACACCAACGGCCCATGAAGCAGCCTCCTCAGAAAAGGGAGGGGCATTCAAGAACTTAGAAAAGCACCACTGGAAAAATGCTCACTTTAAAACTTTGCATGTAACTTTACATTTTAATTACAAAGGTTTTAACATCCATATTCTTATTCTTAATTAACTCCATGAAAGTAAACACGGCTTTTATTCTTATTCCTACAGTTACTGTGTTGGAAGTTCATCTATGTGAACAACTGTTGCAACTGAAATTTTATGAGAACAAATTCCAAGCTCTTTCCATTAACACAAACTATATGAAGTTTAGTTCTCTTTATTTCCATTGGTTAAAGACCAGAATGTGTGAAATATGCATTGTCAGATTAGAAAAACAAAACAAACATCAGAAAAAGGTTTTGCAAAATAGAATTTACTAAAATCTATGATAGAAACTAGCTCTACAACTTCCTGTTTCAAAATTTCACTGTGTGTCCACTAAGTTCGTTTTTCTGGTTGTGGACAACAGGCCCACCGCGCGCCACAGGCCCACCCCATGCCACAGGCCCACCCCCACCACAGACCCACCATGGCCCCATGAACAGGCCAGCTGAGAGCTGCGGCCACTGCCCAGGGCTCCCTGCTCTGTGCTCGGCTGCCTGATCCAACCTGCCAGTGCTTTGCTTTCTCTACGTGTAGAAACTAAAACCAGGAGCCCAAGTTTACAAAAAGCAGATTTTTATTACATAGAGGTACAAATGTGTTTCACTTTCTAATAAATCTCTTTCACAAATCACCTTGCTTTTTTGCTCTTCTTGAGTGACCATTTTTACACAACACTGTCTGACCGTTTTGGCTTCTGCCAAGGTTAGCCTCTGTTCACAGGCTATCTGACTTCTTCTTCCCACCTCCTCCTAGTCTGGCCTTCCAAAATAATGCTCACCATTCTTTCACATTGACTTTAGTTTTGAAAAGAAAAGTTACCTTACAAAGTAGTATGTATAACTCTGCAATATGTAAAGTGAGGCAATGATAGAACCAGTTTTAAAAATAACCTTCCATGATGATTTTCATTTGCATCCACCTGCTTATTAGTAGGTAAGAATCTTTTTACTTGTTTACTGCACACCCCAATTTCTCTTCAGTGAAAAACTTTTGAGTATCATCATACCCTCCAACTTCTCCTCTCACCTATATTTAAAAGGGTTTGCTCTTTATCCTAACATCTATACTAGGTAATTTTCAGAATATTCCTTCAACCACCAAACAAATTTTTGAGATCCTTGTGCTAGATTTCACTATCTTAATATGAAAACCAATAATCACCTACTAAAATATAATACAGGCCGGGAACAGTGGCTCACGCCTGAAATCCCAACACTTTCAGAGGCCAAGGCGGGTAGATCACCTGAGGTCAGGAATTTGAGACCAGCCTGACCAATATTTCGAAACCCCATCTCTACTAAAAATAAAAAAATCAGCCAGGTGTGGTTGCAGACGCCTGCAGTCCCAGCTACTCGGGAGGCTGAGGCAGGAGAATTGCTAGAACCCAGGAGGCAGAGGTTGCAGTGAGCCAACATCATGACACTGCACTCCAGCCTGGGCAACAGAGCGAGATTCCGTCTTAAAAAATAAATATTAAAAAAAAATAATAAGTAAATAAATAGGCCGGGAGTGGTGGCTGACGCCTGTAATCCCAACACTTTGGGAGGCCAAGGCAGGCAGATCACCTGAGGTCAGGAGTTCAAGACAAGCCTGACCACCATGAATAAACCCTGTCTCTACTAAAACTACAAGATTAGTCGGGCATGGTGGCACACGCCTGTAATCCCAGCTGTGCGAGAGGCTGAGGCAAGAGATTCACTTGAACCTGGGAGGCGGAGCTTGCAGTGAGCCAAGATCGCGCCATTGCACTCCAGCCTGGGCAACAAGAGCGAACTCTGTCACACACACACAAAAAAAAGTAAATAAATAACATACAATACAATACAGCTACTACGATTTACCTAAGAAGCTGTTGTATGAGCTGAACCAGAGGCAAACACTGTTTGCCAGAAGACTCACAGATCCCTGTATTAATAAGGTCTTTATCCAATGGAGTCCTGCTTCTATGAAATGTTGAGGCATTTGCTTCCTGTTCATCAATTTCTTTTTCCTTCTGTGCTTCTTTTTTGGCTTCAATATCCTGTAATTCATAAACAGAAATTGTTTACAAGTGATCTCATTACCAGGTGTGAAGACACACGGGCTGGCTGAGCCCTGACCCCAGTGCCAAGCTATCCCAGCCTCTGTGGCTAACGCACACACCTACCCACAGGCCCCCACCTGCCCTGTTGGAAACCCTAACTCAGTTGTGCGGTTCCAAACAGTGTCTTCTTTTTACAGAATCAAGGTCCAGGCTGCCTCTGCTGATGCTCTCCAGCCTCCTTCTGTGAAGTCCCTAAAATCCTTAACCCTGCTACTGGCTCTCACAAAACCCAATGTGATCTGCCCCACACACGCAGCATCCAGCTGCTTTGTAAGGACAAGAAGAAGCTGGAATTCTCACACACACTGGTTCAAATGTAAATGGCAAAGCCACTTGGGAAAACTATGAACACACACCTGCTCCAGTACCTAACAAATTCCACTCCAAGTGTTTACCCAAAAGGAGAACATATGTTCACTAAAGTACTTGTACACAGCACAATCGTGGCAGCTCTACATGGCCAAAAACCAGAAAGCCTGGACGCAGTGGCTCACGCTTGTAATCCCAACACTTTGGGAGGCCAAGGTGGGGGGATCACTGGAGCTCAGGAGTTCGAGACCAGCCTCTGCAATACAGTGAAACCTTGTGTCTACAAAAAAAATCAAAAAACTAGCCAGGCATGGTGACATGTCTGTGGTCCCTGCAACACAGGAGGCTGAGATGGGAGGATCATTCGAGCCTAGGAGGACAAGGCTGCAGTGAGCCAACATCAGGTCACTGCATCCAGCCTGGGTGACAGAGCAAGACCTTGTCTCAAAAAAAAAGACAACAAAAACCAAAAGCTATTACATGTCCTTCAATAGGAGAATGAACTAACAGTACTACACCTACAAAATGGAATACTTCCCAATAATAAAAACAAAGTCACAATACACACAACAGTGAGTGAATCTGAAAATCATTCTCCAAGGCAAAACAGGAAAGAGTGCATACTATACAGTTATATTGCTGCGACACTCAGAGCAGGCAAAATGAATCTAATCTCAGGGCAGGGGAGTATCCTGGCTGCAAGTGCCAAGGGCACAGGGATCTTTCCAGGTGACGGGAATGGTCTACATGATGAACAGGTTACCTGTTAACTTCACTGAAACAGAAAACCTGTAGTATTTTATCAGAACTAAATCATTTCTCAATAATTTTGTAAATTAGCACATAAAAGAATTTTAATTTAAAAAATACTTGGATATGATAAAAGTTTAGCATTTTACTGTCTTCAGTTATTCTTCACATGTGTGACTGTGGTATTTCCGATCTCAGCGCACCACCAGGTCATGTGTGCCTCCAAAGCCATACCTGGATCTCTGCAGTAATGGCTGCGTGTAAGGCTGACTCCAACCCTCCATCAGCCATCAAGCTGCCCACCAGAAGATCAATCATGAATCGACGACCTGGACTTATGTTCACTTCATTGCCTGAAACTGAAATAGAAAGTGTGTGGCAATTGGAGTGAAACGCCATCCCCTCCCAGCACCCTGACCCATGCCCTCTCCTGTTCCTTCCCCGAGCCCACCTGCACAGGGCAGGAGAGCAGAGAGTGCCCGGGCCCGCTCCTCCGCGGTGGGCAGCAGCACAGACCAGCCACTCTGCAGCACGGCCTGGGCGGCTGACTGCACGGTGCTCAGCACGCCCGCACTGCTGGCCAGGGTCACGATCGTCTGCTTCAGGCTGTTCAGGAGGACGCTGCCCAGACCTAAACCAAGGAATTCCGGGTCAACCTGGTGACTAATGGCAGCATGCAACTGAAAGGAGAAAAACAGTTTTCACTTAGAACCCCTAAAAATGAGTGAATTTCAAAGTCTTATTAAACACTGAATAAAACTCAATTTCAAGTACTATTTAAAATAGACAATTTCTCAGTTTACGTATTTTTAAAAACTGGACTAAAAAAACTCTTACCCACAATAGTTGAGGTGTTTGCTAGAGGAATCTTTTTAACCCCACTATGAACATGTATATGGAAAGCTCAAAATCAGCAGAAGAGCTAAACAACTAGCAACAGCAACCTCCACCCCGCACCAACAATCTGCACCAAACACAGAAATAACGGCTACAACTCAATCAAAAAAGCTGCCACAGGTGCAATCTTGGCACACTGCATGCTCTGCCTCCCCAGTTCATGCCATTTTCCTGACTCAGCCTCCCGAGTAGCTGGAACTACAGGCACCCGCCACCACACCTGGCTAATTTTTTGTATTTTTAGTAGAGACGGGGTTTCACCATGTTAGCCAGGATGGTCTCGATCTCCTGACCTCGTGATCCACCCGCCCAGGCCTCCCAAAAGTGCTGGGATTACAGGCGTGAGCCACCGCGTCCGGCCCAGATCATGTTTTTTAAGCCTCGCATCCATTATTAGTGCATTACAATCTTACTTTAAAATATTTCAACAAACAGGCTAAAACCCATGCCCTTCAAAATACATAAACCTTCTTACAAATCCCTAAGACACTTATAAAAGGAGGAAGAAGAAGGGAAATCATGAATACCTGAAGTCGTAGAAGATTCAGCGTTGCCACGGCCACACACTCTTTCTCCTGGGGCGGGGGCCAGTCCGCGGAACCGTCCATCCCCTCACTCACCTGCCGCAGCAGGAGATCCAGCTGCTCAAAAGTCATTGAGCAAATGTCCACCACAAAAGGGACACGGAGGCCAATGGACCACTCAGAACATGATGACCAAGCAAAGCTCTAAGAGGAAACGCAACAATCTAAAATGAATCTCCAAATGCAGCTGCTGGTCTGTTCCACAGGAGTCACCAGCGTGTGTGATGGAGCTGCCTTATATTATTATCTATCATCCCTCAAACCGCCCAGTCCAAAGGCATTCATGGGTGTCTAGCTCACACACTATCAGCTTCCAATTTTCACACCCATTTCACTAGCCCCATCTCATTTGGCCATACCTAAAAAAGTAAAAGCATTTTTAACAATCTTTTCACTCTCAAAAGGATTAATGCACATTAATGGATGGCAGTGAGGATCTCCATCCACTTGAAGTGGTATAATAGCAACTCTAACTAGACAACGAATTGTTAGATGCATATGACACACACACACAACCTTTCACAGTGAAAGAACAAGTAATCGGCAAAGATCTAAGAGAACTGTGGAACACTATCAATAAACTGGATCTAATTTATAGAACATTTCACCCAACAACAGCAAAATACATATACTTTTTTTTTTGAGACGGAGTCTCTGTCACCCAGACTGGTGCCTCAGCCTCCCGAGTAGCTGGGACTACAAGTGCCTGCCACCAAGCCTGGCTAATTTTTTTTTTTTTGTATTTTCAGTAGAGACAGGGTTTCACGGTGTTAGTCAGGATAGTCTCCATCACCTGACCTCGTGATCCACCCGCCTCAGCCTCCCAAAGTGCTGGAATTACAAGCGTGAGCCACCGCACCTGGCCATACATATACTTTTTAAGCACATACAGAATGTTCACTAAGAGAGAACATATCCTGAGACATAAAACAAATCTTAACAATTTAAAAGAAATGAAATCATATACAGTTTGTTCTCCAGTCACAATGGTATTAAACTAGAAATCATGAACAGAACAATCTACAAACACTTCAAAATTAAACAACATATTAATAATCCATGGGTCAGGCCGGGCGCAGTGGCTCACACCTGTAATCCCAACACTTTGGGAGGCCAAGGCGGGGGGGGGGGGATCACCTGAGGTCAGGATTTCAAGACAACCTGGCCAACATGGAGAAACCCCATCTCTACTGAAAATACAAAAAAATTAGCCGAGCATGCTGGTGCGTGCCGGTAGTCCCAGCTAATCAGGAGGCTGAGCCAGGAGAATTGTTTGAACCCGGGAGACAGAGGTTGCAGTGAGCTGAGATCATGTCATTGCACTCCGGCCTGGGCAGTAAGAGCAAAACTCCATCTCAAAAAAATAATAATCATCATCATCCATGGGTCAAAAAAACAATTCTCAAGAGAAATTAGAAAATATTTTGAACATAAATGAAAATGCACCAAAATTTGTAGGTTTAATTAAAGCACTGCTAAACAGGAACATTTATAGCATCAAATCATTATATATTACAAAAAAAGATAGGTCTAAATCAGCAATCTAAGTTTCCACCTTAAGAAACTAGAAAAAGAACGAAGTGAACGCAAAACATGCCAAAGGGACAAATGACAAGATAAAAGCATAAATCAATGAGATTGAAAGCAAAACAAAAGGGAAAAATTAATGATACCAAAAGATTGTTCTTTGAAAAGATCAACAAAATTGAAAAACTCTAGCAAAACTGACAAAGAAAAAAACAGAAAACATACAAATTATCAGAATCAGGAATGAATGAAGGGACATCACCGCAGGCCCCACAGACTTCAGACAGCAAAAGAATACTAAGGAAAACTTGATGCGTAAAAATCAGACAACGAAGAAGAAGTAAAGCACGTCTGAGGGCCAAAAATCAGGAAAATCCTCCTAGAAACAAACAGGTCACCTGAATACTTCTATATCTGTTAACGAAATTGAAGTTGCAAAATCTTTTTTTTGTTTTTGTTTTTTTGAGATGGAGTTTCGCTCTTGTTGCTCAAGCTGGAGTACAATGGCACCATCCCGGCTCACTGCAATTTCCGCCTCCCGGATTCAAGCGATTCTCCTGCCTTAGCCTCCTGAGTAGCTGGGATTATAGGCGCACATCACCAAGCTCGACGAAATTTTTGTGTTTTTAGTAGAAACGGGTTTCACCATGTTAGCCAGGCTGGTCTCAAACTCCTGACCTCAGGTGATCCACCCGTCTCGGCCTCCCAACGTGCTGGGATTACAGGCGTGAGCCACTGCGCCCGGCGTAAAATCTTTTAGAAAGCAATCTCCAGGCTCAGATGGGATTCAGAAACACTTAAAGAAGAGATAACACTAATTCTACACAATCCCTCATAGAAAATAAAAAAGGACAGAACACATGCCAATATTTTGTATAAGGTCAGCTTTCCCCCGATACAAAGTCAGACAAGACAGTATAACACAAAGAAAGAAAACCACAAACCAACATCTCTGATGAGCATCAACAGAAAAATCCTCAACAACCTGTTAGCAAGTCAAATTTTGCAATACAGAAACAGAATAGGGCCAGGCGCAGTGGCTCACACCTGTAATCCCAGCACTTTGGGATGCCAAGGAGGATGGATCACTTGAGGTCAGGAGTTGGAGACCAGGCTGGCCAACATGGTGAAACCCCATATATACTAAAAAGAAAAAAAATATACAAAAATTAGCCAGGCATGGTAGTGCACACCTGTAATCCCAGCTACTCAGGAGGCTGACGCAGGAGAATTGCATGAACCCAGGAAGCACAGGTTGCAGAGAGCTGAGATTGCACCAATGCACTCCAGTCTGGGTGATGGAGCGAGACGCCATCTCACAAAAAAAAAAAAAAAATAGAGTAGTAAATTGTGGCCAAGTGACGCCTATCCCAGTAACACAAGGCTTGATCAGTATTTAAAAATCAGGCTGGTGCAGTGCCTCACACCTGTAATCCCAGCACTTTGGGAGGCCAAGGCAGGCAGATTGCTAGAGCTCAGGAGTTCGAGACCAGCCTGGGCAACATAGTGAAACCCCTTCTCCAAAAAAGAAAAAAAAAAAATGTTTAAGAAAAAAAAAGTAAAAATCATCATGTAATACACCATACTAACACACTAAAGAAGGAAAACTGCATGACCATTTCATTTGAGAAGATTAAAAGCATTTAACAAATTTTAACATCCAGTCAGGATTTTTTAGAAGCTTCTAAAACGGGGAATTAAAGACACTCCCTTAATCTGATAATAAAGCATCTACATAAATACCCACGGCTAACATCACAGTTGATGGTGAAAGATTGAACTGCCTTCCCCTACAGTCAGGAGCAAGGCAGGGCGCCCACTGTCACCTCTCCTATTCAGCTTCACACTGCAAGTCCTGGCCAGGGCAATCAGGCCAGGAAAAGACACAAAAGGTGAGCAGATTGGAAAGGAAGAAATGAAATTGCCCCTCTATACAGACAGTATAATTGTCCATGAAGAAAACCCAAGGAAACTACAGCGAAGCTCATGATAAATGAGTTTAGCACAACTGCAGGACACAAGAACAACAAACAAAACTCAGTGGTATTTTCTATATACTGGTAATGAACAACTGGAAACCAAAATCCTCCAAAATACCAAATCAACCTCTATATTCAGTACCTGCGCAGGCCCACAGGCAATTCCCACTATGTGTTTGGTGTCCAGTCCTGGCAACGCTGCAGGTTCTGGCTTGGTCACGCGCAAGGTGTCAAAGTGCTGGCACTGGTCGTTGCTCCCCCAGCTGTGGACCTCGCTGTCCTCAGTCAGAGCCAGGCAGTGGGTGGAGCCTGCAGCCACATCAATCACCTTCTTCCCTACAAGGAAAAAGGGATGCAGATGCAGATGCAGCTTCAACCCTATGACTTCTACTGCAAGAAAGATATTTCCTGGGCCATTCAGGTCAGACAGCTTTTAACATTAACTTCTTGAGGATAATCTGCTTTGCTTTAATATTAAGCACAATTCATTTGCTTTGGGTGTGTTATTAAAACTGCTGTATTTTGTCAGCTACTATTCGTTAGGACCCACAGTCTACAAAGATCATAATACTAGGATACAAAAAGGATCTGTTCTTTTTTCTCCTCCTCATTCACATTTTCAATCAGAAAGAAACAAGGTGCTTTTAATTAACTATTAGATCATATTCTCCCATCCCAGATTTAACAATGCATAGCACACTCTTCACTGAGGAAGGCTTCCTAAGAAGAAATCTATTGTTCTCTCAGAGTTAGGTGATACCAATATTTAAAACATTGTTTCTATTTAAACACTTAGCAAAATATTCTATTTTTCCTTCCTGGTAAATCTAACATGGCCAACACAAAGGGTATTTTCGCAGAAATGTCAACATATAAAATAATTCAGCTGAAAAAACACACTGCAGTAAGGGGAACAATTCTATCCTAGGAGCTTACCATAAGTTAACATCAGCAACAAAAAAAGGTGTTTCTCAACAGTAATTTAAATACTTTCAAAGTAAACGATTTCTATACTAATAATTGTCATAGTTTTCCTATACTAATGGAGGGGAATATAAACAAGAAGGCAAATGAAATTCAAATACCATTCAATGACACAGAGTAAACTTCTTACTCTGCAACTTATCTCAGAAGCTTAGAAAACAATAAATACCGTATGGGCACACAAAACTCTCAGTCATCAAGATATTAACCTGCTTTAAAATAAAACTAATGGAGAAAGGAACTGGCAAGTCTCACTTAAAAGTCCCACTTCCAAACCCACTTGGTAAAGAACAAAACACACAAAGGGTGTATGTAGTACCAGGACCCAACGAACTACAGCCCCCACACACAACGCAGCCCAAGGCCTGCTTCTGTGAAGACACTGGTGTTGGAACACAGCCAGGTCCACCTACTTCAAATACAATCTGGCCCTTTAAGAAAAAGGCTGCCCACCCCTGAGAGAAAAGAACCCTAAAGAGTCTATCTGATGTACCTCTCACACTGCCTTTTCCCTTCTTCCTACTTTCTTGTCAACTTGCCTGCCCTTCAACAGTTCTCGACTAGGATGAAGACTATCTCCCAACCACTAGGCCAGGTGGTACGGAAAAGTCCAGTTTTACCTTAGAAAAATCCCTCCATCATCATAGTTTTGATGGCCCCCACCCCAACTTCCTGCAGCATTACATCCCTAGTAAGCACACCACAGAAGAATCTCAGGGTCTTTTTGCAGAGGCTCCCATCCTCTCTGCCTGCGCCGGCAGCCCACACTGAAGGCGCCGGCACTCTTATCTACATACCTTGGCTTCCATCTGTTGCCTCCAACTACAATGCATGCTGGACACCTTTGCAACTGAGCAAGCAGGAATCACCCACCAAGGATGAGTTCACATGAGAGCATCCCAGGTGGAACCAATCCCACCTCCCAATGTGGCTCCATAGCACAACGCACACTCACGGTCTCAGTGTGCCTGCAGTACAAGTACAGGTGACCTCACCACACAGAGGGAACCCTTACTGAGTCCAGCCTGCTGAGTGATTAATGGGTGCCTGCCACAGAAAGTGGCAGTGTCTGTAAAACTCAACGGGTTTAAATTACATTTGGTAAGAATAATTCAGTCATTTTGTAATAGACACCCACTTTCCAATTAGTGTCAATACCTATACCAAGTAGGCAGTAAAAGTTTCTAATGACAGTCCATTCATGGAATGTCAGGTTAAGAACATAAAACCTGCAAACTTTAAAACATTGCTAAAGAAACTGTCCTGAAGGTTTTAAAAGTTTACATTTGCACTCACCTTGCAAGCCTTCTAAGAGTTTTGGATAACGAACATGTTCCTCTGTTCCATGTCCAAGTCTCTGGTTGTCACCTTTTCCCCATGAATAAACTTGGCCATCTTTCGTCAAAGCAATGGAAAACTGACTTCCACAGCGGACTTTGACCACATCCAAGTCTTGAAGCTTTTCAATCAGCTTTGGGGTTTTGCAGCCATCACTACCACCTCTGCCCAATTTCCCATAGTCACCATCTCCCCAAGACCACACTTGCCCTAAAAAATACAAATGCATTTAAATAACAACAACTCTGCATTTCAATGAAAAATTTTAAATGACTGAAAATAATATAATGAAAAACGCACACTAATCTAGACCACTCATGTACATAGTTAACACTACAAGGGTGGCTACTGAGCAAATGAAATCTAGGTGACACTTGAGGTTGACATAGAAGCAATAAAGAAAGGGAAAGCTGAGTTTTCTTTTTGTTTTCATTCCATGAAAAACAAAGTCCTGACTCTTACTAGCCTGGGCTCAATGTTAACTGCTTCACAGAACCAAAGGCCCACTGCCTCCATAACACACAGTAACTGGGGCCTGGCACACTGCAGACGCTTGCGGACCACCCTCCCGTTTGCCTGCCTGCTTCTGCTGCCACCATGCTGACCGGTGGTCAACTGTACCACTATATATGTTCCCAACTGCATATATCAGCATAATTATGTAAGTTGATTAAATATTACATAAAGGGATAAAATGCAATTGCAAAAGTAAGTATTTTTATTTTTACGGTGAAAACTAAGCTGAAAACTTTGCAAAAACTTAATGAAAGTGAATTGCTAAAAAACAAAATTATTAGACTCGGCACGGTGGCTCACGCCTGTAATCCCAGCACTCTGGAAGGCCGAGGCGGACAGATCACTTGAGCCCAGGAGTTCGAGACCAGCCTGGGCAACATGGCAAAACCCTGTCTGTACTAAAAATACAGAAATTAGCCAGGCATGGTGGTGAACATCTATAATCCAGCTGAGGCATGAGAATTGCTTGACCCCGGGAGGTGGAGGTTGCAGTGAGCCGAGACTGCACCACTGCACTCCGGCCTGGGTGACAGAGCGAAACTCTGTCTTATAAAAAAAAAAAGTGAAATTACATAAAGGTGAAAACTGTAAAAGATCCGGAAAAAGAAACCAGAGAGGATATCAGATTGCTCCACAAGTTCCCACACTCTATTTTATAATAACTAAAGATAGGCAAATATTTTCCTCAACGATCAGATGGTAAATATTTTTAGCCTCTGTGGGCTTTCTGTCCCAACTACCCAGCTGTACCACTGTCACAGGAAAGCAGCCACAGACAATACGTAAATGAGTGGCACACCTCCATGCCAATACAACTCTACCTGCAAAAACAGGCCAACCCAGAGCAAAATGGAAACTGGAGATGACACACTATTATGTGGTCAATGAAAGCGGCACAGCAGACCTGAACACAGAGATCAGAGCGTGCATTTCCATACGCTGTGCTGAAAATTATGCTGTTCACATAGCCTGCCTGGCTATTTCCCACTGTCCCCCAAGGCCAGACTGCAGGGTAGGATACTTCTACTGTAACAGCCGCCTCAGAAAATAGCAGCACAGCAGGGACACTCCCCTACAAGATCTGCACCAAAGAAACACCAGTGTGAGGAAGACAACATCCGCAGCAGTATTCAAGGCAGTTTACTCAACATTATCATCACAAACTTTAACTAAAGTAGTAACTACACATAAAGAATGCAAGGCTAATCTCCTAACACAGCCTAGACCTTACAAAACTTTTAACTGGGAAATATTTTAAGGCCTGCAACTCACTCAATAATAGATATTTTAAAATGACAAGATGTCGAACTGAAAGCTCCTTGATAGCAGGAGCCTTTCAGATGAGACCATCTTTGCTCTAAGACTCACAAAAGCAGAAACAACATGGCTCTGACAAGGTCTGTCCCGTCAATGGCAGCGGGACCTACATACAGGGAAGTATCTAAAATGATTTTTCATCTTTCACCTAAGAAATGCCCAAAAGTCACTCAATTACCAAACTGCCATTCAACTTCTGCAGGAGAGAAAGCAAGCTGACAGTACCCCAGCTGATTATAACGGAAAGACTCCACAACGCCAGAGACACACAAGATGCCAAGGACAGACCGCCACAATACTGAAAGACGAGTCGTTTCTAAAATATTAACATGACTTTAACCATCAAACCTCATCAGGTACCCTTGAAAAAAGATAAGGATGATCTCACTTAGGAACACAAACACAAACACAAAACCAAAATTCAAAGCAAGCAGATACCGTAGCGTCAGACTACAGAATACAGAAAGACATAGCAGGAATTACCACAGGGAATCAAGAGTTGCCGAACGTTAAGAAATGTAATAATACTAACAAGAGACAGTTCAGAGTGTCCATCATTCCATTTCAACTCTCATTCTTAAGAAATAAAATGCCCACACAGGAATGGCGGCAGCTGCTAACCAGCTGACAGGCCCCAGGCAAACAAGCCCAGTAACCACCCAGGCCTCTTCCCCAATGCCACTGAGCCCCACACCCACTGGGCGACAGGGTGGGCAGCCTCGTGAGGCCCACTGTACTCATCTCACTTCCTCCAGGGAGGCTGCCATGCATGTCCTCGTGGGCCTGTCCAGGGTGGCGAGAGTTCTACGTACCGTTCTCAGTGACAGCCAGGGTTTGAGCGTCCCCACTCCCACACGCCACATCGATGACCTTCAGTCCTTTAAGCCCAGCTACCAGCATCGGAATGGCCTCGTCCTCACTGGAGCCTTCAAACAGATAGAACAGCCGTTACTAAGTCCTGTAAGAGGCCACCTCCTGCTGCACGCTCCCACTCATGCAGAGCTGATGTACCGTGGCCCAGCCGGCCGTAGTTCCCGCGGCCCCAGGTGTACAGCTCCCCCTCGGCAGTGATGGCCGCGCTGTAAGTGCTCCCGCAAGCGATGTGCACCACGTGCTTCCCGGCCTGCTTTCCAGAGAAGGCGGAGATCACCTTAGGCTCCTCCAGAGGCCTTGGGGAGGAAGGGAACAAACATGAATGCCCTTCTTCTTGGTGTTATTTCTTATTAATGTTAGCAAAGGAAATTCACTATCCAAATTTAGACCATCACAGCATCAGGCCAGTTTCACCTTCCAGGTACCTTGTGAAAGAAGGAAGAGAGAATTCCAACACCTAACACCCCATGACTTTTTGTTCAGTTGGAACCCAATGCCAAACATGGTACCCAGTAGAAATATAAAAATAGTGTTTGTTAAAGACTTGTACAATAGGCCAGGCGTGGTGGCTCACACCTGTAATCCCAGCACTTTGGGAGGCCAAGGCGGGCAGATCACCTGAGGTCACAAGTTTGAGACCAGCCTGGCTAACATGGTGAAATCCCATCTCTACTAAAAATACAAAATTAGCTGGGCATGGTGGAGGGTGTCTGTAATCCCAGCTACTTGGGAGGCTGAGGCAGGAGAATCGCTTGAACCTGGGAGGGGGAGGTTGCAGTGAGGTGAGATCGCCCCATTGCACTCCACCTTGGGCAACAAGAACAAAACTCCATCTCAAAAAAAAGAGACATGTAAAGTCCACTGCAGCTTTATTCACAATGGCCCAAAACCATGGTCCATCTGCAACAGGAGGAATGAATTACCCATACACCCAACCCAACATGGCTGGATCTCAAGACATCAAGCTAAGTGAAAGACGCCAGAAACAAAACACCATACACTGTATGGCTTTGTTTATATTAAATTATGAAAAAGACAAAATAACAACAACAGATCAGAGGTTGTCAGGAACTGGAGGTAGGAAGGGGGCATCAACTCAAAGGGTACAAAGAGGGCCCTGGAAGCGATGAGAGCGCCCCACGTCTTGATGGTGGTGACTCAACTGAGTGCACTTGTCAAAACCCATCCAACTCTACATCTGAAACTCATGCATATGGTTGTATGGAAGCCTTATAAAGCTGACCAACATTTGTATGTATTTGTTAAATGAATGTGGATGGAATGAAGCCAGCACTCTGCAATCTATACTTTACAAATGAAAAGTATGAGGCAGTGGGGATTAGGGTAGAGAAGTCTTAACTAGTTGAAGAAATTGCAAAGTTAGCAAAATACCCTATTCTTAGGATCCAGAATATGTTCCTATGATGGATGACATTTTCTTGAGAATCTACAGAAGCCAGGCCTCTCCTTTACTCACTTTGTGACCTACTAGTTTGCAAAATACACACAGTTGCACAGGCGCACACAGGGATAGCCCAATGACTCCACTCCAGTACAAACTCTCCCTTATTCAGCTTAAGTTTCAACTTCCCCAAAAGGTTATCTCCAGCTTCTGCCATCTGCACTCATCTCTCTTCCTTCCTTGAAGTCCTAGAATAAGGCATAAGTTACTCATCCCAGCACTTACTCTCCACTGAGAATTGTTTTACTATGAAATATTTTATAGAAAGTCAGTTATAAATACCATAAAGGAAGTAAGCAGACATACCACCCTGTCCTGTACCTTGATGCCTTTCAAGTCCCGTGTACCCCATGTCAATCCCAGCCTTTACGATCCAGTGTGAGAGTAACAGCTATAAATTCCAAGGAGATCAATCTTTTCTTTTTCACTCATCTTACATTTGTCTGAATCCCTTACAACACTGTCAGGGTTGGACTGTTCTGAGCTTGGCATACATGTACCACAAGGGCAGTCATGGCTTCGCTCATTTCAAGCTCTGCACTGCCCGCTCCCTGCTCAGGGCTCCAGCCCGCAAGAAATGGGCTTGCTGGGTTGGTGCGTACACACATCCTTCATTTAAACCTAATGCCAAAGTTTCACGCACAACAGCAAAGTACAAGAGGGTTCCCATCACTCCATGGGGCTGGCAGACCTCCCAATTTTTACAACCTGCCATTTATAACAACTTTCTGTTTCATTTCTGTTCTTTCACAATAAAAGGTTCCGCCAAGTAGGATAATATTAGGAAGAAACTGCTGACTTTTGTTCCTGTAAAAATAATATATGGTTCAAGAAAAGGGTGACAACCTTATCTATGAGAGAGAGGGTGAACTGTTTGTGAATGAAGGAACAGCGGTGTGGGATTTGTTTTGGCAAACTCCACAGTGGGGATGCAGTTTGAGTAGATAGAAGGCTGGCCAAGGCTGCACGGGGTGGAGAAGAGCAGAAAGGCCAATTCCTGTTGCCCTCCACGCACGGGCAGAGCTCCTAAGCCATCACCAAGGAGGGGCATATCATAGTGTCCTGCTCCACCCCAGCGCTACATGTCAGGGCAGCTGGAAAACACCTGGACACACTTCTGTGCTCCATCCTGTTTAGGATACAGCAACATAAAAGGAGAGTGTGTCCCCTACAGAAATGAGCAATACATACACAGTGTCCCCATGGCCCAGCCGTCCGCCATCCCCACAGCCCCACGAGTACACCTCTCCAGTGGCAGCCAAGGCTAGGTAATGGTGACCATCAGAATGGGCAGCAATTTTTACAATGTTTCTGGAGGCGAGGCCTTGGACCAGCTGTGGGGCCTAAAGAAGGAAAAATACGAAGAAAAGTAGTCATCAGTCCAAGGAAAATGAAACCAGCTCAGCTCTCCGTTATCATGTATCCCCAAGCAAAGCCTGCTCTAACTGGAAGTGGGGCGTAAGTCTCTGGGGGCCACGGGGCCGGCTCTCCAGCCCTTCCCACCCAGCACCAACAGAACAGTGGGCAGCCTCCAAGTGCTCTGCAGCAAGACCAGAGCTGATGCAGGGACAGGGCAGCTAGCCCCATGCCCAGAGACATGCACCCGACAGGGAGGAACACCTCGCTTCAATGAAAACATGCCACGTCCCAATTTGCCACTATCCCCATGAGGCCCAACTCCCTCACCTGTCACCTGTCTGGCCCCAACATCAAATGAGTTTACACATGGAAAATGAGTTTACAAACGGGAATCTCACGATTAGCAATGAGTTTCACTGTAAGGACTTCCTAATCTTCACAACCCAAATCTTGACAATATTACAACTGAGATCATTAAACATAATATACAATAAGCAGAAGCTTATCAATCTTCAGAAATTAAATGGCTTAAAGAAACACCAGAGCTTGTGCATCTGTAGGACAGACCCTGCCCCCCAAGGGAACACTGCAGGCGGTGCCCAGAACACTCACCAGTGTGTCACTATTGTAGGCCTGTGTGTACACGCGGCCATTGCGTGACAGAATCAGGAAGCGCTTCTCTGCACAGGCAATCTGTGTGACTCCCAGGTTGGCCAGGCCTTCACACTGGATTGGACCAATCACATTGGCATAGTATTTCCATCCTATTAACCCCCAACCTATGACCTCTTGTAATGATCCCTGTAAGATAAGAAAGTAAACATTTTCTTTTACAACAGAAAAAAAAAAAAAGGCTGGGAGTAACATTGAGCTATTACAAGATAAAAACAAAGCAAATAAAGAGAAAATATGCTGATTCAAAACATCAAAATAGCTCGTACCATGCTGTATTACCTCATTTAACAGGTATGATGAAGCAACTGAACAGGTTATTTTTCCATTTCCATTGCATTTCATTTTAACAGAGCCCATTAAAAAGTACTATAAATGGCCCTTAAATACTAATATATTTTTGAATGCTCAAACTATATCAGGGTCACCACTTTGTGCTTTAACAGGCAAAATCCCAAAAGCCCACACACAAGGCTGGGAGACCAGCATCCATATTGGTGGTGAGAGAAATCAAGTTGTACAGGAGCAATCTGGTGACAACCAGCCCACACTAGGTGCGCATCCCCACCCGTGCATGTGCACAGGCACACATGCATGCACACATGGAGGACACGTGTTTGAGGTCAGGCCTTGCAGCACTATTTGTGTTTGTTTTTGTTGTTGGTGTTTTTTGAGATGGAGTTTCACGCTTGTTGCCCAGGCTGCAGTGCAATGGCGCGATCTTGGCTCACGGCAACCTCCGCCTCCTGGGCTCAAGCGATTCTCCTGCCTCAGCCTCCCGAGTAGCTGGGATTACAGGCATGTGCCACCACGCCCAGCTAATTTTTGTATTTTTAAGTTGAGACGGGGTCTCTCCAAGTTGGCCAGGCTGGAGAACCCACTCTTTTTATTTATAGATAGATAGATAGATAGATAGATAGATAGATATGTAATATAGATATATAATATATAATATATAATTATATTGTCACTACTATAACCAGCATTACATACTAAGACAGCCCACATTCAGAGTATAAAGAAGGTGGTGGAACCCCCTGCAGAAGGTGGGAGGGCCTGGGGCTGTGGATAAAGGGGAGTTCTCTGGGGCTGTGCCACCTGAACCTGGAACCTGGGCCCCCAGGTTGGGTCCCCAGGCCTGTGTGCCTCAGCTTGCTCATCATTCACTCTCAACACGGATAACACCTTCAACTGCAAACACGTTTAAAAACCATAGGCCAGCTCCCCCTACCAATACCAGAAAAAGCAAGTCTCCACAACGGCCCAGCATGAGAACCTAGAAGTGGTACTAGCTACAAAACACCTGGAGAACACGGTTCTTGCACATACCTTATGAGACGTCGGAGAGCTACACAGCGGAGGCATACAGGGCGTAGCCAGACGGTCTAAATGGGCCATGACAACAACCGCCGTTTGTCGCAGATCAATGGCAAGCTCGTTGTCTTGTGGAAGGGTGAGGTACCTCAGGAAACTCTCATTGGGGCTCAGAGGGCCAGACAAAAGCTAGAAAGGAAAAGTAAACAAACATTCGGAAATGGTGGGAAAAATTAAAGTAACACAATTAACCTTTAACCACTCTTTATATTTTGGTATTGACTCATTTGACCCATCAAATGACAATGCTGATGATACGGTTATACTATACAGCTATATAGTTATGCAGCATATAAACTGACTGTACAAATGTCTAAATTTGCTGTATACACGTACACAACATTGACTGTGCATGTACACATTTATGATACCACAGGTAAGATTGATTCACACAGATTACTAACACAACCAAACCACCCTACAGGCCTAAGACCCCTGGAGAAAGGCAGAACCACCTCTGTGGGAACCCAGCACAGCATCTCAAGCTGGCCTTGAAATCTAAAACCAAAACCTTTATTTTAATCTAAATGTTCCCCACTCTGGATAACACACACTTTCATCTGCAAATTAAATCATAGTTCTAATTCTTCTAAAGGCAGAAGAGCCCTATTATCATTAGTTTAAAGACTGCCAAATAATAGGCTGGGCATGGTGGCTCACGCCTGTAATCCCAGCACTTTGGGAGGGCAAGGCAGGCAGATCACAAGGTCAAGAGATCGAGACCATCCTGGGTAACATGGTGAAACCCCATCTCTACTAAAAACACAAAAAAATTAGCTGGGCTTGGTGGTGGGTGCCTGTAGTCCCAGCTACTCGGGAGGCTGAGGCAGGAGAATGGCGTGAACCCAGGAGGCCCAGCTTGCAGTGAGCCGAGATCACGCCACTGCACTCCAGCCTGGGCGACAGAGCAAGACTCCATCTAAGGAAAAAAAAAAGACTGCCTAATAATAGAAAAATTAAACCAAAGCACGATATTGGAATGCCTAAGACTTTCCCAAAAAGACTGGCAAAATCCAACTTGTACTTGACATGTAAAGACCAGCAGTCCTGGAGGTTTAGGCCCAGGGCCCCGCACGCCTGCTCCTCCCCCAGCTCGGTGTCCACACCTGTTAAGGGGGGAGCTGGTACCAAACAGAGTGACAGCTCAGGTGACTTGCCCTGCAAAGAGCCCAGTACATAGGAAGGGCCAACAAAGCAGGCCACTATTTTCATTGTTCTTTTCTGGTATTTATTTAAAAGTGCATGTTTCAAGCTTGGTTCTGTGCTGACAAGGAAGTCAGTGCTCACTGATCCGAGTCTTCTCCACAAACAAGTGACCTCCCACACCTGTCTCATCTGACTCGCTGCTATTACCACCAAACACACACACGCCAGAGAAAAACACTGCCGTGGACATGCACGCTGGTCTTGCTTTAAAAATAACTAGACTTGAGTGCCACCTGAACACAAAGTTCCATCATGACACTCACGTGCATGTCGCCCTCGGAGTGGGGTGTATCCTTCCTGCAAATGATGCTCTGGAACCTTTGCAGCAAGGGCAAAAGCGGGGCGCTGGTGCCCTGGGCGGAACGCTCATTGTCAGTCTCCTGTGCCCCGCTGTCCCACAGCTGAAGCAACAACAGGATGGCAGACAACATTTGGCTAAAGGAGAAAAGATATTTATTCCTAGTAAAAACAGATTAACTTCTTTTCTTCACAGTTGATCAAAAATAAAAGCAAATAGCTAGATAGAAGTGAACAAATACTTGGGATTTGAAAGGAAACTAAAGTAAAGCCATGGTAATTAAATCACTGAATTGACACCGAGATTTTAGCACAAGACACCGCCTTCTGCTGATAAGAAAGACCAGTTAAGAAGCTCAAAGAGCACGTTTACATGAAAGTTCTAGGATCTTAAATTCATGGAATAAAAATAATTAAATGAAGAAAACTGAAAGAAAAAAAAAAAAGAACAGTTTCCAGGCTAGAAAACTGAGCATAGAAAAGGAAAAGAGAGAGAGAACTCTGGGACCTAGTTTTCTGTACAGAGCACCACATACACCGCGGTCACACACGATTCAGTGAAATGCACACAGTGTAACAGGTATTTGGATACAGAGGCACTTCCCCAAAGTGTTCCCATCTGCAGCAGCCCTCACCTCAGCGTGCCTCTCTGCACAGCCAGCTCCAGCAGGATGGCCAGGGCCAAGTGCTGGTCCTGCAGGGGGATGCTTCCTGGCCCTTTGGTGGCTGGCGTTCCATGAACATCCCTGAAATGAAAGCAGTGGATGCAGGAACAAAGCGACCTCCAGAAAGACAGCATGGTTACAATCACACTAACACGTTTACTACACGCTCCCTCCCAAGGAAGGAAATATTTTTAATATTTAGAATCAAGTTTCTGATGTTTGCTACTCAAATTTATTCAGAGATTGTAAGTGTACAATTAGCTTACACAACTATATTTTATTTAAAGTGTTCACTCAGATACCATATTATAGTAGATGACATACTCCAAGTATGTGAAGCATAAAATAATTTATCTCATTATCTAAAACATGAGTAAAAGAATATCTAGCTATCTTTTCCAGTTTCACTGACGTGTAAGACTATACCAGTATCAGCATTCTCCTACAGAATTAAAGAACCAATTTCTAAAACCACCTGAGAATCTGGAGGCAAAATGTTTACACTAATTTCTATCTCTGATCAATGAACTATTTTTAACTTTTCTATGTTACTCAATAATAAATTTTTTAAAATTCTATCCCAAGACCGCAGAGAAAGGATTTTATGGCATCAATATTACAGCTGAATTTTTGAAATCAAGTCCAAGCCTTATGTTCAGGGCCTCCAGTGTTACAACTCTGTGGCGATGCCTTCACCAGCAGGCTCAGGAAGTGGACTCAGAGCCGGGGGCGCAAATGCCAAAGGCCTCCTGCCGGCTGGAAGAAGGCACAATGCTGACCTCTGGCAAGCAGAGTGAGGAGTGGCCTCCCTTTTCCTCTGCATCTGTCCTTCCTGTTGAATTTTAGATTTTCTTTAAATTTAAAAACCTTAACAAAAATGCATAGCACCCAAGACCAGTTCACGTTTTTCCTTAAACACAAATGATTCCTATTCAAAATTTTTTACACTAAAAAGACCAGCTACAGGACTAAAGAATTTGATCTTGAGTAGTTGTTTATTCCCACATTATCTGTAAGACTTCAAACCAAGCGCCACTCCGCACTCAGAACAGCAGCTCCTAATCATCACAGAGAGACACACAATGTAAGCACTCAAACCTCTACGAATGACTGATGGCCAAATCTCTAAGCATCCTCTCTTGTCTGTCTCATTTAGTATCACAGCTTCCTGGGTCTAGTCAGAGTATCACAAATCAAATCACCTGCAAAGCTGAGAACCCAGACCCAGAATCACAGCATTGACAGCCCGCTGAAAACAGGTGAAAAACCAACCTACTAGGCTTCTTAGTTCTAAAGCGAGGGTGGTAAGAACCAGCCTCAAGCAGACCAGCTGTCTGCGTGCAGAAGGCAAGAAAGGAAAGAACTCACCCCGTCACGACGGACCTGAGGAACCTGGTCGCTCTCTCCACCACCTCCAGCCACACAGAGGACACAGTGCTCTCGTCGAAGAGCGAGGCCTCGGGAAGTGCTCGCAGGGCGTCCAGGGACTCCTGCAACAGCTCACTGCAGAGGTCCGCATCCTCGCCTGGGCGCACACATGCGTCAGAGGAGCCCCCCACTCCCCTTACTCTCCCGCTGGGCTTCCCACCCCTCAGTGAGAGATGACGCCACTGTCACCTTTCCAATCCCTCACTCAACAGGCCAAAATCTAGCACAGTTGTTCCAGTCAATTCTGTGTTTCACAGCTGTCACATGAGCAATACACTAACTTCTTGTCCTTCTAGAATTAAGTCTGTACTCAGGTGTTCCATGGTAGTGGTTGACGTGGGGGTGGGGGTGCATGCACTCTCTTTTTTTTTTCTTTAAAGCACAGATGTGAAAAGCCAAACAGCCTCTGCAGCCTCTCATCTCACAAGCAAGGAAACTGAGGCGCAGACAGCACATGGGATCAGCCGAAGGGCACATGGTGGCTGAACCGAGCTCAAAACCCAGTCTGTTGATGCATTAGGGAAGCAAAACAACGCGCCACACCAGGGACCGTACCTGATCGCCAGGCCCTGCGCAGGAAGGCAAAGGCGAAAGACAGCGCCGCTCGGGATCCCACTCTGGCGAGCCCCTCCACGCCTTTGCCCGCAGGCCGGGAACTGCAGACGACACACACGGAACATACAACCAGTCAGTAGCGGAGGGTGCAGATACTACATAAAATCAATACTATGAAAGGGTGTGTACCAAAATCCGACCAATGGTTTTCTTCAAGTGACAGGATCACAAGTGGATTTTTAGTTTTGTTGTTTAACAACTTTCATCAAATGTCTTTTGTAAAGGAAGTTTTCTCTTTAAGAATCAAAGAAATGTATAAGGAATTTTAAATGTCTTGGGAAAATACTCATGAAATGACCTCCCAAAGTGAGATTCTAGTGGGAGGAAGCAGACAATAAGCAGATAAATACATAAACAGAGGGAGAATAAACCCCACATGGGAGACCAGGCCGGAGAGGAGCTGGAAGAAGAGCAGCAGAGCCGCAAAGGATAGCCTGGCTCGCCCCCTCGCCCCAGCTCTGGCGTCCTCCACTCGGGGTCTGCTCCTGGCCGTGGGTGAAGCCCTGTATGCTTGACCCACCCTGTGGGGAGTCGCCCTCTTCTGAGGGTGGTGCTCATCACCCTCCTTTGTCTTTTTAAGCTTTTCACTACGTGTGTATGTTAATTTCACAAGTCACAGTTTCATTCCACGTGTTGTAAAAGGTTATGCAAATGGTACATCATAAAAATCATCCTGTACAAGAGAGAAAAGGCTAGAATACAAAAACACATATACAGGGAGGCTGAGGCAGAAGAATGGTGTAAACCTGGGGGGTGCAGCTTGCAGTGAGCCGAGATCGCACCACTGCACTCCAGCCTGGGAGACAGAGCAAGACTCCATCTCAAAAAAATAAAATAAAATAAAAATGCATATATAATCTCAACTCAATCATGCACAGCAAGTAATTGTATGTTATACTTTATACTATATCATGTTTCTAATACTACAGTATTGCTACTATAAACTATATTCTCCAAATTTACTAAAGTTTGCTTTCATGATCAGGGGAAATCCTGTAAAAACAGGTGATACGGAGTTCAAGACCAGCCTGGCCAATATGACGAAACCCTATCTCCACTAAAAATACAAAAATTAGTCAGGTGTGGTGGCGGCACGCCTGTAGTCCCAGCTACTCGGAGGCTGAGGCAGGAGAATCACTTGAACCTGGGAGACAAAGGTTGCAGTGAGCCAAGATTGCACTTCTGCACTCCAGCCTGGGAGGCAAAGCAAGACTCCATCTCAAAAAAAAAAAAAAAAAAAAAAAAAAAAAGAGGGATGTTATAGAAGGATCTCCCCAAGATACAATATGTAATAAAAATGGCAAAGAAGAACACGGCTGGCCAGGGGCAACAGCACACGCTTATCCTCAAGTGCCTGAATAATGCACCGGGAGCTGAGAGAAGAAACACAAGAACCTCTGAGAAGGGCACTGGGTACCTGGAAGACGGAAATCTTTGCTCCTAAATGAGAAATATGAACATCACAAGACATAGACATGTAAGAGGACACACAGTCCTTACAAGAGAAAGCACATGGGCCAAGTGTGGTCACAGGAGGTGGGCGAGTCACTTTAGGTCAGGAGTTTGAGACCAGCTTGGCCAACATGGCAAAACCCCGTCTCTACTAAAAATACAAAAATTAGCCGGGTGTGGTGGTGCATGCCTATAGTCCCAGCTACATGGGAGGCTGAGGCAGAATTGCTTGAACCTGGGAGGCAGAGGTTGCAGTAAGCCAAGATCACACCACTGCATTCCAGCCTGGCCTGGGCGACAAAGCGAGACTCTGTCTCAAAAAAAAAAAAAAAAAAAAAAAAACTACTCAGCCATAATGAAATAATGATATATGCAATGACCCCCTTGGGAAAATGTCAAGGGGATTATGCTGAGTGAAAAAAGTCAATCTTGCTTGAGGCCAGGAGTTCCAGACAAGCCTGGGAAACATAACAAGACCCCAGTCTCTACAAATACAAAATTAGTTGGGTGTGGTGTCATGCATCTGTGGTCCCAGCTACTCAGGAAGCTGAAATGAGATGACTGCTTGAGCCCAGGAGTTTGAGGCTGCAGTGAGCTATGATTATATCACTGCACTCCAGCTTGTGGGCATCAGGGTGAGACTCTGTCTCCAAAAATGACAATAATAACAATAATACAAAATTTAAAAGCCAATGTCAAAAAAATCACATAATAGACACAGAGAACAGATGAGTGGTTGCCAGCAGTTAAGATGGGGAGAGAAGACGTGAATGTGGGTATAAAGGGCCCTTGTCCATGTACCGATTGCAGTGGTGGTGTCTCAGAAAATCCACACCTGAAAAAATTGCAAAGAAATACACATGCAATTGAGAGCACGTAAAACTGGGAAAATCTGAATAACATAGGCAGGCTATCAAAGTTAACACCCTCGTTGTGATGACTGTGTCACAGTTTGCAACTACCTACCATCGAGGGCAACGGGACGAACAGTAAAAGGAATCTCTATACTGGTTCTTACAACTGTATGTGAATCCACAATTATCTCCAAAAAAAAAAAAAAGGGCTTTTTTAAAATTTTAGGAATTCTTCCACTTAATGAAAGATACATTCCAATTAATCCACCAACCCTATGTCATCACAAAGAAAACAGCACAGAAAAATCAGCTGGGCTCTCAGCCATTTCTGCAGCTGAGGGAATTCAGTTTGATTCGACAAACACACAACAGTGCTTGGAGAATCTTAGCACCTACCGCCCACCCATACATAACACTCTGACTGATGACCATCACAGCCGCTCAGGACGGAAGGAAAGGACATGGCACTCCTATTACAAAATGGGCAGGAATCTCATCTGTCTCTTGGTTTAACTTACCCTAAAACTATTTTCAAAAATACAACATGTACAGTTGTCCCTTGGTATCTGCAGGGGATTGGTACCAGGCCTGCCCCACCCTGGCTCCATACCAAAACCCTAGGTTGCTCAAGTCCCTGATATAAAATGGTGTAGTATTTGCATATAACCTGTGCGCATCCTCCCGTATAATTTAAATCATCTCAGCCAGGCACAGTGGCTCACACCTATAATCCCAACCCTTTGGGAGGTCGAGGTGAGAGGGTCGCTTGAGCCCAGGGGTTCAAGACCAGCCCGGGCAACATGGCAAAACCCCATCTATACAAATTAAAAAAAAAAAATTGGCCAGTTATGGTGGCTCATGCTTGTAATCCCAGCACTTTTGGAGGCCAAGGCAGGCAGATCACTCGAGGCCAGGAGTTAAGAGGCCAGCCTGGGCAACACAGTGAGACCTCGGCTCTACAAAAAATACAAAAATTAGCTAGGCATCGTGGCACACGCCTGCAGTCCCAGTTACTTGGGAGGCTGAGGTGGGAGAATCACTTGAGCCCAGGAGGTCAAAGCTGCAGGGAGCCATGATGGCCCCACTGCCCTGGGCAACAGTGAGACCCCCATGTCAAAACAAACAAACAAAACCATCTCTAGATTACTATAACACCCAATACAAGGTAAATGCTCTGTAATTAGACGTTATATTGTATTGTTTTTTCTTTTTTTTTTATTGTTGTGTTGTTTTTTATTGCTTTTCTTCCAATATTTTCGATCCACAGTTGGTTGAATCTGTGGATGTAAAACCCACAGATACAGAGAGCCAACTGTAATGTGATTTCAACTATATTTAAACATAAGGAAACAAAAAAGGAAAACAAACACAAAAATTAAAACATAAGAAAACAAGGAAACAAGCTACAAGTACCGCTCCTGTCTCTGGGGAGCAAGACGATCAGGGTTTTGCTCTTGTTTCTTTCTGCCTCCTGTACCTTCTATGTGCTCTCCAGGGAGTCAAAGTCACTATCACAGTCAAATAAAGCCAACACTCCTAACTACACAAAATATAAGTTTCATCTGGCAGTCTTGTAGTTTAACCTTCTGAGGACAAAAGTCTGATAGCTTCATTTTGGAAAAGTACAAATTTACATAAGCCTTAAACATTCTAGTGGCTGTTAGCAAATAGGGGAAATCTGTGATATATTAACAGGCATCAACAAATTAAAACTCATATGCCCAAAAGCATCTCTTTTTTTTGCTTCTTTTTGAGACAGAGTTTCATTCTTGTTGCCCAGGCTGGTGCAATCTCCGCTCACCGCAACCTCCACCTCCCGGGATCAAGCAATTCTCCTGCCTCAGTCTCCTGAGTAGCTGGGATTACAGGCATGAGCCACCAAGCCCCGGCTAATTTTTTTATTTTTAGTAGAGATGGGGTTTCTCCATGTTGGTCAGATCTCGAACTCCCGACCTGAGGTGATCCGCCTGCCTCGGGCCTCCCAAAGTGCTGGGATTACAGGCATGAGCCACCACGCCCAGCCCAAAAGCAACTCTTGTAATAAAAGAATAAGAAAATCACATTAGGAAGGAAAAACATGAAGCATCGAAACTAGTTGGGCACTAAACATTACAATCTATCTCCTACCCAGTAGCAAAACAAAATAAAACATATACAACGTTGAGAACTCATTTTCCAATTTATATTTGAGCTGATCTAAAGCTGTGCCTGGCTTCTACAGTTACTGACAGAAAAACGTCCTTACAATAATGACACAGAGCCAGTGCAGGGTCTCATGCCTGTAATCCCAGTACTCTGAGAGGCTGAAGCAGGAAGATTACTTGAGGCCAGGATCAAGACCCCATCTCCACACACACACACACACACACACACACACACGCACACACACACACAAATTGTTTTTATTTAGCCAGGCATGGTGGCATGTGCCTGTAGTCCCAGCTACTCAGGTGGCTGAGGTGGGAGGATCACTAGAGCCCCGGAGTTCAAGGTTACAATGAGCTATGATTACACCACTGCACCCCAGCCTGGGTGACAGAGCAAGACATTGTCTCTCCAAAAAAAAGAAAAGAAAAATTTTATTGAATAAAATAAAATTATGACACAGATTACACAGCATGGTCTGTTACCAGATGAGCAAATTGGCAAATCCACTTTCCAGATTATACAAAACATACAAAAAGGGAAAGCAACAATAAATTTCAGAAGGTGAAGACAGACTATATTGAAAACCTTAAACTTTCTGAAACAAAACAGTCTGAATTTTATATTTAACTGGCATCAGGATTCTTTCTTCGCTTTATTGTTACCTTTTTTTGTCCACAGGAGGCAGAGAAATGCCGCTGCTTTTCCACTTAACTTTGACATTCTCCTGAAAAACCGTTCTATTCAAGGCAATGAAATAGCGCTCCAAGATCACCAGCCTCTGCTTGAGTCGCAGGGCTGAGAGGGTGGTGGTGGCTGACTGGATGGCCAGGGCCTGCTGCTCTTTAACCAGCACAGAAAGACACTCCTTCAGTTCATTCACATCTAGAACACAAGACAAGATAACATCTCACCTGTGGACAATGTGGCCACAGTTAGTTGTAATGTTGAGAAAATGGATGATGACGACAGGTAGTACTCAAAGGCATGATATGTGGCAACGATGGTTTTAACCACTTCACACACATGAGCTCAGGCAACCCTCACACCCAGCACTGTCAAGCAGTGCTGTCCATCCATTTTATGGATGAAGAAACTGAGGCACCGAGTGGTTAAGCAACTTGTCCGAGGCCACACAGAGAAGTGTGGCACATGACAGAGACCACTCTGAGCCACCATGGCACACTGCCTCTCTCTCTGGAAACATCATACAAAAGATGTTGGCCGGGCACAGTGGCTCACACCTGGAATCCCAGCACTTTGGGAAGCCGAGGCAAGTGGATCACTTGAGGTCAGGAGTTCGAGACCAGCCTGGCCAACATGGCGAAACCCCTTCTCTAGTTAAATAAAAATACAAAAATTAGCCGAGTGTGGTGGTGCGTGCCTGGAATTCCAGCTACTCAGGAGGCTGAGGCATGAGAATTGCCTGAACCCAGGAGGAGGAGGAGGTTGCAGTGAGCTGAGATTGTGTCGCTGCACTCCAGCCTGGGTGACAGAGTGAGACTCTGTCTCCCCAAAAAAAAAAAAAAAATACTAACACAGAACTTTGAAGTCAATATTGGTCAATATTTATTAGCAGCACACCTCCTAAACAGAGAAAAACACTAGCCATTATTTTCATGTTACAAAACCAAATTCAAAATAAAAACGATGTCTTGATAAAATTACCCAGCATGCATGACTCATGAAACACATTTATGGACATATTTTAGAGGAAGATAAAATAACCAGTTAGAATACACATTCTAACTAATAAGTGATATTTCATTATATTATTCTTTCTTCTTCTATGTATCTTTGAAAATTTCCACACTAAGAAGTGTTTTGTAAGTAGCTAGAAGGCAATCACATGAGTCAAAATAATTCAAAGGATTCTGGTCTTTCAATTAAGCATGTGCCTGCTTCAGAGTACAGATCATTATAGGGGAATTGTAAGTTACCTCCCACCAATCCCCTATAACACCACAGCTCCCAGTGGCGAGGTGAGAGCTGGTCTCTTTTGTGCTTGCCTCTCTGCTGCTTACTAGCCTGGAGGCAACCAGCCACCAGCCTCGCAGCCCTGGATCCTGACAGGTAATAGCAACACCCCTATGGCCGCCTCCCCTTGGGCAGAAGACATCAGTTTTCCGGCTACCCATTACCTGGATATGCTCTCCACGGGACGGGAGGGCCTTAGAAGGCAAGAGAGGGACACAGCTCACCACTCACTCCCTGGAAAGGCACAGGGTGGCGCACACTGTGCCCAGCACCAGCAGTAGGATGTGAGACCTGGAGCTTTGCAGCTAAGAGCTAATAGTTATTTAAAACGACATGAAGAATACCGAATTGCACACTGGGCTCAAGATGGAGAAGTGAAAGACTGAAAGGTAAAGCAGTACCCCGCCTTTCTCAGGACATCCCCACCGAGCCACCCTTCAGGCAAGGAGCTGGCCCAGCACTTCAAGGGCTAAGCCCTTTCTAAAGAGTCACTGCATTTTCCACTTTTAAATAATACATCTCCCTTCTGCTTGGCTGCAGAGCCCAGAAACAACCCCAAAGCTCCAAGAGGGCAGCTCTGCCCTTGAGCACCCACGTGCCCTTCTCCCTGACACCCTCCTGCTTATTCCGTCGCAATCCTGACTGCCCAGTCCATCATTCATGTACACTCTAAAACAGTGGGTGAGAAAATACACAAACCATGGACACCACTGGGGAGTCAGAACTCCTACCCCTGCCTCACAGTAACCAGGGGCCTCTAGGCAAAGTGGGAAGCCTGGACTTTGTCTCAAGCTGCCAGTGATGAGCTGAAGCACACCCTATCCCGGCCAGAGCAGGGTCACAGAAAGATTTAACCACTTACACAGAAGATTTAAGTAAGACCTAGAGTCGCCTAACAACATGTTCCATTGAGAAAGTCACTCACGATACCAAGAACCAGAAAGATCTAAAACCAAATTTTAAAAAACAGTTATAGAAATACCACGATGAAAGATGTGGGAATAATGTGGCAAATAATTAAAAACAGTCATGATAAAAAGGCTTCAACAAGCAATTAGAAACACATGTGAAATAAATGAAAAAATAGAAAGCCTAAGACAAGAAAAGGAAGACAAAAAAAAGAAACCAAATAGGAAGTTTAGAACTGAAAAATACAATAACCAAAATGAAAAGCTCAGTGAATGGACACAGCAGTAGAATGGAGGAAAAAGGGCAAAGAATCAGTGATGTAAAAGATAGAAGTTACCCAATGTAATAACACAGAAGAAATACATGCCCCCAAGGCAGGGCACGGTGGCTCACAGCTGTAATCCCAGCACTTTGGGAGGCTGAGGCAGGCGGATCACAAGGTCAGGAGTTTGAGACCAGCCTGGCCAACATGGTGAAACCCCATCTCTATTAAAAATACAAAACTGAGCCGGGCATGGTGGCGGGCACCTATAATCCCAGCTACTCGAGAGGCTGAGACAGGAGAATCATTCGAACTAGGGAGGCAGCGGTTGCAGTGAGCCGAGAACGTGCATTGCACTCCAGCCTGGGAAACGGAGAAACTCCGAAGACGGGAAGGGACGGGAAGGGACGGGATGGGACAGGATGGGAAGGGAGAAAGAAAGAAATGTCCCCGCAAAAAAAAAAAAAAAAAAAAAAAAAACAGTCTTGGGGACCTATGGGACTATAACAACTCTGGTCACTGAACTCACGAAGGGACAGGAGAAAGAAGGTGGGGTTGAAACTGTACTCTACGAAGTGATGGCTTAAAAGTTCCCAAATTTGGCAAGAGACATAAATCTACAGATTAAGGTAAGCAAACCCTAAACAGGATGAACCCAAAGAAATCCAAACTAAGACATATAATAATCAAACGCCAAAAAAGAAAAGACAAAACATTTCAAAAGCCACTAAACAGAAACTGCCTTAAATATCATGCATTAACAAGTCAAATGACAGCAAATTTCTCATCAGAAACCATGGAGGCCAGCTGAAAGTACAAAATATTTTTCAAACAATGAAAAGAACCGTTAACCCAGAATTCGTATATCCAGCAAAAATGTCCCTCAGGAATGAAAAGGAAAGTAAAACATTCTCAGAGGAAGTAAAACAGAATTTGTCACCAGAAGACCCACACCAAGAGAAAGGCTAATGGAAGTTCTCTAAGCAGAATGGCAACCATCAAAGAAGAAAACCCTGGAACTTCCGGAAGGAGGAGATGACAAGCACACCAATGCATAAATACAACAGACTTTTCCCTCACCTCTTGACTTTGCTAAATTATGTCTGAAGGTTCAACCAAAAATTATAACATTGTCATATGTGGTTATCAATGTAAGCAAATGAAATATTTAAGGCAAGTATGTTATGAACAGGAGAACGTAAAGGAACGTCAAGGGAGGTAGTTTCTATATCCCTGAAGCTGGTAAATGACACCACCAGGTACAATCTGATAAGTGTTCATATATACACAGGTTGAGTGTCCCTTATAAAATGCTCAGGAGCACAAGTGTTCCACATTTCAGATTTTTATCAGATTTAGGAATATTTGCATATAAATAATGAGATATTTTGGGGATAGGACCCAAGTCTAAAAACATTCATTTATGTTTTATATATACCTTATACACAGAGCCTGAAGGTAATTTTAGATAGCATGCTTAATAATTTTGTGCATGAAACAAAGTTCATGCTAAGTACTTATGAACAGAATTTTCAATTTGGGGGCATCGTGCTGGAGTGCCAAAAAGTTTCAAATTTTGGGGCATTTCAGATTTTGGATTTTGGGTTTAGAGATGCTCAATCTGTATGTAACATATTACCTAGAAAAGCCACTAAAAAAGCTATACAAAAAGATACACTCTAAAACACTACAGATAAAATAGAATGCTAAAAATGGTCAAGTAAACCACAAAGAGCCAGGAAGAACCAAACCGAAAAAATGAAAGACAGAAGAAATAGAAAATACAAAACAAAATGGCAGTGTTAAGCCTCAGTTTACCAATAATGACATTAAATTAAATGTAAACAGTCTAAATACATCAATTAAAAGACAGACACCAGGAGAGTAGACTAGAGAACATGATCCAACTACATGTTGTCCATAAGAAAGTGACTTCAAACAGGCAAACTGAAAATGGAAGTATAGAAAAAAAAAAGATCATGCAAACATTACTGAAAGGACAGCAGAAGTTGGCTACATTTATATCAAATAAAGTAAACTTCAGAGCAAAGATAATTACCAGGAGGGCCGGGCACAGTGGCTTACGCCTGTAATCCTAGCACTTTGGGAGGCCAAGGTGGGTGGATCTCAGGAGTTTGAGACCAGCCTGGCCAACATGGCAAAACCCCATTTCTACTAAAAATACAAAAATTAGCTGGGTGTGATGGCAGATGCCTATAATCTCAGCTACTCAGGAGGCTGAGGCAGGAGAATCACTTGAACCCGGTGGGGTCGGAGGTTGCAGTGAGCTGAGATCGTGCCACTTTACTCCTGCCTGGGCAAAAGGAACGAAACTCCGTCTCAAAAATAATAATAATAATAATAATTACCAGGAACAGATGGCAACATTACAAAATGAGAACTTGGTCAATCCACCATTAAGACACAGCAATTCGAAACGTGCATACACCAAACAAACAAAAAAAAGAACAGAACTGAAAGGAGAAAAAGACATTTATACTTTCATAGTTGGAGACCTCAAACTCTCTCTCTACAGCTGATAAAATTAGGAGACAGAAAAGCTGCCAGGATATAGAACTCAACATCACTGTCAATCAACTAGATCCAATCAAAATTTATAGAACACTCCAGCCAATAACAGCAGAATACATAATCTGTTCAAGTATCCACAAAACAAATACTAAGTTAGAACATATTCTGAGGCATAAAACAAACCTAACAAATTTTTTGAAATTAAAATCACACAGCATATGTTCCCTCAAACAATGGAAACAAATTAGAAGTCGACAAGAGAACAATTACAGGAAAATTGCCTAACTCTCAGATACTAAACAATAAACTTCTACATAACCCATGGATCAAAGAGGAAGTCTCAAGGGAAATTTTAAAATATATTCTGAACTGAGAGAAAATGCAAGTACAATACATCAAAATGTATGGGAAAGAGTTACAGTGGGTGATGAGAGAAATTTACAGCACTAAATGAATGGTATATTAGAAACTTGGAAACAAATCAATAATATAAGTGCCCACCTCGACAACCTAAAAGAAAAAAAAAATAGCAAAATCAACCTAAAAGTAAGCAGAAAGGAAGAAATAATTAAGGTAAGAGTAGAAACAGTGAAAACAGAAAAACAATAAACAGTAAAGCAAAAAGCTGGTTCTTTGAAAAGATCAATAAAACTGACACACCTCTCTATGCAAGACTGACCAAAAAAAAAAAAAAGACATAAATTACCAACATTAGTGATGAAACGGGCTCTAAAGATACCAAAAAAGATAATTAGGAATTACTAGGAACAACTCTACACACGTAACTTTGACAACTTGGGCAAAATGGACTTATGCCTCAAATAATACAAATTACCACAACTCACCAAATATAAAATAGATCATTTGAATAGCCCTACCACTATCAAGAAAACTGAATTCATAATTCAAAGAATCCGAAAAAAAAGAAATTACCAGACCCAAATGAACTCACTGGATAATTCCATCAAACATTAAAAAAGAATTAACACAGACTCAAAACAATCTCTTCTGGAAACTAGAAGAGGAAAAACTTCCCAATTCATTTTAAGAAGCTAATATTAAGAAGCTAATATTAGAAGCTAATATTAGCATTTTAAGAAGCTAATATTAGGTACTGTACCTAAAGACAGTACAAAGTACAGAACTATATATATATATAGACACAAAAATACTCAGCGAATTATTAGCAAGTAGAATTAAACAATATATAAAAAGAATTCCATATCATTGCCAAGTAGTTTCATTCCAGGAATGTAAAGCTGGTTCAACAGTCAAAAATCAATGTAACCCACCCTATTAATAGGCTAAAGAACAAAAATCACATAATTACATATCAATTGATTTAGAAAAAGCAAATGACAAAATTCAATACTCATGAATGATAAAAATTCTCAGAAAATAGCAACAAATGGGAACTTCATCATCTTGATAAACAGCATTTACAACACCTTAAGCTAAAACCTATGCCAACAACAATGTCAGAAAGGGTCCTCCCAGACCTATTTACACAGCAGAGAGAGTCATTAAGAATGATTTAGATAGTTACTAAGAGTTTACTCTCCTAAGAGATTACAACACCCAATGGCCAGCAAGCCCTTTTCATTAGACAAAAAGAAAAGCTGTGATCTGTCAACACTCTCAGAAGGTTCACTGTGAAATGTGCACTTCTGAACTCCTGCTGAGGGCCTACACGCTGCAGTGTTGAGAAGCAAGTGTCCAGAGGTCTCCTTGGAAACACTGCAAAAAAAATGTGAGGGACTGATGGATGAATAGAGGGACGAAAAGGTGGAGAGAGCAGCGATAAAGCACGTGGGATAATGCCAGCAGCACAATCTCAGGTGGTGATTATGTGGGTGCGCACTGTAAAATTCTTTCAACTTTTCTGTATAATTTTTTTCATAACAAAATGTTGGAAAAAATAAACCTGTGAAAAAGGAAGCTTTAGTCAAACCTATCTAAGAAAAAGAAAAAACAAGTTCTAAATTCCTATGGCTCAAATTAATGTGTTTTTCTTTTTAGGTTGAGATGAAAGAGCAAAAAACAGAAAAAGGAATGAAAGGAATAGGAGCTATTCTAACAGCTACAAATTCCACTTGCAGTTTGATTAATGACGGCGTGGCTCAAGAATATGCTTTGAATCCAAGCCCCTTCAAGGCTGCCAGGTAGAGAGTCGGTTCTGCGAAAGCTCCATACCTGTGAGCAAGCAGAGCTTCCAAGTAAACCCTCTTCATTAAAGCCGCCCTGAGTCAACAAGCTGTGCTTTAATCTGAGCAAGCAAGGTGTATTTTTGGTCTAGTTACCCACCCATAACTGTAGGTACTTTGATACCTAGGTGAGGGGAAAGAAGGAGAAAGGCAAAACAACAGATTTTTAAAATCACAACAAACGTTTATCAAACATTTGTGCCAGGCACTGACTTAGGAGCTTCAAATGCATTATTTCATGTCATCTGCACAGCAACTCTCTGAGTAAGTACTTTCACTTATTTTATATATAATTTTAATTATTTACATTATACTTATTCCTCTTTTTTTTTTTTTTGTTTTGAGATGGAGTCTCGCTCTGTCACCCAGGCTAGAGAGGTGGCGCAATCTTGGCTCACTGCAAGCTCCGCCTCCTGGGTTCATGCCATTCTCCTGCCTGAGCTTCCCGAGTAGCTGGGACTACAGGTGCCCACCACCACGCCCAGCTAATTTTTTTGTATCTTTAGTAGAGACGGGGTTTCATCGTGTTAGCCAGGATGGCCTTGATCTCCTGACCTCATGATCCGCCCACCTCAGCCTCCCAAAGTGCTGGGATTACAGGCGTGAGCCACTGCTCCCGGCCACTTATTCCTATTTTATACATGAAAGGCCCAAGGTGAGACAAAGTGATTTGTGTAGAGTCAGAGATAAAGCCAAAATTGATACCCAGACAGACGGAAAAACTTCTCTGTCAGCAGATCTAGAAACAGTAAAGGGAGATCTTCAAACTGAAGGAAAATTATAACACAAGGCAGCTAGGATTGAAACAAAACCTTAAGGGCCCACAATGGTAAAATGTAAGTTAACATAAAAAACTTTTTTCTGGCCAGCCATGGTGGCTCTTTGGGAGGCCGAGGCAGGTGGATCATCTGAGGTCAGGAGTTCAAGACCAGCCTGACCAACATGATGAAACCATGTCTCTACTCAAAAATACAAAATTAGCCAGGTGTGGTGGCGCATGCCTGTAATCCCAGCTACTCGGGAGGCTGAGCCAGAATCGCTTGAACCCAGGAGGCAGAGGCTGCAGTGAGCCAAGATCATGCCATTGCACTCCATCCTGGCAGCCTGGGCAACAAGAGCAAAACTCCGGCTCAAAAAAAAAAAAAAAAAAAAAAAAAAAGAGGCCAGGTGTGGTGGCTCACACCTATAATCCTATAATCCCAGCACTTAAGGGTGGCTGAGGCAGGTGGATCACCTAAGGTCAGGAGTTCGAGGCGAGCCTGGCAAACATAGTGAAACCCTGTCTCTACTAAAAATACAAAAACATTAGCTGGGCACAGTGGTGCGTGCCTGTAATCCCAGCTACTAGGGAGGCTAAGGCAGGAGACTCGCTTGAACCTGGGTGGCGGAGGTTACAGTGAGCTGAGATTGTGCCATTACACACTCCAGCCTGGGCAACAACAGCAAAACTCCATCTCAAAAAAAAAAGACTTTTTTTTCCTCTTTTCAAATTTGAGGGGAAAAATGTAATTGCCTATTTAAAGCAAAAACAAAAACATCATATTGTGAGATTTATACCATGTTTTACTTGGACATATGACACAGCAGCACTACCAACCAAGAACATGTCAGAAGCAGGAAGCTACAGTCAGAGCACTGCCCCACGGCTCAGGCAGTGTAATACCATTTGAGAGTGGACAGTGACAAGTCAAAGATGTAACTGAAAATGCCAGAGATGACAGACTTAAACCCAAGTAGTCTAAAGATTCCAAATAAAAAACAGAGGTTGTCTGGGTGAATAAAGAAGCAAGACCTAATTATATGATACCTGAAAGAAATCTACTTTACACATACACAAAGGTTGAAAGTGAAAAAAGCTAAACTCGGCAAACACACCACGCAAACACCAAATCAGAAGAAAGGAGAGTAGTCAGACCAAGGTGATTTCACAACAAAGAATGTCACCGGAGATAAAGGGGGTCAAATTTACGAATATGACGTAAAAATCCTAAAAGTGCATGCACCTTATAACATAGTTCTCAAATACATGAAGCAAAACCTGCAGAGCTGAAAGAAAATAATCCATAATTAGCATGAGAGATTTCAATTCTCAGAAGAAGAAAGAGGAACTAAGCAGTGAAACTGGTCTTCATGCCTCCCCAGCACAATGGAGATACTCCTGGGAAATAAAGCCAGTTGCTGGGGCTCATCTCCCCAGAACGCTGAGACTGGCTTCTCTATAAATAAATGACTGGTATTCGCTAAGAGAAGTGTCCTTATCTATGAAATGTTTTTAGCAAGATGTGGTTAGTTTAGGATTGTGTTTGGTAAACATGCCTAAAATCCATGGACTTATGGGACACGGCTCCCTGGAAAACGTTCCCTAAGGTGTATAAACTATCTGACTATAAAACGGAAACACTGCACATCCTTAATGCTCCTGTGCAGTGAGATGACAACACACCTCAGTGAGAGGATGACACACCTCAGTGAGAGGACCACACACCTCAGTGAGAGGACTACACACCTCAGTGAGAGGTCTCATCTCTCAGGCGGGGTTCAAAGAGGACGGACCTGCAGGAGTTACACAGACTCTCCCACATCTCTCCCCACTTTGCCTGAGCACACAAGTGAGGATATTACTTGTATCTTTAAAGTTACTAAGTAATCAGGCACGGGTAAGATCTCTGAGATTCATGTCAAACTAATGTAGTAAGCCAATCTTGTGTATTAGTTCAACTCCTCTCCTAACAGTGAATAGAACAAGTGGGCAGGAAATTATTTCAAGTCAAGGATACCTGAACACTACCAACTTGATCTCATTAAGCTTTACAGAGCAGCGAAATACACTTCTTTTTTTTTTTTTGAGATGTAGTCTCACTTTGTCACCCAGACTAACGTGTAGGGGTGCAATCAAGATTACAGGCGCCCACCACCACACCCAGCTAATTTTTGTATGTTTCGTAGAGACAGGGTTTCACCATGTTGGCCAGGCTGGTCTCGAGCTCTTGACCTCAAGTAATCCACCCACCTCAGCCTCCCAAAGTGTTGGGATTACAGGCATGAGCCACCGCACCCACCCACATTCTTATTACGTGTGCATGAAACATTCCACAGAATACACCATATTCTGGGGCTTCAGACAAGTCTCAACATTGAAATCACAGAATATGTTCTCTGACTACAACTAATTTAGAAATTAACAGGAGATATTTGAAAATCCCCAAACATTTGGAAATGAAATAACACATTTCCAAATAATAAGTGGGTAAAAGAAGAAATTAAAAGGGAAATTAGAAAATATTTTCAACCGAATGAAGATGAAAATGAATAAACATTTCCAAATTTGTGAAATGTGGCTAAACAATGCTTAGAGGGAAATTTATATTATAGTTTTGAACACTTGTTAGAAAAGACAAAAAATCTAAAGTCAATGATCTAAGCCTTTACCTTAAGAAATTAGAAGAGACAGAAGAGCAAATGGAACCCAAAGCCAGCAGAAAAAAGGAAATAATAAAGAGTAAAGCAGAAATCAATGAAAAAGAAAACAAACAATATCAATAAAACCAACAACTGGTTCTCTGAAAAAACTCAAACTGATAACTTCTAGGAAGACTGATCAAAACGGAAAGGGAAAATACAAGGCACATTTCAGCAAATTTCTGGATAACAGGTAGTATATGCTGGTACTTACTACATGCAAGATAATAGCATACGCACTTTGTCTGGCCTACTGTACTGATCCCATAATAACCTACGAGGTAGGTACTACTATTAACCCCAAATACGAATTTTTTTTTAAGAGACAGAGACCCTGTCACCCAGGCTGGAGTACAGAGGCACAATCATAGATCACTGCAGCCGCAAACTGCTGGCCTCAAGCAATTCTCTCACCTCAGCGTCCCAAAGTGCTGGGATCACAGGCGTGAGTTACCATGGATGGCGTCACAAATTTTTTTATATATGTACATTTACATATGTATGTTCATGCAAGGAAAAAAAAAGTCTGAATATCCACACCGAAGGGATAATAGTGGCTAACTCTTACAGGAAAACTGAAATTGGGGTGGGCAGTGAGGTGAAATTTCTGCTTTTATAATCTACACATTTTTATAAGAAATACTCTATGTATATTTTTAATTGGAACGAAAATGCATCAGACATTTAAAAAACTGAATTACACAAAAAAAAGTAAGCAAAGAATAAATATATCGGTTTTACTGCGCTGGATAAAGGGAAGAGATTATGAAAGTCCATCCATGATAAAGAACTCCTATAACCCAAAACAAAAAACTCAATTAAAAAATGGAATTAGCCAGGAGTGGTGGTGCGCGCCTGTAGTCCCAGCTACTCGGGAGGCTGAGGCAGGAGAATGGCATGAACCCGGGAAGCGGAGGTTGCAGTAAGCCAAGATCACGCCACTGTACTCCAGCCTGGGCGACAGAACAAGACTCCGTCTCAAAGAAAAAAGAAAAAAAAAACAGGCAAAAGGGCCAGGTGCAGTGGCTCATGCCTGTAATACCAGCACTTTAGGAGGCCAACGTGGGTGGATCACCTGAGCTCAGGAGTTCAAGACCAGCCTGGCCAACATAGTGAAACCTCGTCTCTACTAAAAATACAAAAAATTAGCCAGGCATGGTAGCGGACAACCTGTAATCCCAGCTACTCGGGAGGCTGAGGCAGGAGAATCAATTGAACCTGGGAGGTGAAGGTTGCAGTGAGCCAAGATTGCACCACTGCACTCCAGACTAGGCAACAAGAGCGAAACTCCATCTCCAAAAAAAAACAGGCAAAGGATTTGAATAGACATTTCTCCAGTGAATGTATACAAACGGTCAATAAGCATGTAAAAAGATGCTCAGCATGACCAACCAACAGGGAAATACAAATCAAAACAATGAGATGCTGTACATAGTCACACAAATTAGAATGGCTATTATCAGAAAACAAAAAGTGTTTGTGAGGGTGTGGAGAAATTGGAACCTTAGTATACTGCTGCAAGAATGTAAAACAATGTAGCCACTGTGGAAAACAGTTCAATGGTTCCTCAAAAAGTTACATGTAGTGCCAGGTGCGATGGCTCACACCTGAAATCTCAGCAACTCAGGAGTCTGAGGCAGGAAGATCCCTTGAAGCCAGGAGTATAAGACCAGCCTGGGCAACACAGTGAGATTCTGTCTCTAATTAGTCAAGCGTGATGGCTGGGCAACAATGGGAATATACTTAATGCCAATGAACTGTACACAAAAAAATGGTTAAAACGGTAAGTTTTGTGGTATGTATATTTTACCACAATATTTAAATTTTTTAATTACTTTTTAAAAAATTGTTACCAAAAAAGTACTAAGAATCCATCCAAGTTATTTAGAAAGGGAGCGTCAGATCAACCTTTCCAAAATGCCAAAATTCACAAGATTACCTGGTTGCTTGCCCCATACCCAGCTGTCCAGAATTGACTTGGCCCTATATACAGATGCAGGAGTTTCTTCTTCATCTTTTTTCTCTTTGTCATTCAGATCTTCTTTCTTTGTTCCACTTGGTTCGACACTATCATCTGCAGAATTAAAATTTTTTTAATCTGTAACCGCTTTTCAGAATGTCATACCATTAGTCTCTGCAAATGCCACCCCCCCGAAAAGTTACAACACACATCATTAACTAAATGTTTGACAACTTAAAAATAAAATACATCAATCATACCTGTAAGAGACCCAGTATAATTTTCATAAAGAAACCAATATATCGGCCGGGCGTGCTGGCTCACGCCTGTAATCCCAACACTTTGGGAAGCCATGGCGGGTGGATCACGAGGTCAGGAGATCGAGACCATCCTGGCTAACACGGGGAAACCCCGTCTCCACTAAAAATACAAAAAATTAGCCGGGCATGGTGACGGGCGCCTATAGTCCCAGCTACTCGGGAGGCTGAGGCAGGAGAATGGTGTGAACCCGGGAGGCAGAGCTTGTGGTGAGCTGAGATCACGCCACTGCACTCCAGCCTGGGTGACAGAGCGAGACTCTGTCTCAAAAATAGAAAAAAAAGAAATGAATATGACAAATTATTTAAAGCATGTCTTCCAAAATGATATTCCATCTACTTCCTAGTACATTTCTCAACTGAGAAACTTAAGTCTTTGATATTTACCTACTTCAATTTCACACCAATTGCTTTTATCCCGTGAGTCCCAATGCTTGTGTATCCATGGGAAAAGGGAGGGTGTAAAACAGGAGTATGACTCAAAAATCTTTTAACTCTTTACAAGGCCCTACTCCACTGCCAACCAGGAAGCACTGCTATGCAGGGGCACTGTCACTGATAGCATAATTCAAGAGCACTGGGACACAAAGGAAAAGCTGAGAAAAATGACTTTAGGCCACTGACAATGTTTCAGTCAAAACAACTGTCATAAAACTCCTTACTCCTTTTGACAGTTTCAGTCAAAAACAACTGTCATAAAACTCCTTACATAGTAAGCAAAGAGAAGAGACAACTAACCTTAACCTTGAAGTGTAAACACGTTCCATCACAGAAGGCTGTGACTAAACATCTAAACAACATAATTAGAAAAATGTATCTCAATTGGTGAAAGACATGATACCCTATCCAGATTACAAATAATGAGTATCTAAAAATCTCAAAGGAAACAGTTCCTCTGTTTACAACATTTCTGACACCAAATGTATGGACTTTTGCACCAAGCAATTCTCCAGTTCTCTGCGACACCCAGCTGTGTGTCCCACAGTGCAATTCAATTCTGAAACTAACTACCCAGAATTAGCACAGACCCCACAGGTTAATAACAGGAGAGAAAAGGTGAATGCTGAAAAAAAAAATCCAAAGAACTAATGGCTGAAAACTTCCTAAGTTCAGCGAATGACATAAACCTAGGCAGATTGAAGAATCTGTGCAAAGCCCACACAAGATATATCCTAAAGGAAGCCATGACGAGGCACATCATAATCAACTGCTAAACACGAAGGACAAAACCTGTTGAAAAGTGCTACAGAAAGTAGATATAGAAGAATGTCTCATGTGGCCTGAAATTAAGGCTATTACGTGCTGCCTTGATGTTGGTAAAATCAAGAAGGCCTCAAATAGCCTAACCACAAGGTCTCTCCCAAGCTCTGCTCCCACGGATAAGATCCCAAAGCCAAACAACCTCCTTATCGTGGAGACCTGACCCCAGCCTGCTCATCCCTGAGGGCCCAGAGTTATTCAAACAAGCCAATCACAACTTCCCATGGAAGCAAGGTCACCTCACCCTCTTCTTACTACAAAATGTGCCTCCCACAGCCCCTGGTGGTTCACTCTGTTCCCAAGTGCAGCCCCCATGTGGCATGCAGTGTCCCCCACCCCCAGGGCTGTGAGCATGCGTGACTAATAAACTGCTATTTCATCTGTCCAGTGTCGGTGTCCTATGTTCAGCCATCCCATATCCCTAGGGCAGGAATCTTCTAGGGTTATAAACAGAACTTCAATCAACCTCTCCTTGGTTATTTTACTAGTTCCATGATACAGCTTTTTCTGTGCAAAAGATCTGAACAGAAACTCACAGAGGATACAAGAGTGGCAAAAAAGAACATGATATTCAGCATCGTTAGCCATTACGGAAGTGCAAATTAAAACCACAATGAGATCCCACTAGACTTGTTAGAATGGCTCAACTAAAAAACACTGATAACATCAAGTGCTAACAAAGACACAGAACAACAGAAACGTGACAGATTGCCAATGGGAAGGCAAACTAAAACAGCCTCCAGTTTACCAAGGTAGACACCTCATGTCACAGAATACAGAGTAGAATACAGAGTAGAACCCAGCCAGGAACACAGCTCAGGTGAGAACACAGGTGCTGGTTCTAAATGCCAGACTCTGCCCTACGTGTGTGTGTGTGTGTGTGTGTGTGTGTGTGTGTGAGACAGGTGCTGGTTCAAACTCTGCCCTACGTGTGTGTGTGTGTATGTGTGTGTGTGTGTGTGTCTCTGTGTGTGTGTCTGTGTGTTGTCACTAACCACAGCCCAGGGGCCAAACCCAGCCCACAGCCTCTTTGTGTATGGTCTGAAAGCAGAGAAAGTATTTTACTTTTGTTGTTCTTTTGAGACACAGTCTTGGCTCACCACAACCTCTGCCTCCGAGGTTCAAGTGATTCTCCCAAGTTCAAGTGATTCTCGTGCCTCAGCCTCCAAGGAGCTGGGATTACAGGCGTGCATCACCATCCCCGGCTAATTTTTTGTTTTTAGAAGAGATGGGGTTTCACCACGTTGGCCAGGCTGGTCTCGAACTCCTGACCTCAGGTGATCCGCCTGCCTCGGCCTCTAAAAGTGCTGGGATTACAGGTGTAAGCCACCACGCCCGGCCACTGTATTTTATATTTTTTAATAATTGAAAAATTATCAAAAGGAAAACAGTGTTTTGTGACTTGCAAACATTCTGAGGACTTCATCTTTTGTGTCCATAAATAAACTTTACAGAATGCACGTCCCCTGCCCGCTGACGCAGTACTGTCTGTGGCTACTTTGGCACTACAGCTGCAAGGTCCCATGGCTATGACAGAGACCATAGAGTCCATTGAGACCTTAAAATATTTACTATCTGGCCCTTTGGAGAAAGTAGGCCACCCCTACCCTACATCTGGCTATAAATTTTACACATTTGACAAATTCTGAGACCCTGTCTCAGAAAATGAAATAAAACATTCATAGGCTTAATAATGGAAAACAAAAACATTTGTTGAATGTCAAAACATCTCCCTAACACCCCGAACCAGTTGGGATCTACATAAAGAACAATTATGCTCTGCTTCCTAACCATGATTTTTAAAAGAACAAAGGACAAAAAAATTCACGAAATGTGAGCCAGGCATGGTGGCTCACGCCTGTAATCCCAGCACTTTGGGAGTCCGAGGTAGGCAGATCATGAGGTCAGGCGTTCAAGACCAGCCTGACCAAGATGGTGAAACTCCATCTTTATTAAAAATACAATTAGCTGGGCATGGTGGAGGGTGCCTATAATCCTAGCTACTCAGGAGGCTGAGGCAGAGAACTGCTTGAACCCGGGAGGCAGTGGTTGCAGTGAGCCAAAATCATGCCACTGCACTCCAGCCTGAGCGACAGAGCAAGACTCCCTCTCGAGAGGAAAAAACACACAAAAAATATTCATCAAATGTAATGAATAAAACATATACTTTGGATTTTGCCATGTACTTAGCTTTTCTTAGAGCACCTTTTAGAACTATTGTTTCACAGAAAACACTTTGGGAAACGTTTTAATTTATAAACAAATACTGGAGGGCTAGGAAGAAGAGGTTAAAACTTTTTAAAATATACAGAATGAATTACTGATACATAAAAAAAAAAAAAAAAAAAAAAAAAAAGGTTGCTGATTCCTGTCTTGGAAGACACTGTCATATGGACACTGTTAGCCTCAGCATCCAGAGGTCCAGAAAGGGAAAATTTCAAGTCAGAGAGAATTCTCTATATATATACCATTTATTTGGAACATTCAGCCCTCAAGATCCCAACATCATGACCTCAGTTTCAACACAACTGTCCTTAGTCCTTATGTCACTGCTTTTGGTGCTGCCTGTTGTCAAGGCAGTGGAAGCCAGTGACGCAACTGCTCTCTCGTTAAAGGTGTGGTTCTCAGTATTACAGGCATTTGTACTTGCTTGCGGGTATACGCACGAAAGAAAAAACTGAACAGATGTGACTTTGAAGGGCCTAATGAATGAAACCTCACTCCGAAAACCTTTGTGCTACTGAAACTAAATGTAAGCTTTGGTGTCTGAAAGTTTCCAAGAATTAGTAAGTAGGAGAGTTTTACTTTCTGAGTTGTTTCCATGAAATGGGAACAAATTGGTACACAAATGGATTTTGCCCAGAATCCTAGGAAATTGCCACTGTTCAGTTGTAATCACTGCCTCCTAAATCACTGAGTCTGTTCTCTGTATTTTTATTAGACTTTTGTCATCTCCCAAGTTAATACTGTATTTAGATATCCAATAGTCAGCCAAAAAGGGAAACTTTTATCTCTGGGAAGAAAAAAAAATCATTTAGAAAAATGTATTCAGTGTATCTAATACTGAAATGGAGAGAAGACTTAATGTTAAAGGGAAAAAAACACTGTAGACATTGACATGGAAAAGAGATTTAATGTTAAAAAAAACTTTATATTAACTGAGTAACACCTCCTGATGAGAAGTGCTATATTAAATATAAACCCATTATGTTGTTAAAAAAAAAAAAAAAGATGAAAATCAAAAGCACTACGCAGAGTGAAAGAAGCCAGACACAGAAGAACCTGACTACATGATTCCATTTATGGAGTTCTAGAACAGGCACAATTTGTCAATGCTGGAGAAACATCAGGCCAGCTATTGCCTCTGGGAAGAAGGAGCAGGACACCAGAGAACTTTCTGAGCAAGAGTCATGATAAAGATGTGGGTTACACAGGTTACATTTGTCAAAACTTGTGAAATGGTAAACTCAAAATAGATGCATTTCATTATATATAAATTTTACCTGAAAGTCAAAAACAAAGTTGAACTAGAATCAATTACATACATGAGTGTCTAAGGAGCTAGATGAGACAAACAGTGGATGGACAGACAGCAGGATGTGGAGCCAAATACGGTGGCAGAACATGGAGGTGGGTCTGCAGTCACTCACTGTACACGTCTGTCAGTTACTCTGTGTGTGTGTGTGTGTGTGTGTGTGTGTGTGTGTGTGTGTGTGTGTGTGTGTGTGTGTGTGTGTGTGTGTGTGAATATTTTCAAACAAATATAAAAAATAAAAAAAAAACACGGGTAATTCTGCTTGACACTGAAACTGAAAAGGGAGACTAATACTTTTTCCCATGGTTTGTTTTTTGTTTTTTGTTTTTTTTGAGATGGAGTCTCACTCTGTCGCCCAGGCTGGAGTGCAGTAGCACAATATCTGCTCACTGCAACCTCCACCTCCTGGCTTCAAGCAATTCTCCTGCCTTGCCCTCCCAAGTAGCTGGGATTACAGGTACCCACCACTATGCCTGGCTAATTTTTGTATTTTTTAGTAGAGATGGGGTTTCACCATGTTGGCCAGTCTGCTCTCAAACTCCCAACCTCAAATGATCTGCCCGCCTCAGCCTCCCAAAGTGCTGGAATTACAGGCATGATCCACTGCGCCCGATCCCCATGTATTTTCAAGTGGACACCATTCCAATTCATTCCACAAAAGAAGAAGAAATACTTGCCAGGCGCGGTGGCTCACGCCTGTAATCCCGCACTTTGGGAGGCTGAGGCGGGCGGATCACGAGGTCAGGAGATCGAGACCATCCTGGCTAACACAGTGAAACCCCGTCTCTACTAAAAAATACAAAAAATTAGCCAGGCGTGGTGGTGGGCGCCTGTAGTCCCAGCTACTTGGGAGGTTGAGGCAGGAGAATGGCGTGAACCCAGGAGGTGGAGCTTGCAGTGAGCTGAGACCATGCCACTGCACTCCAGCCTCGGCAACAGAGCAAGACTCCGTCCCAAAAAAAAAGAAGAAGAAATACTTTCTTCAGACTAACGCTCTCCCAACTGAGCTATTTCAACTTAGAATAAATACTTTCTAAAGTGGTAGCTTTATCCACATTGATGACTCTCAAGTAGGGGGACCAACAAACTTCAACAACAGTTCTCAACCAAGGATCTTGTCAGATTCAACAAGTTTGGGGTGTATACAAGCACCCATTTCTTTTAAACCTCAATGGGGACTCTGAAACACAGCCACTGTTATGAACAACCTAATGATAGTCTTACTGAGCATTCAAAACTACAACCCTAAATAAGATTGTTCAATGGCATTTCGCAAAGGCTTCCAAAAAGGGTTTAACACACCCCCAAAGAACACCACAAATGCAGCAAGATGGTTTTGCAATAAAAATGCCTTCAATTCACATAAAACAATAAAATCCGGGCAGCTTGTATTAACTACCATTTTAGACAACGATCTCCAAAGTAAAAAGCAAAACTTCAAAGAGTTAAGCTCAAAACTCCTGTAAGCTCAAAGCACATTACAAAATTTCTATAAAATGCATTTTATAATGGTCTTTACAAAATAAAAAACACTAGTTAAAAGCCCTTACCTTTTCTAGGAGGGAGCTCTTCGTTCTGGGCTGATTCTGTTCCAGTGTATACAATTTCTCCATCTTTAACCATTTCATTCCACAGACCACAGAGCCCATCTCTTGTGAATGCAAGCTGGCAATGATAAATGAGATAAGCTTACAGAGTGCTCACACTCACACTGCAATTTTTAAAGAATGATATGGGAAAAAAATCTCAATCCCCCTTATGTATTCAATCATTCAGTAATAAAATCAATGATTTACTGAATTAGTGACTTAATCATTTTACATTCCATGAAAGTCATCCAAGAAATATAAATGAAAAGGTACATAACAGTGTAAATACTATGCTACCTCTTATGTAACATACAAGAAAAAAGACACGTGGTTGGGCGAGGTGGCTCATGCTTGTAGTCCCAGCACTTTGGGAGGCCGAGTGGGGCAGATCACCTGGGATCAGGAATTTGAGACCAGCCTGGCCAACATGGTGAAACCCCGTCCCAACTAAAAATACAAAAAATTAGCCAGGCGTGGTGGTGGGCGCCTGTAATCCCAGCTACTCAGGAAGCTGAGGCAGGAGAATCGCTTGAACCCAGGAGGTAGAGGTTGTAGTGAGCCAAGATCGCGCCACTGCACTCAGCCTGAGTGACAAGAGCGAGACTCAGTCTCAAAAAAAAAAAAAAAGAAAAGAAAAGAAAGACACACACACAAACACACACACATGCATGTGCTCTGAAAAGATAAACCAAAAGCAAGTACCAATGACTACCTATGGGGAAATGGGGAGGGGACATGGGCAAAGGCAGCAGGACCAGAAAAAGCAACAACATTGTGAGTATACTTTATATGTCTTTACTTCTGAAACATACATGACTTTCATCTTCAAAAATTAAAATTAAATCTTAAAAAAGCAAAACCTACAACTGGCAACATGCAAATTAACCTGTGCATATACAAAGAAAAGTATGTCAAGGGACTTTTGAACTATATATCATTAATAGAATATACTATAATGAAAAATAAAATCTTATATTTATTGGTATTGATAATATTGTCAATTTTAGAACTACTTCATGTTGCACAATCAAGCAATGTAAATACAATAAAACATGTTTATGATAAAGTATTAAATATTATTAGAAATTAAGGTTTTAGGCTGGCCATGGTGGCTCACACCCATAATCCCAGCATTTGGGAGGCCAAGGCAGGTAAATTACTTGAGGTAAGGAGTTCATGACCAGCCTGGCCAACATGGTGAAACCCCATCTCTACTAAAAATATAAAAAATTAGCCGGGTGTGCTGGTGCATGCCTGTAATCCCAGTCACTCGGGAGGCTGAAGCAGAAGACTAGCATGAACCCAGGAGGCAGAGGTTTCAGTGAGCCGAGATTATGTCACTGCGCTCCAGCTGGGTAAACAGAGCGAGACTCTATCTCAAAAAAACAAAAAAAAAAAAATTAAGGTTTTCAGTGGAAAAGAGGAAAAAAATCAAATCAAAGAAATTTTGAAAAACAACTTAAATTGGAAATCTATGAACTTTATTTTTTAATATATTTGCTTACTCTGTTTTTTGAAAGGACTAGACTCAAAGGCAATCTGACAGCAGCACCCAGATTTTGGTCTCTCAGAACCATTTCCCAATAAAAGATGCTAGGGCTCTTGGGAAAATAAGTAGATTCAAGGGCCAGGGCAGACAAAGATGAGCCTGGAATATCTTGTTTCCTCAAAGAAAAAGCTATTCATGGCCAGGTGCGGTGGCTCACGCCTATAATCCCAGCACTTTGGGAGGCTGAGGCGGGCAGATCACTTGAGGTCAGGAGTTCGAGACCAGCCTAGCCAACATGCTGAAACCCCGCCTCTTCTAAAAATACAAAAATTAGTTGGGCACGGTGGCAGGCGTCCATAATTCCAGCTACTTGGGAGGCTGAGGCAGGAGAATAACCTGAACCCAGGAGGTGGAGGTTGCAGTGGGCTGAAACTGTGCCACTGCACTCCAGCCTGGGTGACAGAGCAAAACTTTATCTCAAAAAAAAAAAAAAACCAGCTGTTCAAAGACTGATAGGGACTCCTGGTCAAATTTATAATAATTATAATAACTGTGAGCATCAAAATCAAAAACACCTTTGCTTGTCAATATTTGTGAGTCAGAAAAGGCTTCCCACAACAGGAAAAGGGAGCATTTCAGACACTGGGGGAAGGCATCCATTCTGAAAACTGCGTATGCGACAGAAGCTCCCTTGTCTGGCAAAAAAAAAAAAAAAGCCATTTTTAATTAAAAGAGACACAGATGTTTGCTCATCTTTTTTTTTTTTTTTAACTTCTGTGGATACACACTAGTTGTATGTACATATATATATGGGTTACATGAGCTATTTTCACACAGGCATACTATGCGTAATAATCACATCAGAGTAAATGGAGTACTCAATACCTAAAGCATCTATCCGTCACTTTACAAACAATCCAATTATACTTTGTTATTTTTAAATGGACAATAAATTGACTGTAGTCACCCTGTAATGCTGTCAAGTACTAGATTTTATATATTCTATCTAACTCTTTTTTTTTTTTTTTTTTTGAGACAGATCTCGTTCTGGCACTAGGCTGGAGTGCAGTGGTGCAATCTCAGCCCACTGCAACCTTTGCCTTCTGGGTTCAAGGGTTTCTCCTGCCTCAGCCTCCTGAATAACTGGGACTACAGGCTCACACCACCACACCCAGCTAATTTTTGTATTTTTGGTAGAGATGGGGTTTCACCATGTTGGCCAGGATGGTCTGGGTCTCTTGACCTCATGATCCACCTGCCTTGGCCTCCCAAAGAGCTGGGATTACAGGTGTAAACCACTGTGCCCAGCCCTATCTAACTCCATTTTTATACCCATTAACCATCCGCACTTCACCCCCACTGTATCCTTCCCAGTCTCTGATAACCATCATGATACTCTATCTCCATGAGTTCAATTACTTTCATTTGCTTAGCTCCTACAAATAAGTGAGAACATGCAAAGTTTGATTTTCTGGGTCTGGCTCATGACATTCTGTTCCTGACTTAACATAATGACCTCCAGTTCTATCCATGTTGTTGCAAACGACAGTATCCCATTCTTTTTTATGGCTGAATAGTACTCCATTGAGTATATATACCACATTTTCTTCATCCATTCATCTGCTGGGAACACTTAGGTTCCTTCCAAATCTTGGCTATCGAGAATAGTGCTGCAATAAACATTAGAGCGTACATATTTCTTCAACATACTGATATTCTTTTCTCTGGGTATATACCTACCAGTGGGATTGCTGAATCATGACAGTCCTATTTTTAGTTTTTTGAGGAACCTCCAAGCTAATCTCCATAATGGCTGTGCTAATTTACATTTCCACCAACAGTGCACAAGGGTTCCCTTTTCTCTATATCCTTGCCAGCATTTGTTCTTGTCTTTTGGATATAAGCCATTTTAATTAGGGTGAGATAATATCTCATTGTAGTTTTGATTTGCATTTCTCTGACGATCAACCATGTTGAGTACCTGTTCATACTGCCTGTCATCTGTATATCTTCTTTTGAGAAATGTCTATTCAAATCTTTTGCCCATTTTTATTGGATTATTAGATTTTTTTTCCTATAGAGTTGCTTGAGCTAATTATATATTCTGGTTATTAATTCCTTGTCAGATGGGTAGTTTGCAAATATTTTCTCCCATTCTGTGGGTTGTCTCTTCATTTCGTTGATTGTTTCCTTTGCTGCGCAGCTTTTTAACTTGATGTGATCCCACTTGTCCATTTTAGCTTTGGTTGCCTGTGTTTACGAAGTATTACTCAAGAAATCATTACCCAGTGCAGTGTTTCTTTTAGCACTTTCATAGTCTGAAGTCTTAGGTTTAAGTCTTTACTCCATTTTGATGTGATTTTTGTATATGGTGAGAGATAGCAGTCTAGTTTCACTTTTCTGCATATGGGTGTCCCATTTTCCCAGCACCCTTTATCAATGAGGCTATCCTTTCCCTCATGTATCCTCCGGGCACCTCTGTCAAAGTGAGTTCACTGTAGATGTATGGATCTGTTTCTGGGTTCTCTATTCTGTTTCATTGGTCTATGTGTCTGTTTTTATACCAGTACCATGCTGTTTTGGTATACCTTTCTAGTAAACTTTGCACTTGATCTAAGCCAAAAAAGACTAGGAAGTGATTGTAGTATAATTTTAAGTCAGGTAATGCAATTTCTCCAGTTTTGGTTTTTGCTCAGGATGGCTTTGGCTATTCTGTCTCTTTTGTAATTCCATATAAATTTCAGGATTTTTTTTTTCTATTTCTGTGAAGAATGTCACTGGTATTTTGATAGGGATTACATTGAACCTGTAGATTGCTTTGGGTAGTACAGACGTTTTAACAATATTTATTCTTCCAATCCATGAACACGGAGTATCTTTTCCTCTTTTGTGTGTCTTCTTCAATTTTCTGCATCAATGTTTTACAGTTTTTGTGGTAGAGATCTTTTCACTTCTTGGGTTAGGCTTATTCCTACGTATTTTACTTTATTTGTAGCTATTATAAATGGAATGATTTTTCTTTATTTACTTTTCATATTGTTCACTGTTGACATATAGAAATGCTACTGATTTGGCCGGGCACAGTGGCTCATACCTGTAATCCCAGCACTTTGGGAGGCTGAGGCAGGCGGATCACCTGAGGTCAGGAGTTCAAGACCAGCCTGGCCAATGTGGTGAAACCCTGTCTCTACTAAAAATACAAAAATTAGCCAGGCCTGGTGGCAGGCGCCTGTAATCCCAGCTACTCAGGCGGCTAAGGCAGGAGGATCGCTTGAACCCAGGAGGCAAAGGTTGCAGTGAGCCAAGATTGCGCCACTGCTTTCCAGCCTGGGCCACAGAGTGAGACTCCATCTCAAAAAAAAAAAGAGAGAGAAATGCTACTGATTTTTGTATGTTAGTTTGGTATCCTGCAATTTCACTGAATTTATCAGTTCTAATCATTTTTTGGTGGAGTTTTTAGGTTTTTCCAAATATAACAATCATCTGCAAACAAGAATAACTTGGCATCTTCATTTCCAATTTTGATGCCCTTTATTTCTTCTTTTTTTTTTTTCTGAGATGGAGTCTTGCTCTGTAGCCCAGGCTGGAATATAGCAGCACAATCTCAGCTCACTGCAATCTCCGCCTCCGGGGTTCAAGTGATTTCCCTGCCTCAGCCTCCCGAGTAGCTGGGACAACAGACACCCGCCACCACGCCTAGCTAATTTTTATATTTTTAGTAGAGATAGGGTATCACCATGTTGGCCAGGCTTCAAACTCCTGACCTCAAGTGATCCACTCACCTCAGCCTCCCAAAGTGCTGGGATTACAGGTGTGAGCCACTGCACCCAGCCTTTCTGTCTCTTATCTGACTCCTCTAGCAAGGGCTTCCAGTATTATACTGAATAACAGTGGTGACAGTGGGCATCCTTGTCTTGTTCCATATCTTGGAGGAAAGGCTTTCAGTTTTTCACCTTTCAGTATGATACTAGCTGTGTGTCAGTTGTATATGGCTTTTATTGCGTTGAGGTGTGTTCCTTCTATAACCAGTTTTTTTGGGGTTTTTATCATGAAAGGATATTGAATTTTATCAAATGCCTTTTCGGCATGAATTTAAATGATCATATGGTTTTTTATCCTTCATTCTATTGATATGATGTATCAAACTGATTGATTTGGATATGGTGAACCATCCTGGCATCCCTGGGATAAACCCCACTTTGGTCATGATGAATGATGTTTTTAATATGTTGTTGAATTCGGTTTGCTGGTATTTTGTTGGGTATTTCTGCATCAATGTTCATCTGGGATACTGGCCTGTTTTGTTTTTTTGATTATGTCTTTGTCTGGTTTTGGTATCAGGGTAATATTGGGACGTATTGCCTCCTCTTCTATTTTTCAGAATAGTTTCACTAGGATTGGTAATAGTTCTTTAAATGTTTGGTAAAATTCAGCAGTGAAGTCACTGGGTCCTGGGCTTTTCTTTGCTGGAAGACTTTATTATTACAGTTTCAATCTCATTACCTGTTATTGGTACGTTCAGGTTCTGGATTTCTTCATGGTTCAAACTTGGAAGGCTGGATGTGCCTGTGAAATTACCATTTCTTTTTCCTTTTTTTTTTTTTTTTGAAGACACAGTCTCACTCTGTCACCCAGGCTGGAGTGCAGTAACATGATCTCAGCTCACTGCAACCTCCACCTCCCAGGCTCAAGTGATTCTCATGCCTCAGCCTTCCAAGTGGCTGGAATTACAGGCACGCAACACCACATTTGGTTAATTTTTGTATTTTTAGTAGAAATGGAGTTTCACCATGTTGGCCAGACTGGTCTCGAACTCCTGACCTCAAGTGATCCATCCGCCTCAGCCTCCCAAAGTGCTGGGATTACAGGCATGAGCCACCATGCCCAGCGTGCAAACTTATCTATTTCTTCCAGGTTTTCCAATTTATTGACATATAGCTGTTCATAGTCTGTAATGACCCTTTGAGTTTCTGCAATATCAGTTGTAATGCCTACTTTTTCACCTCTGATTTATTTGGGTCTTCTTTTTTTCTTAGCCTGCCTGAAAGCTTGTCAATTTCATTTATCTTTTAGAAAAACCAACTTTTCATTTCATTGATCTTTTGTATTATTTTCTTCATTTCAACTCCATTTTATTTCTGCTCTAATTTTTATTATTTCTGTCCTTAAAAATAGGGGTTTGGTTAGCTCCTTCTTTTCTAGTTCTTTAAGATGTATCATGAGGTTATTTACTTGAAGTTTTTCTACTTTTTTGACTTAGGCACTTAGAGTTATAAATTTTCCTCTTAGTACTGCTTTCACTATATCCCACAGGTTTCGTATGCTGGGTTACCATTGCCATTTGTTTCAAGAAATAGTTTAATTTCATTCTTAATTTCTTCACTGACCTGTTGGTCATTCAGGAGCATATTGTTTAATTCCCATGTGTTGGTGGAGTTTCCAAAATTCCTCGTTATCGATTTTTAGTTATAGACCATTATGATCAGAGAAGATACTTAACATACTTTTTTTAACTTTTATATGGCAAAAGAGGAATCTAGCTTCATTCTTCTGCATATGAATATCAAGTTTTCCCAGCACCATTTATTAAAGAGACTGTCTTTTCCGCACTGTATGTTCTTGGTACCTTTGTCGAAAATGAGTTCACCATAGATGTGCGGATTTGTTTCTGGATTCTCTATTCTGTTCCGTTGGTCTGTGTGTCTTTTTTTATGCTAGTACTATGCTGTTTTGGTTACTATAGCTCTCTAGCATAATTTGAAGTCAGGTAATCTGATTCCTCCAGTTTGTTTCTTTTCAATTACGAGAGCTTCGGCTATTCTGGGTCTTTTGTGGTTCAACAATGAATTTTAGGAATTTTTTTCTTTTCTGTTTCTGTGAAGAATGTCATTGGTATTTTGCTAGGGATTGCACTGAATCGGTAGATTGCTTTGGGTAGTATGGACATTTTAACAATATTGATTCTTCCAATCCATGAAGTATTTTTCCATTTTTTGTGTCCTCTTTAATGTCTTTCAGAAGCATTTTAGAGTTTTCATTACAGAGATCTTTGTAATGATCTTCTTTGGTTACTTCCTAGGTGTTTAATTTCATGTGTGGCTACTGTAAATGAGATTACTTTTGTAATTTATTTTTCATATTGTTTACTGTTGGCACACAGAAATGCTACTGATTTTTGTATGTTGATTTTGTATACTGCAACTGTACTGAATTTATCAGATCTAATCATTTTCTTGTGGAGTCTTTAGGTTTTTCCAAATACAAGATCATATCATCTGCAAACAAGGATAATTTGACTTCTTCCTTTCCAATGTGGAGGCCTTTTATTTCTTTCTCTTATCTGACTGCTCTAGCAAGAACTTCCAGTACTATGTTGAATAACGGTGGCCACATTGAGCATCCTTGTCATGTTCCAGATCTTAGAGGAAAGGCTTTCAGTTTTTCACCATTCAGTATGATACTAGCTGTGGGTCTGTCATACATGGCTTTTATTATGTTGAGGTATGTTTCTTCCATAACCAGTTTTAAGAGATTTTATCATGAAAGGATGTTGAATTTTATCAAATGCCTTTTCAGCATCAATTGAAATAATCACATGGTTTTTATCCTTCTGTTGACATGATGTATCACATCAATTGATCTGCATATGTTGAACCATCCTTGTACTCCAGGGATAAACTCCACTTGGCCACGATGAACGATCTTTCTAACATATTGCTGAATTTGGTTTGCTAGTATTTTGTTGAGGATATTTGCATCAATATTCATCAGAGACATTGGCCCATAGTATTCTTTCTTTGATGTGTCTTTGTCTGCTTTTAGTATCAAGGTTTGAATTTTTAATGACTTATTTTGTGGCCTAACATATGATCTAACCTTGAGGATGATCCATGTGCTAAAGAGAACAATGTACATTCTGCAGCCATCAGATGAAATGTTCTAGAAATATCTATTAAATCCATTTGGTCTACAGTGCAGATTAAGTTTGATGTTTCTTTGTTAATTTTGTCTGGATGATCTTTCCAATGTTGAAAGTGGAGTGTTGAAGCCTCCATCTATTAATGTATTAAGGCCTGTCTCTCTCTTTAGCTGTAATATTTGTTTTATGTATCTGGGTGCTCTAGTGTTGAGTGCATATACACATGTATTTATAATAGTTATAGCCTCTTGCTGAATTGGCCCCTTTATCATTACATAATGACTTTTTTGGTCTCCTTTTATAGTTTTGGTCTTGAAATCTATTTGGTCTGATATAACCACTATGCTCTTTTTTGATTTCCATTTGCCTCTCCCTTTTTCCATCCCCCTGCACCGTCCTGAAGAGATGGTCTCCAATTTGAAGAAGCAAGCAGCCAATGAACTCCCTGTGGGGAGGGGCAGCCTCCAAGGACCCAGGGTTTCAGTCCCACAACCATGATGGATCCAATTCTACCAACGAGGACCTGAGCTCCAGGTGACAGCATGCCCTAGCCAACACCTTGACTACAGCCTTGTGACACCTGAAGTAGAGGACAGAACTAAGCTATGGCCAGACTCCTGACCCACAGAAACTGTGAGAGTGTAAATGCTTGTTGTTACAAGCTGCCAAATTTGTGTTTGGTAACTTGTTTTGTAGCGACAGAAACCAAGCCAGCATCCTTCAGTTTTTGTAGAAGGAACAGCTTTCTCTCAGCACTCTTATTTTTTCTGTTCACATCACTAACAGGATAACTGCCATAAACGTACTTGGAACCAAAACACATGACTTTTGGTAAAAATATCAGCTGGTGGGGGAGAGGTAAACTCCTTCCTAAAAAGTGAGCCCTGGCCAGGTATAGTGACTCACATCTCTAATCCCAGCACCTTGGAAGACTGAGGCAAGAGAATCACTTGTGCCCAAGAGTTCAAAACCAATCTAGGCAACATAGCAAGACCTTGTCTCTACAAAAAAATTGTAAAATTAGCCAGAAGGCTGGGCATGGTGGCTCACACCTGTAATCCCAGCACTTGGGAGGCCAAGGCAGGTGAATTGTTTGAGCTCAGGAGTACAAGACCAGCCTGAACAACATGGCAAAACCGCATCTCTACCAAAAATACAAAAAATTAGCTAGGGGTGGTGGCACGCCTGTACTCCCACCTACTTGGGAGGCTGAAGTGGGAGAACTGCTTGAGACCAGGAGGTAGAGGCTGCAGTAAGTTGAGATCACTCCACTGTACTCCAGCCTGGGCAATAGAGCAAGACCCTGTCAAAAAAAAAAATTTAAATTTAATTTTAAAAAATTAATATAAAAAATCAAATTAAAAAGTGAGCCAAAAGCATTCAGGGCCCCTGAAGTTTAACGAGTGAATGGAAATGTTTGACTCTTCTACTCATTCAGTCAGAGGAGGGCAGTGAATACGTGCACTGGGGTTCAGTCCAAACCCTAGCACAGTGGCCAGAACTCACAGCTCCATGTGGGCCATTCTCCAGGAATTACAGACTATCTTTAGGCACTCAAGGGAATACAATATTTGACCTGTGTCTTAAAGTGTTTCAGAAAACAGAAACAGAGAAGACGAATTAAGAAGCTATTACTGGCCAGGCACAGTGGCTGACGCCTGTAATCCCAGCACTTTGGGAGGCCGAAGCGGGCGGCTCATGAGGTCAGGAGATCAAGACCATCCTGGCTAACACAGTGAAACCCCATCTCTACTAAAAATACAAAAAATTAGCCAGGTGTGGTGGCACGCACCTATAGTCCCAGCTACTCGGGAGGCTGAGGCAAGGGAATTGCTTGAACCCGGGAGGCGGACATTGCAGTGAGCGGAGATCGCACCACTGCACTCCAGCCTGGGTGACACAGCGGGACAGCATCTCAAACAAAAAAAAAAGGCTATTACCAAGAGTCCAAAAAAGAAAGGATGAGAGTCAAAGTCAAGACAGGGAAGTACAGTCTTTAAGATTATTTCAGGCAGGGCACGGTGGCTCACATCTGTAATCCCAGCACTTTGGGAGGCCAAGGTGGGCAGACTGCTTGAGCCCCAGAGTTCGAGACCAGCCGGAGCAACATGGTGAAACCCAGTCTCTACAAAAAATACAAAAATTAACCAGGCATGGTGGTATGCACCTGTAGTCTCACTACTCAGGGGACTGAGGTGGGAGGATCACCTGAGCCTGGGGAGGTTAAGGCTGCAGTGAGCCGTGACGGTGCCACTGCATTCCAGCCTGGGCAACAGAGTGAGACCCTGACTTTAAAAAAAAAAAAAAAAAGAAAGAAACTATTTCAAATCACATAAGTGAAATCAAATGTGAAAGGGAAAATAAGGGAGGGAACAGAAGAGGAATGAGAATTAGTTCCGTTTTAACCACTAAGATTTGCACTAACTACTGAACATAAACATGGAGCTCCTCCCCACTCCACCAACCCTCAGTAAATATAGATCCAGATCTTAGCAGAGTGTTCAGGGCTAGAGACTCAAATCTGGGAGTAGTCAACAAATGGACTATAGATGATGTCCTGGAGAAGATGCCAACACCCAAGCAGAGAGGGGAGACCTCTTGCCCAGCCCTGAAAGCACTCTGAGATCGCCCCAGACTGGCTGGGCTCCACACATCAGTGTTCTGCGGTACAGCCTAGATTGAGAAACACTGGTGTTACAGAGGTACCATTAAAAAAAAAAAAAGCCAAAAGATGAAACATTTAAAGACTAAGCCAAGGAGGAAGCCCAGTTTACATGGAAACAAGAATAATTACCACCACCTTTCGATGATTACCTGGGTAGCATTGGGAAGGAAGAGGATAGGCCAGACCTTGTCCTTCTGAGTGACAAGGAATTCTTTTTTGGAAGGTGGAGACTGGACTCCTGGAAGGACATGCACTGTGGAAGCCTCCTAGGAACTGATGACCCAAATAAGTGGTAAGCACCATTCAGAAAACAATTTGGGCACCTTAAAGGTGGAACATTACTAAGGCAATAAAGCAAGCCTCACTGGAGGAGGTCTCCACAGAGTTAGACTGTGAACAAGCAAAAGTGAAGCCCAGGAGAAGAGCTCTCCAGATCACAGACAGTACAGGATCCTGACTGAGGAAGCAGCAGCCTGGGAACAACTGGAAGACAGCCGTGGCGCTGATAAGAACAGGACTACAGGCAGGGCGTGGTGGCTCACGCTGTAATCCCAGAGCTTTGGGAAGCCAAGGCAGAAGAAGTGCTTGAGGCCAAGAGTTCAAGATCAGCTTGGGCAACATGGTAAGACCGTGTCTCTACAGAAATGTAAAAATTACCCAAGTGCATGGCACGTGCCTGTAATCCCAGCTGCTGGGGAGGCTACAGCAGGAGGGTCACCTGTGCCCAGGAGTTTGAGGTTACAGTAAGCTCTGATCACACCACAGCATTCCAACCTGGGTGACAGAGACCCTATTCATTAAAAAAAAAAAAAAAAAAAGAAAGAAAGAAAAAGAAAAAAATGAATGGGACTTTCCATTTGTAAAGTGAGTGTATTTATTTCTACAACTGTCTCCAATTAGCTTTTTATTAGTAGCTGACTTAACTAAACGTGCCCAGTAGGTTTTCAACTTTTGACTTTTTTGGTTCAGATCCCAGAAGCTTCTAATTAGGTTATTTGGGCTGAGAACTCTTTTCCAGTCTTTTCCAATCTCACATTCCTATCTTACACCTCTGAAACGACATGGCAAGTAAAGGCACTTTCATCATCAAAAGACCCCAGCAAAAGAGGCAGTAACAGGCTCACTTTTTGTAAGTTAGTAAACTGAAGCTCAGAGGTTCAATGACTTGACCAAAGGCCACACAACACTGAGGCTGTGAGAGGTGGGATTTGGGAAGAGGCCCAACTCCAAGGCTTATTCGCTTCCTACCAACACCATAACATGCACCCACACCTGCAGCATGGCAGTCAGGGCAAGCCTTCACGCTCCCATACGTAGGCCACCAATACTTTAATACCAATCAGGACTAGGCAAGCAAACCATTAAGGCATTTTTTTTTTTTTTTGAGACGGAGTCTCGCTCTGTCGCCCAGGCTGGAGTGCAGTGGTGCCAACTCGGCTCACTGCAAGCTCCGCCTCCCAGGTTCATGCCATTCTCCTGCCTCAGCCTCCCGCATAGCTGGGACTACAGGCACCCGCCACCACGCCCAGCTAATTTTTTGTTTATTTTTAGTAGAGGCGGGGTTTCACCACGTTAGCCAGGATGGTCTCAATCTCCTGACCTTGTGATCCACCCACCTCGGCCTGGGATTACAGGCGTGAGCCACCGCGCCCGGCCCGTTAAGGTATTTATTAAAGTGCCTTCAGAACTATAGAGTCAGGCAATAAAATCCAAAACTGAATAATGTAACAAATGAATATCTGATTAACGTATAGGTTAGAAAATGTTTCCTTTTCACGTCCTTACCATTTGACAGAAAAGTAATCTTCAAATATTTGCAGATGAGTAAAGGTATACAGCTTTTTTTCTTAAACCTACAGAAAAACACTAAACACCTACTGAACGTAGGACAACATATGAAAAAATGTTAAGAACAGGTTCCTAGAACAATTAAAAAGGTTAGACAGGAACATTAAGTACGTCGATTTGAAGACATCTGAGAAGCAAAGGGAGTGAGGTCTTCCTAAAGCCTAAGACCCCTGAGAGGAAGAAAGAGGCCCAGAGAACCACCTAAGCAAGCAGGGATGAGACTGAGAAGCAAAATGGAGCTTCTGAGAGACTCCCAGGGCCCTCATACAGGAGAAAGAGGCCTGGCAGACCCCATGCTCTGAGCTGGAACCTCAAAGGGCCACACACCAGAAATACAGGTGAGTTAGAAGTAGACCAGCCTTCACAGAAAACCAGCCCAGTTTCGCATTCTCTCAATTTCCAGCGGGACTGCAGTGACCTAGGATTGCCTAGAACATCCTCTCTGGAGGAAGATATTGTTACCCAGAGCCTCGATTTATTGCTACAATATTGCATATACAATATCTGGAACTCAAGCAAAAATAATAATGACAAAGATACAAGACCACATCATTGAAAAATGAAAAAAAAATAGAAGTCAATAGAATAGACCAAGAGTGGATCCTGAAAACAGAAATATAAAGACTTCTGTCATGAAAGAAGAGCCTGAGGAATGAACTGAAGTGTTGACACTCTGCTCAGCAGATGTCAGCTCGGGGCAATGGGGTGAGGGAAGTGGGAAAGCGAGACAAGGAGATCAATGAAGCAACAGTATGTGGTATATGACTTCACAGTCAGCTAAGCGTGATTTTAGCCTACTCTGCCTATGTAGGAGCCATTCTTATTTCCTTTAATTTCCTAAAAAAAGAAAAATATATATTAAAAAAGAATGATTTTATATTTGTCAATGGTTGCAACATAATCAAAAGAATTGTATGTCAGCCAAGCACGGTGGCTCACACCTGTAATCTCAGACTTCAGGAGGCCAAGGCGGGCGGATCATGAGGTCAGGAGTTCAAGACCAGCCTGGCCAACATGGTGAAACCCCGTCTCTACTAAAAATACAAAAAGAAAATTAGCCGGGCATGGTGGTACATGCCTGTAATCCCAGCTACTCCAGAGTCTGAGGCAGGAGAATTGCTGAAACCCAGGAGGTGGAGGCTGCAGTGAGCCAAGATCGCGCCAGTGCACTCCAGCCTGGGCAACAGAGCAAGACTCCCCCTCAGAAAAAACAAAAAAAATCGTATGTCAACACATGAAAATTATATGACATACAAATTCCGGTATCCACAAAGTTTTCCTGGAATATAGCCACACACACGTTTGGCAGCTTCTCGCAGGACAATGGACAAGGTGAGTTGTTATAAAAGAGCACGTACGGTCCACATAAACATTTACTACCTGGTGCTTTACAGAAAAAATGTGCTGACCCCTATGTTAGTGCCATCTCTTCTCAATGAGCTGCAAATACAACCAATTGTTCAGCCAGCACATTCACTAGGCATATGTGGCTTTTCCAGAAGGTTTGCAAGAAACTACACCATAAAATAGTCCAAGGAGGAAAGAAAAAAGGGAGGAATAAGAACACTGAGTTCCCTCATCTCTCCTTGTAAAGTGGTGAATGTTCATACCACAGGGAATTCACACCCACGCTCACCACACCTTCCAGGCTGTGTCACTGGCTCCTTGGTAGCCAGTCAGGAAGCCATACTCCAACTCTCTTGTGTGACATCACAGCGGAGACTGGAGCCGAAGGGCAGCTCACAGGCATGAGTCAACCAAGAGGGACACAGAGAGGCAGCTAAGGAATCTATGGGGTCAGACAAGGTTTATAAACACACTTTTAAAATAACTACCTTTAATACGGTCAAGCAATTAAAAGATCCTATTAACAGCCAGGCACCGTTCATGCTTGTAATCCCAGCACTTTGGGAGGCCGAGGCAGGCGGATCACGAGGTCAGGAGTTCAAGACCAGCCTGGCCAATCTGATGAAACCCCGTCTCTACTAAAAATACAAAAATTAGCCCAGGTGTGGTGGCGGGCACCTGCAGTCCCTGCTACTCGGGAGGCTGAGGCAGGAGAATCACTTGAACCCAGGAGGTGGAGGTTGCAGTGAGCTGAGACTGTGCCACTGCACTCCAGCCTAAGCGACACAGCAAGACTCCATGTCAAAAAAAAAAAAAAGATCAAATTAACAATTTCAACACAGAAGTTGAAACTAGAAAAAAAGTACCTAAAGTGGCAGTTAAAGAAACTGTCAAACATTTCAAACTAAACATTTTAAAGGGATGTGTTTAATATAATTACACCTCAATAAAGTTGATATTTTTAAAAAACAGAAATTCTGGAATAGAAAAATATAATAGTAAAATTTAAAACTCAATGGATTTGATTAAAAACAGATTGGGAAGGCCTGTGCTTCCTCCACCTATAAAGGATTAATTCTGTAGAAATTACTTCCTTGCTATAATCAACTAGAAAACGGACAGAATATACCGAAAAGCTGTTACCAAAAACTGGACAACAGACAGCCCAGAGCTGGGATCCCTGAAAGAAGGGAAACACTGCCCAGAAGCAGCTTCCAGGCTGCAGCACAGGAAAGGGGAACCGAAATAGAGCCCAAAGACTTGCTGAGTTCAGGAGACAGATCAGCTGTACGTAGGCCAAATGACAAGAATACAGCAAGCTCCAGCGATGAGTGGAGGGGCCCCTTGAGTATCTGTCTGAGTACTGCTCTGAGCATAGGTTAAGAAAACTACGGAATACTGGGGAAAGAAGCACTAGAAAGTAATAAGCAGCATCACCATGATGCACAGTCTGGGAAAAGCCTGTGTTTCCACAAACAAGGACAGAAAGATCTTCTCATACACCAAGCATCAGGTGGAGTCCTGAGAAGAGTATTGCCTTCGTAGTATGGATAAATGAGCCCAAGAGTAAAGGCTGTGTTGATCAGCCCTAACAAACCTCAGAATCAAGCTTTGAAAAGATCAAACTGACCCCATGTAACTTACATATATGGCAGAACAAAACTAAGGCTCTTTAAAAAAATAAAACAAAATCCTGCACAGAACATAAAATTAATGCCTAGAAGTCAATCAAAAATTAGTAAGCATACAACCATGCCCCCATAACTAGGGCAATCAATCAATAGAAATGACAGAATCCAACAGAGATGGATCTAGAAGTGATCAGAGATTACGGAATTCACAGACAAGGACATTAAAAGCTCTCTTACAGAAATGCTCCCTATGCTAATAGAAGGAAAGCATGAAATGTTATAAGGAGTGAAACAGAAGATATAAAAAGGACTCAAATGGAATCTCTAGAAATGAAAATACAAAAGTGAAAATTGTGATGGATGAGATTAACAAAAGAAACACTGCGTAACAGTCACAACCATAATCTACAATGTCTAAGCACATAGCTATGCCATGCTCTCTCCCTTAACACTCATGCAGTCTAGGTTTAACAAATAACTGTTTCACGCCCATCATCAGTTGCAGGTTGATCTACAGTCATCCAGTTGTCCAAAGATCTTTCTCCACTCCATTCCTAAGGAAGGGCTCATGAGAACAATACTTCCAAAGTTACAGCTCATTGATAAGTTTGTGTGTTTTTCATCTGAAAAGTTGGTTTTGCTGGAACAAAAAATGCTTTACTCACATTTTCTTTTCTTGAGTGCCTTAAACAGTTACTCAATTTCTTCTTCATAAAGAATTGTCATCTGCTGGGCTCAGTGGCTCACTGTTGTAATCCCAGCACTCTGGGAGGCCAAGGCGGGTGGACTGCCTGAGCTCAGGAGTTCAAGACCAGCCTGGGCAACATGGTGAAACCCCCTCTCTACTAAAAATATAAAAAATTTTCTGGGTGTGGTGGTGCACACTTGTAATTGCAGCCACTTAGAAGGCTGAGGCACGAGAATGGCTGGAACCTGGGAGGTGGAGGTTGCAGTGAGCTGAGATACTGCCACTGTACTCTAACCTGGGCAACAGAGTGAGACTCTGTCTCAAAAAAAAAAAAGGAATTGTCATCAAAGTCCTATGGCTAAACCCTTTTCCTTTTTTTTTTTTTTTTTTAATAACTAGTATTACTAGTCTTTTCCAAGAACCAAAGTTAAAAGTTAGTTCTTTAAAACACCAGGCCAGGCACAGTGGCTCACACATGTAATCACAGCACTTTGGGAGGCCAAGGCAGGAGGATCACTTGAATGCAGGAGTTCTAGACCAGCCTGGACAACAAAGCAAGACCCTGTCTCTACAAAAGACTATTTTTTTTTTTGCTGCAAAATGCTCTCAATTAACCTGCCAAATGTCATATACAGGGTTACTACATCTTTTTTATCATGGAGTTTTGAAAACAAAAATTGTTCTATTGAGGCAGCGTATTTGGATATTAGAGGTAAAGAGCACCCTTAGAATCTAGTCCTAAAAACATCAATGAAGATTCCTATATTTACAAATTCTTCTATTTCTACATGTCATCTATCAACTGGATTATGAACCTGAAAGCCTGAGAACAGAATTTATCAAGATATTCATGTTTATACTTTTTTTATCTACTGATCTTTTTTATTTTTTTCTGAGACGGATTCTCGCCCTCTCGCCAGGCTGGAGTCCAGTGGCACGATCTTGGCTCACTACAACCTTTGCCTCCTGGGTTCAAGCGATTCTCCTGCCTCAGCCTCCGGAGTAGCTGGGATTACAGGCACGTGCCACCACGCCCAGCTAATTTTTGTATTTTTAGTAGAGATGGGGTTTCACCATGTTGGCCAGGATGACCTCGATCTCCTGACCTCATGATCCACCCACCTCAGCCTCCCAAACTGCTAGGATTACAGGCTGAGCCACCACACCCGGCCATCTACTGATATTTCTAAGAATTAAGTGACAATTTTTTTTTTTTTTTGAGACGGAGTCTTGCTGTGTTGGCCAGGCTGGAGTGCAATGGCATGATCTCGGCTCACTGCAACCTCCATCTCCTGGGTTCAAGCAGTTCTCCTGCCTCAACCTCCCAAGTAGCTGGGATTACAAGCGCACACCACCATGCCTGGCTGTTTTGTATTTTCAGTAGAGACAGGGTTTCACCATGTGGGCCAGGCTGGTTTTGAACTCCTGACCTCAAGTGATCCACCCTCCTCGGCCTCCCAAAGTGCTGGGATTACAGGAGTGAGCCACCGCGCCCAGCCAAAGTGACAATATTTATATACAATAAGTTTAACTCTAAAAGCTTACATTTATGCATAGTCATTTTTAATTGATTAGATGAAGAGACAAATAAATGGTCCCAGTTTAGCTACTGATATACTCAACAAACCTTGACGGACCTGAGGGCATTATGCTGAGTAAAGAAAATCATTTCCGAAGGTTACATATCACATGGTAATCTCACAGTAACAAAATTATAGAGATGGAGAACAGATTAGTGGTTGGCAGGAGTTAGAGATGGTGGCACAAGAGAGGCAGGAGAGAGATCTTTGTAGTGATGAAACAGTTCTGCATAGGAATTGTAATAGTAGTTATATTTATAGACGTGATAGAATGGCACAGAACTATGCACACACATTGTACCAACTTCAATTTCTGGGTTTTTATACTCTATTATAGTTACATAAAATGTAACCACTGGGGCAGTATGCGCAAATATACAACGACCTCTCTAGTTTCTTTACAACTTCCTGAGTCTATTATTATCTCAAAATAAAAAGTTTTTAAAAAAATTGCTTCATGCATATCTAATTTCATGTGCCACTTAAAAAAGAACCCAAAAATAGAAACTGTAGGAAATTCATCTGAGTGCAGCTTATGCAAGAAGGGGCAGGACAACTCCATTCTGGACCTATGCTCAAAGACATGCGCCTTTACCTTACAAGAAAACTGGCGAACAGGCATGTGTTTTCAGAATAAAAAGCTTTTAAGGTATCATGTACTGTTTTTTATGGTTCCTTTGCTTAACTGACTTTTTGGTTTGCTAAAACTACCAATCACATCAGATTAGAAATACGTTTACTGTAAAAATAAAAAGTGATGTGACTGACACCTCTTAGCTCTGTAATGTATTACTCTTCATGAGAGCAGTGAAGGAAAACATGGTGATTCAATAACTCCACACACCAAGCAGAAACGAGTGTTGAACAGGCCGGGTGCGGTGGCTCATGCCTGTAATCCCAGCACTTTGGGAGGCCGAGGCGGGTGGATCACTTGAGGTCAGAAGTTCAAAACCAGCCTGGCCCACATGGTGGAACCCTGTCTCTACTAAAAGTACACAAAATTAGCCAGGCGTGGTGGCGGACGCCTGTAGTCCCAGCTACTCGGGAGGCTGAGGCAGGAAAATGGCATGAGGCAGGAGGCACAGCTTGCAGTGAGCCAAGATGGCACCACTGCACTCCAGCCTGGAAGACAGAGTGAGACTCCATCTCAAAAACAAACAAAAAAAGTGTTGAACAATTAAACTGTTTATATGTAATAACCAGATATATATGCCTGGCATAAAATGAGCCCTGCGTTAGAGGTTGCCGGATGTAGGGTCCTGGGCCTGACGTATCCAAATAATGTCTATGATGAAGAAGTCGATGATAAGTGCTCTCTATAACACACAAGCATTAAAAGTTTTCACACTCCAAAAACTCTTCCTTTCTAAAGTTACTAAAACTTTTAAGGGCATTTCAAACAAAAATAGCTGTGGAAAACAGATCTGTTAAATCCTATGGCTAAGAAACATCTTCCTATCCCACGTATTATTCATTACCCAGGTGTCAATTCTGTTTCCAATACAAAGTCTCAAGCAGTGGAGCGCTTCCCACTCCAGCTGGGAGAGCCATCCTCAACAAGATAAGGGTAAAACCTGAGAGCACAAGGCTTCCATCTGCAATTCCTATATACAGGGAAGCTCCCCAAAGAGGGAAACCATGTCTTATTCCTTAGGGTAAAACAAAACCATTCATTCCTTGCGTTTAACAAGCAATGCTGGTGGAACATAAAACAAACGTTAGCAATCACTTTTTTCATGCTACTTAGACCTGTAACACATTTTTCCTCTGGTGCACACTATCCAAAACCTAGTTATTTCCCTTACTCCTAGGAGGAATTTAGATGACTTTCTTTTTCGGCCAGGTGCAGTGGCTCATGCCTGTAATCCTAGCAATTTCGGAGGCCAAGGCAGGCAGATCGCTTTGAGGTCAGGACACCAGCCGGGCCAACATAATGAAACCCCGTCTCTACTAAAAATACAAAAATTAGTCGGGCATGCATGGTGCCACACACTTGTAATCCCAGCTACTCAGAAGGCTGAGGTGGGAGAATCACTTGAATTCGGGAGGTGGAAGTTGCAGTGAGCCAAGATTGAGCCACTGCACGCCAGCCTGGGCGACAGAGGAAGACTGCGTCTCAAAAAAAAAAAAAAAGACTTTCTAATCATATCGGAAATGTGTAACAAGGGCCAAGTACTGCGTATTAAACTTAATAAATCAAAACAACAGGCCCTCTAAGACATAAATGGTGCTTCACTGTATGTTTATCTGCCTAACCCATCACAGGAACTCACTTCAGCATTAAACTGGTTTTAGATCAAGACAATAGAACTCATGTTTAGCAGTTATTAAATTACAATTATTAAGAAAAAAACTTCATTACGTAAAGTCTTTTACTCCAAAAAGTTTCTCAAAATACATAAACACTAATACAAAAACAATTATTAAAACTTTGCCTGAATCTCAGGATTTCAGAAATATGAAAGAACTCATCTCTCACCTCTCCCATCCACTTAAAATGACAAAACAGACCATTATAGCTAAATCAAAGGACATGTTTAAAGAGAAACAAACCCAAAGAGTAACTACACCAATTCTTGACCCAATTCTCTGTGCTCTGTCTTATGTAACATTACACTATGAATAACAATCCCATCATCCACAACAGCTTTTTTTTTTTTTTTTTTGAAACAGTTTTGCTCTCATTGCCCAGGCTGGAGTGCAATGGCGTGATCCTGACCCACTGCAACCTCCGCCTCACGGGTTCAAGCGATTCTCCTGCCTCAGCCTCCCGAGTAGCTGGGATTACAGGCATATACCACCACGCCTGGCTAATTTTGTATTTTTAGTAGAGACGGGGTTTCACCATGTTGGTCAGGCTGGTCTCCAACTCCTGACCTCAGGGCATCCACCTGCCTCGGCCTCCCAAACTGCCAGGATTATAGGCGTGAGCCAGTGCGTCCGGCCACACAACACAGTTCTAAACACTGGACTCTCATATCTACCAACACTCAATACCTATTTAAAAAGAAAAAGAAAAATTAGGAAAGGGCAATAACACTTCAGTGTAAGTATCCATGATCAACTACTGCTTAACAGCCTACACCACTTTTGATGAACAGTCAAGGCAGATTACTTAATACTTAAAATGGTTAACCTTAGGGAGTAGGAAAATACACAGACACACACAAAATATTTCAAACACTTCTTTTTGCTGCTGATAAGGAGTTCCAAAAGTAGTTTTTCCAAGCCATTTCCAAATAAAAGTAGATTGGGTGTAAAGAACTATCGAAATATTACTGTTAGTATTTATTTAATAATGTCCTGACAAGCTTGCAATTATCTCATTAAATCAAAAAATTAGGATCTAAGGCCAACACTGTTTCCTCACATTCTTGATGCGAAAATCTGAGCACTCCTCTTAACAAGGAGTTACAAATACAAAGCAAACAGCTCAACTGAACTAACTCTTGTCTCTCCAGAAACACAAACACAAGACCTCATAAAATGAGTGAGTTTCTATAGGCCATAATTACTGCAACTTACTTCTCCAATTTTCCCCTCCACAGTTAACTCAACAGCTCAAAAACTATCAGTAAAAAACAACAGTCACCATGATATGGTTAGGAGTGTGGCAGATTTCTTAACCAGTAATAATAGGAAAAAAATTTTGCCTATTCATAGATCTCAAGTTTCGTGCACTTGCAAGAAACTAATTAAAAGGCAGCCGTGCACAATCTACAAAAACAGCCATAAAAACTGTTACATTTTAAGTTACAAGAAATAAACCTGCCCCTCTAATTAAGCAAGATACAACTGACTTCCCTTTACATACCCTTAAAAAAGCCTTACACGAGAAATTTAAACATGGAAGCAGAAACACACCAACAAAAACACATGTCAAACCCCACCTGTATATCTGTTTTCAACCATTTGGAGTCAAGGCGAGCCTGGGCAGCCAAACAGAAAGATTCAGAGGGCATCTTTTCTCCAGCTTCCTACCAGGTCTCAGGCCTGCAAGTAAACACATATGTTGAAGACCTAACGCTTTTTAATCGTTTACAAAGACACTCCCGAAAGGTTTAATGCAGAAAAGGAAAAAGAGAGAGAACAGAAAGGGGGGAGAGAAGAGCTGGGGAGGTGAGTGAAGGGGGGAGAGGGAAATAGGGAAGAGATGGAGGGAGAGGGAGGTGGGGAAGGGAAATCCTCCTTCCAAGGTAGGCAGGGTGTGCCGAGTTTCTGCACCACGCTGACCAGACCTTGAGACTGGACGGTCACAGGAAGCCAAGTCACAATGTCATCCCCCTGCCCTCAAATCGAAAAGGTACACACACACGACAGGGAGCCCATCGTTTTAACGACAAATGACAGCAGCATGAATCTGCCGCTTTACCCCACAGCAGGGCGCGTGCGTGAAACAAATCACTCAAAAGGATCGCCTGCAGAAAAACCCACAGCCGCCACCACTTGAGAGATGGAGAGAGGCCCGAGGCTGCGCCGCGGGCGGTCGGCGCAGGCCGCGGTGCGGCCGCCGCGCCCACGCCCGCCTCCGTGCTCCGCCGCCCGCCAGCCCCGCGCCCGCACCGCCCCCGCCACCGGCCGCCCAGGTGCCCCAGGCCAGGACCTGAAGCGCAGGGCCCGGCCGCCTCGCCCTGCGGGCGTCCGGACGCAGCCTCCCAGGAGCCGCTTGCTCAGCCGGCGCCTGCGATCCCGGCGCCTCTCGCGGCCCGAGGGGCGGGCCGACGCGGGACAGCCGCCCTCCGCGTACGGCCAATCGCAACGAGGCTTCTCCGCGGGCGCAGCCAATGGGGAAGAGGAGCCCTTCGCTGCTCCTCCCGACTCTCCCGCTTCCAGCAATCCCGCTTATCTTCCTACTTGGAGCGCCCTGGCCGCGGCCAAGGCCAACAGCGGGAGCCGGAAGGCGGGATTTCCGCCGCACGCACGCACGCCCTCACTCCCACGGAGACTGCTTGGCCCGGAGCGCTCTTAATCACGCGGCTGCGGGTGGTCGCGCTCACACAAACTGGAGCTATCCAGGGCGCGGGTCGAGTGGCGAGACCAGCTCCCCTGGGTATGAGAACAGATCTTTGTCTGGTTGGCTGACTCGGGCCTAAGAGCTTCCTTCCTCTGTGTTGAACTGAATGCAGCAGAAGTCTTGAGCAGATTGCATGGAGCAGCTGTAGAAGCATGGTGCGGGGAATCAAAGAAGGAAACAGATCTCCAGCGACCACAAAATAAAATTGAAGAAATATAAAACAGTATAGGCCGGGCATAGTGGCTCAGGTATGTAATTCTCAGCGCTTTGGGAGGCCGAAGCGGGAGGATCCCTCAAAGCCAGGAGTTGGAGGATCCCATGTTGCCAGACTAGGCAACATAGCAAGACTCCATCTCTAAAAAATAAAAATAAAAAAATTTAACAATTAGCCAGGTGTGGTGGCACACACCTGTGATCCCAGCTGCTCGGGAGGCTGAGACAGGAGAATCGCCTGAGCCTGGGAGATCAATGCTACAGTGAACTGAGATCGTGCCACTGCACTCCAGCCCAGGCGACAGAGTAAGATCCTGCCTCTAAGAAAGAAAACTACCGGCCGGGAGTGGTGGCTCACGCCTGTAATCCCAGCACTTTGGGAGGCCGGAGCAGGTGGATCATTTGAGGTCAGGAGTTCAAAACCAGCCTGGCCAACATGGTGAGACCCCTCCTCTACTGAAAATACAAAGATTAGCGAGGTGTGGTGGGCGCGCGCCTGTAATCCCAGCTACTTGGGAGGCTGAGGCAGGAGAATCGCTTGAACCCGGGAGGCAGAGGTTGCAGTGAGCCGAGATTGCACCACTGCACTCCAGCCTGGGGGACAGAGGCTGCGCCACTGCAGCCTTGACTTACCGTGTTCAGGTGGTTCTCCACCTCAGCCTTGCCAGTAGCTGGGACTGCAGGCACATGCAACCACGCCTGGCTAATTTTTGTATTTTTTGTAGACAGGGTTTTGCCATGTTGCCCAGGCTGGTCTCGAACTCCTGGGCTCAAGTGATCCGCCCACCTCAGTCTCCCAAAATGCTGGGATTACGGGTGTGAGTCACTGAACTCGGCTAATAGTAATGAACTTTGAACAGAAGGAAAGATGTTATTATTTTCTTGGTTATGTTTTATCTATATTTTCTAATTTTTCTAAACATGTAAAGATAAAATTCTAAAAACTCAGTAAAACCTCAGAACAAAAAAGTTAGAGTATAAATATTTATTTTAGTTAACTTGTACAAATTTGGTTTCTGGAAAAAGAATGGAATAGATTTTCTGAGAAAAAAAATCCACCACTTTGGCCGGGCGTGGTGGTTTACGCCTGTAATCCCAGCACTTTGGGAGTCCAAGGCGGTGGATCACCTGAGGTCAGGAGTTCAAGACCAGCCTGACCAACATGAAGAAACCCGTGTCTCTACTAAAAATACAAAAATTAGCCAGACCTGATGGCACGCACCTGTAATCCCAGCTACTCAGGAGGCTGAGGCTGGAGAATCCCTTGAACCCAGGAGGCAGAGGTTGCAGTGAGCTGAGATCGCACCATAACACTCCAGCCTGGGTGACAAAAGCAAAACTCTGTCTCAAAAAAAGAAAGAAAGAAAAGCAGACTGGCTGAAAGGATTAAAGAACAAAATATGATCCACCAATGTGCTATCTACAAGATAAACATTTTAAATACAGAAACAGATTGAAAGTAAAAGGATACAAAGATACAATTAAAATAGTAACCCAAAAAGAGCTGAAGGGGCTGTACTAATATCAAATGTAATACACTTTAAATTAAAGCAGGGCTGGGCATGGTAGCTCACGCCTATAATCCCAGCACTTTGGAAGGTGGAGGCAGAGAGATACTTGAGCCCAGAAGGTAGAGATCAGCCTGAGCAACATGGCATAATCCCATCTCTACAAAAAATACAAAAATTAGGCGGGCATGGTGGTACCCACCTGTGGTCCCAGCTATTTGGGAGGCTGAGGTGGGAGGATCATGTGAGCCAGAGAAATTGAGGCTGCAGTGAGCTAAGATCGGGCCCCTGCACTACACCCTGGGCAACAGAGCGAGACCCCGTCTGAAAATAAAAAAAATAAAAAACGGGGTTGAGAGACAAAAAAGGACATCCTTTTTTTTATTATTATTATTTTTTGAGATGGAGTTTCACTCTTGTTGCCCAGGCTGGAGTGCAATCGTGCGATCTTGGCTCACTGCAACCTCCGCCTCCCGGGTTCAAGTGATTCTCGTGCCTCACGCTCCCAAGTAGCTGGCATTACATGTGCCTGCCATCACGCTCAGCTAATTTTTATATTTTGGTATAGACGGGGTTTGACCATGTTGGCCAGGCTGGTCTCGAACTCCTGACCTCAGGTGATCCGCCTGCCTTGGCCTCCCAAAGTGCTGGGATTACAGACGTGAGCCACCATGCCAGCCGAAACCTTCATTTTTAAAAAGGCCGGGTCAGGCACCATGGCTCATGTCTGTAATCCCAGCACTTTGAGAGGCCAACGCAGGCGGATCACCTTATGTCAGGAGTTCGAGACCAGACTGGCCAACATGGTGAAACCCCGTCTCTACCAAAAATATAAAAATTAGCTGGATGTGGTGGCATGCACCTGTAATCACAGCTACTCAGGAGGCTGAGGCAGGAGAATTGCTTGAATCTGGGAGGCGGAGGTTGCAGTGAGCCAAGACTGTGCTACCACACTGCAGCCTGGGTGACAAGAGTGAGACGCCATCTCAAAAAATAAATAAAGGCTGGGTGCCAGATGTGGTGCATAGGCCTAGTTTGTTCACTCCTGTACTTAAGATATAAAACTCTAAAGAACAGTGGGAGGAGGGAGCTTCCCTCTAGAGGCACAGGAGCAGGCAAGTTGGTCCCTGAGCAGTGACTTTATAATAACATGTTACACTGTGTTTTTTTGTTTTTGTTTTGTTTTTTGTTTGAGACGGAGTTTCGCTCTTGTTGCCCAGGCTGGAGCACAATGGCATGATCTCAGCTCACAACAACCTCCACCTCCCAGATTCAAGCGATTCTCCTGCCTCAGCCTCCCAAGTAGCTGGGATTTCAGTCATGCAACACCACGCCTGGCTAATTTTGTACTTTTAGTAGGGACGGGGTTTCTCCATGTTGGTCAGGCTGCTCCCGAACTCCTGACCTCAAGTGATCTGCCCGCCTCGGCCTCCCAAAGTGCTGGGATTAGAGGCGTGAGCCACCACACCCGGCCTATTTTTTTTTCTTTTTTAGACAGAGTCTGACTCCGTCACTCAGGCTGGAGTGCAGTAGCGCAATCTTGGTTCACGGTAACTTCTGCCTCCTGGGTTCAAGCGATTCTCCTGCCTCAGCCTCCCAAGTATCTGGGATTACAGGCATGCACCACCACATCTGACTAATTTTTGTATTTTTAGTAGAGATAGGGTTTCACCATGTTGGCCAGGCTGGTCTCAAACTCCTGACCTCAAGTAATCCGCCCACCTCAGCCTCCCAAAGTGCTGGGATTATAGGCCTGACCCACCGGGCCTGGCCCTGTGTGTTGTTTTATGTACGTTTCTATATGTGTTATATTTCACAATAAACTAAATATTAAAACAAAGAATAACTGATAGCTATGCACAAAGGTATTTAAATTTCACCCTCACAAATAATTATTTTTTTTTTAAACAGGGTCTCACTCTGTTCCCCAGGCTGGAGTGCAGTGGCACCACCTTGGTTCACTGCAGCCTTGACCTCCCAGGCCCAAGTCGTCCTTCTACCTCAGCCTCCCGAGTAGCTGGGACTACAGGTGCACTCCATCACACCCGCCTAATTTTTGTGTTTTTGGTAAAGATGGGGTTTCACCATGTGGGCCAGGCTGGTCTTGAACTTCTGGGATCAAGGAATCCACCAACCTTGGCTTTCCAAAGTGCTGGTATTACAGGTGTGAGCCACTGTGCCCGGCCAAGAATTGTTTCTTCTCCTTACCTAGGTAGATACCTCTGCAGAAATGCTGGGAGATCTTTGGAGAGGGGAGATTTTTCAAATAAAAAATTTAATACTTGGCTGGGTGTGGTGGCTCACCTGTGTAATCCCACCACTTTGGGAGGCCAAGGCGGATGGATCATGAAGTCAGGCGATCGAGACCATCCTGGCTAACACGGTGAAACCACATCTCTACTAAAAAAAATATAAAAAGTTAGCCAGGCATCGTGGCAGGCGCCTGTAGTCCCACCTACTCGGGAGGCTGAGGTAGGAGAATGGGGTGAACCTGGGAGGCAGAGCTTGCAGTGAGCCGACATCAGGCCACTGCACTCCAGCCTGGGCGACACACCAAGACTCCGTCTCAAAAAAAAAATTTAATACTTTGGGATGCCAAGGCGGGTGGATCACGAGGTTAGGAGTTCAAGAACTGCCTGGCCAATGTGGTGAAACCGTCTCTACTAAAAATACAAAAATTAGCCGGGCTTGGTGGCAGGTGCCTGTAATCCCAGCTATTCAGGAGGCTGAGGCAGGAGTATCGCTTGAACCTGGGTGGCAGAGGTTGCAGTGAGCTGAGATAGTACCACTGCACTCCAGCCTGGACAATAAGAGTCAGACTCTCTAAAAAAAAAAAATTGATCTAGTTCTAAACCTTATTTTGAATCCACCCATATTGCTCTGAAATACATTCATCTTTTCTGTGGCTAAAACCTTAAACCCTAGCCAGTAACTCGTATTGCACTTAAGGAAATCCAATCTTGCTGTGGCCCCTGAACAGGCTGCTGCTTGCCCATCATGGTGCCTCTAGTTTGTGTAAAATGCATATGTTATTTTATAATAAATCATACAAGGCTTTTTTAGTTCTAAAAGGCTATTATTCACTAGTTGCTGTGTGAATCAGTATTTCTGGGTGCATTAGAAATTGTTAGAGTTGATGCCCAAGACTCATCTCCACCAGCACAGGGGAGGCATCTGCTTGTTTTATGGTCTGTGACTCTGGGCCTCCTTCTGCTGGGCTCAGTCCTGAGTTGGGTCTGACTCAGCTCAGAGCTGTGCACCCCAGCCGTCCTCCCCAACTTACATGAGTGCTCTTTAGGATGGAGCTGAACAGCGGCTTCTCAAAACCACTTGGCCCCATCACAGGCCCTGAGAACTGATTGGGTCACTCTGGTGGGCTCCCCAGCCCTAGCCAAGAAGGGTTTCTCCAGGGAGCCTGGCCCCCACTCATGAGACCTGGAGCCCCAAAGATCCTGACCAGGGGCCTGCCTCCTCCAGAGAGGGGCCACTCACCCCCACCAAGCTCCCTTCACAGAGACCCATGCAACAGAGCTGAGGAAAATCATGCCTCATAAATGAATAAATACATAAATAAGGATGCCGGGGGCCTATGGATTTTGTAATTCCTGAAAGAGGGCAGAGTGGCTGGCTCACAGCAAGCGCAGTAGGAGATACTGCTCACTGGCCAGGCTGTGCTCTGTCTCTTTGCAGGGAGCTCTAGGGGACAAGAAAAGCCAGAGGAGACCAGCTTGCCTAGAAGGTACCTCTCTACCCCTTCTCTGGAGTTTCTGGGACATGAAGCCCACCCGAGGGACACGTGCCTCCTTGGGAGTTGTACCAGGCCTCCTTCCTGATCTGGCCATCCAGTGGTTTTCAGTGCCAGAAATAGAAGAATAAAATAGGCCCTTTATTGGATGTTCTTCAGGAACATGCACACTTCTTTGGATATTTCCATCGGTTTATCTCTAGTTAAAGTTAAATGCTGTGTTATACCGAGTATTGGTGAAGATGTAGAGCTACAAGAACTGTCAAGCTGGCAGTAGCATAAAGTTGTATAAGCACATTGGAAACCTGTTTGGCAGCTTCTACTAAAGCTATATCTATGCCTACCTTCAGAAATTCCATCCTAAGCATGTACACAAGAGAAATGAGTGTGTATGTCCACAAAAGGACATATAAAAATGCTCATTGCCATTTTTATTCATAAGAGCCCCAAATGAAAACAACCTAAATGTCCATCAACAGGAGAGTGAATAAGTGGTGATAGTCACATCATGGAATACTACACAGCCAAAAAAGAAAAATGAAGTGGTAGGAACGTTCAACGACATGGGTGAATAGAGGGAGCCAGGTATGAGAGACAGTGCACTGTACCAGCCCACTTAGATGAAGCGCAGGAAGGCAGAACTGACGATGATTGAAGTCAGAAGAGTAGTTTCCTTTGTGGGAAAGTTAGATCAGGAAGGAGCTCTCTGGGGTACTAGAAATCTGCCGTATCTTGGCTGGGTGCAATGGCTCACGCCTGTAATCCCAGCACTTTGGGAGGCCTAGGCGAGAGGGTCACTTGAGCCCAGGAGTTGGAGACCAGCTTGGGCAACACAGCGAGATCCCATCTCTACAAAAAATTAAAAATTAGCATGGCATGCTGGTGTGCGCCTGTAGTCTCAGCTACTCAGGAGGCTGAGGCAGGAGGACTGCTTGAGCTCAAGAGTTTGAGGCTGCAATGAGCTATGATTGTGCCACTGCACCGCAGCCTGTCACTTCAGTGACTAAGCCAGACCAGTCACAAAAAAAAAAAAAATAAAAAGAAAGGAAAGGAAGAAAGAAAGGAAAAGAAAAGAAACGGCTGAGTGCACTGTTTCACATCTGTAATCCCAGCACTTTGGGAGGCCAAGGCAGCTGGATCACTTGAGGCTGGGAGTTTGAGACCAGCCTGGACAACATGGCAAAACCAAAAACACAAAAATTAGCCAGGCATGCTGGTACATGCATGTAATCCCAGCTACTCAGGAGGCTGAGGCATGAAAAATCCCTTGAACTCGGCAGGCGGAGGTTGCAGTGAGCCAAGATCGCATCACTGCACTCCAGCCTCTGTGACAGAGTAAGCCTCTGTCTCAAAAAGGAAAAAAAAAAAAAGAAATCTGCTATATCTTCACCTAGGTGAGGCTATCACATACATTGATATATATTGGAATATGTGTGTGTGTGTCTCAGTGTATATACCAAAATGCACATTAACAAAGATTCTGGCTGGGCGCTGTGGCTCATGCCTCTAATCCAAGCTCCTTGAGAGGCTGAGATGGGTGGACCACCAGGTCAGGAGTTCGAGAATAGCCTGGCCAATATGATGAAAGACCTCTCTGCTAAAAACACAAAAATTAGCCAGGCATGGTGGTGCGCTCCTGAAATCCCAGCTACTCAGGAGGCTGAGGCATAGGAATCGCTTGCACCAGGCAGGCTGGGGTGGCAGTGAGCCAAGACCGGGCCACTGCACTCCAGCCTGGGTGACAGAGTAAGACTCTATCTCAAAAAAAAAAAATATATATATATATATATATATTCCATTAGTAAACGTAGAATTACTGAACTATAAAAATCAGCATTTTGGCTGGACGCCATGGCTCACACCTATAATCCTAGGATGACACTTTGGGAGGCTGAAGAGGGCAGATCTCAAGGTCAGGAGATCGAGGCCATCTTGGCCAACATGGTGAAACCCTGTCTCCACTCAAAATACTAAAATTAGCTGGGTGGGGTGGTGCGTGCCTTTAATCCCAGCTACTCAGGAGGCTGAGACAGGAGAATCAATTGAACCCGGGAGGCAGAGGTTGCAGTGAGCCAAGATCGCACCACTGCACTCCAGCCTGCCAACAGAGTGAGACTCCATCTCAAAAAAAAAAAAAAAAAAAATCACCATTTTGTGGTATTTAATTAATTTATTGAGGCAAAGATGGCAATGGATGAAAATACCGTATTAGATGAGAGGATGATGGGGGATGTTTGCAGTGAAGGAGTCAGTTTCTCACCACCTGAATTATTTGAACTTAGCACCACTAAAAGTGGAGCAAACAGGTACAGAGCGCCTCCAGACCTGATGCAATAGAAATCACTGACACCATCTAGTTTTTTTTCTTTTTTGAGACAGAGTCTCGCTGTGTCACTGAGGCTGGAGTGCAGTGGCATGTTATCGGCTCACTGCAATCTCAACCTCCCTGGTATAAGTGCCTCAGGCTTCCGAGCAGCTGGGATTAGAGGAATCTGCCATCACACTCAGCTAATTTTTGTATTTTTAGTAGAAACGGGGTTTCACCATGTTGGCCAGGCTGGTCTCCAACTCCTGACCTCTAGTGATCCACCCGCGTCAGCCTCCCAAATTGCTGGGATTACAGGGGTGAGCCACCGTGCCAAGCCTATTTCATATTTCAAATATTAAAAAGTAGAACCTGGCCGGATGTGGTGGCTCACACCTGTAGTCCTAGCACTTTGGGAGGCTGAAGTGGGAGGATTGCTTGAGCCCGGGAGTTCAAGACCAGCCTGGGCAACAGAGTAAGACTCCATAGCAGAGGGAAAAAAAAAAAATTAGAAATTTTGTCTAGGATGCTGTTCAGAAGAATTGGAATAGCAGGTCTGAGACTACTGTCCTCAGAGAGGGCTGCTTGCAAAGCTGGCATCTGGGAACTTGGGTTTAGAGAGGTGTGTCACCATTCCCTACCTAATAAAAGTGGCTCACTGTGCCTAAACTGTTTGTACACACAACACAGTTTATGTTGCTTTCCTTTATTTTATTTATTTATTTATTCATCGAGACAGAGTCTCCTTCTGTCACCCAGGCTGGAGTGCAGTGGCATCAACTCAGCTCACAACAACCTCTGCATCCCAGGTTCAAGCGATTCTCCTGCCTCAGCCTCCTGAGTAGCTGAGATTACAGGCATACACCAACACACACAGCTAATTTTTGTATTTTTAGTAGAGATGGGTTTTCACCATGTTGGCTAGGCTGATGTCAAACTCCTAACCTCAAGTGATCCACCCACCTTGGCCTCCCAAAGTGCTGGGATTACAGTCGTGAAGCACTGCGCCTGGCTGCCGCTTTCCTTTGGAATGCTGCTGTTCTTTAGAGTGAGACAAGGGTGAACACTGGTGAACACTGTCTGGGGCGGCCTGGTGGACAAGAAGGCATTGGCCCAGGCCCTGAAGGAGGGTCAGATCTGCGGCGAGGCCCTGGTCGTGCATGAGTCAGAACCCTTTAGCTTTAGCCAGGGCCCCCGAAGGTTGCACCCAATCTCTTCTGCACCCCCCATGCTGTGTGGTACAGCGAGCAGGCATCCACCGAGATGCCAGAGGAGGCGGCGCAGGAGATCCGCAGAGCCGTATCCCAGACAGGCTGAAGAACTGTGTCAACAAGGACCATCTGACGGCCGCCACCCACTGCGCCAGCGTGGACCCCGCCATCGTGCACCCTGAGCTCAACGGGGCCACCTACAGGTACCCTCAGGGCATGGTGGGAGTGGCTCCCACTGACATCCCAGCTGCTGTGAAAGGTATCCTGCACATCGCCGTGTCCCTATCCCACAGCCTGCCCCCTGTGGCCCACCCGCCCCACAGGGGCCCCTTCTCCTGGCCAAACCGTCAAGCCCCAGGCAGATAGAGAGCACGCCAGTGACCAGTTGTAGCCCCGGAGGATCTCTCCAGCCCGGGCGCCTGGGCGGAGGGCCCGGAAACCCTCGGACCAGAGTGTGTGGAGGAGGCGCCTGTGTGGCAGCCCTGGCACTGCAGAGACTGTCCGGGCTGTCAGGAGGTGGGAGGGGGCAGCGCTGGGCCTTGTGTCGGTTGTCGTCATCAGTCTTATGGGCGCTCTGCCCTGTGTCCTTCGCCTTCCTCATTAAGCAGAAGTCAGTAGTTATTCTCCCACGAACATTCTTGTCTGTGTACAGTTTTTAGAACATTACAAAGATCTGTTTGCTTAGCTGTCAACAAAAAGAAAACCTGAAGGAGCATTCAGAAGTCAATTTGAGGGTTTTTTTTTTTTTTTATGTTGGAACATGCCCCGGAATGAGGCAGTTGGCAAACTTCTCAGGACAATGAATCCTTCCCGTTTGTTTTTTTTTTAATGCCACAGAGTGCATTGTTTTTTCTACCTGCTTGTCTTATTTTCAGAATAATTTAGAAAAACAAAACAAAGGCTGTTTTTCCTAATTTTGGCATGAACCCCCCCTTGTTCCAAATGAAGACAGCATCACGAAGCAGCTCCAAGACGAAAAGCTTGGGCGCTGCCCAGCTTGCCCGCTGCCCATCGACTTCTGTCCTGGGGACACAGAGGGTGGCAGCATCCCCGCTTGCACCAGTGCCATCCTGCTGATGTGGTAGGCTAGCAAGATTTTGGTTAAAATCATGTTTGTGATTGTAACCATCTGTATGAATTATTTTAAAGAAATAAAAATCTGAGAAAAACAAACAAAAAAAAGAGACAGACAGTGAGGCTACTAAGCAGGGTGGCCTCAGGCAGTGGCCTCACAGAACTGCCTGTAGACCTCTTAAGAGTGACTTGGCCACTGCAAGACAGGACACAGTCAGCTGGGTGGGCCGGGCCCAGGACAAGTTGAGGCTGAGACAATGGAACTTGCACCAGAGATCCAGAACCCTTGAAGGAGTGGACATCTCAGCCAACACCAGCATCCAGGGCTGAGTAGGCACAAGAGAAGACCCCACACAGTGTGGTCAGAGTGAGCTGGAGGACCTGAACTCAGGCCCCAATGCCGCTCCACCTCTGCCAACCTCACTCTGGTCTAGATCCATATTGAGCTCTTGGGCTGCGAGGTGTTACTATTTCACAGAGTAGACAGACAAAAGCAGTCCACTGTTGGCCGGGCACGGTGGCTTATGCCTGTAATCCCAGCACTTTGGTAGGCCGAGGCAGGCAGATCACCTGAGGTCAGGAGGTCAAGACTAGCCTGTCCAATATGGTGAAATCCTGGCCCTCTAAAGATACAAAAATTAGTTGGGGATGGTGGTGGGTGCCTGTAATCCCAGCTACTCAGGAGGCTGAGGTGGGAGAATCACTTGAACCCGGGTGGAAGTTGCAGTGAGCCAAGAAGGCACCACTGCACTCCAGCCTAGGCCACAAGAGCGAGACTCCGTCTCAAAACAAAAAACAGCAACAACAAAAATTCCACTGTCAAGACAGCAGCATGACCACATGCTACATCTCTTTCTTCTATAGAACATCATTAGACATACTAAAATCAAAACAAAAAAAAATGTATTTTGAGACAGAGTTTCGTTCTGTTGCCCAGGCTGGAGTGCAATGGCGCGATCTTGGCTCACTGCAACCTCCACCTCACAGGTTCAAGCGATTCTCCTGTCTCAGTCGGCCGAGTAGCTGGGATTACAAAAAATACATATATTTTAAAGCAGAATAACAAATTCATAACTAAGCATGGAGTGAAAGAGGGGACCTCCAGGGACTTGAAATGGTAATGTTTTTCTTTAAAAAAAAAAAAACAAAGAAAGTGTGCAAAACGGATGTCTTCCTGTCACTTCGCACAGCCTACTGTCATAGCGCCCCAGCCCCAGACCCCAAACTCACTGTCCTGCTCGGGGACCCCCAGAACACACTGAACATTGAGGACACACCAAGTACTCTCCTATCCTCACCTCATTCCTGCAGTAAATGGCTAAAAGAATAACTCAGAAGAGAAGCCAAAAAGAAAATGCACACGGGGAACAGGAGAGGCGAGCAGAGGCCACAGCCTGGAAGCCTGGGCTGATACGCTGTGAAGACATGTCTCTGGGGGCTGCCTGCGGGGAGCAGTCTGCCATTCAAAACACACCTAGACAAGCCTCTCCTAGCAGACAAGGGCAGAACCAGAAATTAACACATGTGGGGGAAGTTATACACCACAAATAGACAGTAAAATCCGTGGAAGAACCAAGGGAATGGTGAAGCAGAATGTCAGGAAAGGACTTTATAATGCTTACACCTTACAGAAATAGAGAAGGAACTGAGACAAAAATCAATTTGAATCCTTGGAAATAAAAAATGTCATGACTGAAATTAACAATTTAGCAATTACTGAACTGACACCTGAACAGAACTTGTAAAGCGTTGTGTGTGTATGCCTGTATACACATGCTCACACATACATACAGAATGAAACTTCAGAATATCAAGGACAAAGAAAAAGAGAAAAAAAGTGCCAGGGAGAAAAGATGATGAATGATGCATATAACAATGAAAATCAGGCCAGTCTCAGTGGCTTCTGCCAGCACTTTGGGAGGCCGAGGCATGTCGACTGCTTGAGCTTAGGAGTTCAAGACCAGCCTTGGCAACATAGCGAGACTTTGTCTATACTAAAAATAAAAAAATTAGTCTGGGCGTGGTGGCTCATGCCTGTAATCCCAGCACTTCGGGAGGCCAAGGCGGGGAGATTAAGAGGTCAGGAGGCTAACACGGTGAAACACTATCTCTACTAAAAATACAAAAAAAAAAAAAATTAGCTAGGCAGTGTGGTGAGCACCTGTAGTCCCACCTACACAGGAGGCTGAGGCAGGAGAATGGCATGAACCCAGGAGGTGGAGCTTGCAGTGAGCCGAGATGGTGTCACTGCACTCCAGCCTGGGTGACAGAGCAAGACTCCATCTCAAAAAATACATAAAAATAAAATTTAAAAAATTAGCCAAATATGGTGGTTTGCACATGTAGCCCCAGGCTGAGGTGGGACAATCGCTTGAGCTCAGGAGTTTGAGGCTGTAGTGAGCTATGATCATGCCACTGTACTCCAGCCTAGGCAACAGAGTGAGACCTTGTTTCAAAAAAGACCCCAAAACCAAACAACAAAATAAAATCACAAAAATGAAAATATATCAGATTTCTTTTCATTTCTTAGATGTATTCTGCATATGAAAGACACACATTAAAATTGCAGGTCCAGGCCAGGCGTGGGGGCTCACGCCTGTAATCCCAGCACTTTGGGAGGCTGAGGGAGGTGGATCACCTGATGTCAGGAGTGGGAGACTACCCTGGCCAACATGGTGAAACCTCGTCTCCACTAAAAATACGAAAATTAGCTGGGCATGGTGGTGGGAGCTTGTAATCCCAGCTACTCAGGTGGCTAAGGCAGGAGAATTGCTTGAACCTGGGAAGCAGAGGTTGCAGTGAGCCAAGATTGCACCACTGAACTCCAGCCTGGGCGACAGAGTGAGACTGTCTCAATAATAAATAAACAAACAAACAAACAAATAAATAAATAAAATACAGGTCCAGGTAGCACTCCCAGTGGTCCCACACATCTGTCCCTTGTTTCTACAGTGTTAGGACAGACCTGAGCCCTCCCTCTCTTCCAGCCTCTCCTAACCTCCAATCTCCTCTCCAGTTACAACCTCCAGGACCATCTTCTCAGCCATCTCCTGCCTCCAGGACCAGCCAACCCCATTGTTGTTAGAAATAAGGTTAGCTCCTTATTGCAGAACAACCACGACCTCCCAGATTCGTCAGAATGATTCCACCAAGAAGGAAACTGTGGTCAGCTGCCTGGTCCATGTGTATCGGTGGGTCTCCAGAACTTACAATTCCCTGGGCTTCTATTTCAACCACAATGATTGGCTCTGGAGGGCTTTGGCTGCTTCTTCCATGAGTTGGTTCAATAGAAGCACAAGGGCACAGTGTGTCTCTTGGAAGTGCAAAACCAGCTGCACCATCTTCCAACGTGCACAGAAGCCATCTCTAGATGAGGGGGGAAAACCATGGATGCCATCAAAGCCACCATCGCCTGGAGAAGAATCTGAATCAGGCCCTTATGGATCTGCATGCCCTGGGTTCTGCCCACACAGACCTTCATCTCTGTGACTTTCAGGACAGCCATTTCCTAAATGGGAAGATGAAACTCTTCAAGATGACGGGCAACCACTGCAGTTACCTTTGCTGGCCAGCCAGCCCCCAGGCCCGCCTGCACCAGTCTCCTCTTTTCCAAAAGCCTACCCGCAAGCACAACCAGGGCCTCCAGAGCCCAGCAGTCTTTGAGGGGCTCCTCTGCACCTCCTGGTATCAAGGCTTCTGCCTGACCCTCTCCCTCCAGCCAGTAGGCAGCTTTTTAACCACCCTCCAGCCTTCTCCCAAGCCTTGGACCAAAGGGGAAGAAAGTTTTTAAAGCAAAAAAAAAACAAAACAAAAAAAAACAAAAAGAAAAATAGGATATGGAAAAATTGACAGTAATACAACAGAGAGCTCAGAAATAAATCCAAACATATCTGGTCAACTGACTTTTGACAAGGGCATCAAGAGGACACAATGGAGAAAGAATAGTCACTTCTTGGCTGGGTGCAGTGGCTCATGCCTGCAATCCCAGCAGTTTGGGGGGCCGAGGCAGGTGGATCACCTGAGGTCAGGAGTTTGAGACCAGCCTGGCTGACATGGTAATTACGTTTTTTATTTCCAAGAATTCAAATGGATTCTTGTCTCAGTTCCTAATTTCTCTAAGGTCTACACATTATAAAGTCCTTTCCTGACATTCTGCTATTGCCATTCCCTTGGTTCTTCCATGGATTGTACTCTCTTTTTGTGGTGTATAATTTCCCACGTGCTAATTTCTGGTTCTGCGCTTGTCTGCTATGCTAACGTTGAAGCAAGGATGATAATAGAACCTCCCTAAAACTGATCCTGTCCTTGTCCAGGAGCTGAACCCACTTTTGTAAGATGAATGAAAGGCCACAAGATTAGGATTTGGGGTGGGGATCCTGAATTCTGTGAAAATACAGGCATAGTTTCTGTAATCCCTTACTGCTCAGGAGTCATGTGGCCAGAGGTCACAAGATTTGTGTCTTCCCCAATGACTCCTGTAGATAACATCACTCTTGTCTAAGATTGGCCTTTTGGGATGTTTTTCAGACTCACCCCACCTGGACTCAACCTGTGGCCTCATCCAGACATGGACTCAGTGCATGAGGACCATTTCCACACCCCTATGATTGCATCCCCAACCACTTGGGATAACATCATTCATTCTTTTGCACGTGGAAATCCAGTCTTCCCAATACCATTGTAATTCCCCAGTGGGTTCTTCCTGCTTGCTGCACAGACAAAACCAGTTCACTGAGGCCATGGTATTGCAGTAAGGAGTTGAATTAACTCAATGCCAGCCACATGGAAGGACTGGAGTTATCACTGAAATCCACCTCCCCAAAGGCTGAGGTTAGGGTGTTTCAAGGCAAGTTTTGTGGGCAGGGAGGGGACTCAGGAATGGGTGCTCTTTAATGGTTAGGGCTTCTCTAAGTGTGTTCTGAATGGCAGACTGCACCCCGCAGGCAGCACCCAGAGACATCTCTTTGCAGCATATCAGCCCAGGCCTCCAGACTATGGCCTCTGCTCGCCTCTCCTGTTCCACATGTGGATTTTATTTTTGTTTTTGGCTTCACTTCTGATTTATTCATTTAGCCATTTACTGCAGGAGCGAGGTGAGGATAGGAGAGTACTTGGGGTGCCCTCAATGGCCAGTGTGGTCTGGGGTCCCCGAGCAGGACAGTGAGTTTGGGGTCTGGGGCTCAGGCGCTATGGCAGTAGGCTGTGCGAAGTGACAGGAAGACATCCACTGCACATATTTTCTTTGGTTTTAAAGAAAGACGTTACCATTTCATATTATATTTGTTTTATGAGACAGAGTTTCATTCTGTCACCCAGGCTGGAGAGCAATGTTGCCATCTCAGCTCACTGCAACCTCCACATTCCAGGTTCAACCGATTCTCCTGCCTCAGTCTCCCGAGTAGCTGGGATTACAAAAAAAAGTACATTTTAAAGCAGAGTAACAAATTGATAACTAAGCATGGAGTGGAAAGAGGGGACCCCCAAGGACTGGAAATGGCAACAATAGACTATGAACTAAATTTCTCCCATGGTTGATTTGGCCTATGCCCAGGAATGAGCAAAGACAGCAGGCCTGTGAGACTGGAAGCAAGATGGAGTCAGCCATGCTAGACTTCTCTCACCGTCGTCATCTTTGCAAAGCTGGTCTCACCATTTATTGAATTTTTTTTTTTCTTTTTTTGAGACAAAGTCTTGCTCTGTTGCCTAGGCTGGAGAACAATGGTGCGATCTCAGCTCACTACAACTTCTGCATCCCAGGTTCAAGAAATTCTCCTGCCTCAGCCTCACTATGCCTGGCTAATTTTTGTATTTTTAGTAGAAACGGGGTTTCACCATCTTGGGACTCACAACACACATCAGCCCATCGCCTCTCCTTCTTGGCAGGGATGGTCACGATCCACATTTCCCAGTGAAAGAAACCAAAACTCCATTATAGGGTTTCACCATATTGGCCAGGCTGGTCTCAAACGCCTGACTGCAAGTGATCCAAGCGCCTCGGCCTCCCAAAGTGCTGGGATTACAAGTGTGAGCCACTGCACCCAGCCAATTAGGAGGAAATATCCAACATTTAGCCAGGTGCAGTGGCTCACTCCTTAATCCCAGCACTTTCAGAAGCTGAGGTGGGAGGATCACTTGAGCCCAGGAGTTTGAGTCCAGGCCGGCCAACATAGTGAGACCCTGTCTCAACAAAACATTTAAAAATTAGCCAGGCATGGTGGTGTGCGCCTGTAGTCACAGCTACTTGGGAGGCTGAGATGGGAGAGTGTTTCAGCCCAGAAGGTCAAGTAAGCTGTGATTGTGCCACTGTACTCCAGTCTGCATAACAGAGCAAGACCCTGTCTCAAAAAAAAAAAAAACCCAAAATATATAAATAATTGATACAACTCAAAACAAATAACCCAATTTTTTAAATGTTTTAAAAAAAGAACTTGAATAGACCTTTCCTTAAAGAAGATATAAAAATAGCAAGTGGGTATCTGAAAGGTGTTCCGCATTATAGATCATTAGGGAAATGCAAATCAAACCCACTGAGATACCCCCTCACACCCCTTATGACCATTATCAAAAAGTCAAAAGATAAATATTGGCAAGAGTGCGGAGAAATGGGAACTTTTGCATACTATGGATGAGAATACAGATTGATACAGCCATTCTGGAAAAGTGTATGAAGATTTCTACAGAAATTAAAAATAGAACCACCATATGACTCAGCAATCCCTCTTCTGGGCATACACTCAAAGGAAATGAAATCATTACTTTGTAAAGATATCTGTATTCTCATGTTCATTGCAGCCTTAATCACAATAGCCAAGATATGGAAACAATCTAAGTGTCCATCAATGGATAAATGGATAAAGAGACTGTGGCACACATACACAATGGAATATTATTCAGCCCTAAAACAAACAAGGTCTTGCCATTTGCCGCAAGATGGATGAGGCTGGAGGACGTCATGCTTAGTGAAATAAAGCATACACAGAAAATCAAATATTGCATAAACCCATTTATATGTGGGATGTAAAAATGTAAATAAATAAATCTACAGAGATAGAGAGTAAAACATTGTCTACCAGGAGAGGTAGGAGAGGGGAGGAATTGGGGACATGGAGGCCAAAGGATACAAAGTAGCAAGTATGAAGGATGAACAAGCCTAGAGATGTAATGTATGACATGAGGACTGCAGGGAACAAAATTGTTCTGTATGTGAAATTCATGCTCAATGAGTAGATTTCAACTGCTCTTGCCACAAAAGCAATAAGGAAATGGGGAACTATGTGAAATGATTGGTGTGTTAATTTCTTTCAGTATAGGAATCTTTTACAATCTATATATAACCTTTAACATCATGTTGCAAGCCTTAACTATACACAAGAAAATTTATTTTTAAAAAAGAAAAATTGACAGTCAAAGACTGACAAAGCAAAGACTAAGTAAATAAAAACAGGGGTAACTGTATTTATATCTGTTAAACAAAACAAAACAAAAAATGAGCCACCCACTGAGGCAAGTGCCTGCATCAATAGAGCTTTGTGGAGGCACAATTTGACAACACCCCCAGAAAAAACACAAGCCACAGAAACTACTGTAACCATGCTTTCCAAAGAGGGTTTTGGGAACTCAGCATGTAAAGGGAGAAAGCAGGCAGGAGAGAAGAAAGGGAGGGGGAGCAGGCAGTGAAGGGGTGGTTACATTCTTAGGAAGCTCTAATTAGTGCTCAGTAAATCTTCTTTTACAAAGATAAGGTAAACATTTGAAAAGAGGGAGGAAAGAGTCAATTATGCAGCCATCTCAGGGTAGCCTGAAGAGTGACTGATCTCATTTTCTTGTTCTGTACCTGGGAAGATAAGCCTATAATCAACATTGTCAGTGTCAGATTGAATAGAACTCAGTTTTACGTCTTAAACTGAGGTTGCAGAGCCAGGGTTACAACTGGCATATGCTTATTTTATAGGGGGACATGGATCCTGAAATATTTAGGGGCTAGCAAGGAATGTCCCTGTGAACAGTTTGTAAGGGGGGCCATATGGAGAGGTACGTGGCCTTTGTGGTAGTGGGGACCTGGCTTATGTCTAATGCCATCACACAGGATTGTGAAATGGCAGCTATCTCTTCGGGGAGAAAGAATGGCAGTGTTGCATGACTAAGATCCCAAACTTATGTCTCCCTTAGCATAACAGGTTTGGCAGTTCCAAGACTTTATTTTCTTTTACATATTAAAAAAACTCGAATGAAAGAGCTATGTGAGAGATATAAAGAGGGTATTTCCAATGAAAAAAGGGTGCAACCAGCAGGGAGAAAAAGGAATTCTAAATGTGTTTATGCTTGGTAACTTAACCTTAAAACACACAGAACAAAGCTTAACAAACGAAAAAAAGAAATAAGTTGACGATCATTGTGGGAAACTTTAATATCTGTGTCTCAGCCACTGAAAAATAAACAAACATCAGTAAGGAAATAGAATCATTAAAGGATGCATTTAACACGCTCGATCTAATTGAGAGACGTGGTACACTACACTCAACATGCAGAATACATATCCTTTTCAAGTGGAGAAGCAATATTTATAAAAATTAGCCATATTTTTGATCATTGAGAAGACACAAATTCCAAAGAGTTTTAGTTATACAAATATTTAATCAGAGTGGAACTATAAGTTTGGAAATTAAGCAAAACATTTTCAGTATGGTAAAGGGATGAATAAAATCAAAGTTTGCTTTTCTGAAACACTAATAAAATTGATGGCCCCCAGCGAGACTGATTAAGAAAACAGACAAAAGGCAGAAACTCTAACTGCAGACCTTATAAATATTTAAAAAGATAAATGAATAATAGAACAACTTTGAAATTTTATATAAAATGAACAAATTGATTCAGCAAACACAGGATACCAAAATGAATATTCAAATATATGTAATTGAACCTGTAATTAAACACCTTATAAAGAAAACTACAGTCTCACATGGCTTAATAAGTGAATTCTTTCCAAATGCTTAAGGAAGAAATAGCACACATCTTACATCAACTCTGTCAGAAATAGGAGAAGAAACATTTCTCAAATTGTCTAAACAGCATAGCTTTAATACTTCATATTAAAACCTCACAAGTCTGGGCGCAGTGGCTCATGCCTGTAATCCCAGCACTTTGGGAGGCCGAGGAGGGTGGATCACGAGGTCAGGAGATTGAGACCATCCTGGCTAACAGGGTGAAACCCCGTCTCTACTAAAAAATACAATAAATTAGCCAGGCGTGGTGGTGGGCGTCTATAGTCCCAGCTGCTCAGGAGGCTGAAGCAGGAGAATGGTGTGAACCCGGAAGGCGGAGCTTGCAATGAGCCAAGATCATGCCACTGCATTCCGGCCTGGACAACAGGACGAGACTCCATGGCAAAAAAAAAAAAAAAAAAAAAACAGAAGAAAAACTTAGACTCCACTTTCTCTTGTGAACGTTAAGTACAAAATTACCAAGTGAAATATGAGCAAGCCCATCTCAACCACACATAATATGGTATTAATCACATATCACAACAAAGTTGATTTAATTCCAGAAGTGCAATGTTAAACATTCAAAAGCCAATCACTGTTAAGTTACCTTATCAACATAAAAAGATAAGAAAAAACATTGCTCAATCAAGAAAGAAAAAAGCAGTTGATAAAATTCAGTACCTATTCATAAATCTTTTTTTTTTTTTTTTTTTTTTTTTTTTTTTTTGCCTTTTTTGTTGTTTTAATTAACCTGGCATTTCTCTACCAAACCATTAACAAATGATTGGTTGTTCCCTCCCTTTTACACCCTTCATGAAAACCTGTCAACAGAGAGGAAGCAATATGTGAGCTAAACACTCCCCAAGCTGAGAATAGTGACATAACTTATTTGCAGCCAAAAGATGAAAATTGCAGGCCGGGCACGGTGGCTCACACCTCTAATCCCAGCACTTTGGGAGGCAGAGGTGGGCAAATCACAAGTTCTGGAGGAGTTCAAAACCAGCCTGGCCAACATGGTGAAACCCTGTCTCTATTAAAAATAAAAAAAAATGAGCCGGGTGTGGTGGCACATGCCTGTATTCCCAGCTATTAGGGAGGCTGAGGCAGAAGAATCGCTTGAACAGTGGAGGCAGATGTTGTGACAGTGAGCCGAGATTGTGCCACTGCACTCCAGCCTGGCAACAGAGCAAGACTGCGTTTCAAAAAAAAAAAAAAAAAAAAAAAAAAAGAATGAAAATTGAATTGCAGTATAATCTTAAAATTTTTGAGAAATCTACGTTTTTCAGCTAAAAAGAGACAGACTCAGCCTTTTGACCTTTCTTCTTTCCCTCCTTGGAAGGCAATCCAAGGCCTGGAAAAACAGCAGCCACATTGTAACCAAAAGAATAAAAACATGGCTAAGGAAGTATCAGGAAACTGAAAAGAACTCTGGACTGCCTTCCTCTGCACGTTTTAAGTGACAAAAATGAAATCTCTATTTCTTTAAGTCACTGAATCAGATTTATTCTTTCTGTGGCTACAAGTAGCCCTAAATGATGTATTAAATACTAAAATAAATACTAAAATACACACTAAAATACTAACATTTTGGTCTTGAACTGCTGATCTCAGGTGATACATCCATCTCAGCCTACCAAGGTGCTGGGTTTACAGGCATGAGCCATCACACCCACCTCAAAAGCTTTGTGTTTTTAAATATATTAGACATGTCTCTAGTTTCAAAAAAAAAAAAAACCCTTAATAATGTAGGAGAATAAGAGAAACTTTTTCCAAAAAAGAGAAATTATTGTGATTATTTTACCTTATTGGAATGTTGGAGAATATAGTCAGCTTTATTAATCATCAAGCATGCTGTAAATTTTCCATTATAATAGGATTTGTACCTCAATTAAGGTGATAAAGTTTTAAAGCTCAGAAAGTGAAAGCCAGCCCCACCCCTCTCCTAGAGTGGGTGGGGACAGCAGTTGCATGGGCGCCTTTCCTTGTGACATCACAGGACCTTCGTGACACGTGGCTGCTTGACCCCGCCTCCTTTCCCTTTCATCTTTCTCATTGACCAATGGGCTTGGAGCATTAAGGCCACACCCCTATTCTGCATTCTAGTGTGACCCTGGTGACGCCTCCTGTGGCTCAGTCACATAGCTGCGTGGTACGTGACTGGAGGCATATCACTGCCTTTGCCTGGATCACGCCAATGTGGCCCCAACCCCACCTCCCTCCCCTCCCCATGATGTCAGAAAAAAACCAACAGAGCAAATTGCCTGAGGCCAAGGAACAGGTAAAACGCATAGGATTGCGGGACCCCAACCCCAACCCAGCCCCAGGTCCCCTCTGATGGCAGAACAGCTGTCAGAGTCCATGTCACTCCAGAGGTACACCAGGCTGGGCCCCCCCAATGCCTCTGGGCTCCCTCAACCAAAATCTTGTGTCAGCCCCAACCCCTGCCCTCACCTGACTTTGAGCGGGTGACTCAAGGGACTCCCTGCTCTGTACTCTGCCCTCACCTCCTCTTGCCTGAAAACTGACCTCCCTGGGCCCTTCAGGTTCATGTTTCCAAGGAACTGGATGCCCCAGCACCTGCCCTCACCAGTCACCCCAGGGTGACTTTGGGCAGGTGACTCCTGGGGCTCCCCGCTCCATACTCTGCCCTTGCCTACCGCTGCCCCATGGCTGACCTCCTTGGGCTGTTTGGGCTCATGTCTCCAAGTACCTGGGTCCCAACCCTGCGAACCCCAACCCAATCTCAAAGAGGCAACTTGGGCATAGCACTGATGTCACCCGTCCCCCACCACCCCACGGAGGAGTGGAATGTACTGACGGCACAGTCCCTCCAGGAACTGTCATTACTGCTGCAAGACTGGCCTTTGATCTTAGGACCCATCCCCTAAGTGTTCTCACCCCGTTTCTGGTTACGCTGGTTGCAGCACAAATTTCCATCTGGAAGGGGAGTGGGGACCATGTGACCTAGGATCAAGAAGTTTCAGGCTGCCTTACTCCCTTAACACAGAAGTTGACTGTTTGAAAAGCCTACACCTCCCTTGTGAACTCAAAATGTTGAGAGTGTCTCTGGGTGGCAATGGGAGAACGGGTTTGGTTTTCTCCCAGGCTTCTACTCTCCAGAGAGACTTCAACAGTTTTTCCTAAGTTCTCCACCTCATATTTGAATTCTCCATGGTTCTGGCACCAGAGTGCCCATCAGTCAGTGATCTTTGAAGTGAGATTTGCTCATCTTCTGTGGAAGAGACCTTGGGAAACTGAACTTGACAACTTGAATCTTCCTCATCTCATCTCAACCTGGGGTACTTTCAGTGCCACAGGATACATATGGGGCATCTTTCTGAAGCATCACTTTCCCTTGATTCTCTTGAGAGAGACAAAACATTAATGTTCTTAGGGATGACAGTCACACATATATTTCTAAGAGACTAGCAGACTTCTCTCCAAAATGAAGCTTGGGTTGTCCTCTTTCTGTTCAATTCCCAGATTTAACAGAAAGGCTGCCTTCTGCCCTGAGGATACGTGACTTTTACTTTTCTACCTCTGCCTCTGGTTTTGGTCCCTGGCAGCTGCTGATTTGTGGCAAAATCCCAGAGCTCGGAGGCAGAAGAATGAGTTTCGGTTCCATTATTGCCTTTCTTTTAGCCATGGTATCAATCTCTCTCAGTCACTAAGTGATTGCAACAACACCTTGTACAGTTGTCGGTGGCATTAAATCAGATAGTCTATAAGAGTATTTTGTATAAACTGTAAAGTGACTGTAGGAGCTTGTAGTTCTCATGAGTATCACTGCTTCTCTTTTCCACAGTTTACAGATGATCATCAGTGGAACAGTGCTGGTGCTGGTACCGGAGCAACCGACAGCAAACAGAAGAAAATAAATAATGGCACTAACCCTGAGAAAACCACTTCTGGTGGTTACCATTCACCTGAGGATGTGAGTCTTGGCTGGCTGGTCTCCTGAGGACAAGGGGCACAAGGGGAAGTCGAGGGTAACTGTTGAGATTGTGGAAGGAAGAACTGCTGGGTACTGGTTAAGAATTCTGGGTTTGAATCCTACCTCTCTCTCCATCTGCGAGGGACACGATTTATGGCAAATTGCTTGAGTTCTTTGGACCTCTCTTTTCACATCTGTAAAATAGGGGTGGTAATGTTTTACTTACATGTGTGAAGCTTAAATCAGATTTGTTGTTGTTGTTGCTGTTGTTGTTGTTGTGTTAATCTCTAGTCCAGGGCCTGCTGTAAACTCCTCTCCTCTTTGGGCTTCCATTTCCTGAGGAGGTAGAGTTAGAGTATTAGAGGTTTCTGTTTGCTCTGAGACTCTGGGATTTAAAGATTCACTAGAATGGAAACCTTGGGGCCAAGGGCTCCTGTCTGCCTTTTCCGTCCTATATCCCAGCTGGGAAGAACTGTCCCTGGCCCCTATGTGCTTGCTCAATGCTTGTTGAATGAACACATCTTTCTAAATCACAAGCTAGCAGAAGGGTGGGCTTTTCTCACATTCCATGTCTGAAGGTTTCTGTTACTGTCTTTTCTGGAGAATCTAGTTTCAGACTTTCAGTATTGTGGCTGTGGGCAAAAACCAATAAAGACCCAAATCCTTTTTCTTTGGGCATTAAGGAGAGTTGATCAGTTCATGTTCCCATTGGGTCTAAGAACTTTGCCCTTAAAATCCATTCCTGACCCCTGCCTACCGCTTCCTGGCCTGGGGAATAGAATCGAGGGGCTACCCTCAGTCACCTTCCTTTGACTCTCCCCACAGAAACAACAGAACCGAGCTCAGCTGAAAGAAGTAACATGGTTTCTTTCTTTGCTCACGACATGACTGCTGGGTTTCGGGGGCACTCAGATGTAGAGGCCCCAGTCTCGTCTCGCCTACTCCCAGTACGGGGAGGAAGGCTCACCTCCCAGATTCCACCCCATCCCCACAGGGTCCCTGATAACCTGGTCCCATGGGTGGGCCTGTCCTGGGGCAGTGGTGCCATTCTGGGGGCATGTCTCTTGCTGTGCCATCTCTGCCTCCCTCTAGTAAGAGCTCTGTCTTCCTCTTCCTATAGGAAAAGCAGGAAAGCCACCAATATCAGCAAGCCCTAAGGAGGCAGCTAGAGGTGAGTGGAGGGTGTGAAGTTCCCTCCTGTCATCTGGAGAAGGTTTCTTTGCTTCTCTTTCAGCACTTGCTTGTCTTTTCTCCCAAAGGCCCAGGATCATACCATACGAATCCTTATGTGTCAGAAAACTGAACTGGAGACAGCGCTCTATTACAGCCAGGATGCTGCTAGGAAATTTGAAGGTGGGAATCTGGGCACCCCATCTTCCTTCAACCTGGCATTTTCACAGGCCTTTGGGCTGCATCTCAACCTCTCTCATTCCAGAAGAATCCAAGGATCTGGCAGGATGCCTGCATCATTCCTGGAACTTTGCAAGAGAGTTACAGCGGGCTCTCTCTGCTGTGTCCACACAGCACAAGAAGGCGGACAGGGTGAGTCCAATCACCTACCCGGTCCCCTGGGAGCCCAGCTTCACAGATGGAGGAATGAGCCTAAAGGTCCCTTCTGCAGGATGCAGTGTCCTGTCCAGAAGACAGCATGGGCCATTTCTTGCTGCTTTTGTATGTGGTTGTTAGAGGCAGGTTGGGGCTGGGTCAGCTGCTGTCAGTGAGTTTCGGGGCGCTGTGGGGAGCAAGCACTGGACACAGAGCTCTGAGGCCAAGTGCCCACCCTGCCCATACTTGGCTGTGCCCTTGGTCAAATCCTTGGTGGGGATTAGGGTACTTGTACCATGAAGGTACAGAAGAGTATCTTTAGTATGTTACCATTTGTGTAGAGAGAGGGAACACATGTACGTGTGTGTGTGTGTCTCTGTGTGTGTACGTATTATGGTAATATACATAAAACATGTTTGTAAGGATTCATAAAAAACTCAGGCGAGAGGAACAGTATTGCGGGGAGATATTTCCCTTCTGTACCTTCTGAAGTTTGGACTATGCCAATGTATCGTTCTTTCAAAAATCAACAAAGGATTAATTTCCTCCTCCTTATCTGTGCCCCTACCCCCACCAAAAGAATGGGTTTAGAGAATCAGATATACCTGGGTGTTGAAATCCCAGCTCTAAGTGATCTTACGCAAGCACTTAACCTTTAATACCCCATGTTTTTCATCTACACAATAGAGGTGATAATGATAACTGTCTCCTATGGTGGTGGTGAGGATTAAATGGGATTGTTAGCTTAGGGCCTGGTGAAGCACTCAATAAAGTTTCCAACAGTGGTAGTAATAATAGCAATAGCAGCATTACTGTAATAATGCTGTATACAGTAATAGTAAAATTTTCTCATCTCTCTGGGCCCCTGTTAGCCAGCTAACAATTCAGTCTTTTTCCCTGTCCCTTCCACCCTTACTGAGTTCTTTGAAAAACAAGTGAGAGCCAGGTGTGGTGGCACATGCCTGTAATCCCAGCTACATAGAAGGCTGAGGAGAAGAATCACTTGAACCCGGGAGGCAGAGGTTGCCGTGCGGTGAGATTGCGCTATTGCACTCCAGCCTGGGCAACAAGAACGAAACTCCATCTCAAAAAAAAAAAAAAAAAAAAAGAAAAAAAAATTATACCATGGACTTGGAAATGCCTTGAGAACATGTCAGGTGGGATTGAGAGGGAGCAAGTGTTACTGTGGAGTAGTCACTGTAGCTGTCATCACTGGTCGGTCAGCTGCTCCTCTGCCTGCTGTATCCTGACTTGACCTTTCTCTATTTGCAGTATATCAAGGAGTTAACAAAGGAGAGGGACGCTTTGAGTCTGGAGCTGTACAGGAACACGTAGGATAGGGGAAGGTGGGATGGGAGGTCTGAGAGCCCTTAGCGTGGGTGGTGTGCTGGGAGGTGGGGGGTACAGGTGAGCATGGCAGGGGGTCATACAGGTTTGCATGTGTGCACAGGGAAGCTCCAGTGCCGGCTGTGCCACTGACTCATGGGGTAGCCTCAGGCAACTCATGTCTTCTCTCTGGCCTGCCACCTGGGACTTTTAATTCCTGGGTCCCTTCTAGTGCCACGGTTCTGTGGTTGTGGGGCGAGGGTAGAGGGTCGATCACCAAAGCGGTCCTTTCTGTTCTTCGTTCATTCCTTTCTCTATTGCCTCCGGCCATAGCATAACCAATGAGGAGCTGAAGGAGAAAAATGCCGAACTACAAGAAAAACTTCGACTTGTAGAAACTGAAAAGTCTGAGATCCAGCTCCACATCAAGGAGCTAAAAAGGAAACTGGAGACAGGCAAAATCCTGCTGCCACAGGTGAGCAGCGGCAGCCCCGGGGGGTGTGGGAGCCCCATCCAGCTGGGACCATGGTCTAGGGATCATGCAGGGTATGGGGAGGCTCCAGCCAAGAGCTGGAAAATTTGGGTCCTTGTTCTGGTCCCGCCATAGAATCCTCTAGAGTGTGCTAAAAATCTACAAATTGGGACCATGCCTGGGAAATCAGAAAACCTCAGGGTTAGGGCTTAAAATTTCTTTTTAAAGAATCATAGACTAAAACCGTTATTTTATAGATTACATTTATATACCTAGCTTATGAGTCTATTTCCTTTTGAGGTTCAAACCAACACTTTGCAGGAGGAGAAGATGTGGAATCAGGAGGAGGAGCTACGGGATCAGAAGGAGAAGCTACGGAAGCAGGAGGAGAAGATGTGGAGACAGGAGCAGAGGCTGCGGAAGCAGGAGAAGGAGCTGCGCGAGCTGGAGGAGCAGATGCGGAAGAAGGAGGAGCAGATGTGGGAGCAGGATAAGCAGATGCGGAAGCAGGAGGAGCATATGTGCGACCTGGAGGGGCAGATGCGGAAGCAGGTGGAGGAGATGCAGAAGAAGGAGGAGCAGATGATGAAGCAGGAGGAACAGATGTGGGAGCAGGAGAAGCAGATGATGAAGCAGGAGGAGCATATGTGTGACCTGGAGGGGCAGATGCGGAAGCAGGAGGAGGAGATGCGGAAGCAGGAGGAGCAGATGATGAAGCAGGAGGAGCATATGCGCGACCTGGAGGGGCAGATGCGGAAGCAGGAGGAGGAGATGCGGAAGCAGGAGGAGCAGATGCGGAAGCAGGAGGAGCAGATGCGGAAGCAGGAGGAGCGGATGCGGAAGCAGGAAGAGCAGATGCAGAAGCAGGAGGAACAGATGCAGGAGCAGGAGGAGCAGATGCGGAAGCAGGAGGAGCAGATGCAGGAGAAGGAGGAGCAGATGCGGAAGCAGGAGCAGATGCGGAAGCAGGAGGAGCAGATGTGTGAGCTGGAGGAGCAAATGCGGATGCAGGAGGAGCAGATGAGGGAGCAGGACGAGAGGCTGCGATTTAAGGAGAGGCTGTGGGATCAGGATGAGAAGATGCAGGAGGAGGAGGAGAAGATGCGGGGGCAGGTGGAGGAGAAGATGCGGGGGCAGGTGGAGAAGATGCGGGAGAAGGAGAGGACAGGAGAGCAGAAGATGCAGGAGGAGCGGTGCTCAGAGCCCTGCCTCCCTCCCTCCGAAGATCTGTATGATACGAGCCACCCTGGCAGCGTGAAGCCCGCACGAGAGGCCACGGAGGGTTCTCCTGATGACAACTGCACTGCACAGATCATGCAGCTGCTTGGTGGAAGGAAGAATGCCCAGGAGTGCCCAGTCTTAGGCAGCACCTCCTGCATCCCATTCTTCTACCGAGGAGATAAGAAAAAGATCAAGATCATCAGTATCTAAAAGCCGGCACTGTCAACAAGGCCTACAGAAGTGTAAGCCGCCACGTGACCTTGTGAATATCGTCTGAGAACAAACTTGAAAAAAGAAAATTTATTTTAAATTGTGGCAAAATACTGGCCGGGCACGGTGGCCTGCACCTGTAATCACAGCACTTTGGGAGGCCTAGGCGGGGCGATCACCAATCCCAGCTACGTGGGAGGCTGAGGTTGCAGTGAGCCGAGATCACACCACTGCACTCCTCTCTGGCTGACAGAGTGAAACTCCCATCTCAAAAAAAAAAAAAAAAAAAAAAAATTTCTACTTGAGGACTCTAATATCTATGTATGTTTCTATTTTTTTTTTTTCTTGGTCTTTCTCGTTTAGTCTTGTGTTGTCTTGTCTTATGGCATGCCTAGTAAACTTTTATCTGCCTCCAGAGAGTATTGACTTTGACTTTATGGCACACAATTGGCGTTCAAGCAGATCACCTTCATCTAGTTTGGTACTAAGCTGGCTCAAGGCAGGTTTTAGTTTTTGTGACAGCTGGTCTATTTTTTATTCTTTTGGATTCTTAGGGGTGGCCCTTCCAGGATCCCCACCAAGGTCCCATCTCCTTACTGGGACCCAAATTCTCAATATGTCATTTCAGCCCTGTGAGAGCACCAAACATTCAGCTAGGCTCTCCAGCCTCTTAACTATCACTTCATACTCAGTTTCTTAGCCTCTTAGCCCTCCACTGTTGACCAATCACCAAATGGGGGAAAGCACTACAGACTGTCAGGGTCACCTCCTAGGCCTGGTCACTCAAGTCCTGGCTGAGGTCTCCAATTACCTTCCAACAATTGTTTTTGATGGTGAGGGGGGACACATTTTTGTCCAGTTTTTCTAACTGTTCCTGTGGGGAGGCTAATCTATAACAAGCTATTCTGCCTTTAATGAATGTTGAAAACCTTTTTTTTTTTTTTGAGATGGAGTCTCGCTCTGTTGCCCAGGCTCTAGTGCAGTGGTGTAATCTCTGCTTACTGTAACCTCCACCTCCTGGGTTCAAGCAATTCTCCTGCCTCAGCCTCCCAAGTAGCTGCAATTACACGCATGTGCCACCACCCCTGGCTAATTTTTATATTTTTAGTAGAGACGGGATTTCACTATGTTGTCCAGGCTGGTCTCGAGCTCCTGACTCAGGTGATCTACCCGCCTCAGCCTCCCCAAGTGCTGGGATTACAGGCGTGTGCCACTGCATCCAGCCCATCTGTCTTTTTAAAAATGTTTCTGATTTGAGGTATAATTTATATTCCGTGAAATGCACAGATCTGGTTTACATTTTGATGACTTTTAACAAATGCATTATCCATGTAACCCACCTCCTTTGAAGATATGGAACATTTCTATCATCCAGAAAGTTCTCCTGTGCTTTCATCCTGTCCGGCACTCCTCCAGCAGCTGATGAACCTGCTGAGGACATTGGTACAGGATTCTGGCCTCCCCAAAAGAGCTACTTTGACAAGACTGCTTGCCTTACCCAGCACTAAATCCCTGCCTGCTCTCTCAAAATTTCCATCTTTAAACTGCTTGTACCTATAACCCTCCCACATGAAATCCATAGATAAACCAGCCCACAGCCTAATATTTACTGTATACCCAAGCTTTCAGAAATATGACTCCCAGGAGTGGGGACTGATGGCTGCATCCCCTCCTCCTCCTGGAAGCCTCTACCAGCCTACAGAGCCCACAGAGTAGATCTCACCAGGCAGCTTGAGCCTGAAAGTGCTGCGGAGCCTCCTGCTGGTTCACCCTCACTATGGTGGCAGCTGCATGGGAGCAGCTGGGCTCACCCATTAAGCAAGAAGACGTTGGCTTGATACTGACACTCCAACCCCAGCCTGGGCAAGCCTGGCTGAAAGGACCCTTCCTTCTGGTCAGACTGTGGGGAGATGGGCCAGAGCATACACGCTCTACCGCCCTCCTCATGCTTCAGCTGTGCTTCCTTCTTAACAGAGGGAGCAGCTCATGGATTTGGCCAAAGTCTTCTTGAGGGCTGTAGGTTTGACAGGCTGGGTGTGTGGGGGCCACTGTGCTAGAGAGACAGACTGGTGTGTCAGAAGGCAGCCACCTGGCCAGAGGGGGGTCAACCCCCTTGGTAACCCCCTTCCCCCATCTGGACACAGAGCCCTGCACTCTCCACATGTGACTGCTCCCCTCAGAGCTGCCTCAAGAAGAGGGGTTCTAACCCTGTGGGTGGGGACATTGTGTTACTTTACAGTGGGCCATGGCTCCCTCTGATATCTCCAACTCAGAGGCAGTAGAGAGAAGATGAGAAATTCCCTGCACCTCTAGTCCTAGCTACTTGAGAGGCTGAGGGAAGAAGGTCACTTGAGCCCAGGAGTTCAAGGCTGCAATGAGCTATGATTATGTCAATGCATTCCAGCCTGAGCAACAGAGTGAGACCCAACCTCAAAAACAACAATAATAAGTTAAACATAAAACTACCACATTATTGGCCAGGCATGGTGGCTCACACCTGTAATCCCAGCAACTTGGGAGGCTGAGGCGGGTGGATCACGAGGTCAGGAGATCGAGACCATCTTGGCTAACACGGTGAAACCGTCTCTACTAAAAATACAAAAAAGTTAGCCAGGCATGGTGGGGGGCGCCTGTAGTCCCAGCTACTCTGGAGGCTGAGACAGGAAAATGGCGTGAACCTGAGAGGCGGAGCTTGCTGTGAGCTGAGATGGCGCCACTGCACTCAAGCCTGGGTGACAGAGCGAGACGCTGTCTCAAAATAAATAAATAAATATGTAAGCATTCCACATTATTGACCAATTCCACTCCTAGGTATAGACACAAAGAATGAAAAGACACTTGTAAACCAATGTTCATAGCAGCATTACAACAGTCAAGAGACGAAAGCAACCTGATTGCCCACTGATGAAGGGATAACATGTGGCTTACATATATAATGGACGAGTATTGAGCCTTTAAAAGAAAATTCTGATGCATATGGATGAACCCCAAACACCTAAGAAGTTCAATAACCCAGTCACAAAAGGACAAATACCACATGACTCCCCTTATAGGAGACACCTTGAATAGTCAAATTCTGAGACAAAAGTAGAATGGTGGTTGCTTGGGGACACAAGGAGTTAGTGTTTCATGGATACGGAGTTTCAGTCAGAGAAAAGGCAAAAGTTGTAGAGATGGATGGTGGTGATGGCTGGGCAATAATGTGAATATACTTAATGCCAATGAACTGTACACATAAAAATGATTAAAACGGCAAGTTTTACGGTATGTATATTTTACCACAATATGTAAATTTTTTTAATTACATTTTTAAAATTGTTATGAAAAAATACAAATAATCCATCCAAGTCATTTAGAAAAGGAGCATCGGATCAAGCTTTTCAAAGTGCCAAAACTCAGAAGATTACCTGGTTGCTTGCCCCATACCCAGCTGTCCAGAATTGACTTGGCCCTATATACAGGTGCAGGAGTTTCTTCTTCATCTTTTTTCTCTTTGTCATTCAGATCTTCTTTCTTTGTTCCACTTGGTTCGACACTATCATCTGCAGAATTAAAGATTTTTTAATCTGTAACTGCTTTTCAGAATGTCATACCGTTAGTCTCTGCAAATGTCCCTCCCCGAAAAGTTACAACACACATCGTTAACTGAATGGCATGTGGTGTCCCCCACCCCCAGGGCTGTGAGCATGTGTGACTAATAAACTGCTATTTCATCTGTCCAGTGTCGGCGTCCTATGTTCAGCCATCCCATATCCCTAGGGCAGGAATCTTCTAGGGTTATAAACAGAACTTTAATCAACCTCTCCTTGGTTATTTTACTGGTTCCATGATACAAGTTTTTCTGTGCAAAAGATCTGAACAGAAACTTCACAGAGGATACAAGAGTGGCAAGGAAGAACATGATATTCAGCATCGTTAGCCATTATGGAAGTGCAATTAAAACCACAACGAGATCCCACTAGACTTGTTAGAATGGCTCAACTAAAAAACACTGAGAACACCAAGTGCTAACAAAGACACAGAGCAACAGAAACGTGACAGATTGCCAGCGGGAAGGCAAACTAAAACAGCCACTTTGGAAAACAGTTCAGCACATGACCCAACTTTCACACTACTAGGTCTTTATCCTAGGGAAATGGAAACTATATTCACACAAAATCTGTACACAAATGCTCACAGCAGGATTACAATTGGGAAAGAAAAATGGAAACAACCACAAGGTCCCACAGTAGCAGAATGGATAAACACCATGTTGTACATGCACATGACGAGATACTATTCAGCAATAAAAAGAACTATCAATACACAGAACAGCAGATAAACCTCAAACATATAACTGGGAGTAAATGAAGATGGTTTCAAAACGTTACTTAAAATATGGTTCCACTCACATGACATTCTCAAAAAGAATACTCTATACTGATGGAGAACAGATCAGTGGTTGCCAGGATACGAGGCCAGGGAACACGTGATAAAAAGGAGCAGCACAAGAGAGCTTTTAGGGTGATGAAACTTCTCCATCCTGATGATGATGGGGGTTACGTGAATCTATAGAAGTCAAAATTTACTGAACTACATACCACAATAAAATAAATTTCATATAAGTATTTTAGTTAAAAAAATGTTGGCTGGGTGTGGTGGCTCACACCTGTAATCCCAGCACTTTGGGAGGCTGAGGTGGGCAATTCACAAGGTCAGGAGTTCGAGACCAGCCTGGCCAACATGGTGAAACCCTGTCTCTACTAAAAACACAAAAATTACTCAGGCTTGGTGGCACATGCCTGTAATCCCAGGTACTTGGGAGGCTGAGGCATGAGAATGGCTTGAACCTGGAAGGCGGAGGTTGCAGTGAGCTGAGATCACGCCATTGCACTCCAGCCTGGACCACCGAGTGAGACTGCATTTCAGAAAAAAAAAAAAAAAAAGGAAAATATCTAGGTCCAGGGAGGACAGCTGGAATAGTCTGGTGGAATCATGTCAGAGCAGGGAGCTGGGTCTGGAGGGCTGGAGTAGGGTGTGGCCCCACTCTAGGAAGGAACTAGGAAACGCATCCTGGGTGAAGCAAGAGCAGAGTCCCGTTCTGCAACAGGTGAGCATTTATCTTGATCTGAGAAACTACATGCACATTTAATAAGTCTCACTTAGCCTCTTATTTTCCTTAACAACATGGAAAATGAGAGAACAAACAATTCAGAAGGTTAAGACATGAAATACATTTAATTCAGAAATCATACACAGGAAGGTAGGAAATGAATGGGGGAAAAAAGCAGCTAATGGAAAGTGAAAATGGGCCAGATGCAGTGGCTCACGCCTGTAATTCCACCACGTTGGGAGGCCGAGGTGGGCGGATCACTTGAGGTCAGGAGTTTGAGACCGGCCTGGCCAACATGGTGAAACCTGATCTCTACTAAAAATATCAAAATTGGCCCGGCATGGTGGCAGCCACCTGTAATCCCAGCAGTTCGAGAGGCTGAGGCAGGAGAATTGCTTGAACCTGGGAGTCAGAGGTTGCAGTGAGCTGGCATCTTGCCACTGGACTCTAGCCTATACAACAAAGCAAGACTCTATCTCAAAAAAAAAAAAAAAAAAAAAAAAAGTGAAAATAACCCAACATGTACTATGCAAAGCCTCTGGCCTAACAACAATACATTACCCTTTTAAATCTTTACAAACAACCTTGAAGGAGGCAGGCTTTGTTGTCTCCAGTTTACCAAGGTAGACACCTCGGATCACAGAATACAGAGTAGAACCCAGCCAGAAACATAGCTCAGGTGAGAACACAGGTGCTGGCTCTAAATGCCACACTCTGCCCTACGTGTATGTGTGTGTGTGTGTGTGTGGTCACAAACCACAGCCCAGGGGCCAAACCCAGTCCACAGCCTCTTTGTGTATGGTCTGAAAGCAGAGAAAGTATTTTACTTTTGTTGTTCTTTTGAGACAGTCTTGGCTCACCACAACCTGTGCCTTCAAGGTTCAAGTGATTCTCCCAGGTTCAAGTGATTCTCGTGCCTCAGCCTCCGAGGAGCTGGGATTACAGGCGTGCATCACCATGGCCGGCTAATTTTTTGTTTTGAGTGGAGATGGGGTTTCACCATGTTGGCCAGGCTGGTCTCGAACTCCTGACCTCAGGTGATCTGCCTGCCTTGGCCTCTAAAAGTGCTGGGATTACAGGTGTGAGCCACCACGCCCGGCCACTGTATTTTATATTTTTTAATAATTGAAAAATAATCAAAAGAAAAACAGTATTTTGTGACTTGCAAACATTCTGAGGACTTCATCTTTTGGTGTCCATAAATCAACTTTACAGAATGAACGTCCCCTGCCCGCTGACGCAGTATTGTCTGTGGCTACTTTGGCACTACAGCTGCAAGGTCCCATGGCTATGACAGAGACCATAGGGTCCATTGAGACCTTAAAATATTTACTATCTCACCCTTTAAAGAAAGTAGGCCACCCCTACCCTACATCTGGCTATAAATTTTACACGTTAAAAAAATGCAACATTCTTAATTTTAAACTCAGTACACTGGAACACTGCTCATCTCCCTTCTTCAAGATGAAAAGCTTCGACAGTCACCAGGAAGCAGACAAGAACCCTAAGTACACCTGAAGAGTTATTCTCAGGAGCATAAATTACAACATTTTACAACAGCAAAAGCAGGATGAAGTCACTGGAGGGTATGAAAACAACCAAGAGTAATTAGCACCACCAGCTCCAAGACCACACCACATCAGCTTCAAAGTTGTCTACTCTTCCTTTCACTACTGTACAGTTCAAAGTAGACACAGAGAAAATCGAACACATACTGCCCAGACACATTGCTTATGGAATGCTGGAGAGAAGGGAAGCGAGACCTCCCATTGGCCAGGTGTGGTGGCTCACGCCTGTAATCCCAGCACTTTGAGAGGCCAATGTGGGAGGATCACTTGCACCCAGGAGATCAAGACCAGCCTGGCCTACACAGCAAAACCCCATCTCTACTAAAAATACAAAATACGGCTAGGTGTGGTAGCTCACATCTGTAATCCTAGCACTTTGGGAGGCCGAGGTGAGAGGATCACTTGAGGTCAGGAGTTCCAGAGCAGCCTGGCCAACACAGTGATACCCCATCTCTACTAAAAATGTGGCTCATGCCTATAATCCCAGCACTTTGGGAGACTGAGGCGGGTGGATCACGAGGTCAGGAGTTCGAGACCAGCCTGACCAACATGGTGAAACCTCATCTCTACTAAAAATTCAAAAATTAGCCGGGCGTGCTGGCGTGCACCTGTAATCCCAGGTACTCAGGAGACTGAGGTGGGAGAATCACTTGAACCCGGGTGGAAGTTGCAGTGAGCCAAGAAGGCGCCACCGCACTCCAGCCTAGGCCACAAAAGCAAGACTCCGTCTCAAAACAGAAAACAGCAACAACAAAAATTCCACTGTCAAGACAGCAGCGTGACCACATGCTACATCTCTTTCTTCTATAGAACATCATTAGACATAGTAAAAAAAAACCAGTATTTTGAGACAGAGTTTCATTCTGTTGCCCAGGCTGGAGTGCAATGGCGCGATCTTGGCTCACTGCAACCTCCAGCTCCCAGGTTCAAGCGATTCTCCTGCCTCAGTCTCCCGAGTAGCTGGGATTACAAAAAAAATACATACATTTTAAAGCAGAGTAACAAATTGATAACTAAGCGTGGAGTGGAAAGAAGGGACCACCGAGGACTGGAAATGGCAACGTTAGACTATGAACTAAACTTCTCCCATGGTTGATTTGGCCTATGCCCAGGAATGAACAAAGACAGCAGGCCCGTGAGACTGGAAGAAAGATGGAGTCAGCCATGCTAGACTTCTCTCACCGTTATCATCTTTGCAAAGCTGGTCTCACCATTTATTGAAGTGAATTTTTTTTTTTTTTTGAGATGAAGTCTTGCTCTGTTGCCTAGGCTGGAGTACAATGGTGCAATCTCGGCTCACTGCAACCTCCACCTCCCAGGTTCAAGCAATTCTCCTGCCTCAGCCTCCCAACTAGCTGGGATTATAGATGCCCACCACCATGCCTGGCTAATTTTTGTATTTTTAGTAGAAACGGGGTTTCACCATCTTGGGACTCACAATACACATCAGCCCATCGCCTCTCCTGCTTGGCAGGGATGGTCATGATCCTCATTTCCCAGTTAAAGAAACCAAAACTCCATTATGGGGTTTCACCATATTAGCCAGGCTTGTCTCCAACGCCTGACCGCAAGTGATCCAAGCGCCTCGGCCTCCCAAAGTGCTGGGATTACAAGTGTGAGCCACTGCACTCAGCCAATTAGGAGGAAATATCCAACATTTAGCCAGGTGCAGTGGCTCACTCCTTAATCCCAGCACTTTCAGAAGCTGAGGTGGGAGGATCACTTGAGCCCAGGAGTTTGAGTCCAGGCCTGGCAACATAGTGAGACCGTCTCAACACAACATTTAAAAATTAGCCAGGCATGGTGGTGTGCGTCTGTAGTCACAGCTACTTGGGAGGCTGAGATGGGAGAGTGTTTCAGCCCAGAAGGTCAAGTAAGCTGTGACTGTGCCACTGTACTCCAGTCTGCATAACAGAGCAAGACCCTGTCTCAAAAAAAATCCAAAATATATAAATAATTGATACAACTCAAAACAACCCAATTTTTAAAATGTTTAAAAAAAAAACTTGAAGAGACCTTTCTTTAAAGAAGACATGAAAATAGGAAGTGGGTATCTGAAAGGTGTTCCGCATTGCAGATCATTAGGGAAATGCAAATCAAACCCACTGAGATACCCCCTCACACCCCTTATGACCATTATCAAAAAGTCAAAAGATAAATGTTGGCAAGAGTGCGGAGAAATCGGAACTTTTGCATACTATGGATGAGAATGTAGATTGATACAGCCATTCTGGAAAAGAGTATGAAGATTTCTACAGAAATTAAAAATAGAACTACCATATGACTCAGCAATCCCTCTTCTGGGCATACAGCTAAAGGAAATGAAATCATTACTTTGTAAAGATACCTGTATTCTCATGTTCATTGCAGCCTTAATCACAATAGCCAAGATATGGAAACAATCTAAGTGTCCATCAATGGATAAATGGATAAAGAGTCTGTGGCACACATACACAATGGAATATTATTCAGCCAGGAAAACAAACAAGGTCTTGCCGTTTGCTGCAAGATGGATGAGGCTGGAGGATGTCATGCTTAGTGAAATAAAGCATACACAGAAAATCAAATATTGTATAAACTCATTTATATGTGGGATGTAAAAATGTAAATAAATAAACCTACAGGGATAGAGAGTAAAACATTGTCTACCAGGGGAGGTAGGGGACGGGAGGAATTGGGGACATAGAGGCCAAAGGATACAAAGTAGCAGGTATGAAGGATGAACAAGCCTAGAGATGTTCTGTGAGACAGCTGATTTTTGTATTTTTAGTAGAGATGGGATTTCACCATATTGGGTCAGGATGCTCTCAAACTCCTGACCTCAGGTGATCCACCTGCCTTGGCCTCTGAAAGTATTGGGATTACAGGCGTTATTGTAATCCCAATATTGTATTTTAATGGGTGATGATTGGTTTTCATATTAAGATAGTGAAATCTAGCACAAAAATCTCAAAAATGTGTTTGGTGATTGAAGGAATATTCTGAAAATTACCTAGTATAGATGTTAGGATAAAGAGCAGACCCTTTTAAATATAGGTGAGAGGAGAAGTTGGAGGGTATGATGATACTCAGAAGTTTTTCACAGGCTGCGTGCAGTGGCTCACGCCTATAATTCTAGCACTTTGGGAGGCCGAGGCAGGTGGATCACGAGATCAGGAGATCGAGAGGCTGAGGAAGGAGAATTGCTTGAACCCAGGAGACGGTAGGTGCTGTGAGCCAAGATCGTGACATTGCAGTCCAGTCTGGGCAATACAGCAAGACTCCGTCTCAAAAAAAAAAAAAAAAAAGAAAAAATTATTACGTAAATAAATAGGCTGGGCATGGTGGCTCAGGCCTGTAATCCCAACACTTTGGGAGGACAAGGTGGGCAGATGACCTGAGATCAGCAGTTCAAGACCAAGCTGACCAACATGAAGAAACCCCACCTCTACTGAAACTACAAAATTAGCCAGGCGTGGTGGCACACACCTGTAATCCCAGCGGCTCGAGAGGCTGAGGCAGGAGAATCACTTGAACCTGGGAGGTGGAGGTTGCAGTGAGCCAAGATCGCGTCATTGCACTCCAGCCTGGGCAACAAGAGTGAAACTGTCTCAAAAAAACAAAAAAACAAAAAAAGTAAATAAATACAATACAGTACAGCTACTACGATTTACCTAAGAAGCTGTTGTATGAGCTGAACCAGAGGCAAACACTGTTTGCCAGAAGGCTCACAGATCCCCGTATTAATAAGGTCTTTATCCAATGGAGTCCTGCTTCTATGAAATGTTGAGGCATTCGCTTCCTGTTCATCAATTTCTTTTTCCTTCTGTGCTTCTTTTTTGGCCTCAGTATCCTGTAATTCATAAACAGAAATTGTTTACAAGTGATCTCATCAGCAGGTGTGAAGGCACACAGGCTGGCTGAGCCCTGACCCCAATGCCAAGCTATCCCAGCCTCCGTGGCTAACGCACACACCTACCCACAGGCCCCCACCTGCCCTGTTGGAAACCCTAACTCAGTTGTGCAGTTCCAAACAATGTCTTCTTTTTACAGATCCAAGGTCCAGGCTGCCTCTGCTGATGCTTTCCAACCTCCTTCTGTGAAGTCCCTAAAATCTTTAACCCTGCTACTGGCTCTCACAAAACCCAATGTGATCTGCCCCACACACGCAGCATCCAGCTGCTTTGTAAGGACAAGAAAAAGCTGGAATTCTCACACACACTGGTTCAAATGTAAATGGCAAAGCCACTTGGGGAAACTATGAACACACACTGACCCCAGGACCTAACAAATTCCACTGCAAGTGTTTACCCAAAGGGAGAACATATGTCCACTAAAGTACTTGTACATAGCACAATCGTGGCAGCTCTACACGGCCAAAAACCAGAAAGCCTGGGCATGGTGGCTCACGCTTGTAATCCCAACACTTTGGGAGGCCAAGGTGGGGGGATCACTTGAGCCCAGGAGTTCGAGACCAGCCTCTGCAATACAGCGAAACCTTGTGTCTACAAAAAAATCAAAAAACTAGCTGGGCATGGAAACATGTCTGTGGTCCCTGCAACACAGGAGGCTGAGATGGGAGGATCATTCGAGCCTAGGAGGACAAGGCTGCAGTGAGCCAACATCAGGTCACTGCATCCAGCCTGGGTGACAGAGCAAGTCCTTGTCTCAAAAAAAAAAAAAAGAAAACAAAAACCAAAAGCAATTAAATGCCCTTCAATAGGGGAATGAATTAACAGTACTACACCTATAAAATAGAACACTTCCCAATAAGAAAAACGAAGTCACAATACACATAACAGTGTGGAGTGAATCTGAAAATCATTCTCCAAGGCAAAACAGGAAAGAGTGCATACTATACAGTTATATTGCTGCAACACTCAGAGCAGGCAAAATGAATCTAATCTCAGGGCAGGGGAGTATCCTGGCTGCAAGTGCCAAGGGCACAGGGATCTTTCCGGGTGACGGGAATGGTCTACATGAGGAACAGGTTACCTGTTAACTTCACTGAAACAGACAACCTGCAGTATTTCATCACAATTAAATCATAACTCAAAAAAATTTTAAATTAGCACATAAGGTCAGTCGCGGTGGCTCACGCCTGTAATCCCAGCACTTTGGGAAGTTGAGGCAGGCCAATCACAAGGTCAAGAGATCGAGATCATCGTGGATAACATGGTGAAATCCCGTCTCTACTAAAAATACAAAAACTTAAGCAGGCGTGGTGATGGGCGCCTGTAGTCCCAGCTACTTGGGAGGCTGAGGCAGGAGAATGGCGTGAACCCAGGAGGCGGACCTTGCGGAGAGCCGAGATGGTGCCACTGCGCTCCAGGCTGGGTGACAGAGTGAGACTCCGTCTCAAAAATAAATAAATAAATAAATAAATAAATAAGCACATAAAATAATTTTAATTTAAAAAATACTTGGATATGATAAAAGTTGAGTGTTTTACTGTGTTCTGTTATTCTTCACATGTGTGAGTGTGTATTTCCGATCTCAGTGCACCACCAGGTCATGTGTGCCTCCAAGGCCATACCTGGATCTCTGCAGTAATGGCTGCGTGTAAGGCTGACTCCAACCCTCCAGCAGCCATCAAGCTGCCCACCAGAAGATCAATCATGAATTGACGACCTGGACTTATGTTCACTTCATTGCCTGAAACTGAAATAGAAAGTGTGTGGCAATTGGAGTGAAACGCCATCCCCTCCCAGCACCCTGACCCATGCCCTCTCCTGTTCCTTCCCCGAGCCCACCTGCGCAGGGCAGGAGAGCAGAGAGTGCCCGGGCCTGCTCCTCCGTGGTGGGCAGCAGCACGGACAGCCGCTCTGCAGCACGGCCTGGGCAGCCGACTGCACGATGCTCAGCACGTCCGCGCTCCTGGCCAGGGTTACCACTGTCTGGTTAGGAACACAAACAGAAAACCAAAATTAAAAGCAAGTAGATCCCGTAACGTCAGACTATAGAATACAGAAAGACTTACCACAGGGAATCTAGAGTGACCAAATGTTAAGAAATGTAATACTACTAACCAGAGACAATTCAGAGTATCAATCATTCCATTTCAACTCTCATTCTTAATAAATAAAATGCCCACACAGGAATGGCGGCAGCTGCTAACCAGCTGACAGCCCCCAGGCAAACAAGTCCAGTAACCACCAGGGCCTCTTCCCCAATGCCACTGAGCCCCACACCCACTGGATGACAGGGTGGGCGGCCTCATGAGGCCCACTGTACTCCTCATCTCTTCCTCCAGGGAAGCTGCCATGTGTGTCCTTGAGGGCCTATCCAGGGTGGTGAGAGCTCTACGTACCATTCTCAGTGACAGCCAGGGTTTGAGCGTCCCCACTCCCACACGCCACATCGGTGACCTTCAGTCTTTATTTAAGCCCAGCTACCAGCATAGGAGTGGCCTCATCTTCACTGGAGCCTTCAAACAGATAGGACAGAGGTTACTAAGTCCTGTAAGAGGCCATCTCCCTGCACGCTCCCACTCATGCAGAGCAGACATACCGTGGCCCAGCCGGCCGCAGTTCCCGTGGCCCCAGGTGTACAGCTCCCCCTCAGCAGTGATGGCCGCGCTGTAAGTGCTCCCGCAAGCGATGTGCACCACGTGCTTCCCGGCCTGCTTTCCAGAGAAGGCGGAGATCACCTTAGGCTCCTCCAGAGACCCTGGGGAGGATGGGAACAAACAGGAATGCCCTTCTTCTTGGTGTTTTTTCTTATTAGCAAAGGAAATTCAATATCCAAATTTAGACCATCACAGCATCAGGCCAGTTTCACCTTCCAGGTACTTTATAAAATAAGGAAGAGAGAATTCCAACACCTAACACCTCCATGACTTTTTGTTCAGTTGGAACCCGATGCCAAGCATGGTATCCAGTAGAAATATAAAAACAGTGTTTGTTAAAGACTCGTATGACAGGCCGGCCACGGTGGCTCCCACCTGTAATCCCAGCACTTTGGGAGGCCAAGGAGGGCAGATCACCTGAGGTCAGGACTTCGAGACCAGCCTGGCTAACATGGTGAAACCCTGTCTCTACTAAAAATAAAAAATTAGCTGGGCATGGTGGTGGGCGCCTGTAATCCCAGCTACTTGGGAGGCTGAGGCAGGAGAATCACTTGAACCCAGGAGGCGGAGGTTGCAGTGAGCTGAGATCGCCCCATTGCACTCCACCTTGGGCAACAAGAACAAAACTCCATCTCAAAAAAAAAAAAGAGACTTGTAAAGTCCATTGCAGCTTTATTCACAATGGCCCAAAACCATGGTCCATCTGCAACAGAAGGAATGAATTACCCATACACACAACAACATGGCGTGTTCTCAAGACATCTGCTAAGTGAAAGACGCCAGAAACAAAACACCATACACTGTATGGCTTTGTTTATATTAAATTATAGAAAAGGCAAAATAATAACAACAGAGAGCAGATCACAGGTTGTCAGGAACTAGAGGTAGGAAGTGGGGATCAAAAGGGTACAAAGACGGCCCTGGAAGCGACGGGAGCACCCCATGTCTTGATGGTGGTGACCCAACTGCGTGCACTTGTCAAAACCCACCCAACTCTACATCTGAAACTCATGCGTCTGGTTGTATGGAAGCCTCATAAAGCTGACCGACATTTGTATGTATTTGTTAAATGAATATGGATGGAATGAACCCAGCACTCTGCAATCTACACTTTACAAATGAAAAGTATGAGGCAGTGGGGATTAGGGTAGAGAAGTCTTACTAGTTGAAGAAATTGCAAAGTTAGCGAAATATCCTATTCTTAGGATCCAGAATATGTTCCTATAACAGATGACATTTTCTTGAGAATCTATAGAAGCCAGGCCTCTCCAAAGACATGGTTTACTCTGCATCCTGCCCAGATTTTACCTCTACTATGAACCTGACTTTCAAATAACTGATTTGTAACTACTTAATTTACTAATATTTACTAACACTTAATGTTAACTTTCACTAAATGCAAGTTACATACATGTGGTGTAAGGTCTAACATTAAGACCCAATATTACATGTTGCCTTGACATCTGGTATAAAGCGGGAGGTTTTAATGGCCTCAGGGCAAGTTTCCCTTCCCCTGATGCCAAACAATTCTCATCACAGTGACCAGGCACAGGTACAGTTCCAGCTTATGCCTGAGGAGTAGGCCCCACTGCCCTGCCAGCCCAAGGAATTCTTAAAGCAATTATTAAAGTCTTTATGCAGGAACCACAGCCACTCTCGTTACCACACAGCCTGCCTCTCGCAGCCCCTGGTTCTCTGTTCTATCCTGAGCGAAAGACTAAGAAACTTCCGTCCATCTCGTCTGCCCAGTGTCAGTACTGTGGGATGGAAATCCCTCCCCCACTGACAAGGTGAAGAGGTGATTAAAACAATACATATAATAATGGAATTTTACCCATTTAATCCTAAGGCCACTGAAAATTATTCCTAACCTTACTATGGCTATCATATGAGATTTTCTCCACATTTACTTTACATAATGCTTCATGATGCTATTTAAAATCTAGTTTCCCCTTTCCCTTTAATCTATGTGTTATGGGAAATTTCAAACACAAAAAGCAGAGAGAAGGCCTTTTCTGACCAGCTGGGTCCATCATGTGCATATGGCTTTCGAGAGTCCCCTTGGCCAGGCACCCCTCTCCTGCCCTCTTCATTCCCAACACAGGAACCTGACACCCTCAGACAGGCCCTCCCCTCCTCCTCCTGCAACCCAAAGCCTGCTCTCCACTCAAAGCCAGGGTACACCTTAAAAAGACTTCTGCAATTAACTCCAGCCCACAGGCATTTTCTCTTCTTTCCACTATTTACTTAGCCTTTTAAATTTAATTCTCAATTACTATTCTATCTTCAAGGTAAACTCTTTAAGTTCCTTAAAAACAATTACTTAGGTTTTTTTGTGGTAGTTTCTCCACAAAAGGCACTCATTTACGGTAGCAAATTGGATTTACAAGCCTTTCTAGAATGAGGCACATCACCAAATAAGGTGATCTGGTTGTTCTGTTTGTTCATGCATGGAACTGTACCAGGGTGTATGTGTGGAGGGCTGGGGGATGACAAGCAGCATACAATTTGCAAGCCTTCAAATTATAAAGCAGCCTTCTGCCACCAAGAAAATAAGTGATCTCATTCTGACTTACAGTTTGAAAATAGGACATCAGAGGGAATGTCCTGAAAGGAATGAGTTGCTTCACTATTCTCAGACCTGGTCCCACTCTGCTCCCTCTCTCTGTAACTGAAGGTCAATCACAGCCGGGAGAGCCTGCAACAGAGATATTTTTTATTCGTAAGAATTAGCCATGAGGCAGGGCCAGTATTAAAGACAGATAAACAGTAAAACTTTCTAAATTTCACTTCAACTAGGTTCCCAAACCACAGATGACAAGCTCCATGTGGTTCACCTGCCCAATTTACTTAGAGGGACTCAGGGGAGTAATCCCAACTGTGACCATTGCTCAACAAACACTGAGCAGCTATTATCTGCCAGGCACTGAAGTTGTAAAGACGATCAAAGGGCCTATCCTCAAGGACTCCACAACTAAGAGAATTAAAAATTCCAAAAATAACCTACTGATATTTTAAACACTTTTAAAGACCCTTATGATTTTCTGCTTACTCTCTTTGTGTGTGGGAGGGGAAGGGTTTTTTTTGTTTTTTTTGTTTTTTTTTTTTTTGAGACAGTGTCTCGCTCTGTTTCCCAGGCTGGAGTGCAGTGACGTGATCATCGCTCACTGCTGTCTCAAATGCCTGGGCTGCAGTGATCTCCAACCTCAGCCACTCAAATCGACAGGACCACAGGCGCATACCACCACACCTAGCTAATTTTTTTGTTCTGCTTGTTCTCTCTAAATTTTAACAAACTCTTTTTTGTTTTTTGAGTCGCAGTCTCGCACTGTCACCCGGGCTGGAGTGCGATGGCACCATCTCAGCTCACTGCAACCTCTGCTTCCCAGGTTCAAGTGATTCTCCTGCCTCAGCCTCCTGCATAGCTGGGATTACAGACGTGTACTGCCATGCCCAGCTAATTTTTTGTATTTTTAGTAGAGACGGGGTTTCACTATGTTGGCCAGGCTGGTCTGGAACTCCTCACTTCATGATCCACCCATCTCGGCCTCCCAAAGTGCTGGGATTACAGGAGTGGCGCCCGGCCAACAAATTCAATTTTCACAATTGATTTTACTAATATTTGTAATGTGAACTTTCATTAAACATAAAGCATGTTAAAAGTGGAAAAAATACATCTCAAATAAAAGAAAATTATGAAATCGTTCCACCTTCTTAAATAATGTGGAAAACACATAACTAAAGAACAGGCAAAAATGGACTAGTATTCTAATAAAGAAAACCTAAACTAGGACCTGCTTTGCAAAATGATTATCAGTAGGCAACAAAATCACCAAAGTTAGCAAACTTTAAAAATCACAGCAACTTGGCCGAGCACGGTGGCTCACACCTGTAACCCCAGCACCTTGGGAGGCCGAGGTGGGAGGATCACCTGAGGTCAGGACTTTGAGAGCAGCCTGGTCAACATGGTGAAACCCCATCTCTACAAAACACACCTGGACAACATGGTGAAACTCCGTCTCTACAAAAACACAAAAATGATTTTTTTGTATTTGCCGTGAGAGCGGGTGCCTGTAATCCCAGCTACTGGTGAGGCTGAGGCAGGAGAATCGCTTGAACCCGGGAGGTTGAGGTTGCAGTGAGCCAAGATTGCACCACTGCACTCCAGCTTGGGCGACAGGGTGACACTCCGTCTCAAAAAAAAAAAAAAAAGAAAAGAAAAAATTGAAAAAATTACACCAACTGAAGTACATAGACACCATTAAACTTTTCACAGCATTTTTGACATTTCATTTTAACAAAGGCTTAGTTAAAAAGACATGTGGTAAGGGCCCACAATGAGGAACCAGGTCCAGAGATGTTAAGTAACTCGTCACACAGCTGAGGTAGCAGAAGCAGAAGCATAATCCAGGCCTCCTCATCTCTGCCAATCTCAGTCTTCTGCTGAAGAATTTAGAATCACTGTCTGTAGCAAGAAGACCAAATTGTGTAACCTAGTAACAAAGACCCTTCGCCATTTGTTCCAAACCTACCTATTATTATTATTATTATTTTTAGACGGAGTCTCCCTCTCTCGCAGGGGCTGGAGTGCAGTGGCCCCATCTCTGCTCACTGCAAGCTCCACCTCCTGGGTTCACGCCATTCTCCTGCCTCAGCCTCCCGAGTAGCTGGGACTACAGGTGCCCACCACCACGCCCGGCCAATTTTTCATATTTTTACTAGAGACGTGGTTTCACCGTGTTAGCCAGGTTGGTCTCCATCTCCTGACCTTGTGATCCACCCGCCTCGGCCTCCCAAAGTACTGGGATTACAGGCGTGAGCCACCGTGCCCGGCCTACATTTTATTTCCCATACCATATTTCACACATCCTGTGTTCTACCCCGGTCAGCACTCTGCTGCTATTCTAACTTGCTCCTACCTTTCCTCCTCCGTATTTGGTTGACACTAACTACCCCTCTTTACGGTTACTTTGGTACTTAACTAGTATTGCCTTCACTGTGGCTCCCAGTGAACATGCAGCTTGCTTATATCATTTACTCAACCAACCAACATTTACTGAGCACGTACAATATTCTAGGAGCAGGGGTACAACAGCCCACATGGGGTTATCTCCTGCTAGAGGTAGGGCGAAATAATAAACGAAATAAAGACATTATTCTGGAAAAGCGGCAAATGTTATGGTAAAAAATAAAACATATGAAGGGCACTGGGGAGTTGAGTTGGGGGATTCTATTTTAATGACCGTAGTTAGGAGGCCTTGCTGAGCAGGTAACAATTGAGCAGAAGCTTCCAAGAGCTTTTTGAAAAGAACAAAGGAGAGAGAAGCAAGTGCAGGGGCTCTGAGGTGTGAGCGGGTGTGCAGTTTCCTCAACAAAGGCCACTGTGGCGGATCTTGAGTGAGGGCGGGTGAGATGCATTCGCGTGAAAAAGCGAGTGTCGGCCGGGCGCGGGGGCTCACGTTTGTAATCCCAGCACTTTGGGAGGTCGAGGCGGGTGGATCATGAGGTCAGGAGTTCGAGACTAGCCTGGCCAACATGGTGAAACCCCGTCTCTACTAAAAATAGAAAAGTTAGCCAGGCGTGGTGGTGGGCGCCTGTAATCCCAGCTACTCGGGAAGCTGAGGCAGGAGAATCACTTGAACCTGGGCGGCGGAGAGTGCAGTGAGCAGAGATCGTGCCACTGCACTCCAGCCTGGGTGACAGAGCAAGCCTCCGTCTCAAAGAAAAAAACATCAACAAAACAAAAACAAACGAAAAACAACTTTAGACCCCTTAGTTTTTTTACGAAATCTTTACTACTTGGTTTCCATTGCTATCTAAGTTAGCTTAGGCCTGGCTCAGTGGCTCACGCCTGTAATCCCCGCACTTTGGAGGCCAAGGTGGTTGGATCGTATGAGTCCAGGATTTGGAGACCAGCAGGTGTAACATGGTGAAACCCCGACTTTAAAAAAAATACAAAAATTAGCCAGGCATGGGGCCGCATGTCTGTGGTCCCAGCTACTGTGGAGGCTGAAGTGGGAGGACAGCTTGAGCCCGGGAGGCAAAAGTTGCAGTGAGCCCAGATCGCACACTGTAGCCTGGGGACAGAGCAAGACCCTGGCTCAGAAAAATTAAATACATAAGTTAGATTTAATTTTTTCCAACCTCTCATTTGGCTAATAATTTTTTAAAGCAGTACTGTACTTACAAATATTACAGAACCTAAATCTCCAACTCTAGGCAATAATATTAGTTATAAGTTACAATTTTAACTTACATGTAAGTTTAATATGGTCTCTCTTACGAAAAAAAGGCTGGGAGAGGTTAGAGATGACTTATTCACTCTCATTTCCTCGTAAATACCACCCTTTATTCTCATTTAAAGTCTGAAACCCTGGCCGAGTAGCTCCAGCCTAGAAAGACGAAAACACAGAAGTAAGCAAAACGATTAAAGTTGCTGAGTACGTTTTAAAATTTGGTTGCTAGCCTTCATACTCATTTTGCCAAGCAATCAACATAAAACCTACTCAATTGAGCGTAACTACTGCTTCGACAGGCAGCTTACTGGAATGGAAACTCTCGACTCTGATATTTCCTCTTACTAAAAAAAAGTACTAACCGGGCATATGGCTATACACAGGATTTCTAGAAACAGAACTTAACATGCAGTCCTGTATTGAACTGACAATCTAGGAAAGAAATTAAGGAGGCACAAACACAAAAGTAAACACACAGTTTTGCGCAATTGTATAGACAGGGAAATAGGATTCCGTGATTTTATAAAAAAAAAAAATTAAAACAGCCAGGCTCAAAACGTCACAGCAGACTTCTAAGGCTTGTTTAACTGTCAGTTATGATCCCCGCAGCAGCTGAAGCCACCTTCTAATACAAAGACAAATGAAACTATTTTAATGAACTTAATGAACATGCGTCCCCGACATGGCCAACGAGCCAGGCTTACTTGTGGGACTGAAGGGCAATCCGATTCACGGTGGGTTTCCACAGTGAGGATTACCAGGAAAAACGCTTCCGACTCAGAACACCTGGAAAGGAAAGCTGCCCGAAGAACCCTTCTCCGACACAAGACGGGCTGGCTCGCCATCAAGTCAGCCCCTTCGCGCTTACCTGAAAGGAAGAAGTGACGACCTCACCCTAACCCGCAGGCCTACCTGCCGCGCGGCTTCCCCTCTGGAGCGCTGCCCGGGGCACCGCAGCTCACACTCCCACACAGGCCGCCCAGTCCTGCGCTGGCACGGCAACCGCCTTCGTCGCCGTCCAGTGGAAGGTGCAGCATTCGGGGCTGAAGCCGTGCGCACCGCCTCCTCCACAGAGAAGCGCCGATAAAAACCTGCCAAGGACAACCTGTGAATCCGCAGTCATCACCAATGCCTGCACCTACGACCTGCGCCGGAAAACATAGGCACGGCTAAATGACGCAAGAGGCCGCGCGCGCACGCTCAGTGCTGCACGACCTACACCCCGCCCCCGGGGCGCTCTCCCGCCGGGTTCCGGTTCCTTCACAGGGTCCCAGTCAGCCGGGCGCGGAGGGGCGGGGCAGGGACGGAGGCGGTGGGGCGGGGCGGGGGCGGAAAAGACGGTGGGGGCCAGGGGCTGGGACGGCGGCGGGGCCGAACGTGGCGCCAGGATCAAGGCTGGACCTGGGGAGGGAGGAAGCTGGAAGTGTAGTAAGCAGGACAGTATTTTGCCAGGTGGTGTTGGCCCATCAGGAGTTCAAAATGAAAGTCTGGCGTGGCGCTTATTTAAAATTAGGGTTCCGACTGGGCACGGTGGCTCACGCCTGTAATCCCAGCACTTTGGGAGGCCGAGGCGGGCGGATCATGAGGTCAGGAGGTAGAGACCAACGTGACCAACATGGGAAAACCCCGTCTCTACTAAAAATACAAAAATTAGCTGGGCGTGTTGCTACGCGCCTGTAATCCCAGCTATTCCAGAGGCTAAGGCAGGGGAATCGCTTGAACCCGGGAGGCGGAGGTTGCAGTGAGCCGCGATCAGCCACTGCACTCCAGCCTGGGCGACAGAGCGAGACTCCGTCTCAAAAATAAATAAATAAAATGAGGGTTCCCAGGGGCAGTCACAGTGTGAAGCTGCATTTAATTGGTGTCCCCGGGCGATGCCATAGGAGAACGGTGCCCTAAAGAGCGCAAGAAGCGGGGAAAGGGTGCGTCCAAACCTGGGGGCGGGATGGGGCGGGCCGAAGTAGCGGTGGTAGTTCCACCGCTGGGCCCTTCCTTACTGACCGGGTCAGGGAATAGATGTGAGGTTGAGGTTTGGTGAAAGCCCGCCTCGAGACACTGAGAGCAGATTGATTGATTTATTGATTGATTTTGAGACGGAGTCTCGCTCTGTCGCCAGAATGGAGTGCAGTGGCACGATCTTGGCTCACTGCAAACTCCGCCTCCCGGGTTCAAGCGATTCTCCTGCCTCAGCCTCCGGAGTAGCTGGGACTATAGGCGCGCGCCGCCACGCCCGGCTTTTTTTTTTTTTTTTTTTGAGACGGAGTCTTGTCATCCAGGCTGGAGAGCAGTGACACGATCTCGGCTCACTGCAACCTCTGCCTCCTGGGTTCAATGAAGCCATTCTCCTGCCTCAGCCTCCCCGTAGCTGGGATTACAGGTGTGCACCACCACGCCCAGCTAATTTTTGTATGTTTAGTGGAGATGGGGTTTCACCATGTTGGCCAGGCTGGTTTCGAACACCTGACCTCGTGATCCGCCCGCCTCAGCCTCCCAAAGTGCTGGGATTACAGGCGTGAGCCACCGCGCGTGGCCAATTTTTGTATTTTTAATAGAGACGGGGTTTCACCATGTTGGCCAGGATGGTCTCGATCTCTTGACCTCGTGATTCACCCGCCTCAGCCTCCCAAAGCGCAGATTTATTTTTCATGAGATATACAGGAAACCAACTGTTAGGCTATCCTGCCTTGGCTCCTCCTGGAAAGGAGAAATTCCTTGGGATCCACCAATGTGGTTTCCGCAGAAGTAGTCAAAGACAGAGCTCATTCATAAGAAGCAAAGAGTAGCCAGCTAGATTGAGACCTCCTAGTAAATCAATGATTCCGTGGTTGCAGGTGTAGAGTCCCTTAGGAATGTTGTTCCAGGTTGTGACTAGACACAGAAACACTATTATATGAAATTTAAATCATGTGGAGTGAGGATATTTGTAAAATGAATTATGCACTTTATTGAAACAAAACACCAAATATCATTTGTCCTTTTCAGGCTCTGATCCTATTGGACTGTTGTGTTCTAGACTGTATACACAGCCTCTGACCACTCTGGTTTTGGTCTAGGTCACTATGCAGCTTCTAATTTTAAACATTTTAATCTGCCGTGAGCTTAGCAATCATCTTAAAACTGGCTCAGAGGGCCTATTACTTGCATCTTAGAACTGGCTCAGAGGATCTATTACTTTCTTTGGTCTCAGCCATGTTTTGGCTAGGTGACACTGTTAGATAAGGAATTCCATTGTATATTGAAAGATGGTTGACAAGTTGGTCTCAGGTGATGTGGTAGATTGATGAAAAATGGCTCTAATTGGCTGGGCGCGTTGGCTTATGCCTGTAACGCCTGTAATCCCAACACTTTCCGAGGCAGAGACGGATGGATCATGAGGTCAGGAGATCAAGACCATCCTGGCTAACACGGTGAAAGCCTGTCTCTATTAAAAATACAAAAAAAATTAGCCGGGTGTGGTGGCGGGTGCCTATAGTCCCAGCTACTGGGGAGGCTGAGGCAGGAGAATGGCGTGAACCAGGGAGCCAGAGCTTGCAGCGAGCCAAGATCATGCCACTGCACTCCAGCCTGGGCAACAGAGCGAGACTCCATCTCAAAAAAAAAAGACAAAAAAAACTTGTAACTGAATATTGCATAGCAACTTTATTTGTAATAGCTAAAACTCTGAAAGCAACCCAAATGTCCATCAACAGGATAAACAAACAGTGGCACATGTATATAATAGAACACTACTCAGCAATAAAAGGGAATGAACTGGTCAAGTGCAATGGTGCATGCCTGCAATCCCAGCACTTTGGGAGACTGAGGCGGGCAGATCACCTGAGGTCAGGAGTTTGAGACCAGCTGGCCAACATGGCGAAACCCCATCTCTACTAAAAATGCAAAAATTAGCCAAGCGTGGTGGCAGGCACTTGTAATTCCAGCTACTTGGGAGGCTGAGGCAGAAGAATTGCTTGAACCCAGGAAGCAGAGGTTGCAGTGAGCTGAGGTCGCACCATTGCACCCCAGCCTGGGCGACAAGAGTGAAACTCCTCAGAAAAAAAACCTCAGAAAAAAAAAAAAAAGCTGGGGGAATGAACTATTGATATATGCCTTAACATAGCTGAGTCTCAAAATAATTATGTAAGTGAAACAAGCAGACCAAAAAAACAGTGTGTACTCAACGATTACATTTATATAAAAGCCTAGGAAATGGAAGCCCATGTATAGTGACAGAAAGCAGATGAATGGGTCCCTAGGAGTAGAGGAGGCAAAGAGGGTGAAGGGATTGCAGTGGGTCAAAAAGAAACTTTGGTGTGATGGGGATGTTCACTGTTTTGTTTATGGCAATGTTTTCATCATAAGACACTTGTCAAAACTTACCAAATCATACATTTTATATATGTGCAGTTTATTATATGTCAATTAAACCCCAGTAAAGCTGTTGAAGTCTTGTCATTGTTACAGAAGCATGGGCCTCTGCAACAATGACAAGACTTCAACAGCTTTAAAACAGTATTTTAAAAAATCATGTATTAGGAAATCAAATAGTTTTCTTATGTATAAATTGTTCCCCAATTACTCTTGTATGTTTTGGTTTTGTTACAACAAAAGCATCAGAACAGCAAAGCAGATGATCATTTTTTCTTTACCTCAACCCCCTATCACTAGTTAAAACTGCCCTTTGTCCTTCCAAAATGAATAGTGGCATTCCCTGCCATTAAAGCATTTCTATTATATGAATACTTTTCAATTAACATTATTTAGTTTATTCAAGGCCATTGATGACCTACAAATGTAGTAGGGCATTTTCCAAAACATTTGTTGGGGGTGAGCAGGGAGAAACTTTCTGAAAAATACAGGAATAACTCAAGGTGAATTGAGGTAGAACAGTAGGATAGTGATTAGAAGCCAGGAGTTGGCTTTTATGAACTGCCTCACTTGGTAAAATGGTAAGTGGATGTGGTAAGCAGAATGCCCAAAGATATCCACGTCCTCACCTTGAAACCTGACTGTGCCACCTTACATGGCAAAAAGGGCTCTGAGGAGGCAACTAAGGATCTTGAGAGAGGGAGCTGACCCTGGATTGTCCATGTGGGCCCAAATCAGTCACGAAGGTCCTTCCAAGAGGGTGACAGGAGTGTCAGAGTCAGAGAGTAAGCTATGATGATGGATGAGTGGCGAGAGAAGTGACATTGCTGGCTTCAAAGATGGAGGAAGGAGCCACGAGGCAAGATACAAAGGCGGCCTCTAGAAACCGAAAGAGCAGGGATGAGACTCTTCCCAGGAGCTTCCAGAGGGACCTAATCCTGTCTGCACCTTGATTTTAGCCAAGTAAAGCCTGTGTGGAACTTCTAACCTCCAGAACTGTAAGACGATATGCATGTGTTGTTTTAAGCTACAAGGTATATAACTTGTGAAGAGCTGTAAGAAAAAACTAACACAGTTAAGTATGCCAAATTAAGGGAAGGAGAAGATGCTGGGATCCCCCAAATGTCTTTGTCAAAAATAAAACAGATTCAGTGTTCAGTGTTACAGATGAGCAACCTGGTCTGACCTTCTCTCCACCCTCTGGTCCATCATGTCAGTGATTTTCACAGACTCATTGTATTTGTTACTTGGTCAGCACCTCTGCTGTCCTGCTCGTCACCACCCAGTTCCATTCCTCTTTCTCATGTCCTTGGCTGGAATGAATCCTGTCCTCTTTGGACTGGTAATAGAGAGGTACCCAGATCTTTTTTTTTTTTTTTTTAAGATGGAGTTATGCTCTTGTTGCCCAGGCTGGAGTGGAACGGCGCGATCTCAGCTCATTGTAACCTCCTGCCTCAGCCTCCCGAGTAGCTGGTATTACAGGTGCCCACCACCATACCTGGCTAATTTCTGTATTTTTAGTAGAGACAAGGTTTCACCATGTTGGCCATGCTGGTCTCAAACTCCTGACCTCAGGCGATCTGCCCACTTCGGCCTCCCAAGGTGCTGGGATTACAAGTGTGAGCCACTATGCCTGGCTCCCACCCAATTCTTAAAAGCCTTCAGTAAATTCTAAACACACAACTTTCCTGAGACTGTCCCCAGGAAGCCTGTCCCAGGGCAGCCATGCGAACCCCTCAATGGCAGCCCTCCTGCGCAGCCTGACTTTGGGCCCATCCTCACCCACCCAGGCACACTCAGCCTCTGCTGCACCTGCTGAGTGATGGCACTGCTATTCTAATGTTGCCATGGGCTTTCCACAAATGTCTTCACATCCTGTGAATGTTTCTCTTCCATAAGCCCTGCTTCAATGGGGCTCTGACACTGAACGTGACCCACCTGCCTCCCTGCCTGCTTCCCACAGCATGTCATCCAAAAGCATGGCAAAGAAGTTTGCAGGCAGCCCCATCCGAGCCTATGCTGTAGAACATGCTCCCTGGACTATGTCATCCAAAAGCATGGCAAAGAAGGCAGGCGGTCCCATCCGAGCCTATGCTGTAGCACGCTCCCTGGACTATGTCATCCAAAAGCATGGCAAAGAAGGCAGGAGGTCCCATCCGAGCCTATGCTGTAGCACGCTCCCTGGACTATGTCATCCAAAAGCATGGCAAAGAAGTTTGCAGGCAGCCCCATCTGAGCCTATGCTGTAGAGCATGCTCCCTGGACTATGTCATCCAAAAGCATGGCAAAGAAGTTTGCAGGCAGCCCCATCCGAGCCTATGCTGTAGAGCATGCTCCCTGGACTATGTCATCCAAAAGCATGGCAAAGAAGTTTGCAGGCAGCCCCATCCGAGCCTATGCTGTAGAGCATGCTCCCTGGACTATGTCATCCAAAAGCATGGCAAAGAAGGCAGGCGGTCCCATCCGAGCCTATGCTGTAGCACGCTCCCTGGACTATGTCATCCAAAAGCATGGCAAAGAAGGCAGGAGGTCCCATCCGAGCCTATGCTGTAGCACGCTCCCTGGACTATGTCATCCAAAAGCATGGCAAAGAAGGCAGGAGGTCCCATCTGAGCCTATGCTGTAGAGGACGCTCCCTGGCCTACTGGGACTTGTACTGTGTGTCTGGCTGATTCTCTGGAAAGTTCCTCTACAACTGAAAGAAGGCCGGGTGAGGTGGCTCACACCTGTAATCCCAGCACTTTGGGAGGTTGAGGCGGGTGGATCAAGACCACCCTGGCCAATATGGTGAAACCCTGCCTCTACTCAAAATACAAAAATTAGCCAGGTGTGGTGGTGGACGCCTGTAATCAAGCTACTGGGGAGGCCGAGGCAGGAGAATCGCTTGAACCCGGGAGGCAGAGATTACAGTGAGCCAAGATGGCACCACTGCACTCCAGCCTGGGCGCCAGAGCAAGACTCTGTCTCAAAAAAAAAAAAAAAAAAGTGAAAGAGGAAGCCATGCCTCAAACCCCCCCAGTAGAAGGACTGTGACCAGAACTTGACTCCCCTGAAGATGAGACTCTCTAGAATCTCAAATCTAGAAATGCTAGCACCTGGCAATTCATTTAAAGTTTCATTGTTTAGCTCCCACTTATAAGTGAGAACATGCGGTTTTTGACTTTCAGACATACAGAGTGGAATAACAGACATTGGAAACTCCAAATGAATAGGAATGAAAGGTAAAGTAGACTTGGAAGAGGGCCAAGCGGGCGACTTGAGAGATCAAGTACCTTCATTAATTTCATACTTCGCCAGTGACCACCCAGTGCCACTGATTCAGGCTAGCTGGGTTAACCTGAAGGGAAGGGTGGGAGGGATGAAATATTATATTCAGGTGATGTTACACTAAAAGCCCAGACTTCACCACTGTGCAATATATCCGTGTAACGCAACTGCATTTGTACCCCTGAATCCATCAAAAAATTTATTTAAAAAAGTTTAAAGCTTAAACTTTCAGTAAGACACAACTTTTTCCAGCATAAGGACTGTCACGCTAGGTCTCCCTTAAAGCAAGAACTTCCCTCTCTGGTGCTTGCATATCTCCCCTCTCCTCCTCATCCTCTATTTCTGTCATTTCGTACTGGTCAATTCTGCTGCTTGCCACAGATGTAGAAAAGGATTTTACGGCGAGTAGATTTTAAAACTGCTGTATTCTCAACACCTACACAATGCGTGGTACATTATAAGAGCTTCATCAAGGCCGGGCGTGGTGGCTCACACCTGTAATCCCAGCACTTTGGGAGGTCAAGGTGGGTGGATTACCTTGGGTTGGAAGTTCGAGACCAGCCTGACCAATATGGAGAAACTCGTCTCTACTAAAAACACAAAATTAGCCAGGCATGGTGGTGCATGCCTGTAATCCCAGCTACTCGGGAGGCTGAGGCAGGCGAATCGCTTGAATCCGGGAGGCAGAGGTTGCAGTGAGCCGAGATCACACCATTGCACTCCAGCCTGGGCAACAAAAGCAAAACTCAGTCTCAAAAAATAATAATTAAAAATAAATAAGTAAATGAAAGCATAGTATATAGGGACAAGAAACAACATCTATCTTTTTTTTTTTTTTTTTTTTTGAGACAGAGTCTTGCTCTGTCACCCAGGCTGGAGTGCAGTGGCACGATCTCTGCTCACTGTAAGCTCTGCCTCCCAGGTTCATGCCATTCTCCTGCTTCAGCCTCCCGCGTAGCTGGGACTACAGGTGCCCGCCAGCACGCCTGGCTAAATTTTTTTTTTTTGTATTTTTAGTAGAGACGGGGTTTCACCGTGTTAGCCAGGATGGTCTCGATCTCCTGACCTCGTGATCCACCTGTCTCAGCCTCCCAAAGTGCTGGGATTACAGGCTTGAGCCACCGCGCCCAGCATTTTTTTTTTTTTTTTAGACGGAGTCTTGCTCTTGTCGCTCAGGCTGGAGTGCAATGGCATGATTTCTGTTCACTGTAACCTCCCTCTCCTGGGTTCAAGCGATTCTCCTGCCTTATCCTCCGGAGTAGCTGAGATTACAGGTGCCTGCCACCATGCCTAGCTAATTTTTGTATTTTTACCATGTTGGCCAGGGTGGTCTCAAACTCCTGACCTCAGGTGACCCACCTGCCTCAGCCTCCCAAAGTGCTGGGATTACAGGCATGAGCCACTGCGCCTGGCCTATCATGTTTTTTTTAAAAGGCTGATCTGTTGTTTATTTTCTTATTCATCAATTCCTTTGAGCCACATGAGCTGGGTTGAAATAACACAGTTTTCCTCAATTTTTTAGAAAACTAAAGCCTGTAATCAGCTTTCCTTCATTTTTCCCTAATGTCTTCCATTTGGTGTTCACGTGTTCTTAGGATTCTCCTGGTTGTGACATGCTTTCAGATTCCATGACCTTCACAGAGGACTGGTCAGGTGTACTGCAAGATGTTCCTCTACTCCGGTTTGTGTGGTGTTTTCCTCATGCTGATGCTAGGGCCGTGGATTGGGGGGTGATGTGCTTTCTCGGGCCATCCTATTAATAAGGTCATGTGCATTGACCATCTCACGCAGTCCTGGGACCTGTCATATGGACAGGTGCTCCCTGAAGTGTGGCTGCGGTGTGTGTGTATGTGTGTGCCTTAGAGACAGACACATCTGCTTCCTTGGGAAATCATACTTGGTTTTATTTAATTCTATTTAATTAAATTGTATGGGAAGACCGCTATGCTTTTACTTCAAAGCTGAATTCCTTAAACTATCCTTGATTTTATATTTTCATTCGAGACTGTTAGGCCCTTTATCTCTTCTCTGAAGCCACACCTGGCTTGCTCAGAGAAAGTTTCACCTGCATTCTGCAATGTAAATTATTACATGAGTTCACTTTCTCTCACAACCCATGACTCGGGGGCCACATCCTTCCCAGACAGCTCTTAATATTCTTCTCCTGAGAATATGGCCAAGAACCACAAGACTTTCTCAGTCCCTCTGGAAGCAATGGAAATGGACTGTTTCACAGCCTGCCACATCCTGCATCGGCAAAACTGTCCCGTCCGGGGCCTCCCAGCACAAACCACACCGGCAAAAAGCTCTGCCTCGCAGAGCACTAAGGAGTGCAGGGCTGCAGTGCATCCACCTGGGAAGTGGCCATGGCCCATCCAGGGCTTGGTTTTGGATCTGCCGTGCGTGTTCGCCATACTGAAGATCACTTGTATTCATTTGGTGCAGGTTTAAGCCGCAGCAGGCTCCGGAAGAGCACCCCAGGAATGCACAACTCTGAGAGGTACTCGGGAGGTTGAGGCAGGAGAATCGCTTGAACCCAGGAGGGGGAGGTTGCAGTGAGCCAAAATGCTCACTGCAATGAACACTTATGTAAATGTATCTGTATGAGTCCCAGATTTAAATTATTTTGAGGACATACCTAGGAGGGGAATTGCTGAGTCATAGTAATTCTATGCTTAAATTTTTTAGGAACCTGCCAAATTTTTCCACAGCAGTGGCGTCATTTTACATTGCCACCAGCAATGTGTTGGCTCCGTGTTTTCCATGTTCTCACCAATACTTGTTATTTTCTAGGTGCCTTTTTTCTTTTCCTTGTTGTTGTTGTGGGTTTTTTTTTTTTGTCATCCTAGTAGGTATGAAGTGGTTGCTTCTTCTTTTTAAATATACTTCTGAAGTCCAGGCTTTTTGAGATGGAATTTTGCTCTTGTTGCCCAGGCTGGGGTGCAATGGCACGATCTCGGCTCACTGCAACCTCTGCCTCCCGGGTTCAAGTGATTCTCCTGCCTCAGCCTTCCGAGTAGCTGGGATTACAGGAATGTACCACCATGCCTGTCTAATTTTGTATTTTTAGTAGAGATGGGGTTTCTCCATGTTGGTCAGGCCGGTCTCGAATTCCCAACATCAGGTGATCCGCCTGCCCTGGCCTCCCACAGTGCTGGGATTACAGGTGTGGGCCACCATTCCTGGCTTCAGCCCATACTTTCTTTTTCTAAAACATTGTAGGTGTTGTCCCATTGTCTTTGGCATTAAATGTTATTCTATTTTAATGTCTGAGGCCACAATCAAGAATAATTAAACACAAATAGGGTATAAATAATGTTAAGGAAGGATTGTTGATTTTGTTGGGTGTGATGGTAAAATTGTGGTTAGGTTAATGTCTTTATTACAGATAACTACTAAAGTATTTATAGCTTAAATGATTATGTTGGGGATTTACACTTTTAAAAATCTCATAAGGAAAAAAGTGAGTGTGTGAGCAAGAGTGGATATAGATTTGCCAACAGATGACACCTGTTACCACCCCAAGGAGGATAGCAAATAGAATAACAGCTGGGTGTGGTTGCTCACACCTATAGTCCCAGCTACTTGGGAGGCTGAGGCAGGAGGATCACTTGAGGCAGGGGAGTGTTTGAGGCTGGGCTGTAGTGTTCTATATTCATGCATATGAATAGTCACTGCACTCCAGCCTGGGCAACATGGTAAGACCTCTTCTCTTCAAAAAAAAAAAAAAAAAAAAAAAAAGGCTAGGCACAGTGGCTCACACCTGTAATCCCAGCACTTTGGGAGGCCGAGGAGGGCGGATCACAAGGTCAGGAGATTGAGACTCTCCTGGCCAACATGGTCAATCCCCGTCTCTACTAAAAATACAAAAATTAGCTGGGCGTGGTGGCACATGCCTGTAATCCCAGCTACTCGGGAGACTGAGGCAGGAGAATTAGCCTGGCATCAGAGTGAGACTCTGTCTAAAAAAAAGGCATAACAATGCCTGCCATTGGCTGGGCACAGTGGCTCATGCCTGTAATCCCAGCACTTTGGGGGGCCCAGGCGGGAGGATCACAAGGTCAGGAGATCGAGACCATCCTGGCTAACACGGTGAAACACTATCTCTACTAAAAATTAAAAAAAAATTAGCTGGGCATGGCATCATGCGCCTCTAGTCCCAGCTACTTGGGAGGCTGAGGCGGGAGAATTGCTTGAACCTGGGAGGCGGAGGTTGCAGTGAGCTGGGATCGAGATCATGCCACTGCACTCCAGCCTGGGCAACAGAGTGAGACTCCACCTAAAACAAAACAAAACAAAGTAAAACAAAACAAAAACAAAACAATGCCTGGCACCAGGAGTACAGGTGTAGCAGTCTCAGAATGTTAACTCACTCCATAGTTTGCAGATGTCATGGTCACCAAGAAAGACCCAACTCATATAGGCGGTGAACAACACTTTACTCACATTGAGAAGAGGCAGGGCAAGATCAGCTTCAATAGTGGGCATCAGTCTCCCAAGGCAACCTTCAGTCTACACGGGGTGGTGTTCGGCTTGCACCTCTCCTGTGCTGTAGACAAAAGATCCTGTGTCCTCCCCACCAGGAAAGATGGAATAGTGAGGTTGGCCAAGTACTACATAAAGCACATGCTTTAGAAGAACAAAGAAGACAATATTGAGTCTGAAACAGAGAAAGATATTACCACACAGGGAAATAAACCCAGTCCAAGTTGCAAGGGCTTTTTTTTTTTTGAGACGGAGTCCCACTCTGTTGCCAGGCTGGAGTGCAGTGGCATGATATTGGCTCACTGCAACCTCTGCCTCCCAGGTTCAAGTGATTCTCCTGCCTCAGCCTCCCACATAGCTGGGACTACAGGTGTGCGCCACCACACCAAGCTAATTTTTGTATTTTGAGTAGAGATGGGGTTTCACCATGTTGGCCAGGATGGTCTCTATTTCTTGACCTTGTGATCCGCCTGCCTTTGCTTCCCAAAGTGCTCGCATTACAGGCTTGAGCCACTGCACCTGGCCACCCAAGGCCTATTCTAATGCTGCCAAACAGGGGTCAAAAGATTGCACACACGTGACTGCCTTTCCTAGCAAGATTAAAAGTTGAAAGATCAGCAGGAAGTTGCTAACTGATTAACGTGGGTAGTGTATATAAAGTTATGTGAATTGCATGCTTTCTCCCTTCTTTATCTGTATGTTTGAGAACATCCGTAATGAAAGTATTTATGGTGGCTGGGTGAGGTGGCTTACGCCTGTAATCCCAGCACTTTGGGAGACCAAGGCAGGCAGATCACTTGCCTACTTTAACTTATATTCCTTTATTCCGGGAGAGAAGTTATTGAGATGTTAACTGATTGTAGGCAAAGGGAAGAAACATGGAAGTCAGGTTTGTTGGTGGAGGAAAAATGGTACTAAAGACTCTGCCCAACAAATATTCAGAATCCAGAAATGTTCGTATTTCTCCGTGGTTCAATTTCTCATGTGTCACTTTCCATTATAAGGATTCTGGGGAGCAAATAAGATACGATTCTTCCAGGTATCAACCCAGAGTCTTTTTCTTTTCTTTTTTTTTTTTTTTTTTTGAGACGGAGTCTTGCTCTGTCGCCCAGGCTGGAGTGCAGTGGCACAATCTTGGCTCACTGCAACCTCTGCCTCCCAGGTTCAAGCAATTCTTCTGGCACAGCCTCCTGAGTAGCTGGGATTACAGGCCCATGCCACCATGGCTGCTAATTTTTGTATTTTTAGTAAAGACAGTGTTTCACCATATTGGTCAGGCTGGTCTTGAACTCCTGACTTCATGATCCACCCTCCTTGGCCTCCCAAAGTGTCATCCCAGGATTACAGGCATGAGTTGCAGCGCCTGGCCAAAATGGTGTTTTTTTTTTTTTTTTTTTTTGAGACAGAGTCTTGCCCTGTCACCCAGGCTGGAGTGCAGTGGCGCGATCTCAGCTCACTGCAAGCTCCACCTCCCGGGTTCATGCCATTCTCCTGCCTCAGCCTCCCATGTAGCTGGGACTACAGGTTCCTGCCACCACGACCAGCTAATTTTTTGTATTTTTAGTAGAGATGGGGTTTCACTGTGTTAGCCAGGATGGTCTCGATCTCCTGACCTCGTGATCCGCCCACCTCAGCCTCCCAAAGTGTCATCCCAGGATTATAGGCGTGAGCCACTGCGCCTGGCCCAAAATGGTGATTTTTATAATTCAATCATTCTGTTTACTAATGGAATCTTTTTTTTTTTTTTTTTTTTCTGGGACAGAGGCTCACTCTATCACCCAGACTGGAGTGCAGAGGCCTAATCTGGGCTCACTGTCACCCCAGCCTCCTGAGTTCAAGCGATTCCTCTGCCTCAGCCCTCTGAGTAGCTGGGATTACAGGAGCGCACCACCATGCCTGGCTCATTTTTGTATTTTTAGTAGAGAGGTCTTTCATCACATTGGCCAGGCTGGTCCCAAACTCCTGACCTCGTGATCTGCCCACTTCAGCCTCTCAAAGAGCTTGGATTATAGGCGTGAGCCACAGTGCCTGGCAGGAATCTGTTAATGTGCATCTTGGCATATACACTGAGACACACACACACACATATATTCCAATATATATCAACGTATGTGATAGCCTCACCTAGGTCAAGATATGGTAAATTTATTTTCTTTCTTTTTTTCACTTTTTTTTTTTTTTTTTTGAGACAGACACTTGCTCTGTCACCCAGGCTGGAGTGCAGTGACGCAATCTCAGCTCACTGCAACCTCCGCCTGCCGAGTTCAAGGAATTTTCATGCCTCAACCTCCTGAGTAGCTGGGATTACAGGCATGTACCAACATGCCTGGCTAATTTTTGTATTTTTGGTTTTGCCGTGTTGTCCAGGCTGGTCTCAAACTCCTAGCCTCAAGTGATCCAGCTGCCTTGGCCTCCCAAAGTGCTGGGATTACAGATGTGAAACACTGCGCTCAGCCTTTCCTTTCTTTTCTCCTTCCTTCCTTACTTCTTGTGACTGGTCTTGCTCAGTCACTGAAGTGATAGGCTGCGGTGCACTGACACAATCATAGCTCACTGCAGCCTCAAACTGTTGAGCTCAAGCAATCCTCCTGCCTCAGCCTCCTGAGTAGCTGAGACTACAGGCGCACACCAGCATGCCATGCTAATTTTTAACTTTTTGTAGAGATGGGATCTCACTATGTTGCCCAGGCTGGTCTCTAACTCCTGGGCTCAAGCGACCCTCTCACCTAGGCCTCCCGAAGTGCTGGGATTACAGGCGTGAGCCATTGCATCCAGCCAAGATACGGCAGATTTCTAGTACCCCAGAGAGCTCCTTCCTGATCTAACTTTCCCACAAAGGAAACTACTCTTCTGACTTCAATCATCGTCAGTTCTGCCTTCCTGCGCTTCATCTAAGTGGGCTGGTACAGTGCACTGTTTCTCATACCTGGCTCCCTCTATTCACCCATGTTGTTGAACGTTCCTACCACTTCATTTTTCTTTTTTGGCTATGTAGTATTCCATGATGTGACTATCACCACTTATTCACTCTCCTGTTGATGGACATTTAGGTTGTTTTCATTTGGGGCTCTTATGAATAAAAATGGCAATGAACATTTTTTTTTTTTTTGAGACGGAGTCTTGCTCTGTCACCCAGGCTGGAGTGCAGTGGCACGATCTCCGCTCACTGCAAGCTCCGCCTCCCAGGTTCACACCATTCTCCTGCCTCAGCCTCCCGAGTAGCTGGGACTACAGGTGCCCGCCACCACGCCCAGCTAATTTCTTTTTGTATTTTTAGTAGAGACGGGGTTTCATCATGTTAGCCAGGATGGTCTTGATCTCCTGAGCTCGTGATCTGCCCGCCTTGGCCTCCCAAAGTGCTGGGATTACAGGCATGAGCCACCGCACCCGGCCAACATGGAGATTCTTTACATTGTTCTACCCTGGTGTATGTCTTAAGATTTTTGTAATAAAAAGTCAAAAACAGGCCAGGAGCAGTGCTCCCAGCACTTGGGAGGCTAAGGCAGTTGGATGACTGGAGGCCAGGAGTTCAAGACTAGCCTGGGGAACATAGCAAGACACCGTCTCTACTAGAAATACAAAACAATTAGCTGGGTGTGGTGGCAGGCGCCTGTAATCCCAACTACTGCGGAGGCTGAGGCATGAGAATCTCTTGCACCTGGGAGACGGAGGTTGCAGTGAGCTGAGATTGCACCACTGTACTCCAGCCCGGACCACAGAAGGAGACTCTTCTCAGAAAAAAAAAAACCACAGACCTCTCTCTGTGAAATGCAGTGCAACATAAGGAAAAGAGCCTAAGCTTGACAGCCAAACAGACCTCAACATGAATCCTCCTGTGGGCAACTGCTGGAAACGGAAGCTCGTTCAAATCACCTGTTTTATCTATAAACACTGAGCACATCCAGCAAATAAATATTTTAAGAAAAATATTTGAATATGTAAACAGGCAAAACACTACCTAATGCTGAATAACTGGTAGCTTTTTTTTTTTTTCTTTTTTTGAGACTCAGTCTCCCTCTGTTGACCAGGATGGAGTGCAGTGGCATGATGTCAGCTCACTGCAACCTCCACCTCCTGGGACCAAGTGATTCTTGTGCCTCAGCCTCCCAAGTACGTGGGATTACAGGTGCCCACCACCACGCCTGGCTAATTTTTGTGTTTTTAGTAGAGATGATGTATCGCCACATTGGCCAGGCTGATCTCAAACTTCTGACCTTAAATAATCCACCCCGCTTAGCCTCCCAAAGTGCTGGGATTACAGGTATGGTAGCTATTATTAAACCTGAGCAATCTAAACAATGATGTGATCACCCTATTGCAGGAAAATAGGGTAAGCCAAGAGCACTAAAAAATGACTCCCATTTCTTACACTGTACCAAAACTGGTAAAATTTCCTACTCTCAAAGATAATAGCTTTCCTAGGAAAAAAGGGAAAAAAATCCATAAATTTAAAAAACCAAAAATAAAAAAATTCCTTCTCTATACCTCACATCATATGCAAAAATTAATACAAAATAGATTGTAGACCTAATAGTGAAATGTAAAACTAAAAAATTCTATGAAGAAAACATAGAACTAAAATTCTTTGTGACACTGGCCAGGTGCGGTGGCTCACACCTGTAATCCCAGCACGTTGAGAGTTTGGGAAGCCAAGGCAGGTGGATCATCTGAGACCAGGAGTTTGAGAACAGCCTGGCCAACATGGTGAAACCCTGTCTCTACTAAAAATGCAAAAGTTAGCTGGGCATAGTGGTGCATGCCTGGTATCTTGGCTACTTGGGAGACTGAGGCACAAGAATCACTTGTACCCGAGAGGTGGAGGTTGCAGTGAGCCAAGATTGCGCCACTGCACTCCAGCCTGGATGACAGTGAGACTCTGTCGCAGATTAAAAGAAAAAAAAAAAACAACTTTGTGACACTGGCTTAAGCAAAACTTCTTAGCTATGACAGCAAATCACAGTCCATAAAAAGAACAAATTGATAAACTGGATTTCATAAAAATTAAGAACTATTAGTCTTACAAACACATCATTAAGAAAAAGAAAAAGTTGGCCAGGCACAGTGGCTCATGCCTGTAATCCCAGCACTTTGGGAGGCTAAGGCAAGTGGACCACCTGAGGTCGGGAGTTCGAGACCAGCCTGACCAACAGGAGAAACCCTGTCTCTCCCAAAAATACAAAAATTAGCCGGGCGTGGTGGCGTATGCCTGTAATCCCAGCTACTTGGGAGGCTGAGGCAGGAGAATCACATGAACCCAGGAGGCGGAGGTTGCAGTGAGCCAAGATTGCGCCATTGCACTCCAGCCCGGGCAACAGTGCGAGACTCCATCTCAAAAAAAAAAAGAAAAAAGGAAAAAGAAAATGTGGCCAGAAGTTGTGTGTTGCACCTATAATCCCAACACTTTCAGGGGCTGAACAAGGAAGACTGCTTCATCCCAGGAGTTCAAAACCAGCCTGGTAATAAAGTAATAAAACCCTGTCTCTACAGAGAAATTTAAAAATTAGCCAGGCATGTGGCAGGCACCTGTAGTCCCAGCTACTAAGGAGGCTGAGCCAGAAGGATCGCTTGAGCCTGTGAGGTTGAGGCAGCAGTGAGTCAGAGTTGTACCACTGTACTCCAGCCTAGGCGACAGAGAGAGACCCTGTCTCAAGGAAAAAAAAGAAAAATGGGAGGGGGAGGGGAGGGGCAGGTAGGGTACAAAGTGTCCAAAAACTTGAATGTTCTTAGCAGCTTTATTTATAATAACCAAAACGGGAAACAACCCAAATGTCTATCAACAGGTGAATGGATCAACAACCAATTAAATCCATACAACAAACTACTACTCAGCGATAAAAAGAAATGAACTATCGATACATACAACAACCTTACTGAATCTCAAAATAATAATGCTGAGTGATGATTTCACAGGTGCATGCATATATACATATCAAAATTTATCAAATCATGCACCTGAAATATGTGCAATTTTTTGCACTTCAATTCTACCTTAATAGAGCTGTTTTACACACTCAAAATGATTTTTCTCTTGACCATGTAATATCCTCCCTTTAGGTACTGTCTTCCTTTCTGTTGAAGTCAAGTTTCTTCAAGAAGTTATGTATACGGCTATTCACTCACCCTTCAATCTAGTGTAATGAGACATCCTCTGGCAAAAATTGAAGCATTTTCTCACTGCCACATACAAAAGCCTCTCTTCACTCTGGAACCTCCTTAGTGTCTTTGCTGCATCTGCCCCTACAGATAACACCTGACTCCTGTGGCTTCAGAGATATTCACTAGCTCCTCCTCTCCTTCCAGTAACTCATTATAAAAGCCTATATGCCCAGGTAGTGTCACTGACCATTATCTTACCCTAATGACACTTTTTCTTTGGGAAGTATGATCCATATGTGCGGCTTCAATGACTTACAGGCATAAGATCCATACCTCAGCCCTGATTTCTTCAGTTTACATGCTGTAATGTCTACATATCATGCTAAAAAAAAAAAGAGAGAGAGAGAGAACACTTTCCAGCCTGGGCAACATAGTAAGACCCCCTTCTCAATAAAAGTAAAAAAATATTACCCAGGCATGGTGGCAAGTGGCTGTAGTCCCAGCTACTTGGGAAGCTGAGTTAGGAGGACTGCTTGAGCCCAGGAGCTCAAGACTACAATGAGCTCTGATCACGCCACTGCACTCCAACCTGGACCACAAGACCTCATCTCTTAAAAAAAAAAAAAAAAAAAAAGAACATTTTACTTAGCACAGCTTTATGAAGGGCTTTACCAGCAGGTCTCAGCTGACTATTCCTATTTTCTAACCCAATCTATTATCTTTTTACTTTTTTGGTACATATTTTTATTGATGTATGATGTACACACCATGAAGCACACACATCCTAAGAGTATAGTTGATGAAGTAAACATGCTCATGTAATCACTATGCAGATTAAGAAATATAAAACATTACCAGTAACCAAGAAGCCCTCTTAGTTACTGCCTATGCCTCTTAACTAAAATATCCTAAACTCTAAACACATTGGCCTGTATTCTATATTCCCCAAATGTTTTACACACTTTCTTTACTGGACCTTCTGCCCTTCCCCTCCCGACACCATTTTCTCTTTCTCTCTTAAAGCTAAACACAGATCTCTTCCTCTATGGCATTAGCTCATCTTTGCTTACATTACACTCTAAATGTATCACCAACACAATGCTTTTTGCACTGTATTATGCCACCCACTTATTATTCACTTGGTAACTTTTCTGAAAGCAGTGACCCCACAGCACCATTTCTATATGTGTAACAACTAGCCCAGTGTTGCCACAGGAAAGTGTCTCCAATAAAATTCAGAGGGGAGGGGAGAGGGATAGCATTAGGAGATATACCTAATGTTAAATGAAGAGTTAATGGGTGCAGCACACCAACATGGCACATGTATACATATGTAACAAACCTGCACGTTGTGCACATGTACCCTAAAACTTAAAGTATAATAAAAAAAAAAAGAAAAAAAAAGGAAAACTTAAAATTCAAACTTTCTTTGGAGGAAGACCATTTGATATCTACTTTACCTGTGTGTGACATTCATTGCAGATAAATTTCCCTCTTGGCATCTCAGTCAATCCAAGGCACTCCAGGTGGAAAGCCCCGCAGCACTGAGCCTCACATAACAGCAGCTCACCTGATTTTTCACAATTCTGTTAAGAGAAAGAAAACATCTATCTGTTTTTTCATGTTTGAGAATGAAGAGTAAAACCAGTGTCAGTGGGTTAAAATAAACAAAGGTTAAAAGTGGCAGAAAATGAGGTGAGAAAGAGGCAAGGGCCTGTAGTTGTAGATTTTATTCTAGTTACAAAGGTGTACCATTGGAGAGCTTTGCCAAAGGAAAGCTAAAATCAGGTATTCATTTTTAAAAAGATTGTTCTGACTGCTACATGGAAAATGAGTTCAAGAGTAGAAAGGTCAGAAAAGAGCATAGAGATAAACCAGAAAGCTACTGAATGGTTCAAGCAACAGACACTGGCTAGCTAGACTTGGGCCATAAAGTTCCAAAAGAGCTCCCACCAAGGTCTGAACAGCCCTTTTGGGACACATCTAGAACCATCCCAGAGAGAGATCACTTTTCTGAAATAATCTCAGCTAAGATAGGGCCTCACTTAAGACAGGGGCTTAGGAAATAACAACAGGCATCTGTCATTATAAAACACTGTAAGATTTATGTATGTTTTTTTTTTTTCTGAGAGAGTCTTGCTCTATCGCCCAGGCTGGACTGCAATGGTGCAATCTCGGCTCACTGCAACCTCTGCTGACCAGGTTCAAGTGATTCTCCTGCCTCAGCCTCCCGAGTAGCTGGGATTACAGGCACGCGCCACCACGCCTGGCTAATTTTTGTATTTCTAGTAGAGAGGGGTTTCACCACGTTGGCCAGGCTGGTCTCAAACTCCTGACCTCATGATCTACCCACCTCAGCCTCCAAAAGTGCTGGAATTACAGGTGTGAGCCACTGCACCCAGCCTTGTACTACTATGAAAGGCAAACAAGGGGAAAGGTGACTAAATAAGTTTTAGCTTCAAGAACTCATAGAAACAGAATAGGTCTTGATCACTTAAGAATTAAAGCTTAAATAAAAAACTAACTAGGACAGCTTTAGGGAGAAAGGTTAGAGAGGTAGGCTAGAATTGATAGGGGACCCCAGGGACTTTATCAACCTATAGTCTGAGCTATCCTCAAATGTCTGACTCCCCATTATCTACTGTTCACATGTAAAAATTGAAAAATAGCATTATACATTGTACTTCGCATATTCAGAGTGCCAATAACATAAGTTTTTATATATAGTGAAAAAAACTGACCTTCAGCACTTAAATAGGAAAATGTTCATTACAATGTGAATTAGAAACAACATTTTTGCATTAACTAAATGTTATAGACTAATTCTTCAACTGGGATAACCATGTAATTTATCTTTCAAACTGGGACACTTGAGAGTGAAAGGAAGTGCTATTAATAAATTATGACAGAACAAGGGACCTACACAAAGACCGATCCAGACAAGCCAGGACCACAGGGTCACCTTACCTTTAATCTTTTTATTAAATGATCTTTGCAAAATGTATTTACACTCTGACCTGTCTCACTAAGTAAATAATGGGCATAACTGTTTTTGATGATTAACACTGTTGTTTGGGATCTGGTCCAAGTATGTAATAGTGAAGATAACAGGCAAAGAAATTCAATTGAAATTATATTGGCCACGATAACATTTTCTGGTCTGAGTTTACTTTTTTAGAGATCTCAACTTATTTATCTATTACTATTTATTATTTGCGAGATAGGGTCTCACTCGGTCACCCAGGTGGGAGTGCAGTGGCATGACCATGGCTCACTAAAGCCTCTACCTCCCCAGCTTCAGGTGATCCAATGACCTCAGTCTCCCAGTAGGGGAACTACAGGCATGCACTGTCATGCCTGGCTAATTTTTATATTTTTGGCAGAGACAGGGTTTTACCATGTTGCCCAGGCTGGTCTCAAATTCCTGGGCTCGAATGATCCACCCACCTCAGCCTCCCAAAGTGCTGAGATTTGTGCTGTGCTCGGCCTATGGTTTCAACTTAAAAAAGAACTAATATCCTCAAGTTTTTTGTTTATTTAAAAGTCTGTAATCTTGACCTCTTGGGCTACAGGTATGAGCCAATGCAGCTGGCTAATTTAAAAAAAAAGACAAATTTTTTAAAAATAGAGACAGGGGTCTCACTGTGTTGCCCAGGCTGGTTTAGAACTCCTGGCCTCAAGCAATCCTGCTGCCTCAGCTTCCAAAAGCACTGTGATTGTAGGTATGAGCCACTGCGCATTGCCTATCTTCAAGTTTTTATATACCAAATTTTAAGAATTACATAGGTACATCAAGACCATTAAAAAAAAATTCAAATGGTCATTGACTCTACTCACAAAGACTTAAAGGCTCTTTAACAATAAAGTGGAATCCCCATCTCACAGAGAGGCAATCCAGCACAATGGTTAAGACTCTAAACCAACCAAGTCCAACGGAGCTTAAAGGTTAAAAAAAAGGAGAGGGAGACTCCATATCCAGACGGCCAGGCTTCTCTCATGAATATAAGCAAGCTATTTATCCTGTCTGTAATTTAGTTTCCTCGTCTGCAAAATGGGGATAATCACAGAACTCTACTTATGAGATTATTACAATGACTAAATAATGTAATATTTATAAAGTGCTTGGAACAATACTTCATACATAGGAAATACTGGATAAATATTTATTAAATAAATAAAATATAGATGATAGGCTTTCTAAAGTCACCACGTTAAAGGAAAAATATCTCAAAACTAAAATTACCCTTGAAAAGTTCCTTACAAACCCAAAGATTCTGACACCATGAGAAGTACTGGAGAATTATATTTGAATAAGCCACCAGAGATTCACATATTCCATCTCAGACTTGCTTCACGGCATATATTCCTTCATGGGCCTTAAGGGCAGGTGGTTCACCAACACTAAACTATTTCTCCAAGTATCTTTCTTTGTGGGAAGAAAAAAGGGTCAAATCCTTAAAGAAAGTGACTCTACTGGAATCATCCAAAAGCACTGTTATTCTACCAAGAAACCATCATAAAGAGATGGAGTGGGTTTCCCTTTAAAGATGAACGTGCAATGAAAACACAAGTGGGCAAATATTTCTCTACCTGTCAAACATTCTCCTTGAGTGCAGCTCCTCCACCACGTTCACCCTGCATTGTATTAGAGGCAGCCATCCCAGGATCGTGTTCTACACCTTCCTCAACAGTCTCCTTGGGGCTTGTGGCCGTCCTGTGAGGCATTAGTTCTCCCTTGCAAAGAAAAAACAATGTCCCACATCTGTATTATTGATGTCTCTTCCATTTGACCCCCTCCCTCTGGGCTATTTGTCTAGCCATTAAGCACTTACAGATGTTCAGCCAATCACTCGGGGGACTGCATGCAACGTTAGTTCTAACCCTGCTGTGATTGGGCGGGTAGTGGGCGCCTCATGCCCTGCCACTAACTGCTCTGAGGCTGTTTGTTCCACTGGAACTTTCTGAGCTGTTCCATTTTAAGGTTTCACTAAGGGAGAGAAAACATTCTTAAGTTTATTTGATTACTTATTTGTCCTTCCAAGGTCAGTGTTTCCTAAATAATGCCCCTCTTGGGCATTCTATTCAAATCGTCCTGGAAAGAAACATTCTGCATCATAATGTGTGATGCTGACCTGACTTCTAACTCTCTTTTAACCTGAGTTGGAAACCCAAAGATCATATCCATGATTGCACTGATGCTTTACAAGGAAATGGTTTTAAATCTTTTGTTTCCTGAAGGTCGATATTCATAAAAATTGTCCTAAGATTAAGTAGCTGATGGTCTCAAAAAATAAGCAAGTAAATCTTCCCACTGATCACAGCAGTCTCAACTTTTTTTTTTATTTAAATAGAGACAAGGTCTCATTGTATTTCCCAGGTTGGTCTTGAAACCCTGTTCTCAAATGATCATCCCACCTCAGCCTCCCAAAGAGCTGAGTGGCATGAGCCACAACACCCAGCCAGCAGTCTCAACTTTTTTCTTTTGAAACAGTCTCACTCTGTCACCCAGGCTGGAGTGCAGTGGCATGATTTCGGCTCACTGCAACCTCTGCCTCATGGGTTCAAGCGATTCTTGTGCCTCTGCCTGATTAGCTGGAATTACAGGTGCACACCACCAGTCAGCTAATTTTTGTATTGCTAGTAGAGATGAGGTTTCACCACGTTGGCAAGGCTGGTCTTAAACTCTCAACCTCAAGTTATTTACCCGCCTCGACCTCCCAAAGTGTTGGGATTACAGGCGTGAGCCACAGTGCCTGGCCAGTCTCAACTTTTATAGGGCAGTATCTAAGTTCCTTCAGGTCACATGTTGAGTTGATATTGTGCTCTCTGGTTTTACAAGTTTACTTAACAATGAAACACATATACTTGATTGGACACCTACAGCACAGGATGTGATGATCTTTTAAAAAGACCATATTGACAGTTGCAATACGTGCCTTGCCTTATTATTAGGATAAGGCTCTACTTTTCCTCCAGGATGCCTTGTGGCCATGAGCCACTTCGGTAGAATAGTGTTCTTAAGAAAACTCAAGGGAAACAGGGATGTGGCCTCTGGTGTGAAAAGTAGCTTCTCTTTAGAAGGTGAAGAGACCAGGAACTGAGTAATACCTCTGAGCATGGAATCTCTTTTGATGAGTCATCATTTTTCACTTTTTTGCATTGCATCTTGGCTGCAGCATGCCTCTGTCGTTTTCGCGTCCTTGGTTTGTCAAATATCTTGATAGTGCCTACGACAGGAAAATAGGTGCTATCTGCTGGCTGATAACACACATGTCCAAAATCTCTTATCCTATTATTAGAATAAAAACCAACCTTAAAACTCATTTAATTCTCCAGCTTTATGGATTAGAAAATGGGGGAAATAAGAATTGAGACTAACTCATCATGACATAACTAGTTGGGAAATGGCTACATATATGTAACTTCTCCCTCATACAGATTAAATAGTAAGTGTATAGGTTATTACAGAAATTTTAATTTATGTGATTGAAATGACAAATCTTGTAGTTCCTCAAAGGAATTAAATCCTATAGATGAAGGGGAAATGCATTTTACTAGTCATGAAAAGATAGCACTCCCTAGGCTTCAAGATTGGAGACAATAATATCAATCACTATATGATTTAAGGATTAAGGGCTGGGCACCGTGGCTCAAGCCTGTAATCCCAGCACTTTGGGAGGCTGAGGCCAGCAGATCACATGAGGCCAGGAATTCAAGACCAGCCTGACCAACATAGTGAAACTCCATCTCTACTAAAAATACAAAATTAGCCAGGCATGGTGGTGCATGCCTGTAATCCCAGCTACTCAGGAGGCTGAGGCAGGAGAATCACTTGAAACCAGGAGGGAGAGGTTGCAGTGAGCCAAGATCACGCCACCACACTCAGCCTGGGTAACAAGAGCGAAACTCCATCTCAAGAAGAAAAAAAAGAAAAAAAGGATTAAGATGGAGAGTTGAGGCCGGGCACAGTGGCTCACGCCTGTAATCCCATCACTTTGTGGGGCTGAGGCAGGCAGATCACGAGGTCAGGAGATTGAGACCATCTGGCCAACATGGTGAAACCCTGTCTCTACTAAAAATACAAAACAAATTAGCCGGGCGTGGTGGAGTACACCGGTAGTCCCAGCTACTGAGGGGGATGAGGCAGGAGAATCGCTTGAACCCAGAAGGCGGAGGCTACAGTGAGCTGAGATCGCGCCACTGTACTGCAGCCTGGTCGACAGAGCCAGACTCTGTCTCAAACCAAAAAAAAAAAAAAAAGAAATTCTTCTAGTCCCTCCTGCACTTTCCATTAAACACATTTCAACTGTGTTATAGAAACACAAAGAGGAATATAAGAGGTATTTCATAAAACATTCCAGGATATTTCTGCTAGTTAACAATATGAAAGCTGGAGTTTTGAAGACTGCCTCAGTGAGCTCTTTTTTTGACTGCCTGATTTGAGCTGGAGAAGCTCTGCCATCAAAACTGCTCGCAGCCTAACACTATAAGACAACTTAATATGAGCATAACAGAAAGGTTTGAAATTCTCATAAGCTGGAACACTTACACAAAATTTATAATGGATAAAGTTCATGTTTTAGGTTTTATTTTAAAAATGAAATATAAAAGTATAGGAAAAGAGCTGATGTTATTATTATTACTACTATTATTTTAAGAGACATGGTCTCTCACTGTTGCCCAGGCTACAGTGCCTGCTGTGAGCAACAGCTCACTGTAGCCTTAACCTCTAGGACTCAAGGGATCCTCCCACATCAGCTTAACAAGCAGCTGTGACTACAGACATACACCACCATGCCTAGCTAATGTTTTTTAAACTGTAGATAGAGACAGGGTCTCACTAAGTGCCAAGCCTGGTCTGGGTGGAACACCTGGCCTCAAGTGATCCTCTTATCTCAGCCTCCCAAAGCGCTGGCATTGCAGTTGTGGGCCACCATGATCGGCCTGATATTATTTTGAAAGCAGCCTATTTTTAAATCTTACAAGAAAATTGACCAACCTATGGGATTACAATTGCCACGTGGCTAAATAAGCTAACATATTGCTAGATTTACTTGTTAGAAAGTTTAATAATCGTAGGTCACATGAAATATAATCTTGCCTCCATGACACTCTTTGCTGGCAGATCATGTCTGCTGCAGTGTGCTCAAATTTGGAATGATATTTCAAAAATGACACTAATCAATAAATGGCATTGGCAGACAAATGAAGAGTGGAAGACAGAAGTGGCAAGGAGGAAACCTGGGGTGGATAAGAAGACAGGAGTATGACCATGAAATTGGTCAGGTGTGGATTTAGTTCCCTGACCTTGCCTTGTTCATCTTCACTTTTCTTCTATAAAACAGGAATACTATAGATAATAACCGAACTCTCTGTAATGCTTTAGAGAGATTACAGGTAGCATTCCTACTAAAAGTTCTGGTAGAGTAGATGTTCAATTTATGAATATTTTATCTGTTTCAGGAAGCAGATTTTGGGCAAACCAGTTTGAAAACTTGTACCTCACTGGTCTGGCTTACACATGAAACATTTTTTGTGGTTAAAGGACAAAGTGCTTCAAACTTACTACTGTATTACATTCTTTAAATCCCAAAAATACTCACCTCCACCAAAATCTTTTGAAAAAGATGCGGCAGAAGATTCAGTTATTCCATTCTCCAGGTGACCAGCTTCTTAAGCACTACAAATAAGTGAAAACAACACCATTTACAGATGAATGAAAAAAATAAACCCTTTACCTTATATGCCAAAGTCTAAATTGTCAGCTGCTATGGATATACACTTTTGACTTGTTTTAGCAATTAAAAAAATCAACATGACCACAGTAAAGGGTTAAACAGAAACTTCAGGGGGAAAAGGAATCAGATTTAAAAATGCTCCAACAGACTGGGCACGGTGGCTCACATCTGTAACCCTAGCACTTTGGGAGGCTGAGGCGGGTGGATCATCTGAGGTTGGGAGTTCAAGACCAGCCTGACCAACATGGAGAAACCCCGTCATTACTAAAAATGCAAAATTAACCGGGCATGATGGCACATGCCTGTAATCCCAGCTACTTGGGAGACTGAGGCAGGAGAATTGCTTGAACCCGGAGGGAGGAGGTTGTAGTGAGCCGAGATCGCACCATTGCACTCCAGCCTGGGCAAGGAGAGAGAATCCATCTCAAAAAAACAGAAACAAAAACGAAAACTTAAAAAAAGCAACAACAAAAAAAACTCCAACAGACCTGTGAATACCACAATAAAGACTGGCCAGAGATTTCCAACATATAGACTATATAGACTAGGTACACAATGCTTTCTGTGAATACACTATGCTTTCTGTGACTGAAGTGGAGAAAGAGAAGGGGTATGTACCCAGAGACCCACAGGTTCAATGTTATTGCACTGCACCCTGTACTTAAAATCCATCTTCCTGGCCAGGCACGGTGGCTCATGCCTGTAATCTCAGCACTTTGGGAGGCCAAGGGGGACAGATCATCTGAGGTCAGGAGTTTGAATCCAGCTTGGCCAACCATGGCCAACATGGTGAAACCCCGTTTCTACTAAAAATACAAAAATTAGCTAGGTGCGGGAGCACATGCCTGTAATCCCAGCTACTCAGGAGGCTGAGGCAGAATTGTTTGAGCCCAGGAGGTGGAGGTTGCATTGAGCCAAGATCGCACCACTGAGCTCCAGCCTGGAGACAGAGCAAGTCTCAAAAAAAAAAAAAAAAAAAAAAAAAAAAAAAAGGAAAAATAATCCATCTTCCTACAATTGCGTTCACAGCTATTAGATTTGACACAGACCTGTTTACTTGGTGAACCGTACATTAAACAGTTCTGAAATACTGAATGGCATTCCAACTTAAAATGACTTCAGATTAATCCAAATTAAAGCAACATTAAAACTCAAAACAAATACTCAACATCAGGAGTCTAATCAAGGGCCAAACATTTGATTCACCCACTACTAATACTTGTATGAATTAGTTCACCCCAAGCAACTGTCTTTTCCTACAAGAATGATAATATTCCTCATCATAACTGTAAAACAACATTTAGTGGTCACAAAAAGTCAATACAATAAAGGCCCTTCTGTCCGGGCATGGTGGCTCACGACTGTAATCCCAGTATGTTGGGAGGGTGAGGCGGGTGGATCACCTGAGGTCAGGAGTTCGAGACCAGCCTGACTACCATGGAGAAACCCCGCCTCTACTAAAAATACAAAAAATTAGCCGGGCATGGTGGCACATCCCTGTAATCCCAGCTACTCGGGAGGCTGGGGTAGGAGAATCGCTTGAACCTGGGAGGCGGAGGTTGTGGTGAGCCAAGATCACGCCATTGCATCCTGCCTGGGCAACAAGAGCAAAACTCCATTTCAAATAAATCAATAAATAAAAAATAAAGGCCATTCTTGCTGTAGAGTTTCTAATGCTTGGGACTAAAACAAGATAAAATACAGCTGTGAATTTCTCAATGCTCATTTTATCATATTAATAAATCATAAGACTGCAATTCTCCTCATGTTCAGTATATATCAGAAGTCTAACCAAGTGAAGTAAAATGAATGGGCAAATGTTAGGTATCCAATTCAACAAAACGAGACTCCTAGACAAATCCACAAAATACATTTCCGCAATTTTTTTTAAATACCAATCATTTCATTTAGATAACAAATTAGTTCATTATTTAACAGTTACCCAAAAGCTGTGGAATAAAATAATTACAATGCTCCCCAAACTACAGTCAGAGAATAATGCAGGAAATATTCTCATTTCTATTCTGATCAATTTTATAAATTAAAATAAAAATTCACACACACACACACACACACACCCACCCACCCATGCACACACACAAGAATCATACCATATGAATAAAAATCAAACTGTTCTGTTTAGAATGAAAAAGACCAAAGAACTTCTTAGAGGATGTGACTAAGATTCCAGTGTCTTACTGTGTAGATAAAGTCTAGTGTGGATATACATTCAGCCGGAGTACCCTTAAAGCACTACCAGAACAGATCATCTCTCATTCTGTTACTGATTATTCCACCTGCAGACAGGGTGGTGGTGTGCCTGGTAAACTAAAATGGAACTGAATCATGGCTTTAGCCTTATGACAAAATATACCTCAGGGTAACCAGGACTTCAACAATGAAGTAGACCAGGTCAGATGGCAGGACACACTCCCAAACAGACAAGAAGGCACTTTTCTCCAGAGTTTGGTGCTAGCCATAACCAATCATTCTGATTTTCTCTTGCTCTGATCCCAAATTTAATGGCAATTCCCTCTCCCCAAAAGTAAAAATTCAACAGTGACAAAGAGTTATTAAGCATAATTAATACTTAAAAGAGATTAGGAGTCTGAGAGATGGTGAGGATAAATAGCAGGGAATTTTTTTTTTTTTTTTGAGAGAGAGTCTGGCTCTGTCACCTAGGCTGGAGTGCAGTGGCATGACCTCGGCTCACTACAACCTCTGCCTCCCAGGTTCCAGCAATTCTCCTGTCTCAGCCTCCCGAGTAGCTGGGATTACAGGCAGACACCACGACACCCAGCTATTTTTTTTTTTTTTGTATTATTAGTAGAGATGGGGTTTCACCATGTTGGCCAGGCTGGTCTCCAACTCCTGACCTCAAGTGATCTGCCCGCCTCGGCCTCCCAAACTGCTGGGATTACAGGTGTGAGCCACCGCACCCAGCCAATATCAGGGATTTTTTGGTAAATGGTGGTAAAACAACTGGACATCAATATGGGGGAGAACAAAACTCCGTCTCAAAAATTCAAGATTGAACAAAGATCTGTATGTGAAACCAGAACCAAAAAGCTCCTAAAAGAAAACACAGGAAGAACACATTTGTGTCCATGGGGTACACAAAGATTTCACTGATTGATTGACTGACTGAGACAGGGTCTTGCTCTGTCACCCAGGGTGGAGTGCAATAGTGCAATCATAGCTCACTGCAGCCTTGACCTCCAGGGCTCAAGACATCCTACCACTTCAGCCTTCTGAGTAGCTGGGACCAGACACACAACACCACAGCCGTTTTCTGGTGTTTTTGGCATTGTGTTTTGTTTTGTAGAGACAAGGTCTCCTTTATTGCTCAGGCTGGTCTCAAACTCCTGAGCTTAAGCAATCCTACCGCCTCAGGTTCCCTAAGTCCCCGGATTATAGGCTTAAGCCATCACACTAGATTTCTTGAATAAAACACAAAAAGTATGAATCACACAAAAAAATTGATACCCCATCTCTACCAAAAAAATACAAAAAATTATCTGGGGAGCCTGGGAGGCAGAGATTACAGTGAGCCCAAATTATGCCACTGCACTCCAGCCTGGGTGACAGAATCAGACCCTGTCTCAAAAAAAAAAAAAAAAAAAAAACCAAAAGGGCTACAACGACATGGCAGTAGGATAGAGCAGACTAGTGATGTTTGAGATAGTAGTTTAGTAGAAAACATTTAAGAGGATTTGAACCCAGAAAAGAAATTATAACAAACACAAACTTAATCTTAAAAGCATTTTAAAATTTTTTTCACTTGGAAAAGACACCTGAAACCAGTTTATACACATACATGGTTACACAACTGCAAAACAGCCTTTCCTGTAGGAAATCTCAGATCATGTATGCCTGCTGACACACACACTAATTTCTATATGTATGTACATCAATGTTATAACTACTACTCAAAATGTCATTTTTAAAATTCCTCATTTCCTGAGTTTATTTCTTTTAGAACTTACAAAAATAACATACCTTTTTAGAAAGGCCAAGGTCCCCCTTCTTGGGCATAAATCCAGGGTCTAAATCATTGGATTCAAGAAGTTTCTTAGTTGGTTTTCTTTGATGTTTACTTTCATAAAGTCCTGAAATGCATGTATCTTTATATTAAATGATTTAGAAACTGGGCACAAGTTAATTTTTTAAAAATCTGTATACCACACAAAGTGAATCTCAATGTTTTTGATGTTTTCTCCATCATCTTATGGGAAGAGGCAGGATGGTAATTTGATTATAAAATATTAGTAAACAAAACAAGTAAACAGTTCTCAATGCAAACACAAACTAATGTGAGGGATGTGTGTGTGTTGACTTTAAATCACAAAATAACTAAGGGAGAAATCAAAAGGACAGAACTATCTTTATGGCCACTGATTGTTGGTGAGGACAAAATAAGGAGGAGTGAAATAGAGCTTGGATAATGGTCATAAATGGACCACGATTACAGTTTCTGCTCTGCCCCTAAGAAAATAAAATTCAATAGGTAAAAGATAATTCATAGGATCACTCAAGAATTATATAAAAGAGCTGACTTAATAAATCGAGTTTGGCACATAATAGGTACTGAAACAACAACTATCTTTACTATTCTCTCAAAAATCTTTTTAATTATACCCAACTAGTTTAAGCACAATTGGAATCATTTCTTTAAGGAATAACATCAAAAGCTCCTGTTGATGATGTAAAAAAGTTACATCCAAAATTTAAAGGGGTACAGAAAAGAGGATTCTTCCCATTCCTTGACTGACTATAATATTCAATAGTTACAAGGTGAATTAGAGACAATATGTTTAGATCCAACTCTCCCCAGGTGATTTATAAAGAATGATCAAGTGAGAAGTAACTGGTAATTAACTTCGAATGAACTGGTAATTACTATGTGGTCAGGTATACAACATCATACATTAATACATTATGATCTCCATTTTATAGATGAGGAAACAAGTTCAGAGACTAAACAACTTCCCAAGTAACACAAGGACTGGTGGAGCCAGCACTTGAAGCACAGTGCTTATTCCACTAATGTGTGGTGCCCCTCTTGAAGCCCTGTTATCCTGGTTGTAATTTACACAGTGGCTGATCAACAATCATGAAGAGCAACACTGGAGCAAGGAGCATAGTTATCAAAAATACGTCTCCTTGATAGCGTGCTACAATTCATAGTAACTATATCTAATTAGCCATCATTGTAACTATTTCCCAGGACAAAAGAGGGTCGTTTATTGTATATAGATACAATGTTGGCTTTACATCAAAACATACTAAAATCTCCTGCTTCCTCTAATCATATCTGCTCAAATACTGAGATCCCAACCACACCTTACCTGGCGTTTTAACTAGCAATTCCTCAGACTCAAGGGCAGGCCGTGGAGAGACTCCCGGAGCCACAGGTACAGACAAGGTCAGCTGTGGCAACTCAGCATGTCCACCTCCAAGTTCTGACTGAGCCAAGGGGCCCTCCAAAAATGGAACCTCCTTTTTTTTTTTTTTTTTTTTGAGACAGAGTCTTGCTGTGTCACCCAGGCTGGAGTGCAGTCATGGGATCCCCGCTCACTGCACGCTCAGTCTTCCAGGTTCATGCCATTCTCCTGCCTCAGCCTCCCTAGTAGCAGGGACTACAGGCTCCCGCCACCATGCCCGGCTAATTTTTTGTATTTATAGTAGAGACAGGGTTTCACCATGTTAGCCAGGATGGTCTCCATCTCCTCACCTCGTGATCCACCCGCCTCGGCCTCCCAAAGTGCTGGGATTACAGGCGTGAGCCACTGCGCCTGGTCTACAGAGCCTCCCTTTCAAGAACTGGAAGCTCTTCCTTGGTTGAAATCAAAGAATTCTCATCCACCTGCTTGTTCTGAGCACTAGATTGACCTCGGGCTAGAAGGCTTTCCTCTTCACAGCGGGAACTTACCTAAGAACAAAAAATAAAATTAGAGTCCACAGGCCAAAATTGTTGTAATTTAAGTGTCAAAAAGAATAACGCACTTTAAAAGGAATGAAATTCTGACAAAGGCTACAAAAAGTGGATGAACCTTGAAGACATTATGTATGCTAAGGGAAATTACTTAGACACAAAGAACAAATATATGATTTCAAGTATATGCGGTATCCAGAATAAGAAAATTCTTAAGACAGAACATAGAATGGCAATTGCCAGGGGTTGAGCAGAAAAGGGAGTTATTGGTTAATGGGTATTGACTTTTAGTTTGGAAAGATGAAAAAAATTATTGAGATGGATGGTGGAGATGGTTGCACAACAATGTAACTGTGCTTCATGCCACTGAACTGGACACTTACAAATGGATAAAACAGGCCCAGCGCTGTGGCTCATGCCTATAATCCGAGCACTTTGGGAGGCCGAGGCGGGCAGATCACGAGGTCAGGAGATCGAGACCATCCTGGCTAACACGGTGAAACCCCGTCTCTACTAAAAATGCAAAAAATTAGCCAGGCGTGCTGGCGGGCACCTGTAGTCCTAGCTACATGGGAGGCTGAGGCAGAAGGAGGTGTGAATCCGGGAGATGGAGCTTGCAGTGAGCCGAGATCATACCACTGCACTCCAGCCTGGGCGAGAGTGAGACTCTCTCTCAAAAAAAAAAAAAAAGATAATATAATAAAGTGTTTTATATATATGTATATTTAACCAAAATTAAATAAAGAAAAAAATGAAGTTGACTGAGATACACTGAAGCTATAATATTGATAAGTCCACAACAATAATTCAAAGGCAGGGGAAAAAGACTGCTCTAATGTCTCCAATTAAAACAACTACTAATGAACTCCTTAATGTTACAATTGGTAATTAATGGGAAAGAAAGAAGCACTTATTCTGCCTTTCAAGTATTTCAGGACAATAATAGAGTCCAGTTAATGAAAGAGACTATCACTTAATAAAAATAGAGAAAATAATAAAATCTGAAAGTCTTCATTTTGTAACCTCTAATAAAATTATTAATATAGGTAAAGATCTTCAACTGGGGTTTTCAAAAAACCATCAGGGAAGCTGGGCGTGGTAGCTCACACCTGTAATCCCAACACTCTGGGAGGCTCAGGCAGAAAGATCACTGGAGCCCAGGAATTCCAGACTAGCAAGGGCAACATAGTGGGATATCGCCTCTACAAAATAGTTGTTGTTAAAAATTAGCCAGGTGTGGTAGTGTGCACCTGTGGTCCCAACTACTCAGGAGGCTGAGATGGAAGGATTGCTTAAACCCAGGAGGTCAAGGCTGCAGTGAACTGTGTTCATGCATCTCTGCACTCCAGCTTGGGCAAGACCCTGTCTCCATTTTAAAAAAGAAAAAACAAACTGTCAGGGAATGGCTGATGGGAATAAAATATTCCTTTTTTTTTAAACCCTCAATATGCAATGTATTACACATTATCATCTCTGATATAGTCTAGCTAAAAATGTTCAACTTCAATCTATCAAACTGGTAGGTTCTATCTTCCACTTCACAGAGAACAGGAGATAGAGAAAATCTAAGTGACACCTATGAGAAAGCAATTACACAAATATAGAGAAGTAGATAACTTTACATGTCACTCTCTTATAGACATGATCCTGATCATGAAAAAAGGGATTGTTCTGAATTCAAAGTGATTTGAGAACCATAACAACCAGTTACAATGAGTAGTCCTAGACTGAGTCCTGGTATGAATAATCCAAAGGTAAAGGTTAGGGGATAACTGGTGAAATCTGAAAGACAGCTGATGTCAGATAAACAGATCTTATATAAGATGCAAGTCTGTTAAATTGATTATAAAGGAAAATGTTCCATTTTTTAACTACATATTAACCTATGTAGGCGTAGAATGTCAAAATGTCTCTAAATACTTCATTTTAAAAAAACCGAATTAAAAAATAAGACAAATAAGATGTATTTATTTTTGAAATTAGGATCAGACTATATATATTTCACTTTATATCCTATATTTTTACTTAAGATAAAATCATAACAATATTCCTAAGTCATTAAATACTCTTTGAAGACAAAGAGGAAAAAATATATACATAAAGAAATATAATATGTAGACTCATTTATATATTTCCTGAATAACCACTAAATCCTAAGTACTGTGCTAGAAGCTGAGAATAAAAAACAAGATCCCAGTTACGGAAATTATTATTTCATGAAGCTAAAGTATGACACTGAAGATAAAATTGCAGTTTCCTAACGACCAGTGAAAGTTTGCCGAAATTTTGCAACACACCTTGTGCACCTGCTCCTGTACCTTCTTTTGTTTTTTCTTAGGAGTAAATATCTGATCATATTCTTCTGTATATTCCAAAAGCCACTTGCTTGCCTTTCTAAGGCATTTCTTCTCTGACCGCACAGCTAAAAGATGATAAACAAGTTCAATATTAATCCAAAAGTTTCAGGAAAACCCACTGTTTTTATGAGACCATCTGGTACTCCCAAAAGTAACCAGATGGGAAACCACATAGTAAAATAGACTATGGCTTATGATGCAAGAGGCACAAAATGGCTTATGTTTTCTCATATGCAAAAGGAACTGGGGGAGACAAAAGGACTTGTGTTACCTTATATACACATACAACAGAATATATGGGGCCCATCCAGTATTAAGGAAAAGGTTAAATTTAAAGCCAGGTCTTATAGTCACTGACGCCTGTACATATAAAGCTAATATACACCTAACAAAAATATAGCATCTAGATCAGGTAAATGGGTAAAATACATCTTGAATTACAGATTAAGTATGGCTTATCTGAAATGCTTGGGATCAGAAGTGATTCAGAATTTTTCATATTTTGGAATATTTGCATCTACATAATAAGTTATCTTGGGGATGGGACCCAAGTTGAAACACCAGACTCATTTATGTATTATATACATCTTTTATACACATAGCCTGAAGGTAATTTTACAAAATATTTATTTTCTACATTACACAAAGTTTGTGTACAGTGAACCGTAAGAAAGCAAAAGTGTCATTATCTCAGCCACCCACGTGGAATATCTGTGGTTGTTTGGCATTACCATCATTCCTGCCTCTGAATTTATATGCTACTGATAGGCAAACATTTCCTTACACTTATTGACACATAAGTACTTAACAGTAAAAATATGACATACCCTTAACACAGTGAGAAAGTAGTGTGTTCAGGGTAGCTACGCAGCACAGTACCATCACTAGAATACTTGTACCGGCTGATAAAAAAACAGTAATAACAACGTCGGGCTTTGCGTCTCCATCTATGATGCTGTGTTTTGATTAAAAGGTTACTGTATCCCGTTTTATTTTATAAGGTAAGCAGAGGCCGGGCACGGTGGCTCACGCCTGTAATCCCAGCACTTTGGGAGGCCGAGGTGGGCAGATCACAAGGTCAGGAGATCGAGACCGTCCTGCCTAACACGGTGAAACCCCGTCTCTACTAAAAACACAAAAAATTAGCCGGCCATGGTGGCGGGTGCCTGGAGTCCCAGCTACTCTGGGGGCTGAGGCAGGAGAATGGTGTGAACCCGGGAGGCCGAGCTTGCAGTGAGCCGAGATCATGCCACTGCACTCCAGCCTGGGTGACAGAGCGAGACTGCGTCTCAAAAAAAAAAAAAAAAAAAGACTTTGTAATCATATTGGAAATGTGTAACAAGGGCCAAGTACTGTGTATTAAACTTAATAAATCAAAACAACAGGCCCTCTAAGGCCAACACGGTGAAACCCCGTCTTTACTAAAAATACAAAAATTAGTCGGGCATGCATGGTGGCTCACACTTGTAATCCCAGCTACTCAGAAGGCTGAGGTGGAGAGAATCACTTGAATTCGGGAGGCGGAGCTTGCAGTGAGCCAAGATTGCACCACTGCACTCCAGCCTGGGCGACAGAGCAAGACTGCGTCTCAAAAAAAAAACACTTTCTAATCATATTGGAAATGTGTAACAAGGACCAAGTACTGTGTATTAAACTTAATAAATCAAAACAACAGGCCCTCTAAGACATAAATGTGCCTCCCTGGGTTATCTGCCTAACCCATCATAGGAACTCAATTCAGCATTAAACTGGTTTTAGATCAAGACACTAGAACTCATATTTAGCAGTTATTAAATTACAATTATTAAGAAAAAAATTTTATTAGGTAAAGTCCTTTACTCTAAAATGTTTCTCAAAATACATAGACACTAATATAAAAACAATTATTAAAACAACTTTGCCTGAATCTCAGGATTTCAGAAATATGAAAGTACTCATCTCTCACCTCTCCCATCCACTTAAAATGACAAAAACAGACCATTATAGCTGAATCAAAGGACATGTTTAAAGAGAAGCAAACCCAAAGAGTAACTACACCAATTCTTGACCCAATTCTCTGTGCTCTGTCTTATGTAACATTACACGATGAATAACAATCTCATCATCCACAACAGTTTTTTTTTTTTTTTTGAAACAGGTTTGCTCTCATTGCCCAGGCTGGAGTGCAATGGCGTGATCTTGACTCACTGCAACCTCTGCCTCCCAGGTTCAAGCGATTTTCCTGCCTCAGCCTCCCGAGTAGCTGGGATTACAGGCATACACCACCGTGCCTGGCTAATTTTGTATTTTTAGTAGAGACGGGGTTTCACCATGTTGGTCAGGCTGGTCTCCAACTCCTGACCTCAGGGGATCCACCCACCTCGGCCTCCCAAACTGCTGGGATTACAGGCGTGAGCCACTGTGCCCGGCCACACAACACAGTTCTAAACACTGGACTCTCATATCTACCAACACTCAATACCTGTTTAAAAACAAAAGGAAAAATTAGGAAGGGGCAATAACACTTCAGTGTAAGTATCCATGATCAACTACTGCTTAACAGCCTACACCACTTTTGATGAACAGTCAAGGCAGATTACTTAATACTTGAAATGGTTAACCTTAGGGAGTAGGAAAATACACAGACACACACAAAATATTTCAAACACTTCTTTTTGCTGCTGATAAGGAGTTCCAAAAGTAGTTTTTCCAAGCTATTTCCAAATAAAAGTAGATTAGGTGTAAAGAATTGTCTATCGAAATATTACTGTTATTTATTTAATAACGTCCTGACAAGCTTGCAATTACCTCATTAAATCAAAAAATTAGGACCTAAGGCCAACACTGTTTCCTCATATTCTTGATGTGAAAATCTGAGCACTCCTCTCAATAAGGAGTTAGAAATACAAAACAAACAGCTCAAATGAACTAACTCCTCTCTCCAGAAACACAAACACAAGGCCTCATAATGAGTGAGTTCCTAGCAGCCATAATTACTGCAACTTACTTCTCCAATTTTCCCCTCCACAGTTAACTCAACAGCTCAAAAACTATCAGTAACAACAGTCACCATGATATGGTTAGGAGTGTGGCAGATTTCTTAACCAGTAATAATAGGAAAAAAATTTTGCCTATTAATAGATCTCAAGTTTCGTGCACTTGCAAGAAACTAATTAAAAGGCAGCCTTGCACGATCTACAAAAACATCCATAAAGACTGTTAACATTTTAAGTTAAAGGAAACAAACCTGCTCCTCAATATAGCAAGATACAACTGACTTTCCCTTACATACCCTAAAAAAAGCCTTACATGAGAAATTTAAACATGGAAGCAGAAACACACCAACAAAAACACATGTCAAACCCCACCTGTATATCTGTTTTCAACCATCTGGAGTCAAGGCGAGCCTGGGCAGCCAAACAGAAAGATTCAGAGGGCATCTTTTCTCCAGCTTCCTCCCAGGTCTCAGGCCTGCAAAGTAAACATACATGTTGAAGACCTAACGCTTTTTAATAGTTTACAAAGACACTTCCGAAAGGTTTAATGCAGAAAAGGAAAGAGAGAGAGACAGAACAGAAAGGGGGGCGAGAAGAGCTGGGGAGGGGAGTGAAAGGGAGAGAGGGAAAGAGGGAAGAGATGGAGGGAGAGGGAGGTGGGGAAGGGAAAGCCTCCTTCCAAGGTAGGCAGGGTGTGCCGAGTTTCTGCACCACGCTGACGAGACCTTGAGAATGGACGGTCACAGGAAGCCAAGTCACAATGTCATCTCCCTGCCCTCAAATCCAAAAGGTACACACAAGCCCATCGTTTTAACGACAAATGACAGCAGCATGAATCTGCCGCTTTACCCCACAGCAGGGCGCGTGCGTGAAACAAATCACTCAAAAGGATCGCCTGCAGAAAAACCCACAGCCGCCACCACTTAAGAGATGGAGAGAGGCCCGAGGCTGCGCCGCGGGCGGTCAGCGCGTCCACGCCCGCCTCCCGGGCTCCGCCGCCCACCAGCCCCGCGCCCGCACCGCCCCAACCACCGGCCGCCCAGGTGCCCCAGGCCAGGACCTGACGCGCAGGGCCCAGTGGCCTCACCCCGCCGACGTGCGGACGCAGCCTCCCAGGAGCCGCTGGCTCAGCCGGCGCCTGCGATCCCGGCGCCTCTCGCGGCCGAGGGGCGGGCCGACGCGGGACTGCCGCCCCCCTTCGTAAGGCCAATCGCAACGAGGCTGCTCCGCGGGCGCAGCCAATGGGGAAGAGGAGCCCTTCGCTGCTCCTCCCGACTCTCCCGCTTCCAGCAATCCCGCTTATCTTCCTATTTGGAGCGCCCTGGCCGCGCCAAGGCCAACAGCGGGCGCCGGAAGGCGGGATTTCCGCACGCCAGCACTCCCACGGGAGACTGCTTGGCCCGGAGCGCTCTTAATCACGCGGCGGCAGGTGGTCGCGCTCACACAAACTGGAGCTATCCAGGGCGCCGGTCGAGTGGGGAGACCAGCTCCCCTGGGTATGAGAACAGATCTTTGTGCGGTTGGCTCGCTTGGGCCTGCAGAGCTTCCTCCTGTGTGTTCAACTGAACACAGCAAAAGTCTTGGGCAGATTACACGGAGCAGCTGTGGAAGCACTGTGCAGGGAATCCAAGAAGGAAACAGACCTCCAGCGACCACAAAACAAAATTGAAGAAATATAAAACAATATAGGCTGGGCATGCTGGCTCATGTCTGTAATTTTCAGCCTTTGGGAGGCCGAAGACGGAGGATCCCTCGAAGCCGGGAGTTGGAGGATCCCATGTTGCCAGACTGGGCAACATAGCAAGACCCCATCTCTAAAAAATAAAAATAAAAATTTAACAATTGGCCAGGTGTGGTGGCACACACCTGTGATCCCAGCTGCTCGGGAGGCTGAGAGAGGAGAATCGCCGGAGCCTGGGAGGTCAGTGCTACAGTGAGCTGAGATCGTGCCACCGCACTCCAGCCTGGGAGTGAGATCCTGCCTCTAAGAAAGAAAAATACCGGCCGGGTGTGGTTTCTTATGCCTGTAATCCCAGCACTTTCGGAGGCCGCGGCAGGTGGATTATTTGAGGTCAGGAGTTCAAAACCAGCCTGGCCAACATGATAAGACCCGCTTCTCTACTAAAAATACAAAGATTAGCTGGGTGTGGTGGCGCATGCCTGTAATCCCAGCTACTCGGGAGGCTGAGGCAGGAGAATCGCTTGAACCCAGGAGACGGAGGTTGCAGTGAGCCGAGATTGCACCACTGCACTCCAGCCTGGGGGACAGAGGCTGCACCACTGCAGCCTTGACTTACTGAGTTCAGGTGGTTCTCCACCTCAGCCTTGCCAGTAGCTGGGACTGCACGCACGTGCAACCACGCCTGGCTAATTTTGTATTTTTTGTAGACAGGGTTTTGCCATGTTGCCAAAGCTGGTCTCGAATTCCTGGGCTCAAGTGATCCGCCCGCCTCAGTCTCCCAAAATGCTGGGATTACAGGTGTGAGTCACTGCACTCGGCTAATAGTAATGAACTTTGAACAGAAGGAAAGATGTTATTATTTTGTTGGTTATGTTTTATCTATATTTTCTAATTTTTCTAAACATGTAAAGATAAAATTCTAAAAACTCAATAAGACCTCAGAACAAAAAAATTAGAGTATAAATATTTATTTTAGTTAACTTGTACAAATTTGGTTTCTGGAAAAAGAATGGAATAGATTTCCTGAGGAAAAAAATACACCACTTTGGCCGGGCGTGGTGGTTTACGCCTGTAATCCCAGCACTTTGGGAGGCCGAGGCAGTGGATCACCTGAGGTCAGGAGTTCAAGACCAGCCTGACCAACATGAAGAAACCCGTGTCTCTACTAAAATTACAAAATTAGCCAGGCCTGGTGGCACGCACCTGTAATCCCAGCTACTCAGGAGGCTGAGGCTGGAGAATCGCTTGAACCAAGGAGGCAGAGGTTGCAGTGAGCTGAGATCGCACCATAGCACTCTAGCCTGGGTAACAAAAGCAAAACTCTGTCTCAAAAAAAAAAAAAAAAAAGAAAGAAAGAAAGAAAAGCAGACTGGCTGAAAGGATTAAAAAACAAAATATGATCCACCAATGTGCTATCTACAAGATAAATATTTTAAATACAGAAACGGATTGAAAGTCAAAGTATACAGAGATACAATTAAAATAGTAACCAAAAAAGAGCTGAAGGGGCTGTACTAATATCAAATGTAATACACTTTAAATTAAAGCAGGGCTGGGCATGGTAGCTCACGCCTATAATCCCAGCACTTTGGAAGGTGGAGGCAGAGAGATACTTGAGCCCAGAAGTTCGAGATAAGCCTGAGCAACATGGCATAATCCCATCTCTACAAAAAATACAAAAATTAGGCGGGCATGGTGGTACCCACCTGTGGTCCCAGCTATTTGGGAGGCTGAGGTGGGAGGATCATGTGAGCCAGAGAAGTTGAGGCCGCAGTGAGCTAAGACCGGGCCCCTGCACTCCACCCTGGGCAACAGAGCGAGACCCTGTCTGAAAATAAAAAAAAATAAAACACGGGGTTGAGAGACAAAAAAGGACATCCTTTTTTTTTTTTTTTTTTTGAGATGGAGTTTTGCTCTTGTTGCCCAGGCTGGAGTGCAATCGTGTGATCTTAGCTCACTGCAACCTCCGCCTCCCGGGTTCAAGTGATTCTCGTGCCTCAGCCTCCTGAGTAGCTGGCATTACATGTGCCTGCCATCACGCCCAGCTAATTTTTGTATTTTGGTACAGATGGGGTTTCACCATGTTGGCCAGGCTGGTCTCGAACTCCTGACCTCAGGTGATCCACCCGCCTTGGCCTCCCAAAGTGCTGGGATTAGAGACGTGAGCCACCACGCCAGCCAAAACCTTCATTTTAAAAAAAGCTGGGTCAGGCATCATGGCTCATGCCTGTAATCCCAGCACTTTGAGAGGCCAACGCAGGTGGATCACCTGACATGAGGAGTTCGAGACCAGACTGACCAACATGGCGAAACCCCGTCTCTACCAAAAATACAAAAATTAGCCGGGCATGATGGCCCGTACCTGTAATCACAGCTACTCAGGAGGCTGAGGCAGGAGAATTGCTTGAATCCGGGAGGCGGAGGTTGCATTGAACTGAGATTGTGCTACCACACTGCAGCCTGGGTGACAGAGTGAGACGCCATCTCAAAAAAATAAAGGCTGGGTGCCAGATGTGATGCATAGGCCTAGTTTGTTGACTCCTGTGCTTAAGATATAAAACTCTAAAGAACAGTGGGAGGGAGCTTCCCTCTAGAGGCACAGGAGTGGGCAAGTTGGTCCCTGAACAGTGACTTTATAATAACATGTTACACTGTGTTTTTTGTTTTTGTTTTGTTTTTTGTTTGTTTGAGACGGAGTTTCGCTCTTGTTGCCCAGGCTGGAGTACAATGGCATGATCTCAGCTCACAACAACCTCCGCCTCCCAGATCAAGCGATTCTCCTGCCTCAGCCTCCCAAGTAGCTGAGATTTCAGTCATGCAACACCACGCCCAGCTAATTTTGTACTTTGAGTAGGGACGGGGTTTCTCCATGTTGGTCAGGCTGGTCTCGAACTCCTGACCTCAGGTGATCTGCCCGCCTTGGCCTCCCGAAGTGCTGGGATTACGGGCATGAGCCACCACACCCAGACTTTTTTTTTTTTTTTTTAGACAGCGTCTGACTCCGTTGCCCAGGCTGGAGTGCAGTAGCGCGATCTTGGTTCACTGTAACCTCTGCCTCTCAGGTTCAAGCGATTCTCCTGCCTCAGCCTCCCAAGTATCTGGGATTACAGGCATGCACCATCACATATGACTAATTTTTGTATTTTTAGTAGAGATGGGGTTTCACCATGTTGGCCAGGCTGGTCTCAAACTCCTGACCTCAAGTAATCCGCCCGCCTCAGCCTCCAAAAGTGCTGGGATTATAGGCCTGACCCACCGGGCCTGGCCCTGTGTTTTGTTTTATGTACATTTCTATATGTGTTATATTTCAAATAAACTAAATATTAAAACAAGGAATAACTGATAGCTATGCACAATCAAAGGCATTTAAATTTCACCCTCACAAATAATTTTTTTTTTTTAAGCAGGGTCTCACTCTGTTCCCCAGGCTGGAGTGCAGTGGCACCACCTTGGTTCATTGCAGCCTTGACCTCCCAGGCCCAAGCGGTCCTTCTACCTCAGCCTCCCGAGTAGCTGGGACTACAGGTGCACTCCACAACACATGCCTAATTTTTGTATTTTTGGTAAAGATGGGGTTTCACCATGTTGGCCAGGCTGATCTTGAACTTCTGGGATCAAGGAATCCACCAACCTTGCTTTCCAAAGTGCTGGCATTACAGGCGTGAGCCACTGTACCCGGCCGAGAATTGCTTCTTCTCTTTACCTAAGTAGAGACCTCTGCAGAAACACTGGGAGATCTTTGGAGAGGGGAGATTTTTCAAATAAGAAATTTAATACTTGGCCGGGCATTGTGGCTCACCCCTGTAATCCCAGCACTTTGGGAGGCCGAGGCGGATAGATCACAAAGTCAGGAGATCAAGACCATCCTGGCTAATATGGTGAAACCCCATCTCTACTAAAAAATTATAAAAAATTAGCCGGGCATCGTGGCAGGCGCCTGTAGTCCCAGCTACTTGGGAGGCTGAGGCAGGAGAATGACGTGAACCTGGGAGGCGGAGCTTGCAGTGAGCAGACATCAGGCCACTGCACTCCAGCCTGGGTGACACAGCAAGACTCCATCTCAAAAAAAAAAAAAAAAAATTAATACTTTGGGAGGCCGAGGTGGGCAGATCGTGAGGTCAGGAGATCGAGACCATCCTGGCTAACACGGTGAAACCCCGTCTCTACTAAAAACACAAAAAATTAGCCGGGCATGGTGGCAGGCGCCTGTAGTCCCAGCTATTCAGGAGGCTGAGGCAGGAGAATGGTGTGAACCCGGGAGGCAGAGCTTGCAGTGAGCCGAGATCGTGCCACTGCACTCCAGCCTAGGCGACAGAGTGAGACTCCTTCTCAAAAAAAAAAAAAAAAAAAAAAAAGTAAGCAGAAACATCATCAGAAGCAGTTGATAAGAATTCCAGGGAGTCCTCTAGGAATAAAGAGGCATTCTGAGGGATGGCTTTTTAAAATGTTTCCTCTAAAGTCATCTGTCTCATTAACAACGAGTATTGTCTAGAAGGATCTCCTTTTATTTATTTATTTATTTTCTGAGATGGGGTGTCGCTCTGTCACCCAGGCTGGGGTGCGGTGGTGTGATCTCGGCTCACTGCAACCTTCGCCTCCCAGGATCAAATGATTCTCCTGCCTCAGCCTCCCGAGTAGCTGAGATTACAGGCACCTGCCACCAGGCCCAGCTAATTTTGTATTTTCAGTAGTGACAGGGTTTCACTGTGTTGGCCAGGCTGTTCTTGAACTCCTGACCTCAAGTGATCTGCCCGCCTTGGCCTCCCAAAGTGCTGGGATTACAGGCGTGAGACACTGTGCCCAGCCCAAGGCTCTCATTTTATAAACTGACATGATTTCTTTTTCTGTTATGAATGAACACTGTTCTGGTCCTTCAGTAAACCCGTCACATACCATTAACCATGTCATCTATAGGTACTTTTTCTGCAGTGTTAATGTCGTCTTCATTATCACAATCACCCTGATTCAGATCAATGTCAGCTCTATCACCATGGGTGAACGAAGAAACCGGAGCCTCTTTGTCGATATTAAAAGCTTTCTTGTTATCCGCTTCTTCCAGCTTACTGACAAACTGAAGGTATATTTTTTGCATATGTAAGGATGTTACATATTTTTCTCACTTTCCTGAAGAAGCCATCAAAATCACCACCTTGTTCATTATCATCAGTGAATACAGTTGAAGGTCAGAAGTTGTGCCAGGCATGCAGAGCTGTACCTTTAGTCACTGTGTTGCAGGCACTGACAACTGCACATATGGCATCCTTTACTCCTTTTGAAACCCTTTCACACCCATACATCTATTCACAGCTGCCAGCGTATTGTTCAAGAAAGTGTTTTTATGTTTACTCTTCATCAATCTAGGGATTCCCTGGTCACATGGCAGTGAAGTCACACTTCAGGGAAAGCACACAGCATAAACATTATTTTTGATAAAATTGCAGCTGCAGGATGAGCTGAAGAGTTTTAAGGAGGAACAGTCATCATCCAGTCCAGCTTCCCTGAAATAAGCACCAACTACTGCTACAAAATGTTTGTGAAACCAATCAGAAAAGATGTCCCTAGATATCCATGCCTTTCTGTTAGCATAATAATGAACTGGTAAGAAATTCATGCCTTTAGGGCAGGTGCAGTGGCTCAGGAGCTCGAGACCAGCCTGGCCAATATGGTGAAAGCCTGTCTCAAAAAAAAAAAAAAAAAAAAAAAAAAAAAAAAAAAAGGAGACGCTTTATCACCACAAATCTTTTTTATTTTTTATTTTTTTTGAGAGATTTTTTCACTCTTGTTGCCCAGGCTGGAGTACAATGACATGATCTCAGCTCACTGCAACCTCCGTCTCCTGGGTTCAACTGATTCTCCTGCCTCACCCTCCCGAGTAACTGGGATCACGGGCACGCGCCACCACGCCCAGCTAATTTTTGTATTTTTAGTAGAGACGGGGTTTCACCACGTTGGCCAAGCTGGTCTCAAACTCTGGACCTCAGGTGATCTGCCTGCCTTGGCGTCCCAAAGTGCTGGGATTGCAGGCATGGGCCACCATGCCCGACCCTAGCACCACAAATGTTTAAAATGTTAATATCATGATTTTTCAGAAATTTCTGCAACCAGCCTGTTGAATATTCACAGTTCCTTTCAATTTTCACTTCATCATGATATATCTTTATTTCATGATTAGTGCACAGTAAGTTGCATGTGTTCACTGCATTGCTGATGGATCCACTCTCAATACACAATGGAGATCTTCATTATTAGCTTCATGTGGTGTTTTTCTATATTTCATTAACTTCTGTTAATCACCTTCAGCACAGAACATCAACAGTTACCCTCCTGTTTCTTCATATCATACATGGTGGTCATTCTAACACCATACTCTTCTGTAAGATATTTCACACTTACACCACTGTCTAGTTTCTCCAAGAGCCTGACTTACTTTCTGCACTATACATAAACATAAATTCTTCCTCTTTTCTTATTACTCTTATCCATGGGGATATCTGCAGGCTTTCTGAAAAGTTCAACAAAAGATTTATACCACAAAGCAGGAAAAAAATTGTTTTTAATTTCAAAACACAATGAATAATGCAAGGAGGCTTTTGCCCCATGTGGGTTATTTTGGAAAACTTTCTGTTGGTGCATCCAGCCTGCACGTGTGCCATTTTATCACCTTTTATGGCTATAATTGCATGGGAAAATCTGGCCATGCACGTAAAAGATACATCTAAGCTGAAGGGAGCTGGAAGGATAGTTTTTCCCTGGGGGATGTTGAATAAACTGTGCTGTGTTCCTGTGTTCTGACTGACCCATTGCATGAGGTCAACTGTGGAATTTTCCACTTGTGGCATTATGTCAATATTCAAAAAGATTTTGATTTTGGAGCATTTTGGATTTTCAGATTAGGAATGCTCAACCTGCATTTTAAACAACATCTCTGTGGATTATGTAGGATATCAGAATGACATTTCAACAGAATATTATATAATTGGCACTACCATGTGAATTTCAAAACCACTTTATAAGCACTTCATCAATTTAGTGTCATATGGTTGTATTATTGTCTCATGCTAAAAAACTGAGAGCTGTACATCTAAACAGAATTATCAAAAAATATAACAGACATGGGAGGCCAAGGTGAGCAGATGGTTTGAGCCCAGAAGTTCAAGAACAGCCTGGGCAACAAAGTGAGACCATGCCTCTACTGAACATAAATAAATAGCTGCCTGTGGTGGCACACACCTGTAGTCCCAGCTACATGGGAGACTGAAGCAGGAGGATGGCTTCAGCCCAGGAGATAGGGGCTGCAGTGAGCCAAGACAGTGCCACTGCACTCAAGCCTGAATGACACAGCAAAACCCTATCTGTAAAAACAAAAGAATAATAATATATATAATTGATTATATGTCATTAGCTCTATAAGATAAAAGTATATGTCATGTAGGCAAAATGCAGGAGAATAAGATTTAATATATATGCAATTGCTTTATGGATCAAAAGAAAAGAAAAAAATTGAAAGATTAAAAATGGAATTTTGGGTATGGCCTTTAAAAAATCTTGTTACAGGTCGGGCACAGTGGCTCATGCCTGAAATCTCAGCACTTTGGGAGGCCAAGGTGGGCAGATCACCTGAGGCCAGGAGTTCGAGACCAGCCTGGCCAATATGGAAAAACCCCATCTCTACTAAAAATACAAAAATTGTGTAGTGGCACACACCTGTAGGCCCAGCTACTCAGGAGGGTGAGGTAGGAGAATTGCTTGAACCCGTCAAGATCACACCACTGAACTTTAGCCTCCATCTCAAAAAAAAAATAGCAAAATCTTATCATGTTTTATGATCAAAATATCAAAGTATATATTTTTCTTCAAAGTAATGATGAAAACAGCTAGGCAAAGTGGCCCACGCCTGTAATCCAAGTACTTTCGGAGGCACAGGCAGGAGGGTTACTTGAGTCCAGGAGTTCAACACAAGCCTGGGGAACATGGCGAGACGCTGTCCCTACAAAAACTTAAAAAATTAGCCAGGTGTGGTGGGAAGCGCCTGTAGTCCCACTCAGCTATTTGGGAGGCTGAGGCGGGAGGATCACTTGAGCCCAGGAGTACGAGGCTGCAATGAGCTAGGATTGTGCCACTGCACTCCAGCCTGGACAACAGAACAAAACCCTGTCTCAAAGTGGGGGCAGGGTGGTGACTTACACAAACCCATCAAATTAGTTAAGTTTTCTTTTTTTTTTTGGAGATGGAGTCTCACTCTGTCGCCCAGGCTGGAGTGCAGTGGTGCGATCTCGGCTCACCGCAAGCTCCGCCTCCCAGGTTCATGCCATTCTCCTGCCTCAGCCTCCCGAGTAGCTGGGACTACAGGTGCCTGCCACTTTGCCCGGCTAATCTTTTTGTATTTTTAGTAGAGACGGGGTTTCACTGTGTTAGCCAGGATGGTCTTGATCTCCTGACCTCGTGATCTGCCCGTCTCAGCCTCCCAAAGTGCTGGGATTACAGGCGTGAGCCACTGCACCTGACAAATTAGTTAATTATTGAGGTGGCAAGGTCGTAATTCCATCCCAACGTCTCTCAAAACTCCCCATGAACACTGTTCATTAAAACAGGTCCCTATGCTGTCACATCATGCCCCTTAGCCCCCTCCATCACTACCCTCCTCACACAAATTGGATCTCAGTCCTAGACAGTCTCCTTCTTTTGTCTTCTTCTTGGCAGGTTCCACAGGCTGTGTCTTGTTGCGTTTCCTCTTTTTTTTTTTTTTTGAGACGGAGTCTCGCTCTGTCGCCCAGGCTGGAGTGTAATGGCGTGATCTTGGCTCACTGCAACATCCACCTCCTGGGTTCAAGTGATTCTTGTGCCTCAGTCTCCCAAGTAGCTGGGACTACAGGCACATGCCACCACACCTGGCTAATTTTTTGTATTTTTAGTAGAGACGGGGTTTCACCATGTTGGCCCAGCTGGTCTTAAACTCCTGACCTCAGGTGATCTGCTCGCCTCAGCCTCCCAAAGTGCTGAGATTATAGGCTTGAGCCACCACAACTGGCCGCGTTTCCTCTTATAATTGCTGTTTCCACTCTACCTTTGGGGTTTGCTTCTCTCACAGAGTAACTTCTCAGACTAGGTTTCAATCCTCCAGCTCTCTATTTCCTTGCAGCTCACAATGAAACCAGCAGATAGCACAAAAGACTGGAAATTAAAGTGAGAAATTCTGTACTGGGTACATCTATTAGGTGACAGAGACCTTATGGCTCGTAAAACCTAAAATATTTACTATCTGGCACTTTAAGAAAAGTTTACCAACTCTTTTCCTAAATAAAAAATAGAGTAACATACTGAGGCTGAGGCACGAGAATCGCTTGAACCCAGGAGGCGGAGGTTGTAGTGAGCCGAGGCAGCTCCACTGCACTCCAGCCTGGGTGACAGAGCAAGACTCCATCTCAAAAAAATAAAAAATATATAAAAAGATGCATACATTGATTCTCCTTTTTGAGCTCCATCAGACTCAAGCCTTAGGCCCCCAGGGCCAGGGAGAAAGACTTCTTTCTAAAACCCAATCACCCAAAGGTGAAAGAAGCTAGAAAAATATCTTACCGCTCAAAAAATGAACAAAGTGTCAATGCATGAAAGGTTCAGTACGGAATCTTTTTGTGATTTCCAGTAACACAGGTGATTCTGCGTACGGAGAACAAAATAGTAAGACTGGCTTCAGACCTTTTGGTTAGAGGTTCAAACACCCCACTGTCGCTGGCTAGTGAATAATCCGACAGGCATGTGGAGATGCAGCGTACCCTCCTCTCCAACCTCTTGGCACTGTCTTCTCAAAGAGTCACTGCTGCAAGTAAGGGACACACACAGGGTCAGGAAATGACAGCACCGGGCACCGGGGTCCTTGACGCTGGAGCACACACTTCATCACTGAGTGTTCCAGAGACTCACTGGGACACACACACGGAGACTTGCTGCACTCTAGTTGTTTTTCACATTGGAAAATTGAAGAAATGAATTTCTGGCTACCTCTTGGATTCATAAATCTATTTCCACCCCCTTAATGAACACACACAACATAAGATGTTGGTGAGAAGCCCCTCAAATGGCACTTTCTGAAAGCCGCGCACACCCACGAGACACGAAAGCAGCATTAGCCTGATGGGAACAGCAGTGGCGCTCGCCAAGAGGTCATGGTTTTCACTGCCTTCTTTATGCTGTCGGATATTTCCCATGTTTTATACAACAAATACTGCTTTTATACTCAAGAAAAAAACATTTTAGTTATCCAAATAAACGCTGGAAAAATTAGCAACCTTCAAAGCAGAGGACACAGTTGAACCCACACTCATCCTCTGAAAACACCACCTGGGAGGCCTGCGGCCCCGGGGGAGGAAGCTGGGGCTCAAGCCTGGCCGTCTCAGTGACCGCAGGCAGGAGCCTTCCAGCCGCCCTTCTGGGTTAGCACGCTGCTATTCCTGGCACGCTTATTTTTATCTTTCACATCTATTTTATTCAAGAGCCAAAAATAGCCATTGAAATGTTTCCTTTTAACATTTCATCAGCTGTTTCTACCCATTTCCTCATAGCAATAAGTTCCTTTTAACAAAACCAATACAAACGTGTATATAATCTTCCCACGCTAAATGCACCTGTGAGCCCAGGAGTCTGTTTTCTGGAGGGGCGCACTCGGCTGGAATATGGAATCAAATTGGAAGCCCCAGCTGGGCACTCCACCGTCACTCAAAGCCAGCTCCCGCTTTCATCTCTGCACTTTTCTTTGGCTGAGTTCTAGAAACGGAAAGGGTTGACCTTTGTGCCTTCCTAAACTGACTCCACTGGCGACCATCTCTCCTTTCAACCAAACTATCATCCACGCCAATGAAATACGAACATGTTCAACAGCACACGGAGCACATGGGGCTGTGGCCTTTGGCCTCGCGAGGTCAAGTGGAGGCCGAGTGAATCTTCCAAAGATCCGCCATGCCACATCCGGGGAATTCGCTGCTTCTCCCCCATCAGCCAGGGCTGGAAGCTGGCCTCCATCCTGGGGTGGCCGGAGTCACTGCCTCTCAGACAGATCAGGACTCCAGACGCCAGCTCTCCTCTTTATCCCCGCCACGTGGAAGGACCCAAACACCTGGCCCTAAACTGCAAATGGAAGCACCCCCATCCACTGCATCAACCCCCAGCAAAGGAAACCACCACTACCATTTGCATTCCCAGCCCTGACACGCATGTTCCCCAGACTCAGCTGTAGATGCCTGAAAGGAAATAGCACCAGGTAACGAGCCTAAGCACCTGCAACCACCCTAGCCCAAGGCACAAGTCTGGCCACATTTCTCTCTCATCATCGCCATAGAAGTCAATGCAGAGAGGAAAGAAATGAAGGAGCTAATCCTCGAAGCCCAGGCTGAGTCACTGGACCCACAGGGTGTGTGGAAGTAGGAATTGCCAGGAGGAAGTCCCATCGGCAACTGCCCCGGCTGAGAAAAAGCACAGACTCTACGCTCCACACCCAGGACGCCTGCCCTGGGGCTTCAAGGGACAGAGGTGGGCCCTCACGAGCAGTGCCAGGGAGAGAAGGGTCAAATCTTCCCCATGTTCATGTGAAAATCTCTTTACTCCCTTTTCATCATTCAAGACAGACAGACACTAAGAGCCAAGGACGTGAACACTGCTTGGTTAAAAAGGAAGAAAATATAGTAAAACCACAGCATAGCAAAGCTGCCAGGTGGCATATGACAGCAATGAACGCCATTACATTCCAGAAACAAACACATACAGGGAATAAACAGTGAAAGTGTCTAGGAAAGTTCTTAAACAGCTTTTGTAGCCACCATGAATATTAACAATGCGATAATGATAAGGCCAATTGCTAAGTTGTGTTGAAGCACAGCTATAAGATAACCCTCGTTGGCCACACCCCAGCCATCCTGAACACATCCATCCACAGCACAAAGGTATGCCTGGGGCTTGAGCAACAACACTGAGCAAGGGGACTCCCAAGGCCACTTACAGTGAGCACTTCTGTCGAGCCACATGAGAACAGATAAAAAAAAAAAAAGCACAAAGTGAAAACACTGCAGAATTTAAGCCAACAACATTAAATGGAGTATCAGTATCATAAAAACATCAATATGAGCAAAGTCAAGATTTTTACAGGTTTTGATTAGCTAATACTAATGGGTAGATGAAAATAGATAAGTATTTCATAATCACAACACATTTGACTTTTTAAAATCCAGGGAAGACAAAACTGTAACAAAAACGTAAATAGCATGAAAGACCACAGTGTATTGCCCCACTCCTTTGACCTGCCTTCTGTTTCCTCCAATTGATTGAAAACACAAGGAAAAAATCATTCAGAGGCTGGTTTGCAAGTTTGGACAACCTTGATTTTTATCTCACAAAAATTTTGTCTTATTAAGACTTGCTGGGGGACGAACTTAGACCGCAATGTTCCCAGCACAGCTGATACATGATGGGGCAGGGGAGGCGAGGAGCCCCCCAGTGTCCATGCCTGAAGCTGGCTACACAACCCGGCCCTCTGGGGACACCCAGCAGGGTCAAGTATGTCAAGTTTCTAAGGACACAAATAAATGTGTCCTTGGAACAACATAATATATATGTGTCCTTGAAACAATGTAATAGATGTAACGTATAAAACTACCACCAGATGGCAGTATCATAAAAAGCTACCACTAGTCGGCAGTGTCACCCAAGAAACCACCACCGATGTCATATAAGAGTCTACCACCAGATGGCAGTGTCACTCGGGAATTTATCGGCGGTGTCATATAAGAATCTGCCACCAGATGGCAGTGCCATACAAGAATTCATCACCAATGTCATATAAGAATCCGCCACCAGATGGCAGTGCCGTGCAAGAATTCATCACCAATGTCATATACGAATCCGCCACAAGATGGCAGTGCCATACAAGAATTCATCATCAATGCCATATATGAATCCGCCACAAGATGGCAGTGTAATACAAGTAATAATCACGAATGACTTATGACTCCACCACGAGATGGCAGTGTCTACACACGTAAGCAAATACTTCCCAGTCTGAGAAATTTCGACCATTATAGCATCTGCCACGGAAAGCAAAGGAAAAAATGAAGAAATCAGGATGTGAAATTAAGTCAGCGCTTCTCTCTCCCACTCTGTCTCTCCTCTGTCCCAAAGTGGCCCTTGGGCCTTGTGCAGATTTCATGCCTAACTAGACTGACATTCTGGACTCTCAATCCCTTAAGGAGAAGGTGGTGGGAGAGAGGAAGGAGACTAAGAAAAAAGCCCTAATTGGATATTTCCTTTTTGACTGAATGGAATAAACATGGAGCAATCAACGTGTGGTTATAAAGAGGAACAAAGCTAATGAAGGATACCTGCATGTATGGACTTCAGAAACAATATATCTGGGGATACCAAAGTGTGTTTGCAAACACAGGGGCAGACACCAAAATAGAGATACCAAAAAGTCATGGGGCAGTCTCAGAACATGATGGCCTCTGGTTACGCAGGTAAGTGCCAACAGACTACTATTTTATAGAGTGATGAACCTATCTATTGATCCACCAATCCATCTATCTCTTGGGTAACAGAATGGTGGTGAATGGAGGGGGTCACAGAGTTGACTGCATTCAAGGGTGGAAAAGGTGAGACTCAGTCCAGGAATGTGTTCAAGGTCACACAGCTAGAAGTGGACAGGGCAGGGAACAAAAGCTTGGTCTCCCAGGTGCTAGTTTGAAGCTGTTTCCACTACACCACACTGGTTCTGCTCTCTAGTTTTATTTCTACCCTTTGAAGCATAAATACTCCATGGTATGTGACTAGGGTTTCTCAGCCTCAGCCCTCTTGACATTTGGGGCTGGACCATTCTCGAGGGGGAGGGGGTGCTGCCTTGTGCATGGTAGGGTGCTTAGCAGCATCCCTGGCCTACACTCGCCAGATGCCAGGAGCATCTCCCATCCCCTAGTTGTGACAACCAAAAATGTTTCCAGACATTGCCAAGTGTTCCCCAGGGGCAGGAGGCAAAAACACCCCTGGCTGAGATCCACTATGCTGCACAAATTATCTAGTGTTTGCCTCAATGGAACATTTAAAACATTTTTGCTGTGCAAATAAAAGTCAATTAAATGGGCTGAACTTCAGGAACGGGAGACCTTGTTCTTGATCCTCTTTAAAACCAAAGGAAGATAAAGTTGCCATGGGTGGCTCACAAAAGCACATGGGATCAATATTCCCTTCCATAGCAGTTTGGTCTTCCAAGCAGGCTACAAGCAGAAAGACCCCAGCTCCAAGGAGGAGCTGAACCAACACCATCTGAATGGATGAGGCTCCACAGAGCTCCATGTTTTTCCATTTGAAGAACCACCAGAGAAACCAATTCAGTAGAAATGACTGATACTTACAGGCATGTCTTTTGAAATTAAACAATTATTTTCACTTCCACATTTGATAGAATTATGTTCTTGAAAACTATAAAAGATAAAGAGATGTCAAAGCAATAAAAGAAGTCGAGATTTCCACTAGCTACAAGCAGACACCTGTTGGCATAATGGTCTCAGGTGGGCACACACTGACGGTTCCATCTCCACATGCACGCTGTAAAGGTCACGAAGGCCCTGATCCATCTCTAGCAGCCTCTGAATGTGGAAGACTGTGTGGTTCTTACCCTAATTTTCAACAATTAAGTATTTTTTAAAAACAAGCCAAATACCTAGGAAAGACATCTTTGTCTATTTCAATGATCTTTCCCCAACACAGATCAGAAAGAGCAGGTGTGTGCTCTTCCCAATCACATCAATATTCCTAAATGTAGAGCTCAGCATGGACCTGGAAAGCCAGCCGTCCTCACTCTGGACCCCACAGTTTCCTCCCTGAACATAACCCTCGCCCCGCAGGAGGCCGCATCCGCACTTACTTCCACACACAGGAGTGCCGGCTGGTGGGGGTCCTCACTCGTGCAGCCCTTCCCAATCCCTGGGGACCCCGTGTGGCTGAAGGGCCACCACGCCTGTTAAGTCTTCATCCCCCAAAGCCGAGGCATGTGCCCACAGTCTCTCCAGGGCACCCAGGCCTGGTCCTCCCAGCTGTCCGCCAGCTGTGCCAGCAGCGAGTCCCTCCAGGCAGGGAGGAAGGGTGTGTCCAGGGGCGAGCTTGGGGGCGACAGCGAGGACAGGGAGGAGCAGGAGGACAGTGACGCCAGGGACTGGGGCATGTCCAGGGACCGCCTCTGCTTGTGGAAGCCCGAGGGTCCTGGGGGCTCTGAAAAGGGGGCATCTCGCCCCAGCGAGTTGAAGGGAATGAGGTCGAAGCGTAGAAGATGGCCACCCTCAGCGTTGGGCTTCTCCTACTGAGGGAGGCCATAGATGTCCGTGAAGCTGACCAAGCTCAGGAGCCCTGGCTGGAGGCCAGAGACCCATGGCTGCTCCCTGAGGACACCGTCAGGGTGCTGGCACACAGGCTGGAATGAGAGAGCATGGCCATCTGAGATGGCAGGGCAGCCAGCCCTGCTCACCCTGTGAGCATGGAAAGGGTGACAGAGAGCAGTGGGCAATAGCAGAGACCCGTGCCCAAGTCCCAGTCCCAGTCCTGGCTGGAACACTTACTAGCCAGGTACACTTGCTCAAGCCATTCATCCCCTCTGGGCTCCCATGGGCTCACTGGGGCTGGGGTGAGAATAGTTCCCACCTCGGGCATTGTTAGGAGGAATATCTGAGAAAATGACACAGGTAAGGCCCTTGACATTGCACTCTACCATATGGTCAGGGCTGAAGAATGTGCGCAGGGCCATTCTTGAGCAGCCAAATCTTACTAGCTTAAAAAATTCATATGCTTTTTAAAAAAAACTCAAAAGAAAAATGTGCATGTGTATAGATGTACACTTCTGAAACTGTTAATTAGGTTACAAAATCCTTGAATACATTTGACTTTAGGCCTCTTACTTACCCTGAAGCCAAATGTGGTTCTCTCCATATTCCTTGAGTCATACAGCAGTAGCGTGTTAAATGTATAATGTATCCATTCTGTGTTAACAACATTTCAGGTCGAGCTCCAGCAGGAGAAAAACAAGCTACAAGAAACAAGTTCACGAACCAGTCATTGGAACGCTATGAACAAATACAGTTTTCTCTTTGAAAGTAACCTACCTTTTTAACTGGGACTGGAGGGAGGATGTTAAGTGGGTGCCTTCTTCCAGCTGCATAAGTAGACAGTTCCTTTTTTCCTGAAGCAGAATCCTGTAGGTAAGAAAACAGTCGATTAGTACATTTCAAAGACAGGGAGAATATTTTCATAACAAGACATTCCACTATGAATTCCCTCCAACTGAATCAGGTTGCGATGACCCCCTATTCTCAAAGCACCCAGCTCACAAGGGCCAAGATCACACATCCCTGGCACCCTGAGCAGGGCCTGCTACTCTGTGAAAGCGCCAGGCACAGTGCATGGGGGAGGGGATGCGTGAGAAGAGGAGTGGGCACGGGGATGGGTCAATGTGTGGGTGGGTGGCTGGGTGGGTGAGCTACAGGTGGACAGATAGGTGGGCAGCTAAATGGGTGGGTGGCTGGATGGGTGGCTGGGTGGGTGGATGGGTGGGTGGGTGGCTGGATGGGTGGCTAGGTGGGTGGGTGGCTGGATGGGTGGGTGGCTGGATGGGTGGCTAGATGGGTGGATGGGTGGGTGGGTGGCTGGATGGGTGGCTGGGTGGCTAGATCGGTGGATGGGTGGGTGGGTGGCTGGGTGGCTAGATCGGTGGATGGGTGGGTGGGTGGCTGGGTGGGTGGATGGGTGGATGGGTGGGTGGGTGGTTGGATGGGTGGCTGGATGTGTGGCTGGGTGGGTGGGTGGATGGCTGACTGGGTAGGTGGCTTGGTGGGTGGCTTCGTGGGTGGTTGGACGGGTGTCTGGGGATGGCTGCTTGGATGGATGGGAAGAGGGGTAAGTGAGCAGAAGGACAGATAACTAGCAGATGAGCTCAAATGCAGAGCACGCAGTCATCTGTTCAAATTCCTTGGAACAAATCAGATTCCCTCATACTAGGCCACCTTCTAGATAAGAACAAATATCATTCTAAGATCTATACAGTGAAAACATTAGAAGCAAATGAAACAAAATAGCAGCCGTTGCCATCTCCAGGTTACGGGGTTGGAGGTATTTTTGTTTTCCTTCCTTCTACTTTTGTCTACTTAGTAATTTTCTAGAATAAAATTTGTTCCTACTGCAATAAAGCCCACCACCTAGAATCGAGCCTACCATGGATAGGCACTCAATAAACAGTTGTTGGACAACTCCATGAGTAAATATGTACGCCTCTAAAAGGAAACACTCCTGGTTTACAAATGGAAATGACACTGTGACGTGTGGCCACAGTAGGCCCCTTTAATACCTTCCTCTTTCCACCAACAGGGAATGGGACATGCTGAAGGGGTTTGAAGAGCTTGGCTAGGTGGGAGTGAGAGGAAACCACACACAGTGTCCGACAGCAGCCTGGGATTCAGAGAATCCCACCCGGCTGGTCACTCACAAGCTGTGTGGCCTTAGGCAAATGTCTCACCCTCTCTGAGCCCTTAGTTTCATTACCTGTAAAAATGGAGTCCACAATCTCCAGCTCAGGGAACTGATGCTGCATAGATAAAATAATGTACGGCAAATGACACGTGATCGACAAAGAGCTGCTATCACCCATAAAGGAAACAGATGTGCCACCAACTTAGGATAAGGAAGACAAACCAGTCTGAGTTTGTTTACGGGTTTCAACCACATGCCAGAAATTCTGATGAGCCTTTGTTTCTCTTGATGCAAACAAAATTCCAAATGGTGCCATGCAGAGGTCAGCTGGCGAGAGAGTACAAGCATCGTCCTACATGGAGCCACGACACAACCCACTTTCAAGTTCAATATCATATATTGAAACCAATGCTTTCCAAAGCGTGATCCAAAGACCCCTGCGGATCCCTAAAACGCCTTCAGGGGTCCCATGAGGTCCCCTCCTTCCCAATGGCATTCAGTAGGCAGCTAGATGGTCTTCATGTGTTCACTCAAAATGACCCCATCTCAACTGGCCAAATGCACCAAGGGCCAAAGCAGCTGCCTTCTAGCAAGCCAGATGCTAAAGAGATGGACAGCAAGGGCAAATAATACCACTCTTCTCACTATAGTTTTTTGTTTCAAAAAAGTTATCAGTCATAGAAATGTTACTAATATTAACACATAATAGGGTTTTTATTGTCTTTTTTTATTTGTGGAGATGGGGCCTTTCTCTGTTGTGCAGGCTGAAGTGCAGTGGTGTGATCAGAGCTCACTGCAACCTCCACCTCCCGGGCTCAAGCCGTCCTCCCACCTCAGGCTCCCAAGTAGCTGGGACCACAGGCACGTGCCACCACACCCAGCTAACTTTTGTATTTTTTGTAAAGAAGAGGTTTTCTCATGTTGCCTAGGCTGGTCTCGAACTCCTGAACTAAAGTAATCCTCCTGCCTTGGCCTCCCAAAGTGCTGGGATTACAGGCGTGAGTCACTGTGCCAGGCCTATTGTTATCTTTAATAAGTAAATATTTAAAAAATTCCCCAGGTCTAACTTCTAAATTAGTAAATACTGACAGATAAAAATCCACGTAAACACTGACAGGTCCCTGGGTGGGGAAAAATGAAAAACAAAACAAAACAGTTAGAAAAAAGAACTTTAAAAAAACCAACACAAACAAAAGCTCTTTGGAATCCACTGCATTTTAACATTGGAAGGAGGTTCTGACACCAAACTATTTGAGAACACCTGTAATAAACTCTTGAGTAGAATGTTCTAAGATTCCACTTACCTATGATATTTTAATTTTTAAGGAAAATGTTTTGATAGCTTGTACAGATGAAAGTAATGTTTAAAAAGAAATTCTGGGGCCAGGCATGGTGGCTCACACCTGTTATCCCAACACTTTGGGAGGCTGAGGTGGGTGGATCACGAGGTCAGGAAATCGAGACCATCCTGGTTAACACGGTGAAACCTGTCTCTACCAAAAATACAAAAAATTAGCTGGGTGTGGTCATGGGTGCCTGTAGTCCCAGCTACTTGGGAGGCTGAGGCAGGAGAAAGGCATGAACCTGGGAGTCGGAGCTTGCAGTGAGCCGAGATTGCGCCACTGCACTCCAGCCTGGGTGACAGAGCAAGACTCCATCTCAAAAAAAAAAAAAAAAAAAAGAAAAAGCAATTCTGAAGTTCCACTGAGGGGCTTATAGAAAGGCACACTGCTTTGTATGCACTGCCTCATTCCTTACCGGTCTTTGGGTTGTATCCCTGCTTTTCAGATGAAGAAACTCATATAAAGTAGCTTGCCTCTGCTACACAAGTTCAAAGTTCGGTCAGGCTGGCTTGACCCTAAAGCCAAGGCACATTACCAACAAACAGGCATTTCCTTTACTACTGAAAAACATTTCCCCAATTTTCTGTGATACTCACATCCTATCTGGTGCTTATCAAGGGCGATATCCTCAAAAACCCCATCTTTTCCAGAAGATGGGGAGCTGAGAGTTTTCAAAGGGAGTTTAAAAGTGAGTTCAAAATACATCCCTCATTGGGCTTTGGAGCTGTAACTTGGAACCCACTCTCACAAGCACCAGGACACTATTAGGTCACAGAGGACCCCAGGGGCAGAGATGACACCAGCAGAGCGTATCCAGTGGCAAACAGTGACCAGCCCCAGGAAGCGATTTGTTGTAGGGAATTTACCCAAGCCCGGTCCAAGGCTATTAACTTTTTTCTTAATGCTTTTCAGAAATTCTAACCCAACCTGAATTCTATTAGCTCAAATTCCAAATTAATAGAATCTAAATTGAGTTCCTACTGAAAACTGGCTCCACTCTTGAGTGACCAGGTAGAATTTCCAACCCATCGCTAAATCCATCAGCACATTCCAGCTCTGTTTTCACACAGATGACATACAGATACATTCATATGTACGGCTCGGTTTTAGACTGCCTTTAGTCATGACTTATTTTCAGATTGTTTTATCTGTAGTGAAAAAAGTTTTAGATCAAATTCCCCCCTTCTATCCAATACAACACATTTGTCATTATACAAATAGGTGCATTTTGGAGTGTGCAAGAGACAGTGCATCTGGATACAAGATCACACACAAGTGCCCATGAGTGCCACATGTGCAGTCTAATTTTATGCTGGTTATTCTGAAAGTAGCAGATGACTAAAAATGTAACTTTCTTACCAAACAGGGGCCACGCTGGCAATAACTGAGACATCTAAAAACTGGCTGGAAAATAAACTGCTAGAATAAGAGTCTTAGACATTTGCCTGACTTCTGTACTTATATTTTCAACAAAAAGAAAAGGGGTTACAGTTTCCTGGCAGAAAACTGGCCAGGGCCCAACTCCTAAAGCACATAGCCTTGTGTCTCCAATTCAAAGGAAACTAACTTCAAAGAATATTTACCACTGCTATGAAAAGGAGTAGAAAAGTAAGCTAACAGATTAAGAAAATATAAAGTCTAATTTACTGTCTTCATTTACTTTACATAAAGTACTTTATTGTAAAGATGTCATTAAATTATGACAAAGGAAAACGTGACTTCAGGTTCAGCAGAACCAAATTTTTGCTTTTTGATAGATCTTTCATTTTATAATCACCCCTATAATAAAAGCAGTCATCCTTGGAAAGAGGATTTCTCAGGATGACAGGCATCTTGCAATAGAGATGTGGGGTTCTCTGTTGAACATCAGCATCTTGTATAAATGCCTGCCACACACTAACATGAGCAAGCTAAAATAACAAAGGATATCACAAGCATTGACACAAGCCTTCCGAGAGATTATCTAGGTATGTGTCCTTCACCTCAAGCCTGCTCCCTCAGCCCAGGAGATGTGCACCAGCTCCCTCCAGAGATGCCGGCTCTGAGCAGCTGGGAGGCCGCTGCACGTATCATCTGCCAGGGCGGGAGGCTTGAAGGAGGTGAGCATCTCTCTCTTTCTCCCCCCGGATGACACCCCAGCCAGGCAAACGCCTCCCATTTGCTGCTGATAACGCTGCAGGTGAGACAGGAAGACTGGGCCCAGCTCTACAGCTGGCACAGCTCAGCCTTAAGGCGCCAACCTCACTCTCTCTGCACCTGGCCCACGCCAGTCTCCTAATGCTGCCAGCCTGTGCTGGGGGAAGCCTCCTACCATGTGGCCCCATACTTGCACACTGCAAGCACCCCTCCATTGAAGGGAGGTGGCGTGGAGAAATGGGCCCTGTGTGTACCGGCACAGAAGGCCCAGAGCTACAAGCGCCCCACCCCCATGAGATGTACGTGCCAGTGCTTAGCACATGTGGATGTGCTTCTCCCGCCAAGGTCATTTAGCGGCAGATTCAGGAAACACGCTTGGGGCGATTAGGTCCTGGTTGAGGCCTCTGAGTCCCAGGACTCAGCACCTGGGCTGGTCTCATGTGAGGCCCCCATGAGTCAAAGCTGGTCTGGCTTTGCTGTCCCCACCCTTGAACCCAGGCATCGGGGCTAACACTGGCTCCATGGAGGGCTGCAGACTTGTACTCAGGGGCCACAGCACGTGTGTGCTGGATTTCCACATGTTGACAGCAGCCACAGTCAAAGGAGCGTGGGTGTGGGGCCCTGAGATGCAGGCGACATTTGTGGGGCCAAGTCCTCCCCCCTTCACAGAGAAGCAACAGCAACTCCCAGGTCCTCCTATGCAGAACACACATACAAGAATATCAGGGGTGGAACAGAAGGAAATGTTTAGCTGAAAACAAATGCAGCCGTGCAAGAGCACAGTAGAAAACTTCAGCTGCACAGTCCCTTTCACATTCAGATTCTCCTCGTGGTTGATTCCGGGTGAGGTGACAGGGCATGCCACCATCTCAGGCAAAATGAAATTCACCTGCCCAGGGCTCTGAGCTCAACTCTCCAGACACCACTGCTTCCCTGAGGCTGCCGTGAGCCCCTCGTGCCAAGCCACAGACTTGTCTCCTATGAAGATGACCCATGAACATCCAAGCATAAAGGACGCCAACAATACAGACACCCATTGTGAAACAGTAGGAGTAAGAGCATCTGAACAGATCCAATCATCCAAGCGTCTATTAGAGTCTGTGGAGCTGCTCATGTGAGCTCCGGGGGCGAGACTTTAACACGTGGGGGAGGGGCTGCTCTCCAAAGCCCAGCTGATAGCCACAGAGAAACTGCTGCTAAGTGTGGAAGGCAGGCCCAGCCTTTGACACAATCTGCAATCTCACACAGCAAGTGGAAACCAGGACACATGGCACACGAGGAAAGGCTGAACGACCCAGTGGCACCGAATACCAAAGCCACCATGCTGGCTTTGCTTGTCCTGCGTGGTGAAGGAGCCTCGGGACAGATGCACAACAGGTGGCCAGCTTCCCAATGCCAGAGAAGAGCAGGCTCTCCTGGTTAGAAATCAAAGTTGGAGAGGAAAGCAGTAGGTGGATTCCCACCGTGCTCACCATGTCAGGAACAGGGAATTCTTCCCCCCATGCAACAGAGCTGCCCGGGCCGGAGTGGGACCACAGCCTGCTCAGGGCACTGTCCCACAAAGGCAGGTGAAAGCACCAAGCACAAACTTCGGGAAGGGTGGGGCATGGTGGGAGGTGGAGGTCACCCATCTTCCCTCACTCCTTCCCCCTTATCACCTCCTGCTTCAGAGCAGAGGCTCCAGAGACCCAGGGAGCAGAAGGCAGTGTCCCCCACTGCATGCCCCTCCTAGACCAGGGAACATCCAGGCAGGAGAAGCTCTGAGCGATCATCAGGAACACCCTTCAGCCACACACAAGCCACCCCGTGGAGTTTTTCCAGCAGGCTTTCCGCTGGAGGTCCTGTCCCCGCTGACCCATCTCTCCATGGCGCTTTGTGCGGAGGTGGCCCATGCACATCGCAGCTCCTCCTCCAGGCGCTCCCGCTCCTCCTCCAGCAGGGCCACATCTCCCGCGGAGCGGCGCTGTGCAATGATGAGCTGAAGCTCCTGCCGCAGGGCCTCCTTCTCCTTGATGAGCTGCAGCCGGTCCCTGTCAGCCTCGGTGGTGTCTGGCCGGGACTCATTGTCAAGCTGGGCCAGCTGCTGCTGGATGTTGGCGACTTTGCAAGAGAGACAGGAAGGAAACAAGGACATCAGTGGACTGAAAACGCCATCTTCACATCGTCTCCACGTTCCACACTGATTCTGTAAACTCCCTTTGCCAAATAAGTAGTGAAATGATTGCACCAAGTGACCCTTACACTTTAAAGGATTTGGAAACAATGTCCTAAAAAAATGGTGCAGAAATCTTTTCCTGAAGCTCCCTTAGCCTGAGATTCGAGATGACAATAACCCAATCGTGCCTGTTCCGAAGACCTGACAAAAAGGCCAGCAGCCCTCAACATGCCCATACTCTGGGCGGCTCAGACTCCTGGTTTCCTACGTGAAACTCTCCCAGAGCAGGAGGGAGTCTGCTTGTTTCTTCTGCCCACCCTCATCAGTAGCTAAACAGCATGCTGGACCCCCAGAAGCGCTGCGGGCCTCCCGCCTCCTCAGCTGTGTCTAACTACTGTCAGCCGCTTTAGCAAAGTAACAAAGGAGAAATGCCCTCATCATCTGGCTTCCTGAAGGGAAGACCTTCGAAGCCCCATGCTCCATGTCTTCTGGTTCTGTGTGCTCCTCCCTGCACCAGAGCCCCTGGCCATACGTGAATTCAAAACACCTTGCAGAGAGCAAGTGGGCACTCGACAAAAGCTGAGTGCATTGAATAGTGAACAAACACGCCTGAAAATATGTGAGAGGACGAGAGGCAGCCCTGTGAGCGTGGATGCTGCTGAGAGATGACCTGGGTGGATGCAAAGTGCAACAATCCTCAAGGTGGAAAAACGGAGGCTCCTATCAGTTTCCGTGCCTCGAAATTTCCAAGTGCTTGCTTGGCAAACAGACTGCATTACTTTTTGTGTCATGAGGTGCTGTTGAATGCAGATTAAGTGAAACAGATGTGGCCTGTATTTTTAAAGCATCCTTTAAAAGTAAGAGTAGAATGTTTTAAACCCTTTAAGTAGGGTTAAAGAGGAGGGATATGTTTCCAGGGAGAAACTAGGAATGGCAAAATCAACCTGAACCCCGTGCTGTGGAGGCCATAGTTTGGCATACTCTCCCAAAAACAAAATCCAAAGGCTTCTCTGACATCACAAAGAGCTATGAGAACAGGGAAGTGGCAGGCACACAGGGCCCTATATCCTCCGAGGGAGATGCAGGGCAGAGGTGCTCCTGAGACTGACTCCTCCTGTGCCCGCGGTCCATGGCACTAATCAAGGCTGGCTTCCCACCTGCTGGGTCTAGACCTCAGAAGCCTTCTCTACACTATGAGCAATGTGGACATCCCCAATTGACTAGCATTGCCACACACATTAAAACCTGCCACCGAGCCCTGAGCCAAGTCAGGCTCCACCTAAACTAGACACGAGCACAGGGACTCATGAGGATCGGGCATGACTCCTTCTCTAGCCACCAAATGAATCTGAAAGCCCACAGTTAAGGAAAGAAATGGGTACACAAGTTACAGTTTAAATGTATGCATTTTACTCAAGTCCACTTCAACAAGGTAAAGACACTAGTTGAATGTCAGTAGCTTTATTGGACAAGTTATTTTCAAACTTAAAACTAATTTCCGGAAAATGTGTGGGAAGATGGTGCCAAACCATGTCACCAGAAAAACTAATGACAGAGGCAGCTGAACAGGGCTAGGACTCCAACTGGGCTTAACCATCCACCTATGTCTAATTAGTGTAATTAAAATTTGTGGCAGTCATATACTCAAAGCCCAAGGAAAATACACTCCAAGCAAACCCACAAATAAGTCAGTGCTAAATCAGACATTATACCCAATGATATTTCTGGAACATTCTACAGTAAACCAAGACAAGTTAAGAAATAAATATAAAAGATGGAGAACAATCAGCAAATCTGTGTCCTCATACATTTTTTCATTTCCATTTATCTGATCCACAGGAAAGTCTACCTGAACCCAGCTAAATTTTGCCTAACCATTTTGTACTCATGCTAATTATCATACATATAATATAAACAGAAGTATTTTACAAAGCACCCCTTTTGAGTTTTCTGAGCCTTAAATATGAAGAGATCAAGATTCCTTTGAGTCTGCCAGCTCTAGGTTAGCTGCTAGCCTACAAGGATTCAAGCTTTTGAAGGTGGCGGAAGATCCAATTCCAGATAATCATAACCTTTCCAGGAAAATCTCAAGTAATATGCACTATCAGAAAAAAAAGTGAGGAAAAAAAAGAATTATAGGAGGGAGGAGGGGCAAAGGGTGAGTTTCAAAAGGGCTGTCTGCTGCAGGCTTAAAGAAACAGAACAGCAGCCCAAATTAAACCATGTCCTGTCACTTCCCACAGCTGGCAGGAAAAATATGCAAGGACATATGGCAAGGGACGACCTCTCCAACAGAAACAAAATCTGGATGAGGTTGACTTCTTGCAACCCATCTGGAAATGTTTGGGGTGTGCTGAATGCTAGGCAAACATTTCCGTGCCTTCAAATTGTGGGGTTTAATAATAAAATTTCAAAACAATGCAACAATGCAAACAATCTCATCTTCATTTTAGAGCTATATTTGAATCTAGAAGAAACTGGAATATATTGGAAAGTTCAATTTCTCTCTTTGTCTCCATGTTCTAGGTGTGAACATTTGGGGCCTGCTTCAGCAAGGTCGAGAGAGGCACATCTGTCTGTCTGTCTGTACTGGAAGCCAAAAGCCCTAGGATTCCTTCAACAATCGATTGTTCTTATGTCCCCATGAGACAGACAAGATGGCTTTGCCTTTAAAACCGTGTGACTTGTCTACCTTGCCGTGGGCTGGAAACGAGACATCTGCCAGGAGTATCTTTAGTATGTTAGGTTTACTTGAAGAAACACACTTCCTGCCTAAGGCTAAACACAGCTGTACTGAGTTTCAATGCACCTTCTTCGACATCCACGCCAAACAGCTGATCCACTGGTTGGAGCCTCGCTCCTGTGAGTGCTGTTGTTCCAATTTTGGGTATTAAAGGAAAAACAATTTCCAGAAAGGCTTTTCTTTGAAATATCATTTCAGTGAAATTAAATACATGGAAGTAAAGCAAGGTCATGGTTAAAGTTTGCCAAAAAAAAAAAAATAATAACTTTCCCAAGTTTTTTGTAAAGAGAACTAATAGCAGCTTAAAATTAGAGAGGATTTTTTTTTTTTCTGTGAGTCAACTATATTCTTCAGTGATTCTTATTTTTGAGGGGTAATGCATTTTATGGCCTATATAAAATCTCTCCCAAATGCCTTTAAAAGTCTTAAAATATATGTCCCCATGTCCTGATAGTGAAGAAAGCAAATGTTCAATCAAGCATGCAGTTTCTTATTATGTGATTCCCAAATTCTATTCCCTGAGCAGGTCTAATGTAGACAGACATAAAATATGAATCATTTTTCCCTTATGATTTTTGCCCAAACACTTTTCTGTTACAACCCAGGCACCATTAAACCATGCATTTATGCCACAGAAACTATTTAGACTCTCACAAAAAAATGTGTCCCCCCCCCCACCATCAAAAACAGTTGTTGGAAGGTAACTGAAGACTTCAGCCAGGACTTGAGTGATCAGGCCTAGGAAGTGACCCTGACAGTCTGTAGTGCTTTTCCCACATTTGATGATTGTTCAACAGTAGAGGTCTAAGAGGCTAAGAAACTGAGTGTGAAGTGATAGTTAAGAGGCTGGAGAGCCTAGCTGACTGTTTGGCACTCTCACAGGGCTGAAATGACCTAATGAGAATTTGGGTCCCAGGAAGGAGATGGGACCTTGGTGGGGACCCTGGAAGGGCCACCCCTAGGAGTCCAAATGAATAAAACATAGACCAGATGTCATGAAACCTAAAACCTGCTTTGAACTAGCTTAGTCCCAAACCAGATGAAGGCGGTCTGCTCTTACTCCAATTGTGTGCCATAAAGTCAAAGTCACTACTCTCTGGAGGCAGATAAAAGTTTACTAGGCATGCCATAAGACAAGACAACACAGGACTAAACGAGAAAGACCAAGAAAAAAAACAATAGAAACGTACATAGATATTATAGTCCTCAGGTAGAAACTTTTTTTTTTTTTTTTGAGGTGTAGTCTCACTCTGTCACCCAGACTGGAGTGCAGTGGTGTGATGTAGACTCACTGCAACCTCAGCCTCCCATGTAGCCGGGATTACATGGTGTGCAACCATGCCCAGCTAACTTTTTTAACGGGGTTTCATCATGTTGGCCAGGCTGGTCTTGAACTCCTGACTTAAGGTGATCCACCCACCTAGGCCTCCCAAAGTGCTGCGATTACAAGTGTGGGCGACCATGCCAGGTGAGTATTTTGCCACAATTTAGAATAAATTTTCTTTTTTTTTTCTTTTTTTCAAGTTTGTTCTCAGACTATATTCACAAAGTTCCACGGCGGCTTACACTTCTGTAGGCCTTGTTGACAGTGCCGGCTTTTAGATACTGATGATCTTCATCTTTTTCTTATCTCCTCGGTAGAAGAATGGGATGCAGGAGGTGCTGCCTAAGACTGGGCGCTCCTGGGCGTTCTTCCTTCCACCAAGCAGCTGCATGATCTGCTGTGCAGTGCAGTTGTCATGGGAATAACCCTTCCCGGCCTCTCGTGCAGGCTCCACGCTGCCAGGGTGGCTCCTATCAGAAAGGTCTTTGGAGGGAGGGAGGCAGGGCTCTGAGCACCGCTCCTCCTGCATCTTCTCCTCCTGCTCTCCCATCCTCTCCTTCTCCCGCATCTTCTCCTCCTGCTCTCCCATCCTCTCCTTCTCCTGCATCTTCTCCTCCTGCCCCCGCATCTTCTTCTCCTCCTCCCGCATCTTCTCCTCCTGCCCCCACATCTTCTCCTGCTTCTGCATCTCCTCTTCCTTCTCCCGCAGCTCCTTTTCCTGCTCCCGAAGCCTTTCCTCCTGTATCCATATCTCCTCCTCCTCCTCGAGCATCTTCTCATCCTGATCCCACAGCCTCTCCTCCTTCAATCGCAGCCTCTCATCCTGCTCCCGCATCTGCTCCTCCAGCTCGTGCATCTGCTCCTCCTGCTTCCACATCTGCTCCTCCACCTCTCCCATCTGCTTCTCCTTCTTCCACATCTGCTTCTCCAGCTCACGCAGCTCCTTCTCCTGCTTCCGCATCTGCTCCTCCTGCTTCCTCATCTGCTCCTCCTGCTTCTGCATCTGCTCCTCCTGCTTCCAAATCTTCTCCTCCTTCTTCCGCATCTGCTCCTCCAGCTCGGGCCTCTGCTCTTCCTGCTTCCATGCCTGCTCCTCCTGCTTCTGCATCTGCTCCTCTTGCTTCCTCATCTGCTCCTCCTGCTTCCGCATCTGCTTCTCCAGCTCACGCAGCTCCTTCTCCTGCTTCCACAGCTGCACCTCCTGCTTCCTCATCTGCTCCTCCTGCTTCCGCATCTGCTCCTCCTGCTTCCTCATCTGCTCCTCCTGCTTCCGCATCTGCACCTCCTGCTTCTGCATCTGCACCTCCTGCTTCCGCATCTGCTCCTCCAGCTCATGCACCTCCTTCTCCTGCTTCTGCAGCTTCTCCTCCTGTCTCCACATCTTCTTCTCCTGCTCCCACATCTTCTCCTCCTCCTCCCACATCTGCTTCTCCTGCTGCCACAGCCTCTCCTCCTGTCTCCACATCTTCTCCTCCTGCTCCCAAATCTTCTCTGCCTGCTCCCACATCTTCTTCTCCTGCTCCCTCATCTGCTGCTCCTGCTCCTTCATCTTCTTTTCCTGATCCTGCAGCTCCTTTTCCTGCTCCCACATCTGCTCCTGCTGCTCCTGCAGCTCCTTTTCCTGTGCCCACAGCTTCTCTCCTGTCTCCGCATCTTTTCCTCCTGCTTCCGTATCTTCTCCTCCTGATCCTGTAGCTTCCCCTCCTTCTTCTGTATCTTCTCCTTCTGATCCTGTAGCTTCTCCTCCTGCCTCCACATCTTCTCCTCCTGCAAAGTGTTGGTTTGAACCTGAAAAGGAAATAGACTCATAAGCTAGCTATATAAATGTAATCTATAAAATAACAGTTTTCATCTATGATTCTTTAAAAAGAAATTTTAAGCCCTAACCCTGAGGTTCTGATTTCCCAGACAGGTCCCCACTTTGTAGATTTTTAGCACACTCTAGAGGACTCTATGGTGGGACCAGAACAAGGACCCAAATTTTCCAACTCTTGGCTGGACCCTCCCCATACCCTGCATGATCCCTAGACCATGGTCCCAGCTGGATGGGGCTCCCACAACCCTGAGGGCTGCAGTCTCTCACCTGTGGCAGCAGGATTTTGTCCTTCTCCAGCTTCCTTTTTAGCCCCTTGATGTGGAGCTGGATCTCAGACTTTTCAGATTCTACGAGTCGAAGTTTTTCTTGTAGTTTGGCATTTTTCTCCTTCAGCTCCTCATTGGTTATGCTATAGCCAGAGGCAGTAGAGAAAGGAATGAATGAAGAACAGAAAGGACCGCTTTGGTGATCGACCCTCTACCCTCACCCCACAACCACAGAATCATGGCACTGGAAGGGACCCCAGGAATTAAAAGTCCCAGGTGGCAGGCCAGAGAGAGGACATGAGTTGCCTGAGGCTACCCCATGAGTCAGTGGCACAGGAGGCACTAGAGCTTCCCTGCAAACACATGAAAACCTGTATGAGCCACTCACCATGCTCACGTGTACCCCCCATCTCCCAGCACACCACCCCCACTAAGGGCTCCCAGACCTTCCATCCCAACTTCCCCCATCCTACATGTTCCTATACAGCTCCAGACTCAAGGTGTCCCTCTCATTTGTTAACTCCTCGATGTACTGCAAATAGAGAAAGGTCAAGTCAGGATAGAGCAGGCAGAGGAGCAGCTGGCCGACCAGTAATGACAGCTACAGTGACTACTCCACAGTAACTCTTGCTCCCTCTCAATCACACCCGACATGTTCTCAAGACATTTCCAAGCCCATGGTCTCATTTGTTTTCCTTTCTTTCTTTCTTTTTTTTTTTTTTTGAGATGGAGTTTCTCTCTTGTTGCCCATGCTGGAGTGCACAGGCGCGATCTCACCTCATCGCAACCTCCGCCTCCTGGGTTCAAGTGATTCTTCTGCCTCAGCCTCCTAAGTAGCTGGGATTACAGGCATGCACCACCGCACCTGGCTCTCACTTGTTTTTCAAAGAACTCAGTAAGGGTGGAAGGGACACGGAAAGAGATTGAATTGATAGCTGGCTAACAGGGGCCCAGAGAGATCAGATAATATTGCTATTGCTATTACTCTTATTACTACCACTGTTGGAACCTTTATTGAGTGCTTCACCAGGCACTATGCTAACAATCCCATTTAATCCTCACAACCTCCATAGGAGATGGTTACCATTATTATCTCTATTGTGTAGATGAAAAACATGGGGTATTAGAGGTTAAGTGCTGCCTAAGATCACTTAGAGCTGGGATTTCAAAACCCAAGTATATCTGATTCTCTAAGCCCATTCTTTCACTGGGGGTAGGGACACAGATAAGGAGAAGGAAATTAATCCTTTGTTCATTTTTGAAAGAACGGTACATTGGCATAGTCCAAACCTCAGAAGGTACAGAAGAGAAATATCTCCCCCCAACACTGTTCCTATCTCCTGAGTTTTTACGAATCCTTACAAACATGTTTTATGTATATTACCATAATACATACACACACACATGTATGTGTGTTCCCTCTCCCTACACAAATGGTAACATACTAAAGATACTCTTCTGTACTTTCATGGTACAAGTACCCTAACCCCCACCTAGGATTTGACCAAGGGTGCAGCCAAGTATGGGCAGGGTGGGCACTTGGCCTCGGAGCTCCGTGTCCAGTGCTTGCTCCCCACAGCACCCCACAACTCACCCACAGCAGCTGACTCAGCCCTAACCTGTCTCTAACAACCACACACAAAAGCAGCAAGAAATGGCCCATGCTGTCTTCTGGGCAGGACACTGCATCCTGCAGAAGGGACCTTTAGGCTCATTCCTCTATCTGCAAAGCTGGGCTCCCATGGGACCGTGCAGGTGATTGGACTCACCCTGTCTGCCTTCTTGTGCTGTATGGACACAGAGGAGAGAGCCGGCTGTAACTCTCCTTCAAAGTGCCAGGAATGATGCAGGTGGTCTGCCAGATAATGGGACTCTCCTGGAATAAGAGAGGTTGAGATGCGGCCCAAAGGACTTCCCCAAAGGCCTGTGAAAGTGCGAGGTTGAGGGATGATGGGGTGCCCAGATTCCCACCTTCAAATTTCCCGGCAGCATCCTGGCTGTAATAGAGCACTGTCTCCAGTTCAATTTTCTGACACATAAGGATTTCTACGGTATGATCCTGGGCCTTTGGGAGAAAAGACAAGCAAGTGCTGAAAGAGAAGCAAAGAAACCTCATCCAGAGGACAGGAGGGAACTTCACTCCCTCCACTCACCTCTAGCTGCCTCCTTAGGGCTTGCTGGTGTTGATGGCTCGCCTTCTTTTCCTATAGGAAGAGGAAGAAAGAGCTCCTACTAGGGGGAGGCAGAGATCCACAGCAAGAGACATGCCCCCAGAATGGCCCCCTGCCCCAGGACAGGCCCACCCATGGGACCAGGTTATCAGGGACCCTGTGGGGATGGGGTGGAATCTGGGAGGTGAGCCTTCCTCCCCAGGCTGGGAGTAGGCGAGATGAGACTTGGGCCTCTACATCTGAGTGCCCCCCAAACCCAGCAGTCATGTCATGAGCAAAGAAAGAAACCATGTTACTTCTTTCAGCTGAGCTCGGTTCTGTTGTTTCTGTGGGGAGAGTCAAAGGAAGGTGACTGAGGGTGGCCCCCTCGACTCTATTCCTCAGGCCAGGAAGCGGTCGGCAGGGGTCAGGAATGGATTTTAAGGGCAAAGTTCTCAGACCCAATGGGAACACGAACTGGTCAACTCTCCTCAACTCCCAAAGAAGAAGGATTTGGGTCTTTGTTGGTTTTTGCCCACAGCCACGGAACTTAAAGTCTGAAACTAGATTCTCTTGAAAAGACAGTAACAGAAACCTTCGGAGATGGAGTGTGAGAAAAGCCCACCCTTCTGCCAGCTTGTGATTTAGAAAGGTGGATTCATTCAGCAAACGTTGAGCACATACGGGCCAGGGACAGCTCCTCACAGCAGGGATAGAGGTCAGAAAAGGCAGAGAGGAGCCCTTGGCCCCGAGGTTTCCATTCTAGTGGGCCTTTAACTGTCGGGCTCTCAGAGCTAACAGAAACCTCCGATACTCTCTAACTCTACCTCAGGAAATGCAAGCCCAAGAAGGAGAGTTTACAGCCGGCCCTGGACTAGGGATTAACATAAAAACACAATGATAAATCTCATTTAAACTTCACAAATACAAGTAAAACAATACCACTCCTGTTTTACAGATGTGAAAAGAGAGGCCCAAAGAGCTCAAGCTATTTGCCCTAAATCATATCCCTAGGAGATGGAGAGGTAGGATTCAAACCCAGAACTCTTAACCAGTACCTGGCAGTTCTTCCACAATCTTAACAATTACCCTCCACCACCCCTTGGGCCCTCTGTCCCCAAGGAGCCTGGCCAGCCAAGACTCACATCCTCAGGTGAGTGGCAACCATCAGAAGTGGTTGTCTCAGGGTTAGTGCCATTATTTATTTTCTTCTTTTTGGCGTCGCTTGCTCCTGCACCAACACTAGGGCTGGTCTGGGCATGATGGTCTCTCAACTGTGGAAAGGAAGAGCAGTGATACTCATGAGAACTACAAGATCCTACAGTCACATCCTGCTTTACAGTTTATACTAAATACTCTTATAGCCCATCTGATTTAATGCCACCAACTGTAGGAAATGTTGTCACAATCACTTAGTGACTAAGAGAGATTGATACCATGGCTGAAAAAAAAGGCAGTAATGGAACTTAAACTCAGTTTTCTGACTCTGAGCTCTGGGATTTTGCCACAAATCAGCAGCTGCCAGGGACCAAAACCAGAGGCAGAGGTAGAAAAGCAAATATTAAGCAGGCAGGAACTGTACACTCTGTGGTTTAGAGTTATTCACCCTCACACGTCTGTTAGTGTTAAGAAGTACACCAGTACCTCTCAAACCTTTACATCAATGTATCCTCATGGCAGAAGGCAGCCTTTCTGTTAAATCCCGGAATTTAGCAGAAAGAGGACAACCCAAGCCTCATTTCAGAGAGAAGTCTTGTATACTCTTATAAATCTATGTGACTTTCATCCCTAAGTACATTAATGTTTCATCTCTCAATAGAATCAAGGGAAACTGATGCTTCAGAAAGATGCCCCATATTTATCCTGTGGCACTCAAAGTACCCCAGGTTGAGATGAGATGAGGAAGACTCAAGCTGTCAAATCCAGTTTCCCAAGATCTGTTCCACAGAAGATAAGCAGATCTCACTCCAGAAACCAGTGACTGAGGGGCACTCTGGTCCCAGAACAATGGAGAATTCAAATCTGAGGTGCAGAACTCAGAAAAAATGTTAAAGTCTCTCTGGAGAGTAGAAGCCTGGGAGAAAACCCAACCCAACCCGTTCTCCCATTGCCACCCAGAGACACTGTCAACATGTGGAGCTCATGGGGGAGGTGTAGGCTTTTCACACTGTCAACGTCTGTGGTAAGGAAGTCAGGCAGCCTGAAACCTCTCTCTTCTAGGTCCCACGGTCCCCATTCCCCTTCCAGCTGGAAATCTGTGCTGCAACCAGAGGAAACAGAAGTGGGCAAGAACACTTAGGGGACTGGGTCCTAAGACCAAAGGCCGGTCTCGTGGTAGTAATGACAGTTTGTAGAGGGACTGTGACATCACTACATTCCACTCCTCGGTGGAGTGGCGGGGGTGGGGGGGACACATGAGTGCAATGCCCAAGTTGCCACTTTGAGACTGGGGAGGGGGGTCAAAAATTGGGACTTAGGTCCTTGGAGATGTGACCCCAAAGAGCCCCGGGAGGTCAGGCTTGGGGCGGCAGGAGGTGAGGGCCAAGTAAGGAGCAAGGAGCCCCAGGAGTCACATCCCCAAAGTCACCCTGTGGCAACTGGTGAGGGCAGGTTCTGGGGCACCCAGGTCCTTGGAGATGTGAGCCCAAAGAGCCCAGGGAGGTCGGGTTTGGGGTAGCAGGAGGTAAGGGCAGAGTATGGAGTTGGAAGCCTCGGGAGTCACCTGCTCAAAGTCACCCTGGGGTGCCGGGCAGGGCAGGGGCAGGACTCATGTGGGGGTTGGGCTGGCTGACAAGATTTTGGTGTGGGGATCCCAGAGGTACTGGGGGGGCCCAGCCCGGTGTGCCTCGGGAGTGTCACAGACTGGCATCAGCTCAGCTGTCAGAGGGGGCCTCAGCTTGGGTTGGGGTGCTTGTGCGTTTACCTTTTCCTTAGCCTCGGCCAATTTGTTCTGTCGGGTTTCTTTGGACATCGTGGGTTGGGTAGGGAGGTGGGGGTGGGTAGGGAGGTGGGGGTGGGTAGGGGGGTGGGGATGGGTAGGGGGTTGGGGGTGGGTAGGGGGGGTGGGGGTGGGTAGGGCGGTGGGGATGGGTAGATGAGTGGGGGTGTGTAGGGAGGTGGGGGTGTGTAGGGAGGTGGGGGTGGGTAGGGAGGTGGGGGTGGGTAGGGAGGTGGGGGTGTGTAGGGAGGTGGGAGTGCGTAGGGAGGTGGGGGTGGGTAGGGAGGTGGGGGTGAGTAGGGGGGAGGGGGTGGGTAGGGAGGTGGAGATGGTCAGGGAGGTGGGGTTGGGGCCACATCAGCATGATCCAGGTGAGGACAACTGTACACCTCCAGTCACCTCTATGTCGCTGTGTGACTGAGCCAGAGGAGGCGTAACCAGGGCTGCACTAGAATGCAGAATAGGGGCGTGGCCTTAATGCTTGAAGCCCATTGGCCAATGAGAAAGATGAAAGGAAAAGGAGTTGTGGCCAGACAGCAGCGTGTCATGAAGGACCTGTGTTGTCACAAGGAAAGCTGCCCATGCAACTGCTGTCCCCATCCACTCCAGGAGAGGGGCAGGGCTGGCTTTCACTTGAAAAACTTTAAAACTTTATTACCTCAGTTGAGGTACAAATCCTATTAAAATGGAAATTTTATAGTGTGCTTGATGATTGATAAAGCAGACTTTAGTATCCAACATTCCAATAAGATAAAGTAATCACAATGTTTTCTCTTTTTTGGAAAAACTTTCTCTTATTCTCCTACATTAGTGTTAAGTTAAAAAAAAAACAAAAAACAAGAAACATGTCTAATATCTTTAAAAACACAAAGCATTTGAGCCCGGCATGATGGCTCATGCCTGTAATCCCAGCATTTTGGGAGGCTGGGGTGGGTGGATCACCCGAATTCAGGAGTTCAAGACCAGACTGGCCAACATGATGAAACCCTGTCTCTACTAAAAATACAAAAGTAGCTGGGCATGGTGGCAGGTGCCTGTAATGCCAGCTACTTGGGAGGCTGAGGCAGGAGAATCCCTTGAACCTGTGAGGCAGAGGTTGCAGTGAGCCAAAATCATGCCACTGCACTTCAGCCTGGGCTACAGAATGAGACTCTGTCTCTAAATACATATGTACACACACACACACACACACACACACACACACAGCTTTCCATTTAATAAGCACTCAAAGTTCTTTACAAGGTTAAAGCAAATACAGGACCCTTCTAAAGTAAGGCTAAATCCTAAGTGATGGGGGAGAGGAAAAGGACATAAATAACTCCCACTCTTATGAGGTTAATCACTAAATCCTATTTTTCTAGAATCACCTGGCCTCTAAGCCCTGAAAATGAAACTGAATTTCTCACTAGATACTTGGCTATGACTTGCAATCATGAAAACCAAGAATTGTGTTATGTCACTGTGTATTGCTTGTTACCTGGGATCAAGGGTTGACTTTTTCATGATTTGCTCCATTACCTGTGTGCTTCTTATCTCAGACCAAACTAAGCTTTTTTATAGAGTTCTACAATTTACAGTTAGTATGTAAGAGTGGCTCTCAAACATATAGTCTCTGGACCAGGAGCACCTGGGAACTTCTTATAAATGTAAATTCTCAGGCCCCACCCTAGACCTGATGAATCAGAAACTCTGGAGTAGGGCCCAGCAATCCGTGCTGCAATAAGCTGTCCAGGTGTTCAGGAACCTCTGCCATACAGCAGGTAGAAAAATGTGTTTCCTTCTATAGGTCCAAAGCCAGGGATACTATATGTTCTGTCTCAATATGAAACAATGACATGCAATTAAAAGACATAAATCTCCTTCCTATTTCCACCCTCCAGCCAGTGTGTTTTATTTTTATGAGTTCAATAAGAAAACGCGTGGCAATCAGAGATTTCATCTAAAAAATATATTTACAGGTATCAGTTCTCATCCAGCCTGATCTCATCCAATATCATTTCTAGCCTCTTACATCTAAAGTTTTAGAAAAGGATCTTCACATTATAAGACTCAGGCACACTAGGAATTCTATGATAAAAGACAACGTACATCTGAATGTCCAAACTTACTAGAGAAGAAAAGTGGAGTCATTGGCTATATTTTCAAATTGCATTCAACAGGAAATTAAAGTTTTGAATTTTTTTCACCTTCATCCTTCCAAGTTAATAGAATTAAACCAGAATACTCCATTCTTCCACAGCCTGTAGCCAGGCATACTTTTACTGTGTTACTTCTTGCTTGTCAATGGATATAAAGCAAAGTCCTGGTAGGCACATTTTGTATACTTGCAAAGGTGCAAAACTAAACAGTTCCCTCTATTGAATATTAAAACAAAAGTCCTGTAAACCTCAGATGGTGAGTGTAATACCTCAGCACTAGCACGAAAGCCTCAAATATAAAAAGATACCAAGAACCTCGCTAGCAAACACAAGTAAGCTCTTGGCCAGGAGCAGTAGTTCACGCCTCTACTCCCAGCATATTGGCAAGCCAAGGTGGGGTAAGTCAGGAGTTCAAGACCAGCCTGGGCAGCATAGTGAATTCATATCTCTACAAAGGAAATTTAAAAATTAGCTGGGCATGGCGGCACGCACCTGTAGGCCTAGAGCTACTTGGGAGGCTGAGGTGGGAAAATCGCTTGAGCCCAGGAGTTTGAGGCTGCAGTAGCTATGATCATGCCACTGTATTCCAGTTGGGGTGACAGAGTGTGATCTAGGTATTGCATTCTGTCCTGCTCCTGTTTCCACTAAAATCACTGTTAAAATATGTTCATTCAGCAGGATAAAAAATAAGTGAAATTTGACTTTGGTGCTTTGCTAGCAAAAAATAAATAAATAAAGTGAAATGACAAATTACTTACTAGGAGAAGGTCTTTGTAACCTCATTGACAGATAAAAGGTTTGTATCCTTAGCCTATAAGGAAATCTTTAAAATTACTCAGAAAAAAAAAATGATTTCCAGCAGAAAATGGGCAATGGAGAAACCAGCACCTCCCACAAGAATAAAAATGGCCAATGAGCAAATGAAAAAGATTCAAAAGCACTAGAAATCAAAGAAATGTAATGAAAACAATGAGATTTTCTGCTTAAAGATCTGCAAAGATGACAAATGGAAGAGGGAACCTGGAGCTCTGTCCCTGCTGGTGGGAGCATAAACTGAACCAATTTTTCTACAGGATAATTTGAACATTTCTTTTAAAAACCCTAAAACAGTTTTATATTATTTTCCTCTAGGAATTCTACTTCTATGAATTCAGTGTAAAAATCCTCACTCGAGTCCATTAAAATGTATATACCAGGAAATTCACCGCTAGGGTGGCAACTATTCTCTTAACATACATCCAGCTACAGGCTGGGTGTGGGGCCTCACGCCTGTAATCCCATCACTTTGGGAGGCCAAGGTGGGCAGATCATGAGGTTAGGAGATTGAGACAATCCTGGCTAACAGGTGAAACCCCGTCTCTACTAATAAAAGACAAAAAATTAGCCAGGCGTGGTGATGGGCACCTGTAGTCCCAGCTACTCGGGAGGCTGAGGCAGGAGAATGGCATGAACCTGGGAGGAGGAGCTTCCAGTGAGCCAAGATGGCACCACTGCACTTCAGCATGGGTGACACAGTTAGACTCCGTGTCAAAAAAAAAAAAATACATCCAACTATTAAAAATGGTGATGCCAAGATATATTTCTGCCATAGAAACATGCTTAAAATATAGGAATTGACAAAAGACCATATGTTATGATTCTACTTTTTAAAATGTTTATATGCATAAAAATTGTAAAAAGCAACGAACTGGAATGTTTTGAGTGGCAAAATTAAAGATTTTTCTTTATATTTTGTCCTCCAAATTATTAGAAAAAAATGTGATTTCCTTTATAATCAGCGAGAAGTGTTATTTTCATTTATTTATATTTATATTTCTTTTCTTTTTCTTCTTTTTTCTCCTGTATGTATCCCATGTAGGCTAGAGAGCTTAAATTGCTGCCTCTTGAGGGAAATCAGCCCATTTTCAGGACGTGAAGTACAAAAAGCTGTCCCATCTTCCCTTTATTTTTTATTTTTACTTTACTGATTTACTTATTTATGTTGAGATGGAGTCTCGCTCTGTTGCCCAGGCTGGAGTGCAGTGGTGCATCTCAGCTCACTGCAACCTCCATCTCCCGAGTTCAAGCAATTCCCCTGCCTCAGCCTCCCGAGTAGCTGGGGCTACAGGTGTGCACCACCATGCCCAGCTAATTTTTTTATTTTTAGTAGAGAGGGAGTTTTACCATCTTGGACAGGCTCGTCTTGAACTCCTGACCTCAACTGATCCATCTGCCTTGACCTCCCAAAATGCTGGGGTTACAGGCATAAGCCACTGTGCCTGGCCTGTCATATTATTTCTAAACATTTCAGTGACATTTCAATTAATTTAAATTTAATTCTTACTGACCTGATCTCTTATCCTCTGTTTAATGACATCTTCCAGTTGAAAGATGTTTCCTCTATAATCACAGGTGCTAAAGGAAATACAACATGTATTCATTAGGTAGATATCCACTAAACCACTGATTCTCACATCGTAGTCCTTAGACCCTCAGCATCAGCAACACGTGGGAACTTGTTAGACATGCAAATTCCTGGGCCAGCCCCACACCTCCTGAATCAGAAAGTGCAAAAGAGGGACAGCTATCTGTGCTTTAATAATCCTTGAGATTCTCCCTGAAGTTTGAAAACTACAGAACTAGAATACATATGGTAGTAAGTGCTCATACTTTATCCAAGTTACCTTCCCCTCTTTTCCATTCTCTTTTCCATTGAAAGAAAATGAGAGCTCATTTGGACTTAATGGATATAAGAAAGAAGGAATGGAAAACACTTTAAAAAATAATAATAAACATTATTACAAACTAATATATGTGAGAGTACTTAGTTGAAACAAAAAGGAGTTTTAGTAAACAGTATTATTCTATATTTGAAAATCAAGGAGAAGTTTATGCAATTTAAAATGTTTACAAACTGCAGTGCAATCTACTATTTGTGAATGTCAGTGTATTAGGAAATGCGTCTACACAATCACAGAGTTATATTTCTTCACAAACTACGAAAAGCGAAATATGTTTTTGTACCTCTTGGTTTCAGTTAGGGACATATTTTGTGCAGTATTTATGTGATTGTGCCTATGCATGATGAATGAATGAATTTCAGTCATACATTGCCTAAATCATAACTTGATGATGCTTGGGAAAGACTCAACAGTTCAAACTTCATGAAGTTCTAATGTCTGTGTTTCAAAACACATCATATTATTAGGATGTAGGGAGATATGTATGTGTGCTCCCTGGGGTGGGGATTTCTAGTTACTAGGCCATCTCCATTTTTAGCATTTGGCATCCTCATGACAGGACTTAATGTCCTGTTCTTGCCTTTTATTTTCTGAACTTGCCGCTTTTGCATTCTTTGGGCTCAGTTTAAAGACAGTTACTTTAAGTCCATTTTAAACCCTCAGGCTAGAAATTTGACCACTGTTAATTAGCCACATTATTTGGTCTAATGTTTTTTCTTTATCATTCTGAAACTGGGTTTATCTAATACATTGATAAAGTATTTCAAAGGTACTTTTATCATTGAAATCACTTTTACCCTGATAAATGTCAATGACTAGGAATGACCTTCAGATAGTGTTTAGCATCTGTAACCAATCTGACAATAATGTGTTCATCAGGTGCTTATGGATTAAATCACACACTGGCATATTTAAGCTAAACGTCAGTCTGGAAAATAAATTTACTATATTAACTGAAATAGCATTCTTTGTGTAGGTATTTGTCATACATTTAAGAAAAAGCTAAAAACAATGGAAATCATATGACAATAACTTAAGTCTTTCTTCAAAGTGTATGCAGTCTTTTGTGATACCTCATTCAGCTGAGTATTTGTGCTCTTCCTCATTCAGTATAAGGCAGCTTTCAATTTGCTTAGAAGGCAACATTGAAAGGTTAGAGTTCATCAGAAACAGAATTTTAAAATGTGAGTTCCACTGAATACATTTTAATTTCTGTAGGAAGAATCAAAACACCTATTTAAAGATTGCAAATATAATAATCATTTTTAAAGTATTGGATTAAATCTGATAGGTTTTCCAGAAATGAACAAAAATCAGTTCTAATACCAAAGCTGATTTTTAGAAAATTTGAAAATGTAAATCTGCCCTATCCATAATATAGTTTCTCTAAAACTTTACCTTAAAGAGTCATTTTAAAACAATGTAACTATTAAAAAATGTAACTGTTATCTTAATGTTCTGAAGTAAGTTAAAACATTTAAAAATATGAATAGTGTAGTATAAAAGAAAGAAACAGTGGGAAGGAAAACTAGAGAAAGAAATGCCAATTCTAGTCCAAAGCTTTATTTGCCAAGTTTTCTTGGAATGAATTTTTCCAATTTATGAATTCTTGTAAACAGAATGTATAATGGAAATACTGAAAGACTTTTGCCTCACGTGGCATTATTGACTGCTGGTGTGATGCTACTGTAATGTAATAAATTATTAAGTTGTTGCAAAGTGCTGTTTTTGCCTTAAAATTTTATTTTGCATGTCTTGAAAACTATAGTATTGAAGGTATTGATACTGTGCAAATGCTGGGCATGCTTGGCATGAGATAATCTGTTTCATTTTTACAAAATTGTAATGTAACTATGCAAGTGTTTATTAAAAGAACACAAAATAAAAAAGTTATGGGATAAAAAAGTTATGGGGTGGAAAAGTTACAGGATAAAAAATGTAAAAAAGTTGTGGCAAAAAAACTTGTGGCAAAAAAGTAGAAAAAAGTTTTATGAAAAGTTACAAAAAAAAGTTATGAAAAAGAAGTTATGGGATTAAAAAAAAAGTTATGGGGGCCAGGCGCTGTGGCTCATGCCTGTAATCCTAGCACTCTGGGAGGCCAAGGCGGGCAGATCATGAGGTCGGGAATTTGAGATCATCCTGGCTAACATGGTGAAGCCCCATCTCTACTAAAAATACAAAAAAAAAAAAATTAGCCGGGCGTGGTGGTGGGTGCCTGTAGTTCCAGCTACATGGGAGGCTGAGGCAGGAGAATGGCATGAACCCGGGAGGCAGAGCTTGCAGTGAGCCGAGATTGCACCACTGCACTCCAGCCTGGGCAACAGAGCGAGACTCCGTCTCAAAAAAAAAAAAAAAAAAGTCATGGAATGAAAATAAAAATTAAAAGCAGGCCCCTATCAGCAAATCCTGGAGAAGTGGGGCTGGAGTCTCCACCACCACCACGTCCCTACCACCCCTTCCCAGTCACTCCTTTACAATTAGGGTAGCAAGATAAGACTTCTGTCTAATGGGGAAAGACAAACAGACCCTTTGCCACCTTGACCAGGGCTGAGTCCTTAAATTTCTGGATGATGATGATTGTTATTTAAGAGCCAGAGGCTGGTGGAGTTGGTTTGTTTGGAGGAGGCCTCGTGGTCTCCTTACTCTCACCATAGCAACTTTTCCCTCAGTGGGGGCTCCAATCTTCTTATTCAGAGAAGTAGCTGAGGCAGGACAGTGGGGCTAACTGTGGATCAGGTGAGGGCACGGGCTGCTGGGGTGACCCCCCTTCCCCAGTGTACATATTGTGTCTGTAACATTTTGTATATTCCAGAGGGTAGGGCTGCTCCTGTGTCCTACCTAGCAGAGGTTGGAGCTGGCACTTGAGAAGGAGGTTCTAATAATTATTTGTGGCTGGGAAACTTATTTATTGCTAGCATTGGACATAGGAAGGAGGCAGGGATGGGGTCATGGCTTCCCAGTGGTGTGATCACAGATCACTGCAACCTCCAACTCTCAGGCTCAAGTGATCCTCCCACCTCAGCCTCCCAGGTAGCTGGGAGTATAAGCATGCACTACTATGCCTGGCTAATTTTTAATTTTTTTGTAGAGAAAAGGTCTTGCTATGTTGCCTATGCTGGTCTTGAACTCCTGGCCTCAAGCGATTCTCCCATCTTGGCCTCTCAAAGCACTGGGATTACAGGCATGAGACATTGCTCCTGTCCATGAGGTTTTCTCTTTATTACTGTTTTGTTGTTGTTGTTTCATTTTGTTTCATTTTGTTTTTTGACAGAGTCTTGGTCTGTTGCCCAGGCTGGAGTGCAGTGGTGTGATCTCGGCTCACTGCAACCTCCACCCCCTGGTTCAAGCAATTCTCATGCCTCAGCCTCCCAAGTACCTGGGGTTACGGGCATGAGCCACTGCGCCTGGCTAATTTTTGTAGTTTTAGTAGAAACAGAGTTTTGCCGTGTTGGCCAGATTGGTCTCCAACTCCTGCCTCAAGCAATCTGCCCTCTTCAGCCTCTCGAAGTACTGGGATTACAGGGGTGAGCCACTGCTCCTGGCTAAGATCCCATCTCTATTTAAATAAAAAAAGAAAATTCAGAATATGTGGAATATAGAACACCAAAGGCCAAAGTTATTTACCTCTCTGGGGTAATCTCTGTAAACAATTTGAAATATATCCTTTCAAGTTCATACTTGCTATGCATATACATACATATACACACATACGTTGATATATTCCCTCTTCCCTGCTGTCATGCTATTAGAGTCTTCTTTTTTTTTGTAGAAATTGGACCAACTCTATGTTCTTTGCTGGCCCAAATTTCTACTATTCAGTGATGTGTTGCGAAGATGTGTTTAAGTCAATTTATGCAGCTCTTCAATATCATTTTAAAAGGTTATGATATATGATCATATGATCATATGAAGGTATTACAATTTATTCCAACAGTTCCCTTTTGCACATTTAATAATTTCCATTGATTTGCCAGGGAGAACATTCTCATGTCATGGCTAAATCCTTTTGTACGGCCATCCTTAATTATTCCCTGAAGATAAACTTTTAAATAAAGTTGCTAGATTAGTCTCATTTCTTAAAAAGTTGATTTTTGACAAAATGGGAGAAAATTTTTGCAACCTACTCATCTGACAAAGGGCTAATATCCAGAATCTACAATGAACTCCAACAAATTTACAAGAAAAAAACAAACAACCCCATCAAAAAGTGGGTGAAGGATATGAACAGACACTTCTCAGAAGAAGACACTTATGCAGCCAAAAAACACATGAAAAAATGCTCATCATCACTGGGCATCAGAGAAATGCAAATCAAAACCTCAATGAGATACCATCTCACACCAGTTAGAATGGTGATCATTAAAAAGTCAGGAAACAACAGGTGCTGGAGAGGATGTGGAGAAATATGAACACTTTTACACTGTTGATGAGACTGTAAACTAGTTCAACCATTGTGGAAGTCAGTGTGGTGATTCCTCAGGGATCTAGAACTAGAAATACCATGTGACCCAGCCATCCCATTACTGGGTATATACCCAAAGGACTATAAATCATGCTGCTATAAAGACACATGCACACGTATGTTTATTGCGGCACTATTCACAATAGCAAAGACTTGGAACCAACCCAAATGTCTAACAATGATAGACTGGATTAAGAAAATGTGGCACATATATACCATGGGATACTATGCAGCCATAAAAAGGATGAGTTCATGTCCTTTGTAGGGACATGGATGAAATTGGAAATCATCATTCTCAGTAAACTATCGCAAGGACAAAAAACCAAACACTGCATGTTCTCACTCATAGGTGGGAATTGAACAATGAGAACACATGGACACATGAAGGGGAACATCACACACTGGGGCCTGTTGTGGGGTGAGGGGAGGGGGGAGAGATAGCCTGAGGAGATATGCCTAATGTAAATGACAAGTTAATGGGTGCAGCACACCAACATGGCTCATGTATACATATGTAACTAACCTGCACATTGTGCACATGTACCCTAAAACTTACAGTATAATAATAAAATTTTTTTAAAAAGTTGTTTTTTTGTAGTTTATATGTAACACTGTAGTTTTATATGTACTTGCAAATAGCTATAGTACCAGTAAAAAATGTGATAAAATTAAACGCTTCCACGTACGCCAAAAATACTTTGATTTAGCACTTCATTAAGTGCATGATTACAGTCTCTGTATCTTTTGATTTACCTTTCTACCTTTACAATTTTCAGCCCAGATACTTAGAGGTCACATAGTAAATTAAGGTTTTCTTTTTTTTAATAATTTCCATCTTTCTAAATTTGGTGAGTCACAGTAAGTTATTTTTGGGTTGTTGAAATCTGTGGCTTTGTTCTAAATTTGAGCCCAGAAATCATGCCACTTACAAAATATGCTTTGTCTTCCAACATCAGAGTGTCTGGTAGAAGGTGACTGTTCTTGGAATTTAAAAAATCTTAACAGGACAAGAAAAGAATCTAGACACTTTTTCTGTTTCTGATAATATGGCTGAGTAGGTAGACATACTGGCTAGTCCTTGCAAAGACATATTTGAACTTGCCAAAAAAAAAAAAAAAAAAAAATCCAGAGTCTCTAAGAATGAAGATGAAGTGAAAATCAGAAGGGCTACTGAGAGAATAATGGGGAAGCAGCCCCAGTTACAAGGGACGTGTGCATGTGTTCAATAAAAAGTTTCAGACGTAAAAAATGTTGAGAAAAATAATATAATTGCCCTACAGATACACATCATCAACAATTTTTCATTCATGGCATGGACAGTTTTTTTGTTTTTGTTATTTTTTGTTGTTGTTTGTTTGTTTTTAAAGGTGGGATTTTGCTATGGTTGCCCAGGCTGGAGTGCAGTGGCGTGATCTTGGCTCACTGCAAATTCTGCCTCCCAGGTTCAAGTTATTCTCCTGCCTCAGCCTCCTGAGTAGCTGGGATTACAGGCACCCGGCACCACATCTGGCTAACTGTTGTATTTTTAGTAGAGATGATGTTTCACCACGTTGGCCAGGCTGGTCTTGAACTCCTGACCTCAAGTGATCCACCTGCCTCAGTCTCCCAAAGTGCTGGGATTACAGGCATGAGTCACCACACCTGGTCACAGCCAGTTTTGTTTCATTTATATTCCCACTTCATTTATATACAGTCCTTCTTCTTCTGAATTATTTTGAAGTAAAATCTGTACATCATATCATTTTTTAATTACCTTATATGTATCTGTAGAAAACAAGGAATTTTTAAAAATAAATATATTCACAATGCCATTAAATACCAAAAAATTAGTATTCTGAAAATAGCCACAAATCCAGAGTTCACATTTTCTTGACTTCCTCATAGGTGATTTTTCTTCTAGGTTTTCTATTTAATCAGATAACTGTTTGCTCATATTTACATTCCTTACTGAACAATGTCTAAACTTAAACTGACATAAAACGCAGATGATCTTCTGACCAAATGCTTAGCCTAAGAAAAAACTTCAAACTGCAGGACGAGTCCCTCCAAATATAGAAAGGACCAGTATTTTAATAGGTATGTTAACTAAAATGTAGCAATGTAAGGAGCAGAGCAGGAAGAACCTTTAAGTCCTAAACTTAGAAGTCAATTTCCTAGTCAGTTTTCGTGGTCCTTCCACAACAACCTCTGGCATCTGTTTTCTCTACAATGAAGGTAACAATAGTAGCTATTTCAGAGCAGGAAAAGGCTTAGAGCAGTGCTACAAGAGGGTCGTGGCTATATAAAGTTTAGCTATTTGTATATTGTAGCAAACCAACTTTTTTTTTTGTCAATAATATATTTCTTTTGGAAAACTAGCAGCCTTCTGTTTGGGGACACCTGCAGTTCCACTAAGTGAGCATTGGTGTCTGCTAACCTTTGCCTCTATTTCTCTCAATATATTGTGAAGCTGTTCCTGGATTTAGCAATTTTGTACACTTTCTTTTTCTTTATTATTATTTTCCTTTCCCTTTTCCTGAGACACGGTGCCGCTCTATTGCCCAGTTTGGACTGCAGCAGCGCCATGATGGCTCACTGCCACCTCCACCCCCACCCCTCTCCGGCTCAAGCAATCCTCCTCCATCAGCCTTCAGAGTGGCTGGGACTACCTGCGGGGTCCACCAGGCCTGGCTAATCTTTGTGATTTTTGTTTTGTTTTTCTGTTAAGGGTCTGGGTTTGGGGCCAGGTGCAGTGCCGCACGCCTGCCATCGCAACACCCCGGAAGGCCAAGGCCGGCGGATCACCCGAGGTTAGGAGCTGGAAACCAGCCCCACTAACATGGAGAAACCCCATCTCAACCAAAATAAATAAATAAATAAAAAAGCCAGGCATGGTGGTTCACACCTGCAATCCCAGCCACTCAGGAGGCTGAAGCAGGAGAATCACCCTTCGCCCGGGAGGCGGAGGCCCGGGGAACCCAGATCAGGCCACTGCACTCCAGCCTGGGCAACAAGAGGAAAACTCCGCCTCAAAAACAAAACAAAACAAAAACGAACAAAACCAGGTTTCACCATGTTGCCCAGGCGGGTCTGGATCTCCTAGGCTCAAGCGATTTGCCATGCTCAGCCGTCCAAAGTCCTGGGATCACAAGCGTGAGCCATGACGCCAGGCCGATCTATTCCTGTCTGATTAAAAATTGGGCCCGGCGCGGTGGTTCACGCCTGCGATCCTAGCACCCCGGGAGGCCGAGGCCGGCGGATAACCTGAGGTCAGATTGAGGCCAGCCTGACCAACATGGAGAAACTCCATCTCTACCAAAAAAAAAAAAAAATACAAAATACAAAATTAGCAGGGCATGGTGGCTCACGCCTGCAATCCCAGCCACTCCAGAGGCTGAGGCAGGAGAACCACCCAAACCTGGGAGGCCGAGGCTGCTGGGAGCCAGACCCTGCCACTGCACTGTAGCCTGGGCAACAAGAGCGAAACTCCCTCTCAAAAAAAAAAAAAAAAAAAAGAGAGAGAGACTGGGTTTCAGCATGTTGCCCCAGCCGGCCTGGAACTCCTAGGCTCAAGCGATCGGCCACGCTGGGCCATCTGAAGTCCTGGGAATCACAAGGGTGAGCCGCCACACCAGGCGCATCTGTTCTTTTCTGATTAATAAATTGGGCCTGGCGCGGTGCCTCACTCCTGCAATCCCAGCACCCTGGGAGGCCGAGGCGGGCAGATCACCTGAGGTCGGGAGTTTGAGACCAGCGTGATCCACATGGAGAAACCCGTCTCTACCAAAAAAGAAAAAAAACAAAAAGCTGGGCATGGTGGCTCACGCCTGCAATCCCAGCACCCCGGGAGGCCGAAGCAGGCGGTTAACCTGAGGTCAGGAGTTTGAGATTGCCCTGAAGAAGGGAGAAACCCCGTCTGTACCAAAAAAAAAAAAAAAAAAAATTAGCCGGGTATGGTGGCTCACGCCTGCAATCCCAGCACCCCGGGAGGCCGAAGCAGGCGGTTAACCTGAGGTCAGGAGTTTGAGACTACCCTGACAAAGGGAGAAACCCCGTCTGTACAAAAAAAAAAAAAAAAAAAATTAGCCAGGCATTGTGGCTCACACCTGCAATCCCAGCCGCTCCGGAGGCTGAGGCAGGAAAACGATCCAAACCCAAGAGGCAGAGGCCGCCGGGAGCTGAGACCGCACCACTGCACTCCAACCGGGCAACAAGAGTGAAACTGCCTCAGAAAAACAAAAAAGACCGGGTTTCACCATGTTGCCCCGGCCTGTCTGGAACTCCTAGGCTCAAGGGATTCCCCGCACTATTCCTTTCTGATTTATAAATTGGGCCTTGGGCGCTGGCTCAAGCCTGCAATCCCAGCACCTCCGGATGCCCAAGGCGGGTGGATAACCTGAGGTCGGGAGTTTGAGACCAGCCTTATGAACATGGAGAAACCCCATCTCCAACAACAACAACAAAAACAAACAAAAAACAAAATGAGCTGGGCATGGTGGCTTAGGCGTGCAATCCCAGCCACTCGGGGGGCTGTGTCAGGAGAACCACCCAAACCCGGGAGGCGGAGGCCGGTTGAGCCAAGACCTCACCACTGCACTCCAGCCTGGGCAACAAGAGCGAAACTCCGCCTCAAAACAAACAAAAAGTGACCGGGTTTCACCATGTTGCCCAGGCAAGTATGGAACTCCTAGGCTCAAGCGATCCACCGCGCTCAGCCATCCAAATTCCTGGGATCACAAGCCTGAGCCACCATGCCAGGCCGATCTATTCCTTTCTGATTAATAAACTGGGCTGGGTGCGCTGGCGCACGCCTGCAATCCCAGCACCCCTGGAGGCGGAGGAGGCGGGCGGATAACCTGAGGTCGGGAGTTTGAGACCAGCCTGATGAACATGGAGAAACCTGTCTGTACCAAAAAAAAAAAAAAAAAAAGAAGAGAGACCAGGTTTCACCATGTTGCCCAGGCCAGTGTAGAACTCCTAGGCTCAAGTGATCCCCCGCAATCCGCCGTCCGACGTCCTGGGATCACAAGCGTGAGCCACCAGCCAGGCCGCTCTATTCCTTTCTGATTAATCAGTTGGGCCTTGCACGCTGGCTCACGCTTGCAATCCCAGCAGCCCCGGAAGCCAAGGCGGGCGGATAACCTGAGGTCCTGAGTTTGAGACCAGCCTGACCAACAGGGAGAAACCCTGTGTGTACCAAAAAAAAAAAAAAAAGAAAAAGAAAAAAACGAAAATTAGCCGGGCATGGTGGCTCACACCTGCAATCTCAGCCATTAGGGAGGTTGAGGCAGAAGAACCACCCAAACCCAAGAGGTGGAGGTGGCGGGGAGCCAAGACTGCACCACTGCACTCCAGCCTGGGCAACAAGAGCTAAACTCCGCCTCAAAAAAAAAAAAAAAAAAGAGACCGAGTTTCACCATGTTGCCCAGGCCTGTCTGGATCTCCTAGGCTCAAGCGATCCGCCGGGCTCCGCCATCCAAAGTTCCTGGATCACAAGGGTGAGCCACCACGCCAGGCCCATCTATTCCTCTCTGATTAACAAAGTGGGCTGGGCGCGGTGGCTCACACCTGCAATCCTGTAGCGGGATTTTTAAGGAATTAGATAGACTCGTGGGGTTTAGGAGGACATTATTAATTATTTAGGTGCACTGGCCCAGTCAGATTAACATTTAAAGGATTGAGTACTGAACCAAGAGTTATCTTTCAAGCATTATGTGGGGCGAGGGGGCAGATCTGTGCAGGGGGAAGCATATTATAGAGAAACAAAGATACTTATTTAATTGAAACATACATTATATTATTTTTTACCATTTAAGGAAAAATATGTTTTGTGACTTGAGTTTATTTGTTTAGTGACCTTGTAGTTGCACAGTTAGGGAATTAGTCAGGCATGGTGGCTTACACTGCAATCCCAGCCATTCGGGAGGCTGTGGCAGGAGAGCCACCCAAACCCGGGAGGCAGAGGTCCCGGAGCCGATACCTCGCCACTGCACTCCAGCCTGGGCAACAAAAGCAAATCTCCCCCTTAAAAAAAAAAAATGTGACTGGGTTTCACCATGTTGTCCAGGCCGGTCTGGAACTCCTAGGCCCAACCGATCTGGCGCTTGATGTCTTTAACCTGTGATTGAAAGCATATTAAGATCTTGGGTGTATCAACAGTCCAGAGGTCAAGAAGGAAAATCCTGGGATGTGAAATATTCTGCAACAAGAAAAGCAATTGGAGAGGTAACCAAATTCACTGCAGCTGTTTTGCCCTCTTCTTTCTCCTCTCTCTGTCTCTTTCCTGGAAATCCCCTAGTAAGAAGTAAAAGAGATAATGGCTTTGGAGTGCATGTTTTTCCTGGAATTGGAAGGAATTTTAACAAAGGAGCCCTTCACAATGAAACCCCCCCACACCCCTGCTTTTCACTTGAAGTAGGACAAGATCGGTGCCCCCACCATCATTCTCCATGTGACCCCAGGTGGAGATGAGGGGTAGACGCTACTGATAAGCTCTTAGCAATTTCCCTGTTTATGGACTCTGAAGCTCCTTAGCTTGACAACTGATGAATAAGTTTTCTTTTGTGGGATAAGAGTAGGTGAACTTTTCCCCCTGAATTCCCATCCTGGGGCCAGGGAAGAGAGCCCAGGATCCCTTCTCTTGGCCTTCACACTGTGGGAAAGAGTACCTAGAGTTAAAAGCCTGATAAATGCCCTCGAACAGCTTTGAAAATCACAAGGTCAGGAGATCAAGGCCAACCTGGCTAACACGGTGAAACCCCGTCTCTACTGAAAAAAAAAAAAAAAAAATTAGCGGGACATGGTGGCAGGTGCCTGTAGTCCCGGCTACTGGGGAGGCTGAGGCAGGAGAATGGTGTGAACCTGGGAGGTGGAGCTTACAGTGAACCGAGATAATGCCACTGCACTCCAGCCTGGGTGACAGAGCAAGACTCCGTCTCAAAAAAAAAAAAAAAAAAAGTGATTATTATATACTTTATTTCAAAGATGAAATGTATGACTATACAGCAAAATAAAATTGGGATAAAAAATAACCTGAAAATCAGGAAACAGGAGAAACAGTCTAAACATTTAGTTTTGTGGTCTTGCCTAATTATTTTTCTTATGGTCAGTAAGGAATGATTTAAAGTGACCTTATTCCTGAGCACCTGGAGACTTCTAAGAAGTTTTTAAGAATAATTTTATGTTGAAGAATCATACCACAAAATACTTCCAAGATATATGTGTTGCCATCCTAGTTACTATAAACCAGAGAAAAATGTTCTAATTACTCTTTTTAATGAATATGTACAAAAATCCTTCATTATAAATCTAGAATATAGGAATATGTTCAGTAATTGATTTTTGCAAAAAGTCTGTTATTATTATTTTTCCCTAAAGCAGGGAGAGAACTGTAGCTTCATGATCTGAGATATCAGGTAAGGAAGTCCTCCCCTATTCTTTCTTAAGGTATAAGCTCTTTATATTCCTCTCTCCAGTCTCTCAGAGATAGCATCAAATAAATCCCCTATGCTCTTTTGGCTCCATCCTCGGGGGCAAGCGCTATTTCACATCTTACTCTTAAATCACTTTTGAGAAATAGACATAGCTTCCACCAAAAAGGAGCCCTCCCAACAGAGCTCTAATAACACCAAAGGGTTTCCATGTGTGCGCCCTTAAGTGAACATACACAAATGAAATGAATCTATAGATTGATAATGAAGCCAGTTTTTATAAGTGAGACATGAATATCAGTTGTATTAGACACACTCCTGCTGAGTACTGTAACAAATCTCATTTTTACCACATACAGGGATAGCTGTCCCATATATTCATAAAATATAAGAATTTTTTTCTTGATTAATAAACTTTTTTTTTTAGAGTAGTTTTAGGCTCACAGCAAAATTGAGTGGAAAGTAGAAGAGTTCCCATAAACTCCCTACTCCCCATACACACACAGCTTCCCCCACTGTCAACATCCGATGATGCATTTGTTATAATCGATGAACCTACACTGACACATCACTATCACCCAGGGTCCACAGTTTACATTAGGGTTCGATAAAATAATTTTTTACAAGTTAAATCCCCCAATAAACTTAACATTACTTCTCCGGGCCATACGTTTTTCTGCATCAGTACAATGGGATAAGAATATTTATTTGGAGCTGGGAGTGGTGGTGCATGCCTGTAGTCTCAGCTTCTTGGGAGGCTGAGGTAGGAGGATTGCTTAAGCCCAGGAGTTTGACACTGCAGTGAACCACGATTGTATCACTGCACTAAAGCCTGGGCAGCAGTGAGACCCTGTCTCAAACAAAATAGAACAAAGACAACAAAAAGGTAATATTTATTTGGAAGGTTTTGTGAGTATTATTTGGGATACCTTATGAAAAGTGCTAGCACATTATGAATATTCAGTTATGGTTAGTTAACTTTATCATTAAGATCGTTATAACCTGTAGGAACTGACACTGCTACCCCAATCCTGTCTTTGAAGGAGCAAACCCATATGGGAGTAAAAATGACTGGCTCCCCTCCCTACCTTGATCCTGTCATCTGAGTCTACCTAATTATGAAATGAACAGGGTTTTCAGTTTTGAACCTATTCCCTGTCATGGTGGGTAGAAAATCAATCACTACACCCCTATTTATAGAACAATCAGAACAGAGGAAAAAACACGATTTTGAATTCCAGCCACACATTAATTGTGTGTCTTCAGGAAAATCACTTAAGCCTGTTAAAATTCATTTTATTCCACTGAATAATAATACTTGAAAGTACTTTATATACTTGAATGAACTATGCTCATTTACAGGGTTCTGCGCGTGACACTGCATCCGTAAAACTGAGAAACCAACAAAGTGAGGGCAGAATGAAAAAAGAAAAAACTTTCAGAATGTTCTTCCTTTCCTCAATGCCATGCAGTTTGTGCAGTCAGCTGATTGGCTGAAAATAGTCACTTTTGATGACTGATGCTTCCTGCTTATGTTTAGTTGGTTTAGGAAGCTCATTAGGGATGCTATCTTGGAGATGAGTCTGGTGGGTAGAATATCTGATGACTCTAAGGCAAATGTACTTCTTTCAGCTGGTAAATTAATTTCTCAATAGACTCAATTTGCTTTTTACCAACTGTCTGGCAATATCCGATATTTGCAATAGTCTTTCAAACACTTGCAATAAAATCTGGCTCACACATACAACCTGTTAGCGGTGAAAGAGAAGCATTCATCACATTCAAAATTCTCCAAACATGAGAGCAGTTGAATGTGCTTTAAGACGGTATACATAATGATACATCTCTATTTTCCCCTTCCTCTTACAATCATTTACACAGATATATAAGAAGTAAATATGTGTTTAGAAAGTATTAGTCATCATAGATGTACCTCCAGTCATCTATTCAAATGTAATCATGGTAAAATATGCACTTGTACAATTTTATACTATCAATGAGTATAGGTCGGTGAAAATTAGTGTTGCCAGAAAAAATCCAAACCAGAAAACAGAAAGTATAGAAAAATTATACGTTATGTCATTGATAAACCATTTTAAAATAATATATCATGTGTAGAATAAAAAATTCCATGAATATATACATGCAAATTATACATATATGTGAATTTAATTTTGTTAAAAGGCAATTGGCATCTGCAATTTCATGCAGTCTAAGTGAAACCCATAAAGAAATGTGTATGAAATAGAAAAGCAACAAAGCTCATAACATTTTAAAATTAGAAGTCAGATTCAAAACCCATCATGATCTATTTTAAATTTGTCTCTATAATATTTCAATGGAGACATAAAACACACCTTAATAACATGCCTCACTATTTCATTCACAGCATGACTTCCCTTTCCCCAATGCCCAAACCATGTTCCCATCTACACCCCACCCCACCCAACTCTCACCTCTTCCATTAGCATTATTACAAACATATTTTACAAATCTTATACCAAGCTTTTCCACTCTGTCTCTTTTAAATGTAGAAATATCTTGTATATAAACCTGAATACCACAAATCTTCACATTTATATTTTCTAAAGCAGTTAAACCTTTTTAGACAATTCTACCTAAAAAGCCAAATGCGCTTGACAATATGTCATGTTATGTTAAGTTGAGCAGATACAGAAGTCATTTCTGTCGGATTTCTTGTCGGTGTTTGCATTAAGTTGGAGCTTTCTGATCTCGGCTCTTGTTGTGCCAGTAATTTGAAACTTCACCTCTCTGTTGGCCTTTGGTTTATGCAATGCAGTCTGGCAATTAAAAGTCTCCGCTGGGCGCGGTGGCTCACGCCTGTAATCCCAGCACTTTGGGAGGCCAAGGCGGGCAGATCACGAGGTCAGGAAATGGAGACCATCCTGGCTAACACAGTGAAATCCAGTCTCTACTAAAAATACACAAATTAGCCCGGTGTGGCAGGCAACTGTAGTCCCAGCTACTCGCGAGGCTGAGGCAGGAGAATGGCATGAACCTGGGAGGCGCAGCTTGCAGTGAGCCGAGATCGCACCATTGCACTCCGGCCTGGGATACTGAGTGAGACTCCATCTCAAAAAAAAAAAAAAGAAAAAAAAAGTCTCGTGAATTTGTACATAGAATATTGAAGTTAGAAGAGGCTTATCACTCTCTGGGCTCTAATACTGTCCAGAGGTTGTTTCTTGTTCCCATAAGAAAATCCTGTATGTCTCTCCATTACCATTCCTGATCCTTACCTCCAATTCAAAATGTGGCCAGTTCCACCTTCTAAGCCTTTATACCAAATTGACTGGGTAGGTTTATTATGAATCTGTGTCCTTGTCCAAACTCTACATTAGACCTCCCAGGAGAGTTCAAACTAAAAACTAATGAGTAAGTGCAATATTACAATTGAAACAGGGGAGCAAACATAATTTCAAGTAGGACTCATAATAACTCTGGGACCAAAAGAGGAAGAGTGCACGCCAAATGTTCTCAATTCTGAAATGGCCCTTGTGAAATATCTATGTGAAAACACTTCAAGGACCTGAAAAAAAAAATGGTGAAAAAGCGAACAACCTTCCTTGCAAAACAACTCCAGAGTTAATGCCAGAGCTTTCTATCAAAACATCCATGCTAAGTTCACCGGAAAGATTCAGAAGATCAATGACAGGAGTAAGGGAAAAAACAAGGACATTTTGTGAGTAGGAATGTATAATGACCCTGCAGCAGGAGAACCAGAGAGGGGAAAAAAGGAAATGGAGGGTATAAGTAAATTAATTGCCTGTAACATGTTTAATGAAATAAGTAGACGTGTGATGCAAATTTCTTAATAGTCAAACATTATGCAACATATGATGCATAAGAATTGTACTATCTCAAATTTTTCTTAATGTGAGATTTTCTCAATGCCACTTTCATTTACCTACACACACACAAATGGCACAAATCACATGTACATATACTTCCACGAAAATACATATGTGGGAGGGAGAGAAAGAGGGAGGAAAACTTTAATCATGATACATTGCCAATATAAGAACTCCCTTTTGGCCAGGCGCGGTGGCTCATGCCTGTAATCCCAGCACTTTGGGAGGCCGAGGAGAGCGGATCTTGAGGTCAGGAGATGGAGACCATCCTGGCTAACACGGTGAAACCCCGTTTCTACTAAAATTACAAAAAAAAAATGAGCCGGGCGTGGTGGCGGGCGACGGTAGTCCCAGCTACTCGGGAGGCTGAGGCAGGAGAATGGCGTGAACCCGGGAGGTGGAGCTTGCGGTGAGCCGAGATGGCGCCACTGCACTCGAGCCTGGGTGACAGAGCAAGACTCCGTCCCCCCCAAAAAAGAAAAAAAAAAGAACTCCCTTTTTAGAAAGATCTTTTATTCAACTTACCAAAATTTTAATTGCCAATGGAACAGAAACCAGCACAAATAAGAACTTGTAACTTACCCAGGTACAAGTGAACTTCTATGACTGAAATTCAGGGGCATTCTAAGCAAGAATAGTTCAATAGTAACTAATCTCATTATTTTTAATTTTTATTAAGTCATATTTATTATTCGTAGTGTGATTTCTCATCAAGGAGTTACTTAACATGCCAAAAGCCTGCATCTTTTTAACTAGGTCTTTATGCATAGGGAATGTTTAAATATCCACAAAAGTAATACATACTAACCAATTTTTTAGATTTTAACATATATATTTGAAGATATGTTTTCCCCAAACGTACAGTTCTTTGTGGCCTGGATTGCCTCAGGAAACTGCCTCTGCCTGTTGTGGGTATCATGGCAAGTAAGGGCACTGGTAATTTACTGCTGAGAAAATGCCTAGCCGTTTGCCTACTTATGCCATGTCATCTTCCTGACACTACAGAGCACGGTAACCTCATTTCCAAAATCAAAGACAGAACAAATCTGAACAGCTACTGTTCCTGAGGCAAACAAGTGAGTAAATTCCAAAACATGCCATGGACTCACTGAAGATGAATTTCAGACAATTCTTTTTTTTTCTTTTTTTTTGAGATGGAGTCTCGCTTTGTTGCCCAGGCTGGAGTGCAGTGGCGCGATCTCGGCTCACTGCAAGCTCCGCCTCCCAGGTTCACGCCATTCTCCTGCCTCAGCCTCCAGAGTGGCTGGGACTACAGGCGCCCACCACCACTCCCGGCTAATTTTTTTGTTTTTTTAGGAGAGACGGGGTTTCACCATGTTAGCCAGGATGGTCTCGATCTCCTGACATTGTGATCTGCCCACCTCGGCCTCCCAAAGTGCTGGGAGTACAGGCGTGAGGCCCCACGCCCGGCCGGATTTTAGACAATTCTACATCGTCTGTTGAATCTGTCGTCTGTTGAATCAGCTTTCTATTAACCACACACTATAGAAGTGAAACCAACCTGTACTACCAAGAGTGTATTAATTTTGCATGCATTTCCTAGTAAACAATGTAGACAGTATTAATTTTTATGTTGCCAAGGTAATAGTTTTGTCCTTCAACTCATCTGCTAAATTTTGCCTCACCTGGCTCACTCAGAAGGAACAGAATTGACAGTATTAACTAGTCTCAGTTATCTCCACTGACAGAAAAAAACGTCTATTTTCTACACGGACTGTGAGAATCAGCATTTTCTGTTATTAACTTAGATTTTTTTCTTGCCATTTCTCTTTATGATCCCAATGTATTGATGTATTTCTAACACTTCAACAAGATTTGTGTCACTCAACTGCATGTGTTGTAATCATTGTCTTTTAACCATTTATCTCCATGAAACTGATGTCATTGAAAGATAGAAAAGAGAAACAAAAAGCATAGAAGGGAGAGAGAGAGGGAGGAATATTTTAGTCATGATACAATGCCAATGTAAGGGCTCCTTTTAAGAAAGATTTTTAAAAATTTCTTCATCAAAATTTCCATTGCCTCCTTGAATGAAATGTGAAGGATTGCAAATTCCTTTAAAACTTGGTTTTGGCAATGACTCTGGATTTCCTTCATTAGCCAGCTATGCAGAATTCATTTTCCAATGCTCTATTAAAAATAAAAGGCCGGGCACGGTGGCTCACGCTTGTAATCCCAGAACTTTGGGAGGCTGAGGCGGGTGGGTCACAAGGTCAGGAGATCGAGACCATCCTGGCTAACACTGTGAAACCCCGTCTCTACTAAAAATACAAAAAATTAGCCAGGCGTGGTTGCGGGCACCTGTAGCCCCAGCTACTCGGGAGGCTGAGGCAGGAGAAAGGTGTGAACCCAGGAGGCGGAGATTGCAGTGAGTCGAGATCGCACCACTGCACTCCAGCCTGGGCAACAGAGCAAGACTCCATCTCAAAAAAAAAAAAAAAGAAAGAAAGAAAATAAAATAAAAATTAAAAAGTGAAGATTCCCTTAATGTTTCCCAGTCTATTAAAGCTTTCCTTCCAAAAGGAGCTCATTCTGATCCCATTTAGTACAACACCCTCGTGTATGCCAGATGGCACAGGCATCATAGCTTCACAAACGTCATTCTGATTCTCACCTTTAAAATGAAATTCCCTTAATCTACCTTTCTTTACATAAACAACAAAATTGTAGACAAAGATATGCCAAATTAAAAGCCTCTTTTGCTAAATATTCTAGAAATAATTTGAGAAAAATGGGCACAATTTGAGAACTTAGTTGTCTTGGAAAGCGGGTAGGTGGGTATTTGACTATGATTCAGGTTGCTATTTCTCCTGTTAACTATTTAAATGTGTGACCTTAAAAGAAAATCATTCAGTCTTGTTGAGACTAATAAATGTCTCATCCAAAAAAAATGAACTTAAAATTTCTCCTATGTGTCTTATAGCTCAAAAATGTTCAATTCTGTTTCAAGCCATTCTAACATTTGGTTTATACATAGGTATTACATCGTCAAGGCTTACTGCAGGCCTCGTGATCTGTATTTCAATTTCATTCCTTTTTAGGCTAGATGTAATTTTGGGATTTTAAAAATGGAATTATATGTTGTTATGGGTTGAACTGTGTTTTTCCCGAAAATATATGCGAATGCCCTAACCCCCAATACTTTAGAATGTGACCTTATATAGAAAGAGTCTTTACAGAGGTTATCTAGTTAAAATGGAGTCATTAGGGTGGGTACTAATCCAATATTACTAGTGTTCTTATAAAAAGGGGAAAATTGAACACAAGGGGAACATGCACAGAGGGAAGATGATATGCAGACACTATATGGAAGACTGGGCTGACACATCTGTAAACTCAGAAATACCAGTGATTTCCAACAAACCACCAGAACCTGGGAGAGATGCAAGAGACATGGACAGCCTCCCTCATATCCTTCTGGAGGAAACTACCTTGACTACATCTTGTTTTCAGACTTCTAGCTTCCCCAACTGTGACACATTAATAAATGTTAGTTGTTTTAAGCCACCCAGTTTATGGTACCTTGGAGAGTAGCTCCTACAAATGAATACATTGTTATAGACTAAAAAGTGCATAAATCATAAGTGTACAATTTTTATAATCTTTCAATATGGACTGAGTCATGTGACTACCGTAAACAAGAGCACCTCAGAAGCCTCTTTCATGCCTCATTAATTTTCTTCTACCGAATATAACACTCTTCTGACTTCCTCTACAATAGATTCATTTTTCCTGAGGAAATTTATATGAATGCAGGCATATTTGTGACACCACAGATGTAGCAGCAGTTCTTTAACTGCTGTATTTTATTCCACTCTATCAATGATCCATAAAATATTTTTACATTCTGCTCTTGGTGGACAATTGAACTGTTTTGAGTGTCTGCATATAAAAATAATATTGTAATGAAAGTCTTTTGGTGTAAAAAATTCCCAGTCGTATCTGTTGGATATATACTTAAATGTGGAATGGTTGGGTCATAGATAGGTATCTGTAACACCAAACTGTGTTTTATTAATCTACTTATTTTTCTTTTAAATATTAATGTATAATTTACACATAACAGAGTGTACAGATCTTAAGTATACACCTTATTGAATTTTCACATAGCTTCATACACGTGGAACAACTCAGATAAAAAATATCTTACAGGCCGGGCGCGGTGGCTCATGCCTGTAATTCCAGCACTTTGGGAGGCCGAGGCGGGTAGATCACCTGAGTTTAGAAGTTCAAGACCAGCTTGGCCAATGTGATGGAACCCCGTCTCTACTAAAAATGCAAAAATTAGCTGGGTGTGGTGGCAGGCACCTGTAATCCCAGCTACTCGGGAGGCTGAGATAGAAGAATTACTTGAACCCAGGAGATGGAGGTTGCAGTGAGCCGAGGTTGCGCCACTGCACTCCAGCCTGGGTGACAAGAGAGAGACTTCATCTCAAAAAAAAAAAAAAAATCTTACAAATACCCCATAAACCTTCTTCTTGCCATCTCAGTCAATAACCACAACCCAAAAAAAGATAACTCCTATACTGACCTCTATTTATATAGATTCATTCCATTAATGAATTAATGTTACTAGGCTGTTAATGAGCTTCATAAAAATAGTATCATGCAGTATATATGCTCCTGCGTATGGCTGATTTTATTCAACATTAGGATTTAAACATTTATGAGATTCTTGTATATACCTATAGTTCATACCTTATAATTTTAATAGGGGTATTCCATTTTATGAATATATAACTTTTTGTGTTATTGGATGATTCATCTGTTTCTAATTTTGGGCTACTATAAATAATGCTAATTGAATATCTTATACATATCTTCTGTTAGACTGAAGTACTCATTGATCTTGAGTATATATACCCAGGAGTGGAATTGCTGGGTCAAAGGGTACACAAACATTTAACTGTAGTAGATATTGCCAAAAGAATTTTCAAGATGGTTGTTCAGATTTACATTTACACAACAGTCTATAAGAGTGGTAGTTATTCCACATCTTCTGAAACAATCTTCTATATTAAAATTCTGGATTTAATCTTTAAAATCCTGGATTTAATATTTTTATATTTGTACTATCTTTTTTTATTCTTATTTCCTTTTTTTGGCTTTTATTTTATTTTATTTATTTATTTGAGACAGAGTCTCACTCTGTTGCCCCCGCTGGAGTGCAGTGGCACCATCTCAGCTCACTGCAGCCTCTGCCTCTTGGGTTCAAGTGATTCTCCTGCCTCAACCTCCTGAGTAGCTGAGATTACAGGCATGTGCCACCACGCCTGGCTAATTTTTGTATTTTTAGTAGAGATGGGGTTTCACCATGTTGGTCAGGCTGCTCTGGAACTCTGACCTTGTGATCCACCCACCTCAGACTCCCAAAGTGCTGGGATTACAGTCAGGAGCCACTTCACCCAGCCTTTTTCCCATTTTTAGAATAATTATTTATTTTTCATTTTATTAAAATACTTGTAATTCCTTTTTAGTACTTTAGTTACCCTACAGAATATAATATTTATTCTAGACTATTGTGGACTATCTTAAGTACCTTGGTTATCCTAGAGGATATAATATTTATTCTCGACTATTGTGGACTACTATTTCTGAAGTATGTTCGTACTTTTTCCACTTCTCCAACAATATAAGGACCTTAGAACAGTTCAACACTATTTAGCTACTCCCACTCTTTGTCATATATTTTATTCAACATTTAAACTTTGTAAAAGACAAGTTAATTATATTTATCCTTACTTCTCAGGTTTATTTTCATGGTGAATGTTCCTTATAAATTACTTTTCTTTAATATCTTTCAGATTTTTGTATCAATGATTACTGGCTTCCTACAAAAAAATTAAAGTGTTCTTTCTTTTGTATTATTTCCTGAAAATACTTGTGTAAGACTAGTCCAATTAGTTCCTTAAGTTTTGGTAAGGAGTCACCAGGTAATCCACATGTGATTGGAATTTTGTGTGTGTGTGTGTAAAATGTGTTAATCATAAATATAGTTTCTATAATACATACAGAACTTACTCAGATCTTTAGAACTTCTTGTGCCAATCTTTTAAGGCTTTTATTTCAGTTAATTTCATTGCTTCCTCTAATTGTATGCTTCTCTCTGGGGTAATTTTTTTCTTAGTCTGAAGAACTTTCCTTAGTATTTCTGTAGTTCAGTTCTCCTAGGCAAACATTCTCTCAGCAATTACTTGTCTGAATATATTTTACTGCGCTTCACTTTTATGTGTTTTTTCACTGGTTATTACATTTTAGACTGGCAAATTTGCCCCTCAGCATGTTAAAATGCCATTTCATTGTCTCCAGCTTCTATTGTTTTTGTTGGAATACTTATTTTTGCTCTTTTACTTACTTTTGAGACTTTCGTTTTGGTTCAGCAGCTTATAATCTGGATAGGTAAAGTTTTATTTGTATTATGTTTCTTAGGTTTTGTTAAGTTTCTTGCAAGTAGGTTGATATTCTTTATCAATTTTACAAAATTTTTGACCAACAGCTCTTCCAATATTGCTTCTTCTCCATTCTCTCTCACTTGTCTTTATGTCCAATTCAGTTATAGTAGATGTTTTGACTGTGCTTCATGTCTTTTTTGTTCTGCTTTTTTAAATCTCATCAGTTGAGATTATTTCTATAGATCAATTTATATTTCTATGAATCTCTTTTCAGGTTGTTTTACTACATTTATTCTAAAGTAAACCTATTCAGTGACATAAATTCAATTATTATGTTTCTGTTTGAGAGTATCTGTGTGACTTTTTATAGATATTTAAATCTTTGCTGCAATCTCCATCATTTCATCCAGTTTGCCTACTTTTATTATATTAGCAATGGTCATTCTAAATTTGTCTGCTAAATTCTGAACTGTGAATCAGTGGAGCTGTGCTTATTGTGCACTTGTGTTTTGATTAATAAATTTTTGCCACTTCACATATCTAGACATTTTTTGTATCATGCTGGACATTGTGTATAAAAGAATAATAAAGTATTCTGATAATAGTAGTTTTAGAATGTATTCCCACTTTTCTCTATTAAGCAGATTGTATTGGGAGAAAGTCATTACCAATATAATCAGATATTGGAGCAGTCAGGATTCAGTTTTAGTTTCAGTAAGACTGGCATCTTTGGCTTATCTCTGTTTCTGAAGTATGTTCCTTTTGAGCTTTTGATTGAGAGCTGGTTGGAACTACTCATTAGTCTCAAAAAATGCTGTTGGAGATTAAATTTTAATTTCAGGGGTATTGGGCCTAGCCCTTTACCAATGCACCCTATTCAGATTCAAAATCTTAGAAATGTGTTGAACAAGGGAGTTAGCCATGCTTTTGAGGCAGGCTGTCTTCTTTGCAATGAGTTTGTCTCCCAGTTGCTGTGATACTCTTGAAGATTTTATTCTGTCTTTTGAAATCTTCTGGAATAACCCACCATTCTTGCTTATAACACAATAATGCAATCAATATGCCTCAGGGAAAATATCTTTGGTGTGCCACTGCTTATTTTACCCCTAATCTATATCTGGGCCAGGCCCAATCCTCAGCCTTCACCCATAATTATAAAAGACACTCAGAGAAATGGTGAGTTCACATTGGAAGCTTCACTAATCTATACATTTTTGTGGACCTGTTTTGACCTATGCAACTTTCTTGGCATTCACTTTAAGTGCTTTATGCCTAATCAAATGGCCTTTCTTCAATATTTTTTCCAAAGCATCTCAATATTTATAAAATTATACATCTCATGCAGTTTTTAAAGAACTAAAGAGATCCTTCAAACGTACATATAGAATAAAAAGTCATGTTATCTTTGTTTGCATGCTCATCTTGGGAAGGAATATACTACTCAAGATTACTTTTTTTTTTTTTTTGAGATGGGGTCTCACTCTGTCACCAGGCTGGAGTGCAGTGGCACGATCTCAGCTCACTGCAACCTCTGCCTCCTGGGTTCAAGAGATTCACCTGCCTCAGCCTCTTGAGTAGCTGGGATTACAGGCACATGCCACCGCGTCCAACTATTTTTGTATTTTTAGTAGAGATGGGGTTTCACCATGTTGGCTAGGAAGGTCTCGATCTCCTGACCTCGTAATCTGCCTGCCTCGGCCTCCCAAAGTGATTGGATTACAGGCATGAACCACTGCGCCAGGATTACTTCTTAAATTAAAAGCATGCTGGAATTGGTTCAACAAGGATTTAAGACGGCTGTTCTAAACAGGTTTTGCTAATGATATTCCGAGTCGTCTGACACAGTAATGAAAGTAAAAAGTTCTTGTTGGTATAATAATGATTCTGAGATATTAGTAATGTATATTATTGAGAAGCTGCCCTACAGGTATTTAGAAACCCTGGACAAGGGAGAGGCAGTAGATTTCAACCAACATATTCTGAGGAAGCAGCTTCAAATGTGACAGCATATCTTGTGTTTAGGTCAGTTGGTCTAAGGTAACTCATGTGTAAATCATAAAGCTTTAGAGATGGTCTTGGGGAGAAATGTGTAATAACATAGGTGTCAGGAAAACTACTATGAACCACTCTGTATAAAAGGTGCTGGGAGAGTAATTTACTTTGGCCTGTAAGGCTCAGGTTAACAGAGGGAAGAACAGCAAACAAACCCTGAGAACCATATAGGAGTGAATGACAGACAGGGATACTAGCATCTATTATCAAAGGACCCAGAGGAAATGGGAAAGAATAGAGAAGAGCTGAGTAAGTCAGTGTTCAGTAGGTTTTAAAAGAAGGTAACGATCAAAGGAGAGGAATATTGATCTCACAAACATCCTTTCACCTGGAGAGTAAAGATGGCATCAGAAGGAGCACAGGCAAATGGAAATCTTGGTCCCTCTAGCATTGTCTTATTTCTTCACAAAGTAAAATTTTGTTGAAGACTCAAATCAGCCCAATAATTTCCTGGCCTGGTGTACATTGTGAAAGATAATATTTCACAGTGTTCTATGGGTGTATTTGTGCTTTTTTCTTTAAAAATACAAAAAAAAGTTTTTAATTTTCACATGAATAATTCATCATCATTATAAAATTTAAGCTAATATAGAAAACTTTATGATTAAATAAAAACTTTACACATTTCAATGCTAAACATCCCTCATAGGGCTTTTATCCCTGTTTACCCACCATTTGTTCATGTCCCTGCACCAGGTATGTGCCCTTAGGCAGTTGAAACCTACTTAGATGTATCTGCTATTCTAGACCTATATCTGGTGTTTAGATGCTTAGTTCGGCTCTTCTAATTCAAGGAATATTAATCTTTAATGCATTGAATCCTGAGTACCATTATGTAAGTTTCTGCTTCTTGAACCCTATTTAGGAGACCCCTATTTAGTTCTATCAGGAGAGAATTTAAACAACAAAAGGAACCTGGTGATGTTTTTAAATCATTGATTTTTTTAAACCCCATATAATTTCAATTCATACTAAAAAAGTTAATATTCTAATTTATACATTAAGTACCAGTATCTTTTGATACATATATACAAGAGGCAGCATGAAAACCAGTGTTTACTTTTGGTGCAAACTGGCTTCCTTTTAGGGCTGCTCTCACCTGCTTTCACTCATGCATTCATCCAAGTGTTCGGTATCATACTGATTTTTAGCTGTTCCCTCCAGCTTTCCTAGAAGTATGCAATCACCGCTCCCTTCCATTATAATTCTTTCTCAATCAATACTACTTTTCCTTCTGAGTAACTTATCCTTTCTAACCATTAGGAAAAAAATACGACCAGTTGATTAAACCACTTAAGAGTTGAGTGGAAAGGCTTATTCCTCCAAAATTGCACTTAAATATTAATGGAGGAGACTGTGAATTCACAGCCATCTAAGCACCACGACGGCCTCCTCTTCTATATTGTACCTTGCATTTAAGCAGTTTTCATCACATACACACAAATGCACACAGATGCATACCCACACACACACTCCAACTTTTCCTTTCCATTTTTATTGTTAGTATCCTACTTGTTTAAGGCAGTAACACCCCATATGTTTTAATGAGTTTTTTTTCTTTCTCTCTACTCAAATCCATTTTATGATGTAGACCAGGGATTGAGAAGCATTTCCTGTCCAGGGACAGATAGTAAATATTTTTGGCTTTGCAGGTGGCACAGTCTCTGTCAAAGCCATAGACATTATGTAATGAATGAGGATGGCTATATTCCAATAAAACTTTGTTTACATGAATGAGCTGCAGACTAGATTTGGCCCATCGGCAGTAGTTTGTTGAGGCTGGATCTACATAAACCCTACTGATTGCAGATTTTCTCACATTACTTATTACTTAAAAATAAAATCAATCATCTCATTTCTTCAACAAACTTAAATAACTTGTCCTAAGTGCAAGACATCTATTTAATTGTCCTGTGATTTCACTACAGAATAAGATGTTAAATTTAGGCTGACAATTGAGACACATTTTCCCATTGTCTTTTTCATATGCTTGCAGTCTAGTGAAAATAAACTATTGACTTCTTTATATGTCTAATGAAATATTTTGCTTCCTTTCTAATGTTAATCTCTATATGTTACTATCCAAAGTCCAACTCACATATACCTTTCCTCAAATGCTAATTGGATGAATTTCTCCATTAGGAAAAATTTCACAACATTCTACTTTGCACTATACCATTTTGAGGGCATCACCATTTTGAGGGTTCATCTCGGTGTCTAGTACAGATAACAGAATGTCTTACACATCACAGATGCTCAGAAAGTAATTGTTAATGCTTAAATAAAACAACTCTGCCAATGGTTTTCCTACTGACTTGAACTAAAAATCTTGTTCATTTACCGCTTCTCCCTCTCCTTTTCTCCCTTTCCCCCTGCCTTTCTCTCTCCCATCTCTCTATCCTCCTCTCACCCCCATCATTGGTAGGTCCTATAAAATCTTACTTTATAGAATCTCACATTTATCTTTTACATCATTCACACTGCTACCATCCAAATTCAGATCTTTCATACCTTTTCATTGGACTATTAAAATAGTCAAATTCCTTTCTGTCATTATCTCCATGCGAAACCATCTTTATTATTTATCTATTTATATGTAACATATCACCCCCAAACTTAGCATTTTAAAACACACATTATTTCAATTTTTGTTGGTGGGAATCCACATGTGGATTAACTGTGGCCTCTGACTCTCACTCTTTTAAAAGTCTGCAGTCACCTTAAGGCTGGACAGGGAATAATGTATTTGCAGACTCACTCACATAGTTGTTGGCTTTAGTTTTATGCCAGGTGTTGTGCTGTAAACTCCCTTGGTTCCTTGTCACGTGGGCCTCTCCACAAAGCATCACACAACATGGTAACTCTTTATCAAAGCAAGCAAGCGAGAGTGCAAGAGGGAATGCCAGCAAGAGTTGGGGGTGGCTAGCAAGGGGCAAGACGTAGTTCCTTGTTACCTAACCAAGGAAGTAACACAGCATTACTTTTGTTGAATTCTGTTTCTTAGCAGCAAGGCACCAGGTCTAGCTCATACTCAAGAAGGGGAGATAATACAAGATATCGGGAGGTGGAATCAGAAACATGGGAGCTGTGTCAGAAGCCACCCATCCCACCATTCCAGATAGTTATCACTTTCTTCTATCATGTTATTTTTCTCTCCTTAGAACACTTAAATGACCTAGAGTAGCGGTCTCTACAGTTTTTTTTTATCCTGCTCTTCACTCCCAGAGTATATTAGTTGATGCAGCAGTTAGTCTCTCTTCATTATCACCAAACTCACACACAACTCGTGCATGCGGTAGATGCTCTGTGTGTGCGTAAGTCTGACTCTTCAGAATCCATGTTATTGACATGTGGGTGACTATTTTTATCCGTGAGCCATTCAATTTCCACTTTCCTCATTCTCAATGGTCAAAAGTGTTGATTGCTTTCTACTCTCTACTTATTGTCACCTGGCTTCTGTAACAATGTTCCTGCCTATACTTGTTTCCTTTTTGCAATGTCATTTTCTGCTTTCTTGTGTAATTTCAAGTAAAAAGAACTTTTTTAAAACAGTTTCTACTATGGGGTCCTCCTGAACAGTGTGACTTCTCTGCCCGAAACAGTTGTAACATCCAGCTCTTTTCAGTAATTTTTCCTAGTTGGAACTCAAAGAGCAACACAAGAGAACTAATTTTTTTTTTCATTCTGTCCAGAGTAAGATGGGAGGGCTGATAATTCTGGAAAACTATTTCAGGGATTGCTAAGATTTTATTGCATGAATACGTCTGTCTTTCTTCGGATGCCTTTTTTTTTTAAAGCACAAAGTTAACTGTAATAAGGATGGTTATTTATATTGTTTATTTATATGTACCTTTGAGATTTCAATTTTGTTAAATGAATATTTATTAAGTCCTTATGCACTAGAAAACAGAGAAACAAAACTGAAAACAAAAACCTAAATTGGGAGGATTTTTCAGTACTACTATAACTATATGCAAACTCAAAGCAGTTTTTTTGTGTTCAGTGGCGCTCTGAAATCCTCTTCTGGATACCTTGCCAAGTCCAGTATTGTGGAAGATGGCGTTATGGTCCAGATCACTGCAGAGAACATGGATTCCTTGAGGCAGGCACTGCTAGAGATGAGGGACTTCACCATCACCTGTGGGAAGGCAGACACGGAGGAACCCCAGGAGCACATCCACATCCAGTGGGTGGATGATGACAAAAACGTCAGCAAGGGTGTCCTAAGTCCTATAGATGGGAAGTCCATGGAGACTGTTAACAAATGTAAAGATATTCCATGGATCAGAATATAAAGCAAATGGAAAAGTCATCAGATGGACAGAGGTGTTTTTCCTAGAAAACGGTTCCCAGGATTTCCTAGAAATCCTAGTGCTGGGATTACAAGAAAACGGTTACCAGCACAATTGCCTCGGTGATCCTACAGATCACAGTAGATTGAGCATGTTGCCAAGGCTTTTTGCCTTGCTCCTGAAGCTTCTGAAGGAAGATGGAATGACCAAACTGGGACTACGTGTGACACTTGCCTCAGATCAGGTTGGCTATCAAGCAGGGAGCCATGGCCAGCCCCCTTCCTCACAGTACATGAATGATTTGGACAGCGCCTTGGTGCCGGTGATCCATGGAGGGGCCTGCCAGCTCAGTGAGGGCCCGGTCGTCATGGAACTCATTTTTTATATTCTGGAAGCCGGGCGCGGTGGCTCTTGCCTGTAATCCCAGCACTTTGGGAGGCTGAGGCGGGTGGATCACAAGGTCAGGAGATGGAGACCATCCTGACTAACACAGTGAAATCCCGTCTCTACTAAAAAATACAAAAAATTAGTTGGGCGTGGGGGCAGGCGCCTGCAGTCTCAGCTACTCGGGAGGCTGAGGCAGGAGAATGGCGCGAACCCGGGAGGTGGAGCTTGCAGTGAGCCGAGATTGCGCCACTGCACTCCAGCCTGGGCGACTGAACAAGACACCGTCAAAAAAAAAAAAAAAAAAAGTTAGATTAAGCTTTTGTTAACACTATTAAATGGGGCGGGGGAAGGGTGGGAGTGGGGGTTTGGGGGATGGGTGGGAAAGGGTGGTTTCGGGGACAGATGTTTCATAATTCTAAGTCTTCTATGCATTGTCCACCAAGAAGATCTGGGCAGCTTCTCTTCCTGCACAACAGTTATGCTATCCTTACAGCTAATCCCCTTCTGTTACTGTTTAGACAGTAATTCCGCTCCTCTCTCAAGATTTACTTACGGTCATGTGCTCCGAAATGCTCAAATGGGCACAACCATCACCAAGGGTGGGATGGGAGAGCAGAGGGGAAATAAAATATGAAGCATCAGTTAAAAATAATAATACTAATAATTTGAAAAATGTTTAATGAAGACATAACTTTGTAGAAAAAGGTACACCTAAGTAAGGTTATTCAAAATTAAGAATATATTTGGTAATATATGCTTTGAATTAATTTTTGATGTTTCTTATATATATATTTAAAAAGCAAATGTATGAATTTTAATCATTTTTTATTCATAGGAAATGTATAGCGGTTCATAAATTTTGTCACTATACTTCTCTCACCTTATATATTCAGTTTTGTCCCCTTGTTTACAATCTAACTGAGCTGCAAAGGTGTAACCATTAACCAGTCAAAGTGAACATTAAAAGGTCAGTGCATTATATATTTTAGCTGCTTCCCAAAAAAATGTGTAAGGCATTCAAATTTTGGCACATTTTTGCAAGTCCAAACTTGTAAAATAAATCTGTGATGACATAAATGAGACTCTGGCTCCCTGTAAAATTTGTAAAAAACATGAGAAGAAAGTTCAATTCCCTGTCTTTCCCTTTTTATTATATTTTAAAGTCAGTCTCCAAAATTCTAGTAAGTTGATATAGGAAGTACTCCAGTTATCAATGCCATAACAATCTTATAAATATTTCCCAGGCTGCAAGTTTCAAAATAAGAACTTCCTTCCTATTTACAAATTAGCACATGGACATACTTTGGAATTATTTGTGGTTATGAAATAACTTTTTATTTTTGCAAATATTTGTATCAATAACTTCTTTCCTGCCTCAGCCTCCCAAAGTAACTGGAATTACAGGTGCCCACCACCAAAACCAAAGTGTGTTTATTTATTTATTTATTTTTTTTTATGTAGAGACAGGGTTTCTACATGTTGGCCAGGCTGGTCTCAAACTCCTGACCTCAGGTGATCCCGTCTTTCTCGGTCTCCCAAAGTGCTAGGATTACAAGCATGAGCCACCCCACCCAGCCAGTGTCAATAACTTCTATCATGACAATTATCTATTTTGGCCATCAGTTATTTGTAAATAAGTGATAAGACATTTTGCCCTCATATCTATTTGTGATCAAAGGAAAACCAGTATCAAAGAATATTTATTTTCTGCATGATCAATGTGATTGGAATATATATAGTGTCTATATTCTTTGTGTTATTAGTGTGAAAAATAATAAGCAAATTGTGTGTTTTAAATCATTTGTAAAAATTGTTTTTGTTGCCCATATATTTTAACCATCCTGAAGAGAAGGCTAAAAAAGATTTTTGCCTCTTTTTTTTTTGAAATGGAGTCTCGCTCTGTCACCCAGAATGGAGCGCAGTAGCGCAATCTCGGATCACTGCAGCTCCGCCTCCCAGGTTCACGCCATTCTCCTGCCTCAGCCTCCTGAGTAGCTGGGACTACAGGTGCCCGCTGCCAGGCTAATTTTTTTGTATTTTTAGTAGAGGCGGGGTTTCACTGTGTTAGCCAGGATGGTCTCGATCTCCTGACCTCGTGATCCACCCTCCTCGGCCTCCCAAAGCACTGGGATTACAGGCGTTAGGCCACCGCGCCCGGCCAGGTTTTTGCCTTTTTAAGAACGAATGTAAGGAATAAAATTAGATGGCTAAAAATGTGGGGGTGGGGAGGGGAAGACTGGCCTATTGATTAGGAGAAGGCCAGGAGTAAAGTCTGCCGGTAACGTTAAAGATATGAAACCATAACCATTATTACACAATTTTATCCACTGCATAACAGCAATGGATGCTGTTTCTGCGCTGAATGGAAGGTGAGGTCATAGCAAGAAAACTGCCTACAAGGCCTCGTTTACAGGGAAGTTTGGAGAAGCTGGAGAAACTCTGAGAAAAAGCATATATGATGGTTGGAATTAAACCATCTACAGAAAGTATGTTCTAAGGTGTTAGGATAAGCACCTAATTAAGCGCCAGCAGGCTGAAGCAAGCAGAGGCATAACTGGAGCTACGTGTTCACACTGCGCTGTGACTGAGAAGAAGCTGAAGGCAGTATCTCTTCAGAAGTTTCAGGCATCCGGGCCTTTGAGAGGCCAAGAAGTCTGTGGCTGCTAAAAGCAAAAGGGCTAGCAGATTTTAAAAAATAAATAAATAAATAAATAAAAATAAAAATAAAAAACATTGATTTTTAAAATCTAGAAAACGTCACTGCGAGCGCAAGGTAAATTGTCACTGCAAAGATAAAAGGCACCCTAATTTCCTAAGCTTCCTGTTCTCCACATACAATTTATTTTTTAAGATTTCTGGGCAAAAGTAATTACTGCTTGATCTGCATCTAAAACTATTTTAATTGCTGTATTTCTGTATACCATGTGATAAGTGGAACATTGCTGCTGTCACTGGACGAATGTCACAGAGTCATTAGATATGTGATTTGTTGCAAGTTGCTTCTAGCAAAGGCTGAAGTTTCTTTCTTCTCTGACCTTGATTATGATAACTGAATGAGGTAATTGGATGAAAATATCCTTACTTTCATTTCAACCTTAATTTTTTTCTTTAAAAATGTTATAAGCAAATACATTTGGCACTTTCATCACCTTTCAGCAATGTTTTCAGGAAATACACACTTTTCACTGGGCCGTTATCCTATTTAAAAGGAGCCATGAATATCTTGCGAATGAGAGAAAAGGAGGTCAGGCACTAAGAAGATGTGATGACCTTTGGAAGTCTGAAAGTGAATAGAATTGTCCTGACAGTCTAGCTAAGGAGAAGAGACCCACCACTCTGAGTACTCACAATGCCAACGTAGTGGCAGTTTTTCCAAAAATCACTATGGGTGATAAGAACTGGGAAGAGAAGCAGAAATCAAGAAGATTGAAAAGTTGCATATGGAAACAGCTATGTGGGTCAACCTTCCACATACTTCCCCTATCGCTTCCGTTGCCTATAGCCTTTGCCCAAAGGATAAAGTCACATAAATATTCTTGAGAACATGATTTGTCCAGAAAAGGCTCAGTGAGACATAGCTGAATGATAGTTAGATTTGACGGGTTAATTTAGCAATTACTTGTGTGACTTCTCATCAAAGAGCAGATGTGAGTTACAGCATCATCATAAATGATGGTGAACAGAGATGCAGACCTGAACCAGAACTTCCACCCAACCCCCACAAACGTGTCTCCCCACCGTGTGACTAAGCCCATTGTCTCTGGAACAACTGGTAGGAAAGTGTGAGTGGGATCATCAAATCAACTACAAGAAAATCGAACAAAGGATTCTGAAGAGTAGAACTGAGGTTACAACAGAAATGTATTCAATAATATGGAAAATAATTATGTCTATTTTTAAAAGGAAGAAATACTAGTTTTACTTGGACATATGTGGTTGAAGGAGAGGGGCTGTGGGCATCTCTATCCTCCTCTTGAATGACAAGGTATCAGTAACTGCTCAACAGAAGAACTAGTGGTCTTTTCAGAAACATTACTGTTGGGATTAAAAAGTATGCTAGTGGATAGGAAATAATATTACCACAATAATTTCAAGATGAATTGAAAAGGCAAACGTTGAAAGCTAAATTTCAAATTCATTTGAATATGAATTGATAGTTACATAATCTGGAGTGAGGCAGAGCCTGCATAGAGCTGGACACCATAAGGGAAAGGACTATAGATTAACTAGATAAAATTTCACATCTCAATTTTCCAAACAAAATTTTATCCTGTTTAGTAAACATCACTTAAACACAATTTTAACATTATAAATATATCTGCACATATACATGTACAAATGTGTTATTTATGTAGAAAGAGTTAGTTAAAACAGATCAACAGCAAAACATGCATTTTTGTACATAAGTGATTAACAAGGGAGGGTAATGTGTTTCTTTTTTCAAAAATAGTCACTAGCCTGGGCATGGGGGCTCACACCTATAATCCTAGCACTTTGGGCAGAAGTGCTTGTCAGCTTGGGCAACATAGTGAGACACCATCTCTACAAAATTTTTTTTTTTAAAAGCCAGGCATGGTGGCACACACCTGTAGTCCCAGCTACTCAGGAGGCTGAAGCAGGAGGATTACGTGAGCTGGAGGACCAGGCTGCAGTGATCAGTCATGCCACTGAATTCCAGCCTGGGTGACAGAGACTTCATCTCCAAAAACAAAAAATAGTCATTAAAAAGAAAGGCCCTGCTGCAAAAGAAGAAAGGCAGTGGATTTGTCATAGAGTCTAACTTTTATGAGGAGTTTACTTACTGCTGCTTTTAAAGGGTATCTTACAGGCTGTAAATTAGCAGATGGAATAATGACTTGTACTTCCCTCTTATAAATAATTAAAGCAGCTTATTTTTGTTCAGTGCTTCGACACCTGCATTTACCGTCTGATTAGACAACTTTTCTAGAATCTGCTATCTGCAAACCCTCTTCTGATATGCAGATCTACAACCTGTGAATATACACTCCTGATTATATCATGACCACTCCCAGTGGGCTCTGCTGGTGGCTTGTTTTGTATAAATATAGATCCAGTGCTTTTTCCTCTTTATTCTTTTTACTGAGCGCTCTTATACATAGATGGTTGTGCAGAGATACACACTGTCAATACAAAGATTTTCAGAATTTATTGGACAAAATGACACAAAACTAAAAATATCATTTACACATGAAATTCAAAGAAGGCATTATTTTTCCTTACAAAATTGTGGAAAAATTAATTCAGATAGTAACATAGAACTAGTTCTAAAACTAAAACGCTAGTGTGAATGTATATAGGAGATATGGTTTGACTGTGTCTCATCTTGATTTTTAGCTCCCACAATTCCCACATGTTGTGGCAGGGACACAGTGGGAGGTAACTGACTCATGGAGGTGAGTCTTTCTGATGCTGTTCCCATGAGAGTGAATGTCTCATGAGATCGGACGGTTTTATAAAGGGGAATTCCCCTGCACACATGCTCTCTCTTGCCTGCGACCATGTAAGATGTGACTTTGCTCCTCATTCACCTTCTGCCATGATTGGGAGGCCTCCCCAGCCATGTGGAACTGAGTCAATTAAACCTCTTTACTTTGTAAATTACCAGTCTTGGGTATGTCTTTATTAGCAGTGTGAGAACAGAGTAATACAATAGGCAAAACGAAGGCGTTTATTTTAAACCTGCTTTAAATTATTTCGTGGTTAAAGTATTTAAAACCTTTTCTATTTTTAGGAAAACAATGAGAAAGCTAAGCACAGGTCTAACTTGTTATTCAACTAAAAATTATTTTAAAAATATTTGAGTATAGACTTCTGGCACCAGCCAAGACAAAGCATGCTCACCAAGGCCTATTTTCCTTCTGATTGAAATTAAAACTCTGGACATAAAAAGCAACTACCAAGAACTCTTAAAAGTAAACAATAACAGATGGATTGAAAGCAAAATCAAAATACCAATAGTGACCTGTAACAGGGGTGGGTTTAATGGCTATTTTTTTTTTCTAACCCAGGTGTGCAAAATTTCTACTCTTTTTAGCTAGAGAACCAAGAATGAAGCCTCTGTAAAATGGAGCATATGTAGAGTGCTGGGAGCAAGCCCCCCAAAATCTGGCCATAAACAAAATCTCTGCAGCACTGTAACATGTTCATAATGGCCCTAACACCCACGCTGGAAGGTTGTGAGTTTACGGGAATGAAGGCAAGGAACACCTGGCCCGCCCGGGGTGGAAAACCGCTTAAAGGCATTCTTAAGCCACACACAATAGCATGAGCGATCTGTGCCTTAAAGACGTGCTCCTGCTGCAGTTAACTAGCCCAACCTATTCCTTTAATTCGGCCCATCCCTTTGTTTCCGTAAGGGATACTTTTAGTTAATTTAATATCTATATAAACAATGCTAATGACTGGCTTGCTGTTAATAAATACGTGGGTAAATCTCTGTTCGGGGCTGAGCTCTGAAGGCTGTGAGAGCCCTGATTTCCCACTTCACACCTCTATATTTCTGTGTGTATGTCTTTAATTCCTCTAGCACCACTAGGTTAGGGTCTCGGCAAAGCGAAATAATTCTTTTGTTTTTCTCTTTCTTCCCCACCCAGCCTTGCCTGGAAGCCAGCTCTGGTTCTGAAGCTGTTGTCATGATACTAGTTGTGTAGTGGCAGCAATGCACAGGCACTGAGAACTCCAAGAGAGACAATCTTTCTCATCATTTCTCTTTAAAGAAAAAAAAAGGGGGTACAGACACTTATGAGAAAAGAAAAACACATGAAGACAAATATAAAAATACAATACTAAGATATCAAATCTAGCAATATTTAAAAACAATACTTTACAAACAAGTGATTTATACCATGAATGCAAGCCTGGTTCAACATTCAAAGCTCAACAGATATAAATTGCAACATTAGGTAGATGAAGAATAAATGTATCATATCAGCAGATGCAGCAAAAGCATTTGACAAAATTCAATAGCTATTCTTTATAAAAACTCTCAGCAAAATGAGAAAAGGGAACTTAACCTGATAGAGGCCATCTACAAAACAAACGAACAAACAAAAAACCAAAACTACCACTAAATTACACTTAATGGTGACTCTCCGACTGATTTAAAAACTGGGTCCAAGGCAAGAAGTCAGCTCTTTTACCACTTATATTCAACTTTATACTGACAGTGCTAGCCAGATCAGTAATGTAGGGAAAAAAATCAGTAACATCCACATCAGAAAGGAAGAATTAAACCTGTTACTATTTTCAGACAACTTAACAGTCTATGTAAAACTATTCAAAATAACCTATTAAAATGCTCAATATGTGAGTTTAGTAACGTGGTTATACACAAACTCAATAAATAAAATCAATCATATTTCTATCTATTACCAAACATTTGGAAATAGAAACATACAAAAAATTATTTAGAATGACATAAAAATAAAGTGTTTATGTATAATTTTATAAAAATATGTGCACAATTGGTATTTTTTTCCTGAATATAAGCAATTTATTCTGATTATTGATAACATTCACATTCAAACCTATAAATCTGAGAAATCACTATTCCATATGCACAGGAGGCCACAGTCAGTAGTCTAATAGTGCTGCTTACCAGAGTAGAGCAAACTTCTTTCAGAATCAGGGAACAATTCTAGATCACCCATGGTGAGAAATAAGTGCTCTTCTGTTAGGCCAGCGACACATCCGATGGGTCTTGACATCCCACGTATGGGGTGGTGTATGAAACTCTCATGTCTACTTCCCTCCCCAGTTTTAAGAGTCACCGCGTCACATAAAAGCTGCAGCATCAGCCAGGCACGGTGGCTCACACCTGCAATCCCAACACCCTGGGAGGCCAAAGCAGGTGGATCATGAGGTCAGGAGTTCAAGACCAGCTTGGCCAACACGGTGAAACCCAGTCTCTACTAAATATACAAAAATTAGGTGGATGTGGTGGCACGTGCCTGTAATCCCAACTACTTGGGAGGCTGAGGCAGAGAATTGCTTGAACCCGGGAGGTGGAGGTTGCAGCGAGCCAAGATCATGCCACTGCACTCCAGCCTGGGCAACAGAGTGAGACTCCACCTCAAAAAAAAAAAAAAAAAAAAGCCCGGGTGCAGTTGCTCACGCCTGTAATCCCAGCACTTTGGGAGGCCGAGGCAGGTGGATCATGAGGTCAGGAGATTGAGACCACCCTGGCTAACATGGTGAAACCCCGTCTCTACTAAAAAATACAAAAAATTAGCTGTGCATGGTGGCGGGTACCCGTAGTTCCAGCCACTCGAGAGGCTAAGGCAGGAGAATGGCATGAACCCGGGAGGTGGAGCTTGCAGTGAGCCAAGATTGCACCACTGCACTCCAGCCTGGGCAACAGAGCGAGACTCCATCTCTCAAAAAAAAAAAAAAAAAAAAAATGCTGCAGCATCCCACAAAAGGCCCTGCTGATCTTCCGGAATGTTATGTGGCCCAACTACCAGCACCCTGTTAGTGTGCTTTTCAATAGGTCTTAGCCTCACCCACTTTATTCAAGCCTACAGTGGTGGATGCCTTTGTCAAACTTGAGCCTAACAGTCCCACTGGCCAGGGTCCTGCTCGTCGCTGTCCTCCTGAGTCAGCAGACACCCTCTTGATCCTCTGGAGTGCGGCCCTGATTCTCCTCTCAAGATCACTGTTGCATCTGTTGCTGGTTGGTTTGCTGCTGGGTTTTGGGCCAATATCAGGGTGAACTTTCTTCAGTTTGACCCCTTGCCTTATGGCAGCCAGAATGTGCTCATTGACTGAGGCACGGGGAGGACACACCACCAGCACTTCCACCTTCTGGAGAGGAGCTCTGCCGTGCCTCAAGGAGGCCAACGCTTCGTCCATAGATCCTGGACATGGAAAACTTACCAAGGAGTCACGTGGTCTCTCAGCAGGTGATTCGCACACTAGAGGAAGTGGCTGGTCATCTTTCACTGGAGTCCAGAAGCCTAAGTTCTGATGAGTTGCAGCTTGAGAGGATGAGGACAGAGCAGGCAGAGGAGGGGGTGGGGTGGTGGTGGTGGTGGAGGAGGAGGTGGTGGCAGTGACAGTTCCTCACTGGATTTGGAATGTGTTTGATCACCAACTGGAACAAAAAGCTGGACAGGGATATTTCCATGACAGTTGACACTTGGGGCTTATCACTTTACCAGCTTCCGATAGGGGAACACCTCTAGTTTTCCTAGAGGACGGGTGAATCACTGACACCACCTGGGAAGCTGGCAAGCACGTCTGCTGGGAAAGGTCACCTGGCAGGTTTGGAGCCACAGATTCTGAGCCAGAGGTGTTTCAGACAGATTGAGCTAGGCATTTCTGAAAATGAAAAACCATGGTGAGGAATCTGCCACAAGTGCAAACCATCAAAATGCTGCAACTTTCTAGAAATCTATAAACACATGCGTTTCTATGCACGGATGGTCTAATTCACAAAGTGGCTCCTTCCTGTTTGCACAGCCATCCTTGCTACCGAGTCCATTTCTCATGGGCTAAAAGATAAGCATTTATATCCTCTGATCAAGTATTACCTTCTCTGTAGTAAAATGAAGACACGAAAGCATATGTATAGAGGAAAATAGTCATCAATTTTAGTATGGAAAATTAGAAATGCTAAAATACAAATAATAGGATATTAGTTGAAAAAATGACAAATCTATTCAAAATATTAAGTAGTCATAAAAAGTCATAAATAGTACAACCCCTGAAACACCTGAAAAAATCAGATGATACAGTCAGTGTTCAATGAAAACCAGATATAAAATAGTATGTATTACAATTAAAAATGAGAAAAGTTCTATGAAAAATGCCAGCACAGTGGACATCTGAGTGGCAGCTATTACAGAGCCTGTGGATATTTATTTTCTCTAACTTTTAGGCTTAGAGTTAATTTCATAATTTAAAAAATGTAAATTGAAAAAGTTCTGGTCTTTCAGGTATTCATTTGATAAAGAAAAACCTAGCCCTACAAAGAGCTAATCTTGAGAGGAGGTCCCTAAAGAAGGCGCTGATTAGCCAATAAAACATAAAATGTAATACTATGAACTCATTAAAATGAACTAGCTCTATACATATTAACATGAATATATCTCAAAAACCTAAGTTAAAGACACTGGCAAAGGATGCATTCAATATGATCCTATTAATGCAAACCTAAAACAAACAAACACACACACACACACACACACACACACACCATGCAATCCATGATTAACTCAAGGACTATTTCCATTTCCCTCACATTCTGCTCCTTTCAGGACAAATAGCAATGTCATGGCAACAAGCCCCCAAACTTCCCCGATGCAGACACAGCCATGCAGCTGCCGTCCTGCAGCCTTCTGTCAGAGAGCATGCCAGCAGAATTAGAATCCCAGAAACTGGGCCAGAGGGCTAAACTGCAGTGGTCATCCAGCTGATCTCCATCCAACTGATCAGGTCATCCCTGATGTTGGGGTTCCCTGAACCACTCAAGGATGCCCTCTGTGGCATCCCGGCTGCAGCATGTCACTGTGACTCTGAACTATTAAGTTTGCCTTTGTTTTTTTTGCAGAGACGGGGTCTCGCTTTGTTGCCCAGGCTGGTCTCAAACTCCTGGGTTCAAGCAATCTGCCTGCCTCAGCTTCCCAAAGTGCTGGGATTACAGACGTGAGCCACGGTGCCTGGCCAAGTTCTGCCTTATATTACACAGGCAGTCTGTCCACCCACGATAAATTAAATCCTTTACCTCGTGCAGCCCTTCAGATATTCAAAGAACTTCCTTGATCTCAACAGATATCATGTATCACAAGATTTTATTTCTAGTTTTCTCCCTCTCCTACTTCCTCCCTTCTAAATGTGCTCAAACTGGCTATGTCCCCTTCAAGGGTGGCACTTCTTGGTAAACACAGAACTCCCTTATTCTACACAGGATGCTGCTGTCCATACATCCCAAAAGCCCATGAGCTTTCATCACACAGATGGCTCATTAAGCTGAAGGAAATTGAATTCTCAATTTATAGTCGGTAAATTCAATGATATTCTTTAATAAGCCCCTATTTACTTTTTTTTTTTTTTTTGAGGCAGAAGAGTCTCACTCTGTTGTTCAGGCTGGAGGGCAGTGGCGCAAGCTTAGCTCACTGCAACCTCTGCCTCCCAGGCTCAAGTGATTCTTGTGCCTTAGCCTCCCAAGTAGCTGGGACTACAGGCATGCACCACCATGCCCGGCTAATTTTTGTATTTTTAGGAGAGCTCGGGTTTCACCATGTTGCCCAGTCTGGTCTCAAATTCATGGTCTCAAGCAATCCGCCTGCCTCAGCCTCTCAAAGTGCTGGAATTATAGGCGTGAGCCACCGTGCCGGACTCCCTATTTACATTATTTAAAAAAACCCATTTACCTTTAGATAAATGTTTGAGGTGATAGATATGCTAATTATCCTGATTTGATCATTCCACATTATATACCTGTATCAAAACATCACACTATACCTCATAAATATGTACAATTATGTGTCAATTAAAAATAAAAGCAAAAAATTATTTTTTGAATCTTCATAGCAGCTTTTTTTAATTAAACAAATTTATCTCTAATAATAAAGTCAAATAGAACAAAAATTACAGACTCAGGATCATTTTGTGGAGGAAATACAAATGTAGGCCTGGAACAGAGGACATAAAAAAATAACATTACCCTCTTAAGTATATACTTTAAAAAAAAAAAGAAAAAAGACAGTTGTAGATATTAAAAAAAAAAACCACATTTTACTTTTAACTGGGCACTTTCACTACACTTATATCACAATGCTGCCTGGATAACATTTTAAAGAACTGTTTATTACAAATGAGAGGAAATGCCAGCTAAAGTCAAGGGAGTTGAACAGTTTTCAGTTTTCCCTGCCAATCTAAACCACCAGTGCCAGTTAGGACTACTCAGTGAGGAGTGCAGAGCAGGAACCCAAGTGTGTTGTGATGTCAAAAACAGCAGTTATTTTATGTCATGGGTTTTGAATCACTGATATTCTATTTTTGTTGTTGCTTTTTATTGATATACCAGAAATAATGTTATTTTTAAATGTTTCTTGTTCTGAATGACCTGTTCTTAATACTTTATACTTTCCTCTTTAGAGCAGTCTTCATTTATTTCCCCAGAAGTGTAGATGAGGTGATGGTTTATAGAACTTACCTCTTTAAATGCTCTCAATCGTTGGAGTGTTTGACATTCTTGGTTGATCCATTCTTTTTTCTTTTGCTCCTTTTTATCTTGTCTCTTTTCTGTATTTAAACAAATGTATATTTGTAAATTGCTCAACATTACAAAAAATGTCTTGGCATACAATAAAAATGTCTTGACAAAGAAAGAGGCTGTACCCCAACATTACCACCCCAAGGCTGCACCCAGACTGCAGGCCTGGAGGCGAGATGGCTGACAGCTGCAGGTCCAGGGCAACGCAACTCCAGTTTCCACAAGTCTAGGCCTGCATGTCATGCTACACAAACAAAACATTTTCCTTCAGAGGACACTCACCATCTGAATACTGTGATGCTGACGAGAATATCTTATGCTTTCTTCAGCCTGTTGCAATCTGAGCCGATGATTTTCTTTGCACTGATCCTGGTGGAATAATACAAATCACCTACATGGTTTTTAATATTACCCTGGTATAGCATAAAAGGTTAAAAGAAGAAAGCACTGCATTTGGGCATAGGGTAAGGCATTCATTAATATTAGTTCTGGCGCGGCCCAATGGTACTGTCTCCTTCAGAGTCTATGATGAGAGTTGCCTGGCTGCTTATGGAAATAATTTGTTCCCAGCAGAGTGCTTTAAGAGATGAAAACAATCCTCCAACCATGAGAGGACATACAGGCAGCCCCCATTCTTAAATGGGATGTGTCCCAACAATGTTTTAATGTGATTGTTTTAAACACATTTCCCCATAACATTATAAATACTAATTACATTTCCAAGCATACCTACAAACACAGAGCAATCTAAAAAAACCTGAAAAATTGTTATCACTGTTTCACCTGTGCTTAACCACTCACTATACCAATATATAATATGCTATATGTACATAAAATCCTTAATCTATGTAAAAAATAATACAGTAATACTCACAGATAATACTAACATTTATTGAGTAGGTTTTAGCTTCAATGACAAGTACTTTTCATGCCTTATGATACTTTATCTTCACATGAAATTTGTATTATTACCACTATTTTTTTTTTTTTCTTTTGAGACTGAGTTTTGCTCTTGTTGCCCAGGCTGGAGGAGTGCAATGGCGTGATCTTGGCTCACTGCAACCTCCGCCTCCTGGGTTCAAGCGATTCTCTTGCCTCAGCCTCCTGAATAGCTGGGATTACGGGTGCCGTGCCCGGTCTGTCATCGTCTTTTAACAGAGGAGAAAACTGTGAGCCGAAAAGAGATTTAAGTAGTTTGCCTAATGTCACATGGCTACCTAAGTGGCCAGGCTGTGATCTGAACCCAAGTTAAGAGCTCACCTCAACTACCATTCTATGAACCGAGTGCCTTCCAAATTCCAACATTTCCAGAATCAGTGGAAAGAGCTCCTCTAAATGGGGTAAGGGGAGTGATTATATCTTGAGAGTGAAGGTTAATGCTCCAAGTCTGGATAAGAGAAGGCACAGGAGCATTTTATATACATATACATATACATATAACACTGCCAAGGAGGTGGAGGTATCTGTTCATCCACAGCACCATGGGAGTGCCAAAGGAGACTCCTCTTGGGGCTCATGGGTTTTCTGAAATGTGGAGCAAAGGGCAAATGCCTGTAGATCTTCAAATCCTCTGAATAACCGTTCCTAAATTCAGAAGTACAATTCTTAAACACGAACATGCAAAGAATATATTCTTCTAACAAAATTTTTTATTTTTATTTTTTATTAGAGACAGGGTCTTGTTCTATCACCCCAGCTAGAGTGCAGTGGTACAATCACAGCTCACTGAAGCCTCAACCTCCTGGCCTCAAGCGATCCTCCTGCCTCAGCCTCTTGAGTAGCTGGGACTATAGGTGCGCATCACAGAGATGAGGTCTCACTGTGTTGTCCCTGGTCTCGAACTTCTGGCCTTAAGTGATTCTCCCACCGCAACCTCCCAAAGTGCTGGGATTACAGGCATAAGCCACAGCACCTAGACAAGTTTTTTTTAAGTATTCGTATTTACATAGAAGAGTAATCAACATTTTTGTAAGCTACAAAAGTCACAATTTTCACGTTTTCTTAATTCTAACAAGAAAAGTATAGTAGGCTGGGCACAGTGGCTCATGCCTGTAATCCCAGCACTCTGGGAGGCTGAGGCAGGTGGATTGCTTGAGGTCAGGAATTCAAGACAAGTCTGACCAACATGGTGAAACCCCATCTCTACTAAAAATACAAAAATTAGCCAGGCGTGGTGGCAGGCGCCTGTAATCCCAGCTACGCAGGAGGCTAAGGCAGCAGACTCGCTTGAACCTGGGGAGGCAGAGGTTGCAGTGAGCCAAGATTGCACCACTGCACTCCAGCCTGGGAGACAGGGCAAGACTCCGTCTCAAAACAAAAAAAAGGGAGAAAAGTATAGTAAATATGAGTAAATACATATAAAAGTCTGTATAAAAATGATATATAGAAGCTTCCTTTTCTGTCGGAAACAAATTTCTTAGTGTTATCTTTTTATGTATTCATGGATTTTTAAAAATTAAGAAAAAAATCACCAAATACAAGATCTGAGGTGAGCTGAATATTATCTGTAATTGTTTTGTGTACTCAATAATTTACAGTAAAATATATTTAGAATTGTTATAGTTGGTTATTAGAAATAGAGTTTCTACCTATTGTAGTTTTTAAAGTACCCATGGTCCAGGGGCGGTGGCTCACACCTGCAATCCCAGGACTTTGGGAGGCCAAGTGGGCAGATCACTTGAGGTCAGGAGTTCAAGACCAGCCTAGCCAACATGGCGAAACCCCGTCTCTACAAAATATACAAAAATTAGCTGGGCGTGGTGGCACGTGCCTGTAAACCCAGCTACTTGGCAGGCTAACGCATGAGAACCACTTGAACCTAGGAGGCGGAAGTTGTAGTGAGCCAAGATCGTGCCTCCGCACTCCAGCCTGGGTGACAGAGCAAGACTCTGTCTCAAAAAAATAAAAATAAAGTGCCTGTGTATGCAGTGGGCATTCAACAAATAGTTGTTGAATGAATAAATTAAAACCTTGAGATCTGCTAAATGCTTAAAACCCAAAAGAAAAAAATAATATTTTTAAGAAAAATATTTAAAATCATTTTAACTATAGCCATGGATAAGTGCACAAGCACACAAAAAATTAATCACTGTGTGGGTAAAAACCTTATTTCAATACCTCTTTATCCTTCATACAAGAATAAATCTCTGGAAGAGAAAAGAAAAGAAAGCCGCTCTGAGCGTACCTACCTTTCTACTCTGGAGAGAAGCTCTTTTGACACAGATCCTGCCCGTTTTAATAGACTCCAGCTGCTGGCACTGCCTTCTGAGTTCTTTCACTTCTGAATTCTTATCGTCCTACAGCCCCACCACAGTCAATGACTAAGTTCCTCTGGACTTTCACATGGATCATAATAGACAACTTCATCCTGTTTTTCCAAAAACGTATTAATGATTGTTTAAAACATATTTTATTATTTGTAAAACTGCACTGAATTTTTTAAATGTAAGGAAAATAAAGATCACTTGTAATCCCACCACTGAGAATCGCTATTAACATATAAAAAATGTATGTGTATAAATGTAATATACATATACACATGTATATATACATGACTATACACATGTATGTAAGTAGCATGTGTGCATATACCTGTAAGTAGTATATGCATGTATACATACCTGTATAGACATACGTATATACACACACACACACACACATACACATACTACTTACATAGCTACACATATCAATGGAGTTCTAAAAGAACATTTTCCATGGGATGGAAATAGATTTTTAGGCCAGGTGCGGTGGCTCACACCTGTAATCCCAGCACTTTGGGAGGCCAAGGCAGGTGGCACACCTGAGGCCAGAAGTTCAAGACCAGCCTGGCCAACATGGCAAAACCCCGTCTCTACTAAAAATACAAAAACTAGTTGGGCACAGTGGCGTGTGCCTATAATCCCAGCTACTCAGGAGGCTGAGGCAGGAGAACAGCATGGACCTGGGAGGCAGAAGTTGCAGTGAGCCGAGATCGTGCCACTGCACTCCAGCCTGGGCAACAGAGCAACACTCCATCTCCAAAAATAAAAAGAAATTAAAAAAGATAAATTTTAATGGCAGCATAGTATTCTCTAATTTAAGCAATCCATGTTGTTAGGCTGTTCCACTGTTCCATTCTTCATTTCACTGTGATGAACATCTCTGTATAGATCTTTGTGTACACTTTTTATCACTTCCTTAGCAGATAAGTATTTAAGGATCTTGATACCCATTGCCACAATGCCCTCCAGAAAGGCAACTTATATTCTATCAGCAATATATTATTAAGATGCCTTAGTGATATTTAATCTTGATTTCATATTGATTTTTTAAAAGTCATGCTTACTGTAACAAATTCAAACCCTCCCAAAGTACATTAAATAAACAGTGAAATTCTATTGCTTCTTCCCCAAACCTTCTGAGTCATTCTCAGAGGAAAAACATTATGAACAATTTGGCATGCATCCTTCCAGATTAACTTCTTTTTTTAATGTAATTTTTTTCCTAAATATGTAAAATGCTTATAACCTGAAACTACTGAAAAAAATTCTGAATACTCAGGATTAAACCAAAAATTCAGGATCTATGTGAAGAAATTTATTAAACTTGGAGGAACTTTAGGAAAAAAGATTTAAATAAATGGAGAGAGACATACCATGTTCTTGGGTAGGAAGATTCAAAATTGCAAAGACCACTATTCTCCCCAAAGTAATCTCTAATTTGAAGCAAAATCACAATCAAAATTCCAACGAGTTTTTGTTTTGAACTTGATTCTGAATTTCATCTGGAAGAATAAAGGAGTGAAAATAGTCAGAAAACTTGTGAAGTAATGGGGGGGTACTTGCCTTACCAGACCCTAAAACGTGCCTCCAAGACAGTCATGAGAACAGCATGGAGCCAGCAGCAGAAGCCACTCACGAACCAATGGAGGAGAACAACTCAGAAACAGACCAAAGTCAATCTAATGTTTAACTGGAGAAATGTTAAACATTTAGGGAAAATGTTTTTAAAATCAGTGATTGGGACTGCTTAACAATTTGAGTGAAAGTTTCAGTTCCTACCACAATCAAAATAAATTCCACCTGGACTAAAGAATTAAATGTTTTAAAAAGTAACATCATAAACATACTAAAAGAAAACATAAGTATATATTGACATAATTTTGGGATAGGAGACTATTGCCAGACATAATACTAAAAGCAAAAGCCATAGGGGAAAAAATCGATAAACACGACTTCATAAAAATTAAATATTTCTGAAAGGCAAGAAAACGCAAATGACAAGGAGAGATTATTTGCAATATATGACAGACAATAGAGGATATTATTCTTAATGTCGAAAGGAAATATTCCAAAGAAAAACGGACAACGACTATGAATAGGCATTTCATAAAATAAGTACAAATGGCTTGTAAACATACAAAATTTTGTTCAATATTCACTCATAATTAAATAAATGAAAATTGGAAAATTGCCATTTTCTCTGTCAAGTAAGCAAAAATGCAAAAGAATGGTATGAGTCTGGGAAACATACACACTCATATTCTGCTGATGGGAGTGTCTTTTTTCTTTTTTTTTTTTGAGACAGAGTCTGCCATCTCAGCTCACTGCAATCTCGACCTCCCAGGTTCAAGCAATTCTCCCGCCTCAGCCTCCCAGGTAGCTGGGATTACAGGCGCCCACCACCACGCCCTGCTAATTTTTGTATTTTTAGTAGAGACAGGGTTTCACCACGTTGGTCAAGCTGGTCTTGAACTCCTGACCTCAAGTGATCTGCCCCCCTCAGCCTCCCAAAGTGCTGAGATTACAGGCGTGAGCCACCACACCCAGCCTGGGAGCGTCATTTTAAATGTACAACCTATCTAGAGGGCCACTACGTAGTATGAAATTTAGAAATCAGAAAATAATACGGAGGTGAGGAAAAATGTATCTCAGATGATTGTTGTATTATTACGTAGCAAAATGTAAAATATATATTGCCCTTGACCCAATAATTTCATCCTTAGATATTTACTCCAAGGAGATAATCTGTCGTATACTCAAAGACATGTGTAAAGGAAAGTTCACTACACTACTGTTCAAAACAGCAGAAATTTGGAAATCACAGTATATCCATATAATGGAATACTATGCAGCCATTAAAATTTTGATACTTTTATTATTTCTGAAATAGAAAGACAATTATTATGTATTAAATGAAAAAGAGACTATTATGCATTGTATGCCTGTGTCAAAATATCTCATGTAACCCATAAATATATATATCTACTATGCGCCCATAAAAATTAAAAAAATTTAAAAAAGATGTTACTGAACTGGTTATGTAGTTTTGGTTAAAAATTTATGCTTTTATATATCAGCATATTTTAAAATCTACAAAGTTATACAGCAAATTATTACCACTAAGTATCTCTCTTTTTTTTTTTCTTTTTTAGACGGAGTCTCGCTCTGTCTTCCAGGCTGGAGTGCGGTGGCACGATCTTGGCTCACTGAAACCTCCGCCTCCCGGGTTCAAGCCATTCTCCTGCCCCAGCCTCCCAAGTAGCTGGGATTACAGGCACGTGCCACCACACGGGACTTTGTATTTTTAGTAGAGACAGGGTTTAGTATTTTTGTATTTTTAGTAGAGACGGGGTTTCACCATGTTGGCCAGACTGGTCTGGAACTCCTGACCTCAAGTGATCTGCCCGCCTAGGCCTCCCAAAGTGCTGGGATTATAGGCGTGAGCCACTGTGCCCAGCCAACCATTAAGCATCTCTAGATGATGGGATTGGGATAATAATAATTTTTCTTTCTTTGTTTTGCTATGTGCTAACAATGAATATATTATTTGAATAATAAACCACTGAAGGAAAACTTTAGGAAATTTTCAGATGTTACAGTTTACAAAAAGTAATTGATAATATGGTCTGTATTTCCTTAAATTTACAAACATTGTAATCTATATACTTAAATATAAACTTTACCTTTTATAAGTCTTTTAAGAGAGTCCAACTGTGTAGTAAGCAGTATTTCTTCATTTTTTAATATCTCAAATTTAACTTCATATAGTTCTAACTGAATTTCATAAAATTGTATTTCTAATTCATCTACAACATTTATATTTTTTTCTTGTTCTGGAAGATCTTCCATCTTATTTTCATAAAAAAAAGAAAAATAAGTTAAAATAAATAGTATATTAAAAACAAACTTTAGAAGCATTCTAGCTATTTTCTATTCCTTGTTCAGTACTAAATATAAAAGAGCAAATAGGAAAGAAACACTTTTTCATTTCATCTAGTGATGCTAATACTTTATCTCATCCTTGAAACACAGAAAAACATTTAGGTTTTGAGAAACATAAATGGCAATGAGGTATTATTATGTATTGCCTATTGGTGTCCCCCCAAAATCATATGTTGACACTCTAACTCCCAATGTGATGTTATTTGGAGGTGAGTCCTTTGGAAGTAATTAGATTCAGATTATGTCAAAAGGATAGCACCCCCATCATGGGATTAGTGCCCTTATTAGAAGAGAAAGACAGGGATCACTTTCTTTCTCTCTAAACATACACACAGAAAAAAGGCTATATGAGCACTCAGTTAAGAAGGCAGCTGTCTACCAGACAGGAAGAGGATCCTCACCGGGCAGTGAATCTGCAGGCACCTTGATGTTGGACTTCCCAGCCTCCAGAACTGTGAGAAATACATGTCCGTTGTTTAAGTCACCCAATCTGTGATATTTAATCTTGTTATAGCAGCCTTAGCCAACTAAGACAGGTGTTTACAGTGTTTTCTGCTTTAAAGTCATAAGATTATAGGAAAAAAGTGTCTATGATCCTTCAGTGAAGTATCTCTTTGATTATTTTAAAGCTGTACTGAAAACATTGCTGGATTGATTTTCAAGTACAGTACCCACTTCAATACTGGGCTCAGTGTTACTATAAAGTGAATCCTACAATATGGTATTTTGAAACATCTTAACCAAAGGAAAACTTTATGTCTAACCTTCCATAGAAGACGGTGTTGGAATAAGTGAAGAAAAGAAGCTCCTTAATGATGCCTGGAAAGAAAAGTGCTATCTAAAAATAAAAGTGTGCTTTACCACATGGTCCCACTTATAAATGGGAGCTAAGTAGTGTGTATACACAGACAGTGTGGAATAATAGACACTGGAGACTCAGAAGAGTAAGTGGGTGGGACGGGGGATGAGAAATATTTAATGGGTACAATTACATTATATAGGTGATGATTACGCTAAAAGTGAAAACTTCACCACTACACAATATATCCATGGAACAAAACTGCACTTGTATCCTTTATTTATACAAAATTTTTAAAACATAAAAGTGGGGCTGGGCGCGGTGGCTCACGCCTGTAATCCCAGCACTTTGGGAGGCCGAGGTGGGCGGATCATGAGGTCAGGAGATCGAGACCATCCTGGCTAACATGGTGAAACCCCGTCTCTGCTAAAAATACAAAAAATTAGCCGGGCATGGTGGCGGGTGCCTGTAGTCCCAGCTATTCGGGAGGCTGAGGCAGGAGAATGGTGTGAACCCGGGAGGCGGAGCTTGCAATGAGCCGAGATTGCACCACTGCAGTCCTGCCTAGGCGAAAGAGCGAGACTCCGTCTCAAAAAATAAATAAAAAATAAAAAAAAATAAAAGTGTATTTTTAAAACAAAGTTATATTTATCTTTGTCTTACCTTTCCCTGAATTTCAGCTCTTTTGTGATTTAAACAACTCTTTCGCTCTCATGAGTTGCAGAGTCTCCTGAGCTAGCATTAGCTTAAGTTTTTCCAACCTGGGAATTGCTGTGGCCCAGGCAGCCTGGCCAAATCTCTTCACATCCTGTTCCATTTCTTTCTGCATTCCTGTTGGATTATAAAGATAAAATATAATTACACCTCATTAAAAAGGGAAACATTGATCATGAACTAATCCTTTTTTTATTGCCTCCATACTACCTACAGAACATCTTTTTTAAAAGAAATTTTGTTTTATTAACTTTTTTATTATTATAAAAATAATACGTGGTCATTAATATAAAATTTTAGGTACTCAATTTTTAAAAGGACAATAAGAAGTCATGATCTCACCTAGTTGAGGCAACTGCTTCTTATATTTTGGCACACTTGCTTCCATATCGTTTCTATGTCTAGCTAGACAGACAGGCTCATATGGATAGTTTGACCAAAAAACCAGGATCATCATTCTGCTTTATATCTTGTTGATTCTGCACAATATATCAGAAACTCTTGCCACTCATAAAAAAAAATCAAGAATCATGCTTAATAGCTATGTAGTTTTCTCTTTCATGAATGTACCATAACTTAACAAACTGACAGACATTAAGTTGTGTCCTACTTGGTGTTTTTATCAAAAATTATTTAAGACTGAAAAAAAGTCCTTCACCCATCCCACAAGCCCCTGCACAGTCTGATCCCTGCCTGTCTTGCCAGCATTTTCCCTCATACCACATTGTCCTGCACTCTCTGCGATCCAGCCCCGCAGGTTTTCTGTAAGCTCCTATTTGCCAACTTCCCTCAAGCCAGGGGACCTTTGCCAGTGCTATTCCTTCTGCCTGGAACACTCCTCACTTTTTCTATTCTCTCAACTTCCATTTACCCTTCAGATATTGGGGCAAGCGCCACTTCTCAGAGGCCTTCAGTGACCACCCTGATCAAGCCCAATTTCTCTCTCACAGACCCTCAGAGCCCCATGTCTCTCTTCTTTGTGCCATTTATTGTCACTGCCATTTTCCATGTGCTTCAGTGAATAGATAATTAAGATTTCTCTCTCTTCACCAGACTGTACAATGTCTCTTAATGCTTGACACTGAAATCTCGCCACTTAGAAAACACAGTGCCTAGTGCGTTAAGAGGGACTCAAATGGTATTTGAATAAAATGACAATCAATTACACGTATCTGCATATAGCATTTTTTAGATTATCACCTGCTAATGCTTTTACTGTCTCCTTAAAATAATTCACTGTGATATCTTGAATAGAGACGACAGCTGCTTCAGCCCATCTGGTCCATTCCTCAGCTTCTTTCTCCAGGGCAACTACCCTTCTAGGACCTAGGTCATCCTCATCCAAGGACTTCTACAGACAGAAGGGAAAATTATCTTAGTAAAAGCTAATAGTTATATAGAACCATTAGGAAATTGAAAGGAAATCGGTCACATGGATTAATTTAACTACACTACTACTCAATTAAATTTTCATTCATTCAGCAGTCCCTTACTGCATATGAATAAGGCTCTAAGCTGAGCACCACCTGGAAGACAAAAGGACACTCTGGGGCATAAAGGGGGGGGAAAAAACCTACTTTCACTTCATATGCCTAGAATAACTTTTTCTAGAGAGGAATGTTGTCAACTTATGCTTCTCTCTATTAATAATAATACACAATTGTTTAAATGAGTCATCTGTGTTGTCAAGCACTCAGCATAGGGCCTGGAACACAGCACTTAAGTGTTAGCTGTTGTTATCATTTCTTTCAGGGATATGTAATATAATCACCTGAAAGACAGTATCTGTATATTCATGCTTATAACATGTACTGGTATTGGACTGAATGTTTGGATCCCCCCAAAATGCGTATGTTGAAGCCTAAATCCCCAGTGTGATGGTATTTGAAGATGGGGCCTTTGGGAGGTAATTAGGTCATGAGGGTGGAACCCTCAAGAATGGGATGAATGCCCTTATAAAAAGAAGAGGAGACACAGGATCTCTCTCTCTGCTCTTCACCATGTGAAGACACAGCAAGACAGTCATCTACAAATTAAAAAACTGGCCATCACAAGACACTGGATCTGCCAGCACCTTGATCTTAGACTAACCAGCCTCCAGAACTGTGAGAAAAAAAGTTTTGTTGTTTATAAGCCCCTAATCTACGGTACTTTATTATAACAGCCTGAACTAAGACATGTACTGCTATGTCATCCAATATGCAATTTTTCTTCTACAAAGCATAAGAAATATGTACAAGTTAGCTGACAAGGAATTACAAATCAAAACCATAATAAGATACCACTTCACACCCACTAGGATGGCTGTAACCAAAGAGACACACAATTACAAGTGTTGGTGATAATGTAGACAAATTGGAACCCTCATTTACTGCTTTTGGGAGTATAAAATGGTGCACCCACTTTGGAAAACCATCTGGCAGTCTTTCAAAAGGTTAAACATTGAGTAATCATAGGACCCAGCAATCCTACTTCTCAGTACGTACACAAGAGCAATGAAAACATATGTCTACACAGAAACTTACAAACATTCAAAGCAGAATTATTCATGATAGCCAGAAAGTGGAAACAACCCAAATGTCCATCAACTGATGAATAAAATGCAATATATTCATACAATGAATATTACTGAGCAATAAAAAGAAATGAAATCCTGATATTTGCTACAACATGGATTAGCCTTGCAAACACTGTGCTGAGTGAAAGGACCACATATTGAATAATGCTGTTGCTATGTCCAGAGCAGGGAAATCCACAGAGACAGAAAGCAGACTGGTGGTTGCCCAGGGTTGGGAGTGACTAATGGGTACAGAGTTTCTTTTGGGGGTGAAAATGTCCTGAGATTACATAGTAATGATCATTGTGCAACTTTCAATATACTAAAAATCACTGAATTGTACATCTTTTTATATATATTTTATATATATACATATATACGTATATATGTATTTTATATATATACATATATACGTATATGTATTTTATATATATACATATATAGTATATGTATTTTATATATATACATATATAGTATATGTATTTTATATATATACATATATACGTATATGTATTTTATATATATACATATATACGTATATGTATTTTATATATACGTATATACGTATATGTATTTTATATATATACGTATATACGTATATGTGTTTTATATATATACGTATATACGTATATGTGTTTTATATATATATACGTATATACATAAAATCTGTGAATGGTATCTTAAAACAGCTGTCACTTAAAGAAAGGAAAAATACAGACCGGGTGCGGTGGCTCATGCCTGTAATCCCAGCACTTTGGGAGCCTGAGGCGGGCAGATCACCTGAGGTCAGGAGCTCGAGACCAGCCTGACCAACATGAAGAAACCCCGTCTCTACTAAAAAAATACAAAATCAGCCGGGCCGGGCATGGTGGCACATGCCTGTAATCCCAGCTACTCAGGAGGCTGAGGCAGGATAATCGCTTGAATCCAGGAGGCGGAGGTTGCAGTGAGCTGAGATCATGCCATTGCACTCCAGCCTGGGCAACAAGAGCGAAACTCAATGTCAAAAAAAAAAAAAAAAAAAGAAGAAGAAAGCAAAATATATGCAAGAAGTAGACTCTCCAAATAATAGACTTTCAAAATAATGAACAGAACAACTTTATCCACAGGTTAGAGTGGCATGAGTTTCACCTAAATGTGACACTATTTTTATAGTACAATCATCTGGCAGGGGTCATGAGATTATATGTGGAAAGATGGCCCAGTGCAGGGGGCAGAAATCAAGAGATCTCTTAGGTGTCTTCTGATTCCCGTTGTTGAGACCCAAGGCAAGCTATTTAACAACTCTGGACTCTAGATTCATTTGTAACACTGGAATAAGAATGCCTTTTCTGAATGGTGTCACAAAGTTGTTTGATGGCTCAATGAAGCAAGAGCAATAACTGTATTTACTAAAATTTAAGTTACTGAATTACAATCTAGGGTCCTGCTATTTAAATTTTCATCCTATTTTAAGAAATCTGCATGAGTCCTTAGAGGAAAACAGCTGAAGCAAATAAACATCACATCAAAAACAATTCATCAGGCTGGGCGCAGTGGCTCACGCTTGTAATCCCAGCACTTTGGGAGGCTGAGACTGGTGGCTCACTTGAGGTCAGGAGTTCGAGACCAGTCTGGCCGACATGGTGAAACCCCGTCTCTACTAAAAATACAAAAATTAGCAGGGCGTGGTGGTGCACACCTGTAATCCCAGCTACTCAGGAGGCTGAGGCAGAAGAGTCACTTGAACCTGGAGGAGGTTGCAGTGAGCCAAGATTGTGCCACTGCACTCTAACCTGGCTGACAAAAAGAGACCCTATCTCAAAAAAAAAAAAAAAAAAAAATTCATCGCCAGAAAAAACATTTAACTCTTTAAAATTTGTAGGAATCTTAAGCTATCAAGCTGACCTATGTAAATGTCTTCATTTTCTATCAATTTTAAATATAAATTCAATATTTAAACATAAGGGTGAACTAGGCATAGTGGCTTACACCTGTAATGCTACGCTTTGGGAGGCCGAGGTGGGCAGACTGCTTGAGCTCAGGAGTTAGAGACCAGCTTGAGCAACATGGCAAAACCTCATCTCTATCAATAAATAAGTAAATAAACATAAGAGTAAACCCAAACAAAGTACAGAGATCGAACATTAAGTGTAAATAAAGAAATAATATATGACAAATAGTAAATGTGATAAAATAAAAATTAAAAAAAATACCAAAATATCAAGCTTACATAAAGTTGCAACTTCTCGCATAGCCCTAAATGGCCGCAATAAGTACTGGAAGAACACGGTTGCCACGGTAACCAATTCCTGGTACGCTTCATCTTCCTCTTGGTAAACTTTCATTAATGCCACCATGGTGTTGGCTTTTCCGTGTCCTTGAATAACCTAGAGAGCAAATGTGAATAAAGCTCAAGTCAGGACAGTGTAATACATACCCAACAAACAAAACTAAACAAAAGAACCCTTCATGTTCTCAACTTTCAATACATCAATTTAAAATATTGATTAAATATGAAAATGTTATCATCCTCCATCAAAAATGTCCAATAAAACAAGAATTGTTACATAAATTATGATATATCCATGGCAGAATATTATTACTATAGTCATTCAGCACTGTGCTTCTGAAGATTGTTTAATAATATGGAGACTTTTGGCCAGGCACCGTGGCTCACGCCTGTAATTCCAGCACTTTGGGAGGCCGAGGCGGGTGGATCGCTTGAGGTCAGGACTTCGAGACCAGCCTGACCAACATGGAGAAACCCTGTCTGTACTAAAAATACAAAATTAGTTGGGCGTGGTGGCGCATGCCTGTAATCCCAGCTACTGGGGAGGCTGAGGCAGCAGAATCGCTTGAACCCGGGAGGCGGAGGTTGCGGTGAGCCGAGATAGTGCCATTGCACTCCAGCCTGGGCAACAAGAACGAAACTCCGTTTCAAAAAAAAAAAGAGACTTTTATAATTAAATGGAGAGGCAGAGTACAAAATTTAATCTCAACTATGCACTAAGTATGCAGCGAAAAGGACTCAAAAGAACACTTGAGATTGTGGATATTTTTTCATTTGACTTTTCTGACTGTAAAGGTTTTGTGAGGCTGTATTCCTTTTTAAAAGCTCAGAAGGGCCAGGCGTGGTGGCTCACGCCTGTAACCCCAGCACTTTGGGAGGCCACAGCAGGCGGATCACGAGGTCAGGAGAACGAGACCATCCTGGCTAACACAGTGAAACCCTGTGTATACTAACAATACAAAAAAATAGCCGGGTGTGGTTGCAGGGGCCTGCAGTCCCAGCTACCGGGGAGGCTGAGGCAGGAGAATGGCGTGAACCCAGGGGACGGAGCTTGCAGTGAGCCGAGATGGCACCACTGCACTCCAGCCTGGGCGACAGTGCAAGACTCCGTCTCAAAAAAAAAAAAACACACACACACACACACACACAAAAACCTCATAAAACATCACAGAGCTGTCTCCAAGTACTTTAGCATGTTGATTCTCTTAATGCCCCAGGTTAATATTCCCATGAAGTCCTTAGCAGTCAACTCATTTACAGAGCCTCAGCTATGGTTCCAGTCTCTGCTGGTTATTGCTTGTGCTGCAAGGCAGAAAACAAACTGAACAGTGTATGTAATCTAGGTGGACTGATTTGGTTGGAAATTATTTTACTCCCACAAGAGAAATAAAATCAAATAATATAGATGTTTTTCAACCAATACATTCTTAAATTCTTCTATTTCCATCCTTCTGCTTAAGGATAAAGTGATCTACTTTCAGCTGTATTTTTTATCCAGGTAATAATATTATTATTTTTTTTTAAGTGAAAGCCTCACTGAACAATATTAAAACACACACGCAAAAGTAAACTTAAGGCAAGTGATACATTTCAGCCTTATTTCTCAAACTATTCAGAAAAATTCCAGAGTTAAAATATTCAGCTTCATTTTATATATCCTAGCAATGCTAGCAATTGGTCTAATTCTAGAATCAATTGCTTTTCTATTCCAAATATAAAGTAAATATTAAAATTTTATATTTGGACATGTTTTGAATTTTAGCTTCCCCCTCAACCCCTCATTTTTGAGTTCCAGATAAACATGTGAACTACACTAATGTGAACAGCTAGCTCAACAGAATGAACGACATTCATGCTATAGGACCCCAGAGTGAACTGAAATTTGGGAAAACTAACTTTTCTGATAGTAACTACAGTAAAATACATCATATAAATGTTCAATTTTAAGGAGAAACCACCTATCTCTGTGAGAAACCAAGTGTTTAAAAAACAAGTCTGATACAAAATGATACCATTTTTGAAACTCCCCTGTGGGTTCCTCATATCCTAAGGTGAAAATGAAGCTCAAAAGCTGACTGGCCTGAAACTCCCCTGTGGTTTCCTCATATTCTAAAGTGAAATCAACACGTTAAGTGGGTGTGTACACATTTACACATAAAGCTCACAGTACAAAAATGACCCCACTAACAAGCTCCTTTTATAAAACCATTTTAATTTAGAAAGCTTATTCTATATTTAGCTTAGGCTGAATTCTTTTCACCTCCCCTTCCTCAAAAGAATGCACAGAAAAATATCATTCAGGTTAATAAGAGCAGTGAGCTGAGACTCCAGCCTAGCTCTCCTTAGTAAACCGTGAGTGTGGATTTAGAAGGCATATTTTCTCCTAAACCCTTCTATGAACATGTACTTCCCCGTCCCCTTAGGTTCAGTAAGTTTACCACTCAAATAATTCCTCTCTCAAACTACCTCTTTCCAGCTTAAAAGGGCACTAATGCGGTTATTCTAAACTCATGAATAAAGTTCACTTTCTACCGGCTTTCCATTTGACCAAGTCTGTATTACTTAAAACAAAACACCCTATCTCCTAAAAGCCATTTCTTCCTTTAAACCATTTTATCCCACTTGCGACGTCTCCTCATACACAGATTTGGAATTGTTTACATGTAGTCCGTGTTATTCTTTCCTACATGGATGGGTTGTTTTGAGTTTTGCTTGCAGTATTTCTGGCATTTCCCGTTACAACATCCTGCTCTGCCTGCATCTTCAGGGCAAAGGTTGGGGGGCCTAGCCCAGCTCCCAGCTGCAAGTACACTAGGCTCTAACTTCGCTTGTCCTCTCTGCAGGCCCTCCCGGAGCTCCCCCCACCCCCCGGTTTCCCGCAGCGGTCCCGCGCAGGTGAGGGCACCGGGGAACCCTTGGCCTTCTCCGCCCGCCGGCGCCTCCCGTCACCCGTCAGCCAGGGCTCTCGGCGCCGGGGGAGCCTCCCACAGGGTCCCAGGTAACCCAAGCCCGGACTCGCGCCGGCGGCCCGGACTCGCTTACCTGACGCAGCCGCGCGTCCGCCTCGACCCATTACGCGCGCAAGCCCCGCTCCCGGAACTCGCGCGGGCTCTCGCAGTCGGCCGCGCGGCCCTTAGCCGGGAAGAGCGCGTCGCGCACGGTGGCGCCGCCGCAGCCGTGGACCGCCGCGCCCAGGTAGCGCTCCAGCTGCCCGCAAAGCTCTTGCAGCGCCTCCTCGCAGGGGCCCGCGGGCGCCGGCCAGAGCAGCGCCCACAGCCCGAGCCCTAGACCCCAGGCCCCGCCTCGCATGTTCAGCTCCGGCGGCAGCCACAGGAAGCAGCGTTCCAGAGGCGGCCGCAGCGCCGCTAGCTGCCGGCGCGCGCCGCGGAACTCCGCGGCCGAGAGCCGGCCGGCCCAGCTGGGCGGGGACACGGCGGCCTCGGGCTTGGGCTCGAGCCCCAGCCGGGCCCCCTCGTGCCGCTGCCGCTGCTGCGCGGTTGCGGTCGTGACAAGTCACAGCGGACTTGCCCTCCGCGCCGTTCCAAGCCATCGGGAAGCGCAGCCGGTGCCTCTCGGGATCGGCGAAGAGGCCCTCCCGGACCGGCGCCGAGCCCTCCAGGCTGTCGGGCTGCTCGTCCTCCATGGCCGTAGGCGGCAGCGGCCCTAGGGCTTGGCGGGCGCGGGCCTGACCTCGTCGCACGGCCTGTCAGAGGACAGTCCCAGCTGAAGCATTTTTCGCTCCACAATTGGTGTTTTAACAATATGAATGAAAAAAAAAGAAAACCTCAGCTGTTTTGATAGAAATAACAAACATGCCTAGGAATCATCTTCCTTGAAGGGAGAGGAGGGTCTTGTTGAACTTGAAAAAACTAAATAAACAAAGTTGATACGTAAGGACACCCTTCTCTTTACTCTTACCTATTCTTCTCTTAACAACTTTAATTCATTTCTGACAGTCACCAACTGAAAAACGGTCCAACTTAAAAAAAAAAAAACTGATCATAAAGGTGAGAAAAATTGCGATGTGTTCTGTCCTAATCCAAGATATCTAAACCAATTTTACTGATAGAGAAAATATATTAAGTGAATGATGTAAATACATTAATATAGGTAACTCTTTGAAAGTAAAGTTTGCACATAATATGAAATACAAAGAGAATTACTGTAGTCTCGAAGGAGAAAACCCTTGATGGGGAGTGGTAGTGAAAAAGGTGTATGAGCAAGTCATCTGTTGCACGGTGATGGGAGGAGATTTTTATGCAGGCATTCAATATCAGAGTCAGAGGTTTTAATGATTTTTATTTTTTATCTTGAGAGTTAGAGACTAGAAGATCTAAAATAGGAAATTTTTGGCATATCCATAGATAGAATGGAAACTCTTGGCCAAAAATAACGTGCTCCAAGTCATGAAAAATAGCACACATGCACAATTAACTACGGAGTTACACAAGATGGTGCCTTTTCATTGGATTTTATTTGAACTCTTATTCTCTATCTTTTACGCTTTGTATCCTTTTAACTCTTCCACTTTTTCCTCATCCTATGAGGTACTTTAAACATTTTATTCAATAACTCGAGGCAATTTTTACAATTCTGTTCACATATAAAATTGTCATAAGCATGTTTTGTGAGTGAAAAATTCTAATTTGTAATGCATATCAAGTGAAAAGCCTCAGTTCAGCACTTGTCATATCCAAAATCTGTGTTATATAATAATGTAAAAGAAATATTTTCACACATGTAACTCAAATGAGATTCTTACTTACATTTTTCTTTTTCTTTTTTTTTTGAGACAGAGTCTCACTCTTGCCCAGGCTGGAGTACAATGGCGCAATCTCGGCTCACTGCAAGCTCTGCCTCGTGGGTTCATGCCATTCTCCTGCCTCAGCCTCCCAAGTAGCTGGGACTACAAGTGCCCACCACCACGCCCAGCTAAGTTTTTGTATTTTTAGTAGAGATGGGGTTTCACAGTGTTAGCCAGGATGGTATCGATCCCTGACCTCGTGATCCACTCACCTCGGCCTCCCAAAGTGCTGGGATTACAGGCCTGAGCCACCATGCCTGGCCTACGTTTTTCAAAATTTAACTCAATCTTTTATTTTTAAAAATGTGCATATACTGCCTGTTCAAGTACTTAATCTTTTTATTATTTGAAATTGGAGGTCCATCTTTTTAGATTGTTAGGGGGTCTTCACATATTTGAATGAGTTATTAAGTTGATACAACCATTTTGGAAAAATAACGATCATTATCTACTACATTTAAACACATAATTTATGACCAGCAGTTTCAACAGAAACACCTGGATGTTCATCAGGATAGAATGGATTGGAAAGCTCCGTATTTATTCAACAGGGTGCTACACAAAACACAAAGGAATGAATCACTGGTCCATAACATAAATAGATTTCACAAATGTAATTTTGAGTGAAATAAGCCAGAAAAAAATAAATACCGTATGCTTCCATTTATATGAAGACAAAGATAGGCAATATTAATCTATGGTAACATGTGAGAGTGACTTCTTTTCTCAGCATCAGCTGAGAGCCTGAAAAATATTTTTCTGGGGTGCTAAAAAAGTGCCAGATCTTAAAAATATTTGTACAAAAGATAATAATATTTGTTTTTTATATAAATAGGTACAAAATACAAATATGTACAAAAATATATTTATAAATATGTTAAACAAGATTACTATTTATAATTTATACTTCAATATAATTTTTTTCACTTTTGTTGACATTAGTAAACCATCACACTTAATAAACAGCCATTTGGAATGGTTCTTGATTTAGGTATTTCCTTGATTAAGTACCAAGTAGGAACATACCTTCATTCTAAAATATAAAGAATATGATTCCATGAAAGTTTCCATGAAAACTATCTTGCATTCTAAAACATTTTTAAAAGTACTTATTTTCAAAGTTCAGTTTCCTATTTTAAACAAAAGTTGAGCTAAATTACATATAAGCTAGTCCCCAAAATATTCAGTAAATATCAAATGAAGGTGTGAAAGTCAAAGATTTCAATTTTTTACTAGTTAATTTGTAGTGCTCTATTATTTTGCTTAATAAACAATTTTATGCTAGAAATAAGCAGATTTCTCTATTCACATTATCTTTAGCAAGAGCATTTAAATAAATACCATTGATTACTTGCAAAATACAGACTGTAGATTCAGAGCTCAAAACTAAAGCTCTGAGGATGTAATTCAATTAAAACAACCCATAGTTGTGAATTCACCTCACCAGTGCCCCTAAGACAATAAGCTCTTTCTCACATCAAAGTGAATTATTTTAATTCGCTTTGGATGTTAGGAATATCCTAACTCCTTTGTAATTAAAACAAAAACAAAACTTCTGATGCTCCTTTATACCTTAACAATCATGAGGTCTATAAAAATATGAACACAGAAGTTTGGGTCAGTTCAATGACTGAACTAAAACATTATTTCCCAACATGTCCATGTTTTACAAGATGATGGGGTTGTTATCTGTGATGTCATTGCAAAGATCTTGATGGTTCCAAAACACTCTAAGCATCACATAAGCCATGTTATACCTGTCGCCCCAAATTTACCAAACCATTTGGATTAAAACTCTCAGTAAGGACCTCTGAGGCACAAAGATCTATGAGTAACTCCTTAACCCCTTTTCTCTTACTCTTCAGGTACAATTTCAAATTTTCACCTTTCCCTTTCTGCACTGACCTTGGGAAAGTCACTTTATCTCTGTGATCTAATTTTCCACATCAAAAATGTATCTATACTTGGCATAGAGAGTTATAAGAATAAAATAATAACATATATGGGAGATTTCTGTGAATACCAATTGTACAGGTGGATTTTTAAATAATAGATTTAGGGCCGGGCGCAGTGGCTCACACCTGTAATACCATCACTTTGGAAGGCCGAAGCGGGTGGATCACCTGAGGTCAGGAGTTTGAGACCAGCCTGACCAACAAGGTGAAACACCGTCTCTACTAAAAATATAAAAATTAGCCAGGTGTGGTGGCGGGCACCTGTAGTCCCAGCTACTCAGGAGGGTGAGACAGGAGAATTGCTTGAACCCACAAGGCGGAGGTTGCAGTAGGCCGAGATCACGCCACTGCACTCCAGCCTGGGCGATGAAGTGAGACACCATGTAAAAAACAAACAAACAAACAAATAAATAAATAAAATATATTTAGGAAAACTATTATAAGAAAAAAATTGAAAGCATTAAGAACTCTATTATAGACTGAACAAAAAAAGGAGAATTGGTACCATAACTTGGTAAGTTTATTTTAATAAGCCCAATTTCTATTAGTCCCTCAGTGTTTCTTCTTGCTCCGTGAATGTATATTCCTTGCCTCTATCTTATCCCATTTTTTCTATTGTTAATGCACAGAGAGTTATCACAAGTTCTATTCTCAATGCCTATTGCATCAGGCAATAGATGACTCTGGTTCCCAACTCAGAAAAACCTCATTTTTAAGAAATGTTTGAGCTTTGACTTTGATCTCATTCAGAATATTTTGGTTCAAAAGTGGTTTTTTTGTTTTGTTTTGTTTTTTGAGACGGAGTCTCGCTTTGTTGCCCAGGCTGGAGTGCAATGGCGTGATCTCGGCTCACTGCAAGCTCCGCTTCCCGGGTTCACACCATTCTCCTGCATCAGCCTCCCTAGTAGCTGGAACTACAGGCGCCCACCACCACGCCCAGCTAATTTTTCTTTGTATTTTTAGTAGAGATGGGGTTTCACCGTGTTAGCCAGGATGGTCTCAATCTCCTGATCTCGTGATCTGCCCGTCTCTGCATCCCACAGTGCTGGGATTACAGGCGTGAGCCACCACACCTGGCCCAAAAGTCTTATGTTTGTGTAAATAAGAAAAGCACCTTTGAAAACTACATCTACAAATGGGAATATGGAATAAAAAGGACAAACCAAAGGTTATGGAACAAAATAAAACATGAAGAAAGAGAAATAGAAACACAATATTACTATATACAATATAGTAATGTATTTTAAAATATGAAAAACGCTAGCAAAAACAGCAATATGTAAACAAAAGAATTGGAGTAAAATAATAGAATTTGAAGCAGCACAATCTGCTGAAAATATACAAAAGACAAATTAGGATATTTCTGAGCTCACTGTTTATAATATTAGAACATGTATATAAAAAGGAAAAGTCACTTTAAAATGTCTGGGGGCCAAGCAATATATAGTTTGTTACATTTTATTTACAAACAGTTTCTTTGACTAGGGAATCAATTTAAATTTTCTGTTTTGGAAGTAATATAAATATATATTTTAGACTTTTTGCTGAAAAGTTTCTTAAATATTTACAACTTTAGGATAATCAGTGTACATTTCAACATATAATGTCCTAAAAATCAAACAGCTACCAAACATTGAAGTTCTGCCTTATATAAATCATTTGCATAAAAACTGGTCATTAAAAACAGTATCTAATGAACATTTTGGCCCCAATATTAATTAAAACTCAAATGATAGCATTACGAGCTAAAGATTAATTTCAATGACATGTCATCAACCATTTTGACATAATCGACTTATAATAATCTAAAACTGACTATTTTTATGACATATTTGGCCTAAATGAAGAGAAAAAAGCTTTGACTCATTCTTAATTACTCTTTCTAACCAATTGATGGCCAATAACTGAAATCAATTTCAAACCGTTTTTTGTTATTTTAATCTTTTAAACATGTTTTACTTTCAGTGATTCATTTTCTAACATTCATAGCCAAAGCCCAGGCTCTACCCATCTTTGTCTACCTTAATGACTTTGTCAATTGTTGGCATACACTGGGTCTTAAAAACTTGTGTTTCTTCCGAATTAATGAAGTAGAATTGCTCTTATAGGGTTTCATATACCATTACCTCCAAAAGAGTACATTAGAAGTATTAGAAAATACTGATATTTATAAACAGATATTTATCTTACGATTCCAAGAGCTAGAGCTGTTTTATTTTCTGTAAAACTAAGAATAACTTCTTGATAACATAGCTTCACAAAAAGAAAATCCAACACATTTGCATAAATAATTCTCTGAAATAACTATGTGAGTTTGTGTCTTTTTATATACATGTAGGTATACATATACTTACACATACATATATATGTAACATAAAGGATATGAACACTAGGACTGTTTAATGTCTATTTGTCTTGGAAAGAAAAATATACTTAAAAATATTTCTCAATTGGAATTTGTAATCGTACCGACTTAATTGATAAACTTGGCGACTGCTTTTATGTTGTCTCCTTCCATAAATTTTTCAAAATACTAATTCAACAAAGAAAAAGCTCTAATGTTCATTGGAAATAATTTATAGACTTTTTTAGAGCAGAGAAAAATTAAGAAAATCTTTGAAATGGTCTCAAAAAATTACTAAATATTTTCAATGGAAAACTAAATGTTAGTTTAGCTGATTGTATGGGGTTTCTGAACCTTTCACTTTTTGTTTGTTTTACCTATTTCACAACTGTGTAAATTGCAAATAACTCCTGTCCATGAAAATGCAAATTATCCACTGTAGATATATTTGACCGTCACCCTATGGATATTGGCTAATTTTGCCTTTATTAAGCAAATTCATTTCAGCATGAATGTCTGCCTATATATTCTCTGCTCTTTGTATTCTCCTTTGAACCAGTCAAAACATCCTGTGGCACTCTTATTTATTAATCAGTTAAATAAAATCATGAACATATATCCACTTTACATTTGTAGGAGAACCATTATTTTTCTTTAAAAAATTAATTATCCTTTGACATTGGGTTGACATTTTCTTAAGACATGCCATAAACAGAGGATATCAAGTTTCTCAAGGTCAGTTCTAGAGGAAAAAAAAATTCTTTATAAAAATTTAACCTCATGTGTAACAGTTTGCATTCCCATAGCAATGACATTTGATATACATTGTATATATTAATCTGGGAATGATGTAAGATTCTAAGTATAATTTTATCAGTGAACTCAACTACTTGATTACTTTCACTTATTTAAATATCTAGTTCAATGTTGTCCAGTGGCGTTGTGGATTTAGGTAATTTTACCAGGTAGCCGTTTCTACACTTTCTGTTTGCCCATGCAGAACATAACACATTTTATAAGTCAAAGTATAGGCATCTGGTGGCATAATTTTAATTTGTTATCAAAAGCCTGATCAAATTTGTCTAGAAAATAACTCATTATTTATTTTAGGACTGTATCACTATGTAATGAGATACAAATGTATGTAAGTGTAAGTGCCTAAGAGGCATGCAGAGAGCCTAAGATGTATGCAGTATGCCTAACAGGAATGCAGAGAGCCTAAGATGTGTGCAGTATGCCTAACAGGAATGCAGAGAGCTTCATTTTCATTGTCAGCTGCTCAGTTGTTTCTCAGGAAAGAAGTGTGGCCAACTGACACCATTTAAGAGATATATAGCAACAAGTTTAGAAAATTCTCATAAATGGGAGTGGCTAATGCATAGACAATAGCGTTGACCTTTGATCCATATATATATATATATTTAGATATATACCTCAAATACATTTGGATCAATTTAATCATGAGTACTATAAACTACAAATGAAAGTAAAAAAGCAAATCTGTTGGTGTTTTAGAAGAATGAAAGATTATTAACTCATGGCCTGTATGTATTTGGAATGAGAAGGACGTACACAGCTTTCTTTGGATGGGGTGGAATTGAAATTGTGATTTACAGTGACTAAAACCTGACTGCTTTCACATTTTTTTTTTCACTGTTGAGGGTGAAATTCTTGATTGATTGGTGCATTCGGAACTTTTTTTTTTTTGAGATGGAGTCTCGCTCTGTAGCCCAGGCTGGAGTGCAGTGGTGGGATCTCGGCTCACTGCAAACTCCACCTTCTAGGTTCACACCATCCTCCTGGCTCAGCCTCCCAAGTAGCTGGGACTACAGGTGGGCACCCCCACGCCTGGCAAATTTTTTGTATTTTTAGTAGAGACGGGGTTTCACCATGTTAGCCAGGATGGCCAGGATGGTCTCGACCTCCTGACCCTGTGATCCACCTGCCTTGGCCTTCCAAAGTGCTGGGATTACAGGTGTGCGCCCACCTGAGCCACTGCATCTGGCCAGGAACTTTTGAAGGAAATTGACAAAATAGACAAAATAGACAAAATAAGTAAGGAAATTGACAAAATAGAGAATGACTCCTTATGTGACATGCAGAAAATATTTTGTGTCATTCGTGGTACATTTATCATATTTTCTATAGGTTTGTACTATGTTACTCCACTTCTTAGAATTCCAAGTAGTTCAAAGCCAACAGGGACTGGTATATAGCATATTTAACCTAAGCAACTCTAAAAGCTAATGAAACCAAGTATCTACAAACTCTAGCCATAACTACCATCAACATGAAGAATGTAATAGGCAAAATGTTTTACATGCTGAATATGCACTACTGAATTCTGTATATATTTTTTGCAGTTTTAATTTAAAAATATACTAGTTAGATATTTCATCTATACCCTGGTATAGTAATAAAAATTCAGATACTGCTCAATGAGGAAGCACATTTTCAAAGCAACAGACCTGAAAACTAGTATTTTATTTGATATTTTAAATGCTTATTTCATTTTCTGGTTAAAGATGTTTGTGGAGGTAAAATTTAAAATAGATAACTTTATGTTCTTCTATTATATAACATTGAAATTAAATTTATTATTAGTAAATGTAGAAAAGGTAAGTCTGAAGCATTGACCGAGAAGGATTTAGTAAATGGAGAATTTTGAGTATTAAACATCCCATTTTAACAAAAATATGCATAAAATATTCTTAGGATGATTTAATTAACCTTTTAATAAATACGAAAGACATTATGAAAAAATTAAAGAATACATCACATTGCAGAATCAAAATAATAAAAATCACTCAAATTCTACTGCTCAGAAATGAAAATAATTGCTAAACATTAGGTGGCAGTATTTCAGACATTCCTATATAAATATACTTAAATGAGGCCCAGAGCAGTGGCTCTCGCCTGTAATCCCAGCACTTTTGGAGGCCGAGGCGGGTGGATCAGGAGGTCAGGAGATGGAGATCATCCTGGCTAACACAGTGAAACCCCGTCTCTACTAAAAATACAAAAAAATTAGCTGGGCTTGGTGGCAGGCGCCTGTAGTCCCAGCTACTCGGGAGGCTGAGAGAGGATAACGGCATGAACCCCGGAGATCATGCCACTGCACTCCATCCTGGGCGAAAGAGCAAGACTCTGTCTCAAAATAAAAATATAAATAAATAAATTATACACACATGCATTCATTTATAAAATACATTTAATATTTTTAAATAAATAAAAGTCAGAATAAAACATTGATAAAATGACTATAGTTATTTGTATGAATATATGCATGTGTGTTTGTACAGATGCATTAAGAAATCTTAATCCTCAAAATGATGAACATTTTAGAAGAAATATTAAGAATAATAGTTTGGGATCTGTATCTATCTTTCTTTGTCTTTTTTTTTTGAGACGGAGACTCGCTCTGTCACCCAGGCTGGAGTGCAGTGGCACGATGTCAGCTCACTGCAAGCTCTGCGTCCCGGGTTCACACCGTTCTCCTGCCTCAGCCTCCCAGGTAGCTGGGACTACAGGCTTCCACCACCACGCCCGGCTAATTTTTTGTATTTTTAGTAGAGACGGGGTTTCACCGTGTTAGCCAGGATGGTCTCGATCTCCTGACCTCGTGATCTGCCTGCCTCGGCCTCCCAGAGTGCTGGGATTAAAGGCTGAGCCACTGTGCCCTGCCCTGGGATCTGTATCTTTCTAAGTAGGTGATTCTGTATCTAATGAGAAAATTATCACTTAAAAATTCAAAATGTTTTTGTTTGTTGTTATTATTATTATTTGTATTACTTTTAAAGATGGGGTCTTCTTATGGTGCCCAGGCTAGTCTTGTTAATATTTTTATATTATCATGGTGTCTTAGGCAGCTCAAGCTGCCAGAACAGAATACCAGAGACTGGTGTTTTAAGCAGACATTTATTTCTCACAGTTTTGGAGGCTGGGAAATCCTCCACAAGGTGCCGGCAGATTCAGTCCCTGGTGAAAGCCCCCTTCCTAGACTACAGGCTCCTGCCTTCTGACTGTGTCTTCACATGGCACAAAATAGAGAAAGACAGAGAGCTGTGGTCTCACTCTCTCTTCCTGTAAGAACACTAATCCCATCATGGAGATGCACATGATCTTAACCTGACACACTTTTTTTGGATATTTTGAACTGATCAAATAATTCACATTGATTCAAACATATCACAGTTATTAAAACTCAGGCAAAAAATCAAGTTAGTTCATCAGTAATTGAGGCAGATAATTTTAAATCAAAATATAGCTACACAAAACATCGTTTGCTAATTATCTTAGACTTTAAAAGTAGTTAGAGGAAAAGAAAGCTCATCTCTCTATTACAGTATTAATGGGTTTCCCATCCTAGGTGTCTTAATCTATTTAAACAGCTATAACAAAATACCATAAATTGGTGGATTATAGGCAATAGAAATTTGTTGTTCACAGTTCTGGAGGGTGGGAAGTCCTAGATCAAACTGCCATAAGATTTGGTGAGGACCTGCTTCTTGATTCATGAATTGCCATCTCTTCCCTGCATCCTCACTTGGTGAAAGGGGCAGGAGTCTCTCTGGGGACTCTTTTATAAGTGCACTAATCCCATCCATGAGGGCTCTACCATCATGATCTAATCCCCTCCCTGTAAGGCCCCACCTGCAAATATCATCATATGGGTGTTACATTTCAACAGTTGAATTTTGGGGGGCACCATCATGCAGTCTACAGCACTGTGAAATCCCTAATATCGGGTTTTCTTTTTAATTTTTTTTTTTTTTTTTTTTGAGGAGTCTTGCTCTCTCCCCAGGCTGGAGTGCAGTGGCACGATCTCGGCTCACTGCAAGCTCTGCCTCCTGGGTTCACGCCATTCTCCTGCCCCAGCCTCTGGAGTAGCTGGGACTACAGGCGCCCGCCACCATGCCCGCTAATATTTTTTGTATTTTTAGTAGAGATCACGGCACCTGGCCCTTAGATGAATATTTGAATAAAAGTTGTATGTATGATGATAAAACAATAAGAAACTGAATTTTTGCAGAAAGTAAAAATAAAACTTGTCATTCTTTATATAGGCAAATCAGAGACTATACTTGAGGTTTTAGAAAAGACATCAGTATGTTCCATATAAAGTACGTACTGGGACCCCGTCAGTCTTTTTCACCATATAATATCAGTGTTTTTAATAGTACCTGGAATGGCTGGGCGTGGTGGCTTACGCCGTAATCCCAGCACTTTGGAAGGCCGAGGAGGGAGGATCACGAGGTCAGAAGATCGAAACCATCCTGGCTAATACGGTGAAACTCCGTCTCTACTAAAAATAACAAAAAAATTAGCCGGGCGTGGCGGCGGGCGCCTGTAGTCCCAGCTACTCTGGAGGCTGAGGCAGGAGAATGGCGTGAACCTGGCAGGCGGAGCTTGCAGTGAACGGACATCGTGCCACTGCACTCCAGCCTGGGTGACAGAGCGAGACTCCATCTCAAAAAAAAAAAAAAAAAAAAAAAAGAAAGTACCTGGGACATGGGACATGATAAGAACTCAATGACTATTTATTGAATGAATTAATTGAACAAGTTTATGCAAGAAATTGACATAAAATGAAACATTGTCTTCTTATACCATAGTGTCTACAAAAACTAAGTTGATACAGAACCTGTATTCTAAAATGATTAAATTTGAGCCAAGTACATTTCTCTCTTAAGAATTTAGAAGTTTATAAAGAAATCAGGGCCTTGGAACTGAATCATTAATGGAAGATCTCAAAGGCAATATTCTTTTCATTGTAATTAATATTAAGTCATTAAAGTAATAACTAATATTTCGGTTCCTGAAAAAAATGATTAAATTGAACATCAAATAGTTTGCATTTATATCACACTGTACAATTTATATTTTTTATGCTGCTTTACTGTAAGATTTCATTGAACAAATGCATCTTATGATTTCAAGGTAAGGTATTGAAATATGCCTTTTTAAAATGTAATGCTATATTAGTGATTTTAAAATATGTAAAAAAATTGTGTGGGAAATACTAGAAATGTTATTTGAAATTAACCAATTCTGGGTTTGCTTTTTTTTTTTATTTTATTTTATTTGCCAAACTGAGAACAATAGCCTTTACACATTTTCTATTTTTCTGGACTTGATTCTTAGGAACTTTAATTTTGCACTTTTGCATTCCTCTACTAATGTTAATGTCTTGGCCAATGACATTTTTCTAGATAAATTCAAAAGCTTAACCTAAGTAATGTAATGGTGGCATTTATGAAATTGATTCCTGGTTCTCTCTTTAAATTATTTTTTATTGTTTATTTCTATGGCACCATTACACTATGCTATCACGTTGTTCTTGTTTTATTCCCTGTGTTTAAAAAGCTGTATCTTCTTTGCTGAATCTTAAAGGTCACTTTGAAGCCTGAAGACCATGACTGAAATACAGTGAAGATTAAAGATAAAAAGGAGAAAAAAGGTTAAATTATAAAACCTCTAATATCATTACTCATATATATGATATACACAGAGATGCATCACCTAGGTCCTCCCTGAGAGCTGTGTCAGTAGACAGGACTCAGCTGTGAGCCCCTTCAGACGTCACCTCAGCTGCAGAGCTTCCCCCTGCCTAAGGTCCTGATGTTCCCAGTTGTGGCGCATATCCAATGACTGATTGAGGTGAGGCAAGGAGGCAGGTGAAAGAGGTGGGGAGGGGACTTGGGGCCTATAAAGACTCAGTCATGTCATTGTAATGTGAGAGGATGCCAGTGGGCCATTTTATCTTCAAAGTCCCCTGGTGAGATGAGCCAAAGCTGTGGTCCAGGACTTTTTTTCAGCCCAGCTTTTTCCCTTTCCCCCAACCCAGCTTCCTTCTTCTCATTTTCACAGGTAGTAATCCAAGGGCACTCCCTAGTATATATCCCCATGTCCAAATCTGCTTACTAGAGAACACTGTATCATGAATGATACCATTCTTCAAAAATGCGGGGTACTTTGAGTGAAAGGAGTGAAACGGTATGGAAGAACAGCTTTGGTAGAGTAGTTAGAATAGAAGCTACTCTACATTGGGTTGATGCATGAATGGGATATTAGGAAGTAAAGTGGCAAATTGAAAACTCCTTTCAAAAGAAGATAATTAGAAAAGGGTCAGCAAGATAGTAGTTGGGGCCTGGCTGTGATGGATCACGCCTGTAATCCCAGCACTTTGGGAGGCTGAGATGGGAGGATCACTTGAGGTCAGGATTTCAAGACCAGGCTGGTCAATGTAGCGAGACCCCATCTCTTTAAAAAAAATGTAGTTGGAAGCTAGAGAATAGCATAACAAAAGGTGATTTTAGAAGATAAAAGGGCCCACTGGAGATCTCTCACATTGGAATGACATTCTGAAATTACCCTCGTTTTGGTTATGTCATTCTACCTCAATCATTTTGCCTCAATCATGTTTACAGGCAAAATAAGAGATAGAGAAGTGGGAAGGGGTGAAGGCAGGGATATGAGACACAATAACAAATGGGGAAAGATAAAAGATATAATAAAAGGCATGAGCTAGATCAATTCTACAAGTGAAAAATTATATTTAGTTAAGAGGAAGGATCACTCATCACCCAATTATAGGTAAGTTTATAGGAGGGTGAGACTGGCTACATAAAGGTAGGTGATACTTTAAGTCCTTATTTTCATTAAAGAGAATATGTCATTTCCTGAAAATGAAAGATGTGGGTTTGAATAGACAGTTGGCAAAATTTGGTATTTATTTGAAATCAACATTTATTTGGGAAGATAATGTAGGGTAACTAATCCACTTAGATGATACTTATTAACTATAAACTATGTACCAGGTACTTCGCTATAATATAAAGGCAATGGAAAAACCCAGATTCAATCTTGATTTGACATCCTTAACATTTACAGTGTCGTGGTGGAAACTATGTAAAGAATCCAGTGTGATAGAAGGTGGTAGATGCGGAAACAGGAGGTTTAGAAAAAGCTCCAGGACACATTGCTGATACATCTAACTCAGGATCAGAGCATTAAAGAAAGCATCACACTCTCCCTCAATCTCTCTATTCTGTCTCTTGATCTAATCCTTTTAACAAAGTATCAAGATGGCCCTCAGCACTAAGGAGGAAGTGTTATTTGAAAGCATGTGTTTGAATAGTTGCATTTATCTAAACAGAATTTTTCACTCCTATGTGGATTTGGCTTGGAACTGGTGTATTCTGGCATTCCATGTTGTAAAGCACTTGAGGTGCTTAAGAGATATTTGGTTGGCCAGGTGCAGTGGCTCACACCTGTAATACCAGCACTTTGGGAGGCCGAGGTGGTTGGATCACCTGAGGTCAGGAGTTCGAGACCAGCCTGGCCAACATGGTGAAACCCCGTCTCTACTAAAAATACAAAACTTAGCTGGGCATGTTGGCAGGTGCCTGTAATCCTAGCTACTTGGGAGGCTGAGGCGGGATAATCGCTTGAACCTGGGAGGCAGAGGTTGCAGTGGGCCAAGATTGCACCACCGCACTCCAGCCTAGGGAACAGAGCAAGACTCCGTCTCAAAAGAAAAAAAAAAAAAGGAGGAGAGATATTTGGTAAATAACTGAGGCAAAGGTGGAAGAAAATAGTGTTCTGCAGGAGATCAAATAATGTGTGAAGAGAAAATAAAAATTTTAAAGAACTAAAAGAATCAGGTATTGAAGTCAAAGGTGAGAGGGCCACTGGAATTCAAAAATACAATGTGAATAACTACAGAAGATGTCATCATTCCTGATGAGGCAATGAATGTGGGTGCCTAAATTAGAGTAGAAATACATGTTATTGAAGACAAGGAGAACAAAAGGTGTAAGGCCAGGGTGTTGAAGGTATTTTGCACAAATGCACTAACGTTACCCAGAGTGTTGGCAGGGGGAAAAACATCTGATGGCCTGTAGCCAGAGTTTTCCTTAAAAATGCAGATGTGTCCTCTTGGAAAATAGACATCTTTGAAAAAATGAAGGAAATTAGGGTCTCACGGCATGAATCTCATGGAGGTGGTGAAGGACTGATTTGAGAACAGCCATGCAGAGTTAGGACAATGCCAGCAACATCTGACCCATGTACATGAAGCTCCAGATAACCTAGGTGATTCTTTTAATGCAAAAGGCAACACAGTGTGAATTCCTGAGAGACTATTTATCTTTTATATTCCAGAGGTTGGAATGGAATAATTCACTCTTTTAAAAGGCTTGCTGGATATCCTCTATTTCAGGGCTCTCCAAACCCATACTAGTCCATGGCTGTTAGGAACTGGGCTGCACAGCAGGAGGTGAGTGGCGGCTGAGTGAGCGAAGCTTCAGTGTATTTACAGCTGCTCCTCATGGCTCGTGTTACCCCCTGAGCTCGTCCTCCTATCAGATCAGCAGCAGCGTTAGATTCTCATAGGAGCATGAACCCTGTTGTGAACTGAGGATGCAAGGGATCTAGGTTGTGTGCTCCTTATGAGAATCTAATGACTGATGATCTGTCACTATCTCCCATCGCCCCCAGGTGGGAACATCTAGTTGCAGGAAAACAAGCTCAGGGCTCCCAGGGATTCTACATTATGGTCAGTCGTATAACTATTTCATTATATGTTACAAAGTAATAATAATAGAAATAAAGTGCACAATAAATGTAATGGGATTGAATCATTCTGAAACCATCCCCACCACCACCAGGTCTCTGAAAAAAATTGTCTTCCACAAAACCAGTCCTTGATGCCAAAAAGGCTGGGGACCACTGCTCTATTTTTCTTCACTGCTTAGAGAATCTGTTCTTCCACTCATGATCTACAAGGACTGAATGTTTCAAACAGTTCAAGTGTTCAAAATATATTTTTTGTAAACTTGAGTTTTTAGAAATCATTCACAGTATCCATATTATATTTTATTTGCTGCAATGCCCTATACATTTCCCTTATAATGTTCTTGAATATACTTTTACAACTTCAGTAACTTTACCCTTTACTGAATCTCAATCTGTCTCTCAATTTCTCTCTGTCAGCAAATCTAAACAAAAGAGAAACATACCGACTTGTGCTATGGTCTAAATGTTTGTGTCTCTAAAATTCATGTGTTGAAACTCAATCTCCAATGCAATAGTATTAAGAGTGAAGGCTTTGGAATGTGACTGGCAGAGCCCTCATGAATGGGATTAGTGCCTTTATAAAAGAGGCCTCCAAAATCTCCCTAGCCCCTTCCACCAAGTAAGGACACACAGAAGTCACCATCTATGAAGTAGAGAGCAAGCTCTTGCCAGATACCAAATCTGCTAACACTTCAGTCTTAAACTCCCACCCTCCAGAATTGTGAGCAATAAGTTTCTGTTTTATAATTGTCTAAATTACCCTGTCTAAGGTGTTTTGTTATAGTAATGTGAATGGACTAAGACAACTTGAAAATGCAAGGTACCACACCAATAACAAGAAAAACATTCATGTTTTGTAACATTTATTTTATACCAAAGATATGCCAATTACTGTATAAAAATATATGCCAAATGTTGGGTAAAATACTTTACATAAATTATATTAATCCTGACAACAACCTGAAGGTGGATACTGTTGTCTCCATTTATAGATGAGGACGTGGGGCTTGAATTAAGTAACTTACCTCACATCTCATCATGCTAAATGGCAAAGCTGGGATTCAAACCCTGCTCAGTCAGACTCCCATCAGGCTGCTCTTAGCCTGGTTATATTTTGAAGAAAAGAAGTTCAGAAACTTATCCATAGACATGGCCAGGTAGGGCCAGAGTCCAGACTCAACTGACTCTCAGCCAAGACCAGCCTCAACTCTTCCATTTTACCTCTAGCCTGAACAGCTTAAACATTTTTTCTCTTGCCATCTTATTACAATACATAATGCCTATAATGATGGGACCCACATGATATAGCATGACAACACTCTGGTTTAAAAAAACTGAAATGTAATTAAAAAAATATTTTAAGTTCTGGGATACATGTGCAGGACGTGCAGGTTTGTTACATAGGTAAACGTGTGCCATGGTGGTTTGCTACACCTATCAACCTATCACTTAGGTTTTAAGGCCCCCATGCACTAGCTATTTATCCTGATGCTCTCCCTGCCCCCAGCCTCCCGATAGGTCCCAGTGTGTTTTGTTCCCCTCCCTGTGTGCGTGTGTTCTCGTTATTCAGCTCCCACTTATAAGTGAGAACATGTGGTGTTTGGTTTTCTGTTCCTGTGTTAGTTTACTGGGGACAATGGCTTCCAGCTCCATCTATGTCCCTGCAAAGGGAACATGATCTTGTTCCTTTTTATGACTGCATAGTATTCCATGGTGTATAGGTACCACATTTTCTTTATCCAGTCTGTCATTGATGGGCATTTGGGTTGATTCCATGTCTGTGCTATTGTGAATAGTGAAGCAAAAAACAGATGCAATAGGAATGCTTTTACACTGTTGGTGGGAATGTAAATTAGTTCAGCCATTGTGGAAGACAGTGTGGCAATTCCTAAAAGACCTAGAACCAGAATTGCCATTTGACCCAGCAATCTCATTACTGGGTATATACCCAAAGAAATATAAGTCATTCTATTATAATGAAACATAATGTAAAAATACCTCGAGTCTATTTGTATTTTGGTAATATCTGAATAAAACATAAAATATTATGCACACATCTTTATATCCTTTTATCCATATCTCTCTTTCTTTAAATCATTTTGGTTAAAATTTGTTATCACCTCCTGACTCTATATATATATTTTTTCTTTTCTGGAAGAAAGCTCACCTAAGCCTTATTCAAATGCATCTTCTCAATCTTTACCTACCACCCCTCCTGCCTTTTTGTTCCAGTTTCCTCTTATCATTGTACTGATGTGGAGATAACGAAAGAGAATATCACTGTCAGCCACCGGCAGTGCCTTTTCAGAGAAGAGCAATGGGGAGGAAATTGAGCAGACAAAGCCAGAATCCCCATTAGCACACAGAAAGAGGGAGCTCAGGATAACCACATACATTAATAATTCTTGTCCCCCAAAGGGAAGCTCTGTAAAATAAGTTGTATTACATCTGTACATAGCAGTACTTGAAATATAACTCTAGCTTAAGTATTTTAAGCATCTCCGTGATATGAACCTAAGGGAATAAACTCAATAAATCAATATTTATAAGCTCTGTTCACTTATTTCTTGTGGTTTCAGCCACTGATTTCAGAATATGCATGAAAAATATATTTCTTCTGAATATTTGATTTCATGATCCTAAGTAGACACATCTCTGTATTGGGTTTCAACAAGTCCACAAAAGTTAAATACCTACTTTTAGCCAGCTTTGATTTTCACAAGTTTAATTCTGACATTTAGTGATATACAATATGTAAAATAACCTGGCACTATATCTGTCATATCATAAGTACTTGGCAAACATTTCACTTTACTCTTTCTCATAATTGAATAATGGCTCAATAATAAAAGTCTGCAGGGAAAAATTTAACCTCTTATTTATCAATTACAAATAGTTTAAGACAGATAATTCCCCTTTCCTTGTTACCTTTAACGCTGAGTCATTAAAATTGTGAGCAATATATTTATTTTGAGGAAACTATTTTTTACTAAGTTTTTTTTTTTAGAATTTTATGAGTCTTCAAAATAACTAGAAAATCTTAAAGTGTCACCAAACAGAAGTGGACATTTAATAAATACCTCAACTTTAATACTTACAGAAAATCATTTGAAGGCTGTCACTCCTCTGGGTATTACAAATTTTAGCCTTGGTCAAATCGAATCACCAGGAGGCTACAAACTTGAACTACATTGCCTTAGTCTCCAACAGAATTTCTTTCCTTGAATTAAGTTTTCGGGCCATGCCCTACTCCTTTTAATAAAAGAACAATACAACAAATAGTCATATGAAATCCATTTTGTTGCCTAATACAAAAATATTGTTGAAGAGTATCATAGTTCAATGGCCCATATATATAAAATGTCTCAGCAAAGGCACTTATATCATAATTCAGTACTAGGAAATGATTTCCTTCAGGCAAGCTCCCTCTTAATTTTTTTTTTTTTTTGAGACGGAGTCTCGCTCTGTTGCCCAGGCTGGAGTGCAGTGGCACCATCCTGGCTCACTGCAAGCTCCACCACCTGGGTTCACACCATTGTCCTGCCTCAGTCTCCTGAGTAGCTGGGACTACAGGCGCCCGCCACCACGCCTGGCTAATTTTTTGTATTTTTAGTAGAGACAGGGTTTCACCGTGTAAGCCAGGATGGTCTCGATATCCTGACCTCATAATCCTCCCGCCTTGGACTCCCACAGTGCTGGGATTACAGGCGTGAGTCACTGCGCCCAGCCCCTCCCCATTAATTAAGGTGAGAAATGCATAAATGATGATGGTAGTCATTGACGCATCAGTTACAAAAGAGTGAGGCCAGGTAATTGGATGACACCTGCACAGGGCTCTGGGGTCTCAAGGAAAATGACAGGTGTTTGTGTATTCCAAAAATGTGGACATGATGGCATAAGGCCCAATGAAGAAGGGGTAGATTATGAATGGTGTTATCTTGAACATAAGGAGACTGAGATAGTGTAGTTTTTAAAATGGCAGCATGAAAAAAGGTGATTGCTAACCCCACCCCACCTTATGGTAAGTGTCTGAAGAATAATCTTTCTAGGGACTACTAGTGGGTATTCTTAAAGGAAAGAGGCAGCTTTCTGTTTGAGTAGGAAGGTATTAGAAGCAGTATATGAAGGAATAAAAATATAAAAGAGAAATATTGGAGCAAGAGTGGGAAGTATGGTTAAAGATAAGGAAATGGCAGAGCACTTTAGGGAAATATGGTGTGAGACAGAAAAGAGGCATTTTTGACTGATGAAAATACTAATCATGGCTAACACTTACTAGCATTTATCGTATGTCAAGCATTGTTCTAGGTACTTTACGTGTATTAACTGTTATGATTCTCACATTAACCCCAGAAGGTCAGGCCTATCACTTTACAGGAAGTTTAAGCAACTTCCGAAATATTAACACTTCTTCTGAATTGCTTCTCTGGTGACAGGAATAAGAGTCGCAGTAGCATCAACTTGCTAAAAAGTTTAAAATGATGCTCAGAATAAAGGTATTTTACTGCTTTTTGAGACTCATTGTAAAACGGCTTGAAACGTCTTTGCCCTCAATCTCTGCCAGAGGGAAATTGGATGAGTTGCTAAAGAATATGGAATTAATTATCCAAAAACACTTTAGATATTTCTCTTTGTATAGGGTATTGTAAATGGTCTTTAGCTAATTATAATTTAATATCTCACTTGTCTCTCTCATACATAGGTACATATGATATATACACGTGTATGTGTACAATTCAATACATCTATGTGTCTATGTAGCTACCTATGTATGCATGTATGTATGTATGGATCTGCCTATCTATTAATCTATCTCTATGTATCTACCTACCTATCTATATCTGTGTCTATCAAGTTCAGGAATGCTTGGCATTCTTCTAACATCTGTGGGGTATTTACGGATTAGGCTATGATGATAGATTTCCAGCTTCATTTCTTTTTAAAATCTTTTATTCTTCTTGCCCATTTTCCTTTTCCTGTGCCTAAAGGACAGTTTCTCCTCAATTTAGGACTTCTTCCTTTTGCTCTCTTATCCACTCATTTGCAGACCTTCTGTTCTCAGCCAGAACATCCCTTTTGTGCACTGTACAACCTGTTGACACTGTCACAGTTGCCACTTGATCACTGCAGATAAAGGAGGAAGTAGCAATTCTGGAATGGGTGGCTTATCTCTTGGCTTTATAACTGGATACCTTCATCTGCCATTCAGTCACTCTTTTTTATTATGGAGACATATTTTCTGGGAAAATGCTACCATGAAGCAGGACCAATCTCCAGTTCAAGGTACCTCTTGATTTATTCATTCCAAAGCATCCCCTGTTAGGAATTAGGGCTCAGATCACAGGGTCATCTGCTCTGTAAGTAAAAGGCTGACAAAAAGTCTGTTACTTCACTGCTCTTTACATTAGGGTAATATTAACAATGGAAATCCAGTTCATTCAATAAAACAAGTGTCGATGAAGAGTCAAACTCGGTAAAATATTTTAAGGGACTTATTCTGAGCCAAATATGAGTGACCACGGCACATGACACAGCCCTAAGGAGATCCTGAGAACACATGCCCAAGGTGGTCAGGGTGCAGGTTAGTTTTATACATTTTAGGGAGATATGAGACATCAATCAAATACATTTAAGAAAGACATTGGTTTGGTTCAGAAAGGCGGGACAATTCAAAGCAGGGATGGGTGGGCTTTCAGGCTATAGGTAAATTTAAACATTTTCCAATTGACAATTGGTTGAGTTTGTCTAAAAACCTGGGATCAAAGGAAAGGAAATGTTCAGGTTAAGCTAAAAGATTGTGGATACCAAGGTTCTTCTGAAGTCTTATAGTGGCTGCCCTTAGAGATAATAGATGACAAGTATTTCCTATTCAGACCTTTAAACAATGCTAGACTTCTACTAATTTCTTCAGGATTGGGAGGGCTTGGAAGAAAAAGATCTAGCTATGTCAACAGAGATTCTTTACAGATGCGTATGTCCCCCAACAAAGGGCAGCTTTGCAGGACCATTTCAAAATATGGCAAAGAAACTTGCTTTTGGGGTAAATTCTTTTTTACTTTCTTCTTTGTCACATAATGTTATGCCAGAGTCAGATTGCAAAGTAAGCCATGATATATAGGGTTAAATAAAATCCATCTGATGAGAATTTATGGTTAGTAAGGGATGACTCCCCAGACCCCTTAGATAGGAATATGGGCAAAATAAAAAAATCAGAGCTTAGTCTTACACGTTATTGAAAAACAATGAGCTACCAATTTTATTTATTTATATTCTTTCAGTGGTCTTCAACAGGTGGCTCATGAATTCACATATTTGACAATTGTAATGTGAAATAAATTTAAGATATTTCAACAACAATCATATAGGAAAATATAGATAAATAAGAAACTATAAAAATTATACTTTCAAACCTTTCCTTCTCTAAGACACATGGTTTATCTGATCTCACACCGATATTGAACATACAACTTAATTTTTAAAATTAATTTTTCTCACTTTAGAAAACTGGCATCTTGAGGCCGGGCACAGTGGCTCACACCTGTAATCCCAGCTCTTTGGGAGGCCGAGGCAGGCGGATCACGAGATCAGGAGATCAAGACCATGCTGGCTAACACGTTGAAACCCCGTCTCTACTAAAAATACAAAAAATGAGCCAGGCGTGGCGGCGGGCACCTGTAGTCCCACCTAATCAGGAGGCTGAGGCAGGAGAATCGCTTGAACCCAGGAGACAGAGATTGCAGTGAGCCGAGATCATGCCATTGCACTCCAGCCTGGGCAACAACAGTGAAACTCCGTATTGAAGAAAAATAATAATAATGATAATAATAATCCATGGGTCAAAGAACAATTCTCAAAAGAAATTAGAAAATACTTTGAACATAAATGAAAACGCATCAAAATTTGTGGGTTTAATTAAAGCACTGCTTAGAGGAAAATTTATAGCATCAAATCATTATATATTACAAAAAAGATAGGTCTAAATCAGCAATCTAAGTTTCCACCTTAAGAAACTAAAAAAGAGCAAAGTGAACACAAAACAAGCCAAAGGGACAAATGACAAGATAAAAGCAGAAAACCAATGGGATTGATAGCAAAAAAACAAAGCAAAAATTAATGAAACTTAAAGATTGTTCTTTGAAAAGATCAATAAAATTGAAAAACTCTAGCAAAACTGACAAAGAAAAAAACAGAAAAGACACAGATTATCAGTATCAGGAATGAATGAAGGGACATCACTGCAGGCCCCACAGAATTCAGATGATTAGCAAGAGAATGCTAAGGAAAACTTGACATGTAAAAATCAGACAACTTAGATGAAATAAAGCAATGTCTGAGTGCCACAAACCAGGAAAATCCTCCTAGAAACAAACAGGTCACCTCAATAGTTCTATATCTGTTAAATAAATTGAATTTGCAAAATCTTTTTTTTTTTTTTTTTGAGCCGGAGTCTCACTCTGTCACCCAGGCTGGAGTGCATTGGTGCAATCTCAGCTCTCTGCAATCTCCGCCTCCCAGGTTCAAGTGATTCTCCTGCCTTAGCCTCCTGAGTAGCTGGGATTACAGGCGCACGCCACCAAGCTCGACTAATTTTTTGTATTTTTAGTAGAAACGGGGTTTCACCATGTTAGCCAGGCTGGTCTCAAACTCCTGACCTCTGGTGATCCACCTGCCTTGGCCTCCCAACGTGCTGGGATTATAGGCGTGAGCCACCGCGCCCGGCGTATAATCTTTTAGAAAGAAATCTCCAGGTTCAGATGGATTCAAAAACATTTAAAGAAGAAATAACACTAATTCTACACAATCCCTTATAGAAAATGGAAAATGAGGGAACACATGCCAATACTTTGTATAAGGTCAGCTTTCCCCTGACAGAAAGTCAGACGAGATAGTATAATACAAAGAAAGAAAACTGCAAACCAACATCCCTGATGAGCGTCAATAGAAAAATCCTCAAAAACGTGTTACCAAGTCAAATTTAGCAATACAGAAACAGAATAGGGCTGGGCGCGGTGGCTCACGCCTATAATCATAGGAATTTGGGATGCCAAGGAGGGTGGATCACTTGAGGTCAGGAGTTGGAGACCAGGCTGGCCAACATGGTGAAACCCCATCTCTATTAAAAACAAACAAACAAACAAACAAACAAAATTAGCCAGGTGTGATGGTGCACACCTCTAATCCCAGCTACTCAGGAAGCTGAGGCAGGAGAATTGCTTGAACCCAGGATGCAGAGGTTGCAGAGAGCTGAGATTGCACCAATGCACTCCAGCCTGGGTGACAGAGTGAGATTCTGTCTCAAAAAAAAAAAAAAAAATAGAGTAGTAAATTGTGGCCAAGTGATCCCTATCCCAGTAACACAAGGCTTGGTCAGTATTTAAAAATCAGGCTGGTATAGTGTCTCACACCTGTAATCCCAGCACTTTGGGAGGCCAAGGCAGGCAGATCACTTGAGCTCAGGATTTCAAGACCAGCCTGGGCCACATAGTGAAACCCCATCTCTAAAAAAGAAAAAAAAAAGTTTAAGAAAAGGAAAGTAAAAATCATCAATGTAATACACCACACTAACACACTAAAGAAGGAAAACTGCATGACCATTTCATTTGGATTAAAAGCATTTAACAAATTTTAACACCCATTCAGGATTTTTCAAAAGCTTCTAAAAGGGGGAATTAAGGCCGGGCACGGTGGCTCACGCCTGTAATCTCAGCACTTTGGGAGGCCGAGGCAGGCAGATCACAAGGTCAGGAGATCAAGAGCATGCTGGCTAACACGGTGAAACCCCGTCTCTACTAAAAATACAGAAAGTTAGCTGAGCACGGTGGCAGGCACCTGTAGTCCCAGCTACCCGGGAGGCTGAGGCAGGAGAATGGCGTGAACCCAGGAGGCGGAGTTTGCAGTGAGCCGAGATCACGCCAGCGCATGCCAGCCTGGGCATAGAATGAGACTCTGTCTCAAAAAAAAAAAAAAAAAAAAATTGGGGGGAATTAAAGAAACTGCCTTAATCTGGTAATAAGGCACCTACATAAATATGCGCAGCTAACATCACAGTTGATGGTGAAAGACTGAACTGCTTTCCCCTACAGTCAGGAGCAAGGCAGGGCACCCACTATCACCTCTCCTACTCAGCTTCACACTGCAAGTCCTGGCCAGGGCAATCAGGCCGGGAAAAATACATAAAAGGCAAGCAGACTGGAAAGGAAGAAATGAAACTGCCCCTCTATACAGATAGCATTTAATTGTCCATGAAGAAAACCCAAGGAAACTACAATGAAGCTCATAATAAATGAGTTTAGCACAACTGCAGGACACAAGAACAACAAACAAAACTCAGTGGTATTTCCTATATACTGATAATGAACAACTGGAATCCAAAATCCTCCAAAATACCAAATCAACCTCTATATTCAGTACCTGGGCAGGCCCACAGGTAATTCCCACTATGTGTTTGGCATCCAGTCCTGGCAATGCTGCAGGTTCTGGCTTGGTCACGCGCAAGGTGTCAAAGTGCTGGCACTGGTCGTTGCTCCTCCAGCTGTGGACCTCGCTGTCCTCAGTCAGAGCCAGGCAGTGGGTGGAGCCTGCAGCCACATCAATCACCTTCTTCCCTACAAGGAAAGAGGGATGCAGATGCAGCTTCAAGCCTATGACCTGAATGGCCTAGAAAGATATTTCCACTAGGCCATTCAGGTCAGAAAGCTTTTAATATTACCTTCTTGAGGATAATCTGTTGCTTTAATATTAAGCACAATCATTTGCTTTGGGTGTGTTATTAAAACTCCTGTATTTTGTCAGCTACAATTTGTTAGGACCCACAGCCTACAAACATCATAATGCTGGGATATGAAAAGGATCTGTTCTTTTTTCTCCTCCTCATTCAGATTTTCATTCCGAAAGAAACAAGGTGCTTTTAATTAACCATTAGATCACATTCTCCCATCCCAGATACAACAATGCACAGCACACTCTTCACTGAGGAAGGCTTCCTAAGAAGAAATCTATTGTTCTCTCAGAGTTAGGAGATATCACTATTTAAAACGTTGTTTCTATTTAAACACTCAGCAAAATATTCTATTTTTCTTTCCTGGTAAATCTAACATGACAAACACAAAGGGTGTTTCACAGAAATGTCAACATATAAAATAATTCAGCTGAAAAAACACACTGCAGTGAGGGGAACAATTCTATTCTAGGAGCTTACCATAAGTTAACATCAGCAACAACAAAAGGTGTTTTCAACAGTAATTGAAATACCCTCAAAGTAAACGATTTCTGTATCTAATAATTGTCGTAGCTTTCCTATACTAATGGAGGGGAATATAAACAAGGAGGCAAGTGAAATTCAAATACCATTCAATGACACAGAGTAAACTTCTTACTCTGCAACTTATCTCAGAAGCCTAGAAAATAATAAATACCGTATGGGCACACAAAACTCTTAGACATCAAGATGTTAACTCTTAGACATCAAGATATTAACAAGATATAAACAGAAACCCATTTTAAAACTCAGCTCCAATCACTTACTGCAGGACATCCGCAAGCTACCAAAACTCAACGAGTGACGGTGTGTTACAGAATGGGTGTCTGCGTCTTCGAAAGGTTCACATTTGCTCTTGAATGACAATTTTTCTGATACAGTGGCCCAGATATGACCAATGATCTCATGCCATCTGGTGTTCAGAGAAGGTACTACATGAGAAGCAAATCCCAAACAAGAAGGTTTGTCTCTCAACCCTCTTTTTATATTTTTTATTTTGAGACAGGGTCTCACTCTATTGCCCAGGTTGGAGTGCAGGGGCCTGGTCTTGGCTTACTGCAGCCTCAACCTCCCCGGCTCTTGCTTACTGCAGCCTCAACCTCCCCGGCTCACGTGATTCTACCACCTCAGCCTCCCACATAGCTGGGACCACAGGTGGGCACCACCATGTCCACCTAATTTTTGTATTTTTTGTAGGGATGGGATTATGCCATGTTGCCCAGGCTGATCTCGAACTTCTGGGATCAAGCAATCTCTCTGCCTCCATCTCCCGAAATGCTGGGATTACAGGCATGAGCCACCATGCCCAGCCCTGCTTTAATTTAAAGTGTATTTCATTTGATATTAGTACAGCCACTTCGGCTCTTTTTTGTTACTATTTGAATGTTGTATCTTTGTATTCTTTTACTTTCAATCTGTTTATTTTAATTTAAAATGTTTATCTTGTAGATAGCACATTGGTGGATCATTTTCTTTTTTAATACTTTCAGCCAGTCGGCTTTGCTTTTTTTCTTTTTTTTTTTTTTTTTGAGAGAGAGTTTTGCTTGTCATCCAGGCTGGAGTGCAATGGTGCCACCTCAGCTCACTGCAGCCTCTGCCTCCTGGGTTCAAGCGATTCTCCAGCCTCGGCCTGCTGAGTAGTTGGGATTCCAGGTGCCTGAAACCATGCCTGGCTAATTTTTGTATTTTTAATAGAGACAGGGGTTTCTTCATGTTGGTCAGGCTGGTCTTGAACTCCTGACCTCAGGTGATCTGCCGCCTCGGCCTCCCAAAGTGCTGGGATTACAGGCGTAAGCCACCGCACCCGGCCAAAGTGGTGGATTTTTTTTTTCTCAGAAAATCTATTCCATTCCTTTTCCAGAAACCGAATTTGTACAAGTTAACTAAAATAAATATTTATACTCCAATTTTTTTTGTTCTGAGGTCTTATTGAGTTTTAAGAATAGAATTTTATCTTTACACGTTTAGAAAAATTAGAAAATATAGATAAAATATAACTAAGAAAATAATAACATCTTTTCCTTGTGTTCTAAGTTCATTACTATTAGCCGAGTGCAGTGGCTCACACCTGTAATCCCAGCATTTTGGGAGACTGAGGCGGGCGGATCACTTGATTCCAGGAGTTTGAGACCAGCCTGGGCCACATGGCAAAACCCTGTCTCTACAAAAAATACAAAAATTAGCCAGGCGTGGTTGCATGTGCCTGCAGTCCAGCTACTGGCAAAGCTGAGGTGGAGAACCACCTGAAGCCGGTAAGTCAAGGCTGCACTGCAGCCTCTGTCCCCCAGGCTGGAGTGCAGTGATGCAGTCTCAGCTCACTGCAATCTCGGCCTCCCGGGTTCAAGCGATTCTCCTGCCTCAGCCTCCCGAGTAGCTGGGATTACAGGAACGTGCCACCACACCAGGCTAATTTTTGTATTTTTAGTAGAGTAGGGGTCTCACCATGTTGGTCAGGCTGGTCTTGAACTCCTAACCTCAAATGATCCACCTGCCTCGGCCTCCCAAAGTGCTGGTATTACAGGCGTGACCACCAGGCCTGGCCAGTATTTTTCTTAGAGGCAGGATCTCACTCTGTTGCCCAGGCTGGGAGTGCAGTGGCATGATCTCAGCTCACTGTAGCATTGATCTCCCAGGCTGAGGCGATTCTCCTGCCTCAGCCTCTGGAGCAGCTGGGATCACAGGTGTGCGCCACCACACCTGGCTAATTGTTAATTTCTTTTTTTAAGAGATGGGGTCTTGCTATGTTGCCCAGTCGGGCAACATGGGATCCTCCAACTCCAGGCTTTGAGGGATCCTCCCGCTTCAGCCTCCCAAAGCTCTGAAAATTACAGACGTGAGCCACTTTGCCGGGCCTACATTGTTTTATATTTCTTCAATTTTGTTTCGTGGTCGCTGGAGGTGTTTCTTTCTTGGATTCCCTGCCGAGTGCTTCCACAGCTGCTCCATGTAATCTGCCCAAGACTCTTGCTGCATTCAGTTGAACACACACCAGGAAACTCTTCAGTCCCCAGCCGACCACACAAAGATCCGTTCTCATCCCCAGGGGAGCTGGTCTCGCCACTCGATCCCTGAACAGCTCCAGTTGGCGTGAGCGCAACCACCCGCGGCATAATTAAGAGCGCTGGGCGGGGAGAGACAGTCTCCTGTGGGAGTGCGGGCGGGCGTGCGTGCAACGGAAATCCCGCCTTCCGGCGCCCGCGGTTGGCCCTGGCCGCAGCCCGTGAGCACCAAGCAGGAAGATAAACGGGATTGCGGGAAGCCGGAGAGTCCGGAGGAGCCGCGAAGGGCTACTCTTCCCCTTTGGCTGCGCCCGCGGAGCAGCCCCGTTGCGATTGGCCGTACGCGGGGGGAGGTAGTCCCGTGTCCGCCCGCCCCTCGGGCCTCGAGAGGCGCCGGGATCGTGGGCGCGGGCTGAGCCTGCGGCTGCTGTGTGGCTGTGTCCGCAAGCCGGCGGGGCGAGGCTGCCCGGCCCAGCGCGTCAGGTCCTGGCCTGGGACACCGGGGACGCCAGCTGCGGGGGCGGTGCGGGCGCGGGGCTGGTGGGCGTGGGCGCGGCGGCCGCACCTGGGCCTGCGCTGACCGTCCGCGGCGCAGCCTCCGGCCTCTCTTCGTCTCTAGGTGGTGGTGGCTGTGGATTTTTCTACTGGCGATCCTTTTGAGTAATTTGTTTCACGCACGTGCCCTGCTGTGGGGTAAAGCGGCAGATTTATGCTGCTGTCATTTGTCCGTTAACACGATGGACTTCCTGTCGTGTGTGTGTACTTTTTGGATTTGAGGGCAGATGACATTGTGACTTGGCCTCATGTGAGCGTCCATTCTCCAGGTCTCGCCAGCGTGGTGCAGAAACCCGGCACACCCTGCCTACCTTGGAAGGAGGCTTTCCCTTCCCCGAACCTCCCTCTCCCTCCATCTCTTCCCTCTTTCCCTCTCTCCCCCTCACTCCCTTCCCCCAGCTCTTCTCTCCCCTCTTTCTGTTCTCTCTCTGTCTCTCTTTTTTTTTTTCTGCATTAAACTTTTTCGGGAGTGTCTTTGTAAATTATTAAAAAGCGTTAGGTCTTCAACATGTATGTTTACTTGCAGGCCTGAGAACTGGGAGGAAGCTGGAGAAAAGATGCCCTCTGAATCTTTCTGTTTGGCTGCCCAGGCTCGACTTGACTCCAAATGGTTGCAAACAGATATACAGGGGGTTTGACATGTCTTTTTCTTGATGTGTTTCTGCTTCCATTAAATTTCTCGGGTAAGGCTTTTTTTTTAGGGCATGTAAGGGGAAGTCAGTTGTATCTTGCTATATTAGAGGAGCAGGTTTATTTCCTGTAACTTATAATGTTAACAGTCTTTATGGCTGTTTTTGTAAATTGTGCACGGCTGCCTTTTAATTAGTTTCTTGCAAGTGCACGAAACTTGAGATATATGAATAGGCAAAATTTTTTTCCTATTTATTATTGCTGGTTAAGAAATCTGCCACACTCCTAACCATATCAGTGACTGTTGTTACTGACAGTTTTTGAGCTGTTGAGTTAACTGTGGAGGGGAAAATTGGAGAAGTAAGTTCAGTAATTATGGCCTGTAGAAACTCACTCATTTTATGAGGTCTTGTGTTTGTGTTTCTGGAGAGATGAGAGTTAGTTCAGTTGAGCTGTTTGGTTTGTATTTGTAACCAATACAAGGACTAAGGACAATTGTGTTGAAACTGAGGTCATGATGTTAGGATCTAGAGGGCTGAAGGCTCCAAATAAATGGTATATATAGAATTCTATCTGACTTGAAATTTTCCCTTTCTGGACCTCCACATGCTGAGGCTAACAGTGTCCATATGACAGTGCCTTCCATGACAGGAATCAGCAACTTTTTTTTTTTTTTTTGGGCACGTATCAGTGATTCACTCTGTATATTTTAAAAAGTTTTAACCTCTTCCTCCTAGCCCTCCAGTATTTGTTAATAAATTAAAACGTTCCCCGAAGTGTTTTCTGTGAAACAGTAGTTCCAAAAGATGCTCTTAGAAAAACTAAGTACATGGAAAAATCTAAACTATGTGTTTTATTCATTACATTTGATGAATTTTGTTGTTGTTGTTTTTTCCTCTCGAGAGGAAGTCTTGCTCTGTCGCTCAGGCTGGAGTGCAGTGGCATGATCCTGGCTCACTGCATCCTCCACCTCTTGGGTTCAAGCAGTTCTCTGCTTCGGCCTCCTGAGTAGCTGGGATTACTGGTGCCCTCCACCTCGCCCAGCTAATTTTTATGCTTTTAGTAGAGACGGACTTTCACCATATTGGCCAGGCTGGTCTTGAATTCCTGACCTCATGATCCGCCCCCCTTGGCCTCCCAAAGTGTTGGGATTACAGGCTTGAGCCACCGCGCTTGGCCCACATTTGATGAATTTTTTTGCCCTTTGTTCTTTTAAAAATCATGGTTAGAAAGCAGAGCATAATTGTTCTTTACGTAGATCCCAAGTGATTGGGATTTTTAGGGAGATTTTTTGGCACTCAGTAAATGTCTTTATTTTTAGTGTGGCATGATGTGTGTTTTTTATTATTAGAAAATATTTATAGATAGATTTATACATATTAAATTCCTTTTTTTTTTTTTTGAGACAGCGTCTCACTGTGTTGCCCAGGCTGGAATCCAGTGGTGCCATCTCGGCTCACTGCAGCCTCCGCCTTCTGGATTCAAATGATTCTCCTGTCTCAGCCTCCAGAGCTGCTGGGATTACAGGTGGCTGCCACCACGCCCGGCCAATTTTTGTATTTTTAGTAGAGATGGGGTTTCACCATGTTGGCCAGGCTGGTCTCAAACTCCTGACCTCAAGTGATCCGCCCGCCTCGGCCTCCCAAAGTGCTGGGATTACAGGTGTGAGCTGCCCACCTGGCTCATTTTCACTCTCCATTAGCTGCTTTTTTCCTCCATTCATTTCCTACCTTTCTGTGTATGATTTCTGAATTCAGTGTATTTCACGTCTTAACCTTCTGAATTGTTTGTTCTTTCATTTTACATGTTGTTAAGGAAAATAAGAGGCTAAGTGAGACTTATAAATTTGCATGTAGTTTCTCAGATCGGGATAAATGCTCACCTGTTGTAGAATGGGACTCTGCTCTTGCTTCACCCAGGATGCGTTTCTCAGTTTCTTTCTAGAGTGGGGCCACACCCTACTCCAGCCCTCCAGATGCAGCTCCCTGCTCTGATATGATTCCACCAGACTGTATTCCAGCTGTCCTCCCTAACCTGGACCTAGATATTTTCTTTCTTTCTTTCTTTTTTGTGAGATGAAGTCTCACTCGGTGGTCGGTGGTCCAGGCTGGAGTGCAGTGGCACAATCTCGGCTCACTGCAACCTCTACCTCCCAGGTTCAAGTGATTCTTCTGCGTCAGCCTCCTGAGTAGCTGGGATTACAGGTGCCGGCCATCACACCCAGCTAATTTTTGTATTTTTGTAGAGACAGGGTTTCACCATGTTGGCCAGGCTGATCTTGAACTCCTGACCTCAAGTGATCTGCCCGCCTCAGCCTCCCAAAGTGCTGAGATTACAGGCGTGAGCCACCGTGCCCAGCCCCTGGACCTAGATATTTTCTCATGACCCTTTCCAAAGCCAGATTTGCATCGATTAGTTATATGTATGTGATAGGTTTTTCTAAAGTTTTTTTAGATGTTATCTTTTTACTTTAGTATAAAAGTGCTTTGAATACGCTGAATGTTAAATACATGTTTGTAGAATTTCATTGAAACTTTAATATTAATGAGAACCATTAACTTTTTGTGTGTGTGTGTGTGTGACACGCAGTCTCGCCCTGTCGCCCAGGCTGGAGTGCAGTGGCATGATCTCGGCTCATTGCAACCTCTGCCTTCCAGGTTCAAGCGATTCTCCTGCCTCAGCCTCCCGAGTAGCTGGTATTACAGGCACATGCCACCACACCTGGCTAATTTTTGTATTTTTAGTAGAGACGGGGTTTCACCATGTTGGTCAGGCTGGTCTCGAACTCCTGACCTTGTGATCCGCCCGCCTTGGCCTCCCAAATTGCTGGGATTACAGGTGTGAGCCACTGCACCCAGCTGATGTTTTTTTAATTAAAAAACTTATATAAAATTTATTTTATTGTGGTATCTAGTTGAGTAAATTTTGACCTCTATAGATTCATGTAACCCCCACCATCATCAGGATGGAGAAGTTTCATCACCTCAAAAGCTCCCTTAAGGTGCTCCTTTTTATCACATGTTCCCTGGGCTCCTACCCTGGCAGCCACTGATCTGTTCTCCATCGGTGTAGGGTATTCTTTTTGAGAATGTCATGTAAGTAGAACCGTATTTTAAGTAACATTTTGAAACCATCTTCATTTACTCCCAGTTATATGTTTGAGATTTACCAGTTGTTCTGTGTATTAATGGTTCTTTATATTGCTGAATAGTAGTATTTCATCATTTGGATGTACCACATGGTGTTTATCCATTCTGCTATTGTAGGACCTTGTGGTTGTTTCCGTTTTTCTTTCACAATTGTAATCCTGCTGTGAGCATTTCTGTACAGATTTTGTGTGAATGTAGTTTCCATTTCCCTAGGATAAAGACCTAGTAGTGTGAAAGTTGGGTCATGTGCTGAACTGTTTTCCGAAGCAAGTTAAGGCATAGTTTTAGATGGTCTTAATGACTTAAAAATATTGTGATCTAAAAAGTTTACCAAGGTGTCATCTGTGTTAAGAACTTGAAATGCACCACTATTTCTTCATTACACTTTTGTTTATTCTTTGGAAAATACGACTTAAATAGCACACAGTTTATTTGTTACCATAAAAATTCTGACTAAAGTTATATATGTGTATATACCTACATATAACTATATATAGTTATGAATATTAATACGAATATTGTATCTTTGAAATTTCATGATTCTGCCCTATTTATGCAAATGAAAACGGTTGGTAAATATTTTGCTAATTATTACTTGAACTGATTTTCTGTGTCAGTTTTTGTTCATGTTTATTTCAGATAACAGAGGGGTCTCTATATTTCAATATGAAAAGTTTTACCACCAAACTATTTCTGTACCTTTTAGGTGTCATTTTGTTTTCATCACCAGTGTTATCAAATTGTTTAACAATCTTATTGCTTCTAAATAATTTCTATTTGTAAGCCTACCTGTACACTATAATTAAATGTTAACTGATGTTTCTTATAGAAGTCATCTATACTACGTAATTTTCACTCTTAAGAAACTGATTTCAGTAGAATGGCTTAAAAATCCCATTAGGAAGTTGATGGAATATCATTTTGGAAGACATGCTTTAAATAATTTGATATATTGGTTTCTTTTCTTTTCTTTTCTTTTTTTTTTTGAGATGGCATCTCGCTTTGTCACCCAGGTTGGAGTGCATTGGCACCATCTCGGCTCACTGCAAGCTCTGCCTCCCAGATTCACACCATTCTTCTGCCTCAGCCTCCCCAGTAGCTGGGACTACAGGCGCCCGCTGTCATGCCCGGCCAATTTTTTGCATTTTTAGTAGAGGTGGGGTTTCACCATGTTAGCCAGGACGGTCTTGATCTCCTGACCTCGTGATCCACCCGCCTCAGCCTCCCAAAGTGCTGGGATTACAGGTGTGAGCCACCGCACCCGGCCAATGTTTTGGTTTCTTTATGAAAATTTTACTGGGTCTGTTACAGATATGACTGATGTATTTTATTTTTAAGTTGTCAAACATTCAGTTCATGATGTGTGTTTAACTTTTCGGGGAGGGACATTTGCAGAGACTGACTAATGGTATGGCATTCTGAAAAGCGGTTACAGATTAAAAATTTTTTAATTCTGCAGATGATAGTGTTGAACAAAGTGGAACAAAGAAAGAAGATCTGGATGACAGAGAGAAAAAAGATGAAGAAGAAACTCCTACACCTGTATATAGTGCCAAGTGAATTCTGGACAGCTGGGTATGGGGCAAGCAACCAGGTAATCTTCTGAGTTTTGGCACTTTGGAAAGCTTGATCTGACACTCCTTTTCTAAATAACTTGGATGGATTATTAGTAATTTTTTGGTAACAATTTTTTTTTTTTTTTTTTTTGAGATGAAGTCTCACTGTGTTGCCCAGGCTGGAGTGCAGTGGCGGGATCTCGGCTCACTGCAAGCTCCGCCTCCCGGGTTCACACCATTCTCCTGCCTCAGGCTCAGCCTCCCGAGTAGCTGAGACTACAGGCACCTGCCACCATGCCTGGGTAATTTTTTGTAGTTTTAGTAGAGACGGGGTTTCACTGTGTTAGCCAGGATGGTCTCGATCTCCTGACCTTGTGATCTGCCTGCCTCGGCCTCCCAAAGTGCTGGGATTACAGGCGTGAGCCACCACACCTGGTCTGTTAACAATTTTTAAAAATGTAATTTAAAAAATTTAAATATTGTGGTAAAATATACATACCATAAAACTTAACCATTTTAACCATTTTTATGTGCACAGTTCATTGGCATTAAGTATATTCACATTGTTGCCCAGCCATCACCACCATCCATCTCTAGAACTTTTGCATTTTCTCTGACTGAAACTCTGTATCCATGAAACACTTAACTCCTTGCTGCCCCCAAGCAACCACCATTCTACTTTTGTCTCAGAATTTGACTACTCAAGGTGTCTCCTTATAAGGGGAATCATACAGTATTTGTCCTTTTGTGACTGGGTTATTGAACTTCTTAGGTCTGTGGGGTTCATCCGCATGTGTCAAAATTTTCTTCCTTTTAAAGGCTCAATACTAGTCCATTATATATGTAAGCCACATTTTATCCCTTCATCAGTGGACACTCAGGTTGCTTTCGTCTCTTGACTTGTGTGAGTAATGCTGCTATGAACATTGGTTTACAAGTGTCTTGAGTCTCTGCTTTTAATTCTTTGTGTCTATACCTAGGAGTGGAATTGGTCAATAGATTTTTTTGTTTTTGTTTGTTTTTTTGAGACCGAGTCTGGTTCCATCTCCCAGGCTGGAGTGTAGTGGTGCAATCTCGGCTCACTGCAAGCTCTGCTTCCCGGGTTCACGCCATTCTCCTGCCTCAGCCTCCCAAGTAGCTGGGACTACAGGCGCCCGCCACCACGCCCAGCTAATTTTTTTGTATTTTTAGTAGAGACGGGGTTTCACCGTGTTAGCCAGGATGGTCTCGATCTCCTGACCTCGTGATCCGCCTGCCTCGGCCTCCCAAAGTGCTGGGATTACAGGCGTGATCCACCGCGCCTGGCCAATAATGTGGTAGTTTTATGTTTAACTTATTATTTATTGTTATTTTTGAGATTATGTCTCACTCTGTCGCTCAGGCTGGAATGCAGTGATGTAATCATAGCTCACTGCAGCCTTGGACTCCTGAGCTGAAGTGATCTTTTTGCCTCAGCCTCCCAAGTAGCTGTGACTACAGGTGAACAACACCACGCTTGACTAATTAGAGACAGACTCTCACTGTGTTGCCCAGGCTAGTCTTACACTCCTGGCTTCAAGTGATCTTCCTGCCTCAGACTCCTGAGTTACTGAGATTACAGGTGTGAACCACTGCACCTGGCAGTAGATGTAACTTTTTGAGGAACCAGTAAACTGTTTTCCACAGTGGCTACACTGTTTTACATTCTTGCAGCCGTATACCAAGGTTCCAGTTTCTCCACGCCCTCACCAACACTTTTTCTTTTTTTTTCCTTGTCTGATGATAGCCATCCTTTTTTGTGTGAGTAGGTACAGCATCTCGTTGTTGTGATTTGCATTTCCCTGATGATTAGTCATGCTGAGCATCTTTTTACATGCTTATTCACCATTTGTATACATTTACTGGAGAAATGTCTGTTCAAATCCTTTGCACATTTTTTTTTTTTTTTTTTGGAGACGGAGTTTGGCTCTTGTTGCCCAGGCTGGAGTGCAGTGGCACAATCTTGGCTCATTGCAACCTCCACCTCCTGGGTTCAAGTGATTCTCCTGCCTCAGTTTCCTGAGTAACTGGGATTACAGGTACCTGCCACCATTCCTGGCTAATTTTTTGTGTTTTTAGTAGAGACGAGGTTTCACTATGTTGGCCAGGCTGATCTTGAACTCCTGACCTCGGGTGATCCACCCACCAAGGCCTCCCAAAGTGCTGGTATTACAGGCATGAGCCACTGTGCCTGGCCCTTTTGCCCATTTTTTAATTGAGTTTTTTGTTTTGGGTTATAGGAGTTCTTTATCATGGATGGAGTTCATAATCTCTTCCCTTTCTCCAACCCGGTGAAACCCATATATTTATTCTTTGCTTACTTTATTTTGTGTAATTAAATTTTTTAAATGTGTGATGCATTTTTGTTCCAATTAAAAATATACCTGGATTCTTATAAAAATGTATAGATGATAAAGATTTCACGTGACTGCCCACCCCAATTTCAGTTTTCCTCTAAGAGTTAGCCACTATTATCCCTTCAGTGTGGATATTCAGACTTTCTTTTCCTTGAATGGACATACCTGTGTAAATGTACATATATAAAAATAATTTGTGATGCCAGGCATGGTAGCTCACGCCTGTAATCCCAGCACTTTGGGATGCTGAGGTGAGAGAATTGCTTGAGGCCAGCAGTTTGAAGCTGCAGTGAACTGTGATTGTGCCACTACACCCAACCTGGGTGACTGGGTGAGACCCTGTCTCTTAGAAAAAGTCCGTATGTGGGGTTAATAATAGTACCTACCTTGTAGGCTATTATGGGCTCAGTACAGTAGGCTAGGCAAAGTGCCTATGCAGTTATCTTGTGTGTAGTAAGTACCAGCATATACTACCTGTTATCCAGAAGTTTGCTGAAATGTGCCTTGTATTTTCTCTCTTTCCATTTTGGTCAGTTTTAGTAGAAGTTATCAGTTTAATTGAGTTTTTTCAAAGAGCCAGTTGTTGGTTTTATTGATTTTGTTTGTTTTGTTTTTCATTGATTTCTGTTTACTCTTTATTATTTCCTTTTTTCTGCTGCTTTGGGTTCCATTTGCTCTTCTGTCTCTTCTAGTTTTTTTTTTTGAGACACAGAGTCTCGCTCTGACTCCCAGGCTGGAGTGCATTGGCACCATCTCAGCTCACTGCAAGCTCCGCCTCCCGGATTCACACCATTCTCCTTCCTCAACCTCCCGAGTTGCTGGGACTACAGGCGCCCGTCACCACGCCCGGCTAATTTTTTGTATTTTTAGTAGAGGCGGGGTTTCACCATGTTAGCCAGCATGGTCTCGATCTCGCGACCTCATGATCTGCCCGCCTTGGCCTCCCAAAGTGCTAGGATTACAGGTGTGAGTCACCACACCCGTCCCTCTTCTAGTTTTTTAAGGTAAAGGCTTAGATCATTGACTTTAGATTTTTTGTCTTTTCTAACAGGTGTTCAAAACTATAACATAAATTTATCTCTAAGCGTTGTTTAGCCACATTTCACAAATTTGGAAATGTTTATTTATTTTCATCTTCATTCAGTTGAAAATATTTTCTAATTTCCCTTTTAATTTCTTCTTTTACCCACTTATTATTTGGAAATGTGTTATTTCATTTCTAAATGTTTGGGGATTTTCAAATATCTCTTGTTAACAATTTCTAAATTAGTTGTAGTCAGAGAAAATATTCTGTGATTTCAATGTTGAGGCTTGTCTTAAGCCCCAGAATATGATCTGTTCTGTGGAATGTTTCATGCACACGTAATAAGAATGTGGCCGGGTACGGTGACTCATGCCTGTAATCCCAGCACTTTGGGAGGCCAAGGTGGGTGGATTACTTGAGGTCAGGAGTTCGAGACCAGCCTGGCCAACATGGTGAAACACTGTCTCTACGAAAAATACAAAAATTAACTGGGTCTGGTGGTGGGCGCCTGTAATCTCGATTGTGCCACTGCATTTTATTCTGGGTGACAAAGTGAGACTATGTCTCAAAAAAAAAGAAAAATGTGTATTTTGCTGCCCCGTAAAGCTTAATGAGATCAAGTTGATAGTGTTCAGGTATCCTTGACTTGAAATAATTTTCTGCCTACTTGTTCTATTCACTGTTAGAAGAGGAGTTGAACTAACACACAAGGTTGGATTACCACATTAGTTTGACATGAATCTCAGAGATCTTACCCGTTCCTGATTACTTAGTAACTTTAAAGATACAAGTAATATCCTCACTTGTGTGCTCAGGCAAAGTGGGGAGAGATGTGGGACAAGCTGTGCAACTCCCCCAAGTCCGTCCTCTTTGAACCCCGCCTGAGAGATGAGACCTCTCACTGAGGCGTGCCGTCCCCTCACTGAGGCATGTCGTCCTCTCAGGTCTGTCGTCCCCTCACTGAGGCGTGTCGTCCCCTCAGGTGTGTCGTCCCCTCACTGAGGCATGTCGTCCCCTCAGGTGTGTCGTCCCCTCACTGAGGCGTGCCGCCCCCTCACTGAGGCGTGTCGTCCCCTCACTGAGGCGTGTCGTCCCCTCACTGAGGCGTGTCGTCCCCTCACTGAGGCGTGTCGTCCCCTCACTGAGGTGTGTTGTCCCCTCACTGAGGCGTGTTGCCCTCTCACTGAGGCGTGTCGTCTTCTCACTGAGGTGTGTCATCATCTCACTGAACAAGGAGCATTAAGGATGTGCAGTGTTCCCATTTTGTAGTCAGATGGTTTATACACCTTAGGGAACCTTTTCCAGGGAGCCATGTCCCATAAGTCTGTGGATTTTAGGTATGTTTACCAAACACAATCCTCAACTAACCACATCTTGCTAAAAACATTTCATAGATAAGGACTTTTTTCCTAGCAAATACTAGTCATTTATTTACAGAGAAGCCAGTCTCAGCATCTCAGCGTTCTGGGGAGATGAGCCCCAGTGACTGGCCTTTATTTCCCTGGAGTATCTCCATTGTGCTGGGGAGGCATGAAGAGCAATTTCACTGCTTAGTTCCTCTTCTGAGGAGAATTGAAATCTCTCATGCTAATTATGGATTATTTTCTTTCAGCTCTGCAGTTTTTGCTTCATGTATTTGAAAACTATGTTATAAGGTGCATGCAGTTTTTTTCTTTTTTTTTTTTTGGAGACGGAGTGTTGTGTGTCCCACAGGCTGGAGTGCAGTGGCGCGATCTCAGCTCACTGCAACCTCAGCCTCACAGGTTCACGGCATTCTCCTGCCTCAGCCTCCCGAGTAGCTGGGACTACCGGTGCCCGCCACCACGCCCGGCTAATCTTTTTGTATTTTTAATGGAGACGGGGTTTCGCCGTGTTAGCCAGGATGGTCTCAATCTACTGACCTCATGATCTGCACGCCTCGGCCTCCCAAAGTGCTGGGATTACAGGCGTGAGCCACCATGCCCAGCCAGGTGCATGCACTTTTAGGATTTTTATGTCATTTTCATAAATTTGACCCCCTTTATCTCCGGTGATATTCTTTGTTGTGAAGTAACCTTGGTCTGACTACCCTCTTTTCTTCTGATTTGGTGTTTGCATAGTGTGTTTGCCTGGTTTAGCTTTTTTCACTTTCAACCTTTGTGTATATGTAAAGTGGATTTCTTTTAGGTATCATATAATTAGGTCTTGCTTCTTTATTCACCCTGACAACCTCTGTTTTTTATTTGGAATCTTTAGACCACTTGGGTTTAAATCTATCATCTCTGGCATTTTCAGGTACATCTTTAACTTGTCACTCTCCACTTGCAAATGGTATTAACGCTGCCTGAGCTGCGGGGCAATGCTCTGACCACAGCTTCCTGCTTCTGACCTGTTCTTGGTTGGTTGTGTTGCTGTGTCATATGTCCAAGTGAACACCACGGCCTGGCTAATTCTGTATTTTTGAGTAGAGACAGGGTTTCGTCATGTTTGTCGGGCTGGTTTCGAACTCCTGACCTCAGGTGGTCCACCTGCCTTGGCCTCCCAAAAGCCACCACGACCGGCCAAAAAAAAAGTATTTATGTTAACCTACATGTTTATCATTTTGGGCCCTTAAGGTTTTGTTTATATCCCAGTTGCCCTCTGGTATCATTTTCCTTCAGTTTGAAGATCTTCATTTATCATTTCTAGATCTGCTGGCAGAGAAGTTTTTCAGTCTGTCTGGTTATCAATTTTGGCTTTATCTCTGACTCTACACAAATCACTTTGTCTCACCTTGGGCCTCTCATGTATAAAATAGGAGTAAGTGGCCGGGTGCGGTGGCTCACGCCTGTAATCTCAGCACTTTGGGAGGGCGAGGCGGGTGGGTCACGAGGTCAGGAGATTGAGACCATCCTAGCTAACACGGTGAAACCCCATCTCTACTAAAAATACAAAAAAATTAGCTGGGCGTGGTGGCAGGCACCTGTAGTCCCAGCTACTCGGGAGGCTGAGGCAGGAGAATGGCGTGAACCCAGGAGGCAGAGCTTGTAGTGAGCCGAGATCACACCACTGCACTCCAGCCTGGGTGACAGAGTGAGACTCTGTCTCAAAAAAAAAAAAAAAAAAAAAAAAGGAATAAGTATAATATAATGTAAATAATTAAAATTATATAATATATATAAAATAAGTGAATACTTATCAGAGAGTTGCTGTGCAAATGACATGAAATAATGCACTTGAAGCTTCTAAGTCAGTGCCTGGCGCATACTGTTTGATAAACATTTGTTGTGATTTTTAAAATCTGTTGTTTTGCCTTTCTCCTTCTTTCCCCTCACCTAGCTATCAAAGTACCTACAGTTATGGGTGGGTAACTAGCCACGAAGTATACCTTTCTTGCTCAGATTAAAGCCCAGCTTGTTGACTCAGGGCAGCTTTAATGAAGAGGGTTTACTTGGAAGCCCTGCTTGCTCACAGGTATGGAGCTTTCGCAGAACCGACTCTCTACCTGGCAGCCTTGAAGGGGCTTGGATTCAAAGCATGTTCTTCAGCCACGTCATCTTTAGTCAAACTGCAGGTGGAATTTGTCGCTTTTAGAATAGCTCCTATTCCTTTCATTCCTTTTTTTTCTTTTTTGCTTTTGCATCTCAACCTAAAAAGAAAAACACATTAATTTGAGCCATAGGAATTTAAAACTTGCTTTTTCTTTTGCTTAGATACGTTTGACTAAAACTTCCTTTTTCACAGGTTTATTTTTTCCAATATTTTATTATGAAAAAAAAATACGGAAAAGTTGAAAGAATTTTACAGTGCGCACCCACATATTCACCACCTAAGACTGTGCCGCTGGCATCATCCCACTTGCTTTATCACTGCTCTCTCCACCTTTTCGTCCCTCTATTCATCCATCAGTCCCTCACATTTTTTTTGCAGTGTTTCCAAGGAGACCTCTGGACACTTGCTTCTCAACACTGCAGCGTGTAGGCCCTCAGCAGGAGTTCAGAAGTGCACATTTCACAGTGAACCTTCTGAGAGTGTTGACAAATCACAGCTTTTCTTTTTGTCTAATGAAAAGGGCTTGCTGGCCATTGGGTGTTGTAATCTCTTAGGAGAGTAAACTCTTAGTGACTATCTAAATCATTCCTAATAATTCTCTCTGCTGTGTAAAGTAGGTCTAGGAGGACCCTCTCTGACATTGTTGTTAGCATAGGTTTTAGCTTAAGGTTTTGTAAATGCTGCTTATCAAAGTGATGAAGTTCCCATTTGTTACTGTTTTTTGAGAATTTTTATGCATGAGTATTGAGTTTTGTCATTTGCTTTTTCTTTTGTTTTTTTTTTTTGAGACGGAGTCTCGCTCTGTGGCCCAGGCTGGAGTCCAGTGGCGTGATCTTGACTCATTGCCAGCTCTGCCTCCCAGGTTCACGCCATTCTCCTGCCTCAGCCTCCTGTAGCTGGGATTACAGGTGTCCGCCACCACGCCCTGCTAATTTTTTATATTTTTAGTAGAGACGGGGTTTCACTGTATTAGCCAGGAAGGTCTCGATCTCCTGACCTTGTGATTTGCCCGCCTCGGCCTTGCAGAGTGCTGGGATTACAGGCGTGAGCCACTGTGCCCAGCCTGTCATTTGCTTTTTCTAAATCAATTGATTTGTAATCATGCAATTTCTGTTCTTTAGCCTATTAATAGGGTGGGTTACATTGATTTTTGACTGTTGAACCAGCTTTGCATTCCTGCAGTGAAACTACTTGGCGATGATGTGTAATTCTTTTTATATTTTGTTTAATTCTACTTGCTAATAATTCACTGAATATTTTTGTGTCTATGTATATATTGTCCTGTAGTTTGTACTGTCTTTAGGTTCGATATCATGCTAATATTAGCTTCTTAAAATGAATTGGGAGGTTTTTCCTTTTCTAGTTTCCAGAAGAGATTGTTTTGAGTCTGTGTTAATTCTTTTTTAATGTTTGATGGAATTATCCAGTGAATTCATTTGGGTCTGGTAATTTCTTTTTTCTCGGGATTCTTAGAATTATGAATTCAGTTTTCTTAATAGTAGTTAGGGCTATTCAGATGATCTATTTTATATTTGGTGAGTTGTAGTAATTTGTATTATTTGAGGAATAAGTCCATTTTGCCCAAGTTGTCAAATTTATGTGTGTAGAGTTGTTCCTAGTAATTCCTAATTAATTATCTTTTTTGATATCTTTAGAGTCTGTGACATCACTAATGTTGGTAATTTATGTCTGTTTTTTTTTTTTTTTTTTTTTTGGTCAGTATTGCTGAGAGAGGTGTGTCAGTTTTATTGATCTTTTCAAAGAAGCAGCTTTTTGCTTTACTGTTTATTGTTTTTTTGTTTTCACTTTGTTTCTACTCTTACCTTAATTATTTCTTCGTTTCTGTTTACTTTTGGGTTTATTTTGCTATTTTTTTTTCTTTTAGGTTGTCGAGGTGGGCACTTATATTATTGATTTGTTTCCAAGTTTCTAACGTACCATTCATTTAGTGCTGTAAATTTCTCTCTCATCACCCACTGTAGCTCTTTCCCATTCATTTTGATGTATAGTACTTGCATTTTCTCTCAGTTCAGAATATATTTTAAAATTTCCCTTGAGACTTCCTCTTAGATCCATGGGTTATTTAGAAGTTTTAAAGTTTAGTTTCTGAGAGTTAGGCAATTTTCCTGTAATTGTTCTCTTGTTGACTTCTAATTTGTCTCCATTGTTTGAGGGAACATATGCTGTGTGATTGTAATTTCAAAAAATTTGTTAGGTTTGTTTTATGCCTCAGAATATGTTCTAACTTAGTATTTGTGGATACTTGAACAGATTATGTATTCTGCTGTTATTGGCTGGAGTGTTCTATAAATTTTGATTGGATCTAGTTGATTGATGGTGATGTTGAGTTCTATATCCTGGCAGCCTTTCTGTCTCCTAATTTTATTAGCTGTAGAGAGAGATTTTGAGGTCTCCAACTATAAAAGTATAAATGTCTTTTTCTCCTTTCAGTTCTGTTCATTGTTTTTTGTTTCAAATTGCTGCATCTTAATGGTGTATTGACCAAGTTCTAATTTTGTAATGTTGCCGTCTGTTCCTGGTAATTATCTTTTTCTTTTTTTTTGTTTTTTTCTTGAGACAGAGTTTCGGTCCTTTTGGCTAGGCAGGACTGAAGTGGCGCGATCTCAGCTCATCAACCTCCAAACCCACCAGGTTCAAGTGATTCTCCTGCCTCAGCCTCCTGAGTAGCTGTGATTATAGGGGCCCGCCATCACGCCCAGCTAATTTTTGTATTTTAGTAGAGATGGGGTTTTGTCATGTTGGCCAGGCTGGTCTCAAACTCTTGAGCTCAGGTGATCCACCCACCTTGGCCTCCCAAAGTGCTAGGATTACAGGCGTGAGCCACTGTGCCCAGCCCTCTTGGTAATTATCTTTGCTGTGAAGCTTACTTTATTTGGTATTAATGTAGCCAACTTCTGCTGTCCTTTCAGTAATGTTTGCATGATCTTTCTTTTTCTGTGCTTCTGTTTTCAGTTTGCCTATTTGAAGTCACTTTCTTATGGACAACATGTAGTTGGATCATGTTCTCTAGCCTATTCTCCCAGTGTCTTTTAATGTATTCAGACTTTACATTTAATTTAATGTCATTATTGTTAAATTGAGGCTTAACACTGCCATTTTATTTTGTATTTTCTATTTCTTTTGTTTTTCATTTTTTTGGTTTGATTCTTCCTGGCTGTCTGTGGTTTACTTGACCATTTTTAGCATTTTATTTTGATTTTTCTGTAGTGTTTTAGAGTGTATCTTTTCGTATAGCTTTTTTAGTGGCTTTTCTAGGTACTATATTACATATAGATTGAGCATCTCTAAACCCAAAATCCAAAATCATAAATGCCCCAAAATTCAAAACTTTTGGGCACCCCAGCATGATGCCCCCAAGTAGAAAATTCCATTCATAGGTACTTAGCATGAATTTTGTTTCATGCACAAAATTATTAAGAATACTATATAAAATCACCTTCAGGCTCTCTGTATAAGGTATATATAAAACATAAATGAATGTATTTCGACTTGGGTCCTATCCCCAAAATATCTCATTATTTATATGCAAATATTCCTAAATCTGATAAAAATCTGAAATGCGGAGCACTTGTGCTCCTGAGCATTTTGTAAGGGACACTCAGCCTGTGTATGTATGAACACTTATTAGATTGTACCTGGTGTTGTCATTTACTAGTTTCAGGGATATAGAAACTACCTCCCCTGACGTTCCTTTATGTTCTCCTGTTCGTAATATACTTGCCTTAAATATTTCATTTGCTTACATTTATAACCACATATGACAATGTTATAATTTTTGGTTGAACCTTCAGACATAATTTAGCAAAATCAAGAGGTGAGGGAAAAGTCTGTTGTATTTATGCATTGGTGTGCTTGTCATCTCCTCCTTCCGGAAGTTCCAGGGTTTTCTTCTTTGATGGTTGCCATTCTGCTTAGAGAACTTCCATTAGCCTTTCTCTTGGTGTGGGTCTTCTGGTGACAAATTCTGTTTTACTTCCTCTGAGAATGTTTTGCTTTCCTTTTCATTCCCGAAGGACATTTTTGGTGGATATAAGAATTCTGGGTTAATGGTTCTTTTCATCATTTGAAAAATATTTTGTACTTTCAGCTGGCCTCCATGGTTTCTGATGAGAAATTTGCTGTCATTTGACCTGTTAATCCATGATAGTTGAGGTACTGTTTTTCTTTAGTGGCCTTTGAAATGTTTTCTTTGTCTTTTGTTTTTTGGAGTTTGGTTATGATATGTCTTAGTTTGGATTTCTTCGGATTCATCCTGTTTACGGTTTGCTTACCTTAGATCTGTAGGTTTATGTCTCTTGCCAAATTTGGGAAATTTTAAGCCATCACTTCTTAGAGTACACTTTCAACCCCAACTTCTTTTTTTATTTATTTATTTATTTATTTTTTTGAGACAGAGTCTTGCTGTGTCTCCCAGGCTGGAGTACAGTGGTGTAGTCTCGGCTCACTGCAAGCTCCGCCTCCCGGTCAACCCCACCTTGTTTCTCCTGTCCCTTTGTGAGTTCAGTGACTGGAGTTGTTATAGTCCCATAGGTCCCTGAGACTGTTTTGTTTTTTGTTTGTTTTTCTTTTCCGCGGGGACATATACTTCTTTCTTTTCTTTTTTTTTTTTTTTTGAGATGGAATCTCTCCCTGTTTTCCAGGCTGGAGTGCAATGGCACCATCTCGGTTCACTGTAACCGCCGCCTCCCGAGTTCAAACAATTCTCCTGTCTCAGCCTCTTGAGTAGCTGGGATTACAGGTGCCCGCCACCATGGCCAGCTAATTTTTGTATTTTTAGTAGAGATGGGGTTTCACCATGTTGACCAGGCGGGTCTCAAACTCCTGACCTTGTGATCCACCTGCCTTGGCCTCCCTAAGTGCTGGGATTACAGCTATGAGCCACCATGCCCCACCTTAGGGGCGTGTATTTCTTCTGTGTTATTCACATTGGGTAACTTCTATCTTTTACATCACTGATTCTTTGCCCTTTTTCCTCCACTCTACTGCTGTGTCCATTCACTGAGCTTTTTATTTTGGTTATTGTATTTTTCAGTTCTAAACTTCCTATTTGGTTTCTTTTTTTTTTTTTGTCTTCCTTTTCTTGTCTTAGGCTTTCTATTTTTTCATTTATTTCACATGTGTTTGTAATTGCTTGTTGAAGCCTTTTTATCATGACTGCTTTTAATTATTGGCCACATTATTCCCACATCTTTCATTGTGGTATTTCTATAATTGTTGTTTAAAATTTGGTTTTAGATCTTCCTGGTTCTTGGTATCATGAGTGACTTTCTCAATGGAACATGTTGTTAGGCGACTCTAGGTCTTACTTAAATCTTCTGTGTAAGTGGTTAAATCTTTCTGTGACCCTGCTCTGGCCGGGATAGGGCGTGCTTCACCTCATCGCTGGCAGCTGGAGACGAAGTCCAGGCTTCCCACTTTGCCTAGAGGCCCCTGGTTACTGTGAGGCAGGGGTAGGAGTTCTGACTCCCCAGTGGTGTCCATGGTTTGTGTATTTTCTCACCCACTGTTTTAGAATGTACATGAATGATGGACTGGGCAGTCAGGATTGCAATGGAATAAGCAGGAGGGTGTCAGGGAGAAGGGCACGTGGGTGCTCAAGGGCCGAGCTGCTTTCTTGGAGCTTTGGGGTTGTTTCTGGGCTCCGCAGCCAAGCAGAAGGGAGATGTATTATTTAAAGGCGGAAAATGCAGTGACTCTTCAGGAAGGGCTTAGCCCTTGAAGTGCTGGGCCAGCCTCCTTGCCTGAAGGGTGGCTCGGTGGCGATGCCCTGAGAAGGGCAGGGGCACTGCTTTACCTGTCAGTCTTTCACTTCTCCATCTTGAGCCCAGTGTGCAATTCAGTATTCTTCATGTCATTTTAAATAACTATTAGCTCTTAGCTGCAAAGCTTCAGCTCTCACATCCTACTGCTGGTGCTGGGCACAGTGTGCGTCACCCTGTGCCTTTCCAGGGAGTGGTGAGATGTGTCCCTCTCCTGCCTTCTAAGCCCCTCCCGTCCCGTGGAGAGCATATCCAGGGAATGGGTAGCCGGAAAACTGATGTCTTCTGCCCAAGGGGAGGCAGCCAGTAGGGGTGTTGCTATTACCTGTCAGGATCCAGGGCTGCGAGGCTGGTGACTGCTGGCCTCCAGGCTAGTAAGCAGCAGAGAGGCAGGCCCAGAAGAGCCCAGCTCTCACCCTGCCACTGGGAACTGTGGTGTTATAGGGGATTGGTGGGAGGTAACTTACAGTTCCCCTATAATGATCTGTACTCTGAGGTAGACGCATGCTTAATCGAAAGACCAGAATCCTTTGAATTATTTTCACTCATGTGATTGCCTTCTAGCTACTTACAAAACACTTCTTAGTATGGAAATTTTTGAAGATACATAGAAGTAAAGAGAATAATATAATGAAATATCACTTACTAGTTGGAATGTGTATTCTAACTGGTTACTTTATCTTCCTCTAAAATATGTCCATAAATGTGTTTCATGAGTCATGCGTACTGGGTAATTTTATCAAGACATCGTTTTTATTTTGAATTTGGTTTTTCAACATAAAAGTAATGGCTAGTGTTTTTCTCTGTTTAGGAGATGTGCTGCTGAAAAATATTGATTGATATTGACTTCAGAGTTCTGTGTTAGTAACTTTTTTTTTTTTTGGGGGAGACAGAGTCTCATTCCGTCACCCAGGCTAGAGTGCAGCAGCACAAGCTCAGCTCGCTGCAACCTTCCGCCTCCTGGGTTCAAGCGATTCTTGTGCCTCAGCGTCCTGAGTAGCTAGAATTCTAGGCGCGCACCACCACACCCAGCTAATTTTTGTATTTTTTTTTAGCAGAGAAGGGGTTTCGCCATGTTGGCCAGGCTGGTCTTGAACTCCTGACCTGAAGTGATCCACCCGCCTTGGCCTCCCAAAGTGTTGCGATTACAGGCGTGAGCCACTGTCCCGGCCAACTTTTATATGATGTTTTCAGAGAGGCAGTATGCCATGGTGGTTCAGAGTCTCTGTCATGTGCTTTACTCCTCTGTGTGGCCTCGGAGAAGTTGCTTAACCACTTGGTGCCTCAGTTTCTTCATCCATAAAATGGATTTACAACACTGCTTGACAGTGCTGGTTGTGAGGGTTGCCTGAATTCGTATGTGTAAAGTGGTTAAAACCGTTGTTGCCACATATCATGCCTTTGAGTACTACCTGTTGTCACCATCCATTTTCTCAACATTACAACAAACTGTGGCCACATTGTCCACAGGTGAGATGTTATCTTGTCTTGTTTTCTAGATGTGAATGAACTGAAGGGGTGTCTTTCTGTGCTGGTTAAAGAGCAGCAGGCCCTGGCCATTCAGTCAGCCACCACCACTCTCAGCCCCGTGACTCAAGCAGAGGCTGGTAATCTTGGAGCACTGTTTCATTGCCTTGAACCATTTTTCAGGAGAATGTCAAAGTTAAGTGGAAAAGCAGTGGCATTTCTCTGCCTCTTGTGGACAGAAAAAGGTAATATAACGCAAAGAAAGAATCCTAATGGGCCGGGCGTGGTGGCTCACGCCTGTAATCCCAGCACTTTGCGAGGCCGAGGCGGGTGGATCACGAGGTCAGGAGACCGAGACCATCCTGGTTAACACGGTGAAACCCTGTCTCTACTAAAAATACAAAAAAAATTAGCCAGGCGTGGTGGCGGGCGCCTGTAGTCCCAGCTACTTGGGAGGCTGAGGCAGGAGAATGGCATGAACCCAGGAGGCGGAGCTTGCAGTGAGCTGAGGTCGTGTCACCACACTCCAGCCTGGGCGACAGAGTGAGACTCCGTCTCAAAAAAAAAAAAAAAAGAATCCTAATGCCAGTTAAATATAAAATTCAGACTGTTTTGTTTCAGAAAGTTTAATTAAGATTTTCAATATAGTGTCTGTCTTCACCTTCTGAAATTTATTCTTGCTTTCCCTTTTTGTATGTTTTATGTAATCTGGAGAATGAATTTGCCAATTTGCTCATGTAGTAACAGACCATACTATGTAATCTCTGTCATTATTTATTCAATTAAACTTTTTTGTTTCTTTTTTTTTTTTTTTTTTTTTTGAGAGGCAACGTCTTGCACTGTCACCCAGGCTGGGGTGCAATGGTGTAATCATAGCTCATTCTAACCTTGAACTCTGGGTCTCTAGTGATCCTCCTGCTTCAGCCACCTGAGTAGCTGGGACTACAGGCACATGCAACCATGCCTGGCTAAATAAAAATAGTGTGTGTGTGTGTGTGTGTGTGTGTGTGTGTGTGTGTGTGTGTGTGTGTGTGTGTGTGTGTGTGTGTGTGTGTGTGTGTGTGTGTGTGTGTGTGTGTGTGTGTGTGTGTGTGTGTGTGTGTGTGTGTGTGTGTGTGTGTGTGTGTGTGTGTGTGTGTGTGTGTGTGTGTGTGTGTGTGTGTGTGTACGCATGGAGATGGGGTCTTGCTCCTGGCCTCAAGCAATCTTCCTGCTTCAACCACTCAGAGTACTGGGATTACAGGCATGAGACACTGCGCCTGGCTCTGTGTCATTATTTTAAAGACCTTTTTCTGTCAGTAACTGTGGAAGCCAGCCAAAGCTTTAGATCAGCTCAAGTATAAATTTGAAAATGAATTCTGAACATTGTGTACGTTTTATTTTGTTTTGCTGCTGGGTAAGGAGATAGATTGTAATGTTCAGTGCCCATCTAGTTTAGATGCTTCATGTTTTTCCTTCCTAATGTGATTTTCTTATTCTTTTATTACAAGAGATGCTTTTAGGCCGGGCGCGGTGGCTCACGCCTGTAATCCCAGCACTTTGGGAGGCTGAGGCGGGCGGATCACCTGAGGTCGGGAGTTTGAGATCTGACCAATATGGAGAAACCCTGTCTCTGCTAAAAATAAAAAAATTAGCCAGGGCATGGTGGCACATGCCTGTAATCCCAGCTACTCGGGAGGCTGAGGTAGGAGAATTGCTTGAACTGGGGAGGTGGAGGTTGCAGTGAGCGGAGATCGTGCCGTTGGACTCCAGCCTGGGCAACAAGAATGAAACCCTGTCTCAAAAAGAAAAAAAAAAAGTGGGGATGCTTTTGGGCATATGAGTTTTAATTTGTTGATGCCTGATAATATATTACAGATTTCCTATATTTGCTGACAGCCACTAGAATGTTTAAAGCTTATGTAAAATTGTACTTTTCCAAAATGAAGCTGTCTATCAGACTTTTGTCCTCAGAAGGCTGAACTACAAGATTGCCAGATGAAACTATATTTTGTGTAGTTAGGAGTGTTGGCTTTATTTGACTGTGATAGTGACTTTGACTCCCTGGAGAGCACATAGAAAGTACAGGAGGCAGGAAGAAACAAAGCAAAACCCTGATCATCTTGCTCGCCAGAGACACGAGCGATACTTGCAGCTTGTTTCCTTGTTTTCTTACGTTTTAATTTTTGTGTTTGTTTTCCTTTTTTGTTTCCTTATGTTTAAATATAGTTGAAATCACATTACAGTTGGCTCTCTGTATCTGGGTTTCACATCCACAGATTCAACCAACTGTGGATCGAAAATATTGGAAGAAAAGCAATAAAAAACAACACAACAATTAAGAAATACAAATAACAATACAATATAACAACTAATTACAGAGCATTTACCTTGTATTAGGTGTTAATCTAGAGATGATTTTGTTTGTTTGTTTGTTTTGACATGGGGGTCTCACTGTTGCCCAGGGCAGTGGGGCTATCATGGCTCCCTGCAGCCTTGACCTCCTGGGCTCAAGTGATTCTCCCACCTCAGCCTCCCAAGTAGCTGGGACTGCAGGCGTGTGCCACGATGCCTGGCTAATTTTTGTATTTTTTGTAGAGCCGGGGTTTTGCCATGCTGGCCAAGCTGGTCTCAAACTCTTGACCTAAAGTGACTCACCCACCTCCTCTGACCACACTTGGCCCATGTGCTTCTCTTGTAAGGACTGTGTGTCCTGTTACATGTCTGTGTCTTGTCATGTTCATATTTCTCATTTAGGATTCGGGAGCAAAGATTTCCATCTTCCAGGTACCCAGTGCCCTTCTCAGAGGTTCTTGTGTTTCCTCTCTGAGCTCCCGGTGCATTATTCAGGCACTTGTGGATAAGCGTGTACCGTTGCCCCGGCCAGCCATGTTCTTCTTTGCCATTTTTATTACACATGGTATCTTGGGGAGATCCTTCTATAACATCCCTGTTTGTTGTTTTTTGTTTTGTTTTGTTTTGTTTTGTTTTTTTGAGATGGAGTCTTGCTCTGCCTCCCAGGCTGGAGTGCAGTGGTGCGATCTTGGCTCACTGCAGCCTCCGCCTCCCAGGTTCAAGCGATTTGCCTGCCTCAGCCTCCGAGTAGCTGGGATTACAGGCATGTCACCACCACACCTGGCTACCTTTTGTATTTTTAGTGGAGACAGGGTTTCGTCCTGTTGGCCAGGCTGGTCTTGAACTCCATATCACCTGTTTTTATAGCGTATCCCCTGATCATGAAAGCAAATTTTAGTAAATTTGGAGAATATATAGTAGCAATACTGTAATATACATATATTAGAAATATGATATACTATAAAGTATAAAATAAAATTATTTTCTATGCATAATTGAGTTGAGATTATGCCTTTTTGTATTCTAGCCTTTTCTCTCTTGTACAGGATGGTTTTTGTGGTGTACCATTTGCATAACCTTTTACTACATGCGGAATGAAACTGACTTGTGAAATTAACATACGCAAGTAGCGAAAAGCTTAAAAACACACAGGACGGTGATGAGCACCATCCTCAGAAGAGGGCGACTCCCCACGGGGTGGCTCAAGCACACAGGGCTTCACCCGCGGCCAGGAGCAGACCCCGAGTGGAGGACGCCGGAGCTGGGGTGAGCCAGGCTAGCCTGTGCGTCTCTGCTGCTCTTCTTCCAGCTCCTCTCCGGCCTGGTCTCCCATGTGGGGTTTATTCTCCCTCTGTTTATGTATTTATCTGTTTATCGTCTGCTTCCTCCCACTAGAATCTCACTTTGGGAGGTCATTTCATGAGCATTTTCCCAAGACATTTAAAATTCCTTATACATTTCTTTGATGCTTAAAGAGAAAACTTTTCCTTTACAAAAGACATTTGATCAAAGTTGTTAAACAACGAAACTAAAAATCCACTTGTGATCCTGTCACTTGAAGAAAACCATTGGTCAGATTTTGGTACACACCCTTTCATAGTATTGATTTTATGTAGTATCTGCACCCTCCGCTGCTGACTGGTTGTATGTTCCGTGTGTGTCGTCTGCAGTTCCCGGCCTGTGAGCAAAGGTGTGGGGGGGCTCGCCAGAGTGGGATCCCGAGCGGCACTGTCTTTCGCCTTCGCCTTCCTGTGCAGGGCTTGGCGATCAGGTATGGTCCCTGGTGTGATGCGTTGTTCTGCTTCCCTAATCCATCAACAGTCTGGGTTTTGAGCTTGGTTCAGCCACCATGTGCCCTTCGGCTGATCCCTTGTGTTCTCTGTGCCTCGGTTTCCTTGCTTGTGAGATGAGAGGCTGCAGAGGCTGTTTCACTTTTCATGTCTGTGCTTTAAAGAAAAAAAAAGAGAGTGCATGCACCCTCACCCCCACGTCAGCCACTACCATGGAACACCTGAGTACAGACTTAATTCTAGAAGAATAAGAAGTTACTGTATTGCTCATGTGACAGCCGTGAAATACAGAATTGACTGGAACAGCTGTGCTAGATTTTGGCCTGTTGAGTGAGGGATTGGAAAGGTGACAGTGGCATCATCTCTCGCTGAGGGGTGGGAAGCCCAGCAGGAGAGTGAGGGGAGTGGGCGGGCTCCTCTGACATGTGTGTGCCCAGGCGAGAATGCGGACCTCTGCAGTGAGCTGTTGTAGGAGTCCCTGGACGCCCTGCGAGCACTTCCCGAGGCCTCGCTCTTCGATGAGAGCACCGGGTCCTCTCTGTGGCTGGAGGTGGTGGAGAGAGCGACCAGCTTCCTCAGGTCCGTTGTGATGGGGTGAGTTCTTTCCTTTCTTGCCTTCTGCACGCAGACAGCTGGCCTGCTTGAGGCTGGTTCTTACCACCCTCGCTTTAGAGCTAAGAAGCCTAGTAGGTTGGTTTCTCACCTCTGTTTTCAGCGGGCTTTCAGTGCTGTGATTCTGGGTCTGGGTTCTCAGCTTTTCAGGAGATTTGATATATGATACTCTGACTAGACCCAGGAAGCTGTGATACTAAATGAGATGGACGAGGGAGGATGCTTAGAGATTTGGCCATCAGTCATTCGTGGAGGGTTGAGCACTTACATTGTGTGTCTGTCTGTGATTAGGAGCTGCTGTCCTGAGTGCAGAGTGGCGCTTGGTTTGAAGTCTTATAGATAACGTGGGAGTAAACAACTACTCAAGATCAAATAGTTTAGTCCTTTAGCTGGTCTTTTTAGCGTAAAAAATTTTGAATAGGAATCATTTGTGTGTAAGAAAAACATGAATTCTGGTCTTAGGTGCTATGCATTTTTGTTAAGGTTTTTAAATTTAAAGAAAATATAAAATTCAACAGGGAGGACAGATGCAGAGGAAAAGTGAGGCCACTCCTCACTCCCCTTGCAGAGGTCAGCACTGTGCCTTCTTCCATCCGGCAGGAGGCCTTTGGCGTTTGCGTCCCTGGCTCTGAGTCCACTTCCTGAGCCTGCTGGTGAAGGCATCACCACAAATTTTTAACGCTGGAGGCCCTGAACATAGGCATGGAGTTGATTTCAAAAATTCAGCTGTAATATTGATGCCATAGGATCCTTTCTCCGCAGTCTTGGGATAGAATTTTAAAAAATTTATTATTGAGTAACATAGAAAAGTTAAAAATATTTCATTGATCAGAGATAAAAATTAGTGTAGACATTTTGCCTTCAGATTATCAGGTGGTTTTGGAGATTGGCTCTCTAATTCCGTAGGAGGATGTTGATACTGTTATAGTCTTACAAGTCATTGAAACTGGAAAAGATAGCTAGATATTCTTCTACTCATGTTTTTGATAATGAGATAAATTATTTTATGTTTCACAAACTTGGAGTATGTCATCTACTGTAATATAGTGTCTGAATGAATAATTTAAATAAAATATATTTCTGTAAGCTAATTTTACACTTTAAAAATCTCTGAAAAATTTGAGTAGCAAGTCTCATAAACTTGATTCTAAATATTAAAAATATATCCTTCCTTGGGAGGGAGCGTGTAGTAAACGTGTTAGTGTGATTGTAAGCATGCTGTCTTTCTGGAGGTCGCTTTGTTCCTGCATCCACTGTTTTCATTTCAGGGATGTTCACGGAACACCAGGCACCAAAGGGCCAGAAGCGTCCCCCTGCAGGACCAGCACTTGGCCCTGGCCATCCTGCTGGAGCTGGCTGTGCAGACAGGCACGCTGAGGTGAGGGCTGCCACAGACTGGGAACACTTTGGGGAAGCGGCTCTGTGTCCAAATACCTGTTGCATTGTGTTTGTTTCACTGAATCGTGTGTGACTGCAGCAGATGTGGTGCTCTGTAACCAGAGAACCATGTCCCAGAGCTCGCTCTCTCTTTTCCTTTTCTTCACTTCCTTTTTTTATGCTTAGTTTTCTAGACTGGGAATTTTTTTTTTTTTCAGTTTTCCTCATTTAATTATTTTTATTCCATGAATTTAAGATCCTAGATCTTTCATGTAAACATGCTCTTTGAGCTTCTTAACTGGTCTTTCCTATCAGCAAAAGGTGATGTCGTGTGCTGAAATCTTGGTGTCAATTCAGTGATTTAATTACCATGGCTTTACTTTCGTTTCCTTTCATATCCCAAGTATTGCTTCACTTCTATCTAGCTGTTTGCTTTTATTTTTGCTCCACCATGAAAAAAAAAGTTAATCTGTTTTTACTAGGAATAAATATCTTTTCTCCTTTGGCCAAATGTTGTTTGCCATCCTGATGTTGCTTCAGCTGTGGGACAGCGAGGCACAGGAGACTGACAATGAGCGTTCCGTCCAGGGCACCAGTGCCCCGCTTTTGCCCTTGCTGCAAAGGTTCCAGAGCATCATTTGCAGGAAGGATACGCCCCACTCCGAGGGCGACATGCACGTGGGTGTCATGATGGAACTTTGTGTGTAGGTGACACTCGAGTCTAGTTATTTTTTAAGCAAGACTGGCGTGCGTGTCCACGGCAGTATTTTTCTCTGGTGTGTGTGTGTTTGGTAGTAACAGCATTGAGTCAGATGAGACAGGTGTGGGAGGCCACTTGTTTGTGGAGAAGACTCGGATCAGTGAACACTGACTTCCTTGTCAGCACAGAACCAAGCTTGAAACATGCACTTTTAAATCAATACCAGAAAAGAACAATGAAAATAATGGCCTGCTTTGTTGGCCCTTCCTATGTACTGGGCTCTGTGCAGGGCGTGTCACCTGAGCTGTCACTCTGTTTAGTACCAGCTCCCCCCTTAACAGGTGTGGACACCGAGCTGGGGGAGGAGCAGGCGTGTGGGGCCCTGGGCCTAAACCTCCAGGACTGCTGGTCTTTACAGGTCAAGTACAAGTTGGATTTTGCCGGTTTTTTGGGAAAGTCTTAGGCATTCCAATATCATGCTTTGGTTTTTCTATTATTTGCAGTCTTTAATGATAATAGGGCTCTTCTGCCTTTAGAAGAATTAGAATTATGCAAATGAAAGTAGGTGTTCTCCAGAGTGGGCAACGTTTAGATGGAAATAAAGTTTTTGGTTTTAGATTTCAAGGCCAGCTTGAGATGCTGTGCTGGGTTCCCACAGAAGTGGTTCTGCCTTTCTCCGGGGGTCCTAGGCCTGTAGGGTGGTTTGGTTGTGCTAGTAATCTGTGTGGATTCAACTTACCTGTAGTATCATAAATGTATATATGCACAGTCAATGTTGTGTACATGTATACAGCAAATTTAGACATTTGTACAGTCAGTTTATATGCTGCATAAATATATAGCTGTATAGTATAACTGTATCATCGACATTGTCATTTGATGGGTCAAATGAGTCTATAGCAAAATAAAAAAAATAATTAAAGGCTAATTGTTACTTTAATTTTTCCCACCATTTCTGAATGTTTGTTTACTTTTCCTTTCTAGCTTTTGTGTGGCCCTCTGAGCCCCATTGAGAGTTTCCTGAGGTACCTCACCCTTCCACAAGACAACGAGCTTGCCATTGATCTGCGACAAATGGTGATTGTTGTCATGGCCCATTTAGACCGTCTGGCTACGCCCTGTAGATGCTTCCGCTGTGTAGCTCTCTGACGTCTCATAAGGTGTGTGTGCAAGAACCGTGTTCTCCATGTGTTTTGTAGCTAGTACCACTTCTAGGTTCTCATCCTGGGCCCATGTGGAGACTTGTTTTTTCTGGTATTGTTGGGGGGAGCTGGCTTATGGTTTTTAAACATGTTTGCTGTTGAAAGTATTATCCGTGTAGAGAGTGAGTGATGAGCAAGCTGAGGCACACAGGCCTGGGGACCCAACCTGGGGGCCCGCATTCCAGGTTCAGGTGGCACAGCCCCAGAGAGCTCCCCTTTATCCACAGCCCCAGGCCCTCCCACCTGCAGGGGGTTCCACAGCCTTCTTTATACTCTGAACACGGGCTGTGTTAGTATGTAATGCTGGTTATAGCAGTGACAGTATAATTATATATTATATCTGTTATGTAATAGTAATGGTAATAGTAGTGATTTGCATGTGTGGAGCACCTGTAGGGTGCAAGCCTGCTGAGGACCTCATGCACGCTGTTGTATCTCATTATGTCAATGAGAAAACTGCCTTTGGGAATGGTAGTGAACTTTGCCAGTGTATAACAGTAATCCTAGTTTTGAATCCAGATTTTTCTAAGATTTTATTTCTAGTATGAAGAGTATTTATTTTGTTTTACAGTCATTAAAAAAAAAAAAGGAATACAGTCACATGGTTCAAAAATCAAACCTAGGCAGAGACACACTGTCGCTTCCCCGCCCACGCCTTCCAGCCATTTCCCACCTGCTGCCTCTGACTTTTCAGTCTCCTCTGTAACCTTGTTCTCTGGAATGAGTACGCTAGTGGTAGCATGTTGCATTACTTGTGTTGCTTGTTTTTTTTTACTAACCATATATACTGGAGTACTTTATCAGAGTGTCGCTCTTTGTTTTTATAAAGCAGCTTAGTCTTCAGTGTGTGGATGTGTCTTTTATGTATCTTTCTTTAGTGAGTCTCTTATTGGTGGACACTTGGGCTTATTGCCACAGTGTTGCTATACAAATAGTGCTGAGGGTCGGGTGTGGTGGCTCACGCCTGTAATCCCAGCACTTTGGGAGGCCGAGGTGGGCGGATCACCTGAGGTTGGGAGTTTGAGACCAGCCTGGCCAATTTGGAGAAACCCCGTCTCTACTAAAAAATAAAAAAAATTAGCCGGGCGTGGTGGCACATGCCTGTAATCCCAGCTACTCGGGAGGCTGAGGCAGAAGAATTGCTTGAACCCGGGAGGCAGAGGTTGCAGTGAGCCAAGATCGCGCCACCGCACTCCAGGCTGGGCAACAAGAGTGAAACTCCATCTCAAACAAAAACAACAAAAAACACAAATAGTACTGCAAGGCTTGACCTGGAACATGTGTCCTCCATGGGTGCATGCGTGTGTGCCTGTGCACATGCACAGGTGGGGATGCACCTAGTGTGGGCTGGTTGTCACCAGATTGCTCCTGTACAACTTGATTTCTCTCACCACCAATATGGCTGCTGGTCTCCCAGCCTTGTGTGTGGGCTTTTGGGATTTTGCCTGTTAAAGCACAAAATGGTGACCCTGATATAGTTTGAGCATTTTAAAATACATTAGTATTTAAGGGCCATTTATACTACTTTTTAATGGTCTCTGTTAAAATGAAATGCAATGGAAACGGAAAAATAACCTGTTCAGTTGCTTCATCATACCTGTTAAATGAGGTAATACAGCATGGTACGAGCTATTTTGATGCTTTGAATCAGCATATTTTCTCTTTATTTGCTTTGTTTTTTAGCTTATAATATCTCAGTGCTACTCCCAGCATTTTTTTTTTTTTTTTTTTTTTTTTTTTTTTTTTTTTTTTGCTGTTGTAAAAGAAAACATTTACTTTCTCATCTTGCAGGGATCATTGCAAGAGGTCATAGGTTGGGTGTTAATAGGATGGAAATACTATGCCAATGTGATTGGTCCAATCCAGTGCAAAGGCCTGGCCTACCTGGGAGTCACACAGATTGCCTGTGCAGAGAAGCGCTTCCTGATTCTGTCACGCAATGGCCGCGTGTACACACAGGCCTACAATAGTGACACACTGGTGAGTGTTCTGGGCACCGCCTGCAGTGTTCCCTTGGGGGGCAGGGTCTGAACTATAGATGCACAAGCTCTGGTGTTTCTTTAAGCCATTTGATTTCTGAAGATTGATAAGCTTCTGTTTACTGTATATTATGTTTAATGATCTCAGTTGTAATATTGTCAAGATTTGGGTTGTGAAGATTAGGAAGTCCTTACAGTGAAACTCATTGCTAATCATGAGATTCCCATTTGTAAACTCATTTCCACGTGTAAACTCATTTGACTTTGGGACCAGACAGGTGACAGATGAGGGAGATGGGCCTCATGGGGATAGTGGCAAATTGGGACGTGGCATGTTTTCATTAAAGCGAGGTATTCCTCCCTGTCGGCTGTGTGTCTCTGTGGCATGGGGCTAGCCTGTCCTGCCCCTGCATCGGCTCTGCTCTTGGCACAGAGCACTTGGAGGCTGCCCGCTGTTCTGTTGGTGCTGCGTGGGAAGGGCTGGAGAGCCGGCCCCATGGCCCCCAGGGACTTATGCCCCACTTCCAGTTAGAGCAGGCTTTGCTCAGGGATACATGATAACGGAGAGCTGCGCTGCTTTCATTTTCCTTAGACTGATGACTACTTTTCTTGGTATTTTTCCTTTTTTAGGTCCCACAGCTGGTCCAAGGCCTCGCCTCCAGAAACATTGTAAAAATTGCTGCCCATTCTGATGGTCACCATTACCTAGCCTTGGCTGCCACTGGAGAGGTGTACTCCTGGGGCTGTGGGGATGGCAGATGGCTGGGCCACAGGGACACTGTGTATGTATTGCTCATTTCTGTAGGGGACACACTCTTCTTTTATGTTGCTATATCCTAAACAGGATGGAGTGCAGAAGTGTGTCCAGGTGTTTTCCAGCTACCCTGACATGTAGCGCTGGGGTGGAGCAGGACACTACGATATGCCCCCTCCTTGGTGATGGCTTAGGAGCTCTGCCCATGCATGGAGGGCAACAGGAATTGGCCTTTCGGCTCTTCTCCACCCCGTGTAGCCTTGGCCAGCCTTTTATCTACTCAAACTGCATCGCCACTCTGGAGTTTGCCAAAACAAATCCTACACCACTGTTCCTTCATTCACAAACAGTTCACCCTGTCTCCCGTAGATAAGGTTGTCACCCTTTCCTTGAACCATAATATTATTTTTACAGGAACAAAAGTCAGCAGTTTCTTCCTAATATTATCCTATTCGGTGGAACCTTTTATTGTGAAAGAACAGAGATAAAACAAAGTTATTATAAATGCCAGGCTGTAAGAATTGGGAGGTCTGACAGCCCCATGGAGTGATGGGGAACCCTCTTGTACTTTGCTGTTGTGCGTGGAACTTTGGCATTAGGTTTAAATGAAGGACGTGTGTGCATACCAACTCAGCAAGCCCATGTCATGTGGGCCAGAGCCCTGAGCAGGGAGCAGGCAGTTGCAGAGCTTGAAATGAGCGAAGTCATGACTGCACTTGTGTCCCTTGAGAGGAGCCTGGGGGGCATGGCCCATGCACACCACAGGGTGGAGTTGAGGTCATCATTGCTGACAGCATCCGCTGGGAAGATCCCAAACTGGGAGAAAAGCAGAGTGATGCGCATTGTGTGGTACATGTATGCCAAGCTCAGAACAGCCCAACCCTGACAGTGTTGAAAGGGATTCAGACAAATGTAAAATGAGTGAAAAACAAAAGATTGATCTCCATGGAATTTATAGCTGTTACTCTCACACTGGATCCTAAAGGCTGGGATTGACATGGGGTACATGGGACTTGAAAGGTGTAGAGGTGCAGGACAGGGTGGTATATCTGCTTACTTCCTTTATGGTATTTATAACTGACTTTATATAAAATATTTCATAGTAAAACAATTCTCAGTGGAGAGTAAGTGCTGGGATGAGTAACTTAGGCCTTATTCTAGGACTTCAAGGAAGGAAGAGAGATGAGTGCAGATGGCAGAAGCTGGAGATAACCTTTTGGGGAAGTTGAAACTTAAGCTGAGTAAGGGAGAGTTTGTACTGAGTAGAGTCATTGGGCTGTCCCTGTGAGCGCCTGTGCCACTGTGTGTGTGTATTTTGCAAACTAGTAGGTCTCAAAGTGAGTAAACCATGTCGTTGGAGAGGCCTGGCTTCTATAGATTCTCAAGAAAATGTCATCCATCATAGGAACATATTCTGGATCCTAAGAATAGGGTATTTTGCTAACTTTGCAATTTCTTCAACTAGTAAGACTTCTCTACCCTAATCCCCACTGCCTCATACTTTTCATTTGTAAAGTATAGATTGCAGAGTGCTGGCTTCATTCCATCCCCATTCATTTAACAAATACATACAAATGTTAGTCAGCTTTATGAGGCTTCCATACAGCCAGATGACAGTTTCAGATGTAGAGTTGGGTGGTTTTGACAAGTGCACGCAGTTGGGTCACTGCCATCAAGACATGGGGCGCTCCCGTCACTTCCGGGGATTCGAGTCGATGCCCGTTCCTACCTCCAGTTCCTGACAACCTCTGATCTGCCCTCTGTTGTTACGATTTTGTCTTTTCCATAATTTAATATAAACAAAGCCATACAGTGTATGGTGTTTTGTTTCTGGCGTCTTTCACTTAGCATGATGTCTTGAGATGCAGCCATGTTGTTTGGTGTGTGGGTAAGTCATTCCTTCTGTTGCAGATGGACCGTGGTTTTGGGCCATTGTGAATAAAGCTGCAATGGACTTTATTGTACAAGCCTTTTTTTTTTTTTTTTTTTTTTTGAGATGGAGTTTTGCTCTTGTTGCCCAAGTTGGAGTGCAATGGCATGATCTCAGCTCACTGCAACCTCCACCTCCTGGATTCAAGCGATTCTCCTGCCTCAGCCTTCCAAGTAGCTGGGATTACAGGCACCCGCTACCATGCCCAACTAATTTTGTATTTTTAGTAGAGATGGGGTTTCACCATGTTAACCAGGCTGGTCTCAAACTCCTGACCTCAGGTGATCCGCCCACCTCGGCCACCCAAAGTGCTAGGATTATAGGCGTGAGCCACCATGCCTGGCCTATTGTACAAGTCTTTAACAAACACTGTTTTTATATTTCTACTGGATACCATGCTTGGCATCGGGTTCCAACTGAACAAAAAGTCATGGATGTGTTAGGTGTTTGAATTCTGTCTTTCTTATTTTATTAGGTACCTAGAAGGTGAAACTGGCCTGATGCTGTGATGGTCTAAATTTGGATAGTGAATTTCCTTTGCTAACACTAATAAGAAATAACACCAAGAAGAAAGGCGTTCATGTTTGTTCCCTTCCTCCCCAAGGCCTCTGGAGGAGCCTAAGGTGATCTCCGCCTTCTCTGGAAAGCAGGCCGGGAAGCACGTGGTGCACATCGCTTGTCGGAAGCACTTACAGCGCAGCCGTCACTGCCGAGGGGGAGCTGCACACCTGGGGCCATGGGAACTATGGCCGGCTGGGCCACAGTACATCTGGTCTGCATCAGTGGGAGCATGCAGCAGGAGGTGGCCTCTTACAGGACTTAATAAACGGCCGTCCTATCTGTTTGAAGGCTCCAGTGAGGACGAGGCCATTCCGATGCTGGTAGCTGGGCTTAAAGGACTGAAGGTCATCGATGTGGCGTGTGGGAGTGGGGACGCTCAAACCCTGGCTGTCACTGAGAACGGTACGTAGAGCTCTTGCCACCCTCGACAGGCCCTCGAGGACATGCATGGCAGCTTCCCTGGAGGAAGCCGCCCACCCTGTCGTCCAGTGGGTGTGGGGCTCAGTGTCATTGGTGGAGAGGCCCCGGTGGTTACTGGGCTTGTTTGCCTGGGGCCTGTCAGATGGTTCGCAGCTGCCACCATCTCTATGTGAGCATTTTATCAACTATGCTGATACATGCAGTTGGGAACACATACAGTGGTACGGTTGACCAGCAGTCCGCACGGTGGCAACAGAAGCAGCAGGCAAATGGGAGGGTGGTCTGCAAGCGTCTGCAGTGTGCCGGGCCCCAGTTATGTGTTACGGAGGCAGTGGGCCTTTGGTTCTGTGAAGCAGTGAACATTGAGCCCAGGCTAGTAAGAGTCAGGACTTTGTTTTTCATGGAATGAAAACAAAAAGAAAACTCAGCTTTCCCTGTCTTTATTGTTTCTATATCAACCTCAAGTGTCATCTAGATTTCATTTGCTCAGTAGCCACCCTTGTAGTGTTAACTATGCACATGGGTGGTCTAGATTAGTGTGCATTTTTCATTATATTATTTTCAGTCATTTAAAATTTTTCATTAAAATGCAGAGTTGTTGTTATTTAAATGCATTTGTATTTTTTATGGCAAGTGTGGTCTTGGGGAGATGGTGACTATGGGAAATTGGGCAGAGGTGGTAGTGATGGCTGCAAAACCCCAAAGCTGATTGAAAAGCTTCAAGACTTGGATGTGGTCAAAGTCCGCTGTGGAAGTCAGTTTTCCATTGCTTTGATGAAAAGTGGCCAAGTTTATTCATGGGGAAAAGGTGACAACCAGAGACTTGGACACAGAACAGAGGAATATGTTCGTTATCCAAAACTCTTAGAAGGCTTGCAAGGTGAGTGCAAATGTAAACTTTTAAAACCCTTCAGGACAGTTTCTTTAGTAATGTTTTAAAGTTTGCAGGTTTAATGTTCTTAACCTCACATTCCATGAATGGACTGTCATTAGAAACTTTTACTGCCAGCTTGGTGTAGGTATTGATACTAAGAGGAAAGTGGGTGTGTCTCTATTAAAAAATGACTTTGAGTTACTCTTACCAAATTTAATTTAAACCCATTGAGTTTTACAAACATTGGCACTTTCTGTGGCAGGCATGCATTCCTCACTCAGCAGGCTGGACTCAGTAAGGGTTCCTTCTGTGTGGTGAGGTCACCTGTACTTGTACTGCAGGCACACTGAGGACCGTGAGTGTGCATTGTGCTGTGGGGCCACATTGGGAGGTGGGATTGGGTCCACCTGGGTCGCTCTCATGTGAACTCATCCTTGATGGGTGATTCCTGCTTGCTCAGTTGCAAAGGTGTCCAGCATGCATTGTAGTTGGAGGGAACAGATGGAAGCCAAGGTATGTAGATATGAGTGCCAGCGCCTTCAATGTGGGCTGCCAGCGCGGGCAGAGATGATGGGAGCCTCCACAAGAAGACCCTGAGATTCTTCTGTGGTGTTCTTACTAGGGATGTTATGCTGCAGGAAGTTGGGGTGGGGGCCATCAAAACTATGATGATGGAGGGATTTTTCTAAGGTAAAACTGGACTTTTCCGTACCATCTGGCCTAGTGGTTGGGAGATAGTCTTCATCCTAGTCGAGAACTGGCGAAGGGCAGGCAAGTTGACAAGAAAGTAGGGAAGAAGGGAAAAGGCAGTGAGAGGTAGGTACATCAGATCGACTCTTTAGGGTTCTCTCAGGGTGGGCAGCCTTTTTCTTAAAGGGCCAGATTGTATTTGAAGCAGGTGGACCTGACTGTGTTCCAACACCAGTGTCTTCACAGAAGCAGGCTTTGGGCTGCGTTCTATGGGGGGCTGTAGTTCGTTATGTCCTGGTTACTATATACATTCTTTGTGTGTTTGCTTCTTTACCAAGTGTGTTTGGAAGTGGGACTTTTAACTAAGACTTGCCAGTTCCTTTCTCCATTAGTTTTATTTTGAAGCATGTTAATATCTTGATGTCTAAGAGTTTTGTGTGCCCATATGGTATTTATTATTTTCTAGGCTTCTGAGATAAGTTGCAGAGTAAGAAGTTTACTGTGTCATTGAATGGTATTTGAATTTCACTTGCCTTCTTGTTTATATTCACCTCCATTAGTATAGGAAAGCTATGACAATTATTAGATACAGAAATCGTTTACTTTGAGGGTATTTAAATTACTGTTGAAAACACCTTTTGTTGTTGCTGATGTTAACTTATGGTAAGCTCCTAGGATAGAATTGTTCCCCTTACTGCAGTGTGTTTTTTCAGCTGAATTATTTTATATGTTGACATTTCTGTGAAACACCCTTTGTGTTGGTCATGTTAGATTTACCAGGAAAGAAAAATAGAATATTTTGCTGAGTGTTTAAATAGAAACAACGTTTTAAATAGTGATATCTCCTAACTCTGAGAGAACAATAGATTTCTTCTTAGGAAGCCTTCCTCAGTGAAGAGTGTGCTGTGCATTGTTGTATCTGGGATGGGAGAATGTGATCTAATGGTTAATTAAAAGCACCTTGTTTCTTTCGGAATGAAAATCTGAATGAGGAGGAGAAAAAAGAACAGATCCATTTCGTATCCCAGCATTATGATGTTTGTAGGCTGTGGGTCCTAACAAATTGTAGCTGACAAAATACAGGAGTTTTAATAACACACCCAAAGCAAATGATTGTGCTTAATATTAAAGCAACAGATTATCCTCAAGAAGTTAATATTAAAAGCTTTCTGACCTGAATGGCCTAGTGGAAATATCTTTTTAGGCCATTCAGGTCATAGGCTTGAAGCTGCATCTGCATCCCTCTTTCCTTGTAGGGAAGAAGGTGATTGATGTGGCTGCAGGCTCCACCCACTGCCTGGCTCTGACTGAGGACAGCGAGGTCCACAGCTGGAGGAGCAACGACCAGTGCCAGCACTTTGACACCTTGCGCGTGACCAAGCCAGAACCTGCAGCATTGCCAGGACTCGACGCCAAACACATAGTGGGAGTTACCTGTGGGCCTGCCCAGGTACTGAATATAGAGCTTGATTTGGTATTTTGGAGGATTTTGGTTTCCAGTTGTTCATTACCAGTATATAGGAAATACCACTGAGTTTTGTTTGTTGTTCTTGTGTCCTGCAGTAGTGCTAAACTCATTTATTATGAGCTTCATTGTAGTTTCCTTGGGTTTTCTTCATGGACAATTAAATGCTATCTGTATAGAGGGGCAGTTTCATTTCTTCCTTTCCAGTCTGCTTGCCTTTTATGTATTTTTCCCGGCCTGATTGCCCTGGCCAGGACTTGCAGTGTGAAGCTGAATAGGAGAGGTGACAGTGGGTGCCCTGCCTTGCTCCTGACTGTAGGGGAAAGCAGTTCAGTCTTTCACCATCAACTGTGATGTTAGCTGCGCATATTTATATAGGTGCCTTATTACCAGATTAAGGCAGTTTCTTTAATTCCCCCCCAATTTTTTTTTTTTTTTTTTTTTTTTTTTTTGAGACGGAGTCTCGCTCTATGCCCAGGCTGGTGTGCGCTGGCGTGATCTCGGCTCACTGCAAACTCCGCCTCCTGGGTTCACGCCATTCTCCTGCCTCAGCCTCCCGAGTAGCTGGGACTACAGGCACCTGCCACCGTGCTCAGCTACCTTTCTGTATTTTTAGTAGAGACGGGGTTTCACCGTGTTAGCCAGGATGCTCTCGATCTCCTGACCTTGTGATCTGCCTGCCTCGGCCTCCCAAAGTGCTGAGATTACAGGTGTGAGCCACCATGCCCGGCCTTAATTCCCCCTTTTAGAAGCTTTTGAAAAATCCTGAATGGGTGTTAAAATTTGTTAAATGCTTTCAATCCAAATGAAATGGTCATGCAGTTTTCCTTCTTTAGTGTGTTAGTGTGGTGTATTACATTGATGATTTTTACTTTCTTTTTCTTAAACTTTTTTTTTTTCTTTTTTAGAGATGGAGTTTCACTATGTTGCCCAGGCTGGTCTTGAAATCCTGAGCTCAAGTGATCTGCCTGCCTTGGCCTCCCAAAGTGCTGGGATTACAGGTGTGAGACACTATACCAGCCTGATTTTTAAATACTGACCAAGCCTTGTGTTACTGGGATAGGGATCACTTGGCCACAATTTACTACTCTATTTTTTTTGTTTTGAGACAGAATCTCACCCAGGCTGGAGTGCATTGGTGCAATCTCAGCTCTCTGCAACCTCTGCATCCTGGGTTCAAGCAATTCTCCTGCCTCAGCTTCCTGAGTAGCTGGGATTAGAGGTGTGCACCATCACACCTGGCTAATTTTGTTTGTTTGTTTGTTTGTTTGTTTGTTTTTAATAGAGATGGGGTTTCACCATGTTGGCCAGCCTGGTCTCCAACTCCTGACCTCAAGTGATCCACCCTCCTTGGCATCCCAAATTCCTATGATTATAGGCGTGAGCCACCGCGCCCAGCCCTATTCTGTTTCTGTATTGCTAAATTTGACTTGGTAACACGTTTTTGAGGATTTTTCTGTTGATGCTCATCAGGGATGTTGGTTTGCAGTTTTCTTTCTTTGTATTATACTATCTCGTCTGACTTTCTGTCAGGGGAAAGCTGACCTTATACAAAGTATTGGCATGTGTTCCCTCCTTTTCCATTTTCTATAAGGGATTGTGTAGAATTAGTGTTACTTCTTCTTTAAATGTTTTTGAATCCATCTGAACCTGAGATTTCTTTCTAAAAGATTATACGCCGGGCGCGGTGGCTCACGCCTATAATCCCAGCACGTTGGGAGGCCAAGGCAGGTGGATCACCAGAGGTCAGGAGTTTGAGACCAGCCTGGCTAACATGTTGAAACCTCGTTTCTACTAAAAATACAAAAAATTAGTCGAGCTTGGTGGCGTGTGCCTGTAATCCCAGCTACTCAGGAGGCTGAGGCAGGAGAATCACTTGAACCTGGGAGGCGGAGATTGCAGAGAGCTGAGATTGCACCAATGCACTCCAGCCTGGGTGACAGAGTGAGACTCCGGCTCAAAAAAAAAAAGAAAAGATTTTGCAAATTCAATTTATTTAACAGGTATAGAACTATTGAGGTGACCTGTTTGTTTCTAGGAGGATTTTCCTGGTTTGTGGCACTCAGACATTGCTTTATTTCATCTAAGTTGTCTGATTTTTACATGTCAAGTTTTCCTTAGCATTCTCTTGCTAATCATCTGAATTCTGTGGGGCCTGCAGTGATGTCCCTTCATTCATTCCTGATACTGATAATTTGTGTCTTTTCTGTTTTTTTCTTTGTCAGTTTTGCTAGAGTTTTTCAATTTTGTTGATCTTTTCAAAGAACAATCTGTAAGTTTCATTAATTTTTGGCTTGTTTTTTTGCTTTCAATCTCATTGGTTTTCTGCTTTTATCTTGTCATTTGTCCCTTTGGCTTGTTTTGTGTTCACTTTGCTCTTTTTTAGTTTCTTAAGGTGGAAAGTTAGATTGCTGATTTAGACCTATCTTTTTTGTAATATATAATGATTTGATGCTATAAATTTTCCTCTAAGCAGTGCTTTAATTAAACCCACAAATTTTGATGCGTTTTCATTTATGTTCAAAGTATTTTCTAATTTCTTTTGAGAATTGTTCTTTGACCCATGGATTATTATCATTATTATTATTTTTCTTCAATACAGAGTTTCACTGTTGTTGCCCAGGCTGGAGTGCAATGGCATGATCTCGGCTCACTGCAATCTCTGTCTCCTGGGTTCAAGTGATTCTCCTGCCTCAGCCTCCTGATTAGGTGGGACTACAGGCACCCGCCACCATGCCTGGCTAATTGTTTTGTATTTTCAGTAGAGATGGGGTTTCTCCATGTTGGCCAGGCTGATCTTCAACTCCTGGCCTCAGGTGATCCCCCCAACTTGGCCTCCCACAGTGTTGGGATTACACGCATGAGCCACTGCGCCTGGCCTGACACATGGATTATTAAGTATGTTGTTTTATTTTGAAGTGTTTGCAGATTGTTCTATTAATGATTTCTAGTTTAATACCATTGTGATTGGAGAACAAACTGCATATGATTTCATTTCTTTTAAATTTGTTAAGACTTATGTGTCAGGATATGTTCTCTCTTAGTGAACATTCTGTATGTGCTTAAAAAGTACATGTATGGTCTGTGTATGTATGGTCTGTATATACATATATGTATACATATATGTATACATATACGTATAAAAAGTATATGTGTGGTCTGTTTGTGCTTAAAAAGTATGTGTATGGTCCAGCACTTTGGGAGGCCGAGGCGGGCAGATCACGAGGTCAGGAGATCGAGACCATCCTGGCTAACACGGTGAAACTCCGTCTCTACTAAAAATACAAAAAAAATTACCTGGGCGTGATGGCGGGCGCCTGTAGTCCCAGCTACTTGGGAGGCTGAGGCAGGAGAATGGCTTGAGCCCGGGAGGCGGAGCTTGCAGTGAACTGAGATCGCGCGACTGCACTCCAGCCTGGGCGACAGAGCTAGACTCCATCTCAAATAAAATAAAATAAAATAAAAGTATATGTAAAGTATATGTATGGCCGGGCACGGTGGCTCACGCCTGTAATCCCAGCGCTTTGGGAGGCTGAGGCAGGTGGATCACGAGGTCAGGAGATCAAGATCATCCTGGCTAACATGGTGAAACCCCGTCTCTACTAAAAATACAAAAAAAAATTAGCCAGGCATGGTGGCGAGCACCTGTAGTCCCAGCTACTCAGGAGGCTGAGGTAGGAGGATGGCGTGAACCCGGGAGGCAGAGCTTGCAGTGGGCTGAGATTGCACCACTGCACTCTAGCCTGGACAACAGAGTGAGACTCTGTCTCAAAAAAGGAAAAAAGTATATGTATTTTGCTGTTGTTGGGTGAAGTGTTCTATAAATTAGATCCAGTTTATTGATGGTGTTCTACGGTTCTCCTAGATTTTTGCCGATTACTTGTTCTCTCACTATGAAAGGGAGTGTGTGTGTTATATGTGTCTTAACAATTCATTGTCCAGTTAGAGTTGCTGTTATACCACTTCAAGTGGATGGAGAGCCTCACTGCCATCCATTAATGTGCATTAATCATTTTGAGAGTGAAAAAATTTTTTTAAATGTTTTTACTTTTTTAGGTATGGCCAAGTGAGATGGGGCTAGTGAAATGGGCGCGAAAATTGGAAGCTGATAGTGTGTGAGCTAGACACCCATGAATGCTTTTTGACTGGGCAGTTAGAGGGATGATAGGTAATAACATAAGGCAGCTCCATCACACACGCTGGTGGCTCCTGTGGAACAGACCAGCAGCTGCATCTGGAGATTCATTTTAGATTGTTGCGTGTTTCCTCTTAGAGCTGTGCTTGGTCATCGTGTTCTGAGTGGTCCATTGGCCTCCGTGTCCCTTTGGGGGTGGACATTTGCTCAGTGACTTTTCAGCAGCTGGATCTCCTGCTGCAGCAGGTGAGTGAGGGGATGGACGGCTCTGCGGACTGGCCGCCGCCCCATGAGAAAGAGTGCATGGCCGTGGCAACGCTGAATCTTCCACGACTTCAGGTATTTGTGATTTCCCTTCCTCTTGCTCCTTTTATAAGTTTCTTAGCAATTTGTAAGAAGGTTTATGTATTTTGAAGGCCTGTTGGGTGAAGTATTTTAAAGTAAGATTGTAATGCACTAATAATGGACGCAAGGCTTAAAAAACTTGATCTGTTTATTTTATGTTTGTCCTGGAAGTCAGCCTCGGCATGCAGGAAGAGTGTGTATGGATTGTGTTATTTTTGCTAGAATCATTAGTTTGTTGGCATTGTTACTGTTTTACTGTTGTTGCTTGTGGAGAAATGACTGGGTGAGATCACAGGTGATGGAGAGAGACAGCGCTCAGCTGAGACACCAGTGCTGGCCTGTCTCTCCTCTGTACTGTGAAAACCCTGCACCAAGAGGGTCCGGTCTTTGGTTTCCCTGGGCCACACTGGAAGAAGAATTGTCTTGGGCTACACATAAAATACACTAACGACAGCTGATGAGCTTAGAAAAAAATCCCAAAAATATCTCATGATGTTTTAAGAAATTTTACTTTGGGCCGCATTCAAAGCCGTCCTGGGCCCCGTGCTGCCCTCAGGCCATGGGTTGGACAAGCTTGATCTACTCAGTAAGCTTGGCTCCCAAAGCAATACCTTCCTTTCCTCACCATGAAGGTTATGGTTACGGTCAAAATAAAAGCTGCAAAAGTCTTCCTCCCTGGCAAAACTAAAGCTGAAGTGTTTGATCATCATCTTTTGTCTTTGTAATAAAACCCTCTAACTTAATGACAGGAACCACAGTTTTCTCGACATAGTAATTTTTCCCTTTTATTACAGTGGTTTCTGTGTAACAACCCGTCATGTCCCTCTTCCAGCCCCTCCCCTTTTTGCCCTGCTTCTAGAATGTACAGAACTGAGTGTAGTGTTTAGTTGCAGTAATGAACTGAGCAGAGGTCTGAAGTGTGCTTCTCTAGTCCTCTGTAGCACGCGTTTATCACCATACCTGTGGCATCCTGGCATTTGCGTGGGTGCACCCCAGGTGTTTGCTGCCCCTCCTGGTTTTCAGTGATGTTTCTGTTCTGGTCGGTGCTGTGGGGCGTGGCCTCGTGTATGTCTTAGGCTGTCGAGGTGTCCCAGCATATGGTTTTGCATTTGCCTCTCCGGGGTCCTGAGGGTTCTGTAGGTTTCACAGACTCTAGGTGAGTGTCGGTGGTCATTTCCTGACCTGTGATATCTATACCTAGATGAGTGGTGTGCTTTTGATTTCACTTCTACTCCCAGGGCAGGGCCGGGTCTCTCATTTCTCGTGGGGCCTCTTGCTACCCAGAGCCTGGGACGGGCAGTGTGTTGCCTCCTGGCTGTGGTTGGCTGGCAGGCAGGTGATCCTGAGTGGCTCCCAGCCTTCTGCAGGAAGCTCGGGTTCAGTGGGTCGTTGTGTGCATTCCCGTGTGGGAGGTTGTGCTGAAGCCTGGCGGCTTGGCTCTGCTTTCAGAGCCCAGAACCTCTTGATTCCTGCTGTGTGTGCCCATGTGAATTTCGGTTTTGCACTTGAGGAGTTTCCTTGTGTACTCTCAGCTCCGCAATCTAATTTTTAGCAGCTTTTTTTTTTTTTAAGACAGAGTGTCACTTTGTCACCCTAGTTGGAATGCAGTGGTGCAGTCTTGGCCTGCCAGGTTCAAGTGATTCTCCTGCCTCAGCCTCCCAAGTAGCTGGGACTACAGGTGTGTACCATCACACCTGGCTGATTTTTTTATAGAGATGGGGTTTCATCATGTTGGCCAGGCTGGTCTTGAACTCCTGATCTCAAGTAATCTTCCCACCTTGGCCTCCCAAATTGCTGGGATTACAGGCATGAGCCACCGCCTGTGGCAGCTTTTGTGGTTACATTGTAGCCATTATTTGTGTTTGGTGCAGATGGTTGGGGTGGGGTGGAGGTTGCTGTTGCTAGTTGTTTAGCTCTTCTGCTGATCTTGAGCTTTTCCATGTATGTGTTCATAGTGGGGTTACAAAAATTCCCCTAGAAAATACTTCAACTATTGTGGGTAAGAGTTTTTTTAGTCCAGTTTTTAAAAATACATAAGCTGAGAAGTTATTTTGTCTATTTAAATAATACTTCAAATTGAGTTTTATTCGGTGTTTAATAAGACTTTGAAATTCACTCATTTTTAGGGGTTCTAAGTGAAAATTGTTTTTCTCCTTTCAGTTGCATGCTGCCATTAGTCACCAGGTTGACCCGGAATTCCTTGGTTTAGGTCTGGGCAGCGTCCTCCTGAACAGCCTGAAGCAGACGGTGGTGACCCTGGCCAGCAGCACAGGCGTGCTGAGCACCGTGCATTCAGCCTCCCAGGCCATGCTGCAGAGCGGCTGGTCCGTGCTGCTGCCCACCGCCGAGAAGCAGGCCCGGGCGCTCTCTGCTCTCCTGCCCTGCGCAGGTGGGCTCGGGGAAGGAACAGGAGACGGCATGGGTCAGGGTGCTGGGAGGGGATGGCGTTTCACTCAAATTGGCACACACTTTCTAGTTCAGTTTCAGGCAATGAAGTGAACATAAGTCCAGGTCGTCGATTCATGATTGATCTTCTGGTGGGCAGCTTGATGGCTGCTGGAGGGTTGGAGTCAGCCTTACACGCAGCCATTACTGCGGAGATCCAGGTATGGCCTTGGAGGCACATGTGACCTGGTGGTGCGCTGAGATCGGAAATACCACACTCACACATGTGAAGAATAACTGAAAACAGTAAAACACTCAACTTTTATCATATCCAAGTATTTTCTTAAATTAAAATTCTTTTATGTGCTAATTTTAAAAATTATTGAGATGATTTAATTGTGATAAAATACTGCATGTTGCCTGTTTCAGTGAAGTTAACAGATAACCTGTTACTCAGGTAGACCATTCCCGTCACTCGGAAAGATCCCTTTGCTCTTGGCACTTGCAGCCAGGATACACCCCTGCCCTCAGATGAGATGCATTTCACCTGCTCTGAGTGTCGCAGCAATATAACTGTATAGTATGCACTCTTTCCCGCCTTGCCTTGGAGAATGATTTTCAGATTCACTCACTGATGTGTCTATTGTGACTTCGTTTTTATTATTGGGAAGTTTTCCATTTTCTGGGTGTAGTACTCTTTGTTAGTTCATTCTCCTATTGAAGGACATTACATTGTTTTTGGTTTTTGTTTTCTTTTTTTTTTTTTTTTTTTTTGAGACAGGGTCTTGCTCTGTCACCCAGGCTGTATACAGTGACCTGCAGCCTTGTCCTCCTAGGCTCACATGATCCTCCCACCTCAGCCTCCTATGTTGCAGGGACCACAGGCATGTCACCATGCCGGGCTAGTTTTTTGATTTTTTTTTGTAGAGACAAGGTGTTACTGTGTTTCACAGGCTGGTCTCCAACTCCTGGGCTCGGGATCCCCCCACCTTGGCCTCCCAAAGTGTTGGGATTACAAGCGTGAGCCACCACGTCCAGGCTTTCTTGTTTTTGGCCGTGTAGAGCTGCCACGATTGTGCTGTGAACAAGTACTTTAGTGAACATATGTCCTCCCTTTGGGTAAACACTTGGAGTGGAATTTGTTAGGTCCTGGGGTCAGTGTGTATTCATAGTTTCCCAAAGTGGCTCTGCCATTTACATTTGAGCCAGGACTTCTGTGTGTGAGAATTCTAGCTCCTTCTTGTCCTTGCAGAGCAGCTGGATGCTGCATGTGTGGGGCAGATCACATTGGGTTTTGTGAGAGCCAGTATGCAGGGTTAAGGATTTTAGGGACTTCACAGAAGGAGGCTGGAGAGCATCAGCAGAGGCAGCCTGGACCTTGGATCTGTAAACAGAAGACACTGTTTGAAACTGCACAACTGAGTTGGGGTTTCCAACAGGGCAGGTGGAGGCCTGTGGGTAGGTGTGTGCGGCAGCCACAGAGGCTGGGATAGCTTGGCATTGGGGTCAGGGCTCAGCCAGCCTGTGTGTCTTCACACCTGCTAATGAGATCACTTGTAAACAATTTCTGTTTATGAATTACAGGATATTGAAGCCAAGAAAGAAGCACAGAAGGAAAAAGAAATTGATGAACAGGAAGCAAATGCCTCAGCATTTCATAGAAGCAGGACTCCATTGGATAAAGACCTTATTAATACGGGGATCTGTGAGTCTTCTGGCAAACATTGTTTGCCTCTGGTTCAGCTCATACAACAGCATCTTAGGTAAATCGTATTAGCTGTATTGTATTGTGTTTTATTTATTTACTTTTTTTTGTATTTTTGAGACAGAGTTTCGCTCTTGTTGCCCAGGCCAGAGTGCGGTGGCGCGATCTTGACTCACCGCAACCTCCGCCTCCCAGGTTCAAGTAATTCTCCTGCCTCAGCCTCTCGAGCAGCTGGGATTACTGGCGTGCGCCGCCACGCCCCACTAATTTTGTAGTTTTAGTAGAGATGGGGTTTCTTCATGTTGGTCAGGCTGGTCTTGAACTCCCGACCTCAGGTGATCCACCCACCTTGGCCTCCCAAAATGTTCGGATTATAGGCATTAGCCACCACGCCTGGCCTCTTTATTTTACTTACTAACTTTTTTTTTTTTTTTTTTTGCGACGGAGTCTCTCTCTATCGTCCAGGCTGGAGTGCAGTGTCAACGATCTTGGCTCACTGCAACCTCCACCTCCTGGGTTCAAGCTATTCTCCTGCCTCAGCCTCCCGAGTAGCTGGGACTAGAGGTGTCTGCAAACACACCTGCCTGATTTTTGTGTTTTTAGTAGAGATGGGGTTTTACCATATTGGTCAGGCTGGTCTCAAACTCCTGACCTCAGGTGATCCACCTGCCTTGGCCTCTCCAGATGTTGGGATTACAGGCGTTAGCCACTGTGCCTGGCCTGTATTGAATTTTAATAGGTGATTATTGGTTTTCATATTAAGATAGTGAAATCCAGCACGAGGATCTCAAAACTTTGTTTGATGATTGAAGGAATATTCTGAAAATTACCTAGTATAGATTTTAGGGTAAAGAGCAGACCCTTTTAAATATAGGTGAGAGGAGAAGTTGGAGGGCATGATGATGTTCAAAAGTTTTTCCAGAAGAGAAATTGGGTGTGCAGTAAACCTGTAAAAAGATTCTTGCTAATAAGCAGGTGGATGTAAATGAAAATCATCATGGAAGGTTATTTTTAAAACTGGTTGTATCATTGCCTCACTTCATATATTACAGAGTTATACATACTACTTTGTAAGATAACTTTTCTTTTCAAAACCAAAGTCAATGTGAAAGAATGGTGAGCATTGTTTTGGAAGGCCCGACTAGGAGGAGGTGGGAAGAAGTCAGACTCAGCCTGTGAACAGAGACTAACTTTGGCAGAAGCCAAAACAGTCAGACAGTGTTGTCTAAAATGATCATTCAAGAAGAGCGAAAAAACAAGGTGATTTGTGAAAGAGATTTATTAGAAAATGAAACACATTTGTACCTCTGTTTAATAAAAATCTGCTTTTTGTCACATCATGCTCCTGGTTTTTTGTTTCTACACATATAGAAAGCAGAGCCCTGGCAGGTTGGATCAGGCAGCTGAGCACAGAGCAGGGAGCCCTGGGCAGTGGCCGCAGCTCTCAGCTGGCCTGTTCATGGGGGGCATGGTGCATCTGCGGCGTGGGGTGGGCCTGCGGCGTGCGGGGGGCCTGCGGCGTGGGGTGCGTTTGCGGCGTGGGGTGGGCCTGTGTCGTGGGGTGGGCCTGTGTCGTGGGGTGGGCCTGTGGTGTGGGGTGGGCCTGCGGCGTGCGGCGGGCCTGTGTCATGGGGTGCATCTGCAGTGTGCGGTGGGCCTGCGGCGTGCGGTGGGCCTGCGGCGTGCGGTGGGCCTGCTGTCCACAGCCAGAAAAACTAACTTAGTGGACACACAGTGAAATTTTGAAACAGGAAGTTTTAGAGCTAGTTTCTATCATAGAGTTTAGCAAATGCTATTTTGCAAAATATTTTTCTGGTGTTTTGTTTTTCTAATCTGATAATGCATATTTCACACATTCTGGCCTTTAAGCAATGGAAATTAGAGAACTAAACTTAATACAGTTTGTGTTAATGGAAAGAGCTGGAGATTTGTTCTCAGAAAATTTCAGTTGCAACAGCTTGTTCACATAGGTGAACTTCCAACACAGTAACTATAGGAGTAAGAATAAAAGCTGTGTTTACTTTCACAGAGTTCAGAAGACATGAGAAAATGGATGTTAAAAACCTTGTAATTAAAGTGTAAAGTTACGTGCAAAGTTTTAAAGTGAGCATTTTCCAGGAAGAGGTGATTTTCTAAGTTCTTGAATGCCTCTCCCTTTTGTGAGGAGGCTGCGTCGTGGGCTGTTGGTGTCTTTGGCAGGGGGTGAGTGCAGGGTTCCTGTTGTGGGTCCTTTGTTCTCACGAGGGCAGCGCCCGTTTCCCATCTCCTGCTTGCCCAGACTGTTCCCGTGCGCAGAGAGACTGGCCTGTTTCAGCTGCAGCGGTGTAGCCTGCATTGGCTAGTCTGGCCGGCACTCACACCGTTTGCTGATCAGCACTTGAAGTGTGTCCGTCGTAGCTGAGACACTGAATATTTCATCTAATTTTTATTAATTAAAATGCAGGTTTAAAAACTTGATTCTGTTATTAGAAAGCATTTAAGAATGTCACTTGGCCACGTGAGTCTCCTTTGTCAACTATATATTTTATGAGTCTAAGTGCAGATCAGATATTTTCAATGCAAATTTCACTGCAAATTGAAATGTGCTACATATGTAAGCTATGCTGATGGTTTTTGAGGACTTAATATGAAATAACCTATGTAAAATATCTCAATCATTTTTCTTATATTTCATGTTGAAATGGTAATATTTTCAATCTGTTGGGATAAGTATGATACATTATTAAAATTATTTTTTATTTTTGAGATGGAGTCTTGCTCTGTTGCCCAGGCCAGAGTGCAGTGGTGCAATCTTGGCTCACTGCAACCTCCGCCTCTTGGGTTCAAGTAATTCTTCTGCTTCAGCCTCCCGAGCAGCTGGGACTATGGATGTACACCACCACGCCTGGCTGATTTTTGTATTTTTGTAGAGACAAGAGTTTCACCACGTTGGCCAGGCTGGTGTCGAACTCCTGATCTCAAGTAATCTGCCCACCTTGGCCTCCCAAAGTGCTGGGATTACAGGCATGAGCCCCTGCACCCAGCCATTATTACAATTAATTTTATCTGTGTGTGTGTGTGTGTGTGTGTGTGTGTGTGTTTACTTTTATTAATGTGACTAAGAACAATTTTTTTTCCCCCTGAGATGGAGACTCACTCTGTTGCCTGGACTGGAGTGCAGTGGCACATTCTCAGCTCACTGCAGCCTCTGCCTCCCAGGTTCAAATGATTCTTCTGCCTCAACCTCCTGAGTGGCTGGGACTACAGATGCATGCCACCATACCTGGCTAATTTGTGTATTTTTAGTAGAGATGGGGTTTCACGATGTTGGCCGGGATGGTCTTGAACTCCCAACCTCAGGTAATCTGCCCGCCTCAGCCTCCCAAAGTGTTGGGATTACAGGCATGAGCCACCGCACCTGGCCATGTTTATTAATATGACTAAGAACATTTTGAATTGCACTTGTGGCTCCACTGGTGTCCTGGGCAGGTGGCTCTGTGGTGTCCACACAGGTTGTCTGCTGTGTCTTCATCTTCGCTGCATGTGACTTTTTGGTTCCTGTGGCATGTGGAGTCCTGTATGGGACATTGGTTCTACAGTAGATTTATAATAAGGATGTACCTACTAAAAAATACAAAATAAAAAGAATAGAAACAAACATAGAAATAAGTATCACCTCACAAAAATTTTGGAAAGTAGAAAAAGGAAGATGCATTCACAGTTTTTCAGTAGCCGATATCCAGGCTGTCTTCATAAGCATGGATAACGTGTCCCTCTCCCGCATGGATAGACACCGTTTTCTCACCTTAAGTGTTTGTGATTGAAGGATTCTTGATGTGTTGACTTGGAGGATGCAGTTGTTGAGCAGTAGGTTATCTAAAGATTGTAAGAAACTTTTGGAAACATTTCATGTCCTTTTTTCCCTTGGAAAACATGGGTTGAAGAAATCGCCGCTTGCCAAAAATAAGCTGTGATATGGATTTCAGAGTAACTCTAGTTACATGCTGGCGAGGAGCCGTGGAATACCATTTACATTTGAAAATAGAGGGCTGTGAAGTTTTCATAAGTAGTGAACCCCGTCAGAATTACACATTTTGATTATGGCTCTAAATTTTATATTAAAGAAATAAAAATTTTATCGTATTTTATTACCATCTTTTACTCCTTCAGGTATAGCCTACATGCTAGATTCTAGACCTGTTTCTTGTGTTACAGTGGTGTTACCCAGGCAGGTTATCAGGTAGTGAATGTGCTGTCTGGTGGTGGTGGTGAGCCCAGTGAGGGCACATCCTTGCCGTGTGTGATGAGGGCCTGTGGGTTGCTGTGGGATTCCCAAACCCTGGCTCCTCTGTCTCCTGCTTCTGTCCTTACTCACACTGCTGGTGGTTTTCTGGTGCGAGCCACGGAGGCAAGTGGGATTGACAAGCCTGCTGTCACATTAGGAACCTGAGTTAAAGTGGAGCTGAAAGCATGTCCTCACTCTTGATGTTGTGCAGAGAACCACTTGTGCTTCTGGCCCAATGGGGCGGGTGGAACCAGGCCCTGGTTTGGCTCTCCTCCCCTCCATGTTCCCCTGTCCTGTCTGATTTGCTTTCACACTGATGTAAGAGTTACTTTCCCTCGGCCTCCCAAAGTGCTGGTATTACAGGCATTAGCCACTGCGCCCGGCCAGCATCCTTTCAAGTACTGGGGTACACCCAAGCTCCCAGCTTCTAGCTAGGAGTCATTTGGTCCCTCTTTATCCCAAAGGACCTGCCACCATCATTGGTTCCCAAAGCCCAGCAGGGTCCAGGCTCTTCAGCCTCCAACCACTTTGCATTTCTTTTCTGCTTTTCGTTCATGGAGATAAAGATTAACTTATTTTTCAGCCTGGGCATGTCTTTTTTATGTACTTTATTTTTTATTTTTATTTTTTGAGATGGAGTCTCACTCTCTCACCCAGGCTGGAATGCAGTGACGGGATCTCGTTTCACTGCAACCTCTGCCTCGCGGGTTCAAGTGATTCTCCTGCCTCAGCCTCCTGAGTAGCTGGGACTACAGGTGTGCACCACTATGCCCAGCTAATTTTTATATTTTTAGTAGAGACAGGGTGTTGCCATATTGGCCAGGCTGGTCTCGAACTCCTGGCTTCAAGTGATCCTCCTACCTCAGCCTCCCAGAGTGCTGGGATTACAGGATTACAGGCGTGACCACCGCGTGTGGCCTTTATTTACTTTGTATATCTCATCTATTACTGCTGCAGTTTGCAGAAGAGAGGATGCCCTCAAACCTAACTTCTCCAGACCATCCCAAATGGGAAGTCTGCTCCACGTCAACAGTGTTGTTGCTTTTAAAGACTATATGTCAACATGCCAGATTATAGCAAAAGGATGTCGAGGGCGCAATAGGATAGCAAGCCTAAGAGTCCTGGAGAGAAGGTGGCAGAGCTGCGTTTCGAAGGTGGTTCCTTCTTCAGACCCTGCCCTTCCTGCCTTGTTCCTCCAGTTGCGAGAGCAGCTGTTGGAGCTCCTCCACGGGCGAAGAGGTGAGGCTGGACTGAGAGGGAGATGGAGAAGCTGCCAGAGGTTCTTTTGGATCTAGAATTGAGACAGCAGTTCCAGCCAGGTCTGGAGGTGGGTGCTGTCACTCAGCCCCCAAGGGAATGGTACTGATTGAAGAATGTGGCAAGAACTCCCTGGCCGGGAGAGGGAGGTGCTCGCTCCTTTGAATCGCCTGAGCCCAGGCTGGAAGGCCCAAGGGGGAGGACGAGGCCAGCTCACTCCAGCTCCATCCCCTCCCTTTAACCCTGAGCTAGTCACCCTCCCAGACTCCAGTCCCTTTTCCTAAGTGCCCTCCCTGCAAAGTCTGCATGGAGCAGCGCTCCCTCGCGCCAGCTCGCCCCGCACTTTCTTGTCTTTCAGCAACCCCATGGGTTTGAACCTGAGATGATTCATTTTCCTAAAAGCCTCTTTGGGCTGAGGGAAGGCGTGGGTGGCTCTGCCAGTTTTGGAGTGGGGGCCGCCTCTTCTCAGAGCCGCTGTGAGGGCCAGGGCCACCCTCCCAGGTGGGTGTCTCTGGGCTGGGCAGCAGCTTTATAGGCAGCCCGGGCCATCCCCACTGGTCTGGGAGGCTGGGGGTGCACCAGCTCCTGCTCCTGATAGAGCCAAGGCACCTTCCTTACCTGAGAGCTGAGTTTCTTGAAGAGTGGGCACAGAGGAGCTGGCAACGTGGGTGGTGTAGGCACCCAGGAGAAAATCTGTGGCTCAGTCTCAGGGAGAAGTCTCCACCAGCACAGCTGTTGTAGAGATGGGGAAACTGGGCTGAGAGGGAAGGGGGCTTGCCCAACTCACCAGCCCTGGAATGTTTTGAGCTTTGGGGGTGGATCTCCCAGGAAATGTGTTTTATGGCACCACCACCTCTGGTCACCCACCCTGAGGTGTGGCGGGCCTGGACAGCCAGCTTGACTGAGGGCCAGGCTGGTGAAGTCAAAACGTACCACTCAGGAAGGAGACCCAGCCCTTCTCCAGACAGAGTTCAAATGTGCACTGCCTTCTTTGGGCCTCAAATTCCCCACATGAATTCCAAGGACCCTTCTAGCTCCTACACTCTGGGCCAAGGTTTCCTCTGAGCCCCAGTCAGCCTAGAGGACCTAGGATACATCTTCCTTGGACAGAGACCCACCATACGGGCAGCAGGAGGTAGGGGTGGGGGTAGGCAAGGTTCCTGTGGGGAGGTGGAGCTGTCATCAGAGATGGTGTCTGCAGACAGTGGGTGTATCGTGGCTCTGCTACTACTTGCTGGGTGGCCCCGTGACGTTTCTTTCCCCACTCTGGACCTCAGTTTCCCTATCTGTTCTGTGGAGATAAGATGCCTGCCTGCCTATTTGTGGACTGGGATGTGTGGGGGCCAGTTGCAGTGTTTGTTGGTGTGGTCCTGGGGCAGCCTGCACCACCCCATAGAGATTTCTGGGCCCCACCCTAGGCTCACAGGACCAGAATCTCTGGGAATGAAGCCTGGGAATTTGCATTTCCACAAGCATCTGGCTGATTCTGACATGATTGAAAAGCACTAATAGTATATAGCAAGCTCTTTATAAAAGGTAAATTCATAGCTGCCTTTTACTAAGTATAAATCTCACCTTCCCTTCCTCAGTTGAGGACACACACCGCAGTTGAAAATCACTGTGCCTTTCCAGATGCAGAATCTGACGTTTCTGATGAGATTCTGTTAAGTGTTGCTTTCTGTAGTTTGTATTCCAAAACAAGGGGAATATCTTTCCATTTTTTCAATATAAATGTTTAGGTCAGATACGCTTTTTCAAACTGGACACACACAGTCACACAGTTTAGGATTTCAGCTATGGCTTCCTCTCAAATTATTAGCCTCTTTCTGCCAGGGAGCAGTTTTTCCCAGACAAGACCCTGGACACAGGCTGGTGGGGCCCCTCCTCATCAGAATCACTAGATCATGACTGACTCCTAGAGGTGGCTTTTTCTGCTTAAGTGTCAGCCCATGGGCTGGGATGTGACCCCCAAAGTTGCAGCAGAAGCTTCCACCCATCTTGGGCCCCCCCTGCCATCTATGGGGTAAGGCCTGTCCCTTGTCTTCTGGGCCCAGCCGGCCTCACAGGCATTCAGCAGATTGGAAAGTCGAAGCATGTGCTGTGCTTGGCTGGGCTCTCCTGCGCCCCTTTTTGGGGTGAGGTGGAGTGCATCCAGCCCCCAGAATCCCTGCCGTTTATTCCCCCCCATCCCCACCCCCATACACACTCACAAGTACAAACACAGGTGCAGTCACTGTCGCACACCACTCTGGACAGCACCATTTCCAGCCTCAGGGGGGCAGTTTCCTTACAGGGAAGTTAATGAGGCACTAAAGAAGGCTTGGGGACAGGGAGAAAATCTATCGAGAAGAGGCTCCTAGACCTGGTTCTGCCTCTGAATTGCTGGGGGTCCTTGAGAAAGTTGCTTCCCCTCTCTGGTCTCAGTTTCCTCAGGTGAGAAATGGGGGACCGGCCAAATGGTCTAAGGTTCTGGGAACCTCTAAGTCAGAGCCTGTAGCTGGTGGTCAAGATGAGGGAGAGGCCCTCAGGCTCAGCCGAATGCCTGAGAGTCAGGACAGGCCCAAAGGTGAGCAACCTGAGCACATCAGGTGGGTTCAAAGCTGGTGCATGAGCCCCACAGCCTGCAGAGCAGCTCTGGACTCGGGAGCCCGCTCGCACCAGCCCAGTGGGACTTCAGAGATGTGGGGTCCAGCCTCTCCTACTGTTGCAGGGCTGGGGGCTGGGAGCTGCAGATTCTGACCCCACAGCTGCCTTAGACATGCCAGATGGGCTGGGGCAAGACACACCCCTCTCTATGAACTGAGCAGTCAGTCCAAATAGATACACTAAAGAAGGGCTGTGGGATGGACCCAGCTGTAGCCTGGGGCTACAGACTAGTTTCCAGGGTACTCAAGCAGCTGGCCTCTGGGGTAGCAGCCCCGGGTATGAGAGGCAGGACTCAGAATCTAGGCCAAGCCTCTACAGGAATCCCCTCTGGAGAGCCTGGGCGCTCTGCAGGAGGGGCAGCAGGCAGCAGGTGCACCAGGAGCATGTTTCACAAGGTGCCCAATATTGCATCTGCTCAGATAGGCAGCGAGTTGGAAAGTGGATGCAGTAGGCAGGGTGGCGGCTGCTCCCCAGAGCCAGGAGTCCAGCCCAGCACCCACCTGAGTCCGCCTCAGTCCTGCTCAACTGGGTTATCTGTGCTCTTGGCCCTCTGGTCCCACCCACAGAGAGAGGGCTTTGGGGCGACTAGATGACCTGGCCCTTGTGGGAGGATGTAACTGACTCCTGAGCCTGGCGAGCCAGGCAGCCCCTCACCAGTGTCCCCACCCCCACATCTCCAGCCACCCTCATTCCCTGATCCTCCCATCTGCTCCCCTGACCCAGCGGTTTCCTCTGCTCACTCTCTTTTCCTGCTCCCAGGCTCGCCTGGTCATGTGTCTTTCACTCTCCTCTGAGTCTCCCTCTTTCCAAGCCGCCTCCACTCTACTTGACACACTCTCCCTTAAGACACCAGAGTACACAAGCGCAAGTCCCTGCACCTCACCTTTACTCCCAGACATGGGAGGGAGATGACATGAAGACCCAAACGCCCCTTGGCAAGAGATCTGGGGTATGCAGAGGGGCAGATCTGAGGCTGTGGAAGCTCCAGGGGCTCCCTGCCGGAGGCTGCATGTAAGCCGGCTATTGAATGTGGCTCTGAGCTGAGACCCCTCCTTGAAGCTCCAGACCAGGAGCCAGCTGCTAGCTCGACCCCTCCATTTGGTGCCTCAGAGAAACCTTGCACTCTGTAGGTCTAACTCTGAACCCAGAAAATCCCCCCATGTAGGCCCTGTCTCTTCATAGGGAAAGCACCACCTCAGACCCAGTTCTGCACCAGCTTGCTGTAGAAAGACCAGTCTGCCACTGTATGGCACACGGATGGCAGGGGCCGAGTGCAGGTGGAGAGAATAGAAGGTGGGCAGGGTGGGGGAGGCAGGGACATGGCTGTAGCCGTGGAGATGGGAGGACAGACAGGACTTGGGGGCTACTTGGATGAACCAAGGGGGGAGTCAGGAAGAGACACCCAGTTTTGTATCAGATGTGTAGAGCGTGGGATGCTGTTCATTGATCGAGGGAGGGGGAGGAGGAAGAGGTATGGCATGGGGAGGAGGTAGCTGAGCTCTGTCATTAATGTCATTTGAAGTCCCCAGGGAAAGAAAGGCCCACCAGCGCCTTCACTGCTTCAGCCAGCTCTCAGGGTGTCTGTGCTCCCTGGCCCTCTCAGCTCCTGCTTCATAGCTGTCAGCTGCAGTGGGTGACAGCTGCACAAGGGCCCAGCATGTCTGTGTGTTTACCCAGGGGACTGCCGCGTGGCCCATGCCGAGCAGAAACTGATGGATGACCTTCTGAACAAAACCCGTTACCACAACCTGATCCACCCAGCCGCCACCTCCTCACAGCTCATCTCCATCGAGACGGAGCTCTCCCTGGCCCAGTGCATCAGCGTGGTAGGTGCAGAGGATACCTGTGGCTGAGGCTCAGGCAAAGAGGCAGCTCATGCCCAAGCCCCAAGCAGTCAATGTCCAGAGGAATGAAATGACTAGAGTTGACTTAGACTGACCAGTACACGGTGGGGAGGCTGGAGGAGGGTCCATGAGGTTTATAGGTGTCCAGTATTTAATGAGGTCATGGTTTTGTTAACAAAGAAGAAATGAGGGTGGGGTGGGATCACCACTGGCTAGGCAGCCAAGGGGCCTGCAGAGACTCTGCTCAGCTGAGTCTCCAGCATGACCATGAGCTTCTCCTCCTCATCCCCCCAGCCCCACCCTACTCTCTCCCCCAGCTTGCTCAACAGGTGTCCTTACAGGCTCCCTACTTGTTGGGGAAAATAAGAACCAGACTGGGGGAACTGACGGGTACAGAGGCCCAGGTGTAGGTGCAGGACCACAGGCAGTGCAGCGTCTACTGAGCCAGGCGGGTGAGGGTCTGGAGAGTGGACATGGCTGCTGCAGGCATGGAAAGGAGGCGCAGATGGTGGCACTCCCAGGGCCCATTGTCAGGGCCTCCATATGTGGACGTGTGCAGAGGTGGGGGTGCTGAGGGAGGAGGGGCCAGGGAATTTCTCATCTTCTCTCTACTGCCTCTGAGTTGGCGATGTCAGAGGGAGCCATGGCCCACTGTAAAGTGACACAATGTCCCCACCCACAGGGTTAGAACCCCTCCCCTGGAAGCAGCTCTGAGGGGAACAGTCACATGTAGAGAGTGCAGGACGCTGTGTCCAGCCGGGGGAAGGAGGTCACCAAGGGGGTTGACCCTCCTCTGGCCAGGTGGCTGCCTTCTGACACACCAGCCTCTCTCTCTAGCACGGTGGGCCCCACACACCCAGCCTGTGAAACCTACAGCCCTCAAGAAGGCTTTGGCCAAATTAATGAGCGGCTCCCTCTCCCAGGAGGAAGCACAGCTGAAGGATGCAGAGGGCAGTAGAGTTGTGTATGCTCCGCCCCCTCTCTCCAGAGTGGGACGGAAAGAAGGGGGCTTTCAGCCAGGCTGGCCCAGGCTGGGGTCTGAGTGTCACTGTCCAGCTATTGGCTTCTGGCTTAATGGGTGAGCCCAGCTGCTCCTGTGCAGCTGCCGCCCTAGTGAGGGTGAACCGGCAGGTGAGTTCCATTTCTGAAAGCCTGGGAATACAGTCAATATTAGGCTGTGGGCTGCTGGGCCAGGAAGGGGAGTTTATTTTTCAGGGTTTGTTTATCTATTGAGTTGATGAGGGAGGGTTATAGGTACAACCACCTTAAAGATGGAAATTTTGAGAGAGCAGGCAGGGATTTAGTGCTGGGTAAACCTTCTCAAAGCAGCTCTTTTGGGGTGGCCAGAATCCAGTACCAATATCCTCAGCATGTTCATCAGCTGCTGGGGGAGTGCCGGACAGGATGAAAGCACAGGAACACTTTCTGGATGATAGAAATACTCTGTATCTTCAAAGGAGGTAGGTTCCATGGGTAATGTTAAATGAGTTAAAACTCATCAAAATGTAAACCAGATCTGTGCATTTCACTGAATATAAATTATACCTCCAATTAAAAACATTTTTTTAAAAGACAGATGGGCTGGACGCAGTGGCTCACACTTGTAATCCCAGCACTTTCGGAGGCTGAGGCAGGTACATCACCTGAGTCAGGAGCTCGAGACCAGCCTGGAAAACATGGTGAAATCCTGTCTCTATTAAAGGTATACAAAAAAATTAGCCAGGCATGGTGGCACACGCCTGTAATCCCAGCTACTTGGGAAGCTGAGGCAGGAGAATTGCTTGAACCCAGGAGGCAGAAGTTACAGTGAGCAGAGATCGTGCCACCGCACTAGCACCTGGGCAACAGAGCGAGACTCCATCTCAAAAACAACAAAAAAAGGACAGATGGAGGTTTTCAACTTTCACTAAAGGCAGAGGAGCTTGTGACAGATTCGCCTCCCCACAAGAGCAGTTAGAAAAACTGGACAAAAGTGTGCCCTGCCCCCAATCAAAAACAATTGTTGAAAGGTAACTGAAAACCTCAGCCAGAACTTGAGTGACCATGCCTAGGAGGTGACCCTGACAGTCTGTGGTGCTTTTCCCACATTTGGTGATTGGTCAACAGTAGAGGGCTAAGAGGCTAAGAAACTGAGTATGAAGTAGTACTTAAGGGGCTGGAGAGCCTACCTGAATGTTTGGCACTCTCACAGGGCTGAAATGATCTAATGAGAATTTGGGTCCCAGGAAGGAGATGGGACCTCGGTGGGGACCCTGGAAGGGCCACCCCTAGGAGTCCAAATGAATAAAACATAGACCAGCCATCATAAAACCTAAAACTTGCTTTGAACCAGCTTAGTCCCAAACTAGATGAAGGCGATGTGCCCTTACTCCAGTTGTGTGCCATAAAGTCAAAGTCAATACTCTCTGGAGGCAGAACAAAGTTTATTAGGAATGCCATAAGACAACACAAGACTAAACGAGAAAGACCAAGAAAAAACACAATAGAAACATACATGTAAGGAAGAACTTTTTTTTTTTTTTTGAGACGGAGTCTCGCTCTGTCACCCAGGCTTGAGTGCAGTGGCACGATCTCAGCTCACTGCAACGTCTGCCTCGCAGGTTCAAGCGATTCTCCTGCCTCAGCCTCCCAAGTAGCTGGGATTACAGGCACGCGCCACCATGCCCGGCTAATTTTTGTATTGGCCAGGCTGGTCTTGAACCCCTAACCTCAGGTCATCCATTCACCTCGGTCTCCCAAGTTGCTGGGATTACAGGCATGAGCCACCGTGCCTGGCTAGTATTTTGCCACAATTTAAAATAAATAAATGTTTTTTTTCAGGTTTGTGCTCAGACTCTATTCTAAACAGTCACGTGGCAGCTTACTCTTCTCCAGGCCTTGCTGCCGGCTTTTACATGTTTATTGTTTGTGCGTTCTTGTCATCTGCTCGGTAGATGGCAGCTTCCAGGTGCTCCTAAGGGGCCAGGAAAGAGAGTGAGAAGGCACGGAGGTTGCCAGGTCATCCCGCTTGGGGCCCCGCCCTCATCACCTCCCTCAACCGGGTCTCCTGCAACTCTTGGTGGGCCACCTCGGCCACCGCTTCGCCCTGAGCTTCCTGCTGCTGCAGCTGGGCAGTGCCTCCTTCTCAGAGGCCAGCTGCTGATAGGTGGCCACACACTGCTGCAGGTGACCCAGGTAATGGTCTCGCTGCTGCTGCAGACTCTGAGCCTCTTGGCTCTTCAGCTCCACCTGCAGGATAGGCGTCAGGGTAGGTAGTGGCTGGCTTCCAGATTCTGGGCCCATAAACAGGGTGGCGAGGGCACTGCGGGGCTCTGTCGCCTGCCCAGGCCCCTTGCCCTGGCCCCTTCCTCCAGGCCTAAATGACTACCTCCCTTGCCTAGAGGCCCATGCCTCCCTCCCCAGCCTCAAATCTCACACCCTTCTTCCCACCATTTAAACTGTAGGCCACAGACTGGTGGAAAAGCAGAGGGAGCCAACCACCATCTGCTAAGTTGTGGTGAGGTCGTTCTGTATGATCTCGAGGGTTTCCACGCACCTTCGTCTGCTCCCCCCAGAGCTCGGCCTTCCGCCCCAGCTCCCCCAGCCTCTCCTCCAGCTCCTGCAGCCTCACCTCCAGTTCCTGCATCTTCTCCTCCTGGTGCCGCAGCCTCACTTCCTGCTCCCACATCTTCTCCTCCTGCCTCCGCATCTTCTCCTCCTGTTCCTGCATCATCTCCTCCTGCTCACGTATCTTCTCCTCCTGCTCTTGCATCGTATCTTTCTGCTTCTGCACCTTCTCCTCCTGCCTCCACATCTTCTCCTCCTGCTCCCGTATCTTTTCCTCCTGCTCGTGCATCTTCTCCTTCTGCCTCCACATCTTCTCCTGCTCCCGTATCTTCTCCTCCTGCCTCCATATCTTCTCCTCCTGCTCCTGCCTCTTCTCCTCCTCCCGTATCTTCTCCTGCTCGTGCATCTTCTCCTCCTGCCTCCACATCTTCTCCTCCTGCTCGTGCATCTTCTCTTCCTGCTCCCGTATCTTCTCCTCCTGCCTCCCCATCTTCTCCTCCTGCTCCCGTATCTTCTCCTCCTGCCTCCACATCTTCTTCTCCTGCTCCCATATCTTCTCCTCCTGCCTCCACATCTTCTCCTCCTGCTCCCGTATCTTCTCCTCCTGCTGGTGCATCTTCTCCTTCTGCCTCCACATCTCCTCCTGCTCCCGTATCTTCTCCTCCTGCCTCCACATCTTCTCCTCCTGCTCCTGCCTCTTCTCCTCCTCCCATATCTTCTCCTGCTCATGCATCTTCTCCTCCTGCCTCCACATCTTCTCCTCCTGCTCCTGTATCTTCTCCTCCTGCTTGTGTATCTTCTCCTCCTGCCTCCACATCTTCTCCTCCTGCTCCTGCCTCTTCTCCTGCTCGCATATCTTCTCCTGCTCCTGCCTCTTCTCCTCCTCCTCCCATATCTTTTCCTGCTCATGTATCTTCTCCTCCAGCTCCCGTATCTTCTCCTCCTTCTCTCGCATCATCTCCTCCTGCCTCCGCATCTTCTCCTCCTGCTCCCGTATCTTCTCCTCCTGCTCTTGTATCTTCTCCTCCCGCTCCCGTATCTTCTCCTCCCGCTCCTGTATCTTCTCCTCCTGGCTCCACATCTTCTCCTCCTGTTGCTGGTTCAGGCGGTTCCACAACTCGTTCTCTTCCACCTGGGCTTGGAGCTTTGCTGACACACTCTGCAGCTCCTTACCCAGGTGGTCAGCCTCCGCCTGCAGCTGCTGCTGGAATAGTGAAAGTGTTGGTTTGAACCTCAGAAGGAAACAGACTCATGAGCTAGCCATATAAATGTAATCTATAGGCCAGGCACGGGGGCTCATGCCTGTAATCCCAGCACTTTGGGAGGCTGAGGTGGGTGGATCACGAGGTCAGGAGATGGAGACCATCCCGGTTAACACGGTGAAACCCCGTCTCTACTAAAAATACAAAAAATTAGCCGGGTGTGGTGGCAGGCACCTGTAGTCCCAGCTACTTGGGAGGCTGAGGCAGGAGCATGGCGTGAACCCGGGGGACGGAGCTTGCAGTGAGCCAAGATTGTGCCACTGCACTCTGGCCTGGGCAAAAGAGTGAGACTCCAACTCAAAATAAATAAATAAATAAATGTAATCTATAAAATAATGGTTTTCATCCAGTATCCTTTAAAAAAATATTTTAAGCACTAACTCTGAGATTCTGATTCCCCAGGCAGGGCCCCAATTTGTACATTTTTAGCACACTCTAGAGGATTCTATGGTGGGACCAGAACAGGAACCCAAATTTTCCAGCTCTTGGCGGGAGCCTCCCCATACCCTGCATGATCCCTAGACCATGGTCCCAGCTGGGTGGGGCTCCCACAACCCCCGGGGCTGCAGCCGCTCACCTGTGGCAGCAGGAGCTTGGCCCTCTCCAGCTTCCTTTTTAGCTCCTTTACGTTGAGCTGGATCTCAGACTTTTCAGATTCTACAAGTCGAAGTTTTTCTTGTAGTTTGGCATTTTTCTCCTTCAGCTCCTCATCGGTTATGCTATGGCCAGAGGCAGTAGAGAAAGGAATGAACGAAGAACAGAAAGGACCGCTTTGGTGATCAACCCTCTACTTTCAGCCCACAACCACAGAACCGTGGCACTGGAAGGGACCCCAGGAATTAAAGGTCACAGGTGGCAGGCCAGAGAGAAGACATGAGTTGCCTGAGGCTACCCCATGAGTCAGTGGCACAGCCGGAACTAGAGCTTCCCTGTGCACACATGAAAACCTGTAGGAGCCTCTCCCCATGCTCACCTGTACCCCCCACCTCCCAGCACACCACCCACGCTAAGGGCCCCCAGACCTCCCATTCCACCTTCCCCCATCCTACGTGTTCCTGTACAGTTCCAGACTCAGGGTGTCCCTCTCCTTTGTTAACTCCTCGATGTACTGCAAATAGAGAAAGGTTAAGTCAAGACAGAGCAGGCAGAGGAGTAGCTGGACGACCAGGAACAACAGCTACTGTGACTACTCCACAGTAACACTCCCTCACTCTCAATCACACCTGACATGTTCTCAAGGCATTTCCAAGCCCATGGTCTCATTTGTTTTTCATTTGTTTGTTTGTTTGTTTGTTTTGGCAGAGTTTCATTCTTGCTACCCTGACTGGAGTGCAATGGCATAATCTCGGCTCACCACAACCTCCCCCTCCTGGGTCCAAGTGATTCTCCTGCCTCAGCTTCCCGAGTAGCTGGGATTACAGGCGTGTGCCACCACACCCGGCTAATTTTGTATTTTTAGTAGAGATGGAGTTTCTTCATGTTGGTCAGTCTAGTCTTGAACTCCTGACCTCAGGTGACCCACCCACCTCGGCCTCCCAAAGTGCTGGCATTACAGGCATAAGCAAGAGCACCCGGCCCTCATTTGTTTTTCAAAGAACTCAGTGAAGGTGGAAGGGACAGGGAAAGAGACTGAATTTAGGGCTGGCTAACAGGGGCCCAGAGAGATCAGATAATATTGCTATTGTTATTATTCTTATTACTACCACTGTTGGAACCTTTATTGAGTGCTTCACCAGGCACTATGCTAATAATCCTATTTAATCCTCATAACCTCCATAGGAGATGGTTACCATTATTATCTCTATTGTGTAGATGAAAAACATGTGGTATTAAAGGTTAAGTGCTGCCTAAGATCACCTACAGCTGGGATTTCAACACCCAGGTATATCTGATTCTCTAAGCCCATTCTTTCGCTGGAGGTAGGGGCACAGTTAAGAAGGAGGAAATTAATCCTTTGTCGAATTTTTGAAAGGGTGATACGTTCGCATAGTCCAAAACTCAGAAAGTCCAGAAGGGAAATATCTCCCCCCCACACTGTGCCTCTATCCTGAGTTTTTTTTATGAATCCTTACAAACATGTTTTATGTATATTACCATAATATGTACACACACACACATATATACCTGCTCCCTCTCTCCACACAAATAATAACATACTCAAGATACTCTTCTGTACCTTTATGGTAAAAGTACCCTAACCGCCACTTAGGACTTGGCCAAGGCCACAGCCAAGGATGGGCAGGGCGGGCACTTGGCCTCTGAGTTCTATGTCCAGTGCTCACTCCCCACAATGCTCCCCAGCTCATCTGCAGCAGCCCACTCAGCCCCAGTCTGCCTCTAACAACCACACACAAAAGCAGCAAGAAATGGCAATGCTGCCTTCAGGGCAGGACACCTCCATCCTACAGAAGGGAACTTTAGGCTCACTCCTCCATCTGCGAAGCTGGGCTCCCAGTGTATGGGGCAGTGGTTGGACTCACCTTATCCGCCTTCTCCTTCTGTGTAGTGACGGCAGAGAGAGCCTGCTCTAACTCTCCTGCAAACTTCCATGAATCATGCAGGCGGCCGATCAGATCCCTGGCCTCTCCTGGAATGAGAGACATTCAGATGTGGCCCAAAGGACTCCCCCTAAAGGCCTGTCAAAGTGCCAGGTTCAAGGATGATGGGGTGCCAGATTCCCACCTTCCAACTGTTTGAGAGCTTGCTGGCTGTAATAGAGTGCCGTCTGAAGCTCGGTTTTCTGACATGTAAGGATTCGTATGGTATGAACCTGGGCCTTTGGGAGAAAAGACAAGCAAATGCTGAAAGAGAAGCAAAGAAACATTCCCCAGAGGACAGGAGGGAACTTCACACCCTCCACTCACCTCTAGCTCCCTCCTTAGAGCTTCCTGATGTTGGTAGTTTGCCTTCTTTTCCTATAGAAAGAGGAAGACAGAGCTCTTGCTAGGAGGAGGCAGAGATGGCACAGCAAGAGACATGCCCCCAGAATGGCACCACTGCCCCAGGACAGGCCCACCCATGGGACCAGTTCATCAGGGACCCTGTGGGGATGGGGTGGAATAAGGGGGGTGAGCCTTCTTCCCCAGGCTAGGAGTGGGGGAGATGAGACTGGGGCCTCTACATCTGAGTGCCCCCAAACCCAGCGGTCATGTCATGAGCAAACAAAGAAATCGCGTTACTTCTTCCAGCTGAGCTCGGTTCTGTTGTTTCTGTGGGGAGAGTCAAAGGAAGGTGACTGAGGGTGGCCTCCTTGACTCTATTCCCCAGGCCAGGAAGCAGTAGGCAGGGGTCAGGAATGGATTTAAAAGGCACAGTTCTCAGACCCAATGGGAACACAAACTGGTAAACTCTCCTCAACTCCCAAAGAAGAAGGATTTGGGTCTTTGTTGGTTTTTGCCCACAGCCACGGAACTCAAAGTCTGAAACTAGATTCTCTTGAAAAGACAGTAACAGAAACCTTCAGAGATGGAGTGTGAGAAAAGCCCACCCTTCTGCCAGCTTGTGATTTAGAAAGGTGGATTCATTCAGCAAACATTGAGCACATACGAGCCAGGGACAGTTCCTCACAGTGGGGATAGAGGTTAGAAAAGGCAGACAGGAGTCCTTGGCCCTGAGATTTCCATTCTAGTGGGCCTTTAACTGTCAGGCTCTCAGAGCTAACAGAAACCTCTGATACTCTCTAACTCTACCTCAGCAAATGCAAGCCCAAGAAGGAGAGTTTACAGCAGGCCCTGGACTAGGGATTAACATAAAAACACAATGACAAATCTCATTTAAACTTCACAAATACAAGTAAAACAATACCACTCCTGTTTTACAGATGTGAAAAGAGAGGCCCAAAGAGCTCAAGCAATTTGCCCTAAATCATATCCCTAGCAGATGGAGAGGTAGGATTCAAATCCAGAATTCTTAACCAGTACCTGGCAGTTCTTCCACAATCTTAACAATTACCCTCCACCACCCCTTGGGCCCGCTGTCCCCCGGAGCCTGGCCAGCCAAGACTCACATTCTCAGGTGAGTGGCAACCATCAGAAGTGGTTGTCTCAGAGTTAGTGCCATTATTTATTTTCTTCTTTTTGGTGTCGCTTGCTCCTGCACCAACACTAGGGTTGGTCTGGGCATGATGGTCTCTCAACTGTGGAAAGGAAGAGCAGTGATACTCATGAGAACTACAAGCTCCTACAGTCACATCCTGCTTTACAGTTTATACTAAATACTCTTATAGACCATCTGATTTAATGCCACCAACTGTAGGAAATGTTGTCACAATCACTTAGTGACTGAGAGAGATTGATACCATGGCTGAAAAAAAAGGCAGTAATGGAACTTAAACTCAGTTTTCTGACTCTGAGCTCTGGGATTTTGCCACAAATCAGCAGCTGCCAGGGACCAAAACCAGAGGCAGAGGTAGAAAAGCAAATATTAAGTAGGCAGGAACTGTACACCCTCACACGTCTGTTAGTGTTAAGAAGTACACCAGTACCTCTCAAACCTTTACATCAATGTATCCTCATGGCAGAAGGCAGCCTTTCTGTTAAATCCGGGAATTTAGCAGAAAGAGGACAACCCAAGCCTCATTTCAGAGAGAAGTTTTGTATACTCTTATAAATCTATGTGACTTTCATCCCTAAGTACATTAATGTTTCATCTCTCAATAGAATCAAGGGAAACTGATGCTTCAGAAAGATGCCCCATATTTATCCTGTGGCACTCAAAGTACCCCAGGTTGAGATGAGATGAGGAAGACTCAAGCTGTCAAGTCCAGTTTCCCAAGATCTGTTCCACAGAAGATAAGCAGATCTCACTCCAGAAACCAGTGACTGAGGGGCACTCTGGTCCCAGAACAATGGAGAATTCAAATCTGAGGTGCAGAACTCAGAAAAAATGTTAAAGTCTCTCTGGAGAGTAGAAGCCTGGGAGAAAATCCAACCCAACCCGTTCTCCCATTGCCACCCAGAGACACTGTCAACATGTGGAGCTCATGGGGGAGGTGTAGGCTTTTCACACTGTCAACGTCTGTGGCAAGGAAGTCAGACAGCCTGAAACCTCTCTCTTCTAGGTCCCATGGTCCCCATTCCCCTTCCAGCTGGAAACCTGTGCTGCAACCAGAGGAAACAGAAGTGGGCAAGAACACTTAGGGGACTGGGTCCTAAGACCAAAGGCCGGTCTCGTGGTAGTAATGACAGTTTGTAGAGGGACTGTGACATCACTACATTCCACTCCTCGGTGCAGTGGCGGGGGTGGGGGGAACACATGAGTGCAATGCCCAAGTTGCCGCTTTGAGACTGGGGAGGGGGGTCACAAAATTGGGACCCAGATCCTTGGAGATGTGACCCCAAAGAGCCCCGGGAGGTCAGGCTTGGGGCGGCAGGAGGTGAGGGCCAAGTAAGGAACAAGGAGCCCCAGGAGTCACGTCCCCAAAGTCACCCTGTGGCAACTGGTGAGGGCAGGTTCTGGGGCACCCAGGTCCTTGGAGATGTGAGCCCAAAGAGCCCAGGGAGGTCGGGTTTGGGGTAGCAGGAGGTAAGGGCAGAGTATGGAGTTGGAAGCCCCGGGAGTCACCTGCTCAAAGTCACCCTGGGGTGCCAGGCAGGGCAGGGGCAGGACTCATGTGGGGGTTGGGCTGACTGACAAGATTTTGGTGTGGGGATCCCAGAGGTACTGGGGGGGGCCCAGCCCGGTGTGCCTCGGGAGTGGCACAGACTGGCAGCAGTTCGGCTGTCAGAGGGAGCCTCAACTTGGGTTGGGGTGCTGGTGCGTTTACCTTTTCCTTGGCCTCGGCCAATTTGTTCTGTCGGGTTTCTTTGTACATCGTGGGTTGGGTAGGGAGGTGCGGGTGGGTAGGGGGGTGGGGATGGGTAGGGAGGTCGGGGTGGGTAGGGAGGTGGGGGTGTGTAGGGAGGTGGGGGTAGGTAGGGAGGTGGGGGTGTGCAGGGAGGTGGGGGTGTGTAGGGAGGTGGGGGTGGGTAGGGGGGCTGGGATGGGTAGGGAGGTCGGGATGGGTAGGGAGGTCGGGGTGGGTAGGGAGGTGGGGGTGTGTAGGGAGGTGGGGGTGGGTAGGGAGGTGGGGCTGTGTAGGGAGGTGGGGGTGTGTAGGGAGGTGGGGGTGTGTAGGGAGGTGGGGGTGTGTAGGGAGGTGGGGGTGTGTAGGGAGGTGGGGGTGTGTAGGGAGGTGGGGGTGGGTAGGAAGGTGGGGGTGGGTAGGGAGGTGGGGATGGGTAGGGAGGTGGGGATGGGTAGGGAGGTGGGGGTGGGTAGGGAGGTGGGGATGGGTAGGGAGGTGGGGATTGTCAGGGAGGTGGGGTTGGGGCCACATCAGCACGATCCAGGTGAGGACAACTATACACCTCCAGTCACCTCTACGTCGCTGTGTGACTGAGCCAGAGGAGGCGTAACCAGGGCTGCACTAGAATGCAGAATAGGGGCGTGGCCTTAATGCTTGAAGCCCATTGGCCAATGAGAAAGATGAAAGGAAAAGGAGGTGTGGCCAGACAGCAGCGTGTCATGAAGGACCTGTGTTGTCACAAGGAAAGCTGCCCTTGCAACTGCTGTCCCCGCCCACTCCAGGAGAGGGGCGGGGCTGGCTTTCACTTGAAAAACTTTAAAACTTTATTACCTCAATTGAGGTACAAATCCTATTAAAATGGAAATTTTATAGTGTGCTTGATGATTGATAAAGCAGACTTTAGTATCCAACATTCCAATAAGATAAAGTAATCACAATGTTTTCTCTTTTTTAGAAAAACTTTCTCTTATTCTCCTACATTAGTGTTAAGTTTAAAAAAAAAAAAAACAAGAAACATGTCTAATATCTTTAAAAACACAAAGCTTTTGAGCCCGGCGTGATGGCTCATGCCTGTAATCCCAGCACTTTGGGAGGCTGGGGTGGGTGGATCACCCGAATTCAGGAGTTCAAGACCAGACTGGCCAACATGATGAAACCCTGTCTCTACTAAAAATACAAAAGTAGCTGGGCATGGTGGCAGGTGCCTGTAATCCCAGCTACTTGGGAGGCTGAGGCAGGAGAATCCCTTGAACCTGTGAGGCAGAGGTTGCAGTGAGACAAAATCATGCCACTGCACTTCAGCCTGGGTTACAGAATGAGACTCTGTCTCTAAATATATACGTACACACACACACACACACACACACACACACACACACACACAAAGCTTTCTGTTTAATAAGCACTCAAAGTTCTTTACAGGGTTAAAGCAAATACAGGACCCTTCTAATGTAAGGCTAAATGGTAAGTGATGGGGGAGAGAAAAAGGACATAAATAACTCCCACTCTCATGAGGTTAATCACTAAATCCTATTTTTCTAGAATCACCTGGCCTCTAAGCCCTGAAAATGAAACTGAATTTCTCACTAGATACTTGGCTATGACTTGCAATCATGAAAACCAAGAATTGTGTTTTGTCACTGTGTATTACTTGTTACCTGGGATCAAGGGTTGACTTTTTCATGATTTGCTCCATTACCTGTGTGCTTCTTATCTCAGACCAAACTAAGCTTTTTTATAGACTTCTACAATTTACAGTTAGTATGTAAGAGTGGCTCTCAAACATATAGTCTCTGGACCAGGAGCACCTGGGAACTTCTTATAAATGTAAATTCTCAGGCCCCACCCTAGACCTGATGAATCAGAAACTCTGGAGTAGGGCCCAGCAATCCGTGCTGCAATAAGCTGTCCAGGTGTTCAGGAACCTCTGCCATACAGCAGGTAGAAAAATGTGTTTCCTTCTATAGGTCCAAAGCCAGGGATACTATATGTTCTGTCTCGATATGAAACAATGACATGCAATTAAAAGACATAAATCTCCTTCCTACTTCCACCCTCCAGCCAGTGTGTTTTATTTTTATGAGTTCAATAAGAAAACGTGTGGCAATCAGAGATTTCATCTAAAAAATATATTTACAGGTATCAGTTCTCATCCAGCCTGATCTCATCCAATATCATTTCTATTCTCTTACATCTAAAGTTTTAGAAAAGGATCTTCACAATATAAGACTCCAGCGCACTAGGAATTCTATGATAAAAGGCAATGTAGATCTGAATGTCCAAACTTACTAGAGAAGAAAAGTGGAGTCACTGGCTATATTTTCAAATTGCATTCAACAGGAAATTAAAGTTTTGAATTTTTTTCACCTTCATCCTTCCAAGTTAATAGAATTAAACCAGAATACTCCATTCTTCCACAGCCTGTAGCCAGGCATACTTTTACTGTGTTACTTCTTGCTTGTCAATGGATATAAAGCAAAGTCCTGGTAGGCACATTTTGTATACTTGCAAAGGTGCAAAACTAAACAGTTCCCTCTATTCAACATTAAAACAAAAGTCCTGTAAACCTCAGATGGTGAGTGTAATACTTCAGCACTAGCACGAAAGCCTCAAATATAAAAAGATAGCAAGAATCTCGCTAGCAAACACAAGTAAGCTCTTGGCCGGGAGCAGTAGTTCACGCCTCTACTCCCAGCATATTGGCAAGCCAAGGTGGGGTAAGTCAGGAGTTCCAGACCAGCCTGGGCAGCATAGTGAATTCATATCTCTACAAAGGAAATTTAAAAATTAGCTGGGCTTGGTGGCACACACCTGTAGTCCTAGAGCTACTTGGGAGGCTGAGGTGGGAAAATCACTTGAGCCCAGAAGTTTGAGGCTGCAGTAGCTATGATCATGCTACTGCACTCCAGTTAGGGTGACAGAGCAAGATCTAGTTATTACATTCTGTCCTGCTCCTGTTTCCACTAAAATCACTAAGTTAAAATGTGTTCATTCAGCAGGATAAAAATTAACTGAAATTTGACTTTGGTGCTTTGCTAGCAAAAAATAAATAAATAAAGTGAAATGACAAATTACTTACTGGGAGAAGGTCTTTGTAACCTCAATGACAGATTAAAGGTTTGTATCCTTAGCCTATAAAGAAATCTTTAAAATTACTCAGAAAAAAAAATGAATGATTTCCAGCAGAAAATGGACAATGGAGAAACCGGCACCTCCCACAAGAATAAAGATGGCCAATAAGCAAATGAAAAAGATTCAAAAGCGCTAGAAATCAAAGAAAGGTAATGAAAACAATGAGATTTTCTGCTTAAAGACCAGTGAAGATGACAAATGGAAGGGGGAACCTGGAGCTCTGTCCCTGTTGGTGGGAGTATAAACCCAACCAATTTTCCTATAGGATGATTTCAACATTTCTTTTAAAAATCCTAAAACTGTTTTATACTATTTTCCTCTAGAAATTCTACTTCTATGAATTCAGTGTAAAAATCCTCACTCGAGTCCATTAAAATATATATAGAAGGAAATTCACCTCTGGGGTGGCAATCATTCACTTACCATACACCCAGCGATTAAAAGTGATGATGCCAGGATATATTTCTCCCATAGAAACATGCTTAAAATATAGTAAGTGACAAAAGACCATGTACTATGATTCTACTTTTTAAAATGTTTGTAGCATAAAAAGTGTGAAAAGCAACAAACCGGAATGTTTTGAGTGGCAAAATTAAAGATTTTTCTTTATATTTTGTCATCCAAATTATTACAAAAACAATGTGATTTCCTTTATAATCATGGAGAAGTGTTATTTTCATTTATTTATATTTACATTTCTTTTCTTTTTCTTCTTTTTTCTCCTGTATGTATCCCATGTAGGCTACAGAGCTTAAATCCCTGCCTCTTGAGAGAAATCAGCCCATTTTCGGGACATGCAGTACACAAAGCTGCCCCATCTTCCCTTTATTTTTATTTTTATCTTATTTATTTATTTTGAGATGGAGTCTCACTCTGTTGCCCAGGTTGGAGTGCAGTGGCGCATCTCAGCTCACTGCAACCTCCATATCCCGAGTTCAAGCAATTCCCCTGCCTCAGCCTCCTGAGTACCTGGGACTATAGGCATGCACCACCATGCCCAGCTAATTTTTCTATTTTTAGTAGAGAGGGAGTTTTCCCATCTTGGACAGGCTGGTCTTGAACTCCTGACCTCAAGTGATCCATCTGCCTTGGCATCTCAAAGTGCTGGGATTACAGGCATGAGCCACTGTGTCTGGCCTGTCATATTATTTCTAAACTTTTGAGTGACATTTCAATTAAGTTAAATTTAATTCTTACTGACCTGATCTGTTATCCTCTGTTTAATGATATCTTCCAGTTGAAAGGTGTTTCCTCTGTAATCACAGGTGCAAAAGGAAATACAACATGTATTCATTAGGTGGATATCCACTAAACCACGGGTTCACGCATTGTATTCCTTAGACCCTCAGCATCAGCAACATGTGGGAACTTGTTAGACATGCAAATTCCTGGGCCAGCCTCACACCTCCTGAATCAGAGAGTGGGGAAGGACAGCTATCTGTGCTTTAATAAGCCTTGAGATGCTCCCTGAAGTTTGAAAACTACAGAACTAGAATACATATGGTAGTAAGTGCTCATACTTTATCCAAGGTACTAGGGACTCTTCCCCTCTTTTCCATTCTCTTTTCTGTAGAAATAAAATGAGAGCTCCTTTGGATTTAATGGGTATAAGAAAGAAGGCAATGAGATGACCAGGGTTTCAAGTTAGAGTTCAAAATTTAATCGGTGGACAGTGACAGGATGCAAGCCTTCTAAACAGATTACTGCCAGAAAGCTGATTATAATCCATACATTAGATATCATTAGTGTATTGATGTTAAAATTTTTGGGTGGATTAATGGCATTGTGATTATATAGGAGAATGTCCTGGTTCTTAGATGATATCTGCAAAAGTACTTAACAGTGAAATGCTCTGATACTGCCAACTTACTTTGAAATCATTCAGGGGGAAGAAGGGCACATATACAATCTTCCATACGTGGAAGAGAGAAAACAAATATGACAAAACGTTAACTAGTGAATCCAGTTGAATAGCATACATATGTTCACTGCATGATTTTATCAACTTTTCTGTGTTTGCAAGTTTTTAAAATAAAAAGTTGAGGGAAAGAAACATCACCCCAAATCTTTCTATGAAATGGGACCATAGAAAAAGCATAGAAGTGAACACTGCAGAAGAGTGCACCACACCCATCCGGACAGCATGGTCAAAGCGCAGCTCTCCTCCAGGAGGCTCTTCTCTGGTCTCTTCTGTGTTGTCACTTCCCCCACACGCAGCCAAGGCTTTTTTCTAACAACTCTTTTTCTAAAGATGTAATTTTTGTCATTCATCTAAGAAAGAGAAAAAAGAATTAGTATTCATTTAGAAAACAAAATTACACTTACATTTGTGAAAAAGCAAAAAATACTTTGAAAAATGGGGAAGCAAGAAACGTACTGTTCTACAATTCTGTTCTGTTCTTACCGTCTTTTTATTCTTCCAATGACTTCCTATTCCTGCTGCCTATGGTGGGGTGAGCTGCAAATGATTTCTTTTCCTCATTGGTTTAAAATGTCATGTTTATAATATACTACACTCCCCCAGAAGCATTTGGGTTTATTTCTGGGTTCTCTTCTATTCAAGTGATTTATCTCTTCACAAGCCACTATCAATTCTGATTATTAGAGCATCCTAAAGTTAAGTAATTGTTGTTTTTGTTTTTGTTTTAGTTTTTGAGATACAGTCTCTCACTCTGTCGCCCAGGCTGGAGTGCAGTGGCGTGATCTCGGCTCACTGCAAGCTCCATCTCCTGGGTTCATGCCATTCTCCTGCCTCAGCCTCCTGAGTAGCTGGGACTACAGGCACCCACCACCACGCCTGGCTAATTTTTAGTATTTTTAGTAGAGATGGGGTTTCACCGTGTTAGCCAGGATGGTCTCGATCTCCTGACCTTGTGATCTGCCTGCCTCAGCCTCCCAAAGGGCTCGGATTACAGGCATGAGCCATCATGTCCGCCTAAGTAATTCTTTGATTAGAATATTAGTATTTGATGGAGGTTGACCCTTTTGACTCTAAACTCAAATTCTTATTATCTCTAACTTCTAAAAGACAACAATTATGACTTCAGTGTATAAATACCAGCTTTTTCAGCTATCTTACAGAATGCTCTTATTTTCCTAATGTCAATTCAGTTTATCCATTCAGTTTTCTCTCCAAACACTAGTGTTTTCATTTTAGTATCCCTAATCTTTTTTTTTTTTTTTTTTTTTTTGAGACAGAGTCTCACTCTGTTGCCCAGGTTGGAGTACAGCTGCACAATCTCAGCTCATTGCAACATCTGCCTCCCAGGCTCAAGCAGTCTCTCACCTCAGACTCCCAAGTAGCTGGGACCACAGGCACATGTAACACACCCAGATAATTTTGTATTTTTTTTACAGAGATGAGGTCTCACTATGTTGCCCAGGCTGGTCTCAAACTCCTGAGCTCAAGTGCTGGGAGCTCCTGAGCTCCCAAAGTGCTGGGATTACAGGTGAGAACCACTGCTCCCAGCAGTTTTCCTAATCTCTTATCTTTATCTTTTGTAGCTGCACTGGCTTATTTGGTTATTAACTGTTAATGTTAATTAACAGCGGTAACAGTAATACTGGACATTTTGTCTTATTCCTGATCTTAAAGGGATGTTTTTAGAATTTCACCCATCATGCATGATGGCAGCTTTTGGATAGATGTATTTATAATCCACTAGGAGTAAAAAAAAATTAGAAATAAATATTGAATTTTATCAAAGGTCTTTCTAACATATATGGATGGAACCGTGTATTCTCTCCTTAACATCTTGCCAGCAGGAATCATACCAGATCTTCTAATAGTGATTCAAGAGAATAAGGCTCATGTGGTTGTGTGGCATAATTTTCCCACTGTGCTACGTTTGCATCACTAGTCATGAATGAGAGAGTGTGTGGGTTTTAATGCTCTGTTTGTCAGGTACCTTTGTCAGGTTTGGGTTTTCATGCTCTAACAGTTTCAAAAGAAAAAAGTTTGAAAGTTCTACTTTATTCTTTATATGTGGAAATTGCAATAAATTACTTGTGATTTACTGAAAACTTTGCTTGAAGCTCTGATATAATTTCATAGCGAAACCAAACCTTTCTTTCTTTTTTGTGGGGGAGGGTGGGAGGAGCAGGATGGGAGGACACTATCTCATTGATACTTTATGTTTCTTTTTCTCCTTTAGAATTTATCTTCCAGGGACAATCTGACAATGATGAATTTAACTTAGATTCACAGATTTTAAAAATAATTCTTTTGATATTCTTGGTATCATTTATTTGCTTATTCTCCAGCTCTGTTGCCCAGGCTGGAGTGCCATAGTCCAGTCATAGCTCAGTGTGGCCTTGAACTCCTGGACTCAAGTGATCATCCCCTATCAGCCTCTCGAGTGGCAGAGACTATAGGCTCACGCTACCACACTCAGCTAATTTTTTACACTTTTAGTGGAGATGGGGTTTCACCATGTTGTCCAGGCTGGTCTCGAACTCCTGGGCTCAAGCAATCCTCCCTCCTCAGCCTCCCAAAGTGCTGGAATTACAAGTGTGAGCTACTGTGCCTGGCGCGATTCTCATTTTTATTATAATAAAATTTTAAGATTGGATAAATAATATAGCCCAATTATTGGAGCCGGACTACATCTACTAAAATTAAATGAAATTTCACTTGTCTGAAATCATGACATACTTTGGAAGATATCTTTTTCATGGTATTAATTAAAATTATGACTATTTGGAACTCATCAAAATCTGTGGAGCACCTTAAAGACATAGGCGGCATCCTCCGGAGCAGTCAAAACAGTTACAAGAAGAGGTTCTCAGGACAGCTTTGTCAGGAGAGATATGCTATGCATATAAAGACATAAGGGAGACAGAAAAGAAACAATCATTTTACACACAGGCCCCAAGTTGAAAGCTATAGGCTGGGTAATGCGGGCACTGATTTTTGCAAATCACATGCTTTCCATATGGCAACTCTATATACTGTGCTTTTGCATTAGAGAGTAGCAGCAAGATTTTCAGTTTTCTGTTTCTTTGTTTGTTTGAAGACAGGATCTTGCTCCACCACCCAGGCTGGAGAGAGTGATGTGATCATAGCTCACTGCAGCACTGAACTCCTGGGCTGAAGTGATCCTCCTGCCTCAGCTACCTGAGTAGCTGGACTACAGGCATACACCACCGTGTCCCACTAATTTTTGTATTTTTTGTAGAGACAAGTTCTCACTATGTTGCCCAGGCTGGTCTTGAACTCCTGAGCTCAAGCGATCCTCCTGCTTCAGACTACCAAAATGCTAGGATTACAGGTGTAAGCCACCACACCTGGCCAACATATTTGTTTTCAAAGGATGGTTACTAGTTACCACAAGAAAAATAGGGAAGGCTGGGGCACAGTGGCTCACACCTGTATCCTCAGCACTTTGGGAGGCCAAGGCAGGAGGATCACCTGAGGTCAGGAGTTCAAGACCAGCCTGGCCAACACGGTGAAACCCCTTGTCTTCTAAAAATATAAAAATTAGCCAGGCTTGGTGGCATGCACCTCTAATCTCAGCTACTCAAGAGGCTGAAGGAGAATCACTTGAAATCAGGAGGCGGAGGCTGCAGTGAGCCAAGATCGTGCCATTGCACTCCAGCCTGGGTGATAGAGCAAGACTCCATCTCAAAAAAAAAAAAAAAAAAGAAAAATAGAGAAGATTTGTTAGTAGTCTGTGAGTTCCACAATCATGTCAAGCATATTAAAAATTCCTCAAATTCCTAACTACCTTTTCCTGTCTTTTTTGAAAAGAGGATTTATCTTCATCAGAATTTTTCTTTACATTTAAAACACCTGCATCTTCAGTTGCCTCATCATCCGGTGAAGCAAAGGTCACTCTTTTCCAGCTTTCTTTACCTTGTTTACTGTCTTCACTTTCTTCCAGGTCATCATCTCCATCCCTGCACTACCAAAACTCTTACAAAAAAAATATACTGCTTTCCATTAGAAAAACAAAAGGAAACATATTTTCCCTTAATAAAGTTCTTCTTTTATATGCCTAATGCCACCAAATGCTCAGAACTTCCAAAATCATTCAGGTATGGAGGAAGAGAAGGTATCATTTAAGTGACATGCTATGTAAGAAACAGAACAAAAAGTGTCCAATATATAGAAAATAAATTATTCATCAATCTATAATACAAACCTCCTATCTCACAAAAATAACAGGATATTTTGGGCACAAAACCAAATCAAAGTTCCTGGTAAGAAAGGTTTGATTGCTACTGCCAGTAATATTTTTCTTCATTAAATGATCTCTAATGTCCCTTTAAATCCAGACTTTCCTCTGGCTATCTTGAGAATATCTGATAGGAGAGAATCTAACTTCTTAAAACAAACATATGTGAAAACCACAAGTACCAATACATGATTGGGCAATTCCAGCTAACAATGTAAAGGATGGTTCTAAATACATTTCAGAAATGCTTAGTTCTTCTGCTGCTTCTTCAGCAATTTCATCATCTTGTTTGAACCAGATCATCATCGTGATCACTTGCTATGTCTTCATCACTTTCAACTGGATCAAAAAAATCTTTGTACTTCATATTTCTGGAACTTTTATCTGACAAAAATAAAAAGTTTTTAAAACTATTAACTAGGAATAGAAAAATACATCATTAACACATGCATATATATTTGTGTGTATACTGTATGTCTACATTACTTTCTAACTTAATAACACTACAAACCAAAAATAGTTATTAGGTGAAATTGGCAACTAAAAACATTACCATAAAACTGTTATAAGAACAACTGGAACACAAACTGAATGGAAGTACAGATTCATTTATAACTGATAAGATAGAGCACAACATTTCTTAGCTTCAAATCTTCTAACCACAATTACATCTCTCCTAGAAAAACAGAACAAAAGCTAATTTGAGGAGGAGGAAAGTGCTCTCTCCTCTCTCAAAACTTTACCTGAAGTTTTTTACTTCCAAACAGTCCCCCTTCATCTTCATCAGAATCAGTATCTTCAGAAAAATCAGTATCTGCCACCTCATCATCATCTTTTCGTTCCTCTTCTTTTTCTCTGTTTTCTAAATAGGCCTCCATTTCAGAGAGTTGGAAGAATTTCTCATCTACTATGGACTTTTCTCTTGGTTTTCCATGTCCTTTGCTTTGCACCTTGCTCTGCTGTTCCAATTTGTTGATATCAAAGTCAAGATCAGAATCCTCATCACTGAGAACTGGGCTTTTCCTCAGATCGAATTTGCTTGAGTTTTTTGTTTTGTTTGGTTTTTTCGAGACAGAGCCTTGCTCTGTCACTCAGGCTGGAGTGCAGTGGCGTGATCTCCTCTCACTGTAAGCTCTGCCTCCTGGGTTCACGCCATTCTCCTGTCTCAGCCTCCCAATTAGCTGCGACTACAGGTGCCCACCACCACGCCAGGCTAAATTTTTTTTGTATTTTTAGTAAAGATGGAGTTTCACCATGTTAGCCAGGGTGGTCTCGATCTCCTGACCTCGTGATCCACCCGACTCAGCCTCCCAAAGTGCTGGGATTACAGGTGTGAGCCACTGCACCTGGCCTCAGTTTCACCTTCTTTAACATGTAAGGGCATAAATAAATGTGAATGCCTAATCCAAATTCATTCCTCTCCAAAAAGCATCCAACTCTGGCTGGGCATTGTGGCTCATGCCTGTAATCCCAGTACTTTGGAAGGCCGAGGCGGGCAGATCATCTGAGGTAAGGAGTTTGAGACCAGCCTGACCAACATGGTGAAACCCCATCTCTACTAAAAATAAAAAATTAGCCAGGCGTGGTGGTGTGTCTGTAATCCCAGCTACTCAGCAGGCTGAGGAAGGAGAATCACTTGAACCCAGCAGGCAGAGGTTGCAGTGAGCCTAGATCACACCATTGCACTGCAGCCTGGGCAACAGAGCAAAACTCCATCTCAAAAAGAAAAAGCATCCAACTCTCTGAAAGTTGGTTTTGAAGGAGGCTTCTCTCCTACTCATACCCAGACCCTGCCCCTGAGGACCCCTCATCCCTAAAAGGTGAGGCGTCCAATCATCTGGGAGGAAAAACAGCTTCAATTGCTGCCCAGCCCTACAACCCAGTTCTTTTGTTAACTCTTTGTTGTGTGATCTTTGTCACTCCATCTCTTTAAAAGCTGTGTGCTGTGGGGTTTTTTTTCTTTGTTTTTATTTTTGTTTTTGTTTATGACAGGGTCTCACTCTGCCACCCAGGCTGGAGTGCAGTTGTGTGATCTAGCTCACTGCAACCTCTGCCTCCTGGGCTCAAGCAATCTTCCCACCTCAGCCTCCTGAGTAGCTGGGACTATACGTGCATGCCACCACACCCAGCTAATTTTTGTATTTTTTATTGTAGAAATGGGGTCTCGCATGTTACCCAGGTTGGTCTCAAACTCCCGGGCTCAAGCAATCCTCCTGCCTTGGCCTCCCAAAGTACTGCGATTATAGGCGGGGATTATGGCTGGCAAAAGCTGTGATCTTTATGGATTGGGAAGAACATGAAGAAAATAGAGGCTTGCTTGGCTGGCTAGATCTTGGGAGATTTTGTTGCCATCCTAGGTCTTGGGCCTCTCTTACCTGGAGCTGCTGCAGATATTTCAGTCACAGCTCACAATCCTGATTTCAGCTCTCCCCTCCCCCATCACAAGACAACCGGGAGCTTTATCAGAAAGCCTAAGCCTGACATTGTGATCTGTACCCCGTGCCTCCCCTGGGAGCCTCCACCCTCCACTGGCCTCTGTTTGTGACATTCACCTTGATGTCTGAGTGCCAAGTTCCTCCCTTTTGGTGTCCCGCAGCAACAAATCAGATGAATACCAAAAATTACATAATTCCTAGGAGCCAACCAGGGGAAAAGTGAAGACCAACCATCCAAGGAAAAAGGGTATAGATTATCTATCACCCCTGGTTCAAGTTAATTAAAGAAATGCAGGCTGATCATGGACTCAAAAACAGCCTGATCCAGAAGTGTGGGGGAAAAAATGCCAGCTCCAGCAGCTTTGTCCTTAGACCCTGAGGTGGAAGCAAAGTTCACATCTACTGTCTCCATTCTGATGGAGGCCACCCGTGGTCGGCGGGTGCATTGGTTCACTCTGCGCATGCATGAATATAGCCTCAAGATCTTCCCAGGCTTCCCACCCATCCTTCCTGCAGAGGTCACTATATGATTGGATAGATTCCAGGGTGTCGTGGGGCCACGTTTGCCAATGGGCGGGGTGGGGGGCACCACCATGAAAAGGCTGTGCACTTGGGGCCCTCAGGAGTACCCCTGTCTCCATGAGCCTGCTTTGGCAGGACAGGCTGATCCTGCTGTGCTAAGCCTGGTCATCTCACTTCCACTTCTATTCTGGGCCAAGCACTTCTGGTGCCTCAGGCTCCTGCCCTGTGCCAGCCTGTGGGTGGTACGATTCTGAGGTCCACGTTGGGTTAGAGCAGTAGATCTCAGCCAGGAGACACTGTCACAACTAGGGAGAAGGTGCTGCTGGTATCTAGTGGGTCGAGACCAGAGATGCTACTAAACATGCTCCAATGCATGGGACAGCCCTCAGAACAAAGGTCTATCTAGTCCCAAACGTCAAAGAGAAGCCCTGGCTTAGGGGAAGGGGTGTCCTCCAGAGAGCACGGCTTTAGGCTTTCAGCCCCTCTAAGAATGAGGGTTCTTGCTTTTTTTCTCCATCTCTCATCGGCCCAGACGTAGGGGAGGGAAGAGTTACACCAGGGTAGGATCCAAGTACTCCTGAACCTCTAAGCCAAATGTGGTTCTCCAAATAGCACAATTTCCCCTAAAAATGAAGTCTGAAATGGAATGGGTGAGAAACATGCTTCCTTCCATCTTCTAGTACGTTGGCTCTAAAACTCATCTTAAAAATATGACAAGGCATTCATTGTAGCACTGTTCATAACTGAAAAAGATTTTTTAAAACCCTAAATGTCCACTTATAAGGGCCAGATAAATTATGATGCATTCATGCAATGAAATTATATGCAGTTGTTGAAAGACTGAGGTAGCTCTAAATATAATGATATGAAACAATCTCCAAGACATATTATTAAGAATACCAAGGCCAGGCATGGTGGCTCACACCTGTAATCCCAGCACTTTGAGAGGCCCAGGTGAGAAAATGGCTTAAGCTCAGGAGTCTGAGACCAGCCTGGGCAACATAGTGAGATCACATCTCTACAAAAATAAAAAATGTAGCCAGACATGATGGTGCACACCTATGGTCTCTGCTACTTGGGAGGCTGAGGTGGGAGGATCATTTGGGTCCATGAGGTTGAGGCTGCAGTGAGCTATGATTGTGCCACTGTTCTCCAGCTTGGGTGACAGAGCAAGACCCTGTCTCAAGAAAGAAAGAGGATGTGGCCGGGCACAGTGACTCACACCTGTAATCCCAGCACTTTGGGATTAGCCAGGTGTGGTGGTGGGTGCCTGTAATCCCAGCTACTCGGGAGGCTGATGCAAGAGAATTGCTTGAACCTGGGAGGCAAAGGTTGCAGTTAGCCGAGGTCGTGCCATTGCACTTCAGCCTGGGCAATGAGTGAAAATCTATCTCAAAACAAAACAAAAACAAAAACAAAACAACGACAACAGCAACAAAAAAAGATTCTGTGTTTTAAAGAAAGAAAAGAAAAGAAAAAGAGTATCCATAATATATTATTACAGAAAAAAATGAAGCTGAAAAAAATAAAAATAAAGAAAGTTGCAGAACAATGTGATTTGGGGGAAAATTTGCATGCAAATGCAAATAAATTTGCAAAGAAAGAAGACTAGAAGGATACACGCAAAAGCACTCATACTGGCTACATCTGAAGAGAGGAAGTAGAGGTGGGAGCGGGAGTGCACTTTTGCTTTATGCAAGTCTATAATGCTTGATTTCTCTTTCAACAAATGTGTGTATTCCTTTTGTCATAAAAAGAAATTAATCGGCCAGGCACAGTGGCTCATGCCTGTAAACTCAGCACTTTGGGAGGCCGAGGTGGGAAGATCACCTGAGCTCAGGAGTTTGAAACCCGCCTGGCCAACATGGTGAAACCCCATCTCTACCAAAAATACAAAATTAGCTGGGCATGGTGGCATGTGCCTGTAGTCCCAGCTACTCGGGAGGCTGAGGCAAGAGAATCATTTGAACCAGGGAGGTGGAGGTTGCAGTGAGCCAGGATTGTACCATTGCACTCCAGCCTGGGCAAAAAGAGCAAAACTCTCTCTCTCAAAAAAAAAAAAAAAAGGAAAGAAAGAAAGAAAACAACTAATAACAACTGCAACCTTAAAGCATGAGAAACCAGAGCAGGAACGACTAGGTCAGTTAGTCTTGGAGGACAACGATATACATTAAACACAGTGTTGGAGGGCCACTGTGGTGAGAGGTGAGAATAATGAACAAATAGTGCCTGCGGCACTAAAGGCTCTGGCTGATTTAGAAGGAAATGGGATAAACTGAGTCAAACACAAAGGAGAAAAGAGGGAACTCCCTTCCATATGCAATTGATCTCAGGACATCATTGAGTCTACAGCCTGGCTGGAAGTCACCCCCATTGGGATAGACGTCAATGTGGCCCCTGGGCATGTAAATACCAGTGCTCAAGCTGAAGGAATGCATGTAGGTGTGGGGGACATCCACAAAATCTGCATCGTCAGGGGAGAGCCTCTTGTGGATGTCTGTCCCTTCAGAAAATTAGCCAGGGGTAGTGGCGGGCACCTGTATTCCCAGCTACTCGGGAGGCTGAGGCAGGAGAATGGCGTGAACCCAGCGGGCGGAGCTTGCAGAGAGGCGAGATCTCGCCACTGCACTCCAGCCTGGGTGAAACAGTGAGACTCCGTCTCAAAAAAAAAAAAAAAATTCCTTCAGAGATAAAAATAATTTCTTATGTTTTTACCAGATTGTTGCAGCCTAGTCAAGCTGCTGTAACAAAATACATCAGCTGGGTGACTGGGTGGCTTATAAACGACAGAAATGTATTTCTCACAGTCCTGGGAGCTGGGAAATCCAAAATCAAGGCGCAGGCATGTGCAGCATCTGGTGAGGGCCCATTTTCTCACAGATAATGCCTTCTCCCTGCGTCCTCATGAGGTGGAAGGAACAAAGGAGCTTTCCTGGGCCTGTTTTATAAGTGCACTAATTACATAAGAGGTTCTTTCACCTCCCAAAGACCTCACCTCCTAATACCATATCTATATGAGTTTTAGTACCTAATTTACACTTAATATGAAATTTGAGGGAGCACAAACATTCAGGCCATAGTATATATATCAATATCATTTTTTATATCTTCTCTATTTAATATTTATAATCAGTATTGAACATCACAATGTCTCTCATTTCCATTTTCTTCTGTCTCAAATCTTCTTTATTGTGACATTTTTGATCATTTGTATTTGATTTTTTACTTCTCTTCAAATAATCCTATTTTCTTATATAAAAAGTTGGTTGCTCCATTCTCCCCTCATTAATTTTGTTTGTAACATACTAACCTTACTCAGTGCTGTAAGTTAAACGCAGCTTTCTTAACTGGACCATCAAATAGGCTACCTCTTGTAAATAACTATAAAGCTGTTCATACAAGGTCTAAAACATAATTCAATTTGAAAAAATTAAAAATAGGTATTAAATATCTATCCAAAAAAGAAAAGTATAACCTAATATTTTTATGAATTTTGAATCTAAAATTAAATGCTGGTCAATAATGAATTTTTTTATTGTGAAACAAAATATTTAATGAAGGTGTTTTACTGTGATATATATTATTTATAATTTGATAGCCCTTACTCTAGTAAAATGCACAGTGGATTAATAGTTCAGAAACCAAGGGATGTTTTCAGTTTCTGCTATTATTCAGCTATTTCACTTTGGGAGTCACCTACATCTCCAGGTCTAGTGCTTTTCCAGTGGCTTGAGTAGGAAGACAGCCTGGATTATGTCTTGGCACCCTCAAAAGCAATGAGACAATGAAGACTGTCAATGCAAATATAATATTTATCTGTTTATGGAATCCCTTTGTTATTTGCTTTTATATTTGGATATCTCACTTATACTAGAAATCAATAAAATAATGAACTGCCACTCTGAAGATTCAGAAATCAATCTTCTTTCTGACAAGTATAAAACTACTCCATGTAATCCATTTTGTGCTTCATTTTCTTTGTTTGCTTTTCAAATAATTACAAAGCTTTCTACTAAGAAATGTTCTCTTTCACATCCCCTTGAAACGGAGATGTTGAGTAAGTCTTTGAGATACCCAGGACTCTAATGGAATGGCAGCTGTTCGATATATTGTAGGGTTGGTTGAGTAATTAAATAAAACATTAATTTTTTTTTACATTTTATTTTACCTAGTACTGTTGCAGAAGTAGGGGGTGGTTATACAAAGAGACTTATGAGCCGGCCTCCTGCCTTTTAATCACTCACATTCTAATAGAAAGAACCCACAGATATTTAAGCATGCTTGAAAAATCATGGAAGACTCTGTGTAGAAGGCAATATGTGAGTTATCAAAAAGCCAATTAGCATATAATCCATTTAAGACAGAATGGCCATTTCAGGAAGAGGCTATAATGTAAGCATTGCACAAATGACTCAGGTGAGAATAACACCAGAAGACATATAAATAGCTTTGCATGTCAGGTGCATGGGGATAAGTAGGAGATATGATGAGAGGAGATGGAGGGAACAAATAATTAATGACATTTTATATCTTGCTAAAGTTATTGAATTTTATCCTGGGGATTTTAGGTGGAGAAGTGACCCTACCAGGAGTATGTCTGAAAAACATTCTTGTATCAGCAGCATGAAGGATACATCTGACAGGAATCTGAAGCAGGATGAACATTTAATAGATGAGAGAGATGCATAGAGCAGCAAAGACAGTGCACATTAGTGAGCCTTCAAAAATGTTTATTGAGTTGAAATGAATGGAAGACGTTTGTTGAAACTTTCCTTTCTCATGTCTTATTTTTAGAAAATGTCAATAATAGCTCTTCATTGGGTTGCTTCAAAGTTACTCAGCTGAACCCCAGTGAGGGTGTGAGATAGTTGGAGTCTGGGTGAACGACCCATGTCATCACAGGTGCTTCAAAAATGTCATCAAACATTCATCTACAGATGGCCCCGTTGTTCTGCATGGTCTTTACAGGTCCTGAGTCTTATGCTGCAGTCTGATGCACAAAATAGTATTCTGCTTTTTGCAATGAAATCAATATGCACCTTAATTATTCCCTTCATGTTTGGACAAAGGACATGTCAGCAGGGATTGCGCTGACTTTGGTTGTCATGCACACTCCTTGGTTGCTAACTCTGTTTAAAGATTTTGTTTATTTTTGCATCTGTGTCATTTTCAGAAAGTTTTGCCAATAAAATAAATCATTTAGAAGTTTCCTCAATAATTCTCAAAGGTAGGATATACCAAAGAAGAAGCTGCTTTCTGATAATTAAAAGCTGACTGCAACATTTTAATTTTTAAAACATTTTCACATTTTTATAAATGTGTCATCATAACACTGTCATATAAATAAAAAGAAATATAATTTTTCCCATGTTGGAAATGAATGGTTTAAAGATTGACTTTGGAGGAGTGGGTAAAAAAGTGCTTGGTTCAAAAGGAAAAAAAATCTCACCACTAAATATCACTATTTCAATATCCATAGTACATTTATTGGTGGTAATATTTTGTTAGTTTGGCTTTGGCAATAAAAAATATTATACACATAAAATATTTTATCTTTTATATCCATATGTTTCCAAGCCTCATATTCTAAAAAGCCTAAAACAATGACAAGCCCAGTAACACTGATGACCTTGGCAAGCAGAGTGTAGCCTCTTATGTAGCATTTTACATTAAAACAAATCAGGGACCCCAAATAAATGATTAAATCTGGATACGGTGCAAAAAATGTACAGAATTGGTCTGAAGCAACTTATTATCCTAAAAATGTAACGAAGATTTCAAAAACTTCATATCAAAAACTCTCATGGTACAACTGGAAGAGGATTCTATTGTTAGGAAGAGGCAATTTTAGTAGCAAAACAAGTGGAAGTTACTGAAAAATTGATTGACCTTAATTAGTGATAAAAAGTGATAATTTTTTTACTTAATAAAAATTCCTTAATCACATTTGGTGAATACTAGGTAACCAATGCATTCTGTAAACTGAGAAAGAAAGGGAAGAACTCTAGCATTCATCCTAATATTCTTATACAACTGCAACTAAATAATTGATGAAATATTTTTTAAATTAAGAATTCCAGCTGATAAAGAAAAAAAGATTAATAGAATTGTAGTATCAACATATTGCACCACGAATGAAATTGTAGACACAAAAAATTATTATCAATGGCTACCCAAAATTATGAGAAATGCTGCAGAAGATTAGGCTAACACTTGAACCCACTGTCAATATTAGCATTTTTAAAAAATGGAAAGGAAAGTGTACACATTATTTACATTATAGGAAATACAAATATTTCACTATAAATCCTATAAAATAATTCAATATATTTCTTTAATAATAAGAGAAGCAAGAAGTAGCAAGAGGGAGTTTGCTACCTGGGAAGGGAAGGTGTTAAATGACATGGGAAGTGAGGTGTGGTATGTCAACCAGCTGACAAACTTCAAGACCCAAATATGTCAGAAGGCTCTAGGTAGCAACAATGGATAAAAGGCTGTTCCATGAATAGGACATAGACTGAGACTAAGCATACATTTTGTGTGTGTATGTGTGCTCTGGGTTGTGATGGAGAAGTCTGGAAGTTCAAGATTTCGGCAGCATAGTTACTGAGGGAATAGATGAGCTATGGAGGCTGCCTACCTGAGATGTGTTAGGCCACATACATCCAAAAGCATAGAGATCTCAATCAAAATTAAAGCAATTTGACTAAATTGGGGAGAAAAATAAGATTAGGTAATTGCCTCATAACTGTATATTTCAAGAGCAAAGTTTTGGAATCAGTTATATAGAATCAGTTTATATATATATATTTTTTATATATATATTTTATATATATATATATATATATTTTATATATATATATATATATATACACACACAAACACACACATACATATACATATAGTGGAGATATGTGTCTATAGAGGTATCTATCTATCTACCTATATTCAAGTTTGAAGATCTATATGTCCAAGTTCTAACATTATATAGCAGTATGTTCTTGGATTATTTACTTCATTTCACTGAGGATATTTCTCAGCTGTTTAAGGAGAACAAACTGTATATATCACAGTAGAGTTGTGATGGTTAAATAAGATATTATATAAAAATGAATATTAAAATATATGTCATATTTTAGATACTCAATATTTTCAATAGAGAATAGAAAGCTACTTATTTGCTTGTGCCGGGGAAAAATAAGAGGAAGAAAAATAGGGAAAACATACACTCTGAGAAATGATAGGGAAGACTTGAAAGGAATAACTTCAGTGTTACAGGAATGAAATTGGAGGCTCTTGGTTTATGGTTATCACTCCTTGGTTTATGGCAATAAAGGAACAATGTTGGAAACCAGAAATCCACATTGGATAACATAGATTTGGGGTCCGGGCAAGATACAACAACATGTGTATTGGTACAGAGTTTTCCAAATATATTGAGGGCAACTGGGATGATGATTGTGCCCAGTGTTTCCCAATCTTCTTTTATTATCACTCCTCTCCCTACCAGGATCCCTTTTAGATGCTTTTATAAAATCACCACCATTCTGTCATGAAATTAAATTTTAACAATGAAGATCTTGTCCTATAGTGTTAAACTGCGGAGACCCAAAGTGTTGTAATTTTTTTTGTTGTTGTTGAGACAGAGTCTCAATCTGTCACCCAGGCTGGAGTGCAGTGGCATCATCTCCGCTCACTGCAAGCTCCACCTCCCAGGTTCATGCCATTCTCCTGCCTCAGCCCCGAGTAGCTGGGACTACAGGTGCCCGCCACCACGACCGGCTAATTTTTTGTATTTTTAGTCGAGATGGGTTTTCACCGTGTTAGCCAGGATGGTCTCCATCTCCTGACCTCGTGACTCGCCCGCCTCGGCCTCCCAAAGCGCTAGGATTACAGGCGTGAGCCACCGCGCCCGGCCCAAACTATTGTAATTCTAAAGAATATTTTCCCCCTCAAGAGCCAATCGTAACCGCATTGTGGACAATAATATCCTTTTGAGAATGCCTGACTCAGTCTAGCAAGATTTTAACCACGTAGGGTTCTTGAGAAGGAATGAAGACTGAGGAGATTAGAGAAGTAAGAAGTATCCAGATGTTAGGAAAACTGATGAGTTAATATATATGAAGGGTTTGGGGTCTCCGTGGGTAAAGACTCAGTGTTAGAAGTGGAGGCATTTTCAGGAAATAGAGAGTAACTTAGTTTAAAAACAAAGGAAGGCAGAAGCTCAAGATAGGGGGAAAAGTGTGAGAAGGCACCTTTACTATACTATGGAAGATATGAATATAAGAGGGTAATATAAATTAATTTCTAGGAAGGGAAGGATGCTTTTGAATTGTTCATATTAATCTTACATTCTAGCTGTATAAATTCACATAGGATGTATATTTAGGTAATGATAATGCTGATGTGTTCATTTTCAAGATTTTCAAGGACTGCGTGGAATAGGATGCTGATATGGGCTGCCACATCATAAACAAGCTGGATTATTCCTCCTTGCCAGTTTAAAACAACCCACTGGGTTTTCAGGGAACACAGTCAAATCTTAGGAAACAAAAAAATACATTTCTCTCCATGTGTACATTCATGAATATTTACTGTTTTATTCCACTGTCTTGATTCAGGTCATATAAATATAATTTAATTTTTAGCTTTTACCCGAAAATCATGAGAATTATTTGCATGTCAATCATTTTATAATCATAAAATATTTCAGAAATAGACTTAGCAAACAATCATAAACGACATTTATTTTTCTCATTGTAGCAGCAGTTACTTCCTGATCCTTTATTTTATATATTTTATAATGGCATTATGATAGATTTTGATTTCTAGGCACATTTCCAGACTTTGTCAGTTCCTGATATTAACGAACAACTCATTGCACATGCTTTAGTATATTCTGAAATGACAATCTACTGAAGATAACGACTTAGATTGCATGTCTTTCCTTTTCACTAGACAATTTTAGACTTTGGAATTTCTGAAAATGCAGCAGAAGTACTTAGATCCACAGGACAAAACCATACCTGGGCCTAGTTTGTACCCACTGCTAGAGGCCAAGGCTGTACAAATAAGCAATGTTTGGGGCTGGACCAATGCGACATGTTTACTGTGCAACGATGATGAATGCATGTTGTTTCAGTCAGGAGACAGAGATGCTCTCTAATCTTTTTTTTCTTAGCTTAAAAAAACTAAAGATGAAATTTGCTGAGGGATATGGGGAACGTAGGAGAGAAACCTCAAGAAGTTTCTCTTTTGATTATCAGATTTCATTCCATTCTAACAGTGGGGAGCAATTAGTCATAAAGAAAAAGACACAAGGGTGGTAATGACAGTTGAAAAGAGTAGCAACAATTAAAATTATCCATATGCAATAACTCTGTGTGTGTGCATGAATGGTTGTACGTGTGTGTGTGTGTGCACGTCTGTGTGAGGGATAAAGAGTAATATGCTTATATGTGCTAATTGCATTATTGTGCATGTATGCATATTTTATAATTAATTATCAATCTCCAATGGGGTGGAGTGGGTAAAACAACCTGGTATCTACATTTTATTTCAGGAATATGACTGCTATTTCATAAAGAAGATTTATTTCTTACATAATTTTACAAGAACGTTTAGTAGTCATAACAAATTCTGAGTGAAACATGTCAGTTTGATTTAAATTGGAGCTAATGGAAGTTCTGTGTTTGTTACATAAGATAGCGATTGTTATTGCAGCAGGTTTCTGTCAAGAATTTATCCTTTTAAATTTTAACGATTATTTTTCTACATAGTGGTCATTTATTTGCTGCCACCAATTTAATATTTCTAAAACAAATTTCAAAATTATATATATATTAATAATTTCAAATCAGTTACTACTAAACCTATTAGAGTAAAAGCATGTATCATCTATTGTAATGAATTAATTATAGCAGATATAGAAACATTTGGCTGTAGTCCTGTTCCCTTTAGTCCTCCTTTCTGGTCTAATTTGCCCTTAACGTTTTCTCTGTTTTTCCTTTCTGCCTTGATCCTCCACTTGCATCTATTTATCCTTCTTTTTCATCATCCTCTCGCCTCTTCAGTATTCACTACTATGCTTCTTTCCTTTTTCTTCTCATCACTGTTGTTATTTCTTGCTTTGTGTACACTTTCTATTCCTCATACTTTTTTCCACTTCTATGTCACTTTTATCCAACACTGTCCACTCTTCTTTCTCCATTCTTGATGTTATTCCCTCATAAAATGGAAAGACCTTAGGCAAAGACAATGACTTTTAAAATTTGCATTTCCCATACTTTGCAAAATGTTTGGGGCATACATACTGGTAAATATTGACTAACATTTTCTAATAATGTATTGCTAAATTTGGGAGTAGGAAGTTTTAATATCTAATTCACGCCAGCACTGTGCAAGATACTAAGAAATTTATTATCATAAAACTGTAACATCATTTTGCTAACCACAAATTTATTCACTGTATATCATATCTCCATAGTTTGAACACATTCCTGCTGCCAGATTTATTCATAACAAATGTATGTCTCCCTAGTTCAATTCAGCTGTTCTCTGAAAATTAATTCAGAAAAAAATTGGTTAGAATCTTGGCCTCTGATACATTCTTCTATCAAAAATATCAATCCCACTACTAGTAACTGCTACTTTTATATCTGCATTTTGACTTTGTACTTGCTGAGTGTCATTACTATCAGTCACAGAGCTGTGTTCTGTATATAGCAGTCTTGCTAAAGATTACTTTGTTTTGGGTTTATGCACCAAATAGGATTCATCTCCTACAAGGTTCTCAAACAAGAGCATATCGAGATAAAGAACAAAAATTTTAGACCAAGAGCAAAGCTGAAGTAAAAGCTTGATTGAAAAATATGCCTTAGGGTAATTTACACCTGTAATCCCACCATTTTGGAAGGTGGAGTGGGCAGATTACTTGAACCTAGGAGTACGAGACTAACCATGGCAAATGGTGAAACCCCATCTCTACAAAAAACACAAAAAATAATCAGGCATGGTGACACTAGCCTGTGGTCCCAGCCACTTGGGAGGCTGAGGTAAGAGGAGCACTTGAGCCCAGAAGATTGAGGCTTCAGTGAGCCTGAGCCATAATCCACCACTGCACTCCAGCCTGGGCAATGGAGTCAGAGCCTGTCTCAAAAATGAAAAAGTAAAATATGCCTTGGTAACAAAGTTAACACTAATATCCTACCTCCTAATGCAAAATGTAGACCTTTGAACTCACACATCCAGTTTTATCTGAAAAAAATAAGATAGCCATTTCTAGATCTTCATAGAAGTCCACAACCCTCATCCAGTTACTCAATTACAAAAAAACAAAAACAAAAAACAAACAAAAAACCACAAATAAAATAACACAGTGAAAGTCAAGATATGAGCAAGCACATGGTCACACTTCCTCTGCATGACAAATACTGGAGTAGCATAGTAGATAAAATCAGTCATCTCTAAGTTAGCCTTTTGATAGATTTCAAGAATGGCATCTGAAAAAGAAATTACTCCAAACATAACATATCCCAGAGAGGATATTTTAAAATCTGCATTCCAGCAGCTATAACTGCCTGCTAAAACCAGAAGCTATAACTGAGCCTGTACTAATTAAGGAGAATTTGGCAGAAAAAAAAATATGTACTCTTTTTGAACCTGACCTAATCATTGAGATATGACATGCATGGGGACTTATGGGAAATTTGAATTAATCAGTAGGCTCATGGCATTTACTTGGTGGTATCAAGCAGGTTATTCCAGCAAGACATCAGTGATTTGATATCAAGGGCAGGAAATGGCTGGAGTTATATAGAAAAAAATAATGGAGACTAGTGAGGCTGATGACTCTTTGAATTGTAGAAACACAGAATTATAAAGATGTACTCTCTGATAACAGTGAGAAACTATCGAACGTTTCTGTGCCAAGATCCATTTAAGGTTCTAGTTAGAAGGCAAAATCATGCAAGGGACACATTATCCAAACAGAAACATAGAGAACCAGAGCAAAGAAGAAACCTAGTTTTATAAAAAAATTGAAACTTGAGGTCAGAATGTAGGTATCAGGATAAAAAAAAAATGAAATGGGATGCACAATCACAACTGTGATAATAATTTTAATAATCTTTAAAATACTGGATTAGAATTACAAAAACACACCATGCTTAACGTTATTATAAACCAAAGAAATCAAATTTAACTGCTTATACATAGTAGCTAAATAATGTTCTTGTTGTGCAGAAAAGCAAAAGTATAAAAGATTAATTCTGTCTTGAACAAAACAATCTGCTCTTTCCAGAAGCCTACTGTATAACCTCTGTAGGGATCTACTGTCCATCAGCTTCCTTCCCCGTATGTTCCCTAGAGTGTAGGAGTATGTTTGATGTGGTTACCCAGGGGATTTTATTTTTCATGTGGTCACATGAATCACCACACCTGCTTTAAACCCATTGCTACAATTTAAATGATCATGGTAGGAATGACACCTTCAGCTATCGTTTTTCTGTCACAACAGTCTGCCTTAACTTCCCTATATTGTGTCTTCCAGTCTTCTGGTCATCCACCTAAATCTACCCAAATTCCACTATGTCATCTGTTGCCTCCTTGACTGCTTTCTACGCTCTACATCCAGCTATTGTCTGTCATGATATTTTCTGGGTGTCATATTTCAGTGCTCATCTAGCTATTCAAATATTTTTTATTGCTGGTTCCACTGCCACATGGACCTTATTTTGGATTTTATTATGACCTCACAAAAAGGAGTCACTAATGAAAACTAATGAAAACACAATATATTTTCAATTTAATAAAATATTAATTTCTCAGGAAAAGCGTGTTTCCCTGGTTAGTATTTTTGAGTATTGGATTACTATGTATATAATATATATATTTATATGAGTTATGTATTACAGTTGACGCTTGAACAATGTGGGGATTAGGGGTGCTGATTTCCCACAAAGGCAAAAATCTGTGTATAATTTTTGTCTCCTGAAAAACTTAACTAATAGCCTACTGTTTACCAGAAGCCTTACCAGTAACATAACATTTGATGAACATATCTTTTAAATGTTATATGCATTATGTACTGTATTCTAACAGTAAATTAAGCTAAAAATATAAAATTATTATTATAAGAAAGATAAAATATATTTACTATTTATGAAGTTGGTCACCATAATTTATTAATTCTTATTTTCTCATTGAGTAGGCTGAGGTGGAGGAAGGGGAGTGGTTGGTCTTGCTATCTCATGGGTAGCACAGGCAGATTTGTGGAGGCTATAGAAGGGAAGTCAGGAGAAGCAGGCAAAGTTGGCCCAACTTTGTGAAAATACATAATAATTTCTGACTTTTTTGCTTTTTAATTTCTCTAAAAATGTTCCTATATGGTAAAAATCTGTCTTCCATCATGTTTCAGTCCCATATCAAAGAAGGTTCCTTATAGTAAGAGAAGTCAAAAGCAGTCTTGAATAATTGGAAACCTTTTGACCGATTGTCAAAAGTCAACTTGTTTTCTGGCATTGCTTATTTTACATCTTCCCCATCATCATTATCTGGCACTAGTTTAGAAACACTCATCTCTATCAAGTAATCTTCTGTTAATTCCTCTTGTGTGGTGTCTGTTAACTTTTGAATTTCTCCAAGACTCATATCTTGAAACCATTCATACTTCACCTTTTTTTGCTATATCCACAATCTCTCTTATTATGTCCTAGATTGGCTCTGCCAGAAATCCTGTGAAGTCAAGCACCGTTTTCTGGATACGGTTTTCTCCAGCAGCAATTTATTGTTTCAACCTTGATGGTTTTCATTGCTTTTCTGTAACAATGATGGCAAATTTAACAGTGTAATTCTTCCAGATGTTCTATCAGGGTTCTCTTCCATAGAGTTGAAAATTATTTCCATAGAGTGCCATGCATAATGAGCCTTAAAAGTCCTTATGACCTTTCACCTGCATTAAAAACCTGTTCAGGCAGATACCTTTTCTTTTCAATTATTTTTTATGGCATCTGGGTACTCATCTGCTGCCTTTTGGTTGATAGGAGCTGCTTCTCCTGTTATGTAGACATTTTTAGGCCAAACTTTTTTTTCTAAAATTATCAAACCATCCTTTGCTGGCAATAAATTTTCCAGCTTTGATACTTCATCTTCCTTTTGATTTAAGTTCCATATAATGGTTAGTTTTTTCTTGAATTATATTAGAGTCTATTGGTATGTTTTCCTTATAACAATCCTATGCTAACATAAGAGCTGCATTTTTCTATACTAGCATAAGGGTATGAGATAAAAAATGTATTTCATGAAAAGTGCAAGGTTTCTGTACCTGCTAGCATAGCTGCAGCAGTTTTTTTTCTTACATTGACAATGGTGCTTACACTAGTTTCATTTATTTGAAATGATGGGCAACTGTAGCTGCAGACCTCAATCTTTGGTATGTACCAAGCAATTTGACTTTTTCTTGTAATGCCATGGATTTTCCATGCTTCTGTGGAGCACTTCTAGCATCAATGGCAGCACTGCCTATAGGTCCCCTGTGTTATTCAAAGTCTATGATATTGCACTAAACACAGTGAAAAATAACAGAAGAACTGTGAGAGAACACTTTTTACTTGAATACACAATTTACTGAAGAGATGAACTGTTCACTCGAAGTTGACTAGAGCCACACCATGTTTTTAGTGGATGCCTGTAACACAAACTCACCAAAATAGCAACAGGAGGTGGCTACAAAATCATTACAGTAGTACAAAATGTACTATAATTTTAGGCAATTATGTTTTAATACCGGATTTTTATGTTTGTTTTCATTTCTCTTCATTGTGAATGGTGCCATGTATGGTCTGTAAGTTTTGTATAAATTTTGACATTTTATAATAAATTTGTGTGTATTTCATGATAGTAAATAATAAAATTGACTAGCATCTACATATATTTTATGCATTCATGAGCTACCTAACTTTTCATAAGTTGTATTGATAAATTATATTTTGTGCAGTTTGTCTGCAATTTTTTTCAAAATGTTGCAAATTTTCAAAACATTGTCCAGTATATTTATTGAAAAAATATGTATGTATAAGTGAAACTGTGCAGCTCAAACCCATGTTGTTCAAGGGTCAACTGTATTTATATATATTATGTATTTCCAATATATGTGTTTACATACATAAAACAATCAGGAATGTAAATATGATATCAGCATGCTTAATGTTTACTGACATTGAAAATCCTATTTCTAATCTTTCCAGCTACTTGTAAGAGAAATAAATTTAAGACTAAGTTAAATATTCTAAACCTCATATGGCAAAGCAAGATTTTCATTCCACTTCATCTCTTTTTCTGTTTCTGCTTGACTTTGAGGGGCATAAAGACAAAGACTCCGTGAGCATGATTCATCAAGTTTTGCTATCAATGTGCTCAACATTTTAAATATTATATATATTTTTATGTATAGCAAAGACATTATATTGTGTACATGATAAACATTTATTTATTTTTAAAAGCTCTACCTTAAAGAACCTCAAAGTTGAAACAGCACAGAGTGGGACTTAGTAGAAAACTGCTGTCAGTGCTCCAAGATGAAACCAAAATGGTGAAGTCCTCCAAAATGAAGCAGAATAATAACTGCTGTCAGTCTTCCAACTTTCATGAAGTCAAAACAGTGATGACGATTACAAGGACCTCAGAGTATTGAAGTTAGGAGTCTGGGTCAGGGCAGAGAAGATAAAAGACTAAAGCAAAGAAGACAGAAGAAGATAATGGAAGAAGGGGCTCTGGCCTGGCATCACCATCAAAGCTGGACAAACAGCATTTCATGGGAAAAGACGAGTATTTTTTTTCACCCTTTTCTGGAGTCTGGGAACATTGTGACCTTTTAGTAGTAAGAATGTATTTTTTCCTATAATGGGTTTATCTCTACACTCACTCAGACTATGCTGGCTTAACTACAGACTCAGGGATTTTTGCATCATTGGAAACAAAGTTCAAATTAAAGTTAGTGTAATAGCTATGTGCATAATGGATGTAATAATGATCCAAGAGTCTTATAAGAATATTCTCAGCATATTCAGGCTGAAAATGCAAGCAAAGCTGTGACCCTTACTTTTTTATGTTGAGTAAACAACATTGCCTCCAGTGCCTGGGAAGATTACAACTATAGATCAAAGCACAAAGAACACTGTTATGAATGTGAGGCACTTGTGAATTTCTACTATTAATACAAATTCAAAGAAAAATAAATAAAGACAGTATCTAAAATCAGCTTCCCAGTGCCAGTCTTAGAATTTTCAATACAAATATGCATCCTTTTATAGAATGATGGGTACCTGAAAAGTCCTGTAAATTTTTACATTCAAAGGAATTGTACCACGTATTATATTTAAGAGAGAGATTATTGAAATTTGAAAGTGAATTACTGTGCAAAATGAAGAATTTTATTTTAAAGTAAATATTCACTTGAGCTTAGTTAACCTTTTTTTTGTCTAAAGATTGCATTCTTTTTATTGCTGTAATGTTTTAAAGAAACTAAAATAAAAGATGCAGAATATTTTTAAAGTTAATTTTTATATACAGAACATGTTTCAAAAAGGGAAAGAGATTCCAAGTTTTAGGAAAGATGTAATAGAAATACTTCTCAGTGTTCTTCATGCTATGTACAGCTAAAATTGTAAAACAACATAAAAACGTGGAGAGAAGAAGGCAGACATGCTAAAGACCTTGTGCCAGAAGAATTACATGAAGGTGAGTTCCACTGGGGTTTCTTTTCACTTCATTTTAACTGGACTGGATACTGGAGAAACTTACAACCTAGAAACAGCAAAGAGTCACACCAAGAAAAAAGAAAAGCTTGTCCTCTCTAGACAAAGGGCCAGGAAAGGAAGATCCTAGCAAGCAGTAAAATTTTTCAATAATGATACTTCTCTACTCCTACCCTAGCCATGAGAAAAACCTAAACCTGTGTCTCCATCTATACACACATCAGCAAAGCCTGAGTGGAAAGCGAATACTTCCAACTTTGCATGACTATAAGAGGTGCCTGTCCCACTCCTTCCTCAAGTAGTGTGAGAAGGGGGTTATTGGAAAACCAGAAATTTCACCAACACCAAAAAATAACATCTTCTACCCCACCCCCCAACCTTATAGTGCCTTCAGAGGCACTAGGTACCTGGACTTCTACCACCACCAGGAGGTAATGAGAAACTTCTGCTGCCCTCTGTGGTGGTGGTGTAGGAAGATTAGTGGAAAGGTGGGACTTTCATCCTCTTCAGTGGATGAAGAGGACATGGGGCCTCTGTGTTCTTTTTCTGCAACTTCTTATGCATGTACAATTACTTAAAAATGCAAAGCTTCAATACTAAAAGAAACACAAGGAGGAAGAAAACACATTTAATGGTTGCTCAAATTTGATTTCCAATCATCTATTTCACTCACAAACGCATGGAGCAGTAGAATATAATAGAGACCACAGAAGCAAACCCAAACTTATATGGTCCAGTAACTTTTGACAAGGGCAATAAGAGGTTACAATAGGTAAAACATAGTCTCTTCAATACATGGTTCTGGGAAAACTGGATTTCCACATGGAAACAGGAAAATTGGACCCATTTATTATACAAAACACAAAAAAAGTTAAAATGCACAAAAGATCTAAATGTAACACCAGAAACCATAAAACGTTTAGATGAGAATGCAGAGAAAAATTCCTTGTCAGCAGCCTTGGCAATGATTTTTTTTTTGTTTGTGTTTTTGGATATCATATCAAAAGCTCAGGCTACATAAGTGTATTAGTCCGTTCTCACGCTGCTATGAAGGAATGCCCCAGACTGGGTAATTTACAACGGGAAGAGTTTTAATTGACTCAAAGTTCTGCAGGGCTGGGGAGACCTCGGGAAATTTACGATCATGGTGGAAGGGGAAGCAAACACATCCTCCTTCACATTGCAGCAGGAGAAAGAAGTGCTCAGCGGAGGGGGAGAAGCCCCTCATAAAACTATCAGATCTCATGAGAACTCACTCACTATCAGAAAAACAGCATGGGGGTAACCACCCCCATGATTCAATTACCTCCCACTGGGTCCCTCCCATGACATGTGGGGATTATGGGAACTACAATTCAAGATGGGATTTGGGTGGGGACGCAGCCAAACCATACCAATAAGCAATGCTATAAAAATAAAACATCAAATTCAAAAAGTTTCTTCAAAGCAAAGGAAACAACAAAATAAAATGGAAGCTAGGGATTTGGAAAATATTTGTCAACCACATATCTGAAAAAGGGTTAATACCTAAAATTTGTAAAGAATTCATGCAACTCAGAAAGACAAATACCCAATTAACAAATGGGCAAGGAGCCTAAAGAGACATTTCTCCAGAGAAGATATAAAAATGGCCAACAACTATATAATAAGCTGCTCGATATCATTAATCATCGGGGAGATGCATTCAAAACAACTATATGTTATCACCTCATCCTCTTTAGGATCAAAATATCAAGAGATAACAAACATTGGCAAAGGTATGGGGAAAAGGGACCCTTTGTATACTGTTGTATGTTGAATGCAAATTATTATAGACATAATGGAAAACAGAATGGAAATTTTTAATTTAGTCTTAAAATAGGACTATCATATCATACCACCCCACTACTGGGTATATATCCAAAGAAAATGGTATCAGTATGCCAAAAGATGTTTACACTCCCATGTTAATTGCAACATTATTCACACTAGCTATGATATAGAATCAACATAATTGTTCATTAATAAATGAATACATAAAATGTGGTATATTTAATCAATGGAATATGATTCAACCTTTTTTTAAAAAAGAAAACCTCATCATTTGTGACACATAGTGAACCTGAAAGACATTACGTTAAGTTAAATAAACCAGGCACAGAAAGACAAAGACCACATGATCTCATTTATATTTGGAATCTAAAAAAGCTGAACTCATAGAATTAGATAATAGAATGATGGTGCCCAGGGGCTGCAGATGGGGGTGCGGACGAGTGTTGGTGTGATGTTAATCAAAGGATACAAAATTTCAGTTAGCTAGAAGGAGTAAGTTCAAGAGATGTTTTGTACAACATAGGTCTATAGTTAATAACAATGCCTTGAATTCCTGAAAATTGCTAAGAAAAGAGATGTTAAGTGTTCTTGCCACCAAAAGTATATGAGGTAATGTATATGTTACTTAGCTATATGTAGCAATTTTATAATGTAAACATACTACAAAACATATTGTACACGATATATATAATTTTGTCAATTAAAAAATAGATGTTTATGAGTAAATAAGAAAAAGACTAAATCACATAAAATATATTAAACATGGATTAAACATGGCAATGTTTGAAATTATCATAGCTGCCTCACTATATATATTAATCTCCTCCTTTTTAAGAGGCCACATTAAATTTATTTCAAAAGAACATTGGCGATTTAGACCAAGCACATTTATAAAACTAGGACAATTAGTAGCAGGGAGATAACAATACATTTCTGGAAGATAGAAGGCAGATGGAAAGGTGGTAACTGATAATTCAGAGAAAAGTACCACAGCCTAAGTTTCTTACGGTATCTCAACATGTGAGGTAAAAGCCTTTCTGTGCTTTAGACACCCGAAATTCCCAGGTCTCAAAAATTCTGAGATAAATATTTGGGAAAAGGCAAATCTTAGGAATTTAAAACCATCCTTGAAAATGTAAAAACAATTTAGAATGGTGCTAAAGGCATACAATGCAATAGGAAGGTTTCAAGCAAGTAAGGATAGGACAAACATGAAATGGTAAACCTTGGGGGCAAAAATTCCTTCAAAATACCATTTTATTTCTTTTTCCACAGATAGGTTTTGAGAAAAAAGCAGATAAAAACTTGCACTCAGAGTTGAGACTGGAGAAATATATAATATAAATAAATTTATAATATAAATAAATATATAATGTGAATTTAAATTACTTGATAAAAATCAGGATTTTTCTTTTCAGTTTTTACTTCATATTTGTATTTATTTTGTATTTGTTGATGCTCTGTTGTTAGGAACATATACATTTAAGATTGTTATGTTTTCTTAATGAATTTACACCATTTATAGTTTGGAATATTTCTCTTTATCTCTAGAAATAGTATTTTATCTGAAGTCTACTTCAGACTTTGTTTTTCCATGGTATATCATTTTCCAATCTTCTAATTAATATATCCATAACAGCCTTTCTTTACTTGGTACAAATGCAGCCCCCTTCTACAACATGACCTTCCTTATAATTATTTCTTATGCCCTGTGAATTATTACAAGCTTTCTCCATCCTAGCTGGTGGAAACAAAATGTTTCCTAGCCCTCTGGAAGCTCCAGTTGGTTTGTTGTGTGCTTCAAGGTGTGTCTTTCCATTATTCTAGAGAGATTCCTCACACATGTGTACATCACTCTTTGGTCTGATTCAGGGAAATGCCTCAGCACATCCCTTGAGCTGTCACTCTCTCTGTATCAGCTTCTTCCTCTTAGTACCCCACCCAGCAGTCTAGCCATCTTTGCCTTCCTGAACTTAATGCCCTCATCTCCACATATAAGCAGAAGAACACTGCTCCTCCTGGGTTCTCCCTACTTGTTCTGAGGCCTGACAATGATTTTGAATTTACTCTGTTTTCCTTCTCTCAGGTATCACAGTCCTGTGCTACCTAATGTTCCTTGTCTTAAAATAAATCATTTTACATTTTTTGGGGGGAAGGTTCTAGTTGTATTTAGCATGAGGGCAAATCTCATAAAAGTCAATCCTTCATGAAAGAAGGAGCTACCCAGTTATTTCTTAAACCATGAACAAATAGCCATAGATCAATAGTTATATGAAGAAAATCAGCATCTAGGAAGAAGAGAGGGAGGTCAATATATTTAGAAAGTTGAGGATAAAACAGAAGTAGATCAGTGCACAATGGATAATATTTAAGAAATTACTAATTTATTTTCTCAGTGTTATTGGAGAAGATACTGTATATAAAAAGATAGAAATGCCATAAAAAATAGAAACTATGCATCTCTGAGAAATTAAAACTATGATTTTAAATACAAACTAATGTGAAATGAGAGTAGTACTAAAGGAAATTCTCTAAAAATATAAAAATATGAAAAGGTATGTAAAACAGAGAAAAAATAAGAAACAAAGAGGTCTATAGTGAAACAGCTACATGTTGTGCTGCAACAAGAAAGATCGTAACTAGAAAACATAAGACAAAGATGCAACAGAATGTTGTGGTAGAGTCATGAACAAAATACAAAGTAAGTTAAAACATTATTAAAAATTGAAGTGAAAATAAAAACAACCCCAATTATAAATGACACTATGAATAACTCAAACATGATGATTTGGCATTTCAAAAGCAAATGTGAACCTAAAATGCTAATTGGCTTCCTATTTATGTATTTACAAGATCAAGATCACTAAAAATATTTTGCATCAGTTTACAGAAAAAAATGCTTACAATAAATGAATACACATTCATATGTTTATAATAGATATGGTACAGCTCAGAATAGGATGAAAATGAAGGCAAATGTTAGAACAATGTACAGTCCTCCCTTGGTATCCATAGGGAATTGGTTTCAGGACTCCTTTGGATACTAAGATCCATGGATGCTCAAGTTCCTCATATAAAATGACATAGTATTGGCTGGGTGCGGTGGCTCACGCCTGTAATCCCAGCACTTTGGGAGGCCGAGGCAGGTGGATCACGAGGTCAGGAGATCGAGATCACCCTGGCTAACACGGTGAAACCCCATCTCTACTAAAAATACAAAAAAAATAGCCGGGCGTGGTAGCGGGTGCCTGTAGTCCCAGCTACTTGGGAGGCCGAGGCAGGAGAATGGTGTGAATCCGGGAGGCGGAGCTTACAGTGAACCGAGATCGCACCACTGCACTCCAGTCTGGGTGACAGGGCGAGACTCCGTCTCAAAAACAAACAAAATAAATAAATAAAATGACATAGTATTTTCATATAACCTACGTACATTCTCCCATATGCGTTACATCATCTTTAGATTACTTATGATACCTACTTCAATATAAATGCATGTAAATAGCATACTGTATTTTTATCTGTATTTTTTACTGTATTGTTATTTTTTGTGTTTTTTTAAAAAATATTTTTGCTCTGTGGTTGGTTGAATTCACGGATGCAGAAGGTTATAGATACAAAGGGTCAAATATATACACGAATTTTTATTTTGTATAGCGAGTGATTGAGAAATTCAGAGTCATACGGGAAACACTGAAATTAGATTGAAAATACTTGCATTTTCTTTCTTTTTTTGCAGAGTTACATTTCATGTATTAAATTTTTATATGTTGGTCAACATAGCTTTGTTGGATTAATTTTGATTTTTAAAAAATATTGAAATATTCTCTGTCTTGATTAGTGATTGTAACAGCTTCATTGAGGTATAATAGATATATCAAAAAGCTGCACATATTTAATGTGTACAATGTGATGAGTTTGGACACTTGCATACACCCATGAAATCACCACCACAGGGATATAAACATCCATCACCTCCAAAAGCTTCCTCAGGCTCCTTTGTTTTCTTGATTGCTGTTGTTGTTTTGGTTTTGGGCTGTGTGTGTGTGTTGGTGTGTGTGTTGGTGTGTGCGTGTGTGTGTGTGTTTTAAGAACACAATATGAGTTCTACCTTCTCAAAAATTCTTTAAGTGCACAATAGAGCGTTGTTAACTTTGGATACTATGTTTTATGGAAGATGGCTAGTACTTATTCATCTTGCGTAACTGAAACTTCATACCCATTGAACAATAGCTCTGCATTTCTTTCTCTCAGCTCCTGGAAACCACCAATATACTCTCTGCTTCTATGAGTTTGATTATATTAGGTCTCATAAGTGAAATTATAAGCTTTTTGAGATTAGAAATATTAAGATTGATAAAAATATTATTTTCCAAATTCTTCCAGCTTACTCTCTCACATGCAAGCATTTTTCCTTATATGCAGTTGTTATGTTCTATAAATTCACAGATAACACTGAATTAACAAATGTTGAAGGCTTACTCCTGGGAGAAACACAGGCTTAGATTTCTGTGAGTCTCTGGTCACATTTTACCAAGCAATCAACACATATCCTAGTTTTATGTCTATTTCTATTTAAAGACATGTTATTTAATCTATGTTAAAATACAGATTTATTTATATGAACTCAGCCAACAGCACTATATAAATTATGTCTGAACAAAGCTTGGCTAATTCATAGATTTTCTTCCTAAGACATATCAGCTGTTTTCCCTCAGAAAAACCAAGCAGCACTTCAGCATTATCTTTGGGAGATATTTAAATAGTGAAATCACCAAGAGAAAGGACAAAGTTGTGAAAAATATGGCACCAATTAGATCATGAAAGGGCCATTTCTTTACAATATAGAGTTGAAACAAACAGCTTTGGCTCATTTAATTTTAGCTGGGAACCTGTGCACAATGTGAATGAAAGTTTTTGCCACTCACCACTTGTCCACAAATGACCACAAAAGTGCTGCTAGTGTTAATTTTGAGGTTATAAATAAATTTTATGAAGTAGACAAATTTCCAAGGGATCCAAGATTAATGAGGATCAAATGATATTAAAAATTAAGAACAAATAAAACTTTTATATTAAAAGTTTTAAACTTACAGAGGTTTTACACTTACAGAGTTATGAATGTAAAAATGAACAAAAATGGTTTGTATAGAGGACTGAATTCTCAAATTGGGAATAAATTGCAAAATTTATTGCAAAATTGCAATAAATTGCAAAAAATTAAGAAGAAAACATTTGATGAAGATTGTTTTCTTTTTTTTTTTTTGAGACAGGGTCTTGCTCTGTTGCCCAGGCTGAGTGCCATGGTGCGACCCTAGCTCACTGCAGCCTCTGCCTCATGGGTTCAAGAAATTCTCATGCCTCAGCTTCCCAAGCAGCTGAGACAGGCTAATTTTTGTATTTTTAGTAGAGACGGGGTTTTGCCATTTTGTCCAGGCTAGTCTCGAATTCCTGGCCTCAAGTGATCCACCCACCTCGTCTTCCAAAAGTGGTGGGATTACAGGTCTGAGCCACCATGCCCAACCCTGATTTATAATTTTGATTAGGGTAAATAAGATACTTTTAATTCTGTTTGAAGGAATTACTCATAAACTACAGATAGCATCCTCTTAAATATGAGGTTTTCCCTAACAGAAGAGTGCGTGCTTACACTTTCTTTTCACGATGAGGACATTTATCGCTCCATACAAAACTAAAAATATTTCATTTAGAAGATATCCAAAGGTGTAACTTATTTCATTAAGTGTATGATACCACATAACTGAATGAGGAATGAGGACCGTGATGGGCAAGATGAACCAATAGCTATTGGTCCAGTATATGGAAATTGAAGTTAATGGGAAAACATTGGTACAGAAAACTACCGACAAATTGGTACCTGTGTTATTTTACGTTCAAAAAGTACTTAAGAATTCTACGAAACAGTTTCTGCTCCACTAGAACTCAATTATATGTTAAATGAACTAAATGCCATTTCATTTACACAGAGGAATCTTTAATAATGATTAATGGAAATGTAATCAAATATGAGTTGAGACTCCAATGTGTTTCACAATAGAATATGAATGAGTTATATCGGTACTAACTAGATCCATTATCTATCTCATGATGCTGATGAGGTCAAGTTTGAGGGTCTGATCCTTATACAGCACATCAAACAAAAAGACTATTATGTAGCATAACAGATGGCACCTTACAATCAGCTCTTCACCTTATAAATGTACCCATTTGCCACAATAGAACAAAATGATTATGAATAAGGAAAATCACTCAAATTGGCTAAAAATATGGTAGACAGTAGTTTTGTTTTGGAATGCAAAAAACAACAATTGGAAGACTTATTAATATGTAAGTTCTTAAGACTGATACACTAAATAAATTACATTTACTTTCATAAAAGGAAGAAGGAGATCTTTTGTTTCTCATTCTTCAGTACCACAACCACCTATTAACCAAAGTTTGGCTAAGTGCATGACATTAGCAAATTAGGGAATAATTAGTAACGTACAATGTGTGTATTTCAATCCAGATAAAAATAAAATTTAATAATTTAAATATGCGTTTTTGGGTTTTTTTGTTTTTGTACACAAACACAACACACAAATTGAATAGCAAATATATGCTACTTATTTGTAAAAGGTACATTATTGTAAGCTTTTGCATGTTTTATTCGTATTCTGTTAGTTTTTATATTTACTTTATATTAGTACAAATGACTATGTACCATGTTATTTTCTGAAACTCATGGAAATCTGAAATGTTTATAAATGTGTTCTTGCATTTTTTCCCTTAAATTAGTTGTGTTGTGCTGTCAGAGTCACTAATATATTTCCCTTACATTTTAATTCTAATACTGACTCTCCATTTATCTGTGTAATTATACTGAATTCCTAACATCCCAGCATTATTAAGGAAGCAAAAAAGCATAATTTATTTTCTTTATTACCTAGTGTTTTATGAATACCTTTTGCTTTGGTAAAAATATTTGACTCACTGCATAAATATTTTCCCTTTATGCTTGTAATTTATGTAGAGTAGAATATAAAATTGTTTATGATTAATATATGATTATAAAAACTAAATCAAACTACCACCTATTTTTTATTCATGAGCACATTGTGTATGCTGTGCCAGTGATTATGACAGTACTCAAGGTGATGCTTACACAACATCACAATGCCACGTTGACATTTCTGCCACTATAAGACCAAAAAAAATCACTGTTAAATTTAGTTTAAAATCACTACTAAATTTAATTTGGCATTATACAAATTTTAGCATAGCGACATTTTTCATGTAGTTTTTAACTCAATTTCTCACCTTGTGGACCAATGCAGGTACTGAGTTATTAAGGTCTCGTGTAAAGACACCTACTGAGAAAACTACCTGCTCTTCAATTGAACTATCTCAAAGAGATGACAGAAGAGACCGGGTTATTGGAACTCAAACCTCTTTATCGAAGAGTGTGAGCAATGCATAGTGGATTTCAAGCCAAAGAGAAATTGTATTATTACTGTAATACCCACGAGCAGTTCCGGTTTGTAAAACCCTCTCCCTGTGCTAAGTATTCTTTTCAGCTTTATATCTTCCAACTGAGCCTACTACTAGACTTTGAAACACAGGTGTTTTAAAAGGTGTCATGTCAAGTAGTTCTAATCCAGCTGTGTTATAACATGTTACTTTTAAACATTTTAGCTTTGAATGTGTGTTGAGAGAATCTGAAAGATTATGTTAATATATTTTGTGTTACATTCATCGTAAATTTTCTTAAAGAAGATATAATTAGAAAAAGTATGCTCTTGGGAATTACAGTTCGTGACGTATCAGAATTGGTTTTAAAATTTACACAATAGGTTTCCTATTTGAAAACCTACCAAGATAAATTTATTAGTTTGGCTTGTACAAAATAACAAAATACATAAGGCATATTAGCTCTTTCCAGCTATAAATGAATTGATTTAAATTCTAGAAATCCTTATTTCTTTATTAGTAACTCATACCTTTAGGAGTTTTTAGAAAAAGTATTCTGTCATGTCCATACCGTAGCTTTCTCTCTCCTTACATTTCACGACTTCAAGTACAGGATGAAATTATTTTCCTTATTACCTCTTCCATCAGCTGATGCTGTAATCACTGACAGAAGAAAGGGCTGTATATGGTTAACTGTCCTGCCCCAGATCCCACACCAAATAAAGACTGTGTGCATGGCATCCCATTTTAACTCAGTCTTACACATTTCCTTTAGCACCACATTAAAATCTTTTCACACATTGGAGCATTCTCTGTAGTTTGTTCCTAGTACTTATATATATCAGTGCTCACTTTATATATCTAAACTTACCTCACAAAAAGTTTTTCTCTCATTTCTTCTCTTTATTCCCCTTTCTCTTCCATCTTATTTCACTTTTATCCCCCTATTCATTCCATTTATTAGCCGAAGACAGACAAAAACAAGCAAACAAATAGAAAAAAAAAGTTTAAACAAGGGGTCAAAGTGAAGGTAAATGTGAGCATTTGGAAAAAAGAAAAATAAATGGAATCCTGTTTTGAGTTTTAATTAGACAGTTTTCAGTTAATTAAACTTTTAATGGCTTTAAATGCCAGTTCGGTGTATTTACCCAATTCAGTAGTCACTTCCATTTATTTTCTCACAAAATGTAAGTGGGTTTTCCAAATTCACAGGGGTGAGAAGTATGGAGAAACGGTCAGCATCAGAGAAAGCCCTGACAAGTAAAGGCCACCATGCTGCAGGCTTTCTATCTGATGTCACACCAAACAAAGCAGATGTGATTATGGAGCAGTCGTGTGCCCAGTGGACCTACCATTCTCTCTCTCTGAAGTTACTGGTAGAGTTCTGTTCATGTTGCTTATTTTTAATTCTCATGCCATGGAGGACCTGTTTCAGGAACTCAAGTTTTTATTTGATCTTTGCTGATTTCTATTCATCTTGATCCATTGGTACAGTATCTAAAAGAATGCTCACATAATTTGAATTTGAAAATAGACACTTCTAAAATCACCAGCATACATCCAGTTTTTCCAACGTGTCTACATACTTTTTGGCTAGTCAAATATTTTTGTTAGGTAATGATGGAGGGCATATCCAGTGAGGAAAATGTTGGAAGCATGTGCTCATACCTCCGTATTTTTTAAAAAAGCCTTTCTTATTTTTTTAATGGCTTTTATATTTAGAAAGGCTAGTTTAGGTTTTTCTGTTTATGCTTTACCCAGTTATCCCTTCAAAACCACACAGAATAAATACAGCGGTTTTGCATATGGCATTCCGATTAATACTCAGATCATCATACATTCATGTTCCAAACACTTTACTTGTCTATGCCACATCTTGTGCCTTTAGATATTTCTATGACATGATTTTCTTCACACTTGATCTTCCTGCTCACAGTTTTTTAGATCTTCATTAGTAAACATTTCTTTTCCATACAAAACCCTGAGCTGAATACTGTACATTGGATGTATCTTCTTCATCAAAGATATAAAGATACTTCATTTAAAAATTTAACCTGAAATAAACACTAATATTGATGACTTTCAGAATTATATTGGGCTGTTCATTTTCCTCATCATCTTTCTTTTAAACAACCACTTCATCTTTTCCCTCCCTTTTATTCCTTTCTCTTCTTCAACTACTCTATTCCTAGGTAGGGCCAAATACAGCAGCATTATGTTAAGGACGGGGAAGACAGTGTTACAGAAGAGGTGACAGAGGAGTGGGAGGGAGATGACAAGAGTGCCGTGGGGACGGATTATTAGTGGTGTGTTTTGAGTAGTGTGAGAAAGTAATGAGTAGGATGGTGACCCAGGACATCATTTCAGAGCGAAAGCAGGGTGAGGCTTGTTTCTACAAGAGATGGACACACCAACATGAGGTGGATTAGGAAAGTGTCTCTGTGCAAAGAAGGGGGAAACAAAACGGAGGGCATGTTGTCAGAGTCCAGGCTGGGTAGAAAAGTGTTGTAGGTGAGAAACGATATGGCATTCAAGCATGGAAATCAGAGTCCAAGAGAGGCCTAGAAATGGGTGTGCAGCCTGGTGTGGGGTGTTAGAAGTTGAGCAGGTTGAGAACATTCTGTTAGGGGACACTCGGGCTGGAAGTTCAAGTCAAACCAGCTCAAGAAGGGCTTTCTTGTAAACAATTGTCTGCACATTATGGGGAAATCTGGACAAGGGAGGGAGGATCTTTTTTTTTTTTCTTTTATTATTATTATTATTATTATCATTATTATACTTTAGGTTTTATGGTAATGATAGACTGGATTAAGAAAATGTGGCACATATACACCATGGAATACTATGCAGCCATAAAAAATGATGAGTTCATGTCCTTTGTAGGGACATGGATGAAACTGGAAATCATCATTCTCAGTAAACTATCGCAAGAACAAAAAACCAAACACCGCATATTCTCACTCATAGGTGGGAATTGAACAATGAGAACACATGGACACAGGAAGGGGAACATCACACTTCGGGGACTGTTGTGGGGTGGGGAGGGAGGATCTTGATGCAGGGGAAGAAGCATCAGTGCATCAAGAAAGGGACAGAGGTGATGAAAAGTCTGCATATTAAATATGTGTTTGTTATTTCTCTTATTTCTAATTCTGATCCAACCACACAAGTTTTTACCCTTCAAATTTGTAAATTCTTTCTTCAATTAAGAGAAAATCTGGCTCTCTATTCTTAATATCTTTACATATTTGAACATTCTGTGTGTGTATGTGAGTGTGTTTGTGTGTGTCTGTGACAGAGAGAAAAAAGAAAGAGAGAGAGAGTTTAGTATTTTGGGGCTAATACTGAGATTACTGGTAAACTAAATGATTTTTAATTACTCTGTATTGAAGTTTTATGACTACTTTTCTTTCTAACATTTTATGAAAAACTCTTCAAAGTGATACAATACTTACTAAATTATATGTATTTTTAATCTAAGTTTCTTAGAAACTAAATAATTTTATATCATAATGATTAAAGTTGCATCTACAAATGGCATGGTTACACTCCTTACTCAGTAATGTAGTATATAAATTTATAAACCAAATTAAATTCTTAATTTCAAATATAATAGCTAGAATAATAATAAAAGAAGATAGAGAAAACTTTTAGTAATGTGCTTTTGTGCATTTTAGTTTTTATTCAGTTTATGAAATATATATAATTTGCATATTTATTCAAATGCATTACATATAGTCTCATTTTTAAAACAGGCTACATTTTGAAAAGGACCTTATACAACAATTTAATATGAAATAATTACTTTTTGCAGTTAATATTTTCAACTGCACACCTATATATCTTGGTGTCATAGGCAGAGTAATGGCCCCTCAAAGATTTCCATATTCTAATGCTTGAAACCTACTAATATGTTACATTAAATGGCGAAGAGGAAATAAGGATATGTAGATGAAATTAAAGTTGCTAATCAGCTGACCTTAGCATGATTATATTCAGTCCAATGTAATCAGAAGAGCACATAAAGGTGGAAGAGAGGACCAGAGATATGGCAGTATGAGAAGGACTTGGCTCAAAGCGACAGATTTTTGAAATGGAGGAAGGGGCCAAGAGCCAAGGAAACTATGTGGACTCTAGAAGCTGGAAGAGGCAGGGACCAAATTCTCCTTTCCAAGAATCTTCAGAATGAAATGCACCCTACTGACACCTTAAATCTATGTTGGGCTTCTGATCCACAGAACTCTAAGGTAATAAATTTGTGTTGTGTTAAGACACCATATTTGTGGCCATTCTTTATGGCTGCATTAAAAAATGAACACACTCGATTTTAAGAATTTTGTAACAATATCATATATATTACACTTAAGTTTTATATGATATTATTTGTATAGTTTATGTTGGCATAATATAATTTTAATGTAGAAGATGTATGCTATATGGATAAAATATTATCAACTACATTATGATGGTAATAACAAGTGATTTATTTTTTTACCCAAAATAGATTTTTCTCCAAGATTTTAGCAGCTTATGATTAAGAGGTAGATGAACGTTTACATGTTTCCCTAAACTTTCTAGAATATGCTAAAATAACTATTTTTCTCATTTGAGAAAACATTTTCTTATAAATGAATACACTGCTAATCTCTGCAATGTGTAATATGTAATGCTGGTAAGGTAAATTAAGAAATATAACCAGTGAATCAGAAATCATTAGTTTTGAGGATTGTAGACATTAACAAAACAACAACAGAATTCATAAAATACTATATATCATCTTGAATGCTTTTCTTCATGCAAATAACTGTTAGGACTTTTAAATCAACATTTTATTAATGTAATCTCAATCATTGTGCTTTAGGCGTGGTGTTTGAAAAGTACATATTTATATGAAACTACTTTGGGACTGACTGATTTATTCTTTCCAAAGCCATTTGGTTAGAGGCCTCCCTTCCTTTCTATCTCCCCTCCTTCCTTTTTTCAATTTTATTTTTCTGTTATTTTTGTATACACAAGTACTTAAATTAAGTGCTAATGATTGATAAACAAAAGTGCATATAGTTATTGAAGAGCTTTATGATCCAATATAAAAACATGTCATATAAGATATTCAGAATTGTTGAAAATACTGGAAATGATAAATTATTATACCAATATTAATAAACATAAAAAATAGCACAAGCTTATGGCATCAAATCCATACTGTAAACAAATAGAAGACAAACAGTAAAAAGTCACCTCTTCTTCCACTTTTAATATCCATTCTCCAAGAAAAAAGTGGTTTTAACTACATAAAATATTAGGTGTTATCACAGAATCCCATTTCTAAGTACATAGCCACTGGAACCTTTATTTCTTGAATTATCCACATGAAACAACTCCCACTGACTTCCCATAGTCACTGTGAGAGATAAAGAACACAACATGTTTTCCCTCTCACACTGCTTTGAGTATAATAAGGAATAGCATTATTTTGGTCTTAAAGACCCTGGTATCCTAGATTTGCGGTTTGTTGTAATGGCAGTTAAGTTTATTGTGTCCTTAGCATAAGGTAGCTGCATGTCTAAACTAAGAATAATTAATTCTTTTGATCCAGGAGCATGGTATGCCTTTCTACTTGTTTGTGTCCTCTTCAATTTAATATCATTAAAATGGACATACTGCAAAAAGCAATCTACAGATTCAATGCAATCCCTATCAAAACACCAATTTTTTTTTTACAGAAATAGAAAAAAAAAATTCTAAAATTTGCATGTAACCAAGAAAGAGCCTGGCTAACCAAAGGAATACTGAGCAAAAACAGCAAAGCTGGAGGCATTGCACTATCTGACTTCAAAATATATTACAAAGCCACAGGGAATAAGAAAACATGGTATTGGCATAAAAACAGACACATACACCAATGGAACACAATAGAGAATCTAGAAATAAATCCATATATTTACAGCCAACTGATCTTTGGCAAAGCGGTAAAGAATAAACACTGGGGAAAGGATACCTTCTTCAAGAAATGGTGCTGGGAAAACTGGATAACCAGAAGAAGAATGAAACTGGACCTCTATCTCTCACCATATAGAAAAACCAGTTCAAGATGAATATAGGCCCCAAACTACTAAAAATATTAGAAGAAAACATAAGGAAAATTGTTCAGGACATTAGTCTAGGCAAAAGCTTTATGACTAAGACCTCAAAATCACAGGCTACAAAAATAGGCAAATAGTACTATATTAAAAACAAATCCTTCTGCAAAGCAAATGAAATAATCAACAGAGTGACAAGGCACCCTTTTGAATGGGAGAAAATATTTGTAAACTACTCATTTGGCAGGAGATTAACATCCATAAAATACAAGGAACTCAAACAAATCAGTGGTCAAAAACAAACCAATAATCCCATTAATAAATGGGCAAAGGGCGGCCGGGTGCAGTGGCTCACGCCTGTAATCCCAGCACTTTGGGAGGCCGAGGCAGGCGGATCTCCTGAGGTCAGGAGTTCAAGACCAGCCTGGACAATATGGCGAAAACCTGTCTCTACTAAAAAAAAATGCAAAAATTAGCCGGGTGTGGTGGCCCGCTCCTGTAATCCCAGCTACTCAGGAGGCTGAGGCAGGAGAATCACTTGAATCCAGGAGGCAGAGGTTGCAGTGAGCCAAGATCATGCCACTGCACTCCAGCCTGGGTGACAGAGCGAGACCCCAACTTGAAAAAAAAAGAAATAGGGAAAGAGAACATTGAGAGCACAACCACTAAAAATGTTAACATCCTGCAGCATCGGGGCCTGCCCTGGACTCCAAGCGTGGGGCCAACTGAGAAGACAACAGCAACATCCCCAGTGGAAGGGAAGGTTCTAGACTACAAAGCACCTTCATGTGTGATTATCCTAAAAATCTAGGAAACAGGCAGGGTGGATATGCTGGTACTTATTATACAGATGAGATAACTGAGGCACAGGGATATTATGGGATGGGTAGGATAGGTGCCCTGAGCATGTGGGGTAAGGGGGCAATCAGAATTCATGGCCCCCCATGAATTCATTACAGGCTGCCTAAGTAGCCTGGATTAGAGCCTCCTACTCTGTGTCTCAGTTTCCAAACCTATTCAGTGAGGGATTGAGCAAGATGTTCTCACTAAGGGCTCCTATAGAAGCCTGGGTGCCATTCTCAATTCCTTCCTTCCCCACTTCCCACTCAATTTCTTCCAGTTCTTCCATCTTACCATCTCTGGAATCCACAGTGCCCACCATCTCCTGAACTATTGTTTCTGACCTGGAGGACTGCAGAGCCTCCTAATGGTATCCCTGCCCACAACAGTCCCTCCAGGGCCCTCACCACTTGGCACATGGCACATACTCAGGTCACTTCCTGCTCGGATCCCTTCAGTGGCTTCTACCTGCTCAGGGTCAAGTCCAAATCCCTTCCCTTGGCCCCGCTCACATCTCTCCAGCCTTATCTCTGGACACTCTCCTTGCTTGCTCCACTCCAGCCAGCAGCGGGTCATCTTAAGGTCAGGACTCTGGTGAAAGGATTCAGAAGCCCAAATGCCAAATGTGAATGCAGAACTAAGAGCCTACTTCCGCTTCAACACACCAGTGGTGAGGCTGAAGTCCTGACCTCCTTCTGCCCAACTCCCACATCTGTCTCCCACTTGCTTCTGAATTTGGAAGGGGGGAAGAAGCCAGGCTATCACTTCAACACCTCCAGAATGAGAGCTGCTGAGCCTCCCTTGGGCCCACTCTACTCAGACGTTGACTCACCCACTGGCCAGAGCGGGCTCCTCCACCTGCCATGGATCCACCCACACCCCGGGTCAAAGGGGCCTAATGATGTTTCCTCAAGAATGCAATCCACTCCTAGGTGTATACCCGAAAGAATGGAAAACAGGGACTCAAGCAGATAAAAGTACACCGATGTTCATAGCAGCATTATTTAACAATAACCAAAGGACAACCCAAGTGTCCACCAACAGAAGGATGTATAAACAAAATGTAGCATATATGTACAAAGGAATATTACTCAGCCATCACAAGGAATGATGTTCTCTAGGAAACTTGAAAACATGATGATAAGTGAAAGAACCAAGTACAAATGGACAAATATTGTACGATTCCACTTACATGGGGCGCCTGAAAGAACAGAGGTTCCCAGGGGCTGGAAGTGGGGTACGGGAAGTTATTGCTTAGTGGGGATATTTTCTGTGTGGGATGATGAAAAAGCCCTGGAAATAGGTAAAGATCATGTTTGCACAATACTGTGAATGTGCTCGATGCTGCTAAAATTGCATGCTTTATTTTATTTATTTATTTTTTATAGAGACAGGGTCACGCTCTGTCGCCCCAGCTGCAGTGCAATTGCATGATCATAGCTCACTAAAGCCTTGAACTCCTTGACTCAAGCAATCCTCCTATCTCAGCCTCCCAGCTAGCTAGGCCTACAGATGCACACTACCACGCTCAGCTGATTTTTATTTTTTTGTAGAGATAGGTTCTTGCTATGTTGCCCAGGCTGGTCTCAAACTCCTGGACTCAAGCAATCCTCCTCCCTTGGCTTCCCAAAGTGCTGGGATTACAGGCATGAGCCACCAGGCTCAGCCTAATATCGCATACTTCAAAATGGTTACAATGGTAAATTCTCTGTGATGCATATTTTACCACAATTTAAAAATTAAATAAATAAAATATACCCATATAAAATCGACATGTGTAGCAGACATGTTTAATAAAAATAAGCAAATACTCTGGACAAAAAAGTGGGAAGAGGGGAGGTAGTTAAGCTGACAGCTAACCATTCCTCCCGAGGGCCTCCGCTGACAGGTCGGCCAGATGCAACGAGGCATGCTTAAAAAACAAGTCACCCAGAAGTCAACTCCTGACCCAATGACATCAACGGGGAATCGCATCCATATCCTCTCCCTCTCGGGAACCGTGTGCCACGTGAACACCAGCCTCCAGTCGAAACCTCCGATCTGGGGCTCCCCGGAGTTCCCCAGGTATTCAAAGGTGTTCCAGTCGATCACGTCAATCACTGGGCACACCACTGCCGACTCCTCTTCATGGATCCTGAAAGCACCCAAGACATCCATCCATCTCTTCTATGCAGACGGGCAGCAGGAAGACAATTGGGAAATTCAAGGGTGAATTCTTGTCTTCCTTCCAATAAAAGGGAGGAACACCTGAGAAAGGCCTGCTTCTCTTATTCCAGGTGTCTGTAGCCATGTCAGAGCCCTGGCAGGTGACCATCATGGGAGAGATCTGGGGGCCAGGGAGGGCTTTCAAACAAAAAGTCCCATGACTTTAATATGCTGTGATTCTATCCATGGACATTCTGACCAAACGCTCTGTGAGTTCAATCTCTCAGAAGTGCGAGAGGTTTAATCACAATGAAACATCTTAACATCAAGAAATATTTATCTCCTAAGAACAAAGGTGCACCCAGACCAAAGGGTCAGCTTTGGAATTAGAATATAAATTCTAATCCTGCTATTTATTTGCTGTGTGACATTAGCCAAGTCACCTAACTTCAGAGCCTATTGCCTCAGTGGTAACACTGGAATTATAATATCCATTAGGAGGGTTAAATGTCAGGATTTCCTGGGAAAATGTTTTTAAGATGGCTGGCAGACAACCTGAAACTATTGCTATTTTTTTCTTTTAACTTTTGTTATTGTGAAATATTACACATAGTAAAAAATGCTATAATTTCCTTTTGCAGGTATCAGCCTGTGTGTTGGTTTCAACTGTTCTCTCCACAACATTATTACAAATCTGGCCATCCCTCAGCATTCTTCCAGGCTTTGTTTCTTTGCATTTGACACCACACTAGGAAAGATGGACTGAGACTAGACCATGTGTGAACACCAGATTTCCTTGAGTACATTTTGGGGGATGTTGTCTGGAATTTGAGACCTAAAAATCCTAAGAGTCCCACAACACAGGACAATGCAACAGAGATCAGCCAGACTTGTGCTTTCAGTGTCCTTAGAATGACACCAGAAAGTCAGAGGGGATATTAGAAATACCACTCAGGGAAATTGCACTGTTCTGGACAGGTTGCATGAGACAGAGTCTCAGATCTGTGAGTTCCCCAAATTGAGGAAGTTGCATACTAGGTATCCACCAACATCTGCTTATTTAAAGAAATTGATGGCATTATTTAAAAGGTTGAAATGGCCAACATCAGACCTGCTGGGCAAGTTCCACCTAGCCCCTGTCAAAGGCCAGCTCCCCCAGGAACTGATGGCCTGTGATCAAGCTCGCTGGAACCACAGACAGCCTAATTTTTACAAGAAGGGGAAAACTGGGGGAATGCTGTACCAGCATTGGAGTACAGGACTCCCAGTCCTGGCTGGAGAATGTGCAGGACCCATAGGGATGCTATTGGCATCTGGGCCAGAACCATTCTCCACTGCACAGGGCTGATCTGCAGGATACTGGGCCTCCCTGATACACAAAATGCCAGGAGCCCTACCTGGTTGACATGACAACCAAGAATACCTTCCCACATTTCCAAAAGCCCCTGGATGGAAAGGGTTACCACTCCTGTCTGGGGCCACCTTAGGGAGAGTCCACAGTCTGATGTGTCCCAATGCTGGTGCACACCAAAGTCCCCTGGGGAGCAGAAGTCGAGGCCCCAGCCCCAAAAGTCAGATCCAAATGAGACCAGGCATTGGTGTGTTTAAAAAGCTCCCCAGGTTGAACCCTCATACACCATTGGTGGGAATGTAAATTAGTACAACCTCTATGGAGAACAGTTTGGAGGTTCCTCAAAAAACTAAAAATAGAGCTACCATATGATCCTGCAATTCTACTCCTAAGTACATATCCAATTACCGAAAATATATCTGCTCTCTCATGTTCGTTGCAGCACCATTCACAATAACCAAGATTGGGAAGCAACCTAAGTGTCCATTAACAGATGACTGGATAAATGATGTGTGGTACATATACTCACAATAGAGTACTATTCATCTGGTAAAAAGAATGAGATGCTGTCATTTGCAACAACATGGATGGAACTGCAGGTCATTGTTAGGTGAAATAAGCAAGGCACAGAAAGACAAACTTTGCATGTTTTCCTTATTTGTGGGAGCTAAAACTTAAACCAATTGAACTCATGGAGACAGAGAGCAGAAGGATGGTTACCAGAGGCTGGGAAGGGTAGTTGGTTGGATGGTTAATGGGTACAAAAAAAAATAGAAAGAATGAATAAGACGTACTAGTTGCTAGCACTACAGAGTGACTATAGTAAAAAAAAAAAAAAAATTAACTGTACATTTAAAAATAACTGGCTGGGCATGGTGGTTCATGCCTGTAATCCCAGCACTTTGGAAGGCTGAGACGGGCAAATCACTTGAGGTCAGGAGTTTGAGACCAGCCTGGCCAACATGGTGAAACCCCATCTCTACTAAAAATGCATCACTCCCTTGGTCCGGAGTGAGAAGACTGTGAGCCTCAGGATGGTTCTAACACAGGATTACCCATTCACCTGGCTGCAGTCCCTGTAATTCAGACCCATCTTTAGGGCTTTTCCTCGGATCCACAAGTCAGCTTCCTGTTTTCTCTTATACTCCTCCTGTCTCAGATCTTCTTAGTCTCTCTCTAAGCTCTACAGAAGCGTCTTCTTTGTTGTTTCCTTATATACTTTATATCTACCTATGAATTACCATCCCCTGAATGTTACGGCTTCTATGAAAGATAATGCAATAATGTTTGTAATCTAGTTATTTCTTACAGACCACCACCACTCACTCTTGTCTGTGTTTAGCACAAAGAGCAAGGGGCAGAGTACTCATCAACTCAGGGGGAGGAGGAGTCAGTAGAGAAAGCATTCATGAAAAAAGGTTTACATCTCAGCAATTTCTAGGCACAAAAGACTTATGAAATTCTAATATTTTATTTTGACACAGTTCTTTTTTAGTATTTTGTTAGATACAAATACAGATTTTGAAAAATCATTTTATAATAATTATAGTATTTGCCAATCTGTTTAAACCACGTAAATTCTATGTATAAATAGGTGGAGAGGTAGTCATAATATTGAGGGGCACGTTGCATAGTATCTTGCATCATAGCTCACTATCTTTTACGTAATATGCTTTAGTATGTTCAGTAAAAATTTTTAGTAAAGGGCTCAGAAATTATGATAGAGTAATACCAGTCACAGAATCAAGAAAGGCATCTAGTTTTATCTACAAAAGATTTTAGAAATAATCTTGTAACATATCCACTAAACTGAATGATGAACATTAGACCACTTTTTATTCCATTATAATCTTATTTTCTCTCATAACGCTATCCATTAAAGAACAGATTCTATTGTAAAAGCTTCTAAAAAAAGTATCAAATCTTCCTTTGTTCCATTCCAGCTGTGTTTCTCACCTGTTCTGTGCTTGCTAAAAGTAAAATGAGAAAATAAAATGACTATCTAAAGTGGTTTAACAAAAGACTGTATCATAGATCCTGTGAAATCCTTCTTGATTTAAATCCTTTGAGTGGCTGCACATCTTGAAATGGCAAATGAATTGGCCACACAATGTGCACACTATTAAAGGTTTGTTCATGGAGTCTTTTTTTATTTTTTATTTTATTTATTTATTTATTTTTTGAGACAGAGTCTCGCTCTGTCGCCCAGTCTGGAGTGCAGTGTTGTGATCTCGGCTCACTGCAAGCTCCGCCTCCCGGGTTCACACCATTCTCCTGGATCAGCCTCCCGAGTAGCTGGGACTACAGGTGCCCACCACCACGCCCGGCTAATTTTTTGTATTTTTAGTAGAGACGGGGTTTCACCACGTTAGCCAGGATGGTCTCGATCTCCTGACCTCATGATCTGCCCGCCTCGGCCTCCCAAAGTGCTGGGATTACAGGCTTGAGCCACCGCACCCGGCCATGGAGTTTTATCACAGTGATCTGTGGGCATAACATAATCTATACAGTGTTCATTTTTCTCTGAGTTGGTCTAGGCATTCTTTTTCTTTTTTTTTTTTTTTTGAGACGGAGTCTCGCTCTGTTGCCCAGGCTGGAGTGCAGTGGCGTGATCTCGGCTCACTGCAAGCTCTGCCTCCAGGGTTCACACCATTCTCCTGCCTCAGCCTCCTGAGTAGCTGGGATTACAGGTGCCCGCCACCACGCCTGGCTAATTTTTTGTATATATATATTTTTTTTTTCAGTAGAGACGGGGTTTCACCATGTTAGCCAGGATGGTCTCTAACTCCTGACCTCGTGATTCACCCGCCTTGGCCTCCCAAAGAGCTGGGATTACAGGCTTGAGCCACTGCGCCCGGCCCATCTGGGCATTATTAAACCATTTATTCAAACACTATCTTTTCAGTTCTACCTTATAATTTTTATTTCTAAAGCGAAGTGAGCACAGACCAGGTACCTGTACCTGGGTAGTGGTTTTATAGGATACAGTAAAATGCAGGAGACATTGAAAAGCAAATAGGTGCAGATGAATTGAAAACTCTTCCCTCCCCACATCGAAGCCTGGTTGAAGGTTGGCATTTGAACAGAAAACATCTTTATAGACATGAATGGGAAAAGTTAATGCTCAGAGTCCAGAAGTAAAATGCAACCACTCCTACTCACTGCTTCTAGAAATCACTTTATAAGTGATCCTGAGGAATTCTTTCTCTCTCTCTCTCTCTCACTCTCCCTCCTCCCTCATGTCTTCCCTCTCCTAATTCTGGCTGAAACTGGCACCTAAGTCAAATGTAGCTAAGCAAACAGACTAGAGTCTCAGTATGAGACAGATAGATATGTATGCACAATACACATATATACTTACATGTATATATATATACATACTATATATGTATTATTTTTCTCCTAATTCTACCCACAAAAGAAGCACTTATACCTTAAGAGCCATAAGCGAATTTTGTGCCCAGATGGTTTTTAATACCTGTCCCTACTGAAAGGAACAAGAGCCTCTTGGAGCAATGTCTGGTTCCAGGGCTGGGACAAAGAAGGTGCATGATGAAACTGGAACACCTTTTTGTGCCAGAAAGAAAGGGAGTGCTCAGGAAAACAACAGGGACATGTCAAAAAGAAATAGGCCATAGCTTCAAGGGATTCCCACTGACCAAATCCAGGGACAATTTGAGTACCAAAATAAATGAGGATTGCAATGATTGTAACAATTACATAAAATAGGATGATTAAATAAAGTAGGAAAGTATTTGTTTATTATAATAAGCAAACAAACAGATACATGCATACATAAATGGATAAATAGGCAGAAGAGAAAAGAGAACATTTCTTTAAATTAGTATGCCAGCTGACACATGTGAAAGGAAGAGTCATGGACTGGCCGGGTGGAGGGAGGTGGGGCGGGGAATACCATTTGCAACTATGGTGGTAAAGAATAATTTAGGCAAGAAGTATCAGGAGAATACTTATCTTTGGGAAGAGCTGGATGAGAAGCAGGCTGCTTGCATGTTCTCAAAGTATCTCCTCAGACTGCTATTCATTACAAGGAGAAAAGTACTAACTAAACAGTGAAGAATGCAAATGACACTTTCACCTTTTGCTGCAAAGTAACCTCACCAATAAGAGGCATGTAGATGTCTTGCATTTGGGGACTATGGTACCCCAAGAAGGACACCACATCACTGCTGCATTATTCCATTTGCAGCTGTATAACCGAGTCTAATCATGAGAACACATCAATCAAGCTCAAATGAAGAAACATTCTGTAAAATTACTAGCCTGAATTTTTCAAAACTCCCAATGCCTTGATAAAGAAAGGCAGAGAAATGCTGATAGAATAAAGAAGGTGAAAGAGATATAAAAACTAAATGCAGTATGTGATTCTAGACATGGAATACGGACTACATAGATTAGATGAAAATATTACTTCAGTGTTAAATTTCTTGAATTTTATTATCTTCAGATGCTTATTTGAGGATATTTAATTCAGTCTGGAGAGTTTTATTGCAGTTTATCTTTCTTCCTAGTTGGTTTGGGGGGAAGAATTTCTTCAGCTGAAATGTTTTGACTCATATTTTCTGTTTTCTACAGTAGCTTTTATATTGCAGTTTTTGTAGTTATGTTTTTTATTCTGTTCCCAGGTATCATAGAAATGCAGTTCCTAGTTCCAGAGCATCCTTTTCTATAAATAGAGTAAAATGCAGTTTATTTAATAAGAGATGTTGGTACTTTGGGCAGAAAGGGAGTGGTAGGCACGTGGTACTTCTCTTTCATCTGGACATATTCCTTAATTTTACTTCCTTTTTTTCCTTTCTGTGCCATGACTCCTGATCAATCAAACAGACAACTGAAATTATTTGCAGATCTGAAACATTTTATTATTTCTGTTACCAGATTTGTAGCTCTCCAAAGCATGTTTAACCTGTGCACAGTCTAATTTTCACTGCTGGTATTGACAGAAAAAAATATTTCAAAAATGGAAGCTGAGGTTTGTAATATAGTGTAGTTATATAATGGCAATGGCACTATTTCTGCTTTTCCTGTGCTTTGGGTCTACCTGAACAGTAGTGTGCACTTGCTGTGAATGGTAGAGCCCACCTACATTAGATTGATGATTTATTGTTGAAGTCAAAAAACTAGTGAAATTTTACTGAGTAGACTCTTGATCAGCAGGGTAGCAGATGTCTCCCAGAATATTTTCCTTCTCAAATTTACAGGGCTTCTACCTTTCATAGAAAACCATCCTCACCTGTGACTCATGTGACTTATCTTTGGGTATTGCCTCCTCTTGGCAATCTTTGGGACTACCTCAAAGCAGAATTAATCCTACCCTGCTTAGTGTTCCCTCGACTCTTCTTCTGTTACATGGTAGTCCACTGGTGTCTCAAAAGGTCTGTACATTATCAGACTGTGAGCTCCCTGCTCCCTCAACCAGATAGAGATTGAAGAGGACACCATCTCTTTCAACTAAATGGTGTGAGGCCATTACAAATGGCCAATATTTGTAGGCCACTACATATGGGCTACTACTCACTTGTGTTTTAGCCCAGCCCTTGAGTTTGTAAAGTGCGTTGGGTTAAATTTGTAGTTACACAATTTAGCTGAGTGAAGCTTAAATGTTCTGTGTAGAGCAGTGGGAGAAATATGTTCTTGTTATTTTTGCTGTTCCTGAAACAAAAGAAACAGAAAAGGGAGAAAAGAGGTGAAGAATAAATAAGAAAGAGAAGTAGAAATGCAGTCTGCAACAGACGACGGCAGACTGAAGCTAGAATCCAGACCAGGCCAAGGAACTTTATGATTTTAAGGAGGATGGCTAACACACAACTTGAGGTGTTGGCAGTGCTACAGTGGTCAGTTGTATACATTTTTCTGGCCCTCAAAAACTTGAGTAAGTTCAGTTAAAACACACATAGCATGAGTAAGAATTTTGATTTTATGAACACTAAGGAAAATGCTGTGTTTGTTACATGATAGGCCAAAATAATTAGAAAAAGAACCCTACACAGAACAGTTGCATAATTTTGAAACGAAGTTAAATCAGAGGAAGTGGGAAGTGGGGGGGGGGGGGTAGGAGGAGAATGACCACAAAATTATAAGCCTACAGATAATTTGGAAAAATCCTGAGGAGGATTTTTAAGAAAGTGTTCAGTGAAAGCTTGGAGCAATCTCATCCAGTGTTTAAGAAAAAAGGATTTCCTTGCTGATTTCTATGATGTGTTTTTATTCATACACAGGTACAGCACCTATGTAGCACGTAATAGGCTATTTACTTAGATAGCAGGTGAGCCCAAATATAATACCTGTACTTTAGCTGTTATCTTTAGAAATAAACATCTAATAGGATCTATTTTGGCACTGCAATGGAAACTATCAAAATTGGAAAACTACTAAGTAAGTGTTCAACAATAGAGAAATGACTAAACAAATTACAGTATATTTGCTCTATTTTGTACATGTCACAATCATAAGATTGAAATCCATCTATATAAGCTGACATGTTAAGTTCCCTTACACATAATGCCATGTGACAAAAAAATATGTTGCCCTACTATACAACTGCCCTACTTATGCAAATGTTCAGAAAACTATGTATTAACAACAATTGCCCCCAGTTGAAGGATTTGATTGGAGGGAAAAAAAGCAGATCTTCATTTTCCTCTTCCTATCCTTTTATGTTACACAAAATTTTGTCATGAGAATTTATATATATGCACACAATATTAATATATTTATATTAATAGTTATCTTATTAACATATTAATATATTTATATATTAATATATTTATACCAATACTTATATAATCAATGTATCATTAATATATTTATATTTATATAATTAATATATTGTATAATGAATATATTAGTAATATAATTATTGTTACATTAATATTTTAACATATTAATACATACATTAATACATGTACACTATAAAACAGAACATCTGTTTTTGGAACATGGTTAGTTGAGCTAATTCAAAATGCTTTCTGTTACAATTAACATGGTGGAGAATTATAAAACTTGTGCATAGTGCTGGGAGTTCACAGAAAAGAAATGGAGATGGCAACCCATAGGTATTGTGAAAAAATGGAAAGAGGTGAGAACCATATAAGGTAAACTTTGTTGGACTTATGATTCAAAACTGGCTCTCAAAAATATAGGTTTGGAAGTCTCCTTTTATTCAACTTTACTGCAGAATTTCAGAAGGTGACATTCACTAATTCTACTTGCACAGTTCAGCAAGTTTTGATAAAAGCATAGTTACATAGGCCCTACCACATTCAACCCTTACAACAATCCCAGCCAGAAACTCCTCTGGTGCCCCTACATAGTCAATTCCTTTCTACCATGCCCAGCTTCTGTGCCCAGGCTGGAGTGCAGTGGCACGATCTCAGCTCACTGCAACCTCCGCCTCCAAGGTTCCAGCCATTCTCCTGCCTCAGCCTCCCAAGTAGCTGGGACTGCAGGTGCCCACCACCACGCCTGGCTAATTTTTGTATTTTTAGTAGGGACAGGGTTTCACCATGTTGGCCAGGCTGGTTTTGAACTCCTGACTGGGAATCTTTAAATGAATTTTTGTCCTTATAGTTTTGTGTTTTCTAGAATTTCATATAAAGGAAATCATACATGAAGAAGTAAGTAAAAATCTAACATTTTTATTAGCATAATGCATTTTAAAGTAAGTCTTGTCTTTATATGTATTAGTACTTCATTACTTTTTTTTTTTGGTTAAATAGTATTTCATTGCATGGATATGCCCCAATGAGTTTATTTATTTACCAATTAATGGACACTACAGTTGTTTTCAGTTTGGGGTTGTTCCATAGAAAATTGCTATAAACATTCATGTACAGATACTGTAGAGACTTACATTTTTATTTTCCTTGGTAAAAACCTGGAAATGGAATTCCTCAGTCATACAATAAGTGCATGTATGAATTTATAACATAAAGTGCTAATCTGCTTTCCAAAGTGGCTATAGTAATTTACATTCTCATCAAAAACATATGAGCGTTGGGTTGTTCATCCTTACCAGAACATGGTTTTGTTATCTTATCTTTATTTTTATTTTAAATGCTCCAATAAATAGTGATATTTCCTTAAGATTTTAATTTGCATTCCCCTAATGATTAATAATGTTGATCATCTTTTTGTTTGTCATCACTATCATTGTTTTTTGGTGAAGTGTCTTTTCAAATATTTTACCTAATTTTTTTAACCAAATTGTTTGGCTTCTTGAGTTGTAAGAATTCTTTGTATATTCTGGATACAAATTCCTTATCTGATATATGATTCGCAAATATTTTCTCCCACTCTGTGGATTATCTTTTAATTTTCTTAATGGTGATTTTTAACAGCAGGAGTTCTTAATTTTTATAAAGTCCAATTTTTCTATTTTTAATTTTTATTATTTATCCCATTTTCTTGCCTTATCTAAGAAATCTTTTCCTAACCATGTTCATAAAGATTTTCTCAAATATTTTCTTCTAGAAGTTCTAGAGTTTTACATGTTACATTCAGGTCTCTGATCTATTTCAACTTAATATTTCTTATAACAAGAAAGGTGAAGATCAAGACTCATCTTTTTTCGTATGATCACCAAGTTAATCAAGCATCATTTGTAAAAAACTCTCTTCTTTCACCATTGAGAATCAATCACTGTAGAATACTAGTTGACTATATATGTGCGGATCCATGTTTAGACACTATATTCTGTTCCAAATTATTCTGTACATTTCTATACTTTATCTCAACGCAATCTTATCTTACTATAGCTTTATAGTGTGACTTTAAGTCAAACCATATGAATCCTCCACATTTGTTCTTTTAAAATATTGTTTTAGTTATTCTCAAGGTTTGCATTTTCATATAAGTTTTCAAATCAGCTTGTCAATTCAACAAAAATACCCGATGGGATTCTGATAGGGACTGAATTGAATTTATAAATTAATTTTGGGTAGAATTGAGATTTAAATACTATTCAGTCTTTTATTCCATAAACATAATGTATCTCTCCATTGCTTTATTTTTATGTTGATTTTTTATCAACGATCTTTAATTTCCAGCACACAAACCTTGCTTATATTTTACTAGATCTATTCTGAATAATTTCATGTTTTTGATATATTGCAAATGGTATTATGTTTTTTAATTTCAATTTTCAGTTATTTTTAGCTCATCTACAAGGGTGTGATTATACATATATAAACATATATATAATATAAACATATATTACATATATATGCTGACATGGCATTCTCTGATCATAGAACTTTCACGTTTAAATCAGTTTAGCATTTTTGTAGCCTTTTTTAGATTTTCTAAATAGCTAATTATAACATCTGTTAATAAAGACAGTTTTGTTTTTCCCAGTTTGCATGCCTCTATCTCTTTTTCTTCCCTTATTATTTTCACTAAGACCTCAGCCTAATGTTGAATAGAAATGGTGAGAAAAGACATCCTTACCTAGTTCTCAACCTTAGGGGGTACTCATCAGTCTTTCAAAATTTAGTATTATATTCACTGTAGGTTTTGTCAACTTGAAAGTGTTCCTTATCTTTCTGATTTGCTAAGATCTTTATAACTGTAACTAACAAATGTTGAATTTTATCAAGTGCATTTCTGCATGTATTGAGATCCTCCAGGTGCTTGGATGTCAGTGCTCCTGTTGCAGGGCCGGGCAATAAGATCTGTATGTGCTTTCAAGCAAAAAGCTGAATCTAAGCTGTCTACATAGGCCCAGGAATAAATGCAGCACCCTCAGTTGACAGGGACTAGAAAATTCCTCCTCTCCAGTTGGAGACATGACAAGGAATCTTGGTTCTGCTCTGATTCTGGACACCAAGCAGATAATCAAACCTCAAGCAGATTTTGAACTCTAATCTGAAATACAATGATAATAATAGAGTTCCTGATTTCAGACATTAACATCAAAGTTGTTTTTGAGTTCATTATAGAATCAAAGGCTAAAGGTTCTGAAGAGACATTTCTGCCATACAGGCCACATGATATCTTTAGTTGAGAATAATGGAGAGAATAACTCTCCTAAACTCTTCTTACTGTATTGACATTTAAGTAGAATATATGACAGAGTATATATTTTTTTCATTCATTCAACAAATATTTATTGAATGTGTCTGTTAGGGGTCCAAGCATTTTTCAGACTCTGATATGATGAAAGGAAAACCTGAAAAACCATGTCTTGTTCCAAGGGGAGATTATTATTATTATTTCCATGGTACTGCAGCCAAATGTGTTCATCTTATTAGAGTACATATTGACTGAGTATAACATGATAGCCTCTCTTAGGATATACAGTACTTTTATATCCTAAAATGTTTGTGAGACCTTTTCTAAATAATCACTAATAAACTAAAATATATACATATATGATTTTATATATATATATATCTTCACTTCATTATTATTTTCAATAATAATATAAAAACTGGCTTTGTTCTTGGAAGTTACTTTGCCTTGTAATGTTTCTGCATTTATTTATCCTCTATACACCTCTTACTAGATAGAATTATGCTGAGTTGCTACAAATGAAATAAGCCAACTTCTATACATTATTTGTTTTGTCAAATAACACCATGTTCAGTCGTTGCAATGTATCTATTCTTCTGGGGTTATTTTAAGATACATACTTCAGTTTATATCGATAGCACCATACTAATCATTTCATAAAAATATATGAAATTTAATTGCTGATATTCAATATTAGACATATTTTATGCTATTTTATCCACCAAAGTAAAGCCTCCTCCTAGTGCAAATCTGAGTAACCACCATTCCCCTCTGCTATCAAATATTTCCAAATTAATTACAGTTATTTCAATGTTTTTGCCCTATTTTGATTTGTTCAACTATTTAATTTCAAATTAAACTCATTTTACCTAAGTTACAAACTAAGTAGATGTCTAGATTTGTTGTTTCCAGATTTATTTCAGACATTAAGAAAGCTACATTCGGTCTTTAATATACTTAACAGAACAAAACTCAAGTTGTTGTTTTGCTAATTATTCTCTATATAGATTAAAACATTAATCCCTGTTAAAATCATGCTATTTAGTACTAAGTTTTGTTGGATGAAGGGAGGATCAAACTGGGGCATGTGATTTTTTTGACATCAGAGTTAACTGAGTGAGTGGCTCTGAATTGCTCATTAGGTGTAACTTTCCTCTAACACTGTTACATGCCAGCTTCCGGTAGGAGTGCCTTCTCATGGAGAGGGTGGTTATTCATCAGTCAAGAGGATTTAAGTGTGTATAATCACCAGCTAGCACATTCAGTATGCAACAGGCTTCCTTCTGCCTTCGTGTGTAATAGTGGTCTTTAAAGCTGGAGCTTTTGCTGAATGTTGTTGATATATTACAACAATATCCAGAAAATGCAACTCTATTTCCTCACTAATCCAAAGTGGACAATGGAATATTTCTAAATTAATAAGAACACTGAAAACCACAAACATTTAATTCCAAAATCTTGTTGCTGACATTAGGATACATGTAAAAATTTAATCCAAGTTCAACTTAATTGCTTCCAACAGTTTTTGTTTGGTTGCTGTGGAGTTTTATAGGAAATTCAGATAGCTATAGGTTTCCCGTATAAGTTCTCTTCAATAATTTGATTCTTGCCAATAATAAATCTGTCCATCATGGTAAGTGATGCTTTTGTTATTCACATTGCCTTATGTTTATTTCACACAAAACTCTATTTGTATATCTCCACTGAAGTCCTTGGTAATTTTTGATTGTCCATTAAATTGTGTTTTAAAATTGGCATTGAGTTTCAAATCATACTGTCTAAACTGCCAGTGGTAAGACACTCACTGTTTATTTTAAAGCCGTGATAAATATAATTCACTTTTCTGCTAAATGGACTCAGTTCCAAGTAGAATTACAAAGGATACCAAAATGTCTTTCAAATAAACTTTGTAGTAGAGAACAAAGTAAACAATCCTTGATAAGAATCAAGAAATTTACATTATCCTCCTGGCCAAGCAACCACCTGCCTATAATTTTGTAAAACAAAGTTGGCTTCATTGATGTCTCTCTCCTTGTCAGTAAAGTAAGAGAGAAATAATTGAATTCATTATTCTCCCTATCAGTAAATAGTTTATTACTTTTAAAACCTAATTTCCTTAAACTTTGAAACTATGACTTTATGATTATTGTCTTCAATTATTGGTAATACTTTGAATAATTTAAAAATGCTAGGCAAGGCATGTCCATTGTACTCATTTTATGCCTCAAAAATATTCACAGTTGATGGATTGTCGTATTTAGGAAAACATGCATAGCTTTAAGTATAAAAATGCAATGTCAATTTGAGGGTTTTTTGTTGCTGTTTCTCGTCATAAGTTCACCTGTAAGATCTTACTTTCAATGTAGCATAGTATCATTGACTTTACTTATGTCTGTTATTTTTCATTTTTCACTGAGCATACAATATATCTAATTCTTCAGTGTCATTATTGTTTATTATGTCAGGTAGCAATGCTGATCATTTAGGGTTTGGAATTTTTCAAAGCCTATAGCATTTTGAAGTCAATGCCGTAGGCTTTCAGGATAACAAATGAAACAGCAAAAGGACTCATTTTCCATTTGATGTCTTATAAATATAATTATATAAGGAAATTCCCTTTATCCATTATAGGATTCTGCCCTCAGAAATGTCTCTGTTTCCAGAGATTTTCAGAGCAAATGGCCTGCAAATGAAAATCTCACTTAATACAAACATGCTTCCAAATGTTTTAGACATGTTACCAATTTTAGTTCAAATTTAATATTTTAATAATTGTGTTATGAATACTAGTACTAAAGCATCAATTATACATCAGTATTAGGGTCTATGCTGGAAACACAGTGCATATATAGGCCAGATATTCTTGAAAAACCACATAATAGTAGAGCTTATGCTTGAATAGTTTAAGACCTTCTGGGAAAAATAAACCTGATAAATTAAAATTTGCATACATTTATGAAAGTCTCTAAGGAGATTTTGCCCATTAATAGACTTAAAAAAAAGACAGCATACCTCTTGTATGAATAATAATTGGTGATGTACCGTGACATTTTTCTTTTAGGGTTTTCTTTTTTAAGTTTTTTTAAAATTGTACTTTATGTTCTGGGATACATGTGCAGAACGTGGAGGTTTGTTACATAAGTATACGTGTACCATGGTGGTGTGCTGCATCTATTAACCCATCCTCTAAGTTTCCTCCCCTTGCCCTGATGTGTGTTGTTCCCCTCCCTGTGTCCATGTGTTCTTATTGTTCAACTCCCACTTATGAGTGAGAACATGCAGTGTCTGGTTTTCTGTTTCTGTGTTAGTTTGCTGAGGATGATGGCTTCCAGCTTCATCCATGTCCCTGCAAAGGACATGATCTCATTCCTTTTTATGGCTTCATAGTATTCCATGGTGTATATGTACCACATTTTCTTTATCCGGTCTATCATTGATGGGCATTTGGGTTGTTGGTTCCATGACTTTGCTATTGTAAATAGTACTGCAATAAACATACATGTGCATGTGTCTTTACAGCAGAATGACTTATATTCCTTTGGGTATATACCCAGTAATGGGATTGCTGGGTCAAATGGTATTTCTGGTTCCTAGATCCTTGAGGAATTGCCATACTGTCTTCCACAATGGTTGAACTGATTTATATTCCCCACCAACAGTGTAAAAGTATTCCTATTTCTCCACAACCTTGCCAGCATCTATTGTTTCTTGACTTTTTAATAATTGCAACTCTGACTGGTGTGAGATAGTGTCTCACTGTGGTTTTGATTTGCATTTCTCTAATGATCAGTGATGTTGAGCTTTTTTTCATGTGTTTGTTGGCTGTGTAAATATCTTCTCTTGAGAACTGTCTTTCAGTGAATTTTTATTTACCTTCCTTTAATTTCCAGAAACTTTTCCAGATTACTTCCCTGATTGTTTTGTTGATATGTTGCTTTACTGAGAGTAATATATATGTTTAGAGATATTTTTGTATGCATGTAATATTTCTTTCGATACTTAGACCATTTCTAATTTTATGATTTACTGATATTGACTCCCTCTAGCTCAACTGTGGTTATAGCCAATTAGAGTAATTCCAATCTCTTCCCATCAACATTCATCAACTACCTAAGGGTTATCTCATCTCAGCCTCCTTCACTTTTCCTGATGCTTGTTTTTCAAAGTTGATACCACTAGTTTGTTGCCAGTTTTACTTTTATTTTTTTCAACCTGCAGTTCCCTGGTTGTTTTGTTTGTTTTTGCTAATATTTCCACATATAAGTAAATCAAGGTCTATTTTTACTAAAACCATAACTTCTAAATTGAGGTAATGGATAACAGGAATGATTTCAGAATAATTAACTGGAATTAATATCTACAAACAATATCCATCATCTGAATTCATAGCTTCTTAGGTGTTATATCATCTTAAAAAGTAACTGATTTGGTAAACATCTACAAAAAATCCTGCATTATACTTAATGGTGTGGAACTGGAAGTGTTTTTGCTAGGTTTAGAAGCAAGTCTAGGATGCCCTCTCTTATAACTCCTATCCCACATTTTATTGGAAGAAATAGCTGATGTAATATGTGAAAAAGAAGGAAAATGTTTATAGATTGCAAAGGAATGAAATAAAATGTCTTCCTTTGTAGATGACATGGCTTGCCATGGAGAAAATTCCAAAGAAATGTTAAAAAATAAAAATACCACGAAGATCAATAAGGTCAATAGGATACAAAGTTAATATATAAAATAAATTTCTTTCCTATATTCCATAAACAAACATTTCAGAATTTTAAAAAAGAATGACGCAATCACAATAGCACCAAAAAACTTTCTCGTTAGCACCAAAAAATGAATTACTTATGTATAAATATATAGAGAGTCTATATGTAGAAATCTACAAAACATGATAAAAGACTAAAAGAAGATCTAAATAAATGGAGAAATATTCCATATTCATGGACTGGAAGACTCAATATTGTTTGATGTCAACTAAATATATAGATTCAAAATAAAAGCAATAAAAAAATTGTATTTAATAGCTCTTAGCAAATTGATTCTAAAGTCTATGTTGAAAAGAAAAAGACCTAAAGTAGGCAAGACAATACTGAAGAGAAACAAATTTTGAAGACTCATGCTACCTGGTTTTAGTATTTAGTATAAAGCTACCATAATCAAGACAGCATGGTATTGGTTAAAATAAAATACACAGATCAGTGGAAGAGAAGAGACAGTCTAGAAGGAGCACACACAAATATAGTCAGCTATCTTTGAAAAAGGTGAAAAGACAACTCAATGGAGAAAGAATTATATTTTCAACAAATGATGCTGAAGCAGATACACATCTGTAGGAAAAAAAAGAACCTAGCAGCAAACCTTATACATGTTGCAATAATCAACTCAGAACAGATCACAGATCTAACTGTACAATATAAAGCTATAAAAATTCTAGAATAAAATCCATGAGAAAAATCCACGTGAACATGGGTTTGGTTATGCTTTTAGCTTTAATACCAAAAGCACAATTTGTGGAAGAAAAGTTTGATGTTGGACTCTATTCAAACTAAAAGTGCCTGTTCTGTGAAAGACAAGTTAAGAAAATGGAAACACAAGCCACAAACTGGGAAAAAATGTTTGCATAGCAAAAATCTGATAAAGGACTGGTATTCAGCATATACAAACACTTCTTAAAAGTCAACACTAAAATAACAAACATCCTAATTTAAAAATGGGCAAAAGATCTGAACAGACATCTTACCCAGGATGATATACAGATAACAAATAAGCACATGAAAATACACTCTAATAATCTGTCATTAAGGAATTGCAAATTAAAACAACAACCAGATATGCACTTATCAGAATGGCTAATATCCAAAAAACTGAAAATACCAATTGCTGATGATGTGGAACAACAGGAAATCTCATTCCTTGCTGATAGTAATGTAAAATGATACAGTCACTTTGGAAAACACAGCGTGGCAGTTTCTAACAAAGGTAAACATAGTATTATCATTTGACCCAGCAGTCATGCTTCTGGGTATTTACTGAATGTTTTTTAAACACATGATCACACAAAAACCTGCAGGTAAATGTTTATAGTGGCTATATTTATAATAGCCAAATTTGGGATCAACTAAAATGTTCTTAATTAGGCAAATAAACACACTATTATACTTTGATGCAATGGAATATTATTCAACAATAAAAAGTAAGGAGCTATCAAACCATGTAAGCACATGGCTAAGTATTAAAGTACATATTGTTAAGTGAAATAAACCAGGTTGGGCCGGGTGCTCATGCCTGTAATCCCAGCACTTTGAGAGGCCAAGTCGTTTGGATCACGAGGTCAGGAGTTCGAGACCAGCCTGGCCAACATGGTGAAACCCCATCTCTACTAAAGATACCAAAAATTAGCTGGGTGTGGTGGCGTGTGCCTGTAATCCCAGCTACTCTGGAGGCTGAGGCAGAAGAATCGCTTGAACCTGGGAAGTGGAGGTTGCAGTGAGCCGAGATAACGCCATTGCACTCCAGCCTGGGCAAAAAGAGCAAAACTCCATCACACACATACACACACACACAAATAAAATAAAATAAAAATTATTTAGAGGTCAAGGGCATCCCTGGATAGAATGCAGAATGTGACAAAAGGATCTAACTACATTACAAGCTCTCCGAGGGTGGGGAGGATGGGAGTGCTGAAGTAAGGAAGTGCTAAAGCAAAGCAAAGCAAAACAAAACAAAACAAACAAAAATACCCAAAATGCTCAGTGATGAGGATATGTCAGGGACAAAGAAACCAACTGAAGGAGTTCTCAACAAAAGCTATAGCAATTTGAGCAACAGAAAAAAATACAGTAGTATTGGATTATGACTCAAAGTATAAATAACTATGAATTCATACAAACAATAAATGATGTGTAAATAAATAAATGGGAAAAACGGATAAATATTCTGGTCAGAAGAAGTCCAAATAGCTTATGTGGATACTCTGCCCTCAGTGAGATACGGCATAACTCCTTGTTTTTTAAGTATGGGCTGTGCATAAGGACCTCTTTCCAAAGACTGCCATATGTGAGAGTTAATATTGAGTGTCAACTTGATTGAATTGAAGGATGCAGGGTGTTGATTTCTATGTGTGTCTGTGGGGTGTTACCAAAGGAGATCAGCATTTGAGTCAGTGGGCCGGGGAAGGCGGACCTGCCCTTAATCTGGTGGGCACAGTCTAATCAACTGCCAGCAAATATAAAGCAGGCAGGGAAACATGAAAGGAGAGATGGGCCTAGCATCCCAGCCTACATCTTTCTCCCGGGCTGGATGCTTCCTGGCCTCGAACACTGGACTCCAAGTTCTTCAGGTTGGGGACTCAGACTGGCTCTCCTTGCTCCTCAGCTTGCAGACAGCCTGTTGAGGGACCTTGTGGTCACGTAAGCTAATACTTAATAAACTCCCCTTTATATATATGTATAGCTATCCTACTAGTTGTGTCCCTCTAAGAGAACCCTGAATATACCACATGAAAACTGAAAAAAAAAAAATCGAGTAACTTTGCAGTGGAGAAATTTGACAAACACTACCCCAGCCAAGTAATCAAAGTGAAAATCAACAGCGATATGCCTTGTTGATAATATGTCATTGAAATGGTGTGATGAAATGGCACTTCTCCACTGTGGTCTTCTCCAGAACACATGACGTCAGTCTAATCATGAGAGAAACATCAATCAAATCCCAGTTGAGGGTCATTCTACAAAATACCTAACAAGGACTTCTCAGAACTATCACGGTCATCAATAACATGAAGACTGGCAAAACTGTCACAGCCAAAAGGAGCCTATAGAGACATGACAAACAAATGGAACATATTATTGTGGTTGGGATCCTGGAACAGAAAGAGGATACTAGAGAAAAACTAAGGAAATCTGAATAAAGTGTGGGCTTTAGTTAATAATATATCAATATTGATTCATTAATTGTAAAAAATGTACCATATTAATGAGAAATGTTAATAATAGGAGAAATTTGATGTGGGCTGTATAGAAGTCTCTGTACTATCTTAGTAATTTTTTGGTAAATCTAAAACTATTTTAAAATTGGAAGCTTATTAAAAATAAATTTAAAATATGATTGATAATTAAAGTAGTATAATTATGCAGCTGATGTTATAATTAAACTAGTAAGAAGAATATAATTAGATTCATGTGTACTGATATGGAAGAAAGCCAAAGATACATTATGCTAAAAAAAGCAAATTGCAAAAACATCGATTGCTGTGACCCACTTTATGCAAAAATGTGAACACATACGCGTACACCCAAATAGTTGAAGAGTACACACTAAAGTATGGTTACTTTAAAGATAGCAGTAACATTGACGTGGTGGTAGAAAATGGGGTGAATGTGGGCATAGGCCTTTTTTTCTATACATTTCTCTTATTTGAATATTTTATAACAAACATGTATTTGTAGATACGTGTAAGTTATTTATGATTTAAAACGCTTTTCTTAGATATATTTTAACTTCTTTTTGCTACCAAGCCTGCCTTAATCCATTATTCCCTTTCATTAATGTAACATCAAGTGTCTTCTCCAATGCTTCTTTTTGCTAGGCACGTAAACAAGAATAAGTTTCTCCCAGGTTAAAGAGGAAGATAACAAAACAAAATAAAACAAAAAGCTACCTTATGCCTTTCAGTTACCCTGTATTTTTTTTCTGCCAAATTTCCTGAAGGTGTTGTCTATGGTCATTATTTCTAGTTCCCCATGTAGTTTTCTCTGTCAGTTCACCACAGGCTGTCTTCTGCCTTTACCTCTCTACTCAGTCCAGTGTATGGCAACCTTCCTGACAGTATGGTGGAGAGGGTAAAGCTCTGGGCAGATTTGGGCTCTGTGTCTGAGAATTTGCATATTTTATTTTACTTTCCTAATCTCAATTTCCTTATGTCTAAAATGAGGACAATATCCTTCTTGCTAACTTCTAGTATAGAAACTGATACATAACATATTTTTAAAAATATTGATCAGATGATCTAAAAAGCAATCTCATCATAGCATCATGGCAAAGATGTAATCCCTCATCATCTTTCCTCTAGATTCTTGCGGTGGTCTACTAGTGTTATAGATGAACTAACCTCCCTAAAGAGTCTCAGTGTGTCTGCCCTCACAACCCTTCAAATCTCTGTCAACACAATATCCAGAGTGGGCCCACTGAAGCTTAAAATTGTGCATGTCTCCTCTCCTCAGAACCTTCCAGAGCTTACTATTGCACAACAATGTGTTTGTGTAGTATTTGTATGGCATGTGTATATGTGTCTGTGAGAGAGAATGTGTATTTGTGGAGGTAATCCTAGGAATCAACAACACTGGAGTGGAAAAGTATGGCATGGAAGAAACGAAGCCAATAAAGTTTTGTTATCAAGCAGCGTACTGCTGTGGGCACCAGGTGCCTAGGCTCAGTAGGAAACTCAGAAGGATAGGGTGAATATGACCCAGAGGAGTTCCAACCAAGGTTCCAAGAAGCTGAGAATTTGGTCCACATTATCTGGCAGTTATTGGTTGATGGCTGCCTTGGGGAAGGATGTGGAAAGAATGCATTAGTTTCTAACATGCCCAATCTACTTTATCTTTAAGCCTGGAAAACTGCAGCAGCCAAAGAGAGTGCTCAGTTGAAGAGTTGTCAATAGGAGCATACCCAAGAATGGTGAAAGCCAAGGAGATATGGATGGGTTGCTGACAGCATCTACTAAAATGTCTTTTTTTTCAAATATCTAATGTATTTGTATTTCCTTTCTAACCCTATGCATCATGTAAGGTTCTTTAGGAAACAGAAGGCACAGTCAAAGGGGATAATTAAAGAGAATTTAACAAAATGGCTATTTATAAATATGTAAGCAGTTTTCAAGAATTTCACAAGTTAGAAGAAGCTAGATGGACTAAAGCTATTTCCATTGTCTAAAGGAGCAAGGGTAAGGAACAGACAATTGAACCTATTAGATGTGGCCTTAAGTAACAGAAATCAGGCATGGCCAAGCTATGCCTCAGCAGGGAAGGATCCTGAGAAATCACAATCAGATTGATCTCTCCTCCAACCTCTGATCTGCTCTGTCTTTTGTTGGTCAAAGCAATACCAAGCCAGAGTATAGAAAGTGAAGCAGTACTTAGGAGTCAGTGGCCAGAGCTCAAACCTCACTGAAGTATGAGAAGTGGAACCAGAGGAGCAGGTGGAGAATATTCAGCATGACTAGGGCAGTGTAAGTTGCAAGAGAGCCTGATTTTTGTCCCTCTGTTTCCTGCACTATCCCCTACAAATAGAACAGTGCCTCATACATAGTCAGTACTAAATAGGTATTTGTTGAATGTTTCAGTCCATTCACAATACTTTTGCTATTCATTGTAAATTATTCCACGATTGCACTTCATTTAACTTTTGCCTTCCGAAAAGTATGAATTGATATCTCAATATTGTGAATGAATACCCTTAAAATGTTTAAGTGCTTCATCATAGGGGAGTGTCACAGCTTCTAATAATCATGATGTAAAGACTGGTTTTTTAAAAAAGTCATCTTCTCTTGTAACTCAATATTTTCATTTCCTCTTCTCAATGAAGCAATAAAAATGGTTTTCCTGAGTTGCCAGATAAAGTCTTTATTCAAAAACTGTTTGACTTCCATGAACCCAAAATAATTCCATTTGATAAAGTATATTTTATTAGTATTTACCATCACTTTTAAGGAAAGGCATATGTAGGAGATTGCCTAGTGCTGATATTGGATGACCATATATCAGAAAAATATATATTAAATTACACTTGATCATTTCTATATTTCTAACTTGAGAGAATATTTCGGTCAGTCAGTGATTCAGGATCCTGTATTTAATTAGCTGTTAAACATTTATTACAATTTTTGATTTTGTCATTTTTTATTATAATAGTTTTAACAAACATAATTCATTGAAAATAATATTCTCATCCCATATTAAAGATAGTTTTCTACTTTTATTTTTTCTACTCAACTCTTTTTACCTTATATTCATCAAAGAAAAGTAGAAGTAAATGTATCCCCCCAAAATTGATTTCTACCTGGGCTCTGTGAATGTGACTTTATTTGAAAATAAGATATTTTCAAATATAATAAAGTTAAGATGAATTTACACTGGATTGCTAAAGATCGGAAATCCAGTATGACTGATGTTCTTATACGAAGCGGGAAATTTAGAGACGGACACAGGCACATAGAAGAGATGCGTGTATAGATGGAGATAGAGGTTGGAGTTAGGTTGCCACTGGCAAGAGTACCAAAGATTGATGGCAACCACCAAAAACTAGGGAAGAAGCATGAGCTCGATTTTCCCTCAGAGCCCTCAGAAGAAGCCAATCCTCTTCACACCTTCATTTCAAATGTTCAGACTCCAGAACCACAAGAGAATGAATATATCTGTTGTTTGAAGTCACCAGGTTTGTGGTGATTTGTTACAGCAGTCCAAAGAAATATATACAGAATAAAATACAGTACCAGATCTGTTCTCATCCACTGACAAACATTTTTTGGAATATTAATTCTGGAAATGAAGAGTTGATTGCCACTTTTCTTTTTTTTTTTTTTTTTTTTTTTTGAGATGGAGTCTCGCTCTTGTCGCCCAGGCTGGAGTGCAATGGCACAATCTTGGCTCACCGCAACCTCTGCCTCCTGGGTTCAAGTGATTCTCCTGCCTCAGCCTGCTGAGTAGCTGGGATTACATGCATGCTCCACCATGCCTGGCTAATTTTTGTATTTTTAGTACAGATGGGGTTTCACCATGTTGGCCAGGCTGGTCTTGAACTCCTGACCTCCGGCGATCCACCCCGCTTCGGCCTCCTAAAGTGCTAGGATTACAGGTGTGAGCCACCGTACCCAGCCAATTGCCACTTTTGGAGTATCAAGAGTTGGCCTTTATTAGCAAGTATTTCTATCTGCCAGTTTGGGTTGAGCAAAATTAGAACTGACAACGGACCAGATGCTTCTATTACCAGTATTTCAACCTCCAGAGGATCTGGATAACAGTTTTCAAGTAACTCTCATAGTAGCCTAAGCTTACTTAAACTCTAAAATGAAAGAATAGAAGTAGACTCAGGATGCCAAAAAGTCATATATTTATCTGATTTAAACTCATCAAACTGAAATTTAAAATAAAAATTATCTTGAAAATCTGCTACATAGCAAACACTGTGTTAGGTTCTGGGAATACAACACTGAATAAGACAATTTCCCTGACTTCAAGGAATTTGAAGTATGACTGTAATATACAATGAAATATACAATGAAAAGGGAAACAGGAGGCTACAGAAATAAAATGAGGCATATCATGTTCAGCTATATGCTGAAGGCATTTGCAAGTCATTGAGGAGTTTGAAGTTGGGAAGCAACAGGATAAAATTTGTTGTTTAGAAAACAGCACAGGGTAGAGTGGAGGGCAGTTTGGGCAGATGCAAGCCTAGAATGACTGGGAGATGAGCTAGGCCATTATAGCTGACATTTTGAGAAAAAGTTGAGGTGGCTTCACATAGAGAGTTAGCAATGAAAAAATGAAAGTGAAAAAACGGATGGAATAAAAGGATGTTTAAATGGTTAATCAGCAAAGTTTAGGGATTTAATTGGGGTAGAGATGGGAAGGAAAGAGAGTGGGAAGGGAAAGGCAGATTCCAGTTAGTGGAAGCTAGTGGCATCATGGTGCAGTTTTCTCCAGGCAGGAGGCCCAAGATGAAGGGCAGGGTCCAGATACACAATGGAGAGGCAGGTACAATGGGTGACATTCAAGGAAACAGATTTTCTGTTATTTACATTCAAGTTATTTTTATACACACCCACTCACAAACACTTTTTTATTCTATCAAATGAATTTTAGCCTACTTCTTTCTATTTATGAACACATTTGATGGATTTGGCTCACTATTTAACTAAACTAAGTTCAGTCAACTTTCAAAAATAGCAAAAACAGGCCAAAGTGGGAGGATCACCTGAGGCCAGGAGTTTGAGACCAGCCTAGGCAATATAGTGAGACCCCTGTTTCTACAAAAACAAAACAACAACAGCAAAAAGTATCCATGCCTGGTGGCATGCATTTGTAATCCCAAATTACAAAGGCTGAGGACAGATGATGGCTCGAGCTCAAGGGTTCAAGGCTGCAGTGAGCTATGCTGTCACCACTGCAATGCAGCCTGGGTGACAGAGACCCTGTCTCAAAAAAAAAAAAAAGTTTTTGGTATTACACAGCTAGATATTTTCAAAACATAATTAAAAAATAAAAGAAATGATTTGAGGTAATTGTAAAAGACATAATTTTAAGTAAAATTTAAAAATCTACATGAATATTCCTTGCTCTCATTAGATGGTGAATATTTAACTGAACTTTGTAGGTGATGGCAAAGACAGGCTAATAATAAACATGATGACTTGAAGTAGTAACTCAATTTATTATTTTAAGGTATATTAAGTATGATAAATTTATTTAAACTAAAAGAAAAAGTCATATTTAATTTCTTGGAAATACTAAACAAATAAAAAGTGCAAACATTATTCCAGAAATAAAACTGCAACCCTTTAATGATCTGACCTGAGGCCTCAACCTGGCTCTCAGTTCTAAAGTCTTTTCATTCTAAGTGTTTGCCCTAACACTGGATCCCTGTGGGTTTCACTCCAAATCCAGATCCCAGGGTGCAAAGGATAAGACAAATCGCATATAATCAAAAGGGAAAAACCAGTAACTATGACTAAATTAGAGAAACAACTGGCACGCAAGAGCGTGAGTCAGAACTACTAGTTTTCTAGAAGGCTTTTTTTTTCTTAAATTCAAAAATTGAAGTATGGACAGGTGTATTCTGTGTCCTGTGAAGCTGTGGGGCAATTTTAAAGGCCATCCTTTCAGTAGCATCAACATTGGTAACCTACATGTAACCACATGCTCTGCACAATGAATACTTCAAATTTTCCAAGATGAGTCTGCAGAAAACAGGAAATGGATTCTTCACTCTGCAATTTTTTATTTCTAAGGTTACATTCTTTTAACTTTTCAGACTGTTACTACAGTCTATATCACATACTGAGTGTTTCCTAGAAAACTCATAAAGTTGAGATCATCTGAATTGCTTTTCTATTTTTCTGCACACTGGTATGAATCATACTTCTCTAAGCAAATATGTTCCTTAATGTATTACTTTTCTTACTTTGAAAACTCTAAAACTACCTACTTTAATTTATAATATCACAGAACTTTACTCTGTGTTTATTATACATTTACCTCCATTCTATCATTTTTATTCTACATACAATCCTCATCAGATTGTCACTGTCTTTCTTATCATCTGTGTGGGTATTAGTCATGAGACTGGAAACTTATTGGGGTAAAAATATCCCAATATTCGTAATTATATTGGCTAGCTTCCAGCATCATACATGACATGGGTATTTTATCTATTGTTTGAAATTGACAGCCTTATAAAACCATAAAATCACTCATTGGCTTAGCACTCTACATGGCAATATTTAACAATGACTATGAAGAGCAAGACACAATACAAAGTGTGTATTCAATCTTATAGAGAGCATTTGGGGACATCTATGTTGTTGCAAAATTTAGAGTTCTATTTATTTGGATTTGAGAATGATAATGTGACATGCATGCCGTTTTAAAGTCACACCGGTTCCAGCACTGGGAGGTACCACGTTTTGCCTCCCATGTTTCCAGATCAGGTTTTGCCACCAAATGAGTTCAAGTCATGTCAAGTTTTGTTGTGTAATACAATATTTAAAAATCTTCTAGTTTTAAGAGCTGGTATTTTGGTTTTACTGTTGTTGTTGCTGTTGTTTCAGGATTTTAAACTGTGGAACACATTGTCAGACAAACAGTGATCTGAAGAAGGAAGAGATAGGCATTACAGGAAAATGACATAAAGCATAAGAAAACAGAGATGAGGGGAAAGAAAAGAGATACTTTAGGAAAGACCTGTAACCCAGAGAGCTGGGAGTGGAGATCTTGGGAAGCGGTCAAGTGCATTACAGCTGGAGCAAGGCATCAAGGTTGAATTATAGGAGATGTATGTTTTGCTCCTGTTTTCTTCCCTGCTTTATTGAGATATAACTGACAAATAAAAGTTGTATATGTTTAAGGTATACAACATAATGAGTTAATATGTTTATGTGTTGTGAAGTGATTACCACAATCAAGCTAATTAAAATGCCCATCACCTCACAGTTACTGGTTTTCTGTGTGTGGGGAGAACACTTGAGGTCTACTCTCGGCAAATTTCAATTATACAACACAGTGTCATTAACTATAGTCACCATGCGTACATTACATCACTCGAACCTATTAATCTTATAACTGGAAGTTTATATCCTTTGGTCAATTTCTCCTCATTTTCCCAACTTCCTAGCCCCTGGCAAACATCATTCTACTCTCTGTCTCTGTGAATTCGACTTCTTTAGATTCCACATATAAGTGAGACCCTACAGGATTTGTCTTTCTGTGTCTACTTTATTTCACCTAGCATAATATTCTCCAGGTTCATCCATGTTGTCACAAGTGGCAAGATTTCCTCCGTTTCATAGCTAATATTGTACTGTGTATATACCACATTTTCTTCATCCATTCATCTGTTGGCAGATGCTTTAGTCTGTTTCCATATCTTGGCTATTATGAATAATACTGCAGTGAACATGGGAGTGAAGATATCTCTTCAAGATACTGATATATTTTCCTTTGCATATATACCAACAAGTGAGATTGCTGGATCATAAGGTAGTTCACTTTTTATTTACTTATTTATTTTTAAGGAACCTCCAATGGTTTTCCATAATGACCATACTCAATTAAATTCTCATCAGTAGGGTACAAAGATTCCTCTGTCTCCACACCCTTGCCAATGCTTGTTATTTCTTGTCTCTTTTTAAATAATAGGCATCCTAACGTGTGAAATGACAAATCCTTATGATTTTGATTTGAATTGCCATGATGGTTTGTGATGCTAAGCATTTTTTCACATACCTATTGGCCATTTTTATGTTTTCTTTAGAAGAATATCAGTCTTGTGCACATGTGCCCTAGAACTTAAAGTGTAATAATAAAAAAATAAAATAAAATAGAGAAAAATGTAATTCCAGTCCTTTGCCCATTTTTAACCAGGTTTTTCTTTTGCTATTGAGTTGTAGTTTCATATATAATTTGGATATTAACCCCTTAACAGACATCTGGTTTGCAAATATTTTCTTTCACTCCCTGGGTTGCCTTTTCATTTGGTTGACTTTTTTTTTTTTTTTTTTTTGCCTCTTCCAGAGCAATTAAATACATTATTAGCTATGCTAGCCCTTATTTATTCATGACTCCCTATCTCTAGACAGAAAACTCTGAGGAACAACTGGTCCCTATATCCTCCCGCTTACTAGATGTGCATATTGTATAGACACTTCAAATTCAATTTGTCTAACCATATTCATCCATTAATTTAATAAGCCATTATTAGCCAATGTATAAGACATTGGAGGTTCAATAGTGAAAGTCATACCAATTGCATTTTTGGTGCAATTACTTCAATAATGTCAGACATTACAAAATTACAAACTGAAGCATACTCTGATGGAAGGAATGAATGTCCTCCTCAGAGAGTATATACGAAGGTAGCTTTTCCACATCTGGTAGGGCTGATGTTCTCTGAGGAAGTGAAAGCTGATCTGGGATATGAGAGTGAAAAGGAAAGGAAGGAAGGCTACCAGAATGGGATCAAGCACGTGCAAAACCCCTGTGTTAAGGCAGAGTGGAAGGAATCAGAGAAAGTGAAAGAAACCCGTGTGGAAAGAAAGCCAAGGAACCACTGCTTGTATATGAAACCATCACTGTTAGCCCTCTAGAAGCCTTCTGTCTGCTCTTCCAGTCACAGCCCCCTTTCTTCCACTGAAGGAATAGTAACTACACTGTTCAAATATTTATGGCAATAATTCCTTATTATATTTAGTTACCACTCTTAAGAATTTCCTTTTAAGTTTATATAAATGGAACCATAAAGCATATAGTCTTTGTGTATGATTTTACCTACAGTACATTTTGTTTTCCAATTTGTTTATGTTCTTGAGTCACATATTTCATTCATTTTGGATGCTCGACAGGATTCTTTGTTTGAATATACAATAATTCATGAACCTAATGCTTTGATGATGAACAGTTTTGATGTTTCTGTGTTTCTAGTGATCACAAATCATATATGATTAAACATCTAGGCACACATATGCATGTCATTTCTCTAGAATAAACAGCAAGAAGTATATACATGTATATATATATATAAGAACATGAACATATGCAAACACAAGTTCATGCATAATACTAATATAAAATTATGTACTATTCTATCTCCTTTCACACATTTTCTGTTTTTGTCTCTCTTTTCATTATTGATGTTTTCTTCTTCCCTTTCTTGCATTTAATGATCTCTCTGCATCTTATCCATTGAATTCTTAATTTAGGCTATTTCACGTATTACATTTAGTTCTAGAATTTCTATTACTTTCTTTTCTGAAAAATCTGCCTGACAGATCTCTTAGTCTACACAATCTAACACAATTTTCTATTATGATGGAAATATTCTATAAATCAGTATTGCACAACACAGTATTAACCAACCATACATAGCTATTCAGCTCTTGACTAAAGAATTGAATTTTTATTTTTATTTATTTATAATTATTTCAAAGTTAACATCGGTAGCAACTTCTATATTAGATAGAAGGTCTTCTATGATTCTATTTTCACCATCCACTTACACTTAAAAGAAAAAAAAAAAACGTAACTCACTCAGGGCAGGCAGGGTGGTTCATGCCTGCAGTCACAGCACTTTGGGAGGCCAAGGCAGGAAGGTTGCTTGACTCAGGAGTTTGAGACCAGCCTGGGCAACAAAGTAAAACCACATCTGTAGTAATAATAACAAATCATTAGCTGGGAGTATTGGCGTGCACCTATGCTCCCAGCTATTAGGGAGGCTGAGATGGGAGGATCACTTGAGCCCGAGACGTGAAGGCTGCAGTGAGACATATCATGCCACCGCACTCTGACCTGGGCAGCAGAACAAGACCCTCTCTCAAAAAACACAAAAAACATAAAAACTACTATGCTCAATCGGAAAAATTTGAAAAAATAGACAATCATAATCAATTAAGACTCAATGGTCAACGTTCATATTTAGTGTATAAATTATATACACTAAATGAGATCGCATACATACCATCCATATCTACACATATGCACATAATATAAACAAAATAAATTTTGTAATGTTGGTGTATATATTTTATAGCCTATTTTTTCAAACAATATTTATAAAATAATTTTATGGCATTAAATAGTGTCTAAAATCATAGACTGTAATGATTATGTGAGATTCTACCCTTTGGTTCCATAATAATATTCTCGTATTACTCGACATTTAGCCTACGATTCTGACACTGCTGCTAACATGATTATTTCTAGTTGATTTCTTAGGATTATTGAGATGAAAGTAAGATTGCTGGAATAAAATATCCAAATATTAAAACATTTTTGGTATTTATTATCAAATTGATTTTCAGAAAAGTTATACCAGCTTAAATTGCCATTAGAGTAAGATAAGAATGCAGTGTGAATTTAAGTCCTGTTTCTCCTCTACCTTTTCCTATCTCCTCTTTTTCTGTATCACCATATGACATTTGTCATAGTCCTGTTCTTCTTCAATATCTTTGTTCCATAACCTCTGTTTTAAAGGTTCCCTCTCCCCATTCCATGTTCAGCTCTGTCTTTTTTTTTTTGAGACAGGGTCTCGCTCTGTCACCTAGGCTGGAGTGCAGTGGCCCCATCTTGGCTCACTGCAAGTTCCGCCTCCCGGGTTCACGCCATTCTCCTGCCTCAGCCTCCTGAGTAGCTGGGACTACAGGCACCCGCCACCATGCTCGGCTAATTTTTTTGTATTTTTAGTAGAGACGGGGTTTCACCGTGTTAGCCAGGATGGTCTCAATCTCCTGACCTCGTGATCCGCCCACCTTGGCCTCCCAGCTCTCCTGTCTTCAATGCTAAATCTCACATCCATATTTCCAATCCGTCAGGTCTTCCAAGATCAAGTAACACTTTTCCAATATGTCTTCTTTATAAATGTGTGCTCGTCCCTACTGACTCTCATCACCTCTAGACCTCAATTTTTAACATTATCTCTTCCCCCAGCCTATCCTAATAACTCAGATCCCCATGTGTTCAGATTTTCCTTTTCTGTAAGCAATCCTACTGTCACTTGAGCACAAAACCCCCACTCTTTGCTCTTTTCCTTTATCTCACAAATGCCGACAGTCATCAAGAATGATGAAATTTTCATTTGCAGTATGAATCCAAGGCATATCCTACCTTGCATACTGCTGCTTCCATGCTAGAACTGGCCTTTATCACCATGGCAATTTTCTTTTAAATACTGTTCCTGCATTTTGACTTTCCTTCCATTAATCTATTCTACTCAATGCTTCTAAACTAATCTACTCAATTTATCGTTTTGAGGGTACCACTGTCTTCATCAAAAGTCTTCAATGTCCTCCTGTTGTCTTTTAAGCAACCCCAAGTTGTGTAATTTGTCATTTATCCATTTGTCCTGCCAGCCAGCCATTCAAAATTTATTGAGTGCCTACATGATTTTTTTTCCTTTGGAGAACTGCCATTCAGCTACTGGAGCTACTGGCCCTTGCTTAAAAAGGGTGTGAAGTGCCTGGGAGTTTATATCCCCTTGAGATTTTCACTAACCAGTGACTGAAAGATGCTGACTAAAGCCTCACATCCATAGTCTGGATTATAATAGCTCTGAAGCTTAGTTTACACTCCAGTTTCCCTGCGGAATCAGGCTCAACGCTGTTCTTGGGCTTTGCATGGTGATCACACTCTTGCCTGACTTCCTTGTCTTCCTTGCCCTACTTCACTAGTTGCCTTATTTATCTACCCTGGAGCCCTTCCTTAATAAATTATTTTTACGTGAATTCTTCTCTTAGGTTCTGCTTCTGGAAAATCCAAAGAAAACCACTTTTGTTAAGAACCAAAGACATGATCACTACTGCGAATGAACTCACGCTGAGTAGAAAAATAGACATGCAAGCCAGCAATTTAAATTTTAATATGCTATCTACCATAATAGTGGGATTTGCAAAGTCCTGTGAGATGAGGAAACAATAAATACCTATCTCAGGTAAGGGAAGTCGGACTGCAAGTCTTCACCTAAAGTAATATCTGATCTGAAATTCAGATAAGTTTTTTTTTGGCAGAAATAACAGGTAAACTGGTTATAACAAATAGTGTGGGAAAAATTTAATGTTATAAGAACATGAAATTCTTCAGGAACTACAAATAACTCAACTTATTCTTATCAGAGACAATATGTGATACAAGAGAGGAGGAGGGAACTGATTCGAATAGGTGAGTAAGATGGTAGAAATGTGAATTCAAAACATTCTCTGAGTGTTGTAAAAAGAGCTCATCTAGTTTATCTGTCAAAGATGGCAAACAATATAGAGAACCCAGAAGGGCAATGCCTTCAATTATACAGTTGTAGCTGTTGCTCTGGCAGTATTGTGGAGGACTGCATGTGGAAGTTGCAAGTTAGGGCTAGTTTGGAGAAAGAATAATCAGAAATCAAATACCATGGTGAGCACAAAGGACTGAGAAGAGAGAGAATGTGATATATTAGAGGAAAAAATTGGTGGTAGTTGGTGATTGATTGCGTCTGTGGTAAGATTCTAGGCTTTGGATCACCCTGCCAGTCACCAAATCTGAGAGAATTTTCTTTTGACTTACTTTATCAAGATAGCCATATTTTCCTTCCTTCTTCAGCTTCCTGTTCGATTGTTTTGCTAACTTTTGTACAATTTCCAAATTATCCATATTGACAATACATTATTCTTTTATTTGCAAAGTGGAGTAGGTGGTAAAAATGAAATCATAGCATATAGACAACTTACGAAAAATTATTGAGTTAATCAGAAAAAGTATGTTGATAATTAAAATACATGTGAAAAAAAGTCCAAGCTCAATCATAACTGTTTAAAAAATGTCAATTGAAACAGTACGAATATCAGATTAACAAAAATCTTAGTTGTAAAACATTCAATTTTAGCAAAGATAAAGGAAAGAAATATGCTAATGCACTACCTGTGAGAGTATAATAGGTCCAAATTTTTGAAGAGCCATTGCAAATATGTGGCAAATTAAAACACTCACTTCCTTTCATCCAGCAAGGGCACCACTAATAATTTACACTAAGAACCAATATAGATGAATATATATGAAGATGCTTATTACAGTATTATTTATAACAGCAAAAAAGTCCACTAATATAAACTCATTAGCTACACCATAAAATGACCATTCCATGGAATATTATGCAGATGTTATAAAGAATATGTTAATATAAATGTGGTCAATAAATATTGCATTACAAAAAGAAGAGTAGAAATTGAGTTTGTAGAGAATAATTTCATCACCACATAATGTGAATATATATATACTGAAAATTTCTGAAAGGATCCATCCAAAACTGCTAACATTATTTACCACTGGGGCTTGAAAATGATGGAGATTTCCACTTGTCATTTACTTTTTTCCCCAAGAACAACAGTAATTTGGCCATAAAATTAATGAAAAGAAAGAGGCATTAACAAGATAATTGAGGGACAGTGTTTAGTTTTTACATGTTTGTGGAAGGAGGAGATGAGAAATTAAAACTTTATATAATTCTGTTGAAATAAAATAAAAATAAAATCCTTAGAGTCACAACTCTAAGAAAGGAAAAGTACTTACCGATAGGAAAATAGAAGCTAATCCCACATCCTGTAAGAGTCAAACAAGGACTAGGATTCAGCCCTCCAGACCCTTGCCCCAGTGCTCTTTCTATGATCCTAAGCAATAGTATATCTATGCCTAGAAAAATCAAGCCAACTGAGCTGTAAAAGATCTCAGCCATTATTTGTGTCTGCTCTGAATATACAGGATTGATTTTGAGTTCATAAATAAATAAGAAATGTTGAAGGGTTGTCCATGGGACACTAAATTCCACTGTATTCTGAACCAGAATTTCTTAATTCAGTACCATTGCTCTAAAAGGATGCTTTCTCAAGCACTGAAAAATATGGTCCCACTTATGTCCCTAATTTAAGGGAAGAGACATCTTGAATTGGAGGCAAATAATCTCTGTTGTAACACTTCAAAGCCAGGTCAGGAAGCTTATGCTAAATGCCTTGTGTGTACTTGTGATTTTTGTATTCTGACCTTGAATGTATTTCACACATAAGCTGACATGTCTCCAATAATTTTCCTGCTAAGTACAGAATAAATGAAATATTAGCACATATTATCTGGGCACCCCACCAACTGATCAGTTTGTTGCTATAAAGTGCAAATGCCCAATCATATAAAATTCCAAGCATTGCTCTGCTGAATATGAGAAGGCATCACTAGAATGTGAGTGAAAAGAATATTATGTGCTTCCCTTTTCTATATGTTAGATTGCTTCACATTGCAAAAATAAGTTCACTCTGGGAGGCCGAGGCGGGCAGATCACAACGTCAAGAGATCGAGACCATCCTGGCCAACATGGTGAAACCCTGTCTCTACTAAAAATACAAAAATTAGCTGGGCGTGGTGACGTACGCCTGTAGTCCTAGCTACTCGGGAGGCTGAGGCAGGAGAATCGCTTGAACCTGGGAGGCAGAGGTTGCAGTGAGCTGAGATCATAAATAGGCTGCACTCCAGCCTGGCGACAGAGAGAGCCTCCGTCTCAAAAAACTTAAAAAAATAAGATAAATAAAAAATAAAAAATAAGTTAAACAATATACTAACCAAAAACTTGTAAATTACCTTATCCATCTACTTCTAGGAAATTACAAAGAATAAATTTCATTATTTTAGCATAACAGGGATGGATTTTCTTTTGTAATTTTCAATATATTAACAATATATTTTTTTCCTAGTGTTGTTTAGGATACTTCCTGTAATGCTTCATTCAAGTTATCGGTGATTTTTACTATGTATTGTAAATGATACATAGCCACCATATATAAACATTTGCTGAATTCAAGATTACTAAGTTAAGAAACTGGGGTAAATAAAATGGAAACAAGACATCCGTGAATATTTAAAGATGTAATCTCGCAATTGCATGTTTCTGCTGGCTTTTCATCGTATAATAAACCTTGTTTTTTCTTCTAATTAAAAAAATGCTATCAATAATAAAAATGCTAATTATACATAATCAATATTTTTATACATATGGCAATTCTTACAAATGTTCGAATTTCAGTTTAGTAAATTGATGTGTAAATATACTTTGTAAGACAGACAATTTTTTTTCTATTTATAGGTATTTTATTTTTATGATATTGTAAATAATATGTATATATTTTTTACTTTTATTATACTTTAAGTTTTAGGGTACATGTGCACAACGTGCAGGTTTGTTGCATATGTATACACATGCCATGTTGGTGTGCTGCACTCATCAACTCGTCATTTACATTAGGTATATCTCCTACTGCTATCCCTTTCCCCTCCCCCAAACCCACGACAGGCCCTGGTGTGTGATATTCCCCATCCAAGACAGACAATTTTATAAGAAGATTAACTTGAAGTTATAAGTGGACTAATGAATTAAAATTTCCATTTCCTATGCTGCAGACCACTTTTAGTGCAATTTGGAGGGAGAACATCAGGGTTCAGCATTTATAATTTATCATTTGACATTTGAGCAAAAACTCTAAGTGTATAGAAGAATTACATATATTTCTTAAATTTCCAGTATTACACATGCTACCATAATGCAGGGTTTTACAAAGAGATTAGTGTAATTCAATGGTTAATCATATTTCAAAAAGGAGCTACATTGTGGACCTTATATTCCCCTCATAGTTGCTTCAGGAAGGGATCTCACTTGTCACTCCTTCTTGGCATTGAGTTCTATTCAGTTCTTAACTGAAAATAGGAAAAAATGCTACCCTATACTGAAGCATTTCAACACAATTGGAAACATTATGCATAATTTTCAATAGATGAGGATATACATTTACAAAGTATTCACAAAAAGATATTTTTGGCCAAAATTTGAATTTGTTGAAAGAAAGTACATCTCTGATCTACTTTTTTAGAACTTTCTGGGTTTCAAGGTCTTTAACAGAGGTGTGTATGTGTGTGTGTGTGTGTGTGCATGTGTGTGTCTGTGGGTGTATGGAAATGTACTCTGTTCATAAAAATGCCAGTGTTGGTGTTTCCAAAGTGAAGCTACTAAAAAACAGAGAATTGGTGTAATCTAGAGGGGAGAGGAATTGATAGTGCAGAGAGCACTCGGAAAATAAAACTATGGAAAAGAGGCCACAGTATGGACCAGAGGTAATTCACCTGATCACTAAAAAAGAGAGAAGAGAAAGAAAAAGACACAGGAAAACAGGGTCAGAGAGGCAGAAAGTGAAAAATCTAACAGTGTATTTGGCACTGCAGAGAGTAAAAGAATGAGAGGTTTTTCCCCTTTCTGTTCATGGGTTATGAAATTGAGGTTTTCCATATAATTAAGAAAGGATGGATCTTGGTGAAGGGCATATTGTCATCTATGAGAGAGCTGCAAGAAGTATAGGGAAGATTGGAGAAGACGGCTGACATTGCTGCTTTGGGATATTTGCTCTAAAACTTCTGCCATTCAGCCATGCGGAGGAGGTGAACAGGTATTTGGGGACATGTGTGACACTTGATCACATGTAACAATAATATATATTACATGTAGAACAATTCATATCATAATTTATGTGTGGAGCAGGATGTAGCTCAACAACGAATGTTCAGAAACTTTACCTAAAAGCCAATTCATAAGTTATTCTAAAATTGTTGTTAACCTGGTGGGCATATTTTCTAGGGATTTCAAGTGAGCAAAAATTGTCAAGAAATAAAAGCCGTCAGGAATAATGTCTGCTTGGCCTATGAATGGTAGACACACTTAAGAGGCATTTAACATTTTAGTTAGAGCTATAAATGATCTTTGCTTTAAAATTTAAAAATGTGTTTTCTTTAAACTTTGGTTTCATTTTCTTAGGCATTTCTTCAAATAATACATATGTGTGAATGTATGTGATTTTTAGACTATAAAATACTTTGAAATTCTTAGATAAATCTTTGGTAATAATACAGTTCATTATGGAAGAATTTTGGGATTCCTTTTGCTCTCAGCATTGACTACTGTCATTGTAGAAGTTCTGACAATATGATGATTATATGAAGACTCTGAGTTCAAATGCATCATCCTAAGGCAATGCAAACATATTGTCATGTTCTTGTTTTATCATATTTATATATAACAGAAATGGGAAGACTAAAAGATTTCATTATCACAATTTTGGAGGGCAGAGAAAATACCGACAATCTGCATTTCCAGGCTAAGTTTAAGCTATTTAGAAGCCAAAACTTCTCACTAGTCAGCTGGCAGATCACATTCAGTGAGAAAATGTTTCAGTTTTTTGATAGCTATGTTTAACTTTAAATAAGAGATTACATAATTAATGCTAAAATTGCCTGTCACTATTATATTCCTTAAGGTTTTCCATTCTTTCTTAGCTTAAGTCCTGATTTTTATTTTCATTGTTGTCGTTGTTATTTTTCTTTTCATAGAAAAGTACTACTTAGCTCTGTAATCTTTTGTTTGACATTAAGGGATAAATGTTTTTGACAAAGCAAAAATACGCTCGAATAAGTTTGGGGTCTTCTGTAAAGGTTTAACCTTATGTAGTTGGATTTTTTACATTTTGGATAATAATAATGATTACATAAACTTTATCCAAAAATTGTTATAATTATTCAGATTAATTTTGAATCAATTAAAAAGTTTTAAAATAAATATTATTTGAAGTGTTTATCAGATCAGAAAACAAATGAAAAGATTCATGGTTATACATCAATAATTACTTATAGTGTAAATGAAAACATTTGTTAATTTCTAGAAATTTATCACATATTTGATTCTACTTTCCAGGCAGTATTCCCACATTTTAAGTTTGTCTTCATTTTAATAAAACTGTATCCAGAAAAATAATAAAACTATAATCTGAATATACAAAAATTTCAAATAATGACTCCATATATGCTCAGGAAGTTTAATGTCTTGACTTTAATCATACCAAAGACTTCTTATGCTAATATAATTTTGTATATATGCAAGGGTTTCACTTCTGTATGCAATCAAGAACTCAGCTAAGCTGTTTATCCTCTCCATGTTCTTCCAGAACATTCTGCCTTAAGGATCTAATTCATGGTTACTTCCTACTCCGTTTTTAAATTTCACCATGATTATGCATCTCATTTACATTTTATTTCCTGGGTCTTTCCTCCCCTTTCAAAAACTACCCAGAGAGCATGATAGCGGCCTTTTCTTGACTTCCACACCTTACACACACACACACTCACACACACACACACACTCTCTTACTTTCACAAATATGTGATAAGGGGGACAGTGTTGCTACATTTATATTATTCTTGACAAATGAAACTGGTCACCTGTTTGCTGTATATCATAGGCTTGGCCAACATCAGGCAGGTGCTGCCCAGATGGCCTTTCTTCATCTAGAAACATGGAGTCATGATGGCCACCTCAGTTTCCTCACAACCTCAACCTAATTGTCCCCAGGTCCTAACCAGCAGTTGAATCCATTTCCTTTCCTTCATTTTCCTTTCTGCTATCCAGGCATTTGTCCTCTTGGAAAGCAAGATGAAGTCTTCCTACCTCATGCTTAATCTGCTCCAGTGGCATTAGCCTACAATCACTCCTCAAAGAGAACAGATCCTTCCTAACTCGGAATTTCACACAAGGCACGTATCCAGGAGTCCTCGCCACTCTATTCCATCCCATGTCTCCTCATATTCAATAGCCATAGGCTTTAGTCTAGAGATGACACCTCTGGGACAATGTACCTGAAGCCCTAGACAAGGAGCTTTGTTATTTGCCATCACATATTCTATGTTTTTCTACATGACATTTATAGCAATAATTTTTGTTTAAATAATTTTTAATATTTTAGTCCCTCTCCTCAACATATACACTTCTAAAAATCAGTGTGTTGCTCACTACTGATTTCCAGCGCCCAGCACAGCCCTTAGCAGATGGTTGGAACTCACTGAATTTCAGCATTATAAAGAAATGAATTAAATGGATGTTGTACACATGTGTGAGGAGCCATGTGGAATGTAAACGGCAGCACACCTATGTGTAAAGTTGTCAGAATCAAGGAAATGGAGCTAAATTGGGAGCCAGAAAGCTAATCCATATGGATGTCAAGGAGATGAGGTTTGAGACACAGAGCAGTGAGCAATGTGAGGGATCCAAAGGCTAGGGAAGTCCCACAGGAACACAGGAGATGATTCAAAGAACCCTTGGTTGTCCTGAAACATTGCTTTTCTTCATGGGCTAGAGGACTTTCTTGGCAGAAGGCTGAAGACAAATGCGTGCAAAAGTGCTTTCTCTAAATATCTCACTAGCTTATGTTTGAATGTGTAATTCCAGAACTATGTATCACCCATCTCTCTGTGCTGTTCAGTTCTTTTCATCCTGCTAAATCTTTTCTGCATCTCTATTTAGATGATTTCTCATTCTTTCCATCTGAGACTGATGGTTATTTCCATGTGGGGATGTTACTAAGAAGACTATATAGGGTCTAGTTAGCAAAAACAGACCATAGAATTTTTTTTAAAGTCTGCCCAGCATTTCAGAAGACATCAGCCTGTTCTCTGTGTCCAGTCCTATCTCGTGTCTACCAGCTTTTAGCCTTTTTCTTTTTCTAAGGATAAGCTTTCGCTTTTCAAATTCTGTGCGACATTTTTAAGGCCACATACATGAACACATTTTCATGTATTCCATCTTGCAGTCCTGAAGCAGTAACATGACTACCTGTTGCGGCAAAAAGGCTGCTCCTTGGTCTGATCTGCATCTTCCAGGGAACCTGCTTGGCGGTCTATGATCCATCAAATTTTCCCCTTAGTAAATCTGAAAAAAGATCACCCATAAGCATAGTACAGGGGTATTCTGAGGTTTGACTAGTATTTCAGAGTGCTGTAGATCCTAAGATGAAAGCAGTAAGAAAGTTGAAAAAACAGTATTATTTATTCAAGAGACATGCTAGAAATCTCAGAGCTTCCCTAGTTCCTATTTTCTGTCCTATGTATGTAACATAAAACTCTGCAAAATCAGAACTGAGTTCTCTGTAAAGACATTCAGAAAGAAACAACACCAGCCTTGAAGTGAAGGCCTTGTAATACATGGTTTATTCTCCTTTTCTTGTTATGGCCGATGGCAGCACCTAGATTAGAGTAGGTTCTCAGCCATGGATTCACTGAAATAATGCTTTAAAAATATACTAATAAAGAAGAAAAGAGAGAAGAATCAAATAGATGCAATAAAAAATGATAAAGGGGATATCACCACCAATCCCACAGAAATACGTACTACCATCAGAGAATACTATGAACACCTCTATGCAAATAAACTAGAAAATCTAGTAGAAATGGATAAATTCCTGGACACATACACCCTCCCAAAAGTAAACCAAGAAGAAGTTGAATCCCTGAATAGACCAATAACAGGCTCTGAAATTGAGGCAATAGTTAATAGCCTACCAACCAAAAAAAGTCCAGGAACAGATGGATTCACAGCCAAATTCTACCAGAGGTACAAGGAGGAGCTGGTACTATTCCTTCTGAAACTATTCCAGTCAATAGAAAGAGAGGGAATCCTCCCTAACTCACTTTATGAGGCCAGCATCACCCTGACACCAAAGCCTGGCAGAGACACAACAAAAAAAGAGAATTTTAGACCAATATCCTTGATGAACATTGATGCAAAAATCCTCAATAAAATACTGGCAAACCAAATCCAGCAGCACATCAAAAAGCTTATCCACCATGATCAAGTGGGCTTCATCCCTGGGATACAAGGCTGGTTCAACATATGCAAATCAATAAACATAATCCAACATATAAACAGAACCAAAGACAAAAACCACATGATTATTTCAATAGATGCAGAAAAGGCCTTTGACAAAATTCAACAGCCCTTCATGCTAAAAACTCTCTACAAATTAGGTATTGATGGGATGTATCTCAAAATAATAAGAGCTATTTATGACAAACCCACAGCCAATATTACACTGAATGAGCAAAAACTGGAAGCATTCCCTTTGAAAACTGGCACAAGACAGGGATGCCCTCTCTCACCACTCCTATTCAACATAGTGTTGGAAGTTCTGGCCAGGGCAATCAGGCAGGAGAAAGAAATAAAGGGTATTCAATTAGAAAAAGAGAAAGTCAAATTGTCCCTGTTTGCAGATGACATGATTGTATATTTAGAAAACCCCATCATCTCAGTCCGAAATCTCCTTAAGCTGATAAGCAACTTCAGCAAAGTCTCAGGATACAAAATCAATGTGTAGAAATCACAAGCATTCTTACACAGCAATAACAGACAAACAGAGGGCCAAATCATGAGTGGACTCCCATTCACAATTGCTTCAAAGAGAATAAAATACCTAGGAATACAACTTACAAGGGATGTGAAGGACCTCTTCAAGGAGAACTACAAACCACTGCTCAATGAAATAAAAGAGGATACAAACAAATGGAAGGACATTCCATGCTCATGGATAGGAAGAATCAATATCGTGAAAATGGCCATACTGTTCAAGATAATTTATAGATCCAGTGCCATCACCATCAAGCTACCGAAGACTTCCTTCACAGAATTGGAAAAAACTGCTTTAAAGTTCATATGGAACCAAAAAAGAGCCCGCATTGCCAAGACAATCCTAAGCAAAAAGAACAAAGCTGGAGGCATCATGGTACCTGACTTCAAACTATACTGCAAGGCTACAGTAACCAAAACAGCATGGTACTGGTACCAAAACAGAGATATAGACCAATGGAACCGAACAGAGCCCTCAGAAATAATACCACACATCTACAACCATCTGATCTTTGACAAGCCTGACAAAAACAAGCAATGGGGAAAGGATTCCCTATTTAATAAATGATCCTGGGAAAACTGGCTAGCCATATGGAGAAAGCTGAAACTGGATCCCTTCCTTGGACCTTATACAAAAATTAATTCAAGATGGATTAAAGACTTAAATGTTAGACCTAAAACCATAAAAACCCTAGAAGAAAACCTAGGCAATACCATTCAGGACATAGGCATGGGCAAGGACTTCATGTCTAAAACACCAAAAGCAATGGCAACACAAGCCAAAATTGACAAATGGGATCTAATTAAACTAAAGAGCTTTTGCACAGCAAAAGAAACTACCATCAGAGTAAACAGGCAATGTACAGAGTGAATAGGCAACCTACAGAATGGAAGGAAATTTTTGCAATCTGCTCATCTGACAAAGGGCTAATGTCCAGAATTTACAAAGAACTCAAACAAACTTAGAAGAAAAAAACAAACAACCCCATCAAAAAGTGGATGGAGGATATGAACAGACACTTCTCAAAAGAAGACATTTATGCAGTCAACAGACGCATGAAAAAATGCTCATCATCACTGGCCATCAGAGAAATGCAAATCAGAACCACAAATGAGACACCATCTCACACCAGTTAGAATGGCGATCATTGAAAAATCAGGAAACAACAGGTGCTAGAGAGGATGTGGAGAAATAGGAACACTTTTACACTGTTGGTGGGACTGTAAACTAGTTCAACCATTGTGGAAGACAGTGTGGCTATTCCTCAAGGATCTAGAACTAGAAATACCACTTGACCCAGCCATCCCATTACTGGGTATATACCCAAAGGATTATAAATCATGCTGCTATAAAGACACATGCACACATATGTTTATTGCGGCACTATTCACAATAGCAAAGACTTGGAACCAACCCAAATGTCCATCAATGATAGACTGGATTAAGAAAATGTGGCACATATACACCACGGAATACTATGCAGCCATAAAAAATGATGAGTTCATGTCCTTTGTAGGGACATGGATGAAGCTGGAAACCATCATTCTCAGCAAACTATCGCAAGGATAAAAAACCAAACACTGCATGTTCTCACTCTTAGGTGGGGATTGAACAATGAGGACACTTGGACACAGGAAGGGGAACATCAAACACCGGGGCCTGTTGTGGGGTGGGGGGAGGGGGGAGGGGTAGCATTAGGAGATATACCTAATGTAAATGACGAGTTAATGGGTGCAGCACAGCACATGGCACATGTATACATATGTAACAAACCTGCACGTTGTGCACATGTACCCTAGAACTTAAGGTATATAAAAAAAGTATACTAATTCACAGAAATCCTCCACACTTCCAATTATAATAAAACCGTCTATTACTCTAAAATTTGTGAATATTAATCATTCTATCCTTCTAGCTTTTCTGCATTTGTGACCCCTTTGTACTATTTTTTCTGTTAGGATACAGTCAAGAAAACTGAAATCATGGTAATAAGTACTTTAAAGACGGAATTGGTTACCAGATGTTAGAAGGCTCTAGAAGTTCTTGAGCAGGAGTAATTATAGACATCAGTTTACCTTAAATGGGCAGAATTCAGATAGATAACAACAACAACAAAAAGAGACCGTGGAGGTTATTCATAGTGGGCTAATTTGTTTGGGAAAAATAAGTAGCTATAAATCACTATATTCTAGTATCTTTGAGACAACAAATATGGGAAATTATTTTTCTTTTCTTTTTTTTTTCCCAGCAAGCGCTGTGTTTATTTTCCAAACAATTTTATTGAAATGTGCCAAGAGTACATGGGCAGCACAAACATATGGACAGGAAAAAAAAAATCACATGTACAACAATTTTTTAAAAGTGAGGGTTAATTTTGGGAGATATCAGTTCCCCTCTCCCTCCCCCTGCAGACTTCCAGCGTTTCCATTAAGGTTAAGCCTCTACGAACCTAGCATTAAAAAAAAAAAAAAAAAAAAAGGAATACAAGATCTTTTGCAAATAACAAAAACAAAAAACAAAAAATGGCATAAAGGACAGAGAAATGTCTTCCTGCTTAGATGGCACTCTTCCTAGGCACCTAATTAGGAGGCGTGCTGAGCGGTGGAGAAACACAACTTCAGAGTGTAAGGGTATGGACCATTGGGTTTTTCATCTGGTAATGGTTCAGGAAGCCCAGAGTCTCCAGGGCATCACTCTTGGATTCCCACTCCAGCAGTCCAGAGGAGCTGCGCTCACTTTTGCTGAGAATACTTTCACAGAAGATGGCCGTTTCACTCCAAGCTCATCGCAGATTTCAAAGAAGTTCTCCTCAGTCACCTCCAGCGGGGTGTTGAAGAAATGCAGCACGTTGCTGGGGTGCTGGATGTGGTTCTTGGCTGCCTGCTCTGGGGTGGAGAACCGATTGTTCTGGGATTCACTGAAGTCTTTGTAACTGCAAGACCCGTCTTCCAACCCGTATGACTGACCGGGCATGATGGCTGGCTGCTTGGAGACACAGACATTCAGCTTCTGCCCAAACATGAAGTTGCTGTTGAGGTGGGTAATGGCCCGGTCCACAGCGTAGCCATCAGCCATCTCCATCATGGCAGCCCCCGGCTTGCTTTTCATGAATTTCACCTTCTCCACATTGCCATACAAGCAGAAGACATTGAAGACTCGGTCACAGTTCATCTTAGATTGATCCAAGCCATAGACCACCAGCACAGGGCTGTGGGCGTGAGGGCCATCCTCGGGTGGTGGGGGAGGGGGTGGGGGGTGCCCATACTGGGGGCCGTAGCGACTTGGGCCCCGACGGTGAACCCCCACTGGTGGACCCATCCTTCTCCCTTCGTAGTGAGGGGTGGGGGGCCGTAGCCCTCATCATGGTAATGGCTGTGGTATCCACCGTGGGGCCCTCCATATTCTGCTGGGTGATCTCCCAGGAGAGGGGGCTGCCTCTGGCGTTTGTTGGGTTGCTGCCAGGGTCACCTTGTCCACTGAGATTGGGGTTTGTGTAGTCCCAAGTATCCTGATCACTCTTGAACACATTCAAGCGTGTAGGCTTTGCGTATTCCATCTTCAGAGCACAACAGCCAGAATAGATATCAGCCCCATTGAGAGAGGCCTTGGCCCGCTGGGCACTTTGAACAGAGTCGAATTCCACCATCGCCTGAACTCCATTCTTCCTGAAAATGACAATTCTCTGGACAGGGCCACAAGGATTACAGATAGTGTAAAGAACATCCATGGTGATAGAATAAATGGGGTTCAGGATGGTAAAAAGAAGCACACTGTTCACGCTCCGGGAGTCATCCGAGTCCCCGGGGCGGGAGATCTTCTGGATGGTAGAGTAGTTGACAAAAGCTGGGTGATTGGCAATGCATATTTGGTTGTCAGCTGCGTAGCTCACTGCGTTGCAAGCCCCCAACACATCTTCAAACTCCACCAGTGCTTGTCTCTTTTTAGGCATTACCACCACAGAGCTGATGGGTCCAAACTCCTGCAAGGCCTCCACAAGGTCAGCTTCCACCACACCCTCAATCAGGCCCCTGATGTGGACAACTGGGGAGGCAGGGGTTTTGTGCGGGTCATCGTAGTTCTTCCCGCTGCCTCCCGCCACCCCGCCTCCTCCACCGCCACCGCCACCGCCACCGCCGCCGCCTCCGTGCTGGTCGCCGGCGTTGCCAGTCTTGAGCCACTTAGTGGTCCGGCCGCCCTCACTGCCGCCGCCCTGGTAGCGGCCACTGCCGCCTCCGCCGCCCACCGCCGCCATCTTCACCGTCGCTCCGGACGGCCTCTGCTGCTCGTCCGGTTGCTGCCTCTGCTCCAGCCGCCGACGCCGCTTCTCCTGGGAAATTATTTTTCTAAGTTAGTTTGGTAAAGTTTAAAAGGGTTGTACTTTATCCTGTAGACAATTGAGAGTAGTTTTCTGTATTTAAGAAGGATAAATAAACTGTTCTGTGTGCAGGGCGGATTAGAAATGGAAGACATTGGAAGCAGAGAGAAGTTAAGGAAGAATGTTGACATTATCTTAAAGTGTTAAGAACCTGAACGAAACTCATTGCAAAATCATTGCCAGGGAATACAATGTAGGGCCATTGACTGACTCTAGTGGTAGATGGGGACAACTCACAGAGAGAAATCTGACAATCCATGTTTAGCAGAGGGAAGGAAGCCAGAAATAGTTATTATTAAGTGCAAGACTTCTGTTTTGTTGGTTTTTTGTTTTTTACTCCCAGCAAGCTAAATTTGACAATAATGTAGCTCAATTTCTCCCAATCTCATTTTGTTAATCTCTATAATCTTGCCCCAGAAAAGCCCCAGCTCAGAAAATTCTGTATTCATTTGTCTTCATAAGATTGTAAAAATTTCAAAACTGTCTGTTCATGATAATTAGAGAAATACAAATCAAGACCACAATGAGATACCATCTTACACCAACCAGAATGGCTATTACTAAAAAGTCAAAAAATAACAGATGCTGGTGAAGTTGTGAAGAAAAAGGGATGCTTATACACTGTTGGTGGGAGTGTAAATTAGTTCATCCATTGTGGAAGACAGTGTGGCAATTCCTCAAAAGCCTAAAGACAGAAATAGCATTTGACCCTGCAATCCCATTACTGGGTATATACTTAAAGGAATATAAATCATTCTATTATAAAGACACATGCATGTATATGTACACTGCAGCACTGTTCACAATAGCAAAGACATGGAATCAACCAAAATGGCAATCAGTGACACACTGGATCAAGAAAATGTGGTACATATACACCATGGAATACTACGCAGCCATGAAAAAGAACAGAGATCATGTCTTTTGCAGGGAAATGGATGGAGCTAGAGGCTATTATCCTTAGCAAACTAACATAGGAACAGAAAAACACCGCATGTTCTCACTTGTAAGTGGGAGCTAAATGATGAGAACTCACATGGACACACAGAGGGGAACAACACACACTGGGGACTTTCAGAGAGAGGAGGCAGAGAGATGGGAGATCATCAGGGAAAATAACTAATGGGTGCTAGGCTTAATACCTGGATGATGAAAGAATCTATACCACAAACCCCCATGACAAAAGTTTACCTGTGTAACAAACCTGCACTTGTACCCCTGAACCTAAAATAAAAGTTCAAAAAGGAAGCAAAAAAAAAAAAAAACTTTAAAGTAGCTCAATAAGTTTTATATTAATGTCAACTTTAAATAATTTTTATGCACAATACGTTATGAAAATTCATTTACCTTTTTTAAAAAAAGAATGCGAAATTTTAGCAGAGTTTTCAACAACAATGTTATAGTTAACAAGAGAAAAGCATCCTGATGTTTTACAAACTGGTGTTTCAATGAATTACTCTTTTTTTTTCTGAGAGGGGATCTCGCTCTGTTGCCCAGGCTGGAGTGCAGTGGCATGATCTTGGCTCACTGCAACCTCCACCTCCCAGGTTCAAGTGGTTCTCCTGCCTCAGCCTTCCAGTACCAGAAGGCGTGCACCATGACGCCTAGCTACATTTTGTATTTTTAGTAGAGACGGGGTTTCACCAGGTTGGCCAGGCTGGTCTCTAACTCCTGAGCTCCCAAACTGCTGGTAGTACATGCATGAGCCACCGTACCCAGCCAAAATGAATTACTCTTGTGTTCTATTCATTTGTTTTTCCTGCATTTTCATTTCATTTCACTTTGATGAACCAACAGAAATACCCGATGCAATACAGTGACAGCTTCAAAAGCTTCATGTTAACAAAGTTATCATTTCACAGTAGATAAAATAATATGTGAAAGTAATGAGAATTTAGGAATTCCTCTAAAATCAGAATTTAAAGACATACCACTTACCTTTTGTTAAAATAGCTTACAGCACAGAAGTCTTAGAAAATGGGCATTAGAGTGTCAGAAAGCTAGTCATGTTAAAAAAAACCTTTCAAATCAAGGCTAGCCACCTCATTAAATAATAAAATGAAGAAACTGCTTATAAAACCGGTGTTCCATTTTCAATTTTAAAAAAATGTTGATAGTAAAATAACCATTAATTTAAAATATTTTTCTGCTCACTTCTAGAAGGTGACCTATTTAAGCCCCACTAAACCACTTAAGTGACCTACTTAAGCCCCACTAAAGCAAATGGCATATATTGGGATCGGATTACCAAAAGTATGCCTTCCATTTGATTGGCCATATACCTTTTTGTTTCATGCATGGATAATGGCTTTTCTCCTTCTTCAGTAACCCAAAGGAAAAGCTGACATTCTAACCTGGAGCTGCACATTCAAGCTTTGACACATGCCTCTCGCTGGTTTTGTCTAATGCTTATAATAAACCTGTAGAGTCAGCAACTTTAGAAAGATGGGTTGAAGAAGTGTCTTTGTCATAGTTTGTATTTTTCTCTGAGGCACTTGGCAGAGTCACCTCTGGTGTTTCAAATGTGCTTGAAAGTTATCTGGCTGCCCTCTGAGAAGTTTGCATAAAACCTGCTTTACTTAAAAGCAGGCAAAATTAAGGTTTCTGTAACAAAACCATAGGCACTGCATTGAGATAGGACAAAGACCAAATATCCTGCTTCCATGTGGCAGAGAAATAATGAATAACTTGGTTCAAGAGCTCATGGAGTGGCATATCATCACGCCATTATTAATAGAGAACATCGCTAATTTCTAAAGGGGCTTAATGTCATGATTATTTTATCCTCTTCTTTCTGTTGAATTTTTAACATGTATGTCTACTGCAAAGTACACAAAGGAAATAAATTAGCACTAAAAAAAGGGCTTCTTCACAACCGCAAATTATATATATATTTCTTTCAGAACATCACTTTAGAGAGAAAATAGCAAAACTTCAGCATCATCACTTTTGTGACACTTCACTAACCAATCCAAATATAGAAAAAGAAAGAGAAATTGAGTACATTTGCATTCACTGTACATTTTTAGCTATTTGTGTAGAAGAAAAACAATTAGCTTATTTAAAAACCCTAAGGTGAGTACGCAGTTTTTAATTATTATCTTTGCTGTTGTGATTTGTATTTGTATTTTATTTATGTATAAACCCAGTATATAAACCTATGTCAAATACTTCTTTATTTTTGATACTAATTCAAAATATTGGTGACTTTTTTAGATATGAATATCTCATATGTATCTTTTAGAAATTATCAGAGTTATAAAATAATATTTGGGAGGTAAGGAAGGCACTAGACATAAGAAACTTGTGTAGACAAATACTTTGTCACCAAAGTTGTATATTTAAAAGTCCCTATTCTGTCTCTTATCAATTCAAAATTAATTCATTAGAAAACAATTTTCCTCAACATTTAATCCCTAGTTGTTCATCTTTTTCACTAGTTGTATTGCATTACTCATTGCTTCATAGCTAAACTCTGTTTAAATCTGTTAACTGAAATGATTTTAAAAACCTTTCAGTGGAGCGCTGCGGAGGGCGCGTGCGGGCCGCCGCCACCGCGGAACAAAGGAGCAGGGGCGCCGCCGCAGGGACCCGCCACCCACCTCCCGGGGCCGCACCGCGGCCTCCCGTCCACCGCCACCATGACCGCCAACGGCACAGCCGAGGCAGTGCAGATCCAGTTCGGCCTCATCAACTGCGGCAACAAGTACCTGACGGCCGAGGCATTCGGGTTCAAGGTTAACGCGTCGGCCAGCAGCCTGAAGAAGAAGCAGATCTGGACGCCGGAGCAGCACCCTGACGAGGCGGGCAGCGCGGCCGTGTGCCTGCGCAGCCACCTGGGCCGCTACCTGGCGGCGGACAAGGACGGCAACGTGACCTGCGAGCGCGAGGTGCCCGGTCCCGACTGCCGCTTCCTCATCGTGGTGCACGACGACGGCCGCTGGTCGCTGCAGTCCGAGGAGCACCGGCGCTACTTCGGAGGCACCGAGGACCGCCTGTCGTGCTTCGCGCAGACGGTGTCCCCCGCCGAGAAGTGGAGCGTGCACATCGCCATGCACCCTCAGGTCAACATCTACAGCGTCACCCGTAGGGGCTAGGAGCACCTGAGCCGGCGGCCGGCCGACGAGATCGCCGTGGACCGCGACGTGCCCTGGGGCATCGACTCGCTCATCATCCTCTCCTTCCAGGACCAGCGCTACAGTGTGCAGACCGCCGACCACCGCTTCCTGCGCCATGACGGGCGCATGGTGGCGAGCCCCGAGCCGGCCACTGGCTACACGCTGGAGTTCCGCTTCGGCAAGGTGGCCTTCCGCGGCTGCGAGGGTCCTTACCTGGGGCCGTCGGGGCCCAGCAGCACGCTCAAGCAAGGCCACCAAGGTGGGCAAGGACGAGCTCTTTGCCCTGGAGCAGAGCTGCGCCCAGGTCGTGCTGCAGGCGGCCAACGAGAGGAATGTGTCCACGCGCCAGGGTAGGGACCTGTCTGCCAATCAGGACGAGGAGACCGACCAGGAGACCTTCCAGCTGGAGATCGACCGCGACACCAAAAAGTGTGCCTTCCGTACCCACACGGGCAAGTACTGGACGCTGACGGCCACTGGGGGCGTGCAGTCCACCGCCTCCACCCAGAATGCCAGCTGCTACTTCGACATTGAGCGGCGTAACCGGCGCATCACACTGCGGGCGTCCAATGGCAAGTTTGTGACATCTAAGAAGAATGGGCAGCTGGCCGCCTCGGTGGAGACAGCAGGGGACTCAGAGCTCTTCTTCATGAAGCTCATCAACCGCCCCATCATCGTGTTCCGCGGGGAGCACGGCTTCATCGGCTGCCGCAAGGTCAGGGGCACCCTGGACGCCAACCGCTCCAGCTATGACGCCTTCCAGCTGGAGTTCAACGATGGCGCCTACAACATCAAAGACTCCACAGGCAAATACTGGACGACTCCGCGGTCACCAGCAGCGGCGACCCTCCTGTGGACTTCTTCTTCGAGTTCTGCGACAACAAGGTGGCCGTCAAGGTGGGCGGGCGCTACCTGAAGGGCGACCACGCAGGGGTCCTGAAGGCCTCCGCGGAGACCGTGGACCGCGCCTCGCTCTGGAAGTACTAGGGCCCGCCCTTCCCCCCCCCCCGCCCTTCCCCGCCCTTCCCCCCCCCCGCCCTTCCCCCCCCGCCCTTCCCCGCCCCTCCCCGCCCCTCCCCGCCCCTCCCCGCCCCTCCCCGCCCCTCCCCGCCCCTCCCCGCCCCTGCCCACGTGGCGGCTCCTTGCAACCCTCCCTGCTAACCCCTTCTCCTCCAGGTGGGCTCCCCGGGGCGGGAGGCAAGCCCCTTGCCTTTCAAACTGGAAACCCCAGAGAAAACGGTGCCCCCGCCTGTCGCCCCTATGTACTCCCCACTCTCCCCTCCGCCCGGGTTCCCTACTCCTCTCGGGTCAGCGGCTGCGGCCTGGCCCTGGGAGGGATTTCAGATGCCCCTGCCCTCTTGTCTGCCATGGGGCGAGTCTGGCACCTCTTTCTTCTGACCTCAGACAGCTCTGAGCCTTACTTCTCTGGAAGCGGCTAAGGGACGGTTGGGGGCTGGGAGCCCTGGGCGTGTAGTGTAACGAATCTCTTGCCCCTCCTGGCCACCTCCTCCCAGCCCCCCAGGAGCTGGGCACGTGTCCCAAGCCTGTCAGTGGCCCTCCCTGGTGCACTGTCCGGAAACCCCTGCTTGGGAAGGGAAGCCGTCGGGTGGGCTAGGACTGACCCTCGGTGTTTTTTTGGGTGGTGGCTGGAAACAGCCCCTCTCCCACGTGGCAGAGGCTCAGCCTGGCTCCCTTCGGTGGAGCGGCAGGGCGTGACAGCCACAGGGTCTGCCCGCTGCATGTTCTGCCAGGGTGGTGGTGGGGGGGGGGGGTAGGGGTGTGGGGGCCATCTTCCTCCTGTCTCTTTCCTTTCACCCTAGCCTGACTGGAAACAGAAAATGACCAAATCAGTATTTTTTTAAATGAAATATTGTTGCTGGAGGCGTCCCAGGCAAGCCTGGCTGTAGTAGTGAGTGATCTGGGTGGGGCGTCTCAGCACCCTCCCCAGCGGGTGCATCTCAGCCCTCTCTTTCCGTCTTTCCCGTCCAGCCCCAGCCCTGGGCCTGGGCTGCGGGACGCCTAGGCCAGAGCCCCTACTGTGATTGGTGCTCCCTGGGCCTCCTGGGTGGATGAAGCCAGGCGTCACCGCCTTGGGGAGCCCTGGGGTGAGCCGCCGGGACCCCCCTGCTGCCAGCCTCCCTCGTCCCCGACATGCATCTCACTCTGGGTGTCTTGGTCTTTTATTTTTTGTAAGTGTTATTTGTATAACTGTAAACGCCCATGATAGTAGCTTCAAACTGGAAATAGTGAAATAAAATAACTCAGTCTGCAGCCTTCCCCCCACAAAAAAAACTTTTTGTCCATTTTTTACCTATTCCATTTGACATTGGTCTCATATGATATCATGATACAAAGGAAAATGACCCCACAATGATATGATTCATAATTCCACTATAAATTTCCTTGATGCTTTGAGAGTGTGATTTATTTTGCCCCCCTCCATTTTTTTTAACTATAAAGCAAGTACATGTACAATAATGCCATTTTTTTTCCAACCCCAAATAAATAGAAACAGCTATAGGACTGAAGTTTCTAATATGAATCTTATAGTTTACTTAGCACATGCTTTAATAAAGTTTCCTCTTCAGGTAACTAGAATATTGTGTCTGGTGCAAGACTAGATGTTTTGTCAAAAACATATGTAATGTTCATATAGCAGAGCTTTGGCTTTATGCCATGAACAAGCAGGAGGTGTTTTTGGAACTGTCCTATTGATTTTCACACGTTATTTATTGGAAATGACTGCCGCCATTCCCACATAGTCCTAAGTGTGAATATTTACCATATGTATGTGGCTTCAAGATTATTTTGTTGTTCACAAAATCACCTATGTCCTCCCATCAAAATACTGTCTTCATCTTAAAAGTAAATGGCACTGTTTTATTCAATGATTTACATTTTGGAATCCTAACCAGATATTTTTTTCCTTAAATTTCAAGCACTGCATTACTTCCAAAGGCATGCTATGGGTATGTGGAAATTATATCAAACATGAGTAAATTTTGTTGACCAAGACTACAGAAATAACAATACCATCACATAAATATATGAATACAGACATTGATGGTTGGTGAAAATTACCTCCAAATGTCCAATGCCATGAGTATATTTTGAATAGCTAGTTTGATTTTTATTAATATTATATGAAGGTTATTTCTAAGCCTGCAGACATAATTTATGGAATATACTACTCAGATATTTGAGAATGTACTACTTCAATATTTGGATATATTTATTCCAAATATATCTCCACTGTGATTTTTTAGGAGATATAATTGCCATCACAGAAAGATATTGCTGATTCCGATGAAATTTTTAATTAAGTAGAAAAATCAAAGAACGCAATTCTTTTTCAAGATTTCTTCAAATAAAGAAATAAGCAAAATTAGGCTGTGGTGTTGTGAATAACACCAAGAAGTATGGAGTCAGGCGAGCCTCAGGTTCTGTCACAGTTCTACTGTGAAGTGGATAATTCTAAAGGTGCGTTTCTGTGTCTTAGGTTTGTGGAGACCTACAGTAGCATTCCACAGACCAACACTGAGCCTACCCCACGACTATTCAACCTGCCCATTATTGGGTAGCTTTCATATAACCAGTTAGAAAGAAAACATCTATGAAAACTATTTACTAAAGAATTATATATTTTAATTAAGGGTACCGAACATGGTCAAGTTAGAGAACAATAGAGTAGAAACCTTCTATTCAAATATAATTGAGACCAGTTTTTTGATAGTTAATCTAAAAAGTGAGTTAAGGAGGAGGATCATGCGGTTAAAAAAAAACCAGAAATGTAAATTATTTGGCCAATATTTTGATATAAGTCCAGGACCCTTTGATTATTACTCTATTAACTGGAGTTTCTATACATTGTCTTCTTTGTATAAATTATGATCATAACAAGTCAATCATAATTCTAAATTTTTACCTGTTTAAAGTAGAACAAAAAAAAGTAATTGAGGTGCAAAAACCTTTTAGCTTGTTAAAATTTTACTATTCTGATTATTCTAATTTTATAACTTTTTCTTAAAATTTTTACATTGCTTAGCCCTCCTATGAATCAACTTAGCTTTTTCTAATCTTTTCAAGACCCAAATATTTTTACATAAATAGTACCACTATATTATAATCACATCACTGATTTTATTTATGTCACAAAAGACCAACTTGAATACAACCTAACTAAACTGTCTGGTAGATAAGTTAACATAACACCAAGTTGAGGCAACAGACTTACATAGGCATAATAGAAAACACACTGTTATTTTACAGGGAGAATGTACAGTGTCAGTTCATTCAACAAGTTAGTTAAACACAACTCAACTAAAACAATGTCATTGAAAAGTAGCAAATTCTGTTTTTGTTCCATGGACTTACAGCCAATGAGTCCTGAGAAAGAAGAGAGAATTTAAAGAGCTTCATTGGCAGGTGAATCTGTACTTGGCCTTTTAGCTTAGAGACGGCAACTCCATATTAAAAGCAGGAGAATAGTGAGACATCCCATATAAAGAAAGAAATCAGAACAGACATGCAGGGGCAAAAGTAGCCATGGTCTGCATCCTGGCTCAGGAGGACAGTATGTGTTGAAGAGCAAAGCCTAGAATGGGCTGATGCCTGTAACCTCACCCCATCCCATTGCTTTATCTATTCACACTGCTTGCCCAGAAAATCTGGTGCCCCACAGTGAGAACAGGAACTGGGCATCCCAGCTAATCTTCAGCTGGGTAGGTCTCATAGGTTGTCAGATTTGAAAAAAATAACAATAGGCTTTGAAGAAAAAGACTTGGAGATGAAGCAGAATGCTCTTGCCAAAGCTTCCCTCAATTGACATAAGAGGAGCAAATTTATTTCCCAAATTAGTTATGGTATAATTTACCAGGTATCCAAATAAATTTGTTTAGAGACTAAGAGTTTTCCCCTGGAATAATGTCTGACTATAATTTTACATATAATTCTTTTATTCAACAAATGCTCAATGTATGTTTGTTTTATAGCAAACACTTTTAAGGAATTAGGAATACCATTGTGAATAAAATAGACAGTCTCTACTAAATGCTTAGTTATGATGGGAGGCAAACAAATACATAAGAAAATAATTAAGAAATACAGTTTTATGCCTAATTATGTCAGATGACAGTAAGTGCTGTGTCCCCAAAACACTTACTCATTTTCTCAAACTATTCTAAAACAGGGAAGGTGCATAAAGAGTGCTGGACATGGGACTGAAGATTCTGTTTTAAATATGGTTGCCAGGGAAATCCTCACTGTGTAAGAACATTCCATCAAGGACTTGAAGGAGATGAGGGAAGTCATCAAGAGGATGGGAAAAAGAACACTCCCAGTAATAGGACCAGCAAATGCAAAGACCAGAGGAGAAAGACATCTGCTTTGTTTAAGGGACAGCAAACAGGTCTCCCTGCTACAGCAGAGTAAATACAGTGGTAATGGTAGAAGAGTTTTTAGTTGTAAGGCAAGAAGGGGACCAACCATGGAGAGTCTTAGATGTCATTGTGGAGATTTCTATTTTACTGGAGGTGAAATGGAAGCCACTGAAGGTACTTGAAATGGAGGCTGATATGGTTCACAGCTTTAATAGTCTGCTGTCTGCTGAGATAAGAATTGACTATAGGACAAAGGATAGATCTAGGTAGTGAGATGTTATCGCAATCACCTAGGAAAGAGACAGGATGATTTGAACTAGAGTGGTACTGGTAAGAGGTGGTCATATTTTGAAAATATTTTTGAAGTAGAGTTGACAGGATTTGGTGATGAATTTGACATGGGATGTGAGTCAAATTTCATAGCCAGAGCCAAACATCCCTATTTAATTACATTGAATATAATAGAAAAGGTGGAGGGAAATGGATCAGGAAAAGAAAGAATAGAAGTTTGGTGTGGGAAACAGTAAGGTGAAGAAACCGGTAGAGATGTTACATATCTAAATCTGAGTTCAGGAGCTTTGAATGCATAGAAAATTTGATCATTAGCATGGGGCTGGAATTTGAAGCCATGAGACTGGACGTCATTTTAGTTTAGTGTATTTCCACAGATTATATTTCAAGCATCATGCTAGATACTTTAACGTTTGGCCATTTTAAAAGCCCCTTGGTAAATTTCACAGGAATGAGGATTTGACTGACCTGTTTTTCTCAGATGTCTGACTTCAGTAGGATGCATGATTTTACTATATTTAATTCCCTATAAAATTCCAAAATATCAAAATGAGACCTATATTTATTAGCAGGATTTTTCAGGTACAATATTCCTACTCAGATAGAACTATATCACTTAATTTCACAGAAATATCCTTCCCTGGGGTGATGATACTATTATATCACCAATCATGAAATCATGCTGACTTGCAGGCAACAATGGAGCTCACATTTTGATCTAAGCTAATTTGCATGACTTACTTAAATTATGAAAATACACACTTTTAGAGAGCAGACAGATTTTGTTAATTCTGAATTATGTCAAAGTATCACTTAATAATTCTCAAGGGCCCAACTCTGGCGAAACAAGATGCTGCAGTGTATGTGTTTCCTATTCCCTTCCAACTTTTTTCATCATGATTCATCACCGAATGCTATGAAGTCTAGAAATTTAATTAATGGATCTCAGGGCCACTGGACCATGCATTTACACAAATTGCTCTGTGAAGAAGGAGCACTCACTCTCTCTCTCTCTCTCTCTACCCGCCCCTGCCCTTTCTCCCCCCCTTTCTCTTTCAAGAGCAGAACATTTTAGTGACCTCCAGTTAACTGGCTGAACTAAGCAGCGATCTCTTAGGTAATAATGCACTGCTAACAAACCTCAGCATAGACTATAACGCTACCACTAAAGCTTCCATTCATGTTGTTCTAGGGCTAATAAAATGGAATATCGTATTCTGGCTCTGAGGAAATTTGAGATTGTCTCATATTTTCTCAGTTAAACCAGAAAATAATTAATTTTAGGGAAGGGACAAGAATTGCTGTGGCAGAGCCAGCCTGATAAATAATTTCTATTCATTCTCAATGTATTATCCGTTTTCTCCCTACAGGCTCCTTTTTGTTACTCTTATATCAAAATCCCACTTAATTTTCTTGCCATCACAACTCAAAAATCATACCTACAGAAGAGCTAAAGTTTTCATCTTTTTGCTTTTGCACAAATTCTATGCCGGCTATGAGAGTGTAAGCTTTATAGTTATATATAGATATTTTTATTTATAATCTTTCTTCTGCAAAAAAGGATTAAAGTGAAGCAAAAAGAACATGTAATAAGATGAATAATGAATAGAAAAATAAATTGCTTTTAAGACAAAGTAAAGGAAACTATAAAAGGGAGATGACTAGAACTATTTAGCAAGAAGAGACCTCATTCTTTCTATCAAATAGTGCGGTGTAATTTGCACAATGTACCCAATGGTTAATGAATACATATTTGTTGAGGATAGCATTAATAAATAACATGACCAATGAAAAACTATAACAAAAGATTTTTACTCTTCAGGAAGTAATTATTAGGTAGGTATTTTAAATTCTAACTTTAAAAGATAGAGGAAAAGATATATTGAGCTGGCCCATAAATGCAACAGGAAGACACAGAGTAACAATTACTGCAGGTGAATTTCAGCTCTCGGTCTATCTACCAACCAGTGTCACCAGGAACCTTCTTCAGACCCGTGTATCCAACTGCTTATTTATCTTTTGCACCTGGATATCCCTCAGCTACCTCCATTTAATTCATCTTCTTCCTCCAAACTGGTCAGCATCCAAGCAGATCCAGAGAACTGTGAGGAGCTATTCTAGTCTCTGCCTTCTCCCCTGTTGCTGATCCAGTTAAGAGGGCCAAAGAATATAGTTGAGAGGACACCAGCCCTGTATCTAGTAGCATTTAGTTTTAACCTCATCCCTTAACTTAAAATTGGCATGGCCTTCGGTAAGCGATTTAACTCCTCTGAATATCAATTGATAAAATTTAAAAAAAGTCCAAAATTCATTGTAGTGAGGATTAAAATATCATGTTTGGTACATCATGAGCTCTCAATAAACAACTGCAGTATTATTCAAATTGGTACACAGGCCTGTCACTTCTCCTTCCTTTTAGATTTCTTTTTCCTTCTGTTTTTGCCTCTGAATGCCCCAACCCAATCTCTCTTCCTTGATCATCTTTTTAGGAAATCCATCCCCACCCCACTCACCCCACCACTCCTCACACTCCTTTCTCTCCTACTCCGGCCTCCACCACAGCTGCTCCATTCCCGCTTGTAATCCAGCCTCTGCACCACTATCAGCGCTGCGGTTCTGAAATGCAAACCTCATCATGTTGCACCTTATAACATCTTTGACACCTACTTGTCTCATGATAAATTCTCAGCCTCTTAGTTTTAGGTTGACCATGACCATTTGTGATCCGACCCTGTCCACTCTCCCTCCTGATTCTCATTTCTCTCACCAAATTCTCCACCCTTTGTACTGAACAACGTGGCTCTACTTTCATCTCTTCAAACTTATATTTTTTCCTTGATCCTTAACTTTGCTCACAATGGTCCTCCCATCTGGAATAGCATTTTCCCTGTGGGCCTGGAAAATTTGACTATTCCTTTGTGATGCAATTCAGTCTTCACTTCCCCGTGAGTGACCTTCTTAGGACAAACTGACAGTACCTTATATTGTAGTCCCACAGTCCATTAGGCAGTCTTCAAGTGTCCAATATGACAGTGCATGATATTAGTTGTTTATATGCCTATTTCTCCCACTGGCTTTGAGAAACTTGAGGGATTGTTGTAACCATTTGTATCCCCAGTGTGTAGCATAGCGTGCATCTATTTGTGTTTTGAATGAGTGAGTGAATTAATGAATGATGAGAAAGCAATGACCTATGTTTTGTCTCTACCAGTCTTACATGAGATTATAAATAGACTGATTCAGCTGAAGATTCCAGGTCCTATTCCTTTTGCAGTTGCTATTGTATATGTTAGCAAAAGCTTCATCCCTTCCAAAAATTTTTTCAGTGGTAGCAATAAATTCATTGTCTTCTGGGAGCAACATTGTGCTCTCTCTCTCTCTCTCTCTCTCTCTCTCTCTCCCTGATTTGCCTATTGCTACTTTGAAGAGTATGTGTTTATGACTTTATAATTTGTTACAGTGAATGTAATAGGAGCCCTTCTGTTTCTTCATAAGTGGTTATGAAAAAATATTCACACTTGCTTATGATTTTCTCTTACTGTTCTTAATGTAATGCTTCTAAATTAGATATACAAAAGTGCTCATCTAGAAGATAATGGAAGCATAAGCAAAACACAGAAAAAGGCTTACCAAGAATGAATTATAACTAACAAACAAATGTTAGTTGTATTCCAATAGAATTACTGAATTAGTACATGATGGAACAAAAAATCTATAACAAGTTTAGATGCCAGTAATTTATTGGACACGGATTGTATACACTGTACCCCCAAAATTCTATCAAATTGTTTCTATTTCAAGAAATTTTCAGTTTATTCATGTTCAATACAAAAGTTAATTATACATGAAATATAAACTGAATGGAAAACATTGGCATTGTTTTTCCTGGCTTTCTTGGAAGAATGCAGTAGTAGGGTTAATATTGAAATGCAAGAGAAAGCTCTTCACTCCTCTCCTTGTTCCCAGGATAGGACAAAATACACATGGCCAAGAATGAGGAAATTAGGACAAAACCCAATGTAGTCAAGAGAGTTATGACCCTGAGGTGTGAGGTAAGTTCTGGCCCTGGGAATGTTGACTGACACTGCAATATTTAGTATCTAGACTGGAATGATTAAATATGAAGTGGGTTAACCTGGAGTCTTTAGAGATGGCGCTATTCCCAGAAAGATAAATGAGATCCAGTCCTAGGACAAAAGGACAAACATCATTGGTTGGAAAAAGAAAAAATGATTTAGAAAAAATGAGAAAGAGAAACAAAATGTAGAGGAGAAGAAGAAATCCCAAGGATGGAGACCAAAGGGTTTGCCAACAGTCTGTTCCTTGGGAATGTGAGTTACACAGCAACCTGGAAGATGATGCTACTTCCAAGCCCATGATTCTGTCTCCATGACTTAGGACACTAGTCACAAAGAAATAGAACACACCTTTCTCTTTCGAGATCTCATTGTCCATTGAAGAACTGCTACTCATGGCCTGCAAGAGTGAAACTCACTGGTTCTAGGAATGAATGAAATTGGACTGGCTGGAGGCCTTTAATTATTATGTGGGCCTCAGAACTGATGAGGATTGATGTGGGTGTTATTTCAATAAAGTGTTATAAACAATTCATATATGAAAAATTTATTTTCTTAATTTACAGTTAAATACACTAATATTGTATTTCAGTGTTGTTATTCAAATTAAAGACCATGTCAGTTCTTAGACACAATCTCTCACTGTGTATTAATCTCAATAAGACATTGTAGTAACCACGTATATATTTATATATATATAAAATTTAATAGATATTACTTTTTGAGCTATTTTATGTTTACAGGCAAAAATTAGTGAAAGTTAAAATGCCTGTCTGTAGACTCTCTCACTCCACCCCCATTTCTCCTATTTTTAACATCTTGTGGTATTTTTAACATTAGTATGTTACATTTGTTACAGGTGATGAGAAAATGTTGATAAATTATTTTTATCTAAAGTTCATAATTATATTAGGGTTCACTCTTTGTGGTGTCCATTTTATGGATTTTAACAGAGATGTACCCACCATGACAATGTTACACAAAATAATAGTTTCACTGCCCTAAAAATCCCCTGTGCGCTACCTAGTTATTCCTCCTTTCTTTCCTCCCCAGGAACCCCTGGAAATGACTGATCTTTTTACTGTCTCCACAGTTTTGCCTTTTTCAAAATGTCATATACTTGAAACCACATAGTGTGTAGGCTTTCATATTGGCTTCTTTCACTCAGTAATATGCATTTAAAGTTCTTCCATTCCTTTTTGTGGCTTGATAGCTCTTTTTTTTTTATATAGAACTGATTAATATTCCATTGTATGGCTACACCATAGAGTGTTAGTCCATTTGCCTATTGAAAGGTACTTTGGTTGTTTCTGTCTTGGTAATTATGAATAACACTGGTATAAACATTTGTGTGTATGTTTTGTGTGGGCATAAGTTTTCAACTCATTTGGCAAATACCAAGAAGCACAGTTATGGAATCATAGGCTAAGAGTGTGCTTAGTGCCATAAAAAACTGCTAAACCGTCTTCCAAAGTGGATGTACCATTTTGCATCCCAACTGGCAATGAATAAGAGTTATTTCTGCTCATTGTTCTTACCAGCACTCAGTAGTGTTACTATTTTGGATTTTGGCCATTATAAGAGCTATGTAGTAGCATCTCATTGTTTTGGTTTGCAATTTTCTAATGACATATGATATTGAGTATCTTTTCATTGCTTATTTACCATTAGTAATATGTTGCCATCAGTAACTTTCCTTTCCCTTTCCATTGCCAGTGAGATCCAGCATTTTTTTTTTTTTTTTGAGACATAGTCTCACTCTGTCGCCCATGCTGGAGGGCAGTAGTGCAATCTTACTGCAACCTCCACCTCCCAGGTTCAAGGGATTCTCCCTGCCTCAGCCTCCCAAGCAGCTAGGATTACAGTCACCCACCACCACGCCTGGCTAATTTTTTTTTTTTTTTTTTTTTAGTAGAGGGGGTTTTCACCATGTTGGTAGGGCTGGTCTTGAACTCCTGACCTCAGGTGATCTGCCCTCCTCAGCCTCCCAAAGTGCTGGGATTACAGGCATGAGCCACTGTGCCTGGCCAGATCCATTATTTCTTAATGGAAACGAAAAATTCACCAGTTACTGCATTTTTCCCCATATATTTGTAATACGTTCCGATGTCTGATAAGGCAAGTCCAACCCTCTGCATTTTTAAAAATTAATCATTATTTATTAAAAATTAATATTCTATGCACATTTTAAAATCAATGACCATATTAGATTTATTGAAAAAATAATGTAATTTAATATGAATTTATCACATCAATTGACATGATAATTCTCCACTTATTTGGATTTCCTTTAAGATCAATTCCTAAAATTTTCTATATAGACGGTTTTAGAATTTTTTTTTTGTAGCTTAACTACAAGACACTTTGTAGTGTCTCAATTTCTATTACAGTTTTACACCTTCAATTTAATTATTGCTGACATAGAAAAACTTTTTTTTCAACATCTATTTTAGATTTAGTGGGTACATATGCAGATTTTTTACATGGGATACTACTTGATACGCAGGTTTGGAGTACACATGTATCCATTAATCAGATGGTGAGCATAGTATGCAATAGTTACTTTTTCATCCCTTGTCCTTCTTCTTCCATCCCCCATATAATAGTCTGTTACTTTGTACTGTTTTCTATTATAAATTGGGGAGAAGCCATTATTATTATATATTAGCTTCAGAACAACTAGGTTCAAGTCATGGAAAACAATTTTGCACAAACAACTTTAGGAAACACTGCTTTGAAAACTGTAATCTGAATTATAGCTGAGGCCACAGAAACCAAATATTTACTGAAGGTTCTTTTAAGAAAAACAAGTTAGCCAGGAATGGTGGCTCATGCCTGTAATCCCAGCACTTTGGGAGGCCGAGGTTGGTGGATCACGAGGTCAGGAGATTGAGACCATCCTGGCAAACATGGTGAAACCCTGTTTCTACTAAAATAAGAAAAAATTAGCTGGGCATGGTGGCACATGCCTGTAGTCCCAGCTACTCAGGAGTGTGACGCAGGGGAATCGCTTGAACCAGGGAGGCGGAGGTTGCAGTGAGCTGAGATTGTGCCACTGCACTCCAGCCTGGGACAGAGCAAGACTCTGTCTCAAAAAAAAAAAAAAAAAAAAAAAAAGAAAGGAAAAAAGAAAAAAGCAAGTTGTATTGAAAGAGGACATCATTAACAGTATATCTCTTCAATAATGGTTTATTTTACTATATTCTCCTTCCTCTCTTACTGTGTCCCAAATCTCTTTACAGACTAAAAGAAACTGTTCAGAATTAATCCTATTCATAAAGAACAGCACTTACTGAGTATTGCATTTTCTTCTTCAAATTCTTCAGCATACATTGGGACTATACCATATGGGACCATTTTTATGTTTTTAGTTTTGGGTTTTTTGTTTTGTTTTGTTTTGTTTTTGCTAAAGAAACTGCAACTAGATTTAGGACCTCATTCTATTAGGTCAGTATTTGTCTAATAAACTTCAGCTTAAGCAAAATAAAATATGTGTTGCTCTGAACTGAAACTCCTCAAAACCATACTTTTAAAATTACAGAAAAAATTAAATGAAATTATGTTTTTAAAAATCTTGTAGATGAAAAGATATGATATATAGTAGGTTTAAGTACCTATTTCAATGGTTCCCAAAGTGGGGCCCCCAGACATCCAGGTCCAAACTATTTTAACAGGAATACTAACATAGTGACATTTGCTGTAAAGGTGCAAATACAATAGTGGGTAAAAATGCTGGCACTTTAGCACAAATAAAGGCAGTAACACCAAACTACTAGTAGTCATGGTATTCTTCACTATGCACAGGAAAGGTTTGAAATGGAAGGGCAGGCCGGGCATGATGTCTCGTGCCTGTAAGCCCAGCAATTTCAGAGGCCAAGGCGGGAGGATCACCAGAGGTCAGGGGTTTGAGACCAGCCTGGCCAACATGGTGAAACCCCATCTCTACAAAAAATACAAAATTTAGCTGGACATGGTGGTTGCATGCCTGTAGTCCCAGCTACTTGGAAGGCTGAGGCAGGAGGATTGAGCCCAGAAGGTTGAGGCTACAGTGAGCTGTGATCATGCTACTGCACTCTGGCCTGGGTGACAGAACAAGTCCCTGCTTCAAAAATAAAAAGAATGCCTGTGATGAAGCAGTGAAAATTTTACTATATCTTAATCCTTGAATATCTCTTTTTAATATTTCAAGCAATGAAATTGGAAGCACCCATAAGCATTCCTACAGACTGCCTGAGAAAAAACCCTCGTGTGACTAAGTCATGAAGTGAATTAACCACTTTAATGGAATATCATTTTTACTTGAAAAGAGTACTGACAAACAATGTTATTTCAACTGGGGTTTTTGGAAGACACTTTCTCAAAAAATGAGATTCTGTCATTTCAAGAAAAACAACAGACAGGCCATAATAAAATTCAATAATAAAACTGCTAATAATAAGATTCAAGCTTCTGAACAGAAAATTAGAATTTTAGAAAACTTATATCCACCATTGCTTTCCAAATGTATTCTGATGAGATTGTTGGTGATATTGATGAATGTATTTTGATACTGTATCATCAAATGTATCAACATGTAGAAGATCTCGGTGAACCATTATTTTCTAAGTGACCAATGCATGATGTTATATCACGCAAGGGTAAAAGATCCAAAGTTCAAGAAAAACCAAGTTTTGATGGAGTATCAAAAAAGAAGCCTAGGCAACATGGCAAAACCCTGTCCCTACAAAAAAAAAATACAAAAAATTATCCAGGTGTGGTGATACACACCTGTAGTCCCAACTACTCTGGAGGCTGAGGTGGGAGGATCACCTAAGTCCCCAGAGACTGAGGCTGCAGTAAGCTGTGATCACACCACTGCATTCCAGTCTGGGTGACAGAGCAAGACCCCATCTCAAAAAAAAATTTATATATACATAAATATATAAATATATATATCCACAGTGATCTAAAATGGCTATCTGTATGAGATTGGACATTGTTCACATTTTTTCAAGCAAATATCACACAATAAATTGAATGCAGATGAAAATGACATGGCAGACATCAAGGAAATTTGCAAAAATATAAGATTGTGCTACTCTGGGTTTAGAAATTTTTTCATAAGAACATTTATAACAATATGTGGTGAGCTTTTAAAGAATCATTTAAATATTTCTGATTTAATTTCTAATGATAAATACCAATAGATATAACCTACATAAACCAAAGCTCCTTGGGCCCTCAATATATTTTTAAGAATGTAAAGGAGTCCTGATTCCACAACTTTGAGAACTGCTGCCTTCCCCTCCACTTTCCTTCCTTCCCTAGAATTTCTTCCTTGGAAGAAACATCCCTTTGCCATTTTAACTTACAGAGTTCCATTCAGGCCAGTTTTGCTACTACCTCCCTCCCATCTTTCCACCTCCCTCTCTTGACACAAAATCTGACCAAAGGACTCTACCAGCCCACCCCATTTCCAGAGATTAGCTGTCAAGGTGGGCTAAGCCAAGAAAATCTGGGTTTTCTCTGAGACTAGACCTCTTTTTCTGGGAGATCTGGAATCACAGGGACAAGGTTGGCCACCTTGGCGTAGTCAGAATTCATCTTGCCTCAATGGGGAGAGGTTAGGCAAGTTTCTACAAAGCCAAACTGCTTCCTAGAAAGTCAAAGATAATTATACTTTGTGCCACAACTGTGAGAATGCCCATTTTATTGCACACTTTCTAACATTTTTACCAAACTGATAAATAAAAGCTGGTACCTAGAAGAAAAAAAGGCCAGGTGTGGTGGCTCATGCCTGTAATCCCAGCACTTTGGGAGGCCGAGGTGGGTGGATCACCTGAGGTCCGGAGTTTGAGATCAGCCTGGCCAACATGGTGAAATCCCGTCTCTACTAAAAATACAAAAATTAGCCAGGTGTGGTGGCAGGCACCTGTGATCCCAGCTACTTGGGAGGCTGAGGCAGGAGAATTGCTTGAACCCAGGAGGTGGAGGTTGCAGTGAGCCGAGATCATGCCATTGCACTCCAGCCTGAGCGACAAGAGCGAGACTTCATCTCAAAAAAAAAAAAAGTTTCCATAAAATATAATTTGTTCCATCTCTAGAAACCAATTCAGCAATGAGAACTGAAAGCCACCACTTGGAAGGTTTCAAGGATTTAGCTCCACCTAATGATGTCTAAAGCATTAGTTAAGGTAGAAAAAAATACACACACACACACACACACACACACACACACACATACACACACACACCCCTATGTATTTAGTACCAGGAAACATGACTGACTAGATGGTATAGTCATCCAACAGAAAGCACACAATAACTGAAGCTACTGTAGAGGAATAAGTTATGACATGGATCTACAATATCGTTGAGTGAAAAAGCAGATTACAAAAAAAAAATCTGATTTTTCAAGGGAGAGGGAACATATACAAGCACAGGAGAAAAAAGATGAGCAGATGACTGGAAAAATACAAAATTCTGATAGTAGTACCTTCTGAGTGGGAGAATTCTCAGCAACATTTTCTAGTTTTGCCTAAAATTTTCTAAATGTCTTAAAATAAGAAGGTTTTGTTATCCATATTATAAAATATCCACCACCCCAGGAAACCTAACCTTCAGCACAAATGCTACAACATGTTCAAAGTTTGTTCAGTTTAAGAGACAATCAATTTTGAAAGACATCTAAAATGATGACCAATATGTAAACCTATGCATTAATGTTTTTCAATCATATGCTTTAAATTTTGTAATTTTGATAAGTTTAAGCTTTATATCCATCTTGAAAAAAGTCTATTTGTCTTTAAAATATGACCTACAATATACCAGTTTTTAAACAACGAATGGTACTCAAAAATTGCAATATAAATTCAGGCAGTGTTCCTTACACAGAATGTTTAAGTGCTTCTAACCCTGCTCTTTTTCACCGGTTATGAAAACACATTACAATTATCTAAGCATCTAATTATTCAGGTCCTTTGTTTCTCCTCTATTCTATTAATTTTATAGTAATTTTAAGGCCTGTGAGGATGAAGTTGTCTGGGACAGCTACCACAAAGGTTATTATAAGTGGACAAATTTCAAACAAGTTTATCACCACTACCATCCCCACCATAAAACTATCTTAATCAAGGGCAACACATTTCAAGGTTAACCAAGACAACCTCTTTACTTGTCACTGCTTAAGAAAAGGATTTTTTGGTCTTATTTAGAAATAACTTTCTCTATCTATTTTTCTCCATAAATCCACTGAGACCAATGTATGGCTCTATCTCAAGCACCAGTAAGCAAAACTGCCTGCCAGAATGTTCAGTTTTTGTATCTTTCCAAATGTAGGACACAGCTATCTTTTGACATCACAATTTTTAAAAAATTGATGCACAAACTTCTTCTTGAAAGTTCAGCCAGGCATGGTGGCTCACACCTGTAATCCCAGCACTTTAGGAGGCTGAGGCAGGTGGATCACAAGGTCGGGAGTTCAAGACCAGCCTGGCCAAGATGGCTGTTTCTACTAAAACTGCAAAAATTAGCCGGGTGGGGTGGCAGGTGCCTGTAATCCCAGCTACTCAGGAGGCTGAGGCAGGAGAATCTCTTGAACCTGAGTGGCAGAGTTTGCAGTGTGATGAGATTGCATCACTGCACTCCAGCCTGGGTGACAGAGTGAGACTCCATCTCAAAAAACAAAAACAAAAGCAAAAACAAAACAAGCAAACAAACAAAAAAAGGAAAAGAAAATAAAGTTCAGACATACAGCAGTTGTAATTCTTCTGAAGGCTGGTTATGGGACACATTACTTTCATACTTTGCTGTTCAATAAATGTTGGCTGGAGAATAAAGTAAACTGACAGAATTACCATATAAAATAAAATTCTAAGTGCTCTGACAACAAAACAACCTTAAAATACACACACACACAAACACACACACACAGACACACACACAGTTTTTCCTGCTGATCATTTTACAACTAAACAACCAAGTAACTAAAGCAGAGCCCACAAAATCAGAGTAAAAATTCTAACACTTGGTAAATAAAAACGCACATACACCCCTGTGATCTAAAAAAAAAAATGCTTAAGTATTCAAAGACAGCAATTACAGATACTGAGAACATCGCTGTAAGCAAACTGAGGCAGAGAAAACAAAGGTGCTGATGAGGATTTGAACCACCTAACATGCAGAAACCCACTGGGTGATTTCCTAGGTTCCAAGTTGGCGTTATCTTTCAGAATGATCTTCTAGAAGAGGACACATAACACTGTTACAAAGGATCTGGAGAAAGAGACCCTTGCTTTATCACTCCAGCTCTCCAGTCATGCTTCACATTTTCGCTTCTTCCACTCTTTCACATGAAGTCAATTTACAGACTTCCATCAAGCCCTTAGAGACCTTTTTGTACTATCCCTGACAAGTTCTGGATGTTATCTCTGCACTTTTGACAAATTCTTAGCAGTTAAGATTTTGGTTCAAGCACAATATAGCTAGAATAGGGTCATATACTCAATAAAACAAATATTTACCAAGCATTTATTGAGTGGAAGATAAAAAGCACAAAGCATAATTACAAAATATTCTCCCCTGCCACCATAAAAGAATTTTTTTAAAGGCTTACAGAATATAGCATAACGTGACCAAAGCAAAAACTGGGGGGAGGAAGGGAAAATATCAGCATGAACTCAATACGACCCAGAAGAGCCTTGATGGTCAGACATGTAAAGACAAGTTGGGTAGGGTTAAGGGGTGGTGGTCAGGGGCACAGGTCACAGGCACATTCTACAAGGCAAAAACAGCTGATACAGAAGCCTGAAAGGAAAAGCGGGCAGAGCACCTGTACAGGACTCTTACCTGCGGCATCTACCATACAATGCGCCTTTCCAGAACACAGCAATGCGCAGCCAGACCCGGGGGACAGTGATCACTCAAACAGCACCAGAGGCTGCATTCCAACTTTTCTTCCATCAACGAGTCCGTTCTCATTGTTAGTTTCTCCTTCAACAGAAACTTAAAACCAATTGGCTGAACACGCGGGAGCAAGGAAAACCTGACTGAAGAATGAGGCGTTACAACTTAAGGGCTTTGGGTCCTGGCACGGTGGCTCACGCCTGGAATCCCAGCACTTTGGGAGGCAGAGGTAGGTCATTTGAGGTCAGGAGTTTGACAGCAGCCTGGCCAACACGGGGAAACCCCGTCTCTACTAAAAACACGTTAGCCAGGCGTGGTGGCGGGCGCCTGTAATCCCAGCTACTCGGGAGGCTGAGGAAGCAGAATCGCTTTAACCAGTGGACTGTCAAGAGACATAGGCTGCAATGAGCCCAGATCGCGCCACTGCACTCCAGCCTGGGTGACAGAGTGAGACTCCCTCAAAAGAAAAAATATTTTTTTTTTTGAGAGAAGTCTCCCTCTTATCCCCCAAGTTTGAGTGCAACGGCTGGATCTCGGCTCACTGCAACCTCCGCCTCTCGGGTTCAAACGATTCTCCTGCCTCTGCCTCTCAAGTAGCGGGGATTAAGTCGCCTGCCAACACGCCCGGATAATTTTTGTACATTTTAGTAGAGACGGGGTTTCACCATGTTGGCCAGGCTGGTCTCTTAACTCCTGACCTCAGGTGATCCGCGCGCCTCTGCCTCCCAAAGTGAGGGGATTACAGGCGTGAGCCACTGCGCCCAGCCAAAACACCGAAAATCTTAAAGGTCTTTCCCCTTCCCCGCCTGGGCTCAAAAAACGCCGGAGCCGCCCTGCACCGCCCTGTCGCGGTCTCCGGAGCAAGCTGGCCGACTGAGGGCGACCATGGGTCCCAGGAAGGCTCCGGCAGTCGCGGGCTCCCACCTCGGGGCGCGGCGACGGGGGCCTAGAGGGGCCAACAGCCCCCAAGCCTACCCCACGCGAGGAGTCGGAGAGACGCGCCCTCCGTCTCCTCCCACCCAAGCCTCCCGCAGTCCCGGCCGGGGCCGGGCCAGTCGCGGAAGAAAGGGGCGGGGAAGTGGGGCCTCTCTGGGGAAGGCTCCCCTTTGTCCTGGGACTCCCGGCGCCCCCTCTCTGCCCTCGCCCTGCCCCGCGAGGCCGCCGCCGGGCGCCTCACAGTCATGTTGCAGTGGAGCGTGAGCGGGGGCTGCGGCTCCTGGTTCTTGTGGAAGATAGACCCAGAAACTTCACTTTGGCCTTGAACCCTGACACGGACATCTTCCACTCATCTAGGGCGGGAGGGGCGCGAAGGGGAGCCTGTCCGGAGCCGCTGTCACGGCGGCGAGTACCCCGCGGGGCCGCCCAGCCGAGCTTTCGCCACTCTGCCTCTGCCTGCCGCCTGGACCCTTGTGGGAGCGTGGCTGGAAAATGGCAAGGTGCCCGGAAGCCTTGGCGGGAGCTGTGTGGTGGCCTGCGGGGCTGCTCCGTTTGTAACGGACTCCACCCACAGGAGGCGCGGCTCCTTGACAGGAGGCTTCTGTCAAGCCGAAGCTTCAAAGGGCAACATAACCACTGCCCCCACTACCGCCTGGGAAAGGGCTGCCCCTACCCCGCCCCCGTCACCCTCACCCCTCAGGCCTCAGCCAGGCGGGCCCTGCGCGCACCAGTTTCGGCGGGTGCACGAGTTCAGAGCGTGCGCGCGCTCCCGGCTGCCCCTCCCCCCTTGACCCAGCACCTTTCTGCCCGACCCATCTGGTCCCTTCCTCACACTCGCCAACTGGAGGCTCAGGGCGGCACAGCCACTAACTCTGCGTGTGTGTGTGTTCGTGTGTGTGTGTGTGTGTGTGTGTGTGTGTGTGTGTGTGTGTCCCAAGGGAACAGAGCACTGCTGAGTTCAGGCAGATGATTAACTCGTGGACGGTCAGCAAAATACAGTCACAAGAAGGCTATGTGTTGATTTGTCTTTTGCGGTGATATCATGTTGCTCATGTTTTATGTTTTTCGGAGTGCATTAGTTTCTTTTTGTTCTCAGTTAATATCCAGCTCGATAGATTGTGTAAGTAGAATACCCCCAAACTGAAAGTCACCTACATAAAATATAGCGAAAAATATGTCACGCACTTAAACTATAGTTGAAAATGTGTACACTTTAGTTTTGCGTAGCCAACACTGGAGAGTGGGTAAGGACACAGGATCCCAGGGCTAGACTGCCTGGGTTCAAGTTCCAACTTAGCCACTCGCTGGCTGTGAAATACTTGACAACTTTAAGCCCCAGTTTCTTTTTTTGTTTTAACTTAATCCCAAATGTGATACTAAGTCTCAGTTTCTTGATCTGAAAAAGAGAAATGATTCAATGAGAGTCTAGTGAAAAGTTTAAAGTTGTAAAGCCACTACCTGGCTAAGGAAAGTCCTCAGCCTTAGCCGTTATTAGCTATGATTATTATTGTGTTGGCTACACATGCATTAATGAGGCAGGAAAATGCTCAAGGATAACAATCAAGTATCCAAATTATCTCATCAGACCGAGAGAGAGGCATATGTGTGCATGCTCATGTTTCAGCTGAGAGCCCTTTGTCTAGAAGGCTGTTGAGCTCAGAGGTGCAGGCACTATCAACTTTGCAGTGGAGCCATCACTTTTGTTGTTGATGAATGAAATTGACATAATGCTTTTTTTTTTTTTAAGCACCAACCGTGTGCCTCAAGCTAACTATCAAGAAAAGCATGCTTCAGTTGGCCGGAGTGAGCAATTCAACTTGTGGAGGAATGAGAAATGTTAGCGTTGAGATGAGAGACATAAAACCCCAGGGTAAGGTAGGAATCACTGAAAGTCAGGCAAAGGAACTGGCATCCAGTAATGAGTTAGGCTTTGCCGGGCTCTGGCCCTACAGATGGCTCTTTGGAGAGGGAAAAATTAAGCCAGGCCTGAGGGCACAGATCCTAAGGGAATGCTGGCAGCTCTAGGCTGTCTATGGAAGAGAAGCAGAGAGTGACACCTGGTTGAAAGAGGGGGCTGGGGGACATAGCTTGAGCCCGTGTTTACAGATGGAGTCCCCTGATTCCTGCGACTGGGAAAAGAGATCGTGCCCAGATCAGGGGACCTCAAATCAGAACTCTTCCCACCCACACCCCTTCTTTTCAGGGCGTCTGTCACTGCAAACAACAGGTAAACTAGTTGGAAAGCTCAGCAGATTCTCATGGTGGTGCCTAGCAGGCCAGGCCTAGCTGCCCTTTAACCTGTGACTGAGGATGATGCCACTGGCCTGTAAGCACACATTGGAAAATCTTTACATCCATGGACACGCCGTGCCCCACAGAGACAGCTGTGCAGGGTTCTTTAGGTTCGGGGTGCTGTGCTGGCAGTTGCCTTATAAATACGTAGGATTAAAATGGGATGCCCTGGAGCTTAGCTAACCTTTATCCTCCCCCCACTCCCCACCCCAAAATGAAGGGGCTGCTAGTTTTGTTTGCTTTATGAAAGATGGATCTATGATTGTTTTTAGAACCTTTGGAGAAAGATTTCTTGGGAGGAAGCTATCCTGAACCCCCAGAGATTTTTGTCATTTACTGGCACACCAGCTTTAGAGTCCTAGGTCTTCATCTTGGCTCAGCCACCCTCCAACTGTGTGACCTTTGAGAAGTTGTTTGACTAAACTGAATCTCGCTGTCACCTATGAGAGGAGGTTGCTCCATTGTTACCGTGTGGAGCACCTACACCCAGGCACTCTTATTGGGTGATGGTGAAGATTAAATGCAACAATAAGGAAGAAGGAGGAGGCTGGCTTGAAGCTGGGAGTTCAAGACTAGCCTGGGCAACAAAGCCAAACCTCATTTATTTAAAATGTTTATTTAAAGATGTTTATTTAAAAATTAGCTGGACTTGGTGACTTATGCCTGTAGTCCCAGCTACTCAGGGGGCTGAGGTGAGACCAATTGAGCCCAGGAGTTTGAGGCTGCAGTGAGCCGTGATCGCACCACTGCACTCCAGCCCAGGCAACAGAAAGAGACCCTATCTCAAATAAATGAATAAGAAAGTAAGTAAATAAATAAATAAATAAATAAAATAATGCATGCAATTAGTACACTAGTACATGCTCAGGCACATGACAAATGCTGGATAAATGGTAGCCCAAATAAACTTTGTAATGTTTTGGGAGAGGATGTCCTTTGGACTCAGCCCAGTGACAAAAGCATTTGAAAAGACTGATGTGTATGATGGCTATTCCCTACAGGTACAAGTCTGTACCTCCAGGGACCCAAGGCATTGGCTCCGCCCGGTAACTTGTTCTGTTTATTCTTGTTTTGGGCGGCACCGATTGCCCTAGGGCTAAGCAGGACTGCCAACCCAGACTCGATTGCCAAGAGTATCCCCCTCCCCAAGCTAGCCATGGGAAAGCCACTTGCATCATAATACTACAGGAAATCAAAGGGAAGAAAAAGCACAATTTAGTCAGCTACCCTCCAGTTGATGGGCAATAAGTGTTTGCTATTTTGAACAGAGCTGCATGCCTTGTCCACATCCCCTGTTTTATATAGGCAAGAATTTGTCTTGGATGTAGAGTAGAGTTGCTGGGCTGGGAAGAGTGTGAATATTCAACCTTATGAGATGGAGCCAAACTGTTTTCTAAGGTGGTCATAACAGTGTATGCTCCCAGCAGCAGGAGGCAGCAGTTCCTTTTTTTTTTTTTGACAGGGTCCGACCAGGCTAGAGTGCAGTGGCATGATCTTGGCTCATTGCAGAAGAGGCCACCAGGTGCAGACTGGAGAGGGAGGCAAGGGGACAGAACGGAAGATGCCTGGGGTGGGTGGAAGTCAGTGCCCTTAGGTGCTGGTACCTGTCTTCCCGGCCACCGCTGCATCAGGCTTCTAGGCCTGTTGGCTGTCAGGGCTGGACTGCGCCCCATAGGCTCCATGGCAGTCCCCATGGAATCCCCCAGGCGCCACTAGGCAGCATACAGGTAACACACCTGGAAGGTCCCCAAGAGCCTAGCTGGACATGCTCAAGACACTCTGGGGCTCCTTGTTTGGTGGCACAAACTCAGGACCCAGTGAGGGAAACGGGAACACACCAGGCCGAGCAGTATGGCTAAATCTGTTTATTCCAAAATAAAAAGCAAAATAAACGGGAGTCGCATGACCAGGGAGCCATGACCCCATCCCCGCCTCCTTCCTCTGTCCTATGCTAGCAATAAATAAGTTTCCCAGCCACAAATAATTATTAGAACCTCCTCCCCATGTGCCAGCTCCAACCTCAGCTAGGTATGATACAGGGGCGGCCCTACCCTCTGGAATATACAAAACCTTACACAGACACAGTATGTACACTGGGGAAGGGGGGCCACCCCAGCAGCCTGTGCCCTCGCCTGGTCCACAGTTAGCCCCACTGTCCTGCCTCTCTGAATAAGAAGGGAGCCCCCGTGAGGGAAAAGTTGCTATGAGAGTAAGGGGGCCATCAGGCCTCCTCCAAACAAACCAACTCCACCAGCCTCTGGCTCTTAAATAACAATCATCATCACCCAGAAATTTAGGGACTCAGCCTTGGTCAAGGTGGCAAAGGGTCTGTTTGTCTTTCCCCATTAGACAGAGGTCTTGTCCTCCTAGCCTAATTATAAAGGGGTGCCTGGGAAGGGGTAGTAGGGACATGGTGGCGGTGGAGACTCCAGCCCCACTTCTCCAGGCTTTGCTAACAGGGGCCTTCTTATAATTTTTATTTTTTTTCCATGACTTTAAAAAAAAATCCCGTAACTTCTTTTTCATAACTTTTTTTGTAACTTTTCATAAAACTTTTTTCTACTTTTTTCCCACAACTTTTGTACATTTTTTATCCCATAACTTTTTAACCTCATAACTTTTTTATCCGATAACTTTTTTATTTTATGTTCTTTTAATAAACATTTGCATAGTTATGTTACAATTTTGTAAAAATGAAACATATTATCTCATGTGAAGCATGCCCAGCAGTTGCACGTATCAATACCTTTAATACTATAGTTTTCAAGAAATGCAAAATAAAATTTTAAGGCAAAAACAATACTTTGAAACAATTTAATGATTTATTACATTACAGTAGCATCACACCAGCAGTCAATAATGCCTCTCTAGGGAAAAATCTTTCAGTATTTCCATTACACATTCTGTTCACAAGAATTCATAAATTGGTAAAATTCATTCTAAGAAAACTTGGCAAATAAAGCTTTGGACTGGAATTGCCATTTCATTCTCTGCTTTTCCTTCCCACCGTTTCTTTCTTTTATACTACAGTATTCATATTTTAAAATGTTTTAACTTATTTCAGAACATTAAGATAGCAGTTACATTTTTTAATAGTTATATTATTTTAAAATGACTCTTCAAGATAAAGTTTTACAGAAAATATATTATGGATAGGGCTGATTTACATTTTCAAATTTTCTAAAAATCAGCTTTGGTTTTAGAGCTGATTTTTTTTCATTTCTGAAAAATCTATCAGGTTTAATCAAATACTTTTAAAATAATTATTATATACTGCAATCTTCAGGTGTTCTGGTTCTTCCTACAGAAACTCAAATGTATTCAGCGGAACTCACATTTTAAAATTCTATGTTTCTGATGAACTCTAACATTCCAATGTTGCCTTCTAAGCAAACTGAAAGCTGCCTTATACTGAATGAGGAAGAGCACAAATACTTGGCTGAATGGGGTATGGCAAAAGACGGCATGCACTTTGAAGAAAGACTTAAGTTATTGTCATACAATTTCCATTCTTTTTAGCTTTTTCTTAAATATATGACAAATACCTACACAAAGAGTGGTATTTCAGTCAATATAGTAAATTTATTTTCCAGACTGACCTTCAGCTTAAATATGCCAGTGTGTGATTTAATCCATAGGCACCTGATGAACACATTATTGTCAGATTGGTTACAGATGCTAAACGCTATCTGAAGGTCATTCCTAGTCACTGATATTTATCAGGGTAAAGTGAAGTGATTTCAATGATAAAAGTATCTTTGAAATAATTTATCAATGTATTAGATAAACCCAGTTTCAGAATGATAAAAGAAAAAATGTTAGACCAAATAATGTGGCTAATTAACAGTGGTCCGATTTCTAGCACGTGGGTTTAAAATGCTCTTAAAGTAACTGTCTTTAAACTGAACACGAATGCAAAAGCAGCAAGTTCAGAAAATAAAAGGCAAGAACAGGACTTTAAGTGCATTTTAAACCCACGGGCTAGAAATCGTACCACTGTTAATTAGCCACATTATTTGGTCTAACATTTTTTCTTTATAATTCTGAAACTGGGTTTATCTAATACATTGATACATTCATAAAATTTGGAAGAGTCAGTTGAAGTCACAAGGACGGAATATTTGCCCTCTTTCAGTGAATGCCGGCAAATCTGTTATTCCATCGGTAAAATCGTATTGCTGCTCTCCTGTTAATGTCATAGAAGTATGATGAGGATGCCAAATGCTAAATATGGAGAAGGTCTAGTAACTAGAAATCCCCACACCAGGGAGCACACATACATATCTCCCTACATCCTAATAATGTGATGTGTTCTGGAACACAGACATTAAAACTTCATGAAGTTTTCCCAAGCATCAAGTTATGATTTAGGCAATATATGACTGAAATGCATTCATTCATCACGCATAGGCACAATCACATAAATATTGCACTAAATATGTCCCTGACTGAAACAGAGAGGTACAAAAACATATTTCACTCTTTGTAAAGAAGTCTGTGAGAAAATATAACTGTGTGATTGTATAGACACGTTTCCTGATAATACATTGACATTCACAAACAGTAGATTGCACTGCAGTTTGGAAACATTTTAAGTTTCATAAACTTCTCCTTGATTTTCAAACATAGTATAATACTGTGTACTAAAATTCCTTTTTGTTTCAACTAAGCACTCTCACATATATTAGTTTATAATAATGTTTCTATTATTTTTTAAAGTGTTTTCCATTCAAGGAAAAGAAGTAAATTCCTATGTCAGAGTAACCAAGGTGGTTGAAGAATAGGTATTAGCCAGAGATGTCTAGATGGTAAAATCAATCTTCAAGCCTCAAAGAAGCTCCATGAACAGAGAGGAATGCCAGGCACCACACAGCTTTCCTTCACTCTAATTCATTCTTGACTAGAGCCTGTATGCCTGTTCCAGGGACATTTGAACTCGTAAAGGATTTCTTATGATCTTTACTAAATACATTAAGAAGAATGCCCACCAGCGCCCTTTTGTGAATTGGGACAGGAAGTCATGTGATTAAAACAGGTAACATGAACTCTGACTTTAAAATGTATTGTAGACACAAATGCTCTAAGCTAGGAAAGGTTTTCCACATCCACAGTCAACGATGGGAACCTTTCATTCCTCAGAAATAAGCCCTTTTTAGGTCATCAAAAAAGAGTACAACTGCTGCAGCTCCTGATGCAATATCTTCATGAGCCCAGAGCACATACAAATCCTAAGGGAACCACCATAATACAGCGCTAATTCTTGGCACTGGAACAGATGAAACACACTCTGTCCTGCACATACCTGCCAGAGGAGGCCACTTTCCTCTTCTGTGAGATTTAAAAAGCTCCCCCAAAATGTTATTACTCCCATCACCAACACACAGAAAATGGAGGAAAGGCTGTTTCCAGTTCTCGGCCTTTAAACAACTCTAAATGTCAGTACTCATAGTGGCATATTACAAAGTAATAAACAGTGCACACTTGGGGGCAAACTACATATTGAGCTAATGAAGAGCTCACTGTGATTAAGATTAGATCAAACAACAGTAGAACATAGGCAAATTTTGTCTCAATTCTGTAGTGAATATACATGCTGCAATAACATTAAAGAAGCATGGCAGCCTATTCCAAACCAACGAGAACAATTTTCTGCAAAGAGTGGGTCTTTGTGTGTTTGAACTCCCACCACATAAGGGCAAACTCGATATGCATGCTAATGACCTACAATTATGAAATTAAAAAAGAAAAATGCTAAAGGATGCCAGAGCGAACATCAGTGAGAGCCACAGAGACCCACTCTCTTTTAACTTTTTACAAATAAACTTAAACTATAAATTAGAAACACAAATAATCATGAGTGACTCTAACATTCAAATGAAGTAAATGAATTGTGTAGGAGATTAACCCCATAACTTGGTTTCTTATTTAAAAATTTCTTGAGCAGCTCTTTGATGACAGTGATGTTTATCTCCTTCTTCTCAGCAGCCAAGCCCAGCAAAAGAATGGCACACAGCAGTTGCTGCCCAAGCCTGGGTGCTCCTGGTGGTCCTGCACGATTGGCTGTGTGGTAGGGTTGTCATAGAGAGGACCCTCCCTGGCCTCTCCTTGAGCAGAGGAGGTGAGGCTCACTTCACAAAGATCTTTGGAGAGAGGGAGGCGGGGATCTGAGCACAGTGGGAGAACCCCTCTTCCTGCCTGCCCACCCCGCCTGAGGGCTCTACTCACCACCCTGCTTGTCTGCAGCCCCAAGTTCCTGGGGGGCTGGGGCTCCTGGACCAGGCTCATCAGCAGGGTTCTGGGCAGCAGCCAGGAATTTTCTGTGACCATTGTTGTAGTTGCTATAAGCCGCAATACCATCTGCTGCAGCTCCAGCAGCTTCACCTGGAGGGAGGGGTGCTCAGCTGTCATGCCGCTGCCTGCACCCACCCTCACACCCACCCCACCCCCACCCCCACCCCCACAGAGATGTTGCACACCCTACCTTCATCTCCTCCCTGTCCTGGGCCAGCCTGATGATGTCCTCCTCCCAGTGCCGCATCTTTGGCACTGCCCCCTGGCTCTGTTAAAACGTGATGGATTTTCCTGCAAGAAGACAGGGCTCAGATGCTGGGGTCCCTCTGACGGCCCTGCAGCTCCCCCTGTGGTGCCCTGGCCTCCCACTCACTGATGGCATCTCTCTCGCCAGTAGTGGATGAAGCGAAGTTCTTGTTTGTTCACCAGCTCACTCAGGTCTGCCTTCTCCTCCAGGTGGTCCATAAAGCCGCTCTGGAGCCAAAATATTGCGGTCACATCTCGGCAGCGACCTGCCCTCAGGTGGCATTTTCAAGTCATGGAGAAGGTGGAGGTGAGTCCTGGCATGGGCCAGCTTCTCCATGACTTCCTGCAGGGCCCAGTGGGTCTCCCCACTCACAGACTTGCCCCCAGTCCCTGGGGCTGGGACCACTGCCTCTGGCTCCTTCAGGGCAGGGACCACCGTGTGAGCCAGGCACTGGCAGCACACCCTCTGCTTTTTCACCTGCTCTTGTAACCCTGCTTGCTCCTCCTGGACACTGGCTCCAGCGGACTTGAAAATCGCCACCTGAGGGCAAGACATGAGCATTCTTGTAGGGGCATACACACAGCAAATGGGGCAGAGAGGTGGAGTGCAGCCCCTTCCCTTGGGGCCTCAGAGAGTACACATTTGTTACGGGTGAAATGGTGTCTGACCACTGGCTCCCAGAAGGGGTGAGGGTCCAGAGAAACCAGAATGCAGGGAAACTAAGAGCATAAAGGGGTCTTGGAGGGACCACAGAGGAAGGTGGCAAAATGGGTGCAGGGGGAGTCAGGCTCACCATGGCCTCCCTGCCCTCCAGGTCCTCTGAGATGCTTGGCATGGGCCGAGGTGCCTCCTCCTCCTCACTGTCCAGATGTCCTCCTCCATCTCCTGTGGGGGGTGGCCAGAGGGGTCTTCAGACAACCCAACAAGGGAGGTACTGTGGGCCCACCTCTGCCTCCACCCTCACTGTGTAACCCTGAGCCAGCCCCTTCCCAGAGAGGAATGAGCTGCTCTTCTTTATTTGTACTTTTAAGAATCAAAATCTTGCTATTCCACCCAGGCACACTCCCACTACTGGTCGATGTGGGAGTTCTGACCTGCTCTCTTTCTGACCTGGGCCAGTTCAGCCATCCTTAGGCAACTTGGTGGCCCCCTGCTCACAGGAGGTCAACACACTGATGCCGAACTTAGTGCAGGCACCCGGTCGGCATAATGACCAGCTGTTCTAAAGGTCTCTTCCAACTCCTCAATCCTATGCTGCTAACAGTCCCCCCTTCCTCCTGGGGCTCTCTCCTCTTCCTCTGAGCGGTCTCCCATACCTTCCCCAGGGAGAGCCATGAGGCTCAGCTGGGTTGTTAGCTGCTGGTTCTGCTGGCTGGTAGCTTCCAGGTGCTCCTAAGGGGACAGGAAAGAGTGAGAAAGGATGGAGTTTGCCAGGTCATCCCCTTCACGGCCCTGTCCTCCACAGCTCCCTCCCCTGGGTCTCCTGCAACTTTTGGCAGGCCATCTCGGCCACCGCTTTGCCCCAAGCTTCCTGCTGCTGCAGCTGGTTCATGAGCTGGGTCTGCTGCAGTCACTGCCTGGGCAGTGCCTCCTTCTCAGAGGTCAGCTGCTGATAGGCGGCCACCTGCTGCTGATAGGTGGCCACGTACTGCTGCAGGTGACCCAGGTAATGGTCTGGCTGCTGCTGCAGACTCTGAGCCTCTTGGCTCTTCAGCTCCACCTGCAGGAAGATCCTGGGCGTGAGAGCACGTGGTGGCTGGTTTCCAGATTCTGGGCCCATTAGTGGGGTAGCGAGGGCACTGTGGGGCTCTGTCACCTGCCCAGGCCCCTGGCCCCTTGCTCCAGGCCTAAGTGACTGCCTCCCTTTCCTAGAACCCCATGCCTCCTTCCCCAGCCTCAAATCTCATACCCTCTTCTCATTTAATCCTCAGCACCTCTGTAAGGAAAATGCTAACTTCCCTTTGAAGTTAAAGAAACAGACTTTGAGATGAAAAGTACTTGAATGGTGAACCATTCCAGTGGAACCAGGCTGGAATCCAGTTTTAATCTAAGGAGTCTTTTTGTTTTGTTTTGAGACAAGAGTGTCACTCTGTGGCCCAGGCTGGAGTGCAGTGGTGCAATCTCAGCTCACTGCAACCTCCACCCCCTGAGCTCAAGCGATTCTCATGCCTCAGCCTCCTGAGTAGGTGGAATTACAGGCATGTGCCACAATGCCCTGCTAATATTTATTTTATTTTTTTGTAATTTTAGTAGACATGAGGTTTTACCATGTTGGCCAGGCTGATCTCAAACTCCCGACCTCAAGTGATTCTCCTGCCTCAGTCTCCCAAAGTGCTGGGATTATAGGCATGAGCCACTGCACCTGGCATAAGGAGCCTGTTATACCACCGTCTCTTCCCCTGTGATTGGGGGCTCCATGCCTCTAGCTGGGATGATGATGTCCAGACCTGAGAGGAGCCCAGGGCTACCCACCTCTAAAAGTCAGAGGGCAGGAAGCAAGAAACAGTCACAGTACTGCTCTGGAGAGTGCTGGGGTCACCTGCCCCCAGGCTGGAGCTGCCCCTGGCTTGGCACCTCCCCTCCCCAGAGGCTGCTGCCCGCCTCACAGCCCTTCTTGGATGGGGTGGAGGTTTCTTTCTCCTTCACCTCACCAAGCTTCTCCTGTAGCTCCTTTACTTGCTGCTTCAACTGCAGTGCGCTCTTGTGCTCATTGTTCTGGACATAGAGAAGCAATCAGCAGCCACCCACTGCAGCTGGAAACCCCAGAACTTGGTGTCTGCCTCCCATGGCACCAGGAAGGGTGGAGGCAGGTTAGAAAAATCATCCCCTCTTTCCCACAGCCACCTGGCTCACAGGTGCCCTTAGAAGTAACATTTCACATGAGGGCTACACTGCCCCATTTTAGAGGTGGGGAAACAAAGGCCCGGAGGGCTAGGGAGGAGGGCAGGCTCCCCCGGTGGGGCAACGCACCAGCTCCTCAAAGATGCTCTGTGGCTTGGCCAGCTGCTGAAGCCTCTCCTGCTGCTCCTCAAGCCTCTCCTCCTGCTTCCGAAGCCTCTCTTCCTGCACCTGAATCCTCTCTTCTTGTCCCCGGTTCAGGAGGCTTATGCGCTGATTGTTTTTGACTTGGGCCTGGAGCTCTCCTGCCACTCTCTCTAGTTCCTTCCTCAGGTGCTGCAGCTCCACCTTGGAGGACATTGCTGGGGGCTCTGGGGGCTCTGGGGGCAGGGGTTCAGCTGAGAAAGGAAGCAGATAATAAGGGCCTCTGGATTCTCAAAAAAACAAAACAAAACAAAAACCCTCCTCTTGGTGCACAGCTCCTCTCAGACTCCCCAAACTTGGCCTCACTGCTTATGATTCCACGCACCGGGATGGTAGCCAGTCTTCCAAACCAGTTTCAAAAAAAGAGCACTGCGGGTGACTGACAGTGGGCCCTCCTTGCTGATGGGGACACTGAGACACTGAGACTTATTGAGATGACAAGACTTGCCATCTCCTGGCACAGACCTCTTTCCCTCTGCCTCAAAGCCCTTGCATCCACCTACCTCCCTGGGGCATTCTAAGCCACCCTCACAGCCCTCTGATGCCAATCCTGCTCCCAGGTCATGCCAGCCCCATCTTACCCATCTGGTTTTTCAGTTTGGACAAGCTCCTCTCCAGCTTCTCTATCCGACGCATATCATTCTTCTTTTCATTCTTTAATGTGCAAACCTGCCGAAAGCACAAGGGGAAAGGGCCCTGGAGAGAGGGGCTGGTGGCTGGACAGGCTGCCATCTCCCTCTCTGCCCCCACCTCCACAAAGCCCAGACCCATGACCACCTCTGGCTGTACTATTGCCATTTTAAAGATGCCCAGAAAGATCCAGTGACCTATCTAAGGTGGGGGTGCTGAAGGGTCAGATCTCACCTCCTGCGACATTTTTCTCATCCTCTGCTGCCACCGGGCCCTCTCTCCTTTTAGATGTTGCACACACTCGTCTCTTTCTAATTGGGCTTGTTTAAATGACTCCTTCAACTGCAAGAATGGGCACAGAAGTTAGGAAGGGCTGTCACTGGTCCTCTCCTGCTCCTGGCCACCTGGGGTCATCTTCCTTCCACATCCATCCCTCAGAAAACCTCACCTGTGTCACCTGCGCTTTCAGCAGTGCCTGCTCCTGGATGGAGTGCTCTAACTTCCACTCCATACGTGCTTTACTGTGGCTGGAAAACTGGATGGTGAAGAGTGACCAGTTTCAATCTGGTGAGCCCGGGCCATTCCACACAGTGCCCCTTAAAAGGGCTAGGGCTAGGCCCAATATACAACTTGCTCAGTAAAGATCAAGGCATTTCCAAGCCCGTGGTCTGGTTTTTAAAAGAACTCAGTAAAGTTGGAAGGGACAGGGAATGAGATTGAATTTATAGCTGGCTAACAGAGGCCCAGAGAGATCAGATAATATTGCTATTGTTATTACTGTTATTATTACCACTGTTTGAACCTTTGTGGAATGCTTCACCAGGTACAATGCTAACAATCCCGTTTAATCCTCACAACCACCATAGCAGACAGTTACTATGATTACCTCTTTTGTATAGATGAAAAAACATGGAGTATTTGAGGTTAAGTGCTTGCCTGAGTTCACTTAGGCAGAGCTGGGATATAAACACCCAGGTCTATCCAATTCTCTAAGCCCATTTTTCTTGCTGGGGATGGGGGCACAGATAGGAAGGGGAAAATTAATCTTTTGTTCACTTTTTGAAAGGATGATACATTCGCATAGTCCAAAACTCAGAAGGTACAGAAGGGAAGTATCTCCCAGCCAACTTGTTGCTCTCTCCTGAATTTTTTATGAATGCTTGCAGACATGTTTTATGTATATTATCATAGTATGTACACAAACACACACATGCACACATTTCCTCTTTCTATAGAAATGGTAAAATACTAGAAGTACTCTTCTGTACCTTCACAGTACAAGTACCCAATACCCCACCTAGGACTTGCCCAAGACCACAGCCAGGTAAGGGCGGGGCAGGCACTTGGCCTCCAAGCTCTGCGTCCAGTGCTCACTCCACACAGTGCCCCTCAACTCACACACAGCAGCTGACTCAGCCCCAAGCTGCCACTAAAAACCTTTTAAAAAAGCAGCAAGAAATGGCCATGCTGCCTTCTGGGCAGGACACTCCATCCTGCAGAAGGGACCTTTAGGCTCACTCCTCCATCTGTGAAGCCAGGCTCCCAGGGGATGGGGCAGGTGGTTGGACTCACCTGGTTTGCCTTCTTCTTCTGTGTGGTGGTGACAGCAGAGAGAGCCTGCTCTAACTCTCTTTTACGCTGCAATGAATGTTGCAGGTGGATAGCCAGATCCTTTGACTCTTCTGTAATGAGAGAGTTGAGATGGGTCCCAAAGGACTCCCCCTGAAGACCTGTCAAAGTGCCAGGTTGAAGGATGACAGGGTGCCCAGATTCTCACCTTCAAAGTATCTGAGAGAACGTTTCATGTGGTACAGGTGTGTATTTAGCTTCCCTTTCTGTATGTTCAATGTCTGGATTTGAACCTTTGGGAGAAAAGCCAAGCAAGTGCTGAAAGAGAAGGAAAGAAACATTCTCCGGAGGACAGGAGGAAACTTCACACCCTCCACTCACCTCTAGCTCCCTTTCGGCTTTCTGTTTCTTGTTGTTTGCTTTCTTTTCCTGTAGGAAGAGGAAGACAGAGCTCTCACCAGGGAGAGGCAGAGATGGCACAGCAAGAGACATGCACCCAGAATGCCACCAATGCCCCAGGACAGGCCCACCCATGGGACCAGGTTATCAGGGGCCCTGTGGGGATGGGGTGGAATCTGAGGAGTGAGCCTTCTTCCCCAGGCTGGGAGTAGGTGAGATGAGACTGGGGCCTCTATGTCTGAGTGCCCCCCAAACCCTGCAGTCATCTCGTGAGCAAACAAAGAAATCACGTTACTTCTTCCAGCTGATGTTCCACTTGTTTCTTCTGTTGTTTCTGTGGGGAAAGTCAAATTAAGGTGATGGAGGGTGGCCCCCTCAACTCTATTCCCCAGACCAGGAAGCGGTAGGCAGGGGCCAGGAATGGATTTTCAAGGCAAAGTTCTCAGACATAATGGGAACACGAACTGGTAAACTCTCCTCAAGCTCCCAAGGACAGAGGATTTGGGTCTTTGTTGGCTTTTGCCCACAGCCACAGAACTCAAAGTCTGAATCTGGAATCTCTTGAGAGGACAGCAACATAAACCTCTAGAGACGGAGTTTCAGAAAGGCCCCTCCTTCTGGCAGCTTGTGATTTAGAAAAGTGGGTTCATTCAATAAACATGTACTGAGCACGTACAGGCCAGGTATGGTTCTTCACAGCAGATATAGGATGGAAAAGGACAGACAGGAGCCCTTGGCCCTGAGGTTTCCTTTCTAGTGGGCCTTTAAATCTCAGACTCAAGAGCTAACAGAGACCTTTGATACTCACTACCTCCTCTGGAAACACGAGCCTAAAAAGGAGAGGTGGCTTGTTGAGAATCAAAGAGCAAATTAGGGACTGAGTCATGGCAGAAATACAGGGCCCCTGATAACCAGTCAGGCTACCAATTCCCCGAGAGGCAACAACCCCAGGGCTTGTGTAGCAAGGACTCGAGCACGGGTGTCTGGAGAGGAGAGAGTTGGCAAAGAGGGCAGCAAAAGAAGAGCCATGCTGCATGCTCTGGGGTCCCTCCAGGTGAGGCCTGGGCACCCCAGCTCCCTATTTGTCCTGGGCACCAGGGGCCCCCAGCCCCTTTCTTCAGGGCCCCAAGGGGAAACTGGAGCCCAGGATTGGCAGTGTGGAATCAGGGGACCCCAGTGGACTCTTACCAAAGCTTTGATGGTGTTCTTCAGTTGACTGATTTTTACGGACCTTGAATCCAGGACTACTGCTAGTTCTTGGCATGGGCTCTGAGGCACATGCAGAGAGGAAGAGGTGGAGGAGGAGTTGGGGGAGAGGTAGAGAGAATAATCATTAGGGCTGGGGTGTGTGTGGGCTGTCTCAGCTGGCAGAGGGGCACCCAGTCCCACCTGGAGGAGGAGGTTGGAGGGTTGACCTGAAGGGTCACAGCACCTGTGCCCAGAGCCTCTTACCTCCAGATCCTTCAGGGTAGCAGATGATGTAGGGCCTTCCCTGTGGAAATCTCTTGCTGACTACAAGAGATGAGAGCGCATATGGAGATGTTCTGTCCCCCACAGTGTCTGAGTCCTCTGACTTCCTTTCTTCCCCATCAACTGGCAACATTTTCTTTTCTGCCTGTCTTGGATCCTTTGTCCCATAACTCCTTTATGCTAACTTCTCTCATGGTTCTTATCTCCCCACCATCCCATCCTGGGGCCCTTTCAGTGATTCCTGATGGCAAGTGACTGTTCTCATTGTCCTGGCTTCCCCTTGAGACTGGGGATGAGGAAACTCAAACAGCAATGACCATATCCTGGGTGTCCTGAGTGTTTACAGCAGGCCATGTACTAGGGATTAACATAAAAACAACAATAACAAATCTCATTTAAACTTCACAAGTGGAAGTCAAACAGTATCACCTCTGTTATACAGATGTGAAAAGAGAGGCCCAATTAGGTCAAGCATCTTGCCCTAAATCATAGCCCTAGCAGAGCAGATGGAGAGGCAGGATTCAAACCCAGAATTCCTTTTTTTCTTTTTTTTGAGACAGAGTCTTGCTCTGTCACCAGGCTGGAGTGCAGTGGCACAATCTTGGCTACTGGAAGCTCCACCTCCCAGGTTCACACCATTCTCTTGCCTCAGCCTTCTGAGTAGCTGGGACTACAGGCACATGCCACCATGCTTGGCTAATTTTTTTGTATTTTTAGTAGAGACAGGGTTTCACCGTGTTAACCAGGATGGTCTGGATCTCCTGACCTCATGATCTGCCTGCCTTGGCCTCCCAAATTTCTAGGATTACAGGCATGGGCCACCACACCCAGCTAAAGCCAGAATTCTTAACCAGTACCCAGCAGTCCATCTACAATCTTAAAAATTACCCTCTATTGCCCCTTGGCCCCCCTGTCCCCAGAAGCCTGGCCAGCCAAGACTCACATCCCCAGGTGACTGGCAACCACCAGAAGTGGCTGTCTCAGGGATACTGCCATTTGTTTTCCTGTTCCTGTTCACTCCTGCTGGAACTCTAGGGCTGTTTTTCTGCCAATATTCTTTTAACTGTTGGAAAGAAGAGCAGTAATACTCATGAGAACTGTCAGCCCCTACAGCCACATCCTCCTTTACAGTTTTTACAAAATACACTTACACACCATCTGATTTAATGATGCCAACAACAGTACAAGGTGTTGTCACACTCACTTAGTGACTGAGAGGGATTGATATCATGGCTAGAAAAAAAAAAGAAAAAGGCAATACTGGAACTTTGAAACTCAGTCTTCTGACTCCAAGCTCTGAGGTTTTGCCAAGAATCAGCAGCTGGCAGGGACCAAACCCAGAGGCAGAGGTAGAAAAGTAAACATTAAGTAGGCAGGAACTGTATGCCATGTGGTTTAGAGTCATACATCCTCACACATCTGTTAGTGTGAAGAAGTGCACCAGTACCCCTCAAACTTTTATATCAATGTGTCCTCATGGCAGAAGGCAGCCTTTCTCTTAAATCAGAATTTATCAGAAAGAGGACAACCCAAGCCTCATTTCAGAGAGAAGTCTGGTATGCTCTTAGAAACCTAAGTGACTGTCATCCCTAAGTACATTCATGTTATTTCTCTTGATCTCAAGAGAATCAAGGGAAACTGATGCTTCAGAAAGATGTCCCACATTTATCCTGTGGCACTCAAAGTGCCCAAGGTTGAGATAATATGAGGAAGATTCAAGGTGTCAAGTTCAGTTTCCCAAGATCTATTCCACAGAAGATGAGCGAATCTCACTTCAGAGACCACTGACTGAAGGGCAGTCTGGTCCCAGAACCATGGAGAATGAGAATATGAGGTGGAGAACTCAGAAAAAAATGTTAAAATCTCTCTGGAAAGTAGAAGCCTGGGAGAAAACCAAACCAAACCCATTCTCTCATTGCCACCCAGAGATACTGTCAACGTTTTGAGTTCACGGGGGAAGTGTAGGATTTTCCCACCATCAACATCTGTAAGGGAGTGAGGCAGCCTGAAACCGCTTGCTCCTAGGTCCCAGTCTCCATTCCCCTTCCAGCTGGAAATTTGTGCTGTGACCAGAGGAATCAGAAATGGGGTGAGAATGCTTAGGGGACTGGGTCATAAGATCAAAGGCCAGTCTTGCAGTAATGACAGTTACAGGTGGACTGTGACATCACTACATTCCACTCCTCCTGGTGGGGGGAGGGACCATGTCAGCACCATGTCCAAGTCGCCGCTCCATGATGGGGGAGGGAAGTACAGGGTTGGGACTCAGCTCCTTGGAGATGCCAGCACAAAGAACCCAGGGAGGTCGACCTTGAGGCAACAGGAGGGGAGGGCAGAGTCTGCAGCAGGGAGTCCCAGCAGTCACCAGACCAAAGGGGGTGGGGCCTGGATCCTTGGAGATGAGAGTCCAAAGAGCCCAGGGAGATCAAGCTTGGGGCAGCAGGAGATGAAGGCCCAGTAATGGAGTGGGAAGCCCCAAGAGTCACCCACCCAATTCACCCTGGGGTGATTGGTGAGGGCAAGGACTGGGCTGTTTGCTGAAGGGGTGGGGCTGACTGACAAAACTTTGGTGGGGGTAGCCCAGAGGCACCGGGGTTGGGGGGCCCAGTCCAGTGTGCTTCAGGAGTTGTATGGACTCTGGCAGGGGTCTTGTCATCAGAGGGGATCTGTGGCTGGTTTGAGGGGCTATTACCTAGTGCGTTTTTACCTTTTTCTTGGCTGCCGCCAATTTGTTCTGTTGAGTTTCTTCTGCCATCGCAGGGTGGGTAGGGAGGCAGGGTTGGGGCCACGTCAGCGAAATCCCAGTGAGCACTAATCAACACCTCCAGTCACCTACCAGGCAGCTGTGTGACTGAGCCAGAGGAGGCGTAACCAGGGCCCCAGTAGAATGTGGAATAGGGGTGTGGCCTTAATGCTCCAAGCCCATTGGTCAATGAGAAAGATGAAAGGGAAAGGGGGTGTGGCCAGACAGCAGTGTGTCCAGAGGGAACTGTGGCTCACAAGGAAAGCTGCCCATGCAACCGCTGTCCCCACCCACTCTAAGAGAGGGGAGAGGCCTCCCACTCTGGAAGAGAAGAGGGGCCGGCTTTTGCTTTAAAAGCTTTCAAACTTTAAAAAATATATGTGTGTATACTTTATATATATGTGTGTCCGTGTGTGTGTATCTATGTTTTTCTCCATAGCTGTCTTCATTATCCAGCTTCTATGCAAGGTCTATGATTTTGGCCTACAGTTTTCATCTTTGATTACAGTACAAAAATTACCAGTATTACCTTAACTGAGATACAGATCCTATAAAAATGGAAAACCCATAGCATGCTTGATGATTAATGAGGCAGACTATATTATCCAACATTCTAATAAGATAAAATAATCACAATGATTTCTCTTTTTTGGAAAAATGTTTCTCTTATTCTCCTACGTTTTTGTTAAGATTTTTTTTCTTAAACATGTCTAATATCTGTAAAAACACAAAGCTTTTGGGCTGGGCGCAGTGGCTCATGCCTGTAATTCTGGGACTTTGAGAGCCCAAGGTGGGTGGATCATGAGGTCAGGAGATCGAGACCATCCTGGCTAACGCAGTGAAACCCCATCTGTACTAAAAATACAAAAATGTCCGGACATGGTGGCAGACACCTGTAGTCTCAGCTACTTGGGAGGCTAAGGCAGGAGAATGACATGAACCCCCGAGGTGGAGCTTGCAGTGAGCCAAGATCATGCCACTGCACTCCAGCCTGGGCTACAGAGCAAGACTCTATCTCAATAAATAAATAAATAAATTCATTAATTAATTAAAATAAAAAATTAATAGTAAGAGCAATGTGAACAAAAGATGCAATGAAATAATTTAGAAAGTACAAGCTATTAAAAAGTAGATTTTAAAACTTGTGCAATGAAGTCAAACAGCACCCAACGAAAACGTATACCCTTACATGTTTGTTTAAAAAGCAATTTAAATTACATTGATCCACTAAACTAGGAAAAGCAAAACAAACAAAAAGGGGGAAATAATTAAGACATAAGGAAAAAGTAAAAAAGAAAAACCACTAGATTTAAAAAATAAAACTAAAGGAGAATTCTTTCAAAAGACTGAGATTAAAACAGTCAAGCCTCTGATAAGTAATCAAGATAAAGAAAACTTTGAAGAGAAAAAGGCATATAGCCACATGTGAATATGATGCAAAAAGTGAAAACTTTGCACATCTTTACAACACCTTAGAAGTATGGATGACATGTTCATTTTTTTTTTTTTCTCAGACAGAGTCTCGCTCTGTCACCCACGCTGGAGTGCAGTGGCACGACAAACTCCACCTCCCGGGTTCACGCCATTCTCCTGCCTCAACCTCCCGAGTAGCTGGGGCTACAGGTGCCCGCCACCACGCCTGGCTAATTTTTTGTATTTTGGCTTAGTAGAGATGGGGCATCACCATGTTAGCCAGGATGGTCTCGATCTCCTGCCCTCGTGATCCACCAGCCTCGGCCTCCCAAAGTGCTGGGATTACAGGCATGAGCCATCGCACCCGGCCAAAGTGTTCATTTTTTTTTTTTAAGAATCTACAGTTATGAAAACTAACTGAAGTAGTGGAAAATCTGGGGACCAATACGCAGAAGAAGGAAAAAGACAAAGACTCATCCTCCATATTGGATACTTATTTAAACCAGAATTTGTCAGCCTCAGCAATATTGATATATTGGGCCAGATAATTCTTTGTGGAGGGTTCTCCTGGTGTGTTGTCGGACATTTAGTAACATTCCCTCTACCCACAGAATGCCAATAAGACCTCCCGACCATGACCAGTTGTGACCACAAAAATGTCTCCAGATATTTCCAAACGTCCCATAGGAGGCAAAATACTCCTGCCATTGAAAATTACTGTGTAAACCAGATCTACATCCTAGATCTTAGAAAAAAGATGTAAAGCTTCCCAATTCAGCCTTGCATACCCTTGATACTGAAATGAAATAACAGCCTTAAAGGAAGCAAACAAAACTATAATCTTATTTAATACAGAAGTAAAAATGCAAAAATAAAATATTACCATAGCCATTCTAACAGTGTTTACTATAGGAATGCAAAGATAATTCAAAATTAGGAAAACTTCATCAGGCAATTCACAAATTATATTTCTACATATAATTGAAGGCACAATCATGACAAACAAAGTAGCTCTATATGCATTAGGTCCATGATCTATTCGGTGAAAAACACAAGTTGCAGATGCCTTACAGAAGGAAAACTTAACACTGAACACATATTTTCACCATTTACTCTTTGTCCTGAGGCTCCAATAGAAATACAGTGAAGAATAAACATTGTATGAGCACACAATTACAAAAAAGGAATGGGGTTACCAACAGAAGAGAATTCATCTTCATTAGACAATGACAGTAAATGGAAAATGGTTAATTAATGGAGCAAAGCAAACAAAGGTGGAGGTCAGGAGGATACTGAGAACAACGAGGCTAATTTGTCCCACAGCAACCTGGAAATGATCTAGACTCAGACACGAGGTACCCCCGAGAGTGGGACTGATAGGCAAGACTGAAAACAGAGATTAACCAAAAGCCCAGACAGAGAACACGTTTTCCAGGCCCTGAAACACACTGCTGGCCCCATCTCCTTAAACAGAACCCAAGCAAACATATCTACCTCAGGCAAGAGAATGTAGATTTTACATCCAGAGGAATGGAGTAGTTCCAGCCATCATTTATGATTGCACCAGGAGATAAGATAGAGGGATGGAGGATAACAATTAGGAATCAGCATACATTCCTCCTAAAAGCTATCAGTTGACAAGTCTTTGCCACAAAGAACTCCCAATCAATTTTTATTTATTTTTACTTTTATTTTTATTTATTTATTTTTTTGAGACAGGGTCTTGCTCTTTCACCCAGGCTGGAATGCAGGAATGCAGTGGCATGATCACAGCTCACTGCAGCCTCAATCTCCTGGGCTCAAGCAATCCTCCTGCCTCAGCCTCCCAAGTAGCTGAGACTGCAGATGGGTGTCACCACACTTAGCTATTTTTTTTTTTGGTAAAGATGGGGTCTCACTATGTTGCCCAAACTAGTATTGAGCTCCTGGGCTCAAGAGATCCTCCCACTTCGGTCTCCCAAAGCACTGAGATTATAGGTGTGAGTCACCACACCCCACCTCCCAGTCTTTTAGTAGCTCTCTCAAATATGAATGAACAAATAAAGAATGAAAAAAAGACTACAGGTCAGGCACGGTGGCTCATGTCTGTAATCCCAGCACTTTGGGAGGCTGAGGTGGGTGGATCACCTGAGGTTGGGAGTTCCAGACCAGACTGACCAACATGGAGAAATCCCATCTCTACTAAAAATACACAAATTAGCTGGGCATGGTAGCACATGCCTGTAATCTCAGCTACTTGGGAGGCTGAGGCAGGAGAACTGCTTGAACCTGGGAGGCAGAGGTTGTGGTGAGCCGAGATCACATCATTGTACTCCAGCCTAGGCAACAAGAACAAAACTGGGTCTCAAAAAAAAAAAAAAAGACTACAAATGATAAGCAACATAGAATAGATATTTAAGGAAAGGCTTTAAAAAGAAAAATAAGACCAGAATAAACTAAGAAAAAAATTATTAAAGAACAAAGAGATGCCAGGGAGAAGACAGAGTATCAAAATCACTTCATAAGGACACTTGTGAATATATTACATGTATAAAACAAAACAGAATATGAATAAGAAATAATCAGAGAAGAAAAAGTTCTTAGAACTCATGCTTCATCTTGGGAGTTGGTCGCCAATGAGCCATACCTCCTGTCATCATGTCCTTAGACAGGCCCATCCATAGTCAATCTGGGTTGGCCCCAACACTCACTTTAACCTATAGCATGTCGTAGAAATGACACTGGAGCTGTTCCAGGTCTAAGCCTTAAGAACCTCTGGCAGCTTCATTTCTGTGCTTCTGGAAGCCAAACATAAGAATTGACTACCCTCTTGGAGAAAGAAAAGCCACATGAAGAGACCCGAGACGATGAGATGTTATGCAGAGAGAAAGGCCACATCAAGAAACACCAAGGCAGCAGACCTGTGGGTGAAGAAGCCATCTCAGACATTCGACTACAGCTGAGCATCCAGATGACCAGTCCCTGACACTGTCTAACTGCACAGTGAGAGCTGCCAAATGAGACCAGAAGAAAAACTGTCCAGCTAGCCCCAGTTAATCCATACAGTAGTGACAGATAGACAGATGTGTAGTTTTATGCCATTAAGTTTTGAGAAAATTGGTTAAGCAACAATAAATAACCAAAACAAAACTTAAAGTTATTACAGTCCAAATAAAATTTCCTGAAAGCCAAAAGATAAGAAAATATTCCAGAACTTTAAATTTAAAAAAAAATTAGAAATAACTTGAAATACAAGACTCAAGACATGAGGTCCAAAATCCAATTAATAGACACTTCAAAATGAACAAATAAAATGGAAAAGAGAAAGTTAACACCAAAAATATGACAAGATTCAAGACTCCAACTTTGAAAGAGCCTATCCATAGGCCTGTTCATTTGGTGTACCCAGCACAATGAATGAAAAAAGACCCACACTAAGTACATTGTTGTGCTATTTCAGCTCACCAAGGAAAGGACAAATTCCTAAAAGCTTCCAGGGAGAAAGTCATGCATAAACAAGTGAAACTCAGGATGGCATGAGGTTTCACCACCACGACTGGTTAGAAGACAAAAGCACAGACTTTGAAATTCTAAGGTAAAATTATCCTCAACCTAGAAATACATAATCAAGCAAACTATCAATCAAGTGTGAGGATAGAATATGAGAGACGTGAATACTGATGGGGATGTGGTATGCAGCAGGCACTGTTCTAAATGGTTTACATGTACCAACCCAATTAAGAAACTTAAAGTACACACACCACACACACACACACACACACACACACACACACACACACACTGTTCTAAATGGTTTACATGTACCAACCCAATTAAGAAACTTAAAGTACACACACCACACACACACGCACACACACACACACACACACAGTTCTTCCTGCTAATCACTTTACAATGAAACAACCAAGTAGCTAACCCAGAGCCCACAAAGGCAGAGTAAAAATTCTAACACTTGGTAAAATAAAAATGCACATATACCCTGTGACCTAAAAAAAAAATGCTTAAGTATTCAAAGACAGACAGCAATTACAGCTACTGAGAACATCATTGTAAGCAAACTGAGGCAGAGAAAACAAAGGTGCTAATGAGGGTTTGAACCACCTAACCTGCGGAAACCAACTGGATGCTTTCCTAGGTTCCGAGCTGGCATTGTCTTTCAGAATGATCTAGAAGAGGTCACATGACACTGTTACAAAGGATCTGGAGAAAGGGACCCTTGCTTTATCACTCCGGTGCTCCAGTCATGCTTCATATTTTCACTTCTTACACTCTTTCACATGAAGTCAATTTGCAGACTTCCATCAAGCACTTAGATAGCTTTTTGTAATGTTCATGACAAGTTCTGGATGTTATCTCTGCACTTTTGACAAATTCTTAGCAGTTAACTTACAAGGCAGTTAACATTTTTGTTCAAACACAGTATAGCTAGAACAGGGTCATATACTCAATAAAACAAATATTTACCAAGCATTCATTGAGTGGAAGATAAAATGCACAAAGCATAATTATAAAATATTCTCCCCTGCCATGATACAACAAAATTTTTAAAGGCTTACGGAATATAGCATAACATGACCAAAGCAAAAACAGTAAGGACTAAAGAAGGGAGGAAGGGAAAATATCAGCATGAACTGAATATGACCCAGAAGAGGCTTGATGGTCAGACATGTAAAGATGTTTTGGGTAGGGTTAAGGGGTGGAAGTCAGGGGCACAGGTCAGAGGCACATTCTACAAGGGAAAAACAGCTGATACAGAAGCCTGAAAGGTAAAGTGGGCAGAGCACCTGTACAGGACTCTTACCTGCCGCAGAAAGGTTACAATGCACCTTACCAGAACACAGCAGCACACAGCCAGGCCTGGGGCAGAGGGATCACTCAAACAGCACCAGAGGCTGCATTCCTACTTTTCTTCTGTCAACAAGTCCATTTTCATTGTTAGTTTCTCCTTCAACACAAACATAAAAACAATTGGCTGAACACACGGGAACAAGGAAAATCTGACTGAAGAATGAGACATTAAAACTTAAGGGCCTTGGGTCCTGGTGCGGTGGCTCATGCCTGGAATCCCAGCACTTTGGGAGGCAGAGGTGGGTCATTTGAGGTCAGGAGTTCAAGACTAGTCTGGCCAACACGGTGAAACCCCGTCTCTACTAAAAACACAAAAGTTAGCCAGGTGTGGTGGTGGGCACCTGTAATTTCAGCTACTTGGGAGGCTGAGGCAGGAGAATTGCTTTAACCAGTGGACTGTCAAGAGAGGTAGGCTGCAGTGAACTGAGATCGCACCACTGCACTCCAGCCTGGGTTACACAGTGAGACTCTGTCTCAAAAAAAAAAAAAAAAGTCATGGTCATGGTAAAAAACCTATGGCTTTGGAAGGCTTTCTCGGTAATGTCCTAGAATTAAGGTTAAGCCTACGTTTCATGGTAACTGAACAGGAAACCAGCCTGACCAACATCCTTCTGCCAAGTGGCTTGCTCTCAGCTCCTCTTGGTTGGGCCTTGGGCAGCCAGACTGTCTGGTTTTAATCCTTGCTCTGCCACCTGTGACCTTGGACAAGTTACCTACCTTCAGTTACCTCATCTACAAGATGCAGATATTAATAATACCCTCTTTTTAATTTACTCAGAGGATTAAAAGAGTTAATAAAAAGTAAAAAATAAAAAGACTTGGTAAGCATAGGCACAGAGGAAAAAAAAAGTAAAAATAAATAATTAAATAAAAAGACCAGTGCCTAGCACATAAAAGTTCATCAGGAATTAATTCTATAATATGAACTCAATTTTGCAAAACTTCAAAGTACATATAACTTTTAACTTACTAGGGTATACATACCAATAATAAATTTACAACGGTAGACATGTTTGCCTACTGGAAATACAACAAAGACTAAACAAGCAGATACTAAATCATTAAGCAGTTATGAGTTAGTATCTTTAATTTTCTTATACTTCTATATTTTCTATAGATCATCTTTGTAACAAGAAGAAAACAAACCAAATGAAAATGAAATGAATTCTCTCAGAAAGAATTAAGTCAAGACACGAAGAAGGCTGACAAAGTAATATAAAATATATCTTATGGTTTATGTAAAATTCTTAATAAAATACCTTCTTTCCTCCAAGCTGCACTCTGGCTTTGCCTTTGAGTCAGGTGGCTTTTCTTTGCATGATGACTGGTTCTGTTGAGTAGGCACTGCTTCAGCCCTACAGGAAGAACAAAACATCTCTGGAACACAGCAGCATTCCTGATTCCCACTTGAGAAGGCCTAACAAAATGGCATATGCCTCAACAGCAGCACATCAGTGTTAAAAAGTCTGGAGTCAAGGGGAAAAAGTAAAATTGGACCATTTCCAGAATCGCACAAAAAGCAACAAACTGACGTTCTAAGTGCCCAACGTGAGCAAATTAGAACCTTAAATAAAGGTCACTCTTAATGCCTATCCCAGCATAGATTCAGTACCAAGAACAGCGTCATTTTACTGGTTTACCTTTTTCATTCTTGAAAGTAGGAGCTATGAAAAAAAAAACACTAAAATTTCTCCAAGAGAACCTTCTACTTTCTATCTAACTTACATAATCAAAACACTCTATGGAGGTTGAAAATTGAGTATTATAAGAAAATAATCACCTGTTCTGTGAGAAGTTCAATACATAATGCTCCTCCACCCAATACATACCTTAAAAAGAAAAAAGGAAACATACAAAATTATCTCGAGAATTATTCCTGCTTAAACAATTTCTATGTGCCATTACTAAGAAAGTAGACACACAGTAAAGATGAGAAGAGAACATGCAAACATGAACATACTTGTTAGGGATATAGGACTATGGGTAATTTAAAAATTTTCATGGTATTACTCTCATGTAATTGCTCTGAAATTCTAGTCAGTTGTTTGAAATGGCTCTTAGAACAGAATACTTTGACATTTTTATGATGTCAAAAACTAAGAACTTAGCTCTAAATATTCCAAAGAATAGGGGCAGAAGAACCCCTTTCCTTAAATGGCATTTGAGTATTCTTTACAACTCAAACTTTCTCTCCCATCCTGTGATGGCCAAGAGTTTTTCCTCTGACAATGGCATTGACCTTACCCTATCCAAAATATGAACATCTGCATGGTTTCCTGGTTCAAATTGTTTTTATCCATTCTGTCGTGAGCATCAAATGGTTCAGACCAGGCAGCACCTCTCTGGGACTCCTCAAGTCCTTTCTAGATCTGAAAGACTATTCTCTGAACCAAAAACAACTTCTGGGGGTGTACCAAATCTCCCATTAGAAAATTATTTAGATCCATATGTTTTAACTTTTTAACTCTTTCTCAAACAAAATAATTTCATTTCTCCTTTACTGTTATTTTAAATTTCAAAATACACAGATAGTATGTCTAAAATAAAATCAAGGGAATGACAGTTGTAGAACACAAACTGTGGTAATTTTGAAAACACAAAAGCTAAGACCACTAATTAGGTCTATGTGGACACCAAGTCCACCACAACCTGTTCTGTCCTCCGGGGCTCTGCCCACACCTTTCCCTTGCCTGAGATTCCTTCTGCTTCCTACCCTTCCAAATGCTGTATTTCCCCCTGGAAGACTTACCAAGACCACTCTAGCCTGCACATCTTCCATTCCAGCTAACCAAAGGCATCCTCGGGTTGACTAAACCAAATTATTTTGCAGAGAAGGCATCTAAAAACTTCTACTGTAGACTATTCACCTTAATAACTGTTATTGTGACATTATTCAATAATAAAATGAGGGAAAGAAGTCCTCTTCAATCCCTTATCCTGGAGAATCGAAGCAAGTGTCTTTCTCACTTGCTTTGCCCAAACCCTGGGACCTTTCAAAGTAGAAGTTTAATGGAAGGGAAAGAAAATCTAAAAGAAAAACTCTCCAAAAAATTAAACTTGGGCAAAGAATCATGGGATTAAAAATGTTTATTCTTTGTGTATTTGATTTCTGAAACATAGAAATCTATCACCCACTCCTTAAATCTGCCACCGGGCTAAGAGAGTGTTGTATGGAATATGCACTCACTGACTTAACAGAATTAGAACATCCAGGCACTCGGTGAGATTTTGCTTCCACAACCGCTCAAAATCTAGTCATTAGTTAATGAGTTAACACCACACCTGATCTTCAAATTTTGGAAATGCTGACGGTAGACAGGGACTTGTTTTGGGAAAGGAAGTACACAGTAGACATTGTTACCCATGATCCAACCACCACCACCTTTCCTTTAAAGTACCCCACTCTTCCTTTAAGGTTGCAGAGTCTCAGAAAGTGGGAAGAAAGGAAGTTTTTGCATTTTTGGGTCAAAACAAAGTACATTTGTGCAACCACATAATGCCCATGCAAAGGTTTGTTGAAATCTAAACCCAAGACAGAAGTAGTTCTAGCACCTCCACAAAAAGTAAGGTAGGTAAACTTTTCCTTAATGTACACTTTCAGCAGCATCAACACCTAAAAGTGGTTGACTTTACTACTGTACTAAATTAAATTACATTCATTTTGTCAACATGTGTTCCAAATTCATACTGATCTTTGTCTCCAAGGGGTTCCTGCTGAATATTGAGACAGTTGAAGATTACTAGGGGAAAAAATTCTTAATAATTGAAGTTAGGGTCATCTAAGGATAATATGCCACATATACAGACACAGCCATATTTTCAACTTTAAAAAAGTTCAGTTGTCCAAGTTGTACATCAAACACTCTCCTAAGCTTAGCATCTTCAGGCATTTGATTTATAATCTCTGTAAAGAAAAACCAGTCACAGAATGCCACATTTGGTATGATTCTATTTATATGAAATGCCCAGGATAGGCAAACCTACAGAGATAGAAATTAGATTAGAGGTTGCCAGGATCAACAGTGGGGAAGATGGGTACAGGGAGTGACGGCTAGTGGGTACAGGGTTTCTTTTTGGGGAGATGAAAATGTTCTGAAATTAGGGAGTGATAATGTCTGCAGAACTCTGAATATACTAAAAACCACTGAACTGTACACTTGAAGGGTGAGGCTTATTATATAAAAACTGTATCACAATAAAGCTCTTAGTTTAAAAAATGTTTGTCTATGTCAAGAAACAAAGAAATAGGGTCATAGCTAGAACATATGGGATATAAAATATGGGAACAAAACTGCTTAATAATCTATCTAGAATTACACAATGCTTAGTCTTTACCCTGACTAAAATCACGAGCTTTGTGTTTTATCGATATTTCACATTTTTTACTTCTTCTAAGTCAGCCAGTAATTCCTCCTTCTCACTTAATAGTTGACTACAAAGACCAAGCCATTTTGATTCTGCCGCCAATGAGCTTTCACATTTCTTTCCTCCTTCCATCCCCATGACTACCAAACCAATGTAGGTTCTCCTCACTTCACTCTAAGACGACAGTGTGGCCCTCAAACACTGTCACACTCTTCAAGGCTCTGTGAGGACAATGTGACTCATATTCTCTTCTGCTGTCACCAGATTTATTCTAAGACAGTTTCTTTACTGTTCCTCCCATTTCTCCACCAGTTACACAGAAAGATGACTATCCAGACATGGTGTCATGTGCCTGTGGTCCCAGCTACTCAGGAGGCTGAGGTGGCAGGAGCACTTGAGAATGTGAGATTCAGACTGCAGTGAGACATGATCATGCCACCGCACTCCAGCCTGGGCAACACAGTGAGATTGTCTCAATAAATAAATAAATAAATAAATAAATAAATAAATAAATAAATGTGGTCTATCCATGCAACAGAATATTATAAAATTATCAGCCTTAAAAAAGAAAGAAGCCCTGTCACATGCTACAATATAGATGAACCTTGAAAACATCATACTAATAGAAATCAGCCAGTCACACAAAGACAAATAGTGTATGATTTCTCTTACCTTAGGTTCGATATTAGTCAAACTCATAGAAACAGAAAATAGAACGGTTGTTTCCAGAAGCCAGGGGATAGAGAAATGGGGAGTTGTTGTATAGTGGCTATAGTTTCAGTTCTCCAAGAGAAGCAAGTTCTAGAAACTTGTTACTCAACAACATGTATATACTTAACACTACTGCACCGTATACATACACATGGTTAATATGGTAAATTTTATGTTGTGTGTTATTATCATAATGTTTTTAAAAGAAGGGGCTTGTGTTTCCCTTCGTTGTGATCACTCATTTTTCACTTCAGCATTTTGAACTTCAGATTTCCTGTAGCTGTTTTACTGAGCCCTGGAATTACCAGCTCAGAATGTCTCCACCACCTTGTAACCTTGTAGGCAGACACTTTTCAGCATCTTATTGGGCTCCGTGTGCTTGACGCTTAAAGTGACATGGGGACATGCCACTTGCTGAGAGGCAAAGAAAGGCAAAAGGTGATTGCTTTCCTGGCATCGATGAAGGCAGAGAGAAGGGATCTTGGAGGCACAGATGTTAAGCCATAAGCAATAACAAGAGTTGCCAAAAAGAGAACTAACCACTCTCCTGGTAACATTTGCAGGTGTTTTTCACAGGGCCAGTGGATTTCACAATGTGAGTGCTGTCCAGCACCAAAGGGAATGGCCAACAGGCATGGAGGAGCAGCCTGCAGCATCCAGCACCCAGGAGGATGGCCAGCACACATGGAGCAGCTTGCAGTGTCCAGCACCCAGTAGGATGGCCAGGAGGCATGGAGCAGCCTGCCTGTCCCAGGAAAGCAGGAGTCACCGGACACAACTGGACCCCAGTAGGCATGTACATTAGTTTCCTGTGGCTATTAGAGCAAATTACCAAAAAGTTGGTGAATCAAAACAGCAGAAATTTATCTTCTCACAGTTTTGGATATCAGAAGTCCAAAGTCAGTATCACTGGGCTGAAGTCTAGGTATCAGCAGAGCCAGTGCTCTCAGAGGCTGAGGGGAAAATCCATTCTCTGACTTTCCCAGCTTCTGGTGGCTGCTGGCATTCATTGGCTTGCAGCTGCACCACTCCTGGCTCTGCCTCCTTGGTCACAGGGCCTCCTTCTCTTCTGTCTGAAGTTAAATCTCCTTTATCTCCCTCTTATAAGGATATATGTGCCAGGATTTAATGCCCACAGAGACAATCCAGGATAATCTCTCCTCAAGATCCTTAACTTAATCATACCTGAAAATATGCTTTTTCCAAATGAGGTAACATTTACAGGTTCTAGGAATTAGGACTTAATTATTAGCTCCCACTTATAAGTGAGAACATGCAGTATTTGGTTTTCTGTCTCTGTGTTAGTTTCCTGAGGATTATGGCCTCCAACTGCATCCATGTTGCTGAAAAGGACATGGTTTTGTTCGTTTTTATAGCTTCATAGTATTCCATGTTGTATATGTCCCACATTTTCTTAAAAAGAGATTTATTATGGAAGCTGAAACACTCAGGAAAATTGGTGATTTAATTCTGTCCAAGTCAGAAGGCCTGAGAACCAGGAGAGCTGATGGTGTACATCCCAGTCCCAGGGCAGAAGATGAGATGTCCCAGCACAAGCAAAGAGGCAGAAAGAAAGGGGGCAAATTTCCCCTTCCTCCCTTTGTTCTACTCAAGCCCTCACCAGGTTGGACGATGTCCATCTCCATGGGGCCATCTATGTTACTGAATTCACTGACTCAAAAGCTAATGTCATCTGGAAACACTCACAAACACACCCAGAGACAATGTTTAATCTGAGCACCCTGTGGCCCAGTCAAGTTGGCACATAAAATTAACCCTCACAGTGTAATCCCAGGAGCGAGGCAGATCGCTTGAGCCTGGGAGTTCCAGACCCACCTGGGCAACATGGTGAAACCTGTTTTTTTGTTATTGTTTGTTTGTTTTTCAGATGGAGTTTCGCTCTTGTTGCCCAGGCTGGAGTAAATGACGGCTCACTACAACCTCCACCTCCCAGTTTTAAGTGATCTTCCCACCTCAGCCTCCCAAGTGGCTGGGATTGCAGGAGTGAGCCACCATGCCTGGCTGATTTTTTTTTTTTTTTTTGGTGGAGACAGGTTTCTCCATATTGGTCAGGCTGGTCTCAAACTCCCAACCTCAGGTTATCCACCCACCTCAGCCTCCCGGGGGTGCTGGGATTGCAGGCATGAGCCACCATGCCTGGCCCAATTTATTAATCAGAAAGGCATAGATCAGCCTGGCGTGGTGGCTCACCCTTGTGATCCTAGGACTTTGGACGGCCGAGCGCAGCAGATCACTTGAACCTAGGAGTTCCAGACCGGCCTGGGCAACATGGTGAACACGGTCTTTTTTTTTTTTTTGAGTGGAGTTTCACTCTTGTTTTCCAGGCTGCAGTGCAGTGGCACGGTCTCGACTCACTGCGGCCTCCACCTCCCAGGTTTAGGTGGTTCTCCTGCCTCAGCCTCCTGAGTGGCTGGGATTGCAGGCATGAGCCACCATGCCAGCTAATTTTGGTTTTTTTTTGGTACAGATGGGGTTTCTCCGTGTTGGTCGGGCTGATCTCGAGCTCCTGACCTCGGGTGATCCACCTGCCTCCACCTCCCTGGGTGCTGGGATTGCATGCGTGAGCCACCATGCCCGGCTTTTTTTTTTTTTTGGTAGAGACAGGGTTTCTCACTGTTGGTCAGGCTGGTCTCAAACTCCGGACCTCAGGTGATCCACCCGCCTCGCCTACCGGGGTGCTGGGGTTGCAGGCATGAGCCACCACGCCTGGTCCAATTTACTAATCAGAAAGGAATAGATCAACCTGGCGTGGTAGCTCACGCTTGTGATCCCAGTAATTTGGATGGCCGAGCGCGGCAGATCGATTGAGCCTAGGACTTCCAGACCGGCCTGGGCAACGTGGTGAAACATGGTCTTTTCTTTTTTTTTTTTTTGAGTGGAGTTTCGCTCTTGTTTTCCAGGCTGCAGTGCAGTGGCACGGTCTCGACTCACTGCGGCCTCCACCTCCCAGGTTTAGGTGGTTCTCCTGCCTCAGCCTCCTGAGTGGCTGGGATTGCAGGCATGAGCCACCATGCCAGCTAATTTTGGTTTTTTTTTTGGTACAGATGGGGTTTCTCCGTGTTGGTCGGGCTGATCTCGAGCTCCTGACCTCGGGTGATCCACCTGCCTCCACCTCCCTGGGTGCTGGGATTGCATGCGTGAGCCACCATGCCCGGCTTTTTTTTTTTTTGGTAGAGACAGGGTTTCTCACTGTTGGTCAGGCTGGTCTCAAACTCCGGACCTCAGGTGATCCACCCGCCTCGCCTACCGGGGTGCTGGGGTTGCAGGCATGAGCCACCACGCCTGGTCCAATTTACTAATCAGAAAGGAATAGATCAACCTGGCGTGGTAGCTCACGCTTGTGATCCCAGTAATTTGGATGGCCGAGCGCGGCAGATCGATTGAGCCTAGGACTTCCAGACCGGCCTGGGCAACGTGGTGAAACATGGTCTTTTCTTTTTTTTTTTTTTGAGTGGAGTTTCGCTCTTGTTTTCCAGGCTGGAGGGCAGTGGCTCGGTCTCAGCTCACCGTGGCCTTCGCCTCCCAGGTTTAGGTGGTTCTCCTGCCTCAGCCTCCTGAGTGGCTGGGATTGCAGGCATGAGCCACCATGCCAGCTAATTTTGGTTTTATTTTTTTTGGTACAGACGGGGTTTCTCCGTGTTGGTCGGGCTGATCTCGAGCTCCTGATCTTGGGTGATCCACCTGCCTCGACCTCCCTGGGTGCTGGGATTGCAGGCGTGAGCCACCATGCCCGGCTTTTTTTTTTTTTTCTTTGGTAGAGACTGAGTTTCTCTCTGTTAGTCAGGCTGGTCTCGAACTCCGGACCTCAGGTGATCCGCCCGCCTCGCCTCCTGGGGTGCTGGGATTGCAGGCGTGAGCCACCACACCCGGTCCAATTTATTAATCACAAAGGAATAGATTGGCCTGGTGTAGTGCCTGCCCCTTGTGATCCCAGGACTTTGGACGGCTGAGAGTGGCAGATCGCTCCAGCCTAGGAGTTCCAGATCGCCTGGGCAACATGGTGAAACTGGTCTGTGTTTTGAGATGGAGTTTCACTCTTGTTGTCCAGGCTGGAGTGCAATGGTGTGATCTCGCTCACCGCAACCTCCGCCTCCTGGGTTTAGGTGATTCTCCTGCCTAGGCCTCCCTAGTAGCTGGGATTACAGGCATGAGCCACCATGTCCAGCTAATTTTTTTTTTTTTTTTTCAGTAGAGATGGTGTTTCTTCAGGTTGGTCAGGCTGGTCTCCCACCTCGGGTGATCCGCCCGCCTCTGCCTTCCAAAGTGCTGGGATTGCAGGGGTGAGCCACTGCGCCCGGCGGAAACCCAGAAGGGAAAAACAAAACAAAGCCCACAAAGATTAGCCGGGGGTGGTGGGCCGTGCAGGTAGTCCCAGCTACTCTGAAGGCTGATATGGGAGGATTGCTTCAACCCAGGCGTCTAGGTGGCAGTGAGCTATGATGGCGCTGCTGCCCTCCAGACTGGCTGACAGAGAGGGACTCTGTGGAAGGAAAAGGGAAAGGAAAAAAAAAAAGAAAAAGAATGTAAATAAAATTGCTAACTCAAGGGACAGCTTGACAGTGTATTATTGAGATAAATAGAGGCAAAGGTTAGCAGACACCAGTGTTCACTTAGTGGGAACTGCAGGTGTTCCCCCCATAGGAGGCTGCTACTTTCCCACAAGAAATCCATTACTGACTACCGATAAAAGAATACATTGTAGGTTTCTTACAATATACAAATAGCTAAACTTTATATAGCCACGACCATATTCTAGCACTGCTCTAAGCCATTTCCTCCTCTGAAATACCTACTATTGTTACCTCCATTGTTGAGAAAACAGATGCCCAGGTTGCTGTGGAAGGGCCAGGGAAACTGACTATGGAATTGACTTGTTGCAAGTTTTGGACTTAAAGGTTCTTCCTGCTCTGCTCCTTACATTGCCACATTTTAGTTAAGGTACCTCGTACAATACTGGCCCTTTCTGTATTTGGAGGGACTTCTCTTGCAAATTGAAGTTTTTTCTTGTGCTAAGCATTTGGTCATAAGATTATCTGTGTTTTACATCAGTTTAAGTACCTCTTTAGACATTGTTCAGTTAGGAATGTAAATAGGAGCTAACGTGTGTAAAAGGAAAGAACATCTGCTTACAACCATTTTTGTTTCATAATACAAATATAAATCAATATGTTATTGGAAATGCAGGCTGGGAGGGGAGGGAAAATATGCAGAGAGAAAATCCCCATCTCTGCTTGGAGTTCAGCACTGGGTCTCTTTTTCCTTTCCACCTTCCTTGTCAAGGCTGCCCCACAGTGACAGAAGCACACAGGGCTGCCTTTTAGTGACACCTGCTGGGACCGACCTGGCAGAACGAATTGCAGATTTGCATGTTTCATGGCTGCCTCTGCTAGCCTGAGCCAGCAGCCCACTCCAATTCATGCTGAGCTTGGACAGCTCAGGTTTGAAAAATTACCCCTTCCCTTGGAGCAACCGCTTGCCAGCCTCCTCATCATTCCTAAAGGAGAATGACCTACATGCCAGCATGACAGATATCCAGAAATTTATAGAAGCTTCAGTGTGAGCCTAAATCCTTAACACAGGCTCAAACTGCCAACACCGAATGAACAGAGAGGTTTTGCAGTAAAGCAGGAAGTCATTAAAATAATGAATTACCCGGCTAGCTTTTGAGCTCCTTTCCCACCAATTTAAGGGAAAGTTTTATTGTCTTTACAATGTACACTTTCATAAATTTTGCATAAATTTATTATTCACATCTTAATATAGGTAACTCCTTTGTGTTTTATCACTGAGCAAATTATATGTAGCAAAACAATCCTATATTTTGGTGAACTCATAGCTTAGAAAATACTAAAGACTCATTGTAAACTGAGGACAGCATTAAGCAAATTATATTTACCTTTGTGACTGCAAAACTTAACGATTCAATGCTTTTCCCATGAAATTTATCTTTCAATACTGATAGCTTTTTAAACAAAAAATATGAATTAAATATCGATTAAAACTTTATCATTGTTTTTAGAAACTGTGACTTCACTAGTTATGAACAGACTTGAGACATATAGTTTTTAAATTTGGAAATTCTTTATAGTTTCATTTACTTTTCCAGGAAGGGAGTGAGATATTTTTTGCCACTTTTGCCTGGTTTTTGTTTGTTTTTTGATGATAAACAAAACTTAATGGAGCCCCAAATCTCCTAACTCGGTCCTCCTTTGGCAATATGCCTTTTTCTGATTTCTAGATATTACTTGATATTTGTAAGACACTAATTTTATTATTTAAAAATTTATAAAAGTACTAAAATGTAAGAAGCAAATTAAATTTGAAACCTTAGTATTAATACCATCATCCAAAGTCATCAATAATATTTTGGCATATATTATTTTAAAATGCATTTTAGCATAGTTTAGTTATATTTGTTATATCTGTGTCAATAAACTGTTTTCCTATGTCATTACTTTTATGGATATAATTTTTAACGTGTGACTAATACTAAATCTTATGTACTTGCTATACGGTTGACCTTGTGAGACATTTAGATTTTCAACTGTTTAGTACTTTAATAACCAGTTTTTATTCTAATATCTTATTATTAGAATATTACTATAGTATTGTTTTTATTGTAGCAATAACTTGTTTTTAGAATAAATATCCTATTTCTCATTTAACTTGATTGGATCTGTGCATGGACAATTATGTTGGGAACATAGAATGTAACTGGCCCTGTTTCAACCCCTTAGACGTGGCCTTCAGTTCAGGGAAGGAAGGAGTTCTCTACTGGGCTGATAAAGCAGAACTCAGAAACATTGTTTTCTTCCTTACCTGGTGTTTTACAACACCAGAAGATGTAGGTGTGACTCGTAAAGGCAAGAGCATGTATATTATGCAAAAGCAGCCTGAAATATTTTATTCACAGATAGTCGATGCTTGACTCCCTGCTAATCTGAAATACTTTGTGGGGAGGGGCCAGGGAAATCAAAACAAAATTTCAGAAGTAGAATGAGCTATTTGGTGTATGTCTCCAAGGCCAATAAATAATAACAAGAAGGAAAAATAAATTTCTTTGCTAACAACAAGAAGGAGAAATAAATTTTTTTGCTCTAAAACATTTTCTGATTATCTCCATGACACTGGAGGGAAGGACTAACAAAAAAAAAAAAAAGAAAAAGAAAAAGAAAAGAAAAGAAAAAAAAAAAGCTGGGGCACGGTGGCTCATGCCTGTAATCCCAGCACTTTGGGAGGCCGAGGCGGATGGATCATGAGGTCAGGAGATCGAGACCATCCTGGCTAACATGGTGAAACCCCAGCTCTACTAAAAATACAAAAAATTAGCCACAGGTGCCTGTAGTCCCAGCTACTTGGGAGGCTGAGGCAGGAGAATGGCATGAACCCGGGAGGCAGAGCTTGCAGTGAGCTGAGATGGCACCACTGCACTCCAGCCTGGGCCACAGAGCAAGACTCCATGTAAAAAAAAAAAAAAAAAAAAAAAAAAAAAAAAAAAATTAACCATCACAGAGGGGCAGAGAAAAACCTTCTGAAGGAAAGAAGTCATTGATTTATTTCCATCATGGCACAAGCTCCTTAATTCTGTAACTTGTCCAGAATGGTTCCCTGTCACTGTAGATTCTGCATCAGAACATCCTCTTATGCAAAGCTAAAAGACTCCAAACCACCTCTGTTAACTATGCAATGCTCCATGGTTTCACACAGTCCAGAGCTGCTTGTGTTTATCAAAAATGAAGCTGAAAACAAAATTCTTCCTTCACACAACAACTACATTCCATTGCACATTTACCAAAGACATTTACCACATTGGCATTATTTGTGCATCCATCAAGAAGTGCTGAAAAGCATTCCCCTCGCATGCTGCATGTGTCCTGTGAGTGGATCTTCCATTTCACTTACCAGCTCTGGAAAACTTTGAATTTGTGTGTCGATGGAAAATTAAAATTTACTGGCATCTTTGCCCCACATTCACCCAACTTTTCTAAGGAAGTATTTCAACGCTATTTTTCACTAGTGTCACTTTTCAGTCTTAGCCTCCTGGAGTACAACTTTATTAGAAGCCAGTAAAGCACTAGTGTTAAAATGAGAAATAGTAAACATCTGATTCTGTTGTCTTTTAACTCCAGGCTTTTCTCTAATGTTTCATTGTTTTGAATTTAATTCTTTGTGCTTCCCACATGAATGCAACTTACATTTTGAATGTCTTCTTTCTTCACTAGCCGATGCACCTGTGCCAGTAACACACTGTGATTCTATCCTTCCACCTTTAGTTATGCCTGTAAAACCAAATTCAAGACAGATGATCCTCAACTCACAAAGGAGTTATAGCTCATCATCAGTTGAAAATCTAAGCCAAAAATGCACTTAAGGCCGGGTGCAGTGGCTCAGCCTGTAATCCCAACTCTTTGGGAGGCTGAGGCAGGTGGATTACCTCAGGTCAGGAGTTTGATACCAGCCTGGCCAACATGGTGAAATCCTGTCTCTACTAAAAACACAAAAATTAGCCAGGCATGTTGGTACGCACCTGTAATCCCAGCTACTGGGGAGGCTGAGGCAAGAAAATCGCTTGGACCCAAGAGGCAGAGGTTGCAGTGAGCTGAGATCACACCATTGCACTCCAGCCTGGGTGACAAGAGCAAAACACTGTCTCAAAAAATTAAATTAAATTAAATTAAATTAAAATGCATTTAATACACCTAAGCTAACATCATAGCTTAGCCTAGCTTACCTTAAACATTCTCAGAAAATTTACATTCACCTTCCGTTGGGCAAAAATTATCTCCCACAAACCCATTTTAAAGTGCTGAATATCTTGTGTAGTTTATTGAATACAGAAGTATGGTTTCTGCTGAATGCATATCACTTTCACACCATCATAAAGTCAAAAAATTGTAAGTCAAACCATTGTATGTCAGGGATCATCTGTTCATTAGAAATAGTACTTCTGAGTAAAACCAGGACAAACTCTTTTGGTCTTCATTTCCTCAGAATCACTTTCATAATCATCTCTTGGTTTACAAGGTGCATCTTTTATTGGTTAAAAAAATTAATACAATTTGTTTCACTCTCAAATTAGGTTTAATAATAAATAATACAACTTTCTTTTGTTTTCACTAATAATGCTAACACTGGCTTGATTTAAAATTAAAATTATTGCAAAAATAAGACTTTATAGAGTAGATGTTCCCATTTTTCAGATGTGTGAGATTATACTATAGTTGACAAACTATCCTTAAAGAACGCAGCTTGCAATGTGGTCCCTGTGCATGTGACTCGTTTGCAGCTCACAGACTCTGCATGTTTCCATCGAGTCTGACAAAACCTGAGTTGGTCTGTAACTGCTCATTGAGACAAGTCCCCTGATGTCACATACAGATGCTGGGAGAATGACAAGTTTCTATAGAAATTTCTAAACCTTTACCCTGAATTTCTATGTTTCTATCATTACATAGAGATGACAGAGTGTTGACAGATTTTGAGTGGTCTTTAGTAATGAATTGTTGAAAGTCTGGTTTAGCTAAACTAGTTCATAAATAACTCAGCAGGTGCCTTTGCTGCCAGAATTCTCAGAGTCTCTATAAACTAATGAGCATTGGAAATCTGCAGGGGGGAAACAGAGTATGCAGTATCCCCCATCATGATTCAACCCCCGATTTTATTTTTCACTGAGCATCTCACACTTATCAGTGTGTCTTTTCTATGCATTGGGCACTGGGAGATGATGTGTAGTCATCTCAACACAGACCTGGCCTTCAGACTCCACCACTCACTGCTGCTCTGTCCAGGTGAGCATCAACTTGCACTGTTTCAGAAGCAAAAGGAAAATGAACCACAGCCATTGAAGTCCCTCAGAACTGAGGAAAAGTTACTGACTTTCCTGATTTGTGTTCAATCTGGCTGGCCATGGGTACAGACACAGCTGGTTTCCCCATTTGTGAGTTGGACAGATTTCATTCCTGGGTGTTTGAATGATATATTCCCTCATCAGTGAAACAAACAGAGTAAATCAACTTAATTTTCTCTTCCTATGGCCATTTATACCCATTCAATTACGCCTGTGTCAATTAAACCAAACATTCTTACTGTCTCTATTTCTAATAAAAAGTGGTAAATACTCGAAAAACCTTTTCATAAATAGGCATGTATAAAAGCAATGACCCTAATAAAAATGTTGGACTTAATAAAAGTATTTTAAAAAACAGTGGGAACCCTAATATAATAAAGGCCTTGGCCAGGCGTGGTGGCTCACACCTGTAATCCTAGCACTTTGGGAGGTGGAGGCGGGTGGATCACGAGGTCAGGGGATCGAGACCATCCTGGCTAACACGGTGAAACCCTGTCTCTACTAAAAACACAAAAAGTTAGCCGGGCGTGGTGGTGGGTGCCTGTGGTCCCAGCTACTTGGGAGGCTGAGGCAGAAGAATGGTGTGAACCCAGGAGGCAGGGTTTGCAATGAGCAGAGATTGTGCCACGGCACTCCAGCCTGGGCGACAAAGCGAGACTCCGTCTCAAAAAAAATATATATATATATATATTATATAATATACATAATAAATATATATTATATAATACGTATTATATAATATACATAATATATATATATTATATAATACGTATTATATAATATACATAATATATATATATTATATAATACGTATTATATAATATACATAATATATATATTATATAATACATATTATATAATATACATAATATATATAATATAATAAAATATTATATATTATATATATTATATATTATATAATATATATTATACATTATATAATATATATTATACATTATATTATATATATATATTATATATATAAAGGCCTCATTTTGCAGGTGAGGACACTGAGGAGTATAGAAGTAAGACGGGCTTCGTGCAAAACCGCATTCCTTATTGTTGGTGGAACTGAGCCCACAACCTGGAACTCAAGTTTCTCTGCTTTTAGTAGACGCTCAAAGAATTATAATAATTTACAACAACGTCATAATCATTTGACATTTCTGAGCTGTTCATGTTTTATTTCATGTGTACTTCTCCCCTCAACAATTACTGTGCCCTTGGCAATTTAATAAAGCATGATAATATTCAACTCAGTGACCTACAGCTTGACAAGCATCTCCTACTCCCAGAAAACAGAAGGTGTTGTTGTCAAACTAATACTAAATAATAATTTTCTGTAGTCCTAGAACCTCTGGACTTCCCAATTACACAGCCAATAAACCCCCTCATTGTTGAAGCCAGTCTGAGCTGGGCAGCCTGACTGGAAGTCTAGAACATCCTAACTCGCACAAAGGCCCTTAAGATGACCCCAATCCACCTGTCTGGCTTTCTCTATTGTCACTTCCTTCTACATCCTCTCTTCAACAACCAAATTAGATTACTCACCATTCCCCACACTGCCTTGCGATTTTCTTTCTTTCTTTCTTTCTTTCTTTCTTTCTTTCTTTCTTTCTTTCTTTCTTTCTTTCTTTCTTTGAGATGGAGTTTTACTCTTGTTGCCCAGGCTAGAGTGCAGTGGTGTGATCTCGGCTCACTGCAATCTCTGCCTCCTGGGTTCAAGTGATTCTCTTGCCTCAGCCTCCCCAGTAGCTGGAATTACAGGTGCCTACCACCACGCCCAGCTAATTTTTGTATTTTTAGGAGAGACAGCATTTCACCATGTTGGCTAGGGTAGTCTCAAACTCCTGACCTCAGGCGATCCACCTGCCTTGGTCTCCCAAAGTGGATTTTCTTTTTTTACCCATACATTTGCCAAAGCAGACTTTCCAGCTAAAACCTTTCCCCTGACCTTGCATCCTCTATATCCATCTGTCCAAACTTCCCTCACTCTCCAAAGTCTCATTTCAAATGTCGCTTTTCCCTGAAGCTTCTCCCGGAATGACCCATCTCTCCCTCTTCATTCTGATCATTTCCTCTTTGAATTCCCATAGCGTTTGGTGTGCCCTCCTCTTCCAGCACTGAATCCAGCCTTGCCTCAAATTAGAGTCACTTGTACACCTGACCTTAATCCCCCGAGGGCAGGGATAGTTTGTGTTTATCCCAAAGACCTGAAACAACTAGTACAGAACCTGAGACACAGGAAGGCCCCAGAATTGCCTACTGAATAGAACAGTGATAGTGTTGAATTTGGTTCCTCCTTTAACCTGTGTGACCCCAGACGTTTGTTTTCTATGAAGCCTCAAAACATGGTTATGTTTCCTAATTTACAACTAACACGTGGAAACCCATGTTTTGAAAATGGGGGTGGGGAGGATGAACTGAAGGCAGCCTCTTCACCCAAGTTCCAAAGGCCAGGTGGCCCACTGTGAACCTTGTTTAACCACACAGAACACACAAATAGCTAGAACAAGGGATCTAACAGTTACCAGAATATTTTCAGAAAGGTGACTTCAGAAGTGCCACACTTCAGGAAGACCTGGACTGAGAAGGGATCAGACAACTTTAGGAAAGTAGGTGCCAAACAGCCCTTTTACAGTTTACACACAGGCCTTGGTGTCAGAAAAATACTGGTTTGAGTACTGGTTATGCATCAGAGATGTCACTCTGGACAAGATCCTTACGCTCTCTGGGACTCAGCTTTCTCATCTAAAAAATGGGGATAATAGTCGGGCACGGTGGCTCATGCCTGTAATCCCAGCACTTTGGAAGGTGGAGAGGGGTTGATCACCTGAGGTCAGGAGTTTGAGACCAGCCTGGCCAACATGGCAAAACCCGTCCCTGCTAAAAATACAAAAATTAGATGGATGTGATGGCTCACACCTGTACTTGCAGCTACTTGGGAAGCAGAGGCAGGAGAATTGCTTGAACCTGGGAGGCAGAGGTTGCAGTGAGCTGAGATCGCACCACTGCACTCCACCCTGGGCAACAGAGTGAGACTCTGTCTCAAAAAAAAAAAAAAAAAAAAAGGGAGGGGTGGATAATAATAGTGCCTACCTCAAGAGGTTGCTGTGAACACCAGAAGAAGCAATACACACCAAGTGCCTATAGATAGTATGCACTTGGTAAAAATGTAACTGCCATTAACAATAAATATGATGCTCACAGGGTCAGTGGAAAAAGGAGTGGAAAGTAGGAGTGGTGGGAACAGAATAGGAGGGAACAAAGCACCTCTGAGTAGACATTTCTGTATAGCTCCAACTCTTTTTATGTTTCACCCTAATAATTCATTAAAACTAGGATAGGAAGGCTGAGGGTGTTTTTGGAATAGAAACACTAATGAACCAAACTGCATTATAAATAATGGCCACACTGAAAGGGATGAAGAAGAAAATAACTGATTTTGGAAAACAGCATTTTGACTGGATACTATAAGGCAAGCTTGTCCAACCTGCAGCCCAGGATGGCTTTGAATGTGGCCCAAAACAAATTAGTAAACTTTCTTACAACATTATGAAACTTTTTTGTGATTTTTTTTTAGCTCCTCAGATATTGTTAGTGTTAGTGTATTTTATGTGTGGCCCAAGACAATTCTTCTTTTTCCAGTGTGACCCAGGGAAGCCAAAAGTTTGGCCACCCCTGCTGTGAGGCTTAGGGTGAAAATATCTGTCCACAAACAATGGACTCCAGTTAGTCAATCTGTCACAGGCATACGGAACTACTTTATGATACTAGGGTCAACCAAATAAGTGAATAAAGTGTACATAACAAGAGCCACACTTCCCACTGTTGAAAAGGCTAAAAAGAAGGAAGAGGGGGAGGCTAGGATGAAATCTGTGCTTGGATTAAAGCAGAAACATTCGTTATCAACTCATGTTTATTTTAATATGTATACAGACAGATACAGAAACAGATGTAGATGTGTGTGTATGTGTGGTTAGTATGCATGTTTTATTTCCTAATCCTATTCACTGGGAGGACCTACAAAAAATTGACAAATTGTTTATATGACACTCCAATAGAAATGAGCATGCCTAGCACCAGATCCTGGTTTCTAACAGCATTCTCCAGTAACGGAAGCAGGGCTCCTTGAAGTAATGGCTGATTGTGGGTCAGGGTAGGGAAAACACAAGATGAGCGTGTAATGTCTTGTATGCCAGAAAATAGACACACTCAAGAAAGGGTAGTGGCATGGCAAGAGGACACAGGGGGCGATTGGAAGATGCGGGGCAAAAAGTTCCAGGCAGAGGAAAAAAGTTCCAAGTTTGGCAGAGGGAAAAAATTTCCAGCCACATGAAAAATATTCAAACCCTTGACATATGTTCAGAGCTCTGAGATATTGCCATAATTAAAGGAACAGAAAAAACTGTTGGGAAAGGAAGTTCTACTGAAAAGCTACCAAGTTTGAATGTCACTTAACTCATGAATCATGTTGAGGAAGTCCATTATGAAGTACATCTGTATTGTGTAAAGAGAAAACTTGAAATTTTCTTTATTTTTGTTTGTTTGTTTGTTTGTTTCTGAGAAGAGCCTTGCTCTGTTGCCCATGCTGGAGTGCAGTGGAACGATTTTGGCTCACTGCAACCTCCACCTCCTGAGTTCTAGAGATTCTCCTGCCTCAGCCTCCTAAGTAACTGGGATTACAGGCACCCGCCACCACACCTGGGTAATTTTGTATTTTTTTTAGTACACACGGGGATTCATTATTTTGGCCAGGCTGGTCTCCAACTCCTAACCTCAGGTGATCTGCCTGCCTCAGCCTCCCAAAGTGCTCGGATTATAGGCATAAGCCATCTCGCCCAGCTGATTTATTTCTATTATAGGTTGAATTACATACATTTCTGATGCTATGCCACTGCACTCCATTGCACTCCATAACCTAAAAAAAATGGCAATTTCATATGCATTAGCCTAACACATTATCTAGGGTCTCCAGTGCCATGTTCAGTAGAGACATCGATAGAAGGTACCATTGTCTATTGCCTAACTTTGATGAAAAGCACTTCTAAAATTTTACTATTAAGTATGATAATTGCTTTACACTAAGGAAGATAGGGCTGGGTGTGGTGGCACGCACCTGTAACCTCAGCACTTTGGAAGGCTGTGGGGAGGATTGCTTGAGCTGGGGAGATGGAGGTTGCAGTGAGCCAAGATGTTGACACTGCACCCCAGCCTGAGTGGCAGTCAGAACTTGTCTTAAAACAAAAGGAAGCTAGCTTGCTAATAGTGCAGTATCTGATGTTGACTCTGCCCTTGCATTATTGTAATAAAACCTAATTCACCATGATGCATTATTTGTGTGTGTACATTGTTGTATTCAACTTGGTATTATTTTACTTAAAATTTTGGAATTCATGTTCCTAAAAGTTAATAATAGCTAACATCTATTTGGTTTTCTATGTTCTGGGTATTGTTAAGTGACTTTCCTTGAATTATTTCATTTCATCCTAGAAGGCTTATTGTAAAGGTTATTTCCCCCTTTATCGATGAGGAAGTGAAGGTGCAGTGAAGGCGAGTCATTTTCCCGAAGGTCACAGGGAAGATAAGTAGTGGCAGCAGGAATACAAATCCGGATTGCCTGGCTCCAGAGGCCGAGCACTAAGCACTGCCCTGTGCCCTCTCCTGTGACAAAGACTCGCCATTCAGACTGTTCCATCGTGAACTTTCCTTGGACATCCTTGTTCCAGTTTTGTACCAAGATTATATTATTCTCCATAGATAATTAGATAGCTCTTCTTTTTCTTTTATTAAAAAAACTTATCAAACTTTTATAAAAACCTATTTAATCCTATCACATTTGCTAGCCTGACGTTGACAGTTTTGTAGTGTCCTCCAGGTTTTATGGCATTTGCAAGCTCCTGTCCTGGGGACACTGGAGAGGTATACATCCCATAAAGCCAGGGATACAGACCACAGATCAGTTTTGTTTTTTTTTAAGGCTAGTCAAGTGAAGCAGTGGGAGTGGAGAAGAAACAAATCTGTAACTAGTTACAATCAGTTGTAAACACCACCACACTATGATTAGCCAAGTATTCCTTTTTATCTCTTCTACTCACTATTCAGTAATTACTCTCGTTTTTCAGTTTGTTTTTTTTTTCTGGATAGTCTTCCAATTATAATAGTATGCATAAATTATCAGAAGTAACCTTTAATCAACATTATACTATTTCACATACGTGTAAGTACATATACAATATTAGCTGTATTATGGGCTATACAGGGCATGGTGGCTGGTGCCTATAATCCCAGCACTTTGGGAGGCTAAGGCAGATGAATCACCTGAGAACAGGAGTTCAGGACCAGCCTGGCCAACATGATGAAACCCCAACTCTACTAAAAAATAAAATTAAAAATTAGCCAGGCATGGTAGCACACACCTGTAATCCCAGTTATTCGGGAGGTTGAGGCACAAGAATCACTTGAATCCAGGAGACAGAGGTGCAGTGAGCCAAGATCATGCCACTGCACTCCAGCCTGGGTAACTGAGTGAGACTCTCTCAAAAAATAACAGAAAAAAAAAAGAAAAAAAAACCTCACACATACAATATATACATAAAACAATATACACATAAAATATAGAGATATGATAAAATTCACATTAAACACGTCACATATGTTCCTCCAACCCTTTATACAATTGCTGTCATATATTTTACTTCTACTTATGTTATAAAACACACAATCCATTTTTCTGGCCTTAAACAATAGATTTAACAAGTTATGAAAAATTGTTTATTGTCCAACATATTTATCACTATAGCACTCTTCAATTATTCTTGTAAACCCAGGTTTATATTTGCTCATTTAACTTTAACATGAAAAATTCATTTTAACATCTCCAGTCAAATTCTCTCAGTTTGGAGACTAATTTACCCATTTTATTCTTTATTTCCTTTTTATTTTTGAGAATACTTTGGCAAAATATAGAATTCTGGGATAGCAATTTTTTTCTTTGAATACTTTAAAAATATTGTTCCACTGCCTAATGGCATCTATGGTTTCAAATGAGAAGTCAGCACACATTCATACAACTGTTTCCCAACATGGACTATATAGGATTTCTCTAATTGCTTTTAGGATTTTTCTCTGTAGTTTTGATTTTAAGCAGTTTGACTATGATAAGCCTAGATGTAGTCCTCTTTGGTTTAACTTGGTCAGGGTTCAATGTGATTCTTGGGAATGTGAGCTGACATTATCATCAATTTGGAAACATTTTCAACAATTATTCCTTCAAATATTCCTTCTATCTCATTCTTTCATCTCCTTCTGAGAATCAAATCATGTGACTGTTAGATAATTTTATATCATATTATTCCACAAAGTCTCAGACACTGTGTTCTGTTTTCTTCATTCTTTTTGCTTTGTGTGTCAGTTTGAGTCATTTCTATTAAACAGACCTATAATTCACTGATTCTTTCTTTTATTATGTTCTGTGATGTCCATCCAATAAGTGTTTTTGAACTTTTATTGTGAAATAATTATAAACTCACAGGGAATAGAAAAAGCAGTACAAAGAAGTCCCATATGCCCTTCCTCCAGTTTCCCATAATGGTAACATCTTACATAATTATAGAACAATATCAAAGCCAAAAGTCTGCCATTGGTACAATGTGCATATATAATTCTACATCACTTTACCACATGTGTAGATTCACACAACCACCTCTGCAATCAAAGTACAGAACCAATCAATCATGATGAAGATCTCCCTCATGTAATCCTTATGCACTCAAACTCTCCCTCTTCCCCCAATATACCTAACCCCTGGCAACAACTGTGATATAGTTTGGCTCTATGTCCCCACCCAAAGCTCACCCTGAATCATAATAATCCCCACATGTCAAGGTTGGGACCAGGTGGAGATAACTGAATCATGGGGGTGGTTTCCCTCATGCTGTTTTCACAATAGTTAAGTTCTTACAAGAGCTGATGGTTTTATAAGGGGCTTCCCCCTCCACTCGGCACTCATTCTCTCCTCCCGCCATGTGAAGAAGTGCCATCTGCCATGATTGTAAGTTTCCTGAGGCCTCCCCAGCCACGTGGAACTGTGAGTCAATTAAATCTCTTTTCCCTATAAATTACCCAGTCTTGGGTATTTCTTCATAGCAGCATAAGAATGGACTAATACACACTGATCTGTTTTCTCACACTGTCATTTCAAGAATGGTATATTAATATGACATTTCACTCATCTAATGCCCTTGAAAGCCATCCAAGTTGTTGGGTATCAATAGTTCATTTCACTTTACTAAGCAGTATTCCATTCCAAGGATGTAACACAGTTTGTTTAATCATTCACAAACTGAGTGACATTCTAGTGTTTCCAGTTTCAGTTTATTACAAATAAAGCTAGGATGAATAGTCATATATAGATATTGGCATGAACATAAGATTTCATACCTCTGAAAGAAAGCTCAAAGTGAATATGTAATATGTATATTCATATGGATATGTAATATGGAGTTAAAATATGGTAAGTAAATGTTTAGTTTACCAAATGGCCAAAATGTTTCCAGAGTAGTTGTACGATTTTACACTCCCATCAGCAATGTACAGAGCTAGTTTTTCAGTATCCTTGACAGCACTTGGTACTGCCACTATTATACTGTTTTAATAGGCATATAGTTGCAGAATTAGTTTGCTTTTCTTTAACAGGTAACAATGACAAATATATTCTCATGTACTCATCTGCTATTCATATAGCCTCTTTGGTAAAATATTTCTCATGTCTTCTGCCCATTTTCTAATTGAATGTTTTTTGCATTGAGGTTTGAGACATACTCCAGATATGAGTCCTTTGTCAGATATGTAGCTTTTAAAGATTTTATCCATGTGTCTATCTTGTCTTTTCATCATTTTAACAGGTTCTATGGTGGAGCAAATGTTTTTAATTTTGATGAAGACAAATTTATTAACTTTTTTCTTATATAGATGATGCTCTTGGTGTTAAGTCTAAAATCTCTTTATCTAAGTCACAGTCACCAAGAGTTTCTCCTCTGAACCTTCAGGATAATATATACTAAAGACTCTCGATAACCTTATTTTCCTCCACAGAGCACTGAGTTGTGTTCTGGCAAGTAGCGTCTGGCCAGTCACCTCAATCCTGTGAAGGCTTCTTTTCGCTTTTGTTAGTACTAGTCTTTTCTTGTTTTTCCTTTAGCCCTAGGATGTAACCCTTAGTCCCATTACATGATTCTTAGTCCTAAAGTGTGGCATGGCCCTTCTCACATTTCAATGGAAAATTCAAGGTGTTTACCAAGCCCCTCTTAACTTGGTGAGACTTCACCTCCAAACTCTATCTCCCTAGCTCGAGCAACTGCTGGAATTTCTGCTCAAATCTTTAACCTCCCAGCTGCTGCTTTCTGCTGGCTTCCACAGGGTGTCATTCAGCACATGCACAATGTCAAAGTTAGCCAATGACTGTAGAGGAACTTGTACACATATTTTGTGACTCTGCTCTCACTATGATTTTTCCCTACTCATTCTCCACCACTCTTTCCCAGCAGGGACAAATTCCAACCTCAGCTCCTTGCCCCAGGAAGAAGTCACTTCCTGCCTAAACTCTATTCCCTTGGTGTGAACTTAGCGCATCTGCAGGATAAACCAGTTAAATGTACAGCTCAGCCAGGTCACTTCCCTTCCTTCAAGTAGTGTGTTGCCTCCAGTTTCCATCTACTTTTGTTTTTATATTCCATGCAGATCTTTTATTATTATTATTATTATTATTATTAGCAAGAGGGTAAGCCCAATACAGCTCCTCGACCATTACCAGAACCAGAAGCCCAGGTGTGGTTGTTATGTTAATTTCCCAGTTTGGGAGAAGTATAATTTCATACCCCAAAACATGACGAAAATTGAAAACAAAAAACTGCAGTTGAAAATTTATATGGAAGACTTTTTTTCCCTCTTTCTAGAGTTGAAGATAAAAATCAACAAACTGGCTGGGTGCCATGGCTCATGTCTGTAATCCCAGCACTTTGGGAGGCCAAGGCGAGTGGATCACAAGGTCAGGAGTTTAAGACCAGCCTGGCCAAGATGGTGAAACCCAGTATCTACTAAAAATACAAAAACTAGACGGGTGTGGTGGTAGGTGCCTGTAATCCCAGCTACTCGGGAGGCCGAAGCAGAGAATTGCTTGAATCCAGGAGGCAGAGGTAGCAGTGAGCCAAGACTGCACCACTGCACTCCAGCCTGGGTGACAGGGTGAGACTCAGTCTTAAATAAATAAATAAACAAACAAACTTCTTTGTTATCTCTCTGTGTAGGTAATAAGTGAGTTGCTTTTTTTTTTTTTTTTCAAATTCCCCATTTTATTAAAAGAATAGCCTTCAAGGCTCTCAGCTCCACCTAACTGTTTCAGGCAAACCTCAGACCTCATCTTCTATTCTTAAATTGCATCAAACCTCAAAACTATTATACAACAGCAATAACTACCATCTCATCTTGTCCCAGGCAGCCTTAAAGTGTTACCATTTCAGGATTTTAGTTGCCCCCATTTCTGACTTTTGAAAATTTCCCTCACTTTCTTGTTCATTCCCATGTGTATTCCAAAGTCTTTTTGTTACATTTTACCTTGCATTTTTAGGTTTGTTTGATTTGTGTTTTTTTGTGTTTGAGATGCAGTTTCACTCTGTCACCCAGGCTGGAGTGAAGTGTTGTGATCTCGGCTCACTGCAACCTCTGCCTCCCAGGTTCAAGCAATTCTCCTGTCTCAGCCTCCTGAGTAGCTGGGACTACAGGCACATGCCACCAGGCCCAGTTAATTTTTGTATTTTCAGTAGAGACAGGGTTTCACCATATTGGTCAGGCTGGTCTCAAACTCCCGACCTCAGTTGATCTACTCGCCTTGGCCTCCCAAAGTGCTGGGATTACAGGTGTGAGCCACTGAGCCCACCCTCTATGTTTGTTTTTGTGGTTTTTTTTCTTTTGACGTGGGAGGATCACACATAATTTGCAAGATTATTTCAATAGCTAAATTGCCATAATTAGAAGACCACATGTTATTTTTATAATTAGAATATTTACAAAATCATAATAAATGCTACATGGAAAAACTATAGGGAAAAATAAGTCTGTATATATGTATATATAATTCATACATCTCAGAAAGTGCAACAAGTGCTGTTTGTTCTTAAAAAAGATTATAAATTGAAAATGAGGACTATAGAAAATAAGGAGAATGACAGAACTGACACTGTGTAGTTGTTCTAGAAATGAAAAGCAACACTAGTCAAGCTAGGAGACAGAGAACAGGAAGTAGTGCCATTGTGCATCTTAACATGGAGCAAGAGCCCAAAGTGGAGCCCACAGTCTCACAGCCTTTGAAACGGATTCGTCATATGCTATGTGTAGAGTTTCCAAAAGCACACACTTTTCAGAAAGAACTAAGTTAAATAATGCTTCCAATCACCATATATCCACTTTTAACATAAAATTCAATTCTATAACTAACTCAGTAGAAAGATAAAGAACACAGTACCAATATACTTAAGTCACTAATTCTTATGATATTTCACTCTTTTAAAGAACTGAATCATAAAGTGTGACCATCCCACAAAAAAAAATGACGACATAGAATGTAAAATAAATTTTTCAAATTAAATTAGAGGCCAGCATTATTCTAAGGAAGTAACTCAGGAATAGAAATCCAAATATCTTATGTTCCCAATTATAAGTGGGGGCTAAGCTATGGGTATGCAAAGGCATACGGAGTGTTATAATGGACACTGGAGACTCACAAGTGAGGGAGGGGAGAGGGAATTAAAAAATTACATATTGAGCACAATCTACACTAGTCGGGTGACCAGTGCACTAAAAACTCAGACTTCACTGTTATACAGCTTATCCATGTAATCAGAAACCACTTGTACTCCAAAAGAAAATGAAATAAAAAATATACATTAAAATATATTAATTAATTAATTAATTAGAGGTCAGGTGCAATGGATCATGCCTGTAATCCCAGCACTTTGGAAGGCTGAGGCAGGTGGATTGCTTGTCACCAGAAGTTATTTCCCAGCCTGGGATATAATACAAGACACCATCTCTACTAAAAGTAAAAATTAAAAGATTAGCCACGCATGGTGGCAGGGACCTGTAGTCCCAGCTGCTAGGGAGGCTGAGGTGGGAGGGTCAGTTGAGCCCAGGAGTGTGAAGTTGCAGTGAGCCATGATCATGCTACTGCACTCTGGGCAACAGAGCAACACTCTGCCTCAAAAAACAAAAATTAAGTTAGATTAATTTCAAAAACAATCATAGTGATAGTGAATTAATAATCTGTTGAGGCCAGGTGTGATGGCTCATGCCTGTAATCCCAATACTTTGGGAGGCTCAGATGGATGGATCACTTGAACCTGGGAGTTTAAGACCAGCCTGGCACCTGGTACACAGTAAGCATTCAATAAAGCTTGGCTAAAATGATATTTTTAAAACTAAGAAGACCAGCCTGGGCAACATAGGAAGACTACATCTCTACAAAAAAAAAGAACAAACAAAAACAGCTGGGCATGGTGGCAAACACCTGTAGTACTAGCTACTTAGGAGGCTGAGGTGGGAAGATGGCTTAAGCCCAAGTAGTGAGCTGTGATTGTGCCATTGTAGTCCAGCCTGAACAACGCAATGAAACTCCAGCTCAAAAATAAAAATAGTAATAATCTGTTGAAAATAAAGAGAAAATGCAATGGTGATTAATGATAATATAATGATTAACATTTCCTGAACTAAAATTGTATGTTTTATATTAGAAAAATGTTAAAACAGCAGTTATAATCTACATGATTTTTAATATTATGTTCTTATTGCATACATCACATGAATGGTAAAGTGGCACTGCAAAGGAAAAGATGTACCTTTACAATGGAGCTCTCTGGCAGCACCACTTTAATCAAATGGTCAAAGTAGGCACAACTAATAAAACCTGACACTGCATGCTTCCTGATGAGTTGAAATATGAAGTACACAATATTACCTATGGTATGTTCTTATCAAAAAAAAAAAAAAGGTTTAACATGAATCTAATGAAGCTTCCAGACCTAACTTACACTTTATTTGGAATGTGTGGACTAGAGGAATAAGTTGGCAATACCAAGAAAAAGCAAGCAGACAAATCTGGAATGTGGAACATTCTACAGGACAAACAGCCTGGACTCTCCAAGAGTCAATGTAATGTGGCAAGAAAAAATAGAGGAATCATTCTAGAAAAAAACATTAGGAAAGAGACTCCAAAAGTGAATTATAGAGAGCACCAAGTTGTTTCTTCTGAAGATGCAAAGGAGATTTATTTTTAAGAATTCCATTAATATAATCCACCTATTAATAGAGATAGGAAGAAAAATTCTATACTCGTATCTTCAGATGTCATACCAAACTCAATAACCATTAATGTTGAAAACAAAGAGGAAACTGGTAAATACTTATTTAACATGATTTTATGCCAACACCAAGCATTAATGAGAATATAGAGCACTGAGCATTCTTTCATTAGTCAAAGCATTTTAACTTCTACAACCTTTTTGGAAAAGAGTTTAGATTACCCCCTAAAGTTGAACACACACATGTCCTATAATCTACCAATTTTATTCCTACACATACCCAACAGAGAGCTTGCGCGAATGCATGAAAATGTGTATGCAAGGTTTATAATAGCCAAATACAGAAAACAATCCAAATGCCCATTGCCAGTGATGTAGTATACTCATGCACTAAAAATGAACTACAGATACCTGCAACAAGGATGATTCCATAAACATAATATGAAATAAGAGAAGCCAGATACCAAAGTATACATATCATATGACTCAATTTAAATAAAATTCAAAAGCAGGCAAAATCATCATAGAGTTGGAAGTTATGGTAACTTCCTTTGGCACAAACGGAGAGAACAGCGATTGGGAGAGGGCACAAGAGGGTCCCCGGGTATGCTGGCAACGTCGTACTCAATGTTCTGTTTCTTGACCCAGTGGCAGTTTCTTAGGTTTTCACACTTGCCAATAATTCATTAAGCAGTACATTTACCTCTTGTACATATTTCTGTATATTTCTAACACTTCAATAAAAAAGAATTATAAATTTTAAACCAGAAAGAAAGTACAAAGTCATCTCTAAATATCTAAAAAAAAAGAAAAGAAACATATATAACTATATATCATATTGGTGACAGAAGTAGGAAGTGAAGAATTATTTAAATTGATTTCAAAACTCAGTGTTTTGACTGTATGTATCATCCAGTGGGATATATCACCAGGGAAAAAAAGTACTTACAATGTACTTTGTAGTTTTGTTGTTAGTAACAATACATGTACTACTGTTTTTAAACTATTCTAAACTTTAAGCTAAAAAAAATAGATCATTATGTTAATGTTATTAATGGTCAAGATTTTTCTTTTTTTTTTTTTGAGACAGAGTCTCACTCTGTTACCAAGGCTCAAATACAGTGGTGTGATCCCAGTAGCCACTGCCTCCTGGGTTCAAGCAATTCCCATGCCCCAGCCTCCCGAGTTGCCAGGATTACAGGTGTGCACCACCATGCTCAGCTAATTTTTATATTTTTAGTAAAGATGGTATTTTGCCATGTTGACCAGCTGATCTCGAACTTCTGAACTCAAGTAATCCACCTGCCTCGGCTCCCAAAGTGCTGGAATTACAGGTATGAGCCTCTGTGCCCAGCCAGGATTTTTAGCTTATGAAAAGAAAAATAAAAATTGTAAATCAAGAGGTACAAACAAATTTTAAATCTGAATTGGAGCCAGGTGCAGTGGCTCACACCTGTAATCCTAGCACCTTGGGAGGCCAAGGCGGGCAGATCACCTGAGCTCAGGAGTTTGAGACCAGCCTGGCCAACATGGTGAAACCCTGTCCCTACTAAAAATACAAAATTAGTCAGGCATGATGGTGCATGCCTGTAATCCCAGACACTCGGGAGGCTGAGGCAGGAGAGTCACTTGAATCAGGGAGGCAGAGATTGCGGTGAGCCGAGATCGTGCCATTGCACTCCATCCTGGGCAACAAGAGTGAAACTCCATCTCAATAAAAAAATCTGAATTGGAAAGGTATCAATAAACTCAGAATTTCTCTCTTTTTAAGAAACAACAGTACCCAGACCTGACTTCTGAAAATCTCTACAAGAAGAAAAAAAAAATCCTAGAGAACCCAGACTGCATTCTCTAACTACATCTTCTAAAAAAAAGTAAATGAGATTCCTTATGGAAGTGGTTTCAAAACTAGGAGCTGACTATTCCCAAAACAAGCCTGTGATAGCTCACTGCCAAGAAGCCTGCAAGCTATCAGAGACAGGAGTAGGCTCATGTCAAAGGGAAAAAGGAGCAAACTTGAATGGCTCCCACTGGATGGAGAGGAAACAATTTAAGCATCAAAAAGACTAATGACTGCAAAGGACTAGATGACATACATATACATATATACATCTATAAGTTCTTAAGACTATAAAATCAATTTCACTGGACATTTATGGAGATTTCTAAGGTACCAACTCACTGGACATTTACGGAGATTTCTATGGTACCAACTCTTTATTCTGAAAACTGACCTACCAAGAGAAACAATCAAGCATTTATCCTGCCTTGAGAAACAAATTCTATTTTAGGATAACCAAATAGTTGATCAGGGAAAGCTCTTCTGTAAGAAAACTTCCAACTACAAATAGAAAGGAAATTACAGAATAAGAAAATTATCATTTTGCATCTCTAAAGGATTATTACATGTAGACAATAATCGATTGATGTTAAAACTATAAAAGAGTGATGAGTTCCTGGCTCACAGATGAAGATATGAAGAAAGAAAAGAGTGATGGGAATATTTATAATAAGGCTGACAACATCTGACTCCAGTGATCAACTTTAACCCCTCTAATAGGGGCATATAATGTTTAGTTGTCTCACTTTCTATGAAGTAATAAGAAAAATACAGCACCAACTATGAAAAATTCCTATTTCCCTAAGCCATTCCCCTAAAAGAGCACTGAACCAAGGGTCCACGTATAAGCAGCCACGTGCAAGAAAGGAGAGGCAGGTGATAAAGGACTCTGTTAAATAACACCAAAAGGGTGCAATAAAGCTTCTGATGTTCCCATTTGGGCCAAGACAAGGGATAATTTGTAACAAATAAATGACACTAAAAAAAGAGACCAGGAATTAAGAGACTTAGGGATCACATTACCTAAACACAATCCTGGCTCAAAGAAAAATTACAAAATGACATGTATGAAACCATCAAGAAAATCTGAACACTAACTGGGTATTAGATGATATTCAGGGACTACCGTTGAACGTATTGGGAGTGATAATGAAATTGTGGTTATATATTTTTCTAATCTTTTTCTGTTACAAAAATATATTTGCTAATGAAATGATATCATTTTATTTAAAATACTCCAGTCAGAGAGAGAGGGGGAGAAAAAGGGAGAGGGAGAATGAAAGCAGGAGACATAGATGAAACAAGATTAGCCAGTATTGATGATTGCTGGAAGTGAATGATGCTACCTCATTATTCTAGTCTCTCTACTTCTATATATGTTGAAATTTTCCATAATAATAAAAAAAGATTTTGAGACAGGCTCTTGCTCTGTTACCCAGCTGGAGTGCAGTAGCATGATAATAGCCCACTGCAGCCTCAACCTCCCAGGGTCATGTCTCAGCCTCCTGAGTAGCTGGGACCACAGATCCGCACCACCACGCTAGACTGTTTCTATTTTTTCTAGAGACAGGGTCTCTAGACACAGTCTCTACCATGTTGCCCAGGCTGGTGTCAAACTCCTAGGTTCAAGTTATCCTGCCACCTCAGCCTCCCAAAGTACTGGGATTACACCCATGAGTCACCATGCCCAACCAATAATAAAGAAATTTAGTGAATGGGTTAACCTAAAATGTCTGTTAATATTCCTTTTGGCCGGGCATGGTGGCTCACGCCTGTAATCCCAGCACTTTGGGAGGCTGAGATGGGTGGATTATTTGAGGTCAAGAGTTCCAGACCAGCCTGGCCAACATGGTGAAACCCTGTCTCTACTAAAAATACTAAAAAAATTAGCTGGGTATGGCAGTGCATGCCTGTAATCCCGGCTACTCGGGAGGCTGAGGCAGGAGAATGTCATGAACCTGGGTGATGAAGATTGCAGTGAGCCAAGATCGCGCCACTGCACTCCAGCCTGGCTGACAGAATGAGACTTGGTCACCAAAAAAGGAAAAAAAAAAATTCCTTTCAGTTATTGCATTTGATGAGTCTGTATTAAATTTCCTATAATATATCCACTGCATGCTTCACACTAAATATATTGGCTTAATAAGAGAAATATTTATTTAAATTATTACATATAGAAACCACAATGATTACACACTGGTAAATGTGTTATCTAGGAAAATAAGCTTCAGATAGTTATATTTTCCTGTGAAAAAGATACAGATGCCAATAAAGGCTTCTAAATGCATAAAGGAGATCACGGCTAGTTATTTTCTGTAGCTGCTGATGAGAGAATAAGATGAAAGAGACTTAAATTATATTACAAGGACAGTAAAATAGATTTTTGCTTCATTTTTTCTTTCTCTTTGTAACAAATTACACCATCATACTCTTCTAACATTCTTTTAATCATTCATTAAACCCTTCAGCTTTGACTGAGTGCCTGAAATACACATTACTTTGCTGGCTCGGCACTGTGGGGTACAAAGGTGAGTAACAAAATGAGGTTCTACGCCTTTAAAATGCTTATAGGGGCCAGGTGCAGTGGCTCACACCTGTAATCCCAGCACTTTGGGAGGCCGAGGCAAGTGGATCACTTGAGGCCAGGGGTTCAAGACCAGCCTGGCCAACATGGTGAAAACCTATCTCTAGTAAAAATACAAAAATTAGTGGGACATGGTGGCATAAGCCTGCAGTCCCAGCTACTCATGAGGCTGAGGCTGAGAATCTCTTGAACCCGGGAAGCAGAGGTTGCAGCGAACTGACATTACACCACTGCACTACAGCCTGGGCAACACAGAGAGACTCTGTCTCAAAAAATAAATGAGTAAATAAGTAAAATAAAAACTAAAATAAAGTGCTTATGAGATCTTCAACCACAATTTTTCTTGTTCACTGATAGTAAACCTAATAGAGAATTCAGGATTTATCTTACACTTGAAATTTTGTTACTGATTACTGAAGAATTATCTACAAGCACCCAACTCTGAGTTTTACAGAAACCTGGCCTCAGGAGTTCTGAACCAAAGATTCACCAGTGGACTCCACAGGGTTTTCAGATCCCCTGAAATCATGTGCTAGGTGCTGACTGAATTTTTCTGGAGAGGCTATAATGGTTTTCATTCATCTGATTCCTCTCAAATAGTAAAAATCACCAATGGAATGGAGCCACACATCCTGTAGCAGAAACTTCTAAAAAAACAGGAAAAAGATAAAACATGGTACCATGTAACTGCTCAGCCTCCACAGATCCTGCTTCTGGAAGTTGAAACATAAATTCTTAAAACTTGCACAACCTTTTTTCTAGTGCTTGAATGACCTCTAGTGGCTATTTAAATTATCACAGCCAGTTGCTCACAGCAAGAATTAGGTTGGTGCAAAAGTTATTACGGTTTTTGCCATTAAAAGTAGTGAACTAAAGAACTAAAAGGTGTTGAGAAATAACAAAATTAAGACGGCATCACAAGGGAGCACCTGGCTCAATTTCAAGTTATTATATAAGCTCCCTACTATCCAACCAAATGTAGTTCACAATACAATGTGTGTGATACAAAACAGTCCACCAGATAGTTCAGTACACACCATTTTTTTAAATGAAATAAGTATGATTTTCCCTAAGTTCTTGCATTTCAAATTAATAAAGCATCAGCAAACACGCATGAAGAGAACAGTACCGGAATAAAAGATATAACAAGAACCTCGGGAATTAACACCCACACTTTCCTTTCAGTTGAGGCAGGACCAGAAATAATACAACGTCGACAAAGTACAACAACTGGAGTAGGAGAAACACTTTGAGAATACACACTGGCCACAGAACTCAACCTGAGTGAGCACAGGTAACAAATATGGTTCAGGAACTGCTGGGCCAAACTCTCCAAGTGGGAGTGCAGCAGCCGCAACAGCAAGTACCAGTAGAATGAGGGCAGCACATCACCCAGGGTGACCAGCAGGTCCCAGGTTACTTCACGTGCCCTCTGCCCAGTCCCTTGAGAATTCATGCAGCAGCAAAACATACCATCTTCCAGGCCCTGCTACAGGGAGTCCCAAGAATACTGATACACTTTCATTCACTTATTCTGAAATATTTGTCAGTATCTAGATATACACAAGACACTGTCTGGCACTGGGGTGGAGTGTGGAATGAGACAGTTCACAATCCCTGTTCCAATGGAGCTTGTAGTCTAGTGTGGAAAGAGAAATAAATACATAAAATGCCAGGTGGTGATATATGCTGTGAAAAAGATCAAGTAGAACAATGGGGTTTGGAAATTACAGGGTGCCCATAGTATTCTTTTCTATAAGTTGGTCATCTCAATTCAAACTAGCTGTTCTTGAAGTGCTCAATACCTACAGTGGCTGGTGGCTACTATAGTAGATAGCACAACAAATCTGAAACTACCATTCATGCCTTTTTAGTTCATAATCTTTATCCTCTTTCTTTCTGAATGCTCAGAGAATTCATCCAACTGATCTTCAAATTCACTAACTCAGCTTCCTGAAGTATCCATACTCTACTGCAACTACTGAATCATTTAATTCAACAGTCATATTTTACACATTCGGAGACTCTTTCTTCACAGCTCCTGAGCAACACATGCCTGCTCTGACAATGCAGGAATATCCTCTAAAATCTTGAGACTTTCTCTTGGATTTTATGTTCTCTCCCATCTCCTACAGCTACTCCATCTCACTGGAGACCTTTTGCTCTGAGCCATCAGAAGGAACCATTTTTGAGATGCTAAGCCTTCTTACCTTCCTGGTAATACTGCCGTACATGCTCTTATCTTTTAGATAAAAATCTACTCGACACATCTCTGGGAACAAAGTTGGGTACCATTGGTAATCATATAGGTCACAATTCATTTATTTTAAGCCCCCACCAAAAAGGAAAAAATTAGACTTAGTGGCATTTTACTAGTAGCTCAGATATCCAACAATTTGCAGGAAATAGAGATGGAATTGTAAGCAAGGGAAATACAATGAAATTAAATTAATCTCCACCCAGACACTGTAAGGACAGCTGGGATACTATCCCAGCAATTGGCTACTGCAGTGAACGGCACAGAGAGAAAAGTTTCCAATTTCCCTTAAGGCTCCAAATACCAGCTGGCTACTATAGTGGACAACATGTTGCGGGAAGTCAGGGACCCCAAACAGAGGAACCGGCTGAAGCCATGACAGAAGAACATGGATTATGAAGATTTTATGGACATTTATTAGTTCCCCAAATTAATACTTTTGTAATTTCTTATGCCTGTTTTTACTGCAATCTCTCAACATAAATTGTAAAGATTTCATGGACACTTACCACTTCCCCAATCAATACCCTTGTGATTTCCTATGCCTGTCTTTACTTTAATCTCTTAATCCTGTCAGTTGAGGAGGATGTATATTGTTCCAGGACCCTGTAATAATTGCGTTAACTACAAAAATTGTCCAGCATGTGTGTTTGAGCAATATGAAATGTGGGCACCCTGAAAAAAGAACAGGATAACAGCAATTGTTCAGGGAATAAGAGAGATAACCTTAAACTCTGACTGCCAGTGAGCCGGGCAGAACAGAGCCAATTTCTCTTCTTTCAAAAGCAAATGGGAGAAATATCGCTGAATTCTTTTTCTCAGCATGGGATATCCCTGAGAAACAGAATGCACAGCTAGGGGTAGGTCTCTGAATGGGCCCCCTGGGGCGTACCTGTATCTTACGGTTGAGACTGCAGGGGTGAAATAAACTCCAGTCTCCCATAGCACTCCCAGGCTTATTAGGAAGAGGAAATTCCCACCTAATAAATTTTGGTCAGACTGGTTGATCTCAAAACCCTGTCTCTTGATAAGATGTTATCAATGACAATGGTGCCCAAAACTTCATTAGCAATTTTAATGTCGCCTCGGTCCTGTGGTCCTGTGATCTCACCCTGCCTCCACTTGCCTTGTGATATTCTATTTCCCTGTTAAGTACTTGATGTCTGTGACCCACACCTATTCGTTACTCCCTCCCCTTTTGAAACTCCCTAATAAAAATTGCTGGTTTTTGTGGCTTGTGGGGCATCACGGATCCCACCAATGTGTGATGTCTCCCCCAGACACCCATCTTTAAAATTTCTCTCTTTTGTACTCTGTCCTTTTATTTCTCAAGCCAGCTGACGCTTAGGAAAATAGAAAAGAACCTACGTGATTATCGGGGCAGGTCCCCCAATAACAACACAGACACAGAAAGTTTTCCAATTCCTCTTAAAGCCCCAAATACCACACAACCAGCTTCAGCTCTACAAAATACCCTCTCCTTACCCCTTTTTAACCTCCTTCAGGACCTCTTGCTATGTCCCATAAAAAGTCTTGGTTCTTTTCACCTACACTGACTCTTGAGCCTCTCCCAGTTCAAGGGATAAAACTCTATTACCAATTAAGTGTAATATACATTAACAGAATAGGTAGAAAGTAATCTTTTATACTAAAACACTAAATTCAAGGTGAAAAGCCAGAAGAATTTGAATTTTGAATTATAAGCTATGATTTAACTAGCAAATACATTAGCTGTAACAAAATGTTGGACAGACTATAAGAAAACTGGAAATGAAAAGTCTTATTGAAAAACAAATGAAATAATGATGAGTAGAGTTCACAAGCGTTGTTAACTCTGCTCTGCCATTTTCATGATGGACTACATTGTAAATGAGCTGCTGTGTTTAAGCCTAAAGGTCCGTTGAGGTGATAGTTCTAGAACAATTTCCACAATCCCACAAAGAAAAATCAAGTGAAGGTCAAGGAAAGCTGCATGTTCTAAATTACAGAATCAACAACAATATTTCTTGTCATTCATCACATTTCAGTCATAAAAGACATTACCTCAACAACAGGTGTATTTTCCTGGAGCTCAGTTGTGTGAGAAGCCAGTAAACCAATCACCCAAGCAACGTTGGCCCGTCTGTAAATGGAGAGAAAACAGGCTCTGAAGAGTAGGTACTGAGGAAACTAACCCCAGCTAGTTACATTATGCAACGATGAGCATTAGATATAAGACGGTGAAACAAAAGTTGAATGTGACAGGTCAGGCCCACATTCCCCATTCACTGGGCATCTACACAGCCCAGAGAATCTCTCCCTCGTATACACAGGGAGACATGAACTGTAATGTCTGCTGCAATTCTGCAATAGCAACAAAATTTAAACAAGTTGTGGTGTAATAGTAAAAGGAAAAATAAAATTTTTTAAAAGCCTTAACAAGAGAAAAGAGCAAAACAGTAATTAATCATTTTATTGCTGAATACAGAGACATTTGGCTAAAGGTCTCTTTTCTAATTATTAGTAGATCAGTGAGTTTCTATGTAAGTGCTAAATATCTGAACAATAACATATCTGTATGCATTAAGTTTAAAAGAAATTTTTACAATCCAAACTTTTTACAGTATTGTACTATTTGCATAAACACTAGTCTTAATGAGGTGTTCCTTTAGTATCCAGCAGAAAACTGAATTTGATAAATCACTATTAATAAATCACATTCAGTGTGATTTGAAAAGGTATTTCATACAGAAAAATTAGTTTTGATGACTTTTTTTCTAATTGAAATGAATGGTGAGTTGATGAGAACTGCACTCATTTAGTGATGTCTGCATGTTGTCTGGGATAATCAGTATGTACTTTAGTCAGCTTTTATTTTTTACCTTCTTAAAGTAAACCTATGTGTGGCCAGGCGTGGCGGCTCATGCCTGTAATCCCAGCACTTTGGGAAGCCGAGGTGGGCGATCACAATGTCAGGAGATCGAGACCATCCTGGCTAACACAGTGAAATCCCGTCTCTACTAAAAATACAAAAAACTTAGCTGGGTGTGGTGGCAAGCACCTGTAGTCCCAGCTACTTGGGAGGCTGAGGCAGGAGAATGGCATGAACCTGGGAGGCGGAGCTTGCAATGAGCCGAGATCGCGGCACTGCACTCCAGCCTGGGCAACAAAGCGAGATTCTGTCTCAAAATAAATAAATAAATAAATAAATAAATAAATAAATAAACCTATGTGGCACCCATGGAGGAAAACAAATCAGACTCAGAGAAGCACTACAGGGAAAAGGTCTGGGTTATCACAACTCTAACATACAGAGATAATTCTTAGAAATTTCAACACTTATTAAATTGCCCATTAAAATTTCTTAACGTACACAAATTAAAGAAGTTCTAGGCAATTGTAGAGTTAGCATCCCACCTCCGAATAAAAAGATTATAGTTTAAAAGTAATCATTTTGAAAAATATCTGTAGGATAATTGGAAAAGCCATCCTCCCACCTCAACCCCCCAAGTAGCTGGGACTACAGGCGTGCACCACCATGCTCAGCTAATTTTTTCAGCTTTTGTAGAGATTGGGGTCTTATTATGATGCCCAGGCTGGCCTTGAACTCCTGACAAACAATCCTCCCATCTCAGCCTCCCAAACTGCTGGGATTACAGGACTGAGCCATTGCACCTGCCTATCTCTTTTCAAAGACAAGCTCAAAATATTTTGAAACACTGAACCATTTTTTAATCTATGAAAGTAAAACGGCTACCAGATTTAATCAACTAAAATAAAAATGTATCAACATGCCAGTTATTTTTCCTAATATGACCAAAACAATTCCTATTACAACAAAAGAAAATGCACTACCTAAAAATCCTATATTTTTAAAATAGAAACTTTAAATAGCTTATGAATAGTCACTTTTTACCAAAATCCTAAATACAAGTACCACATGCCCTGTAGGCAACACCCTCACAGTACAGATACCTTCTCAAAATTCAGGTTTTCTCAGGTCACCACTCCAGGTGCCCCCAGTGACTTGACACTGTACCTCAGAAACAACCCATCTCCATGACAGCGTCTAAGGCACCACTGTTTACCAAACCTTCATGCACTGACAAATGTCCCACATCTGCACTGTTCAATCCAGTATCCACTAGACACATGACTATCAAGCCCATAAAATATGACAGATGCAAGTGAGGAACAAAATATTTATTTAAATTAATTTTTTTTTTTTTTTTGGAGACAGGATCATCCAAGCTAGAGAGCAGTGGCTCAGTCTCCACTAACTGCAATGCCTCCTGGGCTCAAGTAATCCTCCAAACTCAGCCTCCCAAGTAGCCGGGACTATAGGTGTGTGTCACACACCTGGCTAATTTTTGTATTTTTAGTAAAAACGGGGTTTTGCCATGTTGTCCAGGCTGGTTTTGAGCTCCTGAGCTCAACTGATCTGCCCACCTTGGCCTCCCAAAGTGCTGGGATTACAGGCATTAGCCACTGCATCTGGCCTTAACTTTTATTTTAAAAATTACCCCCACAGTTGAGGGTGAGGGAGACAGTACCCTGGGGCCTGGTAGGCACAACAAATAGGACGAATAACAATACATACCTCATGTTGTTAAAAGAAACAAAGGATACAATACATGTGCAGAAAGTACCATTGTGTCTGACAATACGTGCTGAATGAGTAAGCTATTAATTTTTCATTTAAATAGCCCCCATGAAGTGAATGGCTACCACATTAGAGCAGAACTAAAATTTTGTTGTTACTTTTTCATTCGTTGACTTGTTTATTATCTGTCTCCCCAGCAGCCCAGAAGATCCATGAAGGCAGGGCTGTATCCCGATCACCACTGTGACACCTAGACAGTGCTTGGAGCACACTCGGGCATCTGAAAATGTATGTTGAACAAACGTATCAACATCAAAAGCAAAATAAACATATTAGTAGGAAAGGAGTGCATAAAAGTATGGCTGTACAAGGCAAACAAAATGCAAACAGGATTGCCAATGTAAATCTCAGTAGAATTCAAGGCTAAACTCTTCAGAAAAAGATTCCCTTTAAACTAAAAACTGTATGACCTACAGAAGATCTAAGGTGCGAATCTTTATACACCAAATAACAAAGCATGCAATGTAAACCCATAGCAGTGGTAAACTTCAATTTTCTTCTCCTCCAAGCACAGAGAGAAGGCAATAATGAATATATTAATCAATACATTCACACATTCAGGTATCCTAAATAAAAACTAATGAAGTCAAAGTAACAGACGTATCAAACTCTACACCCTACAAACAGTGACCACCCTTATTCAGTGGGAGGCTGCATAGGATGGTGTCTAACACTCTAGAATTCAAAGTCTTGGACCTAGCTCTGGCCCACCATTGGAGGTGAGGGAGACAGTACCCTGGGATAATTACTCATCTTTCATGGGCCTGGTAGGCACAACAAGTAGGACCAATAATAATATGTACCTCATGTTGTTCTAAGAATCAGGAGATAATCCACATGCAGAAATTACCATTGGGTCATGACAACTGGTGCTGACTGAGCAAGCTACTATTACTACATTATTATAGATAGTTGACTACATTCATGGCATACATTAAAAATGATTTTATATTAGACCACAAAGATAAATTTTTAGAATTCCCTAGGGCAGAAATTATAAAGGACTCATTTTGATGTAGTAAAAGGAGAAAAGTAAAAATAGCAAATATAACCCAAAAAGCCTAAACACTTGTGGAATTAAAAGCACTTCTGCCGGGCATGGTGGCTCATGCCTGTAATCCCAGCACTTTGGGAGACTGAGGCGGGTGGATCACTTGAGGTCAGAAGTCCAAAACCAGCCTGGCCAACATGGTGAAACGCCATCTCTACTAAAAACTACAAAAATTAGCTGGGTGTAATGGTGGGTGCCTGTAATCCCAGCTACTCGGGAGGCTGAGGCAGGAGAATTGTTGAACCCAGGAGGCGGAGGTTGCAGTGAGCTGAGATCATGCCACTGCACTCCAGCCTGGGCAACAGAGCAAGACTCCCTCTCATAAATAAATAAATAAATAAATAAATAAGTAAATAAAGCACTTCTATATACCTTATACCTCATATTAAAAAGTGAAAACTTTGGCCAGGTACAGTGGCTCACACCTGTAATCCCCAGCACTTTAGGAGGACAAGATGGAATGATCACTAAGGCCAGGAGTTCAAGACCAGCCTGGCCAACAAAGTGAGACTCTGTCTCTCCAAAAAAAAAAAAAAAAAAAAAAAAAAAAAAAAAAAAAATTGTAATTTAGCCAGGCATGATGGCATGTACCTGTAGTCCCATTCCAGCCTGGGGCACACAGTGAGACCCTATTTTTTTTAGAGTAAGTCTCTAAAAATAATAACAATAAAATAAATAAATGAAAGAAAAGAAAAAATAAAAGGGAAAGGGAAAGAAAGCAAGCATCTGTAAATCACAATCATGTAAGTAACACAGATCCAAACTTATGAGACATTCTCTCTCTTTAATGGTTGCAGACTAAACACTCGACACTCACTTTTCCGAACCCTCTAGAGTCTCTAAAATACAAGCTCTTTTTATTAAAGGAAAATTGGAAACAAAAAGGAGGGCTAAAAGTGGACTAGAAAGTTTGAGAAAATCTCAGATGCAGACATGCAAAAATAAAATTAAGACTGACAGAGAATCAACAAAGGAATCCCCTGTCTAAGAACCACAGGTAGACAGACGTTCCCAAGGAAGCCTCAGGGACTTGGAATAAACTAAGACAAGAAGAAAGAATGAGCCACAAGACAATCATCAGATTAAACAACTGCACAAGGAAAAATTGTGTCCTTGTACAAGGAACAGTTGAGCCAATCAGACCGTGTCTCTTTTCCATCTCCCTTCCCTGGTACATGGAATAAACCCTGCAGCCCTGGCCTCCTGGGTAAATGCGGAAAATTGTTCCTACAGTGAGCAATCCACCTTGCTCACTGGATGGATGGATGCAGGAAGCAGCGACTGTGGTCCTCCACATACTGAAGCGGGGAAGGGGTTAAATGAGGAAAGCCAGCTCCACTGCAAAGAAAAACCCACCCTGGCAATTGCAGAGGCCTCCAGCCTGCCTATCTGATCTTCAGCCAGCTGGAACCCCAAATTAAACTCTACCAGTCAACAGGCCTCACCTACCCACATACCGGCCCTTTCTTTACAGGAGAGGCTATTGGAGAAAGAGACTTAGGCAAGAATAAAGCAAACTCGTATTGCCAACTTCTATACCAATCAATTTCATCATTTATTCATAATATAAACGAAGAACCAGAGATCACCAGGCATTTGAGAAATAAACAGCGTTAAAAAGCAGGACCATGATGAAAAAGAAGTGACCTATAAGTTCAAGAGAGAAGAATACAATGTTTATAATCCAAATTTTGTTCCCTTTTTATCAAAGTCCAGGTTCCAGGCTTATATTATATAATCCTAACGTTTAGCCTTAAACGTTAATAACAATATTTAATTCTAAATTCTGCTCCAAGAAGAGAATTTTTATAATCCTAATATTTATCCTCAAATTCAAAAGTACACGCCAAATATAGGCAGCTAGGAAAAAGGACCAATCAGAGAAAAAGAACATGAACAAAAACTTTCAAATATGATTGTTCAAATTAAAAAATTAACTGGAAATCCTAAATAATAAAATGAGTGGGGATAAATACCAAGCTTGAGAGCTCAAAGATAAAGTCAAGGGAGAGCAATAAAAGAAGAAAGTTTGCATGGATACAAACAGGGAACAATCGACACTGGGGCCTATTTAGGGTGGACGGTGGGAGGAAGGAGAGCATCAGAAAAAATAACGATTGCTCCTTACTAAGCTTAGTGCCTGGGTGATCAAATAATCCGTACAACAAACCCCCATAACATGAGTTTACCTATATAGCAAACCTGCATATGTACCCCTGAACCTAAAATAAAAGTTTAACAAAGAGAGTTTGGCAGTTCTTCAAACAGCTGAACACAGAGTTACCATTTTATCTAGCAATCTCACTACTGCAGGAGAAATAAAATTGTATATGTTCACACAAAACCTTGTGGACAAATGTTCAGAGCGCCATTATTCATAATAGCCAAATGTGGAAACAACCCCAAATGTCCATCAAGACCACATAAGCAAAATGTGGAACAGCCATACAAAGATTATTCAGGTAGAAAAAGAATGAAGTACTCACACATTCCACAATATGGAGGAACCTTGAAAACATTATGCTAAGTGACAGAAGCTAGACACAAAAGGCCACATACTGTATGATTCCATTTATATGAAATATGAAGAATAGGCAAATCAGCCAACAGGAAGCAGATTAGTTGTTGCCAGGGGTTGGAGAAGAATGGGTACTGGGTTTCACTGGGTGAGAAAACTGTTCTGAATTTAGATAGTGGCAATGGTTGAACAACTTTCAGTATACTGACACCTACTGAACTGCACACATTAAAATGGTGAATTTTATGGTATGTGAATTATATCTCAATAAACAAGAGAAAGTGAGAAAGCAAAAGAAAATTTGAAAAAAGAGTCAAGAGACACAAACCCGCACACCCATCCTGTAGGGGTTTCAGGAACAGAAAAAGGATGAAATAAGAGAGGAAGAAATCTAAGAAGTAATATAAAAGCTAAAGGAGGAGTGAAGAGGATAGGCATTGTGGCTTACACCTATAATCTCAGCACTTTGGGAGGCCAAGGCAAGTGGATCACTTGAGGTCAGGGGTTCGAGACCAGCCTGGCCAACATGGTGAAAACCAATCTCTACTGAAAACACAAAAATTAACTGGGCATGGTGGCACAAACCTGTAATCCCAGCTACTCAGGAGGCTGAGGCAGGAGAATCACTTGAACCTGGGAGGTGGAGGTTGCAGTGAGCCAAGATTACCTCACTGCACTCCAGCCTGGGTGACAGAGCAATACTCTATCTCAATATAAATGGAAAGAAAAGAAGGGAAGGAAGGGATGGGAGAGGGGAAGGAAGGCATGGGAGAAGGGAAGGAAGGGGAAGAAGGGGAGAGAGGAAGGGAGAGAGGGAGGGAGGCAGGAAGGCAGGCAGGCAGAAGCAAATTAGTAAAAAGAGATGGCAGGAAGGCAGGCTGAAGCAAATTAGTAAAAGAGATTCCTAGAGACAATCTAGTAAAATCTACAGGTCTGGAATAAAAAGAAATGCTAACTCAAACAAGACACACAAAAGCGGGGGAAAAAAAGGTAAGGTTGACCCCCAAGTCCTACAGAGCTACAGTTAGTACAGGGAAGAGAGCTCAAACACCAAAGCATGGCAAAGAGGTAAGCCACTGAGAGGTCTTCTTCAAAAGAAAGCAAAACAAAAAATCTACCAGCCGGGCATGGTGGCTCAGGCCTATAATCCCAGCACTTTGGGAGGCCGAAGTGGGTGGATCACCTGAGGTCAGGAGTTCAAGACCATCTGGTCAACACGGTGAAACCCCGTCTCTACAAAAATACAAAAATTGCCAGGCATGATGGCAGGTGCCTGTAATCCCAGCTACTCGGCAGGCAGACACAGAAGAATCGCTTGAACCTAGGAAGCAGAGATTGCCGTGAGCTGAGATTGCGCCACTGCACTCCAGCCTTGGCGACAGAGCGAGACTCCGTCTCAAACAACAAAAAAACCCTATCCAATGATAAAATATAATCAACGAAGAGGAGAACTACAGCAAAGAAACAGGAAAACTGTGTTTTTATTAAAAAATTAATGATGGATGAGCATTTACTTTACCTTATTCAAGTATAAAACTCTTATTTAAAAAATAGAAAAATTCTTCCTAAATTCATATCTCAAAAAGGCACTTGCCACAGTAAAAAGCAACCAGTGTAATGAGAGAATATATTTGCAATCACTTATCTGACACGGGGTTAATATCTAGAATATATAAAAAATACCTACAACTCAACAACATAAAACTCAATATAAAAATTGGCAAATGACTTGATTAGACCTTTCTCCAAATAGCCAACAATCAAACAAAAAGATGTTCAACATCACTAGTCACAAAATACAAATCAAAACCATGAGATACTACTTCACACCCATAGGGATAGCTGTCAGCAAAAAACAAAAACAGAAAACACTAATGTTCATAGCAGCATTGTTCACAATAGCCAAAAGATATAAACAAGCCAGTGCCCAACAACAGATGAAAAAATAAACAAACTGTGGTATATACATACAAAGGGATATGATTCAGCCTTAAAAAGGAATGAAATGCTGACACGTTAGTTGCAACATGGATGAAACTTGTAAATGAATGCAGCCCAATTGTCCTATAGAACTGATGCTTACAGTCTTTTAAAATAAAGATAGAAATTGAGCCTCCCAGTCTTAAAACTTGAGAAAGTTACATTTGTCTTATCTGAATTCCTTTGTTGGGAAACCAACCATCAGGCCTCCCAGATAGTTATCAAGGAACTGAAACTTACCAGATCACCACATCTGGACCATAAGACACCAGACCACCTCACTCATCACAATTGCCTAACCAACTACCTGCTTCCTGTCGACCAACTTCTCTTCCCCACCCTTCCCTAACTCCTGTTTTCCCATACATGGTTACATTTCTTCCCTGCTAAATAAACCTCTGGTTTTAGTCAGTTGAGGTGACAAATTTGAGATTGATCTCCCATCTCCTTAGCTGCAGCACCCAGTTGAAGCCTTCTTCCCTAGCAACACTCATCGTCTCCGTGATTGGCTTTCTGTGCTGTGAGCAACAGGACCTAGACCAAACTCCTTGATGTTTTGGTAGCAATATGAGGTACTCACCATAAGCAAATTCACCAAGATAGAATAAGTAGAGTACAGGTCACCAGGACTGGGGAAGGGAAAGGGAAAGTTACCGTTTAATGGGTAAAGAGCTTCTGTTTAAGATGGTGAAAAAGTTCTGGAAATGAATAGTGGTGATGGTTATACAACAATGGGAATGAACTAAATGCCACTGTACACATAAAAATGGCTAAAATGGAACATTTTAAATTATGCATAATTTACAATTAACACATTTTAAAAATTACAGTATTACACTATTACTATATATGAATTATACCTCACAAAGTTGATTGGCAAGGATAGAAGGATATACAATTTGATAAATACTCAATGTTGGAAGTTCTAACAAAAGGCATTTTAAACACATTGACTGGGATTATATATTGACACAATTTATTTGAGCACTTCAGCAATTTTTCAGAAGTCACAATGATATTTACTGCCTTCTACCCATTTGTTCTAATTTGTTCTAATTCTATGAATCTTCCCTAAAGGGAAAAAGAAAAAGCGGGCACAAAGATTTAATCTCAAAAATGTTCATCGCAATGTTGTTTCCAACATTATAATACTATCCAAAATTAGTAAGCAAAATGATCAGATATTCACAACATATAAAAAGTTTACCTTAATTATTATGTATTTTATTTTTAAATGTTAATAACATTAAAAATACATAATATATGTGTTATGGGGGAAAACAAACATAAAATTATATCATGTGATTCTAATTTTTATAGGAAAAACAAAACTAAGAAATAAATATACCTACTTCAATAATAATTATCTCCCAGACTAAGTTAAGGACCCTTTATCATATGCTATGAAGGTAATATAACCTGAGATCAGAGAAAACCTCACTAGAAGTGGCTTTGAATGAAGGAGAATAAAAGAAGATTCCTACCAGAGAAATTGTCTACCTCAGTATCATTTTATTCAAATTAAAACAGTTTTACAATCAAACTTCATTAAAAGCAGAGGAAAAATAGTATGTGTGAATTTTGGTATCCAAGGGGATACTAGAACCAGTCTCCGGGCTGATACAGAGGGATAACTGTACTTGGAAATGATTTGGGATATCTGTTTGAAAATGTTAGCAGGGGGCACCCCATTCAAAGATATAACACGTTTTAAATAAAAGTGTTTAAATAAATATTTCATTGATTCATTTTTAATGAGCATACCATCAGCCTTCTCAAAGTATTAAATGCTCAAAGTATTAAATCCTACTTTCTATTACCAGATTTTACTTTGGGACAGTAACATTACAAGATGTATAATAAGAATTACCCTTATTATTAAGCATTTTCTAAACTCCTATTGTTTCACCCATATTTTACCAGCATAGAAGAATAATTATTATACTACTGCCACAATTCACAAAATCCTTTCACCTCCGATTTTTCATGTGCTTGTCCTAACAATCATGAGATAAGCAAGCTTCATGATAATAACTGCAACTTCTACAACCCCAACCCCACTGTAAATGAAATACCCACTAAGAATCAGGCACTATATAAAGTATCTCATATATTTACCTCATTCAAAGTGGAATAATTACCAAAAATCTATGAAGTGGTTATCTCATCCCCATCCCAATTTTATAGATGAGGAAACTGCGGCTCAGCAATTAAAGTAATTGGCCCAGAAAGCAGATCTTTGATCCACACCCAGGTCTGTCTGAATCCTAAACCTATGCCATTTCCTTGTTCCACCCACCCTCCCCAGGAAACAGAGAATGAGAAAAAGATAATCATTTGTCCGAGTCTTATAGGCAACCGGAACCCAGAGCCTTCTAACACTTGATCTATGGTGCTTTCTACCTGGTATGTCACTTCTATAAAAAGCAAGGACACTTCCTTCCATTGGGAGTTTATAAATCATAATCTCATTAGATTATAAATAACATCATAGGGAAGCTACATGCTACATGAGGGACAGATAAGCATGGCCAAGGGAAATTTTGAGGAAGTATAACTAAATTAATACACAGGGATCAGGGTTGAAGTATTTTATAACCAATACTCAAAACAGTTAACAGCCTGGCGCAGTGGCTCACACCTGTAATCCTAACACTTTGGGAGTCAGAGATGGGAGAATCACTTGAGCCCAGGAGTTCAAAACCAACTTGGGCAACATAGTGAGAGACCTTGTCTCTATGAAAATAAAAAAACAAGAACACTTAATAAAGTTTCCAGGAGTAGCTTAGATAATCCCAGCATTGTATATTAGGAGAAGGGCTATTTTTAAATATTCTAGAATTTATAATTGGAATGCCCATAAAAATTGCCTATGAGTAGAGTCATCATTATGTCAGAAAAATTTATGATAATTATTTGGGACTCTGCTTTTGATAAGTATGTATGCTGTAACTACTTAATAAAGTCATGAAAAAAAATTTTAAAATATAAATGTTACTTACATATCGCAGTTTAGAGCTATCTGCGAATGCTGGATTAGCAATTGGAACTAGAATAAAAAATGTAAGTGTAAAAAAAGAAAAAATTAAAATATTTAAGTCACGAAACACAGAAAGTGACAACAAAGTTAACAGCTCAGATCTTCATAAAAAGGAAATTTATACTGTACACCAAAAGTGATATTTACGAAATTACAAAGGCACTTGTATATGAATAAGATTAAAATAAAAACGAAGAACAGTACTTTTAGTTTCTCCTAACACTTTATATTCTCTAAATGACTGCCCTTACCTGATAGACACACACCAACTATAGAAAAAAGTAAACTTAATAATATCCTGGAAGCAAATGAACTTAAATTCTTTCAAGCCAATTCCCAAATGAGGGCCCACTACAGAAAACACCTCTGAACCACCATAATTCCTTTCTGAGGATGACTCCAAACACTCTGCCAACCGATGCTAAACATGAGCCAAAAGAAACAAAAAACAAAAAAAAACTCTGACAAATTCCCATGAGCTTACCAATGGACCAAGATAGTCCAAAAAGTAATATTCCCAGAGGATAGGAAAAAAATTTCTTAGAGGATTGATGTCTTCCTTCAAGGTCACAGCAGAAACCTTGCAGGTTACCAGATGACCCAGTAAAGGAACCAACACCCACAACCCATTCCACATGGGCAGTTCATTCCAGTCACTGATGAGAAGGGAAAAGGTCTTATGATATCACGTGTTTTTTTTTTTTTTTTTGAGATGGAGCTTTGCTCTTTTTGCCCAGGCTGGAGTGCAATGGCGCGATCTCAGCTCACTGCAACCTCTGGCTCCCAGGTTCAAGTGTTTCTCCTGCCTCAGCCTCCCCAGTAGCTGGGATTAGAGGAGTGCACCACCATGCCAGGCTAATTTTGTATTTTTCGTAGAGACGGGGTTTCACCATGTTGGCCAGGCTGGTTTCAAACTGCTGACCTCAGGTGATCCACCCACCTCAGCCTCCCAAAGTGCTGGGATTACAGGCATGAGCCACTGCACCTGGCCCAATTTCATATATATATATATATATATTTTTTTTTTTTTTTTAAGACGGAGTCTCGCTGTCGCCCAGGCTGGAGTGCAGTGGCACAATCTTGGCTCACTGCAGGCTCAGCCCCCCACCGGGGTTCACGCCATTTTCCTGCCTCAGCCTATATATTTTTTTAAAATCTTACAAGTTAACATAAAATGGAAATCTGAGTATTACAAGCAACAACAACAACAACAACAGAAAGTTCAAAATCACCATCTACTCTCATCTACTGTAAGACCTAAGGATTAAGCAGAGGATAATTTCCATAAACCTAAAATCATGATAAATCAGTTTTTTCATGGTAGTTAAATCAAATTGCTATTTTAGCACTTGTTTGAGCCTCTAAAAAACATAAATTTAAATGCATAAGTCACATCACAGAGGCCTACCAGTGGGGAATGGAGAAGCCTGGTGGCCACCTCCTGGTGACCAGCCACCACGCACAAACAGCAAAGGAGATTAAGCTTGGCTCAGGAGGTCCTCGAGCTCTTCGCAATGGAGTCGATCTGTGAGCACACTTGTTGCAAAAAAGTCATTCCAATCTTGGTCTTTCAGAAATTATAACTTATCCACCGCCAAGGAAAGAAAATAACAGAAGTATGAATGATGAGAAAGACAACTACTGGAAACACTACATGAGAAATAAACACAGAATTATGACAGCTAAGATGAGGACAAAGAAAACACGACACTGTCAAAACCAAAAATACTCCAAAGATGACACTACTTCTATTTGTCCTTCTATATTTCCCATCTCTTTATCTATCCATGGAAACTTTTTAACCACTTCAATGGAAAACTATGCTTTCAAACCAAGCAGATGTCTAAAGCAGAATTGTCCCACAACCTAGACTATAACAAAATGTAAAGTTGAATACAACTGGAGTAAAAGACAAAAGAGCCTTTGTATAAATAAATCAACCCGCAAATATTGCAAAAAGCACAAATCCCACAGTTATTAAAAAGTTCCAATAAAATTACTGTAAAAAATGATGAGGAAAACATGATAGCTAAAATCACCTGAAATGCCTACCTCCAAATCCATATACAAAAAAAGGGCAAAATCTAGGAAATGTGATACCCCCTAAAATTAACATATTTTTGGCTGATCTCAATCTTTAGACAAAACATATTATAAATATAATTTCCCAAATAACTCAAAGAAGAAAAAGGAAATAGTATTTCCCGGTAATAATTCTCTAGGTTTGCATAAATAGACCTACTTGGCAATGAAAGCACTATTATTAATATTTGGCTTCACTTTGGTCTTTAAACGTCCTTCTCCACAGGTTTTTCTGGTTGTTTTTATCGGTAATTAAGTTGACTGATATAAACCCTTAGCTGGTTTATTGAAACCTAAATATATTTTAAATTTACTTCAAATCATAGATTCTACTCTAGCCACAATGAATAATTTTCCCCAAATTGAGTTCAACAGCTTAAAATATAATTTGTTAAACAAACAAACAAAAAAAAAGTTTAAGGTATGTAAAAATTTCTGACTTTCACCCTAAATAAGATTTTCATTAGCTCAACAGAAATGTAATAATTATCCCTTAAGTATCTCCACTACCACACCATCTCCACAGTCATGAAACACCTAGTCCCATTCTCAAATGTTCTGGTCCCACCAATAGAATCCCAATCCTTCCTTGTTGTCCCCAACCCTGTGCACCTACACCTGCCATAAATGGTGGAAATTCAACCAGCTCTATGAAGGGAAGGGAGGAGACCCTCCCCCAACCCACTCTACAGGAAAACTTGCCCAGATCTATAGGAACCTCCCCACACACAAGAGGACAGGACAGCCCAGACTCAGCTGAGAAATGTCCACAGCTGGCACAAATGAATTACAGATTATTTACAATTCACATTAACACTGCTCCAAGAATATAACCAACTGTCAAGACAAAAAAAATTTAGTTATTCACATACAAATATTCCATTTCTGAATAAATTTCACATTTGTATCTGTATACAAAGAGTCTACATGTTCGATAACTCCTTTATGATCTTACCTGAAAATGCTGGTAGATGCAATATTTTTGGATCAAATTTAACTGATGGCGGTTTTTTCATTACCTGTGGTTAAAAAAAAAAAACTTTTGAGACAATTTTTAAGATGGATATCTGTCTCCTTATATGTCCCTTATATCAAATAATAAATCAATGAGGACAAAAAAAGAATGTGTAAAATTTGTTACCAAAAAGAATAAGAACGATGCCTTTTCAGATTAAAACATACATATATAGATAATAATTTATTTTCTAAAATAATTTCAATTGATATCTGTAATAAAATACAGCCTCAAAGAAAAAATTCACCCCTATCTTGGCTTACTCTTTAGATAATTTACCTCTAATTAGAAATTCAGTCATTCAACAAATATCTATTGGGTACCTGCCAAGGTAAGGCTCTATGTCAAGGGTTAAGGGGGATACAAAAATATAAAACACACAATCCTATTTTCAGAGAGCTGACATTCTGGTTGGGAAGATGAGACAAACATTTGATAAACAACAAAATATTTCACAATTGAAAAGAGGTAGGACATAACTACAGACAAAACCCTGGACAGAAAGAATTTTTTTGTAAATAGTAGTTTAGAGAATACAGCAAGCACTTTACTTGATATAGTTGAGACCGGGTTTACAGAAGAGGTAGGGGGTGGGTTGAGGTCTTGAAGAATGGTTAGAACTTTATGGTTATATCAGAGAAGACACCATTCAAGGAAGCCATAATAGCATGAACTGGAAAGTGCACAATTTATTTGAGAAATGTGAAGAAACCATGTAGTTGGATCCATGAGCTTAGGATGGCCAGATACTGCATCTTGAGACTTTTAGTTAAAAATTCAACCATCATTTCTATACCTAACTCCTGCAAAATTTCTATATGTAGTATTTTTAAAACCTTTACCAATTAAGTAACCAGCATTACCGTATTTACGGTAGTATTCTTACTAAAATGCATATTCTCATTCTAATCTCATAATCCAAATTAATAATCTCATTCTAATCATGAGAAACCCTTAGATAAGCCTAAATTAAGGGACATTCTTCAAAACACTGAACCAGTTACTCTTCAAAGTGTCAAGGACTTGAGTCATACGTTTTATAACCTGTATTACAAAAACATACAAAGGCCAGGTGCGGTGGCTCACATCTGTAATCCCAGAACTTTGGGAGGCCTAGGCAGGTGAATCATGAGGTCAGGAGTTCAAGACCAGCATGGCCAACATGGTAAAATCCCATCTCTACTAAAACTACAAAACTTAGCCATGCGCAGTGGCAGGCACCTGTAATCCTAGCTACTCAGGAGGCTGAGGCAGGAGAATAGCTTGAACCCGGTCGGCAGAGGTTGCAGGGAGCTGAGATCACACCACGACACTCCAGCCTGGGTGACAGAGTGAGACTTCATCTCAAAAAAAAAAAAAAAAAAAAGACAAACTGTCAAGGTCATGAAAGGCAAGAAAAGTCTGAGAAATTCTGACAAAACCATGAAAGACTACGGCAGACTATACGAGACTAGGGAGGCATAACAACTAACTGTAATGTGGGATCCTGAACAACAAAAAAAAAAGGACATTAGAGGCAACTGGTAGAATTCAAATAAATTTGGTAGTTTAGTTAACAGCACTATACTCATGTTTTATTTTTCCTTTTTCAGAAAGAATTCAAAAGGAGCAATCAGGGTATTGCATGACATCATTATACAGAGATATGAATCAAGTATGATGCAACTCCAACTACCACATTCTACTGCCCTCCAAAAGGAGGAACAGGTAAGGATTATCCTGCCTGACTAGCACTATACCAATGCTAATTCCCAGGTGTTGTTAACTATACTATAGACCTATAAGATGTGAACATTAAGAGCAGCTGGGCAAAACGTATACAGGAACTCTCAACTATTTTTTAACCTTCTCTCTAAGACTAAAAGTAGTTTAAAATTAAAAGTTAAACACAAAAATGTCCACTGACTAAGGCTTCCCATAAACTATCAAATATGGTTATAAGAGGAAAAAAAGAAACAAAGAATATCGTCTAAGGCAAGCTTGTGCAACCCACAGCCCATGGGCTTCATGCGGCCCAAGGCGGCTTTGAATGTGGCCCAACACAAATTCCTAAACTTTCTTAAAACATTGTAAGATGTTTTTTGCAATTTTGTTTGTTTGTGTTTTAGTTTATCAGCTATCGTTAGTGTATTTTATGTGTGACCCAAGACAATTCTTCTTCCAGTGCCGCCCAGGAAAGCCAAAAGACTGGACACCCCTGGGAAAGATATCACAAATTGTTCTAGAAAACCCACTTTGAAAATGCACCAATGCACATCAAACTTAGCATAATAAAGTTACTCTGCCACACATATGAACTCACAAAAAGGATTAGCTCCATTATGAAAAATAGCTAAATAATCTATATAAAATGCTGTCTGTCTAGAAAATAAACATGAATCCAAGAACCCTTTGGTATAAACCACAGTATTGTTCCCAATGAGATACGAAAAGACAGTCATGAATTAATACAGAAAAAGAGATTTAAAAAAGAAAAAGAAGGCTGGGCGTGGTGGCTTACACCTGTGATCCCAGCACTTTGGGAGGTGGAGGCGGGCAGATCACGAGGTCAGGAGATCAAGACCATCCTGGCTAACATGGTGAAACCCTGTCTCTACTAAAAATACAAAAAATTAGCTGGGTGTGGTGGTGGGCGCCTGTAGTCCCAGCTACTTTGGAGGCTGAGGCAGGAGAATGGTGTGAACCCAGGAGGCGGAGCTTGCAGTGAGCCAAAATCACACCACTGCATTCCAGCCTGGGTGACAGAGGGAGACTCTATCTCAAAAAAAAAAAGTAACAGAAGCAGGAAAATTAAAATAGAGAGTAAGTAGTGGAATGTATGTTGTGGAGTTGGAAGTCAAGACAAAACACAGGGACTTAGAAATGCATCTGTTTTTTAAAGTAAATACTCATTTTCCCCTAGCAATAAAGTATTATATTCCAAAAGGCAAGAAGCAAAAAAACTCACAGTGGTTTAGAAGTACATTGTGAACCGTGACTCCTCCAGCTCCCATAGTGTCTCCTCACCATCTCCCATGCAGTCTTAACAACCTGTGAGAGGGCAGGGCTTCCGTGTGATCTGCCTGCCCAGCCCAGCCTGGTGAGCAGTGCCCTCTGACTGCTTCTGCCTTCAAAATACGTCAGAGACTAGAATACTTAGAGTGATTCACATTAGTGCAGATGGAGAAACGATGGGACTGAGAGCTAAGGTCTGAGGTCAAGAGGCTGGCAACCCCTCCGTGGCATGTGGAAGAAAGCAGTAGTGAGAGGCAGAGCTGACTCATTCAAAACAGAGGGGAGAAAACTTAGAACTCCAGTGAAGTGGAAGTGAAGGCAGAGGAAAGCGTTGCAGACAGAGCGGGACCTGGAAATGCAGACATGCAGCACAAATGAAACAGAAGCAGACAAGAGAAAAGGAAAGATTAGACAGTAAATAATATTCTGAATGAAAATCTCATGCAGATTTCAGATCTCAGTAAAGTCTACAACTCAGTTGTTAGAGTGCTTTCTGTACCCTTGGATTGTCATTAATGGGGGTGACAACAAGATCTGAGTCCATGTAGATAAGCTCTCTCTCATCTGGGATTCCAGGTCCTGCTGACTCAGGTGTCCACTTGTAATCTGAAATGAGAACAAAAGAACAAAAATTAGACTTTGTTTCTGTGACTAATATAGAGCTTTAAAACACTGAACTAACAAGATGCTGAGGAAGACACCACTGTAAAATGTCACCTATATCAATGTACTTCAACTGCTATTCAAGACAGTTGCAGTCTCACTTAATTTTCACAAAAATCCTAAACTGTACATACCATCATTTCCATTTTACAGATAGAAATATAGAACTCTGAGAAAGTAACTGAATTGCTCATGTTACCATTAAGCCTGGCCAGGACTAGAAAAAAGATCTTTACAATTCAATGTTCTAAACTGTGATGAGGCAAACTGGTTTTTCGATTATCAGCATGGGTTTTTTTTGTTTTGTTTTGTTTTGTTTTTTTAGGGATGGAGTCTCACTCTGTCACATAGGCTGGAAGGCAGTGGTGCAACCCTGGCTCACTGCAACCTCTGTCTCCCGGGTTCAAGTGATTCTCCTGCCTCAGCCTCCTAAGTAGTGGAATTATGGGTGCACGCCACCATGCCCAGCTAATTTTTTTTTTTTTTGGAGACAGAGTCTTGCTCTGTCACCAGGCTAGAGTGCAGTGGCACGATCTTGGCTCACCAGAACCACCGTCTCCTGGGTTCAAGTCATTCTCCTGGCTCTGCCTCTTGAGTAGCTGGGACAAGGTTTCACCACGTTGGCCAGGCTGGTCTCAAACTCCTGGCCTTAGGTGATCCGACTGCCTCGGCCTCCCAAAGTGCTGGGATTATAGGTGTGAGCCACTGCACCCGACCCATGGCTTTATTTTTCATTCATAGAATGCTAATCAATTTATTTCTGCTTTACAGAATATTCAATGTGAAGTTGAAACTGTAACATAAAAAAATTTTCAGACTTAAATACAGAACGGTTACCTAAGTGTTAAACCTCAATTATTTATTAAGCCTCGTAAGAGTTGATACATAATAAAATGAATCACCATTCACCATCAGTTATTCCTTTGAGATGGTACTTTGTGCTCTATTTAAACATAATTTGTATTCCTAGGGCTATGCCCCAGTATTTCCCATCAGAAAAAAAAAAAAAAGAGGATTTATGCTTAAGAACCTTAAAAGATAAAGGAACAGAGTTAGCTAAGAAAATTCCTGGAAACCCAATGTGCCCCTTGCAACTCAGATGAAAGATATAAGAAAACATACAAACAGGCTGGGCACGGTGGCTCAAGCTTGTAATCCCAGCACTTTGGGAGGCTGAGGTGGGCAGATCACAATGTCAGGAGTTCAAGACCAGCCTGACCAACATGGTGAAACACTATCTCTACTAAAAATACAAAAATTAGCTGGGGGTGGTGGCATGCACCTGTAATCCCAGCTATTCAGGAGGCTGAGACAGGAGAATCACTTGAACCCAGGAAGCGGAGGTTGCAGTGAGTTGAGATTGTGCCACTGCACCAATTAAAAAAATTATATGCAAAAATTAATTTCCTATAGGTAAATTGAATGTAGGCACAAATGCCAAGTTATAAGAAATAGCCCACTCACAACAGCAAAAATATATATAACAAAATGTTCAGGAATAAACTAAACGATCAATAATTGCAATGAGATCATGATCATTAAACGAAAATAATCATTATAAAATTATAATCTCTTCTTTCAAAGTGAACACATTATGTATAAAAACAGAAGTAATGATATCAAAATGTATGAGATGTATGAGGTTACAGTGAACTATGATCATGCCACTGCACTCCAGCCTGAGCAACAGGCTTTTAAAAAAAAAAATGTAATCGCTGTTTAACTGGGAATTTCATCGTAAACAATTTTTCTATTGTCTTTTTCCTCTTTTATATTTTACAAGTTTTTTACAATTATATATGTTTTGTAATAGAATAAAAAGTATCATTTAAAAATTATAAAACATAAGGCCAACACAGTGGCTCACACCTGTAATCCCAGCTCTTTGGGAGGCCAAGGCGGGCAGATCACATGAGTCCAGGAGTCTGAGACTAGCCTGGGCAACATGGGGAAACCTCTACGAAAAATACAAAAAATTAGCCATGCATGGTGGCGCACACCTGTAGTCGCAGCTACTCAGGAGGCTGAGATGAGAGACTCACCTAAGCCCAAGAAGTTCAGGCTGCAATGAGCCATGATCCTGCCACTCCACTCCACCCTGGGTGACAGGAGTGACGCTCTGTCTCAAAAATAAATAAATACTGAGATATATATGTAAAATAAACTACCTTAGGTATTCACATTATTGATTATATTTTCTCAATAGAAAGATTATATATTCCTCTTTATAACCATCTGCCAGAAGAGCTTCAACATCTATGGCATTTCAGAATGAATTTTTTTTTTTTTTTTTGAGATGGAGTCTAACTCTGTCGCCCAGGCTGGAGTGCAGTGGCGCGATCTCGCCTCACCGCAACCTCCACCTCCCAGGTTCACACCATTCTCCTGCCTCAGCCTCTTGTGTAGCTGGGACTACAGGCGCCCACCACCACACCCAGCTAATTTTTTGTATCTTTAGTAGAGATGGGGTTTCACTGTGTTAGCCAGGATGGTCTCCATCTCCTGACCTTGTGATTTGCCCTCCTCAGTCTCCCTCAGTGCTTGGATTACAGGTGTGAGCCACCGTGCCCGGCCCAGAATAAATTTTTAAATTTACATTGATTTTCTATTTCACATAACCAAAAAATTAGCACAGTGAGATTTTATTATAACCTATTTATACTAAAGTTCAAAGCAGAAATAAGCTTCACATGGTCCAAATACACTTCACATTACATCAAAACTAGTTAAAAACTAAAAGCAATTATATTTGTCAAGCAATAAGTAGCATAAAAATAACTTAGAATTAATTCAAAGTAGGTCTGCATTCAACACAACTATGATTGAAAGAAATTAAAGTAAGACCTAAATAAGTACAAATACATCCTGTGTTCATGGAGGAAAACTTAATATTGTTAAAATGGCAGTACTTCCTAAGTTCATCTACATAGTCAATGCAACTCTGATTAAAATCCCAGCTGGCTCCTTTGCAGAAACTGACAAGCTGATCTTAAAATTCATATGGAAATGCAAGTGACCCAGAACAGCCAAACCCACCTTAAAAAACTTTCTGGAGGATTCATACTTTCTGATTTCAAAGCTTACTAAACAGCTACAGTAATCAAGAGTGTGCTACTGGTATAAGGACAGATGAAGAGATGAAAGAATAGAATCCAGAAATAAACTTTCACATATACAGTCAATTGATCTTCAGTAAGGGTTCCAAGACAATTCAATGGGGAAAGAATAAGCTTTTCAACAGATAGTTCGAGATAACTGGATGTCTAGGTGCAAACAATGAAGCTATACCCCCTACTTCATGCCACATGCAAAAATTAACTCAAATGGATAAAAGAGCTCAATATAAGAGATATTGACAAAACTATAAAACTCATAGAAAAAAACATAGACAGAAACCTTTGTGACCTTGGTGTAGCAATGTTTTTTTAGATATTACACCAAAAGCACAAGGAGCAAAAAAACACAAATGAAGAAAGATAAATTGGACTATATCAAAATTTAAAATCTTTGTGCTTCAAAGGACACCATCAAGAAAGAAAAAAAGACAATCCAGAAAAAGGGAGAAAATTGTTATAACTCCTATCTAGAATATGTAAAAAAATTCTTACAACGAAATAATAAAGAGATACATAACCCACTTAAAAATAGGTTAAATTTTGGAATAAATATTTCCCCAAAGAAAATAGACAAATGGCCAATAAACACATAAAAAGATACTCAACAACATTAGCCATCACGTAAATGCAAATCAAAACCACTAAGACATAGAAATTCACACCTACTAGCTGGGCGCAGTGACTCACACCTGTAATCCAAATACTTTGGGAGGCGGAGACAAGTGGATCATTTGAGGTCAGGAGTTCGAGACCAGCATGGCCAACATGGTGAAACCCCGTCTCTACTAAAAATACAAAAATTAGCCAGCTGGTAGTGGTGCATGCCTATAATCCCAGCTACTCGGAAGGCTGAGGCTGAGGCAGAAGAATTGCTTGAGCCTGGGAGATGGAGGTTGCAGTGAGCCAAGATCATGCCACTGCACTCCAGACTGGGCAACAGTCAGACCCTGTCTCAATCAATCAATCAATCAATGGAATCTCACACCTGCTAGATGTGAAATAGGATGGCGATCATGAGAAAGACAGGCAATGCAAAACTATTCACAATAGCCAACAGGTGGATGCAACCCAAGCATTCATCAACAGATGAAAAGATAACAAGGCGTATTAAATACATACAAGGGAATATTATTCAGCCTTAAAAACAAATGAAATTCTGGCACATGCTACAACATGGATGAACGTTAAAGACATTATGCTAAGTGAAATAAGCCAGGCACAAAAGGACAAATACTATATGAGACCACTTATGCCAGCAGTCCCCAAACTTTTTGGCATCAGGAACCAGTTTTGCAGAAGACAATTTTTCCACAGACAAGGTTGTGGGAGATGATTTTGGGATGATTCAAGGACATTGCATTTATTGTGCATTTTATTTCTATTATTATTACATTGTAACATATAAGGAAATAATTGTACAACTCACTATAATATAGAATCAGGGCTGGGCACAGTGGCTGACGCCTGTAATCCCAGCATTTTGGGAGGCCAAGGTGGGCAGATCATGAGGTCAGGAGATCGAGACCATCCTGGCTAACACGGTGAAACCCCGTCTCTACAAAAAAATACAAAAAATTGTCGGGGCGTGGTGGCTGGCCCCTGTAGTCCCAGCTACTCACGAGGCTGAGGCAGGAGAATGCCGTGAACCTGGGAGGCGGAGCTTGCAGTGAGCCCAGATTGCGCCACTGCACTCCAGCCTGGGTGACAGAGCAAGACTCCCTCTCAAAAAAAAAAAAAAAAAAAAGACTACAAATGATAAGCAACATAGAATAGATATTTAAGGAAAGGCTTTGAAGAGGAAAATAAGATCAAAATAAACTAAAAAAATTATTACAGAACAAAGAGATTCTAGGGAGAAGACAAAAGAGTATCAAAATCACTTTGTAAAGATACTTGTGAATACATTACATGTATAAAACAAAACAGAGGCCGGGCGCGGTGGCTCACGCCTGTAATCCCAGCACTTTGGGAGGCTAAGGCGGGCGGATCATGAGGTCAGAAGATCAAGACCATTCTGACTAACATGGTGAAACCGCGTCTCTACTAAAAAAATCCGTCTCTACTAAAAACACAAAAGTTAGCTAGGCGTGGTGGCGGGCGCCTGTAATCTCAGCTACTCTGGAGGCTGAGGCAGGAGAATCGCTTTAACCAGTGGACTGTCAAGAGAGGTAGGCTGCAGCAAGCCGAGATCGCGCCACTGCACTCCAGCCTGGGCGACAGAGTGAGTGAGACTCTGTCTCAACAAAAAGAAAAAAAGAAAGAAAACTTTTTCTTGAGAGAGAGAGAGAAGTCTCGCTCTTCTCCCCCGGGTTTGAGTGCAACGGCTCCATCTCAGCTCACTGCAACCTCCGCCTCCTGGGTTCAAACCATTCTCCTGCCTCTGCCTCCCAAATAGCTGGGATTAAGTCGCCTGCCAACACGACCGGCTAATTTTTCTATTTTTTAGTAGAGACGGGTTTCAGCATGTTGGCCAGGCTGGTCTCCAGCTCCTGACCTCAAGTGATCAACCCGGTTGGCCTCCCAAAGTGCTGGGATTACAGGCGTGAGCCACTACGCCCCGCCAAAAAACCGAAAATCTTAAAGGTCTTTCCCCTTCCCCGCCTGGGCTCCAACAACTCGGGAGTCGCCCTGCCCCGCCCTGTCGCGGTCCCCAGAGCAGGTGGGCTCACTGACGGCGACCATGGGTCCCAAGAGGGCTCCGGCAGCCGCGGGCTCCCACCTCGAAGCGCAGCGACAGGGGCCGAGAGGGGCCAGCAGCCCCCAAGCCAGCCCCGCGCTAGGAGTTGGAGAGACGCGCCCTCCGCCTTCTCCCACCCAAGCCTGGAGCAGTGCCCGGCGGGCTAGTTGCGGGAGAAAGGGGCGGGGAACTGGGGCCTCCCTGGGGCAGGTTCCCCTTTGTCCTGGGACTCTGGGCACCCCCTTTCCGCCCTCGCCCTGCCCCGCGAGGCCGCCACCCGGCGACTCACCTTGATGTTGCGGTGGAGCGTGAGCCGCGGCTGTGGCTCCTGGTTCTCGTGGAAGATAGAGGCCGGCAACTTCAGTTTGGCCTTGAACGCTGACAGGGACATCTTTCCCTCATCTCAGGCGGGAGGGGCGCGGAAAAGGAGCCTGTCCCGAGCCGCTGTCATTGCCGCGACCACCCGGCGGGGCCCCCGGCCGAGCTCTCGCGGCTCCACCTCTCCCCGCGGCGGTGACCCTCGTGGGAGCGCTGCTGGAAAATGGCAAGGGACACCGAGGACTTGGCGGGAGCTGTGTGGCGGCCTGGGGGGCTGCTCCCTTTATAACCGACTCCACCGACAGGAGGCGCGGCTCCGTCAAGCCGCAGCTTAAAAGGGCAACAGCACCAGCGCCCCCGCTACCGCCTGGGAAAGGGCTGCCCCTACCCCGCCCTGGTCCTCGTGGCCCCTCACCTCTTACCCCTCACCCCTCACCCCTCAACCCGGCGCACCCTGCGTGTGCGCGCTCCCGGCTGCCCCCTCCTCTCTTGACCCAGCACCTTTCTGCCCGACCCATCTGGTCCCTTCTTCACACTCGCGACTGGGCGCCACAACCACTAAATCTGTGTGTGTGTGTGTGTGTGTGTGTGTGTGTGTGTCCCTGTCCCAAGGGGGCGTGGCTCACGCCTGTAATCCCACCACTTTGGGAGGCTAAGGCCGGCGGATCAGGAGGTCAGGAGAGAAGACCATCCTGGCTAACACGGTAAAACCCCGTCTCTACCAAAAAAAATACAAAAAAATTAGCCGGGTGTGCTGGCAGATGCCTGTAGTCCCAGCTACTTGGGAGGCTGAGGCAGGAGAATGGCATGAACCCGGGAGGTGGAGCTTGCAGTGAGCTGAGATCGCGCCACTGCACTCCGGCCTGGGCGACAGAGCAAGACATAGCAAAAAAAAAAAAAAAAAAAAAAAAAAAGAAAACTAAACCTCAAAGGATCACTAGTGGTCAGCAATTATATGCAAATAAATAGGAAAACGTACTAAAAATGGATAAATTTCCAGACACATCTAACCTACCAAGATTGAACCATGATGAAACCCAAAACCTGAACAAACTGATAACAAATAATGGGATCAAAGTGGTAATAAAAAGTCTCCCAGCAAAGAAAAGCCTGGGACCTGATGATTCACTGCTGAATTCTAGCAAACATTTAAACAAGAACTAATACCAACCTTACCCAAATGATTCCAAAAATAGAGAAGGAGGGAATACTTGCAAACTCATTCTACAAGGCTAACATTATCCTGATACCAAAATCAAAGATACAAACAAAAAAAGAAAACTACAGGCCAATATCACTGATGAATACTGATGCAAAACTCCTCAATAAAATATTAGCTAACAGAATTCCACAACACATTAAAGTTGGGCTGCAGTGTCCCAGTTTCACTCAACCCTTCCCGTTTTCGTCTCTGTGTGTGTCTACTTTGCCGTGTTCCCAGGTGGCAGCGGTGGTGGCAGTGTTGGTGCATGGGCCTCCCAGGACAAGGGGAAAGTGAGTATGCCCTTTTCTTGCCCCTTGCCAGGCGTCTGCAGCCTGGCACAAGCTCTGGCCAGGTCTCCAGGCAGGGGACCTGGAGATGTTCTTTTCCAATTTCTGGATTTGTAACTTGAGGCAAATTCTGGGCACTAGAGTCAGAACTAAGATGAGACTGAATCAGGGGAGTCTGGGGTCCTGAGAGGCAGAGACCTGAAACTGTCTAGAGCGTGTGGGGAGCTGGGTGCATGTTCAGGCCAGTTGCTTCTCTCTGTGCCTCAATGTTCCAGGTACCCTTGGAGGGGCTGAGATCCTAGGGATTCCTGGAGCCTGGCTGCATGGCCTGGCCACTTTGATGCCCTTGTGTTCTCCATGACAGGACAACAAGGCCGAGGAGAATGGCTCCGACAGCTTCATGCGCTCCATGGACCCACAGCTGGAGCGGCAAATGGAAACCACCCAGAACCTGGTGGACTCCTACATGGCCATTGTCTACAAGACCATGTGGGACCTCATGGTTGGTGTCACGCCCAAGACCATCATGCACGTCATGATCAACAACGTGCATGCACCGCCTCATAGGGGCAGGCGGCTCCTGTGGCACTGGAGATGCAGGTGGCCATGTTGGCCTGGGGGAGATGCTGACCAGCCCTATGGGACCAGGTCCAGGGAGGGAGGCACGGTCCACAGCAGAGCTGTCTCATAGAAATATAACGTGGGACTGGGGACAGTGGCCCATGCCTGTAATCCCAGCACTTTGGGAGGCCAAGGCAGGAGGATAGCTTGAGCCCAGAAGTTTGAGACCAGCCTTGGCAAAATAGTGAGACCTGGTCTCTACACAAATATTTTAAAAATAGCTGGGCTTGGTGGTGGCACGTGCCTATAGTCCTAGCTACTTGACAGGCTGACATTGGAGGGTCACTTTGAGCCCAAGAGTTTGAGACTGCAGTGAGTGGTGATCTCACCCACTGTACTCCAGCCTAGCGACACAGCGAGATCCTATCTCCAAAAACTTTTTTTTAAAAACACTGAGTAGGCAGGTGTCCTGGTGGCATGATAGGTCCTGGGTCCCCTCCCAGATCTGTGACCTTGGACAGGTGACTTTTCCTCTGGACCTCAGTGTCCATATCTGAGTGAGAAAAGGGCGGTGGGGAGGCATATCTTGGAGTCTAAGCGGTGTAGAAGCAGCATGTGAAAAGCCATACTCAGGGCTCCAAGTCCAGCACAGTGTCCAGCACAGGCATCAGGGCAGCACAGGCATCAGGTCCCAACCTCCTTCCCTCTTTGCCCTCTCTCAGACCAAGGAGTTCATGTGATCAGAGTTGCTGTCCAACCTGTACCTGCATGGGAACCAGAACACTCTGATGGAGGAGTTGGCAGAGCAGGCACAGTGGCGTGATGAGATGCTGCACATGCACCACGTGCTGAAGGAGGTGCTCAGCATCATCGGTGACATCAGCACAACCACCATCAGCATGCACACGGGGACCCGTGGACAACTCCTGGCTGCAGGTGCAGAGCGTCCTTGCCAGACGCAGGTAGCAGGGCTGGCCCCCATGGCCTCAAAGCTCCCCAGCCCCCATGGCTGAGCCTGGGGCCTCTTGGAACAGGCTCCGTGCCCAAGCTGGCAGTTGTGGGTGCTCTCAGGAGCCGTCAGGGAGCTCGTGGTTTATGGTGTAAGGGCTGAGAGCTTGGAGGGGGTTGTGTGTGGGGCTGTACTCTGAGGTGGCCAGAGGCCCAGGAATGTCATCCTGGGCATGCCGTACCTGTTGTGCTGTCTGAGCCATGCTGCCAGGGTGGGGCATCCAGCTCCCAGCCTGGATGCCTTGGAGTGCTGAGAGCCAAATCCACTGCAGAGCAGGGGTGATAGGGTCCCACCTCCTCTATCTGTCAGCAAAACAGTGGTGATCTAGGAGAAAACCTCGAGAGCCCCATACACATGGTCAACCCAAAACACACCTCACAGGTCACATAGGGGCACACAGCCCCCTTCCCTCCCTCCCACGTACCATCATAGCTGCTAGCATGGCACTGAAGGCAGGGTCCCTGGGCCCCACTGAAGCACGACCACCAGCCAGCAGGCTCACGCACCTTGGCTTGTTGCTCCTAGAGGTCGGCCCTGCTCTTCAGCCAAGGGGACCACAGTGCCTGCTGGCCCAGCTGAGCTCTGCCCAGCAAGCCCACCCACCTCCCTTGCCATGGTCTCCCTCTTCTTTTCCTAGGAGGAAGGACCCAGCCTCACCTTTGGGACCTGCAAGCCCCAAGAAGCTGAGGCTCCCCTCTTAGACTTATAAGTCTATAGCCAGTGGCACCCGGCTGCCTGACCACCCTGCCTCCCCCAGGGTCCCTTCAGAGGGTCCTGAGCTTTCTGACCACCCAGAGGGGGCTCTGGTGATCACTCCAACCATCCATCCCATTTAGCTTCATCATCCTTGTTCGAGCAATGTTCCTTCTGTCAGGCCTGGTGGCTGTTGCGTTGGGCTCCCCAAGGTGAGAGGTGGCCCTGGACCAGTTGGTTGGAAGACAACTTGGAAGACAAGTTGGTTGGTGGCCAGAGAAGAGGGAAGCCCAAGGGGGCTGAGCATTGGTCTGACCTGTGGGTACACTGCCTGGGTGCAATGGAAGAGGACAGCATGTGTGGGGTGGGGAGGGCCGCCACAGTCCCCAGGCACTACCTGTGAAGCTCTGGCTCCTCCCTCCATCTTCCTCCCCTTTCCCTTCCAGCCCCTCTTTTCCAGGAACCTTGCCACACCTGCACCTGCGCCCTCCCCTCCCTGGCCCTCCCACAGCTGCTGTGGCACACCTGTGCTCTGCACTTGCCTCACCAGCTCTCTGCTCGCTTTTCTCTCTCCTGTTTTCTCTCTGCTTTCTCTCCAACTGCCAGCCGATCAGGTCAGGCAAGTCCATCCCGTCCTGAGAGCCCCAGGCCCCCCTTTGACCTCTAAACAGATCCCTCCTCTTCTCAGAGGCCTCCCTTTCCAAGCCTGCCTGGGTGGCTGTTCTGTGACTTGGCAGTGGCTCCCCCAGCCCCAAAGCCAGCCCCCTTCATCTGTGACTTAGTCTGTTGTAGTGGTGAGCTGACACATCCAGGTGTGACCGTTGTGAAAACTTGTGCCCCCCTCTGTGGTATGCCCCTGCATTGTTCTATAAATATCTGTAAATACCCATACACACACACGCACACACACACACACCCCTCTACACCTACACGTGGCCAACCGCCTCACCTCTAGTGCTGGGAATCCATCACCGTGTTGTCCTCTTGGAGTTTTGTGGCCCAACAAGAGAAAGCTGTCCCCTGACATTGCCCCTCTGAAGTGCACCACCTCCAGTGAGCCTCCCTGTCATGCCCGGCCTATGGAGAGTCAGCCCCCGCCATCCCTCCCATCCCCCCACCAAGCATGGGAGTGCTGTGAAGGCAGCTGTGTGTCCTGACAGTCTCTACCCGTCCTACTGTCCCTTGGCTGAGAATCAAACCCATTTCTGGATGATGGGGAAGTGTGTCCTCTGCTGGCTGTGTTCTCTGTGGAGCTCAGGGGAGGGGAAAGGCCAAGCCATTTTTAGGGTGCTGTTTGGAGGGGTGAAAAGGCCATAGCCTTTCCAAGGGACACTTCCTGGAAAGCCCCTGGAACTTAGCTGGCTCTTGTCCTGTGAAGCCGGCTCTGGCCACCAGGGGGCAGGGCCACGAACTCAGCCTGAAGGGAGCCTGCGGGGCAGCCCAGCACTCTGGAGGGACAGACAGAACAGGCCATCAGGTGCAGACAGGGGAGGGAGGCAAGGGGACGGAAGGGAAGACGCCTTGGATGGGTGGAAGTCAGTGCCCTTAGGTGCTGGTACCTGTCTTCCCAGCCACCGCTACATCAGGCTTCTGAGCCTGTTGGCTGTCAGGGCTGGACTGTGCCCCATAGGTGACATGGCAGTCCCCATGGAATCCCCCAGGTGCCACTAGGCAGCATACAGGTAACACACCTGGAAGGTCCCTAACAGCCTAGCTGGACATACTCAAGACACTCTAGGGCTCCTCATTTGGTGGCACAAACTCCAGGACCCAGTGAGGGAAATGGGAACACACCAGGCCGGGCAGTATGGCTAAATCTGTTTATTCCAAAATAAAAAGCAAAATAAACAGGAGTCGCATGACCAGGGAGCCACGACCCCATCCCCGCCTCCTTCCTCTGTCCTTTGCTAGCAATAAATAAGTTTCCCAGCCACAAATATTTATTAGAACCTCCTCCCCATGTGCCAGCTCCAACGTCCACTAGGTATGATACAGGGGTGGCCCTACCCTCTGGAATATACAAAACCTTACACAGACACAATATGTACACCGGGGAAGGGGGGCCACCCCAGCAGCCGGTGCCCTCGCCTGGTCCACAGCCCCACTGTCCTGCCTCTCTGAATAAGAAGGGAGCCCTCCGAGGGAAAAGTTGCTATGGTGAGAGTAAGGGGGCCATCAGGCCTCCTCCAAACAAACCACCTCCACCAGCCTCTGGCTCTTAAATAACAATCATCACCATCCAGAAATTTAAGGACTCAGCCCTGATCAAGGTGGCAAAGGGTCTGTTTGTCTTTCCCCATTAGACAGAGGTCTTGTCTTGCTACCCTAATTGTAAAGGGGTGACTCGGAAGGGGTGGTAGGGACATGGTGGCAGTGAGACTCCAGCCCCACTTCTCCAGGCTTTGCTGACAGTGGTCTGCTTTTTCCCATGACTTTTTTTTTTTTAATTCCATAACTTCTTTTTCATAACTTTTTTTTGGTAACTTTTCAGAAAGCTTTTTTCTACTTTTTTGCCACATTTTTACAATTTTTATCTGATAACTTTTTCACCCCATAACTTTTAAATCCCATACCTTTTTTATTTTGTGTTCTTTTAATAAACACTTGCATAGTTATACTACAATTTCGTGAAAATGAAACAGATTATCTCATGCCAAGCATGCCCAGTATTTGCACAGTATCAATACCTTTAATACTATAGTTTTCAAGACACACAAAATAAAATTTTAAGGCAAAAACAGCACTTTGCAACAATTTAATAATTTATTACATTACAGTAGCATCATGCCAGCAGTCAATAATGCCACTTTAGGCAAAAGTTTTCAGTATTTCCGTTACACATTCTGTTAACAAGAACTCATACATTGGTAAAATTCCTTCTAAGAAAACTTGGCAAATAAAGCTTTGGACTGGAATTGGCATTTCTTTCTCTACTTTTCCTTCCCACCATTTCTTTCTTTTAAACTACAGTATTCATATTTTAAAATATTTTAACTTATTTCATAACATAAAGATAGCAGTTACATTTTTAAATATTTATATTATTTTAAAATGACTCTTTAAGATACAGTTTTAAACCCACGGGCTAGAAATCATACCACTGTTAATTAGCCACATTATTTGGTCTAATATTTTTTCTTTATCATTCTGAAACTGGGTTTATCTAATATATTGATAAATTCATACAATTTGGAAGAGTCAGTTGAAGTCACAAGGACCCAATATGTGCCCTCTTTCATTGAATGCCAGCAAATCTGTTATTCCATTGGCAAAATCATATTGCTGCTCTCCTGTTCATCTCATATTTATAAAAGGATCATGAGGATGCCAAGTGCTAAAAATGGAGATGGTCTAGTGAGTAGAAAATCCCCACCCCAGGGAGCACACATACATCTCTCCCTACAACCTAATAATGTGATGTGTTTTGGAACACAGACATTAGAACTTCATGAAGTTTTAACTGTTGATTCTTTCCCAAGCATCATCAAGTTATGATTTAGGCAATGTATGACTGAAATGCGTTCATTCATCACTCATAGGCACAATCACATAAATATTGCACAAAATATGTCCCTGACTGAAACTGAGAGGTACAAAAACATATTTCACTCTTCATAAAGAAGTTTGTGAGGAACTACAACTCTGCGATTGTATAAACACGTTTCCTGATAATACACTGACATTCACAAATGGTAGATTGCACCACAGTGTGTAAACATTTTAAGTTGCATAAACTTCTCCTTGATTTTCAAAGATAACATAACACTGTCTACTAAAATTCCTTTTTGTTTCAACTAAGTACTCTCACATTTATTAGTTTATAATAATGTTTGTTATTAAAGTGTTTTCCACTCAAGGAAAAGAAGTAAATTCCTATGTCAGAGTAACCAAGGTGGTTGAAGAATAGGTATTAGCCAGAGACGTCTAGATGGTAACATCAATCTTCAAGCCTCAAAGAAGCTCCATGAACAGAGAGGAATGCCAGGTGTCACACAGCTTTCCTTCACTCTAATTCATTCTTGACCAGAGCCTGTATGCCTGTTCCAGGGACATTTAAACTCTTAAAGGATTTCTTATGATCTTTACTAAATACATTAAGAAGAATGCCAACCAGCGCCCTTTTGTGAACTGGGACAGGAAGTCATGTGATTAAAACAGGTAACATGAACTCTGACTTTAAAATGTATTATAGATACAAATGCTCTAAGCTAGGAAAGGTTTTCCACATCCACAGCCAATGATGGGAGCCTTTCATTCCTCAGAAATAAGCCCTTGTTAGGTCATTGGAAAAGAGTACAACTGCTGCAGCTCACGATGCAATATCTTCACGAGCCCAGAGCATATACAAATCCTAAGGGAACTGCCACAGTACAGTGCTCATTCTTGGCACCAGAACAAATGAAACACACTTTATCCTGCACATACCTGCCAGAGCAGGCCACTTTCCTCTTCTGTGAGATTTAAAAAGCTCCCCCAAAAGGTTATTACTCCCATCACCAATACACAGAAAATGAAGGAAAGGCTGTTTGCAGTTCTCAGCCTTTAAACAGCTCTAAATGTCAGTACTCATAGTGGCATATTACAAAGTAATAAAGAGTGCACACTTGAGGGCAAAGCACATATTGAGCTCTTGAAGAGCTCACTGTGATTAAGATGAGATCAAACATAATAGCAGAACATAAGCAAATTTTATCTGAATTCTATAATGAATATGCACACTGCAATAACATTAAAAAAGCATGGGAGCCTATTTCAAACCAGCGAGAAGAGTTTTGTGCGACGACTGGGTCTTTGTGTGTTTGAACTCCCACCATGTAAGGGCAAACTCAATATGCATGCTAATGCCCTACAATTATGAAATTTAAAAAGAAAAATGCTAAAGGATGCCAGAGTGAACATCAGTGAGAGCCACAGAGACCCACTCTCCTTTAATTTTCTACAAATAAACTTAAACTATAAATTAGAAACACAAATAATCATGAGTGGCTGTAACATTCAAATGAAGTACATGAATTGTGTAGGAGATTAACCCCGTAACTTTGTTTCATTTTTAACAATGTCTTGAGCAGCTCTTTGATGATGGTGGTATTTATCTCCTTCCTCTGGGCAGCCAAGCCCAGCAAAAGCATGGCACACAGGGGTTTCTGCCCAAGCCTGGGTGCTCTTGGTGGTCCTGCATCTCACCAAGGAGCTGCACGATTGGCTGTGCAGTAGGGTTGTCCTGGGAAGAACCCTCCCTGGCTTCTCCTTGTGCAGGCTCCACGCTGTTGGTGAGGCTCACCTCACAAAGATCTTTGGAGAGAGGGAGGCGGGGATCTGAGTGGAGTGATAGCCCCCCATGCTCCTGCCTGCTCACCCCACCTGGGGGCTCTACTCACCACCATGCATGTCGGCAGCCCCAAGCTCCTGGGGGGCTGGGGCTCCTGGACCGGGTTCAGCAGCAGGGTTCCGGGCAGCGGCCAGGAATTTGCCGTGCCCCTCGTTATAGTTGGCACAAGCCGCAACACCATCTCCTGCAGCTCCAGCAGCTTCACCTGAAGGGAGGGGTGCTCAGCTGTCAGGCCGCTGCTGGCACTCACCCTCATGCCCACCCCCACCCGCACCCCCACCCCTACCCCCACAGGGATGTTGCACACCCTACCTTCCCCTCCTCCTTGTCCTGGGCCAGCCTGATGATGTCCTCCTCCAGGTGCTGCGTCTTTGGCACTGCCCCCTGGCTCTGTTAGAAGGCGATGCACTTTCCTGCGGGAGGAAAGGGCTCAGACGCTGGGGCCCCTCCCACAGCCCTGCAGCTCCCCCTGCCGTGCCCTGGTCTCCCACTCACTGATGGCATCTCTCTCTCCAGTACTGGATGAATCGAACTTCCAGTTTCTCCACATGTTCCCTCAGGTCCGCCTTCTCCTCCAGGAGGTCCATAAGGCCGCTCTGGAGCCAAAATTATGGGGTCACATCTCAGCAGCGACCTGCCTCACCCCTGCCCTTCTTGGCCCATGCTAGGACTCACTCACCTCCAGCTTCTCCATGACTTCCCGCAGGGCCCGGAGGGTCTCCCCACTCACAGACTCGCCCCCAGCCCCCGAGGCTGGGGCTGCTGCCTCTGGCTCCTTCTGGGCTGAGGTGACCGTCTCCGTCACCTGGCCCAGCTTCTCCTGCAGCTCCTTTACTTGCTGCTCCCACTGCAGGGCGCTCTTGTCCTCGTTCTTCTGGACAGAGAGAAGCAAGTTCTGCAGCTGGAGACCCCAGAACTTGGTGTCTGCCTCCCATGGCACCGGGAAGGGTGGAGGCAGGTTAGAAAAATACTCTCCTCTCTCCCACAGCCACCAGAGCAAAGCTCTGGCTCACGGGTGCCTTTGAAGGTAATATTTCATGTGAGGGCTGCACTGCCCCATTTTGCAGGTGGGGAAACAAAGGCCTGGAGGGCTAGGGAGGAGGGCAGGCTCCCCAGGTGAGGCAACCCACCAGCTCCTTGTAGTCACTCTGTGGCTCGGCCAGCTGCTGAAGCCTCTTCTCCTGTTCCTGAAGCCTCTCCTGCTGCTCCTGAAGCCTCTCCTCCTGCTCGCGAAGCCTCTCCTTTTGCCCACGGTTCAGGAGATTGATGCGCCGATTGTTTTCCACCTGAGCCTGGAGCTCTCCTGCCACTCTCTCCAGCTCCTTCCTCAGGTCTTGCAGCTCCACCTCAGAGGGCACTGCTGGGGGATCCGGGAGCAGTGGTTCAGCTGAGAAAGGAAGCAGACCATAAGGGCCTCTGGATTCTCAAAACAAAAAAACAAAAAACAACAAAACACCCTCCTCTTGGCGCACAGCTCCTCTCAGGCCCCCCAAACTTGGCCTCACTGCTAATGATTCCTCGCACCCGGATGGTAGCCAATCTTCCAAACCACTTTCAGATAGAGAGCACTGTGGGTGGCTGACAATGGGCCCTCTTTGCTCATTAGGACACTGAGGCTCATGGAGATGACAAGACTTGTCTCCTGGCACAGACCTCTTTCCCTCTGCCTCAAAGCCCTGCCATCCACCCACCTTCCTGGGGCATTCTAAGCCACCCCCACAGCCCTCTGATGCCAGTCCTGCTGCCAGGTCATGCCAGTCACATCTTACCCGTCTGGTTTTTGAGTTTGGACAAACTCCTCTCCAGCTCTTCTACCCGATGCGTATCATGCTTCTTCGCCTCCTTCAATGTGCAAACCTGCCCAAAGCACAGGGGGAAAGGGCCCTGGAGAGAGGGGCTGGTGGCTGGACAGGCTCCCATCTCCCTCTCTGCCCCCACCTCCACAAAGCCCAGACCCAGGACCACCTCTGGCTGCACTATTCCCATTTTAAAGATGCCCAGAAAGATCCAGTGACCTATCTAAGTTGTTGGGGGGGCGGGAGGCTGAAGGGTCAGATCTCACCTCCTGCGACATTTTCCTCATCCTCTGCTGCCACTGGGCCCTCTCTCCTTTTATTTGTAGTGCATATTGATCTCTCTCCAGCTGGACTTCTTTAAGTGACTCCTTCAACTGCAAGAATGGGCACAGAAGTTAGGAAAGGCTGTCACTGGTCCTCACCTGCTCCTGGCCACTTGGGGTCATCTTCCTTCCACATCCCTCCCTCTGCAAAACCTCACCTGTGTCACGTGTCGTTTCAGCAGTATCTGCTCCCTTATGGACTGCTCTAACTGCATCTTCATAAGTGCTTTACTGCGGCTCGAGAACTGGATGGTGAAGAGTGAGAAGTTTCGATCTGGGGAGCCTGGGCCATTCCACACAGTGCCCCTTAAAAGGGCTAGGGCTAAACCCAATATACAGCTTGGCCAGTAAAGACCAAGGCATTTCCAAGCCCGTGGTCTGGTTTTGAAAAAAACTCAGTGAAGTTGGAAGGGACGAGGAGAGAGGTCAGATAATATTGCTATTGTTATGACTATCACTGTTGGAACCTTTATGGAGAGCTTCAGCAGGTACCTCGCTAGCAATCCCATTGAATCCTCGCAACCACCATGGGAGACAGTTACTATGATTACCTCTCTTGGGTAGATGAAAAAACATGGAGTATTTGAGGTTAAGTGCTTGCCTAAGATCACTTAGGCAGAGCTAGGATTTGAACACCCAGGTCTATCAGATTCTCTAAGCCCATTTTTCTTGCTTGGGGTGGGGGCAGAGTCAGGAAGGGAAAAATTAATCTTTTATTCACTTTTTGAAAGGATGATACATTCACATAGTCCAAAACTCAGAAGGTATAAAAGGGAAGTATCTCCTAGCCACCCCGTTGCTCTCTTCTGAGTTGTTTATGGACACTTGCAGACATGTTTTATGTATATTATCATAGTGTGTACACACACACACACACACACACACACGTTTCCTCTCTCTACAGAAAAGGTAACATACTAAAGGTACCCTTCTGTACCTTCACAGTATAAGTACCCAATACCCCACACCCCACCTAGGACTTGGCCAAGACCACGGCCAGGTAAGGGCAGGACAGCCACTTGGCCTCCAAGCTCTGCATCCAGTGCTCGCTCCCCACCGTGCCCCCCAACTCACCCACAGCAGCTGACTCAGCCTCAGGCTGCCTCTAACAACCATACACAAAAGCAGTGAGAAATGGCCATGCTGCCTTCTGGGCAGGACACTCCATCCTGCAGAAGGGACCTTTAGGCTCACTCCTCCATCTGTGAAGCCGGGCTCCCAGGGGACAGCGCAGGTGGTTGGACTCACCCCATCTGGCTTCTTCTGCGTGGCGGCGACAGCACAGAGAGCCCGCTCTAACTCTCCTGTACGCTGTGATGAACGTTGCAGGCGGCCGGCCAGATCCCTGGACTCTTCTGTAATGACAGAGTTGAGATGGTGCTCAAAGGACTCCCCCTACAGACCTGTCAAAGTGCCAGGTTGAAGGATGACAGGGTGCCCAGATTCTCACCTTCAAAGTATCTGAGAGAACGTTTCGTGCGATACAGGTCCGTATTTAGTTTCTTGTTCTCTATGTTCAATCTCTGGATTTGAACCTTTGGGAGAAAAGCCAAGCAAGTGCTGAAATGGAAAGAAACACTCTCCGGAGGACAGGAGGAAACTTCACACCCTCCGCTCACCTCTAGCTCCCTTTGGGCTTTCTGTTTCTCACTGTTTGCTTCCTTTTCCTATAAGACGAGGAAGACAGAGCTCTTACCAGGGAGAGGCAGAGATGGCACAGCAAGAGACACGCCCCCAGAATGCCACCAATGCCCCAGGACAGACCCACCCATGGGACCAGGTTATCAGGGGCCCTGTGGGGATGGGGTGGAATCTGAGGAGTGAGCCTTCTTCCCCAGGCTGGGAGTAGGCGAGACGAGACTGGGGCCTCTACATCTGAGTGTCCCCCAAACCCAGCAGTCACGTCATGAGCACACAAAGAAATCACGTTACTTCTTCCAGCTGATGTTCCACTTGTTTCTTCTGTTGTTTCTGTGGGGAGAGTCAAATTAAGGTGATGGAGGGTGGCCCCCTCAACTCTATTCCCCAGACAGGAAGCGGTAGGCAGGGGCCAGGAATGGATTATAAAGGCAAAGTTCTCAGACCCAATGGGAACAGGAACTGTTCCTAAGCTCCCAAGGACAGAGGATTTGGGTCTTTGTTGGTTTTCAGCCACAGCCACAGAACTCAAAGTATGAATCAGGAATCTCTAGAGAAGACAGTAACATAAACCTCTAGAGATGGAGTTTGAGAAAAGCTCCCCCTGCTGCCAGCTTGTGATTTAGAAAAGTGCGTTCATTCAGTAAACATTTACTGAGCACATACGGGCCAGGTACGGTTCTTCACAGCAGATATAGGATGAAAAGGACAGACAGGAGCCCTTGGCCCTGAGGTTTCCATTCTAGGGGGCCTTTAAATCTCAGACTCTCAGAGCTAACAGAGACCTTTGATACTCACTACCTCCTCTGGAAACATGAGCCCAAAAAGGAGAGGTGGCTTGTCCAGAATCAAAGATCAAATTAGGGACTGAGTCATGGCAGAAATACAGGGCCCCTGACAACCAGTCAGGCCAGCACTTCCCCAAGAGGCAACAATGCCAGGGCATGTATAGTAAGGACTCGAGTAGGGACGTCTGGAGAGGAGAGAGTCGGCAAAGAGGGCAGCAAAAGAAGAGCCATGCTGCATGCCCTGGGGTCCCTCCAGGTGAGTCCTGGGTGCCCCAGCTCCCTATCTGCCCTTGGTGCCAGGGGCCCCCAGCCCCCTTCTTCAGGGCCCCAAGGGGAAACTGGAGCCTAGGATTGGCAGCGTGGAAACAGGGGACCCCACTGGACTCTTACCAAAGATTTGATGGTGTTATTCAGTCGACTGATTTTTACGGACCTCGAGTCCAGGACTGCTGCTTGTTCTTGGCGTGGGCTCTGAGGCGCATGCAGAGAGGAGGAGGTGGAGGAGGAGTTGGGGGAGAGGTAGAGAGAACAATCATTAGGGCTGGGGTGTGTGTGCGCTGTCTCAGCTGGCAGAGGGGCACCCAGTCCCCGCGGTGGGAGGAGGTTGGAGGGCTGGCCTGCGGGGTCACTGCACCTCCACCCAGAGCCTCCTACCTCCAGATCCTTCAGGGTAGCAGATGATGTAGGGCCCTCCCCGTGGATACCTGTTGCTGACTACAAGACATGAGAGTGCACACGGAGATGTTCTGTCCCAATCATTGTCTGAGCCCTCCGACTTTCTTTCTTCCCCATCAACTGGCAACATTTTCTTTTCTGCCTGTCTTGGACCCTTTGTCCCATAACTCCTTTATGCTAACTTCTCTCATGGTTCTTATCTCCCCACCATCCCATCCTGGGGCCCTTTCAGTGACTCCTGATGGCAAGTGACTGTTCTCATTGTCCTGGCTTCCCCTTGAGACTGGGGATGAGGAAACTCAAACAGCAAAGACCATATCCTGGGTGTCCTGGGTGTTGACAGCAGGCCATGTACTAGGGATTAACATAAAATCAACAATTATAAATCTCATTTAAACTGCACAAATACAAGTCCAACAATACCACCTCTATTATACAGATGTGAAAAGAGAGGCCCAAAGAGCTCAAGCAACTTGCCATAAATCATGTCCCTAGCAGACGGAGAGGCAGGATTCAAACCCAGAATTCTTTTCTTTTTTGAAACGGAGTCTCTGTCTTCCAGGCTGGAGTGCAGTGGCGTGATCTCGGCTCACTGCAAGCTCTGCCTCCTAGGTTCACGCCATTCTCCTCCCTCAGACTCCGCAGAAGCTGGGACTACAGGCGCCCGCCACCACGCCTGGCTTATTTTTTGGTATTTTTTAGTAGAGACGGGCTTTCACCGTGTTAGTCTGGATGGTCTCGATCTCCTGACCTTGGGATCCACCTGCCTTGGTCTCCCAAAGTGTTGGGATTACAGGCGTGAGCCACCGTGCCCGACCAAATCCAGAATCCTTAAGCACTACCCAACAGTCCATCCACAGTCTTAACAACTGCCCTCTACTGCCCCTTGGGCCCCCTGTCCCCAGGAGCCTGTCCAGGCGAGACTCACAGCCTCAGATGAGTGGCAACCACCAGAAGTGGCTGTCTCAGGGCTACTGCCATTTGCTTTCCTGTTCCTCTTCGCTGCTGCTGGAACACCAGGGCTGTTTCTCTGCCAATATTCTTTTAACTGTGGGAAAGAAGAGCAGTAATACTCATGAGAAACATCAGCCCCTACAGCCACATCCTCCTTTATAATTTTTATAAAAGACTCTTATATACCATCTGATTTAATGACACCAACAACTCTATAAGGTGTCACAATCATTTAGGGACTGAGAGGGATTGATATCATGGCTAGAAAAAAGAAAAAAGAAAAAGAAAAAGGTGATACTGGAACTTGGAAGCTCAGTCTTCTGACTCTAAGCTCTGGGGTTTTGCCAAGAATCAGCAGCTGCCAGGGACTAAACCCAGAGGCAGAGGTAGAAAAGTATACATTAAGTAGGCAGGAGCTGTATGTCATGTGGTTTAGAGTTGTACATCCTCACACGTCTGTTAGTGGGAAGAAGTGCCCCAGTACCTCCCAAACTTTTATATCAATGTGTCCTCATGGCAGAAGGCAGCCTTTTAGTGAAATCTGGGAATTTATCAGAAAGAGGACAAACCAAGCCTCATTTCAGAGAGAGGTCTGGTATACTCTTAGAAACCTATGGGACTGCCATCCCTAAGTACATTCATGTTTTTTCTCTTGATCTCAAGAGAATCAGAGGAAACTGATGCTTCAGAAAGGTGTCCCACATTTATCCTGTGGTACTCAAAGTACCCAAGGTTGAGATAATATGAGGAAGATTCAAGCTGTCAAGTTCAGTTTCCCAAGATCTATTCCACAGAAGATGAGCAAATCTCACTTCAGAGACCACTGACTGAAGGGCAGTCTGGTCCCAGAACCATGGAGAATTAGAATATGAGGTGGAGAACTCAGAAAAAAATGTTAAAATCTCTCTGGAAAGTAGAAGCCTGGGAGAAAACCAAACCAAAGCCATTCTCCCGTCGCCACCCAGAGATACTGTCAACGTTTTGAGCTCACGGGGGAAGGTAGGCTTTTCCCACTGTCAATGTCTTTTAAGGGAGTCAGGCAGCCTGAAACCTCTTGCTCCTGGGTCCCATAGTCTCCATTCCCCTTCCAGCTGGAAATTTCTGCTGTGACCAGAAGAACCAGAAACGGTGTGACAACGTTTAGGGGACTGGGTCATAAGACCAAGGCCAGTCTTGCAGTAATGACAGTTAGTAGGCAGACTGTGACATCACTACATTCCACTCCTCCTAGTGCGGGGGAGGGACCACATCAGCGCGATGTCTGAGTCGCCGCTCCACGATGCGGGAGGGAAACACAGGGTTGTGACCCAGGTCCTTGGAGATGCCAGCACAAAGAGCCCAGGGAGGTCGACCTTGAGGCAGCAGGAGGGGAGGGCAGAGTCTGCAGCAGGGAGCCCCAGGAGTCACCAGCCCAAAGTCACCCAGGGACAAGCGGTGAGGGCGGGGCCTGGGGGGCCCAGGTCCTTGGAGACGTGAGCCCAAAGAGCCCAGGGAGGTCCAACTTGGGGTGGCAAGAGGTGAGGGCCCAGTAATGGAGTGGGGAGCCCCAGGAGTCACCCGTCCAAAGTCACCCTGGGGTGACTGGCGAGGGCAGGGACTGAGCTGTTTGCTGAAGGGGCAGGGCTGACTGACAAGACTTTTGTAGGGGAGCCCAGAAGGGCTGGGGTTGGGGGGCAAAGTCCAGTGTGCCTCAGGAGTAGTATGGACTCTGGCAGCGGTCTTGTCGTCAGAGGGGATCTGTGGCTGAGTTGGGGAGTCATGACCTGGTACGTCTTTACCTTTTTCTTGGCTGCAGCTAATTTGCTCTGTCGAGTTTCTTCTGCCATTGTGGGGTGGGGAGGGAGGCGGGGTTGGGGCCACGTCAGCGAAATCCCAGCGAGCACCGATCAACACCTCCAGTCACCTAGCAGGCAGCTGCGTAACTGAGCCAGAGGAGGCGTAACCAGGGCCACAGTAGAATGCGGAATAGGGGTGTGGCCTTAATGCTCCAAGCCCATTGGTCAATGAGAAAGATGAAGTGGAAAGGGGGCGTGGCCAGCCAGCAGTGTGTCCAGAGGGACCTGTGGTTCATTAGGAAAGCTGCCCATGCAACCACTGTCCCCACCCACTCTGAGAGAGGGGAGGGCCTGGCTTTTGCTTTAAAACCTTTAAGACTTTAAAAAACATATGTGTGTACACTTTATATATATGTGTGTGTCTCTCTGTGTGTATCTATGTGTTCCTCCAGAGCTGTCTTCATCAACCAGCTTCTATGCAAGGTCTATGATTTTGGCCTATACCTTTCATCTTCAAATACTGTACAAAAATTACCAGTATTACCTGAACTGAGATACAGATCCTATAAAAGTGGGAAATCCATAGCATGCTTGATGATTAATGAAGCAGACTATATTATCCAACATTCCAATAAGATAAAATAATCAAAATGATTCCTTTTTTGGAAAAATGTTTCTCTTATTCTCCTACATTATTATTAAGCTTTTTTTTAAAAAACAGGAAAGATGGTTAATATCTGTAAAAACACAAAGCTTTTGGGCTGGGTGCGGTGGCTCACACCTGTAATCCCAGCACTTTGGGAGCCCGAGGTGGGTGGATCACCTGAGGTCAGGCAGTAGAATTGTGAGCCATCATGCCCGGCCAGCTTCATTTTAGAACTCGTTCCCCAGCACTCCATATGTTATGAATAATTCCTTTCTTCTTGTTTGGATAGCATTTTAGTCATATCTCTATTACCCCACTTGTCACATGATAATCAGTGGCTCACCCATCCATCTCCCTTGATTGCTCATGGGCTCCTTGAGAAGAGTCTGATTTTCAGCACCTTGAACAGTGTGCGACACATACATGCTTCATATGCAGAGAAGGAAATGATTTCACTACAGCGTAATTATTCCCAGAATTCAATGTCTGTATTTCTAAATTGTTCCAGATACTCTGCCAACAACCTGAGAATGTTATGTTTCTTCCCCAAAACTTCCATCCATTACTGTGTGTCTATGGTCATAGTTAACTTGATTGTGACGTCACCTTTGGCCAAACCCATTAATAGGTTTTTTTTAGGTGATTTTTAATTTTAATTTTTGATTTTGATCGTTTCTTTTCTGTTTTTTAAAGCTAGCAGTGTTTGATAAACTTCAACATCTCTATATCCCTGTGTCTTTGACCCTGCTGGTCTCTGCTTGGAATAGTGTCTCAAGGTTTTAGTCACTTGGAAAGAATTTCTACTCACCCTTAAAGAATCAGCATAAATAGGCTGGGCATGGTGGCTCATGCCTATAATCCCAGCCCTTTGGGAGGCAAAAGTGGGCAGATCACCTGAGGTCAGTAGTTCCAAGACTAGCCTGCTCAACATGGTGAAACCCCGTCTCTACTAAAAATACAAAAAATAGCTGGGCATGGTGGCAGAGGCCTGTCATCTCAGCTACTCGGGAGGCTGAGGTAGGATAATTGCTTGAACCTGGGAGGCAGAGGTTGCAGTGAGCTGAGATCATGCCATTGCACTCCATCTTGGGTGACAGACTGAGACATCATCTCAAAAATAAAAGCTTAAATAATACCTTCTCTGAGAAGCCTTTATATTTTCCTATTCTTTCAGGAAGTGTTGAAAATTCCTCAACTTTTGAAACATTTATGCCTCTATTACTATGTATCAGGCAGTCAACTGAGTGCCTAGGATAGAAAGATGAAACCGTAGATCCTGCCCTTATGGAGCTCATGGTCTAGTATGGAAAACAGCCATATGAACAAATAACCACACTATAGGTCTTCAGAGCTCAAGTCCTATCCTAAATACTGCGAAATTAATGTTCTGTGAGGTTTTGAAAGTACTAGGGCCAGAGACAATATGGCTGCTTGGATGACTTTCCATCCAAGTTAACATTCGGCCCTCATCACAAAGGGAATACATGTGTGCCTCTTCCTTGCAACCCACCAGTGCCTAACACATCATATCACCACTTTTGAAATTAGGAAACAGGCTCAGAAGTCCAAGAGCTTGACCAAAGTAACTCAGCTGGTAGGTAGCAGAGCCAGGTCAGTATGATTCTTCTTCAATATCCTGCCAGCTACATGGGCAAGTGGCCTCAAAATCAACAAAAGTAAAGGTGGACATGCATCAGTGGAGAGAGGCTCAAAAGGAGGATTTTATACACAAGAATACAACCGAAATATTCTGGAAGTATATCTGTGGATGTGAAGCAGGAGGGGGCACACCAGGTTTCATCCTGGCCAAGTGAATCTATAATTCCAACCTAGGCCTCGCCCCCTGAGCTCCAGACTTAGCTATCTGTCTTTCTTACTCTAATATAAAATCCACAGGGCAGGACCTTAATCTCTAGCTTGTTCACACAGATTAAAGCAGAGTCTCGCTTATAGTAAGTACTTAATAAATACATGAATGAATAAGTAAATGATCAAAGAAGCTAAAGAAACATTCCACACTCTTGGGGGAAGGGATTATCATGAAACAGACCCTAGCAGTCACTTACAAATACAGTTGACCCTCATTATTTGTGTATCCCATATTTGCAAATTAGCTTACTTGCTAAAATGTCTTTGTACTCCCCAAATTAATACTTGTGGCACTTTCAAGGTGGCTCCTGGATAGACACACAGTAGTGAAAACTCTGTCACTCTTTGCACATGTCCCAAGCTAAGGTCAAATAAAGTGACCTTGGTCTGCTTGTTTCAACTCTCATACAAAGATGACCTGAGCACAGAGACAATAGAGGACACTGCAGGGTAGTGCAAGAAGCTGTGGCTCTGGGGCCAGTTGGACGGGGTCTGAATCATAACACTGGCACCTGTTAGTGGAGCAGCCTCATACAAATCGCTTGCAATTCTGTACTTCCTTTATTCTTTTAGAAATAAAGAAAATTCAATCTACCAGTATGAGTTGTTTTTAGGAATTAAGATGATAACCTACATGACATATGTATTTATGTACACATTTACCCTGGAAACGAGGGTTTGCTATTTGGTTAATTCAGTGTTCCGGGCAACTTTATAGAATATTACTACTGCAAATAATAAGAATTGGCTGTAATTATTTATAAAGAAATAACAGAGATGTAGACAAAACAATTATTTGGATGAGCTAGAGGCAGGCTTCAAGAAGCTTCTAAAGAAACAGAACTTCCGCAGGCACTTAAGGTGTAGAAAAGGTTTGCAAGGAGATAGAATGGCACCTACAGAGAGAGGTCCAGGTAGGGTCAGGAAATGGCATTTCAGGAAGTCTAGAGCAGTAGAAGATGAGGCCAGAACATGGTGCCACAGTGCTTCTCTGCACCCTGTATACACCCTGTACTGCAGAACCTCACTCTCCGCATTTAATTCTTGGTTTCCAGTTCTCTCTTCCATTAAACTGTGAGCCCCTCAAGGTGAAGGTCTCTAAGAAGAAACCATAGCTACAGTCCTCTAAATTTGAAAACAAGTTATTAAACACAGATACACCCAAGAAGACCGTACAAAAATAATGTTGGATTTCAATTGCAGTCATAGAAATTCACAACTGGTATACATTTGCAATCTGTCCAGGATTTTTCTCTGATGACTGCTGTAACTCTGTCATGAACCCTTTTCATTGTTTTAGACCCCGAGACATTTGTTAGAATGTTTGGGAAAGACATTCTAAAAGAGCAAGAAAGATCTTGATCTTTTTTGTGTAACTGATTGATTGGTTGACTGACTGAGATGGGATCTCATTATGTAGCCCAGGCTGGTCTAAAACTCCTAGATTCAAGCGATCCTCCTGCCTCAGCCTCCCAAGTGGCTGAGACTACAGGCACATGCCACCATGCTGGGCTCTAGTGTGATGTATTTATAAAGCTTAAACATATGGTTCATTATACAAGGCTGCCACCTCAGAGTAAAGATTTTTTTAAATTCACCCTAATAGACTTATTTCTCTATATGCAAGATACAATTTTACCGTAGTAAAACACAAGGAAACATACTGATATACATATATGTTACAAAGAGGATAAAAAAAGCAATATAATTTTCTCCACAAAAGCTTGCAAAATCCTGGCCAAAACACAGTAAACAGGATGTTAAACTCACAGCTTACGTTTCTCCAGTGAGACCTATGAAAAACAATGCCAGTTTTTGTACAGTCACAAAGCTAAGCACTGTGAGAATTTACAAGATTTTGTTAACTTGTATATTCTCCCCACCCCGACAGACAAGTCCCAAAGGAGCCTAGCAGTTTTACCCCAACATTTCAATCTCCTCCAACCTCCAAAATAAAACCCTCACAGTCCAATATCTGAATTTATATTTTCAAACGTCCAAAATCTTAATCAAAACAAAGAGCAGTGCATTAGCTTTGCCGCCATAGAATTCTTGGTATAATTTTACTTAGGCACATCACAGATGGTACTATTACCTAAAAACATATGGGTAGAACCAACATTACTAGAAACCAAATCGAATATATTATGCAGGTGAAAGGGAATAGGGAGTGTTGTTTTTAAACAGATTCAACCCTGTGATTCTCCACTCACAGGTTAGGTGCGATCAAATCACATAGTGCTGTCCAGCTAAGTATGTCCTATATTGTATGACAAAGTAGGGTAACCAATTATTTATTGAGGATGCATTGGGTACACAGAGGCATGCCAGAAGCTGTAAAAGACTTCATTCTTTCCCTCAAGAAACTTCCAAGTTTGTAGACAGCCTGATAGAAGGTAGTCGAAAGCAAATACTTCAAGCAGTATCCATCACAATTGCCTTAGATATTTACTCTACCCTTCTACAAGCCTGAATATTTCGAGGCCCCCTTTCCTATCTCCCATGGACTCTATGGCTCAACATTCTTTACAGCCACAGGCTTTCCTGGACTTCACGTTATTATTGAATCAACATTTCTCACTATCTGCCTCCTTCGCCAATTAAAATTCCACTTTACATCCAACCACCACTTTGGCTTTGAAGCCACTGCCTGATACTGACACTTTGTCGATGTAGAATGACGATTCTTATACGTCTCTGTCTACTGATTAGGATCCTACTTTTAGTAGAAACAGTGCCATTGACTTCCAATCAACTAGTTTCAATAATATCCGAAATACTGGATAATATTTGACAATACTCCCAAAACAAATAAAGAGTGATGTTCTCTCAACTACACATATAATCAAATGTGAAATTGAGAAGATGGGGGCACCTTAGACTCAGAGATTGTATTCAGGCCTTTGTAGATGATGCATTTATTTGACATAATTATGCATTTAAAACATAAGTTAAATTGTCATCAGCCTGAAATTTATAGAGGCTTTTGTTGGTGAGAAACCTATTTTATATATAATCGTTTACCCATAGAAAGGTTTTTGATTAATGTTATCTGTTAAAGACTTCAGTTCACAATATTTCCCCTGTTAATAGTATATATGTTTTTGGAGCTGATCAGGAGAATTCGAGGACCACGTTCTAATTGCTATCTGATGCTATTCTGGGAGGACAATTCATTGGCTTTGGGTTGCTGGGGGTTGGAACTTGAAGGCACGTCTGAGTCTAGAGATCTTGCCACTGACTTTTGGAAAGTCTGTTGATTCTACCTTTGGAAGTGCCTTTACATGCCTTATGGAAGGCCGGGCATGGTGGCTCACACCTGTAATCCCAGCATCTTGGGGTTATTGATGAATAAATCAATTTGGGAAATGCTTGGTAAATTCAACGGGACCTCTCAGAACAATGAATTTATATGGTCACGATGTTTTTTTTTTTTTTTTTCCAAAGAGCATTCGGAAGACTTTCTAGTACACCAGTTTGGGAACTGTTGGTGGAGGAATCAGGGTAATTAGGATTTGGACTATTCCTGGTACAGGTTGTCACCATATTCAAGGAATTGTTCTTAGTCTTTGTATATATCCGAATTAACTATAGCAAATTAACAAGCAGAAATATAAGAATTGGGCCTTGGAGGGAGGGAGAGGGCAAGAGAGGGGTAGATAGAAGTTTCCTATTTTAACTATGGTTCAATTCTAAGCATTCTACAATTTCATTGGATTTTTTAAACTAGGAATTACAAGGGTGTTTAACTTCCAAATTCATGTAGCTTTTGGTTAATCTCTTCATTATTAACTTCTAACCTTAATTGCTTCATATTTAAATTATAAGTTTTATGGTGTGGATGGTATGAATTATTTTTCAATCTTCTGACTTGCTTAATGGATTAATATATAATTAATGTTTCTCCCACAGTCCACATATGCTTGAGAAGAATATAGAATATCTGATTATTGGGTACAGAGGTCTATATTTGTCCATTATATCACGTCCATTCAGGGGTTATTCAAATCTATATGTGGGCATTCTGTGTAACTTACTTATGGTAAGCAGGGTATGTTGAAATCTCCAAATAAAATGGCAGACCTGTCAGTTTCTCCCTGTGGTTATATCATTTTTTCCTCTGTATTTTGAGTCTATTTTGATAGGTAAATAAAATATGAAAATTGCTACATCCTAATTAACAGTCATTTAGCATCAAGTTGTTACTAATGCTTTGTGTTCCAAAATCCTATCTTGTTTGAAACTGAAGCTCCATCACTTGTTTTTGGTTAATGTATACTGGCATATCTTTATCACTCTCTCTCCTTTGTACAAACTTTCAATCTTTTCACATCCTCATATTTTCAATAAGATGGATTAAAACAGCTGGATATTGTTTTATTAGTTCCATCTGTCTAACTGGTAACATTAGTCCATTTACATTTGTTGTGACTGATTAATGTGGACTTCCTTCTGTCACCTTTAGAACTTCCATTTCTCTCACTTTCCAATATAATTTTAATATCTCCTCCCGGGATTCCACTAAGACATACTTTAGACCTCATTCTGATCTCCCTCTCCCCGCCAACCCCACCAACTTCTGCCCTATCATTTATCCTCATGTCTGTCTGTGTAACATACGGACTTACTTTTTGGAGATAATGGTCTAACCAATTAATCCTTTCTTCTGGTGTCTAATCCACCCACTCAGTTTCTTATTTCAACAATTCCATTGTATATTTCCTTATTCCATTTTATTCTGAGACAGAGTCTCACTCTGTCACCCAGGCTGGACTGCAGTGGCACGCACCTGCAGCCTTGGCCTCCTGGGCTCAAGTGATCCTCCCACCTCAGCCTCCTGAGTAGCTGGGACTATAGGCTGGCAGGTGCCCCACACACAGCTAACTTTTTTCTTTTTATTTATTTATTTTTGTTTTGGTGGTGGTGGGGTATTTTTTGGAGAAATGAGTTCTCACCATGCTGCCCAGGCTTGTCTGCTACTCTTGGGCTCATGCCATCCTCCCGCCTCAGCCTTGCAAAAAGTGCTGGGATTACAGGTGTGAGCCACCATACCCAGCTATATATTTTATTTCTGTAAGTTCTATTTCATCCATTTTCCTTTCAGGTCTTCCTCATCATTCCTGGTGGTCTTACTGCTCACTCAATTTTATGAGTCCATCTTTTTTTATATAATAGATTTATTTCACATGTAACTATTTTTTCACAATTCTAATATTTGAAGTCTGTATTCTGTATCTGATAATTCCAAAACCTACAGTCTTTGGGAAACATATTATTCATTGTTTCTGATAATTGTCAAATATATTGGGTTAACCACTTGAATGCTATGATTTCACTGAATTCATAGTTGCCTGCCTTTAGTCTTTGGGAATCCTACAGGCTTAAGTTAGAGATGCTTTCCTACAAAAAGTAACTGTGTCTGCTTCTAATGAGAGCTGTGGAGACAACTAACATGAGACCACTTTACCACCGTACGTAATCCTGACATTCTCTTGGATTCTCTTGGAGAATGTCAGGATTACACAAGGTTCTCAAATTTGGCTCCTCAACCTTGCTCATTTATACACACAAGACTAGACTGCTTAGTATAGGTGGTGACTCACTTCCTCCTACCCTGGAAAAAACAAAACAGATCTCTCATCTGAATGTGATCACAGACTAGGGAATTCCAAAGGTGAATAACTGGAGGCTGTAGGCAGCACGGAAAGACAGGTGTCTTTCCTGACCATAGAAATAGGTCAGAAGCTGCCCTAAAGGCTGTGTGCTCCAGGATTTCACTATTTAGCTCAACTACCAGTCCCTCCATAAGAGTGAACGGAAGCTTCTTAGAGCACCATGTTGCCTTTAAACCACAAATTCTTGCTAAAAGTCACGGTCATGGTAAAAAACCTACGGCTTTGGAAGGCTTTCTTGGTAATGTCCTAGAATTAAGGTTAAGCCTGCGTTTCATGGTAACTGAACAGGAAACCAGCCCGACCAACATCCTTCTCCCCCGTGGCTTGCTCTCAGCTCCTCTTGGTTGGGCCTTGGGCAGCCAGACAGTCTGGTTTTAATCCTTGCTCTGCCACCTGTGACCCTGGACAAGTTACCTACCTTCAGTTACCTCATCCACAAGATGCAGATATTAGTAATACCCTCTTTTTAAGTTATTAAGAGGATTGAAAGAGTTAATAAAAAGCAAAAAATAAAAAGACTTCGTAAGCATAGGCACAGAGGGGAGAAAAAAGCAATAATAAAGAAATGATACTTCTATATTTTCTATAGATCATCTGTATAACAAGAAGAAAACAAACCAAATGAAAATGAAACAAATTCTCTCAAAAAGAATTAAGTCAAGACAGGCGGAAGGCTCACAAAGTAATATAAAATATATCTTATGGTTTATGTAAAATTCTTAATAAAATACCTTCTTTGCTCCAAGCTGCACTCTGGCTTTGCCTTTGAGTCAGGTGGCATTTCTTTGTACGATGACTGGTTCTGTCGAGTAGGCACTGCTTCAGCCCTACAGAAAGAAGAAAACATCTCTAGAAAACAGCAGCATTCCTGATTCCCACTTGGGAAGGCCTAACAAAATGGCATATGCCTCAACAGCAGCACATCAGTGTTAAAAAGTCTGGAGTCAAGGGGAAAAAGTAAAATTGGACCATTTTCAGAATCTCACCAAAAACAACAAACTGATGTTCCAAGTGGCCTACATGAGCAAATTAGAACCTTAAATAAAGGTCACTCTTAATGCCTATTCTAACATAGATTCAGCACCAAGTACAGTCTCATTTTACTGGTTTACCTTTTTCATTCTTGAAAGTAGGAGCTATGAAAAAAAAATACTACAATTTCTTTAAGAGAACCTTCTACTTACAACCTAACTTACATAATCAAAACACTCTATTGAAGGTGAAAATTGAGTATTATAAGAAAATAATCACCTGTTTCATCAGAAGTTCAATACATAATGCTCCTCCACCCAATACATACCTTAAAAAGAAAAAAGGAAACACACAAAATTATCTCGAGAATTATTCCTGCTTAAACAATTTCTACATGCCATTACTAAGAAAGTAAGCACACAGTAAACATGAGAAGAGAACATGCAAGTGCAAGCATGAACATACTTTTTAGGGATATAGGACTATGTGTAACTTAAAAACTCTATTGGTATTACTCTCATGTAATTCCTCTGAAATTCTAGTCAATTGTTTGAAATGGCTCTTAGAACAGAATACTTTGAATTTTTATGATATCAAAAACTAAGAACTTAGCCAAGTATTCCAAAGAATAGGAATAGTAAGTATACTTAGTAAGTATTCCAAAGAATAGGGGCAGAAGAACGCATTTCCTTAAAGTACTACCTCAGAATTCAATTCAGTAATTCCGATGTTGCCTGTAACATCAGAAAACAACTTCCTTAAAAGCATAGCAAGTTGGATTTCCCAAGTTGCTGACCAGGTCGCATTCCCTCCTGCCCTCAATCCCATCTTTGTGTTATACTTTATCTCCAGTTCCATTTTGCTTAGTATTCATGGTGCTCAAGTTGTCACTGTGGACATCAGAGCCTATAAATATATATTGTTCCAGCTCCTTCCTGTACATCTTTCCAAGTCATACCTGCTATTCTCCAAAGTCTGTGAATCCCAATATTAATAACTTGCAAATTCAGTTTAAGGTCCTCTTCAGAAGGTCAGTTAGCTCAAGGCAATCACATTTTTCTCAGGACTCTTAAGAAATACTCCAACCCCAGAAAAAGGCCCTTCTTTCTGGTAGCAGGAGCCGTGGGCCACAAACACAAATCCGACAGAACTTCAGCCATTTACCTCCCACATCGTCCCTTCCCTAACGTTCTAGCTAAAGCAGGAAAAAATCATGAAAACACTACCTGCAGTCACGAATCCTCCAGTTGCCTGGCCAAGATTTCATATTCCCTTCAAGATACCTCTCAAAGAGGATGTGACAAGGGAGGGGCACACAGGGTGCTACAGGTACTGATAAGGTTTTATTTCTTTTATGTATATATATTTTTTGAGACGGAGTTTCTCTCGTCACCAAGGCTGGAGTGCAATGGCACAATCTCGGCCCACCGCAATCCCTGCCTCCTGGGTTCAAGTGATTCTCCCACCTCAGCCTCCCATGAAGCGGGGGTTACATTACAGGCGCCTGCCACCATGCCCGGCTAATATTTTTGTATTTTTAGTAGAGACGGGGTTTCACCATGTTGGCCAGGCTGCTCTCAAGCTCCTGACCTCAGGTGATCTGCCTGCCTTGGCCTCCCAAAGTTCTGGGATTACAGGCGTGAGCCACCACACCCAGCCAAAGGTTCTATTTCTTAAGTTTGGTGTGGGGCATATGGATGTATGATTTAATGTTTTAAAAAAGAAAGATACCTTCCTAGTTTTTTTGTTTTTTTTGTTTTAGGCCTGCGTGCTTTATTCGTTAACCCATATGAATCCATAAAGAAGTAGCCATTAGCAAATTCAGGCAATACATACCAGATTCATACTTCAGGAAGACAACCCAGTTGACAACCACAACAGTTTCTATGATAACAAAAGTGAGAGAAAATACTGACATTCGGGTCATATCAAGAAAGTTCAATCATAAGATATATCCACAAGCAAAAACATACACACAAAAAGCTAAGTATGAAGCTTTTAGAAAACTACTACCATCCTTAGAGTAAGCACAAGAAAGTATTCTTTTATGTCTGTTTTTTTCATCAAAATACCGCATATAGCCATAGATTTTAAACCATTACATCTTATCTAGATTCCGTTAACATTTCTTCTAGATCATTAACATTTCTTCTAGATTCCATCGTTATTCTTTTGTAACCTTTATTGTTAGTATCTTAAAAATACTTTATTAAATATAACACATACATTCAGAAAGTTACATAAAATATACCTTAAGGTATACCTTAACAAGTTATTGTAAATTATTTGCCCATGTAACCACCAACCTGTTCCTGAAATATCTTCCAGCCAGTATCCAAGAAGCCCCACAGATGTCCCTTTCAGGTCACACATCCCTACCTCCCACCTGGATGGACTCCTTACCCTAACCTCTATGTGATCACCTCTTTGTTCTTAATAGTTTTACTGCCCAAGTATGAATCCAGAAATAAGTGTTTCTCCGTTTTCTTTTCATTTTTGTCCCCCTAAGAAGCCTTTTTAGAAATTTTATTCCTAATTCTACCCCCATGCCCCATGGAATTTTAATACCACAGATATATTTTATGTCGGTTTATGTTATACGGCCCTTTGGAGGGCAGCAGACCATTATAATAGGTAAGATTTTCTTTCACTCTAAGGACCAATTTTCACTCCACTGCAGGCGATATTGCCTCCACTAAGAATGTATGCCCTAACCAACATTAGTTTTCCCTGTTGCTGAACTCTATATAGAGAAAATTGTACAAAATAGGTTTTGGGGGTCTGGTCTCTTTTGCTTAACACAGTGTTCAAGGTTCGCCCGTCTTTCCCACATAGCTGTAAGCCATTTTATGAATACCACAATTCTTCATTTTCTTGGAATGAACACTTCGGTTATTTTCTGTTTGGGGCTATGATAAACGATGCTGCTCTGAACATTCCGGTATCTCCTGGTGCCTATGTACTCATTTCTTGTGGAGTATATATCCACAAGATTCCTGAACCATAGTGTATGAGTATCTTCCACTTTACCAAATTGTTTTCCAAAGCACTTGTACAAATATACACCCCCATTACAAAAACAGAGAGTCCTGTAACAATTTTCTTACCTTAAAAGATAAGTGAAGCAAAATATCTCCATGTCTTCTTTTTCTTTTAAGATCTGAAGATCACTGTGCAAAGGACTATCAGGGTCAACTCTAAGAATCACAAAACAAAAAACAGTTCAAACAAAAAGATAATTTTTTTTTCAACTAACTCAAAAATGAACCAATCTGAAAGCTAAAATAGAGCACCTACGGTAAGTTCAAGAAAGAGAATATCTGAAGCTGCTCTATATCCTCAGGAAAAATAGAGGTCACTATAGCTTCCAGCTCCTTTAGAATGAATGTCCAAAAGAGATCATAATAGCCTAAGTCTAATCTAATAAGGGGGTTCAGAGTTTGCAGTCATTCTAAAGGAAAACAGTCACATGTATATATAATTTTCTCAAGAATTCAAAAGAAGTTTAATATGCTTTCCTAAACTTGTATTATTAGTCAAGTGGTTCAAGGAGAACAACTTGCCATGGACGGAACTATGAAAAGTTAAATCACTAAAAAATCGGTATTTTTCCACAATTGTCCTATATATAGATTTCTAATATGACTCCCACCCCCCACTCCCCCTTTTTTGTTTTTTGTTTAAGAGACAGGGTGTCTCGCTCTCTCACCCAGGGTGGAATATAATGGTGCAATCACAGCTCATGTGCAGCCTTGACCTCTCCAAGCTCAAAAGATCTTCCTGCCTCAGCCTCCCACCATCTATAGTAGCCCATACTACAGGTGTACTACACCAACATATTTTAAAAGTAATAACATAACTACAGCTACAATAAGTGTTAATTATATTGCTTTCAAAACTGGGGGAAAAGTCATAAAAATCAACTTGGCAGTCATTCTCTGTATAATGAAATATATTACTCTTATTTACTTTCCAACCAATATTATTCAAGCTTGAACTTTTTCCTAGAAGATAAAAATCATGCAAGAGTTCACTCTATCAAGAAAATGACAAAAAAAATTTCAATGGACCTATAAAAACATTTTCAACACTCAACATTTCAAGAAGTAAAAAAAAAAAAAAAAAAGTCCAATTAAATGAAGCATTATGAAGTTTCAAGAGAATATAAAACTAGACACAAGTCTGGTTCATTTCCTATTTCTTATCATCTGAAAAACTCTAGCCAACATGTTCAGACCACCATGGACTCCATGATAGCACAGAATTCAGTATGAGTCTATTCCAAACCCCAGCAATTTTTGAAAATACTAGAAGACACTCAAGGTGACACATTACTAACTAAAAGAGACTTCCATTCATAAGACTACAAGCAAGAATATTACACAGATGGTCTAGTTCACACATTGACACACTGAGAAACACGTGTACCTACATGCAACTGGTTTCAGTTTTTCAGTGTGGGGACTTCTCTAAAGATGAAAACACATCGATATCTTATCCTAAGACTAAGTAGAAATGGAACTACTTTTTAGTCATGTGAAACTAAAGGTTTTAAAGACTGCACTATACTTTGAAAAAGAAAAAAAATCAAGTTTACGAAGATCTTACTTCCTAGATATGTAACCATGACCTAATTTCCTATCTATAAAATATGAGAAGTTTCTCCTATCTCTAAAATATGAAGAGCACCTATTTCACAGAGTGGCTATGAAGACTAAATGAGAGGATACATAAAGTATAAAGTACTTAGCATAGTATCGGTCATGCAAAAGTGTTCAATAATTTATACTTGTTTTGAAGATAACTCAAACTGGAATCGATCACAAGACATGGAAAGTACAGTAACATTACTTCAAATGCTACCAATTCAGTTTTTTAAATAATCAAGATATGAGAAATTGACTAAATTTCTTTCCTCTAGGAAAAATTACTAATTAAATTAATATATAACTAAGATTGAAGGAGGGAGAGTAATCTATCTGGTTTCAACACTTTGCATCTACTTGCCTAACAATTCATTCCCTGTTTTGGAGAACCTGTGCCCAAGACAAAGTAACTGGTCCTCAGCTTTTGTGGAGTTGGTAAATAGCTCTAATACAAGGCATGAAGTAGTAAGTGTTCAGACAATCATCTGATGTTTCCCTCCTCTGTCTGAGCATTTCATGTATATACACACATCATTCTCATTGATTTTTCACAGCAGTCATCCAAAAGGTATGTACTGTCTATCCATATTTGAGAGTTGAGCAAAATGAAACCAAAAAAGGTGTGTTTGTCACCAAACTCAGTGTTCCTTTCACATCCTGCCGCTTCACATAAAAGAGATGTTAAGTCAAAAGAGAAGAATTAGTTTTGATTTGGTCAGAGCAAGATGGACCAAAGTCAGCTTCATGAAGGAGAAATAATTTGAGTTGTGTTTTGTAGGAGAAAATGAACGTGAATATACAGATGTCACAGAAGGAAGGTAAGCAGAGAAAACAGCATAAACAGGCTGGAAAGGGGCATATACAGGGATCAGCAGGTGGTTCCAGGATGTGAAGAGCAGATGAACAGGGTAAATAGTGGCTATTCATAGATGAGAAAGATAACCTTGGGCAAGAGAACATACGACCATGGCTAGGGACGGTGGCTCATGCCTGTAATCCCAGCACTTTGGCAGGCTGAGGTAGGAGGATCGCATGAACTCAGGTGTTCAAGACTAGCATGGTCAACATAGTGAGACCCCATCTCTACTAAAAATCTAAAAAATTAGCCTGGTGTGGTGGCTCATGCCCATAGTCCAAGACTCTTGGGAGGCTGAGGCAGGAGGATCGCTGGAGCCTGGGAGATCAAGGCTTCAGTGAACTATGATTGTGCCACCACACTCTAGCCCAGGTGACAGAGCAAGACCCTGTAGCAAAACCAATAAACATGTGACTGAATCTACCACTAAGGCAGGAATGGAAGAGGAGAGCAGCTGAGATTGGCATGTTCATGAATTGCCTGGTATTAACTATCATTACTTAAACAAAAATCCAGGCTCTAGCTATTTATACACACTTACACATTTAAATGGTCTTGCCTTTCAGTCTTCCTAATTTCTCTAATATTGCCAAATTTTCTTTTTCCATTCCTTCATCCTCCAACTTTTTCCCACTAATGGGCTCCGCTTTCATCTCGTAGTGATCTAAGTCTTCTATATCCTGCAAAAAGAAGAAAAATGTTAGCTTATTCAACCTATTTTTCTTCAGCAGTTTCTTATGCCAAAAGTTAAATTATTCTTGACTCAATGGGGGACAAGAAACAGAATATATCTATCCTACAGGGAGAGAGAAAAAGCCCCCACATTCCATTCAAGAGGCTCCCACCTTTTATATCCTAGATTTTATTTAAAAGCTAGACTCTGGGTAAAGCAGATTTAAAAGCTTTACAAAGTCATAACTATTATGAAATAAGCCATCATTTATTTATTTACTTCTTTAATTTTTATTTCCTTTTTTAAAACAGAGTCTCACTCTGTCACCCAGGTGGGTGTACAAACTCTGCCTCCCAGGTTCAAGTGATTCTCGTGCCTCAGTCTCCTGAGTAGCTGGGATTTCAGACATACATCACCACGCCCAGCTAATTTGTTTATATTTTTAGTAGAGAGAGGGTTTCACCATGTTGGCCAGGCTGGTCTCAAACTTCTGATCTCAAGTGATCCACCCACCTCGGTCTCCTGAAGTGCTGGGATTACTGGCATGAGCCACCATGCCCAGCCAAGCCATCTTTTAAATCTCCTCTTAAGAGGAACCTTTGAGACAGTTTAGCAGCAGGTGTCAAGAACCTTAACTGTTCATAGTTTGTTCCAGAAACTTGACTTCTAGAATTGTATTGCAAGAAACTAGTCTAAGATGTAAACACAAATTTAGGCATAAGGATACCTATCTCAACCTTGCAACCAAAAAAAAAAACACAAAATCTGCATGTGCAAAAATAGCAAAACAGTTAACTCAATTCCACGAAATATTAACAGGCCACTGAAATACCAACATAGCATAATTTCTCCTGTATCAAAAAACTTTGAAATGAAAAATGGAATACACAAAGGAATAGAAAGAATTTCAATTATGCTGAAATATGCATAGGAAAAGACCAGAAGAACGTATATTGAAATGTTAATTTCAATTAATTTTAGTTGTTATCTCTGGAGACATTTGGTGCTTTTCCCTAATTTCAGTTTATGGTTTTATGTAGTAAGCATCTATTGACGTTAATAACTAAAAAATGAGTTAGAAAAAGAATTTGATTTCAGGTGCTCGGGAGGCGGAAATAGAAGGCTCGTTTGGGCCCAGGAATTTGAGGCTGCAGTAAGCTATGATCATGCCACTGCACTCCAGCCTGGGTGACAGAGACCCTATCTCAAAAAATAATAATAATTTAAAAAGAATTTGAATACTAGCCCCCAGAACAACATCTTTATTCACATCATTCTGCTCCCTCCCTTCCCATACTATCTGTTCTTACACACATACAAATATAAGCAGATTTTTAAAAATCCTAACTTTTTTCAATTACCTTGTTTTTCTACTTTAAATGCCAAAATCTCTAAAGGAGTAGTTTATATTCATCTCGATTTTTTTTTTCCAAGCCGGCTAATTCAGTGATTTCTAGACCTGGTTACTGACTACCTTCACTCAAACTCTGCCCATGACTCCATACTTCATGGAGCTCCCTTCTCCCTGTGTGCACCTTTCAGCCCTGATATTCCATCCTATGCTTGTTTTCCTCACAATGCTTACAAATGCCTTTGGCCTGTATTTCCTCCTATATGTTCAACCTCAGTCATGTTCCCATCCACAAAACTTCTCCACCTGAGTATTAATCAGCACATCACAAACAGAATTCAACACAAATTTCTAAAGCAATATCCTGAGCACACTATTCCCTGCTTAAGGCCTTCCTATCAATAATCACACCAAATAGAAACACACACCTGTCTTGAATTCAAGACTTCTAACCATCTGCCTTTTCTGGCCAATCTTGCTTTCCATGACTTCAACACATCAACTTTCCTTCTCAAAACAAAAGCATCCAATGCACCCCAACACACCATGTCCAAGGTTGCTCTGGGCCTGTTCCCAACTTATTTTAGGAGCCTAGAAATCTGCTTTTCACCTGTCCTAATCTGACATCTCCAAAGTCCAGTCTCTTACCTTTCTAGATTTCCCTCACTGGGGAGCTTGCGTCTCTAGCCTACACTCTCCTCTGCCAACAACCATATTCTCTCATTTTGCTTCCAAATGTTAGAAAAGAACAGTGGTTCCTCTGACTATATAATTCAAGTAGTGTCCAACAGACAAGAGGAGAGACAGCAATCTCACATAATTACAGGTATCAGGCAGGCAGCAAAGTAGGTGGAGCAGAGGGAGAGACCCCAGCCTCAAACCACATGGCACCAGTTGCTTTTCACCATATGGTAATGTGGGACTCTGTATTGCCAAAGCTATTTTTCAAGAGAATCCAGGATTCCTAAATGTTTGCATCAGTTCACGCAATTTAAACATTTTTTAAATGTTACCAATTTTAAAATAATGCAGTTTAGTCTAAACTACACAAATCCACAAAGCAACAGACATCAGCTGAGAATTGGAACTGTAGAGGAGGGGGCCACTAGGAAAAAGCAGTAGTTATGGAAGAATTAACAATTACCCCAAAGACAAAGCACCAAAGGAGCAGATAAGAAGAAAAGAAATACATGGACCTTTCTTTCCTCCCTTGTCCTATCTTCAGCCAGTACTTTTTATTGCCTAAATCTAAGAAGACTATCCAGCAGGACTCTCTAGCAAGAATACAATCTTTGAGATAATCTGGCAGGTTTGGCCTCTTATTGCATGGAGGATAGCAGGAAAAGCATAAATAATGGATATGCAAAGGGCATACAGAGAGTTTTAGGAAGGGGTAAACAGAACATTTTAGTAGAATGTACAGCATTACTTCCAGGTCAGGGCATCTTTTTGTGGATGGATGGATGGATGAATGGATGGAGGGATGGATGGATGGATGGATGGGTGGATGGACAGATGGATGGACAGATGGACAGATGGATGGATGGATGAATTGATGGAATAACAGTAGCATGAGCTGATTAATAACTTGGACATTGCATGCAGCTTACATTGTAGCTACACCACTTTCTAATTTGTCTTGGATTTTTCCTCAATCTCAGTTTATTTATCTGTAAAAATGTAATAATAATAATAGCATCTACATTATAGGATGGTTTTAAATATTAAATTGCATAACATATATAAAATTCTTGGACCCAAGCTTGACAGATAATAAGTATTTGAATTACTTACTCTATTTCACTTTGCCAAATGCTTCTATTGGGCTGGATTATTGGCTCAACACAGAATCAGATTTTCAGAGGAATAAAATAGAATTAGAGGTACTAACCAGGTGAACCTTCTGGGTGTGAGACAAAAAAGAGTAGTCATAAGAGACACTTTCTTTGTAATACTCATCTTCAGTGTTGTCAGAATGTTATGACACATGGAAAAAGCAATATATGTGATTATTTTCTTATAATTAAAACTCTCAATTACAAGATGCCTTGGAGAGTAATTTGGAAACTGCTGTGTAGTTAATTGGTTGAATAGAAATATATTTTTAAAGAATTATTAAAATCTGTGTTAAGGTTAGACTAGTTACAGAAGGTACAGCTACTTAAAACCAAGAAGGCCAGACACAAGATACAGACATTAAGGTCAAGACCCTTGCAACTAGAATTGGCTAAAATAAAATGAGGTATTGTGAGGCATGGAGTCTGTTTTTGTGGGCACAGGAAGCTAAAAAGAAAATGTAGCAAATGATGCCCATCTTAATACTAGATCCTCTACAGATTATTATTATGTACTTAGGGTACAGAAAAAGTAAGAGATTTCCACTTAATAGTGTTATCCAAGGCATAGATGTGCAAATATAATGACATAGTAATAAATGAAAAAGAAAAGAAAGGCATTAGCACAACTGATAGAAGGCAAGAGTAGCAAACAATTATATTTCTACTGTTTAAAAAAAGTACATAATTTATTCGTAGTATTAATCTGAGTCCTCTTAATTCCTCTGTGCATGAAATCTCTTTTTAAAGAATTCCACTCTGGTGAATTAAAATAGAAAAAGCAAACTGGCAAGAATATTCTGTCCCAAGAATCTTAGACCTTCACTTACACAGATGGAAATCATAGAACCTGAGTCTAAAGAAGTTTTTTTTTATAAATAACTATGGACACGTAAAATTAGTCTTATATTTGATTTCTGTCAGATGATCTAATTTAGTATTTCTCTCAATGCTGACTGTACATTAAAATTGCCTGGGGAGTTTAAAAAAAAAACACCAAAGTAATGATGCCAGAGTTCCACTGCTGATCAATTACACAAAAAATGCATCTCTGGTGGTAGAATTCAGGAATCAGTATTTTAATAATGTTCCCAGATTTATTACAATGTGTACTGGTGGAATATTCCTCTAGACTTCTGAGTCACACCCAATTTTTTAAGGTATCTAGTTCTAGACCCTGCACCCAACAGTACATTTAAGATACAATATGAGAGACCAAACTTTGCCTTGAGGTATATAACTCAAGATAGATTGAGTTATTTATACAGCATTTAATAGAACAGATTTTTTTAACATTTAGATTCAGGAGTACACATGCAGTTTTGTTATACAGGTACATTGCATGTCATGGGGATTTTTTGTATAGATTATTTCATCACCCATTACCACCAGGTAATAAACATAGTATCTAGCTCCATCCATTTTGCTGCAAAGAACATGATCTCATTCTTTTTTATGGCTGTGTAGTATTCTATGCTGAATATGTACCACTTTTTTTAATCCTGTCTTCCATTGATGGAATGTGGGTTGATTCCATGTCTCTGCTGTTGTGAATAGTGGCGCAATGAACATACATGTGCATGTGCCTTTGTGATAGAACAAATTATATTCTTTTGGGTATATACCCAGTAATGGGATTGCTGGGTCAAATGGTAGTTTGGCTTTAAGTTCTTTGAGGTCCCTCCAAACTGCTTTCCACAGTGACTAAACTAATGTACATTACCACACGCAGTATGTAAGTGTTCCCTTTTCTCCACAATCTTGCCAGCATGTGTTTATTCTTAGTTTTTATTATAGCCATTCTGACTGCTGTGAGATGATATCTCATTGTGGTTTTGATTTGCATTTCTCTAGTGATTAGTGATATGGGCGTTTTTTCATATGCTTGTATGTTTTCTTTTGGTAAGTGTTTGTTCATATCCATTGCTCACTTTTTAATGGGGTGGCTTGTTAATTTGCTTAGGTTCCCTATAGATTCTGGATATTAGAACTTTGTTGGATGTATAGTTTGCAAATGTTACTCCCATTCTGTAGGCTGCTTGTCCCATCTCATCTCTGTTTACTCTGTTGATTGTTTCTTTTGCTGTGCAGAAGTTCTTTAGATTAATAAGGTTCCACTTGTCAATTTTTGTTTTTGCTGCAGTTTCTTTTGGTATCTTTGTCATGAAATCTTTACCAGTTCCTATGTCCAGAATGCTATTTCCTAGGTTATTTTCTAGGGCTTTTATAGTTTTAGGTTTTGCATTTAAGTCTTTAATCCAGGGGTCCCAGCCCCCAGGCATGGACTGGTTCTGGTCTGTGACCTGTTAGGAACTGGGCTACACAGCAAAAGATGAATAGAGGACAAGTAAGCATTACCACCTAAGTTCTGCCTCCTGTCAGATCAGCTGAGGCACTGGGTTCTTACAGAAGCATGAACCCTATTATAAACTGCACATGCGAGAGATCTAGATTGCATGCTCCTTATTAGACTCTAATGCCTGATAATCTGAGGTGGAACTCTTTCTTCCCAAAACCATCCCCTCTCGCTGTCCATGGAAAAATTCTCTTCCACAAAACTGGGCCCTGGTGACAAAAAGGTTGAGGACCACAGCTTTAATCCATCTTGAGTTTATTTTTGTGTATGGTATAAGGAAGGAGTCTAGCTTCGATCTTCTGCATATGGTTAGCCAGTTATCCCAGAACCATTTATTGAATAGGGTGTCCTTTCTCCATGGCTTGTTTTTGTCAACTTTGTTGAAGATCAAATGGTTTTAGGTGTGCAGTTTTGTTTCTGGACTCTCTATTTTGTTCCACTGATCTATGTGTCTGTTTTATATTTATTTATTTATTTTACCACTACCATGCTATTTTGTTTACTGTAGCCTTGTAGTATAGTTTGAAGTCAGGTAATGTAATGCCTCCAGACTTTTTCTTTTTGCTTAGTATTGCTTTGGCTATTTGGCCTCTTTTTTGGTTCCATATGAATTTTAAAACAGTTTTTTTCTAATTCTATGAAGAATGTCATTGGTCGTTTGATAGGAATAGCATTGAATCTATGAATTGCTTTGGGCAGTATGGCCATTTGAATGATATTGATTCTTCCTATCCATGACCATGAAATGTTTTTCCATTTGTTTGTGTCATCTCTGATTTTTTTCAGTAGTGTTTTGCAATTCTCGTTATAGGGATCTTTCACCTACCTGGTTAGCTGTATTCCTAGGTAAATTTCATTATTTTTGTGGCTATTTTGAATAGGATTCCATTTTTTTTTTTTTGAGTCTTGCTCTGTCACCAGGCTGGAGTGCAGTGGCAAAATCTTGGCTCACTGCAACCTCTACCTCCCGGGTTCAAATGATTCTCCTGCCTCAGCCTCCCAAGTAGCTGGGACTACAGGCACCCGCCACAAAGCCCAGTTAATTTTTGTATTTTTAGTAGAGATGGAGTTTCGCCATGTTGGCCAGGATGGTCTCGATCTCTTGACCTCGTGATCCACCCACCTTGGCCTTCCAAATTGCTGGGATTGCAGGTGTGAGCCACCGCGCCCGGCTGGATTGCATTCTTGATTTGACTCTCAAATTTGGATATTTTTGGTGTATAGAAATGCTACTGATTTTTGGACATTGATTTTGTATTCTGAAACTTTGCTGATGTTGTTATTAGATGTAGGAGTTTTGGGGCAGAGACTATGGGGTTTTCTAGGAATAGAATCATACAGTCTGCAAACAGAGTTAGGTTGACTTTCTGTCTTCTTATTTGGATGCTTTTTATTTTTCTCTTGCCTGAGTGCAATAGAACAGATCTTAATGGAAAGCAAGTAATTTAAAAATAAAGAGAGCTTTATTAGATATGCATTGCCTTTTTGAACCATAGAATTTTAGAGCTAAAAGAAATGACAAACAGTATCTAGTCAGAAATAATAAAGCATCTTGGATATAAGCTATTTTAAAGCTCCTCAGTTCCCCATACTTTTACCCACTACCAGCTATTACAAAACTGAGAAAACCAAGGCCCAGTAAAGAAAAGTAAGGAAATTAAATGGATAAAGTTAGTTAGGAATGAGACACAATTCTAGTCCAAGTCTCCTGACCCTGAAGTTGGTGTTGTTAAATCTACTTTACATTTTAAGTCAAAAATTTTGTGATAAACATGATGACTTCATATTTAATTGGGGAGGAGGTGATATTAAATTATTCTATTGTGATTTTGGTTATATGGAAAAATGTGTTTCCAAGAATCTCTTTCCCTGTGTAGTTCTGGGTTTGAGTTGGTCAAAAGGGAAGTTGTGGGGAGGATACAGTGAGGCGGCAGATGATTCTCTGATGATATTTGGGTCAGATGTGGTTGACAGACAGGTGATAAATGCTGGCAGATTCCATCTTGTTCTACCTCTCCTTGTTTCATATCCAGCTTTCTCTCTAACTTTTGGACACTTTTGATCAACGGCAACCACAGACACTGGGCCATGAACTCACAGAAGCAGTAGGTTCTTGGAGCTACCAGTCCTCTGTGGGATTTCCCGTCAGCTCCCCTTGGTGGTCTCATTCTGGCTGCAAGCTTTACCTATTTCCCCATACCAGGGCACCCAGGAGTGCTGGTTAAGAGATGTTTCTCTGATCTTCCAACTTATCTTTGTGGACAATCGCTTCTGTAGTGCCATTCAAAAAAGTGTAAGATTGTGTAATAAGCTCTGTATTCTCTAATTCTTATATTATTTCTACTTTCATAAGTGAACCCTGACAGATATGAGTGGATGGGGTAATAAAGTAACACTTTAAACTTCTATGGTGTGGTAACTCAAGAGTAAACTCAAGGTGATGATAAAAGTATTTATCCTCAAAATGTCCAAATTTACAAAGTAGCTCTTTATAGGTTCTAATTAATTCCTGTCTCATGAAGAACAAAAGGCATGTTCAATTCAGAAATAAAGCAGCCTCAATTCAGAGAAACAAAGGTGACTCTGCCAAGTCACTTCTGCCTACCACTGCCACCCCGGGCTCATCTGACTCCCCTACAGACAGTCCTCAGATGAATGTTGACACTGTTGTGAAATTCTGCTAATTATACAAGTCACTTTTGAAATATTCATTTGGATTACTTTACAGAGATGGATGTTAATGGCTTGCTAGCTTTGAAAAAAAAAAGAAAATATTTTCGTTGCTCTTAGAAAGTTGGGTCCTATGCTTTGGTAAAGGAAAATGGATTGGAGAGAAAGAAGTCTGAGCATTTCCTATTCATCCAAGTAATTATGGTAAAGTGAATTTTCTTTGATTTTGGTGGTTAGATTTAAAGATACAGAGTGAACAGTTGTAATCATCCTTTCAGGTTTCATTCTGAAAATCACATTAGGCCACAAATGTCTCAATCTGACCAACTCAATATGGTTCCACTATCAAAAGTTATATCAAGAAATGCATATCATTACAACAAACAAAATTCAAGAAGTCCTTAGGCACTGTAACAGAACGTATTGAATAAAAACTGACACTAGTCACATGTTAAAGAATCAGGGATATTTAGTGGTGACTTACTGAAGAATGGAGAAGTCGATTGTTATTTGGAGCTTAAAAGCATGATTCTCCGATTTCAATATGCAAAGATGCCATCACCTTTGGAGTGTCCGCTAACAGTGAAGATTCCTGGGCTCTACTTTCTGGATATTCTCATTCAGTAGATATAGAATGAGACCTATATTAATTATCTATTGCTGCATAACAAACAATCCCAAAACTTCATAGTATAAAGCAACAGACATTTATTGTCTCACACAGTTTCTGAGGTCAAATCTAGATTTGACTTGGGAGGGTGCTTCAGGTTTAGTATCTCTTAGATGGTTACAAGTAAGCTGTAAGCTTGAGCTTTATCATTTGAAAAATTGAATGGAGCTGGAGGAGATGTTTAAACATAAGATATCTTACATATTTGGTTGTTGGCAGATGGCCTCAGACCTCATTCATTATTGCCAGAAGACCTTAGTGCCTGGCCACATGGACTTTTTTGTAGGGCTTCTGTGTAGGACAACTTGGTCACTTAGCTTCTCTATCTCTTAGATGACACACCAAAGTGAGTCAGGATCTTCCTCTGTCACTTGCCTCTCATCTTGGTTGCTTAGCCTCTCTGTCTCTTAGATGACTCACCAAAGTGACTCATTCTACCAGTGTTAGTCTGTATGACCAATGAGTCGTCCAAGAGACAGAGAGGCTAAGAGACCAAGATGGAAGTTATCGTGTCCTTTACATTCTATTCTCAAAAGTGACCTACCATCACTTCTGCCATATTCCATTAGTCATATAGACAAACTCTGGCAGAATGGGAGGCAGAATTTCACAAGAATGAGAATACCATCTCTGAGACTAATTTCTACAGGTTCCAAGTGTGGCAAGCCAGGTCTCACTAATACAGATCTCCATAACAACTGTTTCAGCACTGACTAAGTGGTTAAGATAAACATTAAAAGCTGAAAGAGCCAGTGCTCTTATACAAAGCCTTGGAGGTAACGAAAGCCCAGCAAGAGTTTTTCCTAGGCCTTTCCTGGGCATTGAAGCACGAGAAGATAACAAAGGAAATCTTAGCAGGACCCGTTTAGGATTAAACAAGTTTTATTGGGGGTCTGAAGAAACTCCCCAGGCCTCCACAAACAAGTTTATTGGTGGTCTGAAAGAACTCCCCAAATCTCCATGATTTAGCAGGAGAAAAGATAAGGGTAGTCACCCCAGGACGTGGACCCATTTAGATTAAGTAAATTTACAAAGGCTCCAGAGGAAGGTCTTCAGGACTCAGATCTTAGTTATAGATTAAAAGAAGTTAATTACTTATATCTTTAGTTGAATGCACACTGGCATGTAGACATATAGCTTAGAAGGCAGATAAATAATCTCTGGAAAACTTTGTACTTTTGAGTTGTTCTGGTGATAATTTCCAGGTCTTCTCCCTGTAACCAGCTACAGAAATAAACTCCCTTCTCTTCCAGTTCATCTGAATTTTGTTATTGGGCCATGAAAATGAGCAGCCTGACCCTCAGTTTTGTCTGGAAACACAAGCACACTTTGATAAGAAAGTACCTCTGAGAATTCATTTGCATGTGACCTGTAGACCACAGTTTGAGGCAGGGAAAAAAGGTCTACAGGGCATACTAGTTTAGTAAAAAGTGTATAATTCATTCATCTATCCAAAAATCAACAAATATACATGATTTTCTGAAATTATTCATAGGAATTGTTGTTTATCATTGGGATATAGTGTCTTTGAACTCCAGCTGAACACGCTCCTGAGAGTCTGTCGAAGGGATGACGCTGAGGCTGATATAAACTCCTACCTGGAAACGTTGAATCATCCTTAACAAGGAAAGCAATGACTTGATAACTGCCTGAAAGAATGATAACTTTTAAGCAAGAATTTGTGAGTGTTGCCAATAAGAGGGCTGCTAGTCATCAGAAAGTGTAGCCACTCATACAGAAGGCCTCCTAGAGAAGATAAACTAGAAAAGAACCCAATGAGCTTTGCTGAAGTAATGGCTGCCAGATAAGGCACATCTCCCCAGCATTTTCCAACTAATGAAACCCATTCCAGTTAAAGAGAAGGAATAAACTTCCCCAGTTGGCAAGAAAGGGGTTTCCAGAGCAATTGCAAAAACACCCACTATGTCTGTGGTAATGTATAGAGGGGGGAATTTAGCCCATCCGATAAAAGCTGGCTTGTCAGAGACAGGGAGCTGGCAGCCTCCTCAAGTCTCTAGAGCAGAATTTAAGTTCAAGATTTTGTATTTCACTTAGTTTAAACCTGTATGTTGGCAGTTGGTGATCCCTTCAAACCTTTCATGTAAAGCATTGATAACAGGGATTAGAAGCTCTAGTCAACGGACAGATGCAGGGAATGAGTCTTTATCTTCTGCCAAAAAGACACCTGCTCAAAAGTATATAACTTTTCAATGTAAACAGGCTGGTAAGTATGTTCCGGTAGTACATACTTCAACTGATAAAAACCCCCTCAACTACATGCATATCAGCACCAAATTAATGACAACAAGAAAACAATCGTCAATAGTTTTAGAATTTTTATTTCAGCTTCAGGCTTACTACAGAATATGCAAGCAACCAGGATGCTGGAGATTTTTTCCAACACCCCCAAACTCAGGCCCTGAAAGACACATGGCCCTGGTAACATAGTACAGAAAAATGGGGGCAATCCCCAGAAGACCATGCCTGCAGTAGTTTCAGATAACTCTTCACATCACCTTATGGTGGTTGTTGAGGACTTAACTGAAACAACAATGGGCCCATGCCAAGGTTGAAGGACTAGCAAATAAAAGAGTCTTAAAACCTCTAGTTGAGGGGATCAAGGCCTTTTCCTTTGGAGAACTAATAATAGATTTTGAGATTTATTTAAGCTAAAGCTAGTTAATATGTGATTAAATGGGAGAATAGATACCAAATTCAAGGGTAGTAGAAAAATTTATGTTTGCCCCATGAGTACAGAGGCTTCATACTGAGAGTCCCAGCTAGTGCCAGGGAAAGGAAGGAAGCTAAGAACTTGTATAAATCTGTAGTACAGCAATGAAGACAGAAAATGTAAGCTTCTTTGAAATATGTGATGGATGACTAAATAGCAGAGGATAATAAATATTTTCCCAAATCATGTACTATTCAAACGGCAAGGTTATATTGGGCAAATTTAAAATAAACTTCATGGACTGCTACGGTGGCTTATACCTGTAATCCCAGCATTTTGGGAGGCCGAGGTGGGGGATCCCTTGAGCCCAGGAGTTCAAGACCAACCTGGGCGACATGGCAAACCTCATCGCTACAAAAAAATACAAAAAATTAGCTGGGTATGCTGGCACATCCCTGTAGTCACAGCTACTTGGGAGTCTGAAGTGGGAGGATCCCTTGAGCCATGGAGGTCGAGGCTGCAGTGAGCTGTGATCATGTCACTGCACTCTAGCCTGGTCAACAGAGGGAGACCCTGTCTCAATAAACAAAAAATAAAATAAAATAAACCTCACAATGAGGGATCAGAAAATGGTGTAAAGCATGCATTGTTCAGAGATTTGAAAGTGTATGATTAAATAGTTCTTAATCTTGGCCCACAAATTGCATAGGTGAAAAATACCTTTTACACTATCATAAGTGTTATTAGCTAAGTGACAACAATAGTTAATACACCATGTTGTAAAATTTCACTGGTGGTAATGATTTTCCGTCTTCCCCACCAACCAAGGAGATCTTCCATATGGTATTCTAAAGTAGTTGCCTTTGCTCACCTTTTTAGTGCTTTGATTTTTCATACGAATTTCTCATATCTGAAATTATGGTGACAAATGAAGTTTGAAAGTTTTCAAGGCTGCCCCTACCCCTGGACTTCTGATAATATTCTTTTTTCCATTATCTCTAAAAACAGAAACTCAAAAATATACCAACTTACAACTGAAAGGAAGCTTGATGTCATAATTCACAGCTATGCTTCGCATCATTAAATCCCATTCCTCTCATCTGCTCATCCATTTATTATCTGACCAGGTATCATGTTGGGGAGCCTGGTTTCCAAAAAAAGGTAATTTTATCTTTAGAAATTTCATACACTGAGGTAAAATTAGTTTTCCTAAAACTCTTCAACACTAGTTTTTTTCTTGAAATCATATATAAGATGAACTTTCATATATTTCATTTTAATGTTAGCAATCACATTTTCATTGCATCTTCATTTTTCCAAACTTAACATTTGTAATTCCTTCAATTAATAGATTTTTAACTATTTTCTAAATCTGATTAATCTACTCATGTGTTGCAAGCTTTCTGTTTTAATCTTAATGTTTAAGCACTCAGAACGGAAGGCAGATTTTCCAGGTAGAAACTGGCAACCACTGATTAGAGAGGGATTCTTACTTCCCTAATTGAAATAACCTACTTCTGAGTTTATAAGCTTTGCTGACACCATACAAGGCATATTGTCTTACAAATCCCCTAAATCTGTCTTTAAAATGAGCTCTTCCTCACCTGCTTAATGTTTGTGCTTTTTTAGCAGCATGTGTTTTTTAACACATGTGCATGTGTTACCAGGATATTTTCTGATATACCCATTACTCAAATATTTCAAAACTTTTTTTTATTCTTGATTCTGTCTTCCATTCTGTCATCTGTTCTTCCTACTTTTCTGCCTCATAAATGTGATGAGTATCCCTTCTCTATTGGGCTTTACTGAAACGTTGCCTAGGGCTTGGAGGCTTTCAGCATTGATCTTTAATCTAACTATATTTCTCTAATGAACTAAACATACTAGTATCTTGTTTATTGAATCCTCTCAACTGTCTGTGAGAAACACATTATTATTTCATTTTTATGGGAGAGAAAATAGAGTTAGAAGAGTGATATGTCTGTTCACAACAGTGATGTGGTGAAGCCAGCTGCTATGGGATCATGCCAGCCGGTTGTCCACATTTCTTCTCAATTCTGCATACAGTGATATATCTTTGATAGCTTGAAATTGTCCATGATAGAATTTATACAGTAAGAACAGAAAACACTTAAAGTTCCCCCACACACACAAACAGCCCATTGTTAGACATTTAGCGGCCCATCACTGGTCCAAGGACACACTGTTGGTAAGAAACAAAACCAGGTCTTAATGTCTTCCTTCATAGTTCAACATTCAGGCCCTTTCCAATATATTATACAATATTTCTGAAATCAGATTTTTAAGTAAAGGACAGAAACAATCAATATTGTGGGAAGCTGGGTTTGCCAAGGTACTACTAAAGTAGAAAATTTGGAAGAACAAAGATAGAGAAAGCCATTAGATTAAAAAATCTCACCCGTTTCATACCTTGCTCTTTTTGAAAAAATTGAAGGACCACTATATTGACAGTCATTTTCTATTCATCATCAACTATTAGTCTTGAAATACTTTTCTATTTCTTTGTTAACCAAATTTTTCATAAAATATATTTTATTAACATTAATATGTTAATATTAAACATATTTCTATACACTTGTGCTCATTGAATATCAATTTATTTTGTAAAACCAACACTGAATGCAAATAGTTCTTCCTTGCTTCTCTTTGGTTAATTCAGAATCAAATTAAATTTGTCATCCTCCAAAAAGTAACATAGATTTACCCAGTGGAAAATAAAGCAGAAAATTCTTAGAATCAATTGGCACGGTATGAAAAGCATTGACACTGACTCTTTTGGACAAGGTGTTCTCTGTGGTATGTCTTATAGAAGTGAAAATGTGTCATGAGACACTACAAAGAAGTGTTTTACATGCTGGGAAGAAATTCTGACATGTAAAACTTTTTTAGGGTAATCATAGCTCTAATTTTCTAACTTGACAACAGACAGTCTACATTTTGTAAAGCCTGGGGAGAGAGGGACTAAAAAATACAACTCTTTCTTCTTGTTGTCTTAAAAAATATATATCTTCCAGGGGAAAAAAGTAGTTTTCACCTTTGAATGCCTATGTCCTCCTTCCTCCCCCAACTCTTTTCTGTGCTGTGGAGTTATTCTCCATTTGACAGATATCAGCCTGTGACAATACTGTTTTTGTAGCAACATGCAATTTTTCTTTTTACTGGAGAGGCCCAGTAGGCACAATTTTGGACATGTTATTAAAGGAAAGCTAAAGTCCCCCAAAGATTTTCAAGACATCTCAAGCCAGAATGTGGTATTTTAAAGCATTCCCAGTTCCCATAATTGAATGCATGTGGCATAGCAAGAGAAAGAATATTTCAGCAAATAAAATAATAAATACAAATTAATACAATTTATTCTGGACAGTCTCAAAGGATATGTATAAATTTTATGCATAATTTTATAGGCAATAAAACTGTTCAAACTATTTAAAACTCAGCTTTAAGACCAATGACCCAAGAAAGAGAGTAAAACAGGAAAGGCATTTGAAAGGGAAGAAAGCGTCCCATTAATATTCATCTTGTATTTAAATTGGGCACAGTTTTCATCACTGGGAATATGTGCCCTACTGTTATAGTTTCTTGGGATGCTTGATCAAATCATTAGTAAAACTCTGTCAGATTTCCACATGAAATAGAAATAATCCTCTCTTCAAAACAAGTCCTTAAATATTGAATGCACATTGCATATATGCTATCAATAGTGCACAAAATCTTCAATTATGATTATGATTATCTCAAAAATATTGGAAGATGAGTAAACTAGTTACGCTCATCACATGCAGAATCACCTTCTCTGATCATTTAAATTTGGATATAACTTATCACACAGCAACATTTTAAAGTTAGAATTTTTAAAAGTGAAAGGAAGTAAACATCCAATTTTGACAACAACAATATACAGATTTATATAACTCACCTGAGTGTTTAAAATAGAATTTATTTTTAAAAGAGGTTTTCATTATCATGGTCTTTTTTCATCAACTCTCTATATCAAAACTGGTTGATTTATGTGCATGTGTCCTCAAATGTAGACATCAGTACTAGTCTTATAAGAAAGTTTTACATTAGTGTTTGTTAGCATGACAACCGTATGCCGCTAAGAATAAATGAAAAATCATAGCATTTTAAAACTGACAAAAATATTGATATGATATTGTATAATATTATATTGAAATAATAGTTCCTACACTTTTTAATCTCATTTCACATTTTTGTACAAACCTGTAACTTATTATGATTATGGGAAATTCTTTAGGATTGAGGCCAGGGGAACCATAAACCAAATTTTTCATCTTAGAACTCTGTTATAAAGGAATAATCTAAACCATATATTTCTGGGAGTGGTAGGGTGAGCAGAGATGCAAGTAAAAAGATGCTGGTGCAAACAATTCTTTCTACTCTCTGTATCAACCAGCCTTACTTTGCCTTAGTGGAAAAAGGAACACAGAAATCTGTTTGTGTACATCTGTAGGTTTTTAAAGTCACTGCCAACCCAATTCAACTCAACTGCTGTTCTTTGCAAGCAATGCTTAAAAGTCGAAAAGGCAAAGAACCTTGAATCTGTTTATAATGTTTTTGTTTTAAAAAGACCCTGGCCAACTGCTTGTCAGCAGCAAAAATTAGAAACCTCTAGGATCATATGAGTTTTCAAATATGCAAGCTTAAATTCACATTTTTTTTAAAAAAGAAGATCACTTGGTATCAAAATGATGCAGGATTTTAGGTTTTGATGATTTGTTTGTAGTTTTTCTTTACTGTTTGTTTGTTTGTTTTTCTCTATCTGGTTGGTTGGTTCCATACTTTTGTTTGTTTGTTTGTTTTCTAGCTTGTTTTTCATTTAAGCCTTTTCCTCTTCAATACTTATTTATTCTGAAATACTATTTAAATTTAAACACAGTAATAAATATTACTACCCATCTTTTTACTCCCTAAATATATACAAGAACAAGAAAGAAAAAACTAGAAGGAAGAAAATGGAAAACCATTCTCACTGGAATCTAAAGCCACTGAATTATTTTTATCTGAAGATTAATGAAGAGGACACTAACTTGGTACAGGTAGTTTAGCTGCAAATGACAAGAGAGGTTTCTAATCTTTGAGGGAGCAGGGTTTTCAAGTTAACATCAGAAAATCTTGTTTTCTACTCTGTTCTTCCATTGACTTGTTTGATCTTGAGAGAATAACTTATTCTCTATGGGCCTCAGTTTTCTAAACTACAAAATAAAGGGAGCATATAATTTCTAAAGTCTTTCAGCTCTCAAATTCAGTGGGTTTTTTTAAATATTTTATTATATACGAGTTGCTGAGAGTAGGTAAAGATGAGTCCAATGTTGTTTGTAGGTCCCAGGATCTCCTCACCATCTTCCAAGGGAGATGTATCAGATATACATAAATATGTAGACCTTTATTTTGGTGTAAGCATATCTTTAAATATGAATAAATAGTTACCAAGGGACACTACTGTCTTTGATTCATTCTTTTTTTTTTTTTTTTTTTTTGCCCTTTTAGGAAGCACTGAGAAGGTTTATGGTAAATGATGTGTGCTACTTCTTTAAAACAGAAATGTATATCCACTCGCTCTCACCATGGTTATTGATTGGCCATTTGTTTGGAAAATGATGAGAAAGATTGCCTGTGAGTGGATGAGAAACAAGTGATAATCTCCTTTTAACATTTTAAAGAAAGGAACCCTGAAGCAGCATAGAAGAACTCTGAATGTGCAGTCACTTTCCTAAGGGGTATATTTTATTGGATTAAATAAGTTAATGACTCTCAGCTCCTGCTTCCATAAATACAAGCATCATAGAAAAAAAATTTGTTTCATGAGTAATACCAGAAATATTTCTCTCATCTAGTGTGTCACCTAATTTTTTATTTTCAAATCTATTTGGATTTATATCTAACTAATCAAATAGCATTATTATCATAAAAGCAGCACAGACTCAAAAGACACTTAGGAAACAAATACATAAAGAGAAAAATAAAGATCACTATATCTCACCATCTAGTAATTCCTCAACAGTTTACTGCATTTTGTCTCAATATTATATTCTATGTATATATTTTTTTAAAATTGGCACTACTCAGTATATATAGTTTTGAATACTTTTTCACTTTAAACTTTATCATATACATTTTTCTTACAATATCAGCAAACATGTATAATTGTTGTATAACATTGTGTAACATATATGTGTAGTACCATGTCTGTGCCAGTTCTCCTCTTTTTGGATAAATAAGTTGTTTCACATTTGGGGATTTTACCAATGCACTGGGCAATAATCAATAAAGTTTCTGGCAAAAAAAACAAAAACAAAAACTATTTTTCTTGCAAAAGTGCAATCAAGACATTCAAAGAAGTTCAAAATCTCTTTCTGAGGACAGAAACCGAAATAAAGAGAGAAAGTGATCATCAGAATCTGGGTGTAGTAGTTATGAGGAAATGACAAAATATGCAAGAGTCAGAATGACAATGAACAAATAAAGCTCCTTAAACAAAATGGTAACCTGTGGGAGGAGTAAGCAGTGGGCACACGCTGCTAAGGATGGGACAAGATGATGGCTTTTGAAGAACTTCAGCATGTCCCAAATGACCATCCCTACCCTCTTCCTTCTAAATCAAATACCACTTGGGTTTAGGCCTGGCCTGGGAAAGTCTGTATTCTTCATTTAACCTCACGGCTTTACAACAAGCCCCTAATGCCTGAAGGTAAACTTGTATCTGTTCCTTAAAAGAGCCTAAGTTATATACACTGCTAACATAAAACTTGAGTATGTATTCTTGCCAAATATGAGGTTGTATCCTTTGGATGTTTCTGAAAGTAGAATATACTGGTCAAAGCATAAGAATATGCTTCAGCCTCTTGCAAAATGCTAAACTACCCTCCAGAAATAATTTACTAGTATGTACTATGTACAACAGTGTATGAAGAGACAATTTTATCATCATTTTATATAATAATTTAAAACATATTTGCCAACTTGAAAGTCTCAAAATAGCCTCACTGTAATATTATTATATTTTTTTTGCTTTCAAGAGAGGCTAAGCCTTTTTAATGTTTCTTGGCTATTTGCCTTTCTTTTGCTGTGAAATCTTACTTGCTACTTGTCCAGACTCAATTATCTCTTATTCTTAACTAGTGATAGAATTATTTTCCTCTGACAGAATCAACCAGATCATATTTGAAACTTAAAGTGTTTGTTCTTGAGGATTGTCATATATGTGATGGATTTATTTTCTCTCTTTGCTTTTATCTGAATAGTTTTGGGGTTAGAGAAAGGCATGAATCAGTCTGTTACCATGGATTTGACCCCCAAGTGAACTAATTAGTGTCTTTATGTTCTGTGGCCACTTAATGCACTTATTTGCAGGTCAGTTCATTATAACGGTACCAGGGGCAGGAGGGAGGATAATTTAATGCAAATCCTTCTTCACAGATAAAAGAGAAGAAGCAGAGCATTTCTAGCTGGTGTAAAGGTGAGGGTCCTAGAGCCCTGCTTGGTCTCCCCTTTGCTTTCCTCCATATTTGCCTATATGATGTCTCTGTGAAATCTTAAGTTTTCAAGAATCACAATACAAAAACCAGTATGAAGTTACACTATTTATAAAAGATGCTCTCTCTCTCTCTCTCTCTCTCTATATATATATATATATGAGGCTCTGAAATATAAAGAAAGGTAGTAATACCTGTTCAACACTAACTATATTATTACTGTTTTGATTAGAGAGAAAAATATATAAGAAAGTTCTTTGCAAACTAAAAGAAAGACTCACATATACAGAGAATATTTCAGAGAAAAAACAGTAATATTCATAATTTTCTTTTCATTCTGGTGCAGTTTGGGTAAAAAGGAAAAGACAACGAGAATCAACAACCATTACCTAAACTGCCTAATGTAAGTGTGACATATGGCCACTTTCCAGTTTGACTATGTCCACTCATTCTGTGCTGTTTTACATCATAGAAAAGAGAATCAAGCATTCTCAAAAAAAAAAATGCCAATTTTCTCCATCACTAAAATGCAAGCTTATTGGCTAAGTAATTTATTTACATTGATGGAATAGCTATATAGCTATGCTCAAAATGACTTCCAACCTTAAGAGATCATGGATTTTGAATATGATGTGATAAGTGACTCTTTTTAAGAAGCAGGCAAGCCCTAGCAAAATAACAAAGTATTGTCTCTTCAACAACTCCCTATTCTCTGTTGTTTCTTTCTCCTTTCCTCAACTCCCTCCCCATTTCTGTGCCTTTTGGGTTTTTGAGCCTCTGCTATGGTGTACAGTCAGGTATGGTTTCAAGGGCAAGGCCTGAAGATACAGTTCATTCTTAACTTCTGTACACACATCTAAGTCCTTATGACTTCCTCTCTTGAGAATATAGAAAATAGTACTTAGCTAGCTCAACTCAAAAACTGGATCAATTTGCTAATCAAAAAACATCATAAAAATTATTGTGTCATCTCATCAAGGTATTATTCCTTTATTCATTTAAGTAATAAACATTTATTTATTATCTTTTGTATTAGATAAGTCAAATAAAATGAGGTGAGAGAGACTGACAAAGAGAAGAGTATGTGCCAGCCTCAGAAACAGAGATCAAAATTTGCTTTCAAATTAAAGTGGTTCTGGGTGGTGACTTTGGCTTCTAGTCATGATGGAGTAACCAAGGATTTACTGTCCTACCTTCAACCATTAAGAACTAGATGGGCTGGGCGCGGTGGCTCATGCCTGTAACCCAGCACTTTGGGAGGCCGAGGCGGGCAGATCACAAGGTCAGGAGATCAAGACCATCCTGGCTAACACAGTGAAACCCCGTCTCTACTAAAAAAAAAAAAAAAAAATACAAAAATTAGCCGGTCGTGGTGGCGGGCGCCTGTAGTCCCAGCTACTCGGGAGGCTGAGGCAGGAGAATGGCGTAAACCCGGGAGGCGGAGCTTGCAGTGAGCCGAGATCACGCAGCTGCACTTCAGCCTGGGCGACAGAGTGAGACTCCGTCTCAAAAAAAAAAAAAAAAAAAAAAAACTAGAAAAATATACAAAACAGGCATTTTTAGTCACTTGTCAATAGACATTACAGGACAGGGATCACGACAGAGGAGACACAAATGAGGTGAGATCAGGCCTACAAGTGCCTTAGCTCACTGCCTGGAGAGAGTTTCCAGGTGACAGTACCTGTAGGGACAAGTTAAATTTACCAGGGAAACCTCCTTGAGTTGAGGAGTCAGACTATAAAGTTTTGGGAGGGCAAGGTGGCTAAAAATAGAGAGTACTATAGGGCAACAATCTGCTCAGATGAACAAAACTCAAGAGATCTTCAGAGGGTCCCCTGCATCTCCAGCTAAACACCGAACTGCATGTATACACGAGGAAACTATTGAGGCTGGAGAATCACCAGACAGGAGCAGCTGAAAAAATCACTGGAGTTCATATAGGGTGGGGAATAGTGATATCCCCAGCCACAGTAGTGAGACTTCCTAACACATGAAGAGTGCACAGTCTTCAGTAGAGTGAGGTTAAATAAGGCAGTCTTATCTTTCCTAAAAAAGCTTACAAACAAGCCTCAAAAGGCTCAAATTTAGCTGCATCACATAACAAAACTCTAAATAATAAAAGGATTAAAAGAAAAATCCAGCACCCAAAGACATAAAATTTATGTCTGGCATCCACTCAGAAGTTAATAGGTATTCAAAGCAGCAGAAAAATGTGACACAAAAGCAGGAGACATCCCAGTTAATAGAAATAGCACAGATTATAGAATTAAACAAATATTTAAAATATTTGTTTCATATTATAAATATATGACACATGTTCTAGGAGACAGAAGACGGCATAAGCACGATGACGAAAAATGGAAGATATTTTTTAAAACTGACAAACTGAACTCCTAACGATGAAAAATATATCTTAGATTTAAAAAGACAATGAATGAGAATAACATCAGATTAAACATCACAGTAAAAAGAAAATAGTGAAAAATAAAAAAATAAAATAAAAAATAAAAAATAAAAAGAAGAAAATAGTGAACTTGAAGACCTAGTAATAGAAACTATCTAAGTGAAACGCACAGAGAAAAAAACATTTAAAGTAATTCATTGTGGCTGTAGCAAAAACAGTAAGAGGAAGTAGCGATACGGGAGAAATGTACAAGAAGAAGCCAGCCCATAAAGGAACTACTAAGACCTACTCATGAGGTTATAGTTATGTGTTTAGCTGAAGACCGTTTTCAAGAAGGATTTCCAGTCAGCATGAAGAGTAGGGAGGAAAGGTATATTTGGGTAAAGTGGTTTCTTATAGCTCTTCAAAAATTACATTTTAAGACTTTTAAATTCTCACCAAAAGTTGAAATAATAAGTAAATCATGGGATATTCACACAATGAAATATAGTAACAAGAATCAAAACTCTATAGTTACATGCATATGAATGGACTTATCAATATAATGTTGAGCAAAAGAAGCCAGGTACAAAAGAGAACAAACTATGTAATCTCATATTGAATAAAAGCAGAGAGGATACTTTCATGGTGTTGAAACTGAGAATAGAGATACCATTGGTGGTAATGTAATGAAGAGAGTACAAAGAAAATTGCTGGGGTTAACCTATACTCTTGTGATATATGACAGCACTGTATGTATATTACTCTGCAACTGCATGCTTTTGAAGTATACCATTAAGAAGGTGACCATGAGTTAGCCTAATTATGCACACCTGTGAGTAAGAGAAAAGGAGAGGAGCAAATAAATAATTCAAAAATCAGAAAATGTTTAGACTGTCATGGCAGTGTTGGCAGCAGTGGTAATATTTGTTTTCTTTTGTTTTATACCAATCAGAATATGTAAATTGCAGAAAGCTGAGCTGTAGAAATTGCACAAGGGCTACCTCTCTCAGTCCCTAATGCCACAGGCCAGGCAGTTTCCTGAGGCATATTCTCTAGGGCTCTGGTGGGCTCTGTTTTCACTCACTCTGTTGATAGAATCCTCAGACCCCAGGACACAAAGAAGCTTCAAGTGAATGATAACTTCGGCAAATGCTTCATCTCTTATTCCTTCTTTTCCCATTTTGCTTACAGTCAGGCATATCCTAAAGATATGTGAACTTTCTTTTACAGAGCATTTACTGTGTGTCATAGAGCACAGTCCCTTGATATGGGAGGGGAATAACTAACTTATTTATTAGCATTTAAACGAAACTTTTGACAGTTATTTGAAACTTGATTGTAAATGCTATTGAATTATAGCTATTTTCCCTTTTCTTTCTAGCAACAAACTTCATAGTATATATATATATGTGTGTGTATATATATCCGTATATACTATGTGTATATATATACATATATATGTATATAATGTATAGAATGTGTGTGTGTGTGTGTGTGTGTGTGTGTGTGTATATATATATAATGTTTGGGGTTAAATTGCAGCAATGTAACAATTGCAATTTCCCCACTGTTAGAAATGATACTTTTTTTCCTTTATATTTTGTATCCTCAGTAGATTATTCTCCCAGGATACACTGATAATTATTATGATTACCCAACATAAAGAATAACCAAAAACATAATGACACACATAAATAGTGGTTAATTATAAGTAAGAAGATGATGGTTAGGTACTTCATAAATGATATAGATAGGCAGATGATAAATTCGATAGACAGATAGATAGATACATAGATAGACAGACACATAGATATACATAGATAGATATCTAGATAGATAATTCTCTATTTACCAAATAAATGGGAACAGGAAGCAACTCTGGTTGTTGTCCAGACAAGAATGGTTAATTTATTTTTATTTCACATAAATATTCCAAAAGTGGTGTTTTAATACACCTTGTGACCAAATGCTTGTTTTCTTTAAATGGTTAGGCTTTACCCATAATGGTGATGCAAACATCACCAATAAAAGACAGATTCTGCTCACACATGCTAAGTCAAACTTCACAAATGGATCAAAGTTATTAGAATTCTTTTGAAAGATAGACATTGATGTCTATCTTCTTATATAGTTTAGATGGTGTGGATGTTGCAAACATTCAGCCAACTTGTTGCCGTGAAAAAAATGTATATATTTGAATTTATGCCCATTAAAAGTAATAATAAAGGTCACAATATTACTTTACCTTATATTTGACTTGCAAAGGATATACATGTTGGTGTCACATTAATACCATATCCTTCTCCAAGTGCCTACTGGAACAGAATGCATGGGCTATTGATGCTTTATTGAAAATCTGTGCTCTGAATTCCTTTTAGAAGCTTATTTCCCAGATGTTTATTGGAGGCATCTTCAAGACTTACAACCTCATTTTCTCCTATTGTTTGTTATATATATTGTCCAAGGCCCAGCCTCAGTTTCCCTTTTCCTCTTTCCTGTAAGAAACACTCCATAGCTGAGAGTTGTAAACCCACAGATATCACTCACTCTACTAAATTCATAGCCCCTCCAAATTTTAGAGCTAGCAAAAATCAAGAACTTAACAAAATGCTGATCTAAAGAAGCATTGCCTTCTCCATTACTTTGACTTCTTATATGTCTTAAATGAATGTGTTTAGATTTCATAGTCTCATCTGCTATCCCTAGTAAGCTGTAATCTTCTTTATATCTGTGTTACAATTGGAGCATTCATGGTGTGTGTGTGTGTGCATGTGTGTGTTTGTGTGCACCTATTTGTCTCTGATCCCCAAGGGAAAAATAACATTTATAAAAGAAAACATTTGAAAACTTCTAGAAACATATTTAGGGGGAGCCCAGAAAAATCTCCCCCAACACCCAAGAACTCTATTGTTTCTTACCCCTTTCAAGAGGGCTAAAAAGGGGAAGAGAATTACCATTCCTGATATACAGGTGTAAAAATATGGAAAATGTATTTACAAAGTTCGCATGGCCCAAAACTGCAAACTTGGCTAATAGTATATGAACAAGGCTGTACAGTTGGTAAGAGAAAATAGTAAAGGGTACATTTAACTTGGTCTTAAAAATATGTAACTATTTATGGTATGTTTATGACATCTTATTATTAGGCTTGATAATTCTAATTGCCTTTCTGGGCCCCCTTAGATGCTTCCTACATTTTATCATATAATTTCCCCTTTTAAGTAGCCAAGGTGCTATGGGAAGCTTCTCTACAAATGCAGTTAAATATTTGCCTGCATCCCAAAAAACTATCCTGCAAAGAAAGATAGCCAACAGCTCCAGAATCCACAATTTTCTGGGTAAAAGCATATCATATATAGAAGAGAATAACAAGGAAAGTAGGAAACCTAGTCTCTTCTTTTGCAATTCTGACTTTTCAGACTAGAGTAATTTGGGAGAGAGTAAAACAACATGATACATCACTGAAACTCAGCTCGTCTCCCTTTCTCACAAATTAAAACCATAACAAGTCAAAAGGTTATTAAAACTTCAAAATATTCTAAGGTAGTGTCAGGTTAAAAAGGGTATTTTTCTTTGCTCCTGTTCCTGCTGGTACAGAGCCACCTTAAAGACTTCCTGCATGGGAATATTTGGCAATCTGAGCACAATTAGAGGGTGAGAATCTATTCTTGTCTCCAGGAAGAGGGATGTTAAACTTTCAGCTATATTTCTGGAAATTGCACGGGCCTGGAATGACAGAATTGTACGCTGTAGGGGCTTTAAATGCCAAGCTGGTTTACCCCTCAAGTCACTTGCCAAATTGTAAAGCTGTGCATGGCAAGACATTAAAGAGCTAAGCTGGAAATTTCTTGACACCTATACTCTAGAAAATCAGATAAACTGTGGTTGACTGAATTTTACCCACCTGAAGTTCAGCCTTAACCCATGCCAGTTCATAGTCTGATTAAGGTGAGCAGATCCCCGCCCTAACTGCCTAGCAAAGGAAAAGGAAAATCTTCTCTGATGGTAAATAAGTAATGGCCAAGTATTTTACAATACTATTTTTGTTGTTGTTGTTAATCAATGCTCACATTCAGGAAGTTCTGCAAACCCCAACAAGAATAAGCCCAAAGAAAATCAAACCATCAAACCTAAATACCTCACACATAAACTGCTGAAAACTGAATAAAATCTAAAACACAGCGAGAGTAAAAGGATACATTATTTTCAGAGGTGTACAATAAAATGGACAGTTGATCTCTTAATGAAAATATTGGAATTCAGAAGACAATTAAACAGCATCTTTAAAATGTTCACTTTCACTTCACTTTTATATGGTGTGTTAATTTTTAAGATTTTTTTATTCCTTATCTCCAAACCTTCCTTTCTATACTCAATTGTGTGCTACTAGGGCTGGGAGTCTAGAAAGTATGTTTCAGCTTTGCCAGCTAAGTTTCTGTTAGGTTATTCCAGTAGGAAGCACTCAATGAAGAGTGCAAGGCCAAAGGACAAAGCCTGTTCCTTTCTTTTTGGCTGCTGCTACAGCTACCATACCCCAGCAACAGGTCTCCCCATTAGTGATAGTTCATTTCAGCCTCAAGTTTCTCCATGCTCTTCCAGGATCAGCCTTATTATGCCCCCAAAATAGGGGTGGCACACCCTCCTAAGAGGTCTGACTGTCAGCTTTGCAGTCATTTCTCCAAGCTTCTCAATGCTAAAACTCCCAATCTCTTCAATACACGTGCTACTAATATACATATCCACACATATGCAAGCACCCTGACTATTCACAAAAAGACTTTTGTAGCAATAATTTTTTCAAAGTAACCATCTAGTCATAGTAAGGCACTTTAGTCACAATTTTGATAATTGGCGTGCATTTTTAAACAAAAAAGGTAAAAATGATCTATCTGCATATGTTTTTAGAATGTGTAGTCATGAATAAAACTGTAATATAAAAGTTAAGGAATGTAAAAATACCTGTTTAGGAAGCAAAATTCAACACAAAAATCTCAATAAATGGTGGTGATCTCTGGCAAGCAAAACTATAAATAATATTTTTCACATATTCTTAGTTTGTAATGCTACAATCATGAAAACAATGCACATTTTAAACTATTTTAATAATGTTGTTAATATAAAATCAATCAATATATGAGCAGCTTTAAAATAAATGAACACCCTATCTAGACGCCTTCACTATTTTTAATTCCTTAATTATCTTGCTTTGTTAATTGACTCACAGTTTAGCATGGCTGAGGAGGCCTCAGGAAACTTACAATCATGGTAGTAGGGAAAGCAAACACATCCTTCTTCACATGGCAGCAGGAAGGAAAAGAATGAGTGCCCAATGAAAGAGGAGGCCCCTTCTAGTTTTATAACTAACAGATCACAGGAGAACTAACTCACTATTATGAGAATAGAATGGGGGAAACTGACCCATGACTCAATTATCTCCACCTGGTCCCTCCTATGACATGCGGGGACTATAGGAAATACAAAATGGGATTTGTGTGGGGACACAGCCAAACCATATCATTCTGCTCCTGGCCCCTCCCCAGATCTCATGTCCTCACAATTCAGAACACAATCATGCCCTTCCAACAGTCCCCCAAAGTCTTAACTCATTCTAGCATTAACTCAAAAGTACATGTCCAAGATCTAATCTGAGGCAAGGCAAGTCCCTTCCACCTATGAGCCTGTAAAATCAAAAGCAAATTAGTTACTTCCCAGATAGAGTGGGGGTACAGGCATTGGGAATATGCACCCATTCCAAATGATAGAAATTGGCTAAAACAAAGGGGCTACAGTCCCCATGCAAGTCCAAAATCCAATAGGGCAGTCATTAAACCTTAAAGCTCCAAAATGATCTCCTTTGACTCCATATCTCACATCCAGATTATGCTGATGCAAGAGGTGAGTTCCTATGGTCTTGGGCAGCTCTACCCCTGTGGCTTTGTAGGGCACAGCCCACCCCACCTCTTAGCTGCCTTTACAGTCTTGCATTGAGTGTCTGCAGCTTTTCCAGGTGCATGGTGCAAGCTGTCGGTGGATCTAACATTCTGGCATCTGGAGGATGGTGGCCCTCTTCTTACAGCTACATGAGGTGGTGCCCCAGTGGGGACTCTGTATTGGGGCTCTGACCCCACCTTTCCATTCTACACTCAGATAACTGCTCTAAAAGACATTCTCCAAGAGGGCTCCACCCCTGAAGGCAACTTCTACCTGGAATCCAGCCATTTTCATACATCCTCTGAAATCCAGGCAGAGGTTCCCAAACCTCAGTTCTTGACTTATGTGCACCGACAAGCTAAACACCACATGCAAGCTGCCAAGGCTTAGGGCTTGCACCCTCTGGAGCCATGGCCTGAGCTGTACCTTGGCCCCCTTTAGCCACAGCTGGAGTGGCTGGAATGCAGGGCAGGAAATCCCTAGGCTGCACATGGCAGGGGAATCCTGGGCCCAGCCCATGAAATAATTTTTCCCTCCTAGGCCTCTGGGCCTGTCAACAAGGAGGAGCTCCCAACAAGGTCTCTGATATGCCCTGAAGACATTTTCCCCATTGCCTTGGTGATTAACATTTGGCTCCTTGTTACTTATGCAAATTGCTGCAGCAGGCTCAAATTTCTCCCCAGAAAATGAGTTTTTCTTTTCTATTGCATTGTCAGGCTGCAAATTTTCCAAACTTTTATTCTCTGCTTCCTCTTGAACACTTTGCTGCTTAGTAATTTCTTCCACCAGATACCCTAAATCATGTCTCTCATGTTCAAAGTTTCATGCTTTCTAGGGCAGGGGCAAAATGCTGACAGTCTCTTTGCTAAAGCATAACAAGGGTCACCTTTGCTCCAGTTCCCAACAAGTTCCTCATCTCCATCTGAGACCACCTCAGCTTGGACTTTATTGTCCATATCACTATAAGGATTTTGGTCAAAGCCATTCAATGAGTGTGATATGATTTGGCTGTGTCCCCACCCAAATCTCATTTTAAATTGTAATTCCCATAATTCCCATGTGTCATGGGAGGAAGCTTGTGGGAGGTAATTGAATCATGGGGGCAGTTACCTCCATGCTGTTCTCATAACAGTGGGTGAGTTCTCATGAGATCTGATGGCTTTATAAGGGGCTGTTCCCTTTTTACTCATTCTTCTTCTCCTTGCTGTTGCCATGTGAACAAGGACATGTTTGCTTCCCCTTCTGCCATGATTGTAAGTTTCCTGAGGCCTTTTTAGCCGTGCTTAACTGTTAATTGATTAAACCTCTTTCCTTTATAAATTACCCAGTCTTGGGTATGTCTTCATAGCCGTGTGAAAATGGACTAATACAAAGTCTCTAGGAAGTTCGCAACTTTCCCACATCTTCCTGTTCTTCTGAGTCCTCCAAACTGTTCCAACCTCTGCCCGTTACTCAGTTCCAAATTCGCTTCCACATTTTCAAGTGTCTTTAGAGCAGTGCCCCACTACCTGGTACCAATTTACTATATTAGTCTGTTCTCACACTGCTAATAAAGATATCCCTGAGCCAGTGCATGCAGTGGCTCATGCCTGTAATCCCAAAACTTTGGGAGGCCAAGGCAGGCAGATCACGAGGTCATGAGATTTAGACCATCCTGGTCAATATGGTGAAACCCCGTCTCTACTAAAAATACAAAAATTAGCTGGGCATGGTGGCATGGGCCTGTAATCCCAGCTACTCAGGAGGCTGAGGCAGGAGAATTGCTTAGACCAGGAAGTCAGAGGTTGCAGTGAGCTGAGATCATGCCACTGCAATCCAGCCTGGCAACGGAGAAAGACTCTGTCAAAAAAAAAAAAAAAAAAAAGACATACCTGAGACTGGGTAATCTGTAGAGAAAAGAGGTTTAATTGACTCACAGTTCAGCATGGCTGGGAGGCCTCAGGAAACTTAAAATCATGGTGGTAGGGAAAGCAAACACATCCTTCTTCACATGGCAGGAGGAAGGAGAAAAATGAGTGCCCATTTAAAGGGGAAACCCCTTATAAAGCTGTCAGATCTTGTGAGAACTAATTCACTATCATGAGAACAGGATAAGGGAAACTGCCCCCATGATTCAATTAGCTCCACCTGGTCCCTCCCATGAGATGTGGGGATTATGAGGACTACAAGATGAGATTTGGATGGGGACACAGCAAAACCATATCAGTTTTCTAGAGAATAAATTCATTTTTCATTTTTGGACAGAAGCTTTATACACAAGGCTACATTTATTACCTATGCACCAACATGCCTACACTTATTATTTATAGCCCTTATCCATATGGTTGGTTGAATAATTTTAATGTCACTATTTTTCAGTAGTTTGAGCCTTTGTTCCCCTTGTTTCCCTGATTGGCAAAAAGCATAGGTGTCCTTATTAGAAAATATTTGCCTATTAACACTTAAGATTTGATGATAGGTTTTGCAGTAAAACATCTCCTTTATCATTTGTGATTACAAATTATTATTCATAGTATCTGTCAAGATTTCCATTGTCATCTTATTAATATACTATTCAGTTGATAAAAATTGGGAGAACAGAGAGAGTGCTTCTAAGGAGGAGAAGGAGAAGAAAAAGTGGTGACTGCTCTGGTCAGTTGGTTCCATTATTTTTCCTCTACCAGTTTTTATCTCCTCATTCCATTAAACTTGCTTCTATAAAACGATTCCATAGACTCACACACATCAAGATATACGTGACTGCTATGACCTAACTTATTCTTTTTCTCAAAGTTACAAATTTCCCCACAATATAAAATTGATTTGCTAAAAAACTTCAGAATTTGTGTATTGATTCTATTGACCTGTTTATCATGTCCTATTTATTTAAGTCTGATGTAATGTTATTATTAAATAACTTATTATTAAATAATTATATTTGGGTGGATATCATTCAGGATTTGAGATGATTTTTCAGCTTCAACATCGAATTTTCATGATGCTTTTCCTGGTTCCTCTGCATGATGTGGTCCGGGTATAAGACGAATAGTTTACATGACCTCATGGCATTGGGGGAAAAGGGAAAGCCACCTCATGTGCACAAGTTAGTAACCTTTCAACGACAACTGGTTCCATTTCTGTGCATTCTTATGGTTCAAACTGCCACTGTTTGCAGATAATAGAAATCATTGTGTGGTCTTTCTCTGGCCTTTGGCGTTTGCCAGTACTATACACTTCTGCCTTGTCTTCCATCATGTCTTCTGTCCTAAAATAGCCCATCTCAGCCTTTGCATTGCATTATCTCACTTTCGCTACTGCTTTCCCCACAGCAAGCACACTCATTAGCCACACAAGAATTGGCTGGAATTTTAAACTTGAACCCTGTAGTCCTGGAATGCAATTCCATGCTCTTCACTAAATGGAATCATCCACTGTCAGTACTGGATTGCTCTGCACACTTATCTTTCCTTAGAGCTCAAGATGGAAGAAGGCTAGTGCCCTTCACATCTTTATTTCGTAATATACCTTCTCATTCCAGGTGGGAATTAGCCACGTTTGCACATCTAATGTCTTCTACTCCTTTTCTTTATCCCTTAATCCCCTGTGTGCAAGGGTTCAACTTCTTTCATTTCCTTCCTTTTGGTCTTTTCCCTAACTTCTTTTACATGTGCCATAGAGAAAAACATGTTGTCTAACATCCAAACCAGCCAGGTACCACGGCTCATGCCTGTAATCCCAACCATTTGGGAATCTGAGGCAGGCAAATGACTTGAGGCCAGTTTGAGACTGACCTGGCCAACATGGTAAAAACCCATCTCTACTAAAAATATAAAAAAACAGCTGGGCATGGTGGTGCCGGCCTGTAATCCAGCTACTCAGGAGGCTGTGGCACAATAATCACTTGAACCTGGAAGGCAGAGGTTACAGTGAGCTGAGATTGCACCACTGCACTCCAGCCTGGGTGTGATGGTTAATACTGAATATCAACTTGATTGCATTGAAGGATGCAAACTATTGTTTCTCAGTGTGTCTGTGAGTGTGTCGCCAAAGGAGATTAACATTTAAGTCAGTGGATTGGGAAAGGCAGACCCACCCTCAATCTGCGTGGGCACAATCTGATCAGTTGCCAGTCCTTCCAGAATAAAAGCAGGCAGAAGAATGTGGAGAGACTAGAATGGTTTAGCCTCCCAGCCTACATCATTCTCTCTTGCTGGATGCTTCCTGCCCTCGAACATCAGAATTCAAGTTGTTCAGCTTTGGGACTTGGACAGCTTCCTTGCTCTTCAGCTCACAGACGGCCTATTGTGGGACCTCACCTTGTGATCATGTAAGCTAATACTCCTTAATGACCTCCCCTTTGTATATACATATATCCTATTATTTCTGTCCCTCTAGAGAACCCTGACTAATAAACTGGGTGACAGATCCAGACCCTGTTTCAAAAAAAAAAAAAAAAAAAAGAAAATCCAAACTGGTTGTTAAAGGAGATCACATTGAATCCGACATTGAATGTCAGAAAATGATGATGAAATATTTATCTTTCCACCCCCTCTGTCACATTCTGAATCTTATTCCTGAGGCAGAGGGCTGCTTTCATCCAACTATAAATATGCTATGTGCAAAAGTGCAAAAGAAAAATATACATTAGCATTTTGTCAAAATATTACCACCACCATCCCCAATATGCATATCTCTTTTTCTAATGACTACATAGGATAGATTTGGAGGAAGTTTCTAATTGAAGGGAAAGATAAGAACCATTTCCTATATTTCCAAAGTAATTTTCCAAAACTAACAGAATTTTCACCGTGTAGAAATATGAAACACATGTTATATTTGGTAATCTTAAATCATGTTCTTATTTCTACATTGCAATTCTCTCTTGAGAATTGAAACATACCTGTATTAGAAATAAATATTTTAGTCTCTTTCTTCATCTATAGATAATGCAAAACCTCCACAGGCATTTCCTAAAACTTTCCTCTGGCATTCAACAAATCAAAGTTAAATAAATTAATAGGGAGATAATAATTACTTTTATTATCTGATTGCTTCTGGAGGATAAGAGTAAGAGTAATTATGTTATTGATTAATTAACAAATAAACAATCGGGCATTTTACTTGGCACTTTCATGAAAATGCCAAGATAAATACACATGTATAAAGAGAGACAGGTCAGTGGGTCTAGCTTTCTTTTTTCCCCTTCAGTTTTTACTACCTACTTCTACGGTGTCTCTTTCTTTATTCTGCCTGGTTCTTCTAGTCTTTGTTCCCACACTAGCTGTCTCACGTTCTTCCTCCTGGGAGATTTTCTCTCAGCTTTATAGTGACCCAATAAACTTGTGAAAATAAGGGAAAAAAACTGTAACAAGCTTTAGCAATGCTTAAGGATTTTACAAAGTAGTTCCAGAAAAGATCTCTAAAATTGCGTGATATAACACTAAGTATAATTAAGTCCCAGAAGCCAACAGAACAGTTACATACAAATAGCTTAACCTCTTCTCTTACATGTGAGTTTTATTTGTGATGTTAGAGAACTCCAGGGTAGATACACATGGGGTGAGCCTTAAAGATATTAATAAATTCTCAGGTGGTGCAGAAGACCTTCAGCTTGTGTTCACTGACCTGCAGGGCAAAGGTGATGGCATTTATCCATCAGTGGTTTTCTAAGGTGGTTACTTAAAGTGCTACTGAGTTATCCACTGCCCCTGAGTGTTCAAGGGAAACAACTGACAGTGATCTCAAAGTCCCAGTCCCACAAAGCTCTAGGAAAGTACTTTAAATAAAATTCACACACACACACACAAGTAGCCTTAGAAATGATTTTTGAGTGTTATCTTGGGAAAACACACAGGGGGGTCACAAGAGTTGAAATGTGATGAATATATAGTTTTGTAATATGACTCATTACTGCAGTAGATGGGTCTGATATCAGTTCATGCCTCTTGAAACAGAGAGTATTTAATCAAAACCCAATATTGAATTGGTGGCAAGTGTATAAGTTCTGCCTTTCTCCCTTCAGTCAGCATACCCATATGTGTGTTTCAAAGACACAGCATTAAAATGCACCCAGTGGTCTAATATAGAAAAGATAAAAAAAACTAATCAGTTTAGCTGTTCAAACAGTCTCTGCCTTATGCCTCTGGTTTACAGATATGTTTCAATAAAATGTGCTGAAGTAGCTAATTATAGTTAACATCAGACAGATCTGAATATTTCTCTACTCATCAACTTACTACATGAGGACCTCAAGCTTCAGCTTTCTCATCTTAAAAATGGGAACCATAGTGTCTACTTCAAAATGCCATTATGAGTATGAAAGCAAATATACACAAAGTACCCAGCACATCATTTGCTCTCAGTAAGAGAGATGTTATTGTACATATCATGTTTAATTTATTTTCTCTACTAGGATTAAACTATATGGCATCAAATGTATTCTGTAGCTTTAAAAATAAGTAACAATATTATCTGTCTCTTGATTTGGAGGAGACACACCATTAAAATAAATAAAAACTAGCTCAAAGCATATTAAATAATATAATAACATCAATCCGATTGTACATGAGACCCATTTCTTCTCTACATTAAAAAAAAATTCAAAGCAAAATTAGGCCCTATTTATTTACTGATGTTCCCTGGATGTTTAGAATAATATGGTTTTGCACCCAGAAAACTTTTGAACTGAATCTACAGCCATATTCTACACAGGTTAAAATCCCAGTGGGAAATGCAACTGCAAACTTTGCTCAGCTCAACTTAGTCAGAGTTCAAATGAGATCAGTGTGGGAGGCAGTGCAACTTGGAACATTCACATACAATACAGGATGCATCTTTAATGCAAGGAAAGGGCTCACTGGGAGCACAAGGCATGAAAGCTTGAAATATCAGAACTGATGTTGGGAGCAAAGCTTCTCAGTGAAAGTAGAGCTGATTTACTTCTGCAGAAAGATACCGAGGGTAGAGTACATCCCAATTTGCTCTTGAATTGGAAAGTGTGTTGATTGCTTGCACATCAGTGCTAGCTCTTAAATTCATTACCAGTTAGATTTTGGATTACCTTAGGAAGAATTTCTGAAAGACTGTAACAATGGGACCCATCATTGTTTCATTAAACCAATATTAATTAAATGTTTCCAACTTTTAGTGGGACTTGTTAGATTCTTATTAGCCATGACAGATCATTATTTTCAGCAGAACATGGTCAAGATCCAGCAATGAGCACTGAGATGTAGTCAGGCACCAATGTATGCTGGAATTAATAATTATACTAAATTGGATGTAATGAATAATTTATGGTGTAAATTCTTATGCAATTTGCTATGGTAACCTACAAGAAGACATCTGCTGTATTTTAACAAAGCACAAGTTACCAGGAGTAAAATAATGAATAAAATAATAGAAAACCCACTTCAGAGGGAAAAGGCTTAGAGATGGGTAAAGTGCAACATGCTAAAAACATGAAATGCTATTGTCATTGTCATCATTAATTAACATTCATTATTCATTCAGAGGTGCAAAGACTTCAAACAAAGTCTTTACAGGTTGTAGAAAATTAACTCCTTGCCCTTCAAATGTTTACAACGACAAAATACATAGGCAAAGGCTATTTTTTGTTGAATAGGGTACTACAGAATATGTTGCTTGCTTTGGTGTGTGAGTTGCTTCTGAACAACGGGAAACATAGTCAAATTTTATATAATCTATTCTAATAGAAAATACAAAATTAAAGGTGATTTAAAAGGGAGAAATGAGTCTGGTGCCGTGGCTCACTCCTGTAATCCCAGCACCCCAGGACAAGGCAGGCGGATCACACGAGGTTGGGAGCTCCAGGAAAGCCTGACCAACATGCAGAAACCCCGTCTCTACCAAAAAAAAAAAAAAAAAAAAAAAAGCCGGGCATGGTGGCTCCTGCCTGTAATCCCAGCCACTAGGGAGGCTGAGGCAGGAGAACCACCCAAACCCGGGAGGCGGAGGCCACGGTGAGCCAAGACCGTGCCACTGCACTCCACCCTGGGCAACAAGAGCAAAACTCCACTCAAAAACAAACAAACAAAAGGGACCAGGTTTAACCATGTTGCCCAGGCTAGTCTGCAACTCATAGGCTCAAGCGATCATCTGCACTCGGCCATCCAAAGTCCTGGGACTACAAGCGTGAGCCACCACGCCAGGCTGATCTATTCCCTTCTGGTTAATAAATAGGGCCAGGCACGGTGGCTCACACCTGCAATCCCAGCACACAGGGAGACCGAGGTGGGTGGATCACCCGAGGTACGGAGATTGAGACCAGCCTCACCAACATGGAGAAAACCCGTCTGTACCAAAAAAAAAAAAAAAAAAAAAAAAAAAAAAAAAGCCAGGCATGGTGGCTCACGCCTGCAATCCCAGTCACTCGGGAGGCTGAGGCAGGAGAACCACCCAAACCTGGGAGGCAGAGGCCACGGCGAGCCGAGACCGCGCCACTGCACTCCAGCCTGGGCAACAAGAGGAAAATTCCGCCTCAAATAAAATAAATAAATAAAATAAAAAGACAGACCGGTTTCATCATGTTGCCCAGGCTGATCTGGAACGCCTAGGCTCAAGCGATGGGTCACGCTCGGCCATCCAAAGACCGGAGCCATGCCAGGCTGATCTATTACTTTCTGCTTAATTAATTGGGCTGGGCACAGTGGCTCACCCTTGCATTCCCAGCACCCTGGGAGGCCAAGGCAGGCGGATCACCCGAGGTCGCGAGCACCAGGTCAGCCTGACCAACATGCAGAAACCCCGTCTCTACCAAAAAAAAAAAAAAGCCGGGGATGTTGGTGCCTGCCTATAATCCCAGCCACGAGGGAGGCTCAAGGAGGTGAACCACCCAAACCTGGGATGCGGAGGCCACACCGAGGCGAGACAGCGCCACTGCACTCCACCCTGGGCAACAAGAGCAAAATTCCACTCAAAAACAAACAAAAAAAGGGACCAGGTTTCACCATGTTGCCCAGGACAGTCTGGAACTCAAAGGCTCAAGCGATCATCTGCACTCGGCCATCCAAAGTCCTGGGACTACAAGCGTGAGCCATCATGCCAGGCCGATCTATTCTCTTCTGGTTAATAAATTAGGCTGGGCGCGGTGGCTCACACCTGCAATCCCAGCACCCCGGGAGGCCGAGGCGGGTGGATCACCCGAGGTCCGGAGATTGAGACCAGCCTCATCAACATGGAGAAATCCAGTCTGTACCAAAAAAAAAAAGCCGGGCATGGTGGCTCATGCCTGCAATCCCAGCACCCTGGTAGGCACAAGCAGGCGTATCACCTGAGGACAGGAGCTCCTGGCCAGCCCGACCAACATGGAGAAACCCTGTATCTACCAAAAAAACAAAAAGAAAAAAAAAGCCGGGCAAAATGACTCCTGCCTGTAATCCTAGCCACTCGGGAGGCTGAGGCAGGAGAACCACCCAAATCAGGGAGGCGGAGGCCACGGCGAGCCGAGACCCCGCCACTGCACTCCACCCTGAGCAACAAGAGCGAAATTCCGCCTCAAAGAAAATAAGTAAATAAAATAAAAAGAGAGACCGCTTTCACCATGTTGCCCAGGCCAGTCTGGAACTCCTAGGCTCAAGTGATAGGCTATGCTCGGCCGTCCGCAGTCCAGAGCCACGCCAGGCCTATCTATTGCTTTCTGCTTAAGAAATTGGGCCGGGCGCAGTGGCTCACACCTGCAACCCCAGCACCCCGGGAGGACAAGGCGGGCAGACCACCCGAGGTGGGGAGCTCCAGCCAGGCTGACCAACATGCAGAAACCCCGTCTCTACCAAAAAAAAAAAAAGCCGGGCATGGTGGCTCACGCCTGCAATCCCAGTCACTCAGGAGGCTGAGGCAGGAGAACCACCCAAACCAGGGAGGCGGAGGCCACGGCAAGCCGAGACCGCGCCACTGCACTCCAGCCTTGTCAACAAGAGGAAAATTCCACCTCAAATAAAACAAATAAATAAAATAAAAAGACCGGTTTCACCATGTTGCCCAGGCCGGTCTGGAACTCCTAGGCTCAAGCGATCAGCCGCACTCGGCTGTCTGAAGTCCAGAGCCACGCCAGGCCAAGCTATTCCTTTCTGGTTAATAAATTGGGCCAGGTGCAGTGGGTCACACCTGCAATTCCAGCACCCCGGAGGCCAAGGAGGGCGGATCACCCGAGGTCTGGACCTACAGGCCAGCCTGACCAACATGCAGAAACCCCGTCTCTACCAAAAAAAAAAAAAGGCGAGCATGGTGGCACCTGCCTATAATCCCAGCCACTCGGGAGGCTGAGGCAGGAGAACCACCCAAACCCGTGAGGTGGAGGCCACTGCGAGCGGAGACCGCACCACTGCACACCAACCTGGGCAACAAGAGGAAAACTCCACTCAAAAAGAAAAAAAAAGGGGACCAGGTTTCACCATGTTGCCCAGGCTAGTCTGGGAATCATAGGCTCAAGCGATCATCTGCACTTGGCCGTCCAAAGTCCTGGGACTACAAGCGTAAGCCACCACGCCAGGCCGATCTATTCCCTTCTGATCAATAAATTGAGCCGGGCTGCAGTGGCTCACACCTGCTAATCCCAGCACCCCGGGAGGCACAAGCAGGCGTATCACCTGAGGACGGGAGCTCCTGGCCAGCCCGACCAACATGGAGAAACCCTGTATCTACCAAAAGAAAAAAGAAAAAAAAAAAGCCGGGCATGGTGACTCCTGCCTGTAATCCCAGCCACTCGGGAGGCTGAGGCAGGAGAACCACCCAAATCAGGGAGGTGGAGGCCACGGCGAGCCGAGACTCAGCCACTGCACTCCACCCTGAGCAACAAGAGCGAAATTCCACCTCAAAGACAATAAGTAAAAAAAATAAAAAGAGAGACCGGTTTCACCATGTTGCCCAGGCCGGTCTGGAACTCCTAGACTCAAGTGATAGGCTATGCTTGGCCGGCCACAGTCTAGAGCCACGGCAGGCCTATCTATAGCTTTCTGCTTAATAAATTGGGCAGAGTGCAGTGGCTCACACCTGCATCCCCAGCACCCCAGGAGGACAAGGCAGGCAGACCACCCGAGGTGGGGAGCTCCAGGCCAGGCTGACCAACATGCAGAAACCCTGTCTATACCAAAAAAAAAAAAAAAAACCAGGCATGGTGACTCACGCCTGCAATCCCAGTCACTCGGGAGGCAGAGGCAGGAGAACCACCCAAACCCGGGAGGCGGAGGCCACGGCGAGCCAAGACCACGCCACTGCACTCCAGCCTGTGCAACAGGAGGTACATTCCGCTTCAAATAAAATAAATAAATAAAATAAAAAGACAGACCAGTTTCACCATGTTGCCCAGGCTAATCTGGAACTCCTAGGCTCAAGTGATCGGTCGCACTCGGCCCTCTGAAGACCAGAGCCATGCCAGGCCGATCTATTACTTTCTGCTTAATTAATTGAGCTGGGCACAGTGGCTCACCCTTGCATTCCCAGCACCCCGGGAGGCCAAGGCAGGAGGATCACACGAGGTCGCGAGCACCAGGTCAGCCTGATCAACATGCAGAATCCCCGTCTCTACCAAAAAAAAAAAAAAAAAAAAAGCCGGGAATGATGGTGCCTGCCTATAATCCCAGCCACTCGGGAGGCTGATGCAGGTGAACCACCCAAACCCAGGAAGCGTAGGCCACAGCGAGGCGAGACAGCGCCACTGCACTCCACCCTGGGCAACAAGAGCAAAACTCCACTCAAAAAGAAAAAGAAAAGGGATAAGGTTTCACCCTGTTGCCCAGGACAGTGTGGTACCCACAGGCTCAAGCGATCATCTGCACTCGGCCGTCCAAAGTCCTGGGACTACAAGCGTGAGCCAACATGCCAGACCGATCTATTCCCTTCTGATTAATAAATTGAGCCGGGCACAGTGGCTCACACCTGCAATCCCAGCACCCCAAGAGGACAAGGCGGGCGGATCACCCGAGGTCGGGAGTTACAGGCCAGCCTGACCAAAATGCAGAAACCCCGTCTCTACCAAAAAAAAAAAAAAAACCCCCAGCATGCTGGCTCCTGCCTAGTAATTGCAGTCATTCGGGAGGCTGAGGCAGGAGAACCACCCAAACCCGGGAGGCGGAGGCCATGGCGAACCGAGACCACGCCACTGCACTCCACCCTGGGCAACAAGAGCAAAATTCCACTCAAAAACAAACAAAAAAAAGGGACCAGGTTTCACCATGTTGCCCAGGACAGTCTGGAACTCAAACGCTCAAGCGATCATTTGCACTCGGCTGTCGAAACTCCTGGGACTACAAGCGTAAGCCACCAGGCCAGACCGATCTATTCCCTTCTGAATAATAAATTGATCCAGGCGCCGTGGCTCACACCTGCAATCCCAGCACCCCAGGAGGACAAGGCAGGCGGATCACGCGAGGTTGGGAGCTCCAGGAAAGCCTGACCAACATGCAGAAACCCTGTTTCTACCAAAAAATAAAAATAAAAAAGCCGGGCATGGTGGCTCCTGCCTGTAATCCCAGCCACTAGGGAGGCTGAGGCAGGAGAACCACCCAAACCAGGGAGGCGGAGGCCACAGCTAGCCAAGACCGTGCCACTGCACTCCAGCCTGGGCAACAAGAGGAAAATTCCGCCTCAAATAAAATAAATAAATAAAATAAAAAGACAGACCGGTTTCACCATGTTGCCCAGGCCGGTCTGGAACTCCTAGGCTCAAGCGATCGGCCGCGCTTGGCTGTCTGAAGTCCAGAGCCACGCCAGGCCGATCTATTCCTTTCTGCTTAATAAATTGGGCCGGGTGCAGTGGGTCACACTTGCAATCCCAGCACCCCGGAGGCCAAGGAGGGCGGATCACCCTAGGTCTGGACCTACAGGCCAGCCTGACCAACATGCAGAAACCCCGTTTCTACCAAAAAAAAAAAAAAAAAAAAAAAAGCCGGGCATGGTGGCTCCTGCCTGGAATCCCAGCCACTAGGGAGGCTGAGGCAGGAGAACCACCTAAACCCGGGAGGCGGAGGCCACTGTGAGCCGAGACCGTGCCACTGCACTCCACCCTGGGCAACAAGAGCAAAATTCCACTCAAAAACAAACAAACAAAAGGGACCAGGTTTAACCATGTTGCCCAGGCCAGTCTGCAACTCATAGGCTCAAGCGATCATCTGCACTCGGCCATCCAAAGTCCTGGGACTACAAGTGTGAGCCACCATGCCAGGCCGATCTATTCCCTTCTGGTTCATAAATTGGGCCGGGCATGGTGGCTCACACCTGCAATCCCAGCACCCCGGGAGGCCGAGGCAGGTGGATCACCCGAGGTCCGGAGATTGAGACCAGCCTCACCAACATGGAGAAATCCGGTCTGTACCAAAAAAAAAAAAAAAAAAAAAAGAAAAAAGCCGGGCATGGTGGCTCACGCCTGCAATCCCAGTCACTCGGGAGGCTGAGGCAGGAGAACCACCCAAACCAGGGAGGCGGAGGCCACAACTAGCCGAGACCACACCACTGCACTCCAGCCTGGGCAACAAGAGGAAAACTCCACTCAAAAAGAAAAAAAAAAAGGGACCAGGTTTCACCATGTTGCCCAGGCCAGTCTGGGAATCATAGGCTCAAGCGATCATCTGCACTTGGCCGTCCAAAGTCCTGGGACTATAAGCGTGAGCCACCACGCCAGGCCGATCTATTCCCTTCTGATCAATAAATTGAGCCGGGCTGCAGTGGCTCACACCTGCAATCCCAGCACCCCGGGAGGCACAAGCAGGCGTATCACCTGAGGACGGGAGCTCCTGGCCAGCCCGACCAACATGGAGAAACCCTGTATCTACCAAAAGAAAAAAAAAAGCCGGGCATAGTGACTCCTGCCTGTAATCCCAGCCACTCGGGAGGCTGAGGCAGGAGAACCACCCAAATCAGGGAGGTGGAGGCCACGGTGAGCCGAGACCCCGCCACTGCACTCCACCCTGAGCAACAAGAGCGAAATTCTGCCTCAAAGAAAATAAGTAAATAAAATAAAAAGAGAGACCGGTTTCACCATGTTGCCCAGGCCGGTCTGGAACTCCTAGGCTCAAGTGATAGGCTATGCTCGGCCATCCGCAGTCCAGAGCCACGCCAGGCCTATCTATTGCTTTCTGCTTAAGAAATTGGGCCAGGCGCAGTGGCTCACACCTGCAACCCCAGCACCCCGGGAGGACAAGGCAGGCAGACCACCCGAGGTGGGGAGCTCCAGGCCAGGCTGACCAACATGCAGAAACCCCGTCTCTACCAAAAAAAAAAAAGCCGGGCATGGTGGCTCACGCCTGCAATCCCAGTCACTTGGGAGGCTGAGGCAGGAGAACCACCCAAACCCGGGAGGTGGAGGCCACGGCGAGCCGAGACCACGCCACTGCACTCCAGCCTGCACAACAGGAGGTACATTCCGCCTCAAATAAAATAAATAAATAAAATAAAAAGACAGACCGGTTTCACCATGTTGTCCAGGCTGATCTGGAACTCCTAGGCTCAAGCGATCAGCCATGCTCGGCAGTCCGAAGACAGGAGCCACGCCAGGCAGATCTATTACTTTCTGCTTAATTAATTGAGCTGGGCACAGTGGCTCACCCTTGCATTCCCAGCACTCCAGGAGGCCAAGGCAGGCGGATCACCCGAGGTCGCGAGCACCAGGTCAGCCTGACCAACATGCAGAAACCCCGTCTCTACCAAAAAAAAAAAAAGCCGGGGATGGTGGTGCCTGCCTATAATCCCAGCCACTCGGGAGGCTGAGGCAGGAGAACCACCCAAACCCGGGAAGCGTAGGCCACAGCGAGGCCAGACAGCGCCATTGCACTCCACCCTGGGCAACAAGAGCAAAACTCCACTCAAAAAGAAAAAGAAAAGGGACAAGGTTTCACCCTGTTGCCCAGGACAGTGTGGTACTCACAGGCTCAAGCAATCATCTGCACTCGGCCGTCCAAAGTCCTGGGACTACAAGCGTGAGCCAACATGCCAGACCGATCTATTCCCTTCTGATTAATAAATTGAGCCGGGCACAGTGGCTCACACCTGCAATCCCAGCACCCCAAGAGGACAAGGCGGGCGGATCACTCCAAGTCGGGAGTTACAGGCCAGCCTGACCAACATGCAGAAACCCCGTCTCTACCAAAAAAAAAAAAGCCGGGCATGATGGCTCCTGCCTATAATCGCAGCCACTCGGGAGGCTGAGGCAGGAGAACCACCCCAACCCGGGAGGCGGAGGCCAGGGCGAGCCGAGACTCCGCCACTGCACTCCACCCTGAGCAACAAGAGCGAAATTCCGCCTCAAAGAAAATAAGTAAATAAAATAAAAAGAGAGACCGCTTTCACCATGTTGCCCAGGCCGGTCTGGAACTCCTAGGCTCAAGTGATAGGCTATGCTCGGCCGTCCGCAGTCCAGAGCCACGCCAGGCCTATCTATTGCTTTCTGCTTAAGAAATTGGGCCGGGCGCAGTGGCTCACACCTGCAACCCCAGCACCCCGGGAGGACAAGGCGGGCAGACCACCCGAGGTGGGGAGCTCCAGCCAGGCTGACCAACATGCAGAAACCCCGTCTCTACCACAAAAAAAAAAAGCGAAGCATGGTGGCCTCACGCCTGCAATCCCAGTCACTCAGGAGGCTGAGGCAGGAGAACCACCCAAACCAGGGAGGCGGAGGCCACGGCAAGCCGAGACAGTGCCACTGCACTCCACCCTGGGCAACAAGAGCAAAACTCCACTCAAAAACAAACAAAAAAAGGGACCAGATTTCACCTTGTTGCCCAGGCCAGTCTGGTAATCATAGGCTCAAGTGATCATCTGCACAGGCCATCCAAAGTCCTGGGACTACAAGCATGAGCCACCACGCCAGGCCGATCTATTCCCTTCTGGTTAATAAACTGGGCCCGGCGCAGTGGCTCACACCTGCAATCCCAGCTCCCCGGGAGGCCGAGGCGGGTGGATCACCCGAGGTCCGGAGATTGAGACCAGCCTCAGCAACATGGAGAAAACCCGTCTGTATCAAAAAAAGAAAAAAAGAAAAAGCAGGGCATGGTGGCTGACGCCTGTAATCCCAGTCACTCGAGAGGCTGAGGCGGGAGAACCACCCAAACCAGGGAGGCAGAGGCCACGGCAAGCCGAGACTGCGCCAGTGCAATCCAGCGTGGGAAACAAGAGCGAAATTCTGCCTCAAATAAAATAAATAAAGAAAATAAAAAGAGAGACCAGTTTCTCCTTGTTGCACAGGCCGGTCTGGAACTCCTAGGCTCAAGCGATCGGCCGCGCTCAGCCGTCCAAAGTCTGGAGCCACGCAGGCCGATCTAATCCTTTCTGCTTAATAAATTGGGCCGGGCGCAGTGGCTCACACCTGCAATCCCAACACACCGGGAGGCCAAGGCAGGCAGATCTCCAGACGTCGGGAGCTCCAGGCCAGCCTAACCAACATGCAGAAACCCTGTCTCTACCAAAAAAAAAAAAAAAAAAAAAAGCCGGGCATGGTGGCTCCTGACTCTAATCTCAGCCACTCAGGAGGCTGAGGCAGGAGAACCACCCAAACCCAGGAGGCGGAGGCCACGACGAGCCTAGACCGCGCCACTGCCCTCCACCCTGGGCAACAAGAGCAAAACTCCACTCAAAAAGACAAAAAAAAGGGACCAGGTTTCACCATGTTGCCCAGGCCAGTCTGGAACTCATAGGCTCAACCGATCATCTGCACTCGGCCATCCAAAGTCCTGGGACTACAAGCGTGAGCCACCACGCCAGGCCGATCTATTCCCTTCTGGTTCATAAATTGAGCCGGGCGCGGTGGCTCACACCTGCAATCCCAGCACCGCGGGAGGCCGAGGTGGGTGGATCACCCGAGGTCCGGAGTTTGAGACCAGCCTCGCCAACATGGAGAAACCCCTTTTCTACCAAAGAAGGAAAAAAAAAAAAAAAAGCCGGGCATGGTGGCTCACGCCTGCAATCCCTGTCACTCGGGAGGCTGAGGCAGGAGAACCACCCAAACCCGGAGGCGGAGGCCTCGGGGAGCCGAGACCGCAGCACTGCACTCCAGCCTGGGCAACAAGAGGGACATTCCGCCTCAAATAAAATAAATAAATAAAATAAAAAGAGAGACCGGGTTTCTCCATGTTGCCCAGGCTGGTCTGGAACTCCTACGCTCAAGCGATCGGCCGCACTCCGCCGTCTGAAGTCTAGGGCCACGCCAGGCCGATCAATTCCTTTCTGCTTAATAAATTGGGCGGGGCGCAGTGGCTCACACCTGCAAACCCAGCACCCCAGGAGGCCAAGGCAGGCAGATCACCCGAGTTCGGGAGCTCCAGGCCAGCCTGACCAACATGCAGAAACCCTGTCTCTACCAAAAAAAAAAAAAAAAAAAAGCCGGGCATGGGGGTTCACATCTGCAATTCCAGCCACTCGGGAGGCTGAGGCAGGAGAACCACCCAAACCCGGGAGGCGGAGGCAGCAGGGAGCCGAGACCGCGCCACTGCATTCCAGCCTAGGCAACAGGAGCGAAATTCCGCCTCTAAATAAATAAATAAATAAATAAAAAGAGAGACCGGGTTTCACCATGTTGCCCAGGCCGGCCTGGAACTTCTAGGCTCCAGTGATCCACCGCACTCGGCCGTCCAAAGTCCTGGGATCACAAGCGTGAGCCACCAAGCCAGGCCGATCTGTTCCTTTCTGAATAATAAATTGGGCCCTGCGCAGTGGCTCAGGCCTGCAATCCTAGCACCCCGGGAGGCCAAGGAGGGCGGATCACCTGAGGTCGGGAGTTTGAGACCAGCCTGACCAACATGGAAAAACCCCGTCTCTACCAAAAAAAAGAACAAAAACAACAACAACAACAACAGAAAAGAGCATTTCTATAGCTACTGATTAAATCATGCATATGTCATTTTTAAACAGCTTTATTGAAGCACAAGAGAAATACAATGAAGTGAACCTAATTAAAGTGCACAGTTTGATAGATAGGTTGGCCTATGTATATAACTGTGAAACTATCAGGACAATACAAACATTTCAATCACCCCAAAAACTTTCCTTGTGCTTCTTTGTAATTCCTTCTTCCCACTCATCCCTGTCCCACTCTTTAGCTCCAGATAATCGCTCATGTGCTTTCTGTGAAATTTTGCATTCTTTAAAATGTATGTAAGTGAAATCATGCATTATGTGTACTTTTTTCTGTCTTCTGTCATCAGCTTAATTATTTTCAGATTCATCTATACTGTAGCATTGATCAATGATTCATTCCTTTTTTATTGCTTAGTAGTAAGTATGAATATAACACATCCATTCAATTGCTGATAGAAATTTGGGTTGTTTCCACTTTCTGGCTATTAAAATAAAGTTGCAATGAATATTAATATATGAATCTTTGTATGAACATATATTGTTCTTGGCTAAATCCTTAAGAATGGAATGATTAGATCATATTTCTTTTTTTTCAAAAAAGCGGCCAAACTTTTTCAAAATAGATTTATGGATCAAATTTCTATTACTTCTTTAGTCAGCTTTGGTAGTTTGTGTTTCTAGCAATTTTTCCATTTCATCTATGTTATCTAATTTGTTGTAATACCATTGTTAATTTTATTTCCTCGTAACCCTTTTATTTATCTGAGGTCAGCAATAATGTCCTTTTATTCTCAGTTGTAGTAATTAAATATTTTGTCTCTCTCTCTCCAGCTCTGTCTCCCCTTCCTTCTCTCTCTTTTTTTGCTCTCTCTACTTTTCTTCGTGAGTCTCAACTATAAGTTTGTCAATTCTCCTAATCTTTACAAAGTACAAAGTATTATTTTGTTGATTTTCTCTACATTTTCCCATTCTCCAATGTATTTACTTCTATTTTAATCTTTACTATTTCCTTCCATGTTTTTGCTTTGAGTTTAGTTGGCCTTTCTTTTTTACTTTCTTGTAGTGAAATGTTGGTGATTTATTCCTCATATAGGTGCTTACAGCTGTGTGTTTCACACTAAGCACTTGCTTTAGCTGCATCCCATAGGTTTTGTTGTGTTTTCTTTTTCTTCATCTATAGGTATTTTCTGATTTCCTTTGTTATTTCCTTTTTGACCTACTGTCCTTTGAATAGTGTGTTGGTTAATTTCTACATATTTGTGAATTTCTCTACTTTTCTTCTGTCAGTTTCCTAATTTTATTCCATTGTGGTTGGGGAACATACTTTGTATGATGTTGGGTCTATCAAATTTTTTATCATGAGGTATCTCTGAGTTTATCGTTTCTGGAATTTGTTGAGCTTTTGGTGTTTTTAAAAAATCAAATTTTGGAAGTTTTCAATCATTATCTTTTTCTTTCTGTTACTCTAATTATATAATCTCACTTGACCTAAGTTGAAGTTCCCTAATTCTTTTTCTGACTCTTCAACTCTGCTATTTAGCCCATCTAGTGAATTTCTCATTTCAGTTATTGTGCTTGTCCACTCCAGATTTTCTATTTGGTTCTTTAAAAAAAATATTTTCTATTTCTTTTTTTTTAAACTTTAAGTTCAAGGGTAAATGTGCGGGTTTGTTACATAGGTAAACTTATGTCATGGGGGTTTGTTGTACAGATTATTTCATCACCCAGGTATTAGGCCTAGAACTGATTAATTCTTTTTCCTGATCCAATATTTACTATTTTGTGAGACACTGCCCTCATACTTTCCTACAGTTCTTCTGACATGGTTTCCTTTAGCTCTTTGAAGTCACTGATTTAAAATAGCCAACTTAGTCTTTGTCTAGTCAGTCCAATGTCTGGATTTCCTCAACAACAGTTCTCTACTGACTGCTTTTACCCCTTTGGGCCATATATTCTTATTTACTTGCATGTTTCTTAATATATTTTTGTTGGAAACTGGACACTTTAAATTACGTGGCAACTCTGGAAATCAGATTTGCCCACCTGCCCCAGGTTTTGTTATTGTGATTATTTAGCATTGTTTTAGTCCTATTTCTGAACTAAATCTGTAAAGTCTGTATTTTTTGTTGTAATAAAGTCCTGGATCAGTTCGCTTAGCAGTCAGGAACTATTGGAGAGATTTCCCTAAACACTGGGAAGCAAAGTCTCCCAGTTTTTGCCAAGGGCCTCTTGGGTATGTGTTGGGCACGCCTTTAACACTAAGCCAGGCAGCCTGTTGGTAAATTCCATGGGATTTTCTATGTAGACAATCACATAATATGCAAACAAAGATAGTTCTACTTCTTCCTGCCATTCTCCATATGTTTTATTTCTTCTGCTTTCCTTATTGCATTGGCTAGAAACTCCAATACTATTGAATAGAACAGAGGCATCCATCTTTTTTTAAACATAGGGGGAATGCATTCATTCTTTGACTATTAAGAATAATGTCAGCTGCTGTTAACTGTTGCTTTTATTTGTGTATGTCCTTGATTACATTCAGGAAGGTGCTTTCTAATACTGTTTGCAGGAATTGATGTTACATTTTGTCAAATGCCTTTCTGCATCGGTTGAGATGATTCTATCATTTTTCTTTCTTTACCTCTACCAATATTCTTTGTTCTGAAATCGACTTTGCCTGTTATTAATATAGCCGCTCCAGCTTTCTTTTTAGATGAGCATGCTGTATCTTTTTCAAACATGTTTGTCTATACTATTTGTGAATTTATGTTTAAAGTTCATTTTTTAAAGGCAGCATGTAGTTTTGTTGTTTTTAACCTATTCCAACCATTTCTGTCTTTTAAAAGGATGCTTAGGCCATTTAGATATAGAGTTTTTCATTGTTATTTTGATTTGCATTTCTCTAATGATCAGTGATATTGAGCTTTTCTATGTATGATTGTAAGCCATGTGTATATTTGATTCAAATAACTTTTCTTTAGGATTGAAAAGAAAGCATGTTTATTATAATCTGTGAAAATAAAAAATAGTAAGTATTTCAATGTAAGACAGTAACTACAGTAATAGTTTAGAGATGTGAGTGGTCTGTTTGGACTGAAGAAGTGAAATGTTTCACGAGGAAAATGGAATCTAAATGCAACTCTAAGAGAAGAGAAAAAGATGAAAGACACATAACAGGCTCAAACACAAGAAAGTGTATCCACAGAGGATGTCAGGATGATTGACTGAGATGGAACAGGGCTAGATTATGGAAGGCCAGTTTACAAAGAGCCCTGAAATTACAGGAGGTGTTTTCACCTCCTGTGAGTGCCATGCGAAGCTTCTGCAGGTTTTTTAATCAAGTGAAAGGTAAATATACACATAAAGATCCAAAAGAAATAATGTCAAGAAATTTAGCTAGTGATTATAGGTAACCCAGAATAACAGAAGGCCCAGGCAAATGGGCTGACCCACAGGTCTGTCCTGGAATCCCTCTTATGTCTTTATTTCATTTAGCATCCAGTACTGTGGCTGTAATTACCATCTATATCACAAGGACTTCCAAATTCATCTCCATGTCTGCTCCTTTCCTGAACTCTGGCCTTTTACCCAACTGTTTATCTGACACACTCATATCGATGTACAATGAACATCTCACACCTAATACGTGCAAAACAGAATTCTTGATTTGCAGCTCCCAAAACCTGTTCTTATGTTCTTCCCCATTTCTGTCAGTTTCACTCCTATCCCCACACTTACTCAAACCAAAACCTTCGAAGTATTATATCCCTTTCTTAGCTTACTTCCTACATTTAATAATTGAAGATTCCTGTCAACTTTATCAAACCCTGCCCTGTTGTATCTTAAATCTATTTATCTCTGTCTTCACTTCTACCACTCTTGCACCAGCCCTCATCATCTTTCACTCAGACTATCCCAAAAGGTCTCCTGAGGATCTTCTTGCCTCCCCATAATCCAGATGTCTCCCTCCTATCTCAAAATCCTCACCTTGGTTCCCATAGCTCTATGAGACCCAAACCCTCTCTATCTCTTGGATCTCACTTCTTAGCACTCAAGTACCACCCTCGCAAAGCTTACTCTTGCCTTAGCATCTGAAATACTCTTATACTAGGTTTTTGAAGGGCCGGGTCCTTTCTGTCATTCATGCTTCACCTTAAATGATACCATCTGAAAAAGCCCTCCCTTACCACCCAGTCTTGAGTAGTCACTCACTGTAGTCACTTTCTCATAATATGCCATTTTGGTTTCACCAAAGCAGTCATCAATACCCAGTGTTCTATTTATTGTTTGTCTCCTCCATATTTTTGCACCCTTTTACCCCAGATCAAATGTAAGCTCTTCGAAAGAAAGCACTTTTTAGGTCTTCTTCAATGTTGTATCTCCAGCTGCAAGACTCACTACACATTTCTTGAATGAATTAATGAAAATACAGCACTTGATAAAGATGGGATCTCAAATCAGGAAGAAAAAAATAGATTTGACCAATAATTGAGACAACTTGTGAAGGATGCAATAAGAAAAATCTGAAGAATATTAGGGGAACTTTTCCTAGACTGACCATTATCAGCTCAATCCAAATTCCCATCGTCCACATAAAACCTGGTATTTCTCCTGTGCAACAGTGGCAACTGTGCACCTTAAACCCATCCCTTACCTGTTTCACTTACTTGGCAAGGTCTTCTCCATAGTAATGAAGCAACCAATAGCAGGTACTTCCTTATCTGTGACACAGTCTACATGATTCTGACCAATAGCAGACTTCTGTCTTTATAAGCACACATGTGCATGTGCGTTGTTTAAATTACAAAATTAAAGCTTGTAATTTAAATCAACCACATTGAACAACAGATCCCTGTGGAATAAAGAAACTAAATATACCAACCAATGCACAAGACGTAGTCACCACCAATACAATACCACTTCAACTAAGTTAGCAGTTAGCTAGAGCCTAGGACAAATTCTTGGTAAGACAGAACCATCATTTTTAACAGCACGCAACAGTGCTTAGCATCAGCAAAGCCCCAGATGAGTAGAAGACTCAACTTGGTGTCATTAGCACAAATAAGTAGTGTTTCACTACTGTATTAGAAAAAAATGGTTTATTCTAATAAAATAACTTTCTTCTAAAAAAAAACAAACAAGGCCATTACTTTTCAAAACTTAGAAATCCTCATGAGGCTAAGTGGCCTATACAACTTAGGTGGAGGGAAGGAATAATTCAGAAGATAGGGTTGGGTTTTTAGTCCTCTGGTAACTGCAGGCTGAGGATTGCAAATTAGGGATAATGTGGCTTCATGCACAAACCTTACAATAAGCAAAACATATCCCAGATTCTATACTCAATGGCTTAACACTGGCTATCACTGGAACTGCAGAGGGATGAAGGATTTTTTATAGCAGATTTGTATTTTTTAAAATTTCTGTATAGTTTGAATGTTTTAATCAAGTGTGTTTTATTTTTGTAATAATAATGAATTCAAAAAAGCTAAAAGGCAAAAGTAGTCAAAATATACAGGAATTGACTATTTGTATCAGTGCTTTTCAACAGAAATATAACGAGAGCCACAAGTGCTGTGATGCACACATTTATTTTTCAGTTTTCCAGTAGCCACATTAAAAAAGGTAAGAAAATACAGGTAAAATTAATTTAAGAATATATTTTATTCAACCCAATATATCCAAAATATTATCATTTAAACAAGGATTCAGCATAACAATATTGAGATAATTTGCAGTCTTTCTTTTCTTACTAAGTCTACAAAATCTGGGGTATATTTTATACTCATAACATAGCCCAATGAGAACTACCCACGTTTCAGTTGCCACAAGAGCCAAATGCTTTAGTACTGCACAGTGCAGATCTGTATCCTGAAAACATATTTTCACATTAATAAGAAAAAATGGGCTAATGAGAAGATCAGACAATTTATAAAATATAAAAAGTAAAGGGTAACTACATTGAAAAATGTAAAAATTCAGCAGTAATAAAAATGTAATGAAAAACCATGAACTGCAATGTGTTCAGTCACATGCAGGTATGACTGAGGGATAGGTGAACAAACTAGTACTGCCCTTCTGAAAAAAAATCAACAACATGTTAACAAAAACTTTAAGTGATTATTATTCGTAAATTTTGCTGCAAAAAGCTCATTTTCTAAGAATTTTATACTAAGCTCTGATGGAAGAAATGTGCAAGACAGTTATAAGGATGTTTAAATCTGTATCATTTATAAAAGGAAGAAATTGGCAATAACCTAAATGTTCAATCCCAGGTACCTAATTTAATCAGTAATGGTAAAACCATAAAATTAAATGTCGATCAGTTATTTTATATGATGACTAATGATTATTCTAGATATTAGATAATAAATACAACATAGCATATGTCCATGAGCTATCTGTCTCCAAGACATGAGATCACTGATTTCAAATTTTATTTTTTGCTTATTTGTATTTTCTAAAATTTCCACAATACATTTTTATTACACCCAAAGTCAAAAATCAAAATGGCAAAGTAAGTCAGACAGACTGAAGATGAAGAAAACTGGAAAAAGGCTAGCCTATTTTTAGAAGAAGTCTAATGGTTGCCTCTGAATAAGTAATTTCAGTAGAAGGACAGTCTTTAGAAACCAAAATAATGGTTGAGAAGCAAAAAGAAATTTAATCAGGAAGGAATTATGGAAAATGCACCTGGTAACAATATATATCATACAGAGTGTTTCTTTCTGTTTGTTAGATTTTTAAAGGAAAATATGCCCATGGTGGAAAGTTTAGAAGAAATGAAAGAGAATAAAGAAGGAAAGAAAAATCACTTGCAGCTTCAACACCAGCAATCCCTACCCTCAATATCGTGGAGTGCTCCCTTTAGATCCTTTCCTGCATGGTGCCCAATAAATGTTTGTTGAACAAATGGGGGCAAAAGAACCAAAATATACAGGGATGTCAGTACACTGAAGTAGGAAGGAGGGACAGAAATAGCAAGTCTTAGGAAATGCCTGGGTACAAAATAAGGAGAAAAGTTACACTTAATAGCATATCATAATAACTGCATTTAAAGGTGGGAGGAGAGTCAATGTGTAATAAGTGTTATTTGATTTAAGTATTTCCCTCTATTGCTAAATTTAAGTGTAGTTAAAATTTCATAGATTACTTTCTTTACATAATGTACTATCCGCATCATTGACAATTTCTGTGAATATCATGTTTCTAATAACATAATAATTTTTCAATGTTTATGTATTCCATAATTTGCAGAAACAATGCCATGATATTGAAATCAATTACTTACAATGCCAAGGGAATAGAACTATTCATGACCCATTGTTGACCTCTATGATATCTACTAGACAGGGGTCCTGTCAGAAGAATGACTAAAAGGGTATTACTAAAACTCTTGATACATGTGGCTAAACCCCTTTTTAGGAAGTTTTAATCAAATCTTGCTCTGAAGCAGTGAGATCTGACAATGTACAATATGTGTATTTCTATTTATTGGGTGAAAGAGCCATTAAAAGCTAAATGACTAAGGAAAGGAGGCTGTGAAAGACAAAGCTGAGAACGCGGGACTGAGAAGGAGTCATCATGCCTGCAATGCCACAGAAAAGAGACGAGTGGGAAGAGATGGATGAGAAAAGAAGAGAAGGAAGTTTGCAAACAAAGGAAATGTGAACTTAGTTAAGGAAGCACACATATTCCTCTGAGAAATATGAAGGAGAAACCAATAGGATAGAAAGATGAAGAATAAGTGAAAACAGATATGACTATGAGATGAATTCCTCAGACAACATTGTAAGAAATGCCTTCTTCATTGACAAATTCCAAGAACTTCATGCTTCTATTTCTCAGCTGGACAAGTTGGGGTGCCCGGTCCATCATCCACAACTCCTCTTCTAGCTCCAGCTGGGAGATAACACTGGCTTTGAAAGGATGACAGCCCACCCATGGGGAAAGAAAGAGACAAATATCTGAAAATTTGGCCCTAACCCCTTAGTGTTTGACTCACTGAATGACGGCTACTGTGAGGTTTAAGGGAGGAGTAGCATAGAAGCTCCTAATATCAACTCTTTAAAAATAAAGACAGTTTACCTGGGGAAAATGTATTGGGAACATCTTGTGTCTTGAGGGCCAACTAGATTGTAAAACCTTTGGTTTTGGGGACTATATAAGCCCAGCAGAATAAAGTGCTATGAAGACTCATGGCTGTTAATAACTGAAAAAGCAAAGACCCTCAAATAGGAAGATTTTCAGTTACAAAAGAAAACGGCTCTTACCCACCTGGATTAGATTCCTACAGTTCTCCAGCATCACTTCTCTGTACAGATTCCTCTGCAGAGGGCTCAGTTGTCTCCACTCCTCCTCAGTAAAGTCTATGACAACATTCTTGAATGTCACTGGCTCCTAAAATATAAGCGTATTCACCCTCTATTAGCTATCCAGAAAGTGTTCCTGACATAATGTGTAAAGCTGATAGTCACAGGAAAGGTTGAGGAGATGTACAGAAAGTTTTTTGTTTTGTTTTGTTTTTATATTTGTTTTTGTTTTTGTTTTGAGATGGAGTTTTGCTCTTGTTGCCCAGGCTGGAGTACAGTGGTGCAATCTTGATTCACTGCAACCTCTGCCTCCTGGGTTCAAGCGATTCTCCTGCCTTAGCCTCCTGAGTAGCTGGGATTACAGATGCCTGCCACCACACCCAGCTAATTTTTTGTATTTTTAGTAAAGACAACTTTTCAACATGTTGGCCAGTATGGTCTTGAACTCCCAACCTCAGGTGATCCACGCACCTCGACCTCCCAAAGTGCTGGGATTACAGGCACTGGCCACCATGCCCCCTTTTTTTTTTGGAGACAGTCTTGCTCTGTCACCCAGGCTGGAGTGCAGTGGCAGGATCTCAGCTCACTGCAGCCTCCACCGCCCAGGATCAAGTGGTTCTTGTGCCTCAGCCTCCCAAGTAGCTGAGATTACAGGAACAGGCCACCATGCCTGGCTAATTTTTTTGTGTTTTTACCAGAGATGGGGTTTCACCATGTTGCCCAGGCTGGTCTCGAACTCCTCAGCTCAGGCAATCCACTAAGAGTCGATGCCTGGCCCAAGAATTATTTTTGACAGTGCTCAGACTTTGTGGTTACCTGAAGAAGAAGCCATCGAGAGGAAATCCAACTTGTATAAATTCACTCATTTCATCCACGTCTTTCCCTTCCTGTCTCAAAGGAAAAATTGCCCTTCCATGTATTCTCTTATTGTACATTCTGGGTGTTCTCTGATACTCTCCAGGCAGTCACTCTCACAAATCATCCCCATTTTTGTCAATCTTCAAACTATTCATCTTTGGAAACCCTTCTTCGGCTTATAAACAAGAATGTTCAAATGATCTCTTCCTAAATGACTTATCTCTGATAGAAAAAAGAAAAGAATCCTTTGAAAATCAGTTTAGGAATGACAGTAACAATGCTGATGGGCCATCATTTAATAGGCATTGTTAAAGATGGGGAGATACAGGTAGAGTACGCAGCTTGAGAGGAAAAATCAAGGAAATACACCATCAAGAGCAGAAGCCCTTATACACTACTCTCCTGCAGACACTGGGAGGGGCTGCCGGGGGCCTCCCAATTTTTGAGGTAACATGTAGAGTTGGGAGAATGAGACCCCAGGAGTATTTATTCAAAGTTGAGAGAGGAAAGAACAGTCTTCAGGCCTACAACAAAGAGCTAAAGGTTTTCTTAGACAGGTTCTCCCACCCCCCACCCCAAGGCCACTGCTATTAAAAAGGAACAGAGAATGCAGCATCAAATGCATTAAATGCAGCTTACAAGAGAAGACAAATGTCACAAATATTTTTGGAGGAGTGTCTACAAGAACCCGTCTGTACTAATCACAGCCAATTAGAGTTCTGGCTAAAACCAGCCACGTTAGGATCAATAATATTTTTAAAAAAGAATCCTGTCATTATCATTATGCACAGAAATAACACCAGTACAGGACAGAAAGAACATGGTATGAAAAACATCAAAGGAAGAACACATTCTGGGAAAGCTAAGATCCAAGGAATACAAGAAATCTTCTAAAAATGCTTGCACTATGGAGTAATTCAATAAGGACATGAATTTAATGAAATGCACACACCACCCAACATGATTTTTTTTAAAAAGAGAGACAAAAAGCTATGAATTACTCTGGGAACAAAAATGTATTATGGAGCTAATAAAATTAGTAGGGATTCTCCAACATGCAAAAACAAAGAGAAGAACACTTTTCTTCTCATTATTCAAGATACAGGTTGAGAGAACATTTTAACTACTTGATTCTTAAATCCACCACCCCCCCGCACTCAATAAAAAAGGAAGGATCACAATGAAGAACTAGGGAATAAAATTACTACTGGATGAATGGTAATGAGGGCTGTTATTTTTCCCCCAATCTTTATACATTTTATTTTTCTTTTTTGGCTTACTGCATTGTTGTTAAGACCAGACATATTTTTCTTTTTTGTCCTTGTAAGAGGGTGGTTGGAACACTTAATTGATCAATGTAGAACACATGATATAATGAGAATTTAAATGTTAAATTGTTAAATTGACAAAAACAGTTACAGGAATATGGGTCCAGACAAAAATTTAAATAAGTAAATCTTGACAAAGTAAAAATAATTTTACAACGTTTTAAAAAACAGTCCATAGAGGACAAAAGAGAGGGAGAAGAAATGTAAGCAAGGTTGATGTCTAATCATGTGGGCACAAACACAGTGAGTCTCTCATAACTGGCTTACCTTTTTTCTTTCACTCTTAGAGAAATATTCCAAAACAAGAATTTTCTCTTGTTCAGTATAGTTCGCCTGAAGAACAGCAATTTCTTTAGTTCTCTAGTTAATTTTTCTTTTCAAATTCGAGCAACATTAATTTTTTATATCATTAAATCTATTTATTACTAAACAATGCCAGTTTTCTGTCTCTTCATCCATTCATCTGTTCACCTCTCTTTTCGCCTTACTACAATGCCCAACACTTATCTCCACAAATATGCATGGAGAGAGACAGCCAGGTGTTCAAAGTTAACACTGAAAGGGAAACGCATGCACTTTCTGCTTTGTCAATCTACTATGTACTGCTGATTATTAAATAAAATAAAATACTTCAAAAAATAAAAATAATGGACTTCCACTTCCAGACAAAATGGAGTAAACGCCTTTCTCTGCTTCTCCTATTAAGTGTAGATAACAATCCTGGAAGTTACATTTCAAACAAAAATAAGATGAATATGAAAGGTGGAGAAAGGCAGGCTGGCTAAGGCCCCTGGGACTTGGGTGGTTTTGTCATCTCATGTATTCTATAGTTGGCACTGAAGAAGAATCAACCTGGAAATGGTAATGGAAATAGAGGGAAAAAAAAAGCCCCAGTAAAGTAATTCAATAAGGACATGAATCAGCCCAACAAGCCAGAAAACTTTTAGACAGTAACCACCCAACTCTAGGAAAACACCACAGGAAAAAAATGTGGCTCCATCCCCACCATCTTCAGCTAAGGAGGGGGCAGGGACGTAGACTTTCCACACTCATCCCACCACCCAGGGCTCTCTAACAAGAGAATTTTAAAGCACATCCCATGAAAAGGCCCCAGTGAGCAATTACATGAATGCCTGAATCAAAAGAAAAGGTAGAAAAATAGAAGTAAAATAGAAGACAAAGAAAAATCAAATGAAAATTTTAAGAATAAAAACATGAGGCCAGGCACGATGGCTCACGCCTGTAATCCCAGCCCTTTGGGAGACCGAAGTGGGTGGGTCATGAGGTCAGGAGATCGAGACCATCCTTACTAACACGGTGAAACCCAGTCTCTACTAAAAATACAAAAAATTAGCCAGGCGTGGTAGCAGGTGCCTGTAGTCCCGGCTGCTTGGGAGACTGAGGCATGGCGTGAACCCGGGAGGTGGAGCTTGCAGTAAGCTGAGACGGCACCACTGCACTCCAGCCTGGGCAACAGTGCGAGACTCTGTCTTAAAAAAAAAAAAAAAAAAAGAATAAAAACATAAAATAATTGCACCTGTAATCCCAGCACTTTGAGAGGCCAGGGTGGGCAGATCACCTGAGGTCAGGAGTTTGAGACCAGCCTGGCCAACATGATGAAGCCTTGTCTCTACTAAAAATATAAAAATCAGCCAGGTGTGGTGGCAGGCACCTACAATCCCAACTACTTGGGAGGCTGAGGCAGGAGAATCACTTGAGCCTGGGAGGTGGAGTTTACAGTGAACGGAGATCATGCCACGGCACTCCAGCCTGGGTGACAGAGCAAGATTCCATCTCAAATAAAATTTCAAAACAAAATGAAAGAATTGAAATAAATAGCTCAGTAGACAGGCTCTACAACAGAGTGGAAAGGAGAGAGGAGAGAACCGGTGAACCTGAAAACAGAAACTACCCTGACCAACAGAGAGACAGCAGACAAAAACAGGAGACAGGTCCACAGGGGCTTTTGGGATTATGTCCTGTGACATTAAAACAACTGAAATCATACACAGTGTGCTTTCTACTGTCTACTGGGGAAAGACAAACAGACCCTTTGCCACCTTGACCAGAGTTGAGTCCTTAAATTTCTGGATGATATTGATTGTTATTGAAGAGCCAGAGGCTGGTGGAGTTGGTTTGTTTGGAGGAGGCCTGATGGCCTCCTTACTCTCATCATAGCAACTTTTCCCTCGGGGGTCTCCAATCTTCTTATTCAGAGAGGTAGCTGAGGCAGGACAGCGGGGCTAACTGTGGACCAGGCGAGGGCATGGGCTGCTGGGGTGGCCCCCCTTCCCCAGTGTATACATTGTGTCTGTGTAGGGTTTTGTATATTCCAGAGGGTAGGGCCACCCTGTCTCATACCTAGCGGTGGTTGGAGGTGGCACATGGGGAGGAGGTTCTAATAATTATTTGTGGCTGGGAAACTTATTTATTGCTAGCATAGGACAGAGGAAGGAGGCAGGGATGGGGTCATGGCTTCCCAGTGGTGTGATCACAGTTCACTGCAACCTCCAACTCTCATGCTCAAGTGATCCTCCCACCTCAGCCTCCCAGGTAGCTGGGAGTATAAGCACGCACTACTATGCCTGGCTAATTTTTAAATTTTTTGTAGAGAAAAGGTCTTGCTATGTTGCCCATGCTGGTCTTGAACTCCTGGCCTCAAGTGATTCTCCCATCTTGGCCTCCTAAAGCACTGGGATTACAGGCATGAGACATTGCTCCTGTCCATAAGATTTTCTCTTTATTACTGTTTTGTTGTTGTTGTTTTGTTTTGTTTTGTTTTTATTTTTTGACAGAGTCTCGGTCTGTTGCCCAAGCTGGAGTGCAATGGTGCGATCTCAGCTCACGACAACCTCCGCCTCCTGGTTCAAGCAATTCTTATGCCTCAGCCTCCTGAGTACCTGGAGTTATAGGCATAAGCCACTGCACCTGGCTAATTTTTGAATTTTTAGTAGAGACAGAGTTTTGCCATGTTGGCCAGATTGGTCTTGAACTCCTGGCCTTAAGCAATCCACCCTCCTCAGCCTCCCAAAGTGCTGGGATTACAGGTGTGAGCCACTGCTCCTGGCTAAGATCCTGTCTCTATTTAAATAAAAAAAAGAAAATTCAGAGTCTGTGGAACACAGAACACCAAAGGCCGGTTATTTACCTCTCTGAGGTAATCTGTGTAAACAATTTGATATATATCCTTTCAAGTTCATACTTGCTATGCATATATGTACATATACACACGTGCGTTGACATATTCCCTCTTCCCAGCTGTCATGCTATTAGTCTTCTTTTTTTTGTAGAAATTGGACCAACTCTTTGTTCTTTGCTGGCCCATATTTCTCCTATTCAGTGATGTGTTATGAATATGTGTTTAAGTCAATATATGCAACTCTTCAATATCATTTAAAAAGGTTATGATATACGATCATATGAAGGTGTTACAATTTATCCCAACAGTTCCCTTTTGCACATTTAATAATTTCCATTGATTTGCCAGGAAGAACAGTCTCATGTCATGGCTAAATCCTTTTGTATGGACATCCTTCATTATTCCCTTAAGATAAACTTTTAAATAAAGTTGCTAGATTAGTCTCATTTCTTAAGTTCTTTTTTGGTAGTTTATATGTAACACTGTAGTTTTGTATGTACTTGCAAATACCTATAGTGCTAGTAAAAAATGGGATAAAATTAAACTCTTTCACATATGCCAAATATATTTTGATTTAGCACTTCATTAAGTGCATGATTACAGTCTCTGTATCTTTTGATTTACCTTTCTATCTTTACAATTTTCAGCCGAGATACTTAGAGGTCACATAGTAAATTAAGGTTTTCTTTTTTTAATAATCTCCATCTTTCTAAATATGGTGAGTCACAGTAAGCTATTTTTGGATTGTTGAAAGCTGTGGCTCTCTTCTCAATTGGAGCCCAGAAACCATGCCACTTACAAAATATGCTTTGTCTTCCAACATCAGAGTGTCTGGTGGAAGGTGACTGTTCTTGGAACTTAAAAAGTCTAAACAGGACAAGAACAGAATCTGGAAACTATTTCTGTTTCTGATAATATGGCTGAGTAGGCAGACATGCTGGATAGTCCTTGCAAAGACATACTTGAAATTGCCACACATACACACACAAAAAATCCAGAATCTCCAAGATGGAAGATGAAGTGAAAATCAGAAGGGCTACTACAAGAATAATGGGGAAGCAGCCCCAGTTATTAAGGGACATGTGCATGTGTTCAATAAAAACTTTCAAACCTAAAAAAAGTTGAGAAAAATAATGTAATTGCCCTACATATACACATCATCAACAATTTTTCATTCATGGCATGGACAGGTTTTTAGTTTTTGGTTTTTTGGTTTTTTGTTTTAAAGGTGGGATTTTGCTGTGGTTGCCCAGGCTGGAGTGCAGTGGCGTGATCTTGGCTCACTGCAACTTCCGCCTCCCAGGTTCAAGCAATTCTCCTGCCTCAGCCTCCCAAGTAGCTAGGATTACAGGCACCCAGCACCACATCTGGCTAACTGTTGTATTTTTAGTAGAGATGGTGTTTCACCACGTTGGTCAGGCTGGTCTTGAACTCCTGACTTCATGTGATCCACCTGTCTTGGTCTCTCAAAGTGCTGGGATTACAGGTGTGAGCCACCACACCTGGCCACAGCCAGTTTTGTTTCATTTATATTCCCACTTCATTTATATACATTCCTTCTTCCTCTTAATTGTTTTGAAATAAAACCTATACATCATATCATTTTTTAAATTACCTTGTATGTATCTGTAGAAGACAAGGAATTTTTAAAAACAAATATATTCACAATGCCATTAAATACCAAAAAATTAATATTCTGAAAATAGCCACAAATCCAGAGTTCACATTTTCTTGACTTTCTCATAAGTGAATTTTTTTCTAGGTTATCTATTTCAATCAGATAACTGTTTGCTCATATTGACATTCCTAATTGAACAATGTCTAAACTTAAACTGACATAAAATGCAGATGATTTTCTGACCAAATGCTTAGTGTAAAAAAAAACTTCAAACTGCAAGAGGAGTCCCTCCAAATACAGAAAGGACCAGTATTTTAAGAGGCATGTTAACTAAAATGTGGCAATGTAAAGAGCAGAGCAGGAAGAACCTTTAAGTCCGAAACTAACAAGTCAATTTCATAGTCAGTTTCCCTAGTCCTTGCACAACAACCTCTGGCATCTGTTTTCTCTACGATGGAAGTAACAATAGTAGCTATTTCAGAGCAGGAAAAGGCTTAGAGCAGTGCTAGAAGAGGGTAGTGGCTATATAAAGTTCAGCTATTTGTATATTGTAACAAACCAAATTTTTTTTTTTTTTTTTTTTGGTCAATAATAGATTTCTTTTGGAAAAGTAGCGGCCTCCTGTCTGGGGACACCTGCAGTTCCACTAAGTGAACATTGGTGTCTGCTAACCTTTGCCTCTATTTCTCTCAATAATATACTGTCAAGCTGTTCCTTGATTCAGCAATTTTATGTACTTCCTTTTTCCTTTTTTCCTTTCCCTTTTCCTGAGACAGAGTCCCGCTCTGTCGCCAAGTCTGGACTGCAGCAGCGCCATCATGGCTCACTGCCACCTCCACCCCGGGCTCAAGCAATCCTCCTGCATCAGCCTTCAGAGTAGCTGGGACTACCGGCAGGGCCCACCAGGCCCCGCTAATCTGTGGGTTTTGTTTTGTTTTTTCGTTAAGAGACTGGGTTTCCGGCCAGGCGCAGTGACTCATGCCTGCAATCCCAAAACACCGGGAGGTCGAGGCTGGCGGATCACCGGAAGTGAGGAGCTGGAGACCAGCCAGACCAACATGGAGGAACCCCGTCTCTACCAAAATAAATAAATAAAAAAGTAGCCAGGCATGGTGGCTCACGCCTGCAATCCCAGCCACTCAGGAGGCTGAAGCAGGCGAACCACCCAAACCCGGAAGGCGGAGGCCCAGTGAGCTGAGACCGCGCCACTGCACTCCAGCCTGGGCAACAAGAGGGAAACTCTGCCTCAAAAAAAAAAAACCAGGTTTCACCATGTTGCCCAGGCTGGTCTGGATCTCCTAGGCTCAAGCGATTCGCACCGCTCAGCCATCCAAAGTCCTGGGATCACAACCGTGAGCCATGACGCCAGGCGATCTATTCCTGTCTGATTAAAAATTCGGCCGGGCGCGGTAGCTCATGCCTGGGATCCTAGCACCCCGTGAGGCCAAGGCCGGTGGATAACCTGAGGTCAGATTGAGGCCAGCCTGACCAACATGGAGAAACCCCATCTCTACCAAAAAATACAAAATACAAAAGTAGCCGGGCCTGGTGGCTCACGCCTGCAATCCCAGCCACTCGGGAGGCTGAGGCAGAAGAACCACCCAAACCCGGGTGGTCGAAGCTGCGGGGGGCCGAGATGCTGCCACTGCACTCCAGCCTGGGCAACAAGAGCGAAACTCCCTCTCAGAAAAAAAAAAAAAAAAAGAGGTAGAGAGACTGGGTTTCACCACGTTGCCCAGGCCGGCCTGGAACTCCTAGGCTCAAGCGATCCGCCGCGCTCCGCCGTCCGAAGTCCTGGGATCACAAGCATGAGCCGCCACGCCAGGCCGATCTGTTCCTTTCTGATTAATAAACTGGGCCCGGCGCGGTGACTCACTCCTGCAATCCCAGCACCCCGGGAGGCCGAGGCGGGCGGATAACCTGAGGTCGGGAGTTTGAGACCAGCCTGACCAACATGGAGAAAACTGTCTCTACTAAAAAAGAAAAAGCTGGGCATGGTGGCTCATGCCTGCAATCCCAGCACCCTGGGAGGCTGAGGCGCGGGGGTAACCTGAGGTCAGGAGTTTGAGACTACCCTGACGAAGCGAGAAACCCCGTCTGTACCAAAAAAAAAAAAAAAAAAAAGTACAAAATTTGCCAGGTATGGCGGCTCATGCCTGCAATCTCAGCCACTTGGTAGGCTGGGGCAGGAGAGTCACCCAAACTGAGGAGGCGGAGGCCGCAGGGAGTTGAGACCGCGCCACTGCACTCCAGCCTGGGCAACAAGAGCGAAACTCCACCTCAAACAAACAAACAAAAACAAAACAAAAAATCGAGACCAGGTTTCACCATGTTGCCCAGGCCTGTCTGGAACTCCTAGGCTCAAGCGACCCCCAGCACTCCGCCATGCAAAGTCCTGGGATCACAAGCGTGAGCCGCCACGCCAGGCCCATCTATTCCTTTCTGATTAAACAATTCGGCCGGGCGCAGTGGCTCACGCCTGCAATCCCAGCACCCCGGTGGCTCACGCCTGCAATGCTAGCACCCCGGGAGTCTGAGGCGGGTGGATAACCTGAGGTCAGGAGTTTGAGACCAGCCTGACATGGAGAAACTCCGTCTGTACCAAAAAAAAAAAAAAAAAAAAAACGAGCCCGGCATGGTGGCTCATGCCTGCAATCCCAGCCACTCGGGAGGCTGAGGCAGGAGAATGATCCGAACCCAGGACCAAGAGGCGGAGGCCACCGGGAGCCGACACCACGCCATTGCACTCCAGCCGGGCAACAAGAGCGAAACTGCCTCAAAACAAAAAATAAAAAGAGAAACCAGGTTTCACCATGTTGCCCCGGCCTGTCTGGAACTCCTAGGCTCAAGCGATCCCCCGCGCTATTCCTTTGTGATTAATAAATTGGGCCTTGCGAGCTGGCTCATGCCTGCAATCCCAGCACCTCCAGACGCCTAGGCGGGCGGATAACCTGATCTGGGGAGTTTGAGACCAGCCTTATGAACATGGAGAAACCGCATCTCTAACAACAAAAACAAAAACAAACAAAAAACAAAATGAGCTGGGCATGGTGGCTCACGCGTCCAATCCCAGCCATTCAGGAGGCTGTGGCAGGAGAACCACCCAAACCCGGGAGGTGGAGGCCCGTTGAGCCAAGACCTCACCACTGCACTCCAGCCTGGGCAAAAAGAGCCAATCTCCGCGTCAAAACAAACAAAAAGTGACCGGGTTTCACCATGTTGCCCAGGCAAGTCTGGAACTCCTAGGCTCAAGCGATCCCCCGCGCTCGGCGGTCGGACCTCCTGGGATCACAAGCATGAACCACCAGGCCAGGCCGATCTATTCCTTTCTGATTAATCAACTGTGCCTTGCGCACTGGCTCATGCCTGCAATCCCAGCACCCCTGGAAGCCAAGGTGGGTGGATATCCTGAGGTCCTGAGTTTGAGACCAGCCTGACCAACAGGGAGAAACCGTGTGTGTACCAAAAAAAAAAAAAAAGAGAAAAGAAAATTAGCCGGGCATGGCGGCTCACACCTGCCACCTGCAATCTCAGCCACTCGGGAGGCTGAGGCAGGGGAACCACCCAAACCCAAGAGGCAGAGGCCACAGGGAGCCGAGACCGCGCCACTGCACTCCAGCCTGGGCAACAAGAGCGAAAGTCTGCCTCAAAAAAAAAAAAAAAAAAAAAGAGAGACTGAGTTTCACCATGTTGCCCAGGCCAGTCTGGATCTCCTAGGCTCAAGTGATCCCCAGTGCTCCGCCATCCAAAGTCCCTGGATCACAAGTGTGAGCCACCATGCCAGGCCCATCTATTCCTCTCTGATTAATGAATTGGGCTGGGCACACTGGCTCACACCTGCAATCCTGTAGCGGGATTTTTAAAGAATTAGATAGACTCACCGGGTTTAGGAGGACATTTATTAATTATTTAGGTGCACCGGCCCAGTCGGATTAACATTTAAAGGATTGAGTACTGAACCAAGAGTTACCTTTCAAGCATTATGTGGGGCGAAGGGGGAGATCTGTGCAGGGGGAAGCATATTATAGAAGCGAGAAACAAAGATAGTTATTTAATTGAAACATGCATTATTTTTTTTTCCTATTTAAGGAAAAATATGTTTTGTGACTTGAGTTTATTTGTTTAGGCACCTAGATTTATTTTGTTTATGGACATAATAGAGGTACCTCATAGGGGATTATTAGATCACGCTTAAAATTGGATCATAGTTAATACTTTAACTGGGGCTTTAACCATCATCATTTACATCATCCCTATCCCACTGTTTTTCCTCTTGGCAGAAAGGCATATAGTGAAATCTATGCAAATTAAATGAACATATGGGAAACTCTTGTTTGCAGAAGGCGTTGTGGGGCTCCCTCTACATGATCTGAAAAGTACCTATACGGCTGTAAGACACTTGACATGTCACCTAGTGTATACCCTGGCATGCCCCTATGACCTACTAAATCACACAAACACAGCAGGTTCTAATATACAGTCATATTCATTTTACAACTTTTCAATTAACATATAATCCTAAATTGCATGCTTTATGTTGAAGAAAAAAACAGCATCTAATATACCATCATAGTAACATATTAAATGCTAGTTTAACCTGATTCTCCCAGTGTAACAATTTTGAGTTGTACATAAGGGTTTTATTGAAATTTTCGTTCTTTATTGGTCATGGATTAGTAACTTAGTATTTCCTTAGAATTGATGTAAGCATGTAAACTGAAGTTGATGATCAAGTATACCTTTATAATAAGCTGAGCAGCTTTAGGCGCCTAGATCTTTTGTGAAGTGCAAGTTCACCGAGAGAAGTAGTTAGTAGTATGAGTAGGCTTCTCCATCATTGGCTTTTGAATGGCTCTTTACTGAAGACAAAAGGAAGGAGGAACTCAGTGTAATTTCTACCTACTTGGATACCTCTGCAAGTACTGTCAGTGGTTATCTCTCCTTCAATTATTCTCCCATTTCCTTTCATCAAATTGGCCAATCTCATCTCAAATCCTCTATAGAAAATGTTGAAGTTACTCTAGGGTGAGATAACAGTTCTCAATGTTTATGGGAATTGAAGAGGTTTTGGGAAAATGGATAATACTAATGGGAAAAAATTTGATTGTTGGAGTGAAGATTAAGTTCAAAGAGAGAATGTATGCTTTATTATAATTTTGTGCAACTGAAATGGGTGTGAAAACATCATTGATGATTAGTAATAATTACTAGATGTAGTGAGTTTTGAAAGACTCCTTTAAGGATGGCCATTAAATAGGTTTCTGTATGTACCTTTATTATAATTATGTATATGTGTATATATATTTATATACACACAGATTAGAGAAATTATGGCCTTTACTGTAAGTACATCATAGAGTTTGATTGAAAAACAAATTCTGTCAAAGAGCAACGACATAGAATTAGGCATGGTTTACTTCCTGTCAGCTGCTGAGTGTTACATTTCTGATTTAGAGGGGAGAAGTGTTCTTTTTCCATAAGATTTGATGTAATATTTCTACTTTGGTTCCAAATTTCTAACCTAAGAATAAGAAGTAATTAATATCAAAAGAATAATGAGAAACCTCATCCCTGGTTAAAATATATATTTAGTAAATATTACAGGAAAGAGATTCAGGATTATTTAGAAATAGAATAATAAAACAAAACTTTCCTTACCCTTCTTGGTTGTATAATCAGAAATTACATCTCCTGGTTAAATGATCTCTGAGATTAGTTTCTAAAGTAAGATGTATTTTGACAGGAAATTTTAACTCATTTTATTTTCAAAACACATATAGTGACCATAAATCTAATTCTTGAAGACTATTCTTCATAGTCTTATAGTAGAAAATATAGCCTTGAGTGCTGTACTCTCCGTCGCTTTGGAAAACATCATTTTAGTTGAGCAAAATACTTTTAATAGTGAGGTATTGATGTGACCCTTGGCTGTTATTGTGTAATCACGTCATGTAATTTTCTGTTCTTTGGAAAGTGATGAAATCAGTTCACAGTGATGGAATGGGCTCCTTCTTTTCAGTCCTAAACTTTTCATACACAAATCATAATTATTAATTGGAACTAATTCCAGACCATGCATTTGAATGCCAGTTTTCATGTGAATGCCAATTTTGTCCCTTATTCTCACCTTGAAAACATAACTTGCTCTACAATATTACGAACAAAGCGCAAGGCTGTAGTGTGTCTTCTCAGTTCGTATGTTGGATAAATCTGGCCAACAGTTTGTTTATTTAATTATTGATTGAAATAATATTTATTGGATGCTGTTGCACATCAAAAACTAGTGGTAGAAACTAGGAATTTAAAATGTAAGTGGGCTTCATCATGTCCACAGAAACCTATAGTAGTGAGGGAGAGTTGTGGTAAATGCAGTGGGAGAGACATACCTATGGGAATAGGCCTGGGAGGGGCTCCAGCCTAAAGGATGGTTTTCTGGGGGAGGTGGGCCTATAAGAGTTAGAAGACCAGAAAGTGGAAATGGAGGAGAAACAGAAAGTAGAAGGGAAGAAAGAAGAGGTTAGAAAAGAGGATGTTTTAAAGTGATTCAGCTTCTTTCATAAGTGAGGTATATCTGTTGTTAACTATATTTGGGAAATGCAATATTTGAATTAATCTCTTAAACCATAGTAGCAAAGCTTTCCAATAGATTCTGAGTAGCATCATCTTGCTTCTGAACCAGGTACATTCTGAAGGTTGATTCATTAGGAGTTCTATGGACTTGAAAGTCAATTGTTATGCAATAATTTACAAGTTAGGACAACTTTAGCTTTGTATAATGTGTAACTTTAAAAAAATCAGATATTCCTGAAAATATATTGCATGCAGTATGGTTAATTCTACAACTTAATGATATAGATTGCTGGTATTTTATTTATCATCTTGAATCCCAGAATCCTTAAAAGTGAACTATTTTTAGAGGTGAGAGGGCAGATCAACGACTGCCATAGAAAAAATAGTTTTGGCTTATTGAAAGGAGGTGGTCAGCCCCTTTAGCTTATCCTAGTAGCTCTGCAACTTCTTCCTTCTACCTGTGTGCTGCAAACCTATGGCTCTTTTTCTGATGTAGTAAAGAATGCATTTGCTTCTGCTGGGTTTCCACATACATGCCTGTTTCAAAACCATGTAATTTTTGCACACTGCTCCCTGCCCTTTTAGTATGATGACATGACATATATTTCTACACTCAGAATTACCAGGGCTTTGTGTCTGACTTTCCAGGCTTGTTTATCCCAGACACTGCTCTATAGAGGCACTGTCCTTCCTCAGAAGGCTGCCTTGGAAAGAAAAATATGTGAATTTGCATCCATTGCCTATAAACCACACATGGTTTGATAGCTCTATGAACATTTAAAAATATATTTTATACCTTCTAGTGTTTTTTTATATCTAGCCAAATTCTATATTCAGAGGTTTTTTGGCCATACCTCAGTAAATAACATCATTAAAGCTTGTGTATTCTGTTTGAATTATTGGAGGTTTAGAGCCTTGCTGGCTTACTGCCCTTTAATGTATACTCGTGAGTGTCCATAGAACACAGATTGAAAAGAGTTGCTTTAACTCAAAGAAATACGAGTTTCTAATAGAACTTCAGGTACCTTCAAATAATGGCTATTGAGCTTTAGATTGAGGGAAACCTCCAAAAATTACATAATTTATAAAAATCTTTTTATGCTTAATATCAGTTGTGGTACATTATGATGCCTGTATCAGAAGAGAGTGGTTATTTTTATTTTACTAACTCTGATATACACAAAATGATATCATATGATCATGGAATATTAGAGCTATTATGGGACTAAGAAATAATTCATACCTTCAATGTAAAGATGAGAAAAGTGAGGGAAAAAATTGTAAAGGATATTGCTCGCTGTCTCACAGAGTAGAGGCAAAGATGAGTCAGGCATTGAGATTTCTTTATTCTCCCTTCCAGTATATGAAACTGGCACTTAATTATAATCTTTTAAATGCTGATTACTTGTATCTTTCAACGGAGGTTTTTTGGATCAATAATTGTTTGAAAGTTACAACACTATGGGCCGGGCGCGGTGGCTCATGCCTGTAATCCCAGCACTTTGGGAGGCCGAGGCAGGGGGATCACGAGGTAAGGAGATCAAGACCATCCTGGCCAACATGGTGAAACCCCATCTCTACTAAAAATACAAAAATTAGTTGGATGTGCTGGTGGGCACCTGTAATCCTAGCTACTTGGGAGGCTGAGGTGGGAGAATGGCTTGAGCCTGGGAGGCAGAGGTTGCAGTGAGCCAAGATCACGCCACTGCATTCCAGCCTGGTGACAGAGCAAGACTCTGTCTAAAAAAAAAAAAAGAAAGTAAGTTACAACTCTAGTATTTGGTTGAGATACCATGACTCTCACTTTCAAAGGTTAATGATGCTTAACCTTTGATAACCAATGATAATTAGTATCATTAATTGATGATAATTAGTATCATTAAATTGATAATAAAACCATCACTATATCTCTGACATCCATGCTTTTTGCCAAATCCACCTGAAACCTATAGAACAACCCGGGGCTATTTTACCCCTCAGGTGACATTTGCTAATGTCTGGAGTCACTTCTGGTTGTCACAGCAAAGAGTTTTCTGATTCAAACTGTCAATAACATCAAGGTTGATAAACCCACTAAAGGGATTTAATGCTGCCCTCTGCAACACCTATATGTAATAAAAGACAGGTTTCCTATACTCATTGAAAAGAAGTCTGATCTTCCCTATTCTATTGTATTTCAAACGTTTAGGGTTGTCTCTAGATTACAGTATGTCATATTTTCATGAAGAGCTTCAAATATTCTCATCTATATTTTATAGAAGTTGATCCTCTTCCTTTTTGTTCAAAGGTCTATTTTAAGAAGTCTAACCTCACACGAATGCCAGTGCTTTTCCTTTGTGACTTTTCAAGCTTCATTTGTTAGATATGTCTCTAGATATATAGAAAAAAATGTGATTGTTGTATTTTAGATTCCACCATTGATCTATACAAGAAAAAAATTGTTTTGTGTTGTTTGCATTTCCTGGTATTTATTTGTGTTTGAGGCTCTATCCTTATTAACTATTGACAATTCATGAGATGATGAATAGTAATTTTTTATACATTGAAGAAATATTGAATGCGGGAAATAGAAGCTAGACACATAACTGCCCCTTTGGAGTTGAGCCTTCTGCAGGATACTCATAAGTGAATTTATAAACAAAATGTGATATGATAATAAAGAATATGGAAGGCATTACAAATTGACATAAAAGGGCCTATAATCAAGGCCTGAGCAATCAGGTGAGGTCTGAGCTGACGCCTGACAAGTACATGGAGGTAAGTATTGCTTCTGGCAGAAAAAATGTTTTAAACACATCTCATTTAGAGATGAGATACAGCCAGTGCCCCAGAGGTACTGAATACTGTAAACAATTGTAGCACGATGATAGGTATTTGTGTATGTAAACAGACCTAAACATGGAAAAATACAGTAAAAATAAAATCCAAAAGGTAAACAAAAAATACACCCACATAGGGAACTTACCATGAGCGGAGCTTTCAGGACTGCAAGTTGCTCTAGGTGAGTCAGTAAGTAGTGAGTGAATGTGAAGACCGAAGACATTACTGTACACCACTGTAGACTATACACACTGTACACTTAGGCTACACTAAATTTAGAAAACATTTCCTTTCTTACGTAAAAAATTAACTTTAGCTCACTGTGACATTTTTACGTTAGAAACATTGTTTTAATTTTCCTTTCTTTATATTCTTACTTTAAAAGCTTTTTTCTAATTTTAAAAAATTATTTTTGTTTATATTTTTATATTGTTAAAAACTAGGACTCAAACACACACAGTAGCCTAGGCGGACACACGGTCAGGATCGTCAATATCACTGTCTTTCACTTCCACATCTTATTCCATTGAAAGCTCATCAGGGCCAATGACATGTACGGAGCTTTCATCTCCTATGATAACAGGACCTTCTTTCCAAATACTTCCTGGAGATCCCAGGTGTCACTTTTTTAGAAATGTGTACATGGTGGTTCACTTATTGTTTTTTTTCTCTCCTTATAGATTTGCTTATAAGCAAATCATGCATCATGAACATTTCTCTCTATTAAGGAAAATCTTTTGCTGTTGGTGTCCATGTTTTAAAACTTTTTATGGAGCTTGTTGAGCTCTGCAAAAGCTGCACCCATCACTGTGTATTTTCTTGGGACTTCGTCTTCTCTTTTTAGGTTTATTTACATCAGCCTCACCATAAACATGTGAATAACGTTTCAGCTGTAATGATACTGCAGCTAGGACCTCAACAAGCAACAGGAATTTTTCAGCTCCATTGTAACTTTAAGGGACCCTCTGTGGTATATGTGATCCGTCGTTAGCCAAACATTGTTATGTGGGGCATGCCTATACTTTTATGAGATAATACAGAACTTGGAGAGCTTCATTTCAGATCTTTTCATTATGAAACATTTGCTGAGTGCCTACTCTAGGACAAGCACCATTCTAGGCTTCAGAACAACAGCACTGAACCAAACCACTGCAGCCTCTGCCGTTGTGTAGTTTACATTCTAGAGTGGTAGTTTATTAGTATTATTCATCCATATATGCAACTTTTCATTAACAGTTTTCACCCTTGTATACCATCAGAATGGTAAGTACAAGTGTTTTCATGGACTGAGCAACGTATCAAATGATAAATTAATGGAATTTTTAAAAAATTATAGAAATAATAAGTTGATATTAAACTAAAAGGTGTCTTTAAGAACTTTGATACTCAGTCTCTAACTTTTCAAGTTATTCTTTTGGAGTTTCTCTTTCTCATCTGGGGGTATAATGCTTGATGTGGATGAGACTTTATACTGGAAGAATTTTATTTCTTTTTTCATTTAAAATATCATAGTTGATGTGGCAGATACATTGATCAGCAGCACTTAGAGAAGGGTAATTTTTTAAATCAGCATGGAAAATTGAGGTACATCTTAGAAAGGTGATTACCCTGACACAGGACACAAGAAGACTTTCTACCAAGACACAAGAAGACTTTACACTGGCATTGCAGCATGGAGAGATTTACAACAGCTTTCATTGGTTTAGATGTGGCTAAAGAACTAACAGAGGATTTGTTGGAGTTCTCAAAATGGAAAATTTAACAAACTTCTAGAAAGGTAATCAAGTTATTGTCTGTATTATTCTTCACACCTCTGAATGATGAGTGTGCTTTCCAACAACAACATTCATGAAGTTGACTTTGAAATATTTAACCTAAAAGCATTTTACAGTTCTTTGAAACCTTATTTAAAATGTCCTGATATCAGCTTAGTCCTGTTAGAATAAAAAATAAAGTCATTCAAGAAATTTACACTAGAGATAACCGTTTCTAGGTCATAACATTTTATTGGATACAATCAGAAAATGTGCTGTGGTTGGCAAACCCTACATTGGGTTTTGAAATTACTGTGCTACCAGTATGTTCCAGCCAATGAGAACCTTTCAGCCATGAACTTTTATTGATTTGTATTCCTCAGAGTAACATAAATAGCTTTCCTTAAGTCTTCCAGTTTTACTACGGTTATTTTTTTTTCCTGAAATCTCTGCTGTTGGAGGTTTATCCATTTATTTATTTATTTCTTATTTTTTGAGACGGAGTCTCACTCTGTCGCCCAGGATGGAGTGCAGTGGCGCAACCTCGGCTCACTGCAGGCTCCTCCTCCCCAGTCCATGCCATTCTCCTGCCTCAGCCTCCCGAGTTGCTGGGACTACAGGCGCCCGCCACCAAGCCGGGCTAATTTTTGTATTTTTAGTAGAGACTGGGTTTCCCTGTGTTAGCCAGGATGGTCTCCATCTCCTGACTTTGTGATCCGGCTGCCTCGGCCTCCCGAGGTGCTGGGATTGCAGGTGTGAACCACCGCGTCTGGCCTAGAAGGTTTATTCATGCACTTACGTGGCTTTCCAAGCCCTTCATGGTTTGAGCTTGGAATTGGTAGCAACGTTCTATGAGCAAGCAGGAAAAAAAGAGGTGCTATAACCAATTATTCTATAAATACTTATAGTATGGAGAGTTCTGCAATCACAACAATACATTTTAGCTTTTTCAGAACAAATAAAGATATTGAAAATTTCTTCATTTTTTATTTTTTTTTCTGTGGGTGCATAATAGATATATATATTTATGGGGTATATGAGATATTTTGGCACAAACATGCAATAGGTAATAATGACATCATGGAAAATTGGGTCTGCATCCCCTCAAGCATTTATCCTTTGTGTTACAAACAATCCAATTAAACTCTTAGTTATTTTAAAATATACAATTGAACGCTTGACTCTAGTCCCCGTGCTGAGCTATCAAATACTATAATAGGTCTTATTCATTCTTTTTGTTTTTGTTTTTTTTGAGACGGAGTCTCACTCTGTCGCCCAGGCTGGAGTGCAGTGGCGCCATCTTGGCTCATTGCAAGCTCCGCCTCCTGGGTTCACGCCATTCTTCTGCCTCAGTCTCCCCAGTAGCTGGGACTACAGGGGCCCGCCACCACGCCCAGCTAATTTATTTTTGTATTTTTAGTAGAGACGGGGTTTCACTGTTAGCCAGGATGGTCTCAATCTCCTGACCTCCTGATCCACCCGCCTGGGCCTCCCAAAGTGCTGGGATTACAGGCATGAGCCGCGCACGGCCTGTCTTATTCATTCTTTCTAGTTTTATTTGTTTGTTTGTTTGTTTTTTTGTACCCATTAACCATTTCCACTTCCTCTCTTCTTCCCCCTCCCCAAACTACCCTTCCCGGCCTCTAGTAACTAACTTTCCATTCTCTATTTCCATGAGTTCCATTGTTTTGATTTTTAAAAGATACTGAACATTTCAACCAAGAAAGGCAAAAATAAGCAAGTATTCCCTCATCCAATCACACTAGAAATTAAATTCATTTTTAATAAACTGAAATGTTTCAATTGCTTATTTTCACTTATATATATGTGAAATCTAACCCTCAAATTTATACTGTTAATAAACATGTTTTCAACATTTGTTTAAAAAATAGTTTAGTCTCTAGACTTAACATATGATGCTTAAAATGAGAATTCTGCACTTTCAAGTCACACTTGATTTTTTTCTATTCTCTAGATGTTAACTATTTTATTTTACCTGGAAATGTGAATAAATGTATTAAATAGCAATCTCATTGCATATGCCAGTTGATGGTAATTAAATTGAAGCATCTCTGTTACTATTTTTAAAATATACTCATTAGAATTCTTTTTTTTTTCTGAGAAGGAGTATGACTTTGTAGCCCAGGTTGGAGTGCAGTGGCACGTTCTTGGCTCACTGCCAGCTCCGCCTCCCGGGTTCACGCCATTCTTCTGCCTCAGCCTCCCCAGTAGCTGGGACTACAGGTCCCAGGCTAATTTTTTTTGGTATATTTAGTAGAGACAATGTTTCACTGTGTTAGCCAGGATGGTCGCCGTCTCCTGACCTCGTGATCCGCCCTCCTCGGCCTCCCAAAAGTGCTGGGATTACAGGCATGAGCCACTGCGCCTGGTCTGTCTGATTCATTCTTTCTAGTTTTTTATTTATTTATTTTGAGATGGAAGTCTGGCTCTGTCACCCAGGCTGGAGTACAGTGGCACAATCTCGGCTCACTGCAAGCTCCGCCTCCAGGGTTCACGTCATTCTCCCACCTCAGCCTCCTTAGTAGCTGGGGCTACAGGCGCCCGCCACCACGCCTAATTTTTTTTTATTTTTAGTGGAGACGGGGTTTCACGGTGTTAGCCAGGATGGTCTCGATCTCTTGACCTCGTGATCCGCCCACCTCGGCCTCCCAAAATGCGGGGATTACAGGTGTGAGCCACCGCTCCCGGCCTTATTTAAATTTTTTAATCCTGTTTTGAAACTTTATAGTCTAAATTTTGGAAAATGCCACGGTGAAATTTGATAAAGACAATAGCTAATTGATGTTGACAGACTTTATCTTCTGTACAGGTGAGTTTTAACATGCTTTTCTAACTAGCTCCTAGTAACCATGGAATGAAACCAAAGAACAGGTACAACTTCAACTTTCATTGGCTTTTCAGCTCCTAAGAGAATAGTCATATCTAAGCAAAGAAATTTTGTTTAGTCTACCTTAAAATATCTGTAAAATGTCTACTTTCCCACTAGCCATTACAACCATGGCAATCTACATTCAAACATGCATATAAAATTAGTCTGTTCCTGACATTATAGAGATATGGAAAATTAGTCATAATGCCTATTTTATACGAAGCATTGTACTTTACTACTATGAAAAAATAGTGAAGTTCTAAATGGAAATGTGAATGAGAAGCAAAATTGGCAATATTCTCTAATAATATGAAATTAACATGTAGAATCAAATCCTTGATTAATACGACCAAACAAGTTACTGTCAGGACATAAGAAATAGAAAGCAGGATGTTTTTTCATGATATAGGTGTCAAGTTTCATGGTATTTCAAAATGCCTTAACTCTGATGACATCAATTCCGCTACTCTAGATCTCTGATGCCGGCATGACCTATACCTTAAATGTTAGGATTTTCTTGATCATTCAATCTAGTACTGAGTTTTCAATTTTAGTTTTTTTATGTATTATGTATTGAGGGAAATTGTATATAAACGCATAGATTTTAGATATATAATTCAATGACAAATATATATAAATTCATGTAGCCAAAACCTAAATCAGGATATACAATATTTCTACTTGCTAGAAAGTTCCCTTTGTCCACTTTCAGTCATTTCCCAGCTCCCATAGGCAACGTGCTTTCTGAAGTCTATATCCATGTATTACTTTTGTCTGTTCTTGGACTTTGTATATTTTGTGTCTCACTATTATTGTTTAATATATATTCTTGAGGTCCTTTCATGTTGTGTGTATTGGTTTCTCATTATTTTCATTGTTAAGTTCCATCGTGTAGTTCATTGTTTTCATTGCTAAGTAGTATTCCATTGTGTAGATATACACTTTTTTTTTTTTAATCTGGGTTTTTTTGGATGAATATTTGATTTTTTTCAAAGTTTCTACTACTTTCAGTAATACTGCTATAAACAGGTATGTAAAAGTCTTTTTGTGCCCATTCAATTGATGTCATGTAAAGGCCTAGGAGTGTAATTGATAAATGATGAAATATTTTTATGTTGAACTTTGTAAGAAACTGGATTAGTTTTCAAAAGTGTGTATTTTATTGTAGTCTTCCATCAGCAAATTATGAGAGGTTGAGTTGTTCACCATATGTTCATCATTTAGTGTTGTCATTTTTTTGCATTCCACAATTAGTAACTCTGTGGTTTCAATTTGCATTTACACACAATTAAAGATGTTAGGTGTATTTTCATGTGCATCTTGGCCATTTGTATATCTTTTTTTTGAAGCATCTGTTCAAGTTAGACATTAGGATATCTTTTTCTTATTGATGTGTAGGATTCCTTTATGTAGTCAAGCTCTTTTTCAGGTATATATTTTTGAATATCTTATTCTAGTCTGTAGCTTGCTCTTTTATTTTCTTAATATTTATAATTATTTCTTTTTCATTTGTAAAGAAACCTTGTGAATATACATTTTTGTTCTCTATGTACTAAGAAATATTTTTTTCTTGAAGATGGGGCAGATTTTCTCCTATGCTTTATATCGGAATTTTTATAGCTTTAGACCATACACCTAAATCTATTATATACCTGAAATTAATTTATGTGTTATGATGTAGGGCTTAAGGTTTTTTGCTTTTTTTTTTGACTTAGGAAGTGGTTCCATCATTTATTAGAAAGATTTTTCTTTCCAATTTGAATTGCCTTGGTGCCTTTGTTTAAATTGAATGATCAAATATGTATTTGTAGGTTTCTATTCTTCTCTATTAGCGTATTCATTTTCCCTTACACCAATGTTGCTTTGTCTTGTTCAGGATAGCTTTTGACAAGTATTCAACCAGGAATAATAATTTCTCCCAATTTATGCTTCATTATGGTTTTTATCTTTTTATTATAAGTCTTGTGCATGTCTATATAAATTTTATATAAATTTTTAAAAACAACCTATCAGTTTTTTCCAAATAGCAGATGGGATTTTCATTGAAATTTAATCTAATAACCAAATTGAAAATTGCCATCTTAACATGATTGAGTCTTCTAATTTATGAACATGGGTTCAGGTCATATATAATTTTTCTCAGAAATGCTTAGTAGTTTTCAGGATGGTATTATTGTATACATTTTATTATGTTTTAATGTTAGCAAGCACAATTTTAAAAGAAATATAATTTATTTTCACATATTGGTCTTATGTCTTGTTTTATAAATTTCTTATGATTTTGTACATAAGTGATTGTGTTGTCTGTGCATAAAGATTTCTATGGCGGTTTTTTTTTCTTCCAAATTTTGTATTTCATTCTTTTTTGTTGCTTTTTACTACTGGCTCAAACCTCAGTACAATGTTAAATAAAAGTTACAGGGGCATAATACTTGCCTTGTTCCCAATGTTAGGAAGAACACATTCAATATATAGTCATTAAGTATGACATTTGATGTATGATTATGTAGATGCTCCTCTCTAATATAGAAAAAAGGTTTGCCTCTATTCTTGGTTTACTCTGTGGTTTTATCAAGAAAACTTATATAATTTTGTCAGTAGAATTTTCTACATCTATTCAGATCACTATATGGAACTGTCTTTTTAATGCTATTGATCAGTTCAAATACATTGCTTAATTTTTGGGTGTTAAAATTACTTTTTATTATCACAGTAAACCACAGTTAATCGTTATATATTTCTTACATATTACTAGAATTGATTTGCTAATATATATTTTTAAATTTTGTATCTGTTCATAAGTTATGGTGGCTTATTATTGTTTTTGGTAATGTCTTTACTAATTTTTGCAAACGAGGATAATTTGATTACTTTATTTCCAATTTGTGTGTCCCCTTCTTTCTTTCTTTTGACTGATTGCTCTAACTAGGACTTGCTTAGGACTTCTAATACTACGTTGAATGGCAGTGATGAAAGAGGGCATCCTTCTCTTGTTCCAGGTCTTAGAGGAAAAGCTTTCAGTTTCCCCCCATTTAATATGAAACTAACTGAGCGTCTGTTCTATATGCTTTCATTATGTTGAGGTGTGCCTTCTATACAGTTTTCTGAAGGCTTTGATCATGTAGGGGTGTTGAATTTTATCAAATGCTTTTTTAGTATCAATTGAAATTATCATACAGTTTTTGTCCTTCATTCTATTGATATGATGTGATTTGATGTGAGATGATGATAATGATTTGCATATGTTTAACCATCCTTGCATCCCTGGGATAAATCCCACTTGGTCATGATGAATGATCTTTGTAATGTGTTGTTCAATGCAGTTTGCTAGCGTGTTGCTGAACATTTTTGCATCAGTGCTCACCAGGGATATTGGCCTGTTGTTTTTTATTTATGTGTCTTTGGTTTTGGTATCAGAGTAATACTGTCCTTGTAGAATGAGTTTGGAAATATTCCCTCCTCCTCTATTTTTCACAGTAGGTTGAGTAGGATTGGTATTAGTTCTTTTAAAAATATTTGGTAAAATTCAGGAGTAAAGCCGTCAGGTCTTGGGCTTTTCTTTCCTGGGAAATTTTTTTGTATTTTTTGAAATGGAGTCTCACTCTGTCGCCCAGGCTGGAGTGCAGTGGTGCGATCTGGGCTCACCGCAAGCTCCGCCTCCCAGGTTCACGCCATTCTCCTGCCTCAGCCTCCTGAGTAGCTGGGACTACAGGTGCCCGCCACCACGCCTGGCTAATTTTTTTGTATTTTTTTAGTAGAGACGGGGTTTCACCGTGTTAGCCAGGATGGTCTTGATTTCCTGACCGCATGCTCCACCTGCCTAGGCCTCTCAAAGTGCTGGGATTACAGGCGTGAGCCACCGCGCCCGGCCAAAAAATCTTATACATTATAATGCTCAAATTTTATCTTTAATAAGTCATAACGGAAAAACATGCTAATGATTTCACAATTAAATGTGACATTCATTTAGTGTTTTGCTTTGTAATATTAAATATTTTATTGTTTTCCACGTGATACCTTTTCCTTTAAATTCTACTTTATGTGAAATCAATGATGTTAGAAATAGACTTTGATTTTTACTTTATTAATCTTTATACATTTTAATATTGTTAAACTTACAGGAACAGTTTGTACACTTAATGGAAATAGAATACAGTAATAGAGTTTGATTTTTTGTTTTGTTTTCAGCTGTGTTTTTTTTTTTTTTTTTGGTAATTTCGGTCTTAGAGTCATTCCTTTCAGCAGTTAGTGATATAATTCATATTTGTTTCTCATAGCTGATTTTTTGTTTTAACTTTTGTGAACTTGCTTATAGTTTCTTTACAAATGTTAGGCCGGTGCAAAAGTTATTGAGGTTTTTGCTAATTATTATTATCATTATCATTATTATTATTATTATTTTGAGATGGCATCTCCCTCTGTCGCCCAGGCTGGAGTGCAGTGGCGCGATCTCAGCTCACTGCAAGCTCCGCCTCATGGGTTCATGCCATCTCCTGCCTCAGCCTCCCGAGTAGCTGGGACTGCAGGTGCCTGCCACCACGCCAGGCTAATTTTATGTATTTTTAGTGGAGATGGGTTTTCACCGTGTTAGCTAGGATGGTCTCGATCTCCTGACCTCGTGATCTGCCCGCCTCAGCCTCTCAAAGTGCTGGGATTACAGGTGTGAGCCACCACACCAGGCCCCCCATTTTAAGATCCTTAATTTAATCACATCTGTAAACCCCCTTTGTAAGCTTAGTACAGATGACTGAGGAAAGGGTCTGAAGGTATAGAACTTTCCAGACAGGGAGGACAGAGTACATAAACACTGACGGACCTGGAAGAAATCATGAAAGGACTGAGAGAGGAGAATGGGGGAAGTATAAAGGGTGAGGGAGAGATTGGCCAAGTGTCTCTGTACGTGTGGAATCTCTAGGTCATCTAGACTGGAAAATTCCACTCTATTTGGACTTCAGAGGTCTTCTGCAATCCTGTGTATGCACATTTTTCCTATACTGAGTCAGCCAAATATGTTTGTTGGGTGATTGCCACTATTAGGAATCTAAAAGTCCCTAGGCACATATATTTTATGGAACCAAGTCCCGCTGTTTTCTGTGTAACTGAGTTTGCCAAGACATAGCTGGAGGAGCAATTTTCTCATATATATAAGTGGACACAAATTAAATTTTGTTACATATGAGGATTGTTGTCTGAGGACTGTTTTGTAGCAGGAGTTTGGCTGTAGTGTACTTAAGGTGAGGCAAGAACAGGAATCCTAGTTATTTTCCCAACTCCTCCACTTCCTCCTCCTCTTCTTTCTTCCCTCCTCCTCCTCCTTCATCAAATACTTTAAAATATACAATTTTTTATTTTGTGATTCAATAGACCATAAAATAGAATCGTTGGACAGGACTTTAAGTTGGAATAGAGACACGATTGAAACTGTGTTATGCTCAAATTCTAATGGCTTTTTAAAACAGTAATTACTACAGAGTTATTTTCATTAAGAAAAAGTTATTTACAAATCTTTTCAAACTTCATATTTCTTCCACAGGCCTATGAACACAGCTTGTTTGCTATTTAAGTGGAAATTAAAAATATAGAGAGTGCTGTGTGTGTGTGTGTATGTGTGTTTATTTTAAAAATTTATTTAGTTCTTATGTTAATATGCCTTGCATTTAAGAATACTAACTAGTTTGTTTGGTAAAGTCAAAAAGAAGAGCAGCCAGAGAGGTGTTCATAATGAAAGCTACAAAAATCAGCTTTTGACTCATTTGATGGCTCCCATCCCTGATTCAAAAATACATGGACCACATATCAAGGCCACCCAATTCATAGAGCGTTGGTGATGGGCCTGACTTAAAGTCTGAAAATTACATCTGTAAAACCATGTTCTCTATAAAAATACACACATTTGCCAAAGTGAGGAAAGGAAAAAAATTCCATTAAATGTAGGTTCAATCAGTTTATTAGAAAATATTTAATTAAATATCTCTCTGTTAAAACACATCCTGTGACTGCTGTTTCCTCTCTCATAGGTGTTTATCTGCTGGTAAAGTGCTCACCCATATTTCTGTTTGCTGTGTGGTGCAGTGCGACCCCATGGTTCTTCAGACACAACCTCTGCTTTGTCATTTACCGCAATATTTTAACCCTGAGATTCCTTTTTTACTATACTTCAGTATATTTCCCAGAATATATATTGTCTATGAGGGATAAAATAAAATATCAATTAAAAACAAAAAAGTTCAGAGAAGTATTAACCATTCACTCTTCCAAGTTCTCAGAGGTTACATTCTTCACCAAGTCATATAACCAGGTCCCAATAAAACACCATCATGTAGGCAATTTAACATCATGTAATTTAAAATACCATCATGCGGGCAGCTTTCACAAAGCATCCCATAAGAAAAGATCATTTGTACTTACATCTTTAAAAGTTTTGAAATTGCTATTGATGATTATTTTTATTATATTGTCCATTGTCTGTTGCTTAAAGACATATATATTTTGCTTAAGAGTTTAGAGTTACCAAAAAATAGCTGCTGACATATGCAGATACTGTTTTATTAACTAATGACACCTATTTGAATTCTGGTTTTCCTTTTGGCCTTTGAGAACAAGAGGCTTAGGACTAAATTTTAGGCTGAAGGGTAGTGTTTCCTTCCCTAGGTTGTCCCATGTAATTGTCACCTCCTTCTCTTCATTATTCTGTCATTTTGCCCTTGTTTCATAGTGTCTGTGCCTTTCATTCTAAGCTGTCTCAGAGGCTTTTCTGGAAATACACAGTGTATAAGTATAAAATGATGAAATAAACATGCTTCTTTTTTTTTTTTTTTTTTAAGATGGAGTCTTGCTCTGTCACCCAGGCTGGAGTGCAGCGGCGCAATCTCGGCTCACTGTAAGCTCCACCTCCCAGGTTCACTCCATTCTCCTGCCTCAGCCTCCTGAGTAGCTGGGACTACAGCCACCTGCCACCATGTGCGGCTAATTTTTTGTATTTTTAGTAGAGATGGGGTTTCACCATGTTAGCCAGGATGGTCTCGATCTCCTGACCTTGTGATCTGGCCGCCTTGGCCTCCCAAAGTGCTGGGATTACAGGCGTGAGCCACCGCACCAGGCCAATATACTTGTTTTGTTTTAAAAGATGCTTGGGTGGGACTAGATGACCTCTAAGGTCCTTTCCAGCTCTAAATTTACGTTACTGTCACCAAAGACAGACAAAAAAATCTATTAGGTTATAGGCCTAGAGATGAGTGCCAAGTACTATATTCCTGCTCTAGGTGCATTTCTTGTTGAAGGCAGTGCTAGATTCAGTGAGCTGTTATGGCCGTTTACAGTCTTATGGTGATAAAACAAGAGAACTGATTGCTAAAAAAAAAAAAAATTCAGTTGAAATACCTTTTTACTCTTAAGCATCAACAAAAAATAAATAGAATACAGAAGAGTTAATTATTTATTTTGAGCTATTTGTAATAAATTTGGACAACTAAGCTAAGCCCGAGTGTAGTTAATTCAATGACATTAGTCATATTTGAATATTGTCACAACCTTACTATCACATTGCCATTAAGTGTGATTAAAATTTATTCTTTGTTTCTGTGTGAGTCTCCACAGAATCAGCTATCAACACCTTCATAATAAACTAGCCCTTCTTTGCTTTTGGGAAACTTTTAGATTCAGAGCAGGTGGTTGGGCTTCTGCTTTGAAAGAGAACAAATCATTTTTAAAGTGCCTTTCCTGTTTGTGTGTGTGAATTTCGAACACAGAAATTGTCCATTGCATTGTTTATTTTTGCTAAGAGGTAGAAGTTATTAAAAATATAGGAAATACTAGATATCATGTACTGATAATTTCCAAAGCTAATTATTTTTCTTAAGGCCAAGCTATAATTTAAGAGGTGTACTTGTGAAATATGAATATTTAGAGTAATAAAATGTTTCTCATGGAAAAATAGAATATGATTTTGTTGAAGTTCAAGGGAATATCCATTTTCATTCAGGTAGCTTCCAGATTTTTGTCTTTACATGTTCTGTGTAGTGATTTAAATACCGTACCTCCAAAATTTATGTCCACTAGGAACTTTAGAATGTGACTTTATTTGGAAGTAGGGTCTTTGCAGATATAATTAACCCAATGATTGAGATGAGGTCATCCTGGATGAAAGTGGGCCCTAAATCCAGTGTAAATGTCCTTATAAGATACAGGAAAAGACACACGCAGAGAAGGTGATGTGAAGATGGAGACAGAAATTGGAGTTATGCAGTCATAAATCAAAGAAGGCCAAGCATTGCCAGGAGCCGCTGGAAGCCAGGAAGAAGTGAGGGGGAATTCCTCCCTAGGATCTTCAGAGGGAGTATGGCCCCACCATCATCTTGATTTCAGAGGTCCAGGCTTCAGAACTATGAGAGAATATATTTCTGTCCTCTTAACCCACCAAGTGTGTGATAATTAGGTATGATGGCCCTAGGCAACTACTACACTCTAATTCAGAAGTTCTTCTGGATTTTATTATATCATGTGTTGGTAGGAAGTACCTGGGTGTTTCATTTGCATGATATGTTGGTAATCTTAGAATTATCATATCTTGCAAATAATTTTAAATTATGTTGTAATGTAGTCAGAAGCTTTTTAAATATGAAATTTAATTCATGCTGGTATCAATTACATTTGAAAAAATACAAAAAAGCTATATAAGATTCTAGGATCTTTCAGAATTTTATAATGTTTATAATGGAAAGTTGGTTAAATAAAAATTGTACCCCAAACAATTTTGTTGTTGGCTTAAAATAGCATTTAATTTATTAGTGCTCAGATAATAGTTATCCCCTAAATAGCATTTTTACTTTCATATGTTGATATCAAACAGTGAAGTGAGACAGCAAATCAGTACAACGTGGTGATTATCAAACATCATAAATCCATGAAGGATAGCCTTGATCTTACTGAGAAGAGTTTAATTTTAAAATGCATACCTGGAAAAGGCAAGTTAGATTAACATTTCAAACTCATATAGCATTATTTGTGATTGATTATAGTTATAATTGATCATTTTACATTTGGACCTTCATTCCGAATCAAATTAGGATAATTATAAATTAAAGATTTATTATCATTTGATTTCAATTTTAGATTAAAAAATTTAAAACCATAAAAACAGAGCTTTGACTATAATAAAAGTATTTATCCTTTCTTGGTAAGAATTGGGGAGGGGTTTAAGAAAAGGCTAAGCAATGTTCTATTTTTTTACATAGGCAAAAGTTCATTTGTGCTACTTTTTAATTAGGTAGTTTTTTTTTTTTAATGACAGCATCCTAAACACTACTGATTTTACATGTGCAGTCAGTAGTTTTTCATGTGGAAATAGTATCTTTCAAATTCACACAGCTGCTTATTTTATGAAATGCAATGGGACTACTTACTTGCCACCTGACTAAACTGGAAAGCATAGATTCATGCCTTGCCAAATGAGGAGTTAGGGTGAAAAGTGATTAATATCCATTCTTTAATGAGTTTCTAAGTCTTTCTGAACATGTTTTTATTCTATTTATTGCAGTGGTGTAGTAACATTTTCGTGTTGGTTGCTGTACAAAGCATGATAATACCTTTATTAAGGTAATGTTAATGACATCCATAAGATATCATAAAATATTATATTCTTAATAGGAAATTTGTTATATATAAATAACAATAAAGATCATAATAAGCTCTCCTTAATTCTGTTTATTTTGACTTCATTATTAAGTTTAGAAACATACGTGTCAAATTTAGACATTATTTATATGTAATTATAAAGCCGAATAAATGTTAGAGATTAACTTAAAAAGAGTTTTGTGGCTCAACAACTGAAGTGAGATAGTGAAGTGAAGGGGTTCACGTTCACTGGTGAACAGACAAAATGTATTTCCCAGACCTCCTTTTAATCCAAGATAGCAACATTTTTACCTGAGCCAAAGATAAAACCAGTATTTAATCTCCTAGAAATTAGGAGATTTATGACTCTGGAAATGGAAAGAATTTTAATATCCAGCCACATAACCAAATCATGCAAGAATATAATAAACAAAGCAATCAAACAACAAGAAGAATAACAACCAAAACATGGTCCCCATTCTGTCTTTAACCTCTGATAGAAAGAGCAGTAATGGTAAGACAAGAAAGCGCTCATCAAGTGTTTTCCTCATCTACTGTTAATGATTTATTCTTACATCCTGTCCCAGTCCAATTATCAAAAAATTCTAAGACGGATCCCTTTAACCGACTTGTAATTAATTCCAGGGTCAGATTCCAGATACTGTTTTCCCCTGAAATCGTGTAAGTGCACATCAAAATACTATACTTTTGCTGTGAATCTGAGCCCAATTGTATTGTATTCTAAATGAAGTGAAACTCCTATCAGCCAATAGGGCATGGTATCAGTCTCAAATAAGACAAGTTGGTCAAGTCAAGAGAAATGACTTCCTCCTGATGTGCTGTATATAGATTTATTAGCACTGCCTTTTAATATTTTATGTGTCCGACAGAGAGGGAACTAAGATCTTGTTAATCATCATCTGAAAACAATTTTGTGAATGTAAATGTAGCAAGGCTTTTGCCTTTTTTCCTTGTTAATGAAAAACAAGTAGTGCTTGGGGAGCAAGTGTTCCTGTTCAACTGCTGTCACTCATTCCCAGCTCTGTTTAGAAGAAATAAGCACAGATGGTTGGTCTACTACTTCTCCAACGAAAAATTTGCCTGTCGGCTGGGTGCGGTGGCTCATGCCTGTAATCCCAGCACTTTGGGAGGCCAAGGCGAGCGGATCATGAGGTCAGGAGATCGAGACTATCCTGGCTAACACGGTGAAACCCCGTCTCTACTAAAAATACAAAAAATTAGCCAGGCGTGGTGGCGGACACCTGTAGTCACAGCTACTTGGGAGGCTGAGGCAGGAGAATGGCGTGAACCCGGTAGGCGGCGCTTGCAGTGCGCCGAGATCAAGCCACTGCACTCCAGTCTGGGCGACAGAGCAAGACTCTGTCTCAAAAAAAAAAGAAAAAAATTGCTTATCTTTTTTGTGTTTTATTCCAACCTTCTCATTGTAATGTGAACAATATTTCAAGTGAAGAAACTTCTTTAGGGATCTTTGAAATGTTTTATCCATTGCTTGCACATTAAAAAGAAGGAATTAATGATTTATTAAAATTTCATGAGGGGAACTCAAAAAGTCTTTGTTACAAAAAATATTTAATTTAGAAACCATGTATTTTGCATGCAGAATGAAAGTCTTCAGGGAAGTAAGTTTTTATATGAGACTTGGATCCTAAAGTACTCATTTAATGATGACAGAACCACTTCGTCCATGTTAAAAATACCTGTGTGGGTCTTTTTTATTTATACTGTGGCTTGATGAAAATTTGTCTATTGTAAATATATTAAGAAAAAGAGCATAAAGACTTTTTAACATAATTTTCTGAGGCTGAAAATACATACAAACAATAAAATACCCAAATCTTAACTGTACAGCTCAATACTTTTTCTGTTTTTAAACAAATTTAGCCCTTCTGTGTATCCAGTACTCAAATCAGGAAATTTTATATTATTACTTCTTCTAGACACTATTTCATAAGGTACCTCTTATGGTGATTTGGAACATAACTGATTAGTTTTACAGTTTTTAGTAAATTAGATCATAGAATATGTTCTGTATCTTGCTTCTTTCATTCAATATTTAGTTTATAAGATTTGTCAATCTTTTTGCATATACTTGTAATTTGTTAGTTCTCATTGCTATAGACTACATCATTATACAAATATAATGTTCAGTTTGTGGTTATTTTGAACGGTGCTTCTCTGAGCATTCATGTATTTGTCTTTTGGCAAATATTGCTGGGTATATGCTCAGGGCCATAGAATATGGTTAGATTTAGCATACATGGGAAATGGTGGTGTCCATCAGCTTACATTTCCATCCACATTGGGAGAGAGTTCCAGTTGCTCCACATCTTTGCCAACACTTGGTATCATTTCTCTTTTTCATTTGAACTGTTCCGGTGTGTATGTATCACTATTTCAATTGTGGTTATTTTGAAAGTTACAAAATTGGCAAAGAATAACGGATTTTATTAAATCATATTTCATTTGAAGTAATGTGTGTCTACTTTGCAGTATTTTTCCTTATTTACACGATTCATAAGGAGTGATCATGAGATATTCAACAATATAACAGCTTGGAATGAGATTTTTGATCAGCTATAATTCTAATGTATTTTATCTAAATATTATTTTACTGTATTAGTAACTGTGATCATTAAGAACAAAAACAAAAGCAATTCCTCAGATTAACATGAAACAACATTCCTGCCTTTGGAAAAACTTTTCTGGCCTATAAGTAAATGATGTAAATCAATTAATAGCTTAACTGAAATTAAGAGATGAGTCTCAGTTTTCATTGCCTATATTATATCTGTGTTTCTGGAGAAACAGAAAAACCGTATGACAAACCTGCAGTCTGCTAGTTTCTTCTCACCCTGCCAACAACTGTTATATTACTGTTTAGCTGGTTATATGCAACCATTTGTTGAGGAGGATTGTTTTGTTTTGCTTAGTTTTACTTTTTAAGGCAGAGTCTTGCTCTGTTGCCCAGGCTTGAGGTCTATGAATTTTGTACTCATGGTCACATGGTCAATGAGGTGTAATCACAGCTCACTGCAGCCTTAATCTCCTGGGCTCACGTGATCTCCCTGCCTCTGCTTCCTGAGTAGCTGGGAGTACAGGTGCATGCCACCACACCCGCTTGCTGAGGAGAGTTTTGATGAAAATCATGCATCCCTTCTTAATTACAAAGAGTGAAACCTTAGAAAATGTAATTAGAGAAAAAATAACATTTTGCACCAAGCTAATTGTATCTTTACCTTTTATTAGTTGGTTTCAGGATTGATGCTTGTTGATGGTTCTGTTTTGGAGCGCGTGTTCCCTGGGTTTAACTCCTTGCAGCACACTTTATATACACTGTGTGGCCTTACTTGAGTAACTTAAGTTACTTAACTTCTCCAGATCCCAGATTCTCAACCTGTAGAATGGAAGTAATTATAATACAAATATTATGTGGTGGGTTAGTCCAGGTCCTCCAAGAGGTAGCTGTTGAAAACGAGTTAAACACAAGAGGATTTTATTAAGGGAAATCCCTATGAGAGAAAATGGAGAGGAAGCTGAGTAAGCCTGGAAGAGCTCTCCGTTATGAGGCAAGTCTGACCTAGAATGAAGGAAAGAGGAAAGGAAGGTTGAGTGGAAGCATTGGAGCGTAATGTACAGTCTAAGGAAGGGTCAGAAAAGGCTTCAGGGAATCCTGAGCCAAGAGTTGTCCTCAGAGAAGCACTGTGTCTCCTAAAGAGGGATCTGCATTAGCTACCCTGCGGCCCTAAGTCATTGACTGAGGGGCAGATGCAGAAACAGATTTTAGAGTGAAGCAGCAAGTGGCCATAGTCAGTTAGCCTTCCCATACTTTGAGGTCTGTGAGTTTATTTATTTATTATTTATTTATTTAAATTATACTTTAAGCTCTGGGTTACATGTGCAGAACCTGCAGTTTTGTTACATAGGTATACACGTGCCATGGTGGTTTGCTGCACCCATCAACCCGTCACCTACATTAGATATTTCTCCTAATGTTATCCCTCCCCTACTCCCCACCCCCCACAGGCCCCAATGTGTGATGATTCCCCTCCCTGTGTCCATGTGTTCTCATTGTTCAACTCCCACTTATGAGTGAGAACATGCAGCGTTTGGTTTTGTGATCTTGTGATAGTTGGCTGAGAATGATGGTATCCAGTTTCATCCATGTCCCTGCAAAGGACGTGAACTCATGTCCTTTTTTAATGGCTGCATAGTATTCCACGGTGTATATGTGCCACATTTTCTTAATCCAGTCTATCATTGATGGACATTTGGGTTGGTTCCAAGTCTTTGCTATTGTGAATAGTGCCACAATAAACATACGTGTGCATGTGTCTTTATCATAGAATGATTTATAATCCTTTGAGTATATGCCCAGTAATGGGATTGCTGGGTCAAACGGTATTTCTAGTTCTAGATCCTTGAGGAATTGACACACTGTCTTCCACAATGGTTGAAGTAATTTACACTCCCACCAATAGTGTAAAAGCATTCCTATTTTTCCACAACCTCTCCAGCATCTGTTATTTCCTGACTTTTTAAGGACCGCCATTCTAACTAGAGTGAGATGGTATCTCATTGTGGTTTAGATTTGCATTTCTCTAATGCAGGTCTATGAGTTTCTTATTCATGGTCACTAAAGGATGTTTATCATGAATTGAAATCTCCAGATAGAGTAAAGCAATGCCTAATTCATAGTTACGCACTTATCAATTATTTATTCGTATTATTCATTATCATTATGAATATTCAACACATTAACAAAAGAGCCACATGTGCAATCTACTTAGGGTATTGGGAGAGTAAAGAATAACATAGTGGTGCTACAGGTAATTTAAGAGATGGTTTCTCTCTCTCTCTCTCTCTCTCTCTATGTATATATATATGAGACCCAGGTATAATTATTTTCCTTCTACTATTTGTTATTGATGTATACTGCCAAATCCCTAACGGATACTAGAATACTTAACTCTAAGCTCCCCCCATGCCTACAAAAGAAGTAGGTTCAAGGTTATTTTTTAAATCAAAAGATTTATTAATATTATTTTTATCATGTCCAATTGATATTATCATTATCAAAAAGTTTAATCACTTATTATTACTTGAAGGACCTCGTTAGGAAATGTTCGATCCACTTCTTTTTGTTTTTTTTTTGAGACGGAGTCTCACTCTGTCGCCCAGGATGGAGTGTAGTGCCGCGATCTCGGCTCACTGCAAGCTCCGCCTCCCGGGTTCACGCTATTCTCCTGCCTCAGCCTCCCGGGTAGCTGGGACTACAGGCTCCCGCCACCACGCCCGGCTAATTTGTTGTATTTTTAGTAGAGACGGGGTTTCGCCGTGTTAGCCAGGATGGTCTCGATCTCCTGACCTCCTGCTCTGCCCGCCTCAGCCTCCCAAAGTGCTGGGATTACAGGCGTGAGCCACCATGCCCGGCCTGTTCCACTTCTTAAAACTGGTCACTGGAAGTACATCGTCTTGGGAAGAACTGGATATTTCTTGAAACCCCTTTCATATAGCCACATTCTCAAACATAGAACCTTCTTTTATTTTTTTCAAAGATTTTTTCCATTACTGTAGAAAATTCAGAGGGTGTTTATGGATCGTGCAGTACTCTGCTCAAATATAGGGAACGAAAGTTACATTAAAGTGATAATATTTTTTGCTGAAAAGTATTATGATATTTAAAGTAAGCAAACAAATTACTCAGATGATAGTGTTTTGTTTTCATAAATTATACTTTCATAAATTATACTTGAAGCTCTGGGTTATATGTGCAGAACCTGCAGTTTTGTTACATAGGTATATGCGTGCCATGGTGGTTTGCTGCACCCATCAACCCGTCACCTACATTAGATATTTCTCCTAATGTTATCCCTCCCCTACCCCCCCAACCCCACAGGCCCCAATGTGTGATGATCCCCTCCCCTCCCTTCGCCGGGCGCGGTGGCTCAAGCCTGTAATCCCAGCACTTTGGGAGGCTGAGGCGGGTGGAGCACGAGGTCAGGAGATCGAGACCATCCTGGCTAACACGGTGAAACCCCGTCTCTACTAAAAATACAAAAATCAGCCGGGCGTACTGGCGGGAGCCTGTAGTCCCAGCTACTCGGGAGGCTAAGGCAGGAGAATGGCGTGAACCTGGGAGGCGGAGCTTGCAGTGAGCCGAGATTGCACCACTGCACTCCAGCCTGGGCGACAAAGCCAGACTCTGTCTCAAAAAAATAAATAAATAAAAATAAATAAATAAATAAAGTCTTACTTCAATAGCTTTTGGAGCACAAGTGGTTTAGGTAACATGGATAATTTCTATAGTGGTGAAGTCTGAGATTTTATCGCACCTGTCACCTGAGTAGTGTATATTGTACCAAACATGTAGCTTTTTTATTCCACACCCACCTGCCAACTTCCCCGTTATGAATCTCCAGAGCCCATGATATCACTCAGTGGAGAGTCTTCAACATTCAGGGTAGAATCTTCAGGGTGTGGCCCTCTATCCATTGCTTTCCACCGTTTGTACTCTCTGCTTTGTAAATAGAGGTCTGTTCTCCCTGTCTGCCTTGTTCACGTACCTTTGCCATTTTCCTTGCTGGGATGACATTCTTTGCCCTGAAGTTCTCATTAACCATACCATAGATGTCCTCTTCTTACCTCAATATATCCAAGGCTACCTCAAGTTATAACTTCTCCTTTAGTTTTTCCCTAGTGTCTGAGTCCAAATGGACTTCTCTATATCCAGAATATCTACACTTGTCTTATCTTTCCTCACACCCGGCACGTGCAGTTCTTTCCAGCTACTTTCATAATGTTGTATTTTAATTGTTCAGTTGTGTTTATATTACACTATTCTGTCAGACAAACAAGAGTATATGGCTGAAATCTATAGTTTTTTAAATGTAATAAAATGTAATGAATAAACATACAAATGAACGAGTTAATTAATATATTATATTCTTGGTTAAGTAATGAGCATTATGAGGACAAAAATTGAGTCTTACACCTTCTTATAATCCTAAAGACCTAGTACAGGACTTGGAATATAGCATACACTTAAGACATCTTTGTGACTAATGAATTTAAATACTTTTATTAATTCCTTAGAATTCTTTAGGTAGTGAAATTTCAAATGGCTTTGACCACCTGTGAAATGACCCTTTTACATACCACATGATTTACCAGATTTTGTTTAGGCGAACCTAGGTGAAAGCAGATTGTTTCCTCTACTTAGGAAATACTTTGCATATTTTAGTTGCTTATAAATTTGATGATTTTAATTTGTACAGTTATAGTTTATGATATTGACTTGTACAGTTATATATATTTTTACATATGATATATATTATATTATATATGGTTATACTATATATGACTTTATTTTTCTAAAATAAAGAATATTATTACACATTAACAAAGTAGATATAACTGTTTTCCTTCTACTATTTGTTATTGGTGTATACTGCCAAATCCCTAATGGATAATCCCTCTATGCCTACAAAAAAAATGGGTTCAAGGTTATTTTAAAAATCAAAAAGTTTATTAATAATATTATTTTAATCATGTCCAATTGATACTAGCATTATTAAAAAGTTTAATCACTTATTTCTTGAAGGACCTAATTAGGAAATATATATGTGTGTGTGTATATATATTCTATATATCTACATTCTATATCTATATTCTATATATATCTATATTCTCTATATATTCTATATCTATATTCTCTATATATTCTCTCCATATATTCTATATATATTGTATGTATATAGTATATATATTCTATATATAAATTCTATATATAGATTCCATATATATATATACACACACACATATATAGTAGCCTAATATTTAAAAAATAAGATTGGGACTGCATAAAATAAGCTGACCCAGACAATAGGGGTACAGACATATGTATAATTCAGCAAGAACTGGTAACAAAGTGAGATATATGTTAACTCTTTGTAGCATATTGTTAAGTAGTATTAGAAAACAAGTAATATTTGGTTGGGTCCATTGAGAGAATAACATTATTTTTAGAATGATCTAATGGCACGATAAGCATTTTATCATTTTACCTGGAAAAACATTATAGCTGTGCCAGTTTCTGTTCCAAGAAAAAAATACATTGGTGTATTCTCTAAAGGAGGAAATTCTGACCTCAACTATGTTCAGATAGCTGTGGCAGATAATACTCTGATCAGGTACTAAGTCCTATATCTTTCACATTTCCCTTTGCTAGTCATACTCAGCGTGTGGTTGGAAATGGAATCAAAGCCCAGTCTGGAAATCCTGAAGTCAAAGTCAAAGGAACTGATCCGGTGATAAATCAGATTATTGATAAACTGAAGCATGTCATTCAGGTAAGTCCTGATCCTATATTTTTTGGTATAGCCAATAATAAATAATAAGTGGTTACTTTCTGTTATACTTGATAAATTTGCTAATCCTATCAGATAATCCTACCTAAAATATTGTAACATGTTATTTGTATCAGGACTTTTGGAAATATTTAGTTTAATGATTTTTCTATGCAGTCAATATGCAATGCTATTTTAATGTCGGACAATGTGTATATGTGAAAAGCAAGCCTCAGCCTCAGCATTTCAATAATGAGAATCTCAGGACACGCGTTGTCTTCAGTGAATAAGTTTGAACATGGGAATCACTGTGACCATTAAAGAAAGCACATAGAAGACCATAGAAGATGCCAGAGTTATGTTTCAGGTAATTCTCTGAATGTTGCTATGAAAGTTTTTGCAGCATTTCAATACAAGTTAGGTCATAGATGAATAATATGTATTTCTAATATTTATTTCCTATATCACCTTTTATATGTTATCTTATAATCTACCTAATGGTTGTTTATGAAATACTTCTGTTTTATCTTTGATAATATTTTTCATCAAGTGAGTGTGTATTGCTGTTTTTAATACATGGTAAATGAAGCATGAACATATTTATCAAAATAATATTTCATTGAAATAGTCTATTAATTACAACCAAACATGATGTTGCATGTTGTAAATATTACCCTCCATTCTGCATCTATTGATGTTTGGGGAAAGAAAGGCTATTTTTTTTTAGTTAATAGTCATTTTATAAAAATTTATATTTGAGTATACTTTCATTTTTCCTAAGTAAAACTTTGTGTGGCTAGTTGATGCTTATTTCTAGTATCGTGGGCCAGAAACAATACCTAAATAGTACAGAGTTTTTATTGCATGCAACATATTCCAGAGTCAGTAGTAGGCTTCTTCTAATTGTTCTGCAAAGACAAAGCTTAAGTTTATGCAGAGCCAGTTCCTGGGTTTCCATTTTTCACAAGAGTCCCTGTATGTCAAGGAGAGGATATGTAAGAAGGACTTGGGGGTTGGTGTCCAATACCATAGACTTCTCCCTTCTGTGAGGCAACAATGCTTATTCTACCATTGATGCCTATAGAAAACAAGCGCTCACCCTGGCTGGCAAAACCAAAAATAAATTCTATTGGAAAAGTCTAAGAGAAAAGTGGTATCATGACCACTGATGAGTTAAACCTCCCAGCCTCTGCTGAGCTGGTCCAGTTGGTACCTCACAGTATCATCCACTGTAGTATGATATGTACAGCTAGATTATTTGAAAATTCAAGTGCATAATTGATAATAAAACCAAAAGAGCTTTAATATTAATCAGCTCCTCTCATTGAAGAGTGAGTACAATCTCACTGTGAGGACACGGTGAAATCTTAGGGGTGTCTTAAGTGGAGTAAGCATTCCATAGAGGGTGGAGGAAGAAAAACTAGACCTTAAGTATATATTTATTCCATCTCATTCTTTTATATTTCTTTGGTTGTAGTAAGGTATATAAAATATGTAATATATTAGTGCAATAGCACATACATATAATTTATAAATACATAAATACACATATTAACTGGACATTTGTTCAGATTGTTTTTCTAAGATATATACATGATGAAAGCAGAACAGAAACTCTGTTACAGATAATAAGGATGGAGCTGTTCCATAAGAAGTGCAGTTATAAGAAAACACATTCACAGAGGAACACATGGATACCCAAGATAGAAAGGATTATAAAAACCCTTAGGAGGAGGGTTCATATATTGATTACCCATTCAGCAACCCCCCCTCCCCATTTCTTGTTTTGTAGGTTTCAAAGCCTTTTCAAGGTGGCAGAGGGAAGTCATCCTGCCTTTCTTTTTTAACTTCTGTGTGAAAAGAACAGAAGTTTAACTTGAGTCCCATTCTTTATTCTTTATAGGAGTGTGCAGATCTCCAATTATTCATGCTTAAGTTTCATTCTGGGGTTGCAAGAGAATATCAAATGCAATGCTACCTTTGAGGCCTATCCTTTTAAGTTCTGCTAGAATTATATGATAGAAATTTAGATTTTTATAGAGGACAGCAGAAAGTCCTATCTTGCACAGGTGTCACTGAAACATTCACCTTTAATGTCTAAGAATATGCTCTTTCATGAACTGCTCTCCTGGAGATGAAGAGAAGTGTTTTTTTTTTTGAGACGGAGTTTCACTCTTGTTGCCCAGGCTGGAGTGCAATGGCGCGATCTTGGCTCACTGCAACCTCCGCCTCCTGGATTCAGGCGATTCTCCTGCCTCAGCCTCCAGAGTAGCTGGGATTACAGGCATACGCCACCATGGCCTGGCTAATTCTTTTTGTATTTTTAGTAGAGACAGGGTTTCTCCATGTTGCTCAGGCTGGTCTCGAACTCCAGACCTCAGGTGATCCACCTGCCTCGGTCTCCCCAAAATGCTGATTACAGGCATGAGCCATGGTGCCCGGCCTACTTTGCCAAACTTTTGACTACTGATAATGTACGCGTGCCCTGGCAGGGATGGCCATTGTACTGTCAGTATCAAGGGATGGCTAACAGCACCCACCACAATGTCAGCTATGAAAGGATTCAGAAAATAGCCTTCTGTAAATCAGAATTTATTAATTTAGGTGTAGGGCCATGGAAGATGTCAACATAGGAATATGTTTCAGATTCTAAACTGTAGATTTAGATGATCACTTCTTAGTGTTTGCATAAAATTTACTTTATTTTTTATTATAATATTAAGTTGGCTTCCACCTTTCTACTATGAAAAATGCCATGTCTCACAATAGGGACATACCTGTATTAAAGTGTATAGAAGTAAATCAGCCACAATAGCAAAAATTGCCTGTATACACTCACCCAAACATGCCTTTCTCGGCCTGCCATTGATCGGAACCTCATTTCTACCTTGAATTGTCTGCAGTTAGAGTCCTTAAGAAAGTAGATAAAGATTTTTACTTGGAAAATGGCACTTTTTAATGTTTTAAGAATTAATTCATTCAAAATACTCATCAAATGCTCACTGAGTTTCTAGTATGGTCCTGGTTCTGCACAGGCACTGAGGTTAAAGTTGTGAATAAAGCAGACACAACCCTGCTCTCATGGGCTTTCCATTGTAAGAAAAAAGTAAACAAACAAATAAAACCAGTGTTGTAGCTGATACCTGTTATACACAAAACCAAACAGGATGAGGTAAGGAAAGATATTTAAGAAGAATGCGCTGGTGAAGGCCACTCAGGGGGAAATGTTTGGGTTGATACTGAATAAGGAGAAGAAATGAGTCATGGGAAAACCTGTGAGAACTGTGTCTGGGGCAGAAGGCAAAGTAGGTGTAAAGGCCCTGTGGCAGGAATAAGTTTATTTTACTCAGAGAACAGAAGGCCAGGTGGCTAAAACAGAGTGAGTTAAAGGGAGGAGATAAACATACATCATGTTTTGGGGAGTCCAGTAGGCTCCGGTAAAGAGTTTATATTTTCTCCTAAATAGACTAAGAAGTCATTTTAAAACTGTAAGCAGAAACTAGCTGGGCGCAGTGGCTCATGCCTGTAATCTCAGCACTTTGGGAGGCTGAGGCGGGTGCATCACCTTAAGTCAGGAGTTTGAGACCAGCCTGGCCAACATGGTGAAACCCCGTCTCTACTAAAAATACAAAAATTAGCCCAGCATGGTGGAACATGCCTGTAATCCCAGCTACTGAGGAGGCTGAGGAAGGAGAATCGCTTGAACCCAGGAGTCGGAGCTTGCAGTGAGCCAAGATCGCACCACTGCACTCCAGCCTGGATGACAGAGCAAGACCCCTTCTCAAAATAAATAAATAAATATAAATACATCACAAATTTAACAAATAAATAAAAAACTGTAAGAGAAGTTGACAAAATTTAATATATGTTTTATGAGGACTTCACTATGAAAACTGGACCCTGCGTACAAGAATGGAAAAAAGAAAGTAATACAGACAGAAGACCACATAATTGGAACTAGAATAATAAGAGTGGAGAAGCTGAGAAGTGCATAGATTTACACAAATATTGGAAGCGGGGTTATTGGGATTTGTTAATGGATTGGAAATTTGGGAGACAGAAGAAAGATGATAGTGAGGTTTGGTGGGATGATATTGTCACTAAGTGCGAAAAGGAATTCTGAGAGAGGAGCAGGCCTGGCGGAGGGTCCCTGAGATCGATTAGAAATCAGTGGTTTTGTTAACTGTGAGATGCTTATTAGATACCCAAGAGGGATGTGCAGAACTCAGAGAGACCACACAACTGGAGGTGTATGTTTGTAAGCATCAGCACATGGATAGTATTTAAGCCCTGAGATTGTATAAGGTTGTCACCTTTCCTTTAGAGTATAAATTCACACCAAAACTATTGGTGGAGATAAGACAAGGGAATCATACAAAAAAAATTGTACTGCAAAAACCTATGAGTGCATAAAACATTTTATTAAATGTATTTGGCACCTTGTATATACTTAGTTGATCTAGGACAGAGAAGATACTTAGTAACCTTCATTTTTTCTTACTGTAAGAATAATGACCCAGGAGGCGGAGGCTGCAGTGAGCCAAGATCAGGCCACTGCACTCTATCACCAGGAGACAGAGTGAGACCCCCTCTCAAAAAAAAAAAAAAAAAAAAAAAGAATAATGAATGCTCATCAGAGGGAATTGAATTTTATTATTCTAGGAAATACGATGGAAAAAGTGAAAAATAAATATTCATACCATTTATAAAACAATGAGAAGACTTATAAGAGAAGCCATTTAGGCTTTTCTCTATACTTAATTATACATATAAATACATCAATACTTTACTTAAAAAATAAGATCATAGGGCACATTTGATTTTATGATCTGAACTGCTCACCTGACCATACAAAACAAATACTTCACCATGGCATTAAATAGTCTGCTATCTGGTTGTTAGTGCTGGCATATTATTCTATCATCTGAAAGATTACAGTCTTACTTCACCCAGTCACCTAAAGTTGGATATTTAGGTTGTGACCAGTTTTTCATGATAATAAAGACTAATAGGAATATCAGTAGACATAAAATGTTTTTGGCATCTTTTTTTTCTTGTAATGTGTTCTACATATTGAAACTAATAATTGTATTTTGATACATATTGCCACGTTTTTCTCAAGGAAAATTAGAGCTAACAGAAAGTGTCAGCTTTCTCTGCATGTTAAGGGTGTGGATGGAAGCTCGGCAGAGACCCTGAGACATATTGGTATGGAACATCACTGGACTCTCTAGAAATCAAGGTAGCAGTTCTGTAGAAATGTTAGCCTGAGCTGTGTGTCACCTGGGAGTGCTTCAAGGATGGCCAAAAGAAATATTTTAGTTAGAAGACAATTTATAAGAAAAGTTTAGAGGCTTCCTAGAGAGGTCATAGCATACACAATTTTATTTCATCATTTAGGGCAAGCCCTATATGTATGTTCTGCATACATCCCCTCCCACACCCTCCTCAAAAAAAAAAAAAAAAAAAAAAAAAAAGCTGAGATCTGATGTAAATAGATAACTGGATTATAGCTTGGTCCTTAAGGAATATCTCAGAAACTTCAATGTTCCTTCACCCCCTCTGCAAATCCTTCTGAATTGAGACTGGGAATCTTGGCAACAGAGGGGAGTCATGCACCTCCCTTTTCCATCTGTGACTCTGACATCTTCCTCCAGGTCAGCCATTGCGCAAACTCTCACAGTTACTTTCTGGCAGTTTCCTGCATTCCAGACCTATTTCTGAAATGGGCAATATTTGTCCCTTTGAAAATCACCTGCGATAAATGTGGTATAGCCCATGGCCAGTGAAAATTTTCCTACAGGGAGACATATTCCTAAGTGTTAACATTAACTTTTTCAGACGTTTGAGTCAGACTCAATTGCCCTTTCATACTATAGATTGAAAACAACATTTGGTTGATCTTAGTATATCTGATTGAGGAAATATGAGAGCCTTTTTAATTTAGATTTGCTCACCTAGCAAACTTACTTTGAAACTTCTTGGTCGTGTTATGTTTGCTTATGGCAAAGTTATCAGCAAAAAAGTCACAGTTATGCAGCAATTTATCTTTAAACACTAAATGACATCTATCATTTTTCAAAGAAAATGTCAGCAGTTAAAATCCTAACTGCTTGAGCACTGTTAGTTGACAATTATAATGCCCCATTGCTTAGAAATTAATTGACCTACTTTCAATAAGAAACATAAAAAGTAATATCACAGCAATTTTCTGGATTTATTTTATTCCAAAACCAATAAATGTTACAGTGTTGTTAAAAGTAATAGATTTAAAAAACATTTTATTTTCTTAAACTTAACAATTCAAATAACACAAAATAATATTACATTTCTATTAAGTATTCATTTTTATAGAGACCAAAACTTCTTTACAAAATGTCTTCATGTATAATATAAATTTGATTTTTAGATGTGAGAAAAGCAATAATCATAATCATTGCCTAAATCCACAAAATAAGTAGATATTCTATAATATGTATTTCAGTAATCACAATGTAGTGGATTCAGGCAGAGATGAGAGACACTGATTTTAGCAGAAAAAGACTGTGGTAAATTACCTCTTTGCCTTTTTTCACTCTGTTCCTAGGATACCAATATAATAAATAGTAACTTTAGAACTGTGATACATTGACAAAATGTTCTAATTTAAATCTCAATAGATGATTACACAGGTAGTGTTTACACACACACACACACACACGACAGGAGTTTTTAAAGATATTAGTATCTCGGAATTTTTGAATTCTGAAAACTGTCCAAGCTTTTATCATTAAATCACTTGTTATGAAACACATTTTAGAAACACGCTTTCCTATTTTTAATAGCCTATGATAGTCATACAGAATGAGTTAATCAAAATTGATTGGTCAATTGCTAATTGTGAATTCTTTGAGCATAGCATGTCAGCTGATTCTGTGAACTAATACAGACTCTTTCCCTTGGTCGGGGAAATGCCACAACACTCACTCCTTTCCCCACAACTCCATTACATAACATTGTCACCTCCCCAGGCTTATGATACTATATTCCAGAGAGACGAACAGTTCTTGATTTTGAATAGCAATGCAGTAGTGACCAAAACAGATTTAGTTTTGGTTCAGAAGAAAGTGCTGGATATGCCCTCAATAACTTTCCATGGTCAACTAATTCAGCAATTAGTTTGTCTGAGTAAATTCAATGGAAGGCTGCTGTCTGGAATGGGTAAGTGTAATGCACTGAATTCCCTATTAGACATTTCATTTAAAAAAATCAATTGTCTGCATAAAACAACCATTTCAATCAGTGTACATTCAACTGGAAAGGAATGTTTGAGGACTTTTTTTTTGAAAGTAATGGGATTGGGGTTGGCCATTGGTAATTTCTTTTTGATTAAAGCGTATGTAATTGTTTTGTGTTGGATAAAAATTGATTTATGCAGATGCTGCTGATCTTATATGTTATCATTTCCCATTAAGACTTCAGCTGTTTATCTGCTGGGTTTTCTGGTTATAAAGTGTTGAAAGGAGGTTAAAATGTAGAACTTTTATATTTTTTATTTAGGTGGCTAGGACAAATTCTGGTAATTTATAGGCTAAAACTTAAATGTATTTCTGCTTAAAATATTTTGAAATATGGTTTATTTCACAAATGAGGTTCCAGACTATAACTAGTTGTCACTAAATTCATATTTTTTTATTTATTTTTGGGACAGAGTCTTGCTCTGTCGCCCAGGCTGGAGTGCAGTGGTGCGATCTTGGCTCACTGCAAGCTCTGCCTCCTGGGTTCACCCCATTCTCCTGCCTCAGCCTCCCTAGTAGCTAGGACTATGGGCGTCCACCACCACACCCAGATAATTTTATTTTTAGTAGAGATGGGGTTTCACCGTGTTAACCAGGATGGTCTCGATCTCCTGACCTCGTGATCCGCCCGCCTCGGCCTCCCAAAGTGCTGGGATTACAGGCGTGAGCCACTGCGCCCGGCCAAAGGATCATTTTTAAATTATGTATCTGGGAATATATTATCAAACCAGGCCTGAAATTTATTAAGAAGATGGTAAAATCTAATTTAACTTCATTTAATACTCCTTTTCTCTTAGTCTTATGAAAGCAAATGAGCTTGGCTTTTAATTATGAAAATATAGTTTTAATTTATAAGACATATAACAAAGCAAGATAGCTGCTAAATTCACTCTATCCTAGTAACTTCTTACTGTATACATTCATTTTTAATGTAATAAGAAAATCCTTTCAAAATTTTTAAAAGAATCACATTACACAAGAAGAGTCTCAATATTTCTAGAAAATAAATATGTTCTTAAGACACTTAATAATTCTTGAAATGAAAACCTAATTCTTCAGGCTTTTAAAATACTTGATATGCACTCTTTACATATATAGTTTCAATTTAATAATTTCCCTTCTTAAGAAATAAGTGAAACATACCACAAACATATCAAAGCAAGTTATTCATACTTCTCATTTAAGTAACTGTATTGTCATAGCACAGTTATTTTATGTCATCAAAAAGCACAAAGCCTTATTAGAATACTAACTTCAATGTCTGTTTCACAGATTTGCTCATAATAGATTTTTTTCATGCTTCTGCACTAATTCATTGAAGGACAATGTTTTACCGATTCTTGAAAAACTATCATTATCTGCCCCATAGTGGTGACTCATGCCTGCAATCTTAACACTTTGGGAGGCCGAGGCTGGCATTTTGCTTGAGCCCAGGAGTTCAAGACCAGCCTGGGCAACATGGTGAAAACTCATCTCTACCAAAAAAAAAAAAATTAAAAAGTTAGCCGGGCAAGGTGGCAGGCACCTGTAGTCCTAGCAACTCAGGAGGCTGAGGTAGGAGGATCACCTGGGCCTGGGAGGTTGAGGTTGTGCTGAGCCATGATTATGTCACTGTATTCCAGCGTGGGTGACATAGTGAGATCTTGTGTCAAAAATAATAATAATAAGATAAAATAGAAAATAAAAATATCATTATCTAACATTTTAAAAAGTTTATTTCCCAACCTATAAATATACTTTGTGGATTAACAAGAGAAAAATTTCAAGATATTACAAATTTAAAACAAATCTTTATGTATAATACCATTGTGATGTCTTTGACCAGTATCAATCTATCATGTGAGATAAAAAATATTAAATATACATTTATTGAATAAATGAATGGAAATCATAATTACCTTGATCACTATATTTAAAATTTAAATGAAGCAGGAAAGTAAATCTTCCTAATTATCATATACTTAACTGTTTAAAATCACTCTAATGACAAGTAATATGCTTTCAATCTTGAATTATAATTTTAAAATGCCTGTACTGTTCCATTCACTCATCCTTCTATTAGTTCAGTGAACAAATATTGATTACTTACCCACTGTGTGCCAGGTATTATGACAGATTCAGGGAGTACAAAAATGATTAAACGAGGGGATCAGTTGGAGTGACTGTTTTCTAGAAACAATGCCTGTTTCAGTTATGAACTAGTCTGTTTTGAAGAAAGTGGTGAGGGAAAGCTGAAAATCATATTTGCACTTTATTCAACAAATCTTATTGAGGTCTTATTATGAATCAGGGGCTCTCCTAGGTATGGGCATACAAAATTGATTAAGACCATGCTTGCTTGCAGAAAACAAACAAAAAAGCATCTTTATAATAAAAAGGAAAAAGAGGAATCCCCTTTGTAGGTTTCATAGTTTATAGTGATATTTCTGATGTCGTCTCAGAGAATTAGTCACAATTATGGGAACTCAGAAGGCATTCCGTTGAGATGAAATAGAGACTAAACTAGCAGAGATTACTTAGTGAAATAACAATTAGAATATAGTTGTAATTCATTTTAGAAGATATTATGGCTTACACATAGTAGATGTGATGGCTGAATAAGAGGATTGTTGAACGATGGCACCTTGGTAGCCATTACCCATTGCCACCATGATTTTGCATTAAAAAATCTGTGCAAAACGGCCGGGCACGTGGGCTCACGCCTGTAATTACCCAGCACTTTGGGAGGCCGAGGCAGGCGGATCACGAGGTTGGGAAATGGAGACCATCCTGGCTAACACGGTGCAACCCCGTAACTACTAAAAATACAAAACATTAGCCGGGCATGGTGGCACGCGCCTGTAGTCCCAGCTACTCGGGAGGCTGAGACAGGAGAATCGCTTGAACCTGGGAGACGGAGGCTGCAGTAAGCTGAGATCGCGCCACTGCACTCCAGCCTGGGCGACAGAGTGAGACTCCGTCTCAAAAAAAAAAAAAAAAAAAAAAACTTTGGGGTATATTAATAAACATTGTGTTTTTTAAAAAAAAATTAAATCTTTAATTTCCGTTTTCACGATTTTTCTTCTTACTTCCGAAAGGAAAGAAGTGCGTAGCTCTGTTGCCTGTACATCGTCCACGGCCCCTGGATCGGGGCGGGGTCCCCGGGGCCCCCCGGGGGTCCACATGCAGCCCCTGGGAGGCCGGTGCGGGGTGAGGTCCGGGGGCCGCTTCATTGCTGAGGTCCGGCCGGTTGGGGCCCCGGCGGCTGCTAGGCGCTCTGCTTGGCAGCTCCTGGGAGATGAAGCGGCGCAGGCGCTCCGGGTACTGGCTGTAGAGCTGGATGTCTTTGTGCCTGGCGCTCTCCACCCACAGCGGCTCCACCGCCTTGGCGCAGCGCTGGTAGAGTGCCAGCCCGTGCGAGAAGTCGATCACCTCGTCTTTCGTGCCGTGGATGATGAGCACGGGCGACGTGATCTCGGACACCTTCTGGATTCTGCGGGAGGGGCGTGGGGCGGGTGAGACCTCGCCCGGCCCGGGCGCCGCCCCCGTCCCCGACCCCATCCACGTCACCGCCCCTGTCCCCGCCCCAGCCTGCTCACTTGGGGAAGGCGTCGAAGCAGTAGGTCTTCTTGGTGTCAGGAAGGCGACGCTCAGGTCCAAGGTGAGCGGCGAGTGCAGCACCACCGCGGGGGACTCGTAGCGCGAGGCCAGGTCCACCGTGGGCGCTGTGCCGATGCTCTGCCGGTACAGGATGATGCTGTCCGGGCTGATGTGGTACCTGGAGGCACCGGAGCAGGGTCAGCCGCGGCCTCCGACTCGCGCGCACCCCTCCCGCCAGCGGGCGTCCCCGGGCCCAGCTCCGGATGCGACTCTCCAGTCTCCCTGCTCAGCCAAGTCAGTGGGTCAGTCCCAGGCTCCACACCAGTCCAAAGGGCCACCCCCAGTCCCCCAACACCGCAGCGGTGGGCGGAGCCGGCGGCCTGGTCCTGTTCCCTGGCGCTATGGTTCACTGGCGTTTCCTAGCCAGGATCTGCTGGATGCTGGCTAGGGAGTCCCCCTCGGGCTAGGGTAGGGGAAGCCCTGGCGCCTCTCCTTCTCCTGGTCACTCCTGGGCGCACACTGGGAACTGTGTGCTCCCCCACATCCTGAATGCTTCACGCCTTCCTGCCCAGGTTAGAAAGCCGTTCCTGGTACACTGGCCGGGGCAGGGTACACTCTTCCTCCCTGCAGCCCTTGCCCACCCCCTTGGCCATGAGGAATTCAGGCAGCTGTGTCCCCAGATGTCTCCACCCAATTTTGGACTCTCGGAGTCCCATGCCCAATGAGGTGCCAGCCCAACCCAGGTCAGCATCGAGGGTGGCGGCTGCGGGGGCAGCACCTCCTCCCACCAGCGCCTTCTCTTGGGGAGTGGACAAGTCCTCGGCCACCTCAGCACCACCAGCTCCCACCCAGGGCCACCCCCACCCCCAGGTCACTGGTGTGCGGCCCCTGGCCCAGCTGATCCAGCACCAGTCCCAAGGCCTCTTCGTGCCCAGTCCCAACCACGCGGGACCCACCTGCCACCCAGTCGATGCCGCGACCCCAGAACTCTCCCACACGCTCCAGGCTCTGATCCTAGGCAGATGCCCTCCTGCGAGGCAGGAGCATGGGCAGGTGTGCGTCCCGTCTGCCTGGCATTCGGACTCCACCAGCAGGGCTGTCCCCCTCCTTGGCCTGGAATCCCAGCCTCCTGGCAGCACTCCACAGCTCACTGCTCACCCATGGCCCAAAGGATGCTGCCTGGCTTGTGCCTGTGGCCCCAGCTCTGCCTCAGCCTCCCTGGCCTGCTCCCTGGCAGCCAAGGCCAGTAGTGTGCTGAGCCAGCCCAGCCCTGTCACCTGCTCCAGGCAGGAGCCCCAGCTGCCACCTGGTTGTCACCACTCAGACAATCAAACAAGACACATCCTCAGTGGAGGCCCTGAGTGCGATCTGGCCTCCCCCTCACGGCTCTGGGCCGAGGTTCCTGCAGGACAAAGCGGCAGCAGGACAGAAGGCCGAGCAGACAGAGCTCAGAGCTGGCCATGGTGGATGTGACTCTGCCGGTGCCCCGGGAAGTAGAGACAGAAGGGGGCCGAGGAAGCTGCATGAAGTGGTGCTTGGTTTCAGCGCCCCACACTGCCGGGAGCCCCCCAGAGCCAGGGTGGTGCAGGGGACCCAGCTCCCAGGCCCACAGCAGGGACTGCCTGGGATATCGCCAAGGCAATGAGGACCCTACCTCCCCAGCGTCTCTGACTTCTCAGAGCTGCGCCTGGCCCCTGCAGAAGCGGGTCAGACCACTGGGCTGGGCAGGGCAGGGCAGGGCCAGGACGAGACAGCCCCAGTGGGTGGCGAGCAAGAAAGGCCTCCAGAGGCCCACGCGGGTCTTCCGGTCCAGAGCAGCACTGGCCCGGGCGGTGCTCAAACACGAGAGAAGGGCCCAAGCAAGCGCAGGGCTGGGGACCTGGATGATTAGGAGGGCTGGATCTGGAATCGAGGCTGGCCCAGACCTCGGGTGTGTGCTGGGGGTCTGCACCTGAACCTGCAGGCCCTGCCCCGGGATGGCCGATCTCCACAGCCACAGGGCCTCATGGGCCAGGCCTCGGGACCTCGATGCAGCAGCCTCGCCTCACCTGGCCCCAAGTGCTGCCTCGGCCCGTGGGCTCCCAGCCACACGTGCACAGACCCCCCGACACCACCCACCCCCTCCCGCCGCGTGGTGTCCACGCCCCTGTGACAAGCTCAGCCCCTTCTTGTTCTCAGGCCAGGGGATCCCAGGGAGCCTGGCTCCACAGGCCAGGGTGTGGGGGGACCTCCTGGCCACACCTTAGCCGTGTGGAGGCTGCACCCGCACGCCTGAGCTCACCTGTCCGGCTCTCTGGCCGCATGCGTCCACTGTGGCTCCCCTCCTGCAGGGCCGCCCACCTTCCTCCCGGGGAAGCCCGACCCTCCCCTCGGCCGCCGACCTGGTCCCCTCTCGGGTGTGCCCAGGCTGAGCTCCCCCCAGGGCCGCCCTCACCTGGTGCGCAGGGCCTGCCAGGCGGCGTCCATGTCGGCGTAGAGGTTGGTCTCGGAGGGCCTGCCGGAACTGGCACCGTAGCCGGAGTAGTCGTAGGAGAAGATGTTGCAGTGGAGGCGGGAACCCAGGCCAATGTAGAAGCTGCCCATCTGGCCCAGGTCCACGGCGTTGCCTTTCTTGTTCGTGCACCTCTGGTCAGACACAGTTCAGCTGATCTAGGCTGGGCTTGGCTAGCATTGGCTTGAAGCTGCAGCTGGTGTCCAGATCTGTTCCATGTATTTGTTATCCTCCTCAGCCCTCCCGGGTACTTGAAGCATTTTATTGTTATGGCGAAAGTCAGGAGTGCAACCTGCCTGTGCAAAAACATGCCAGGCTTCTGTTGCCTTAAATCCTCTAAGATACCCCTTTGGCTTAAGCAAAGTCACACAGCAAGGATCAAAGTCAAGGAGTGGGGAATTATATCTGTCCCTTAGAGATGGAGATAGGGGAGAGTGTGAACAAATGCAGTGTCCTGAAAGATTGTAACATAATGAATTCAGTATTGTTTTTGTTTGTTTGAATGAAGCTTTGCATGGACACAGTACAGTAGAAAAGTACTATTTGAACTCTTTCTCCACATTCATAAAATTGCTACATAGTTTCTACCATGATTATATTTTTATGATCCATTTTTGTGTACAGATCTGAAAACTTTATACTAGAATTTATTAGCTGAGGAAAGGAACATCCACTGACATCATCATATACAAATATTTCTCAACATTTTAATGCTTGTGGTATTGTTAATGTTTCTGGGGAAAAATACTTAAAATCATAGAAGTGATTTCTAAGTCAGTTATTGATTTATTCTAATGAATTATAAAAATCAGACTAAATTACTAATAGAGAAATTCCATTTGAAATACTAGTCTGAGCTACAAATGAGATGGATTTTTGTGCTCATCATTTGTACTGTAGTTATGTTTGTTGAGATTGGGTTATTAAAACATAATTATAACTATCAGCAGAAAAGCCTGTTGTGCTATAATTAAATCATCTAAACAATCATTTTTGTGGTCTTAATATCCTGGATTTCTCAATTCATTGTAGTAGATAAGATTTCTCTTTAAATACTACTTATTATCAGCAGCTTGCTTTTCTGTGAATGCTAGAAAATTTAGAATTCTGCATTAACATTTAATAAAATATATGCTATCCTAATATTGATGCATTATATTTATCTATACAACATGCAACAAGAGAGAAATATTGGATGAATTAGAATATTTGCAGCCCATGGCAATTATCTGTAGCAACATTTTTTTTTGTCTTCAGAAAAATATAGATTTTTTGGAAATGGATTTGTTCTAGTTTCAATCTAGGAAGAACTACTTATGGAAGTTTTGTGTACAGGATACTGATGTTTTCAAATATAATGCATTATTATTTTAGTTTAGTTTCTTTTACCACATACTTAGAAATTGTTCAAGTGAACAGGCTATTAAAACTAATGGTATAGATGAATGGTATAAAAAGGCATTGTAAACATCCCAGTTTTCCCAAGCCATGAATTTTAACACTGGATTAAGGAGATGAAAATGGAGCCACTGGGAATGTGGATTCTTTGCTAATAATTATTTTTCTTCCTTTAAAAAGATTCTTCAAAAGGCAAGAATATGGAAGTATTTCAGGAGATATTCTTGAGGTATCTAAAATACATACTCTTCCTATCAAAATCAATAAATAGATTGATGTAAGATAAAGTCAGGGCAACTGATTTTGCATGTGAGTGTACACACAGACACATATCCATGTATTCTCCATCTGTTCTCAGTTACTGAATTATTAGACTCGACTGAGTGATCACTTGACTGTGTTTAACCTGAGAAACAGACTCTTAACAAGAAGAACAATATTTTGAAAACTAGATTGTTCCTACTACTTCTCAGCATGCATCAGCCACTCTTTTTCCCCATCCCATCTCCTGCCAAACTGGTCTCTAAATATCTGTTCCACTTGGAGACACTATTGGATGTTGTTGTAAATGACTTAAATGAATATTCACTCTACCTGCTTTCATATTAATTCAATTTTCATAGGATGGTCTCTATGGGATCAAGCAAAAGGACTTAGTGGAATATCTCTATATGACTCCAGAAAGTAAAGAATGTGGTGAGTTTAACAGAGTGCCCCTTCCTTTACTAAATGTGAATGATGTTTCAGCATGAAGCCAGAGTGAAAAGTCCTAACATATGTTTGTCTGGACAGCCAACAATTGGTCACATTGCACATTTCATGTTACAAAGGAGCTTCATGGTAGTATAAATGAGGGTCAGGAAAAGACACTTAACTGTGGTCAGGGCTTTAAAATGGAGCCAGAGCAAGAATTCTGGAAGTTGACAATATCAGGAAGGAAACCTCTGTAAGCAGGCACGCAGGGGACTCCAGAAATCTCTTCTTTGCCCCTACAACTCTGGACTTTCAGAAATACACACCCCGTTCTCCTGTATTAATACACAATTCATGTTCACAACATCAAAAATCAATTTTAAAATAGTAAACCTAAGGTAGATGGAAAGACATTATAGCCTCAGCATGCCTGAGATGTGAGGAGAAAATCAGAAAGATGTAAGTGTGAAGAGAAAGGGACATCGTGCTAATCAATCATTTAAAATTTTTACTCCAGAGAAATGGCAATATTTCACAGATTGTTTCTCATCACCAATCTCACAAGTATAAGTATTTTTTGAAAATTTTCCTCTCAATTCTTTTCACTGACAGTGAAGTCCAGAATAGGTTGATTTAGATCTAGCTCTTTTCAGCCTCAATACTCCATAATCACCTTGGCTTTTTTGATTATGACTGGACGGCATGTACTATTATTTTAATATTAAACATTTAGTAAATAATTTTAAATGTTATCCTGAAATAACTATGGGCTTTATTCATTTACTGTACATATTTCTAAAACATTCATAAGAACTTAAGGATTTTAATTCAAATGGTCCCTAAAGTAGAAAATGCACTCACAGATTATGCATATGTTTTTAAGAAAAAGAAACGTGCCATTTGTTATTAAATTGAGTAGACTTTGTATCCTTTAGAATTTGGGCAGAGTTTTCTTGCTATATTGTAGAGAACCTATCAACCATATTTTAATTTTCTTCTTTTTCAGGTTTTCAAAATTAACATTGGCATTGGTCCACTAATTCATTGTTTTCTATTTTTGGATGAGTGTGCATAGATCACCTCCATCTTAATTTTCAACATAAACTTTTAGCAGAATCTTTCATGTTTCATTGCCATGTAAGCAGATGTGATTTTTATTCTTTTTCATTTTCGTTGAACAGTTACTTCATTTGAAATTTTTGACTTGATTTAATTTAACTTTATTTTTTGGTGGTAGATACATCTGTTGCCACCTGTGTCTGGTTGGCATTTTAATGTGTTGCCTCGAAGCTGTAACCACAATAGTGGCACATTTTCCTGCTGTTCTTTATTCTTTGTTTCATGTGTATCTATTTTCAATAAATTGCATTGGTATGTTGTCATAGATTTTCTTTTTGTCTGTCAGATTTTCTGTTGTAATTATTTTAATTTATGCCTTTGGAAATATTTCATGGTTGTTACTTAAAACAGCAGAGCTCTTTGAGAAAGTTTTCATGGTTTCCCAAATGTACATTCATATAGATTATTTAGTAGTTATTACATAATGATCTTTGGAGCAATAAATGCTGTTATATAAGAACAATTCCCAAATGTAATTTGAAAGTTATAAGCTAGCCTTTGATGGCCTAGAATTAATGTACCTTTATAATTCTAATCCGCATGTGAATTTAAGAAGACCATGGATTGAGGATTGGGTGCATAATTCTCAGGGCCCAGTACAAAGTGAAAATGTAGAGCCCTTTGATAAAAAATTACAAAGAATTTCCAGATGACCATAATAGGTCATGCACGAGGCCTTTCTAAATGCGTAGAGTGACCATGAAGCCGTGGGCATTGTTTTGTTTTGTTTAATCTTACTGTTTGGTTGTAAAGCAGATCTTTAAATCAAGAGAAAAAAGAACACCAAAGAACATCTCTATCAAAATGTTTTAAACATTATAGAAGATTAGATCCATATAAATGAAAGGGATAAAGAAAAAGCACATATCCAACCTCAAATATAAAGCATGGAATTCTTATATGAACTCCATTATAGCACTTGAAATTTCAGCTCTATTTTCATTTTTGAACAACTCTAGATATATCTATATATTTTAGTCTAAAATTTAATTTTTATAAATTCTAAGTACTTCCCCAAATTCTACCTTAGATAAACAATTCAGAGATAACTCTGTTTCCTATTCTATTAGGTGGAACCTATGAAATTGTCAGTATTCAGCCTTTTCTGTCCTACAAAATAATGACAGTTTTGTGTTTCCACCTAACACATGGCAGCCCAATAAATATGTGAAGGTCAGGACCATAGAGCTATCACACTAAACAATACTAAATGCATACACATACCCTTTCCAAAACCCGGCAGATCTTCTTTTCCCCAAACGAATCATTCTTTGACTCTTCACCCATTATTCATGTGAGAAATTTTCCAGGCACTTCAGCATGTCAGCTGAGTGACTGTAACAATTAGATTTATTCATTCTCCTCTCACAATTTGACATTCTTTATTGAAACGCATGATCTAAATGTTGACTAATAGTCTGCATAGTGAAACATGTTTACTAGTTCCCATGACCTAAAACAATGTAAACCATGATTCAGAAATTTCTTTTCTTAAAAACTTCTAAACAATATGTCTGCTGGGATAAACTGGTGCAATTTCTATGTGAAACCTAAAGAATTTCAATGACACATTTTCATCCTTGTTGCCATCAAATAATCACTTTAATAGTGCCCCATCTTCCATACTCCTTCATATGATTTTCTATATTATTATTTTCCATCATTCATTCTGTTAAAACTACAATAGTTTCTGCAGAGAAATGACAGATTTTCCCGCTTCAGAGGCATTTCTGCATTGAGCTCTCATAAACCTCTCTAACATGGTGGGCAATAGACTCAGTAACATTTGTGTATGAATTCGGTTGTGAACTACAAAAGGCTCATGTATAACGTCAAAAAGCAACTCGGTAAAAACAATTCTATTGAAGATAGTATGAACTAAATATATAATTTTAGGATGGCTTCAACTGAGACAAAAATACCTTCGATACAGTGTGGAGCAATGAATTTCTAACATTTTTATCTGCTTAACATTTTTCATCAGCACAATTTATACAGAAGCCCAACAGGAGACATTCTGGTTCACATGGAATTTCTCTGCTCGCTTGAGCCCTGTAGAAATCCCACTGTGTTGGTAAACAGCAACAGCAACCAGAAGATACTAAGCTTGAATTCTCAGTGGCTCAACCAAACCAAAATTTGTTGGTTGCTCCCATAAAGTTCAATGTCAGTCAGAATAAACTCCTCTAGCCTTAACCTATGACACACATTGCACGTAACCTTCAAAGTACTGGCAGTGGAAAAGGAGAGAACTTGGAATGAGGCAGGGGCTTTTTATTGCCTTAGCCCCAGAGTGATTCATGGCACTTCCCCTCAGAGTCTCTTAGATCTTTCCACGTGATCCCAACATAACTGGAAGTCTCTGAAATATCTGGGAGTGCATGAATATTTGCTGAGTATTCATTACATGTCTGTTTACAGACTCCATTTTGCTTTCTAAGATGCTCCCTAACTCTTCTCAGAAGCTTTACATAACATGCTATAAAACACGGATCTAATCAAAATATCACCCTATACCCTATAAATATGTACAATGATGTGTCAATTTAAAAATTAAAGCAAAAAATCCACTGATCTAAAGGGATGATTTCCTCATGCTTTAGGTAATTCTTCATGGAATATTGGTCTGCAATACCAAACTTTTATTAAGAATTTGGCTGCAAAGAATCCAATAATGTATTTTCAGAAAGAGACTGGAATGCCACAATCTTGTGCATCAACAAAACAAGGTGTCCCTTTTTGACATTTGGGTCTCTGCATGACTTCTGACAGAAAGGACAGGCTCAGAGGACATATGGGCATGTCCAACATTTCATTTCTAAAAGACTTCTGGATCTGCTCTAAAGAGGGCATGAGTCTAGGAAATTTCTGACCTCCAGAGCACAGACAGTGCTTCTTCAGAGAAATTATAGATTTTCCCACTTCAGAGGCATTTCTGCATTGAGCTCTCATAAACCTCTCTAACATGGTGGGCAAGTTCATATTTCAGTCTTTCACATTTAGCTCTGAGTTTAGTACTTGCTGGATTTTAAATTAGGTTTCTTTGACATGAAATGAAATCTTCAGCTGCCCGTTAGTTCCAAAGCAGGCCCTCAAACTCAACACATTAAAAAATTAGTCTTTTCCTCAGAATCTTGTTCTTCTTTCAGACTTTCCAGTTTTCATTACAGATACCACCTGTCAGACAGTCATTTGGGCTTAACATTTTAAAGTCTGTTCTGGGTCTTCCACATTCATTATTATCTACGGTCAATCACATTCCAAGGATTGTTGCCTCCAATGCAGGCCTTTTTCTCAATTTTATTTTCTCCTGTCAGAGTCATGCACAGATTAGCTCTCAAGTGAGCTTTATAATGGCCTCCTAGCATCTAAACTCTCCTTTTTTCCAATTGATAGTTCTGCCAGAGTTGGCTTCTTAAAGCAGAGGTTAGACTGCATTTCTCTAAGTAAATTCCAATGACACCAGAACAGTGATTCTTAATAAGTATTACAAGTAGGGAAATATGGATGGGAGAGTTTGCTTAGTAAATAAGTTCATAAAATCTAGGTTAAATAAAGTTAAATGGGGTTTACTTTTTGCTGTTGCTTGTTAATGTGCATTTGAAATTTCTAAAGTGGCATTACATATCCATAATTTCCCTTATCTATTTGACAAAGGAATCTGGTTTGTTTAGAAGCATTTTTTCAGAACTTCTATAGGTCAACCTTTCAGAAATTCCTCATTATCAACAGTCAAACCCAGATGTATTTTCTTTGGCTCTCACAACAGGCTTAGAGGAATTTCTAGTCTGTTCTCCTGATGTTTCATTATGTGCATCTTTTGCTTAGGCCTGTTAAACCTACTCAATGTGTGTATCTTCTACTCCATGTCTTTATTTCTACTGTTGTCTTAACAGGAAATCTTTGCAACCCAATTCATAGTTTTTGTTCTTTGGAAAAATCCAAATCATGATCATGAATACATATTTTTTCTCTATTGAGATTTTCCTGTTTTTATGTATCACAGCCAGAAGTAATCACTGCATAGAGTATTTCTGTAGAAAGATAGTAGAGTTCTATTTTAACACAATATTTACTATACACCAAGCAAAGGTCTAGGTATTTGTACTTACTATTTTATATATTCATCCCATCAACGCAATGAAGAAATATTAATAAATCCATTATATATGCTAAAAGGTACCTACACATATATGCCACATGTGCAGGTTTTCTCAGATATTATTAGCTAGGGAAGCTGTGTTGTAACAATCTTCAAAAACTTCTTTCTATTGTTTACATGCTATTCCACATCATTTTGTTTTCATTTCTTTTGTAGTATCTAATGTATTCTACTAAAAAAAAAAGTAGGGTAGTTGGAAAACTCTTGTGAAAAAAATATATATTACATTTATACTATTCTTCATGATTCTCAAAATTTTCATCATTATTAATGTTTTGTATATATATAGTGTGTGTGTGTATGCATGTTAGATATATAATTTAAAAGAAAACAATAAGTTGGTGCCTTATGGCAGATTGTTCCTTAAGTCCTGCATTTAAAACATAGACACTGAGTGAATCAGCATATTTGATCATCTTTTAACTACAATAGATAATTATACATTAAAAATACATTAACCATCCAAATACATCATTTTTCTTATTTATTTATTTATTTATTTTTATTATTTATTTTTTTTTTTTTTGAGACGGAGTCTCGCTCTGTCGCCCAGGCTGGAGTGCAGTGGTGGGATCTCAGCTCACTGCAAGCTCCACCTCCCAGGTTCCCGCCATTCTCATGCTTCAGCCTCCCGAGTAGCTGGGACTACAAGCGCCCGCCACCACACCCAGCTAATTTTTTTGTATTTTTAGTAGAGAAGGGGTTTCACCATGTTAGCCAGGATGGGCTCAATCTCCTGACCTCGTTATCCGCCTGCCTTGGCCTCCCAAAGTGCTGGGATTACAGGCCTGAGCCTCGGCGCCCGGCCCAAATGCATCTTTAGGAAAATTATATTTAAGCTCTTCATGGAGACATTAAAAAACCAAGCTGCATTAATGATAAATAATTATATCACTCATTAGTAAGGAGTAAATAGCTGTTTTCTATTTGAGAAGTGTTAATTGGATTGTCCATCTGTATGCAGGAACATCTGTTTTCTGACATGCTTTAATCACCATTTGTTTTGTACTTGTACCATAATTACACTTGTTTGTAATATTGAACTCGAGACAATGATTAAAATCAACTTATGAATACGATTCTTTTATGCTTTTGTATTTCATTAGAAAATGTGTAATTCTAGTATGACATTTATAAGTATATATAAAAGAAAGTATTTGATTAACAAAATGCCTCAACAGATTATGTCAGTAAAATGAGTGTTGTATTACGCAGTCTATGTTATTATTTTGGCATTTTTAAGGAAAGTTTATTGCTTCGTGGAATCTTTTTTTTTTAACTGACCATCTATGAATTTTCTGTATTCTTTATTTCAGTGTGATCACATGGTCATAGAAGAGACATTTTTAGATCATCAGAAGTTGACAGTTTTCAATGTAGTGTATGTGCTTTGTATAAGATGGAATTAAGTTTGGTGTACGGGTGATAGATGAATTTTTACTGAATGATGGATAACTGCTGTTCTATTAATGACATTTCATCAATCAACTCTTTTGGATATGATTTATCACAAAATGTTGCTGACTTAATTTTCGTGGATTAACTGAGGTGAAAGTGATACCTGGTAGAAGTTTCATTAATACAAATTTTCCTCTCTTAGGAGTAGGATGGATTATATTATTTGTCGAAATGCCTTTCCATGTAAGTTGTTAACTGTCAGTTTTCTTGTCCTGTGAATCATATCTTTTCTGTATTTGCTGAAATAGAGACTTAACATTGTTAAATGATTTTTCCATGTCATGGAAAATGTATGCCTCTAAATCTGCATTCCTTCCTACAAATCACGAGTTCAAAATGACTTTTTTTAAGAAAAAAATGATGGATTTCCGGTATTTTGTGGCAGGATAAACTCCCTGTAGCCTATCTTACATGTTGATTACAACTACAACTATGAAAAGTACAATAAGCAACTAACTGAGGAAACTGAAAAGTAAATAAAAGTAGAATTATGAGTGATAAGCAAAATCTGGAGAAGCACCCTGCAGTAGTGTGAGCTTCCATTGTTGTATTTCTTTCAATCAAAACCAAAACAAACAAACAAAACAAACAAAAACCAGAAAAGAACACCACCACCAAGAAAACACTCAAGGAAAATAGATATTGTGATAGAAACAGCAGAAATGTCGAAAAACAGAACCAGAAGGTTAGAATTATTAGAGAAAATAATATGAAAAGAGTAATTTTAAAGTATCTAAACAAAATTTTAAAAAGGAATTTAAAAAAATAAGCAAGGAGAAGACAGAATAAAAGTAGGTTGATAATTCATTTGTTAGCATTTGTCTGTTTGGTATTTGTTGACCATTTTATTTAAAAAAAATTGGCTCTATTTGATTTTGGTGTATTTCTTGTATATGTATCATAAAATTTAGTATTTTTTATTATTATTAAATACTTTATATTGTTAAATGATAATTTATCTTTATTGATAAGAAAGATGTAGTTTTCTGGTTGTTATTTTTGTAATTTTACCTGCATTTATATTTTTCCCCATTTATTTAGATAATACCTAATGGTTCCCCACAATGAGTGGCAATTAAATTAGACTCTATGCTGTTTTCACTTTCTCAGCTTCTCCTGAACTATTTGATTTTTGTGGCAGGATATTTCTTAATATTTGCCTTTGTGTCACTTAATATTTTCATACATTAAACAATGGGCAAATTTTGAGATTTAAAATGAACCCATTGTTCTCAACTATTATAGATGAGGCAATCAGGGAGCTATTTCCTACTTTCCTCTTTCTTTTACTCTCTCCTCCTAGTTGTTACAGTTCAATCATTTGTACATTATCAGAATCATCAGTAAAATATCTTTTTACATTTTCTACACCATGTATCCCTTAAATCTATATACGACGCAGTGAATGCTTACCTCTTGCCTTACTGGTAGTATTTTACCTACTCAGAACTAGGTTGATTGAACTTTGTCCTGTGGTAAATCTCTTAATAAGAACTTTCTGTAAACAGTGTTCCCTGCAGTTATGGGTGCTTATAACTGTACACTTTATAGCTGATAGATATCTTGCAAGGATAAGGATAACCATTGGCTTCTCCCTTCTCTTCTTTCTCAATATTTCCCCCCATTTTCTGGTGTTAACTTTTGCTGTGGAAAACTCTGATGCCAAAATGATTTTCTTTTTCTCTAAGTTGACTATTTTTGCTTAAGCCCCCAAATAATGCTTTCTTAATCTTTAAAGTCCTAGTCCCATACAGGGATATATCTTGGAGTTGAACATTCTAAAAACATATATAAGCATATACTACACGGTAATGTAAATGTATGTGCTTATGATGATCTATCTTGGCTTAATATAGGCAATAACTTTTTTCTAATTCTATCCTATGTTTCACAGTTTTCGGATTTTTGGACAGGGGAGGGGACTCATTACATATTTTTTTCTCACTTACACCCTTTACAAACCTTACATTATTTGGGGTTCAGTCTCCCTCGTTCTCTTTACAATTTAGTTTTCTGTTTTTCGACAATGATTTTGTTTTTAAATCCTATTTCTTTCATGGATTCTGCCAGTTTCTATTGCACTTTCTGGCTATCTCTTCCCCATGCTCTTGCGTTTCACTTCATGGTCTCTTTATGTTTTATTACACCCTTACAATTTATGTTGGAATGTATAAATGTTCATATTTTTCATCTGTTTTGTAGCAACACGTTTCTAGTGATTACAAGAGTTGATATATTACACCCTTACAATTTATGTTGGAATGTATAAATGTTCATTCCTTTTTTCATCTGTTTTGTAGCAACACGTTTCTAGTGATTACAAGAGTTGATATATTCCTTTTTATCTTTATTCTTATTTTTATGTGAATGCCGAGAAAATTCCTTTAGTATTTCTCATATGTGAAAGTTGAATCTATAGGACAAAGGAAAGGGGTTGTAGAATGTGCCCCAGCCTGCTAGCTCAAGGGCCCTCTCACCATTTGCTACAGTGACAGACTGCTGCCTCATTTTGGGGACATTATGGAGCCACTGCTCCTTCTTCGTAAGAGCACAAATGATTACCAGGTAGTCGTTACTGTCTTCTTTCCTCGATACTCATACATAACTTATAGCACATATGGAAGCAACCTTCTAAATACCCATGTTTTACCTTTAACATGTTCTTTGTGTGTAGCTGCCCATTTGTTTTGTGCTAACTGACTGCCCCTATTACCTTCAGTTGTAACAACCCACTTAAGGTAGAAATGAAGGACACTCATCTCCATGTGTTTTCAGAATTTAAATGAAAAAATAGAAAGGGGCTGATGTCACTTCCCAGTTTAACGTAGGGGTTTTATTTATTTATGTACACTCAATCAAACTATGACTATTACAAATGGTTTTACCACTACAATAAAGATAGTTAATTCATAACTCAATAAAAATGAAGAGTGAAAGATTAAAAACGGAAAGCAACAATTCTAAACTATAAAATCTACTTCAAAAAGCTACATACAGCAAAGCTCAATAAATAAATTGTGAGAAAAGAAAATAATATGGGATAAGTTTTATGGTTTAGGAGATACCTTCCTATAAGCCAAAAACCTAAAAAAAAAAAAAAAATGCTAAAGGTATAGCTTGCTATAGTACGTGGTAGGAGAAATTAACATGGATAAAATCAATAACACTCACATTATGTGATAGTCTACAGCCAAAGAATAATAGAAAGCAAGTGAAATGCTTAGCATAGCCATTTAGTCTACTAAATTAGGTTTGTGAAAATGGGAATGCCAAATGCCTTAAGGCTTACTGCAGGTGCAAAAGCAAAACATCAGAGGTCAACCTAAGAGTATTTTTAATATAAAATTAATGTACCTGCATTGTAAGCATTATTTTTTTTGTATGGTAGAAAGGAAAAAAATTCATGTATTATTCTACTATAAATGCGTATTCTTTGCTCTACTAAATTTGCATGTCATTGTCAGCCTTTCACTTTGTCTTCAGCTAACAGGAACCTCTTGGGTTCATCCTTTGGAGAACCTGATATCATGGAAAATGGACTGAACTAGGAGAACAGGCTTTGTTTAGACCACATGCTGAGGTCTAGTGGCTTCAATTAAAAATATATAAATGCAGCCGGGCACAGTGGCTCATGCCTGTAACTCCAGCACTTTGGGATTCTGAGGCGGGCAGATCATGAGGTCAGGAGTTCAAGACCAGCCTGACCAACATGATGAAACCCCATCTCTACTAAAAATACAAAAATTAGCTAGGCATGGTGGCACGTGCCTGTAATCCCAGCTACTCAGGAGGCTGATGCAGGAGAATCGCTTGAACCCTGGAGGCAGAAGCTGTAGGGAGCCAAGATCGTGCCATTGTACTCTAGCCTGGGACTACAGATCGAGACTCCGTCTCAAAAAAAAAATTATGTGTATATATATATATATATATATATATGCTTAATCTCTAAGCTTTGGAAGGAACAGCCTATCTACAGAAAAATTTAAAACTTGGTCATGGCAGGTACAGAGTTGGGCCCCATTAATTTTGTTGATGTTGGGGTCAGCAGATTCTGTAAATTTTCACTATACCTCTCATATGATCTGCCGCCATACCATTCATACTCTAAATTTATTTCTCCTCACAACAGTAAATTACTAAAACTGCCAAGTTTTTTTTTCACAAATTAACATCTTTAGCATGCTCTTCCTTCAGCCTGCAATGAAATCCTCTACTCCCCTCCCTCCTCCTCCCTCCCTTACTCCCGCTAATGACATTTGTGTTTTGGTTTCCACACCAAATGATCTACCTTCAGTAAGCATCCCACAACTCCACAGGGAACTTTAGTTTCTCTACCTTCTGTGCTGTCGAAGCACTTGGCTCAGAATGAGAGATCTGTCTGCATTTCAGATCTACAAATTACTCATTGCGTTACCTTGGACATATCCCTAATATTTTTGAGCCTCAGTTTCTCATCTTTAAAATTAGAATAAAGATACCAAACTCCTGGGGTTTTGTGAGAGTAAAATGAGACGATGTGTATAAGAGACTCAGTGCAGTGTCAGTATCTATCTACCATGTGCTATGCACTCTGCGTTTTCTTTTTCTTTTTTTTTTTTTTTATTTTTGAGACGGAGTCTTGCTTTCTCACCCAGGCTGGAGTGCAGAGGGCAGTGGCATGATCTCGGCTCACTGCAACCTCTGCCTCCTGGGTTCAAGAGATTCTCCTGCCTCAGCCTGCGAGTAGCTGGGATTACAGGCCCACACAACCATGCCTGGCTAATTTTTGTATTTTTAGTAAACACAGCGTTTCGCCATATTGGTCAGGCTGGTCTTGAACTCCTGACCTCAGGTGATCCACTCACCTCGGCCTCCGAAAGTGCTAGGATTACAGGCGTGAGCCACTGTGCCCGGGCCAACCCATAGTCTTTTGGTCTTCTCTCAGCATCCAGTGAAAATGCACTTTATTTTTCAGATTCCTCTGGAGAATTAAAAAGTCTCTTTTACGGCTGGACACGGCGACTCACACCTGTAATCCCAGCACTTTGGGAGGCTAAGGCAGGCAGATCACAAGGTCAAGAGATCGAGACCATCCTGGCCAGGGCCAACATGGTGAAACCCTGTCTCTACTAAAAATACAAAAATTAGTAGGGTGTAGTGACACACGCCTGTTGTCCCAGCTACGTGGGAGGCTGAGGCAGAATTGCTTGAACCCAGGAGACGGAGGTTGCAGTGAGCCAAGATTGAGCCACTGCACTTGCCCTGGTGAAAGAGCAAGACTCTGTCTCAAAAAAAAAAAAAAAAAAAAAAAGTCTCTTTTGCATGGAATTGCCATACTCTCTGCTCTTGGTCTTCTTTTCCATGTACTCATTCTTCAAGCATTTATTTTCTCATTGCCTGATCAAGATCATTGCAATGACCAAAAAATTTTCAAATGCTATGATTTTTGTGATATTCTTTTAGCAAGTTAATCACGATGTTGCATTCTTGAGTGTGCGAGTGTGGAGGAAAGTCAGGATGCATCTTTAAGACAAGATGATGGGTCACGGCAGTGCCACACCACTCACGGCCACACGAGGAGAGCTGAAGGGGCAGTCACCAACGAAGATGCCTGACCCAGAAGCTGGCTGCCAGGGAGCCAAAGGCCAGGTCATTCCACAGGTGGCCAATGCCCGGGGGTGGCCCTCCACCGCCCAAACTTATTATCATTATTATTATTTTGAAACGGAATCTGGCTCTGTCTCCCAGGCTGGAGTGCAGTAGCACGATCTCGGCTCACTGCAACCTCCGCCTCCGGGGTTCAAGCGATTCTCCTGCCTCGGCCTCCCGAGTAGCTGGGACCACAGGCACGTGCCACCTTACCTGGCTAATTTTATTTTTTGAATAGACAGGGTCTTGTCATGTTGCCCAGGCTGGTCTTGAACTCCCGGGCTCAAGCGATCCTCCCACTTCAGCCTCCCAAAGTGCTAAGACTACAGGTGTGAGCCACCACACCTGGCCAAGTTCTACTTTTCTAATATTTAAAATATGAAATAGGCCGGGCACGGTGGCTCACACCTGTAATCCCAGAACTTTGGGAGGCTGAGGCGGGCAGATCACCAGAGGTCAGGAGTTCGTGACCAGCCTGGCCAACATGATGAAACTTCGTCACTACTGAAAATACAAAAATTAGCCGGGTGTGGTGGCAGATGCCTGTAATCCCAGCTACTCAGAAGGCTGAGGCACCTAAACCCGGGAGGTGGAGGTTGCAATGAGCAGATATCAGGCCACTGCACTCCAGTCTCGGCGAGGCAGTGAGACTCTGTCTCAAAAAAAAAAAAAAAATAGATGGTGTCAGTGATTTCTATTACACGAGGTCTGGAAACACTCTGCACCTGATTGCTCCACTTTTAGTGGTGCTAAGTTCAAATAATTCAGGTGGTGAGAAACTGACTCCCGTAGGAGCGCGGGTGTGCGTGCGTGCGGCGGAAATCCCGCCTTCCTGCGCCTGCCTTTGCCCCTGGCCGCAGCCGGTGAGCTCCAAGTAGGAAGATAAACCGGATTGCAGGAGCGGGAGAGTCCGGAGGAGCGGCGAAGGGCTCCCCTTCCCCATTGGCTGCGCCCACGGAGCCGCCTTGCGATTGGCCATAAGCGCGGGTAGCGGGGGTCGCGAGAGGCGTCAGGATCCCTGGCGCCGCCTGAGCCAGCGGCTGCTGGGAGGCTGTGTCCGCAAGCCAGCGGGGCGAGGCGGCCGGGCCCTGCGCGTCAGGTCCTGGCCTGGGGCACCGGGGCTGCCAGCGTCGGAGGAGGTGTGGGCGCGGGGTTGGCGGGCGGGCGGGCGAACTAGGGGCCTGCGCGGACCGCCCGCGGGGCAGCCTCGGGTCTCTCTCCATCTCTAAGTGGTGGTGGCTGTGGGTTTTTCTGCAGGTGATCCTTTTTAGTAATTTGTTTCACGCAGGCGCCCTGCTGTGGGGTAAAGCGGCAGATTCATGCTGCTGTCGTTTGTCGTTCAAACAGTGGGCTTCCTGGCCAGGCGCCGTGGCTCAAGCCTGTAGTCCCAGCACTTTGGGAGGCCAAGGCGGGCGGATCACGAGGTCGGGAGATCCAGATCATCCTGGCTAACACGGTGAAACCCTATCTGTACTAAAAATAGAAAAAATTAGCCGGCGTGGTGGCGGGCGCCTGTAGTCCCAGCTACTCGGGAGGCTGAGGCAGGAGAATGGTGTGAACCCAGGAGGCGGAGTTTGCAGTGAGCTGAGATGGTGCCACTGCACTCAGGCCTGGGTTACAGAGGGAGACTCCATCTCAAAACAAAACAAAAAACGATGGGCTTCCTGTCATGTGTGTGTGTACCTTTTGGATTTGAGGGCAGGGGGATGACATTGTGATTTGGCCTCCTGAGAAACCAGGCACACCCTGCCTACCTTGGAAGGAGGCTTTCCCTTCCCCACTTCCCTCTCCCTCCATCTCTTCCCTCTTTCCCTCTCTCCCCTTCATTCCCCTCCCCGAGCTCTTCTTTCCCATCTTTCTGTTCTCTGTCTTTTTTTTTTTCTGCATTAAACCTTTCGGGAGTGTCTTTGTAAACTATTAAAAAGCGTCAGGTCTTCAACATGTATGTTTACTTGCAGGCCTGAGAACTGGGAGGAAGCTGGAGAAAAGAATACCCTCTGAATCTTTGTGTTTGGCTGCCCAGGCTCGCCTTGACACCGAATGGTTGAAAACATATACAGGTGGGGTTTGACATGTCTTTTTCTTGGTGTATTTCTGCTTCCATGTTTATATTTCTCATGTAAGTCTTTTTTTTAGGGTATGTAAGGGGAAGTCAGTTGTATCTTGCTATATTAGAGGAGCAGGTTTGTTTCCTATGACTTAAAATGTAACAGTCTTTATGGCTGTTTTTGTAGATTGTGCACGGCTGCCTTTTAATTAGTTTCTTGCAAGTGCACGAAACTTGAGATTTATTAATAGGCAAAATTTTTTTCCTATTTATTATTACTGGTTAAGAAATCTGCCACACTCCTAACCATATCATGGTGACTGTTGTTTGTTATTGATAGTTTTTGAGCTGTTTAGTTAACTGTGGAGGGGAAAATTGGAGAAGTTGCAGTAATTACGGCCGCTAGAAACTCACTCATTTTATGAGGTTTTGTGTTTGTGTTTCTGGAGAGACAAGAGTTAGTTCAGTTGAGCTGTTTGTTTTGTATTTGTAACCAATACAAGGTCTAAGGACAATTGTGTTGAAACTGAGGTCATGATGCTGGGATCTTAAGGGCTGAAGTTTCCAAATAAATGGTATATATAGAATTCTCTCTGACTTGAAATTTTCCCTTTCTGGACCTCTGGATGCTGAGGCTAAGAGTGTCCATATGACAGTGCCTTCCATGACAGGAGTCAGCAACCCTTTTTTCTTTTTTTTCACATATGCGTAATTCATTGTGTATATTTTAAAAAGTTTTAACCTCTTCTTCCTAGCCCTCCAGTATTTGTTAATAAATTAAAACATTTCCAAAAGTGTTTTTTGTGAAGCAATAATTCTAAAAGATGCTCTAAGAAAAGCTAAATACATGGAAAAATCCAAAGTATATGTTTTATTTATTACATTTGATGAATTTTCGGTTTGTTTTTTCCTCTCGAGAGGGAGTCTTGCTCTGTCGCTCAGGCTGGAGTGCAGTGGCCTGATCTTGGCTTACTGCAACCTCCGCCTCCTGGGTTCAAGCAGTTCTCTGTCTTAGCCTCCTGAATAGCTAGGATTACAGGTGCCCTCCACCACGCCCAGCTAATTTTTGTGTTTTTAGTAGAGACAAGAGTTTCACCATATTGGCCAGGCTGGTCTTGAACTCCTGACCTCATGATCCGCCTGCCACGGCCTCCCAAAGTGTTGGGATTACAGGCGTGAGCCTCCGCACCCGGCCCACATTTGATGAATATTTTTGTTCTTTAAAATTGTGGTTAGAAAGCAGAGCATAATTGTTCTTTATGTAGATCACAACTGATTGGGGTTTTTAGGGAGATTTTTTGGCATTCAGTAAATGTTTTTATTTTCCATTATTAAGACTATGAATATTTTATTTTATTTTCTGAGACAGGGTCTTGCTCTGTTTCCCAGGCTGGAGTACAGTGGCATGATCTTGGCTCACTGCAGCCTCTGCCTCCCAGGTTCAAGCAGTTCTCCTGCCTCAGCCTCTCGAGCTGCTGGAATTACAGGTGGTTGCCACCACGCTGGGCCAATTTTTGTATTTTTAGTAGAGTTGGAGTTTCACCATGTCGGCCAAGCTGGTCTGAAACTCCTGACCTCAATTGATCCGCCCGCCTTGGCCTCCCAGCGTGCTGGGATTGTAGGTGTGAGCCACTGCACCTGGCGCATTTTCACTTTTCATTAGCTGCTTTTTCCCCCCATTTATTTCCTACCTTTCTGTGTATGATTTCTGAATTAAATGTATTTCATGTCTTAAACTTCTGAATTGTTTGTTCTCTCATTTTCCATGTTGTTAAGGAAAATAAGAGGCTAAGTGAGACGTATTAAATTTGCATGTAGTTTGTCAGATCAGGATAAATGCTAATCTGTTGCAGAACGGGACTCTGCTCTTGCTTCACCCAGGATGCGTTTCCTAGTTCCTTCCTAGAGTGGGGCCATACCCTACTCCAGCCCTCCAGACCCAGCTCGCTGCTCTGACATGATTCCACCAGACTGTATTCCAGCTGTCCTACCTAGACCTAGATATTTTCTTTGTTTTTTGTTTTGTTTTGTTTTGAGATGACGTTTCACTTGGTGGTCCAGGCTGGAGTGCAGTGGCGTGATCTCAGCTCACTGCAACCTCCGCCTTCCAGGTTTAAGCGATTCTCCTGCCTCAGGCTCCCAGGTAGCTGGGATTACAGGCGCGTGCCACCACACCTGGCTAATTTTTGCATTTTTAGTAGAGACGGGGTTTACCATGTTGGCCAGGCTCGTCTCGAAATCCTGACCTTGTGATCTGCTCACCCCAGCCTCCCGAAGTGCTGGGATTACAGGTGTGAGCCACCACACCCAGCCAACTTTTTTTTTTTTATTAAAAAACTTATATGAAATTTATTTTATTGTGGTATGTAGTTCAGTAAATTTTGACTTCTATAGATTCATGTAACCCCCATCATCATCAGGATGGAGAATTTTCATCACCCCAAAAGCTCCCTTGTGCTTCTCCTTTTTATCACATGTTCCCTGGCCTCGTACCCTGGCAACCACTGATCTGTTCTCCATCAGTATAGGGTATTCTTTTTGAGAATGTCATGTGAGTGGAACCATATTTTCAGTAATGTTTTGAAACCATCTTCATTTACTCCTAGTTAGATGTTTGAGATTTATACTTGTTCTGTGTATTAATAGTTCTTTTTATTGCTGAATGGTATTTCATTTGGAATACCATTTCATTTGGCTAACACATCTTCCATGGGAAGATGTGATTGGCTTGTTTGAATAACTCTGGGCCGGCAGGGATGAGCAGGCTGGGGTCGGGTCTCTGCGATAAGGAGAGTTGTTTGGCTTTGGGATCTTATCCGTGGGAGCAGAGCTCGGGGGAGACCTTGTGGTTAGGCCATTTGAGGCTTTCTTGATTTTACCGACGTCAAGGCAGCACATAATATTTAGCCTTAATTTCAGGCCACAAAAGACATTCTTCTATATCTACTTTCTGTGGCACTTTTGAAACGGTTTTGTCCTTAGTGTTTGGCGGTTGATTATGATGTGCCTCGTCATGGCTTCCTTTGGATTTATCATGTCTGGGCTTTGCACAGATTCTTCAATCTGCCTAGGTTTGTGTCATTCGCTGAACTTAGGAAGTTTTCAGCCATTAGTTCTTTAGATATTGTTTTCAGCATTGTACCTTTTGTCTCCTGTTATTAACCTGCGGTGTCTGTCCTAATTCTAGGTAGTTAGTTTCAGAATTGAATTGCACTGTGGGACACACAGCTGGGTGTTGCAGAGAACTGGAGAATTGCTTGGTGCAAAAGTCCATACATTTGGTGTCAGAAGTGTTGTAAACAGAGGAACTGTTTCCTTCGAGATTTTTAGATAGTCATTATTTGTAATCTGGATGGGACATTGTCTTTCACTGATTGAGATACATTTTTCTAATTATGTTGTTTAGACATTTAGTCACAGCCTTCTGTGATGGAAGGTGTTTAGACTTCAAGGGTAAGGTTAGTTCTCTCTTCTCTTTGCTTACTATGTAAGGAGTTTTATGACAGTTGTTTTTGACTGAAACTTTACATTGTCAGTGGCCTAAAGTCATTTTTCTCAGCTTTTCCTTTGTGTCCCAGTGCTCTTGAATTATGCTATCAGTGACAGTGACAGTGCATAGCAGTGCTTCCCAGTTGGCAGTGGAGTAGGGCCTTGTAAAGAGTTAAAAGATTTTTGAATTGTACTCCTTTTCTACACCCTCCCTTTTCCCACGGATACACAAGCACTGGGACTCACTGGATAAAAGCAATTGGTGTGAAATTGAAGTAGGTAAATATCAAAGACTAAGTTTCTCAGTTGTGAAATCTACTAGGAAGTTAATGAAATATGATTTTGGAAGACAGGCTTTAAATAATTTGATATATTGGTTTCTTTTCTTTTTTTTTTTTCAGATGGAGTCTTGCTCTTTTGCCCAGGCTGGAGTGCAGTGGTGCCATCTCGGCTCACTGCAAGCTCTGCCTCCCGGGTTCATGCCATTGTCCTGCCTCAGCCTCCCGAGTAGCTGGAACTATAGGTATCCACCATCATACCTGGCCAATTTTTTGTATTTTTAGTAGGGATGGGGTTTCACCGTGTTAGCCAAGATGGTGTCCATCTTCTGACCTTCTGATCCACCCGCCTCGGCCTCTTAGAGTGCTGGGATTACAGGCGTAAGCCACCACTCCCGGCCAATTTATTGGTTTGTTTATGAAAATTATACTGGATCTGTTAGAGGTATGATTGATGTATTTTATTTTTAAGTTGTCAAACATACAGTTAATGATGTTGTAACTTCGGGGAGGGACATTTGCAGAGACTGACTAATGGTATGGCATTCTGAAAAGCAGTTACAGATTAAAAAAATTTTAATTCTGCAGATGATAGTGTCGAACCAAGTGGAACAAAGAAAGAAGATCTGGATGACAAAGAGAAAAAAGATGAAACTCCTGCACCTGTATATAGGGCCAAGTCAATTCTGGAGAGCTGGGTATGGAGTAAGCAACCAGGTAATCTTTGATCAGAGATAGAAATTAGTGTAGACATTTTGCCTCCAGATCCTCAGGTGGTTTTAGAAATTGGCTCTCTAATTCTGTAGGAGGAGGTAGATACTGGCATAGTCTTACACGTCATTGAAACTGGAAAAGATAGCTAGATATTCTCCTACTCATGTTTTGGATAATGAGATAAATTATTTTATGCTTCACACACTTGGAGTATGTCATCTACTGTAATAGCATCCGAATGAATAAATACATTTCTGTGAGTTAATTGTATACTTTAAAAATCTCTGAAAAATTTGAGTAGCAAGTCTCAGAAACTTGATTCTAAATATTAAAAATATATCCTTCCTTGGGAGGGAGCATGTAGTAAATGTGTTAGTGTGATTGTAAGCATGCTGTCTTTCTGGAGGTCGCTTTGTTCCTGCATCCACTGTTTTCATTTCAGGGATGTTCATGGAATGCCAGCCACCAAAGGGCCAGGAAGCATCCCCCTGCAGGACCAGAACTTGGCCCTGGCCGTCCTGCTGGAGCTGGCTGTGCAGAGAGGCACGTTGAGGTGAGGGCTGCCGCAGACTGGGAATGCTTCGGGGAAGCACCTCTGTGTCCAAATACCTGTTGCATTGTGTGCATTTCACTAAATCGTGTGTGACCGCAGCAGATGTGGTGCTCTGTAACCAGAGAACCATGTCCCAGAGCTCGCTCTCTCTTTACCTTTTTTTCACTTCCTTTTTTATGCTCAGTTTTCTAGCCTGGGAACTGTTCTTTTTTTTTTCTTTCAGTTTTCCTCATTTAATTATTTTTATTCCATGAGTTTAAGATCCTAGAACTTCCATGTAAACATGCTCTTTGAGCTTCTTAACTGGTCTTTCCTATCAGCAGAAGGCAATGACTTGTGCTAAAATCTTGGTGTCAATTCAGTGATTTAATTACCATGGCTTTACTTTCATTTCCTTTCATATCCCAAGTATTGCTTCACTTCTATCTAGCTGTTTGCTTTTATTTTTGATCAACCATGAAAAAAAAAAGTTAACCTGTTTTTACTAAGAATAAATATGTTTTCTCCTTTAGCCAAATGTTGTCTGCCATCCTGTTGTTGCTTCAGCTGTGGGACAGCGGGGCACAGGAGACTGACAATGAGCGTTCTGCCCAGGGCACCAGCGCCCTGCTTTTGCCCTTGCTGCAAAGGTTCCAGAGCATCATTTGCAGGAAGGATACACCCCACTCCGAGGGCAACAAGCATGTGAGTGTCATGATGGAACTTTGTGTTTAGGTGGCACTCGAGTCTAGTTATTTTTAAAGCAAGACCAGCGTGCGTGTCCACGGCAGTGTTTTTCTCTGGCGTGTGTGTGTTTGGTGGTAACAGCAGCGAGTCAGATGAGACAGGTTGGGAAGCCACTTGTTTGTGGAGAAGACTCAGATCAGTGAGCACCGACTCCCTTGTCAGCACAGAACCAAGCTTGAAACACGCACTTTTAAATCAATACCAGAAAAGAACAATGAAAATAGTGACTTGCTTTGTTGGCCCTTCCTATGTACTGGGCTCTGTGCAGGGTGTGTCACCTGAGCTGTCACTCTGTTTAGTACCAGCTCCCCCCTTAACAGGTGTGGACGCCGAGCTGGGGGAGGAGCAGGCATGTGGGGCCCTGGGCGTAAACCTCCAGGACTGCTGGTCTTTACAGGTCAAGTACAAGTTGGATTTTGTGTCTTTTTGGGAAAGTCTTAGGCATTTCAATATCATGCCTTGTTTTAATTTTTCTATTATTTGGTAGTCTTTAACCTAATGATAATAGGGCTCTTCTGCCTTTAGAAGAATTAGAACTATGATTTAATTTGCAAATGAAAGTAGGTATTCTCCAGAGTGGGCAACGTTTAGATTAAAATAAAGGTTTTGGTTTTAGATTTCAAGGCCAGCTTGAGATGCTGTGCTGGGTTCCCACAGAGGTGCTTCTGCCTTTCTCCAGGGGTCCTAGGCCTGTAGGGTGGTTTGCTCATGTTAGTAATCTGTGTGGATTCAACTTACCTGTGGTATCATAAATGTATACATGCACAGTCAATGTTGTGTACATGTATACCGCAAATTTAGACATTTACACAGTTTATGTGCTGCACAAATACATAGCTGTATAGTATAACTGTATCATCAGCATTTCATTTGATGGGTCAAATGAGTCAATACCAAAATATAAAGAGTGGGTAAAGGCTCACTGTGTTACTTTAATTTTTCCCACCATTTCTGAATGTTTGTTTACTTTTCCCTTCTAGCTTTTGTCTGGCCCTCTGAGCCCCAGTGAGAGTTTCCTGAGGTACCTCACCCTTCCACAAGACAACGAGCTTGCCATTGATCTGCAACAAATGGCAGTTGTTGTCTTGGCCCATCTAGACCATCTGGCTACACCCTGTAGATGCCTCCGCCATGTAGCTCTCCAACATCTCATAAGGTGTGTGTGCAAGAACCGTGTTCTCCATGTGTTTTGTAGCTAGTACCACTTGTAGGCTCTCATCCTGGGCCTGTGTGGAGACTTGCTTTTTCTGGTATTGGTAGCGGGAGCTGGCCTGTGGTTTTTAAATGTGTTTGCAGTTGAAGGTGTTATCCGTGTTGAGAGTGAATGATGAGCAAGCTGAGGCACACAGGCCTGGGGACCCAACCTGGGGGCCCAGGTTCCAGGTTCAGTTGGCACAGCCCCAGAGAGCTCCCCTTTATGCACAGCCCCAGGCCCTCCCACCTTCTGCAGGGGGTTCCACAGCCTTCTTTATACTCTGAATGCAGGCTGTCTTAGTATGTAATGCTGGTTATAGTAGTGACAGTATAATTATATATTATATCTGTTATGTAATAGTAATGGTAATAGTAGTGATTTGCATGTGTGGAGCACCTGTAGGGTGCAGGCCCGCTGAGGACCCCATGCACGCTGTTGTATCTCATTATGTCAATGAGAAAACTGCCTTTGCTAATGGTAGTGAACTTTGCCAGTGTAGAACAGTAATCCTAGTTTTGAATGCAGATTTTGCTAACATTTTATTTCTAGTATGAAGAGCATTTATTTTGTTTTACAGTCATTAAAAAAAAAAGGAATACAGTCACATGGTTCAAAAATCAAACCTAGGTAGAGACACACTGTCGCTTCCCCGCCCACGCCTTCCAGCCATTTCTCACCTGCTGCCTCTGACTTTTCAGTCTCCTCTGTAACCTCCTTGTTCTCTGGAATGAGTACGCTAGTGGTAGCATGTTGCATTACTTGTGCTGCTTGTTTTTTTTAACTAACCATATATACTGGAGTACTTTATCAGAGTGTCGCTCTTAGTTTTTATAAAGCAGCTTAGTCTTCAGTGTGTGGATGTGTCTTTTATGTATCTTTCTTTAGTGAGTCTCTTATTGGTGGACACTTGGGCTTATTGCCACAATGTTGCTATACAAATAGTGCTGAGGGTCGGGTGTGGTGGCTCACGCCTGTAATCCCAGCACTTTGGGAGGCCAAGGTGGGTGGATCACCTGAGGTTGGGAGTTGGAGATCAGCCTGGCCAACTTGGAGAAACCCCGTCTCTACTGAAAAATACAACAGTTAGCAGGGCATGGTGGTGCATGCCTATAATCCCAGCTACTCGGGAGGCTGAGGCGGGAGAATCCCTTGAACCTGGGAGGCAGAGGTTGCAGTGAGCCGAGATCACACCACTGCATTCCAGGCTGGGCAACAAAAGTGAAACTCCATCTCAAACAACAACAACAACAACAACAAAAATAGTTCTGCAAGGCCTGACCTGGAACACATGTCCTCCATGTGTGCACGCATGTGTGCCTGTGCACATGCACAGGTGGGGATGCATCTCGTGTGGGCTGGTTGTCACCAGATTGCTCCTGTACATCTTGATTTCTCTCACCACCAATAGGGCTGCTGGCCTCCCAGCCTTGTGTGTGGGCTTTTGGGATTTTGCCTGCTAAAGCACAAAGTGGTGACCCCGATATAGTTTGAGCATTTTAAAATATATTAGTATTTAAGGGCCATTTATACTACTTTTTAATGGGCTCTGTTGAAATGCAATGGAAATGGAAAAATAGCCTGTTCAAGTTGCTTCATTATACCTGTTAAATGCGGTAATACGGCGTGGTATGAGATGGGGTTTCACTGTGTTAGCCAGGATGGTCTCGATCTCCTGACTTCGTGATCTGCCCGCCTCGGCCTCCCAAAGTGCTGGGATTACAGGCATGAGCCACCGTGCCTGGCTGATTGGATTATTTTAAAGCATAACTCTGTCTTTAAAACATTTTAAGGCATTTTACCTCTTAAGGATTTAAAAAAAAAACTCTACAATATCATTATCCTGTCTATAAGATTAACAGTGATTCCTTAACCTAACATGCGGCCCATGTTACATTTTCCTGGACTATCTCAAAAATGCCTTTTTTAGGTGGTAATTTTGAATTACGACCTGAGCACGTTCTCTGTGTTGGCATTGCTTGACATATGCTTCTAGTCTCTTTCTCCAAACAGCATGGCTCCAGGCCCTCCTCTCCCTGTCTCTGATCATACCGTTTTCTTTTTCAAAGAAGCAGGTTGGTTATTTTGGAGAACTTCACATTTTCTGAATTTGGTTGATTGCTTTCTCTTATTCTAGACCAACATGTTCTTCTGTTAGTTCCATTAATCTGCTGGTTAGATCTAGAGGTTTGGTTGGATTTGGATTCAGTCTCGTTGGGGTGGTGTTACGTCTGGAGTCATGCTGCATGCTTTCTGTTGGCTCAGGAGGCCTTTAGTGCTCGGTGGCTCCCGCTTTAGTTCTGTGAACTAGACCAGGGAATTCATGTGCTGCGTGTCCTCTATAAAATCCCCACCAACCTTGCCCTCTGCTGTCTGGTTAGCAGGAGGTACAATCTGTACAGGAAGGACATAATCTAGGCTTGACTTCTTGAACTGCCACCTCCCTTTAACTATTTTTGGTAATATTGAGTTGGTATCCTAGCACTTGCATAGGTGACCACCACTCAGGTTTTCTTTTTTTGAGTACTTTTATGAACTAATAGACTTTTATTGATTCGGTGTTTCTTTTCTTTTTTAGCTTTTTCCCTCTAATACACACATTTAAAGGCGTAAATGCCCTCAAGCATGCATTTAGTTGTATGTCACCAATTTTGATCTGCAGTATTTTGATTATTAATTGAACACATTTTCTAATTTTCATAGTCATTTTTTCTTAGAATTTTGGGTTACTTATGAGTGTATTTTATAATTTTCAAATATGTGAATGAATATTTTTATTTTCTGTATATACAGAGTCATTTTTATTTTATTTTGAATGAATTTTTGAAAACCTATTTCTAATTTAACTGCATTGTAGTCAGCACACATGCTCTGTAACTTTATTTCTTTGAAATCTGTTGAGATTTGCTCTGTGGCCTGGCATGGCCAGATTTGATATTCATGCTGTCTAGATTTTTTTTTAAAGCATTCTATATTTAATAGAATTTGTATGTGTGGTATTAGTTTCAGAGCTAGATATGTATTTCTCCCATTTTGATTGTGGATTTGTTTATTTCTGCTTGTAGTTCTTTCACACAGTTTGTTCTTTTCATTTTACCTGTTGATTGATCGATGGACTGATTCTGGTTTCTGTATATACAGAGTCATTTTTTACAGGTCAGAACTGTAGAAATAATGAGGAGGTGACACTTATACGCAAAGCTGATTTGGAGAACCATAATAAAGATGGAGGCTTCTGGACTGTGATTGACGGGAAAGTATATGATATAAAGGACTTCCAGACACAGTCGTTAACAGGAAATAGTATTCTTGGTAAGATTACACTTCTTATTTCCTGGTTAAAAGTTACAACCTGTATCATTCTAAGCAGAGTATTTGGCTTATAAATGATTTCTTTAGTTTTGTGCCAGCCCCCGCATACTTTAATGTATCGGTGGCTTTGGTGTCTGTCTTATCAACAAATTGAGCACATTTGAAGAATTTCCTTTCATTATGCATTTTTGTTTTAATACTTGGAACTCATTTCAAGTTCTGAGTCGGCCCAGGCAACCCTGGGAGACAGTGGGAGGTCATTATACTCTGGTAACCCTCACTTTTGAGTTAAGCACCTAACTTATTTCCTACTCACTGTTTCTCCTATAGCTCTTCAGGCAAGCTGAATTGAACTCATGTTGCTTTTTCTCTTTTTGTTTCAGCTCAGTTTGCAGGGGAAGACCCAGTGGTAGCTTTGGAAGCTGCTTTGCAGTTTGAAGACACCCGGGAATCCGTTTACGCATTTTGTGTTGGCCAATATTTGGAGGTGAGGCTGTATGCCTTGAATGATGCAGAGGATGGCAGGGGATACCCTCTGTGTGTTTGTGATAGGAATATTTGGATCTAGAAGTACTGATATCTGAGTCTTTTGGGGGGCATTAGGGATAAATATAAAGATCCTTTAGAAGTTTTGTCATAAATGAATTTACATTTATTCGTGTTAAGATCTGTGATGTACTGGTCTTGAAAGATTGTTTTTTAAATGTTCAATTTGTGAGAAATATAGACAGTGTTCCACAAGAAAAGAGGTTACACTTTGGTCTTATGTAGAAATTTGGAATGGCTTATTATCTTGAGGTGTGTATTTTTTGGGAAGAACTATGTAGAAGTGTAATTCTTTACAATAGAAATATGTCCTTCCTATGTATTCACGAACACATAGAATTTATATATTGGGATTAGCTTTCCAGGTATCTGCAAGTAATAAAATGTATTAAATGCCATTAGGGCAGGGCTTAAAGCATTTTATGAAGGGGAGAATTAACTTTGCTGTAAATATCTTCTGTGACTGGAAAAGTTGAACTCTTGCTTTTTTCAGAGTTTGATTTTTGTTAGAATAAATTTCATTTCCTCTACATGTGTGGTCACAGTCCACTAATACTTGTCATCGAATACTTGTCATAGTTTTGTTGCCCAGTGGGTTATTTATGCATGTAACAATTCATTATACTTTCTGAAGCAAGGTGTACAGTCACTTTGGAAACTGATTCCTAAGGAATATTCTAGCCAAATCACGTATCTGTGCTTTAGTTTTTCTACAGTAGGGCTGTGCGGTTGCTGCCTGCTTTATTGGGCATGTGGGTTTATGTGGTATCTGCTGTTACTTGGGCACAGCAGCAAAAACTCATTACAGGATGGAGGGGCAGAACGCCCAGAGCACCCCTGGGCTCACATGGCGGTACAGTTGCAGGACAGAGCTGTCCTTTTGGTTTTATGTTTTTAATTAATTCTGTTTCCTCAGATTGATGATGAAATTTATTTTTCCAGCCTGACCAAGAAGTTGTCACCATACCAGATCTGGGAAGTCTCTCTTCACCTCTGATAGACACAGAGAGGAATCTGGGCCTGCTTCTCGGATTACATGCTTCCTATTTAGCAATGAGCGCACCGCTGTCTCCTGTCGAGATTGAATGTGCCAGTAAGAAAATCTTTGCTTTTTGCTGATTAGCAGATTATTTTTTTTGAACTGTAAGTGCCATTAAGAGTGGGAGAGGGCCAGGCACAGTGGTTCATGCCTGTAATCCCAGCACTTTGGGAGGTTGAGGCATGTGGATTGCTTGAGGTCAAGAGTTTGAGACCAGCCTGGGCAACATGGCAAAACCCCATCTCTACAATATACACAAAAATTATCCAGGCATGGTGGCACATACTTGGAGTCCCAGATACTCAGGAGGCTGAGGTAGGAGGATCGCTTGAGCCTGGGAGGTTGAGGTTGCAGTGAGTCATGATCATACCACTGCACTCCAGCCTGGGTGACAAAACAAGACTCTCTCTTTAAAAAAGTAGGAGATGGCCAGGCGGTGGCTCATGCCTGTAATCCCAGCACTTTGGGAGGCTGAGGCGGGTGGATCACCTGAGGTCAGGAGTTCGAGACCAGCCTGGCCAATGTGGTGAAACCCCATGTCTACTAAAAATGCAAAAATTAGCTGGGTGTGGTGACAGGTGCCTGTAATCCCAGTTACTCGGGAGGCTGAGGTAGGAGAATTGCTTGAACCCAGGAGACAGAGGTTGCAGTGAGCTGAGATCGCACCACTGCACTCCAGCCTGGGTGACAAGCGTGAGACTCTGTCTCAAAAAAAAAAGGAGAGGAGTATTCAACACAGTTGATGACGTTAAAAAAAAATAATAATAAGGATAGTGAGACTGAATCAGGTAGAAACAGCTGTGAGTGGCTGTTATTTGCCCTCATGGTCTGTTGCTGCAGAGGAAGCTAAAAAGTGTGCAGGAATGTCTACCCGTCTACCCTGTGGTGTTCTCACGTATTGCAGCCTCTGCCTGATGGGCTCAGCATGGCTTTTTTCTGCCTGAATGCCCAGAAATTGCACAGAATGTGGATCAGCTGTCCTCTCAGGGAACAGCATTCTACTTGAGGACTGCGTTTTTACCAGACCAGGCTCAAGTCAGTTATAGTTCAGGATGGCAGCCTTTGTAACCACCTAAAATAATAAGCTTCTTCCTGTCTCCTAAGATGGGTTTACATTTTCCTTCATGTAGTTGTGCATTTCCCATCTGTCTGTCTGTCTGTCCATTGAGCAGCTTCTGTTGAGCAGTTGCCTAGTGCCGTTACCATATGAGGTGTTCAGGATGCAGTGATGGATAGGACACGCCTCTGCTTTCTGGTGCCGTTACCGTGCGAGGTGTTCAGGATGCAGTGATGGATAGGACACGCCTCTGCTTTCTAGTGCCGTTACCATGTGAGGTGTTCAGGATGCAGTGATGGATAGGACACGCCTCTGCTTTCTGGTGCCGTTACCATGCGAGGTGTTCAGGATGCAGTGATGGATAGGACATGCCTCTGCCTTCAGCTGCTGCTTGTTGATGAGCCAGCATTCTAAGCAGGTCACGTTACAAGGTGGTGAATGGTGAAATGGAGAGGTTCATACGTGGTTCTGGGAGAAGAAAGGCTTCACATTGGCAGCAGTCCTGAAATTGTGTGAGGGAGCATTCTGGGCAGAAAACGCAGGAGTGTCAAGGGCACTGCTGAGAGGAGCAGGGCTTTCCTGCTGCTTGCGAGAGTGGGTGTGGCAGAGGTTTGCGGGGAAGGAGGATCTTGGTGTCCACACAGCCCCCTGATGGGTGGACCTTTGTGCAGTGCTGGGTGCTGGGCTGCCTGTGGTGTCCTGTGAGGTGTCTGCTTCCCTCCGTCCTCCTCAAGGCTCATTGCTTGCCAGAAGATGGGCTTTGTTTAAATTGGCAAGGAGGGCAGGGCTGGCGAGCTCCAGGGCAGAGGGTGCCATGGGCCCTGGCAGGTGGGTCCGATCCACAGGAGGCTCAGAGGCTTATCTTGGAGCAGTAAGGAGGGGCGGTCCTGTGCTTAAAGAGAGAGGGCCAGAGAGAGTCGGCATTGGATTAGTGTTTCAGGAGAATGAATGTGGTGGGTTGGGGAATGCTCCTGAGTGCTCTAAAATCTAAATGTCCAGTAAAAGAACACTAAGTGCATGCCCGCTTTGATTGCTTGGATTTGGAGCAGTATTTGATAACACAGATCCTTAATAGAGATCTGTAGTGGTGCACATACTAATTTTGTGTGTATGTGCCACTCCCTCAAGTGACCATAAGCAGTTGTAATTAACATTCGCACTGGCCGATCCCGTGCCTGGCACCACGCACAGGTCTCCTTTCCAGTCCGTCGGCCCTCCCATCTCCAGGGATCTATCCTTCATTAAAGATTGTGTGTTTGTTAAATATTTTCTCCTTTTCGTTCCTTTATAAGTGCTCTAGGAATACGTAGCTTACCCTGAGGATGTAATTCTTTGTAGAAATCCTTCAGATGTGCTGTTCCCTGCCTGGATACTCAGCGTCTAGGTCTTATTTCTCATCTTAGCTCAGTTGTTGCTTCCACAAGTCCCTTACTGACCCTCAGAATAGCGGTGGTCTGTCTTCCAGTCTCCCTGGTACCCCCATAGTCATCCATTGCACATAGTTTTGGACTTGAAATCCTGTGATTAATTGTGTCAGTGGTGCCCTTTGCTGCCTTCCTTGTTAGAATGTGCACCTCAGTCTTCACACGGTATCTGTGGAACCAGGCAGCTGCAGGCAGAGCACAGGTATCCAGTGAATGCTGGACTGGAACTACGATCCTGAGTTCTGATGCCATGCCTGAGGCGTGTGGAATCACCAGAAAGTGTGTTCACGTAGATAGAGGAATTATAAGTCAACCTGTTTAAACATCTTAGGTGGAGCTCTTTCATATGAATGATGCTGAATTTCACCTTCTAAATTGAGTGTTCAGTTGAGCATCTTTTTTTTTTTTATAGTATTTATTTTGAGTTGTGCACTTGAGTTTCTCTTTCATGTCTGCATGTGCATTTTCTAGAATGGCTTCAGTCATCCATCTTCTCTGGAAGCCGCACACCAGCCAGATCCACTACAGCTACAAAGAGGAGAAAGATGAGGACCACTGCAGCTCCCCAGGGGCACACCTGCCAGCAAATCTCGACTCTACTCCCACAGATGGGCTCTGGGGGACCATTCCCAGGCATTTCTGCAAGCCATTGCAGACAATAACATTCAGGATCACAACATGAAGGTGAGCTAGGCCTGCCCCCACTGCCACCTCAGTGCTCTGTTTATCTGAGGACTTTGACATAGGAATACTTATGTGCTCTTTGGTTAACACAGCACAGACTTTGTTTCATGTATTATCTGGAGGGTTTTGAGGTGAGAACCTGATTGTGTTAACATGCTAGCGAGGCTTCAGAAGCATTACTGACTGCAAGTGCATCAGAAGCTGTGGCATGTTTAAGATTTGTGAAGACTCACTGGGTGGCTCTGAGGTTACCTGCAGCTGTTTCTGTTGCAGGACTTTTTGTGTCAAATAGAAAGGTACTGTAGGCAGTGCCATTTGACCACACCAATCATGTTTTCCCCCTGAGCATCCCGTGGAAGATGTCAGTCGCTTGCTGTTATGTTGCCTCTCGAAACATGAAGATTTAGGTAAGGAGCTCAATATCTGTGTACTTTAGCTACACTGCAGATCCCTCGACTAACCTGCAGTACATATTCATTCCTTCCCTGCCCTTCTTTTAAATGTCTTTTTACAGGTCATGTGGCATTATCTTTAGTTCATGCAGGTGCACTTGGTATTGAGCAAGTAAAGCACAGAACGTTGCCTAAGTCAGTGGTGGATGTTTGTAGAGTTGTCTACCAAGCAAAATGTTCGCTCATTAAGGTGATAGATTTTAATTCTTTTTATTCTGTGCTTTGCAGACAGTTGCTGAAATATTTGTTGTTAAAGTTGTCTTTTCCTGGTTAACTTTGCAGACTCATCAAGAACAGGGCCATTCTTACAAGGAGGTCTGTGCTCCTGTCATTGAACGTTTGAGATTCCTCTTTAACGAATTGAGACCTGCTGTTTGTAATGACCTCTCTATAATGTCTAAGTTTAAATCGTTAAGTTATTTGCCCCGTTGGAGGAGGATAGCTCAGAAGATAATTCAAGAATGAAGGAAAAAGAGAGGTGAGAATGTAAAAGGACAGAAGATACTATTAAAGCATGTGCTTCACCCTGCCTCACTGGACCTGTGATTTCAGAGTGAAGTTTCTCTACTGTTGATTCCATGTGACATTTCTACCTGCTGCCATCATTTTTATGTATACTTATGATTAAATACAGAAATCTCGCTTATTTTTCCAAGCAATCAGACAATGAGGCCGATTAGGAATTGAGTGTGGTATGATTTGATTACTAGTAAATTGATGTTGAAAATGTAAATAATCTTTGCTAAATTGATGAGAACAAGGAAGTATTTTTATTTTATTAGTTATTCTGGTAATGAGATATAATGGGAACATTTAAACTTATTGCCATTCTTCTAAAGAAATGTTTTTTGTTTGGAAATATTGAGTATTCTGATACATGGAGAATTATAAAGGGAAGCTAAAAGAGTTACTGACATTTTCCTGGAAGTAGCTGTGTAAGGGTACAGAAAAGTCTTTTTGCATTAAATCCAAATTTGAATAAAAATGCTTAGAAATTATAAAATAGTTTAGAATTTAGTCACTTGTGATTATAAATAAACTACAGAAATTTCTGATTATATCCTTTTTTTATTTCTTTGAGACGGAGTCTTGCTCTGTCGCCAGGCTGGAGTGCAGTGGTGTGATCTCAGCTCACTGCAACCTCCACCTCCCAGGTTCAAAGGATTCCCCTGCCTCAGCCTTCCAAGTAGCTGGGATTACAGGCACGCGCCACCACGCCTGGCTAATTTTTGTATTTTAGTAGAAACGGGATTTCACCATGTTGGCCAAGATGGTCTTGATCTCCTGACCTCGTGATCTTCCTGCCTCGGCCTCCCAAAGTGCTGGGATTACAGGCGTGAGCCACCGTGCCTGGCCTCTGATCATATTATGACTTATACTGATTTACTCACAAACCTGCTTATTGAACAGTATTAATTACTGAGTTTCTGATGGGTGTTTTGAACAATAAGCTTATGAAAGACTAAAGTGTTTTAGAAGCCATCCTAATTTGATTGTTCCTGAACAAACCCTACACCATAACAGCCTGTCTGGATCCAATGGGTGCTCTGGATCAGGAAGTAACAGCAGTCACACTGCTGCAATTCCTTGAACCCAGGCACGCAGGAACTCAGCCCGGGCCGAGGAGACAGGCCGCCTCGGCATGAGGGTGGGAGACTCCACCATTTGCTATCTCATATCCGTGGGTTCTGAGCCCACACTGTCACTTTTAGAGTTTCTTGTGGGTTTATAGATTTATTGTGTGTTGTTTCAAGCTGGTTTTCTTTTTTTTGGAAATTAAGTAACTTGAAAAGATTAAGTGATTAATATTCCTGTTGCTGTGTCAGGGATCCCCGAGCCTTCTCTCAGGCTTGATGATTCACTAAAAGGACTCAGAAGAGCTGTTATACTCACAGCTGTGTTTTTTTACCGCAAAAAGGATACAGATTAAAATTAGCAAAGGGAAGGGTGCATGGAGGGAAGTCCAGAGGAAACTAGGCACAAGCTTTGGTGTCTCTCCCCAGTGGCGTCACGTGGATGTGCTTAGCTCTCCCAGCAAGTGTGTCACATCATGTGTGAAGAATTGTTAACCAGGCCAGCGCACCTGAGCCTCGAGTCTAGAGATTTTGTTGGGGGCCAGTCACCTATGCAGGCAGTGCCCATGTGACTGACCTCAATTACTCAGACTCCAGTGCCCCGGTGCAAAAACAAGTGGTCCCTCGCAAGTCACATCATTAACATAAACTACCTGGCCAGACCACTGCCACAAGGTCCTGGGTGTCAGGTATACCAAAAAGCTTATCAGGCAGGATGTTCCAAGGGCTCAGAGCTCAGCTCCTAGAAGAAGGACCAACCCTGAAGGGACAGACCTTCCTTGGGAATTTGCAGGGTTTGAGCAACCCCGGCCTGCTATGTTAGCTCTTTACTGCCCAGGTGTGTTATCATGTTGCTTATTTTTTATATTATATGCTGAGGAGATTTAGACCAAAAATTTTAAAAGAGATAAAATATAGGGAGGAAATTCCACATATCACAGTGAATTCAATTGATTCGGTTACACACTAACAGAACCTCTGAACTGGACCAGGGTGGACAAGCCAGGAACTGTGGTTAAAATTCCACCTCTTGCTTGCTTTGTGTTGCCCATGGACTAAGACCTTTTCTTTTTTTCCAGTTTGAAATTGTTTTTTAACAATCAAAAGAAGTATATTATTTTTGACACATGAAAATTACATGAAGGTAAAATTGTAGCACCATAAATAGAGTTTTACGGGAGCACAGCTACACCTGTTGCTTTATCTGTGGTTACTTTTTGTGCTACAGCAGCAGAGTTGAGTATTTGCAACAGACTGCATGGCCTGAAAGACTCAAATGTTCACTCTCTGGCACTTGAGGAAGAGCTTGCTGGCTGCCAGGCTTCCCCTGCTTCGGGGCTTCTCCCCTCATCACACTCTCACTTTGTCTTTTTGTTCTGCCAGGGTGATCATTTCACTCTTGTTGTTGAGCATTGCAATTTATAATGTTGTTCAGATGTTTATTTGAATGAAATATTTGTCCTTCATGTACATCTAAGTATTTCTTAATTTAAAATTAATATTTAAGTATATGATTTTTATAGTGAATGATGTTTTAAAACACAGTTCCTAAGAAGCCAGAATCTACAGATGATGAAGAAAAAATTGGAAATGGAGTGATTTAGAAGAAGCTTGCGTTTTGCCTCACAGTCCAATAAATGTGGACGAGAGACCCATTGCAGTTAAATCACCCAAGGTGCAGTATTTTCTGTGATTCTGAGGTTGGCTGAATAGAATCATAGCATGTAGCAAAGGAATCCACAGTCTCGTACCTCTGTACCTGAGCATCCAGAGGGAGGGACGGGCGGTTGTTAGAAATACGGCCCCAGTGATGCTTCATGAACTTATGATGTCCTGGTCAGAGCTGTAGCTGGAGAAAGGTTTCCTTTTATTTTTGGCACTAGATTGTATCATTAATTATTCACCATTCATTCCTTAAATATATTCTTTGTTCCAGAAACAGTGCTGGGCCCTGTGGCCATTAATATGAACCATAACTTAACTTTGTATGCCAAGCTATCCTGTTCCAACATATATTAGTATAGAGATTATAAATTCACTTATATTTATAGCATAGTTTTAAAACCATGTATTAATGACTAAATTTAACATTTTAACCAATTTAAACCTATGAGCATTATTTATATTTTACTTGAATAACTTTTAGAGCACAGTTTAATATTAAATAGGGTAGACAAATGATGAAAATGGTTTTCCTTTGTTAGGACAAATGGCAGCCGCTGTTGAGTACTGTTACAGGTGTTCACAAATACAAGTGGTTGAAGCAGAATGTGCAGGGTCTTTATCCGCAGTCTCCACTCCTCAGTACAATTGCTGAATTTGCCCTTAAGGAAGAACCAGTGGATGTGGAAAAAATGAGAAACTGTCTACTAAAACAGGTAACATTTGATGAGAAATGCTTCTCTACATTGGGTAATATATATAACACTTAACTGTATGCATTGATATTTTGCAGTTGGAGAGAGCAGAGGTTCGCCTGGGAAGGGATAGATACAATTTTAAAACTGGTGAGCAAGAATTTCTTACTTCCATCTGTGCAGTACGTGATGTTTTGTGGATGGCAAAGACTTATTCCTGAGGGAATCGATATAGGGTAAAACGTTAGCATATTTTTTTCTTAATTAAGGAAGCTGTGGCAACAAAATGTTGTTCTGTAGCAGTTAGAAGTCTGGCAGTGTCCCAAGTCAAATTCTTTATCTTTATTTGAAAGGGAACCTCTTACTGATTGTTTAAAGGATGTTGATTTGATCCCACCTTTTAATCGGATGCTGCTGGAAGTCACCTTTGGCAAGCTGTATGCTTGGACTGTTCAGAACATTCGAAATGTTTTGATGGATGCCAGTGCCAAATTTAAAGAGCTTGGTGAGTCAACAGTTGCATCAATGTTATTTTATAGTTTGCCTTTAATTATATATTGTGGAAACTTGCAGATGCCAATTTTTGCTTTTGAGAAGACTGTGTTTGTACTTTGTACTTGTATAATCTACGCTGCTGTCAGCTTTCTCAGATTTTAAACAAAACTAGCAGGAGACACAATGCTGAAGTACTCTAGTATAACATTTTTACATTTTTACATTTTACATTTTTATGTGTATCACCACATGTCTGTGTCCTATATTAATATTTATTTCCTGTATAGTTTGAGCATCTACAGAGAGTTGATTGGATTGGTTTTGTGGAGGAAAGATGAGACATAACTTTTATATTTGAAATGGAAGGAATGGAATAGGGCACCAGTGTATTCAGAGAGCAACATGCTAAGTCCTGTAGACAGATGGAACGACCTGTGCATAGAATACAGGGGATAGACCCATCGTGCAGCATGACAGAGCTGCCCACTCTGTGGAAACCACTGAAAAATAGTCAGAAGTTTAGAGTAATCACCCGTGCTTTCTGCATTATGTTTATTCTTGTATCCACACACATGAAATGTCAGTGGGTGTCAATGCTTATTAGTCAGATGTTTAAAGTAATAGCCCGTGCTTTCTGCATTACGTTTATTCTTGTATCCATCACAAGAAATGTCAGTGGGTGTCAATGCTTATTAGGTATCCAGCCGGTTCCCCTGCAAACCATCACCAATGAGAACGTGTCAGGACCGAGCCTGGGGACCATCCCGCAAGCCCGCTTCCTCCTGGTGATGCTCAGCATGCTCACCCTGCAGCACGGCACAAACAACCTCGACCTCCTGCTCAATTCCAGCACGCTGGCCCTCGCTCAGATGGCACTGCGCCTGATTGGTGGGTCTGCACCGGCTTGAGAGCCTTTGGGAAAACGTCAAGATTTTGCTTTGATTTTTTTTTTAAGCTTTTTGTAAATTATGGTAAGACACAAATAGCAGAAAGTGTAGCGTTTTAACATCGCAATTCAGCGGTATTAAATATATTCACAATTTTCTAGAGTCATCACCACTGTCTAGTTGTAGAACTTTTTCATCACTATAAATACACCCCATTTAGCCATCAGTCCTGACTCACCCTGCTCTCCAGCCCCTGGTAGTCACAAATCTGCTTTCTCTGTCTATGGATTTGCATATCCTGGATATTTCATATAAATGGAATCATCCCATTTGTGGCCTTTGTGTCTGGGTTATTTCATTTGGTATATATCAGTACTTTATTTTTATGGCTGAAAAAGATTTCATTGTATGAATATATAACATTTTGTTTATTCATTTATCTGTTGATGGACATTTGGGTTGGTTTTGCCTTTTGACTTTTGTGAATAGTGCTGCTAGGAACATTTATATACAAATACTTATTTGAACACTTGTTTCTAGTTCTTTTGATTATACACCTAGGACTGGAATTACAGGGTCATATGGTACAACTGTGTGTAACTTACTAAGAAACTACCAAACTTTTCCACAGTGCCATATCATTTTTACATTCCCACCACCAGTGGGCAGGATTGCAGGGTTCCAGTTTCTCTACTTCCCTGCCAACACTATTTTATGTGGTTTTCTTTTTTTGTTTGTTTTTTTGGATTAAGGCCATCCTAGTGGGTCTGAAGTGGCATCTCATTGTGATTTTGATTTGCATTTCACTAATGACGAATGACATTGAGCTTCTTTACATGTTTGTGCTTGTTGGCCATTTGTATATCTTCTTTGGAGAAGTGTCTATTCAAATCCCTTTCTCTTTATTTTTTATTTTATTTTTTTGAGACAGAGTCTCACTCTGTCGCCCAGGCTGAAGCACAGTGGCACGATCTCGGCTCACTGCAACCTCTGCCTCCTGGGTTCAAGTGCTCCTCGTGTCTCAGCCTCCCGAGTAGCTGGGATTACAGTCACACACCGCCACACCTGGCTAATTTTTGTATTTTTGGTAGAGATGGGGTTTCGCCATGTTGGCCGGGCTGGTCTGGAACTTCTGACCTCAGGTGATCTGCCTGCCTTGGTCTCCCAAAGTGCTGGGATAACAGGCATGAGCCACTGCACCCAGCCCCTTTCTCCTTTTTAAATAGGGTTATTTGTCATCATCTTGTTGTTGTACCAATAAATGCACTATAGAAGTGTACCAAACATTTAAAGAAGAATTAACACCAGTCCTCAGACTCTTTAAAAATTTCATGTATACTAGACCTTCACAGATCTGTAGACCTTTATCAGATATATAATTTGAGGGTATTTTTTCCTGTTCTCTGGATTGTATTTCCTTTGATAGAGTTTTTTATTTTGATGAAGTTCAATTTATCTGTTTCTCTTTTGTCATCTATGCTTTTGATAACATATCCAAAAAGCCATTTCCAAATACAAGGTTGATGAAGATTATCTTCATATTTTCTTCTGTAAGTTTTATAGTTTTAGCTCTTATATTTAGATCTTTGGTCCATTTTTAGGTAATTTCTTTTACACAGTGTGAGGTAGGAGTCCAGCCTTTTTCTTTTGATTATCTGATTGTTTCAATACCACTTGTTGAGGACTGTTCTTTCCCTGAAGTTCTCGGTACCCTTGGCAAAAATCAGTTGGCTGTAGATATTTAGGTTTATTTCTGGACTCTCAATTACATTATCACATTCTATATGTTGATAATTATGCAGGTACCACACTGTTTTAAACATTGTAGTTTTGTACTGTTTTAAAATTGAGAAGTGTGTTTTCTTAAGATTATTTTGGCTACTTTGAGTCCCTTGCATTTTCACATGAACTTCAAGGCTGGCTTTTCCATATCTGCAAAAAAGACCATTGGGATTTTTGCTAGGGATTGAATCTGTAGATTGTTTTGGGGAATAGTGCCATCTTAACAATATTAACATCCATTCTCTGAATGTGGAATGTCTTTCCATTTATTTCTGTCCTCTTTAATTTCTTTCAGCAGTATTTTATTGTTTTACAGTTATCAGGGTAATAATGGCCTCATAGAATGAACTAGGTAGTGTTCCCATATATTCTGTTTTTAGAAGAGTTTGAGGATTGGTGTCAATTCTGCTTTAAATGTTTGTTAGAGTTGACCAGCTAAGCTTTTCTTTGTTGAAAGTTTTTTTTTTTTTTTTTGAGACGGAATCTCACACTGTTGGCCAGGCTGGACTGCAGTGGCGTGATCTCAGCTCACTGCAAGCTCCACCTCCCAGGTTCATGCCATTCTCCTGCCTCAGCCTCCCGAGTAGCTGGGACTACAGGCACCCACCACCACGCCCAGCCAATTTCTTGTATTTTTGGTAGAGATGGGGTTTCACCATGTTAGCCAGGATGGTCTCGATCTCCTGACCTCGTGATCCACCCACCTCGGCCTCCCAAAGTGCTGGGATTACAGGCATGAGCCACCGGGCCCAGCCAACTCATTTCTTCTTTTACTATTTATCATCTCTTCATCTTCATGGGTGCCTGAGCATAGGTCATTCCTAATAGCAGAGTGATTCAATGTCAATGGAAGATGGGGAAAGGGATTATTGGATAGGCAACTGATAATCCTTATGACAGTGTCTTGCTTTTCAAAATATTGACTTGGAATCTGAGGTCTCTGGATCATGTGTATTCCTACCTCATCCGGATATTGTTTTTCTGAAGAGAAGGAACATAGAAACTGCAAAGCAGCCCACATAGCTTTATCTGAGTTCATCTTCTCGCAGGACTTTGCTAAAAGTAGCAATAAGAGCCACTTATTACTGCATGTCATGTTTTCAACATTTTCTGCCATTTTCTTTAGTTTTACAGTCTCATTAGGCATATAGTTCATTTTTAAATATACATCAAATGATGGTTTAACCAAATGGTTATTATTTCTTAATGCCAGCTCTGTCTTGTACCATATGAAACTTATCCAACTGCTTTCTGACTACCTTGTTCAGCCACATTTTAGTTTGCATTACTATCAACACCTCACTTCTAAATGATGCCTCTTTCAAGAATTGTGTTTAGTAAACACATAAAAAAGTATAACCTTAAAACATATCTGGAGGAAGACAGTTCATGGCCGCTTCTGGTGGCTTCATACTCATTAAACAAATGATGATTGTCTTCCATTCTTAGGATACTAGAAATAGAAGATTGCTGGTTGGACTTCAGCCTACTCTTCCTCATTCTAAAGAAGTCAACAGAAGAATGGTTGACTTTTATCTCTTGATTTACTGCTTACAGACAATGAATCATGCCTATTCTCACTGGCCAAAGCTATTGCAAGAGTGGCTATGACAATTAGTTTTTTTTAGCTGGAAATATTGGCACACTTCAGTAATACAAGGATCATTCAATAATTAGGAAGGGGAGACAACATACTGAAAACACAACATGTTCCCATCACATACCCATGTGTACTCACACACTGTGCTTCATCTTCTGCTATTATGAATGAATGTTTAGGCTTCTATATTATGCTAAAACTTCCCCTTTTATACTATATCCCATACCCACATTCACATTTGGTCTACATGGATATAGCTCCTGTGATTCTGTCCTCTTTTGGATAATTCAGGTCTGCTTCTCCACTAGGTTATATAAATCAGCTTAAAAATAAACAACCATTATAGTACAAATCCTGCATCAAAACATGTTTATTATATAAATATCCTCTATCAGCTCATGTTTAATTTCTTTTTTATTTTGAGATGTCTAATAAGGTGGGCATTAGACATATGGCTGTTTATATTTAAATTAATTAAAGTAAATATAATTAAATATTCATTTTCTCAGTTGCACATTTTAAGTGCTCAGTAGCCACTAGTGACTATCATACTGGATAGTGCAGATTATGTAATATTTTCATTTTGTAGAAAAATCAATTATACGACCATATATAATGAAAATATGCAAGTTTCTTAACACCTGAAGATAATTAAATAGTACACATCAAGACGTGGGAGACACAACAAATGTTCAATGCAGAGGAAAAATTACAGCCTTAAAAGCATAAATTAGAAAAGAAGAAAGTTGAACTCTAATGAGTTTAGAAAATCAGCAAAAGAATAAACACAATGATTGTAGGTAAATAATAAGAAAATACATTCATAAAATGAAAACTAGGCCAACAAAGAGGATCACCAAAGCCAAAAATTGGTTTTCTAAAATTAGTGATAACATTTATTAACCTCTTCAGGCTTATCAAGGAACAACAAATGTTACACAGAAAATAAATATTAAGAATAAAAATGTGTTTAATGGCATACTTAGTGATTAGAAAGAAAACGAGGGCACACTATTAATTACTTTGAGTAAATTTAAAGCATAAGCAGAAATACACAACTATCTAGAAAAATATTACTTACCAGCATTTAATCAAGAATAAATAAACATCCTGAATAATCATTTAAGTATTAAGTAATTGGTGTAGTAGCAAATAAAAAAGCAAGTAGCACTAGCCGGTTTTATAGATTATAAAATTTTCAGTAAGATCATTCCAAAACTATAGAAAAGTAGATGACAGAGATGAAGAGTATTCTGCAAATCATTCTGCTAATTCATTAAACTTAATGCTATACCTGACAAGAGTACAAGAATATACAGAACAATAAACAAACATGAAAAAAATTTTTAAATATATTACAATTAGTATTAAATTATGTAGCACATAAAAGTGTAAATATGAACAAATCTAATTTGCCTTAAAAATACCAGGTTGATTAAACAATAGAAATATAATTTACCACAATAACAGATTAAAGGGAAAATTATATAAACATTTCTATTATGCATCATATAAGCTTTTAAACATAAACTTAAAACACAACACTTTTAAAACATAAACATTCAGTAACCGTAAAAACTATTCTTAGCATACTAAAAATGGAAGGTAACTCATTTAAATTAACATAGGGTATCTACAAAAATAACCCTACTTCAATATTAAAGGAGAAATATTTGAATCATTCTCTGTGAAGTCAGAAGTAAAATATGAGTATCTATTATTGCCATTTCTGTTCAATATTGAAATGGTAGTATGAACCAATGCATTAAGACTAAATAAATAAATAACAAAAGATTCTGTAAAAAGAATGCAGAAAAAACATTCATTATCAGCCAGGCACGGTGGCTCACGCCTGTAATCCTAGCACTTTGGGAGGCCGAGGCAGGCGGATCACGAGGTCAGATGATCAAGACCATCCTGGCTAACACGGTGAAACCCCGTCTCTACTAAAAATACAAAAAATTAGCCGGGCATGGTGGCAGGTGCCTGTAGTCCCAGCTACTTAGGAGGCTGGGCCAGGAGAATTGCTTGAACCCGGGAGGTGGAGGTGGCAGTGAGCTGAGATCACATCACTGCACTACAGCCTGAGTGACAAAGCGAGCCTCCATCTCAAAAACAAAACAAAACAAACAAAAAGCCCACAAAACATTTGTCGCATTGATTTGTGGTGCTATACCGTGTCCTTAAACTTGATCTGTTTCTGGACTTTTTTTCTTTTTTTCCATTTTAATAGGTCCATTTGTTTATTGCTGTGCCAATTCTCTATTCTTAATTGAAACAATTTTCCTCTCATTTTACTTATTTTAGAGTTCTTTTAATTGTGTTTAAAAAGCTTGTAACATGAGATCTACTGTTTTAATAAATTTTGAAGCATATAGTACAGTATTGGTAATTATAAGTACAGTGTTGAAAAGCGGATCTCTAGAACTTTTTAATTCTGCATGGTTGAAACTTTATACCCATTGGACAGTAACTCTTGATTTCCTCATCACCCCAGTTCCTGGCAACCTCTATCGTACTTTCTGCTTCAATGAGTCGGTCTATGTTAGATAGCTCATATAGATGGAACCATGCAGTATTTGTCTTTTGTGACTGGCTTCTTTCACATAGCCTAATGTCCCCAAGATTCATCCATATTGTGGCGTGTGATAGGCTTTCCTTCTTTTTAACGGCTCCATAGCATTTCATTGTGTGTATACCACATGTTGTTTCTCCATTCATCTGTTGATGGACATTTAGGTCGCTTCCATGTCTTGGCTATTGCAAACAATAAGTGTGCAAATATCTCTTTGAGATCCTGATTTCAATTCTTTTGGATAAATACCAAGAAGTTGGATTGCTGGATCATACAGTAATTCTATCTTCCTTCACAATTTTTTAGCTATTTTTTTTTTGAGACAGTCTCGCTCTGTCACCCAGCCTGGAGTGCAGTGGCACGATCTCAGCTGTCACCTCTGTCTTCTGGGTTCAAGCAATGCTGGTGCCTCAGCTTCCCGAGTACCTGGGACTACAGGCATGTGACACCATGCCCAGCTAGTTTTTTGTATTTTAGTAGAGATGGGGTCTTGCCATGTTGCCCAGGCTGGTCTCGAACTCCTGAGCTCAGGAAATCTACCCACCTCGGCCTCCCAAAGTGCTAGGATTATAGACATGAGCCACCAAGCCCGGCCTCCCTTGGCTCTTATAGATATTTATGCCACTAGATGAACTTTAGAATCATTCGTTATGTTTCAAAAAATTTTTCTTTGGGAACTTTGATGGGACTTGCTGTAAACTTACAGATAAACTTGGAGAGAAGTAGCATTTTACTGTATTGAGTCTACTCATTCAGGACTACGGTTGTTTCTTCATTTATTCAAGTATATTTTAGACCCCTTAGTAAAGTTGTGTAACTTAATAATGAGCTTTATTTCTTTTCAGGTCTATACCTACATCTATCTATGTACTTTTTACTTGTAATTCCCCCTCTTCTCTATAATATTCTGAATTAAGTCAATGGTGGAAAGTCTAGGAAACCAGTTAAACCAAACTGTACTCATAATTGACTCTTCCCTATTTTCTTGGATTCAAAATCTTTATAACTTGGCCAACTATGTTCATATGACTTTGTTTTCTAGGAATGGAGATTCTCTCAGGAGGTTCCACAAATCCTGATGCAAGGTTTCTTAGGAGTTACCGCCAGTCTGCCTGACGCACAAGCAAGCAAGTCAGAATTTCACTCATGAGCACTTCTTTTTTTTTTTTTCCTGGGACAGAGTCTTGCTCTGTTGCCCAGGCTGGAGTGCAGTGACACAATCTTGGCTTACTTCAACCTCTGCCTCCCGGGTTCAAGTGATTCTCCTGCTTTAGCCTCATGAGTAGCTGGGATTACAGGCACGCACCATCACACCCGGCTAATTTTTGTATTTTTAGTAGACGGGGTTTAGGCTCAAGCAGGTTCCCTGCTATGTAAGTTAGAAAACAGAATAATATAATTGATATTTAGCCAGTTTATTTAAATTTAGGAATGATAAAATTTCAGATATGATGCTGAGCTTAAAAGCCATCTCGACAAAACCTTCTTAAGGTGGAAAGGCATGCGTGTGTCAACTGATTTTCATATAAACCTGTCTTTTTTTTATGCGGTCATTCCAAAGCAAAGCATTTTCGGGTAGCATTGGTCTTTGTGAAGACCTTAGATGACTCTGGATTTGGGAGCCCAAGGTGGGCAGATCACCTGAGGTTAGGAGTTCAAGACCAACCTGGCCAACATAGCAAAACCCTGTCTCTACTAAAAATACAAAAGTTAGTCAGGTGTGGTGGTGGGCACCTGTAATCCCAGCTACTCAGGAGGCTGAGGCAGGAGAATTGCTTGAACCCAGAAGGAGGAGGTTGCGGCAAGCTGAGATTGCGCCATTGCACTCCTGGGCAATAAGATCAAAACTCTGTCTCAATTAAAAAAAAAGGTGACTCTAGAGTAACTGGGGAAGCTTTGGGCTATTTCTACCACATTTGCTTATAATTTATTGTGTGGTTTTTTTTGTTTGTTTGCTTTTTAATATCTAGACCTCAAGAAACACTCATTCAGATGAAGACAAAGATGGCAACTGGGATGCTTGGGGCGACTGGAGTGACTGCTTCCAGACCTGTGAGGGAGGAGTGTCATATTCTCTGCGGAGATGTTTGACCAGAAGGTCAGTGGTGGCTTCACTTGCTCCTGCATGTGGAATGTGGCAGTGCCTCTGGATGGGTAGAGAGAAGAGATAACTTTATTTGGCTTTGGAATGTACTGTGATGATGGTGTAACATTTGCTTTGTCTAAATGTTAGTCAACCTAGGTTAACATATTTAAGCAGCAATGGTCCCGTTTTCGTGGGTGTCGCCATGTTGCACACAGGACCCAGGAGCACTGGACACTTTGGGCTTTGAGGAAAGGAAATCCTGGCACTTTAAGTCACTGGTTTAAAGTTGTCAAGAGTTGGGGCAAGAGGTCAAGTCTTCTGAGTTCTGCCCTTGGGTTGCTGCAATTTAATCCAGTTCTTGTTCATCTATTCTGAGCAACCCATTGATTAAGAACATGATGCAAGTTCTGTTTTCACATTTTAGATATGTTTATGTTAAATAATATTTGCAAAAATGTAAAATCAGCTTATTTTTTAAAAATCTGTAAATTTGTAATAAGCCTGTGCTTATCACTGTTTTTGAGACACTTTAAGGTAATTCTTTATGGGACAGTTTAATTCCCAGTCAATGATTTTGCATCAGCTCCTAGGTAAGACAGAGCCCCAGATTGATGGAATCTGGCATGCTAGTCTTGTACAAAAGAAGATTCCAAGATTATGTCAGTCATCTTCAGATTTGGGATATTGTTAGGCAAAAGAATAAATTGGCCTTTGCCGATTAGCTTCAAGATATAGAGTAGAAATGCAGGGAGAGTACATTTTGGCTGGAGTTTGGATTTCGTTGAGGTCACTGTTCTACCATACATTAAACAGTGACCAAGTATGTCTTCCAGTTTCCTTGAGACAATGCAGAGCAGGGCAGATGAGAGATTGTACATGTGGCCTTTGAGAAGAAAGACTCACTGGTCTACTCCAGGAAGGCCTGGGAAGGTTGCTGGAGGTACTATAGTAGCATTCCCCCAGGGTGAGTTCTAACTCAGAGCATGGAAACTTCAGTAAAGCATTGGTGAACTAAATCCAGGGATTATTCTTGCAAAGAGAAAGTGTTATGCCTACTTCCCCATATTTCCACCTTGGTGAGCAGATATAGGCCCTGGTATTCTGTGTCATGCTGTGTGGAAGAATGATGGGGTATCATGCTGTATTGGGATATATTTATTCTGCCAAGGAGGCTGCAATAGGAGAGCTACACCCTGTGGGCAAGGGGAGGAGGCTTTTTTTTTTTTTTTGGAGACGGAGTCTCACTCTTTCCCAGACTAGGGTGCAGTGGCGGTATCTGGGCTCACTGAAACTTCCGCCTCCCAGGTTCATGCAATTCTCCTGCCTCAGCCTCCCAAGTAGCTGGGATTACAGGTGCCTGCCACCATGCCTGGCTAATTTTTGTATTTTTAATAGAGACGGGGTTTCACCATGTTGGCCAGGCTGGTCTTGAACTCCTGACCTGAATGATCCATCTGCCTCGGCCTCCCAAAGTGCTGGGATTACAGGCATGAGCCACCATGCCCGGCCAGGGGGCTTCTTATGTAAAGGGTGAGTTCTTTCCCACTGCTGGCCAGCCACATGGGAGAGGTTTCCAGTCTGGGAATGAGTAGGGAAGGGAGAACTTTGGCATCTCTTTCTAAACTTCAAGTCTGAGAAGTCTGAATAATTTGCAATTAGTGGTAGGGTTAGAGTGGGAAAGGAGTGGGATTTATTTGCATTGGTCTTTTTTTCTTTTTTCTAGTATGTACTTGCATTTGTTAAAAAGAATTTAGAGGAATATATTAAGGACCATGAATAACCCCTTTCATCCTATTGTCATACAACTAAAATGTTCACATATTTATTTATTATTTGGTTCATTTTTAAAATTTCTTTGATTTTGCTTGGAACATAATTTTGCCAGGTGATATATCTCCAGAAGGCTGAAGGTAGGGAAGGGCAGTTGCTCAACTTCTTCCATCTTTTCTACTCGTACTCAGAAGGGGAGACTTGGGCAAGAGGAGAGGAAAGGGAGGCAGGAGAGTTCTTGGCTTTATTGTTGAGAGCAGGTATTGGTGTTCTCTGTTTGGCAAGTGTCTTAAGCTGACTGTTGTGAGCACTTTGATGGATTTTCTGAGAAATTGCCTTTGCCCTCCCAAATTCCTTGGGATTTCTTGCCTCCAATTCCCTTGAAATGTGCTATTCACAACACTTTGGCTTGGTAATATTGCTCTTTCCTCAGCTCTGAGACTGCTAGACATGCCCCCAGCTTCTCCCTATTTACATGTGCTAACCCCTCTGTGGCCATCCTGGTAAGTTCTTAAGACAACCACATGCTGGAACTCATGCACATGCCCACATCTGGTTCACAGGAAACCCTCATGTAAACTTTGCTAAACAAACTCTTCAAGTCCAGGGAGCCAGTGCTGCAACACCTACTCTGCTTACATGGGCTGCTGTAGCTGTTCTCTCAGCCCTTAAATTTCTCAGGTGTGAATTAAACCCCAACCAACTGTTGGTGACACATTGAACTCTTCAAGTGCTGTCCTTAAAATTTCTTCCTCTTGATTTGGGGCTAGCAGACTGAAACCCTCATCCCTTCTCCTTGATGGAGCAGAATGAGAGGTAGGCTCACAGCACACCTTTCTCAATGAAATCCTCAGAAGTTCTTCCTGTAAGTCTCTGGCTCCAGATCCTTTTAATTCCCTTGATGTGAGTAAGGAGTTTAACTCCAGTGAATTAAGCTAACACATATCCTGCCTTCAAAGTTCTTACATCTAAGCAGACAAACAATAAACAAGTAAACAATCAAATTATATATAATTAAAAATTGTGTCACTGGCCAGGCGCAGTGGCTCACACCTGTAATCCCAGCACTTTGGGAGGCTGAGGCGGGTGGATCACCTGAGGTCAGGAGTTCGAGACCAGCCTGACCAACATGGAGAAAGCCCATCTCTACTAAAAATACAAAATTAGCTGGGCATGGTGGCACATGCCTGTAATTCCAGCTACTCAGGAGGCTGAGGCAGGAGAACTGCTTGAACTCGGGAGGTGGAGGTTTCAGTGAGCTGAGATTGCACCATTGCACTCCAGCCTGGGCAATAAGGGTGAAACTCCGTCTCAAAAAAAAAAAAATTGTGTTAAGAAAATCCATAAAATGGTCAGGGAAGCCCTCTGTCCTGGGGCATGTATATGCTGAGATATTACTGCTAAGAAGAAATCAATTATGTGATGGGAAGGGTTATGAGACCAAAAAATTTCAGATAGTGGGAGCAGCATATGTAAATATCCTGAAGCAGGAAATGAAAACAGACTTTTAGGCCTGGAGAGCAATTAGATGAGAGTAAGCAGAATGGGCAGTCCCCTGCTGACTGCCACTGCAGACAGAGCCTTGGTGGGCACAGAGTCAGCCAGCATCCCACCCTGGGCTAACACTGTGCAGAGAACAGTGGATCCTGCCCCACCCTGAGCAACCACTCCTACTTGTGGGGCACAGAGAAGGCACTCAGACCTGCACCTGCCAGTGCCCCACCCCTGAGCCAACACCACCTCCAGCATGACTGAACACACAGTCACCAACAGGGGCCTCCTGCCCACCCCCAGCTGCACTGCCTCTGCCACTGTGGTGAATGCCCACAGAGAGGCAGGACCCCCGGCACCTGCTAGCACTCCACCATAGCTACCACTACCACTGCTGCTGATATGTGCAAATGAGGATGGATCCCTCTGTCATCGTGCTATGAAATGCTTTGGCTGACATCAGCCATCAGAGTGTAATGACCGGCAGTCCAAAAGCATTTGGCCCCCACAGTGCAGTGGATTCCTAACATCAAGGATCCAGAGAACAAAGTTGGGGCCCAATACAAGTACCCCAGAATTAGAACATCCAGTCCAGGTATTGGGAGCTGAGTGTTGGCCCCCTAAAATCTTTCATAAATGAAGCCAGTTGGCTGGATCCACCTTATACTAGAATCAAGCCCTCAAGGTCATTTAAAAAATAGGATAAAAGAAACAAAATTATGCAAAAAGTCAGCAACCTCAAGGATTAAAGGAAGATAAGCCCACAAAGATAAGAAAGAATCAGCACAAGAACCCTGACAACTCAAAAAGCCAGAGCGCCTTCTTTCCAACAGATGACCACCTTGCCTCTCCAGCAAGGGTTCTGAACCAGGTTGAGATGGATGAAGTCACAGAAACAGAGTTCAGAATACGGACAGAAATGAAGATCCTTAGGCTATAGCAGTATGTTGAAACCCAGTCCACGGAAGCTAAAAACCATTATAAAACAATACTGGAACTGGCAGACCAAATAACCAGTATAGAAGAGTATATAACTGAACTGAGAGAGCTGAAAAACACCCTACAAGAATTTCATAATGCAATCACAAGTATTAATAGCAGAATAGACCAAGTGGAGGAAAGACTCTCAGAGCTTAAGACTGGCTTTCTGAAATGAGACAGTCAGACACGAATAGAGAAGAAAGAATGAAAGGAATGAACAAAACCTCTGAGAAATATGAGATCATGTAAAGAGACCAAATCTACGACTTATTGGTGTCCCTGAAAAAGAGGGGAATAATGGAACCAACTTGGAAAACATATTTCGGGATATCATCCATGAGAACTTCATGGATGAACCCAACTAGCTATACAGGCCAACATTCAAATTCAGGAAATGCAGAGAATCCCAGCAAAATACTTCCCAAGAAGATCATCCCAAGAGACATAGCCATTAGATCCTCCAAGGTTGAAATGAGAGAAAAAATGTTAAAGACAGAAAGGTCAGGTCACCTACAAAGGGAAGTTCATTGACTAACAGCAGACTTCTCAGCTGAAACCTTACAAGCAAGAAGAGATTCTGGGCCAGTATTCAACATTCTTAAAATAAATTCCAACCCAGAATTTCATATCCAGCCAAATTAAACTTCATAAGTGAATAATAAATATGATCCTTTTCAGACAAGCAAATGCTGAGATAATTTGTTACCATCAGATCTGCCTTATAAGAGCTCCTGAAGGAAGCACTAAATATGGAAAGGAAAGACCATTACCAGCCACTACAAAAACATACTGAAGAACACAGACCAGTGACATTATAAAGCAACCACATAAACAAGTCTGCAAAATAACCAGCTAACATCATAATGACAGGATCAAATCCATACATATCAATACTAACCTTGAATGTAAGTGGGCTAAATGCCCTAATTAAAAGATACAGAGTAGCAAGCTGGATAAAGAACCAAGACCCACTGGTATGCTTGTCTTCAAGAGACCTATTTCACATTCAGTGACACATAGGCTCAAATAAATGGATGGAGAAAAATCTACCAGAAAAATGGAAAACAGAAAAAAAGCAGAGGTTGGAATCTTAGTTTCACACAAAACAGACTTTAAACCAGAAAAATTTAAAAAGACGAAGGGTATTACTTAATGGTAAAGTGTTCAATTCAACAGGAAGACTGAACTATCCTAAATATATAGGCACCCAACACAGCAGCACCCAGATTCATAAAGCAAGTTCTTAGAGACCTTCAAAGAGATTTAGACTCCCTCACGGTAATAATAAAAGACTCTAACACCCCACTGACAATACTAGACAGATCATCAGGACAGAAAATTAACAAAGATATTCAGTACCTGAACTCAGCACTGGATCAAATGAACCTGATAGACATCTACAGAACTCTCTACCCCAAAACAACAGAATATACATTCTTCTCATCACCACATGGCACTTACTCTAAAATTGATCACATAATTGAAAGTAAAACGCTCCTTAGCAGATGCAAAAGAACTGAAATCATAAAAAACAATCTCGGCTGGGCATGGTGGCTCATGCCTGTAATCCCAGCACTTTGGGAGGCCGAGGCAGGAGGATCACAAGGTCAGGAGATCGAGACCATCCTGGCTAACACAATGAAACCCCGTCTCTACTAAAAATACAAAAAATTAGCCAGGTGTGGTGGCGGGCGCCTGTAGTCCCAGCTACTTGGGAGGCTGAGGCAGGAGAATGGTGTGAACCCAGGAGGCAGAGCTTGCAGTGAGCCAAGATCGCACCACTGCACTCCAGCCTGGGCGACAGAGCGAGACTCCATCTCAAAAAAAAAAAAAAAAAAAAAAAAACTCTCAGACCACAGCACAATCAAATTAGAAAAAAAGATTAAAAAAATCACTTAAAACCATGCAATCACACGGAAATTGAATAACCTGCTTCTGAATGACTTTGGGGTAAATAATGAATTTAGGGTAGAAATCAAGAAGTTATTTGAAACTAATGAGAACAAAGATACAACATGCCAGAATTTCTGGGACACAGCTAAGGTGAATGTTAAGAGGGATATTTATAGCACTAAATGCCCACATCAAAAAGTTAGAAAGATCTCAATTTAACAACCTAACATCACAACTAAAAGAAGTAGAGAACCAAGAGCAAACCAATCCCAAAGCTAGCAGAAGACAAGAAATAACTCAGAGCTGAACTGAAGGAGATTGAGACCCAAAAAACCATTCAAAAGATCAGTGAGCCAGGTGTGGTGGCTCACGCCTGTAATCCTAGCACTTTGGGAGGCTGAGGTGGGTGGATCCCCTGAGGTCAGGAATTCAAGACCAGCCTGACCAACATGGTGAAACCATGTCTCTATTAAAAATAGAAAAATTAGCTGGGCATGGTGGCGGGCACCTGTAATCCCAGCTACTTGGGAGGCTGAGGCAGGAGAATCACTTGAACCCAGGAGACAGAGGTCGCAGTGAGCCGAGATCCTGCCATTGCACTGTAGCGTGGGCGACAAGAGTGAAACTCCATTTCAAAAAAAAAAAAAAACAAAACTTCTTAATGAAGTAGGTATTCAAGGAACATATATCAAAATAATAAGAGCCATCTATGACAAACCCACAGTCAACATCATACCGAATGGGTGAAAGCTGGAAGCATTCTCCTTGAAAACCAGCACAAGACAAGGATGCCATCTCTCACTACTCCTATTCAACATAGTGCTAGAAGTTTTGGATGAGGCAATCAGACAAGAAAAAGAAATAAAGAGCATTTAAATAGGAAGAGAGGAAGTTAAACTATCCCTGTTGGCAGATGACATATCCTATATCTGGAAAACCCCATAGTCTCAGGCCAAAAGCTCCCTAAGCTGATAACTTCAGCGAAGTCTCAGGATACAAAATAAATGTGCAAAAATCATTAACATTCTTATACACCAACAGTCAAGCCAAGAGCCAAATCAGGAACACAATCCCATTGACAGTTGTCACACACACAAAACAAAATACCTAGGAATACAGCTAACCAGGGAGGTAGAATATTTCTACAAGGATGACTACAAAACACCACTTGAAGAAATCAGATGACAGAAACAAATGGAAAAACATCCTATGCTCACGGATAGAAAGAATCAATATTGTTAAAATGGCCATACTGCCCAAAGCAATTTATAGATTCAATGCTATTTCTATTCAAGTCATTTAAATTCTTTACAGAACTAGAAAAAAAAAACTATTGTAACATCCATATGGAACCAAAAAACAGCCTGAATAGCCAAGGCAATCCTAAACAAAAAGAACGAAGCCAGAGGCATCATGCCACCTGACTTACAACTGTATTTCAGGGCTACCGTAACCAAAACATCATGATACTGGTGCAAAAATGGACACATAGACTAACGGAACAAAATAGAGAACCTAGAAATAAGGCCACACACCTACAACTTCTGATCTTGACAAACCTGACAAAAGCAATGGAGAACGGATTTCTTATTCAATAATGGGTGCCGAGATAAATGGGTAGCCATATGCAGAAGATTGAAAATGGATCAATTCTATACATGATATACAAAAATTAACTCAAGATGGATTAAAGGCTTAAATGTAAAACCCAATACTATACAAACCCTGGAAGACAACCTAGGCAATACCATTATGGACATTGGAATGGGCAAAGATTACATGATGAAGACACCAAAAGCAGTTGCAATAAAAGCAAAAATTCAAAAATGAGATCTAACTAAACTAGTAAGTTTCTGCACAGCAAAGGAAACCATCAGTAGAGTGAACAGACAGCCTACAGAATGGGAGAAAAATTTTGTAAACTATGTATCTGACAAAGGAACTTAAATTTACAAGAAAAAAACAAACAACTCCATTAAAAAGTGGGCAAAGGACATGAACAGACATTTTTCAAGAGAAGACATGTGGCCAAAAGTCACACGAACAAAAAGCTCATCATTGATCATTAGAGAAATAAAAATCAAAACCACAATGTGATAACATGTCACACCATTCAGACTGGCTGTTACTAAAAAGTCAGTAAGTAACAGATGCTGGTGAGATTGTGGAGAAAAAGGAACATTTATACACTGTTGGTGGGAGTGTAAATTAGTTCAATCTTTGTGGAAGACAGTGTGGTGACTGCTCAGAGACCTAAAAACAGAAATACCATTAGACCCAAAAATCCCATTACTGGGTATATATGCAAAGTAATATAAATTATTTGATTATAAAGACACTTGCATGTATGTGTTCACTGTAGCACTATTCACAATAGCAAAGACATGGAATCAACCTAAATTCCCATCACTTGTAGACTGGGGCCAGGCGTGGTGGCTCATGCCTGTAATCCCAGCATTTTGGGAGGCTGAGGCGGGTGGATCCCCTGAGGTCAGGAATTCAAGACCAGCCTGGCCAACATGGTGAAACCCCATCTCTACTAAAAATACAAAAATTAGCCGGGCATGGTGGCAGGTGCCTGTAATTCCAGCTACTCAGGAGGCTGAAGCAAGAGAATCTCTTGAACACAGGAGGTGGAGGTTGCAGTGAGTGGAGATCATGCCACTGTACTCCAGCCTTGGCGACAGAGTGAGACTCCTCCTCCTCAAAAAAAAAAATTGTAAACTAGATAAAGAAAATGTGGTACATATGCACCATGGAATATTATGCAGCCATAAAAAGAATGAGCTCATGTCTTGTGCAGGAATGAAGCTGGAGGAAGCTTCATTCCTCCAGCTGGAGGCCATTATCTTTAGCAAACCAGTGCAGGAATGGAAAACCAAATACCACTTGTTATCACTTAAAAGTGGAAGCTAAACTATGAAAACACATGAACAAATACAGGGGAACAACATTGACTGGGACATATTGGAGGGTGGAAGGTGAGAGAAGGTAGAGGATCAGGAAAAATAACTAATGAGTACTAGACTTAATACTTGGGTGACAAAATAATCTGTCCAACAAACCCCCATGGCAAAAGTTTACCTATATAACAAAGCTGCACACATACCTCTGAACTTAAAATAAAAGTTAAATTATAAAAGAGCAATGGATAGCATGCATATATATATATATATATACACACACACACACACACTGTTTAGTGCAATAGTGTTTTCTGGAGTTTAAATATAAGTAGAAACTTTAAAAACATGGAAACAATAATATAAAATTCAGAAGAGAGTAAAATGAATTTAAAGTGTTCAAATGTCGTTGAATTCTTCAGAAAAATGTAAACATAGACAATTTACCTTCAACTTTTAAAAGTCTGGGATGCATGTTAAATTTCTAAGGTTGCCATTAAAAGCAAAATAAAAAAATGTGTAGCTATTCAGATATCACAAGGGCAAACAGAATCATGCTAAAATACTTGATTGATCCAAAAGGTTCAAGAAAGGAGAGAAAAAAGAACATAGTGCAATTGTGACAAATTGTAAAACGGTAGATTTGAACCCCAGAATATATATTTTACATTAGATGTAAATGGACTAATTACTTCGGTTAAAAGACAAAAGATTGTTAGACTATAAAACAAAATTTATGTGGTTTACTAGAGTCAAACCTTAAATACAAGGATACCGAAAGACTGAAAATAAAAGGATGGAAAAAAGCTATAATGTGAACCAAAATGAAAAGAAAATTGATGTACCTGTACTAATATCAGACAAAGTAGAATTTAAAGGAAGAAGCATTAGCAGAAATAGAGGAATCATGAAAATATAATATATTAAAACATGGGGATACATCTAAATTCACCCTTATACGGAAGTTTAATAGCCCTGAATACACATATTAGAAAAGAAAAATTGGTTGAAAAAAAAAACAGTGGTGCAAGCTGTCATTTAAGAAGTTAAAAAAAAAATGGAAGAGCAAATTTTAAAAGTATCTGCATATATACTCTGTGTGTGTGTGTGTGTGTGTGTGTGTGTGACCACATTCCTTTACTTCAAATACTGTGTGTGTGTATGTGTGTGTGTCCACATTCCTTTACTTCAAATATCAGGGATCTGGATTAGAGTCAAAGTTTGATCAAGTCCCTTGTTAATTCAGTTATGGCTGCCTGTGGGAAAAATGCCCTTCTTCTGCCTAAAGAGTTGCTGCTTTAGACCTGTTGCAGCTTTATGTTATTATGGCTGCTGCAGCTGAAGGCATTCACAAGAAGAAACATTGCCTTTGTGTCAGTGAATCTCGTTTTTTATTATTTTGTGGCTTTCCTTCATTTGGAGATAGTTTCTGGAGTGTCTGCATTTTATTTCATCGCTCCAGAATACCCTATCCCATGTAGGCACTGAGTGTTTTACAGGGGCCCTCACTGAGTGGGACCTTATGGGCCCTTACACTTTTGTCTTAGACTAACTGCCCCCATGCCATTGATTGGCAGGAATTGGCTATATCACCTGCCACTCTAATGTAGTGGGAATTGGTGGATTCTCTTGTAGATCTCTTCTTTACTTCAAAGGCAGACTTCTCCTTTATGTACAGTGAATAGTTTATGTGCTCTCTTTTAATTCGGTCTTACTTACCCTATGTATAGCAATAATCACCTAAAGTTTCTGCATTGTGTATAACTTCTGTGAATTTCCAGGTATGATACAGAGTTATTCACTTATTAACATAGTCATTTCAATGGGAATTTGTAAGGGGGAAGTTCAATATATATGCTCCGATTACCATCTCTATTTAAAATCTTTCCTCCTCTCTTCATTTTCCCTAAAATTTTCCCTGAAATTTTACCTCTGCTAATTTGGAAATTATACACATATCTTGTTTTTATTTTACTGATGATTAAATATATACTTAAAAACCACATTTTAATAATTATTTTATAACTATCTCTGTCATTAGTAATTTCTTTTGATTTCTCCTTATGTAAAATGATGACTACTTAGGCTTTTTTTTCTTTATTCCCATTTCTTGAGTTTATTAGAATTTGGGATTTTATCTTCAGTTTATTGGCAGTTTTTTTCTTTATATCTTTTCTTTCATAGTAATACATCAAAGCATGGTTGAAACTTAATTGTGTGTGTGTACACATTATTTCAACACTCACTGTCTATCTTAATTGTGTGTGCATGCAGACAAGCAGCATTATTTCAATGCTGATTGTCAATTGCTGCTTTGAGTCCCCATTTCTTCCTTTGAGCATTCAGTTCTTCAGGTTGAATGATAGCTTTGTTGGCAGAGATATATTTTGAGCTTTGCTTCTGGAATTTTAGTGTGCATATGAATCACCTAGGGATCTTGTTAAAATCTAAACTTTGATTCAGTAGATCTGGAATGAGGCCCAAGAGCTTTCATTTCTAACAGATTCCCAGGTGATGTCAGTGCTGTCTGTCCATGGACCACACTTCAAGCAGCAAAATTTTATAGACTTTTTAATTTCAGGAAAAAGTTGTAGGTCTTATACTTTGAGTTCTTATATATCTGAAAATGACTTTTTCTTGCTTTCACACATAAACAGTGAATGGCTTATTTGAGTATAAAATTCCTAAGATACAACCTTTTCCTTTTAAGACTTGATAGTTCCTTTTCCATAAAGCTTGGTATATGGTGTTGCTTATAGACCTCCCAGGCCAGCTGGGTTTTTTGTAGATAACCTATTTTTTAGATAACCTGTCTGCCCATAGGAGTCTATTTTTTCCCTTAAGTTCAAGAGTTTTATAAGGCCATGTCTAGATGTCAGTGTCATATTATTTATTTTACCCTGGCACATGGTGACCAACTTTTTGGTACAGATTTAGATCCTTCTCTGTGGTAGGAAGATTTTTCTTCTATTATATTATTCACTGTTGGTTCTTACCCATTTTTTCTGGATTTTTCTTCATTAATACCAGTAACTTCTGTCTGTCTTCCACATTTATCATGTTCTCTTTAATTACTTTCCTCTTTTTTTTTTCTTTTTCTGTGCACGTAGGGGTGATTTTCAAGCTGTAACTTGAACTTTTTTCTTTTTTTTGAGACAGTCTCACTCTGTCACCCAGGCTTGAGTACAGTGGTGCGATCTCAGCTTACTGCAACCTCTGCCTCCTAGGTTCAAGTGATTCTTCTGCCTCAGCCTCCCACGTAACTGGAGTTACAGACATGTGCCACCACACCCAGCTAATTTTTGTATTTTTAGTAGAGATGGGGTTTCACCATGTTGGCCAGGCTGGTCTCAAACTCCTGACCTCAAGTGATTTGCCCGCCTCGGCCTCCCAGAGTGCTGAGAGTACAGGTGTGCACCACCACGCCCACCTAATTTTTGTATTTTTAGCAGAGATGGGGTTTCACTATGTTGACCAGGCTGGTCTCAAATTCCTGACCTCCAGTGATCCACAGTCCTTGGACTCCCGAAGTGTTGGGATTACAAGCGTGAGCCACCACGCCTGGCCTGAACTTTTTTTCTGATCTATTAACTTCTAGTGGAGTTCTTTGTTTATTTTTATTTTTTATTTTGATGGGTACGTAGGTGTATATATTCATGCGGAATGTGAGATATTTTGATGCAGTAATACAATGCATAATAATCACAGCAGGGTAAATGGGGTATTCGTCCCTTTAAGGATTTATCATTTCTTTGTGTTATACACATTCCAATTATACTCTTTTAGTTATTTTAAAACATACAATAAATGGTTGTTGACTGTAATCACCCTATTGTGCTATCAAATACTAGATCTTATTCATTCTATTGAACTATATTTTTGTACCCAACCTAGTGACGTTTTAAATACTGCTATGGCATTATTTATTACCTAATATTCTTTCCTTCACTTCAAACCTGCCCCTTTTATGTGTCTGTTGTTTTAACCACCTGCATCTTATCCTGTATTTTTTTGTCTATTTTTATGTGATATCTGGCTAATTCTTACTTATTCTTCAAGGTCATGCTCTTTTAGGAAGCCTATCTTGACTGGTTAAACTTTGGTCTTCCTGTTTTGTGCTTCCTTGCATCCATTATAGTACTAAAATTGTTGGCAAATTCGGACCTCTTTTTGAGAAAGGAGGACTTCATCATTCCAAGATCTTACATAGTTTCTCACATGTGATGAGGACCCAAATAGCATTTATTGAAGGAGTAAATAAATGAGTGCGTGCTCACGATCGCCTTGCATCTTTTTTGCCAATGCTCTTCTTTCCGCCTAAATCATGCTTTTCTCCTTGTTCTGGTTGACACATGGTTGATCACAAAAATGCCTTTTGAGTCCTCATTTCTTCCTTTTGCATTCATTGGCAATTGTCACTCTTTACTAGGACAGGGGCGATTCTTCTAGTGTTTCTGTAGGATCTCATGAATACCGTTGTGAGAGTGTTTATTCCACTGTATTGTTTTATTTTTCTGTTTCCACAATTGAGACAAAATTTTAGGTGGCATAGATGGTGTCATTCATCTCTTTATGCTGCGCCCACATTATTATTGCTGTATGGTATAAATTGAATACACTTTATTCCATAAATTAATAGAGAAGTGAAGTAATGAATTTCTGGGTTGATAAAAAAAACTGCATGACTATAGTATGGGTCTGTGGGATAGGTAAGGATGGGTAATTCTATGAAGAATATTGAAAGCTATGTTGGGGAGTATGGACTTTTTTTTTTTTATTTTTTTATTTTATTTTATTTTTTTTTCTTTTATTATTATTATTATTATTATTATCATTATTATACTTTAGGTTTTATGGTACATGTGTGCAGTGTGCAGGTAAGTTACATATGTATACATGTGCCATGCTGGTGCGCTGCACCCACCAACTCGTCATCTAGCATTAGGTATATCTCCCAATGCTATCCCTCCCCCCTCCCCCCACCCCACAACAGTCCCCGAAGTGTGATGTTCCCCTTCCTGTGTCCATGTGTTCTCATTGTTCAATTCCCACCTATGAGTGAGAATATGCGGTGTTTGGTTTTTTGTTCATGCGATAGTTTACTGAGAATGATGATTTCCAGTTTCATCCATGTCCCTACAAAGGACGTGAACTCATCATTTTTTATGGCTGCATAGTATTCCATGGTGTATATGTGCCACATTTTCTTAATCCAGTCTATCATTGTTGGACATTTGGGTTGGTTCCAAGTCTTTGCTATTGTGAATAATGCGGCAATAAACATACGTGTGCATGTGTCTTTATAGCAGCATGATTTATAGTCCTTTGGGTATATACCCAGTAATGGGATGGCTGGGTCGAATGGAATTTCTAGTTCTAGATCCCTGAGGAATCGCCACACTGACTTCCACAAGGGTTGAACTAGTTTACAGTCCCACCAACAGTGTAAAAGTGTTCCTATTTCTCCACATCCTCTCCAGCACCTGTTGTTTCCTGACTTTTTAATGATTGCCATTCTAACTGGTGTGAGATGGTATCTCATTGTGGTTTTGATTTGCATTTCTCTGATGGCCAGTGATGGTGAGCATTTTTTCATGTAAGTGAAGGAGAAATAAAATACTTTACAGACAAGCAAATGCTGAGAGATTTTGTCACCACCAGGCCTGCCCTAAAAGAGCTCCTGAAGGAAGCGCTAAACATGGAAAGGCACAACCGGTACCAGCCACTGCAAAATCATACCGAAATGTAAAGACCATCGAGACTAGGAAGAGACTGCATCAACTAACGAGAAAAATATCCAGCTAACATCATAATGACAGGATCAGATTCACACATAACAATATTAACTTTAAATGTAAATGGACTAAATGCTCCAATTAAAAGACACAGACTGGCAAATTGGATAAAGACTCAAGACCCATCAGTGTGCTGTATTCAGGAAACCCATCTCACGTGCAGAGACACACATAGGCTCAAAATAAAAGGATGGAGGAAGATCTACCAAGCAAATGGAAAACAAAAAAAGGGAGTATGGACTTTTAACAAATATTTAAAAACATCATTTTTTTCAACAATGCACATGTATATAGTTTAAAGAGCCAAATGACTCATGTAGGCTTGAGGTGAAAAACAACAGCCTCATGATTCCCTTCCTCCCATTTCCTCACCCAGCCGGGGCAACTACTGTTAACAATTCTATCTGATTCTCTTGGTGTTTTATCTATATTTCTAAATAACATGTTTATATTACTGCTTCTTGATCTTTCAGTTGTAGGCACTACTCATTAGAGTCATACTATAGAAGATGAAGATTTAACAATTTTTCACACCTCCTGCTCCTTTCTCTTCCTTTCTCTCTCCCCCTCCCCCTCCTCTTTCTCCTTTCTCAACCTCTCCCTCCAGTCTGTCTTCCAGTCCCATACCCCAGAGTTTTATATAACTTTGACTGGGCCAAAATGCAGTGTTAAAATTATTATGAAGGCATATTATTATTAATGCCTTCATTAAACTATTATGAAGGTATATTATTATCATAAAGACATATTATTAAATTATGCCTCTATACTATTCACAGCTATGTCATGTAATATACTGCAATTATTTTTCCTTTCCTGAGTTTTTTTTCCACTAGAGTCAATAATTACGTTGCTTTTTTATTTGCTTGTTTTCTTAGTTTTTACATGCTTATCACTAATTCAGAAAAATGTCATCATTCTAATTTTCACTTAACTAATTTCATTCACTTTTCTGATTTTCATTCACTTTAATTTTCTTTTAGACCCTTCTTCTGGAGAATTCTTAACCTTTAGCTGAGCTACTTGCTGTCTAACAAGAAATTCAGGAGGCGTCTTGGAATCTCATTTTTCTGTCATCCTGGGAGGGTCATTTACCTCTTTCCTGTGTTAGATCTCCTGTTTCCTAATCACCTTCCTTCTTCCTCCTCATTTTTGTGGATACATTCTCCAGAAGCTTCCTGCTTTTCTGAAAAGATCTTTATTTTCTTCTCAAACTTGAATCATGATTTTTCCATGTAAATAGTTATGTAGAAATGATTTTCCCTCAGAAATTTGAAGACTTTGCTCCATATTCTAACATCAAGTAATGTTACTGAGAAATCTAAAGGCATCTGGATTTCCTGCTCTTTTTCCCTCCTCTCTGGATGCATGTAGAAACATACATTTTCCCCCAGTGTTCTGAAATTTCCTAACGTTATGCCTTGGTGTGGGTCTATTTTCATTTGTTGTATTTGACAGAGCGTCCTTCACTATAAAAACTCATTCTCTTCAGTCCTAAAATATTTCCTTGATGATTTCTTCTATTCATTTTCCTCTATTTTCTTTTCTTTCTTTCTTTTTGTTTTTTTGAGATGGAGTCTTGCTCTTGTCACCCACGTTGGAGTGCAGTGGCTTGATCTCGGCTCACTGCAGCCTCCGCCTCCTGGGTTGAAGCAACTCTCCTGCCTCAGCCTGCTAAGTAGCTGTGACTACAGGCACATGCCACCATGCCTGGCTAATTTTTGTATTTGTTAGTAGAGATGGAGTTTCACCATGTTGGCCAGGCTGGTCTCAAACTCCTGACCTCAGGTGATCTGCCAGCCTCAGCCTCCCAAAGTGTTGGTATTACAGGCATGAGCCACTGCACCCAGCCATGTTCCTCTATTTTCTCATGTTGAAACTCCCATTATTCAGGTATTAGATCTTCCAGTTTTCTCTTTGTTCATTTGCCCTGCCTTCCAGGAGATTTGTCTAAATTTATTTTTTCACTCTCTTTACTAAGTATTTTATTTCTTTCTATACATATATTTTTTTCCTGAGTTATTTTTTGTTCCTTGAATTTTTAGAAATAGAATTCTGTCCCTGATTCCCAGATGCAATATCTTCTGTTTCATCTCTGAGAGTATGAATAGACATTTGGGAGGAAAATTTTCTTCACCTTGCATAGTCTCAGTTCCTCCCAAATCGCTGTTTTCTTCTTTTTTTTTTTTTTTTTTTTTTAGTGACATATAACTTTTTATTGAAATCATAATACCATACATATTAGAGACTTTTCCAGGGCAAAAAATGGCTGGATAGGTCTTTCTTTTTTTTTAATTTATTATTATTATACTTTAGGTTTTAGGGTACACGTGCGCAATGTGCAGGTTAGTTACATATGTATACATGTGCCATGCTGGTGCGCTGCACCCACTAACTTGTCATCTAGCATTAGGTATATCTCCCAGTGCTATCCCTCCCCCCCTTCCCCCACCCCACAACAGTCCTTTTCTTAAAAAATTTTTTTTTTGTCACTGTATTTAAGGTTAGAGGTCTTTCTAAGATTTCTGGTGATCCTTGTTTGTTTATTCAAGTTTAACAAAATGAGCTATGAGCTTAACTGGAGGACGATGTGGCCAGTATATCTCATTGCCTGATGATGTCTTTAGGTGTTCTATTTTGAAATGCTTTGATTTCCCAGTGAAGGCCATTCTGAGTCCAATATTTTAGGAATGAAGTGAGGCAGAAAGCTGGGATATCAGCATTAAATACATTAATTTGTATTTAATCACTGTTTTCAGTATAGTACTCTTGCCCTTAATTGTACCCAGTTATCTCTTGCTCCAGAAAATTGCTGTTTTACCCTCTTTAGATAATAACATGCAGTCATGCCAAAGTAAGGGAGGTCAGCTGGAAATTTAATCTCTTTTTAAACAGACTCAATCAGTCATACTGTTTTGACCCCAACTTTATCCTGCTTTCAAAAGTATCTGATTTACCACCTCTGAAGTCTTTTGTGAGTTCTGCAGAGCTAATTGAGTTGCTTCTAGGAATTCCCTACTGCCATCTTAGGATTTACCTTTTTTGGGGGCTGAGAAATCAAAAGATATCCTTAATATGAAATAAGTAATTTAAATAACACCATAATTATTATGGAAAATTGAATTTATAATATAAAAACTCTCCCCTCAGTCTTAAGGCCTAGATGGTTTCACTGGCAAATTCTACCAAGCATTTAAAGGAGAATTTACACCAATTCCATATAATTTCTTCCAGAAAACAGAAGGGAAGGAATACTTTCCAATTCATTTTATGAATCTAGTATGACTTTGATACAAAACCATACAAAGACTATACAAAGAAGCAAACAACAAACCAATATATCTCATGAATATAGAAGTAAAAATTATTAATACAATCCTGTCAAAAGTATTAAGAAATATATAAAAGGAATTATACACCATAACCAAATGGGGTTTATTAGAGGAACGTAAGGCTGTTTCAGTATTTGAAAGTCAATCAATGTAATCCAGCTAATTAATAGACTAAGGAAGAAAAAATGTATAGGATCTTACCAATCGATACAGAAAAAATATTTGACAAAGTCACCAATTCATGAAGAGCTCTCAGAAAAATAGAAACAGATATCAAATTGATAAAAAATTTAAGAACCTTGAACTAATATTGTATATTATAATTGGCAGTGAAAGACTGAATGCTTTCCCCCTAAGGTATAGAATAAGGTGGGGGTGTCTGTCTCATCACTCTTACCATTGGAGAAGAAAAATAAAACTGTCTTTGTTTGCAGATGACATTTTTGTCCACGTAGAAAATTCCAAGGAATCTACAAGGTAACTTCTAAAACTAAAAAGTGAGTCTGGCAAGGTCCTGGATACAAAATAAAAATACAGAAATTGATTGTATTTCTCTTACTAGTGATGAGCACATAGATAACAAAATTTAAAAATACAATGCCATTAATAATCATTCAAAAAAGTTAAATGCTAAGGTGTAAATCTAACAGAACATGTATAGGACTTGTATGCCTAATACTGCAATGTGCTAATGAAAGAGAAACCCTAATAAAATACCTAGGAATACATTTAGCCAAGGAGGTGAAAGATCTCTACAATGAAAACTATAAAACACCGATGAAAGAAATGGAAGAAGACACAAATAAATGGAACGATATTCCATATTCATAGATTGGAAAAAACAATATTAAAATGTTGATACTACCCAAAGTGATCTACAGATTCAGTGTAATCTCTGTCAAAATCTCAATGACATTCTTCACAGAAATAGAAAAAACAATCCTGAAATTTGTATGGAACCATAAAAGACCCCAAATAAATTAAGCAATCTTGATCAAAAAGAACAAATCTGGAGGCATTATACTACCTGACTTCAAAATATGCTACAAAGCTGTAGTAAGCAAAACACAATGGCAATGGCATAAAAACAGACAAGTTGTCCGATGGAACAGAATACAGAGCTCCGAAATAAGTCTACACATTTACAGCCCACTGACTTTTTACAAAGCTGTCAAGAACACGGGGAAAAGACAGTCGTCTCTTCAATAAATGGTGTTGGGAAAACTAGATATCCACATGAAGAAGAATGAAATTATTTCATACCATATAGAAAAATCAACTAAGTCCAGGCGCAGTGGCTCACACCTGTAATCCCAACACTTTGGGAGGCCAAGGCGGCAGATCACGAGGTCAGGATATCGAGACCATCCTGGCTAACATGGTGAAACCCCGTCTCTAGTAAAAAAAATACAAAAAATTAGCTGGGCTTGGTAGCGGGCCCCTGTAGTCCTAGCTACTCGGGAGGCTGAGGCAGGAGAATGGCGCGAACCCGGGAGGCGGAGCTTACAGTGAGCCGAGATGCGCCACTGCACTCCAGCCTGGGTGACAGAGTGAGTGAGACACTCCGTCTCAAAAAAAAAAAAAAAAGGGAAAAAAAAATCAACTAAAAATAGATTAAAGATTAAAATGTAAGAAATTTAACATCCAGAAGAAACGTAGGAGAAAAGCTCTATGACATTTGTCTGGGAAATGATTATTTTACACATGACCCCAAAAGCACAGAAAAATGTGGACAAATGGGATTACATCAAACTAAAATGCTTCTGTACAACAAAGGAAACAGTCAACAGAGTGAAGAGATAACCTACAGAATGGGAGAAAGTATTTGCAAGCTATGCATCTGCCATGGGGTTAATATCCAAAATATATGACAAACTCAGTAGCAAGAAAAAAATAACCTGATTAAAAAATGGGCAAAGGACCCAAACAGACATTTCTTAAAATATATACAATGGCCAAAAGATATATGAAAAAATGCTCAACATCAGTAATTATCAGGGAAATGCAACCTAAACCACAATGAGATATCATCTCACACCTGTTAAGATGGCTATTAAAAAGACAAAAGACAACAAGTATTGGCAAGGATGCAGAGAAAAGGGAACCCTTGCACCCTGTTGGCAAGAATGTAAATTGGTACAGCTGCTATGAAAAACAATATAAGGGTTCCTCAAGATATTAAAAATAGAGATATCAGCTGGGCTTATGCCTGTAATCCCAGCACTTTGGGAGGTCAAGACGGGTGGAGCAACTGAGGTCAGGAGTTCGAGACCAGCCTGGCTAACATGGCAAAACCCTGTCTCTACTAAAGATACAAAATTAGCCAGGTGAGGTGGCGCATGCCTGTAATCCCAGCTACTCAGAAGGCTGAGGCAGGAGAATCGCTTGAACCTGGGAGGCAGAGGTTGCAGTGAGTCGAGATTGTGCCACTGCACACCATGCACACCAGCCTGGGCAGTGGAGTGAGACTCTGTCTCAAAAAAAAAAAAAAAAGATACCATATGATCCAGCAGTCTCACTACTGGATATATATCCAAAGGAAATGAAATCAAGATATCAAAGAGATATTGCACTTCCATGTTTGTTGCAGTGTTTTCACAATAGCCAAGGTATGGAAACAACTAAGTGTCTATCAGTGAATGAATGGTTAAAGAAAATGGTATATATACACAATATAATACCATTCAGCCATGAAAAATGAAGGAAGTCCTATTATTCATGACAATGTGGATGAACATGGAAGACAGTATTTAAGTGATGTAAGTTAGGCACAGGAAGGCAAATACCACATAATCTCACTCATATATAGACGCTAAAATAGTTGATCTCATAGAAAAAGAGTAGAAAGGCAGTTGCTAGGGGTTAGGGTGATTGAGGAGGGGAGTTGGGGACGTGTTGGTGGAAGGATACAAAATTTCAGTTAGGGAAGAGGAGTAAGTTTAACAGATCTATTGTGCAACAGTGTCATTGTAGTTAATATATTGTATTATTGAAAATTGCTGAGACTGGATGTTAAGTATTATCACCACAAAAATAACTCTGTGAGATAATGGATACGTCAGTTTGATTTAGTCATTCCACAATGTATAGATACTTTAAAACATCACATATTATACACGATAAATACATACAATTTTATCTGTTGGTGTTTTGTTGTTGTTGTTTGAGACGAAGTCTCGCTTTGTTGCCCAGGCTGGGGTGCAGTGGTGCGATCTCTTCTCACTGCAACCTCTGCATCCCAGGTTCAAGGGATTCTCCTGCCTCTACCTCCCGAGTAGCTGGGATTACAGGCATGTGCCACTATGTCCGGCTAATTTTTGTACTTTTAGTAGAGACGGGGTTTCACCATGTTGGACGGACTGGTCTTGAATTCCTGACCTCAAGTGATCTGCCTGCCTCGGCCTCCCAAAGTGCTGGGATTATGGGTGTGTATCTGTTGATTTTTAAAAGACATTTTAAAAGAATAGAGTGGGAGGAATCAGCTTACTTAATATCAAGATTTACTATATGGCTGCAGTAATGAGAGCAGTGGTATTGGCAGAGGAATAAACAAATGAGATCAACAGGAGAAAATATTTGAAAATCACCTAACAAAGGACTAGTATCTCTATTAAGAACCCTCAAATATCAACAATTAAAAATCAAACATTCTAATTCGAAAATGAACAAAGGACACGAATGGATATTTTACCCAAGAGAATACATAGATGGCAAATAAGCACATAAAAATATGTTCAACACTACTGGCTATTAAGGAAATGCAAATTAAAACTGCAATAAGATATCATTACCTACCTATCAGAATAGCTTTCAAAAGGTCCCCAACATGAAATACTGGCAAGGATGCAGAGAAAGAGTGTTACTCATACATTGGTTCTGAGAATGTAAAATCATATAGCCATCCTGGAAAATAGGCAGTTTCTTTTAAAAAATAAGCATGCAACTACCATACAACTGAGCAATTGCACTCCTGGGCATTTTTCTCAGATAAATGAAGACTTAGGTTCACAATAAAACCTGTACATGAATGTTTATGCCAGTTTTACTCACAGTGGCCAAAAGGTGGAAACAATCCCAATGCACTTTAGTGGGAGAATCATTAAACAAATGGTGTTACATCCATACCAGGTAATGCTACACAGCAGTAAATGGAAATGAACCATTGATAGACACAACAATCTGGGTGAATCTCCAGAGAATTACAATGAAGTTATAAAAATCCAGTCTCTAAAGCTTACATACTGTATTTAACTTATGTAATATTCTTGAAATGACAGAAAATATAGAAAAGGAGAACAGTAGTTGCTAGGTGTTAAGGACGGGAGGAGAGGAGATGCAGCTATAAAAGGCTACTTGCAGAATTCTTGTGATGATAGAAATGTTGTGTACATTACCTGTATTAATATCAGTCTCCTAGCTGTATTCTTGTAGTAGAGTTTTGCAAGATGTTACCTTGGAGGGATTCATGGGGTCTCTTTTTATTATTTTCCAACAAATGTATGTGATTTACAATTATTATTATTATTATTTGAGATGGAGTCTCGCTCTGTTGTCCAGGCTTGAGTGCAGTGGCACAATCTCGGCTCACTGCAACCTCTGCCTCCTGGATTCAAGCAATTCTCCCACCTCAGCCTCCCAAGTAGCTGGGATTACAGGCGCATGCCACCATGCCCGGCTAATTTTTTGTATTTTTACTGGAGACTGGGTCTCACCATGTTGGCCAGGCTGGACTTGAACTCCTGACCTCAAGTGATCCACCTGCCTTGTCCTCCCAAAGTGCTGGGATTACAGGCATGAACCACCATGCCCAGCCGATTTGCAATTATTTTAAATAGAAGATTTAATTTAATTAAAAAAAAAAACTAGAAATGCCAGGCAAAATAGGACATACATTTAAAGCAACAACAACAACAACAAAACTAAAGTTGAACCTACAAGAAATTAAGGGAAATCCATGGGGCCAACAGCAAAGGGTAAACTGAATGCCAAACTAGTAAGAGCATAACTGATTCTGTGCCTGCCCTGGTATATATCCCAGAGAAATGTGTAAATATGCCTAACATGGTGGTGTAAGATTGCTCATTGCAGAACTGTGGGTGCAGTTTAAAATTTGAAACCAACTTCCAAATGAAGATTTGGAACAATCTTCATCAACATTTAGGAAAATTGATCAATGAAGAATAAAGAGAATTGATAAATAAATTTTGGTATATTTATAAAATGGGATTCCTACAGATCTCTAAAAGTGAATGAATTAGAGTTACATCTGTTAACATGGATACCCTCAAAAACAGTTTTCAGAGAAAGAGAAAAACTGCAGAAGATTTTTTGTACAATATGATTCCATGTACTCAGTTACCTCTCCTATTTCTGATGTAGTATTTGCTTAACTTTTTCATTTCTTAGGACTAATATAGCATTCTTTAGTCTATTTCTACACAAACCTTAGCCTACATTCTGAAATTTGCTTTTAGGCCTGAGAATCTCCAAATTTGCCTGCTCCCTGAGCTCATCTAACTTAAACAGGTATCTGAGGGTAGAAAACATCCTAAATCAAATGTGTATATATGTATTTGCATATATGTGCATAAATTGAGAGAATAATAGTTTCTGTGGTATTTCAGAAGTAAGATAAGTGTATGTCATTGCATGTGCTCTCCCAGCTTGGTTCCTGGCATGGGGTCAGACCTGTGGCACACCCACTTTTTCCGTGTCTAAGAAACAGGGACAGGCCGGGAGCGGTGGCTCATGCCTGTAATCCCAGCACTTTGGGAGGCTGAGGCAGGCGGATCACGAGGTCAGGAGTTCGAGACCATCCTGACCAACATAGTGAAACCCCGTCTCTACTAAAAATACAAAAATTAGCCGGGCGTGGTAGTGCGCGCCTGTAATCTCAGCTACTCAGGAGGCTAAGGCAGGAGAATCACTTGAACCTGGGAGGTGGAGTTTGCAGTGAGCCAAGATTGCGCCATTGCACTCCAGCCTGGGCGACAGAGTGGGACTCTGTTTCAAAAAATAAATAAATAAAAACAAAAAAGAAACAGGGACAATAACACCACTTTTTGGCTGTAGTGAAATTAGATTAATTCAAAAGCATGGTAGCAGGTTCTTTAATAATTCACTCATTCCTGCTCCCCACATTTTAGGCAGCTGCAAATCTTGATCATTCCTGACCCATTCCCATATTAAGAACTTTCACTGTCATTTTGGAAGTACTCTGAGATTTTTTAAGAAGGAAACCTACTTCCCTTGGAATGCTTATCAGGTCTCTTTATCCTTGAACTGCCTTAGAGACTATTAAGTCTTCATAAATATTGAATGCTTGTGGTCAGTCTTTCTTGGAAGAGGAATATGGAGGTGATTACATATAAAACCAAACTGAAAGCCATCCCAAAGCTTTAGAAAGCATTTTAGTGCCTTCCCTTTTCATCAGTGTGCTCCTTCAAATTCATGATTTAGGGTATTCATGATTTAGGAAAATAGCAAATGTAGCTATTTTCCTCATATATTTCTTGTGGATAAAGTTATTTCAGAATTTGATTACTTTAAATAATCAGTTCTTTTGCACTGCAAACCACAGGCCAGCCAGAATGTCTCTTTCTCTTGCAGAAGTGTGTAACTTGATATTCTAGTTAAGTGCCAATCATGGGAAACACAGGTTTAAGTTAACTACTATTTTAAAAATTAAAATATTTTTATTCTTCAAAACACATACTTCTCAGGCTTTATGACACCATTATTTGAGCCAATATACCATCAAATGAATATAATAAATTATAGTGCTATGAACTCCAGGGAAATTTTATTAATGTTTTTAATATATCCTCATGTGGAATCAACATGTTTTTTATATATTCATAAATTTATGACTTCAAAACTCTTCAATACAGGATGTTACGAATGTTGTAATGGATAGAAAATACATAATTGTGAAATGATGTTCTTGAATTTTCAAACACTCCTGATAATCATTAGCTCTTGCATATACTAATTACAATGAAATTAAAAACTTTGAAGTAATATTTCTGCAACTTAGTTGCTTTGGCCCAAAGGAATTATTCCAGAATAAGCTGGCAGGTTCCTGCTTGGGGAATTAGGATTCCAATGTCCTTAACTTTAAAATAACTTGCATTTCATTTAATGCCTGTTTCATAAAGTAGTCATTCATTTTCATACTAAATTGTAACCGAAGCAAGCCACATCAATAGAGGCCAGTCACTGGGTTTACTGTGTATTAGGTTGGACAAAGTAAAATAGAATGTTAAAAATGGTCACCAGGTGGTTGGGTTTAAAAATAAAAACCTTGCTACTGACTTACAAAGGAAACTGAGAAGTAATCTCCCTGAATCTTTACATCCATATCCTGGTACATAGTAGGTTCACCATAAGACATTGTTGAAGGAAGAATGAGTCCAAAATGGTGCATTATGTTTTGAAAATTCGTGACATAAAATGCTCTGTTTTTCATATCACCATGCTGCAATTGTAGTGGGATTTGTAGTAGAGTTGTACATACTTTTCAGGTTTATATTTTCAGGCTCAACACTCAAGATGCAAATTAGTGACTCCTGGAAACTCAGCTTACAATTAGGACACAGCAGGTGGTAATGGAGTGTAGACCATTGCCATACACATGGTCTACACTGAAGGCCTGAGACACAGCCATAAGACACCTTTCATATATTCTTTCCTTACCTTTTAGTTTTAAGTTTGTTTATACAAGAACAGTTTTTAATATAAATAGCTAAAATTAAGCAGCTACTAAAAATGCATCTGAAAAATTATTTCTGAAAATGTTTAAAGAAAATGCCATTTTTATTGTTTCAACAATTTTTGTATTCCAGTATTCCCGTCAATTCAAATATATATTTTTTAACCTGTGACTCTCTAATTTGCTTGTTCCCTTGAAATTAGCATCAAAAGCTTTTTATAGCTGCAAGTCAGCATGGTACAAAAAGCTTTTTGGTTATCACTTCCCTAACCTGTTAGCAACTTCCCTCAACTGGGGCTTTTCCAAAATAAGAGAGTAATTTCAATTACTTCTTCACTTTTCCTATTATTTATTTTCTTCTTTTGTTCATACATAAAAAGCAAAATGAAGTAGGCCATGTAAGCGAATGACCTTTTCCATAGGCATAGCTGTTGTTTCCCAGTAGAATGGAGTCATTTCTCCTTGACCAAGAGAAAGACTTCTCCACACCAATATATTTTTTTCTACCAGCCTCCCAGTTTGATGTTGCTTGAATGTTTAAAATTTGATGTACTCTTAGCAAGATTTTAATACATTTAAGAATCAAATACCTATAACAAAATTTTAAAAACAGAAATATGCATTGTTACAAAATATTAAGACACAGCCAACCCATTGTGATAATCTGGGAAGATGTTCTGAACCACAAATCAAGAAAGCGCATCTACCTAAATACGATTTAACTACAAATTAGGTAACGTTTTTGGAGGCAGCTATAATGCTGTTCTTTTCACTCCAAAATGTCCTTCTCCCAAAGCCTTCTAAATCTAATTAGGGATTGAACCACCTCAAAAACACAAGATGTGAGGAGATAAGGGGTACAAGTTGCAGCTGGAACAGAAAGTTTCAGGTGAAGATGGTATGAAATGGAAATGGAGGAGGGAGAGTTTGAGAAAAACTGCAAAGGAAAAAGAGTGGAAGTTAATATTAAAAATGTACCGGACACAATAAAATACAGAATAAGCACTACAGAAAATTAAAATCAGTAGTGTGGAGGAATATCTGTAGAAGATTTCTTATAAGCACAAGAAAAGGTCAACGAAATGAGATATATATATTTATAAGAGGAAGTCATAGATGGACCAATGAAGAAATAATAGATGCAGAGAGAGGGAGCTCCAGCATCAGAATTACAGGCATTTATGGAACAAGAGCAGTAATCAAAATCATAATCTGAGAATAATCAGCAGCATTGTAAATAAAGACCTTGAGTATTCCATTCAAAAAGGCTCACCATTTTCGGTAAAGACTGGATACATCCTGATTATAACTTAAATTTTATATCAAATACTAACACAACAAAACCAAAGTACTATAAGCTTTCAGGCAGAAACATAAAACACACAAGCAAAGGAATAATCAGATTTCTCCTCTGCAGGTCTCAATGTCAAGGGTCAATGAAGTGTGTTTACAGCTTTGAGGAAAAAGAAGTAGTACCATATCATGCAGCATTGCCTTTCCTGTATGAAATGCAAAGATTGAATCATATGCCAGCCATGCATCCAACTAATAATACTTAGCCAGACAAGAGTTAAAAACTCATACATGAAAAATTGATATTATGAAAGGACTGGGATTTGTTTTAAAATACTTCTAAATATGTATTGTATGTGTGGACAAAAATGAAAACCTAAAGATGTTTAGCAAATAATTTTTATATCATATAAAAAAGAGCAGACTCAGAAATCCCACTTCTAGGTATTTACCCAAGAGAAATGAAAAACTTTGTTAACATAAATCCTGCATGTGAATGTTTATAGCATTTTTTCATACTTACCCAAAACTAAAAGCAACTCAAATATCTAGCTGGTGAATGAATAAACAAACAGTTGTACGTATGTGCAATAGAATGCCAGTCAGCAATTAAAAAGGTGCAAACTATAGATACCTGCAACCACAAGAATGATTTTCAAATATATTATGCTAAAAAGTCAGTCTCAAAAAGCTACATATGGTGTGATTCCATTTATGTAACATTTTGGAAATGGCAGATTGTAGGGACAAAACCAACCAGTGGTTGCCAGGAGCTGAGGGTGGGGGAAGAGGCTGACTATACAGGGGCAACCTGAGAGCATTTTTGGGGTGATGGAATTGTTCCAAATATTGGTTGTGGTAGTGGTTACACAACTGTATGGGTTTGTCAAAACTTAAAATTGTATACATCCCAAATAGAATTTTAATATATGTGAGTTTTTAAGTAGGGAAAAAGAGAAGCAGTGTAATCACGAAAGGTAATATCGACATAGCAATGTGAACATACTTAAACACTGAACCACACACTTCAAAGTGGTTAGGATGGTAAATTTTATGTTATGTGTATTTTGTCACAATTTTTAAAATTTAAAATTTAAAGCTACCAAAATAATGTTTGTATAATGGACTATGATGTAATCATTAAAGTAATTTTTCCAAAGAATTATCAGTGAAATGAGAAAATGCTTATAATATTAGATTAAAACAAATACTAGGGTGAATTAACAGTATGATTTTCAATCCTGTAAATGGCAGAAACAATGGAGGATTAAATGACAAAAGAATAAAGTTCTTGGTGACAGGATTTTGAGTGTCTACCTCTATACTTCTTGGCACATTACTGGTTTGCACTTATTCCTTTTGTAATCAAGAAAAATGGAAGCATCAGAAAGCATATGCAATGAGTGTTACATTGCTGACTCTATCAATCATTTCATATAGGCTCATATTTAAATCATACTGGCAAAAAAAATGACCTCCTATCCACTTTAAAATTATTTGTTCCCATAGAAATAAATATTTTAATAACAATTGAAATAGTATCTATTGACTTTTAATTCAAAATGATTAAGCCTGTGTTTAGCTCTCCTGGCTCCAAATTTGCCGTTGAATTCACCAGGAAATCATAAAGGGAAAAAATATGTAACTCCATTGAAAAACTGGGAAAAGTGCCATGAAGAGATCAGATATTTTTAAGGAGTTTATGTAAAATATAGAAGACAAGCACTGGACTGAGGAAAGTACCCGTTGGATGGAATTCCAGTCTCCCAAAGGAAAACTCTGCCTGGAAAATGAGTGGCAGGGTCCCAGAGCTAGTGGCTGTTGGGGAAGATAGGTTATGTGGTGGTCATCCCTGGAAAATTCTCAAACTTATCAGTATTAGCATCCCAAGAATGCTGTTCCAGTATGACTTTGTAGAATCCCATTTGGTAAGGTCAATGGTTGAAATAAAATAGGCTGGCTGCAGTAGCTCACGCCTGAAATCCCAGCACTTTGGGAGGCCGGGGCGGGTGGATTGCTTGAGGCCAGGAGTTCGAAACCAGCCTAGCCAACATGATGTAACCCCATCTCTACTAAAAATACAAAAATTAGCTGGGCGTGGGGGTGTGCGCCTGCAATCCCAGCTACTCTGGAGGCTGAAGCTGGAGAATTGCTTGAACCTGGGAGACGGAGGTTGCAGTGAGCCGAGATCAAGCCATTGCACTCCAGCCTGGGTGACAGAGTGAGACTCTGTCTCAAAAAAAAAGGAAGCGTTACTTCAAGCAAATTTCTAACAGAGACTGTTGTACTAATTAAAGGAAGACAGCGAGTGCCCTGCTAACTTGAGTTGCTTCAGTAACGGAAGAGAAATGTCCTAGTGGAGACATGCTACACAAATGCTCCTACATGTACCTTTTCCCCTTTTCATTATAGAAAAGAATACATGTATTCACACATGAGACACACACGTATTGTACATTAATTGTAGTGGTTATATGGACCCTTGGGTAAGAATTGCATGTGAGTACTACTATTAACTAAAGAATTCATTCTTATTTAATATGACACTTCCACAAGACTTTTTGGCCCCCGAACCTTGAAAATTAGTTTCTTAGAATTAAACTTTGAATCTTTGGGGTAATGTGCACTAGTAAAAGTTTTACAGGGAACCAATGCCTTGTATTTGCTTTTTTTTTTTTAATGCTTGCCTCTTCTATGAAATCATTATTTCTTCTTTCTTTTTTCCTTTAGGAATTGTGAAGGGCAGAACATTCGGTACAAGACATGCAGCAATCATGTAAGTCCTAAAATAAAATTATTTTATCCAATACAATATGTTCTTAAGTTAAAATATTCCAATGTGTACTCTAAAACTAATGGTCTCTTAATACCCTTTGTGGAAAACTTAAGTATTTCTTTAATTGACAACAGATTTTGTATATCAAATATCTTCCATTTATACTACCTTTTTAGGCCATATCACATTCATGATCTAATTTGGTAAGTATTTAATAATTTCTGAAGTCATAGAAACAATATAATATCAGCAAGCTCCTTCAAAGTTCAGAATGCTTTTATGTTCATTATCTTACCTGACTTTCACCCTGTCTCTGGGCAGCTGAGGTGCGGCTATTTCTCTTTTGCGAGTGAGAGGACTGAGGCTGAGCGAGGTAAAATTATTTTTCGAAGGTCACATAGGAAGAGTAGACTTACTTGAACTGGTCTGTTGTTATTTCTACCTCAGTGTCATGGAATACTATAGGTGACCCATCAGCAAATCACACAGAAATATACAAAACCCTACTCTTATTTTACATCAGTCAACACTAAAAATAAAAATTCAAATATCTTGCTTTAGAAATTTGAAAATAAGGCCAGGCGCATTGGCTCATGCCTGTAATCCTAGCACTTTGGGAGGCTGAGGCAGGCAGATCACTTTAGGGTAAAAGTTCAAGACCAACCTGGCCAATGTAGTGAAACCCCATCTCTAGAAAAATACAAACTTAGCTGGGCTTGGTGATGCATACCTGTAGTCCCAGCTACTTTGGAGGCTGAGGCAGGAGAACTGCTTGAGTCGGAGGTTGCAATGAGCCAGGATCGCGCCACTGCACTCCAGCCTGGGTGACAGAGTGAGACTCTGTCTCAAAAAAAAAAAAAAAAAATGACAAAAAATAAACACTAGAAAGAATCCATTCTATTTTCCATTCAAAACATTTCCTAGTTATCAGTAAGAAGCTAACTAGAGGTACTTGGCACTTGCCTCCTCATACACAAAAAGACCAAAACAACTACAATTAGACTAGAGTGTCTGAGGGAGAGCACTGGAGTATAGCAAGGGAATAGCAGAATGCCTGTGGCACACAGTAACTCAAGATGGCAGCATAGGGAGGAGGGCGAAGTACTCTGCTTCTACTACTCCATCTCCCCTGTCGGGTAAGCAGGGAGCCCCCAGTAGCCCCTATTACCACTGCAGACACATGTAGTCCTTGCTACAGGAGAATGCGGCAGTCCTCACAGGCCCTGAGCCCAGTTTCAGGGAGCTGCCTGGAGTTCCCACAGCTGCATTGCTTCATAGTAGGAGCTCACATTGTGCACTGCCCACCTGCCATGACCCAGGCTGTTATGGCACAGTGCCACCCTGAAACTGGAGCCACTGCTAGAGTGTGCTCTACTCTGGGGAACAGTAACCACTGATCTTTCCATCCCTGAGGCTCCACTATCATTCTTACATGCTCACACAGATGACTGCAGCACCACAACCCCAGCTATTTAGAACCTAGGCCCAGTGAAATGGTGGTGACTCTTGCATCCAAGTCCACATGGCACCCTTCCCTGCAAAGAACAGGTGATCCTGCACAGTTGTGCATGTACCTCCAGCTTGAGAACCAGCCTGGTGACCCTTTCTCTGGCAAAGCTGCACCACTACTGCTCTAAACTCCTGCAGCCTAGGCCATTGAGGCGTTCACAGATATTACTACATGGATTACAGCTGATGAAACTGTATGGAGACCCAACTACTGTGTCCACCCAGAACCAATGTGAATTCACACTACTCAGCTGACACCCTAGGACACATTTTTAGGAAAAAGTCTTTCCTTATAAAAGCTACTCTGTAAAATTAGAAGCAAAAACAGATTCAGTAGATGCACGGATATCAAAGTAGATACACAAGGCTGGGTGTGGTGGCTCACGCCTGTAATCCCAGCACTTTGAGAGGCGGGGGCAGGCAGATAACTTGAAGTCAGGAGTTTAAGACAAGCCTGGCCAACATGGTGTAACCCTGTCTCTATGAAAATACAAAAATCAGCCAGGTGTGGTGGCACACACCTGTAATCCCAGCTACTTGGGAGGTGAGGCAGGAGAATCGCTTGAACCTGAGAAGTGGAGGTTGCAGTGAGCTGAGATCACACCACTGCACTCCAGCCTGGGTGACAGAACCAGATTCCATCTCAAACAAACAAGCAAAAAACAAAGCAAAGTAGATACACAAGAAACTTGAGAAAGCAAAGAAACATGACACCTTCAAAGGAATACAATTCTCCAGTAACCCCAAAGAAAAGGAAACTTACAAAATGCCTGAAAAAGAATTCAAAGTAGTGATCTTAGGGAAACTTGTGAGATACAGAAGAATACAGATAAAAAATTTAATGAAATCATTTGAATTTACAATAGCTATATTTACAATAGCTACCAAAAAGTAAGATACTCAGGAATAAATTTAACCAAGAAAGTAAAAGATCTTTACATTAAAAATTATAAAACATTAATGGCCGGGCATGGTGGCTCACCCCTGTAATCCCAGCACTTTGGGAGGCTGAGGCAGGTGGATCACGAGGTCAGGAATTCAAGACCAGCCTGGCCAACATACTGAAACCCCATCTCTACTAAAAATACAAAAAATTAGCTGGGTGTGGTGGCAGGCAATTGTAATCCCAGCTACTTGGGAGGCTGAGGCAGGAGAATCACTCGAACCCAGGAGGTGGGGGTTGCAGTGAGCTGAGATTGCGCCATTGCACTCCAGCCTGGGCGACAGTGCAAGACTCTGTCTCAATAAATAAATTAATTAATTAATTAAATAAAACAGTAATGAAATAAAGAGGGTGCAAAAAGAGGTTCTCATGGATTGGAAAAATTCATATTGTTAAAATGTCCTTACTATCCAAAGTGATACACAGATTTAATACAATCCCTGTTAAAATTCCAGTGACATTCTTCACAGAAAAAAAGAAACCGTAAAACTTGTATAGAATCACAAAAAGACTCTGAACACCCAAAGCAATCTTGATTAAAAACAAACAGACACTGGAGGCATCACATTACCTGACTTCAAAATATACCACAAAGTGATAGTAACTAAAACAGCACGACATTGGTGTAAAAATACACGTAGATCAATGGCACAGATTAGAGAGTCCAGAAATAAGTCCACATACCTACAGCCAACTGATTTTCAACAAGGGTGCCAAGAATACACACTGGGGAAGGGACAGTGTCTTCAATAAATGATGCTGGGAAAATTGGATGTCTATATGCAGAAGAATAAAACTGGACCCCTATCTCTCACCGTGTACAAAATCCAACTAAAAATAAAGACTTAAATGTAAGACTTGAAAATATGAAACTGATAGAAGAAAACAGAGAAAATACTTCATGACGTTGGACTGGGTAAGGATTTTTAAAATATGACCTCAAAAGCACAGACAATAAAAGCAAAAATAGACAAATGGGATTATATTAAACTAAAAAGCTTATGTACATCAAAGAGAACAATCAAGAGTAAAGAGACAACCTGTAGAATGGGAGAAAATATTTGCAAACTAGACAGCTGGACAAGGAAATAATATTTAGAATATATAAGGAATTCAAACAACTCAATAGCAAAAAAACCCAAAACAAGTAATTTGATTTAAAAATGGGCAAAAGGCCTTAATGGACATTTCTCAATAGAAGACATAAATACCAACCCAGGTGTATGAAAAAATGCTTAACATCACTAATCATCAGAGAAATACAAATCAAAACCACTATATCACCTAATTCCACTTAAAATGATTATTATCACAAAGACAAAAGACAAGTGTTTCTGAGGATGTGGAGAAAAGGGAACCCTTATATGTTATTAGTGAGAATGTAAATTAGTTCAGTGTTTGTGAAAAATAGTATGGAGTTCCTCAAAATTTTAAAAATAGAACTACCATATGATCCAGCAATCCCATGACTGATTATATATTCAGAGGAAATGAAATCAGTATATCACAGAGATATCCTCACTCACGTGTTTATTGTAGCACTATTCACAATAGCCAAGGTATGGAATCAACTTAAGTGTCCAACAATGAATGAATGGATAAAGAAAATGTGGTATATATACGCAATGAAATACTATGCAGCCATAAAAAGAAGGAAGTGCTGTTATTTGTGACATGGATGAATCTAGAGGATATTATGTTAAGTGAAATAATCCAGGCACAGAAAGACAAATATCACATAATCTCATTCATATATGGAATCCAAAAAAAAACTTGATATCATAAAAGTGGGCAATAGAACAGTGGTTACCAGAGACTGGGGAGGGCAGGGGGCAGGTAGAGATTGGGAGAGGTTAGTCAAGAAAGTTACAACTAGCAAGGAAGGATGATTTTTGGTGTCCTATTGCACAGTAGAGTAACTATAGTAAACAGCGAGACATTGTATATCTCAATTTAGCCAGAAGAGAGGATCTCGAATGTTCCCACTACAAAGAAATGATAAATTTTTGAGGTGGTGAACATGCTAATTACCCTAATTTGTTCATTATGTAATGTATACATGTATTGAAACATCACATTGTTCCCCATAAATATGTGCAATTTGTGGAGCCCTAAGGAGTTGAAAGAAAACTGAAAAAATGGGCTTAGCTGGCAGAAACAGAAATAGGGGGTAGAGAGGAACAAATGTTCTGAGAAGTAGGGTCAACTGCAAATGGCTCACTAGCACACAGGCATCCTGTTACAAGCATCCAAATCACAGCCCACCTGCACCACGCATCCTGTCGGCAAACATTAAGCCCAAGTAGCACGACCTAAAAAACTCCCCTCCAATCCCTGCCTCTTTGCAGACAGCAGACAGCCTTCCCTCTGCTGTATTGCCCATTGCTTGCCGGCAGTATATCTCCCCTTTTCTTTAAATAAATCTGCCTTTCCAGACTCATTACTGTCTTGGTAAATTCCTTTACTGACTATGTGTCGGCCCCAGGCAATCACTAACCATGACATTTTATGTGTTTATTAAAACTTTTAAAAACATTTCCCTCATTGGTGGTGTAGACCCAAATCGAAATGACAGGAATTAAAAGGAAATTCTGAAAATCTGGAGATCTCATTTCAAATGAGATTGATTTATTTTTATCCAATTTTCTCAATTGGCTGTAACTAATTTATTTTAAAAGATCAATTACTGGGGCTTTGTCTGTCTTTCTCCCTTCTCTGTCCCAAGCCAGTGTGAGACATCAGTCCTGGGTAAGGGTTTCTAATCTATGGATCAAGCTTTTTCTTGGTGAGTAGGCCCACAAGTTCTATGGGAGTAGAAAGCCAGCAGTCTTTAGCAACAGCTTTTGACTGAGAGCTCAAGCCATATTTGCAGTCCATTTCTACCAACGATGAAGCTGACATTTCTATCTGTGTCTCTCCACTGGTTCCAAACTTGAATGGGAAAAAATGGGTGCTTATTTACTGGGGCACTCAAACTCAAATATCACTTAGCCAGAAGTACCAGATTTTTATCAACCGAGTCCTTGGAGGGATTTTGGAGCACTACACAAATGTTTCACATCTCTGGTGATTTGAATTGAATCACACTTGATGTTGAGTGACACATCTGCTTGTGAATGCGAATTAACTGAGCTGAAAGTCCAGATGGGGCATGTAGAAGGGAGAGAGAGACCTGAACACAAAGGCAAGCATGTCAGTGCCAACGTAGTCTAGCCTTCCTTTTAAACAAGCATGTGGGTGCATTAGCAACCTCAGAGTTTTATCCATGAGGCTTTTAGATCTACCACCTTTTTCGTGGGTGCATTAGTTGTTTTTATTGCTGCAGTAACATGTTACTATAAATATAGTGGCTTAAAACAAGACAAATGTATAACCTTATGGTTCTGAAGGCCCAAAGTCTGACACAGGTCTTACTGGGCTAAAATTAACATATAGGCAGGGCTACATCATTCTGGAGGCCTAGGGAAAAATTAATTTCCTTTTTTTCCCGGCTTCTAGAGGCCACCCATATTCCTTGGCTTGTGATTCCTTCTTCAGTCTTCAAAGCCAGCAACGTTGCATCTGTTTGAACATTTTTCTTTTTCTTTTGAGACTGAGTCTCACTCTATCACCCAGGCTGGAGTGCAGTGGCATGATCTCGGCTCACTGCAACCTCTGCCTCCCAGGTTCAAGCGACTCTCCTGCCTCAGCCTCCTGAGTAGCTGGGATTACAGATGCTAACCAGAATGCCCAGCTAATTTTTGTATTTTTAGTAGAAACAGGGTTTCACCATATTGGCCAGGCTGGTCTCGAACTCCTGACCTCAAGTGATCCGCCTGCTTCGGCCTCCCAAAGTGCTGGGATTACAGGCATGAGCCACTGCACCCGGCCTGAACATTTTTCTGTAGTCATATCTTCCTGTGACTGCAGCTGGGCATTGTTCTTCCACCTAGATAATCCTAGATAATTTCTCTGTCTCAAGGTCTCTAACTTTAGTTATGTGTGCAAAGATCCTTTTGCCATGTAAGGTAACATAGTCGCAGGTTCCAGAGGTTAGGTCCTGGACATCTTGTGGGCCAAGGTGGTGCATTATTTTGCCCAACACAGTGGGATAGATAGCTAAAGTTTTCTTTGGTCTGACAATTTCCTTGTAGTCATTCAAGAACAAATTTCAAAACAGTATGATTTCCAGCAATAAGTTGTGAAACTATTTAAAACGATTTATTTTAAACCCCAGATCACGGTGTTACATTTTAGGATCTCATTCTAGAGTTTCTCTGTGTGTGTATCACTCTGCTCTAGCTAATTCCAAAAAGGAATCTATTATCAACACAAGTGTTAGAGTATTGTGCCACATAGTACAGACATAAAATATAATCTGCTAAAATTATGCACATTAGGTGAAATGGTTAGGACTTTAGTGTACTTGAGTGAAGATATGATGCCCCTGAAGCTCTCTGGGCCTTGGGGGTTACCTGTGGTCTCTAATTTATGGTCCCTCTGGGAGAATGTGGCAGAAATCTTTCTAGGCTGGTAAGAAATAGATGCTTGGGGTAGGGTAGGAAGGAGGTGGAGAAGCAAGTGCTGCCCTTTTTAGTTCTCAGAGTTGGAATCCTTAGAGAGTCCTAAGAGAGGTTTCGTAAGAATGTAGCATCAGTTGCTATGCTTGTCATTGCAAACTCAGAATTTCCAACAAAATTCCTTATTTGGGAAATAAGGGAAGGTTGTGACAGTGGAAGTGTCCAGAGTATCCCTTTGTCTCCACGTGCCACAGTATCTGCAGCTGTGCATGCCTAAGCTGTGTTGCAAACCAGAGGTGCATAAATGAAGCCTCAGCTTCAGCGCTGATAATCTGTAAGAGCCCATTCCTACACAGGAGAGATCATGCAAGTATATTTCTGAAAATACTATAGAAACATTGCAAACACGTTGAGTGCCATAAGTGGATGTAACCACAATGAGCTTGGAGTATGAATATGGTTACATCTTTTTTTTCCATGTAATTAATTGAACTGCTTCCTGCTTTATTAATTGGGGGCTCAAAATATCCACCTCACCATAGCAGGAGTGGGGACCAGTCTGCAACCCACCCCACCTCAAGTGGAGAGAGGACCAAGTTCTGATGAGCATCCCCCTGCTGTTACTTCTCACTGCCATGCAATGCCTTACTGAAGACTGGCCACACTAGTTCAGTGGTTAGTGGAGTTCATTTTACCTGGAAGTGGGGATGGTCATTCACTCTTCTGAAGGAAGTTGCCTTTAGTGATTCTAAGATGAGGAGTTCTTTTGAGGGAGACTTGCCCCCTGATTCAAACATGCCTACACCTATATTTCCAGGACCATAAAAGCCCTGTATTGAGGGACAGCAGGGTCTTTCAGTCCCATCCAAGAGATGTCATCATCAATGGCCAAACTCAGTCTCTATCAGAGTAGTCTGCTGTATGGAGAAGGAGGTGTTTCTGTCAGTGAGCCTTGGAGATCTAACACTGGATCATATTCCAGAGATTGCTAAAGGTTCTATTTCTCCATGGGAATGTCTGAAGACTCAGGCTCTCAGCCTTAAGACCATGGGCTATTGTCTATATGTGTTGACTTCCTCACACTTAACCGAAATAATAATAATAATAATAGCTCATACTTATTAAGTACTTCCTGAATGCTAGGCATTATTCTAAGTGCCATTTCATGAATAAATTAATGTAATCCTCACACTAACCCTGAGAAGTATGTGCTATTTTTATTTCCACATTTACAAAGGAGATTTAAGTAACCTGCCCAAGGTCACAGAACCGAATTTAACCTCAGACAGTCAGGTTTCGGTGAGTGCACTCCTAACCACTCTACTACACTGTACAAGAGTATGGAAAGGCTGTAAGCTTTGTCAGATAATAAAATGATGCTGCAGACAGCAGTAGCTAAAGCATGGTAGCTTTTGGCAACACATAAGCACAAGAATTGCTGTGGTATTGGAGGGACATTATACTTCCAGATACCATTGTAGAAAATCTAACTCTGGAACTGTAGGGCAAACCTTCTAAATAATCTTAGTTGGCAAGGGTCAGAGATCAGGGAAGAGCAGGGAATTAATTGAAAGAAACACAACTGAAGGGAGTCAGAGAAAGGAAATCCTCCATGGCTATTGGTTTTCTACTACTCCAGCAGCCTGGGTTGGATCCCTAGCATAGGAGAGGATCCGGCTTAACGAGGACAGACTCTGACAGTTGCATTTCAGAATTCTGCCCACCTCAGCAGAAGACACTAAAGAAAAAAAATTCAGGCACCCAAGAAAAGATAAAATGTTCTTTTGTTATGAAGCCTAGTTGTAACAGGGACATGCCTTCACAGCACATAGATGAAGAGGAAGAAATTCCACCCCTGGTGTGCAGGAGATCATGCCTCAAATGGCAGGAGTGGAAGGCATATCCAGGTCATGAGGACCACACCACCCTCCCTGAGAATTCAGACTTTGGTTCAGTGGCTCTCCTTGGGTTCATTCTGTCAGGGGAGATGGAGATTTGGGCTTTGGGCCTGCAAGATTATGGAACAGAACATGCCTGGGTACGTACGTGCCATGGCTCCTGGGTGACTGCTGTCTTCACACATAACCCACTGATCAGCACTTAACATATATCCTTATAACCAGAGACTGGCCCCTGAGTCCTAGATAAAGAATTATCCTTATCGGGGTATTTTGGAGCAAATGGAGAATTTCTAAGAGAAGTCATGCATCTCAGCAGGGAGGTCTGATACCTGAATTCACTGATGAGTCATGTTTTCATAGCAGGATTTATGGGATGAAAGGCAATGATGGAAGAGGCAAAGGGAAAATAATTTTAAGATAAGTATATCATCATTTGGTAAGGATGTTTTTGTAGCATGAACACATTTTTCTATGAGCACAGAGGGAGGCCTGGTGTACTTGCAGAGGGGGCTCCCAGGGCTCCTTCTTGACTTTACAGAAGGGACATTTGATGTGACCCTTGAAGGATCCCTCATACCATGGATCCTATGAATGGCTGGAATCTGACAATTTTCCATTCAGTATTTCTCTTGAAGGTGTTCTTTTTTTTTTCCTTGTCATTACTCCTACTCTGGGCAAGAGTCACCCCCTCTCATGTCTGTCTCCAGAGCTTCAGGCCATCTTGCGATTCTACTGTTCCTAAAATGCCATCTTTTATATTTTAGTCCCCTCCGTGGATCCTTATTGCTTTTAAATCTCCTCACGTGCATTCAAGGACCTTCTTATCTTCAGGTAAGATTTATCTCTTATTTAAACTCCCAACTTTCACCCTTTCTGGACAAGGCTGCACACTGCTCCTTATAGATAACGAACTTATTTCTGCTGTTTCTCTTTTGTTATGTCGTTTCCCAAATCTTGTCCTGTTTACATCACACCATCCTTTAAATCCATCTGAGATTTCACCTTTCCACAATTCCTTATTTGCCAACTCTAGCTTATAGTGGCCACCAACAATTTATTTTTATGCTAGAAATGTTGTCATTTGTTATATAAAAGAATCACAAAATTTAGCTCATAGTACAACTTGGATATGAAGTTAAAATAAAATTTTAAAATTTGCTTGTAGCAACAATATTATTTCTCCTGAGTCCCTACTTGCTGGTTATTGGGAGAGGGGATTGGGAGGGGGATTGCCTAAATGTCCGATCCACATGAAAGCTTGGTCCAGTTCTACTATATAAATAATCTCAGGTAATGGCCTGTCTGTCCTGCATAAAAATACTCAGTTTATTAGATAATCTTTCATTCCTGGCTTCTATACAGAAGTTGCCCCCAGGTTTTACAAATCCCCATGGTTTTAGGAGGGGAAGGAGACCTTGTTTTCAAGATGGTTTGGGAAATGGGTGCCTTTTGTCATTTGTTGGCTGTGGCAGCCACCTCCTCTTCCTTTCTCTTCCCTTCTCCTCCTCTCCATCCTCCCCTTCTCTCTTCCTCCTATCCTTCTTCTCCTCTTTCTTCTTTTCTGAGCTTCCCAGACTGGCTACCTGCACTGACTGACACTTCCTTTTTATTACTTCTATCAGGTTAGAGTCAAGTCTTGCTGATATGGAATCTATTCTTATTAACTTCATCTAATCAATTGTACAATTTAACTCTTGGATAACAATTCTATGTCCTTCATTGCATTCCTACTTTAAGTCTACAAATACCAGTGATAACACTTGTTCAGTGTGTTTCATGTGTATAGAAGCTACATCTCCAATAAGATAACAAGCTCATTGAATGACAGTGGTGGATTATATTTTTTTGTGTGTGTTCTCTCTAGCATGTGACCTAGGGCAAAGCCCATCAAGTATATTTCATAAATAAGTGTTGTTTTCAACTTAACTGATATGAAAAAAATGCTTCTCAGGGAAAGGAAAGCAGAAGAATGTTTGGCATTTTGCTCCCTAAATGTCAAATAGACTGTTTAAGACACAAGAATCCCTAGCTTGTCTTGAGCTGGGATGTGGGACCTAGCTGAGCCAGATTAGGCAAGCTTAGTGTTGACACTGGAAGAATGTGAAGTGAATGAAAGCATTTAATATAAGCAGTCAGTGTCTCCCACATTTACTAGAAAGCAGTATTCTGTAATAGAGTGCTTTTTACTTTGAGAATCAGTCTTGGCTTTGTCATATCCTAGTGTGTGTCTTTGGACTAGTGGCTAAAAACTTTCTAGGTCACAGTTTTCTCCATTTGTAGAGTGAGGGTAACAATCCTGACCTACCTAGTTCAAAGGGTGGTGGTAAAAAGAGAATGTCAGTGATTATCCCTGGGAAACTAAAAAGCATGATCCGGATATCAGGCTGCCTTAATCAGATAGCATCATGTGCTAAGAACAGAAGTCCACTTAGATTAGCTCAGGACAAAGGGGATTCACTGGATGGATATGTGGGTTTTAAGGGAATTTAAGCATAAGCAGACCTTAAGGGCCTGGAGCCAGAAATCAGAAAATGAGGAACACAGGTTACTTATTCCTATTTAAATGCATAGTTTACTGTCTTTCTTCCTGCTTTCTTACCGAATTCATTCTTCTGTGCTGTGGGAACTGGCTTGCTTTGCTTCAACATGAATCTTATAAAAGAAATGGCCAGTCCAACCCCAGATTGATATGAGTTCTTAGCTCTCTTAGCTCCAGCTCTTTTGTTGCAATTCCAAATTTCTGGGAAAGATTGACCTGGTGTGGACCAGATGTTTGCCTCTGGATAGTCAGCTGGGGCCAAGGGGGCTGGTCACATGTACAAATCTGGTCACCCTGAGGCTGACATCCTAAGGTGTCTTCCGCTAATTAACTCTTGTTAATTTTGTGAAACTTCATTGGTTTATGGAATTTAAGGGAGTTGAGAGTTAGCTAGCCGGCACATTCAGTCCCTAGAGAATGCTTGCCATTGAGCCTAATGCAAAGAAGTTGCTTGCATCCTGCTCTCTTAGACACTTTCCTTTGGTTGGTTTCAAAGAGTGAGATATAGAGAAAACTAGCCGTGGCTGGAGGAAGACGAGGTGATGTAATTTTATAACTGATGATCCTTCCTATGGCCAGATGGAGGATACAGTCCTCATTTCAACAGAGAAAAGTCATCGGGCCTGGCACGGTGGTTCATGCCTGTAATCCCAGTACTTTGGGAGGCCAAGGCAGGCAGATTGCCTGAGCCCAGGAGTTTGAGACCAGCATGGGCAACATGGCAAAACTGTCTCTACAAAAAATTAGCTGGGTGTAGTGGCGCGTGCCTGTAGTCCTAGCTACCTGGGAGGCTGAGGTGGGAGGATCACCTGAGCTCTGGAGGTCGAGGCTGCAGTGAGCTGTGATCATGCCACTGCGCTCCATCCTAGGTGACAGAGTAAGACCCTGACTAAAGAAAAAGTCATCCAGTTTTAGTCTTCTTCAGTTTGACTTGCTTCTATGAGTGTAATCTGGTTTAATTTTGCTAAGACAACAAAAATGTGGATGCAATATAGGATTTTGGAATGTTTCACAGCAAAGTAATACAACTAATCTCAGAAGAATGTTAGTTAATTAATTAATTAATTCTATGTATTCCCTATCTACTTCCAAAAGGGATTTAAGGAAGTTTATAAAGGCCAAAAGTGTAAACAATAAAAGACAAACATCAAGTAGCAAAAAGAGGAAAATTGTATTTAAAAATCCTGGCTGATAATTTATAAATATCTATTTGTGGAAAAAAATAAAGCTAGATTTCTGACTTAAACCATTCATCTAAATAAATTCCAAATATAACAAATAGTTAAATATGACTGCTAATCTAGAAAGGAACTAGGAAAATACATTTAAGTATTTATCTGTTCTCAGAGCAGAGTGGGAAAGCATTTCTAAGCCCATTAATAAAGAAAGAAACCTTAAGGGGAAATATTAATAGAGCTGACTACATGAAAATGTAAAACTTTTTGACTTTACAAAGTACCAAAAAAAAAATGAAATGGGGAAAATATTTCCAACAGAAATGACAAAGAGTTGATAATTTCACTATGAAGTTTAATAGTTTCATCTGCTGAAAATAATAAAAAGACAAAAATGCCAATGGATAAAGGCTATAAAACAAATTTTTGAAGAATTAATACAAAAAGCAAACATACATGAAAATATATTAAACAATAAAAAGAAAAATGCAAGCTGGGCACGGTGGCTCACACCTGTAATCCCAACACTTTGGGAGGCTGAGGTGGGTGAATCACTTGAGGTCAGAAGTTTGAGACCAGCCTGGCCAACATGGTGAAACCCCATCTCTATGAAAAATACAAAAGAAATTAGCCGGGCATGGTGGCAGGCACCTATAATCCCAGCTACTTGAGAGGCTGAGACAGGAGAATCACTTGAACCTGGGAGGTCCAGCCTAGGTGACAAAGCAAGACTCTATTTCAGAAAGAAAATGCAAATGAAAACAATGAAGTTATATTTTATACTTTGGATTGGAAAAAAAACTAGAAAATTATAATGGAGGGCAATTTTGCAATATTTTGAATAGTCTATAAAATGTGCATAACCTTGGACTCAGAAATTTTATTTCCAGAAAGAAGTCCTTGGTAAATAATCAAGATTTGTGTGAATATTTAGATACAAAAGATCTATGTTATTTATTCTTTTGTTGAGTAGAAACTATTTTCCAAAGTTTTTAGAATGAATATTTATTACTTTCATAATACAAAAAAGAATACTTTATGGTGTTTTTTTTTTTTTTTTTTTTTTTTTTTTTGCGATAGAGTCTCGCTCTGTCACTCAGGCTGGAGTGCAGTGGCACAATCTTGGCTCACTGCAGCCTCCACCTCCTGGGTTCAAGCAATTCTCCTGCCTCAGCCTCATGAATAGCTGGGACTACAGGCATACGCCACCACACCCAGCTAATTCTTGTATTTTTCATAGAGACGGGATTTCACCATTTTGGCCAGGCTGGTCTGGAACTCCTGACCTCAGGTGATCCGCCCGCTTCAGCCACCCAAAGTGCTGGGATTACAGATGTGAGCCACGGCGCCTGGGGGCTATATTGCTTTTTCGTATCTGTTTTCTTTAATTATGAAGTTTGCATATCAAAAGTAGATTTTTGATGAGTAAAGTAACACTTTTCTCAACTAGTATCTTGCTTTGGAAATATCTGGTGGGCAGAATCAGTAATTTAGTAGAAAGACCAATGAGTCATCAATATTTGTACAAAAATGTTTTATTATGAGAGCAACTGAAGGCATTTACTTTGAATTTATTTGCTTTTGTTGTAGACAGAATTTGAACAAGCTATGTTTTCTGTCATCCATCCTACAGCCAGTTGAAGGCAGGTACTTGGTACCAGTGAAGATATGGGAGGGAGCCTGACAGGGGAGGAAAGACAGATGAATTAAAAACAACCACAACAGGCTGGGCACTGTGGCTCATGCCTTTAATCCCAGCACTTTGGGAGGCCGACACAGGTGGATCTTGAGGTCAGGAGATCCAGAACATCCTGGCCAATGTGGTGAAACCCCGTCTCTACTAAAAGTACAAAAATGAGCTGGGGGTGGTGATGTGCAGGGGGTACTGAGGCAGGAGAATCGCTTGAACCCGGGAGGCAGAGGTTGCAGTGAGCCGAGCCACTGCACTCCAGCCTGGCGACAGAGCGACACTCCTTCTCAAAAAAAAAAAAAAAAAAAAAATCAGTGACAAAGAAACAACAACAAGTGCTCACAGAGCACAGCAGTTTGGGGCTAATAATCCTTTACATTGAAATGGCTCCTGAAGGCATGGATAACAATTAAATTTTGATGAAGAATTTGAATCCTTGAATCACCTGGAAAAATTAAAAGCATTTGGTTTCCCTTGTTTTAAAAGGAAGGAGATTAGATAATGCATTTGAAAATTTATATTCAAGATGGTTAAAATAGGGCAAAGTTTGGCATCTAAGTCTTGTAATCTCTAATTATCTGGAAAAAATAGCTGGGTGGATGAGTGATCAGAATAATGAGATAATCTCCTGTATAAATAATTATTGCCGCGATCTCTGTAGAATTTCATAGCATACATTCAACTTTGAATCAAAAAAAAAAGGGGGGAATTAGGTGACTCCCAGAGAGAGGCAAGTGGAGTGTGGTCTCATGAGATTCTGGTGAACTGATTTCATCTTCTGTTGGCCTCTCTCACTGGGTGATGTGCCTGTGGCCTTTTCCCCCTGCCCCCAGGACTGCCCTCCAGATGCAGAAGCTTTCAGAGCCTGGCAGTGCTCAGCCTACAATGATGTCCAGTATCGGGGCGTTACTATGAATGGCTTCCATGATATAATGATCCTGCTGCTCCGTGTGCACTCAAGTGTCATGCATGAGGACAAAATTTGGTGGTGGAGCTGGCACCTAAGGTACTGGATGGAACTCGTTGCAACACGGACTCCTTGGACATGTGTATCAGTGGCATCTGTCAGGTAAGCACACTTGCCTCCCAAGCCCCTGCTTCGTGGATGTGCCACACCTGCTGTCAATAAACCGAACCATTTTCTTCTGTACTTTTGTTCATGCAGATGAAAATATTGCTATTGGCCAGGTACGGTGGTTTACACCTATAATCCCACTTTTGTATTTTTGTACACCAAATACAAATAAAAATTGTATTTGTATTCCAATTTTGTATTTTTAGTACAGATGAGGTTTCATCGTGTTGGTCAGGCTGATCTCAAACTCCTGACCTCAGGTGATTCACCTGCCTCAGCGTCTCAAAGTGCTGGGATTACAGGCATGAGCCACCGTGCCCGGCCATAGATTAGTGATTCTCTAACTTGAACAAGCATCAGAGTCACCTGGAGGGCTTGTGATAACAGAGTGTTGGGCTCATCTCCCGGAGTTTCTGATTCAGTAGGTAAGGGATGGGGCCCAAAGATTTGCATTTCTAACAAGTTCCCTGGAGACCCTGAATCTGTGGGTCTGGGAAATACACTTTGAGAACCACTGTTTTGGAAGAGTAATACTGGAGAGTCTCTTATTAAATTAAGCTTTCTTATTCAAATTAATTCATTGTTTTGGATCTTTGGGCACAATGATTTATTTACTGAAAACTAACATGAATGCATTCCAACAGATTTTTCAGAGTGGTCTCTGCAGAGTTGTGACGAGTGTGACTGAGACATAAACCCCAGTGGCTTTTAATGAGTGTAAGGATTCAAGACACTTTAGGCCGGGTATAGTGGCTCACCCTGTAATCCCAGCACTTCGGGAGGCCGAGGTGGGTGGATCACTTGAGGTCAGGAGATCAAGACCAGCCTGGCAACATGGTGAAACCCCATCTCCACTAAAAATACAAAAATTAGCTGGGTATGATGGTGTGTGCCTGTAATTCCAACTACTAGGGAGGCTGAGGCAGGAGAATCACTTGAACGCAGGAGGTGGAGGTTGTGGTGAGCCAAGATCATGCCACTGTACTCCAGCCTGGGTGACAGAGCGAGACTGTCTCAAAAAGAAAAAAAAAAATTAAAAAGACACTGTGACAGGTTGTGAGACAGGGATGGCAGGGAAATTATAGGATTCTGCATCTATTCTTTTGACTTCTGAAAAATATTTTTAAAAAATAATGAATGTGTCTAGTATTTCACCTACCCTATTCTGCTCATAACAAAAACAGTAGTAACAACAGCAGACGAGCAACCTGACCACCTACTAAGTGTGAGGCACTACCAGGAGCTTCAGACTTAAAGTGCTCAAAGGTGAACCTTCATCCTGCTTTTCAAACTAGCTTCAACTTTGTTCATCCCTTTATCTAGAAAATGGCTTCTAGTTGCTTATCCCAAAACTTTGACATCATTCTTGCTTTTCTTTCAACCCACACATTTGATCCATTGCTACATCCTGTCAATTTTCCCTCCAAAGATTACTTTTAATTTAGCACGTCTTTCCATCTTTACTGCCTTTCTTGTAGCCTAAGTCCTTAATAGCTAATCTAAACTGCATTAACATCTTTCTGTTCTGTTCTCCCAGCTCCCACCATGATTCCCTCCAGTCTGTTCTTCAAGCAGCAGCCAAAGTGATTATGTTAAAAGGTAATTCAGAGACTGTCATTCTTGCATTCCCCAAAGCCCTTCAATGGCTTGTCCTTGCGTTAATGATGAAATTGAGGATTCTTGTTTGTCTCCTTTAGGCTCTTCCTACACTGTCCATCTCCCTGCCCTTTTAAAACAGACTAATTTCTTTCTTCTTTTTTTTTTTTTTAAAGAGACAGGGTCTCATCTGTCACCCAGGCTGGGATACAGCAACATGATCATGCCTCATTGCAGACTCATCCTCCTGGGCTCAAGCGATCCTCCTGCCTCAGCCTCCCATGTAGCTGGGACTGCAGACATGTGCCATCATGCTCAGCCAGTTTTTTTTTTATTTTTGTAGAGAAGGGGGTCTCGCTATGTTGCTCAGGCTGGCCTTGAGCCTCCCAAAATACTGGCATTACAGGCATGAGCCACCATACCTGGCCTGACTCCATTTTTTAGAGCAATTTTAGATTCACAGCAAAATTTAGTGGAAGGTGGAATTTTCCCATAGGCCCCCCCGCTTCCTTAAATGCACAACCTCCCCTACTATCAACATTCCCCACTAAAGTGATACAGTTATTACAGTCGATGAACCTACGTTGACACATTATAATCACCCAAAGTTCATAGTTTACATTAGGGCTCACTCTTGGTGTTGTAAATTCTATGAGTTTGGACAAATGTATAATGACATGTATCCACTCCTATAGTATAATGCAGAGCAGTTTCACTGACCTAAAAATCCTCTATGCTTTGCTCTTTCATCCCTCTCTCCTCACTAACCCCTGGCAACCATGGATCTTTTTACTGTCTCCATAGTTTTGCCTTTTCCGGAATGTCATAGAGTTGGAATCATATACTATATAGCCTTTTCGGATTGGCTTCTTTCATGTAGTAATATATTATACATTTAAGTTTCCTCAGTGTCTTTTCATGGCTTGGTAGCTCATTTCCTTTTTTTTTAATTTAAAAAATTTAAGATAAAAAAATTAAATTAATGGAATGTTTCACAAATTTGCATGTCATCCTGGCACAGGGGCCATGCTAATCATCTCTATCATTCCAATTTTAGTATATGTGCTGCGGAAGCGAGCACAATAGCTCATTTCCTTTTAACACTGAATAATATTCCATTGTCTGGATGTACCACAGTTTATTTATCCATTCACCTACTGAAGGACACTATGGTTGCTTTCTACTTTTGGTAACCAAAAGTAGACTTTTGACAAAAGGTCAAAGCTTACCATGTAATTGTTCCATTTTATAAACCGTCTATTTTTCCCCTTTATTGCCATCAGTTAAGTTTTGGGCTCTTTGACCAAATGATAATAGTAATCCTTCTCAGTGGGATTATGCTTTTGTTTTCCAAGTTCTTGACAATGATCATGCATTGCTTTTCTAATTAAAATGAATTGTTATTAAAAGCAAGTTAGGTTGGGTGCATTGGCTTCTGCCTATAATCACAACACTTTGGGAGGCCAAGACAGGAGGATTCCTTAAGCCTAGAAGTTCAAGACCAGCCTGGGCAACATGGGAAAACCTCGTTTCTACAAGAACTTTTTAAAAATTAGCTGGGTGTGTTGGCGCAAGCCTATGGTCCTGGCTGCTTGCTACTCAGGAACCTGAGGCAAGAGACTCGCCTGAGTCCAGGTGCTCGAGGCTGCACTGAGCTATGATTGTACCACTGTACTCCAGCCTATGATAGGGCGAGACCCTGTTTCTAAAAAATAAAAATATAAATAAATAAAAGAAATTTAGTCTGGCCTCAAGGAGCGCACTCTGGATAAGGTGATGTTTGGATACTGAGGTTTTGAAAAGTTGAGTAAAAGTTAGATAAACCAAGGTGAGGAAGAGAATGACAAGCAGAAGGGACAGGAATGTAACAGCAGGTGCAGATGTGTTTAAGGGTCCAGGAGTGCATTCTGTAGAGTTGAGGTGAGAATACCCATGGAATAGTGCTAGGAGATGAGGCTGCCAGTGGAGGTGAGAAACCAATCATTAACTTATTCTGAAAGTTGAAAGAGGAGCTGTTTCATAATTTCATAAAGAATTTGGGCTTGTCTTTAGAAAGGTCATTTCAGTGGCAAAGTGGCAGATTATTTGCAGAGGACAGGATGTAGCCAAACAGTAGAAGGTCAAGTATGGGATAACAAGAGCTTAAAATAAGGCAAGAGGCAGGATGAATTAAATGGAGACAAATTCTAAAGATTAAGGGTGCATTTTTTTTTGAGACAGGGTCTTGCTTTGTTGTCCAGGCTGGAGTGTAATGGTGTGGTTACAGCTCACTATAGCCTTGAGCTCCTGGGCTCAAGTAATCCTCCCAACTTAGTCTGCACTCCATCCCCCAAGTAGCTGGGACTACAGGAATGTTTCACCATGCTAGGATAATTTTTATTGTTTACATTTTTTGTAGACATCAGGTCTCACTATGTTGCCCAGGCTGATCTCCAACTCCTGGCTTCAAGCAACCTTCCTACCTTGGCCCCCCACAACACTGGGGTTATAGGCATGAGCCACTGAGCCTGGCCCTAGAAACAGATCTTTTTTTTCTTTTTTAATCAAACCATGCTTTATAACATAGGTACAATTTTTTATTTCTTTTTTAATAGTACTTTTTAAAAAATTATGCTTTAAGTTCTAGGGTACATGTGCACAACGTGCAGGTTTGTTACATATGTATACATGCACCATGTTGGCATGCTACACCCATTAACTCGTCATTTACATTAGGTATCTCTCCCAATGCTATCCCTCCCCGCTTCCCCCACCCCACAACCAGCCCCAGTGTGTGATGTTCCCCTTCCTGTGTCCAAGTGTTCTCATTGTTCAATTCCCACCTATGAGTGAGAACATGCAGTGTTTGGTTTTTTGTCCTTGCGATAGTTTGCTGAGAATGATGGTTTCCGGCTTCATGTAGCATGTACCAGCTTCATGTAGCACGTAGACTGTATTGCGAAGGAATGTCCATACAAAGGACATGAACTCATCTTTTTTATGGCTGCATAGTATTCCATGCTGTATATGTGCCACATTTTCTTAATCCAGTCTATCATTGATGGGCATTTGGGTTGGTTCCAAGTCTTTGCTATTGTGAATAGTGCCGCAATAAACATACATGTGCATGTGTCGTTATAGCAGCATGATTTATAATCCTTTGGGTATATACCCAGTAATAGGATGGCTGGGTCAAATGGTATTTCTAGTTCTAGATCCTTGAGGAATCGCTACTCTGTCTTCCACAATGGTTAAACCAGTTTACAGTCCCACCAACAGTGTAAAAGTGTTCCTGTTTCTCCACATCCCCTCCAGCACCTGCTGTTTCCTGACTTTTTACTGATCACCATTCTAACTGGTGTGAGATGGTATCTCATTGTGGTTTTGATTTGCATTTCTCTGATGGCCAGTGATGATGAGCATTTTTTCATGTGTCTGTTGGCTACATAAATGTCTTCTTTTGAGAAGTGTCTGTTCATATCCTTTGCCGACTTTTTGATTGGGTTGTTTGTTTTTTTCTTGTAAATTTGTTTGAGTTCTTTGTAGATTCTGGGTATTAGCCCTTTGTCAGATGAGTAGATTGCAAAAATTTTCTCCCATTCTGTAGGTTGCCTGTTCACTCTGATGGTAGTTTATTTTGCTGTGCAGAAGCTCTTCAGTTTAATTAGATCCCATTTGTCAATTTTGGCTTTTGTTGCCATTGCTTTTGGTGTTTTAGACATGAAGTCCTTGCCCATGCCTAGGTCCTGAATGGTACTGCCTAGGTTTTCTTCTAGGGTTTTTATGGTTTTAGGTCTAACGTTTAAGTCTTTAATCCATCTTGAATTAATTTTTGTATAAGTTATAAGGCAGGAATCCAGTTTCAGCTTTCTCCATATGGCTAGCCAGTTTTCTCAGCACCATTTCTTAAATAGGGAATCCTTTCCCCATTTCTTGTTTTTGTCAGGTTTTTCAAAGATCAGATGGTTGTAGATGTGTGGTATTATTTCTGAGGGCTCTGTTCTGTTCCATTGGTCTATATCTCTGTTTTGGTACCAGTACCATGGTGTTCTGGTTACTGTAGCCTTGTAGTATAGTTTGAAGTCAGGTAGCGTGATGCCTCCAGCTTTGTTCTTTTGGCTTAGGATTGCCTTGGCAATGCGGGCTCTTTTTTGGTTCCATATGAACTTTAAAGTAGTTTTTTCCAGTTCTGTGAAGAAAGTCATAGGTAGCTTGATGGGGTGGCATTGAATCTATAAATTGCCTTGGGCAGTACAGCCATTTTCACAATATTGATTCTTCCTATCCATGAGCATGGAATGTTCTTCCATTTGTTTGTGTCCTCTTTTATTTCATTGAGCAGTGGTTTGTAGTTCTCCTTGAAGAGGTCCTTCACATCCCTGGTAAGTTGGATTCCTAGGTATTTTATTCTCTTTGAAGCAATTGTGAATGGGAGTTCACTCATGATTTGGCTCTCAGTCTGTTATTGGTGTGTAAGAATGCTTGTGATTTTTGCACATTGATTTTGTATCCTGAGACTTTGCTGAAGTTGCTTATCAGCTTAAGGAGATTTTGGGCTGAGACGATGGGGTTTTCTAAATATGCAATCATGTCATCTGCAAACAGGGACGATTTGACTTCCTCTTTTCCTGTTTCAATACCCTTTATTTCTTTCTCCTGCGTGATTGCCCTGGCCAGAACTTCCAACACTATGTTGAATAGGAGTGGTGAGAGAGGGCATCCCTGTCTTGTGCCAGTTTTCAAAGGGAATGCTTCCAGTTTTTGCCCATTCAGTATGATATTGGCTGTGGGTTTTTCATAAATAGCTCTTATTATTTTGAGATGCGTTCCATCAATACCTAATTTATTGAGAGTTTTTTAGCATGAAAGGCTGTTGAATTTTGTCAAAGGCCTTTTCTGCATCTATTGAGATAATCATGTGCTTTTTCTCTTTGGTTCTGTTTATATGCTGGATTACATTTATTGATTTGTGTATATTGAACCAGCCTTGCATCCCAGGGATGAAGCCCACTTGATCATGGTGGATAAGCTTTTTGATGTGCTGCTGGATTCAGTTTGCCAGTATTTTACTGAGGATTTTTGCGTCGATGTTCAACAGGGATATTGGTCTAAAATTCTTTTCTTTTTGTTGTTGTGTCTCTGCCAGTCTTTGGTATCAGGATGATGCTGGCCTTATAAAATGAGTTAGGGAAGATTCCCTCTTTTTCTATTGATTGGAATAGTTTCAGAAGGAATGGTACCAGCTCCTCCTTGTACCTCTGGTAGAATTCGGCTGTGAATCCATCTGGTCCTGGACTTTTTTTGGTTGGTAAGCTATTAATTATTGCCTCAATTTCAGAGCCCGTTATTGGTCTATTCAGGGATTCACCTTGTTCCTGGTTTAGTCTTGGGAGGATGTATGTGTCGAGGAATTTATCCATTTCTTCTAGATTTTCTAGTTTATTTGCATAGAGGTATTTATAGTAGTCTCTGATGGTAGTTTGTATTTCTGTGGGATCAGTGGTGATATCCCGTTTATCATTTTTTATTGCGCCTATTTGATTATTCTGTCTTTTCTTCTTTATTAGTCTTGCTAGCAGTCTATCAATTTTGTTGATCTTTTCAAAAAACCAGCTCCTGGATTCATTGATTTTTTTGAAGTGTTTTTTGTGTCTCTATCTCCTTCAGTTCCACTCTGATCTTAGTTATTTCTTGCCTTCTGCTAGCTTTTGAATGTGTTTGCTCTTGCTTCTCTAGTTCTTTTAATTGTGATGTTAGGGTGTCAGTTTTAGATCTTTCCTGCTTTCTTTTGTGGGCATTTAATGCTGTAAATTTCCCTCTACACACTGTTTTAAATGTGTCCCAGAGATTCTGGTGTGTTGTATCTTTGTTCTCATTGGTTTCAAAGAACATCTTTATTTCTGCCTTCATTTCTTTATGTACCCAGTAGTCATTCAGGAGCAGGTTGTTCAGTTTCCATGTAGTTGAGTGGTTTTGAGTGAGTTTCTTAATCTTGAGTTGTAGTTTGATTGCACTATGATCTGAGAGACAGTTTGTTATAATTTCTGTTCTTTGCCATTTGCTGAGAACTGCTTTACTTCCAACCATGTGGTCAATTTTGGAATAAGTGCAATATGGTGCTGAGAAGAATGTATATTCTGTTGATTTGGGGTGGAGAGGAAACAGATCTTTTAGGGCTGAATATTTAGTTGGATGTGGGGAGCGAGAGAATGATATCTAGATTTCTGATATCATGATTAAGTAGATAGACAGTGAGACCATTCGTCAAGACAAAATATTGGGTGAGAACCAGGGGCATGGGGCAAAGGTGATGAGCTGAGTGTGCCTGTGAATATCTGAGTTGATGTATGAATTTAGAGCTTAGGAGAGAAATCTAGACTAGAAATATAGATCTGGGGCTGTCACATGGTTAAATCTAATGATCTAATGTCCTTGGGGACTGAGTAAGGAGGACAGGTTGTGCTCTCAAGTACAGAGTCCTGGTGCCCATAATTGAAGGAACAAGCACAGGGAGAGGTGCCCCTGATGGGGACTGAACAGAATAGCCTCCTATATAGTAGAGAAACCATGAAAAACAGAAGATAAGGGTGGGTGAGCATTTAAGAAGGCAGGTCAGCAGTGGCACATACTTCAGAGAAGTCAAGAAGAACTGAAATCCACCCACTTCATTTTGACTAAAGATCACTGACAACAGCTGGTGCAGCCTCAGTGCTGGAGTTGGACTAGGCACTGGCAGGGGATGCAGGATGCATTAGTTTCCTGTGGCAGCTGTGACAAATTACCACAAATTTGGTGGCTTAAAACAACAGTAGTTTATTCTCTCACACTTCTAGAGGCCAGAAGTTCAAAATCAGGGTATCAGCAGGGTTGGTTCTTGGCTGGAGGCTCTGAGGGATAATCCATTCCTTGCCTCTCTTCTAGCTTCTGGTGCTGGAATTTGGGCTTGTCTTTAGAAAGAGCCCATTTGCAGGAGCCCAGACTGGGAGCAGCAGGTGGGCAGGATGGAGGGAAAGGAGGAGGGTGGGTGACTCTAAAATTTAAGCTTCATTAACTTTATGGTAAGTCCATGAATGAACAACAATATATGTTGCCAAGTGGGTGGGTGGGTGGAGTATTGATTTAGATGTAGGAATATACAACTAATGAAGTAAAGTTTGGGCTAATCAAAAGAGTTGATAGGCAGAAACAAAGGGGACAGATTTTTGTGCCAATGATTTTTTGTGTTCCTTGCTTGTGGAAGCATCACTCTAATCTCTGCCTTCATCTGCACCTTACCTCCTCTTGTCTATCTCTATGTTTTCCCCTCCTTTCATAAGGACACCTTCATATGATTTCATCTCAACATCCTTAATTACATTTGCAAAGATATTTTTCCACATATGGTCACATTCACAGGTTCTGGGTGCCATGTCTTTTTTTGGGGGGAGTGCACAATTCAACCCACTGCACATGGTAAGGAATGAATAGGCTGAAATGAGTAGGGATGATGAGCATAAACCCGCCTTTCAAAAAGCATAAATCAGAAGAATAGAGGGAAAGCTACAACTACAGCCAGAGGGGATGTCAGGTCCAGGAAGAATGTCTTCAAGATCAGAGATACTTGGAAAAGCACTGGAGCAGATGCAGCTTTTAGGGTACCTGAAGCATATATAATTAGAAGGGCCCTCTTCATTTATTAATTTTTGAGACAAAGTCTTTCTCACCCAGGCTGGAGTTCAGCCTTGTGAGGCTGGTGCTATCACGGCTCATTGCAGCCTTGTCCTCCTGGGCTCAAGTGATTCTCCCATCTCAACCTCTCGAGTAGCTGGGACCACAGGTGTGCACCATTGGCTAATTCATGGCAGATTCTTACATAGAAATCCTTCCCAGTTGCAGCCCAGCTTCCCTTCCCCACATCAAATACTTCAATTCCCCGCAACTTTAAGCATTTGTGGGAGTCCAGACTGGGAGCAGCAGGTGGGCAAGACAGAGGGAAAAGGAGAGAGTGGTTGACCCTGAAACTTAAGCTTCATTAACTTCATGGTAAATCCATGAATGAGCAAGGATATATGTTGCCAGGCAGGTGGGTGAGTGGAGTATTGACTGAGAGGTAGAAATATACAACGAATGCAGTGAAGTTCCTGGGCTCTTCAAAGGAGTTGATAACAGAAACAAAGGAGACAGATTGCTCGTGGACAAGGAGGAGGGACACCTTTTCCCTTGAGGAAGGTAGGAAGGGGGAAATATGGGCCACTGAACAGTTTGTATGGGAATGGACAGGAAGGTGAAATATTGTTTGATGGCCTCAACTGAGTGAAATATAAAGCAAAGGCATCTAATCAGAATGAGGGGGCAGGATTTTGAGGAGGAATGAGAAATTTGAAGATGCTCTGAGGAAAATAGAGATGACAAAATATGGTTAGAGAACAGTGCCTTATGCAACTAGAGGGAGTAGAAAACCATTGCCGTTGGCACAGTTGGTGTGTGAAGCTAAGGTCACTTTGCCCTTGGGTCAAGGTCATGGACCTGCTTGGTGGCTTCCTGTGATGGATAGGTGTGATCAGGACTGTGTAGACTTCAGATTTAGAAAGAACTGCATTCAGATTTGATTTCTGCAACTAATTAACTGAAGACCACTTGGCAAGTCCCTTACCATCTTTGAACCTTGGCTTTTTCATCAGGTAAAAAGGAGGTATTATCCTCCTTGTAGGTCCTGTTTTCAATTCATTCTTCCACAAACCAACATGCTAAGTGCCCAGCACAATAGCTGACACACAAGAGGCCTGCAGTCAACATGAACTCCCCTTCCTGCGTTTACCCTTCTGCTCACTACTCACCACCCCCTGTTCTTATTAATGGTCTAAGTCCAGTTGCTTAGTTGGCTCCAGGAGTTTCCAGGGTTTAAAGGGGCTTGCAGGATAAAGGTGGTTTCAGTATGAATTAGTGCATTTTAAATGAGTGCTTCTAATCACGTTTTTGTGATTCTAATGAGTAAGCCAGTTCTTTGGGTGATGAGGAGTGATACCCTGGTTGCTGAAAGCTGGATGCTCTTTTGGCTAGGTGATTTGAATCAAATAATTATATGTTCTTCCTCAGAAGTGACTTAGACACTTCTTGGTAGAATTCAGTATCTTTCCTTCAACAGGATAATGTTCACATAAATGTCCTGTCTTGTGCCATGTGGCCATGGGCATCAGTTAGGCAGATTCAGTGTCTGGTGCTGGCCTACTTCCTGCTTCCTGGTGATTCTTTCTGCTTGCCCCAGGATCACTGATGTGAGCCATAATGACTACTTGGCATAGACTACACGTAAGTCTTGTAAATGTCTGTATAGTTTTCTCATTTAAATGAACATGTCACAATGCTCTTGGGAACAACTTTCCATTAACCTGAGTACAGCAGACAGCCTGAGACAGTGGTGCTCACTGAATTAAATTTGCTTCTGCTTTGGAGGTCTGATTTTTATTAGAGGCACGACCTGGTTGGTACCAGCTCTGCAGACCAAGTTTGATTTGTCATTCATGTTTATTGAATTCCCTGATAGCTGTGCAGATGAAGAAACCACTTAGAATTTAGAATAAAAATAAAAATAATAGCAACTAACACTGGGTGCTTAGCCCAGGTATCAGGCATTGTGGAAGCCCTTTACTGTTAGCTCATCATAATCCTATCAAGTAGGTACAGTATTTATTCCCCACTTTGTTGATAAAGAAACTGGAAATTGAAGAGGCTAAGTAAATTGCCCAAGTTGTACAGTATAGTATCTTAGTCAGTTTGGGCAGCTATCACTAGCTACCATAGATTGGGTGGCATATTAACAACAGAAATTTATTTTTTACATTTCTAGAGGCTGGGAAGTCCAAAATTAAAGTGCTGGCAGATTCAGTGTCTGGTGAGGGTCTGCTTCCTGCCTCCTGGTTCATAGAGGCTGTGTCCTCACATGGCAGAAGGGATGAGGGAGGTATCCAGGGTATCCTTTATAAGGGTACTAATCCTATTCATGAGGGCTGCACCCTCATGACCAATCACCCCCCAAATGTTTCACCTCCTAATACCATCAACTCGAGGGTTAGGTCTCTGCATATGAATTTTGGGTGCAGACACATTCAGTCTATCGCACATAGCTAGGAAGTGGTAGAGCTGGAATTTGAACCCAGACAACCTAATTCCAGAATCCAATTTCTTAATTATTGGGCCATATTGATGATACTTTCTGTATTGGTACAAGTGTAGCTGAAGTTTGTAACTGAAAATGAGATATAATTCGGTAAAGAACAGTCAGTTCAACAGATGATTCATGCTTAGATGGCTTAGTACAGGGATTAAAACTCAAATGTCTACATACTGCCCCAGAGAGAAACTGCCCAGATGTAGTCACATTGGCTGGTGACTATAGTGGTGAACTGGGGGATACATGCTCATTGTGAAGGGAGCAACTATGTATAAACATGTCGGAAGTTTTGTTTCATTTTTGTTTTTGTCAAGAGAAGCGGGAAAACTGGATTTTAATGTGAAACTTCCAATTTTAAAAATCGTCTTCCTGTTAATAACCGTGCTTTATCAATTAATGGTTGTATTATAGTCCTGTATAGTGTAGGCTAGGTTTTCCTGCAGTAACCAACAACCCCCAAAGCTCAGTAGCTTAAAACAATTAAAGGTTACTTCTTGCTGATGCCACTTGTCCAACAGTGGTCAACAGGAGCCTCAGCTCTTAGAACGTCTTGGATACTCAGGCTGAGGTAGGCTTTATTTGGACATATTTTTTACATAATAACTGCAATAGTGCAAGGGGAACATGAGACTCAGACACAGACCCTTAAATCTTCTTATAGAAGTGACACAGATCACTTAGACTCATATTTCATTGGCCAAAGTTAGTTAATGACCATACCTAACTTCAAAGGGGATGGAGAAGTGCAGACCTTCTGTGGGCTGAAAGAAACAAAATGTTTTTGAGTATTCCCACTGACTAGCACAGCTCCATATACTCTGATTTTTAAGGCAGAAATGTCAGATTTTTTTCCCCCAAGTTAGATTCCAATTTGCAGAGATTTCAAACAGTTGATTTAAAAAAAAAATGTTTTGTTCTTGAATGATTAAATTTGACTGCTCTGAAAAATTCATATTTTGCTTCATTTGGACTAGTGACACTTATTTAAGTATTATCTTTTAGCTGATCAGGAAATCATATGCAGGAACTGTGAAAAAATTTTTAGCTGAAGTGATGATTTATAGATGAATATTTATTCCAAAAAGCACTACTCATATATTTTAAATATTTGTTTATGTCATCCACTATCTTGTGTAACTTGTCTCATTAACTACACTGTAAGGTAAGAATCTTATGTTATTAATTTATACTCTGTAGTTTCTGGCAGTATAGAAAATGGTTATTTAATAGATGTTAATAAATTTTACTGATATATCCATCAATTAGTAGTTAATAAATCACTATAATTAGAGATCATGACTTCAGATGATGTCATAGAAGTTGGAAACACTTCAGGCAATTTTTAAGAAGTGGCTTATTGTTGGGCTGGGCGCGGTGGCTCACACCTGTAATCCTAGCACCTTGGGAGGCTGGGGCGGGCAGATCGCAAGGTCAGGAGATTGAGACCACCCTGGCTAACACGGTGAAACCCTGTCTCTACTAAAAATACAAAAACTTAGCTGGGCGTGGTGGCGGGCGCCTGTAGTCCCAGCTACTCGGGAGGCTGAGGCAGGAGAATGGCGTGAACCCGGGAGGCGGAGCTTGCAATGAGCTGAGATCGTGCCACTGCACTCCAGCCTGGGCGACACAGCGAGACTCTGTCTCAAAAAAAAAGAAAAAAAAAAAAAAAGTTGCTTATTGTTGATTATGATGGGATATGAAAGCCAAAATTCAGTAGCCCCTCAATTTCAAAGGCATTTCTGGCTTATTCCTTATGAATCACAAGGCAAGACTTTCTTTTCAAATATCATTTTTCTGTGATGTTTTCACATGCTTTATCTTGCTATAACATTTGGATGAATTGTAACTTAAAAAAAATTATAAGTGCTCAGGGAGGTATTCAATTGCCCGAGATCTTGCAAGGCCTTAAACACTCTTCAAAACAAGCCCCTCCTAGCTCCTAAGCCCACATCCTTCCTCGATGACCAGATAGAGAGTGATTCTCAGTCTCATGAAATGCAGAGTGCTCAGGGACATGAATGTGTGAGGACAGAGTCTGGCCCAGGGGCAGTGTTTCTATAATTTAATAGTGGTATTACTCCCCTTGGAGAAAGTTACATGAACACAAATTACTCATTGATTGAATCTTGACCATGCAAGTGTGTTTCCAAAATCATTCACTCTTAAGTTGTTCCACATGTACTGGTAAATATTAATTTAATGGCCTGTGTAACTGGGCTTTTGTTGTTGTTGTCTATCTGCTGATACTTAAGGTAGAGGAAGTTGTAATGTAGTGTTAAGATTCTGAGTCAGATAACTTGGGTTTTAAAACCATTACCAACACTATATACTAGCTGTGTAATATTGGCAAATCATTTACTCAGTAATGTTTAGATTTCTTATTTATAAAATAGAGTTAAAGGTATCACCTGCATCATAAAATTGCTCTGAAGATTAAATAATGTGTACAATATTCGTGGCATAATGCCAGGTACATGCTAAGCATTCAATACAAATCAGCAATTATTAATATTGTATTACTATCTTTATAAAATCATATAATCAGGATTAAAGGATCTCAAAAGTCATTGGATTAAGCAACTCATCCAATAATTTAATCCCCCCTACAATTTTTCCACCAAGACATCTCCTAGACTATGATTGAATACTTATTATTAGATATCTCTGACTTTTCAAACTTTCTCATATTGAACCAAATTATGCTTAAACCTGTAGCTTTCACCATTTGGAAATACACAGAACAAAAGTAGACCCTTTCCTCATGATAGCTCTTTGTGAATTTGGAAATATCTCTAATCATAAGCTATTCTCTAAACTTCCTTGAAACTTACTACCTCTCCCTGAAATTTTCACTTGATCTTTCTCTTTCCCTGCAACACCAAAACGTTGGAAAGAATAGTGTGTAAATCATTGTCTCAGCTTCCTCTAGTTTCCTTTCTTCTTCAACAGCTTGGATGTAGAGTCTGATTCAACACCAAAATGTTGGAAAGAATAGTGTGTAAATCATTGTCTCAGCTTCCTCTAGTTTCCTTTCTTCTTCAACAGCTTGGATGTAGAGTCTGATTCAACACCAAAATGTTGGAAAGAATAGTGTGTAAATCATTGTCTCAGCTTCCTCTAGTTTCCTTTCTTCTTCAACAGCTTGGATGTAGAGCCTGATTCAACACCTCCAAGCTGAAGCATGAGGGCTACCCGGGAGTCAAAATCAGATGAAAAACAGAGAGAAATAATAACATTGGCCCTCTTTTATTGAATCCTTTATAGTGTTTGGATCATTATACTAAGAATTTTGCATATATTTTCTCATTGAATCCTCACTAGGCCCTATGTGAAGTATATGTTGGTATTATTATCTCTATTTTACTGTTGAGGAAAATCAGTCTCTGAGAGTTTGAATTTTTCAACATCCTGCCCCTTAAAAGGTTGGTGGGTGGATCCAGGTTTGTACGTGGGTGTTTTCTTCCTCCAAAGTCCCTGCACTTAAACACCAGGTTTATAAATAAAGTTAGATGAATATGGGAAGGAAGAAAGAGATAAACCACCAAATCAGTTGATATTATTGTCGTTTACACATTATGTAAAATATACGCTTAAGAAAAAAAAAACATAAGACATGATCTTTTTTCTCATATAAGGAATCTTACAATCTAGCAAATACACATATGTACACATGAAAAATGACAGAAGGAAAGATAGCAGTATAAACACATATTTTATATGAGACATCTCTCCTTTTAATTATTTTTTATATTTTAAAAATTGTTTATAAATAAATAGATATAATGACAGAGGTAGAGATACATAGGCATAGGTACAGCTAATGATAAAGACAAGGAGATATAAAGATATAGATAAAGACTATAGACAGCTATTAATATAGGGATATAGGGATTTAGAGATAGAAGTAAAAATAGAAAAACAGATATTTAAAGTAAAACTATGAACCAGAAGGTTAGACATCAAATTTAGGACAGTGGTTGTTTTGGGGAGGAAATGAGAGAATAGGACAAGTGTAGGGCTGGGGAGAGAGGAAACGTCTGTAATGTTCTGTTTATTTTATAGGCATAAAAATACCTGGGCTGGGCAGTGTGGTACATGTCTGTAATCCCTGCATTTTGGGAGGCCAAGGCAGGAGGATCACTTGATCCCAGGAATTCAAGACCTGCCTGGGCAACATAGGGAGACCCTGTCTTTACATCAAATTTTAAAAAGCTAGGTGTTGGGGCGCAGGCCTGTGACTCAACCTCCCAGGCTGAAGTGATCTCAGCTACTTGGGAGGCTGAGGTGGGAGGATCACTTGAGCCCAGGAGGTTGAGGCTGCAGTGAGCCACAATCCCACTATTGCACTCCAAGCTGGGCAACAGAGTGAGATCTTGTCTTGAAAAATAAAGCACAGAAATCTGAATAAAAATATAAATAGAAAAGAGAGGGGATATGGAGGGACAGCTTCAAATCTTAATATTAATATTTCAGCCTTGCATTAGCATCGTATAAATGATACTATCCTGTAAGACATTATATTATTTACATTTATAAAACTATGTTCTCATAAAAGAGAGCCAAACTGTACATTTAAGAATTACATCACAACTAAGCTTCCTGAAATGAAGGGAGCTCCCCCTCCCCTGGCTTTGGGCACCACTGACCGCCATGCTTCTGTTGGCAGGCAGTGGGCTGCGATTGGCAACTGGGAAGCAATGCCAAGGAGGACAACTGTGGAGTCTGTGCCGGCGATGGCTTCACCTGCAGGCTCGTACGGGGACAATCGAAGTCACACGTTTCTCCTGAGAAAAGTAGGTTTTAAACCCAACACGTTATTACCATCATACAAGATGTATTTTAGACCATCTATTGCTAGAATAACATTTTCTTTTTTTCTTTTTTTTAAATTTTATTATTATTATACTTTAAGTTTTAGGGTACATGTGCACAACGTGCAGGTTTGTTACATATGTATACATGTGCCATGTTGGTGTGCTACACCCATTAACTCGACACTTAGCATTAGGTATATCTCTTAATGCCATCCCTCCCTCCTCCCCCCACCCCACAACAGTCCCCGGGGTGTGATGTTCCCCTTCCTGTGTCCATGTGTTCTCATTATTCAATTCCCACCTATGAGTGAGAACATGCGGTGTTTGGTTTTTTGTCCTTGTGATAGTTTGCTGAGAATAATGGTTTCCAGTTTCATCCATGTCCCTACAAAGGACATGAACTCATCCTTTTTTACAGCTGCATAGTATTCCATGGTGTATTTGTGCCACATTTTCTTAATCCAGTCTATTGTTGTTGGACATTTAGATTGGTTCCAAGTCTTTGCTATTGTGAATAGTGCTGCAATAAACATACGTGTGCATGTGTCTTTATAGCAGCATGATTTATAATCCTTTGGGTATATACCCAGTAATGGGATGGCTGGGTCAAATGGTATTTCTAGTTCTAGATCCCTGAGGAGTCGCCACACTGACTTTCACAATGGTTGAACTAGTTTACAGTCCCACCAACAGTGTAAAAGTGTTCCTGTTTCTCCACATCCCCTCCAGCACCTGTTGTTTCCTGACTTTTTAATGATCGCCATTCTAACTGGTGTGAGATGGTATCTCATTGTGGTTTTGATTTGCATTTCTCTGATGGCCAGTGATGATGAGCATTTTTTCATGTGTCTTTTGGTTGCATAAATGTCTTCTTTTGAGAAGTGTCTGTTCATGTCCTTCGCCCACTTTTTGATTGGGTTGTTTGTTTTTTTCTTGTAAATTTGTTTGAGTTCATTGTAGATTCTGGATATTAGCCCTTTGTCAGATGAGTAGGTTGCAAAAATTTTCTCCCATTGTGTAGGTTGCCTGTTCACTCTGATGGTAGTTTCTTTTGCAGTGCAAAAGCTCTTTAGTTTAATCAGATCCCATTTGTCAATTATGTGAATAACATTTTCTGAATGCTAAGCTTTTTTAGTTGGAAGTAGCTTTTGTACCAACTTTCTAAAAGTGAAATTTCTTCCAAAAAGTGTGTATCAAACTTTTGTTCCCATTATATCTTCGAAGAGGACCTGTTTCTTTGAACCTTTGCCAATGCAGGGTATTACTGTTTTAAAAATATGTATTTACCAATTTTTCAGGTAAATCGTGAAATAATAATTTCCTTTATTTGTCTTCCTTTGACTGCTAACAAGCTAGAAAATATTGTTGTGTATCTATTGACCATTTATAGTTTGTAATTTCTCAGTTAGCTATTGAAGCCATTTATCAATTTTCCTATTTGGATGTAGATCTTTTCTTCATTGTTGAGAGCTTTTAATATATCACCAATACTAACATTTTTTCTGTCATACCTATTTCAAATATGGTTCCAGTTTTTTCATTGACTTTCAATTTTGTATAATTAGAGTTTCTAAGTTTCTAAGTATTATGTATTTGGAAATTTCCATCTTTTCATTTTAATAATGTCTGTCTTTTAAAACATCCTTTAGTTTGGGGAATCAGTAAACTTTTTCTGTAAAGGGATAGATAATAAATATTTTAGGCTTTGCTGGCCATATAGTCTCAACTACTCAACACAGCTGTTGCAGTGTAAAAGCACACAGAGACACCTGTAAATAGATCAGCATGGCTACATTCCAATGAAACTTTATTTACAGAAATAGCCTGAAGGCTGAATTTGGCCCTCAGGTTTGTTAACCACTCCCTTAAAGGAAACAAAAATCATTCATGTATGTTTTCTGCCAGTACTTTTATGGTTTTGTTTTTCTTTATAATAATTCTTTCTGAATACCCCCTTGTTGGTGGTATTCAGTTATAAATGTAGGTGAGTTCAGCCAAAGATTTGATTTTAAATCTTTTATTCATTTGAATTTAGTTTGATGTAACTTGTAAAGTCGGCATCTTACTTATTTTCCCAAATGGGGAAAGCATTACAGGAGGGTGGAGGGTTTTCCAGGCAGAGGAAACACAAAGTTCATGGCGTGACACTGGAGAAGAGCCTGGGTTTTTTGAGGAACTCCTAATATGTTGTTCAGGCCTGACTGTACATTGAATAGGGTAGAAGATAAGACAGAATGGCATTCGGAGTCAAAGCCTTCATTATTGTGTTTTATTTTTCAGATTAAGTGGAGCCATCAAAGCGATTTAGGCAGTGGAGTGATATGGTTAGGTTAGTGTTTTAGTAAAATAATTCTGGTGGCGTATGGAGGCTGGATTACCTGTCAGATGAGCTTGGAAGCAGGGAGTCCAAATAGGAAATGTCTTTCAAACTACTCAAGAGTGTTTAAAATAATGAGGCCTTGATCTAGGGTAGCGTGGCAGGAAACATAGAGGAAGGAACAGCTGGAGAGATCTTTAGCATGTAGAATGAACAGAGTTTGGTAATTCTTTGAATGACAGCTATAAGAGAAAAGAAGCAGCTAGAATGGCCCAAATTTTCCACCTTGTGCAGCTGGGTGGACATGTTTGCTATTCATTTGGGTAAGGAATTCATGAAGAGGAGACACATAACAGAGGTGAGCGTCTACCTCCCTGAATTTTATTCTCTCCAGAATTTTCACCCCGTAAGTATCCAATGCCCAAGTATCTTTCTGACGCCTGCAAACAGATGTGATTATATTTTGTTTATGGTTGGAGGGTTTATCTGAAACGTGCTAGTTTATCATGGCTGATAGCAAAACCCCTTGTTGGTGGTATTCAGTTATAAATGTAGGTGAGTTCATCCAAAGAGAGTATATAGAATATAAGAGGAAGCCAATAATTGCATCCTGAGGAAAAGCTGAAGTCAAAGCATTTAGCCAGGGAAGACGTTTAAGGGAATCCAACTGAGAAGGAATGAATAGAGTAAGTAGGTAAATGCAGAACTTAGCAAGAGCAGTACCATGACCCCAAAGGAATAAGTAATTCCAAAAATGAGGTGGGGGTGGCCAGCAATGTTAAATGCTCTTATGAGTTCAACTGGAATAAGGGCCCAAAAGTTTGTCTTTGGCAATTTGAAGGTCATTTGTGATGTGAACAAGAGTGATTTTGATGAACTTCAGGCTGAAATCAAAGCTTGATTGCAATGGGTTGATGAGTAAAGAGAATGTATAGAGGGAAGGATTTGCTCAGGACAAGAGGAGAGGAACAGACCAATACCCTGTCAACAACTACATAGCTCTACAGGGTTGGTTGGAGAACACCATGAGGTGTTCCAGCCTATTGTCTTTATTTGGCTCTTCATTAGGAGATAGAGTTGGCCACTAGGAGTGAGGGCTCAGAGACTTGAGCCTGTTCCCATGAAGGAAAGAAGAAGGAGCCATCAACAACAGTACAAAGATAGAAGAGTAGCTGTAAGGGCCTAGCTGAGATTGGAAACCATGAATTCATGGAGGTTCCAATTTCTGGACTTCATGAAGGAGGTGGCTTTGAATGGTGGTATACCAATGAGAAATGTATTCTACTGGAAATCACAGAAAACTCAACTTAGAAGCATTGGAGTTTATAAATCTTTTCTAACAAAAAGCCTGGAGTAGGCAGCTAAGGCTGGGGATGCTGTTTTACCGTGTCCTTCAGGAACCAGGCACCTTTCTCTCTTCTTCACATCCTTAGAGGGTGGCTTTTGCCTCCGTGGCTGCAAAGTCATTATTGGACATTGAGATGTTACATCCACATCCCAGATAATAAGGAAGAACATAGTGTGAAAAGCATTTTTTTAAATACTGTGTTCTTTATCCAGGAAAGGATATTCTCCCCAGGGAATTTTGCTTCGTTGACCAGAATTACGGTGTGTGACACCCTGGCTTCCAAGGAGGCAGGAAACCAAGTAGTTAGCATTCTATCCATTCTGCTATTACTAATGTTGATCACATGCTTTGTAATTCCCAAAGCTCTCTTCAGACTTATCATTTAATTCTACCAGCATTCTTACATTATAATTTGGATAATGTCCTGCCTGTTTTACAGATGAGGAAACCAAGGATGAGAAATGTTAAGAAACATCTCCCATAATTAATTATGAAGGAAATATTGGGAAATAGTTAAGAAATTGGGGTCTGGAGCCAGCCTTCCAGGGTTAAGTCCTGGGTCTGTTGCTTATGAGCTGTGCAGAGTTATTTAATTTATTTCACTTCCATGGGTATCTTGGATCTCTAATTTTAAACTGGGAATAACAACAGTACTGCCTTTGTAGAGCTGTTGTCAGGATTTAAAAGATCAACCCATGTTGAGAACTCCAAATAGCATAGTAACTAGAGAGTACTCAGTAAATGCTAGCTGCGTTTTTGTTAAAACTATTACTCATTGGGATACCAAAGGATGTCACACTGATATGGGATGGCGGCAGGAAATTGAAGGGCCTGGGTGAGGACAGGGACTCTGTTTTCACACCCAAATGTTGCATTTTCAAAGACCACTCTGGCCTGCCATGCCCCCCATTCTGTGCCTATAAAAACCCCAAGACCCTAGCAGTCACACACACGAGTGACTGGGTGTTGAGAGGAACACATTGGCAGAAAAACACACAGACACCGACAGGCTGTTGACAGTGGAACGACACAGACGCAGAGGGAAATTTGGCTGAGGGTGGACAGACGAGAGCCCAGCTGCTAAGGGACACCAGGGGAAGACTACCTTCCCACTTCATCCCTCTTCCCCTCCCCATCCATCTGCTGAGAGCTACCTCCACCATTGAATAAAACCTTGCACTCATTCTCCAAGCCCATGGTACTGGAAGAAATGAATCACACATGGGCTTGGAGAATGTGTGCAAAGGTTTGTTGAACGGTGGAGGTAGCTCTCAGCAGATGGATGGGGAGGCAGAAGGGGGATGGAGTGGCAAGGGATACAGAAAGCCCTGGGATACAGAAAGCCCTCTGTCCTTGAGATAAGGCAGAGGTTCTAACTGAGCTGATTAACACAAGCCACCTGCAGACAGCTAAGCTGAAAGAGCACACTGTAACACACGCTGGAACTTTGGGAGCTGTAAACACTCAACTCTAGTTGCTGCCTTGGGGTTGGAGCCCCAACCTCCCCATAACCTGCCCGTCTGCATGCTCCCCCTAGGGGCTTGAGCTGCTGGGCACAGAAGAAGCGAGCCATTCCTCCTGTTGCATGCCCTGGGAGGGGGATAAGGGAACTTTGCCCCTTTCAATACCTCTTATATACTTTAAATGTAAATGTGGGTATTCGTAAACATATTTGAAAGTCAACAATCAGTCCATCTGGGGATTGATTTCAAGAGAGCTACTGCTTGGTATGGAGGACAACATTGAAAGTGTGAAAACAGAGTGAATTGTAGGACAAACCAAAGTTTTAGGACTCAGATCAGTGAACACAGTTTGAAGAGACAGGCTATACTGAGAAGTGTTCCTTCAGGAAGGCATGTGGATGAGGGGAGTAAGGGAGAAAGACAGTAGCCAGATCAGGCTGTAATGGAAGTGTGTAGAGTTAGTATTGCTCTTAGAAAGTTTGGAAATCTCATCAGAAAATACCTCGTTTTCTCAGGGTCCAAGAAAGATTAGAACTTGAGATAATTCTAATTGAACCAGGATAAATGCCAAATGAAGTTGTGCCAAAAAGGGCAGTCTTATTTGGAGAAGTGTGCAGAAGAGGTACTGAAATGCAAGGTAGTTCATTATTCTCTCTCTCTCTCTCTTGATTTTCAGCTTTTGGATTACATATGCTTTTGAGAATCTATTAAAAGTTATGCATTTTCTTTCCAGGAAAATATATGTGTACTTATAAGCCCCACATTTGCCATTCTGATTTTTTGTGAGGTTCTCAGACCCCTGATGCCTGTTAGGACATTCCAGGTTAAGAACCCCTAAAATGTCCTTTTTTTTTTAATCAATTTCTACATAGAAAGGGGAACTGGAGGGCACAGATCCTTCAGTGCAGGGCATGAGTGACATGGTATAAGCCAGGAAGATCCCACAGGATGCTGGCATTTTATCAGGTTCCGTATGCGTGTGCTTGAGCTAAGGCTAAAGGTAGCAAAGATTCCTGCCTGTGAGAAAACACAGTCCTTCACCATCTTGATTCTAATTATGGCCCCGTCACGTCTGTTACAGCGCGGAAACTGACCAGCTGAAGCTGTTTTTGGCTGGGATTTTTCCCTAGGCCATATGGAAGCAGTTCCCTAGAATCATGCTTTGTGTGAAAGAAATGTGGGAAATGAAGCCATGTCTCCCCCTGAGTGTGCATCACTGCAGCCTGCAGAATCCACGCAGCTCCTACATCCACACCTTGCCAAGAATTCATTCCAATCTTCCCTGGGACTCACCCTGAGTCAGGACATGGCAATGAGATGCTGTTGGCACAGCCCTGCACTGGAGCAAGTGCACAAGGCTGCATACAGGATATCATTTCCATCACGCGGTGAGGCAGACACAAGGTGTAAGAGCCTGGAGCCAAAACCTTTGCTATGAAAAAAATCAGAAATTTATCCAGATACAACACACAGATTTCCTGTTCAGAGGGAGAAGGAGAGAGACGGAACTGACAACCAACATAAACAGCTTTGGATGTTGGAAAAGAAAACTAGAGGCCACTCAGGTATTAAAGAGAGAAAGCTCTAAAAACAACAACAAACATATCTGTTTAGAGAGTCTTGACTTGGCATTTAGAAACTTAGTTGTATTTCCAAATTTGTTCCTTATTTTGGTCTTGTCCACATCAGGGCACACATGTGTGAGGCAAATAAACAAGATCTGCTTGTCTATTCTAAGCTTTTTGTCCATTTTTACATGGTGGCAGCCAAGCCTATTGATACAGTGATACCTAAGGCCAACTGGGAACACCAGCATTTTGCTCAAGTTTTGACAGTATGAAGATAAACACACTCTTCTAATGGATTCCTTGACACAAATAGAATCCTGGGCTAGGTGGATCGTAGGGCTGCCTCACGGGGTAATTCTTAAGAGTTTTTCCCTTCATCCACTGTTCATGTCTCCTTTGACTGTCACTCCCAAAAACCATTTACAAATTTAACTTATTCCATAACAAGGAAGATTGTATAGGATATAAAGGGTCTGCTAACATGGTAACATGGATTGGTTTTCATTCTCCTGTCTTCCCACATCATCTCTTTCTACCTCCACATTCGTCTTTCTAGGGTGAGATTCTGGCTGGTCATACTCTTCTATCAGAACTGTGGCTGAGAAAGGAATATTCAAACCAAAGACCCTGTTCCTTTTAATGGAATTAAAAGTTGCCCCCTCCTCCATTTAATTCAGCAAGGGAGAGTGTGGCCTGGAAGGAAGACCCTGTGTCTAGAAATAAAGACTCCTGAGTTCTAGTCCTTGCCTAGCTCTTTTACATGTTTTTGTGTGTCTTCTGGCCCCGTGCATGAAGAGAGATAATGGAAAAATAGCATGTAGACTGTGTTGCGAAGGAATGTCATAGATTGTATTTTACATGGAGAAGCAGACAGACTGTGAAGAACTCCCTGGCCTCTTCATGAATCGCCTTACACCTATGATAAAATCCGCATCCCTCTCCAAAGCCTTTAAAGCCTGTATCATCTGGCCCCTGTGTTACATCATGTGCTGCCATCTGCTCCTCATTCCCTAATCTCCAGTTACACTGGCTTTCTGGGAGATTCCAGAATGTCAGGTGCCCATTCTCCCCGTGGGCCTTTGCACCAACCCATCCCCGAACCTGGAACATGTGTCTCCCTGCTCTTCAACGTAGTTACCTCTTTCTCAACCTTGAGCACAAGTGTCGCCTCCTCAGAGAGGCTTTCTTTGACCACTCTACGTAAAGTAGGCCCTTCTCTTTTCTGTTTAGTTCTTGCTTAGCCTTGAGGGAAAGAAGTGGTTATTTCATTTATTTGTTTAATTTGCCTCTCCCACTAGTAAGCTTTGCAAGAGCAGGCACCATGTCTGTGGTGTTCACCATTTTATTCCTAGTGCTAGTGCAGTACTGAACACATCCTAGGAGCTCAGTTAATGTTGAACAAATGAATACATGGCCTTCGCTGGAGATGATTCTGCTTCCTGTTATGATTTCAGTGGGACTAAATGATATTGTGCAATAGAACTGGACTGGAAGCCAAAGACTGGGGAAATAACCTCAGTTTGACCTCTAACAATCTATCTTCTTAGGCAAGATGCTTCATTTACTGGTGCCTCAACTTTTTCATCTGCACAGTGAGCATGGACAATTTATATGACCTCTTCTAGCTCTGAAAATCTATTAAGTGTATGTGTAAGTTGTTCGTTGTTTTAAAAAAAAATAGATATTAGGATTGAATGGAGTTTAGAGAAACAAGTCCCAGGAACTTATATGAAGCAATTTTCCAAACTTTTAATGAAAGGCTTGACAGTGATGGCTTGTCTTTATTCTTAAAGGACCCAGGAAATTTTAGATATACCACAAGAATGAGTTGGTGTGAAGTTTCCTCTTATCTCCCATGAACTGCTACTTGGTTGCCTTTTAACATGTTACTGTCACAGCCTGCAAGAGGGAGGTTTAGTTTGTGCATTGACCCCCTCATTGGTATGTGAGCTCCTCAAGAACCTCATGCACCTGGCCCAGTACCTGGCACCCAATATGTTTCCAGTAAAGGTGTGTTGACTTGACCTACACAGAATTGAAGAGCCCACTTAGACCAGCATCCCTATGGCAGCAGTCCTTGAGGAATGTGAATTAAAATCAGAAGCAGCTTATTGGTAGCCAAGCACTGCAACACCCGGGGTCACCCAGGAGACCTGACACCTGCTGACCAGCTGAGAGCACTGGGATTATTAGTAAAAATACTTATTGGGAAAATGATAATAATAGTGGCCCCCAGAGTTTGTATGCTTACACTGTGCTATGTATTTGTCATGTATGACATTATTTATTCTTAACATAACCCTACAAGGTAGGTACTACTATACCCCTCCACCCCCCATTTAACAAATGGAGAAATAGGCTCAGTGAAATTAAGCACCTTGGTCAAGGTCTCACAAATGGCGAGTGGTCAAGATGGTTCTGACCTCAGAGTTCATGTGCTTAACCACTCTCCCAAAGTGTCTTCCAAGGACAGCTAGATGAGCATGAGGCGAGAGGCGCACCGAGGCTTAGAGTGATGGGACAGGGAACAAAGGTAGCACAGAAATGGAGCCAGAGGGGAGCAAAGACTGCCTCAGCCAACCTACCCCTTGTTTCCCTTTGGCAGAGCCCAGCCAGCTCCATGGTTCCTAACCCAGGGTGCACATCAGGAGCACTTGGGGAACTTGTCCCACATTCTAATCCTCAGGCCCCACCCTAGAATTTTGAGGGGTAAATCTGGGCAATTGTAGGCTACCAAACTCCCCAGGTGGCCGCTGGCCCATGCCTGTGGTTAACGCCTCTGCTTTTCAGTGTCCGATGTCCCACTACAGAGTCAGAAGGCAGATGACTGTTTTATCCTCACCAGCCTCCTGATTTCTTAGAGGCAGTATAAAGGGCAGAAAATGGGAGTTACACTATGATGCTCGAGAACATCTGGACAGATATTTGTTATTAGATGCTGTGTGACATAGTCCCATCTCCTGCGTGCTGTTCCAAAGCTAGCCCTGCCAATGAGCACAGAAGCACACATTATTTGTCAGTCGGCCTGTTACCATGGTCTTTTGAGGTAAAGGCAATTTAGGCCAGTAAATAAACATACCTCAGGTTGGGAACAGAGGTTTCTGCATAGGAGCTAAGGGCTGAAGATACTCATTTGCAGATTCAGCAATCAGAGACTTTAGTAATGTGGCCTAACAGCTCAAGGCATGCGAGTCAGTTTTGAGTTTGCAGCCGATTGTTCTCAACAAGGCAAAGCTCTGCTGTGTTCCTGCCTTCCTTTGTAAAAAATTTGCATTAATTTCCTACATTTGCTTTTTCTACTTTTGCTTACCGGCATACTGCGTTTTTCTCACCCCCATTTGCAAAGTAGTGTATAGACAGTCCTCCAGCTGCAGAATCAGTGTTGCTACCCATTGACTTTTCCTTTTTTTGACTTCCAAAATCCCTCACTGCTCCTACAGAATGACAGATGAACTTGAAGCAAACCTTACTATCCTACTTTTGAAAAATTGTGCAGACCCTGTTCTGTACAGTGCCACGCTAGGTAACTCTTTTTTTTTTTTTGTTTGAGATGGAGTTTTGCTCTTGTTGCCCAGGCTGGAGTGCAATGGTGCAATCTCAGTGCAATGGTGCAGCCTCCACCTCCCGGGTTCAAGTGATTCTCCTGCCTCAGCCTTCTGAATAGCTGGGATTACAGTCACGTGCCACCATGCCTGGCTAATTTTGTATTTTTAGTAGAGATAGAGTTTCACCATGTTGGTCAGGCTGGTCTTGAACTCCTGACCTCAGGTGATCCACTTGCATCAGCCTCCCAAAGTGCTGGGATTATGGGCGTGAGCCACCGTGCCCTGCCTCGGTGACTCTTTTTAGTCTAAGTGATGACAGATAGTTATGGGTGTGTGAGGGCATTAACAAACACTTTTTTTTTTTCAGTTTACAAAATGTTTTCACAACATTATCTCATTTTAAAAAATGAATTCCTTAAAAATAAAACCTATTTTTTTGCAATTTTCTATAGTGTTCAAATTATTAGTATTAGCATGTATTTAAAAACTTTTCTTATTTTTTTTAAAAAACTACTTTATGCCTTGGGAATGGGTGTGTGTGTGTGTGTGTGTGTGTGTGTGTGTTTGAATCTAAATAGCAGAAGGAGAAATAAATGCAGGTTCTAGAAATGTAACATGAAAAATACTCGACAGAAAATTTTGTTCAGAAAAAAAAACCCAACCAACTAAAAAAACACACACCAAAAAAATAAAAAAATAAAAAACAAAACAAAAATAGAAAAGTGGGGGTGAGGTTGTCAAAGTGAAAGTCACTAACACATCCTTTTCCTTGTTTTACCTTGGGATGTATATATTTAGGTTGATGTAGTTCTGGTTGAACTTTATAGTGAAAATAAATGATCTGATATAAATTACAGTGCTTTTGGGCTGAAACTGATGTTTATTGATTAGTTAATATTGTTTGGACAATTTATTTCCTGTACATCTTGCTACTTAGCAAAGCTGTGATATCCAGCAGGAAATGAGACATAGAAAAAATACGATGGAACACCTGGACTTCAGCATTTACGTGTGGGAGGGAAAGTCAGTGAATCTTAGGTCAGTCCAGTGATTGCAAAATCAAACAAGTGAAACTCATAAAATGAAACTCTGTGTGATGAGTGAATTTGAGTTTATACAGCATCACTTGGTCTCATAGTAGAAGGATTTAAAAGCATAGTTTTGGGTCCTTACCCTGGTTCTAATGCTTAGGAACACTGTGATCTTGGGCAAGTCACTTTAACCTTGTAAAATTTTAATTGTCTTAATTGTAGAAATGAGTTTTCATTAGAATGAATGAGGTAATTTATCTCAAGTTCCTTAGCATGTTGCCTGGTGGCAGAGTAAGTGCTCAACATGGTTTTAATAATAATTTATACTTACCCAACCCCTAATTGGCACCAGGTTCTTTTCTAAGCCCTTTGCATATATTACCTCATTGAACACTCATAACAACCCCTTGGAACAGGTATTCTATTATCCTCATTTCACAGATGTAACTGAGGCACAGAGAGGGTAAGTAACTTGCCCAAGGTCACACAGCAAGTGGTGGTGCTGGTATTCCAACCCAGGTTGTCTGGCTCCAGAATCTGTGATCATAACCACTATACCATATTGCCTCTCTCAGTAGTTTATAGAGTAAAAATAATGCAAATGGCATTTAAAGAGGGACAGGAAGGAGCTCTGGTGGATGGCACAGTGAGTAGCAGTATTGAGAATCTCTTATCACCAAATTTCAATGAGACAGTTTTGGAATAATTCCAAACAATGAACGTGATCGGCAGGAACCAGTTACCACCATCAACAACAAATCTAGGTGTCCCAGACATGAACCTACTGTTAGCGACACCATAGGATGGGATGGAGAGGAAGCCTTTTCTCTCCATCTTATATGTTTTCTTTTTTAAATTAGACATAGTCGCCTAGGCTGAATGCAATAGCATAATCATGGCTCACTGCAGCCTCGACCTCCTGGGTTCAAGGGATCCTCCTGCCTCAGCCTCTTAACTAGCTGGCACTACAGGCATGTACCACCACACCTGGCTAATTTTTAAATTTTTTGTTGAGACAAGGTCTCACTATGTTGCCCAGGCTGATCTCAAACTGCTAACCTCAAGTGATCTACCTTAACCTCCCAAAGTCCTGGGATTACAGGCATGAGCCACCATGCCCAGCCACCATCCGATATGTTTTCAATAATTGGCTTATAGATCATTAGAAAGTATAGGATTTCAAAGCAGGCTTAGAATCAGACCTGCTTGGCAATACCATCTGCCTTCTTCTGACAGGAGGTTTCAGGCAGTCTATACTGAGCTTGTGCTGAACCACAAGCAGCAGTCTGCTCTTTCTTACTATACTTACAATTGCTTCCTCTCTTTATCATCGCCTCCAGCCCCAGGTCTACCTCCAGACCAAGGAAGGTCTTTACAGGAGGCCATTTGTCTGCGATTTATGAATGGCCCATTCTGAAGGGCAAGATAAAGCAAGCGTGGGTAATAGTCTTTGTATCAGTACAAGTAGAATTTCAAGCAAAAATACAAAATGAGTACTTTGTTGGTAATCAAAAACAAATCGTTTAAAGAATTTGTGAACCAAATGCCATTACATCAAAATATGTAAAGAAAAATCTCCTGTAGTTACATAAGATGAAATTGACATCAGTAAAACTTCCGAGAGACTTTAATACATTGAAGTGAGTGAAAATTACACAAAGAATCTGTGCAGTATAATTACTAATGTTACATTAATAGGTAACAGAGCATTGCATGGTGAGGAAATATACCTTCTTTTCAAACATTTATGCACCGTAATACAAAAACTGATTCTATGCAAGGCTCCAAGGAAGACTGGAAAAAAAAAATCCGAGTCAAACAGAAACAATCAAAAGAGACCTTGCCCTACAGCTGCACCCATCCATTCCCTGCTTCCTCCCGCTACAGAGGCACAAATGTCTGTCTTCTTTTCCAAGACTAATTAATCCCTCCATCTGTGTTCTGCATTCCAGCTCCTCTGTGTCCTCAGAGAACTCACTCCACCCATCATCCCCTCTCTTTCCTTTATCTTCTTTCACTCTCTCTTTCCTATCAGGGTTAATATGACCAGCGGGTCTCTTCCCATCTTAAATGAAAGTATAATTTTAAAAAATGTCTATGTATATACGTGTATATACATATGTGTGTATATACATGTGTATTTATATATGTGTATGTATATGGGTGTATAATATTTATATATAAAGATATTTTTAAATTATATGTATATAGAACACTCTTTTAAACATAATCACATCTCCAGCTACCACTCTAATCTTTCACCTACTCTTTACTGCCACATCTTGAAAAAACTGTTTACACTTGCTGTCTCTAATTTTTCATCATCATGTATTCCTCAGATCACAGCTTCCTGTGCCAGCTACTTGATTGAAACCGCTTTGGCAAAGCACATTAACAGTCTCTTTACTGCTCATCCAAAAGGCACTTTTAAGCCCTCATCTGCAGAGCACTTGGTACTCCTGGCTCCTGCCTCCTTAAAATCCTCTGCCTCACAGGATTCTCACTTCATTTCTGGTCATACCAAGAACTGGGCCATCTCTTGCAGAACAGTGAAGAAATGCTGAAAAGTTTGTGACTATGGACCAGTCCTCCCTTTCTGCCCTTTATGACTTGAGTTCTCCCTCTCTATATCCTGCACCCGTGCTGCTCAAAATGTGGCTCACAGTCCAGTGGTATCAGCATCACCTGGGAGGCTGCTGGTCGGGCACATTCTTGGGCTCCACCCTAAACTGCTGGATCTGAATTTCTATGGATGGAGCAGGTGTCTGTGTTTTAACAAGTTTTCTAGATGATTCATATTTAGGTAAAATGTTTGGGAGGTACTGCCCTATCAACGTATCACAGAGACTTCTACAAATGTATCAAACTTTAGTGGAGGGTTACAGAAATGAAAGGGAATTCCAGTTTAGGAGATGATCCTTATAGGGTGCTCCTTGTTCCTAGCTTTGCCTAGGTGCTCTGCAGTGTGCTTTCTCTCCAAGAGTTAAATAGTAGGCAGCTCCACCCAGAAGAACATTTTCCTCAAGTTTGAGCCTTTTTGGCTAAAATCAACTGCAAGGGAGTTTCATTTGCAAGGTTTCACTAAAGTGTGTAATTATCAATGGGACAATCGTTGGAATATACACATATACGCACACACACCCCTAGACAAATGCTTCCCCAAGATACCGCAGCCTACATTCACAAAGATTTTGCAAGAGAGCCCAACCAATCTGCCCAAATAGGTTTTCTTCAGTTCAGTAAAGCTTTCTAATTTATATGTATTTTCAAAATAATTTTTATTACATATATAATATGCTGTATATTTGTTGTAAAAAATCCAGAATATCCAGGCAAGGAAATTGACAAACATGTCATGTATCCAATCACACTGCCAAGAGATTACACCTGTTATCATATTAGTGTGTATCCTTCCCGGGGTGAGGTGAAGTGGTTGAGGATGAATAATATATATAGATAATTTATATTGTAAAATTAAGACATACTTTTTATAAAACTTTATAAGTTTAAAAGTTTTATAAAACTTATAAAAACTTCAAATGGCACAGAAGGATATAAAATGGAAAGTAAAAGTCACCTTCTACCATCCACAAACTCCTAACCAGTTCCACTTTTTAGAGATCTAAATGGTATGAACGGTTGCTTCTATTAAGATATTTCCTATGGATGTGTATGTGTGCACCTTTCCATACAAACATGTATGCTTTTGAGAAGTATACAGAATTGATCATTAGGTATAAATTATTTTACAATTTCTTTTTATTCACTGAGGTTTTTTTGCCTATCAGTTCTCATAATTTGGCTTGTTTTTTTGTTTTTGAGATGGAGTCTCACTCTGTCACCCAGGCTGTTGTTCAGTGGTATGGTCTCAGCTCACTGCAACCCCTGCCTCCCGGGTTCAAGCAATTCTCGTGCCTCAGCCTCCCGAGTAGCTGGGAATAAGGTGCCAGCCACCATGCCCGAATAATTTTTGTATTTTTTAGTAGAGACAGTGTTTCACCATGTTGGCCAGGCTGGTCTTGAACGCCTGACCTCAAGTGATCCACCCGCCTCAGCCTCTCAAAGTGCTGGGATTACAGGTGTGAGCCACTGCACCCAGCTGGCTTGTTTTTTAACTGGTGATATAAGAGGACATTTCATAATTTATTTAACCCGACTCATATCAATGAGCATTTAGATTTTCTCTCAGTGTTACAACATCTTTGTACCTTTGTACAAGCACGTCTTTATGTGCTTTTAGTTCTCAAAGATACTGTAATTTCTCTTCTCTCTTTTCATAATCTTCTTGACATTTTGATTTTTCTGTGAATTAGTTTTTCAAGGGTCTGACTAATTTTCCTGCTAATTCGTGTTTCTTTCTTACTGATTTGTAAATACTCTGGATATTAAGAAAACAGTCTTTGCCTATAATTACAATTTTTCCTTCTTTGACATTTAATTTTGCTTAATTTTTATTTCACATGAATTAATATTTTCCTTCGATTTTCTCAAGGCATTTTTTAATGTCTCAAGAGAGAGATTTAAATGTTGTTTTTCTAGGTTGTGCCCATTTTTGGGGGGTGGAAATGGAGTCTCACTCTGTCACCCAGGCTGGAATGCAGTGGCACAATCTTGGCTCACTGCAACCTCTGCCTCCTGGGTTCAAGTGATTCTCCAGCCTCAGCGTCCCTAGTAGCTGGGATTACAGGCGCCCACCACACCCAGCTAAATTTTGTATTTTTTAGTAGAGATGGGATTTCGCCATGTTGGCCAGGCTGGTCTTGAACTCCTGATCTCAGGTGATCCGCTTGCCTCAGCCTCCCAAAGTGCTAGGATTACAGGCATGAGCCACCGTGCACAGCGGGTTGTGCCCATTTTTTAAAAGTTCATTCCAACATATTCCATCTTTTTTCTAGCCATTGCAAATGGGGCATTTTCTTCCATTATTTTTCCAAATGATTATTCTTGGTATTTCTAAAATCTAATAATTTTTTAATATTAATTTCTTCTTGATTTCTAATGCTTAGACTATTTTTTCTTGCCTAATTACCTTGGCTAATCTTTTAAAAACTCTTAAGTCATATGGTGCTAACTGGTATCCCATCATTTTCCCAATTAAACAGCAGTGTTTCTGACATTTAAGCATTAAGCATATTAATCATAACTTGCATTTGTAAATGGCGTTACAAACATTTACTTTATTTTATATACAGAATTTTTATCAGGAATAATGATTGAATTTTACTAAATGCTGGAAACTTATTTGAGGTAATCAAACTTTTCTACTTTGTCTATTAATATGGTAAATTACATTGGTAGGTTTCCTAAATTTGAGCAACACTAGCATTTGTTGGGTAAACTTCATTTGTATATAGTGTGTACTTCAAATTTATGATTAAATTTTCTTTTCAAATATTTTATTTAGGAATTTGGTGTCAAATAGATGTTAGTGACATTGGAATGTGGTTTTATCCCCAAAATTGTACTGTGTAAAATTTTCAAGCATGCATTAAAGTTGATAAAATAACACAATTAACTACTGTACGTTTTTTCAACTAGATTCAATAATCACTTATATTTTGCTACATTGGTTCATTATCCCTATCTATCACTCTCTATCTATCTATCTCTCTATCTCTCTATCTATCTATCTAATTCCTCCATCCAACTAGCTAGCTGACCCTTCTTAATTTACAGACATCACAACACTTACTTCTAAGTATTAATACTTTAGCATGACTCTTCTAAAAATAAGGATCTTCTTTATAACATCATCTCACTAGTACACCTAAAAAATTATAATTTCTAAATATTATCTAATATCCGATCTATGTTAAAATTTCTCCTTTTATAGTTGTTTTTCCCCTTGAACTGGTCAAGGCTCACTCATTGCATTTAGTTTTTCTATCTCTTTAGTTTCTTTTTTTTTAGTGCACTTATTTTTTCATGGTATTGACTTTGTAAAGAGTTCATTCCAGTTGTATTGTAGCATGTCCCATATTCTGGATTTGTCTGATCGTTTTCCATTTAATTTGTTGATCTCCCTCATGTAATTCCTGTGAATTGATCAGTAAGGTCTTAGGTTTAATTAGAATTGGATTGAACATTTGTGGCAGCAGCACATCAAAAGTGATGCGTGATTTATGTTGCATCATATCAGGAAGTTGATGATGTCAGCTTGATCCAGTATTACTCACACAGGTGGTGAACTACACATACTCTGTTGTGTAGATCCACGTTTCCCTGTAAGAAATCTGCAGAGTGATGCCTTGACAAGGTGTAAATATTCTGTCTGGCAACAATCTTTCATACCGTGGCTTTAGTGTACATTGATGATCCTTGTCTGAAACAGTATCTAACATGAAGAGTTACAAACGGTTATTTTCTAATTCTGTCATTCCTTCTTCACTCATTCTTCTGTTTTTAAAAAAAGGTTTCTGTTTTTTAATTTCTCACTCCATATTCAGAGATTTTTATTTATTTAATGTTTTTTATATTACTGACAATATTCTTTTTGGGTTTCAAATTGTCCAAAATGTAGCCAGTGGGAGCACTTTAAACTGTCTTCTTTTGTCATAATTCCATTGAATTTTAGATATTGCCTTGGTTTCTAGAGCAACAGGTGTTCCAAGCCCACCTTGAATTTTCCCTACTCCAGACCTGGCATTACCAGGTTTTTCATGGAGAGTTGGTTATTTTTAGTGGGCTTTGTGTGTGTGTGTGTGTGCATATGTGTCTGTGTTGGGTTACACCTTCAACACTCAGCCAAGGTAGTTGACAACTTTGTTCTAGCCTTTACTTCCTGCTTCCTCAGAGTCTATAGGTTAGCCATAGATGACAGCTTAGGACCTTCTCAGGTTGTTTCTGGGCATGCACAAAGCTCTGGCATATGCAGAGCCCCACATAGACATGCAGTCTTCTAGATTTTCAGGAATATGTTGGAGTTTTTCAAAGCCACCTGTGGACATCTCATTCCCAGCTTTTTGGTTAGTTTATTGTTTTCCCCAATTGTTATTCACCACCTCATGCAGCCTCAATGTTAAACAAGTATCTCTGATTGTTTTGGTCAAATGCCTCCTGGGGAAAAGCTGTTTACACTGGGCAAACTCCCAGTTAGGTAAACCAAAGACAGCTTTGTGAGTGAAGTCTTCCAGGGAACCACTACACAGGTCAAATAATAATTGAGAATTGGGCATTGAAGGAGCTCCAAACCCATTCTACCCCTGCAGAGTCTGCCAGGCTGCTGGTTAGCACTGTGATTATGGGCTGTTGTTTTCGAGGTTACCATGGAGGTGGAGAATGGGGGAGAGATGGAAATAGGCAGCTTAGCAGCCACAAAGCTCACTGTTCTTTCTGAGCACTTTTCTTTGATAATTACTGCTAAGATTGTTGCAAGCCTTTGGTTAATTTCCAGAGTTTTAAAAATGTTGGTTCTGACCATTTTTGCTGGTGTTTTTACTGATTTTATGGAGGAGAGGATTTTTCAGAAGTCTTTATCACTTTTGCTTGTTTGTTCAAATTAGTCTCTACAAGAAATTCAAAAATTAGCCAGGCATGCTGGCACACAACTGTAGCCCCAGCTACTCAGGAGGCTGAGTTGGGAGGATCGCTTGAGCCCAGGAGGTAGAGGCTGCAGTGAGCCTAGATCAGCCACTGCACTCCAGCCTGGGTGACAGAGTGAGACCCTGTCTCCAAAAACAAAACAAAACAAAGGAAAGACAACAAAGCATGATGAATGCATTAATCTTTTCTTTACTTACCAGTTTTCAAAACGATGAGCTGTTTGCTAGCATCCTTAAAATGACTGATGTTGTAGTATGCGTCATTTTCTTTCCTTTTTTTTTTTTTTTTTTTCCCCAAGACAAGCTCTCACTGTGTTACCCAGGCTGGAGTGCAATGGGTTGATCATAGTTCACTGCAGCCTCAACCTCCTGGGCTCAAGTGATCCTCCCACCCCAGACTCCCAAGTAGCTGGGATTACAGGCACACACCACCATACCCACATTAAAAAAAAATTATAAAATTTTTGGTAGTGACTGGGTTTCCCTATGTTGCCTAGACTGGTCTCGAACTCCTGGACTCAAGCCATCCTCTTACCTTGGTCTCCCAAACTGCTAAGACTACAGATGTGAGCCACCATGCCTGGCCCCCTCCTTTTTTTTAAAAAAAAGCTAAATAATAATCCATTGTAGATATATACCAAAAAACATCTGTGAGAACCATGATTTCCAGTAGGTAATTCTCTAGGCCAAGGATCACGAATTTTTTCTGTGAAAGGCCAGATAGCACAGTAAATATTTTAGGTTTATTAAGCTATATGGTCTTCATTACCATGACTCAATTCTGCCTTTGTAGAGCAAAAACAGCCTTAGATAGATATCCATAGATAGATACTTAGGTTGTTTCTTCCTTTTGGCTACTGGGAATAATGCTGCCGTGATCGTGAATGTACCAATATCTGTTTGTGTCCCTGCTTTCAATTCTTTTGGGTATATTCCTAGAAGTGGAGTTGCTGGATCATATGGTAATTCTATGTTTAATATCTTGAGGACTTGCCATACTATTTTCCATGGTAGTTGTACCATTTAACATTTTCACCACCAATTAACAAGGGTTCTTCTCACCACATCCTCACCAATACTTGTTATTTTCTGCTTGTTTTTTTTTTTTTTTGTATAATTCTCATCCTAATGGGTGTGAAGTGGTACCTGATTGTGGTTTTGATTTTCAATTCCCTAATAATTATTGATATTGAGCATTTTCATGTGCTTATTGGCCATTTGTATAGCTGTTCTGGAGAAATCCAAGTCCTTTTGTCCTTTTTATTGACTGGGTTGTTTTTTGTTGTTGTTGAGTTACAAGTATTCTTTATATATTCTAGATAATAACCCCTTTCCAAGATGTGATTTGCAAATGTTTCCGCCCATTCTGTGGGTTGCCTCTTCACTCCGTTCATAGTGTCCTTTTGTGCACAAAGGTTTGATTTTGATTTGGTCTAATTTAGTCTTTTTTCATGTGTTTCCTGTGCCTTTAGTGTCATATCCAAGATACCACTGTCTTATTTTTTAACCTTCCTTTTTTAAAGTCTTCAATGTATATATTGGCAGGCTTTCCACATCAGGTCATATAGCTTCTTATCATTACTTTTATCAGTTGTAGAGTATTCCTTAGTATGGATGTTCTTGTTTATGTAATCGTTCCCCTATTGATGGACATTTAGGTATGGTTCAGTCTTTCCTTTTACATGTATACATGTTAAAAACAAACAAAAAATCTGGAATGGACATTCGTCAAAGTGTTAGAAGTGATTATCTCTGGGCAATAGGATTAGAAAAAGATTTATTTTGTATTTTTGTTTATCTGCATTTTCTAATTTTTAATAATAAACAGGTATCTCTATTTAATAAAAACTTGCAAACTAGTCAATCAATATATTGATATCCTGTGCTTCACTAATTTCACTCTGGAGAGTTTATCCAAAAAAAATTGTTTTGCGTAAGTTAGACGAAAACGTCTGCTTGAAGTAATTCATATCATTGATAATGTTCTAGTTTCATTTAGAAACAGACAATGTTCAGATAGGGGACTAGTGAGATAAAATATCATATATGAGCTTAGATTATTATGTGAACACAAAAATTAAATTATCAGAGTATGTAGCAGTGTGAAAAAACATCTATGAGGACCAGGATTTCCAGTAGGTAATTGTCTAGGCCAAGATCATGAAATTTTTCTGTGAAAAGTCAGATAGTACAGTAAATATTTTAGCCTTATTGAGCCATATGGTCTTCATTACTACAACTCAATTCTACCTTGATGAGCATAAACAGCCTTAATGAATGAATGAGGAGGTGTGGCTAGATTTGGCCCAGGGGCCACGGTTTGCAGACCCTCATCAAAGCACGTGGATTGGTCCACGAGAGTAAAGCCAATTGAGGTAGGCAGTGCATTTACTTTAAACGTTTCTTTAATGTTATTTAAGGGTGTATTTAAATGAAATTATGTAATATTCATCTGCTTTACACATAGTTGGTGATTTCCAAAGATTTATTTATTTTTTTCTTGAGACAGAGTCTCACTCTGTTGCCCAGGCTGGAGTCCAGTGGCACGTTCTCAGCTCATTGCAGACTCCACCTCCTGGGTTCCAGCAATTCTCCTGCCTCAGCCTCCTGGGTAGTTGGGACTACAGGCACACGCCATCACACCTGGTTAATTTTTGTATTTTTAGTAGAGATGGGGTTTCACCATCTTGGCCAGGCTAGTCTCAAACTCCTGACCTCAAGTGATCTGCCCACCTTGGCCTCCCAAAGTGCTAGGATTACAGAAATGAAATATAGTTAAGAATGTTTTGCAGACACCCCCAGTTTTGATTGACTTGCTCATTTTCGTGGGCCTTTAGTATACTGGTTTTATTACAGTTGTGTTCTATTCTTTCCCAGGAGAAGAAAATGTAATTGCTGTTCCTTTGGGAAGTCGAAGTGTGAGAATTACAGTGAAAGGACCTGCCCACCTCTATAAGTAGAATTTAATCTTAACATTTTTTAATATCCTGAAGGTTTAGTTAGCCAAAAAAAAGAAACCAACAAGCAAAAAAACTTTCTCTAAGTTAATGGGTAATGTTACCAAACTTGCGTCCACTTACTTGGCACAGCAAAGCTAAACTCTGACATTAGGATTTGCAGCCAGAGACAGTGAAGCATTTATTGCAGAGCACCAAGCAAGGAGAATCAAACAGCTCATGCTTAAGACCTGAAATCCCTGATGTCTTACATGTAAGGATTTTTAAAGATAGGAGATAGAAGTTACAGGCAAAGTCACAAATTAATACATGGAGGCTATGCACTGGTTTGACCTGAAAAGGTGGAATATCTTGAAGTGGGGGCTTACAGACCATAGGTAGATTCAAATATTTTCTGATTTGCAATTGGTTAAGAAAGGGAAGTTTTGCCTAAAGACTTGGAGTCAGCAGAAAAGAATGTTAGATCTGGCCCTTGGGCGTGATCTCCACGTGCCTCAGAGAGAAATGTAGGATGAAGAAAGGCAGTGAGAGTTCAGCCTCAGTTCCCTCTTACCGGAGGTCTCTGTGCCAGTGGATCTATTTGGTGGGGATCTAGATTTCCTGAAAAACTATTCAGGGACATATGTTAAAATGTTATCTTTAGTTTCTATAGGGAACCATACATCCTGTGACTCTAACTTTTTCTGGCTATTGTTTTAATCCACTATTACCTTGTTGCTTGTGAAGTTGCTCATTACTTCTCAAGGCTAGCTAGGTGCCTGGAATTTCTCTTGAAGGAATTCAAGATTTTCCTTTATTTCCATTCTTGGGGTGGTGGTACTCTGTTGGGTATCCCCAAGTATTCTGTAGTGGGCAAAATAGCCTATATAACCAGGGAAATTATCTGTGTTGTACCCTGAATTTTTCTGTTCTCATACCCCAATGGGAAATTTACCTTTTTAAGATTAATCCCCTCATGGGAGAATAAAAACCAAATTTTATGTCAAATAAACTAGTTTTGTATAGGATGGCTGGGTGTGGTGACTCATGCCTGTAATGCCAGCTCTTTGAGAGGCTGTGGCAGGAGGATCACTTGAGTCTAGGAGTTTGAGACAAGCCTGGGCAGCACAGGAAGACCCCATCTCTACAAAAAATTTAAAAAAAATTAGCTAGGCATAGTGGCGCATGCCTGTAGTCCAAGCTACTCAAGAGGCTGAGGTAGTCCAAGGAGTAGCTTGGCTACTGCAGGCGTGTAGTCCAAGATCCTCCTTGAGCCTAGGAGTTCAAGGTTGCAGTGAGCTCTAATTGCACCACTGCAATCTGCCACTCCAGCCTGAGTGACACAGGAAGACCATGTCTCTAAAATAATAATAATACATGGAGAGTAAATTAAGATTTGGGAGTGTTCTGGAGATTTCAGCAAAGTGGGACAAAAAAACCAAAACAAAACAAACTTTAAAATACAAAACCTTATCAGTGAATATGGCTGATCAGAACAAGCCTTGCTGCTAGCACATCACAACTTCCCATCTAGGGGTCCCTGAAGGCCGACACTAGTTTCCCAGAATACTGCGAGTTTGAAACAATAAATAGATGATGGTGATGGTTTCACTCTGGGAATACACTGAAACCATTAAATTATGCATTTTAACAAGGCAAAGTTTATGGCATGCAAATTATACATGGAAAAGATGCTTAAAAATGCAGTAAATGGTCTTGATATTCTCATGATATTAAAGGCCATTCCCCAAAATTCAGCTCCAAAAATAGTTTTATAAATTGTAAAAACAAAATAAGTAAACAGTAAACAGAATAAGTAAAGGTGAACACTTTGAGGCAAAAATTCGTTTATGTGTATATGTTCTGGCATATTCAACATAACTTTATATTCAAGACTGGCGCTCGTCCAAGAACAGGGCTCAAAAGTGTTCCCATTTCTCCAAGAGTGACAAATCTGTTGCTTGGACTATTTTCCTTTCTGAACAATCTCACAATTGGCAGTAGAAGTATTTCTGAAAGTTATCCTTCTTTGCTGATGAATAGAACTGGCTTCATTTACAAAGGACTTAGTTAACATTTCTGAATATCTAAATATAGAAGTGGTTTTATTTCCTGGATTTATACAACTTTTTTCTTAATTTTTATTTGTAAAAGAGATATTTCTGAAATGAAGATTATTTTGCAGTAATAAATCATTCTTTTAACATCCACATTAACTATAACTATCCAAAAGACTGCATTACTAAGAACTGAAAATACCTAGCAACATTAATATCAGTCTCTTTGCTGTGGAGTGAATTTTCATTACAGAATATCCATCTGACATACTGCCTAGAGGTGTTTGTTCAGATCCTGAATTTCCAGTCCTGTCCCAAGCCTGGCCACAGCATTATGGGGAGCACCCAGCCCCAAATTTTCCAGGAGTGCATCCCTTCAAAAATGGAAGCAATAAGCAGATCCCTGCAAAACAGGTTTTATTGTAGCAAAACCTTAGCATTAAATGTGTTTGACTAGCAATAAACTTAAGAAGCCAAGAGGTCATAAACCAAAAACCTCCAATTCGATTGGAAGAATATTTTCCCTTTAAGTCCTATCTAAGGACCATATATAGAGATGTATAAATATAAGCATGGATACAGTACCTAATGACCAATCAAAGGAAATTGACATGAATTAAATTAGCATATACTATATAAATACAGCTCTACTGTACATATAAGTTTGATGTATTTATAACTATGTTAGCCATGCTAAACACTCATTCCACGTTTACCTGACAGTACTTTCGTGGCCTTTAGAATTTAGGAAGACCTCTTGGGGATGGTTACCATGACCCTGCCTTTTTTGAAAGAAGCCTGAACTGATACTTCTCAATGCAAATCCTTCAACTAGAAGCAATTAGAAGCATTCATCATTTTCTAGGCATAATTTCTTTTATAAATAACTAGTAGTGGATTAAAATATTTAAAGGCATCACTAGAGATCTGAGTTGTGAAGATTTGGGGATACAAGAAAGTCTTGATTTCTAATTTTTACTCTTTTTGAGACTACCTATCATATCTTCCTCAACACTTCCCTCCCTCCCCTCAATATTAAGTCTGGAGAGGAGAAAGAAGTTGGGCCGTGGGCAGCAGGAAAGAAGGCTCACACTCTCTTCCCTTAATTCTGGTGGGGATGTTTATAAGCTTCCTGGGGTCTCCTACACACTAACTACCTTGCTGCGGAAACCACAGAGGGTCAGTGAAACCTCTGAGAACCAAAGGGCTTGTGCATGCAGCTCTCACTAGCCATGAATCACACATTGTGAACAACATGGGGCTGCAGTAAATATAGGGAAATGGTGGAAATTAATAAAAACTTAAAGGTATCCATAAGTCAATACATCATCTGAATTGTTGATTGAAACACCACAAACTCCTTTTTTTGTCATTTAAGAGGCACCAGCACAAAGGAGAAGCAAGTTTGCCACCAATAAAAATGACAATTTTAAAGAATTGCATCGGCCTCCACCTTGCCGTGGATTTGGCACAATGGCTTTGTTAATCCAGATTATCAGAATTGTTTGCGTCCATAAACTCTACATTCACCAAATCAGTTTACCAGTCTTTCTTCACCCACCTTTGACTCTGCTTACCCATTTACACAACTGAGGTCAAAACACCTGCTTTCTGCCTCCTAGATAGGCAACCAGTGTTTGTGCTTTAGATAACCAGAAGCCTTTTGAAATACTCAAATTAAAAATATTTTACAATAAGCGTACCATTTAGTGGAAAGCAGAGTGGTTTGGGTAATTTATGTGAACTTGAAAATTGTTTTTGCTACTTGTGTTTTTATATCCGTGTCACTGAGACTCTTAGACACTGTTAAAATAGTGGCTAGATTCTGTATTAAAAACAAAATATCAAAACCAAGTTAACAAAAATGCTGGCCTTTGGTTTAGGGAATGGATATCATAGCAACTGGTCCTCCCTTCCTCCCAGATTACCTTCCCAGATTTTTACACCCCCTGCCCCAACTCTGTATCCCGATCTGCAACTCGGAACACTGTGGTCCAGAAGGTTAGCACAGTGGGAAAGCAATTACTACCCCAACACAGCCGCGAATCCATTGCATGCTACTTGAATTTAATCAAGTCATTTCAGGCTAAATCAGTGTCTAGAAACTTGTATTTTGCATGCCTTCTGTGAGGATGCGTTATGTCCCACTTCATTTTGCGTCTTGATATTGCCTTAATGCTCTTAATGCTCATCGTTTTGTTTTTCTCATTGACTTTAGAGACATCCACCGTAGGGCCCACTTACTATCTCCAGTTCCCCATTTCATTTTTACTGACAACTCACTTTGTAACACTCAGTTTTATGTCTTCATTGGAACTAGGAAATGAATTTAATCTCACACTTTCCAAAAATCTATTGCGGTCATGGAGATCAGGGCCAAAGTGGTTGGGGTTTTGTGTGCCTAAAAGTAGCCAGCATTATTCTTCGACCGCTAGTGACTCCTCCAGATCAAGTAGCTCATGTCCAGCCTTTGAATTTTCCCAGAAAAGTTCCCAGCCTGCCTGTCAGGGATGATCAGGGATGTCTCCTAATGCCTGTTACGCAGTCTGCCCAGGGCACTTGAATTCCTGCAGCTGCTCCAGTGACAGAGAAAAATCCAGCAAATGAAAACAATCAAAGCCCAGCAGGCTATGGATGGAAGCTCCCTAATGCCAGACTATTTTGTCGCATTTTATCAGCTTTCCATTTTTGACCCTCAACGGAGTTTTGGTTCTTCTGTGTTCTTTGTTTGAGATTGTTAAAGACTGGTATGATATCACTGAATCAAGTGTGGGTTTTAGAATAGAGTTGGACCTGAGAGATTGTCTGCTCTGACTCCTCATTTTAGATATGAGGCAATGAAAACCCAAGGCAGAAAGTTAGAGAAAAATACAGGGCCAGAAACGCAGGTGCCCCAGAACCTAGCTGTATATACATTTTTTATTGCCTCTGTCAACGTGAAACCAGATCTACTAAGTATGGTGACACTTAGAAAATAAAAGAAAGAAAAGAAAGAGGGAGGAAAGACAGAAATTTAAATGAAGTAGAAATGCTTTTTTGTTTAAACTGTGATAAGCCAACATTTTTTTCTGTAGGAAATCTTAAAAGCACTTTTGTTCATGTGAAAGCAAATTTGAATAAAGGGGTTTCATGCACAAGGGAGGTCTTTGTGGCAATGCAGTGGTTCTGTATTTTGACTGTGGTGGTGGGTGATAAAATGGCATTGAACTCTATGCACATATTGTACCAGTGGCAATTTCCTGGTTTTGATATTCAACTATGCTTTTGTAACATGTAAACATTAGACAAAAGGGAATGAAGTTTACAAAGGACCTCTCTATACGATTTTTGCAACTTCCTGTTAATCTAGAATTATTTCAAAATGAAAAGTTTTGTTTGATAAAAAGCAAATTTGAAATTTGCTGTGATTTTTGTCTAAAAGAGTAGGCATAAGATCTTTTGAACAAGAAATAAAATGAGTGAACATAGCTTTACTTTGAGTATTAGCTAAATCATGAAAACATATAAAGAAAGAAAAGTTTTCTCTTTCCCCTTATGCTAGAAATGGCTCCAAAGAATTAAGTAGAACTATTTGGGTCTGCCACCCTTGTTAGCTCCTTTTTTATGGGCAATTAAAAATCTGATATATCTATTCCACCAATATCAATTAATGTTTGTAAACTGAGTGGCTATTTTGACATTGTTTTGATATCATATACTGACATTGTGCTTGCTAAAATGTCTTTTGTAATAAAATGCCTTTAAGATTGTTTCTTATTTGAATCGTATATTTTAATTTTAGTTATTGAATCAAAAACACTTCAAGGAAGCAAAGGAGAACACAGCTTTAACAGCCCCGGAGTCTTTGTCATAGCAAACACAACAGTGGAATTTCAGAGGGCTCCGAAAGGCAAACTTTTAAGATTCCAGGACCTCTGATGGCTGATTTCATCTTCAAGGTAGGATGATCTTCTTCATAAACTTCATGTACCTGAATCCCAGAACATCTTGATTTTTAAAACAATAAGTTTGTTTAGCAAGAGGTCATCAATCATTGTTTTTTATACAGAGCATGTGTCATCAATATTTCCATATTGGCAGTCCATTCTTAAAAATTGTTCAGCACTCTTAAATTTCTGCTCCTAACCCTGACAGTTAAAGAACAAACTTCACTTTTATGGGGGAAGGATTGATTCTGTATTTATAATCTCTGGTTGCTTTGTTCAGTTTGTTTGCTGGTTTAAGAAACAGGGTCTCCCTGTGTTGCTCAGGCTGGTGCAGTGGCTGCAATCATAGCCTTGAACTCTTGGGCCCAAGTGATCCTTCTGCCTCAACCTCCCGAGTAGCTGTGTTCAGTTTCAGATAGAGTTTGGTGAAAATGGCCGATGGTTAAATGCACCATATCCTAAACCAGTATTGTGCCGCTGCATGTCTTCTTGCAAAGGAGAGCAGAGACAACAGGGGCTCATTTCTTACCCTCCTTTAAGATGGTTATCCTTAAGGCATCTTTACTTCAACCTTCAGCCCTTAGAACATGCAGTCTTGCAGTGGGCTGATTCAAGATCAGGATTTGCTTCCCCAGATGTTCTATGACAGATACTTGTCACAAGATACCTTCAGAAGAACTCTTCTTCTCTGGAACCATGAGCCTATGTCCCCTTTCTGGATGCTGCTGGGGCATCTTCCCTCATTCAGAGGACATGAAGTATAGTGGCCAATATATTTCCAAGGTGACACAGTTAGATACTCTTCTGATAAATTTGAAAATGCCTAAGAAATGAAAAAGATAGTTCAGTGTGTGGTTTTGCCTTATCCTGTTTCAGAAACCCATTCCAAAATGTAAATGGAAGCTAAAAAATAGCCCCAATTACCAGTTATAGTTTTCTGTATGAAAAAAACCCTTTAGCTTTAAAAAGCTGTCTCTGTTCTACATATTAATTTGTCACGGAATGTTTCACTGAGACATCAGTTGTGTCATCAGAGGAGCATGCACGGAGGTAGATGAGAGTTGCTAACTCATCCCAATCCCTGAGATACAAATTCAGCCTGCAGTGGGACCTGCCAAGAGTTGGCCTGCACAGTGTATTGTTTTGTTTCTGAAACTTTGGATTTTGAATAATCAACACTTAAAAATTGAGAGATTTTTACATCAGAAGATCAGGTTTTTTTTTTTTTTCTTCTGCTTCTCTGTAAAAATGGGAAGAGCTTGCATTTTACAATAGCAATAAGTGACTGTAACTGGGGAACAGCTGCCTTCCAGTCTCGGGTCTGCCGTGGTCCACACCACTATGTATTGTGTCCCTAACACTAAAGGCGTAAGTGGTTGGTTGCCATTCATCCTGATCTGGGCATTTATATCATCTGCCTAGCCGCCACAGACAGTTATGTTTCTGACTTCTGTGTCACATCCTTAAAGCATTGATCCAGTAGTCTTCTTAGGCAGTCATATTATGAAAGGTTTTGGGGAAGCCATAATTACCTTTTTTTTTAAAGTCTCTCTGGTCTATTGTTATGGCATAAATTCTATTTTCTTGCCCTCCTTAGGGCCTTCCTATGTGATTCTCAAGTAGAAAATATACACCACACACACACACACACACACACACACACAGACACACACACACACACACACAGACACACACACACACACTTTTTGTTCTCTTTTAATTACTACTCAGAGAATCTGTATTCTTCTCAAGTCAACTTGGAGGTCCTTGACTGAATAGGAGATATTAATACAATGATGAAATGATGAAAGTACCCACAAAGATTAGTATTTCAAGATACTGTTTGGTTACAGTATCAGCATCAGTAGATCTTAACAATATATTGTTTATTGATACCATTTATAAAAACACATGTAAACTGCATATTTCTATGAGTTTGTATGTACACACACATATATGTATATGTATATTTTTAAAAATAATTTGGAAGGATACATTTCAAAATGGAAACACTAAAAAAAACAGTGACTATTTTAGAGGGGATAACATTTTATAATATCTAATTCTTAAAATAATGTTTAAAAGGAAGAATGTGGCTGGGTGTGGTGGTTCATGCCTATAATCCCAGCACTTAGGGAGGCCAAGGCGGGTGGATCACCTGAGGTCAGGAGTTCGAGACCAGCCTGTCCAACATGACGAAACCCTGTCTCTACTAAAAATACAAAAGTAGCCGGGTGTGGTGGTGTGCACCTGTAATCCTAGCTACTCGGGGGGCTGAGGCAGGAGAATCACTTGAACCCAGGAGGCGGAGGTTGCAGTGAGCCAAGATCGCACCACTGCATTCCAGCCTGGGCAGCAGAGCAAGATTCCGTCTCAAAAAAAAATAATTAAAAAATAAATAATAAAAAGTAAATGGAAGAATGAATTCACATATCACGTGCATAATTAAAAATTACTTTACACCTTCTTGTCCGAATTATGTATTCACCTTTTAATAGAGTACATTTAAAAGAAAATGTGTGTGTGTGTGTGTGTGTGTGTGATGGAGTCTCACTCTGTCACCCAGGATGGAGTGCAGTGGCACGATCTCAGCTCACTGCAGCCTCCTCCTGAGTAGCTGGGATTACAGGCATGCACCACCATACCTGGCTAATTTTTTTTTTTTAATTTTTAGTAGGGATGGGGTTTCACCATGTTGGTCAGGCTGGTCTCCAACTCCTGATCTCAAATGATCCACCTGCCTTGGTCTCCCAAAGAGCTGGGATTACAGACGTGAGTTACCGCGCCCAGCCAATAGAGTACATTTTAACAGCATGTTCGGTGTACACTGTCTGCATTCATATTCAGTCCTCTATGTTCCTGTCTCTGAGTTCTGACTCTCTCAGATTTAATAAACAGTTCTGGACTTTGACTTCAACTCCTGGAAAGCTTTTGATCTCTCCAGACTGAAAAGGTGTTTTGAAAAATACGTTTATCAAAGAGGGTGTTACATACAACTGTCTGACTCATGCATAAATGGAGCCTCATTTTCATACCTACGGCAATTGTCCCTCATGGATGTGGTGTACTTAGTGGGGGAGAATGTGGCAAAATTGGAGACGCTTATGATGAAGTCAGAATGGCTCTGATGTTGTTTTTTTCCTGACTTGGGAGCTTGTCCAAATAATGTGGGTTTCTAGGAAGTATCCTTTTCCATCAGTTCCTTTGTTTTTTTTTTTTTTTTTTTTTTTTGGTTCCAAACATTGTAGTATTTCCCAGCCTGTGTTGTTGCTAAGATAAGGAACTCTTTGCTTCCATTCATCTCCTCCTGGCCCGTCACACAATCAAGTTATGGCTGTACTTTGAGTGGGAGGTTAAAAGTGCCTGTGAGATCACTGATGACAGTCAGCCCTATGTCCCTGTGTTTCATTGTATCTCTTTCCATTCCAGTCAACCAACAGAAGCTAGTCTATAAACGGAAGACCTGGCTTCCGCCTGAGAGAGGATGAGGCGGTGACTACCAGCCCTGCATATTCAGTGCTCATTTAGCACAGCTGTGGGTGCACTGAGCCAGGTGGAGGCACACGCTTTGCTACAGTTCATGTAGTAGACCTACTTCATGGGCTTTTGATAACTGTACTGTTGAACACTGCTGTATTCTTACATAAAGAGTGACATATGTAGACATCAATGGGATGTTAGGTGGTCTTATAGGTATTGTTGCTCAGATTTTGCAGCTTAGCATCTCACTGTACCAATGAGAAAAAAATTTCTTTTTTCTACTCTTTAAGAAGCTATATTTTCATGGTTGGACCATTCTTGAAAATTGCACATCTCCTTCTTCCAGTGGATTTCTCATTGTATATGCTTGTTTTCCCGAAAATCCTGTTTCCCTTTTTTCATTTTTTTTTTATTTGTATGTAGCTACAGGGCCTCACTATATTGCCCAGTCTGGTTTTGAACTCGTGACCTCAAGCAATCCTCCTGCCTCAGCCTCCCAAATTGCTGGGATTACAGGTGTGAGCCACCATGCCCAGCCCTCAATGACCTGTTTTTCATGGATGACCCTTGTTATAGCACTAAGGGGTATTTTGCATTAGGGCCCTGCTTCTTCAATATGCGCATGTTGCCACCAGGTAGCAGTAGTGAGTCTCGGCTAAGTACAGTAGCTGATGCCATGTGCTTCATTGATTGACAGCGAGATAGACGCTATTCATTCAGTGAGAATTTACTGAATATTTGCATCTATGAGTAGATGTTTGTGAATATCAATTTTAAGTATATTCCCATGAGGATATCTAAAAAAATAAAATTAAATTACTTGGATAAAGACATCTTTCCATGGTTAATTTTTAACTACTATTGGTAGCTTTTCTCATCTTTTAAAATATATATATATCTTCAGGGAGAAGAAAACGTTTCTCTTCTTTGGGCTCTGAAATCTTCCTTTTTCAGCCAGTTGTCTTCTTAGGGATTCATGTTTTTTCCACTCTCATATTTTGTGTTTCTTCAGGAAAATGTTTTCTGATTGCTTTTCTACTAGTCCCCAGTTGTACAATCTCTGTCTTCAGTTTCCTCAGCTCTAGATATCTTTTATGCTGTCAACTCATTAGCCTCTTTTCTTTGTGGGGAGTTATGATAGTATATTTACCTTATGTGGGGATAGAGGATTTGAAACTGCCTGTCTTCGTTCTCTCAAAGAACACATTGGAGGCTTGCAATGCGGTGCAGATCGAGGCTACATTTACACATTCACAGGTGTTTCAAAACTCTGCAAGACACAGTTTTAGAGTCAGTGCCTGTATTAGCTTCACAAGACTGTTGTTAGTGAGTACCATAGCTGAGTGGCCTAAACAGCCGAATTTATTGTCCCACAGTTCTGGAGCCCGAAAGTCCAAAATCAGGGTGTTGGCAGGATCAGTTTCTTCTGAGGGCTGTGAGGGAGAAGCTGTCTTACGCCTCTCACCTCAATTCTTAGACTTCAGGCATCATCTTCCCTCTGTGCGTGTCTGGCTCTGGGTCCAAATTTCTCAATTTCTCCCATGCCTTTTTTTTTTTTTTTTTTTTGAGACAGAGACTCACTATGTCACCTAGGCTGAAGCGCAGTGGCACAATCTCGGCTCACTGTAACCTCTGCTTCCTGGGTTCAAGCAACTCTTCTGCCTCAGCCTCCTTAGTAGCTGAGACTACATGCACACGCCACCCTGCTGGGCTAATTTTTATATTTTTAGCAGAGATGGGGTTTCGCCATGTTGGCCAGGCTGGTCTTGAACTCCTAGGCTCAAGCTATCCACCCATCTCTGCCTCCCAAAGTACTGGAGTTACAGGCATGAGCCACCACACCTGGCCAGTCCAAATTTCCCCTTTTTATAAGGACACCACTCATAATGGATTAAGTCCTCCCAGTTACCTTACCCTAACTACATTGGCAAAGACTGTATTTCCAAATAAGATAGTATTCTGAGATACTGTGGGCTACGGTGGGCTAGGCTTTCAACATGTTGTTTTGGGGGCACACAATTCAACCCATAACAGTGCCAGCAGAAAAGAAAATTTACCTATTTCCTCATGCCTTACAATCATTGGGATTCTGTCTCATCCTAAGCATTTGTCGTCCATTCCAAAGGCAGAAACTTTTAGAATATTGCATATTTTACTGTAATGTGGTCTGTTGAAGGAAATTTCTTGGTTAAAGCAATTCATATACTGCTTTAGTAATTACCAGCATTCACAGCTAAGATACATGTATAAATGTAGACATACTATGAATAGTTTTATATAAAAATCTATTTCATAAATTTTGGAAATTCTTTTGAAGTGGCCAAGTCAAGTAGTTGAATTTGAATACCATTGACCTTTTTTGTTTGTTTGTTTTTGAGATAGGGTCTTGCTCTGTCACCCAGGCCAAGTACAGGCTGCAAGTAATCCTCTGGCCTCAGCCTCCCAACTACCTGGGACTACAGGCACACAACCCCACAGCCAGCTAATTTTTAATTTTTTTGTAGAGACAGAGTCTCACTATGTTACCCAGGCTGGCCTTGAACTCCTGAGCTCAAGAACCCTCCCGCCTCAGCCTCCTAAAGAGCTGGATTAGAGGTGTGAGCCACCATGCCTGGCCACATACTTTTATTATAAAACTCATTTTCCTCATCAAACAGTGCTAATACACTTTTGCAAATGTCAATGTGCATTTCACTTTTGCCATTCTCTGTACTTCACCATCTCCTTTGTCAGCAGAGCTGTTTGCCCTGCGGACTTGACAGCAGTGGTATGGCAGGTGAGTAATTAGCTGGAGTGCAGGAGAAAGCATTCATGTTCATCTTTTCATGATTAAAGTAGGGTTATTATTATTTTTAGCTTAGTCTTTTGTTTTGAAAGCCACCCTTAGTGGAGAGAGATGAAGATTTTCCAAATTGATTTAGTCTCCACAACATTTCCAGGGCCAAGCCTGGGGTCCTAACCCATAGCACATCTTCTGTAACATGGAGAGGTTGCTCCTTTCTCCAGCAAGGCTGCGCCTCAGTCTAGTGTCCTCAGGAGGATGTGCACACAGGGCATGTCCAGCCAGGATGTGGAAAGCCTTCTCCCTCTCCTGGTGCCAGGACAAAGGAAGCGGGCAGCGAGTCATGTTTCATGATGGTGGTCGCTCTCCAGGGCAGGGAGGCTTTCAGGGAGAGCCAAAAACAGAAAAGGAGCTTTTGCTCCCTTCCCAGGCAGAGCTCCCAGAGGAAAGCACCTCACAGAAATCCCACCTCCATCAGCAACCCAGAGAAGCCGCACGAGAGTGAAGGTGGAATTAGTGCCCTGAAATGTTCAGTCACAGGTTGAGTCTGGGTTTAGCTCCCCGGAGTCTCCTTCAGTTCCTGAGTGGTAATGGAAGACATCTAGAAAATTTAATGTACTCTTGACTGGCCAGGGGGTGACAAGGTGGTGGCAAAATGACCCTTCAGCAGAGAGGTGTAGGTAGAGAGACTATGGGTTCTATTTTGTTCAGAAAAGGCCCAGTTTGTGCCTGTGACCCCAGCTGAATTGTTAGTAGCTCCTCCTTTCACTCTCAGAGCCATCCTGGCATGAACAATAAAGCCGATGGTCTCCCTAGTGCAGAGCTCTAAGCCAGCCAAGGATTGGATGGGGTCCCAGCCACACCACCGAGAACGTGCAGCAAGACAACAATGGCAGTGTCGAGGGACTAGGGGAAAGAGAGTGTGCCCACTGGCAGCAATTAGGGCCCGTTTGAGGATATCGTGCATGGATTTGAGTCAGTTGCTGTATATTTGCCCTGCACTGGAAGTAAAAGGCACTGATCCAGGTGTCACATGTGGACAAGATGATGTGATCCCCGGAAGCCCAGTGGGCCGTTTTCTTTCTTGTGGACCTTCTCAGCCAGGAAACCTCAGAAACTCCACAGTAGACCTTTTACCACCTCTCATCGACAAGAATTGGGTCACGTGCCCACTCTATACCATCCACTGCTGTGTTCATCTGGGTCCTCTAAGAATCAAATGCAAGGCAGGATGAGAAGTGCAAGAAACTTATTTAGGAAATGCCTGTGAGAAAAAAGAGGGAGAGAAAGCAGGGTGATGCTGAGAGAGCCATCAGATTGCACTGAAAATCTGACCATGAGTGAAGGAGAGAGGGAAGGAAGGAAGGTTGGATGCAAGCATCTTAAATGCAGTAGGTTCTAGGAGAATTCAGCAAAGCTGGAGAGGAAACCCTGAGCCAATGTCATTCATCATAGGCCTCCAGTGTCTCCCAAGAATGGCTCTGCCTTCAATACCCTTGCTGTGCTTAGTCACTGGCTAGGAGAATCCCATGGGAAGCTTGACCCAGAACTGGGGCTGTTGGCCAGTGACACCCTTTGCAGTTGTGTATCTGAGCAGAACACTCATTGGTCCTGCCACTAGCAAGGTAAATGTGAGCATGGTGATTCACTTAGAACAATCAGGATGTGCGGTGGCTCACGCCTGTAATCCCAGCACTTTGGGAGGCTGAGGCAGGCAGATCCCGAGATCAGGAGAACGAGACCATCCTGGCCAATATGGTGAAACCCCGTCTCTACTAATATACAAAAATTAGCTGGGCATGGTGGCAGGCGCCTGTAATCCCAGCTACTTGGGAGGCTGAGGCAGGAGAATCACTTGAACCCAGGAGGCGGAAGTTGCAGTGAGCCGAGATTGCACAACTGCACTCTGGCTGGGTGACAGAGCGAGACTCCATCTCAAAAAAAAAAAAAAAAAAAAAACAATCAGGATGTACATGTAAGACACAGGAGGGAGGAATGAACATGAACAAAATTGAGTGTCTGTAGAATGGAAAGGAGAAATGGATGCTGGTAGGGAATGGAATGTGTCTACTATGCTAAGGATTTCTCTTTCTGTAACACATCTAGCTTAATGCCTTTTCTCTTTCTTTTTTTTTTTCTTTTCTTATTTTTCTTTTCGGTGGTAATGGAGAAGACTTAGAAACCATTTATGTTTCTCTTAGGCTTATTATTTTAGCCAATTTTGAAATTTACATTTTTCTAGAGAAGTATCCAATTCATCTCATTTTTGAAACTTAGCTCTTCAAATGTAATCATGGTATTCCCTTATTGTTAAAAACAGTCTCCTCTTTACCTATAACAATGTCTCTTTCATTCCTAAACTCGTTTATTGGTTCCTTGCATAGTTGTTGTTTTGTTCAGACCATCCAAACATTGTCTCTGAGACATCTAACGACTAGATTTTTGTTTTGTTCATTAATGCAGAGGTTTTTTTACATTTCTATTTATATAAGTTTTTATTTCTTTTATCTTTGTCTGGATTTATTTTGGTGTTATATTTTCAGCTGCTAGAGCTGAATTCTTAATTCATTCTATTTCCATTTTTTTCTCCATTGAATGTATTTAGGGCTATCAGTTTCCCTATACAGAAGTTCTGAATTTTACTGTAGTGTAGTTTATCGGTCTTTAACATTTTACTTAGTGCTATTTGTATTCTGGTTGAGAAATCTGCCTCATCCAGAATTATGAAGAAATTCTTCTTTTTGTTTTTGTTTGTTCGTGGTTTTTTTTTTTTTTTTTTTTTTTTTTTGAGATGCGGTCTTGCTGTGTTGCCCAGGCTGGGGTTCAGTAGCACAATCATGACTTACTGCAGCTTTGACCTCCTGGGCTCAAGTGATTCTCTCACCTCAGCCTTCCAAGTAGTTGGGACTACATGTGCACGCCACCATGCCTGGATATTTATTTATTTATTTATTTATTTGAGTCTCGCTCTGTCGCCCAGACTGGAGTGCAGTGGCATGATCTCACCTCACTGCAACCTCCACCTCCTGGGTTCAAGCTATTCTCCTGCCTCAGCCTCTTGTGTAACTGGGATTACAGGTGTATGCCACCATACCCAGCAAGTGTTTTGTATTTTTAGTAGAGACAGGGTTTCACCCTTTTGGCCAGGCTGGTCTTGAACTCCTGACCTCAAGTGATCCACCCACCTCAGCCTCCCAAACTGCTGGGATTACAGGTGTGAGCCACTGTGCCTGGCCAAATTAAAAAAAAAAAATTTTTTTTTTTGTAGTAACAGGATCCAGCTGTGTTGCCCAGGCTGGTCTCAAACTTCTGAGCTCAAGCATTTCTCCCACCTTGGTCTCCCAAAGTCCTGGGAATACATGCCCAGCCCTTCAGATATTCTTCTATGTTTGTGTTTGGAAGCCTTAATGTTTTTCCTTTCACACCAAAGGCTATAATCCATCTAGAAATTAGTTTGTATACATTGTGAGGTATAATAGAATCAATATTTTTTCTATATGACTGTTTAATTGACCTAGAGCCATTAGGTGAGGAATGATCTGTTGCCTATTTCTCTGAAGTCTGGTAATAACAATGTATTTATGGACCCTACTTTGTTTCATTGATCTGTTTGTTTATTTGTGCCAAAACCATTGTGATATATCTACTGTAGCATTAAAATAAGTCTTGATATCTGGAAGTGTAAGTTTCAGCTTTGTTCTTGCAGATTATCTTTGCTTTCCTTGACACTGCATTCTTATATCGTTGAAATCAGCTTGTCTGTTTTTAAAAATCTGCTGGATTTTGATTGGAACTGCATTGGATCTGTATGTCAATTTAAGGAAAATTGACATTTTCCAATACTAAGTCTTTCAATTCATCAATATGGCATATCCATATATTTTTTAGTTCTTTTAAAATTTCTCTCAGTAATGTTCATAATTTTTACTCTATGTCTTTAATATCTTTTATTAAATTTATTTTCAGGTGTTGGTTATTTTGGTGTTACTATAAATGGTATTTTTTTCAGTTTCTATTTGTTTCTGGGGTGTGGAAATATTGATTTTTGTGTATTGACATTATATTCTTACTATATTCATGTATTAATACTAATAGTTTGTGAATTCTTTTGGATTGTATACATACACAATTGTGACATCTGCAAATAATGAAGATGGCAGCTGTCCTTGTTATGCATTTCACTTCAGGAGAAAAGTTCCCTATAATTCACCATTATATATGGTTTTTACTATAACATTTTTTATAGATATTTTATTTGGTGAAAGAATATTTTTCTTTTTCTAGTTTGCTTCATTATGTACAAGCACAGAGCTTTATCAAATGCATTTTCTGCATCTTTAGAGATGATCACATGGTTTTCTCCTTTTTCCTTTTTAATGTAATAAATGACATTGATTTTTCAAATGTTAAACCAACTGTTTCTTCCTGTGATAAACCTACCTAGTCATTGTTCTTTTCGATTAGAATTTATTGTTAGTTGCCAGGCGTGGTGGCTCACCCCTGTAATCCCAGCACTTTTGGAGGCTGAGGCAGGCGGATCATGAGGTCAGGAGATCGAGACCAGCCTGGCTAACACGGTCAAACTCTGTCTGTACTAAAATACAAAAAATTAGCCAGGTGTAGTGGCATGGGCCTGTAGTCCCAGCCACTTGGGAGGCTGAGGCAGGAGAATCGCTTCAGCCTGAAAGGTGGAGGTTGCAGTGGGCCAAGATTGCGCCACTGCACTCCAGCCTGGGTGACAGAGCGAGACTCCATTTAAAAAAAAAAAAAAGAATTTATTGTTAATATTAATTATTGTTTGTTAAAAGGTGTATCCTTTTATATATCACTGGATGTGATTTTAAATTATTTCACTTAAGGTTTTTGTTGTCGTTTTGGTACCTACGTGCAAGAAAGGGTTTGCTTGTTTGTTTTCTTGGAATGCCTTTTTCAGGTCTTGGCATTTTATTCTGCTTTTATAAAACAAGTTTAGAAGTGTTTCCTCTTATTCTCTGCAATAGTTTGCATACGATTGGTGCCATTTTTTTTTTCTTTAAATGTTTGGCAGTGTGCACCAGGAAATATTTAGAATTATGCATTTAATGTCTTTGAAAGATACAGATTCTTTAGATTTTCTTATTTCTTATGTCCATTTAGTTTCAATGAATTTGCCTATTTCAAATAACTTTTAAAAAGTTATTGGCATACTTTTCATAGCATCCTCTTATTGTTCGTTCACTTTCTGAACAACCTGTAGTATGTCCTCTTTCTCATTCCTGATATTGACTATTTGTGCCTACTCTTCTACTTGCTCAGTCACATCAGAGGGTTATCAATTTTATTAGACATTTCACAGAAACAACTTTTGGGTTCATAACTGTTTTACTCTAGTTTTCTTTCCTTATCATTAATGTCTGCTCCTATCTTTATTATGTCCACTCTTACCTCTTTAGATCCCATAGGCTGTTTTTTTCCTAAACTTCTTGAGATGGATTATGAAATCATTAATTTTCATCTTTTCTCCCTAAAACATATACATTTAAGTCTAAAAATTTCTCTCAATGCATACCTTATATTTAATTTAATAATTTTGATATGAAATGTTTTCCTTCATCATTCAGTTAAATTACTTTGTAAGTTTTGTAATTACATATTCTTTGACTTGTGGATTATTTGGAAGTATAACATCCAACCATGAGGGAATTTTCCAGTAATCATTTTAAAATTTATTTTTATAGCTTAATTCTACTGTGGTCAAAGAACATACTCCATATTATTTCAATATTTCAAAATTTATAAAACTTGGTTTGTGGCTCAGAATATAACAAAGTTTGGGAGAATGTGATGTGTAGTCTTCTGTTGTTGGATACAATGTTCTATGTATGTCAATTAGGTCATGTTTAGTAATTGTGTTATTCCAAATTATAGCCTTCCTGATTTTTGTCTGCTTATTCTATCATGAGAGATGTGCTAAAACTACCCCGTGACTGTGCATTGTGCCTTATCTATTTGGAGGCTAGGTTGTTAGGTATGTTCACATTTAGAATCATCGCATCTTCCTAGTGAATTGACCCTTCTGTGATTATAAAACGTTTCTTTCAGCACTTTGAGGATATCTCCCTATTGTCTTCTGACTTCAGTTTATTCTGTGGAGAAGTCAGCTATCAGTCTTCTTTTTGTTCCTTAGAAGGTAATTTGTCCTTTTTCTTCATCTGCTTTTAAGTGCGTTCCCTTTGTTTTGAGTTTTCATCAATTGGGCTATGGTGTAATTAGTGCCTTTCTTCAGCTTGAAGTCCAGGTGTCTCATGAATCTGTGGCTTGAGATCCACCATCACTTTTGACAGATTCTCATTTATTATCTCTTCAGATTAACTTCTCTCCCAAGCTCTTTGTTATGTATTTCTGGGACTGTAAGGACTGTAATTCTACCTTTACCTGTATCCAATTTGTCTAATTTCCACTTTCTTTTTACTGTCATTTTACTGATCCTCTGCTCAGGTGTGTCTAATTCAGGGATCAGCAGATTACGACCAGCAGGCCATCATTGTTTTTGTAAATAAAGTTTTATCAGAACAGCCACCCCTATCTGTTTACACATTGTCAATGGCTACTTTTGCACTATACTAGCAGAATTGAATAGTTGCAACAGAAACCATGCAGCCTGAAAACCTAAAATATTTACTATCTGGCTCTTTATAAAATACTTGCCAAAGTCTATTTTAATCCACTTTTAAGTTCGTCCATTGAGATATTGATTTAAATCATTGCATCTTTTATTCCTAGAATTTCCATTTTAGTTATAGCTTGTTTCCAGTGAAATTCCCCATCTTATAATTTGATTTCTTGAACATTTTAATCTTGTTCCAAGTTCTCTGAAAAACAGTGCCCGAGGCAAAGTGTTCCAATACTTGTGTTATAATCATAGGAATAGCATAAGGTGTTGCTAGGCCCCTCCTGCGGGGAAACAAGACTGAAGCCAAGGCCAGGGTTGTAGGAGGTAATAATGGTGTACTTAAGTTTTTATATTTTCATCAGTTAATACCAATATCTGGATTTCCTGTCATTATGTTTATAATGTCTATTTTTTTTCACTTTTTTGGGTTGTCATTAAATTTTGTTTTTTCTATTCTTAGTTACTTTTAAAGTTTGTGCTGTATATTATGGAAGAAAGGTTGTGGATATAATTTGAGATTGTAGTAGATTTATTGATACTGTTTGTTAAAATCCCCTTTAAAAATTATTATTGGATAATTTTTGCTTCTAGATCTTCAGTGTAACACTCTTCCAACTGGATGATTTTAGCTGTCTTATTTTTGCTTCTAGAAGACAGCTAGGTTAGCAACAGGTGATCTTTATCTAACAAGGAATTGAAATAACTTGAACCAGGGCTTTATACCCTTTGAAGGTTGTCCTGTTTCCAGTTTACTTTTTCCTATGATAGAACTTTCTAGGGTTCTGGGTTGGGAACAGAAACAAAGCTCCTTTTAGCAGTGTATCCTATCTCTGTAATACCTGTGCTCTCCCCACTCCATTACCATAACCCTGCCTCCCCTTCCCTACACACATATCTTGTGTCTGGAGTTTTTATGTCATTTTGTAATTAAATACATAAAACCACTATTTTGAAATCAATCCTTGTTTAGATTCTCTTGTAAGCTTTACTGATTTATTTAATCATTATTGCTTCTTACATCTCACTACTTCTGTATTTATATTAGTTCTTAGGTACATTCTTTAGTAGTTTTTTTTCTTTTTTTCCAGTGAATATCTCTAAGTGTTAAAGTTTCAGAATCATTTTGTGTTGGAAAATATATTTATTTCATTGATTAATGATTGGTCATTTGATTATAGGAGGATAACTGATAACTGATTACTGATTAATAACTTGGTTATAGAATTCCAGATTCAATATTCTTGTCCCTCATCACTTTGAGGACTTGACTTTGTTTTCTTGAATCCAATATTTCTTGTGAGAAATGTGATGTTAATCTGATTTTTCACATTTTTCTAGGTAGTCATATTTTTGTTTATGATAACTTTTAGGATTTTTCTTTATGCTTTTTGTTTTATTTTTTAAAATGTCTAGAACTCAATGAGCATTTTGAAACAGAGACTTCTGTCTTTCTTAAAATCTAGGAAATTCTAAGCAATTATATCATTAAATATTGTCTCTTCATCATTCTATTTGTCTATTATCTCTATTTTTTAAAGAAATATTATAGCAGATTTATTGATACTTTATTAAAATTCCCTTTAAACTGTATTATTTTGATAAGCTGTTTCTTCCACTAAATGTAGCATTTCTCATATGAAATACCTTTTATAATACTACTTTTATTTTATTTTATTTTATTTTATTTTATTTTGTTTTGTTTTATTTTATTTTTTGAGATGCAGTCTCACTCTGTTGCCCAGGCTGGAGTGCAATGGTGTGATCTCGGTCATTGCAACCTCCGCCTCCTGGGTTCAAGCGATTCTCCTGCCTCAGCTTCCCAAGTAGCTTGCATTACAGGCATGTGCCACCACACCCAGCTAATTTTTGTATTTTTAGTGGAGCCAGCATTTCACCATGTTGGCCAGGCTGGTCTTGAGCTCCTGACCTCAAGGGACCTGCCTGCCTCAGCTTCCCAAAGTGCTGGGATTACAGGCATCAGCCACCACACCCAACCCACTGTATTAATTTTTATTGTTAAAATTTTTTATCCCAATTGTATTTCTTGTTTTTTTTTTCCAATTGCATTTTTTAGAGATTTTTCTTTTTCATTTTCATGTTTTTTTGAGACAGAGTCTTGCTTTGTTTCCCAGACTGGAGTGCAGTGGTGTGATCATGGTTCACTGTAGCCTCAAACTCCTGCACTCGAGGTGTCCTCCTGCCTCAGCATCCCCAATAGCTATAGCTGGGACTACAGGTGCATGCCACCACACCTGGCTAATTTTAAACTTTGTCTATTGGAGAGATAGGATCTCACTATGTTGACCAGACTGATTTCAAACTTGTGGCCTCAAGTGATCCTCCTGCCTTGAACTCCCAAAGTGCTAGGATTACAGGCTGAGCCACTGTGCCTGGCCTGGTTTTTCTAACACATTAATTTTTTCTTTTACTTTTTTTTTTCTTTTAGATGGAGTTTCCTTCTTGTTGCCCAGGCTGGAGTGCAATGGTGCGATCTCAGCTCACTGCAACCTCTGCCTTATGGGTTCGATCTATTCTCCTGCCTCAGCCTCCTGAGTAGCTGGGACTACAGGCACATGCCACCACACCCAGCTAATTTTTGTATTTTTTAGTAGAGACCAGGTTTTGCCATGTTGGCCAGGCTGGTCTCAAACTCCTGACCTCAGATGATCTACCCACCTCGGCCTCCCAAAGTGCTGGGATTATAGGTGTGAGCCACTGTGCCTGGCCACATTAATCTTTTCCTAGCATTTTTAATTGACAAAAATTGTATATATTTATAGTGTATAACATGATGTTTTGAAATATGTATATATTGTGGAATGGCTAAATGGAACTAATTAACATATATATTACCTCATTGGTGCCCTATTTCTTTTTTTTTTTTTTTTGAGGCAGTGGTTCAAGAAATTCTCCCACCTTAGCCTCCTGAGTAGCTGGGAGTACAGGCATGTGGCACCATGCTGGGCTAATTTTTGTATTTTTAATAGAGATGGGGTTTCACCATGTTGGCAAGGCTGGTCTTGAACTCCTGACCTCAAGTGATCTACCTGTCTTGGCCTCCCAAAGTGCTGAGATTACAGGTGTGAGCCACCATGCCTACCCCCCATTTCCTTTTAATTAGATACTAGACTGTTTAAACACCATATATTTGTACACTTAAGTTGAGTTCTTGCAGTTGTGCTTCTAGAAGAATTTTTCAAAAGGATGTGCTTAAATATATTATTATTAAAAATAATGGTTCAGTTCTTTTACCAGCCCATCAGTCATCAGTGGAGACAAACTGACTTCTTTCCGTGCACTGTGAGGTGTGGAGGAGGTGAGGTCCAGGCTTTGTTCATGAATATTTAGAGCTCAGAGTTAGACAAATTTCACATTTTCATTTTTGAAGCTGATTTTAAAATTGGTGTGGTGATTAGAGATGTCTCATCACACAGCACCTTACTCAGCAGCCTGAATGCAATGGTGTTAATGAAGAAGATGCATTTGCCTTTATTCTTGAAGACAGGTGCAAAATGGATTTGGAAAACACCTTTTACTTTTAGCCAAAGGAAAAAAAAAAAAACCATAAACAAACTTGCTTGCCTGTGTTACTGCATTTCTCTTCTTGATTGCCTTAATGTATGTATTATTTTTAATTTTCTATGAAAAATCGGAGAAGCAGAAAGAAGGAGTGACTTGCCCAGCCAGGTTGAGTCAATGGGTGTGTTGGTTCTAACGTTAGATTTACAACTTTTCTCTCCTCAGGTGCAAGAGTATAAGCTTATTAAAAAGAGAAAGGGTCCCTACTAAGTGGTAAAGGGGAAAGCCCTGCTTATTGTCTGCTTAGTTCAAGGTCTTTTTTTTTTTTTTGAGACAGAGTCTCATTCTGTCGCCCAGGCTGGAGTGCCATAGCCAAATCTTGGCTCACTGCAACCTCCGCCTCCCAGGTTTAAGTGATTCTTGTGCCTCCGCCTCCTAAGTAGCTGGAATTACAGGTGCCTGCTACCATGCCTGGCTAATTTTTTGTATTTTTAGTAAAGACAGGGTTTCTCCATGTTGGCTGGGCTGGTCTCGATCTCCCAACCTCAGATGATCTACCTACCTTGGCCTCCCAAAGTGCTGGGATTACAGGCGTGAGCCACCGTGCTTGGCCTTGTTCAAGGTTTTCATAGTCAGTTGAGGAAGGTTTGGGGACAAGTGTAATCCAGGGCTCTACACACATGCCAGAAAAGCAGCATCTTTCATGCTCCAGTGGAAGATTATTGTCCATTTGATATGGAGAACTGGCAACTCTCAGGAGCAAATGAGAAGGCAACCAGAGCTACTGTCAAAATAATTCTCTTTTTCTGAACTAACCTTTTAAATCAAAGAATAAATGCATGCAACCCAGGAACCATGATTTACTAGAATAGGGATTTATGTTGAAGCTTCCCCTTAGAGTACCAGGCAGTGGTACTAGGTGTTTACCATGTGTCAAACCATGGGTTAGATGCTCATAATCACATTTATTCTTCAAGAAAACTCTAAGGAAGGTCTCTTATTCCTGTCTTATGCATGAACAAACTGACCCTTAGAAAGTGTAAAGAGCATACAGTAGTATGTTTTTCAGCTAGTAAACAGTGCAGCTAGGATCTGGTGCCAGGTCTGCTTGATATCAGAGTCATGCTCTAAATAACTTTGCCCTTTGCCTCCCCTACTATATAAACCTCCTACTATACCTGGGACCAGATCAGGGTATGCAGGCTCAGGTATGGTCTTGTTTGAAGAGCTAGAATAAATCCTTCTCCAGCCCAGCCTAGCTCCACATCTCAATCCTTGAAGCCTACGGCATATCAATTTACTTAGAGTCAGAAACTGGCCTTTCTCCTTTAAACTACAGGTATATGAAGGAGGGCTCTTCAGTCAGTGCCAGGTTGCTGTGAATATGCAGGCAGATGTCTCTCTTCTGTAATTTAGGCTCCCCCTGAAACAACAGGGCAGGCACTTTTATGGGAAGCCCTGGGCAGCCCAGGCCCAAGAAGAAGTTTATGTCCCTGGAAATGGAGAGAAGACTGAATAGTGCCACAGAAAGAAAGTACAAGTGAATCTCCCCAGTTCACCAGCTAGTTCCTCCCAGGGCCAGGGTTGAGGCAAAAGACCACATGATGATGATCCTGCAGCAGGTGATTCTCACAGTGGGCTTCCTGGACCTGCAGCATCAGCATCTCCTGGGAACTAACTAGAGATACAGATTCTCAGGCTCCACCGCAGACCTACTGAGTCAGAAACCCCAGGGTGTGGCTCATCCTCCAGGAGATGATGGTACGCACTCCACTTTGAGAACCATCGCCTCTTTAAGCCGGTGTCTTTGGATAGCAGCTGGAGCCATATTGCCATCACTATTCTTGCCATATCTGTGTTATTCCTGCACTGTTATTTACTAAAGGATTTTTCTTTAAGGGGGCGTTTACTCAACTTAAATAAACATATTCACAAAAAGAATTTAATAACTACCGTAAGTGGAAATCTATCCCTTGTCACAAATAGAGCACAATCACAAAATTCATACAGTGAGAACAAACCAGTGGAGTAAGTCACTTCAAGTTTCTACCAGCTCTGACATTCATTCAGTTTATTTTCAATTCCCTCTGAATTTTCTTGAATGTTATAAGCATTTTTATAAGGCAAAGTTTCCTTTACATCTTTGAGTCACTTATGACTCTTTGGGTACTCTTACTCTGCAGAAAAACAAACGTATCTCTCTCTTTTTTATTTGTTTGTTTGTTTTAGAGGCAGGTCTCACTAAGTTGCCCAGGCTAGACTCAAACTCCTGGGCTCAAGCGATCCTCCAACCTCAGCTTCCCAAGTAGCTGGAACTACAGGCATATGCCACCATGCCTGGCTAATTTTTAAAATATTTTGTAGAGATGGCATCTCACTATGTTGCCCAGGCTGGTCTCCAACTGGTGGGCCCAAGCCATCCTCCCACCCCAGCCTCTGGAGTAGCTGGGAGTGCAGGCATGTGCCACCATGCCTGGCTCAAACATCTATTTTTTTAAAAATTTTATTTCTTTGTTCTTACACACAGTCATTCAGAGAGACGTTCACATTTGGATCCGTAAGATAAAAGACACTTTCTACTCCAGAGGAGACACTTTATAATGGGATTCAGCTTAATCCAGTTGATTAAATTCTTGGGAAGCAAATAGGTGTTTCTCATACTCGGGTGCCCATGGAAAGACGTAGTCCTGCTGGAACTGTAAATGTGCATGAGCACTTAGCAGTGAGATTGTCTTACAGTCTCTGTAAGAACAGAAGGGAGATTTTAGGCTGCTTTTGGGGAGCCTGCCATTTTCTGTACACTGGCAGAATTTCAGTTCATTTGCTCAAGATACAGAAAGGCACTCTGCCTCATTTCTTTTGCTTTGTGCTATCTCTAAACTGTGATAAAACAGAAGAGGAAAATTAATTGTCTCTCCCCAAATTATAAACACCTGTATATGCCCTGTTTTCATTTAGAAGTCTATTTCTATTTAGAACAAAGATTTTTTTTTTTTTCTGACTCAAGGAGCTGTAATCTCATTTTGTACTTGTTTTGGGGAAAATAAAATATGCACATAAAACCCACAAGGAAAGCATTACCAAAATTTAATTATATTAGTCATCAAATCTGTGTGATGTGTGTGAATGGATTTTAAAGTGTTTTGGATAATCAAGAAAATTAGTCCATTGGTCTCTAAAGTACCGGGGGTGCTTGGATGGACTTTCCTAGTCCCATCTGTAATCGTCAATGTGAGACACTTGAGATCAATCTGGAGCAAGTACCTAGATTGCCATTGCCATCTGATATCGTTGACTTTCTGGCAGATATTGGCACCCAAGTAACATTTTATTGACTCCATTTGGATTTTCATTCTTGTGGTTTCGACCTTGCTTTTTATAATGCTTACCAGTCCGTCCTTCTGCACTCAGCTTACATCCAAGCCGTGTCTTATAGAAAGCTGTCTAGTGGTTTATAAAATCAGATTCCTCACGACAATCAGGACTTTAAATGTATTTTCAGACCTTTAGGCCAACTGGCAGACGCAGAGCGCTTGGCTTTGGCCATTTTTTTCTTTCGTAAAGAGCTCATTCTAGTTTTGAAAAATTACCTTTTTTAAAAAAAGTTTAACTTAACAGACACTTATGTAGTGACAGGAAACTTGGAATCAGATCTTTCAGGAAATAGAAGCATCATTTTGTGACTTGCTTTTTAAATTTATAGCACTCATCTATTTGCAATGTTCACTTTCCTCAGAAACTCTACAAATTAGATGTAGTAGAATCAAGAATAAGTCTTCATTCCTTCTGTTTGAAGGCTTGTGAGATGAGGGCTGGGGAGTGACATAGGGGGATGGATTTTGTTCCTTTTTGTATTGACAATGCTTAATTCCCCATTTGGAAAGCTTATTGGTATTGCAGGTGCCTGTGGCATCCCAGGGGAGAAGAGTAAAATGTGGTACTGTGTATGCAAATCACAAAATGTTATGAAAGAAATATTCAACCCAGCAACCACCCAGCGCAAAGGTAGTTCTCAAAAACATGATGTTGAGTGAAAAAAGTGGAAAACAGAACAAGATTTAAAACACATTATCATTCATTAAGCTAAAAACAGATACACAAAAAAACAACATTACATAAGATGGTTGCATATTTAAGGACATATCAACAACAAATCAAAATAGGTGTGTTGCGGGGATTGGAATGGGAGCGTCAATAAGGGAAGAAGAGAGATTATATGGAAATGAGAGAAGGGCCTTGCACAGTGCTGTGGTGACAATGAGGAGAAAAGACAATGAACCGAGGAGAATGAATAACTCACCTGCACCTGGGCTGGAAACAGTTCTTAAGAGGAGACTATTGTCATTTTTTAGTTAGAAGTGCTGAGAGTACCACAGTTGGTACTAATTGTCATTCTCAATTTTGGCCACGCATTTTAGTCATCTGAGAAGAACCTGAGGATCTTTTTAAAAAGATGCTGTTTTCCTGGATCCCAGCCACAGGACTTCTGACTTAATTGGACCATGAAGGAACCTGGGCATTAGAGTGTATTAAAAGCTCCCATGTGGTTCTGCTATACAGCCAGGGTTGAGAGCCACTGAGTTAAGTTTCTTAAAGAGGAAAAAAAAAGTGTGTGGCAAGTGGTAACTCTGCCAAGTAAAAATGAATGCAATATTCAGACTTTCCTTTTCTAACACTTTAGGTTATCAGCTCAATTCTGCTGAATGTGTGGATATCCGCTTGAAGAGGGTAGTTCCTGACCATTATTGTCACTACTACCCTGAAAATGTAAAACCAAAACCAAAACTGAAGGAATGCAGCGTGGATCCCTGCCCATCAAGGTTTGTGTCATTGTCCACACCCTCTTTACTTCAAAAAGAAACAAATCAGCTTCACCTGAGACTGATCAATCTTTGCAGGGCAATACATTTCCATTTCCTGACTTTGTCTCCTGGCGGCAGGTGCCTACATTCACATTTGTAACTATGGTGCATAGAAGTTAGGACACATTCATTAGGAATGAAAGTCTAGCTTTCTCTTGTCATGGGCTATGTGTTCCTAAGTTTTTTTATAATGAACCTTTTTGAACATCTCCTGCTCTCTTCATCCAAGTAATATGTCTAGTCCATCTGCCAATCATAAATATCTTTCACTCACCATTTTAGCTTTGAAACTGGGTCACCCATTATCATGTTTTGGCTTTTGAAGTATTCCTATTAAATTCAGTATAAATAATGCATTGTGCAAGGAAGTAAAATTTTAATGCCAAAGCAAAAAAGCTATGCATAAACTATCCTATTGCATAATTTAGTACCTGCTGACTTGTATTGCCTGGGGAAGTTTCCTGGCTTACTACAATACCTTAAAATAACAGAACAATATCAAGTCCCAGAATCCTCCAGATATCTGCCAGCTGGCTTAGGAAGAAGTGTGCAAGTGGAAAAGGAAGCGTTCTCAGTGGATTTCATTTCCTGTTACTAAACTGCCCATTTCCTGTAAGCCTGGTTGAACGTAATTATGAATAGAGACCTTTCAGAGGACAAATTCTGTGAAATAAAGTGGTTTTCTGAAGATCCTACTAATACGACAGTGTGTTAGTATCACTAATATATTAAGAGAGTAATTATTATAAAAAGGAATAAATTTATTGAAATTGCAAGATACTTTTTTCCTTTGATTAATATACTGCTAGTTTAGTTTTCTATATTTTCAAATAGAACTGGGGAATTTGTGTCGTAGATATTCTTGACAATTAAAGAGATGGTGGCTGAATTTTTGGGAATGGTTGATAACACTTGATATTTTTAGTTTCCAATTTGGAAGAGCTCTGTCTTTTGGGATGTCAAATATTATATTCATCAATTAATGAATGTGTGAATTTATTATAGAAATGATATTCTCACAATGATTTCATTTGTAGTGATGGATTTAAAGAGATAATGCCCTATGACCACTTCCAACCTCTTCCTCAGCGAGTGATATGTTTCCTTTTCCTTTTTGCAATTTAAGTAGTTTGCAAGGAACTGTAGCATCTGTAGCAATAGCCTAAAATGTATGAGGGTTAGATATTAGACACTATATAGAGCTAAGGGAAAACAGACTTCAACTCAATAATAGGAGAAATCTTTCTAAGAATTAGATGGAATAGGCTGCCTCAAAAGATGATGTTTCCCATCGCTGGAGCTGTCAAGCGTATCTTGGACAACTGAGTATTATAGCAGGAGCTCAAGTGTTGCAATTAATCAGAAATTTTAATCCCCTTTTATCCCGAAAAGAGTAATATGGTCCTTCCTGACTCTGAGGTTCTGTGATTCTCTAATAATATTGTCCATTAGTATTTTACAGTTTAGAGGCAGTTTGAAGATGCAGCCACACTGTATATTTTAATTGATTTAATTTTCACAGTGGTCTGATGAAGGGTAAATAGGGAAGGTATATTATTCCCAGTTGACAAAAACCCCAGATGTGAGGAGCTAAGTACCTTGTGACTAAAATTTGTGTGTGGCAGTTAAGAATAAAGTCTTGGCCAGGCATGGTGGCACATGCCTGTAATCCCAGCACTTTGGGAGGCTAAGGCGGGTGGATCACTTGAGGTCAGGAGTTCAAGACCAGCCTGGCCAACATGGCGAAACCCCATCTCTACTAAAATGTACAAAAATTAGCCGAGCGTGGTGGCAGGTGCCTGTAATCCCAGCTACTTGGGAGGCTGAAGCAGGAGAATAGCTTGAACCCAGGAGGCAGAGGTTGCAGTGAGCCAAGATCTTGCCACTGCACTCCAGCCTGGGCGACAGAAAGAGACTCCATCTTAAAAAAAAAAATTAATTAAAATTAAAAAAAAGGCTAGGCATGGTGGCTCATGCCTGTAATCCCAGCACTTTGGGAGGCTGAGGCAGGCGGATCACGAGGTCAGGAGTTCTAGATTAGCTTGGCCAACATGGTGAAACCCTGTCTATACTAAAAATACAAAAATTAGCCTGGCATGGTGGTGCATGCCTGTAATCCCAGCTAGTAGGGAGGCTGAGGCAGAATTGCTTGAACCCGGGAGGCAGAGGATGCAGTGAGCCAAGATTGCACCATTGCACTCCAGCATGGGTTACAGAGTGAGACTCTGTCTCAAAAAAAAAAAAAAAAAAGTGTAAAGTCTTATGACTCCCAGTCCCAGGCTCATTCAGCTGAACCACACCTGATACCTTAAGGCCATACTTTTTGCCACCATCTTTGCAAACTTCAAACAAACAACAAATAAATAATATAATTTTGTTTGCTTTTGAGCTGGGAACATAATCCTTGGACTGCATGTTCCGTGTCCTGTGGAGGAGGGATTCGGAGACGGAGCTTTTTGTGTGTGGAGGAATCCATGCATGGAGAGATATTGCAGGCAGAAGAATGGAAGTGCATGTACGCACCCAAACCCAAGGTTCTGCAAACTTGTAATCTGTTTGATTGCCCCAAGTGGATTGCTATGGAGGGGTCTCAGGTAAGATTTGAGAATATGCCACTTTTAATTAATTCTCATATTTTAAGGGATATTTTCTATATGCCCACCATGGTGCTAGACAGCACGCAGACAAAAAAAAGTGGTAAAAGAGCATGGTTCCTATTCCAAAGAGCTTAGGAAGACAGTTGGAGGACAAAGTAAGAAAGACCAGAAGCATCAAGGTATGCAGGAATAATTAATATTAAGGACATTAATAATAATATTTCCATGTAATTATCAGCATAATTAATATTAAGTACTGTAAAGAACAAATCTGTAAAGAACAAATGTTGAAGCAGAGTCAATCAGGAAGTATTTGTTGCCCTTGTGTTGCCTAATCCGTCTTTGAATAATTTAAACAAGCAAGAATTAAAATTTAAATTGTTTAAATTCTTTGAAGAATGTAAACAAGCGAGAACCTGAGAAACATCACTGGGTTAGGGTTAGTGTTAGGGAGATGGCCAAACAGAGATGGCTGAGCAAAGGCAGTAATGACAAGAAGTGACTCAAGGTTGAAGATTTGAAGAGATGACCCATGTTACTAAGAACTGAGAGATGAAGTTGGAAATGCACCTATTTAGAAATCATCCATGGGGTCAAGTTGTATGAAAAAAGAAAAGAGAAGAAGGAAAACACCCCAGAGGTATAACAAGGTTCATGTCAAATTAGCATAGTTTTCACTTTCTAAAGAGATGACTGAGTAAGCCTCCAGAACAAATAAAATGCAGCTGGATTAGTCAAAGATGAAAAATGCAGACATTCATATTTAATAATTTAATCTTAATCCTTTAATTTTCTAGAGAGTGAGGTGTAGTTGACTCAAGTTTCTCCAGCTTTCTTAAGTGATTTCCACACTTAAGTTCAACATATACATGCATTAATATATCTATTCATGTATTTATTCAATGTGTCAGCTACCGTGCTAAGAAGTAAATACAACTTGCTCCTACCACCCAAAAGCTTAGAATCTAGTTGCACAGACATGCATTCAAACAACGTTGTGATACAGTATTGTATTGTGCATGAGTAGCGTCATGTGCCTAGTACTTCAGAGACACAAGGTGGAATGATTCACTCCACCTGAAGGTGTCAGGAAAGCTTCAGAAAGGAGGTAGCACTTGAACTTGAAGGACAAGTGAGTGTCAGGTGAAGACCATATCAATCTTTTTCTCATATCCCCAGACTAAACATCATCACCCTGTAGAACTTTATTCAAACTTGCTAGGGAAGAAGTTATCAATTAATTTTTGGTCACATACTCCCTAAAAAGAAGATTAGAGAGTTATGCATTTCTTCACATATATTTAGGTTGACATTTGAAATTTCCTATCACAAGTTTAAATAATTACAAAGAATATCATTTCAACATGTTGTGAATGTTGACATTTTAAAATAAGAGTGTTGCAGCATTCAAAAAAATCTGTCTAGTGGAATTTAAATGCCATGATAATTTCTGTCTTTGCCATCTTTCATTTAAAAAATACAGGGGTGACCTCTTCTTTAACAATTTGGATGTTGTGCATATTTCTCCCTTTGAACTCACATTTACAATCAACTCTCCCCACAGAATTTTATTCTAATATAACGTATTTTTATGCTTTAAAGTCTTTTTTTATTACACTATTCTACTTCTCTCCAAGAAAATATATATGATCATTGAGATTAATTTATTTTACTTTCCTGTGGCCATAAGGCCCTAAGTATTTAAAATATTCCTCTGAATTGAGTAAATTTTAATACACAGTCAAAATAACATATATATATATATTTCAAAGTTCGGTAAATAAGAATAACACATAAAAATTGCATTTCCTTTGAATACACAGTTCATCATGTACATGCATTAATATATCTTGATAGAAGATAAGTGGAGCTTAAAAACTAGTCCATATATTCATCATCAGAATGAGCCATGTGTTCAGCAATGATTTTATTGTTAATTTTTACTATTGGTTTCTTATTTTGTTTTGTTTGGCTTTGCATGTGTACACTGGGAAAGCTTGTTCACATAAATCAATAGACCGGGATGGAAGGATTTTATTTAAGCAAGGTCGTTTTGTTCTTTGAACTCCTGAGTTATGTGCCAAAATTCATGTGATGGTCTAGCATCAAAAATTATTTTTAAGGATCTTTCTGCTGGCAATTTAAGTCCTCTTTCTATTTTGTTGAAAGCAAAAAATATCATCTCAGCTGCAAAAGGATTTGTTATCGAGACATTAGGGACTTTCACTTTTTCAGCCCCCAATCAACATTATTTCTACAACTGCAGAGCTTGTTTTCAGCTCTCTGAAGTCCTAGCCATATGTTTTATGTTGGCTTTAGAGCTTTTATATCACCCTCCATCCCCATAAATACCATGACTTCATCATTATGCATATTATCAGAGTAGAGGATGTTAACTAGCTCTTCTCATTCACCATACTTCACCCTTAATACTTTTCACTTTTTTCAAAAATCAAATATATTCTCAGTGATGTGGATTTTCCATCATCGAGGACATATGCAGCTCCGCAGAGGAGTTCTGGAACCATTGTAAACACTGACAGTGCCATTGGGGAAGCATCCAGCTTCCCAGAAGGGTGGTTTAAAAGGAGAGGATACTCCTTTGGATTAACCAGTTGTAGTATAGTTATATCTTGTACTGTTTTCTTTCTCTTTGGGTGAATTTTTTTCTTTCATGGCTAAAACAGCCACTCAAGATTATATATATCTCAAATTGATAAACTTGGGGGTAGGTGAGTCAATTTTCCAAAAACGGTAATCTCAAGCTTCACTGAACTCATTAAAGTATTTGTTCAGTGGTTTCAAGAGTGGCATCATGAACTAGAGAGATTTCCCAATATTCTGCCTGATGTGCATACACTGAGAAAAGTCTCCATATCCTCGAAACATATCTTTGAAACTTGTCCCTAGCAATACACAGGTACAAAGTGCTTAGAGGGTCAGAAAATACTTTTCAAGCTTCTTAAAGCAGTGGCTTGGCCATGGCTTTGGCAATAGATGGCTCTGGGAGGGAATTCCACTCTGCCTGTTAGGAACTGTGTGACCTTGAGCAAGATCCTTAGATGGTGGGCCGTTTGTTTATCTGTTCAATAAGCCTGAAGCTACTGACCTGGAAGTGGGTCAGGAGGATTCATGAGATAACAAATGAAGGAGGTGCCTGTCCCATAGCAGGTAACCAAAGGCAACCAAGAACTCTCAGCCCCTCCCTGGGGTGGATCCAGAATGGGTGGGGTCTGAAGTTTGTACAGATTGGAGGGGACTCCTCAAAAACAAGAATATAAAACACAAATATTGAGTATTGAAGGGAATGTTTATTTAGAATCAGAAAGGAAATTATAAGAAATTACGAATTTTAGAAAGATGACAACAACCACATTGTGAACTCTGGACTTAATATTAATATTTAATAATGATATATTAAATGATGTATTAGTTATGTTAATGATGTATTAATACGGGTTCATCAGTTGTAACAATGGCACCACACTAAGGCAAGATGTTAATAATAGGGAAAATCATAGGGGGAAAAGGGGGTGAAGGGGAATATTGGGGCTCTCTGTACTGTCTGCTCAATATTTCTGTAAACCCAATATGGTCCTCAAAAAATATAGTCTATCAATTTTTTTAAATGCATACATATATATACTCCCCAACATGCAGATTATATTAGCCCATTCTCACACTGCTATGAAGATACTACCAGAGACTGGTTAATTTATAAATGAAAGAGGTTTAATTGACTCACAGTTCCACATGTCTGGGGAGGCCTCAGGAAACTTACAATGATGGTGGAGGGTGAAATAGAAGCAAGTACCTTCTTCACAAGGCAGTAGGAGAGGGAGAGAGAGCATGAAGGGGGAAGAGCCCTTTATAAAACCATCAGATCTTAGGAGAACTCACTCACTATCATGAGACCAGGATGGGGAAAACTGCCCCCATGATCCAATCACCCTCTACCAGGCCCCTCCCATGACAAGTGGGGATTATGGGAATTACAATTCAAGATGAGATTTGGGTGGGGACACAGAGCCAAACCATAACACAGATAAATTTGAAAAGCTATTCTAGATTTTTATATGACATGAAAACATTCCACTCATAGGCAAGAGTAACTTTCAAATCATAAACAAATAATCCAAGAAAAAAATGCTGACAACACAAACTTCACAAAAATTCAGGGAAAAATAGCATAATGTTTTTATTAACTTTAACTGTGGCAGTTATAGATGTATCGGGATACATCGATAGTATTTTTTTCTGTAGTGTTTGGCTGAATACTCTTTGATGGCCTCGTTATATGAGAGCAGTTTTGCAAGACTGACTTTTATAGACGGAATAGAAAAATAATCCTCTGGCATAATTCATCAGAATTGTATTATATTTTTATTGACAGTTCAGAAAGGTTTTATTCATCTTCAAAAATTATTTTGGGTAGGGTCATGTAAACTTTTAATCAAACTTGAGAAAACTTCTAACAAGTTTCTTTGATATTTGAGCAGTAAGATTTCAAGGCATTTGTAATTTTCTTGAATTACGATCTCACCTTAAATACTTTTTGAATTGAGAAGTGGAACAAGGTTGTACAAAAGAGGGGCCCTGAAATACAAGCATCACAGAAAATTAGCCTCTGTACCCTTCCTTACATAATATTTGTCTAAAAGTCTTTTGTGTTTAATATTTATGTAGTTCATGGCTCTCCTTTGCATATGATACAATAATGCCTTTGTGGTTGTCTTAAAAGAAATGCATTGGCTTCTCTTTTCTTCTTTGAAGTGCATGGTGACTTGTGGCCGAGGGTTACGGTACCGGGTTGTTGTGTGTATTAACCACCGTGGAGAGCATGTTGGGGGCTGCGATCCACAACTGAAGTTACACGTCAAAGAAGAATGTGTCATTTCCATCCCGTGTTATGAACCAAAAGGTAAGTCTGTGGTGCATTGTAAATTCAAATCAAATGGTATTTCCAGCTCCCATTCCAATATTGTAGCATTTCCCTTTCAACTTACTACTTTCTTATAAAAATTGTTTTATTGACAGATTGCAATAGACCTTCCCATCTAGATAAAGAAGTTAGATATATGTGAATTATTCATCTGGAGGGAAAACTGAGCTCCTGTTGATTCAGTACAGATGGAGTAGCTCCTATTTAGTTTTATACTAACATTTCTTGGTGGACATAAGAAAATTAAATGCAGTCCCTCCCTTGAAGAAAAAGAATGGCGGGGGGGAGATTGAAAAAGGAGGGGAAGGAAAAGTAGAAGGAGGAAAAGACAGAAGAGCAAGAAAAGGAGGAAGAAGTAGAGGAGGAGGAGGAAATTATTCTTTTACCAAGATTCTCATTCTTCTTTATAGCTACCTTTCCACTGGAGTGTAAGATTTTTGAGGGAGGAATGATGTCATCTTTATCATGTGTACTAATGCATGGAATGAATGAAAACTTCCAGTTCCCAGTGGGGATCTATGGATGCATTTATAATCTCTCCAGTAGTTCACATTTGTTCCACATGAAAGAGCAGAAATGGGTAGCATCCATGGATAGGAGGATTTGGCATCATCTCTCTGATATATGATCTTCTCTGTACATAATTATTTCCATGTTATTTAATGTTAACCATCCTCATGAAAAGTATCTTCCATCTTGAAATGGGAGAAAAGATTATTCCCAACTATTAGTAAGAAGGACTCCTCCTTAGTACTTGAGAGAGGATGGTAAAACTCTCTTGTTATTTCTGGGTTCATTATTCATACAAATAGCCTCTTAGTCATTCAACAAATATTTTTGAGTATGTCTATCTTGCAGAAAAATCACTAGTTGCCATGACAGGTACAAACATTGACTACGTAACTCCATCAGTGAAGTCTTTTTTCCTTCCTTCTGCATTTATGATACTTTCATAGCCACTTTCATAGTGTCCATAGTTTCCTTGAAGCACCCTAAAGTTATTTTTATTTCTCACTTCATAGATAGATTATTCCCTTCTTCACATCAAGGAGGCTTCAAAGGACAGAAAGGGGCAACAGTTTGTTCCTCCATGCCAGATGTAATTGGTAATCATCTCCCTCAACAACTACAACAATAGTAAAAGTTTGAGTAAACTATAACACAGATTCTTTCATCCCCCCCAACTTTCTTAACTTTCATGTTATTTGCCTTTCTCTATTAATTTTTGCATTCCATGGGCAAAAATAAAATGTGACCAAAGATAGCAAGCTGATATGGTTGAAGTAAGAGCTTCAAAGTATGAACAACAGAATAAGAGCTTCAAAGTATGAACAACAGAAATTGGTATTGATTTATAAAAGGCATTTTTATGTTAACTTTGACAGCAGATTCAACTGTATCGTGTGATCATTTTGGTTGCATTTTAATAATGTACTAATTTTTAAAAACTACAGCAGAAATGTTTAATTCATTCCAGCAGCCACCTAATGTATTGTACTAAGGAACTCAACTTGCATTTGAAAAATATGACCTCTTTATAAATGAAATCTTCAGCCAATATGATCATCTATCCAACTCCTTAATGATTAATAGTAATTAAGCTCATTCTTTATGTTCTCTTTTTCTTAGAAAAAAGTCCAGTGGAAGCGAAATTGCCTTGGCTGAAACAAGCACAAGAACTAGAAGAGACCAGAATAGCAACAGAAGAACCAACGTGCTTCCGGGACCTTTTGTGGGAGTAATCAGGGCATAGCCAGTTAACATGATATATGTAATTTTTGTACTCATTGGAGTACAGTGATACATTTAATATCCAAATGACCTGTATTTACAGACTCTAGAGAGCTTGAGCTGGCTAGAATTTTTCTTTATTTCACAATTCAGCAGTCCTCCTTTGGCAGTTTCTCTGAGCAGCACAGAAAAGACAGTGTTACTTAACTCAAAGCAGATCCAGTGGTCTGCTACCCTTAAGAGATTGGGGATAATTTCTAGGTTTTAACACATGTGATTTGACCATGAACCATCATAGTATCATACAAATAAACCAATCATTCCATGGGTAAGTCATGGTCAGTCTCTATAAAATCAGTTAAGTTGAAATGCATTAGTCGCCTGAGTGATCATAGGGAAATGGAAAGAACAAGGTACTAAGAGTATTGGAGCTTAGAACCACCCCTGCTAACTACATGACCTTAGACAAGTCTGATTTTTCTGTGTCTCATTCTCCTTACCTATAAAAGGAGCAGGTTGGGCTTGATCTCTCCAGGGTTCATTCCAACTTAAAAATCCAATAACTACCATCTGCATGTGATTTGATGGATCTGGATTGTAACAGTGCCAGTGGAAATTAAGAATCAAGAGGAAATCAAAGAAGCATTCTGGAGGTAGTTATATAGGGACAAAAAGAGAGCAAGAAATCAAAGGTGCTCTGAGATTTCTAGTCCAGGAATCTGTAAGAACAACAGCACCAATGATAGACTCAAGTAATTGAACAGAGCGGCTGGTTCTATGTCAAACATGTTAAGTCTTTCGTGCTGACAGGCTATCGATGAAGAGAGCAATTCCCAGAGCATCAGGGGAAAAGGGGTCTCAGCAGTAATCTGGCCACTTTCCCTCTCGGAGCAGGCATTTCTTCTTCAACACCTTCAGCAATGATCAGAGTTCACTGCATTAAGAGACACCTCATTAGCAACACAAGTTATTTGCAAGATCTTTTTCTTCTGATGAGACAGAATAGACCTCCCAATTTGTGTTCTCTGAAGCAGAAAAAAATACATCTATGCCCCATCCCATGTGACAAATTTTCACAAATATGAAGAAAGCTGCCATGGATCCCGAGAGCTTTGTCTTTCCCAAGTTCATCATTCTTAGCCTTTTCAGCAGTCTTCATGCACTGTTGTTTTTAGATCCCTTCACAACCTCCTGTGCTTTTCAGAACCCACTCTCATTTGTCAATCTCCCTTTTAACTGTGGTCCAGCCCAGTGGTGAGCCCCAGGGCAGTGTGGGTTACTTCTCTTTGAGAAGGCACATGTGGCAAAGTGATGTGGGCCAACATAGCTGACACATCACACTCATGACAGGCACAGACTTCTCCACGTGGACCACTGTCAGTGCTGGCTATGACCACAGAAGAAACTGTGGACCATGTGAGGGTGAATGGCTTCACAGTATTTGAGTAAAAAGAGAAGAGTGTTGGGCTCCTGAAAGAATCTTGGAGATTTAGAGGAAGAGGGGGAATCAAAAGAGGAAGATGGTGAGGAAGTAAAGTAGTGAAGAGAGGGAGGAGTATGATCCAGGGAAGCTTATTATTCCAGAGACCAAAGGAGGAAGGAGTTTAAGGAGGCAAGCAGCAGATAGGATTCAAATCTCACAGAAAGACAAGGAAAATCCATGAGGAAAGAGAAAAGTCTGCTTTGATTAACAAGAAAGACTTTTTCAGTGAATTTTAGAGTAGTAGCATTCAAAGGGTAGAGAATAAAACATTGTGGATATTTCAGAAATAAATTTCCAAAAAAGAAGGAAATGGAGCAATGGGTATTTGAGTACTAAAGAAGGAGCAAAGATTGGTAGTCAAGCTGATGGAAAAGTGTATATGTATGTGTTTGTTGTTTTTCATTTTGAAGTTAGGGCAGTCTTAAACAAATTAAAAAGATAGGGTTTTGCACAAGTCAGTTAGTATCTGTAGACCTTCCAACTGTACAAGGAAAGCATGAGGCTAAATGCTGCTGGAACCTTCTCACATCTCTGATCACCTACAATCCTGTAAGGGAAGGAGTCTATAGAAAGAAAAGGGTTTGAGACACTTGAGAGAGAGTGTGTGTAGTTGTCACAGAAGGCAGGTCACAGAGTCCTCTGACTAGAATGATGGGTCCTACCAAGATCTTTTGTTTTCAAAACACAGTTAGATGACAGTTGATAGTCCTATATGTCCTCTTTCCGTTAATAGGATTGCAGTCCATCCAGTTCCCCAGACTAGAAGCATGGAGTCTTTCTTGGCTCCTTCTCATTCTTCTCTGATGTGTAATTAGCCACTGAGTTGTGCCCACTATATTTACTAAAATCTTTCTTGGTTCCAGCTCCTCCTCTCCATCCAAACTGCCATCCTTGTACAGGTCCTGAAATCAATTCCTAGGACACCTACAACAGCTTTCTAATTTGCTCCTGAATTGCTTCCCTCAAATCCACCCCTACACAACACAGCCACCAGAGCAGTCTATCTAGGTAGGGCACAAGTCTAATTCTTTTTGTTTTTTTTTTGAAACAGAGTCTCACTCTGTTGCCCAGGCTGGAGTGCAGTGGTGTGATCTCTGCTCACTGCAACCTCCGCCTTCTGGGTTCAAGCGATTCTCCTGCCTCAGCCTCCTGAATAGCTGGATTACAGGCATGTGCCACCACGTCAGGCTAATTTTTTGTATTTTTAGTAGAGACGGGGTTTCACCATGTTAGCCAGGATGGTCTCGATCTCCTGAGCTCGTGATCCACCCACTTCGGCCCCACAAAGTGCTGGGATTACAGGTGTGAGCCACCGCACCTGGCCAAGTCTAATTCTTTCTTTGCAATGTTCAGAATATCCAAATGTCTCCCCATCACTCAAAGATTTGTGTGGGTTCATACGTCCAATGGGACTTGGCAGGGTATTACTTTTCCTGGTCCCCAGCCTCATGTCTGGCCACCTCCTTTTTTTTTTTTTGCCTTGAGTGGGATGCTCCAGGCACACTGACTTTCAGGCTGTTTCTTGCCCACAGCAAGCTGCCTCTTGCTTCCTCTTTAATCACACTCCCCTCTTAATTGGGAGTGGCCCCACCTGTTAAGTCTTTTTCTGTAACTTTATTTTTAATCATAGAAAATTGCAGACTATTTAAAAGAGGAGAAAACAGTGTAATGAACCCCCATGTCATGTCCATAATCCAGTATCAACAATTATCAACCCAGGGCCACTCTTGTTTCATTGAAACCATCACCACTGCCACTACCCCCTGAGCATTTTTGAAGCAAACACAGACAGCACATCATTTCATTCATAATTATGTATCTCTAAAAGAAGTCTTTAAAAAAATAATCAAAATACCATTTTTGAAATGCTATCCTGAATAATTCTATTCTATTCTAATACTTCTATCCTGAAGTGTTTGATCATCATCTTTTGTCTTTGTAATAAAACCCTCTAACTTAATGACAGGAACCACAGTTTTCTCGACATAGTAATTTTTCCCTTTTATTACAGTGGTTTCTGTGTAACAACCCGTCATGTCCCTCTTCCAGCCCCTCCCCTTTTTGCCCTGCTTCTAGAATGTACAGAACTGAGTGTAGTGTTAAGTTGCAGTAATGAACTGAGCAGAGGTCTGAAGTGTGCTTCTCTAGTCCTCTGTAGCACTCATTTATCACCATACCTGTGGCATCCTGGCATTTGCGTGGGTGCAGCCCAGGTGTTTGCTGCCTCTCCTGGTTTTCAGTGATGTTTCTGTTCTGGTCGGTGCTGTGGGGCGTGGCCTCGTGTGTGTCTTAGGCTGTCGAGGTGTCCCAGCGTATGGTTTTGCATTTGCCTCTCCGGGGTCCTGAGGGTTCTGTAGGTTTCACAGACTCTAGGTGAGTGTCGGTGGTCATTTCCTGACCTGTGATATCTATACCTAGATGAGTGGTGTGCTTTTGATTTCACTTCTACTCCCAGGGCAGGGCCGGATCTCTGATTTCTCGTGGGGCCTCTTGCTACCCAGAGCCTGGGACGGGCAGTGTGTTGCCCCCTGGCTGTGGTTGGCTGGCAGGCAGGTGATCCTGAGTGGCTCCCAGCCTTCTGCAGGAAGCTCGGGTTCAGTGGGTTGTTGTGTGCATTCCCGTGTGGGAGGTTGTGCTGAAGCCTGGCGGCTTGGCTCTGCTTTCAGAGCCCGGAACCTCTTGATTCCTGCTGTGTGTGCCCATGTGAATTTCGGTTTTGCACTTGAGGAGTTTCCTTGTGTACTCTCAGCTCCGCAATCTAATTTTTAGCAGCTTTTTTTTTTTTTTTAAGACAGGGTGTCACTTTGTCACCCTAGCTGGAATGCAGTGGTGCAGTCTTGGCCTGCCAGGTTCAAGTGATTCTCCTGCCTCAGCCTCCCAAGTAGCTGGGACTACAGGTGTGTACCATCACACCTGGCTGATTTTTTTATAGAGATGGGGTTTCATCATGTTGGCCAGGCTGGTCTTGAACTCCTGATCTCAAGTAATCTTCCCACCTTGGCCTCCCAAAGTGCTGGGATTACAGGCATGAGGCACCGCCTGTGGCAGCTTTTGTGGTTACATTGTAGCCATTATTTGTGTTTGGTGCAGATGGTTGGGGTGGGGTGGAGGTTGCTGTTGCTAGTTGTTTAGCTCTTCTGCTGATCTTGAGCTTTTCCATATATGTGTTCATAGTGGGGTTACAAAAATTCCTCTAGAAAATACTTCAACTATTGTGGGTAAGAGTTTTTTTAGTCCAGTTTTTAAAAATACATAAGCTGAGAAGTTATTTTGTCTATTTAAATAATACTTCAAATTGAGTTTTATTCGGTGTTTAGTAAGACTTTGAAATTCACTCATTTTTAGGGGTTCTAAGTGAAAATTGTTTTTCTCCTTTCAGTTGCATGCTGCCATTAGTCACCAGGTTGACCCGGAATTCCTTGGTTTAGGTCTGGGCAGCGTCCTCCTGAACAGCCTGAAGCAGACGGTGGTGACCCTGGCCAGCAGCACAGGCGTGCTGAGCACCGTGCATTCAGCCTCCCAGGCCACGCTGCAGAGCGGCTGGTCCGTGCTGCTGCCCACCGCCGAGAAGCAGGCCCGGGCGCTCTCTGCTCTCCTGCCCTGCGCAGGTGGGCTCGGGGAAGGAACAGGAGAGGGCATGGGTCAGGGTGCTGGGAGGGGATGGAGTTTCACTCAAATTGGCACACACTTTCTAGTTCAGTTTCAGGCAATGAAGTGAACATAAGTCCAGGTCGTCGATTCATGATTGATCTTCTGGTGGGCAGCTTGATGGCTGCTGGAGGGTTGGAGTCAGCCTTACACGCAGCCATTACTGCAGAGATCCAGGTATGGCCTTGGAGGCACACGTGACCTGGTGGTGCGCTGAGATTGGAAATACCACACTCACACATGTGAAGAATAACTGAAGACAGTAAAATGCTAAACTTTTATCATATCCAAGTATTTTCTTAAATTAAAATTCTTTTATGTGCTAATTTTAAAAATTATTGAGATGATTTAATTGTGATAAAATACTGCATGTTGCCTGTTTCAGTGAAGTTAACAGATAACCTGTTACTCAGGTAGACCATTCCCGTCACTCGGAAAGATCCCTATGCCCTTGGCACTTGCAGCCAGGATACTCCCCTGCCCTCAGATGAGATGCATTTCGCCTGCTCTGAGTGTCGCAGCAATATAACTGTATAGTATGCACTCTTTCCTGCCTGGCCTTGGAGAATGATTTTCAGATTCACTCACTGATGTGTCTATTGTGACTTCGTTTTTATTATTGGGAAGTTTTCCATTTTCTGGGTGTAGTACTCTTTGTTAGTTCATTCTCCTATTGAAGGATATTAAATTGTTTTTGGTTTTTGTTTTCTTTTTTTTTTTTTGAGACAGGGTCTTGCTCTGTCACCCAGGCTGTATACAGTGACCTGATCTTGGCTCACTGCAGCCTTGTCCTCCTAGGCTCACAGGATCCTCCCACCTCAGCCTCCTATGTTGCAGGGACCACAGGCATGTCACCATGCCGGGCTAGTTTTTTGATTTTTTTTTGTAGAGACAAGGTGTTACTGTGTTGCACAGGCTGGTCTCCAACTCCTGGGCTCGGGATCCCCCCACCTTGGCCTCCCAAAGTGTTGGGATTACAAGTGTGAGCCACCACACACAGGCTTTCTTGTTTTTGGCCGTGTAGAGCTGCCACGATTGTGCTGTGAACAAGTACTTTAGTGAACATATGTCCTCCCTTTGGGTAAATACTTGGAGTGGAATTTGTTAGGTCCTGGGGTCAGTGTGTGTTCATAGTTTCCCAAAGTGGCTCTGCCATTTACATTTGAGCCAGGACTTCTGTGTGTGAGAATTCTAGCTCCTTCTTGTCCTTACAGAGCAGCTGGATGCTGCGTGTGTGGGGCAGATCACATTGGGTTTTGTGAGAGCCAGTAGCAGGGTTAAGGATTTTAGGGACTTCACGGAAGGAGGCTGGAGAGCATCAGCAGAGGCAGCCTGGACCTTGGATCTGTAAAAAGAAGACACTGTTTGAAACTGCACAACTGAGTTGGGGTTTCCAACAGGGCAGGTGGAGGCCTGTGGGTAGGTGTGTGCGGCAGCCACAGAGGCTGGGATAGCTTGGCACTGGGGTCAGGGCTCAGCCAGCCTGTGTCTTCACACCTGGTAATGAGATCACTTGTAAACAATTTCTGTTTATGAATTACAGGATATTGAAGCCAAAAAACAAGCACAGAAGGAAAAAGAAATTGATGAACAGGAAGCAAATGCCTCAGCATTTCATAGAAGCAGGACTCCATTGGATAAAGACCTTATTAATACGGGGATCTGTGAGTCTTCTGGCAAACAGTGTTTGCCTCTGGTTCAGCTCATACAACAGCGTCTTAGGTAAATCGTATTAGCTGTATTGTATTGTGTTTTATTTATTTACTTTTTTTTGTATTTTTGAGACAGAGTTTTGCTCTTGTTGCCCAGGCCGGAGTGCGGTGGCACGATCTTGACTCACCGCAACCTCCGCCTCCCAGGTTCAAGTAATTCTCCTGCCTCAGCCTCTCGAGCAGCTGGGATTACTGGCGTGCACCACCACGCCCCACTAATTTTGTAGTTTTAGTAGAGATGGGGTTTCTTCATGTTGGTCAGGCTGGTCTTGAACTCCCGACCTCAGGAGATCCACCCACCTTGGCCTCCCAAAATGTTCAGATTACAGGCATTAGCCACCACGCCTGGCCTATTTATTTTACTTACTAGCGTTTTTTTTTTTTTGTGTGATGGAGTCTCTCTCTATCGTCCAGGCTGGAGTGCAGTGTCAATGATCTTGGCTCACTGCAACCTCCACCTCCTGGGTTCAAGCTATTCTCCTGCCTCAGCCTCCCAAGTAGCTGGGACTAGAGGTGTCTGCAACCACACCTGACCGATTTTTGTGTTTTTAGTAGAGATGGGGTTTTACCATATTGGTCAGGCTGGTCTCAAACTCCTGACCTCAGGTGATCCACCTGCCTTGGCCTCTCCAAATGTTGGGATTACAGGCGTTAGCCACTGTGCCTGGCCTGTATTGAATTTTAATAGGTGATTATTGGTTTTCATATTAAGATAGTGAAATCCAGCACGAGGATCTCAAAACTTTGTTTGGTGATTGAAGGAATATTCTGAAAATTACCTAGTATGGATTTTAGGGTAAAGAGCAGACCCTTTTAAATATAGGTGAGAGGAGAAGTTGGAGGGCGAGGGCATGATGATGTTCAAAAGTTTTTCCAGAACAGAAATTGGGTGTGCAGTAAACCTGTAAAAAGATTCTTGCTAATAAGCAGGTGGATGTAAATGAAAATCATCATGGAAGGTTATTTTTAAAACTGGTTGTATCATTGCCTCACTTCATATATTACAGAGTTATACATACTACTTTGTAACATAACTTTTCTTTTCAAAACCAAAGTCAATGTGAAAGAATGGTGAGCATTGTTTTGGAAGGCCCGACTAGGAGGAGGTGGGAAGAAGTCAGACTCAGCCTGTGAACAGAGACTAACTTTGGCAGAAGCCAAAACAGTCAGACAGTGTTGTCTAAAAATGATCATTCAAGAAGAGTGAAAAAACAAGGTGATTTGTGAGAGAGATTTATTAGAAAATGAAACACATTTGTACCTCTGTTTAATAAAAATCTGCTTTTTGTCACATCATGCTCCTGGTTTTTTGTTTCTACACATAGAGAAAGCAGAGCCCTGGCAGGTTGGATCAGGCAGCTGAGCACAGAGCAGGGAGCCCTGGGCAGTGGCCACAGCTCTCAGCTGGCCTGTTCATGGGGGGCATGGTGCATCTGCGGCGTGTGGTGGGCCTGCGGCGTGGGATGCGTCTGCGGCGTGGGGTGGGCCTGTGTCATGGGGTGGGCCTGTGTCGTGGGGTGGGCCTGTGTCATGGGGTGGGCCTGTGGCATGGGGTGGGCCTGCGGCGTGCAGTGGGCCTGTGTCATGGGGTGCATCTGTGGCGTGCGGTGGGCCTGTGGCGTGCGGTGGGCCTGCTGTCCACAGCCAGAAAAACTAACTTAGTGGACACACAGTGAAATTTTGAAACAGGAAGTTTTAGAGCTAGTTTCTATCATGGAATTTAGCAAATGCTATTTTGCAAAATATTTTTCTGATGTTTGTTTTGTTTTTCTAATCTGATAATGCATATTTCACACATTCTGGCCTTTAAGCAATGGAAACTAGAGAACTAAACTTAATACAGTTTGTGTTAATGGAAAGAGCTGGAGATTTGTTCTCAGAAAATTTCAGTTGCAACAGCTTGTTCACATAGGTGAACTTCCAACACAGTAACTATAGGAGTAAGAATAAAAGCTGTGTTTACTTTCACAGAGTTAAGAAGACATGAGAAAATGGATGTTAAAAACCTTGTAATTAAAATGTAAAGTTACATGCAAAGTTTTAAAGTGAGCATTTTCCAGGAAGAGGTGATTTTCTAAGTTCTTGAATGCCTCTCCCTTTTGTGAGGAGGCTGCGTCATGGGCTGTTGGTGTCTTTGGGAGGGGGTGAGTGCAGGGTTCCTGTTGTGGGTCCTTTGTTCTCACGAGGGCAGCGCCTGTTTCCCCATCTCCTGCCTGCCCAGACTGTTCCCGTGCGCAGAGAGACTGGCCTGTTTCAGCTGCAGCGGTGTAGCCTGCGTTGGCTAGTCTGGCCGGCACTCACACCGTTTGCTGATCAGCACTTGAAGTGTGTCCATCGTAGCTGAGACACTGAATATTTCATCTAATTTTTATTAATTAAAATGCAGGTTTAAAAACTTGATTCCATTATTAGAAAGCATTTAAGAATGTCACTTGGCCACGTGAATCTACTTTGTCAACTATATATTTTATGAGTCTAAGTGCAGATCAGATATTTTCAATGCAAATTTCACTGCAAATTGAAATGTGCTACATATGTAAGCTATGCTGATGGTTTTTGAGGACTTAATATGAAATAACCTATGTAAAATATCTCAATCATTTTTCTTATATTTCATGTTGAAATGGTAATATTTTCAATCTGTTGGGATAAGTATGACACATTATTAAAATTATTTTTATTTTTGAGATGGAGTCTTGCTCTGTTGCCCAGGCCAGAGTGCAGTGGTGCAATCTTGGCTCACTGCAACCTCCGCCTCTTGGGTTCAAGTAATTCTTCTGCTTCAGCCTCCCGAGCAGCTGGGACTATGGATGTACACCACCACGCCTGGCTGATTTTTGTATTTTTGTAGAGACAAGAGTTTCACCACGTTGGCCAGGCTGGTGTCGAACTCCTGATCTCAAGTAATCTGCCCACCTTGGCCTCCCAAAGTGCTGGGATTACAGGCATGAGCCACTGCACCCGGCCATTATTACAATTAATTTTATGTGTGTGTGTGTGTGTGTGTGTGTGTGTGTGTGTGTGTGTGTGTGTGTGTGTGTTTACTTTTATTAATGTGACTAAGAACAATTTTTTTTTCCCCCTGAGATGGAGACTCACTCTGTTGCCTGGACTGGAGTGCAGTGGCACATTCTCAGCTCACTGCAGCCTCTGCCTCCCGGGTTCAAATGATTCTTCTGCCTCAACCTCCTGAGTGGCTGGGACTACAGATGCATGCCACCATATCTGGCTAATTTGTGTATTTTTAGTAGAGATGGGGTTTCACGATGTTGGCCGGGATGGTCTTGAACTCCCAACCTCAGGTAATCTGCCCGCCTCAGCCTCCCAAAGTGTTGGGATTACAGGCATGAGCCACCGCACCTGGCCATGTTTATTAATACGAATAAGAACATTTTGAATTGCACCTGTGGCTCCACTGGTGTCCTGGGCAGGTGGCTCTGTGGTGTCCACACAGGTTGTCTGCTGTGTCTTCATCTTCGCTGCATGTGACTTTTTGGTTCCTGTGGCACGTGGAGTCCTGTATGGGACATTGGTTCTACAGTAGATTTATAATAAGGATGTACCTACTAAAAAATACAAAATAAAAAGAATAGAAACAAACATAGAAATAAGTATCACCTCACAAAAATTTTGGAAAGTAGAAAAAGGAAGATACATTCACAGATTTTCAGTAGCCGATATCCAGGCTGTCTTCATAAGCATGGATAACGTGTCCCTCTCCTGCATGGATAGGCACCGTTTTCTCACCTTAAGTGTTTGTGATTGAAGGATTCTTGATGTGTTGACTTGGAGGATGCAGTTGTTGAGCAGTAGTTTATCTAAAGATTGTAAGAAACTTTTGGAAACATTTCATGTCCTTTTTTCCCTTGGAAAACATGGGTTGAAGAAATCGCCGCTTGCCAAAAATAAGCCGTGAAACGGATTTCAGAGTAACTAGTTACATGCTGGCGAGGAGCCATGGAATACCATTTACATTTGAAAATAGAGGGCTGTGAAGTTTTTATAAGTAGTGAACCCCGTCAGAATTACACATTTTGATTATGGCTCTAAATTTTATATTAAATAAAAATTTTATCGTATTTATTACCGTCTTTTGCTCCTTCAGGTGTAGCATACATGCTAGATTCTAGACCTGTTTCTTGTGTTACAGTGGTGTTACCCAGGCAGGTTATCAGGTAGTGAAGGTGCTGTCTGGTGGTGGTGGTGAGCCCAGTGAGGGCACATACTTGCTGTGTGTGATGAGGGCCCGTGGGTTGCTGTGGGATTCCCAAACCCTGGCTCCTCTGTCTCCTGCTTCTGTCCTTACTCACACTGCTGGTGGTTTTCTGGTGCGAGCCACGGGGGCAAGTGGGATTGACAAGCCTGCTGTCACATGAGGAACCTGAGTTAAAGTGGAGCTGAAAGCATGTCCTCGCTCTTTATGTTGTGCAGAGAACCACTTGTGCTTCTGGCCCAATGGGGTGGGTGGAACCAGGCCCTGGTTTTGCTCTCCTCCCCTCCATGTTCCCCTGTCCTGTCTGATTTTCTTTCACACTGACATAAGAGTTACTTTCCCTCGGCCTCCCAAAGTGCTGGTATTACAGGCATTAGCCACTACGCCTGGCCAGCATCCTTTCAAGTACTGGGGTACACCCGAGCTCCCAGCTTCTAGCTAGGAGTCATTTGGTCCCTCTTTATCCCAAAGGACCTGCCACCATCATTGGTTCCCAAAGCCCAGCAGGGTCCAGGCTCTTCAGCCTCCAACCACTTTGCATTTCTTTTCTGCTTTTCGTTCATGGAGATAAAGATTAACTTATTTTTCAGCCTGGGCATGTCTTTTTTATGTACTTTATTTTTTATCTTATTTTTTTTGAGGTGGAGTCTCACTCTGTCACCCTGGCTGGAATGCAGTGGCGGGATCTCATTTCACTGCAACCTCTGCCTCGCGGGTTCAATTGATTCTCCTGCCTCAGCCTCCTGAGTAGCTGGGACTACAGGTGTGCACCACTATGCCCAGCTAATTTTTATATTTTTAGTAGAGACAGGGTGTTGCCATATTGGCCAGGCTGGTCTCGAACTCCTGGCTTCAAGTGATCCTCCTACCTCAGCCTCCCAGAGTGCTGTTATTACAGGATTACAGGCGTGACCACCGCGTGCGGCCTTTATTTACTTTGTATATCTCATCTATTACTGCTGCAGTTTGCAGAAGAGAGGATGCCCTCAAACCTAACTTCTCCAGACCATCCCAAATGGGAAGTCTGCTCCACGTCAACAGTGTTGTTGCTTTTAAAGACTATATGTCAACATGCCAGATTATAGCAAAAGGATGTCGAGGGCGCAATAGGAAAGCAAGCCTGAGAGTCCTGGAGAGAAGGTGGCAGAGCTGCGTTTCGAAGGTGGTTCCTTCTTCAGACCCTGCCCTTCCTGCCTTGTTCCTCCAGTTGCGAGATTTGCTGTTGGAGCTCCTCCACGGGCGAAGAGGTGAGGCTGGACTGAGAGGGAGATGGAGAAGCTGCCAGAGGTTCTTTTGGATCTAGAATTGAGACAGCAGTTCCAGCCAGGTCTGGAGGTGGGTGCTGTCACCCAGCCCCCAAGGGAATGCTACTGATTGAAGAATGTGGCAAGAACTCCCTGGCCGGGAGAGGGAGGTGCTCGCTCCTTTGAATCGCCTGAGCCCAGGCTGGAAGGCCCAAGGGGGAGGACGAGGCCAGCTCACTCCAGCTCCATCCCCTCCCTTTAACCCTGAGCTAGTCACCCTCCCAGACTCCAGTCCCTTTTCCTAAGTGCCCTCCCTGCAAAGTCTGCACGGAGCAGCGCTCCCTCGTGCCAGCTCATCCCGCACTTTCTTGTCTTTCAGCAACCCCATGGGTTTGAACCTGAGATGATTCATTTTCCTAAAAGCCTCTTTGGGCTGAGGGAAGGCGTGGGTGGCTCTGCCAGTTTTGGAGTGGGGGCTGCCTCTTCTCAGAGCCGCTGCGAGGGCCAGGGCCACCCTCCCAGGTGGGTGTCTCTGGGCTGGGCAGCAGCTTTGTGGGCAGCAGCTTTGTAGGCAGCCCGGGCCATCCGCACTGGTCTGGGAGGCTGGGGGTGCACCGGCTCCTGCTCCTGATAGAGCCAAGGCACCTTCCTTACCTGAGAGCTGACTTCCTTGAAGAGTGGGCACAGAGAAGCCGGCAACATGGGTGGTGTAGGCACCCAGGAGAAAATCTGTGGCTCAGTCTCAGGGAGAAGTCTCCACCAGCACAGCTGTTGTAGAGATGGGGAAACTGGGCTGAGAGGGAAGGGGGCTTGCCCAACTCACCAGCCCTGGAATGTTTTGAGCTTTGGGGGTGGATCTCCCAGGAAATGTGTTTTATGGCACCACCACCTCTGGTCACCCACCCTGAGGTGTGGCGGGCCTGGACAGCCAGCTTGACTGAGGGCCAGGCTGGTGAAGTCAAACATACCACTCAGGAAGGAGACCCAGCCCTTCTCCAGACAGAGTTCAAATGTGAGGACTGCCTTCTTTGGGCCTCAAATTCCCCACATGAATTCCAAGGACCCCTCTAGCTCCTACACTCTGGGCCAAGGTTTCCTCTGAGCCCCAGTCAGCCTAGAGGACCTAGGATACATCTTCCTTGGACAGAGACCCACCATATGGGCAGCAGGAGGTAGGGGTGGAGGTAGGCAAGGTTCCCGTGGGGAGGTGGAGCTGTCATGAGAGATGGTGTCTGCAGACAGTGGGTGTATCGTGGCTCTGCTACTACTTGCTGGGTGGCCCTGTGATGTTTCTTTCCCCACTCTGGACCTCAGTTTCCCTATCTGTTCTGTGGAGATAAGATGCCTGCCTGCATATTTGTGAACTGGGATGTGTGGGGGCCAGTTGCAGTGTTTCTTGGTGTGGTCCTGGGGCAGCCTGCACCACCCCATAGAGATTTCTGGGCCCCACCCTAGGCTCACAGGACCAGAATCTCTGGGAATGAAGACTGGGAATTTGCATTTCCACAGGCATCTGGCTGATTCTGACATGATTGAAAAGCACTAATAGTATATAGTAAGCTCTTTATAAAAGGTAAATTCATAGCTGCCTTTTACTAAATATAAATCTCACCTTCCCTTCCTCAGTTAAGGACACACACCGCAGTTGAAAATCACTGTGCCTTTCCAGATGCAGAATCTGACCTTTCCGATGAGATTCTGTTAACTGTTGCTTTCTGTAGTTTGTATTCCAAAACAAGGGGAATATCTTTCCATTTTTTCAATATAAATGTTTAGGTCAGATACGCTTTTTCAAACTGGACACACACACTCACACAGTTTAGGGTTTCAGCTATGGCTTCCTCTCAAATTATTAGCCTCTTTCTGCCAGGGAGCAGTTTTTCCCAGACAAGACCCTGGACACAGGCTGGTGGGGCCCCTCCTCATCAGAATCACTAGATCATGACTGACTCCTAGAGGTGGCTTTTTCTGCTTAAGTGTCAGCCCATGGGCTGGGATGTGACCCCCAAAGTTGCAACAGAAGCTTCCACCCATCTTGGGGCCCCCCTGCCATCTATGGGGAAAGGCCTGTCCCTTGTCTTCTGGGCCCAGCCGGCCTCACAGGCATTCAGCAGATTGGAAAGTCAAAGCATGTGCTGTGCTTGGCTGGGGTCCCTTGCGCCCCTTTTTGGGGTGAGGTGGAGTGCATCCAGCCCCCAGTATCCCTGCCATTTATTCCCCCCCTCATCCCCACCCCCATACACACTCACAAGTACAAACACAGGTGCAGTCACTGTCGCACACCACTCTGGACAGCACCATTTCCAGCCTCAGGGGGGCAGTTTCCTTACAGGGAAGTTAATGAGGCACTAAAGAAGGCTCAGAGGACAGGGAGAAAATCTATCGAGAAGAGGCTCCTAGACCTGGTTCTGCCTCTGAATTGCTGGGGGTCCTTGAGAAAGTTGCTTTCCCTCTCTGGTCTCAGTTTCCTCAGGTGAGAAATGGGGGGCTGGCCAAATGGTCTAAGGTTCTGGGAACCTCTAAGTCAGAGCCTGTAGCTGGTGGTCAAGATGAGGGAGAGGCCCTCAGGCTCAGCTGAATGCCTGAGAGTCAGGACAGGCCCAAAGGTGAGAAACCTGAGCACATCAGGTGGGTTCAAAGCTGGTGCATGAGCCCCACAGCCTGCAGAGCAGCTCTGGACTCGGGAGCCCGCTCGCACCAGCCCAGTGGGACTTCAGAGATGTGGGGTCCAGCCTCTCCTACTGTTGCAGGGCTGGGGGCTGGGATCTGCAGATTCTGACCCCACAGCTGCCTTAGACATGCCAGATGGGCTGGGGCAAGACACACCCCTCTCTATGAACTGAGCAGTCAGTCCAAATAGATACACTAAAGAAGGGCTGTGGGATGGACCCAGCTGTAGCCTGGGGCTACAGACTAGCTTCCAGGGTACTCAAGCAGCTGGCCTCTGGGGTAGCAGCCCCGGGTATGAGAGGCAGGACTCAGAATCTAGGCCAAGCCTCTACAGGAATCCCCTCTGGAGAGCCCAGGCACTCTGCAGGAGGGGCAGCAGGCAGCAGGTGCACCAGGAGCATGTTTCACAAGGTGCTCAATATTGCATCTGCTCAGATAGGCAGCGAGTTGGAAAGTGGTTGCAGTAGGCAGGGTGACGGCTGCTCCCCAGAGCCAGGAGTCCAGCCCAGCACCCACCTGAGTCCGCCTTAGTCCTGCTCAACTGGGTTATCTGTGCTCTTGGCCCTCTGGTCCCACCCACAGAGAGAGGGCTTTGGGGCGACTAGGTGAGCTGGCCCTTGTCGGAGGATGTAACTGACTCCTGAGCCTGGCGAGCCAGGCAGCCCCTCACCAGCGTCCCCACCCCCACATCTCCAGCCCCCCTCATTCCCTGATCCTCCCATCCACTCCCCTGACCCAGCGGTTTCCTCTGCTCACTCTCTTTTCCTGCTCCCAGGCTCGCCTGGTCACGTGTCCTTCACTCTCCTCTGAGTCTCCCTCTTTCCAAGCCGCCTCCACTCTACTTGACACACTCTCCCTTAAGACACCAGAGTACACAAGCGCAAGTCCCCGCACCTCACCTTTACTCCCAGATATGGGAGGGAGATGACATGAAGACCCAAACGCCCCTTGGCAAGAGATCTGGGGTATGCAGAGGGGCAGATCTGAGGCTGTGGAAGCTCCAGGGGCTCCCTGCGGGAGGCTGCATGTAAGCTGGCTATTGAATTTGGCTCTGAGCTGAGACCCCTCGTTGAAGCTCCAGACCAGGAGCCAGCTGCTAGCTCGACCCCTCCATTTGGTGCCTCAGAGAAACCTTGCACTCTGTAGGTCTAAATCTGAACCCAGAAAATCCCCCCATGTCGGCCCTGCCTCTTCATAGGGAAAGCACCACCTCAGACCCAGTTCTGCACCAAACCCACATTTGAGTCATGGGGCTCCTGCCCTGCACTGTGAGCACTCTGGATAAGCCAGTGCCGAGGGGGAAAGAGCTCTGAATGCCAAGCCAGAATATGAGCTTCAACTCCACCTCCAGCTCTGAGAGCTGTGGGCGGGGAAGGGCCCTAGTCCAGTTTGCTGTAGAAAGACCAGTCTGCCACTGTATGGCACATGGATGGCAGGGGCAGAGTGCAGGTGGAGAGAATAGAAGGTGGGCAGGGCAGGGGAGGCAGGGACATGGCTGTAGCCTTGGAGATGGGAGGACAGACAGGACTTGGGGGCTACTTGGATGAACCAAGGGGGGAGTCAGGAAGAGACACCCAGTTTTGTATCAGATGTGTAGAGCATGGGATGCTGTTCATTGATCGAGGGAGGGGGAGGAGGAAGAGGTATGGCATGGGGAGGAGGTAGCTGAGCTCTGTCATTAATGTCATTTGAAGTCCCCAGGGAAAGGAAGGCCCGCCAGCGCCTTCACTGCTTCAGCCAGCTCTCAGGGTGACTGTGCTCCCTGGCCCTCTCAGCTCCTGCTTCATAGCTGTCAGCTGCAGTGGGGGACAGCTGCAGCAAGGGCCCAGCATATCTGTGTGTTTACCCAGGGGACTGCCGTGTGGCCCATGCCGAGCAGAAACTGATGGACGACCTTCTGAACAAAACCCGTTACCACAACCTGATCCACCCAGCCGCCACCTCCTCACAGCTCATCTCCATCGAGACGGAGCTCTCCCTGGCCCAGTGCATCAGCGTGATAGGTGCAGAGGATAACTGTGGCTGAGGCTCAGGTGAAGAGGCAGCTCATGCCCAAGCCCCAAGCAGTCAATGTCCAGAGGAATGAAATGACTAGAGTTGACTTAGACTGACCAGTACACGGTGGGGAGGCTGGAGGAGGGTCCATGAGGTTTATAGGTGTCCAGTATTTAATGAGGTCATGGTTTTGTTAACAAAGAAGAAATGAGGGTGGGGGCGGGATCACCACTGGCTAGGCAGCCAAGGGGCCTGCAGAGACTCTGCTCAGCTGAGTCTCCAGCATGACCATGAGCTTCTCCTCCTCATCGTCCCAGCCCCACCCTACTCTCTCCCCCAGCTTGCTCAACAGGTGACCTTACAGGCTCCCTACTTGTTGGGGAAAATAAGAACTAGATTGGGGGAACTGACGGGCACAGAGGCCCAGGTGTAGGCGCAGGACCACAGGCGGTGCAGAGTCTACTGAGCCAGGCGGGTGAGGGTCTGGAGAGTGGACATGGCTGCTGCAGGCATGGAAAGGAGGCGCAGATGGTGGCACTCCCAGGGCCCATTGTCAGGGCCTCCATATGTGGATGTGTGCAGAGGTGGGGGTGCTGAGGGAGGAGGGGCCAGGGAATTTCTCATCTTCTCTCTACTGCCTCTGAGTTGGAGATGTCAGAGGGAGCCATGGCCCACTGTAAAGTGACACAATGTCCCCACCCACAGGGTTAGAACCCCTCCCCTGGAAGCAGCTCTGAGGGGAACAGTCACATGTAGAGAGTGCAGGACGCTGTGTCCAGCTGGGGGAAGGAGGTCACCAAGGGGGTTGACCCTCCTCTGGCCAGGTGGCTGCCTTCTGACACACCAGCCTCTCTCTCTAGCACGGTGGGCCCCACACACCCAGCCTGTGAAACCTACAGCCCTCAAGAAGGCTTTGGCCAAATTAATGAGCGGCTCCCTCTCCCAGGAGGAAGCACAGCTGAAGGATGCGGAGGGCAGTAGAGTTGTGTATGCTCCGCCCCCTCTCTCCAGAGTGGGATGGAAAGAAGGGGGCTTTCAGCCAGGCTGGCCCAGGCTGGGGTCTGAGTGCCACTGTCCAGCTATTGGCTTCTGGCTTAATGGGTGAGCCCAGCTGCTCCTGTGCAGCTGCCGCCCTAGTGAGGGTGAACCGGCAGGCGAGTTCCATTTCTGAAAGCCTGGGAATACCGTCAATATTAGGCTGTGGGCTGCTGGGCCAGGAAGGGGAGTTTATTTTTCAGGGTTTGTTTATCTATTGAGTTGATGAGGGAGGGTTATAGGTACAACCAGCTTAAAGATGGAAATTTTGAGAGAGCAGGCAGGGATTTAGTGCTGGGTAAGCCTTCTCAAAGCGGCTCTTTTGGGGTGGCCAGAATCCAGTACCAATGTCCTCAGCATGTTCATCAGCTGCTGGGGGAGTGGCGGACAGGATGAAAGCACAGGAACACTTTCTGGATGATAGAAATACTCTGTATCTTCAAAGGAGGTAGGTTCCATGGGTAATGTTAAATGAGTTAAAACTCATCAAAATGTAAACCAGATCTGTGCATTTCACTGAATATAAATTATACCTCCAATTAAAAACATTTTTTTAAAAGACAGATGGGCTGGACGCAGTGGCTCACACTTGTAATCCCAGCACTTTGGGAGGCTGAGGCAGGTAGATCACCTGAGTCAGGAGCTCGAGACCAGCCTGGAAAACATGGTGAAATCCTGTCTCTATTAAAGGTATACAAAAAAATTAGCCAGGCATGGTGGCACACGCCTGTAATCCCAGCTACTCGGGAAGCTGAGGCAGGAGAATGGCTTGAACCCAGGAGGCAGAAGTTACAGTGAGCAGAGATCGTGCCACCGCACTAGCGCCTGGGCAACAGAGCGAGACTCCATCTCAAAAACAACAAAAAAAGGACAGATGAAGGTTTTCAACTTTCACTAAAGGCAGAGGAGCTTGTGACAGATTCGCCTCCCCACAAGAGCAATTAGAAAAACTGGACAAAAGTGTGCCCTGCCCCCAATCAAAAACAATTGTTGGAAAGTAACTGAAAACCTCAGCCAGAACTTGAGTGACCAGGCCTAGGAGGTGACCCTGACAGTCTGTGGTGCTTTTCCCACATTTGGTGATTGGTCAACAGTAGAGGGCTAAGAGGCTAAGAAACTGAGTATGAAGTAGTACTTAAGGGGCTGGAGAGCCTACCTGAATATTTGGCACTCTCACAGGGCTGAAATGATCTAATGAGAATTTGGGTCCCAGGAAGGAGATGGGACCTCGGTGGGGACCCTGGAAGGGCCACCCCTAGGAGTCCAAATGAATAAAACATAGACCAGCCATCATAAAACCTAAAACTTGCTTTGAACCAGCTTAGTCCCAAACTAGATGAAGGCGATGTGCCCTTACTCCAGTTGTGTGCCATAAAGTCAAAGTCAATACTCTCTGGAGACAGAACAAAGTTTATTAGGAATGCCATAAGACAACACAAGACTAAACGAGAAAGACCAAGAAAAAATACAATAGAAACATACATGTAAGGAAGAAACTTTTTTTTTTTTTTGAGACAGAGTCTCGCTCTGTCACCCAGGCTTGAGTGCAGTGGCACGATCTCAGCTCACTGCAACCTCTGCCTCGCAGGTTCAAGCGATTCTCCTGCCTCAGCCTCCCAAGTAGCTGGGATTACAGGCACGCGCCACCATGCCCGGCTAATTTTTGTATTGGCCAGGCTGGTCTTGAACCCCTGACCTCAGGTCATCCATTCACCTCGGTCTCCCAAGTTGCTGTGATTACAGGCATGAGCCACCGCGCCTGGCCAGTATTTTGCCACAATTTAAAATAAATAAATGTTTTTTTTCAGGTTTGTGCTCAGACTCTATTCTAAACAGTCACGTGGCGGCTTACTCTTCTCCAGGCCTTGCTGCCGGCTTTTACATGTTTATTGTTTGTGCGTTCTTGTCATCTGCTCGGTAGATGGCAGCTTCCAGGTGCTCCTAAGGGGCCAGGAAAGAGAGTGAGAAGGCACGGAGGTTGCCAGGTCATCCCGCTTGGGGCCCCGCCCTCATCACCTCCCTCAACCGGGTCTCCTGCAACTCTTGGTGGGCCACCTCGGCCACCGCTTCGCCCTGAGCTTCCTGCTGCTGCAGCTGGGCAGTGCCTCCTTCTCAGAGGCCAGCTGCTGATAGGTGGCCACACACTGCTGCAGGTGACCCAGGTAATGGGCTCGCTGCTGCTGCAGACTCTGAGCCTCTTGGCTCTTCAGCTCCACCTGCAGGATAGGCGTCAGGGTAGGTAGTGGCTGGCTTCCAGATTCTGGGCCCATAAACAGGGTGGCGAGGGCACTGCGGGGCTCTGTCGCCTGCCCAGGCCCCTTGCCCTAGCCCCTTCCTCCAGGCCTAAATGACTGCCTCCCTTGCCTAGAGGCCCATGCCTCCCTCCCCAGCCTCAAATCTCACACCCTTCTTCCCACCATTTAAACTGTAGGCCACAGACTGGTGGAAAAGCAGAGGGAGCCAACCACCATCTGCTAAGTTGTGGTGAGGTCGTTCTGTATGATCTCCAGGGTTTCCACGCACCTTCGTCTGCTCCCCCCAGAGCTCGGCCTTCCGCCCCAGCTCCCCCAGCCTCTCCTCCAGCTCCTGCAGCCTCACCTCCAGTTCCTGCATCTTCTCCTCCTGGTGCCGCAGCCTCACTTCCTGCTCCCACATCTTCTCCTCCTGCCTCCGCATCTTCTCCTCCTGTTCCTGCATCATCTCCTCCTGCTCACGTATCTTCTCCTCCTGCTCTCGCATCATATCTTTCTGCTTCCGCACCTTCTCCTCCTGCCTCCACATCTTCTCCTCCTGCTCCCGTATCTTTTCCTCCTGCTCGCGCATCTTCTCCTTCTGCCTCCACATCTTCTCCTGCTCCCGTATCTTCTCCTCCTGCCTCCATATCTTCTCCTCCTGCTCCTGCCTCTTCTCCTCCTCCCGTATCTTCTCCTGCTCGTGCATCTTCTCCTCCTGCCTCCACATCTTCTCCTCCTGCTCGTGCATCTTCTCTTCCTGCTCCCGTATCTTCTCCTCCTGCCTCCCCATCTTCTCCTCCTGCTCCCGTATCTTCTCCTCCTGCCTCCACATCTTCTTCTCCTGCTCCCATATCTTCTCCTCCTGCCTCCACATCTTCTCCTCCTGCTCCCGTATCTTCTCCTCCTGCTGGTGCATCTTCTCCTTCTGCCTCCACATCTCCTCCTGCTCCCGTATCTTCTCCTCCTGCCTCCACATCTTCTCCTCCTGCTCCTGCCTCTTCTCCTCCTCCCATATCTTCTCCTGCTCGTACATCTTCTCCTCCTGCCTCCACATCTTCTCCTCCTGCTCCTGTATCTTCTCCTCCTGCTTGTGTATCTTCTCCTCCTGCCTCCACATCTTCTCCTCCTGCTCCTGCCTCTTCTCCTGCTCGCATATCTTCTCCTGCTCCTGCCTCTTCTCCTCCTCCTCCCATATCTTTTCCTGCTCGTGTATCTTCTCCTCCAGCTCCCGTATCTTCTCCTCCTTCTCTCGCATCATCTCCTCCTGCCTCCGCATCTTCTCCTCCTGCTCCCGTATCTTCTCCTCCTGCTCTTGTATCTTCTCCTCCCGCTCCCGTATCTTCTCCTCCCGCTCCCGTATCTTCTCCTCCTGGCTCCACATCTTCTCCTCCTGTTGCTGGTTCAGGCGGTTCCACAACTCATTCTCTTCCACCTGGGCTTGGAGCTTTGCTGACACACTCTGCAGCTCCTTACCCAGGTGGTCAGTCTCCGCCTGCAGCTGCTGCTGGAATAGTCAAAGTGTTGGTTTGAACCTCAGAAGGAAACAGACTCATGAGCTAGCCATATAAATGTAATCTATAGGCCAGGCACGGGGGCTCATGCCTGTAATCCCAGCACTTTGGGAGGCTGAGGTGGGCGGATCACGAGGTCAGGAGATGGAGACCATCCCGGTTAACACGGTGAAACCCCGTCTCTACTAAAAATACAAAAAATTAGCCGGGTGTGGTGGCGGGCCCCTGTAGTCCCAGCTACTTGGGAGGCTGAGGCAGGAGAATGGCATGAACCCGGGGGACAGAGCTTGCAGTGAGCCAAGATTGTGCCACTGCACTCTGGCCTGGGCAAAAGAGTGAGACTCCAACTCAAAATAAATAAATAAATAAATAAATAAATAAATGTAATCTATAAAATAATGGTTTTCATCCAGTATCCTTTAAAAAAATATTTTAAGCACTAACCCTGAGATTCTGATTCCCCAGGCAGGGCCCCAATTTGTACATTTTTAGCACACTCTAGAGGATTCTATGGTGGGACCAGAACAGGGACCCAAATTTTCCAGCTCTTGGCTGGAGCTTCCCCATACCCTGCATGATCCCTAGACCATGGTCCCAGCTGGGTGGGGCTCCCACAACCCTCGGGGCTGCAGCCGCTCACCTGTGGCAGCAGGAGCTTGGCCCTCTCCAGCTTTCTTTTTAGCTCCTTTACGTTGAGCTGGATCTCAGACTTTTCAGATTCTACAAGTTGAAGTTTTTCTTGTAGTTCGGCATTTTTCTCCTTCAGCTCCTCATCGGTTATGCTATGGCCAGAGGCAGTAGAGAAAGGAATGAATGAAGAACAGAAAGGATGGCTTTGGTGATCAACCCTCTACTTTCAGCTCACAACCACAGAACCGTGGCATTGGAAGGGACCCCAGGAATTAAAAGTCACAGGTGGCAGGCCAGAGAGAAGACACGAGTTGCCTGAGGCTACCCCATGAGTCAGTGACACAGCCTGAACTAGAGCTTCCCTGTGCACACATGAAAACCTGCAGGAGCCTCTCCCCATGCTCACCTGTACCCCCCACCTCCCAGCACACCACCCACGCTAAGGGCCCCCAGACCTCCCATTCCACCTTCCCCCATCCTACGTGTTCCTGTACAGTTCCAGACTCAGGGTGTCCCTCTCCTTTGTTAACTCCTTGATGTACTGCAAATAGAGAAAGGTTAAGTCAAGACAGAGCAGGCAGAGGAGTAGCTGGATGACCAGGAACAACAGCTACTGTGACTACTCCACAGTAACACTCCCTCACTCTCAATCACACCTGACATGTTCTCAAGGCATTTCCAAGCCCATGGTCTCATTTGTTTTTCATTTGTTTGTTTGTTTGTTTGTTTTGGCAGAGTTTCATTCTTGCTACCCTGACTGGAGTGCAATGGCGTAATCTCGGCTCACCACAACCTCCCCCTCCTGGGTCCAAGTGATTCTCCTGCCTCAGCTTCCCGAGTAGCTGGGATTACAGGCGTGTGCCACCACACCCGGCTAATTTTGTATTTTTAGTAGAGATGGAGTTTCTTCATGTTGGTCAGTCTAGTCTTGAACTCCTGACCTCAGGTGACCCACCCACCTCGGCCTCCCAAAGTGCTGGCATTACAGGCATGAGCGAGAGCACCCGGCCCTCATTTGTTTTTCAAAGAACTCAGTGAAGGTGGAAGGGACAGGGAAAGAGACTGAATTTAGGGCTGGCTAACAGGGGCCCAGAGAGATCAGATAATATTGCTATTGTTATTATTCTTATTACTACCACTGTTGGAACCTTTATTGAGTGCTTCACCAGGCACTATGCTAATAATCCTATTTAATCCTCATAACCTCCATAGGAGATGGTTACCATTATTATCTCTATTGTGTAGATGAAAAACATGTGGTATTAAAGGTTAAGTGCTGCCTAAGATCACCTACAGCTGGGATTTCAATACCCAGGTATATCTGATTCTCTAAGCCCATTCTTTCGCTGGAGGTAGGGGCACAGTTAAGAAGGAGGAAATTAATCCTTTGTTGAATTTTTGAAAGGGTGATACGTTCACATAGTCCAAAACTCAGAAAGTCCAGAAGGGAAATATCTCCCCCCCACACTGTGCCTCTATCCTGAGTTTTTTTATGAATCCTTACAAACATGTTTTATGTATATTACCATAATACGTACACACACACACATATATACCTGCTCCCTCTCTCCACACAAATAATAACATACTCAAGATACTCTTCTGTACCTTTATGGTACAAGTACCCTAACCGCCACTTAGGACTTGGCCAAGGCCACAGCCAAGGATGGGCAGGGCGGGCACTTGGCCTCTGAGTTCTATGTCCAGTGCTCACTCCCCACAATGCTCCCCAGCTCATCTGCAGCAGCCCACTCAGCCCCAGTCTGCCTCTAACAACCACACACAAAAGCAGCAAGAAATGGCAATGCTGCCTTCTGGGCAGGACACTCCATCCTACAGAAGGGAACTTTAGGCTCACTCCTCCATCTGCGAAGCTGGGCTCCCAGGGTATGGGGCAGTGGTTGGACTCACCTTATCCGCCTTCTCCTTCTGTGTAGTGACGGCAGAGAGAGCCTGCTCTAACTCTCCTGCAAACTTCCATGAATCATGCAGGCGGCCGATCAGATCCCTGGCCTCTCCTGGAATGAGAGACATTCAGATGTGGCCCAAAGGACTCCCCCTAAAGGCCTGTCAAAGTGCCAGGTTCAAGGATGATGGGGTGCCAGATTCCCACCTTCCAACTGCTTGACAGCTTGCTGGCTGTAATAGAGTGCCGTCTGAAGCTCGGTTTTCTGACATGTAAGGATTCGTATGGTATGAACCTGGGCCTTTGGGAGAAAAGACAAGCAAATGCTGAAAGAGAAGCAAAGAAACATTCCCCAGAGGACAGGAGGGAACTTCACACCCTCCACTCACCTCTAGCTCCCTCCTTAGAGCTTCCTGATGTTGGTGGTTTGCCTTCTTTTCCTATAGAAAGAGGAAGACAGAGCTCTTGCTAGGAGGAGGCAGAGATGGCACAGCAAGAGACATGCCCCCAGAATGGCACCACTGCCCCAGGACAGGCCCACCCATGGGACCAGTTTATCAGGGACCCTGTGGGGATGGGGTGGAATAAGGGGGGTGAGCCTTCTTCCCCAGGCTAGGAGTGGGGGAGATGAGACTGGGGCCTCTACATCTGAGTGCCCCCAAACCCAGCGGTCATGTCGTGAGCAAACAAAGAAATCGCGTTACTTCTTCCAGCTGAGCTCGGTTCTGTTGTTTCTGTGGGGAGAGTCAAAGGAAGGTGACTGAGGGTGGCCTCCTTGACTCTATTCCCCAGGCCAGGAAGCGGTAGGCAGGGGTCAGGAATGGATTTAAAAGGCACAGTTCTCAGACCCAATGGGAACACAAACTGGTAAACTCTCCTCAACTCCCAAAGAAGAAGGATTTGGGTCTTTGTTGGTTTTTGCCCACAGCCACGGAACTCAAAGTCTGAAACTAGATTCTCTTGAAAAGACAGTAACAGAAACCTTCAGAGATGGAGTGTGAGAAAAGCCCACCCTTCTGCCAGCTTGTGATTTAGAAAGGTGGATTCGTTCAGCAAACATTGAGCACATACGAGCCAGGGACAGTTCCTCACAGTGGGGATAGAGGTCAGAAAAGGCAGACAGGAGTCCTTGGCCCTGAGGTTTCCATTCTAGTGGGCCTTTAACTGTCAGGCTCTCAGAGCTAACAGAAACCTCTGATACTCTCTAACTCTACCTCAGGAAATGCATGCCCAAGAAGGAGAGTTTACAGCAGGCCCTGGACTAGGGATTAACATAAAAACACAATGACAAATCTCATTTAAACTTCACAAATACAAGTAAAATGATACCACTCCTGTTTTACAGATGTGAAAAGAGAGGCCCAAAGAGCTCAAGCAATTTGCCCTAAATCATATCCCTAGCAGATGGAGAGGTAGGATTAAAATCCAGAATTCTTAACCAGTACCTGGCAGTTCTTCCACAATCTTAACAATTACCCTCTACCACCCCTTGGGCCCTCTGTCCCCAGGAGCCTGGCCAGCCAAGACTCACATCCTCAGGTGAGTGGCAACCATCAGAAGTGGTTGTCTCAGGGTTAGTGCCATTATTTATTTTCTTCTTTTTGGTGTCGCTTGCTCCTGCACCAACACTAGGGTTGGTCTGGGCATGATGGTCTCTCAACTGTGGAAAGGAAGAGCAGTGATACTCATGAGAACTACAAGCTCCTACAGTCACATCCTGCTTTACAGTTTATATTAAATACTCTTATAGACCATCTGATTTAATGCCACCAACTGTAGGAAATGTTGTCACAATCACTTAGTGACTGAGAGAGATTGATACCATGGCTGAAAAAAAAGGCAGTAATGGAACTTAAACTCAGTTTTCTGACTCTGAGCTCTGGGATTTTGCCACAAATCAGCAGCTGCCAGGGACCAAAACCAGAGACAGAGGTAGAAAAGCAAATATTAAGTAGGCAGGAACTGTACACCCTCACACATCTGTTAGTGTTAAGAAGTACACCAGTACCTCTCAAACCTTTACATCAATGTATCCTCATGGCAGAAGGCAGCCTTTCTGTTAAATCCGGGAATTTAGCAGAAAGAGGACAACCCAAGCCTCATTTCAGAGAGAAGTCTTGTATACTCTTATAAATCTATGTGACTTTCATCCCTAAGTACATTAATGTTTCATCTCTCAATAGAATCAAGGGAAACTGATGCTTCAGAAAGATGCCCCATATTTATCCTGTGGCACTCAAAGTACCCCAGGTTGAGATGAGATGAGGAAGACTCAAGCTGTCAAGTCCAGTTTCCCAAGATCTGTTCCACAGAAGATAAGCAGATCTCACTCCAGAAACCAGTGACTGAGGGGCACTCTGGTCCCAGAACAATGGAGAATTCAAATCTGAGGTGCAGAACTCAGAAAAAATGTTAAAGTCTCTCTGGAGAGTAGAAGCCTGGGAGAAAACCCAACCCAACCCGTTCTCCCATTGCCACCCAGAGACACTGTCAACATGTGGAGCTCATGGGGGAGGTGTAGGCTTTTCACACTGTCAATGTCTGTGGTAAGGAAGTCAGGCAGCCTGAAACCTCTCTCTTCTAGGTCCCACGGTCCCCATTCCCCTTCCAGCTGGAAACCTGTGCTGCAACCAGAGGAAACAGAAGTGGGCAAGAACACTTAGGGGACTGGGTACTAAGACCAAAGGCCGGTCTTGTGGTAGTAATGACAGTTTGTAGAGGGACTGTGACATCACTACATTCCACTCCTCGGTGGAGTGGCGGGGGTGGGGGGGACACATGAGTGCAATGCCCAAGTTGCTGCTTTGAGACTGGGGAGGGGGGTCACAAAATTGGGACCCATGTCCTTGGAGACGTGACCCCAAAGAGCCCTGGGAGGTCAGGCTTGGGGCGGCAGGAGGTGAGGGCCAAGTAAGGAGCAAGGAGCCCCAGGAGTCACATCCCCAAAGTCACCCTGTGGCAACTGGTGCGGGCAGGTTCTGGGGCACCCAGGTCCTTGGAGATGTGAGCCCAAAGAGCCCAGGGAGGTCGGGTTTGGGGTAGCAGGAGGTAAGGGCAGAGTATGGAGTTGGAAGCCCCGGGAGTCACCTGCTCAAAGTCACCCTGGGGTGCCGGGCAGGGCAGGGGCAGGACTCATGTGGGGGTTGGGCTGACTGACAAGATTTTGGTGTGGGGATCCCAGAGGTACTGGGGGGGCCCAGCCCGGTGTGCCTCAGGAGTGACACAGACTGGCAGCAGTTCAGCTGTCAGAGGGGGCCTCAACTTGGGTTGGGGTGCTGGTGCGTTTACCTTTTCCTTGGCCTCGGCCAATTTGTTCTGTCGGGTTTCTTTGTACATCGTGGGTTGGGTAGGGAGGTGGGGTTGGGTAGGGAGGTGGGGTTGGGTAGGGGGGCGGGGATGGGTAGGGAGGTGGGGGTGGGTAGGGAGGTGGGGGTGCGTAGGGAGGTGGGGGTGCGTAGGGAGGTGGGGGTGCGTAGGGAGATGGGGGTGGGTAGGGAGGTGGGGGTGTGTAGGGAGGTGGGGGTGTGTAGGGAGGTGGGGGTGTGTAGGGAGGTGGGGGTGTGTAGGGAGGTGGGGGTGTGTAGGGAGGTGGGGGTGGGTAGGGAGGTGGGGGTGGGTAGGGAGGTGGGGGTGGGTAGGGAGGTCGGGGTGGGTAGGGGGGCTGGGATGGGTAGGGAGGTCGGGGTGGGTAGGGAGGTGGGGGTGTGTAGGGAGGTGGGGGTGGGTAGGAAGGTGGGGGTGTGTAGGGAGGTGGGGATGGGTAGGGAGGTGGGGATGGGTAGATGAGTGGGGGTGTGTAGGGAGGTGGGGGTGTGTAGGGAGGTGGGGGTGGGTAGGGAGGTGGGGGTGTGTAGGGAGGTGGGGGTGTGTAGGGAGGTGGGGGTGGGTAGGGAGGTGGGGGTGGGTAGGGAGGTGGGGGTGGGTAGGGAGGTAGGGGTGGGTAGGGAGGTGGGGATGGGTAGGGAGGTGGGGATTGTCAGGGAGGTGGGGATTGTCAGGGAGGTGGGGTTGGGGCCACATCAGCATGATCCAGGTGAGGACAACTGTACACCTCCAGTCACCTCTACGTCGCTGTGTGACTGAGCCAGAGGAGGCATAACCAGGGCTGCACTAGAATGCAGAATAGGGGCGTGGCCTTAATGCTTGAAGCCCATTGGCCAATGAGAAAGATGAAAGGAAAAAGAGGCGTGGCCAGACAGCAGCGTGTCATGAAGGACCTGTGTTGTCACAAGGAAAGCTGCCCTTGCAACTGCTGTCCCCGCCCACTCCAGGAGAGGGGCGGGGCTGGCTTTCACTTGAAAAACTTTAAAACTTTATTACCTCAATTGAGGTACAAATCCTATTAAAATGGAAATTTTATAGTGTGCTTGATGATTGATAAAGCAGACTTTAGTATCCAACATTCCAATAAGATAAAGTAATCACAATGTTTTCTCTTTTTCAGAAAAACTTTCTCTTATTCTCCTACATTAGTGTTAAGTTTAAAAAAAAAAAAAAACAAGAAACATGTCTAATATCTTTAAAAACACAAAGCTTTTGAGCCAGGCGTGATGGCTCATGCCTGTAATCCCAGCACTTTGGGAGGCTGGGGTGGGTGGATCACCCGAATTCAGGAGTTCAAGACCAGACTGGCCAACCTGATGAAACCCTGTCTCTACTAAAAATACAAAAGTAGCTGGGCATGGTGGCAGGTGCCTGTAATCCCAGCTACTTGGGAGGCTGAGGCAGGAGAATCCCTTGAACCTGTGAGGCAGAGGTTGCAGTGAGCCAAAATCATGCCACTGCACTTCAGCCTGGGTTACAGAATGAGACTCTGTCTCTAAATATATACATACACACACACACAAACACACACACACACACACACACACACACACAGCTTTCTGTTTAATAAGCACTCAAAGTTCTTTACAGGGTTAAAGCAAATACAGGACCCTTCTAATGTAAGGCTAATTGGTAAGTGATGGGGGAGAGAAAAAGGACATAAATAACTCCCACTCTCATGAGGGTAATCACTAAATCCTATTTTTCTAGAATCACCTGGCCTCTAAGCCCTGAAAATGAAACTGAATTTCTCACTAGATGCTTGGCTATGACTTGCAATCATGAAAACCAAGAATTGTGTTATGTCACTGTGTATTACTTGTTACCTGGGATCAAGGGTTGACTTTTTCATGATTTGCTCCATTACCTGTGTGCTTCTTATCTCAGACCAAACTAAGCTTTTTTATAGAGTTCTACAATTTACAGTTAGTATGTAAGAGTGGCTCTCAAACATATAGTCTCTGGACCAGGAGCACCTGGGAACTTCTTATAAATGTAAATTCTCAGGCCCCACCCTAGACCTGATGAATCAGAAACTCTGGAGTAGGGCCCAGCAACCCGTGCTGCAATAAGCTGTCCAGGTGTTCAGGAACCTCTGCCATACAGCAGGTAGAAAAATGTGTTTCCTTCTATAGGTCCAAAGCCAGGGATACTATATGTTCTGTCTCGATATGAAACAATGACATGCAATTAAAAGACATAAATCTCCTTCCTATTTCCACCCTCCAGCCAGTGTGTTTTATTTTTATGAGTTCAATAAGAAAACGTGTGGCAATCAGAGATTTCATCTAAAAAATATATTTACAGGTATCAGTTCTCATCCAGCCTGATCTCATCCAATATCATTTCTATCCTCTTACATCTAAAGTTTTAGAAAAGGATCTTCACAATATAAGACTCTGGCGCACTAGGAATTCTATGATAAAAGACAACGTAGATCTGAATGTCCAAACTTACTAGAGAAGAAAAGTGGAGTCACTGGCTATATTTTCAAATTGCATTCAACAGGAAATTAAAGTTTTGAATTTTTTTCACCTTCATCCTTCCAAGTTAATAGAATTAAACCAGAATACTCCATTCTTCCACAGCCTGTAGCCAGGCATACTTTTACTGTGTTACTTCTTGCTTTTCAATGGATATAAAGCAAAGTCCTGGTAGGCACATTTTGTATACTTGCAAAGGTGCAAAACTAAACAGTTCCCTCTATTCAACATTAAAACAAAAGTCCTGTAAACCTCAGATGGTGAGTGTAATACTTCAGCACTAGCACGAAAGCCTCAAATATAAAAAGATACCAAGAATCTCACTAGCAAACACAAGTAAGCTCTTGGCCGGGAGCAGTAGTTCACGCCTCTACTCCCAGCATATTGGCAAGCCAAGGTGGGGTAAGTCAGGAGTTCAAGACCAGCCTGGGCAGCATAGTGAATTCATACCTCTACAAAGGAAATTTAAAAATTAGCTGGGCTTGGTGGCACACACCTGTAGTCCTAGAGCTACTTGGGCGGCTGAGGTGGGAAAATCACTTGAGCCCAGAAGTTTGAGGCTGCAGTAGCTATGATCATGCTACTGCACTCCAGTTAGGGTGACAGAGCAAGATCTAGTTATTACATTCTGTCCTGCTCCTGTTTCCACTAAAATCACTAAGTTAAAATGTGTTCATTCAGCAGGATAAAAATTAAGTGAAATTTGACTTTGGTGCTTTGCTAGCAAAAAATAAATAAATAAAGTGAAATGACAAATTACTTACTGGGAGAAGGTCTTTGTAACCTCAATGACAGATTAAAGGTTTGTATCCTTAGCCTATAAAGAAATCTTTAAAATTACTCAGAAAAAAAAATGAATGATTTCCAGCAGAAAATGGACAATGGAGAAACCGGCACCTCCCACAAGAATAAAGATGGCCAGTAAGCAAATGAAAAAGATTCAAAAGCGCTAGAAATCAAAGAAAGGTAATGAAAACAATGAGATTTTCTGCTTAAAGACCAGTGAAGATGACAAATGGAAGGGGGAACCTGGAGCTCTGTCCCTGCTGGTGGGATTCTAAACCCAACCAATTTTCCTATAGGATGATTTCAACATTTCTTTTAAAAATCCTAAAACTGTTTTATACTATTTTCCTCTAGAAATTCTACTTCTATGAATTCAGTGTAAAAATCCTCACTCGAGTCCATTAAAATATATATACCAGGAAATTCACCTCTGGGGTGGCGATCATTCACTTACCATACACCCAGCGATTAAAAGTGATGATGCCAGGATATATTTCTCCCATAGAAACATGCTTAAAATATAGTAAGTGACAAAAGACCATGTACTATGATTCTACTTTTTAAAATGTTTATAGCATAAAAATTGTGAAAAGCAACAAACCGGAATGTTTTGAGTGGCAAAATTAAAGATTTTTCTTTATATTTTCTCATCCAAATTATTGCAAAAAGAATGTGATTTCCTTTATAATCATGGAGAAGTGTTATTTTCATTTATTTATATTTACATTTCTTTTCTTTTTCTTCTTTTTTCTCCTGTATGTATCCCATGTAGGCTACAGAGCTTAAATCCCTGCCTCTTGAGAGAAATCAGCCCATTTTCGGGACATGCAGTACACAAAGCTGCCCCATCTTCCCTTTATTTTTATTTTTATCTTATTTATTTATTTTGAGATGGAGTCTCACTCTGTTGCCCAGGTTGGAGTGCAGTGGCGCATCTCAGCTCACTGCAACCTCCATATCCCAAGTTCAAGCGATTCCCCTGCCTCAGCCTCCTGAGTACCTGGGACTATAGGCATGCACCACCATGCCCAGCTAATTTTTGTATTTTTAGTAGAGAGGGAGTTTTACCATCTTGGACAGGCTGGTCTTGAACTCCTGACCTCAAGTGATCCATCTGCCTTGGCATCTCAAAGTGCTGGGATTACAGGCATGAGCCACTGTGTCTGGCCTGTCATATTATTTCTAAACTTTTGAGTGACATTTCAATTAAGTTAAATTTAATTCTTACTGACCTGATCTCTTATCCTCTGTTTAATGATATCTTCCAGTCGAAAGGTGTTTCCTCTGTAATCACAGGTGCAAAAGGAAATACAACATGTATTCATTAGGTGGATATCCACTAAACCACGGGTTCACGCATTGTATTCCTTAGACCCTCAGCATCAGCAACATGTGGGAACTTGTTAGACATGCAAATTCCTGGGCCAGCCCCACACCTCCTGAATCAGAAAGTGGGGAAGGACAGCTATCTGTGCTTTAATAAGCCTTGAGATGCTCCCTGAAGTTTGAAAACTACAGAACTAGAATACATATGGTAGTAAGTGCTCATACTTTATCCAAGGTACTAGGGACTCTTCCCCTCTTTTCCATTCTCTTTTCTGTAGAAATAAAATGAGAGCTCCTTTGGATTTAATGGGTATAAGAAAGAAGGCAATGAGATGACCAGGGTTTCAAGTTAGAGTTCAAAATTTAATCAGTGGACAGTGACAGGATGCAAGCCTTCTAAACAGATTACTGCCAGAAAGCTGATTATAATCCATACATTAGATATCATTAGTGTATTGAAGTTAAAATTTTTGGGTGGATTAATGGCATTGTGATTATATAGGAGAATGTCCTGGTTCTTAGACGATATCTGCAAAAGTACTTAACAGTGAAATGCTCTGATACTGCCAACTTACTTTGAAATCATTCAGGGGGAAGAAGGGCACATATACAATCTTCCATACATGGAAGAGAGAAAACAAATATGACAAAACGTTAACTAGTGAATCCAGTTGAATAGCATACATATGTTCACTGCATGATTTTATCAACTTTTCTGTGTTTGCAAGTTTTTAAAATAAAAAGTTGAGGGAAAGAAACGTCACCCCAAATCTTTCTATGAAATGGGACCATAGAAAAAGCAGAGAAGTGAACACTCTGCAGAAGAGCACACTACACCCATCCGGACAGCATGGTCAAAGCGCAGCTCTCCTCCAGGAGGCTCTTCTCTGGTCTCTTCTGTGTTGTCACTTCCCCCACACGCAGCCAAGGCTTTTTTCTAACAACTCTTTTTCCAAAGATGTAATTTTTGTCATTCATCTAAGAAAGAGAAAAAAGAATTAGTATTCTTTTAGAAAACAAAATTACACTTACATTTGTGAAAAAGCAAAAAATACTTTGAAAAATGGGGAAGCAAGAAATGTACTGTTCTACAATTCTGTTCTGTTCTTACTGTCTTTTTATTCTGCCAATGACTTCCTATTCCTGCTGCCTATGGTGGGGTGAGCTGCAAATGATTTCTTTTCCTCACTGGTTTAAAATGTCATGTTTATAATATACTACACTCTCCCAGAAGCATTTGGGTTTATTTCTGGGTTCTCTTCTATTCAAGTGATTTATCTGTTCACAAACCACTATCAATTCTGATTATTAGAGCATCCTAAAGTTAAGTAATTGTTGTTTTTGTTTTTGTTTTAGTTTTTGAGGTACAGTCTCTCACTCTGTCGCCCAGGCTGGAGTGCAGTGGCGTGATCTCGGCTCACTGCAAGCTCCATCTCCTGGGTTCATGCCATTCTCCTGCCTCAGCCTCCTGAGTAGCTGGGACTACAGGCACCCGCCACCACGCCTGGCTAATTTTTAGTATTTTTAGTAGAGATGGGGTTTCACCGTGTTAGCCAGGATGGTCTCGTCTCGATCTCCTGACCTTGTGATCTGCCTGCCTCAGCCTCCCAAAGGGCTGGGATTACAGGCATGAGCCATCATTCCCGCCTAAGTAATTCTTTGATTAGAATTAGTATTTGATGGAGGTTGACCCTTTTGACTCTAAACTCAAATTCTTATTATCTCTAACTTCTAAAAGACAACAATTATGACTTCAGTGTATAAATACCAGCTTTTTCAGCTATCTTACAGAATGCTCTTATTTTCCTAATGTCAATTCAGTTTATCCATTCAGTTTTCTCTCCAAACACTAATGTTTTCATTTTAGTATCCTTAATCTTTTTTTTTTTTTTTTTTTTGAGACAGAGTCTCACTCTGTTGCCCAGGTTGGAGTACAGCTGCACAATCTCAGCTCATTGCAACATCTGCCTCCCAGGCTCAAGCAGTCTCTCACCTCAGACTCCCAAGTAGCTGGGACCACAGGCACATATAACACACCCAGATAATTTTGTATTTTTTTTACAGAGAAGAGGTCTCACTATGTTGCCCAGGCTGGTCTCAAACTCCTGAGCTCAAGTGCTGGGAGCTCCTTAACTCCCAAAGTGCTGGGATTACAGGTGAGAACCACTGCTCCCAGCAGTTTTCCTAATCTCTTATCTTTATCTTTTGTAGCTGCACTGGCTTATTTGGTTATTAACTGTTAATGTTAATTAACAGCGGTAACAGTAATACTGGACATTTTGTCTTATTCCTGATCTTAAAGGGATGTTTTTAGAATTTCACCCATCATGCATGATGGCAGCTTTTGGATAGATGTATTTATAATCCACTAGGAGTAAACAAAAATTAGAAATAAATATTGAATTTTATCAAAGGTCTTTCTAACACATATGGATGGAACCGTGTATTCTCTCCTTAACATCTTGCCAGCAGGAATCATACCAGATCTTCCAATAGTGATTCAAGAGAATAACGCTCATGTGGTTGTGTGGCATAATTTTCCCACTGTGCTACGTTTGCATCACTAGTCATGAATGAGAGAGTGTGTGTGTTTTAATGCTCTGTTTGTCAGGTACCTTTGTCAGGTTTGGGTTTTCATGCTCTAACAGTTTCAAAAGAAAAAAGTTTGAAAGTTCTACTTTATTCTTTATATGTGGAAATTGCAATAAATTACTTGTGATTTACTGAAAACTTCACTTGAAGCTCTGATATAATTTCATAGCGAAACCAAACCTTTCTTTCTTTTTTCTGGGGGAGGGTGGGAGGAGCAGGATGGGAGGACACTAACTCATTGATACTTTATGTTTCTTTTTCTCCTTTAGAATTTATCTTCCAGGGACAATCTGACAATGATGAATTTAACTTAGATTCACAGATTTTAAAAATAATTCTTTTGATATTCTTGGTATCGTTTATTTGCTTATTCTCCAGCTCTGTTGCCCAGGCTGGAGTGCCATAGTCCAGTCATAGCTCACTGCAGCCTTGAACTCCTGGACTCAAGTGATCATCCCCTATCAGCCTCTCGAGTGGCAGAGACTATAGGCTCACGCTACCACACCCAGCTAATTTTTTACATTTTTAGTGGAGATGAGGTTTCACCATGTTGTCCAGGCTGGTCTCGAACTCCTGGGCTCAAGCAATCCTCCCTCCTCAGCCTCCCAAAGTGCTGGAATTACAAGTGTGAGCTACTGTGCCTGGCACGATTCTCATTTTTATTATAATAAAATTTTAAGATTGGATAAATAATATAGCCCAATTATTGGAGCCGGACTACATCTACTAAAATTAAATGAAATTTCACTTGTCTGAAATCATGACATACTTTGGAAGATATCTTTTTCATGGTATTAATTAAAATTATGACTATTTGGAACTCATCAAAATCTGTGGAGCACCTTAAAGACGTAGGCGGCATCCTCCGGAGCAGTCAAAACAGTTACAAGAAGAGGCTCTCAGGACAGCTTTGTCAGGAGAGATATGCTATGCATATAAAGACATAAGGGAGACAGAAAAGAAACAATCATTTTACACACAGGCCCCAAGTTGAAAGCTATAGGCTGGGTAATGCGGGCACTGATTTTTGCAAATCACATGCTTTCCATATGGCAACTCTATATACTGTGTTTTTGCATTAGAGAGTAGCAGCAAGATTTTCAGTTTTCTGTTTATTTGTTTCTTTGAAGACAGGATCTTGCTCCACCACCCAGGCTGGAGAGAGTGATGTGATCACAGCTCACCGCAGCACTGAACTCCTGGGCTGAAGTGATCCTCCTGCCTCAGCTACCTGAGTAGCTGGACTACAGGCCTACACCACCGTGTCCCACTAATTTTTGTATTTTTTGTAGAGACAAGGTCTCACTATGTTGCCCAGGCTGGTCTTGAACTCCTGAGCTCAAGTGATCCCCCTGCTTCAGACTACCAAAATGCTAGGATTACAGGTGTAAGCCACCACACCTGGCCAACATATTTGTTTTCAAAGGATGGTTACTAGTTACCACAAGAAAAATAGGGAAGGCTGGGGCACAGTGGCTCACACCTGTATCCTCAGCACTTTGGGAGGCCAAGGCAGGAGGATCACCTGAGGTCAGGAGTTCGAGACCAGCCTGGCCAACACGGTGAAACCCCGTGTCTTCTAAAAATACAAAAATTAGCCAGGCATGGTGGCATGCACCTCTAATCTCAGCTACTCAAGAGGCTGAAGGAGAATCACTTGAAACCAGGAGGCAGAGGCTGCAGTGAGCCAAGATCGTGCCATTGCACTCCAGCCTGGGTGATAGAGCAAGACTCCATCTCAAAAAAAAAAAAAAAAAAAGAAAAATAGAGAAGATTTGTTAGTAGTCTGTGAGTTCCACAATCATGTCAAGCATATTAAAAATTCCTCAAATTCCTAACTACCTTTTCCTGTCTTTTTTGAAAAGAGGATTTATCTTCATCAGAATTTTTCTTTACATTTAAAACACCTGCATCTTCAGTTGCCTCATCATCCGGTGAAGCAAAGGTCACCCTTTTCAAGCTTTCTTTACATTGTTTACTGTCTTCACTTTCTTCCAGGTCATCGTCTCCATCCCTGCACTACCAAAACTCTTACAAAAAGAAATATACTGCTTTCCATTAGAAAAACAAAAGGAAACATATTTTCCCTTAATAAAATTCTTCTTTTATATGCCTAATGCCACCAAATGCTCAGAACTTCCAAAATCTTTCAGGTATTAAGGAAGAGAAGGTATCATTTAAGTGAAATGCTATGTAAGAAACAGAACAAAAAGTGTCCAATATATAGAAAATAAATTATTCATCAATCTATAATACAAACCTCCTATCTCACAAAAATAACAGGATATTTTGGGCACAAAACCAAATCAAAGTTCCTGGTAAGAAAGGTTTGATTGCTACTGCCAGTAATATTTTTCTTCATTAAATGATCTCTAATGTCCCTTTAAATCCAGACTTTCCTCTGGCTATCTTGAGAATATCTGATAGGAGAGAATCTAACTTCTTAAAACAAACATATGTGAAAACCACAAGTACCCATACATGATTGGGCAATTCCAGCTAACAATGTAAAGGATGGTTCAAAATACATTTCAGAAATGCTTAGTTCTGCTGCTGCTTCTTCAGCAATTTCATCATCTTGTTTGAACCAGATCATCATCATGATCACGCGCTATATCTTCATCACTTTCAACTGGATCAAAAAAATCTTTCTACTTCATATTTCTGGAACTTTTATCTGACAAAAATAAAAAGTTTTTAAAACTATTAACTAGGAATAGAAAAATACATCATTAACACATGCACATATATTTGTGTGTGTATACTGTATGTCTACATTACTTTCTAACTTAATAACACTACAAACCAAAAATAGTTATTAGGTGAAATTGGCAACTAAAAACATTACCATAAAACTGTTATAAGAACAACTGGAACACAAACTGAATGGAAGTACAGATTCATTTATAACTGATAAGATAGAGCACAACATTTCTTAGCTTCAAATCTTCTAACTACAATTACATCTCTCCTAGAAAAACAGAACAAAAGCTAATTTGAGGAGGAGGAAAGTGCTCTCTCCTCTCTCAAACTTTACCTGAAGTTTTTTACTTCCAAACAGTCCCCCTTCATCTTCATCAGAATCAGTATCTTCAGAAAAATCAGTATCTGCCACCTCATCATCATCTTTTCATTCCTCTTCTTTTTCTCTGTTTTCTAATCAGGCCTCCATTTCAGAGAGTTGGAAGAATTTCTCATCTACTATGGACTTTTCTCTTGGTTTTCCATGTCCTTTGCTTTGCATCTTGCTCTGCTGTTCCAATTTGTTGATATCAAAGTCAAGATCAGAATCCTCATCACTGAGAACTGGGCTTTTCCTCAGATGGAATTTGCTTGAGTTTTTTGTTTCGTTTTGTTTTTTCGAGACAGAGTCTTGCTCTGTCACTCAGGCTGGAGTGCAGTGGCGTGATCTCGGCTCACTGTAAGCTCTGCCTCCTGGGTTCACGCCATTCTCCTGTCTCAGCCTCCCAATTAGCTGCGACTACAGGTGCCCACCACCACGCCAGGCTAAATTTTTTTTGTATTTTTAGTAAAGATGGGGTTTCACCATGTTAGCCAGGATGGTCTAGATCTCCTGACCTCATGATCCACCTGACTCAGCCTCCCAAAGTGCTGGGATTACAGGTGTGAGCCACCGCACCTGGCCTCAGTTTCACCTTCTTTAACATGTAAGGGCATAAATAAATGTGAATGCCTAATCCAAATTCATTCCTCTCCAAAAAGCATCCAACTCTGGCCAGGCATTGTGGCTCATGCCTGTAATCCCAGTACTTTGGAAGGCCGAGGCGGGCAGATCATCTGAGGTAAGGAGTTTGAGACCAGCCTGACCAACATGGTGAAACCCCATCTCTACTAAAAATAAAAAATTAGCCAGGCGTGGTGGTGTGTCTGTAATCCCAGCTACTCAGGAGGCTGAGGAAGGAGAATCGCTTGAACCCAGCAGACAGAGGTTGCAGTGAGCCTAGATCGCACCATTGCACTGCAGCCTGGGCAACAGAGCAAAACTCCATCTCAAAAAGAAAAAGCATCCAACTCTCTGAAAGTTGGTTTTGAAGGAGGCTTCTCTCCTACTCATACCCAGACCCTGCCCCTGAGGACCCCTCATCCCTAAAAGGTGAGGCATCCAATCACCTGGGAGGAAAAACAGCTTCAATTGCTGCCCAGCCCTACAACCCAGTTCTTTTGTTAACTCTTTGTTCTGTGATCTTTGTCACCCCATCTCTTTAAAAGCTGTGTGCTGTGGGGTTCTTTTTCTTTGTTTTTATTTTTGACAGCGTCTCGCTCTGCCACCCAGGCTGGAGTGCAGTTGTGTGATCTAGCTCACCGCAACCTCTGCCTCCTGGGCTCAAGCAATCTTCCCACCTCAGCCTCCTGAGTAGCTGGGACTATACGTGCATGCCACCACACCCAGCTAATTTTTGTATTTTTTATTGTAGAGATGGGGTCTTGCATGTTACCCAGGTTGGTCTCAAACTCCCGGGCTCAAGCAATCCTCCTGCCTTGGCCTCCCAAAGTACTGCGATTATAGGCGGGGATTATGGCTGGCAAAAGCTGTGATCCTTATGGATTGGGAAGAACATGAAGAAAATAGAGGCTTGCTTGGCTGGCTAGATCTTGGGAGATTTTGTTGCCATCCTAGGTCTTGGGCCTCTCTTACCTGGAGCTGCTGCAGATATTTCAGTCACAGCTCACAATCCTGATTTCAGCTCTCCCCTCCCCCATCACAAGACAACCGGGAGCTTTATTAGAAAGCCTAAGCCTGACATTGTGATCTGGACCCCGTGCCTCCCCTGGGAGCCTCCACCCTCCACTGGCCTCTGTTTGTGACATTCACCTTGATGTCTGAGTGCCAAGTTCCTCCCTTTTGGTGTCCCGCAGCAACAAATCAGATGAATACCAAAAATTACATAATTCCTAGGAGCCAACCAGGGGAAAAGTGAAGGCCAACCATCCAAGGAAAAAGGGTATAGATTATCTATCACCCCTGGTTCAAGTTAATTAAAGAAATGCAGGCTGATCATGGACTCAAATACAGCCTGATCCAGAAGTGTGGGGGAAAAAATGCCAGCTCCAGCGGCTTTGTCCTTAGACCCTGAGGTGGAAGCAAAGTTCACACCTACTGTCTCCATTCTGATGGAGGCCACCTGTGGTCGGCGGGTGCATTGGTTCGCTCTGCGCACGCATGAATACAGCCTCAAGATCTTCCCAGGCTTCCCACCCATCCTTCCTGCAGAGGTCACTATATGTTTGGATAGATTCCAGGGTGTCGTGGGGCCACATTTGCCAATGGGCAGGGTGGGGGGCACCACCATGAAAAGGCTCTGCACTTGGGGCCCTCAGGGGTACCCCTGTCTCCATGAGCCTGCTTTGGCAGGACAGGCTGATCCTGCTGTGCTAAGCCTGGTCATCTCACTTCCACTCCTATTCTGGGCCAAGCACTTCTGGTGCCTCAGGCTCCTGCCCTGTGCCAGCCTGTGGGTGGTACAATTCTGAGGTCCACGTTGGGTTAGAGCAGTAGATCTCAGCCAGGAGACACTGTCACAACTAGGGAGAAGGTGCTGCTGGTATCTAGTGGGTCGAGACCAGAGATGCTACTAAACATGCTCCAATGCATGGGACAGCCCTCAGAACAAAGGTCTATCTAGTCCCAAACGTCAAAGAGAAGCCCTGGCTTAGGGGAAGGGGTGTCCTCCCGAGAGCACGGCTTTAGGCTTTCAGCCCCTCTAAGAATGAGGGTTCTTGCTTTTTTTCTCCATCTCTCATTGGCCCAGATGTAGGGGAGGGAAGAGTTACACCAGGGTAGGATCCAAGTACTCCTGAACCTCTAAGCCAAATGTGGTTCTCCAATTAGCACAATTTCCCCTAAAAATGCAGTCTGAAATGGAATGGGTGAGAAACATGCTTCCTTCCATCTTCTAGTACGTTGGCTCTAAAACTCATCTTAAAAATATGACAAGGCATTCATTGTAGCACTGTTCATAACTGAAAAAGATTTTTTAAAACCCTAAATGTCTACTTATAAGGGCCAGATAAATTATGATGCATTCATGCAATGAAATTATATGCAGTTGTTGAAAGACTGAGGTAGCTCTAAATATAATGATATGAAACAATCTCCAAGACATATTATTAAGAATACCAAGGCCAGGCATGGTGGCTCACACCTGTAATCCCAGCACTTTGGGAGGCCCAGGTGAGAAGATGGCTTAAGCTCAGGAGTCTGAGACCAGCCTGGGCAACATAGTGAGATCACATCTCTACAAAAATAAAAAATGTAGCCAGACATGATGGTGCACAGCTATGGTCTCTGCTACTTGGGAGGCTGAGGTGGGAGGATCGTTTGGGTCCATGAGGTCGAGGATGCAGTGAGCTATGATTGTGCCACTGTTCTCCAGCTTGGGTGACAGAGCAAGACCCTGTCTCAAGAAAGAAAGAGGATGTGGCCGGGCACGGTGACTCATGCCTGTAATCCCAGCACTTTGGGATTAGCCAGGTGTGGTGGTGGGTGCCTGTAATCCCAGCTACTCGGGAGGCTGAGGCAAGAGAATTGCTTGAACCTGGGAGGCAAAGGTTGCAGTTAGCCGAGATCGTGCCATTGCACTCCAGCCTGGGCAACGAGTGAAACTCTATCTCAAAACAAAACAAAAACAAAAACAAAACAACAATGACAACAGCAACAAAAAAAGATTGTGTGTTTTAAAAAAAGAAAAGAAAAGAAAAAGAGTATCCATAATATATTATTACAGAAAAAAAATGAAGCTGAAAAAAATAAAAATAAAGAAAGTTGCAGAACAATGTGATTTGGGGGAAAATTTGCATGCAAATGCAAATAAATTTGCAAAGAAAGAAGACTAGAAGGATACACGCAAAAGCATTCATACTGGCTACATCTGAGGAGTGGAAGTAGAGGTGGGAGTGGGAGTGCACTTTTGCTTTATGCAAGTCTATAATGCTTGATTTCTCTTTCAACAAATGTATGTATTCCTTTTGTCATAAAAAGAAATTAATCGGCCAGGCACAGTGGCTCATGCCTGTAAACTCAGCACTTTGGGAGGCCGAGGTGGGAAGATCACCTGAGCTCAGGAGTTTGAAACCCGCCTGGCCAACATGGTGAAACCCCATCTCTACTAAAAATACAAAATTAGCTGGGCATGGTGGCACGTGCCTGTAGTCCCAGCTACTCGGGAGGCTGAGGCAAGAGAATCATTTGAACCAGGGAGGTGGAGGTTGCAGTGAGCCGGGATTGTACCATTGCACTCCAGCCTGGGCAAAAAGAGCAAAACTCTCTCTCTCAAAAAAAAAAAAAAAAAAAAGGAAAGAAAGAAAGAAAACAACTAATAACAGCTGCAACCTTAAAGCATGAGAAACCAGAGCAGGAACCACTAGGTCAGTTAGTCTTGGAGGACAACGATATACATTAAACACAGTGTTGGAGGGCCACTGTGGTGAGACGTGAGAATAATGAACAAATAGTGCCTGCGGCACTAAAGGCTCTGGCTGATTTAGAAGGAAATGGGATAAACTGAGTCAAACACAAAGCAGAAAAGAGGGAACTCCCTTCCATATGCAATTGATCTCAGGACATCATTGAGTCTACAGCCTGGCTGGAAGTCACCCCCATTGGGATAGACGTCAATGTGGCCCCTGGGCATGTAAATACCAGTGCTCAAGCTGAAGGAATGCATGTAGGTGTGGGGGACATCCACAAAATCTGCATCATCAGGGGAGAGCCTCTTGTGGAAGTCTGTCCCTTCAGAAAATTAGCCAGGGGTAGTGGCGGGCGCCTGTATTCCCAGCTACTCGGGAGGCTGAGGCAGAAGAATGGCGTGAACCCAGCGGGCGGAGCTTGCAGAGAGCCGGGATCTCGCCACTGCACTCCAGCCTGGGTGAAAGAGTGAGACTCCGTCTCAAAAAAAAAAAAAAAATTCCTTCAGAGATAAAAATAATTTCTTATGTTTTTACCAGATTGTTGCAGCCTAGTCAAGCTGCTGTAACAAAATACATCAGCTGGGTGACTGGGTGGCTTATAAACGACAGAAATGTATTTCTCACAGTCCTGGGAGCTGGGAAATCCAAAATCAAGGCGCAGGCATGTGCAGCATCTGGTGAGGGCCCATTTTCTCACAGATAATGCCTTCTCCCTGCGTCCTCATGAGGTGGAAGGAACAAAGGAGCTTTCCTGGGCCTGTTTTATAAGTGCACTAATTACGTAAGAGGTTCTTTCACCTCCCAAAGACCTCACCTCCTAATACCATATCTATATGAGTTTTAGTACCTAATTTACACTTAATATGAAATTTCAGGGAGCACAAACATTCAGGCCATAGTATATATATCAATATCATTTTTTGTATCTTCCCTATTTAATATTTATAATCAGTATTGAACATCACAATGGCTCTCATTTCCATTTTCTTCTGTCTCAAATCTTCTTTATTGTGACATTTTTGATCATTTGTATTTGATTTTTTACTTCTCTTCAAATAATCCTATTTTCTTATATAAAAAGTTGGTTGCTCCATTCTCCCCTCATTGATTTTGTTTGTAACATACTAACCTTACTCAGTGCTGTAAGATAAACGCAGCTTTCTTAACTGGACCATCAAATAGGCTACCTCTTGTAAATAACTATAAAGCTGTTCATACAAGGTCTAAAACATAATTCAATTTGAAAAAATTAAAAATAGGTATTAAATATCTATCCAAAAAAGAAAAGTATAACCTAATATTTTTATGAATTTTGAATCTAAAATTAAATGCTGGTCAATAATGAATTTTTTTATTGTGAAACAAAATATTTAATGAAGGTGTTTTACTGTGATATATATTATTTATAATTTGATAGCCCTTACTCTAGTAAAATGCACAGTGGATTAATAGTTCAGAAACCGAGGGATGTTTTCAGTTTCTGCTATTATTCAGCTATTTCACTTTGGGAGTCACCTACATCTCCAGGTCTAGTGCTTTTCCAGTGGCTTGAGTAGGAAGACAGCCTGGATTATGTCTTGGCACCCTCAAAAGCAATGAGACAATGAAGACTGTCAATGCAAATATAATATTTATCTGTTTATGGAATCCCTTTGTTATTTGCTTTTATATTTGGATATCTCACTTATACTAGAAATCAATAAAATAATGAACTGCCACTCTGAAGATTCAGAAATCAATCTTCTTTCTGACAAGTATAAAACTACTCCATGTAATCCATTTTGTGCTTCATTTTCTTTGTTTGCTTTTCAAATAATTACAAAGCTTTCTACTAAGAAATGTTCTCTTTCACATCCCCTTGAAACGGAGATGTTGAGTAAGTCTTTGAGATACCCAGGACTCTAATGGAATGGCAGCTGTTCGATATATTGTAGGGTTGGTTGAGTAATTAAATAAAACATTAATTTTTTTTTTACATTTTATTTTACCTAGTACTGTTGCAGAAGTAGGGGGTGGTTATACAAAGAGACTTATGAGCCGGCCTCCTGCCTTTTAATCACTCACATTCTAATAGAAAGAACCCACAGATATTTAAGCATGCTTGAAAAATCATGGAAGACTCTGTGTAGAAGGCAATGTGTGAGTTATCAAAAAGCCAATTAGCATATAATCCATTTAAGACAGAATGGCCATTTCAGGAAGAGGCTATAATGTAAGCATTGCACAAATGACTCAGGTGAGAATAACACCAGAAGACATATAAATAGCTTTGCATGTCAGGGGCATGGGGATAAGTAGGAGATATGATGAGAGGAGATGGAGGGAACAAATCATTAATGACATTTTATATCTTGCTAAAGTTATTGAATTTTATCCTGGGGATTTTAGGTGGAGAAGTGACCCTACCAGGAGTATGTCTGAAAAACATTCTTGTATCAGCAGCATGAAGGATAGATCTGACAGGAATCTGAAGCAGGATGAACATTTAATAGATGAGAGAGATGCATAGAGCAGCAAAGACAGTGCACATTAGTGAGCCTTCAAAAATGTTTATTGAGTTGAAATGAATGGAAGACGTTTGTTGAAACTTTCCTTTCTCACGTCTTATTTTTAGAAAATGTCAATAATAGCTCTTCATTGGGTTGCTTCAAAGTTACTCAGCCGAACCCCAGTGAGGGTGTGAGATAGTTGGAGTCTGGGTGAACGACCCATGTCATCACAGGTGCTTCAAAAATGTCATCAAACATTCATCTACAGATGGCCCCGTTGTTCTGCATGGTCTTTACAGGTCCTGAGTCTTATGCTGCAGTCTGATGCACAAAATAGTATTCTGCTTTTTGCAATGAAATCAATATGCACCTTAATTATTCCCTTCATGTTTGGACAAAGGACATGTCAGCAGGGATTGCGCTGACTTTGGTTGTCATGCACACTCCTTGGTTACTAACTCTGTTTAAAGATTTTGTTTATTTTTGCGTCTGTGTCATTTTCAGAAAGTTTTGCCAATAAAATAAATCATTTAGAAGTTTCCTCAATAATTCTCAAAGGTAGGATATACCAAAGAAGAAGCTGCTTTCTGATAATTAAAAGCTGACTGCAACATTTTAATTTTTAAAACATTTTCACATTTTTATAAATGTGTCATCATAACACTGTCATATAAATAAAAAGAAATATAATTTTTCCCATGTTGGAAATGAATGGTTTAAAGATTGACTTTGGAGGAGTGGGTAAAAAAGTGCTTGGTTCGAAAGGAAAAAAAATCTCACCACTAAATATCACTATTTCAATATCCATAGTACATTTATTGGTGGTAATATTTTGTTAGTTTGGCTTTGGCAATAAAAAATATTATACACATAAAATATTTTATCTTTTATATTCATATGTTTCCAAGCCTCATATTCTAAAAAGCCTAAAAACAATGACAAGCCCAGTAACACTGATGACCTTGGTAAGCAGAGTGTAGCCTCTTATGTAGCATTTTACATTAAAACAAATCAAGGACCCCAAATAAATGATTAAATCTGGATATGGTGCAAAAAATGTACAGAATTGGTCTGAAGCAACTTATTATCCTAAAAATGTAAGGAAGATTTCAAAAACTTCATATCAAAAACTCTCATGGTACAATTGGAAGAGGATTCTATTGTTAGGATGAGGCAATTTTAGTAGCAAAACAAGTGGAAGTTACTGAAAAATTGATTGACCTTAATTAGTGATAAAAAGTGATAATTTTTTTACTTAATAAAAATTCCTTAATCACATTTGGTGAATACTAGGTAACCAATGCATTCTGTAAACTGAGAAAGAAAGGGAAGAACTCTAGCATTCATCCTAATATTCTTATACAACTGCAACTAAATAATTGATGAAATATTTTTTAAATTAAGAATTCCAGCTGATAAAGAAAAAAAGATTAATAGAATTGTAGTATCAACATATTGCACCACGAATGAAATTGTAGACATAAAAAATTATTATCAATGGCTGCCCAAAATTATGAGAAATGCTGCAGAAGATTAGGCTAACACTTGAACCCACTGTCAATATTAGCATTTTTAAAAAATGGAAAGGAAAGTGTACACAGTATTTACATTATAGGAAATACAAATATTTCACTATAAATCCTATAAAATAATTCAATATATTTCTTTAATAATAAGAGAAGCAAGAAGTAGCAAGAGGGAGTTTGCTACCTGGGAAGGGAAGGTGTTAAATGACATGGGAAGTGAGGTGTGGTATGTCAACCAGCTGACAAAGTTCAAGACCCAAATATATCAGAAGGCTCTAGGTAGCAACAATGGATAAAAGGCTGTTCCATGAATAGGACATAGACTGAGACTAAGCATACATTTTGTGTGTGTATGTGTGCTCTGGGTTGTGATGGAGAAGTCTGGAAGTTCAAGATTTCGGCAGCATAGTTACTGAGGGAATAGATGAGCTATGGAGGCTGCCTACCTGAGATGTGTTAGGCCACATACATCCAAAAGCATAGAGATCTCAATCAAAATTAAAGCAATTTGTCTAAATTGGGGAGAAAAATAAGATTAGGTAATTGCCTCATAACTGTATATTTCAAGAGCAAAGTTTTGGAATCAGTTATATAGAATCAGTTTATGTATATTTTTTTATATATATATTTTATATATATATATATACACACACACACAAACACACACATACGTATACATATAGTGGAGATATGTGTCTATAGAGGTATCTATCTATCTACCTATATTCAAGTTTGAAGATCTATATGTCCAAGTTCCAACATTATATAGCAGTATGTTCTTGGATTATTTACTTCATTTCACTGAGGATATTTCTCAGCTGTTTAAGGAGAACAAACTGTATATATCACAGTAGAGTTGTGATGGTTAAATAAGGTATTATATAAAAATGAATATTAAATATATGTCATATTTTAGATACTCAATATTTTCAATAGAGAATAGAAAGCTACTTATTTGCTTGTGCCGGGGAAAAATAAGAGGAAGAAAAATAGGGAAAACATACACTCTGAGAAATGATAGGGAAGACTTGAAAGGAATAACTTCAGTGTTACAGGAATGAAATTGGAGGCTCTTGGTTTATGGTTATCACTCCTTGGTTTATGGCAATAAAGGAACAATGTTGGAAACCAGAAATCCACATTGGATAACATAGATTTGGGGTCCGGGCAAGATACAACAACATGTGTATTGGTACAGAGTTTTCCAAATATATTGAGGGCAACTGGGACGATGATTGTGCACAGTGTTTCCCAATCTTCTTTTATTATCACTCCTCTCCCTACCAGGATCCCTTTTAGATGCTTTTACAAAATCACCACCATTCTCTCATGAAATTAAATTTTAACAATGAAGATCTTGTCCTATAGTGTTAAACTGCAGAGACCCAAAGTGTTGTAATTTTTGTTGTTGTTGTTGAGACAGAGTCTCAATCTGTCACCCAGGCTGGAGTGCAGTGGCACGATCTCCGCTCACTGCAAGCTCCACCTCCCAGGTTCATGCCATTCTCCTGCCTCAGCCTCCCGAGTAGCTGGGACTACAGGTGCCCGCCACCACGACCGGCTAATTTTTTGTATTTTTAGTAGAGATGGGATTTCACCATGTTAGCCAGGATGGTCTCCATCTCCTGACCTCGTGACTCGCCCGCCTCGGCCTCCCAAAGCGCTAGGATTACAGGCGTGAGCCACCGCGCCCGGCCCAAACTATTGTAATTCTAAAGAATATTTTCCCCCTCAAGAGCCAATCGTAACCGCATTGTGGACAATAACATCCTTTTGAGAATGCCTGACTCAGTCTAGCAAGATTTGAACCACGTAGGGTTCTTGAGAAGGAATGAAGACTGAGGAGATTAGAGAAGTAAGAAGTATCCAGATGTTAGGAAAACTGATGACTTAATATATATGAAGGGTTTGGGGTCTCCGTGGGTAAAGACTCAGTGTTAGAAGTGGAGGCATTTTTCAGGAAATAGAGAGTAACTTAGTTTAAAAACAAAGGAAGGCAGAAGCTCAAGATAGGGGGAAAAGTGTGAGAAGGCACCTTTACTATACTATGGAAGATGTGAATATAAGAGGGTAATATAAATTAATTTCTAGGAAGGGAAGGATGCTTTTGAATTGTTTATATTAATCTTACATTCTAGCTGTATAAATTCACATAGGATGTATATTTAGGTAATGATAATGCTGATGTGTTCATTTTCAAGATTTTCAAGGACTGCGTGGAATAGGATGCTGATATGGGCTGCCACATCGTAAACAAGCTGGATTATTCCTCCTTGCCAGTTTAAAACAACCCACTGGGTTTTCAGGGAACACAGTCAAATCTTAGGAAACAAAAAAATACATTTCTCTCCATGTGTACATTCATGAATATTTACTGTTTTATTCCACTGTCTTGATTCAGGTCATATAAATATAATTTAATTTTTAGCTTTTACCCTAAAATCATGATAATTATTTGCATGTCAATCATTTTATAATCATAAAATATTTCAGAAATAGACTTAGCAAACAATCATAAACGACATTTATTTTTCTCATTGTAGCAGCAGTTACTTCCTGATCCTTTATTTTATATATTTTATAATGGCGTTATGATAGATTTTGATTTCTAGGCACATTTCCAGACTTTGTCAGTTCCTGATATTAACGAACAACTCATTGCACATGCTTTAGTATATTCTGAAATGACAATCTACTGAAGATAACGACTTAGATTGCATGTCTTTCCTTTTCGCTAGACAATTTTAGACTTTGGAATTTCTGAAAATGCAGCAGAAGTACTTAGATCCACAGGACAAAACCATACCTGGGCCTAGTTTGTACCCACTGCTAGAGGCCAAGGCTGTACAAATAAGCAATGTTTGGGGCTGGACCAATGTGACATGTTTACTGTGCAACGATGATGAATGCATGTTGTTTCAGTCAGGAGACAGAGATGCTCTCTAATCTTTTTTTTCTTAGCTTAAAAAAACCAAAGATGAAATTTGCTGAGGGATATGGGGAACGTAGGAGAGAAACCTCAAGAAGTTTCTCTTTTGATTATCAGATTTCATTCCATTCTAACAGTGGGGAGCAATTAGTCATAAAGAAAAAGACACAAGGGTGGTAATGACAGTTGAAAAGAGTAGCAACAATTAAAATTATCCATATGCAATAACTGTGTGTGTGTGCATGAATGGTTGTGCGTGTGTGTGTGTGCGCACGTCTGTGTGAGGGATAAAGAGTAATATGCTTATATGTGCTAATTGCATTATTGTGCATTTATGCATATTTTATAATTAATTATCAATCTCCAATGGGGTGGAGTGGCTAAAACAACCTGGTATCTACATTTTATTTCAGGAACATGACTGCTATTTCATAAAGAACATTTATTTCTTACATAATTTTACAAGAACGTTTAGTAGTCATAACAAATTCTGAGTGAAACCTGTCAGTTTGATTTAAATTGGAGCTAATGGAAGTTCTGTGTTTGTTACATAAGATAGCGATTGTTATTGCAGCAGGTTTCTGTCAAGAATTTATCCTTTTAAATTTTAACGATTATTTTTCTACATAGTGGTCATTTATTAATTTGCTGCCACCAATTTAATATTTCTAAAACAAATTTCAAAATTATATATATATTAATAATTTCAAATCAGTTACTACTAAACCTATTAGAGTAAAAGCATGTATCATCTATTGTAATGAATTAATTATAGCAGATATAGAAACATTTGGCTGTAGTCCTGTTCCCTTTAGTCCTCCTTTCTGGTCTAATTTGCCCTTAACGTTTTCTCTGTTTTTCCTTTCTGCCTTGATCCTCCACTTGCATCTATTTATCCTTCTTTTTCATCATCCTCTCGCCTCTTCAGTATTCACTACTATGCTTCTTTCCTTTTTCTTCTCATCACTATGTTGTTATTTCTTGCTTTGTGTACACTTTCTATTCCTCATACTTTTTTCCACTTCTATGTCACTTTTATTCAACACTGTCCGCTCTTTCTCCATTCTTGATGTTATTCCCTCATAAAATGGAAAGACCTTAGGCAAAGACAATGACTTTTAAAATTTGCATTTCCCATACTTTGCAAAATGTTTGGGGCATACATACTGGTAAATATTGACTAACATTTTCTAATAATGTATTGCTAAATTTGGGAGTAGGAAGTTTTAATATCTAATTCACACCAGCACTGTGCAAGATACTAAGAAATTTATTATCATAAAACTGTAACATCATTTTGCTAACCACAAATTTATTCACTATATATCATATCTCCATAGTTTGAACACATTCCTGCTGCCAGATTTATTCATAACAAATGTATGTCTCCCTAGTTCAATTCAGCTGTTCTCTGAAAATTAATTCAGAAAAAAATTGGTTAGAATCTTGGCCTCTGATACATTCTTCTATCAAAAATATCAACCCCACTACTAGTAACTGCTACTTTTATATCTGCATTTTGACTTTGTACTTGCTGAGTGTCATTACTATCAGTCACAGAGCTGTGTTCTGTATATAGCAGTCTTGCTAAAGATTACTTTGTTTTGGGTTTATGCACCAAATAGGATTCATCTCCTACAAGGTTCTCAAACAAGAGCATATCGAGATAAAGAACAAAAATTTTAGACCAAGAGCGAAGCTGAAGTAAAAGCTTGATTGAAAAATATGCCTTAGGGTAATTTACACCTGTAATCCCACCATTTTGGAAGGTGGAGTGGGCAGATTACTTGAACCTAGGAGTACGAGACTAACCATGGCAAATGGTGAAACCCCATCTCTACAAAAAACACAAAAAATAATCAGGCATGGTGACACTAGCCTGTGGTCCCAGCCACTTGGGAGGCTGAGGTAAGAGGAGCACTTGAGCCCAGAAGATTGAGGCTTCAGTGAGCCTGAGCCATAATCCACCACTGCACTCCAGCCTGGGCAATGGAGTCAGAGCCTGTCTCAAAAATGAAAAAGTAAAATATGCCTTGGTAACAAAGTTAACACTAATATCCTACCTCCTAATGCAAAATGTAGACCTTTGAACTCACACATCCAGTTTTATCTGAAAAAAATAAGATAGCCATTTCTAGATCTTCATAGAAGTCCACAACCTTCATCCAGTTACTCAATTACAAAAAAACAAAAACAAAAAACAAACAAAAAACCACAAATAAAATAACACAGTGAAAGTCAAGATATGAGTAAGCACATGGTCACACTTCCTCTGCATGACAAATACTGGAGTAGCATAGTAGATAAAATCAGTCATCTCTAAGTTAGCCTTTTGATAGATTTCAAGAATGGCATCTGAAAAAGAAATTACTCCAAACATAACATATCCCAGAGAGGATATTTTAAAATCTGCATTCCAGCAGCTGTAACTGCCTGCTAAAACCAGAAGCTATAACTGAGCCTGTACTAATTAAGGAGAATTTGGCAGAAAAAAAAATATGTACTCTTTTTGAACCTGACCTAATCATTGAGATATGACATGCATGGGGACTTATGGGAAATTTGAATTAATCAGTAAGCTCATGGCATTTACTTGGTGGTATCAAGCAGGTTATTCCAGCAAGACATCAGTGATTCGATATCAAGGGCAGGAAATGGCTGGAGTTATATAGAAAAAAATAATGGAGACTAGTGAGGCTGATGACTCTTTGAATTGTAGAAACACAGAATTATAAAGATGTACTCTCTGATAACAGTGAGAAACTATTGAACGTTTCTGTGCCAAGATCCGTTTAAGGTTCTAGTTAGAAGGCAAAATCATGCAAGGGACACATTATCCAAACAGAAACATAGAGAACCAGAGCAAAGAAGAAACCTAGTTTTATAAAAAAATTGAAACTTGAGGTCAGAATGTAGGTATCAGGATAAAAAAAAAATGAAATGGGATGCACAATCACAACTGTGATAATAATTTTAATAATCTTTAAAATACTGGATTAGAATTACAAAAACACACCATGCTTAACGTTATTATAAACCAAAGAAATCAAATTTAACTGCTTATACATAGTAGCTAAATAATGTTCTTGTGCAGAAAAGCAAAACTATAAAAGATTAATTCTGTCTTGAACAAAACAATCTGCTCTTTCCACAAGCCTACTGTATAACCTCTGTAGGGATCTACTGTCCATCGGCTTCCTTCCCCGTATGTTCCCTAGAGTGTAGGAGTATGTTTGATGTGGTTACCCACGGGATTTTGTTTTTCATGTGGTCACATGAATCACCACACCTGCTTTAAACCCATTGCTACAATTTAAATGATCATGGTAGGAATGACACCTTCAGCTATCGTTTTCCTGTCACAACAGTCTGCCTTAACTTCCCTATATTGTGTCTTCCAGTCTTCTGGTCATCCACCCAAATCTACCCAAATTCCACTATGTCATCTGTTGCCTCCTTGACTGCTTTCTACGCTCTACATCCAGCTATTGTCTGTCACGATATTTTCTGGGTGTCATATTTCAGTGCTCATCTAGCTATTCAAATATTTTTTATTGCTGGTTCCACTGCCACATGAACCTTATTTTGGATTTTATTATGACCTCACAAAAAGGAGTCACTAATGAAAACTAATGAAAACACAATATATTTTCAATTTAATAAAATATTAATTTCTCAGAAAAAGCGTGTTTCCCTGGTTAGTATTTTTGAGTATTGGATTATGATGTATATAATATATATATTTATATGTGTTATGTATTACAGTTGACCCTTGAACAATGTGGGGATTAGGGGTGCTGATTTCCCACAAAGGCAAAAATCTGTGTATAATTTTTGTCTCCTGAAAAACTTAACTAATAGCCTACTGTTTACCAGAAGCCTTACCAGTAACATAAGCATTTGATGAACATATCTTTTAAATGTTATATGCATTATGTACTGTATTCTAACAGTAAATTAAGCTAAAAATATAAAATTATTATTATAAGAAAGATAAATATATTTACTATTTATGAAGTTGGTCACCATAATTTATTAATTCTTATTTTCTCATTGAGTAGGCTGAGGTGGAGGAAGGGGAGTGGTTGGTCTTGCTATCTCATGGGTAGCACAGGCAGATTTGTGGAAGCTATAGAAGGGAAGTCAGGAGAAGCAGGCATAGTTGGCCCAACTTTGTGAAAATACATAATAATTTCTGACTTTTTTGCTTTTTAATTTCTCTAAAAATGTTCCTATACGGTAAAAATCTGTCTTCCATCATCTTTCAGTGCCATATCAAAGAAGGTTCCTTATAGTAAGAGAAGTCAAAAGCAGTCTTGAATAATTGGAAACCTTTTGACCGATTGTCAAAAGTCAACTTGTTTTCTGGCATTGCTTATTTTACATCTTCCCCATCATCATTGTCTGGCACGAGTTTAGAAACACTCATCTCTATCAAGTAATCTTCTGTTAATTCCTCTTGTGTGGTGTCTGTTAACTTTTGAATTTCTCCAAGACTCATATCTTGAAACCATTCATACTTCACCTTTTTTTGCTATATCCACAATCTCTTTTATTATATCCTAGATTGGCTCTGCCAGAAATCCTGTGAAGTCAAGCACTGTTTTCTGGATACAGTTTTCTCCAGCAGCAATTTATTGTTTCAACCTTGATGGTTTTCATTGCTTTTCTGTAACAATGATGGCAAATTTAACAGTGTAATTCTTCCAGATGTTCTATCAGGGTTCTCTTCCATAGAGTTGAAAATTATTTCCATATAGCGCCATGCATAATGAGCCTTAAAAGTCCTTATGACCTTTCACCTGCATTAAAAACCTGTTCAGGCAGATACCTTTTCTTTTCAATTATTTTTTATGGCATCTGGGTACTCATCTGCTACCTTTTGGTTGATAGGAGCTGCTTCTCCTGTTATGTAGACATTTTTAGGCCAAACTTTTTTTTCTAAAATTATCAAACCATCCTTTGCTGGCAATAAATTTTCCAGCTTTGATACTTCATCTTCCTTTTGATTTAAGTTCCATATAATGGTTAGTTTTTTCTTGAATTATATTAGAGTCTATTGGTATGTTTTCCTTATAACAATCCTATGCTAACATAAGAGCTGCATTTTTCTATACTAGCATAAGGGTATGAGATAAAAAATGTATTTCATGAAAAGTGCAAGGTTTCTGTACCTGCTAGCATAGCTGCAGTTTTTTTTCTTACATTGACAATGGTGCTTACACTAGTTTCATTTATTTGAAATGATGGGCAACTGTAGCTGCAGACCTCAATCTTTGGTATGTACCAAGCAATTCGACTTTTTCTTGTAATGCCATGGCTTTTCCATGCTTCTGTGGAGCACTTCTAGCATCAATGGCAGCACTGCCTATAGGTCCCCTGTGTTATTCAAAGTCTATGATATTGCACTAAACACAGTGAAAAATAACAGAAGAACTGTGAGAGAACACTTTTTACTTGAATACACAATTTACTGAAGAGATGAACTGTTCACTCGAAGTTGACTAGAGCCACACCATGTTTTTAGTGGATGCCTGCAACACAAACTCACCAAAATAGCAACAGGAGGTGGCTACAAAATCATTACAGTAGTACGAAATGTACTATAATTTTATGCAATTATGTTTTAATACTGGATTTTTATGTTTGTTTTCGTTTCTCTTCATTGTGAATGGTGCCATGTATGGTCTGTAAGTTTTGTATAAATTTTGACATTTTATAATAAATTTGTGTGTATTTCATGATAGTAAATAATAAAATTGACTAGCATCTACATATATTTTATGCATTCATGAGCTACCTAACTTTTCATAAGTTGTATTGATAAATTATATTTTGTGCAGTTTGTCTGCAATTTTTTTCAAAATGTTGCAAATTTTCAAAACATTGTCCAGTATATTTATTGAAAAAATATGTATGTATAAGTGAAACTGTGCAGCTCAAACCCATGTTGTTCAAGGGTCAACTGTATTTATATATATTATGTATTTCCAATATATGTGTTTACATACATAAAACAATCAGGAATGTAAATATGATATCAGCATGCTTAATGTTTACTGACATTGAAAATCCTATTTCTAATCTTTCCAGCTACTTGTAAGAGAAATAAATTTAAGACTAAGTTAAATATTCTAAACCTCATATGGCAAAGCAAGATTTTCATTCCACTTCATCTCTTTTTCTGTTTCTGCTTGACTTTGAGGGGCGTAAAGACAAAGACTCCGTGAGCATGATTCATCAAGTTTTGCTATCAATGTGCTCAACATTTTAAATATTATATATATTTTTATGTATAGCAAAGACATTATATTGTATACATGATAAACATTTATTTATTTTTAAAAGTTCTACCTTAAATAACCTCAAAGTTGAAATAGCACAGAGTGGGACTTAGTAGAAAACTGCTGTCAGTGCTCCAAGATGAAACCAAAATGGTGAAGTCCTCCAAAATGAAGCAGAATAATAACTGCTGTCAGTCTTCCAACTTTCATGAAGTCAAAACGGTGATGACGATTACAAGGACCTCAGAGTATTGAAGTTAGGAGTCTGGGTCAGGGCAGAGAAGATAAAAGACTAAAGCAAAGAAGACAGAAGAAGATAATGGAAGAAGGGGCTCTGGCCTGGCATCACCATCAAAGCTGGACAAACAGCATTTCATGGGAAAAGACGAGTATTTTTTTTCACCCTTTTCTGGAGTCTGGGAACATTGTGACCTTTTAGTAGTAAGAATGTATTTTTTCCTATAATGGGTTTATCTCTACACTCACTCAGACTATGCTGGCTTAACTACAGAGTCAGGGATTTTTGCATCATTGGAAACAAAGTTCAAATTAAAGTTAGTGTAATAGCTATGTGCATAATGGATGTAATAATGATCCAAGAGTCTTATAAGAATATTCTCAGCATATTCAGGCTGAAAATGCAAGCAAAGCTGTGACCCTTACTTTTTTATGTTGAGTAAACAACATTGCCTCCAGTGCCTGGGAAGATTACAACTATAGATCAAAGCACAAAGAACACTGTTATGAATGTGAGGCACTTGTGAATTTCTACTATTAATACAAATTCAAAGAAAAATAAATAAAGACAGTATCTAAAATCAGCTTCCCAGTGCCAGTCTTAGAATTTTCAATACAAATATGCATCCTGTTATAGAATGATGGGTACCTGAAAAGTCCTGTAAATTTTTACATTCAAAGGAATTGTACCACGTATTATATTTAAGAGAGAGATTATTGAAATTTGAAAGTGAATTACTGTGCAAAATGAAGAATTTTATTTTAAAGTAAATATTCACTTGAGCTTAGTTAACATTTTTTTTTGTCTAAAGATTGCGTTCTTTTTATTGCTGTAATGTTTTAAAGAAACTAAAATAAAAGATGCAGAATATTTTTAAAGTTAATTTTTATATACAGAACATGTTTCAAAAAGGGAAAGAGATTCCAAGTTTTAGGAAAGATGTAATAGAAATACTTCTCAGTGTTCTTCATGCTATGTACAGCTAAAATTGTAAAACAACATAAAAACGTGGAGAGAAGAAGGCAGACATGCTAAAGGCCTTGTGCCAGAAGAATTACATGAAGGTGAGTTCCACTGGGGTTTCTTTTCACTTCATTTTAACTGGACTGGATACTGGAGAAACTTACAACCTAGAAACAGCAAAGAGTCACACCAAGAAAAAAGAAAAGCTTGTCCTCTCTAGACAAAGGGCCAGGAAAGGAAGATCCTAGCAAGCAGTAAGATTTTTCAATAATGATACTTCTCTACTCCTACCCTAGCCATGAGAAAAACCTAAACCTGTGTCTCCATCTATACACACATCAGCTAAGCCTGAGTGGAAAGAGAATACTTCCAACTTTGCATGACTATAAGAGGTGCCTGTCCCACTCCTTCCTCAAGTAGTGTGAGAAGGGGGTTATTGGAAAACCAGAAATTTCACCAACGCCAAAAAATAACATCTTCTACCCCACCCCCCAACCTTGTAGTGCCTTCAGAGGCACTAGGTACCTGGACTTCTACCACCACCAGGAGGTAATGAGAAACTTCTGCTGCCCTCTGTGGTGGTGGTGTAGGAAGATAAGTGGAAAGGTGGGATTTTCATCCTCTTCAGTGGATGAAGAGGACATGGGGCCTCTGTGTTCTTTTTCTGCAACTTCTTATGCATGTACAATTACTTAAAAATGCAAAGCTTCAATACTAAAAGAAACACAAGGAGGAAGAAAACACATTTAATGGTTGCTCAAATTTGATTTCCAATCATCTATTTCGCTCACAAATGCATGGAGCAGTAGAATATAACAGAGACCACAGAAGCAAACCCAAACTTATATGGTCCAGTAACTTTTGACAAGGGCAAGAAGAGGTTACAATAGGTAAAACATAGTCTCTTCAATACATGGTTCTGGGAAAACTGGATTTCCACATGGAAACAGTAAAATTGGACCCATTTATTATACAAAACACAAAAAAAAGTTAAAATGGACAAAAGATCTAAATGTAACACCAGAAACCATAAAACGTTTAGATGAGAACGCAGAGAAAAAGTTCCTTGTCAGCAGCCTTGGCAATGATTTTTTTTTGTTTGTGTTTTCGGATATCATATCAAAAGCTCAGGCTACATAAGCGTATTAGTCCGTTCTCACGCTGCTATGAAGGAATGCCCCAGACTGGGTAATTTACAACGGAAAGAGTTTTAATTGACTCAAAGTTCTGCAGGGCTGGGAAGACCTCGGGAAATTTACAATCATGGTGGAAGGGGAAGCAAACACATCCTCCTTCACGTTGCAGCAGGAGAAAGAAGTGCTGAGCGGAGGGGGAGAAGCCCCTCATAAAACTATCAGATCTCATGAGAACTCACTCACTATCAGAAAAACAGCATGGGGGTAACCACCCCCACGATTCAATTACCTCCCGCTGGGTCCCTCCCATGACATGTGGGGATTATGGGAACTACAATTCAAGATGGGATTTGGGTGGGGACGCAGCCAAACCATACCAATAAGCAATGCTATAAAAATAAAACATCAAATTCAAAAATTTCTTCAAAGCAAAGGAAACAACAAAATAAAATGGAAGCTAGGGATTTGGAAAATATTTGTCAACCACATATCTGAAAAAGGGTTAATACCTAAAATTTGTAAAGAATTCATGCAACTCAGAAAGACAAATAGCCAATTAACAAATGGGCAAGGAGCCTAAAGAGACATTTCTCCAGAGAAGATATAAAAATGGCCAACAACTATATAATAAGCTGCTTGATATCATTAATCATCAGGGAGATGCATTCAAAACAACTATATGTTATCACCTCATCCTCTTTAGGATCAAAATATCAAGAGATAACAAACATTGGCAAAGGTATGAGGAAAAGGGACCCTTTGTATACTGTTGTATACTGAATGAAAATTATTATAGACATAATGGAAAACAGAATGGAAATTTTTAATTTAGTCTTAAAATAGGACTATCATATCATACCACCCCACTACTGGGTATATATCCAAAGAAAATTGTACCAGTATGCCAAAAGATGTTTACACTCCCATGTTAATTGCAACATTATTCACACTAGCTATGATATAGAATCAACATAATTGTTCATTAATAAATGAATACATAAAATGTGGTATATTTAATCAATGGAATATGATTCAACCTTTTTTTTAAAAAAAGAAAACCTCATCATTTTTGACACATAGTGAACCTGAAAGACATTACGTTAAGTTAAACAAACCAGGCACAGAAAGACAAAGACCACATGATCTCATTTATATTTGGAATCTAAAAAAGTTGAACTCATAGAATTAGATAATAGAATGATGGTGCCCAGGGGCTGCAGATGGGGGTGCGGATGAGTGTTGGTGTGATGTTAATCAAAGGATACAAAATTTCAGTTAGCTAGAAGGAGTAAGTTCAAGAGATGTTTTGTACAACATAGGTCTATAGTTAATAACAATGCCTTGAATTCTTGAAAATTGCTAAGAAAAGAGATGTTAAGTGTTCTTGCCACCAAAAGTATATGAGGTAATGTATATGTTACTTGGCTATATGTAGCAATTTTATAATGTAAACATACTACAAAACGTATTGTACATGATATATATAATTTTGTCAATTAAAAAATAGATGTTTATAAGTAAATAAGAAAAAGACTAAATCACATAAAATATATTAAACATGGCAATGTTTGGAATTATCATAGCTGCCTCACTATATATATTAATCTCCTCCTTTTTAAGAGGCCACATTAAATTTATTTCAAAAGAACATTGGCGATTTAAACCAAGCACATTTATAAAACTAGGACAATTAGTAGCAGGGAGATAACAATACATTTCTGGAAGATAGAAGGCAGATTTAAAGGTGGTAACTGATAATTCAGAGAAAAGTACCACAGCCTAAGTTTCTTATGGTATCTCAACATGTGAGGTAAAAGCCTTTCTGTGCTTTAGACACCCGAAATTCCCAGGTCTCAAAAATTCTGAGATAAATATTTGGGAAAAGGCAAATTTTACGAATTTAAAACCATCCTTGAAAATGTAAAAACAATTTAGAATGGTGCTAAAGGCATACAATGCAATAGGAAGGTTTCAAGCAAGTAAGGATAGGACAAACATGAAATGGTAAACCTTGGGGGCAAAATTTCCTTCAAAATACCATTTTATTTCTTTTTCCACAGATAGGTTTTGAGAAAAAAGCAGATAAAAACTTGCACTCAGAGTTGAGACTGGAGAAATATATAATATAAATAAATTTATAATATAAATAAATATATAATATAACGTGAATTTAAATTACTTGATAAAAATCAGGATTTTTCTTTTCAGTTTTTACTCCATATTTGTATTTATTTTGTATTTGTTGATGCTGTGTTGTTAGGAACATATACATTTAAGATTGTTATGTTTTCTTAATGAATTTACACCATTTATAGTTTGGAATATTTCTCCTTATCTCTAGAAATAGTATTTTATCTGAAGTCTACTTCAGACTTTGTTTTTCCATGGTATATCATTTTCCAATCTTCTAATTAATATATCCATAACAGCCTTTCTTTACTTGGTACAAATGCAGCCCCCTTCTACAACATGACCTTCCTTATAATTATTTCTTATGCCCTGTGAATTATTACAAGCTTTCTCCATCCTAGCTGGTGGAAACAAAATGTTTCCTAGCCCTCTGGAAGCTCCAGTTGGTTTGTTGTGTGCTTCAAGGTGTGTCTTTCCATTATTCTAGAGAGATTCCTCACACATGTGTACATCACTCTTTGGTCTGATTCAGGGAAATGCCTCAGCACATCCCTTGAGCTGTCACTCTCTCTGTATCAGCTTCTTCCTCTTAGTACCCCACCCAGCAGTCTAGCCATCTTTGCCTTCCTGAACTTAATGCCCTCATCTCCACATATAAGCAGAAGAACACTGCTCCTCCTGGGTTCTCCCTACTTGTTCTGAGGCCTGACAATGATTTTGAATTTACTCTGTTTTCCTTCTCTCAGGTATCACAGTCCTGTGCTACCTAATGTTCCTTGTCTTAAAATAAATCATTTTACATTTTTTGGGGGGAAGGTTCTAGTTGTATTTAGCATGAGGGCAAATCTCATAAAAGTCAATCCTTCATGAAAGAAGGAGCTACCCAGTTATTTCTTAAACCATGAACAAATAGCCATAGATCAATAGTTATATGAAGAAAATCAGCATCTAGGAAGAAGAGAGGGAGGTCAATATATTTAGAAAGTTGAGGATAAAACAGAAGTAGATCAGTGCACAATGGATAATATTTAAGAAATTACTAATTTATTTTCTCAGTGTTATTGGAGAAGATACTGTATATAAAAAGATAGAAATGCCATAAAAAATAGAAACTATGCATCTCTGAGAAATTAAAACTATGATTTTAAATACAAACTAATGTGAAATGAGAGTAGTACTAAAGGAAATTCTCTAAAAATATAAAAATATGAAAAGGTATGTAAAACAGAGAAAAAATAAGAAACAAAGAGGTCTATAGTGAAACAGCTACATGTTGTGCTGCAACAAGAAAGATCGTAACTAGAAAACATAAGACAAAGATGCAACAGAATGTTGTGGTAGAGTCATGAACAAAATACAAAGTAAGTTAAAACATTATTAAAAATTGAAGTGAAAATAAAAACAACCCCAATTATAAATGACACTATGAATAACTCAAACATGATGATTTGGCATTTCAAAAGCAAATGTGAACCTAAAATGCTAATTGGCTTCCTATTTATGTATTTACAAGATCAAGATCACTAAAAATATTTTGCATCAGTTTACAGAAAAAAATGCTTACAATAAATGAATACACATTCATATGTTTATAATAGATATGGTACAGCTCAGAATAGGATGAAAATGAAGGCAAATGTTAGAACAATGTACAGTCCTCCCTTGGTATCCATAGGGAATTGGTTTCAGGACTCCTTTGGATACTAAGGTCCATGGATGCTCAAGTTCCTTATATAAAATGACATAGTATTGGCTGGGTGCGGTGGCTCACGCCTGTAATCCCAGCACTTTAGGAGGCCGAGGCGGGTGGATCACGAGGTCAGGAGATCGAGATCATCCTGGCTAACACGGTGAAACCCCATCTCTACTAAAAATACAAAAAATTAGCCGGGCGTGGTAGCGGGTGCCTGTAGTCCCAGCTACTCGGGAGGCTGAGGCAGGAGAATGGTGTGAACCCGGGAGGCGGAGCTTACAGTGAACCGAGATCGCACCACTGCACTCCAGTCTGGGTGACAGGGTGAGACTCCGTCTCAAAAACAAAAAAAAAAATAAATAAAATGACATAGTATTTTCATATAACCTACGTACATTCTCCCATATGCGTTACATCATCTTTAGATTACTTATGATACCTACTTCAATATAAATGCATGTAAATAGCATACTGTATTTTTATCTGTATTTTTTACTGTATTGTTATTTTTTGTGTTTTTTAAAAAAATATTTTTGCTCTGTGGTTGGTTGAATTCACGGATGCAGAAGGTCATAGATACAAAGGGTCAAATATATACACGAATTTTTATTTTGTGTAGCGAGTGATTGAGAAATTCAGAGTCATACGGGAAACACTGAAATTAGATTGAAAATAGTTGTATTTTCTTTCTTTTTTTGCAGAGTTACATTTCATGTATTAAATTTTTATATGTTGGTCAACATAGCTTTGTTGGATTAATTTTGATTTTTAAAAAATATTGAAATATTCTCTGTCTTGATTAGTGATTGTAACAGCTTCATTGAGGCATAATAGATACATCAAAAAGCTGCACATATTTAATGTGTACAATGTGATGAGTTTGGACACTTGCATACACCCATGAAATCACCACCACAGGGATATAAACATCCATCACCTCCAAAAGCTTTCTCAGGCTCCTTTGTTTTCTTGATTGCTGTTGTTGTTTTGGTTTTGGGGTGTGTGTGTGTGTTGGTGTGTGTGTGTGTTGGTGTGTGCGTGTGTGTGTGTGTTTTAAGAACACAATATGAGTTCTACCTTCTCAAAAATTCTTTAAGTGCACAATAGAGCATTGTTAACTTTGGATACTATGTTTTATGGAAGATGGCTAGTACTTATTCATCTTGCGTAACTGAAACTTCATACCCATTGAACAATAGCTCTGTATTTCTTTCTCTCAGCTCCCAGAAACCACCAATATACACTCTGCTTCTATGAGTTTGATTACATTAGGTCTCATAAGTGAAATTATAAGCTTTTTGAGATTAGAAATATTAAGATTGATAAAAATATTATTTTCCAAATTCTTCCAGCTTACTCTCTCACATGCAAGCATTTTTCCTTATATGCAGTTGTTATGTTCTATAAATTCACAGATAACACTGAATTAAAAAATGTTGAAGGCTTACTCCTGGAAGAAATACAGGCTTAGATTTCTGTGAGTCTCTGGTCACATTTTACCAAGCAATCAACACATATCCTAGTTTTATGTCTATTTCTATTTAAAGACATGTTATTTAATCTATGTTAAAATACAGATTTATTTATATGAACTCAGCCAACAGCACTATATAAATTATGTCTGAACAAAGCTTGGCTAATTCATAGATTTTCTTCCTAAGACATATCAGCTGTTTTTCCCTCAGAAAAACCAAGCAGCACTTCAGCATTATCTTTGGGAGATATTTAAATAGTGAAATCACCAAGAGAAAGGACAAAGTTGTGAAAAATATGGCACCAATTAGATCATGAAAGGGCCATTTCTTTACAATATAGAGTTGAAACAAACAGCTTTGGCTCATTTAATTTTAGCTGGGAACCTGTGCACAATGTGAATGAAAGTTTTTGCCACTCACCACTTGTCCACAAATGACCACAAAAGTGCTGCTAGTGTTAATTTTGAGGTTATAAATAAATTTTATGAAGTAGACAAATTTCCAAGGGATCCAAGATTAATGAGGATCAAATGATATTAAAAATTAAGAACAAATAAAACTTTTATTTTAAAAGTTTTAAACTTATAGAGGTTTTACACTTACAGAGTTATGAATGTAAAAATGAACAAAAATGGTTTGTATAGAGGACTGAATTCTCAAATTGGGAATAAATTGCAAAATTTATTGCAAAATTGCAATAAATTGCAAAAAATTAAGAAGAAAACATTTGATTAAGATTGTTTTCTTTTTTTTTTTTTGAGACAGGGTCTTGCTCTGTTGCCCAGGCTGGAGTGCCGTGGTGTGACCCTAGCTCACTGCAGCCTCTGCCTCACGGGTTCAAGAAATTCTCATGCCTCAGCTTCCCAAGCAGCTGAGACAGGCTAATTTTTGTATTTTTAGTAGAGATGGGGTTTTGCCATTTTGTCCAGGCTAGTCTCGAATTCCTGGCCTCAAGTGATCCACCCACCTCGGCTTCCAAAAGTGGTGGGATTACAGGTCTGAGCCACCATGCCCAACCCTTATTTATAATTTTGATTAGGGTAAATAAGATACTTTTAATTCTGTTTGAAGGAATTACTCATAAACTACAGATAACATCCTCTTAAATATGAGGTTTTCCCTAACAGAAGAGTGCATGCTTACACTTTCTTTTCACGATGAGGACATTTATCGCTCCATACAAAACTAAAAATATTTCATTTAGAAGATATCCAAAGGTGTAACTTATTTCATTAAGTGTATGATACCACATAACTGAATGAGGAATGAGGACCGTGATGGGCAAGATGAACCAATAGCTATTGGTCCAGTATATGGAAATTGAAGTTAATGGGAAAACATTGGTACAGAAAACTACCGACAAATTGGTACCTGTGTTATTCTACGTTCAAAAAGTACTTAAGAATTCTACGAAACAGTTTCTGCTCCACTAGAACTCAATTATATGTTAAATGAACTAAATGCCATTTCATTTACACCGAGGAATCTTTAATAATGATTAATGGAAATGTAATCAAATATGAGTTGAGACTCCAATGTGTTTCACAAAAGAATATGAATGAGTTATATCGGTACTAACTAGATCCATTATCTATATCAGAGATGCTGATGAGGTCAAGTTTGAGGGTCTGATCCTTATACAGCACATCAAACAAAAAGACTATTATGTAGCATAACAGATGGCACCTTACAATCAGCTCTTCACCTTATAAATGTACCCATTTGCCACAATAGAACAAAATGATTATGAATAAGGAAAATCACTCAAATTGGCTAAAAATATGGTAGACAGTAGTTTTGTTTTGGAATGCAAAAAACAACAATTGGAAGACTTATTAATATGTAAGTTCTTAAGACTGATACATTAAATAAATTACATTTACTTTCATAAAAGGAAGAAGGAGATCTTTTATGATCTATTAACAACCACCTATTAACCAAAGTTTGGGTAACTGCATGACATTAGCAAATTAGGGAATAATTAGTAACGTATAATGTGTGTATTTCAATCCAGATAAAAATAAAATTTAATAATTTAAATATGCGTTTTTGTTTTTTTTGTTTTTGTACACAAACACGACACACAAATTGAATAGCAAATATATGCTACTTATTTGTAAAAGGTACATTATTGTAAGCTTTTGCATGTTTTATTCATATTCTGTTAGTTTTTATATTTACTTTATATTAGTACAAATGACTGTGTACCATGTTATTTTCTGAAACTCATGGAAATCTGAAATGTTTATAAATGTGTTCTTGCATTTTTTCCCTTAAATTAGTTGTGTTGTGCTGTCAGAGTCACTAATATATTTCCCTTACATTTTAATTCTAATACTGACTCTCCATTTATCTGTGTAATTATACTGAATTCCTAACATCCCAGCATTATTAAGGGAGCAAAAAAGCATAATTTATTTTCTTTATTACCTAGTGTTTTATGAATACCTTTTGCTTTGGTAAAAATATTTGACTCACTGCATAAATATTTTCCCTTTATGCTTGTAATTTATGTAGAGTAGAATATAAAATTGTTTATGATTAATACATGATTATAAAAACTAAATCAAACTACCACCTATTTTGTATTCATGAGCACATTGTGTATGCTGTGCCAGTGATTATGACAGTACTCAAGGTGATGCTTACACAACATCACAATGCCCCGTTGACATTTCTGCCACTATAAGACCAAAAAAAATCATTGTTAAATTTAGTTTAAAATCACTACTAAATTTAATTTGGCATTATACAAATTTTAGCATAGCGACATTTTTCATGTAGTTTTTAACTCAATTTCTCACCTTGTGGACCAATGCAGGTACTGAGTTATTAAGGTCTCGTGTAAAGACACCTACTGAGAAAACTACCTGCTCTTCAATTGAACTATCTCAAAGAGATGACAGAAGAGACCGGGTTATTGGAACTCAAACCTCTTTATCGAAGAGTGTGAGCAATGCATAGTGGATTTCAAGCCAAAGAGAAATTGTATTATTACTGTAATACCCACATGAACTATACTTTCATGAGCAGTTCCGGTTTGTAAAACCCTCTCCCTGTGCTAAGTATTCTTTTCAGCTTTATATCTTCCAACTGAGCCTACTACTAGACTTTGAAACACAGGTGTTTTAAAAGGTGTCATGTCAAGGAGTTCTAATCCAGCTGTGTTATAACATGTTACTTTTAAACATTTTAGCTTTGAATGTGTGTTGAGAGGATCTGAAAGATTATGTTAATATATTTTAAGGTGTTACATTCATCGTAAATTTTCTTAAAGAAGATATAATTAGAAAAAGTATGCTCTTGGGAATTACAGTTCTTGAGGTATCAGAATTGGTTTTAAAATTTACACAATAGGTTTCCTATTTGAAAACCTACCAAGATAAATTTATTAGTTTGGCTTGTACAAAATAACAAAATACATAAGGCATATTAGCTCTTTCCAGCTATAAATGAATTGATTTAAATTCTAGAAATCCTTATTTCTTTATTAGTAACTCATACCTTTAGGAGTTTTTAGAAAAAGTATTCTGTCATGTCCATACCGTAGCTTTCCCTCTCCTTACATTTCACGACTTCAAGTACAGAGATGAAATTATTTTCCTTATTACCTCTTCCATCAGCTGATGCTGTAATCACTGACATAAGAAAGGGCTGTATATGGTTAACTGTCCTGCCCCAGATCCCACACCAAATAAAGACTGTGTGCATGGCACCCCATTTTAACTCAGTCTTACACATTTCCTTTAGCACCACATTAAAATCTTTTCACACATTGGAGCATTCTCTGTAGTTTGTTCCTAGTACTTACATATATCAGTGCTCACTTTATATATCTAAACTTACCTCACAAAAAGTTTTTCTCTCATTTCTTCTCTTTATTTCCCTTTCTCTTCCACCTTATTTCACTTTTATCCCCCTATTCATTCCATTTATTAGCCAAAGACAGACAAAAACAAGCAAACAAATAGAAAAAAAAAGTTTAAACAAGGGGTCAAAGTGAAGGTAAATGTGAGCATTTGGAAAAGAGAAAAATAAATGGAATCCTGTTTTGAGTTTTAATTAGACAGTTTTCAGTTAATTAAACTTTTAATGGGTTTAAATGCCAGTTCGGTGTATTTACCCAATTCAGTAGTCACTTCCATTTATTTTCTCACAAAATGTAAGTGGGTTTTCCAAATTCACAGGGGTGAGAAGTATGGAGAAACGGTCAGCATCAGAGAAAGCCCTGACAAGTAAAGGCCACCATGCTGCAGGCTTTCTATCTGATGTCACACCAAACAAAGCAGATGTGATTATGGAGCAGTCATGTGCCCAGTGGACCTACCATTCTCTCTCTCTGAAGTTACTGGTAGAGTTCTGTTCATGTTGCTTATTTTTAATTCTCATGCCATGGAGGACCTGTTTCAGGAACTCAAGTTTTTATTTGATCTTTGCTGATTTCTATTCATCTTGATCCATTGGTACAGTATCTAAAAGAATGCTCACATAATTTGAATTTGAAGATAGACACTTCTAAAATCACCAGCATACATCCAGTTTTTCCAACGTGTCTACATACTTTTTGGCTAATCAAATATTTTTGTTAGGTAATGATGGAGGGCATATCCAGTGAGGAAAATGTTGGAAGCATGTGCTCATACCTCCGTATTTTTTTAAAAAGCCTTTCTTATTTTTTTAATGGCTTTTATATTTAGAAAGGCTAGTTTAGGTTTTTCTGTTTATGCTTTACCCAGTTATCCCTTCAAAACCACACAGAATAAATACAGCGGTTTTGCATATGGCATTCCTATTAATACTCAGATCATCATACATTCATGTTCCAAACACTTTACTTGTCTATGCCACATCTTGTGCCTTTAGATATTTCTATGACATGATTTTCTTCACACTTGATCTTCCTGCTCACAGTTTTTTAGATCTTCATTAGTAAACATTTCTTTCCCATACAAAACCCTGAGCTGAATACTGTACATTGGATGTATCTTCTTCATCAAAGATATAAAGATACTTCATTTAAAAATTTAACCTGAAATAAACACTAATATTGATGACTTTCAGGATTATATTGGGCTGTTCATTTTCCTCATCATCTTTCTTTTAAACAACCACTTTATCTTTTCCCTCCCTTTTATTCCTTTCTCTTCTTCAACTACCCTATTCCTAGGTAGGGCCAAATACAGCAGCATTATGTTAAGGACGGGGAAGACAGTGTTACAGAAGAGGTGACAGAGGAGTGGGAGGGAGATGACAAGAGTGCCGTGGGGACAGATTATTAATGGTGTGTTTCGAGTAGTGTGAGAAAGTAATGAGTAGGATGGTGACCCAGGACATCATTTCAGAGCGAAAGCAGGGTGAGGCTTGTTTCTACAAGAGATGGACACACCAACATGAGGTGGATTAGGAAAGTGTCTCTGTGCAAAGAAGGGGGAAACAAAACGGAGGGCATGTTGTCAGAGTCCAGGCTGGGTAGAAAAGTGTTGTAGGTGAGAAACGATATGGCATTCAAGCATGGAAATCAGAGTCCAAGAGGAGCCTAGAAATGTGTGTGCAGCCTGGTGTGGGGCGTTAGAAGTTGAGCAGGATGAGAACATTCTGTTAGGGGACACTCGGGCTGGAAGTTCAAGTCAAACCAGCTCAAGAAGGGCTTTCTTGTAAATAATTGTCTGCACATTATGGGGAAATCTGGACAAGGGAGGGAGGATCTTGATGCAGGGGAAGAAGCATCAGTGCATCAAGAAAAGGACAGAGGTGATGAAAAGTCTGCATATTAAATATGTGTTTGTTATTTCTCTTATTTCTAATTCTGATCCAACCACACAAGTTTTTACCCTTCAAATTTGTAAATTCTTTCTTCAATTAAGAGAAAATCTGGCTCTCTATTCTTAGTATCTTTACATATTTGAACATTCTGTGTGTGTATGTGAGTGTGTTTGTGTGTGTCTGTGACAGAGAGAAAAAAGAAAGAGAGAGAGAGAGAGTTTAGTATTTTGGGGCTAATACTGAGATTATTGGTAAACTAAATGATTTTTAATTACTCTGTATTGAAGTTTTATGACTACTTTTCTTTCTAACATTTTATGAAAAACTCTTCAAAGTGATACAATACTTACTAAATAATATGTATTTTTAATCTAAGTTTCTTAGAAACTAAATAATTGTATAACATAATGATTAAAGTTGCATCTACAAATGGCATGGTTACACTCCTTACTCAGTAATATAGTATATAAATTTATAAACCAAATTAAATTCTTAATTTCAAATATAATAGCCAGAATAATAATAAAAGAAGATAGAGAAAACTTTTAGTAATGTGCTTTTGTGCATTTTAGTTTTTATTCAGTTTATGAAATATATATAATTTGCATATTTATTCAAATGCATTACATATAGTCTCATTTTTAAAACAGGCTACATTTTGAAAAAGACCTTATACAACAATTTAATATGAAATAATTACTTTTTGCAGTTAATATTTTCAACTGCACACCCATATATCTTGGTGTCATAGGCAAAGTAATGGCCCCTCAAAGATTTCCATATTCTAATGCTTGAAACCTACTAATATGTTACACTAAATGGCGAAGAGGAAATAAGGATATGTAGATGAAATTAAAGTTGCTAATCAGCTGACCTTAGCATGATTATATTCAGTCCAACGTAATCACAAGAGCACATAAAGGTGGAAGAGAGGACCAGAGATATGGCAGTATGAGAAGGACTTGGCTCAAAGCGACAGATTTTTGAAATGGAGGAAGGGGCCAAGAGCCAAGGAAACTATGTGGACTCTAGAAGCTGGAAGAGGCAGGGACCAAATTCTCCTTTCCAAGAATCTTCAGAATGAAATGCACCCTACTGACACCTTAAATCTATGTTGGGCTTCTGATCCACAGAACTCTAAGGTAATAAATTTGTGTTGTGCTAAGACACCATATTTGTGGCCATTCTTTATGGCTGCATTAAAAAATGAACACACTCGATTTTAAGAATTTTGTAACAATATCATATATATTACACTTAAGTTTTATATGATATTATTTGTATAGTTTATGTTGGCATAATATAATTTTAATGTAGAAGATGTATGCTATATGGATAAAATATTATCAACTACATTATGATGGTAATAACAAGTGATTTATTTTTTTACCCAAAATAGATTTTTCTCCAAGATTTTAGCAGCTTATGATTAAGAGGTAGATGAACATTTACATGTTTCCCTAAACTTTCTAGAATATGCTAAAATAACTATTTTTCTCATTCGAGAAAACATTTTCTTATAAATGAATACACTGCTAATCTCTGCAATGTGTAATATGTAATGCTGGTATGGTAAACTAAGAAATATAACCAGTGAATCAGAAATAATTAGTTTTGAGGATTGTAGACATTAACAAAACAACAACAGAATTCATAAAACACTATATATCATCTTGAATGCTTTTCTTCATGCAAATAACTGTTAGGACTTTTAAATCAACATTTTATTAATGTAATCTCAATCATTGTGCTTTAGGCGTGGTGTTTGAAAAGTACATATTTATATGAAACTACTTTGGGACTGACTGATTTATTCTTTCCAAAGCCATTTGGTTAGAGGCCTCCCTTCCTTTCTATCTCCCCTCCTTCCTTTTTTCAATTTTATTTTTCTGTTATTTTTGTATACACAAGTACTTAAATTAAGTGCTAATGATTGATAAACAAAAGTGCATATAGTTATTGAAGAGCCTTATGATCCAATATAAAAACATGTTATATAAGATATTCAGAATTGTTGAAAATACTGGAAATGATAAATTATTATACCAATATTAATAAACATAAAAAATAGCACAAGCTTATGGCATCAAATCCATACTGTAAACAAATATAAGACAAACAGTAAAAAGTCACCTCTTCTTCCACTTTTAATATCCATTCTCCAAGAAAAAAGTGGTTTTAACTACATTAAATATTAGGTGTTATCACAGAATCCCTTTCTAAGTACATAGCCACTGGAACCTTTATTTCTTGAATTATCCACATGAAACAACTCCCACTGACTTCCCATAGTCACTGTGAGAGATAAAGAACACAACATGTTTTCCCTCTCACACTCCTTTGAGTATAATAAGGAATAGAGAGAAAGACGGAAACAGAAGAGAAAACGGAGAGCGAGGGAAATGGTAAAAAAAAAAAAAAAAAAAAAAAAAAATGCAGCCTGATGAATAAAAGGAAGAATGGTGGGAAAGAGATAGGGAAGAATGAAGAAAGAGAACAAGAGGGAAGGAAGGGAGGAAGGCAAAGAAGGAGGAAGGACAAAAAGAAGGGAGGAAGATGGGAGAAAGGGAGTGAGGTTTTTCTTTCATTTGGGAAACATTTCAGTGGCTCTTCCTTGCCTTAAATGATGAAGAGATTCTCTCCACTGAACCCACCTCTACCTGTGTCTCTGCCTCCTGTGCACACCCTTTCTTCACCCTCACACTCAGTTCCCTTTGGCTATTGAAAATGCTCTGCTCTGTTTTGCTCCCATACCTTTGCATATGCTGTTTTCTTAAGTTGCCTTTCCACCAACTTTATTATCTTTGCTTGTTTGTTCCTGGCCTTGGCACTAAGTTTCTTTTTCATAGTTATACTAAAGATGTATTTTAATAGATGTATTTATGTAGAAACAGCAGTATCCTCACACATCACCAAGATTATGGCCAGGAGTCTTTCTTATTGTTTATGTAAAGTCATTTTTTAAGATTAAAAAAACACTATCTTCTCTCATAATTTGAAAAGAATTGTTAAAAAGTGCACATGTTAACTCAAAGAGTATAAATTTTACAATGCTATTTCAATCAAATAAACAATTTTCAGATTTGACTGCTCATCTTTCTGCAGGGGAAACAAAAATATTAAAGGGATATGAATTCATTGCCAATAAATCTTACAAAAACAACAATCAACCCATATGTTCTCTTTAGAGATAAAGATGAGAGGTTAATTCTAAGTATTAATAGAAAACTTTAAGGACACACAGCAGAAGGAGACTACCACAAATGATGGCAGCTGTCAATTAGTCTAAATGGAAAGAAGAGGTGAATGCCTATAAGGCCTCAAAAAGGGCAAGCATGGGGAACAGACCAATGGGGATGTGGTGGAGTGGGAAGTAGCCCTCAGGCAGAATTACTCATCCTCATTGCAGCTCCTCTGCTTGGAAATGCTTTCCCATTGTGGCCAATTTTTTTCAATTTTTATGCATAGATTTTTCTGACACTGTAACAATCAGAAATCTGAGACAAAAGATATATTGGGAAATGATGTATTGAGCTTCCATAACCCAATGTCATTTACCATTCAATTAAGTTGAAAATCTCCCTTTATTCTGATTCCTTAGCCTCCAAACTATCTTCTAATTATAGTTTAGCTTTCAGTGTAGTACTAAGTACAGGTAGAAAGAAGATAGGCTGACTACCCAAACACAAACATTCATACTTGCATTACTCTTTTATGTCATTGGTATTTTGACATGTCTCAATCTAATGATCTGAATTGTGAGAGCCCAAATATAAGATATTCACTTTGCTACCAAGGTGACTTTGGTCTGTAGCAAATTTACAAAGTTACCTGCCCAGTGAAGTCTCTGGCAGACCGCCAAGGGACTTTACCCAGTGACATCACTCTACTTAAACTAGGTACTATTATTATTGTTGTTGTTGTTATTATCAGTGCCTGTAGAAGTTGTTTATACATATTTTAGGGTGAATTATAAACATGACTGCTACACTGTTAACAAATTGAGAGAAGTTAGATACACTAAGACAATGAGATATTTGGTTGTATATATAAAACAGAGAATGAAATAAGAGATGAAGCCCAGAATGCCTGAGAACCAGGAAGTTCTGATAAATTGCTAGGGTGAGGAGTATGTGTGTGGGAACTTACTGTAGCATGATGAAATGGGTTATTCAGGATGAGAGGTAACAAACATAAAATAAAAATGTGAAAAATAAAGTGGAACAGTTTTGAAGATAATGTCAGCTAATTCAAAATGGTGCCTAGGAATAACTTTTACCCTAAGAAATAAATGAGTTATTTTTCCATATTTGCCATTCTCTCTTCTTCCACCTTTATTCCCTCCTCTTTTTTTTTTTTAATCACATGACTTTATCTTTCCAGAAGTAAAAATCCTGCTTTCGCTTTGAATACTTTACTTTTTTAGGCACATTGGAGAGTTTCAACACTGTTAGCAAAGAACACTTATAATTCCAGAAACTTCTCAAAATCAATCTTGTAATTTTAAAATAGAACTAATTGTCTTATGTGACCACACACTACCACCATGACTTTTGTCATGTTGTTCATAATTTTAATCAATGGATCATTTCCCACCCTGTAGTCCAAGGCAGACAACTGAGGTTCATCATTTTATCCTTCCTCTCCCTCCAGCTCTCAGCCAATAGTTTCTCAAAATTTTTTGTCCCTCATTCTTAATTACCTCTTACATATTCTTCTCTTATCCAGTCCCACTGTCCCTACCGTGGAACAAGTTTTCATTATCTCTTGTCTAGAGTATTTGAGTAAGAAGTCAATTGAGTCTATCTGCTCAAGGAGATTCATTTTAATGCAAGATGCAAAGAAGACCCAAAATGCAAAGACCAAATAAAAAATTGATCTGTGGTTTTATTTATTAATTCATTTAACAAATGAATCCGAGTGCCTACTTTCCATAGATTTGGTGCTGGGCAATGGGGATCTATCAGTGACCAAAATAGATTATTTTTCTGCCCTTGGGGAGTTAAAATCTTACTTGAAAGAGATATATGATAAACAAACAAACAAACAAACGCAATGCTTACCGACTGTGATAAGGGCTAATTAGGAAATAATATGATGTCACAGTTAAAAGTGGGCATGAGGACAAAAGACAGACACAAGGAACAAAGATCCTTTCCTTGACTGAACTCTACTCTGGCTCCCCTGAACTTTTTCAACTAGGCCTGAGTTTTGGACTTCCATGTTTACCTCTGTACTGTCCAATTGTAGCAGGAATCCTGCTAAGTCAGTTTACCAGAACCTCTCACCCTTGCTATCTAGTCACCCTCCATGTCTAATTTGGTTCCTTATCCTCCACCATCTCCAAGGTGATGTCTGTTCGCCCTACCTTTCTTCAGCAAAAATTCTGCTAAGTCGGTTTAGCCAGCCTTCTCTCTTCACTATGATGTTTCCTCTTAATTACTTTTCACCTACTGACCCACACCCTGCTCCTTGGCTATAAATTCCCCCTAATTCATGCAGTATTTGAAATTGAGTCCAATCTCTCTCTTTTTTTTTTTATTATACTTTAAGTTCTAGGGTACATGTGAACAACGTTCAGGTTTGTTACATATGTATACATGTGCCATGTTGGTGTGCTGCACCCGTTAACTCATCATTTACATTAGGTATATCTCCTAATGCTATCCCTCCTGTCTCCCCCCACTCCACGACAGTCCCCACCCTGTGATGTTCCCCACCCTGTGTCCAAGTGTTCTCATTGTTCAATTCCCACCTATGAGTGAGACCATGTGGTGTTTGTTTTCCTGCCCTTGGGATAGTTTGCTCAGAATGATGGTTTCCATCTTCATCCATGTTCATACCAAGGACACGAACTCATCATTTTTTATGGCTGCATAGTATTCCATGGTGTATATGTGCCACATTTTCTTAATCCAGTCTATCATGATGGACATTTGGGTTGGTTCCAAGTCTTTGCTATTGTGAATAGTGCCGCAATAAACATACGTGTGCATGTGTCTTTAGAGCAGCATGATTTATAATCCTTTGAGTATATGCCCAGTAATGGGATTGCTGGGTCAAATGGTATTTCTAGTTCTAGATCCTTGAGGAATCACCACACTGTCTTCCACAATGGTTGAACTAGTTCACAGTCCCACCAACAGTGTAAAAGTGTTCCTATTTCTCCACATCCTCTCCAGCACCTCTTGTTTCCTGACTTTTTAATGATTGCCATTCTAACTGGTGTGAGATGGTATCTCATTGCGGTTTTGATTTGCATTTCTCTGATGGCCAGTGATGATGAGCATTTTTTCATGTGTCTTTTGGCTGCATAAATGTCTTCTTTTGAGAAGTGTCTGTTCATATCCTTTGTCCACTTTCTGATGGGGTTTTTGATTTTTTTCTTGTAAATTTGTTTAAGTTCTTTGGAGATTCTGGATATTAGCCCTTTGTCAGATGAGTAGATTGTAAAAATTTTCTCCCATTCTGTAGGTTGCCTGTTCACTCTAATGGTAGTTTCTTTTGCTGTGCAGAAGCTCTTTAATTGGATCCCATTTGTCAATTTTGGCTTTTGTTGCCATTGCTTTTGGTGTTTTAGACATGAAGTCCTTGCCCATGCCTATGGCCAAAAAAGAGCCCGCATTGCCAAGACAATCCTAAGCCAAAAGAACAAAGCTGGAGGCATCATGCTACCTGACTTTAAACTATACTACAAGGCTACAGTAACCAAAACCGCATGGTACTGGTACCAAAACAGAGATACAGACCAGTGGAACAGAATAGAGCCCTCAGAAATAATACTACACATCTACAACCATCTGATCTTTGACAAACCTGAAAAAAACAAGAAATGGGGAAAGGATTCCCTATTTAATAAATGATGCTGGGAAAACTGGCTAGCCATATGTAGAAAGCTGAAACTGGATCCCTTCCTTACACCTTATACAAAACTTAATTCAAGATGGATTAAAGACTTAAATGTTAGACCTAAAACAATCTCTTTCTCTTACTGAAAAATCCCCTTTCCGTGATCCCTATGCCTATTGTAATACCACCCTTTGAATAAAATCTTTCTTATTGTCTTAACAAATGCCATGATTTTTTTTTTCTTTAATACAAGAATAGTCTTCAAAGCAATTTGGGAAAGAAATTTGAAATTGATACTCTGCTAATTCACTGTAGATGCCTCTGGGATCCTCCTAATACATCATTCTCTCATCACATTTTGAAGGAGCTTAATACACTCAAGCTATCTTCTGCAGTTGCAACCATACACTCTGGCACTATATTGCTACTGAAGTACATTTCCCCTATTATTTCTATTAGTCACTACATATTGTGTGCTTTAGTTTTTTTTTTTAAATATGCATAGTTTAATTTGGTATATAAGAGACTTTCGGGAAAGCATACCACGGACATAAACTTATTTTCATAATTATATTCTAAATTTCATGGTAGAAGAGGCCCTTAGGTACATGTGACAATAAACAAATAATTGCTTCAAGGTTCATGTCTGTTCTTAAATAATTATATATTGAGCAACCTTTGATTCAGTTTCACAGTATTGCACGTTTGGATACTAACATTTCTGGTTATTAAACAATATCTTAAAAGCTAAAATCATTTGTTTAGAAATAATTGCGAAAGTGCATTATTGAAAACCAGAGATTAGTTTGAATCATCAGTTGTCCACAAAAGTGAGAAAAACAATTTTAAAAATAATGAATTATGTAAAAAGATCAAATCGATTGTAACTTTTTAAATGTCATCTACTCTCAAGTTCAGTGTAGCCTTGAATCCTAGTAAAAGGTATTGAAGAGCCAAATGTCTGAAAGATTAAAACATTTTTCCAAAATATAACATACAGGAGGTTTAAAAAAACCCAAAAAACAAGCTCTACTTTCATTGTAACCTCTCCTTAGTGTTAAAGGAAAAGGTAATATTTGACCAAGGAAGTTTAAGGGGCAAACTCATGTTAGAATGACTGGCTAATAGAAGTTAACTTCACCTCCCTTAATGTCTAACTGGCTCTTTAACACTCAGAGATTTAAGTGCTGGATTTAGAAAAGAAAAAAAAGAAAGAACTTTAAAAGGTGTTAACTCCATCTTGTGCCATAAAAGAGGAGATGTTTAATTAAGCCACTGGTAGTTCTTGGGTGGTTTTCAGTTAGTTTTATACTTTTGAGATGAAAGGGTACATGCAAAATTATGTACAAAGTACCATTTTGAAACTTTGGAAAGGTCAAGGAGAAAATAGCTGGATATCAAAAGCTGAACTTTTCAAGGTTTTTCTCTGATTTTTCTAAAACAAGATAGCCTCCTCCACCCCTTAATAGTTCTTCAAGGCCTTTTTGGTAGCCAAAATCTTTGTTCTTTTCTTTTAAGCAGCTTTGTAACAGAAGAACTAAAAATTAATTATGGCTGTGGAACTTTTACACAGAAGAGTTTAAAAAGCACAGACGTAAAGAAGGGAAAAAGATGAGGGCCCATTTCTCTTATATTGACAGGACTGGCTTCAAACAATGACCTTGAATCATAATCATCCTAATGAGCTCAGAATATTTCACTTTAACAAGTGAAACTATAATCAAATCAGTTTCTGAAAGCTCTACTAATGAGCATTTCCTTTGATGAAAACATAGTTAACTGTCTTAGTCTGCAGGAGGTGCACTACAGTTAAGGGGCCAGCTCCTGACAACTCATTAACTGACCTGGGGAGAGAGTAATTTGAACACTTTTGATAAAAATTTCAAGGCTTTTTTTTAACTTAAATTACAATTCATGCACTTTTATAAATAGTATATTTTTTCTAAGTTGGGGGAAACTAGAGAGAAGACTTCAAAGCTGTGGAACAAAGTTTGTCTACCACATTTGGTCTGTTGGATCACCAGAACCAGGAAGCGGAAATATGTTTAATTAGCAACTGCTAACTCAGAGCCAATGCCTATATTGTATTTTTACAAGCTTTATTTTTATGCGTTGGTATGATGTTAAATGAACTTGGTGGAGCTACATTTTATAAGATTTAGAATTGAAAATTGGAAGTCACAATTATTTACTATGAGTCTGAACAAAGTCTTTTTAAAATACTTTCTCCGTCCAAACAAATCACTCAATTTACTTAAAGCAGCAAAATAGACGTAAATGAAAACCAAATGCAGAAATGTGACTTGCCTTTTTTTCATTACTCCTCAAAAATCTGCCCCCCCCAATAAATTTATCATTTTAACTACTGTTCTGCTCTATTCGGCATTAAGAAATGATCTCTCTCTCTCTTTCTCTGCAGAGCAGGCTTGCTGTCAAAGCAGAATGTAAAACAGAAGAATAGTTCAGCTGTTTTAAGTATCACTGGAAGACAGATCTTCGTTGCTTCAGAGGGCCCATTCCTTGTCTCCTCCCTCCGCCAAGCTTCCCTTTGCTTTTCAGGGGTGTTCTACTTATTTTATATTTGTCATATTTTCTTCCTGTGTTCTGCAAGGCAAACCACAGAGATGGTTTGTGTCATAGGCACGTGAGACACTATTCTCAACTTGTCAAGTGTTTAATCTCTTTCTCTTTCTAGCTCTCTCTTGCTCTCTCTCTGTGTCCCTTTTGCCTCAGATTGAGATAGAAAAATATTTCCAATATTTTGGCATGCAAGTTATTGGACAGAGACAGGACATTGACAAAAAGAGGTTTTTATTTTAACTTCTCAAAATTATCCCTCCCTTTCTCTAAGCAGCTTTAAAAAGACATGCGACAGCTGTAAAAAAAGTATTCATTTTGATCTCGTGTATACGTATGGCATATGTAATATGTATGGTAGATTCTTGTTATTTGCAGCAGTTCTGTTCTATAAAGTCACAATGCACTCTGAATTAACAAACATTGGATACTGCATCATTGCTCCTGTGGGAAATACAGGGTTAAGTTCCTGCTTACCTCTGGTCAAAACATTTTTGTCAACTGATTAATACATAATCTTGTTTTATGTGTTTCTGTTTAAATACATTGTACTTAATATATGTTATTAATATAGTAACATTGAACTCATAGCCATGTTAAAAAATATTATTCTGAAACTTGTTAAAATGGTAAGGAAGACTTTATTCAAGATATCGCAGAAGGGGCATTGCAATAGGGAAGAGAGAGCAGGCTCAATGCCAAATATAGCAAGGACAAGTGGTGATTTATCGGCAAGGAGGAGGGGAAGAGGTTCACTGAATGAAAAATTGCTAAGAGGAAACTAAGAGAACAGGAGGATTTTTTGCTAAGTTGGTCTAACAAGATTCTAGTTAAAGACAGGCCAAGGACTTCTTTGTTACAGGTGAGAGACAGGAACCTGATCAGACAGATATCAAGGGTGGAGAAATTCTCCCTAAACTGACTTAGCAGAATTATTTGCTAAGACTGGACTGGGCAGGCCAAAGATGAGATGGGGCCAACATTGAGGTCTAATCAGAATGAAGGCTCGTATTCACCTGACTAAAGTTTGGTCATAGAGAATCTTTGTCAAGCCAATGGCACTATAACTTATGCCTAAACAAAACATACCTAATACTTGTATTTTTTTCCATAAAGCAATTCACAGCCTTCTTGCACTTGGGAAAAATGGAGAGCTCTTTAGCACTGTAATTGAGTGAAATTTTAAACAACAAAATCACTAACAAAAAGCACAAAAATGTGAAAAATGCTGCACGAGATAGACTGACCATGAAAAGGACACTTGTTTACAGTATGAAAGCTGGGACAAGAAGGCTGAGGGTCCTACCTCCACGGAGAAAGTGTGCTTCGGGTGACTCAACTACTTTACCGCTCTGCATAAAATGTGCACACATGAACACAAAAACACATAGGTATGGATTCTGGGGTTACAAATACATTTTAGCTAGTAGGGGGAATCTCAAATAATGAGGATTGACTGTACACACAAACATGCACACACACATATATCTATATCTACATCCAAATCTATATGAATATCTATTTCTGTATCTGTACATATATCTGTATATAATCCATATCTGTATCTATTTGAAGAACGTTAGCCTTTTTGATTAAATAATATCAATGTTTAAGAAAAAAAGATAAGATTTGGAGTCTGATATTTTTATTTGGGGCTGGGGGGAAGCACTTCTGGAATACTAGAAAATTCAACCCAATATAAATTAAGCAACAAAGTTGCAATGTTAGCCTGATAATTCCATAATTGATTTAAGAATATCCTAAATCGGTTTATATTCAACAAACATCTAACTTTCTAAATTAGAATAATGTATTAATGTTTTTCCTAATAAGTTCCTACAATTATATTCAATACTATCAACTCAGCAAAGTAAAAATTAGTGAATGTCTTAAAGCTAAAAACTGATATTTACAGATTCGATCCAATGCAGGCATGGTGGCTCATGCCTGTATTCCCAGAGTTTTGGGAGGCCAAGGTGAGAGAGTCACTTGAGGCCTGGGGCTCAAGACTAGTCTGGGCAGCATAGCGAGATCACATCTCTAGCAAAAATTAACTTGGTGTGGAGGTGTGCACCTATAGTTCTGGTTATCTACACAGGAGGCTGAGGCAGAAGGATCGATCACTGGGGCCCAGGAGTTTAAATTTATAGTAAGTCATAATCACACTACTGCATTCCAGCCTCTGCAACACAGCAACACAGTGAGACCTTGTCTATAAATAAATAAATAAATAAATATTATATCCAATGTGAATGCCATCACTAATTGCAACAGTGTGAGATTCTAATATCAAACAGTGTTTGAACTAGGGAGAAGCCCCTCTTCCGCTTACATCCCGGGCCATCTCTGTGTTGGTCTATCCCATTATTTCTTCAGTCAACCTTCTTTCAGTAACTTCTTCTGTAACTTCAGTAACTTCTTCTTTCTTTCTTCAGTCATAGACAGAGGGTTTGCTTTCTCAATCTGTTAACCTGACAGCAGAAAACAGAGGTGGCCTTTTTTGGAAAATAAGAAAGGTCAGGCAGAAGTCATCCCCTTCTAACAGTCCCACAATAGTGCCTCTGGAGCAATAGGGGCAGCTGGCCAGATGCCCACATCCTGCGTATGCCCCTTTCTGGTCTATAAACAAGATTTTACTATAAATATCTAGAGTGTAGAAGCTGTTTCCAGTTAATCCAATAAAACTTGTACCCTAAGCTTCTCCTTCATTACACACAATCAGAACAATTTTGCCAATTCACGCATTATCCTAATTTACTCAAATTCTCAGTTGCGTTTGTCAACCATGCTAGAGAGCTTTTCTCCCTTATGAAGACTCTAAGCAGCTTTATGACATCATAGAAACTCTACAATTTCCACATCTCCCTTTTTTTTTGGAAGGATGTGCCCTAATGTGAGCAACTTATGTTTTCCCTTCCAAGGGGAATGCTATCTAAACACAATTATTAGAGGTGAATGGAAGTAGTTTGGGTACAAGGAGGTCCACAAGGAAGAGGGAGATGAGACAAGGCTCTTGTAGAGACTATGGCCACCTCCTTTGTGTGTTTGACCAGATGGGAAAGGAAATTCAACTCTATGGGTGTGAAGAATAAGAGACCCAAGATCTTGAGCACACAGTCTTTTTTGTGCTCTGTGTAATTGGTAAAGCACTGGGAAGAAAGGTTTGAAGATTGTGAAATGTATTACATCTTTTGGAATATGAAATAATTCTGCTAGTAGTTTATGGAAATCTAACAGAAATAATTTTTTGCCTGTTCTAAACATTTTTCATGGATTTTTCTCACTTTTTTATAATTTATAAAAGGGAATCCCTCTGTTGTTCATATAATTTTTACAGGGACTTTGAATAAAATAGTTGATACACTTACTAATGTACCTATAAATAAATATGCCTTCTCTCTTATGACAATAAGTTCATATATCAGGAGAAAATATATAAATTCTTATTTTGATAATTTTTTCTAGATGCCTCTTCAAAATGGTTGTATCAATTTATAGTTGTATTAACTTGTTCAAAGTTCTAGCTGCCCTATAACCTACCAGAACCTGGTGTCATGAGATGTTTTGAAAATTTCCAAGCTGATAACTGAAGAATGTTGCTTCCTTGCATTTTAAATTTTTATTTAATTATTGTTAGTGAAGGTAGAAAGTAGTTTTGCACTATCTGAAAAGTTAGGCAACATTACTTTGGGACTAGATCCATAGCAGGAGCTCACAAAAAGAGAAAATGAGCAATTGGTAATGTCCAAATTTGAGTTTCTGAATAAACACTTACAGTGAAAATATGTTTGGTTTTATTCTTTATATTTCTCTGTGAAAGTTTTAACACTCTCTATCCAAACTCCGAACCCTACACCCAGAAATCAATTTCAGTATTTGCTAGACTTTTCTATGTAGTGTTTATAGCCTGATACTTGACAGACATTTCCTTTTGTCCTAAACGCAATGAAAGGAGAGATTAAATTCGCACTGTACTCCATATGTTTACATTTCGTGTACTTTTTAATGATAGTTTACTCATTCTTTGGCCACAGTCCACCAGAAATGTCAGGTACATAAATTAGCTATCAGGCAGCACACAAAGGCTGACATTTACAGGGTGCCTTGATGTTCTAAAACCCAACAAGTATTAACTGAAAAGGTACATAAAAAACTGGTCAAAAAATGGAAATTTACATACTTACGCTAAAACACACACACACACACACACACACCCCCCCCATTAATGAAAAATTACTAGCGTACATTTTAAACAAACAATAAAAATCAACTGTGGCGTCAGTAGTAATATCTCCTTTGTCATTTTTGATTATGTTTATTTGGGTCTTCTCTTTTGTTCTTTATTAGTCCAGCTAGTGGTCTATCAATTTTATCTCTTCTTTCAAAGAACAGACTTTTGGTTTCATTGACTTTTAATTGTATGGGTTTTTGTATCTCAATTTTATTCTGTTCAAAGACAGTTTTGGTTGTTTCTTTTGCTAAATTTGGAGTTGGTTTACTCTTGTTTTTATGAACACATATATGCACACAAACTAGAAAACACAGAAGAAATGGGTTTTCTTCTGGACACAGGCTGTGTCCTAAGATTCAAACAGGGAGGAAAGAAACCCTGAAGAGACCAATAACAAGGTCCAATATCAAATCAGTAGTTAAAAGCCTATCACCAAAAAAAGCTCTGGACCAGACAGATTCACAGCCAAATTCTACAAACAAATAAAGAAGAGCTGGTACTAATCCTACTGAAAATATTTCAATAAATCAAGGAGGAAGGACTCCTGCCTAGCTCATTCTATGAGAACAGCATCATTCTGATATCAAAATCTAGCAGAGACACAGTAAAAAAGAAAACTTTAGGCCAATATTCCTGATGAATATACATGCAAAAATCTTCAACAAAATACTAGCAAACCAAATCCAGCAGCACATGAAAAAGCGAGTTCATCATGATAAAGTAGTTTTTATTCCTGGGATGGAAGATTGGTTTAACATACACAAATCAATAAATGTGATTCCTCACATAAGCAGAACTAAAAACAAAAACCACATGATTATCTCAATAGATGTGGAAAAGTCTTTCAATAAAATTCAACACCTCTTCATATTAAAAACTTCCAACAAACCAGGTATTGAAGGGATATACACCTCCAAATAATAAGAGACACCTATGATAAACCCACAGCCAACATCGTCTAGATTGGGCAAAAGCTTGAAGCATTCCCCTAGAAAACTAAAACAACATAAAGATGCCCATTTTCACCACTCCCATTCAGCTCAGTTCTGGAAGTCCTAGCTACAGCAATCAGGCAGGAGAAAGAAGTAAAAGGCATTCAAATAGAAGATTGAAAGTCAAACTCTCTCTCTTCACAGATGATACGATTTTATACCTAGGAAACCCCATAGTCTCCCCAAAGTCTCCTAGATCTGATAAACATCTTCAGCCAAATTTCAGCATACTAATTGATGTATAAAAATCAGTAGCATTTCCATACACCAATAATGTTCAAGCTGAGAGCAAATCAAGAGTGCAATCCTATTCACAATAGCCACAAAAAGAATAAAATACCTGGGAATACAGCTAACTATGGAGGTGAAAAATCTCTACAATTAGAATTATAAAACTGCTGAAAGAAATAAGAGGCAACATAAAGAAACTGGAAAACATTCCATGCTCATGGATAGAAATAAATCAATGTTTTAAATGGCCATACTACCTAAAGCAATTTACAGATTCAATGCAATTTCTATCAAATTATCAATAACATTTTTTCACAGAATTAGAAAAAATAATTCTAAAATTCATATAGAACTAAAAAATGCCTGAATACCTAAGGCAATCCTAAGCAAAAAGAAAAACGCTGGAGACATCGTGCTATCAAAATAAAGCCACACACCTGCAGCCATCTTATCTTCAACGAAGTTGACAAAAATAAGCAATGGGGAAAGGACTCCCCACTCAATAAATGGTGCTGAGGTAGCTGGCTAGTCATGTGCAGAAGAACGAAACCGGACCCCTATTTTTAACCATGTACAAAAATTAACTCCAGTGATCAAAGATTTACCTGAAAGACCTCAAACTATAAGAATGTTTGAAGATTGTGAGCTTTTTTTGGTGGTAGGCTTTTAATTACTGATTTAATTTTGGAACTTGTTATTGGTCTCTTCAGGGCTTCTCTCCTTCCGGGTTGAATCTTAGGACATAGTATCTTTCCAGAAGAAAACCCATTTCTTCTATGTTTTCTAGTTTGTGTGCATATACGTCTTCATAAAAACAAGAGTAAACTAACTCCAAATCTAGCAAAAGAAAAGAAACAACCAAAACTAGCATTGAGCTGAATAAAATTGAGATACAAAAACCATACAATAAAATAGGAAACACCATTTTGAACACTGGCCTTGGGATATAATTTATGACTAAGTCCTCAAAAGCAATTGCAACAAAAGCAAAAATTGACAAGTGGGACCTTGTTAAACTAAAGAACTTCTGCACAGCAAAGGAACCTATCAACAGAGTAAACAGACAACTTACAGAATGGGAGAAAATTTTTGTCAACTATGCATCCAATAAAGGTCTAATATCCAGAATCTGTAAGGAACTTAAACAAATTAACAAGCAAAAACAAACAACCTCACTGAAAAATGAGCAATGGACACATGCTCATGTGTCTTCTCAAAAAAGACATAAACGTGTCCAACAAGCATATGGAAAAAATGCTCCATATCAATAATCATTAGAGAAATGAAATCAAAACCACAATGAGACCATCTCACAGAAGTCAGAATGTCTAATATTAAAAAGTCAAAAAATAACAGATGCCAGTGAGGTTACAGAGAAAAGGGACACTTACACACTGCTAGTGGGAATGTAAATTAGCTCACTACCCTAGTGATGAAATAATTTGTGCATCAAACCCCAGCGACGTGCAATTTACCCATGTAACAAACCTGCCCGTATACTCTCTGAACCTAAAATAAAAGCTGGAAAGAAAAAAATAATAATAAACTCACACACTTTTGGTTTTTATTTGATACCTGGTCAAAGCCATGATTTTAGATTAAATCTCAAAATAATGTTTAATGAACATGGTAGTCGTAATTGTTTTTGTGTTTTAAAACAACTTACAGATTTATTTTAATAAAGCTCTTTTGTTTGTTTTTTGGTTTTTGGTTTTTGTTTTTAGATGAAGTCTCACTTTGCCGCCCAGGCTGGAGTGCAGTGGCATGATCTTGGCTCACTGCAACCTCTGCCTCCCGAGTTCAAGCAATTATCCTGCCTCAGCCCCGCTAGGAGCTGGGATTACAGGCATGCGCCACCACGCCCAGCTAATTTTTGTATTTCTAGTAAAGTCAGCCTTTCACCATGTTGGTCAGGCTGGTCTCAAACTGCTGACCTCATGATCCACCTGCCTCAGCCTCCCAAAGTGCTGGAATTACAGGCGTGAACCACCGCGCTGGGCAATGAAGCTCCTCTTTGTATCTAGAATAATTTTCAAGGAATTTTGTTGTTTCCTTTTCACAGATTTATTTAAAATTGAAATTATTTTTATGAGATGTAATGTTTCCTTTTTAAATATATTTCGATACCCAAAAAAGTGTGGCTATTATTGACAAATGAGAAAGAACTTTGTACTTTCTTAATCAGTTGGCTTCCTTAATTGAATACTATTTTTGTCTTTTCATCTCATTTTGCTGGTAATCAAAACCTATATAAAATAGATAGTGGGGACCACTAGTACAACAACTGTATATGAATTAAAAGTCAAATATTAGAAAAGAAAAATTATATATCACTTAGAAAAATTTTAGAATTCTTAATGAGAAAATACATTGAATGTTTTGGAACACAGGACAATCCATTAAAAAATAAACAAAGAACATGAACAGGAATTCATGAAAGAACTAACACAAATACTAAATAAACAAAATTAAGTTTAAATTTGCCACTTATAGAAATCAAAACAGAAAATTGTATTTTACCTATCAGATTAGAAATCACTGAAAGTAATGATAAAACTCAGTGTTGGTCAGGTAGAGGTGTTGGAATTATTTATACATCATTGGGAGAAGTCTCAATCTATAATCTTTCTTGATATTAACTTTATAAAATATATCAAAATTCTTAAAACATTTATACCTAGAAGCATTACTTCTAGTAATTAGGCCTAAGTAAATAAATGATAGACATACAAGAATGGTTACTATAGTCAAGCTTATAATAACTGATGTAAAATAAAAACACTTAAATGTATATTAATGTGGTTCTAGGTAGTAGAGAAATCCTAAACAATTTATGAGTAAGACCGATTTCATTTCATTGATATGAAAAGGTATGTTCAAAATGCAGGTACCAGAAAACCATGTACAGTATCCCTTTAGTGTTAAAAATGACTTGCACACTTACATATGTATATACATTTGTTTGTTCATGTGTCTTTGCCATCTCATATATTTACAGACAATTTCTAGGAAAATTCATAAAAGATGTTAACAGTGCTTATGTCAGCAATCTGGTGATTGATGGAACAAAGATTGTAAGGGGGAAGATAACTTTTACTTTCTGTCAGTGCTCTCCAAATTGTCTGGCAGCCTTAAGTTCAGCACTATTATGCTCTTCATACAAACTACTATTTAAAATAAACTATATTATAACAAAAAGTAGAAATGGCCACTTACTCTGCATTACCCCATGTACCATTTCAAATAGTCTTTTTCTACTTTTTCTCAGTCCATAACTTAAAATATAGCTAATACTTTAACTTCTAACCTATTGGATCTACTTCTCTAGAATTATACCAAATTATCCTCTCTCTTCAAGAAAGAGAAAGCATTTTAAAATGTGAACTTTTATAAGATCTTATTATTTTCTTCTCCAGGTTAGATGTGCCCAATTTCTTAAACACCGTGGTTTCCAATCTTTTCAACATTCCAGTCACCCTCTAGGTGTAACCCACCTTTTCAGTAACTCTTAAAATGTAGCCTACAGAAATGAATGTAATATTCAAGACACGGTCTGAGCAGTTCAGATTATAGTGAAACTATTGCCGTCGTTGAACTTGACTCTGTGCCTCTATTAATGCAGTTTAAGAATGCATTAACTTTTTAAGCATCTGTTAACACCATATTGACTCATATTGAGCAGGGAGTCAAATAAAACCACAGGAATTTTGCCATAGATTTTCCTATCCTGTAAATGTGCAATAAACAAGAATTTACAATAGCCCAGTAAAATTTCATTTTATTAGTTTCAGCCCATAGTTCCAATCTACAAAGACTTTTTTTTTTTAGGCATGCAGCTATCATCTAAACTAATAGCCACCCTTTCTGGCTTTGCATTACCTGCAAAAGTGCTAAGCATTTCTTCTTTCACCATTCTAACCATGGATCGAACTGCTGAACAAAAGAAAGCCAAGTGGGGGGTCCAAATTTTAGAGATCTTCATCAAGTTTACATCCATCTATTACTAAATACTCTTCAGATATCTGTTCAATTAGTTATGGAAAAGACAGGCTACTCATTTTTTCATATTGTCTTTAAGAATGTTAAGCGAATCTTCATGGAATGTCCTATATAAATATAGATACACATTGCTGTGGCTTTTCGTAACAAACCGTTTTTCAATTGACATACAGGATATACTGTTAGGTACACACACAAAAATGGAATGTATTACCACTTGGAATGTCTTCTAGAGGTATAAATCCTAATTCTGTGAGCCTGAACTTTTCAGCTCCTACTTGTTAACAATAAAATTATCTTCTCAATTCTGTTTATATAAGTCAACTTTAGTTGTATATTTCTCCCTCTTGAAGTTCATGAGAAACAATCATTAATGTGGTAGGTAGTGGTGTGTAGTAATTAAAAGCACGGACCCTAGAACCAAAGCTGCCTTGTTTTAAAACCCAGCTCCACCACTTAATGTTATGGTACCTTAAGAAAATTACTCAAACAAGCTGTGCCTTTGTTACCTTATCTATAAAATGGTGATAATAGTATTTCTGACAAAGGGATAAAATGTGTTAATATATGTAATGCCCTAAGAAAAAACACTTGTACCTAATAAGATCTAAGTAAGTATAATTACTAACATTGTTATGACATTTTCAAGAGAAAAAACGACTATAAGAGCAAAGCCATAATTCTGACAAGTTGATATTTTTCTTAAATTAATTCATTCTGTGCCTTACAAACAATACATTTATTTCTGGCTCCTAAATACTTACACACGCATACACACACACACATACACACACACCTTACCACATTACAATAATTCTATCTATTCACTGAAATAGTGCAGAAACATTTATCACTATTACCACCATTCTTACTAAGAAGCTGAAATTATTCCTGGACTACTGTTATAAATTCTAATAAGAAAGTTAAGAGGGCTATTGGTGGGGTGGTGAGAGGATGTGTCTGGAGCTCTGAAAATTCAGGGGTCTTGTAGAAACCTATACCTCTATTTCCATGGTTTTTATAGCTCACACCATGCTGACCACCATATCACTGGCAACACTGTAATTCAGGGACTGGAAAATAAGGCGGAGGTCACCTCCTTCAGCATGGTTTATGATCTCTCCATTGTCTGATTTTCCAAGAAGACTCTGGACACTGCTCTCTAATACATCTAGTACACACCACACTTGGCCCAACTTCCACTCACTTCAGTCTCTGATTTCAGTCACTTCCCTCCAGACACTTGGAAATTTTAACAATTCCTCCATTTCCAAGGTTATCTTTCCTGGGACACAAGACTTTATGTTTCCCTTTGCCCCTTTTTCAAAATCTTGCCAATCTCTTTACCTCGCATTATAACTGACACTGATTTTGCTCAACTTTGAACATTTCACTCCTTGGAAAGGTGAGCTGAATTTAGACCAAAGTAGAAAAATGAACCTAAGAGCAACATGTCAGCAAAAGACTCTTTCTAACCCTTAGCAAGTAGGAAAATGGGAACTAAATGTAAGAATCAACAGTGTTAACAATTTCTGCATATATTCAGCAATGATTTATTGATCAGTAAACACTATGATAGACGATAGAAACAAAAAGTAAATAGAATTTAGTGCCAGTTTTCAAGAAAGTTAAATATAGCAAAGGAGACGCATGCAATTAATGATATTATAATGTGATAAATACCATAAAAGCAAAGAAGATAAATTCTTAATTATGAAACTAATGTGTGTAGGTTCTATAAAAATTAATCTTTATTCACAAAAGCAAATGCCTCCATTGTATGGGTGGACATACAAACCTATTCAAAGAAATCACATCTTTAAAGCCCTGCTCCTCAAATTGTGGTCTCCAGGCCAACAGCATCTGCATCAACCCGGAGCTTATGAGAAATGCAAAATCTCAGGTCCCACTGCAGACCCACTGAATATAAATCTGACATTAATTAAATCCCCTGATGATTCCTGGGCACATTAAAATTTGAGAAGCACTACACTAAAGCAAATCTTAACTTGGTGCAAGCAGTGGCTTTGACAAAAGCTGAAACCTGGCTCCTATTTCAAACATGCTATAGGAGAGTGAGTTGGTAGCTTCTTAGGGGAGTATTCTTCCAGTGCTCAGCACGTCGTAGGTACTCAATAACTGTTTATTGACTGAATACAAAACTGAAGGACTAAAGCAATGATTAAAATCACTTATGAGTAATGTTTCTAATACTGTTTCGAGCATGAAAGACAAAAGGAAGGAGTGAAGTAATAGCATTAAGTAACCCAACATGTTAAAGCAGTCATTTTAAACCACACTTTGAGTATTTTCAATTAAATAAGAAAAAAATACAAACAGAAGGCATTCAGTGTTGTGTTGATTTGAAATTGAATTTTAGCTTAATTCTACTTATTAATGTAGGAGAACTAAAATTTTGGGTAACATTTTGAAATTTTTATTATCTTTATTAACTATTTCAAAAATATAAGTTAATGCTAGAAGGGACGTTGGCTGTTGCTAATTTCATAGTTATGTAAATCAGCAGTGTGGGATTTAAGGTGTCAACATATAACAAAAACTCAATGTCTTCTAACATGACATATCAACAAGCGCATATGAATTAGAAAGCCACACGCCACACGATTCCAAAGAGCCACATTAAATCCACCTATGCTAAAAGAGGGTCAATTAATTCCAATAAGAAGCAAAGCATGCGTTTTAATTATTTCACATGTTAAAACATAAAATGGGAACACATATAAAGCTTTTGGTAAAGAAGGGCAATGCTTTCAGAAAAATATAGAGACATTTTTAGAATTAATTGCTTGATTCTAATTAAAAGAATATAACCGTTAGAGGCACAGTGGCTACTGAAACTCTGATTTTATTTGCATACATTAGTATGACAAATGAATCTTCAGACAAAGCTGATTTTATTTTATTAAAATACAAAAGATCTTAAACTTTTCCTCAAATATGTGTTTACCTATATCACAAACCAGTTAAATGGTGTTCTTAGTTTTATAGCAACTAAATAGCCATGACGCTTAATATCAACAATCTCAAAAACACCTGAAAGTAGAACCCTGAAGCAGCCTATATATTAGCAGAAGATACAAATGTATTTCCACCTTTTTAGCAAAGTGACGTATTACAAATTATCCCCAGTGGCACCTGCATCCTAGATCCTCAGGCGCAACTTAAGAGGATTGTCATGTAATTATAGCAAGGTAAAAGTTTATCTCACCATTAAAAATGAGCTTTGCGCTGGGCAAGGCAGAGGGACCACTTGAGTCCAGGAGTTTGAGACCAGCCTTTGCAAGGTAGTAAGACTCCATCGCTACAAAAAAAAAAAAAAAAAAAAAAATTAAAAATTAACCAGGCGTAGTACCACATGCCTGTGTTTCTACCTACTCAATCATTTGAGCCCGGGAGGTTGAGGCTGTAGTGAGCCATGATTGTGCCACTGCACTTCAGCTTGGGTGACAGAGTGAGACCCTGTCTCAAAGAAATTAAAAACAGAGCTTTGTAACAGTCAAAGCCATCTAAAAGCAAAAGGTTATCTAATTTGGTAGATATTTTTCTGTAAGAGGAGGATTTCACCCAGAAATCACCATGATACTCTGGTGTGTATTAAACCACTAGCTTTGTACAAAATAAATGAGTTTTCTTTCAATTCTTAAATAATTATTACATCTAGTACACAAAACTCAACATTTTGGACTCATGTTCTAACTCAGAACAACTATAGTTTGTCCCCTCTTTCTGTGTCACACTGTACTTGTTTACTAGAAGTGTATTATTTCTCTATCTTCAGTCTCCATGATTTTATTTAATTACAGGGCTTGATAGCATGATAAATAATAGGTGACTACCTCAATTGTGCTTTTCTTCTCTCTCCTCATCCCAATTGTGAATTAAGGCCAGTATTTCACATTAAGTGCAAATGGATCACTGTATATCTAGCAGATGTTTTAGAAAGCTCATAAAAGCATGTGTTCACTTCCCTTTGCCCCACCCCTTAGTTGAATCCTGAAATACTCTCTAGAAGAAGGTGGGGTGGAAATAAAGTCCCTTTTAATAACTAGACCCAAACACTGAATAAAATACACCTATAAGGAAGACTTTCAGAATGATGTCTATCTAATCCTCTGCAATTCTGCAATATCTGGATGAACTGTGTGCTTTTATAGATTGCAGAAAATAAACATGCTTCCTTCTTTCTCCTCCTCGTCCTTCTCTTAATCTTGCTCTCATCTTTCTTCTTTTTGAAAAGTGGTTGCTGAAAAAAGTAAGAGAAAAGAAAGAGAAAGAAAATAGAGTTATCTCTGTTTCTCTCTCTCTTTGACCTTTAAAATATCTATTTATAGATAATAAATGTCACTGTTCACAAAGTAGTTAATTGGGCAATGAAAGAGAGAGACATAATTTTGTAAAACCTAATTTGGCCTTTGAGAGTCTCAGCGCTCATAGGAAACCCATGTCAAAGTTTCAGAAATGTCTGTTAATGTATTTAGTATATAAATGTTATTGACAGCCAACTCTTCCAATGCTGCCATAATTACTGATATTAAAGGTCTTGTAGCTATTTATATATGTATTTTTGTATAACACGTAGTACTTTTTCCATCTAATAGTGATTGTTCAAATCCTTGAATCGTAAAGGATGGTTATCTAGCTGCCCTTTCAACATGAGAAACCGGACAATGAAATATTTTCACTTTTAAATACACAATCATGCTTTGAGTGCTAAAAAGCACAAGTAGGCCAAGAACCATTTATCTAAGGTATTTATTTGAGGGTGACAGCAAATTCAAGCTGAAATTTAAAGACCCTTATGCAACCACTCTGGATTTCCTATGTAAGTACAAAAATATTTGGAGAAAAGTTCCATTTTCAATTTTAAATGTGCCTTGGGGACTACGACAATCTATTACTAGACTTGCAAAAAAATTTGAAGCTTATAAACATAAATACTTTGGCAAAATTTTAAACTATATACATGGCATATATGGTGAGGGAACCCAAAGGAATGCAACTCAAAACTACAAAACTGCCAGAGAGATAGAAATCTACCAACAAAATCTCACCATTAATGAGAATATCATTTTCAATCCCAAAGCTCTTATTTCTAGTACTAAATAACATTATTCTATATTACTAATTTTTTACTGTCCTATAGGTGATGGTGAAAAAGAAAGGTAGGTAAACAAAAGGTAGTTGGTAAAAAAAGAAAAAAACATTACCGAAATTACCAAATATTATAAATGCGTCTAAAGCAATCTACCAAGACAAAGGGAGAAACTATAGATTTCTTACTGTGGTGATATCCACTTGCTCAAGGAATCTCTGGGGATATAGATTAAAGAAACTATGTATGTTTAGACCTTTACATCAGTAAAGTTGCCATTGGAAGAGGAACAATTTGGTGGTTGAAGGGGAGATCACCATGGAAAGTTATTAAGACCAAAGTTTCACTGAAGCAGGAAGGAGTTTTACAAATGATGTTCTTGTTGTCAGAGCTTCTGCTTTCCCAATATACTTTGTCCCCTACTTTACCTTATCTTCCTTTAGGGAAAATTCACCTTCTAGCTGTTACAATTCATTATTTTCACTAGCCTGTGTTTTTTAAAATCTTTTGATGGAGCGAAGCAACCCAAATACTTATTAGGAAATACCCTATGCTAGTATCTTTTTGTTCTCAGCAGCTAGTGTGGTTATGCAAGAACAAAATTTATGTAAATGTTAGTGTAGGTTCCCTGTTTCTCTTGTTGATGATTGAAGAGCTTAAAAAGAGAAAAATGTAATTCAATTAATTTCTTCTAATTAAAGTACAATATTTTTAAAAAATCAACAATCACCGTAGCTTAATTGACATTAGTCATTAATTGACAATCTTCCTAAAGTTGCTAAGGATTGGTTTTCAGTCCAATAACTCCACTATAACTAGGGATCTTTGTTCAGATAGGGTCACCTACGTAGACTACATACCCTTATCTAGGCTACATAGCTTCCCAGAAGTCACTCATGTACTGAAGGAGAAAAATGTAAAAGTGTTAATATAAATATAAAATAATTAACTTTTCTGAGTATGCTTAAAATAATGTATTTTTTATTAGGGTATTTTTTATTTTTGCCAAATTTGGAATTATGCATTTATTAACTAGTATTTGTAGAAGAGACATGATATGATGTAGGCATTTTTCCAAAGCCTAGGACAGAGAAATTATACATTCTTCTATTTCTTTAATACTCCTTTTGAAGAAATGGACTACATATTCTTTTTTTTTCCTAGTAAATTGGAACTAAAAATAATTCTTGACTCAATGCCAACTATTTAACAACATAGACTGATTTCTGTGAGGAAATTTAGTTTATACATAACAAGCTTGATGTGACATACTCAATAGGTTCTCCTCAAAAATATCTGGACATCTGAAATTCAGGCAGCCAACATTCTATCAGGCTCTGTGCTTTGGACATGTAGCATTTGTAATCCAACTTGCTAATCATGGAAACCAGAATAGAAGTTTAATTGGAACCCCTATCCTCCATCATCAACTATAATAAGAAAGAAAAGTAGCATCTTTCATGTAAGATCTTTGTCTTTGGTTACAACTAAATGAGGCTTTGGGGCTTTTCTTTTTTTTTTTTTTTTTTTTTTTTGAGACAGAGTCTTGCTCTGTCGCCCAGGCTGGAGTGCAGTGGTGCGATCTCGGCTCACTGCAAGCTCCACCTCCCAGGTTCACACCATTCTCCTGCCTCAGCCTCCCGAGTAGCTGGGACTACAGGCGCCCGCCACCACGCCTGGCTAATTTTTTTGTATTTTTAGTAGAGACGAGGTTTCACCAGATTAGCCAGGATGGTCTCGATCTCCTGACCTCGTGATCCACCCGCCTCGGCCTCCCCAAGTGCTGGGATTACAGGCTTGAGCCACAGCACCCGGCCTGGGCTTTGACAAACACAATTCCTTTACTATATTTTTAAAAAATCAGAGTCGGTGATCAGATCTCTATTAGAAAAGTATTACATTTGCAAACCACAGTATGCTACTGAGAAAATGGCACAATTTAATAAAAAGGGGACAGAAGTACCCTGCTATCTCACTATTATCATCACATTTGGGTTTCTGTAATATTTTGTGCAATCATTAAAAGCAAGGTAACAATAATATTTTCACCATCTCAATACCTAGAAGATTTCTATTACTTTGGCTAGGAACATTTTCCTTGGATGGTTGGTTGACAATATCCAAAGGATAATTTTAGGTCCTAAAGAATTAAACACAGGTCTATTTTTATGAGGTGGGACAGATTGGAAACCATTCTTTTTGCTTGTTCCAATGAAATTGGAAATGAAAAGAATGTGTGTCATATGAGGGACAAGTGTCATGAAGCCCATCTGAATTATACTTCATACCCCTCTTTATAGCCTAATGTTCAACAATATCCATTTTCCTGGCAGTATTGCACCCATCAAAAACAAGTTATTGACACTTATGTCTCATATATAAATCAAATAAGGCAGACAAAGCAAAGAAGGTGGTTTTAGAGAGATTGAATGGTGGAGTCAAATAATGTATTTGTTTTTCACCTCTAAGATGTCACTTTAATACTGCACTGAAACAATGGCACAAAATCATTCCAATTAAATGGTCTTAAAATAAGATATAAAGCAAATTCAGGTGATCGCATTCTGCCTGGTGTGTAAAGAGCTGACAGCACAAAATTGAGCAGAAATAGTTTAAATTTAGCATTCTTCACATACGTGTACAAGGACTGAGAGCAGAAGTTGGATTTGCTTCAGTGGAGTCAACTAAAGACTCAACAAGGAAAGGTTGAAGTGCATTGACAGCGCACTGGGAATTCTATGAGTATTGACTAGCACTGGCTTGGGTACAAATTAAGTAAAGCATTCTATTTCTGACATTAATTTTCTTCAACTGAGAAATTACAATAACAGATGAATGATGATTATGATAATAATAATAATAAAACACGAATGTAATGAAGAGACACATTCACCAGTGATCAGATACCAGACAGCCATGACATATTCACTTTGATTTTCAAGGCCTCTGGTCATATGGTTTATTTCACACAATTCTGCTGAGACTCCAGTCATTACACTTCATTCCATTTCCTGGTGCTATTCACATAATATTATCTCTGCTCTAAGGGATTAAGAATCAGCTAAGAATAAAGAAAAGTTTTTTCTTTATCATATCCATGGAAAATTATTTAACCTGCTCTGGCTTACTCAGCATGGCATTCACTTTCCTTCCCTTGCCTGTGAATTCTGAGATTTGAAATGTTAAATAGGAGTCACTTGTTGTATCATTAGCTAATGTTTGCCATAAAATTAAAAGCAAGGAGAAGTTACAAAGGGGAAGATACATTAATCAAACCAAATCAATAACCAGTCTGCAGTTTGGTGCTTATTTTATTAAAAATTGCCAGATTAGGAAAAATCTCCCCCTCCTAAAAATAAAATAAAATAAATGTGCCTTTTCAAGGATTTGAGGAAGTTAGAATACCCTTGATTCTATAGTTTTGGGAAGGAAAGAAATAAAAGTAAAGCTAAAAGTGAATCAACTTTTATGCTCTCTTCCTACCTCCTATTTCCTTTTATTCTTCATAAAATATTTAAATTGAACATATTGGTAATAATCTTGAAATGGATTATTTTGAAAAAATATTTAGTGCAAAAATATAAATAAGCTTGTTTTAAGTAACTGGCATCTCATTTCTGTAAAATAACATTTTCCAGATTTTGCTTTCTTTTTTTTTATGAAATTGAAGTCTATGCCATAGCCTTATAAAGAAGATTAATATTATAGTTTTGAACACCTGTTAGAAAAGACAAAAAATCTAAAGTCAATGATCTAAGCCTTTACCTTAAAAAACTAGAAGAGGGATGGGTGTGGTGACTCACACCTGTAATCCTAGCGCTTTGGGAGGCCAAGGCGGGCAGATCATGAGGTCGCGAGATCGAGACCATGCTGGCTAACATGGTGAAACCCCGCCTCTACTAAAAATACAAAAAATTAGCCAGGCGTGGTGACGGGTGCCTGTAGTCCCAGCAACTCGGGAGGCTGAGGAAGGAGAATGGCGTGAATCTGGGAGGCAGAGCTTGCAGTGAGCTGAGATGGTGCCACTGCACTCCAGCCTGGGAGTCAGAGCGAGACTCTGTGTCTCAAAAAAAAAAAAAAAAAAAAAAACTAGAAGAGACAGAAGAGCAAATGGAACCCAAAGGAAGCAGAAAAAAGGAAATAATAAAGAGTAAACAGAAACCAATGAAAAACAAAACAAACAAAATCAATAAAACCAACAACTGGCTCTTTGAAAAAACTCAATTAAACTGATAACTTCTAGTAAAACTGATGAAAATGGAAAGAGAGAAAATACAAGGCACATTTCAGCAAACTTCTGGATAACAGGTAGTATATGCTGGTACTTACTACACACAAGATAACTGCATAGGCACTCTGCCTGGCCTACTGTGCTGATCCCATAACAGCCTACAAGGTAGGTACTATTATTAACCCCACACACGGACTTTTTCTAAGAGACAGGGTCTCACCCTGTCACCCAGGTTGGGTGTAGTGGCACAATCATAGTTCACTGCAGCTTCAAACTGCTGGCCTCAAGCAATTCTCTCACCTCAGCATCCCAAAGTGCTGGGATTACAGGCGTGAGCTACCATGCCTGGCATCACAAATTATTTTTATATATGTACATTTACACAGGTATGTCCATTCAAGGAACAGAAAGTCTGAATATCCACGCTGAAGGGATAATAGTGGCTAACTCTTAGAGGAAAACTGAAATTGGGGTGGGCAGTCACGTGAAATCTTTATCATCTATACATTTTTATAAGAATCCAGGTATATTTTTAATTGGAACAAAAATGCATCACACATTTAAAAAATTTAATTACACAAAATAAAGTAAGCAAAGAATAAATATATGGGTTTCACCAGGTTGGAGAAAGGGAAGAGATTATGAACTCCATCCATGATAAAGAACTCCTATAACCCAAAACAAAAAACTCAATTAAAAAATGGGCAAAAGGGTCAGGCACAGTGGCTCATGCCTGTAATACCAGCACTTTGGGAGGCCTTGGTGGGTGGATCACCCAAGGTCAGGAGTTCAAGATCAGCCTGGCCAACATAGTGAAACCTCGTCTCTACTAAAAACACAAAAAATTAGCCAGGAATGGTGGCAGGTACCTGTAATCCCAGTTACTCAGGAGGCCGAGGCAGGAGAATCACTTGAACCAAGGAGGTGGAGGTTGCAATGAGCCAAGATTGCACCACTGCACTCCAGCCTGGGCAACAAGAGCCAAACTCCGTCTCCAAAAAAAAAAAAAAAATGTGCAAAGGATTTGAAGACATTTCTCCAGTAAATGTATACAAATGGTGAATAAGCATGTAAAAAGATGCCCAGCATGACTAATCATCAGGGAAATGCAAATCACAACAACGAGATGCTGTACCTACTCCCACAAAAAAGGATGGCTATCATCAGAAAAGGAAAAAAAAAGAAAAAGTGTTGGTGAGGGTGTGGAGAAACTGGAACCTTGGTATATGGCTGCAAGAATGTAAAACAGTGTAGCCACTGTGGAAAACAGTTTACTGGTTCCTCAAAAAGTTACATCTACTGCCAGGTGCAGTGGTTCACACCTGTAATCTCAGTAACTCAGGAGTCTGAGGCAGGAAGATCGCTTGAAGCCAGGAGTGTAAGACTAGCCTGGGCAACACAGTGAGAGTCTGTCTCTAATTAGTCAAGCGTGGTGTTGTTCACCTGTAGTCACAGCTACTTGGGAGGCTGAGGCAAAAAGATGACTTCAGCTCAGGAGTCCAAGGCTGCAGTGAGCTATGATTACATCACTGCATTCCAGCCTGGGCGACAGAGTGAGACCCAATCTCAAAAATAACAATAAATAATAAGTTAAACATAAAACTACATTATTGGCCAGGCGCCTGTAATCCCAGCACTTTGGGAGGCCGAGGCAGGTGGATCATGAGGTCAGGAGATCGAGACCATCCTGGCTAACATGGTGAAACCCCGTCTCTACTAAAAATACAAAAAAATTAGCCAGGTGTGGTGGCGGGCGCCTGTAGTCCCAGCTACTTGGGAGGCTGAGGCAGGAGAATGGCGTGAACCCGGGAAGCAGAGCTTGCAGTGAGCCGAGATTGCACCACTACACTCCAGCCTCAGAGATGGAACCAGATTCGGTCTCAAAGAAACAAACAAAAACAAAAAAAATCTATTGACCAATTCCACTCCTAGGTATAGACACAAAGAATTAAAAGCAGAGACTCAAGACACTTGTAAACCAATGTTCATAGCAGCATTACTCACACAAGTCAAGAGATGAAAACAACCTGAGTGCCCACTGATGAAGGGATAAAATGTGGCTTACATATATAATGGACTAGTATTGAGCCTTTAAAAGGAAGAAAATTTTGACACATGCGGATGAACCCCACAGACCTAAGAAGTTCAATAACCCAGTCACAAAAGGACAAATACTGTATGATTCCCCTTATAAGGAGACACCTTGAGTAGTCAAATTCTGAGACAAAAGTAGAATGGTGGTTGCTTGGGGGCAGCAAGGAGTTAGTGTCTCATGGATACAGAGTTTCAGTCAGAGAAAATGCAAAAGTTCTAGAGATGGATGGTGGTGATGGCTGGGCAACAATGTGAATATACTTAATGCCAATGAACTGTACACATAAAAATGGTTAAAATGGTTAAGTTTTATGGTATGTGTATTTTACCACAATATTTAAATTTTTTAAATTACATTTTTAAAAATTGTTAACAGGCCAGGTGCGGTGGCTCACGCCTGTAATCCCAGCACTTTGGGAGGCCGAGGCAGGCAGATCACAAGGTCAGGAGATCGAGACCATCCTGGCTAACACAGTGAAACCCCGTCTCTACTAAAACTACAAAAAATTACCCAGGCATGGTGGCAGGTGCCTGTAGTCTCAGCTACTCGGGAGGCTGAGCCTGAGGCAGGAGAATGGTGTGAACCCAGGAGGCAAAGCTTGCAGTGAGCCGAGATCCCACCACTGCACTCCAGCCTGGGCAACACAGTGAGACTTCATCTCAAAAAAAAAAAAAAAAAAAAAATTGTTACCAAAAAATTACTAATAATCCATCCAAGTTATTTAGAAAAGGAGTGTCAGATCAAGCTTTCCAAAGTGCCAAAACTCAGAAGATTACCTGGTTGCTTGCCCCATACCCAGCTGTCCAGAATTCACTTGGCACTATATACAGGTGTAGGAGTTTCTTCTTCATCTTTTTTCTCTCTGTCATCCAGATCTTCTTTCTTTGTTCCACTTTGTTCAACACTATCATCTGCAGAATTAAAAAATTTTTAATCTGTAACTGCTTTTCAGAATGCCATACCATTAGTCAGTCTCTGCAAATGTCCCTCCCCGAAAAGTTAAACACACATCATGAACTGAATGTTTGACAACTTAAAAATAAAATACATCAGTCATATCTGTAACAGATCCAGTAAAATTTTCATAAAGAAACCAAAACATTGGCCAGGTGCGGTGGCTCACACCTGTAATCCCAGCACTTTGGGAGGCCGAGGCGGGTGGATCACGAGGTCAGGAGATCGAGACCGTCCTGGCTAACATGGTGAAACCCCACCTCTACTAAAAATGCAAAAAATTGGCCGGGCATGACAGCGGGTGCCTGTAGTCCCAGCTACTCGGGAGGCTGAGGCAGAAGAATGGCGTGAATCTGGGAGGCAGAGCTTGCAGTGAGCCGAGATGGTGCCAATGCACTCCAGCCTGGGTGACAAAGCGAGATGCCATCTCAAAAAAAAAAAAAAAAAAGAAAAGAAAAGAAACCAATATATCAAATTATTTAAAGCATGTCTTCCAAAATGATATTCCATCAACTTCCTAATGGGATTTTTAAGCCATTCTACTGAAATCAGTTTCTTAAGAGTGAAAATTATGTAGTATAGATGACTTCTTCTATAAGAAACATTAGTTAACATTTAATTATAGTGTACAGGTAGGCTTACAAATAGAAATTATTTAGAAGCAATAAGATTGTTAAATAATTTGATAACATTGGTGATGAAAACAAAATGACACCTAAAAGGTACAGAAATAGTTTGGTGGTAAAACTTTGCATATTGAAATATAGAGACCCCTCTGTTATCTGAAATAAACATGAACAAAAACTGACACAGAAAATCAGTTCAAGTAATAATTAGCAAAATATTTACCAACCTTTTTCATTTGCATAAATAGGGTAGAATCATGAAATTTCAAAGATACAATATTAGTATTAATACTCATAACTATATATAGTTATATGTAGCTATATACACATATATAACTTTAAATTTAGTCAGAATTTTTATGGTAACAAATAAACTGTGTGCTATTTAAGTCGTATTTTCCAAAGAATAAACAAAAGTGTAATGAAGAAATAGTGGTGCATTTCAAGTTCTTAACACAGTTGACACCTTGGTAAACTTTTTAGATCACAATATTTTTAAGTCATTAAGACCATCTAAAACTATGCCTTAACTTGCTTCAGAAAACAGTTCAGCACATGACCCAACTTTCACACTACTAGGACTTTATCCTAGGGAAATGGAACCTACATTCACACAAAATCTGTACAGAAATGCTCACAGCAGGATTACAATTGTGAAAGAAAAATGGAAACAACCACAAGGTCCTACAATAGCAGAATGGATAAACACCATGTGGTACATCCAAATGATGAAATACTACTATTCAGCAATATAAAGAACCATTAATACACAGAACAACTGATAAATCTCAAACATATTACTGGGAGTAAATGAAGATGGTTTCAAAATGTTACTTAAAATAAGGTTCTACTTACATGACATTCTCAAAAAGAATACCCTACACCGATGGAGAACAGATCAGTGGCTGCCAGGGTAGGAGGCCAGGGAACATGTGATAAAAAGGAGCACCTTAAGGGAGCTTTTGAGGTGATGAAACTTCTCCATCCTGATGATGGTGGGGGTTACATGAATCTATAGAGGTCAAAATTTACTCAACTAGATACCACAATAAAATAAATTTTATATAAGTTTTTTAATTAAAAAAAACATCAGCTGGGTGCAGTGGCTCACACCTGTAATCCCAGCAATTTGGGAGGCCAAGGCGGGCGGATCACAAGGTCAGGAGTTCGAGACCAGCCTGACCAACATGGTGAAACCCCGTCTCTACTAAAAATACAAAAATTAGCCAGGTGTGGTGGCATGTGCCTGTAATACCAGCTACTCGGGAGGCTGAGGCAGGAGAATCGCTTGAACCTGGAAGGCAGAGGTTGCAATGAGCTGAGATCATGCCACTGCACTCCAGCCTGGGCGACAGGGCGAGACTGTGTCACACACACACACACACACAAAGTTAATGGTTCTCATTAATATTAAAGTTTCAATGAAATTCTACAAACATGTATTTAACACTCAGCGTATTCAAAGCACTTTTATACTAAAGTAAAAAGATAACATCTAAAAAAACTTTAGAAAAACCTATCACATACATATAACTAATCGATGCAAATCTGGCTTTGGAAAGGGTCATGAGAAAATATCTAGGCCCAGGGGCTGGGCACGGTGGCTCACGCCTGTAATCTCAGCACTTTGGGAGGCTGAGGCAGGCAGATCACTTGAGGTCAGGAGTTCAAGATCAGCCTGGCCAACATGGTGAAACCCCGTCTCTACAAAAATACAAAAATTAGCTGGGCGTGATGGCCAGCACCTGTAATCCCAGCTACTCAGGAGGCTGACGCAGAAGAATCACTTGAACCTGGGAGGTGGAGGTTGCAGTGAGCTGAGATTGTGCCACTGCACTCCAGCCTGGACCACTGACCACCGACCACCGAATGAGACTTCATCTCACAAAGAAGAAAAAAAAAAAGAAAGAAAGAAAATATCTAGGTCCAGGTTAGGGAGGACAGCTGGAATACAGTCTGGTGGAATCATATCAGAGCAGGGGGCTGGGTCTGGAGGGCTGGAGTAGGGTGTGGCCCCACTCTAGAAAGAAACTGAGAAACGCATCCTGGGTGAAGCAAGAGCAGAGTCCCATTCTGCAACAGGTGAGCATTTATCCCAATCTGAGAAACTACATGCAAATTTATAAGTCTCACTTAGCCTCTTATTTTCCTTAACAACATGTAAAATGAGAGAACAAACAATTCAGAAGGTTAAGACGTGAAATACACTGAATTCAGAAATCATACACAGAAAGGTAGGAAATGAATAGGGGAAAAAAGCAGCTAATGGAGAGTGAAAATGAGCCAGGTGGGCAGCTCACACCTGTAATCCCAGCACTTTGGGAGGCCGAGGCGGGTGGATCACTTGAGGTCAGGAGTTTGAGACCAGCCTGGCCAACATGGTGAAACCCCATCTCTACTAAAAATACAAAAATTGGCCGGGCGTGGTGGCAGCCACCTGTAATCCCAGCAGCTCTGGAGGCTGAGACAGGAGAATCATTTGAATCCAGAAGGCGGAGGCTGCAGTGAGCCGAGATGGCACCACTGGATTCCAGCCTGGGCAACACAGTGAGACTCTGTCTCAAAAAAAAAAAAAGGAATTTAATATGTATAAATCTATCTATAAATATTTTCTAATAATAAAAAACACACATCATGCCACACTAAAAATAAAGACATTTACTGAGTTCCAAAAAATCTCCCTAAAAATCCCAATCACTTGGGATCTACATAAAGAACAATTATGCTCTGCTTTCTAACCATGATTTTTAAAAGAACAAAGGGCAAAAAAAATTCATCAAATGTGGGCCAAGCGCGGTGGCTCAAGCCTGTAATCCCAACACTTTCGGAGGCCAAGGTGGGCAGATCATGAGGTCAGGAATTCAAGACCAGCCTGGCCAATATGGTGAAAGTCCGTCTCTACTAAAAGCATAAAAATTAGCTGGGCGAGGTGGAGGGCACCAGTAATCCCAGCTACTCAGGAGGCCGAAGCAGAGAACTGCTTGAACCCAAGAGGTGGAGGATGCAGTGAGCCAGGATCATGCCACTGCACTCCAGCCTGAGCGACAGAGCAAGACTTCCTCTCGAGAGGAAAAAACAACAACAACAAAATTCATCAAATGTAATGAATAAAACACATAGTTTAGATTTTTCCATGTACTTAGTTTTTCTAAGAGCATCTTTTGGAACTACTGTTTCACAGAAAACACTTTGGGGAATGTTTTAATTTATTAACAAATACTGGAGAGGTAGGAGGAAGAGGTTAAAACTTTTTAAAATATACAGAGTGAATCATTGATACGTGCCAAAAAAAAAAAAAAAAAAGTTGCTGATTCCTGTCATGGAAGACACTGTCATATGGACACTGTTAGCCTCAGCATGTGGAGGTCCAGAAAGGGAAAATTTCAAGTCAGATAGAATTCTATATATACCATTTATTTGGAGCCTTCAGCCCTCAAGATCCTAACATCATGACCTCAGTTTCAACACAATTGTCCTTAGTCCTTGTATTGGTTACAAATACAAACCAAACAGCTCAACTGAACTAACTCTCGTCTCTCCAGAAACACAAACACAAGACCTCATAAAATGAGTGAGTTTCTACAGGCCATAATTACTGAACTTACTTCTCCAATTTTTCCCTCCACAGTTAACTAAACAGCTCAAAAACTGTCAGTAACAACAGTCACCATGATATGGTTAGGAGTGTGGCAGATTTCTTAACGAGCAATAATAAATAGGAAAAAAATTCTGCCTATTCATATATCTCAAGTTTCGTGCACTTGCAAGAAACTAATTAAAAGGCAGCCGTGCACAATTTACAAAAACAGCCATAAAGACTGTTAACATTATAAGTTACAGGAAATAAACCTGCTCCTCTAATATAGCAAGATACAACTGACTTCCCCTTACATGCCCTAAAAAAAAGCCTTACCCGAGAAATTTAATGGAAGCAGAAACACATCAAGAAAAAGACATGTCAAACCCCACCTGTATATCTGTTTGCAACCATTTGGAGTCAAGTCGAGCCTGGGCAGCCAAACAGAAAGATTCAGAGGGCATCTTTTCTCCAGCTTCCTCCCAGTTCTCAGGCCTGCAAGTAAACATACATGTTGAAGACCTAACGCTTTTTAATAATTTACAAAGACACTCCAGAAAAAGTTTAATGCAGAAAAAAAAAAAAAGAGAGAGAGAGAGAACAGAAAGAGGGGAGAGAAGAGCTGGGGGAAGGGAGTGAGGGGGAAAGAGGGAAAGAGGGAAGAGATGGAGGGAGAGGGAGGTTCGGGGAAGGGAAAGCCTCCTTCCAAGGTACGCAGGGTGTGCCGGGTTTCTGCACCACGCTGGCGAGACCTGGAGAATGGACGCTCACATGAGGCCAAGTCACAATGTCATCTGCCCTCAAATCCAAAAAGTACACACACACGACAGGAAGTCCATCGTGTTAACGGACAAATGACAGCAGCATAAATCTGCCGCTTTACCCCACAGCAGGGCGCGTGCGTGAAACAAATTACTCAAAAGGATCGCCAGTAGAAAAACCCACAGCCGCCACCACCTAGAGATGAAGAGAGGCCGGAGGCTGCGCCGCGGGCGGTCAGCGCAGGCCCAGGTGCGACCGCCACGCCCACGCCCACCAGCCCCGCGCCCGCACCGCCCCCGCCGCCGGCCGCCCCGGTGTCCCAGGCCAGGACCTGACGCGCTGGGCCGGGCAGCCTCGCCCCGCCGGCTTGCGGACACAGCCACCCAGCAGCCGCCGGCTCAGCCCGCGCCCACGATCCCGGCGCCTCTCGTGGCCGGAGGGGCGGGCGACGCGGGACTACCGCCCCCCGCGTATGGCCAATCGCAACGGGGCTGCTCCGCGGGCGCAGCCAAAGGGGAAGAGAAGCCCTTCGCGGCTCCTCCGGACTCTCCGGCTTCCCGCAATCCCGTTTATCTTCCTGCTTGGTGCTCACGGGCTGCGGCCAGGGCCAACCGCGGGCGCCGGAAGGCGGGATTTCCGTTGCAGGCCCGCCCGCCCGCACTCCCACAGGAGACTGTCTCTCCCCGCCCAGCGCTCTTAATTATGCCGCGGGTGGTTGCGCTCACGCCAACTGGAGCTGTTCAGGGATCGAGTGGCGAGACCAGCTCCCCTGGGGATGAGAACGGATCTTTGTGTGGTCGGCTGGGGACTGAAGAGTTTCCTGGTGTGTGTTCAACTGAATGCAGCAAGAGTCTTGGGCAGATTACATGGAGCAGCTGTGGAAGCACTCGGCAGGGAATCCAAGAAAGAAACACCTCCAGCGACCACAAAACAAAATTGAAGAAATATAAAACAATGTAGGCCCGGCAAAGTGGCTCACGTCTGTGATTTTCAGAGCTTTGGGAGGCTGAAGCGGGAGGATCCCTCAAAGCCTGGAGTTGGAGGATCCCATGTTGCCCGACTGGGCAACATAGCAAGACCCCATCTCTTAAAAAAAGAAATTAACAATTAGCCAGGTGTGGTGGCGCACACCTGTGATCCCAGCTGCTCCAGAGGCTGAGGCAGGAGAATCGCCTCAGCCTGGGAGATCAGTGCTACAGTGAGCTGAGATCATGCCACTGCACGCCCAGCCTGGGCAACAGAGTGAGATCCTGCCTCTAAGAAAAATACTGGCCAGGCCTGGTGGTCACGCCTGTAATCCCAGCACTTTGGGAGGCCGAGGCAGGTGGATCATTTGAGGTTAGGAGTTCAAGACCAGCCTGACCAACATGGTGAGACCCCTTCTCTACTAAAAATACAAAAATTAGCCTGGTGTGGTGGCACGTTCCTGTAATCCCAGCTACTCGGGAGGCTGAGGCAGGAGAATCGCTTGAACCCGGGAGGCGGAGATTGCAGTGAGCTGAGACTGCATCACTGCACTCCAGCCTGGGGGACAGAGGCTGCAGTGCAGCCTTGACTTACCGGCTTCAGGTGGTTCTCCACCTCAGCTTTGCCAGTAGCTGGACTGCAGGCACATGCAACCACGCCTGGCTAATTTTTGTATTTTTTGTAGAGACAGGGTTTTGCCATGTGGCCCAGGCTGGTCTCAAACTCCTGGAATCAAGTGATCCGCCCGCCTCAGTCTCCCAAAATGCTGGGATTACAGGTGTGAGCCACTGCACTCGGCTAATAGTAATGAACTTAGAACACAAGGAAAAGATGTTATTATTTTCTTAGTTATATTTTATCTATATTTTCTAATTTTTCTAAACGTGTAAAGATAAAATTCTATTCTTAAAACTCAATAAGACCTCAGAACAAAAAAAATTGGAGTATAAATATTTATTTTAGTTAACTTGTACAAATTCAGTTTCTGGAAAAGGAATGGAATAGATTTTCTGAGAAAAAAAAATTCCACCACTTTGGCCGGGTGCGGTGGCTTACGCCTGTAATCCCAGCACTTTGGGAGGCCAAGGCGGCAGATCACCTGAGGTCAGGAGTTCAAGACCAGCCTGACCAACATGAAGAAACCCCTGTCTCTATTAAAAATACAAAAATTAGCCAGGCATGGTTTCAGGCACCTGGAATCCCAACTACTCAGTAGGCCGAGGCTGGAGAATCGCTTGAACCCAGGAGGCAGAGGCTGCAGTGAGCTGAGGTGGCACCATTGCACTCCAGCCTGGATGACAAGCAAAACTCTCTCTCAAAAAAAAAAAAAAAAAGAAAAAAAGCAAAGCCGACTGGCTGAAAGTATTAAAAAAGAAAATGATCCACCAATGTGCTATCTACAAGATAAACATTTTAAATTAAAATAAACAGATTGAAAGTAAAAGAATACAAAGATACAACATTCAAATAGTAACAAAAAAGAGCCGAAGTGGCTGTACTAATATCAAATGAAATACACTTTAAATTAAAGCAGGGCTGGGCATGGTGGCTCATGCCTGTAATCCCAGCATTTCGGGAGATGGAGGCAGAGAGATTGCTTGATCCCAGAAGTTCGAGATCAGCCTGGGCAACATGGCATAATCCCATCCCTACAAAAAATACAAAAATTAGGTGGACATGGTGGTGCCCACCTGTGGTCCCAGCTATGTGGGAGGCTGAGGTGGTAGAATCACGTGAACCGGGGAGGTTGAGGCTGCAGTAAGCAAGAGCCAGGGAGGTTGAGCCTGCAGTAAGCCAAGACCGGGCCCCCTGCACTCCAACCTGGGCAATAGAGTGAGACCCTGTCTCAAAATAAAAAAAATAAAAAAAGGGGTTGAGAGACAAACCTTCTTGTTTGGGATTTGCTTCTCATTGTAGTACCTTCTCTGAACACCAGATGGCATGAGATCATTGGTCATATCTGGGCCAGTGTATCAGAAAAATTGTCATTCAAGAGCAAATGTGAACCTTTCAAAGACGCAGACACCCATTCTGTAACACACCGTCACTCGTTGAGTTTTGGTAGCTTGCGGATGTCCTGCAGTAAGTGATTGGAGCTGAGTTTTAAAATGGGTTTCTGTTTATATCTTGTTAATATCTTGATGTCTAAGAGTTAATATCTTGATGTCTAAGAGTTTTGTGTGCCCATACGGTATTTATTATTTTCTAGGCTTCTGAGATAAGTTGCAGAATAAGAAGTTTACTCTGTGTCATTGAATGGTATTTGAATTTCACTTGCCTCCTTGTTTATATTCCCCTCCATTAGTATAGGAAAGCTACGACAATTATTAGATACAGAAATCGTTTACTTTGAGGGTATTTAAATTACTGTTGCAAACACCTTTTGTTGTTGCTGATGTTAACTTATGGTAAGCTCCTAGGATAGAATTGTTCCCCTCACTGCAGTGTGTTTTTTCAGCTGAATTATTTTATATGTTGACATTTCCGTGAAACACCCTTTGTGTTGGTCGTGTTCGATTTACCAGGAAAGAAAAATAGAATATTTTGCTGAGTGTTTAAATAGAAACAACGTTTTAAATAGTGATATCTCCTAACTCTGAGAGAACAATAGATTTCTTCTTAGGAAGCTTTCCTCAGTGAAGAGTGTGCTGTGCATTGTTGTATCTGGGATGGGAGAATGTGATCTAATGGTTAATTAAAAGCACCTTGTTTCTTTCGGAATGAAAATCTGAATGAGGAGGAGAAAAAAGAACAGATCCTTTTCGTATCCCAGCATTATGATGTTTGTAGGCTGTGGGTCCTAACAAATTGTAGCTGACAAAATACAGGAGTTTTAATAACACACCCAAAGCAAATGATTGTGCTTAATATTAAAGCAACAGATTATCCTCAAGAAGTTAATATTAAAAGCTTTCTGACCTGAATGGCCTAGTGGAAATATCTTTCTAGGCCATTCAGGTCATAGGCTTGAAGCTGCATCTGCATCCCTCTTTCCTTGTAGGGAAGAAGATGATTGATGTGGCTGCAGGCTCCACCCACTGCCTGGCTCTGACTGAGGACAGCGAGGTCCACAGCTGGAGGAGCAACGACCAGTGCCAGCACTTTGACACCTTGCGCGTGACCAAGCCAGAACCTGCAGTATTGCCAGGACTGGACGCCAAACACATAGTGGGAATTACATGTGGGCCTGCCCAGGTACTGAATATAGAGCTTGATTTGGTATTTTGGAGGATTTTGGTTTCCAGTTGTTCATTACCAGTATATGGGAAATACCACTGAGTTTTGTTTGTTGTTCTTGTGTCCTGCAGTTGTGCTAAACTCATTTATTATGAGCTTCATTGTAGTTTCCTTGGGTTTTCTTCATGGACAATTAAATGCTATCTGTATAGAGGGGCAGTTTCATTTCTTCCTTTCCAGTCTGCTTGCCTTTTATGTATTTTTCCTGGCCTGATTGCCCTGGCCAGGACTTGCAGTGTGAAGCTGAATAGGAGAGGTGACAGTGGGTGCCCTGCCTTGCTCCTGACTGTAGGGGAAAGCAGTTCAGTCTTTCACCATCAACTGTGATGTTAGCTGCGCATATTTATGTAGGTGCCTTATTACCAGATTAAGGCAGTTTCTTTAATTCCCCCCAATTTTTTTTTTTTTTTTTTTGAGACGGAGTCTCGCTCTATGCCCAGGCTGGTGTGCGCTGGCGTGATCTCGGCTCACTGCAAACTCCGCCTCCTGGGTTCACACCATTCTCCTGCCTCAGCCTCCCGAGTAGCTGGGACTACAGGCGCCTGCCACCGTGCTCAGCTAACTTTCTGTATTTTTAGTAGAGACGTGGTTTCACTGTGTTAGCCAGGATGCTCTTGATCTCCTGACCTTGTGATCTGCCTGCCTCGGCCTCCCAAAGTGCTGAGATTACAGGCATGAGCCACCGTGCCCGGCCTTAATTCCCCCTTTTAGAAGCTTTTGAAAAATCCTGAATGGGTGTTAAAATTTGTTAAATGCTTTTAATCCAAATGAAATGGTCATGCAGTTTTCCTTCTTTAGTGTGTTAGTGTGGTGTATTACATTAATGATTTTTACTTTCTTTTTCTTAAACTTTTTTTTTTTCTTTTTTAGAGATGGGGTTTCACTATGTTGCCCAGGCTGGTCTTGAAATCCTGAGCTCAAGTGATCTGCCTTCCTTGGCCTCCCAAAGTGCTGGGATTACAGGTGTGAGACACTATACCAGCCTGATTTTTAAATACTGACCAAGCCTTGTGTTACTGGGATAGGGATCCCTTGGCCACAATTTACTACTCTATTTTTTTTTTTTTTTTTTGAGACAGAATCTCACTCTGTCACCCAGGCTGGAGTGCATTGGTGCAATCTCAGCTCTCTGCAACCTCTGCATCCTGGGTTCAAGCAATTCTCCTGCCTCAGCTTCCTGAGTAGCTGGGATTAGAGGTGTGCACCATCACACCTGGCTAATTTTGTTTGTTTGTTTGTTTGTTTTTAATAGAGATGGGGTTTCACCATGTTGGCCAGCCTGGTCTCCAACTCCTGACCTCAAGTGATCCACCCTCCTTGGCATCCCAAATTCCTATGATTATAGGCGTGAGCCACCACGCCCAGCCCTATTCTGTTTCTATATTGCTAAATTTGACATGGTAACATGTTTTTGAGGATTTTTCTGTTGATGCTCATCAGGGATGATGGTTTGCAGTTTTCTTTCTTTGTATTATACTATCTTGTCTGACTTTCTGTCAGGGGAAAGCTGAACTTATACGAAGTATTGGCATGTGTTCCCTCCTTTTCCATTTTCTATAAGGGATTGTGTAGAATTAGTGTTATTTCTTCTTTAAATGTTTTTGAATCCATCTGAACCTGGAGATTTCTTTCTAAAAGATTTTACGCCGGGCGCGGTGGCTCACGCCTATAATCCCAGCACGTTGGGAGGCCGAGGCAGGTGGATCACCAGAGGTCAGGAGTTTGAGACCAGCCTGGCTAACATTGTGAAACCCCATTTCTACTAAAAATACAAAAAATTAGTCGAGCTTGGCGGCGTGTGCCTGTAATCCCAGCTACTCAGGAGGCTAAGGCAGGAGAATCACTTGAACCTGGGAGGCGGAGACTGCAGAGAGCTGAGATTGCACCAATGCACTCCAGCCTGGGTGACAGAGTGAGACTCCGGCTCAAAAAAAAAAAAAAAGATTTTGCAAATTCAATTTATTTAACAGATATAGAACTATTGAGGTGACCTGTTTGTTTCTAGGAGGTTTTTCCTGGTTTGTGGCACTCAGACATTGCTTTATTTCATCTAAGTTGTCTGATTTTTACATGTCAAGTTTTCCTTAGCATTCTCTTGCTAACCATCTGAAGTCTGTGGGGCCTGCAGTGATGTCCCTTCATTCATTCCTGATACTGATAATTTGTATCTTTTCTGTTTTTTTCTTTGTCAGTTTTGCTAGAGTTTTTCAATTTTGTTGATCTTTTCAAAGAACAATCTTTAAGTTTCATTAATTTTTGGCTTGTTTTTTTGCTTTCAATCTCATTGGTTTTCTGCTTTTATCTTGTCATTTGTCCCTTTGGCTTGTTTTGTGTTCACTTTGCTCTTTTTTAGTTTCTTAAGGTGGAAACTTAGATTGCTGATTTAGACCTATCTTTTTTGTAATATATAATGATTTGATGCTATAAATTTTCCTCTAAGCAGTGCTTTAGTTAAACCCACAAATTTTGGTGCATTTTCATTTATGTTCAAAGTATTTTCTAATTTCTTTTGAGAATTGTTCTTTGACCCATGGATTATTATTATCATTATTATTATTTTTCTTCAATATGGAGTTTCACTGTTGTTGCCCAGGCTGGAGTGCAATGGCATGATCTCGGCTCACTGCAACCTCTGTCTCCTGGGTCCAAGCGATTCTCCTGCCTCAGCCTCCTGATTAGGTGGGACTACAGGCACCCACCACCATGCCTGGCTAATTGTTTTGTATTTTCAGTAGAGATGGGGTTTCTCCATGTTGGCCAGGCTGATCTTCAACTCCTGGCCTCAGGTGATTCCCCCAACTTGGCCTCCCACAGTGTTGGGATTACACGCATGAGCCACTGCGCCTGGCCTGACCCATGGATTATTAAGTATGTTGTTTTATTTTGAAGTGTTTGTAGATTGTTCTGTTAATGATTTCTAGTTTAATACCATTGTGATTGGAGAACAAACTGCATACGATTTCATTTCTTTTAAATTTGTTAAGACTTATGTGTCAGGATATGTTCTCTCTTATTGAACATTCTGTATGTGTTTAAAAAGTATATGTATGGCCTGTATATACATATATGTATACATATATGTATACATATACGTATAAAAAGTATATGTGTGGTCTGTTTGTGCTTAAAAAGTATATGTATGGTCCAGCACTTTGGGAGGCCGAGGCGGGCAGATCACGAGGTCAGGAGATCGAGACCATCCTGGCTAACATGGTGAAACTCCGTCTCTACTAAAAATACAAAAAAAATTACCTGGGCGTGATGGTGGGCGCCTGTAGTCCCAGCTACTCGGGAGGCTGAGGCAGGAGAATGGCTTGAGCCCAGGAGGTGGAGCTTGCAGTGAACTGAGATCGCGCGACTGCACTCCAGCCTGGGTGACAGAGCTAGACTCCATCTCAAATAAAATAAAATAAAATAAATGTATATGTAAAGTATATGTATGGCCGGGCACGGTGGCTCACGTCTGTAATCCCAGCACTTTGGGAGGCTGAGGCAGGTGGATCACGAGGTCAGGAGATCAAGACCATCCTGGCTAACATGGTGAAACCCCGTCTCTACTAAAAATACAAAAAATAATTAGGCAGGCATGGTGGCGAGCACCTGTAGTCCCAGCTACTCAGGAGGCTGAGGCAGGAGAATGGCGTGAACCCGGGAGGCAGAGCTTGCAGTGGGCTGAGATTGCACCACTGCACTCTAGCCTGGACAACAGAGTGAGACTCTGTCTCAAAAAAGAAAAAAAGTATATGTATTTTGCTGTTGCTGGGTGAAGTGTTCTATAAATTAGATCCAGTTTATTGATGGTGTTCTACAGTTCTCCTACATTTTTGCCGATTACTTGTTCTCTCACTATGAAAGGGAGTGTGTGTGTTATATGTGTCTAACAATTCATTGTCCAGTTAGAGTTGCTATTATACCACTTCAAGTGGATGGAGAGCCTCACTGCCATCCATTAATGTGCATTAATCATTTTGAGAGTGAAAAGATTTTTAAAAATGTTTTTACTTTTTTAGGTATGGCCAAGTGAGATGGAGCTAGTGAAATGGGCACAAAAATTGGAAGCTGATAGTGTGTGAGCTAGACACCCATGAATGCTTTTTGACTGGGCAGTTAGAGGGATGATAGGTAATAACATAAGGCAGCTCCATCACACACGCTGGTGACTCCTGTGGAACAGACCAGCAGCTGCATTTGGAGATTCATTTTAGATTGTTCTGTTTCCTCTTAGAGCTGTGCTTGGTCATCGTGTTCTGAGTGGTCCATTGGCCTCCGTGTCCCTTTACGGGTGGACATTTGCTCAGTGACTTTTGAGCAGCTGGATCTCCTGCTGCAGCAGGTGAGTGAGGGGATGGACGGCTCCGCGGACTGGCCACCACCCCAGGAGAAAGAGTGCATGGCCGTGGCAATGCTGAATCTTCCACGACTTCAGGTATTTGTGATTTCCCTTCCTCTTGCTCCTTTTATAAGTGTCTCAGCGATTTGTAAGAAGGTTTATGTATTTTGAAGGCCTGTTGGATGAAGTATTTTAAAGTAAGATTGTAATGCACTAATAATGGACGCAAGGCTTAAAAAACTTGATCTGTTTATTTTGTTTGTCCTGGAAGTCAGCCTCGGCATGCAGGAAAAGTGTGTATGGATTGTGTTATTTTTGCTAGAATCATTAGTTTGTTGGCATTGTTACTGTTTTACTGTTGTTGCTTGTGGAGAAATGACTGGGTGAGATCACAGGTGATGGAGAGAGACAGCGCTCAGCTGAGACACCAGTGCTGGCCTGTCTCTCCTCTGTACTGTGAAAACCCTGCACCAAGAGGGTCCGGTCTTTGGTTTCCCTGGGCCACACTGGAAGAAGAATTGTCTTGGGCTACACATAAAATACACTAACGATAGCTCATGAGCTTAGAAAAAAATCCCAAAAATATCTCATGATGTTTTAAGAAATTTTACTTTGGGCTGCATTCAAAGCCGTCCTGGGCCCCGTGCTGCCCTCAGGCCATGGGTTGGACAAGCTTGATCTACTCAGTAAGCTCGGCTCCCAAAGCAATACCTTCCTTTCCTCACCGTGAAGGTTATGGTTATGGTCAAAATAAAAGCTGCAAAAGTCTTCCTCCCTGGCAAAACTAAAGCTGAAGTGTTTGATCATCATCTTTTGTCTTTGTAATAAAACTCTCTAACTTAATGACAAGAACCACAGTTTTCTTGACATAGTAATTTTTCCCTTTTATTACAGTGGTTTCTGTGTAGCAACCCGTCATGTCCCTCTTCCAGCCCCTCCCCTTTTTGCCCTGCTTCTAGAATGTACAGAACTGAGTGTAGTGTTTAGTTGCAGTAATGAACTGGGCAGAGGTCTGAAGTGTGCTTCTCTAGTCCTCTGTAGCACTCATTTATCACCATACCTGTGGCATCCTGGCATTTGCGTGGGTGCAGCCCAGGTGTTTGCTGCCCCTCCTGGTTTTCAGTGATGTTTCTGTTCTGGTCGGTGCTGTGGGGCGTGGCCTCGTGTATGTCTTAGGCTGTTGAGGTGTCCCAGCGTATGGTTTTGCATTTGCCTCTCCGAAGTCCTGAGGGTTCTGTAGGTTTCACAGACTCTAGGTGAGTTTCGGTGGTCATTTCCTGACCTGTGATATCTATACCTAGATGAGTGGTGTGCTTTTGATTTCACTTCTACTCCCAGGGCAAGGCCGGGTCTCTGATTTCTCATGGGGCCTCTTGCTACCCAGAGACTGGGACGGGCAGTGTGTTGCCCCCTGGCTGTGGTTGGCTGGCAGGCAGGTGATCCTGAGTGGCTCCCAGCCTTCTGCAGGAAGCTCGGGTTCAGTGGGTCGTTCTGTGCCTTCCCGTGTGGGAGGTTGTGCTGAAGCCTGGCGGCTTGGCTCTGCTTTCAGAGCCCGGAACCTCTTGATTCCTGCTGTGTGTGCCCATGTGAATTTCGGTTTGCACTTGAGGAGTTTCCTTGTGTACTCTCAGCTCCACAATCTAATTTTTAGCAGCTTTTTTTTTTTTTAAGACAGGGTGTCACTTTGTCACCCTAGCTGGAATGCAGTGGTGCAGTCTTGGCCTGCCAGGTTCAAGTGATTCTCCTGTCTCAGCCTCCCAAGTAGCTGGGACTACAGGTGTGTACCATCACACCTGGCTGATTTTTTTATAGAGATGGGGTTTCATCATGTTGGCCAGGCTGGTCTTGAACTCCTGATCTCAAGTAATCTTCCCACCTTGGCCTCCCAAAGTGCTGGGATTACAGGCATGAGCCACCGCCTGTGGCAGCTTTTGTGGTTACATTGTAGCCATTATTTGTGTTTGGTGCAGATGGTTGGGGTGGGGTGGAGGTTGCTGTTGCTAGTTGTTTAGCTCTTCTGCTGATCTTGAGCTTTTCCATATATGTGTTCATAGTGGGGTTACAAAAATTCCTCTAGAAAATACTTCAACTATTGTGGGTAAGAGTTTTTTTAGTCCAGTTTTTAAAAATACATAAGCTGAGAAGTTATTTTGTCTATTTAAATAATACTTCAAATTGAGTTTTATTCGGTGTTTAGTAAGACTTTGAAATTCACTCATTTTTAGGGGTTCTAAGTGAAAATTGTTTTTCTCCTTTCAGTTGCATGCTGCCATTAGTCACCAGGTTGACCCGGAATTCCTTGGTTTAGGTCTGGGCAGCGTCCTCCTGAACAGCCTGAAGCAGACGGTGGTGACCCTGGCCAGCAGCACAGGCGTGCTGAGCACCGTGCATTCAGCCTCCCAGGCCATGCTGCAGAGCGGCTGGTCCGTGCTGCTGCCCACCGCCGAGAAGCAGGCCTGGGCGCTCTCTGCTCTCCTGCCCTGCACAGGTGGGCTCGGGGAAGGAACAGGAGACGGCATGGTTCAGGGTGCTGGGAGGGGATGGCGTTTCACTCAAATTGGCACACACTTTCTAGTTCAGTTTCAGGCAATGAAGTGAACATAAGTCCAGGTTGTTGATTCGTGATTGATCTTCTGGTGGGCAGCTTGATGGCTGCTGGAGGGTTGGAGTCAGCCTTACACGCAGCCATTACTGCAGAGATCCAGGTATGGCCTTGGAGGCACAGGTGACCTGGTGGTGCGCTGAGATCGGAAATACCACACTCACACATGTGAAGAATAACTGAAAACAGTAAAATACTCAACTTTTATCATATCCAAGTATTTTCTTAAATTAAAATTCTTTTATGTGCTAATTTTAAAAATTATTGAGATAATTTAATTGTGATAAAATACTGCATGTTGCCTGTTTCAGTGAAGTTAACAGATAACCTGTTACTCAGGTAGACCATTCCCGTCACCCGGAAAGATCCCTGTGCCCTTGGCACTTGCAGCCAGGATACTCCCCTGCCCTCAGATGAGATGCATTTCGCCTGCTCTGAGTGTCGCAGCAATATAACTGTATAGTATGCACACTTTCCTGCTTTGCCTTGGAGAATGATTTTCAGATTCACTCACTGATGTGTCTATTGTGACTTCGTTTTTATTATTGGGAAGTTTCCATTTTCTGGGTGTAGTACTCTTTGTTAGTTCATTCTCCTATTGAAGGACATTAAATTGTTTTTGGTTTTAGTTTTCTTTTTTTTTTTTTTTGAGACAGGGTCTTGCTCTGTCACCCAGGCTGTATACAGTGACCTGATCTTGGCTCACTGCAGCCTTGTCCTCCTAGGCTCACATGATCCTCCCACCTCAGCCTCCTATGTTGCAGGGACCACAGGCATGTCACCATGCCGGGCTAGTTTTTTGATTTTTTTTGTAGAGACAAGGTGTTACTGTGTTGCACAGGCTGGTCTCCAACTCCTGGGCTCGTGATCCCCCCACCTTCGCCTCCCAAAGTGTTGGGATTACAAGCGTGAACCACCACGTCCAGGCTTTCTGGTTTTTGGCTGTGTAGAGCTGCTATGATTGTGCTGTGAACAAGTACTTTAGTGAACATATGTCGTCCCTTTGGGTAAACACTTGGAGTGGAATTTGTTAGGTTCTGGGGTCAGTGTGTGTTCATAGTTTCCCAAAGTGGCTCTGCCATTTACATTTGAACCAGGACTTTTGTGTGTGAGAATTCCAGCTCCTTCTTGTCCTTACAGAGCAGCTAGATGCTGCGTGTGTGGGGCAGATCACATTGGATTTTGTGAGAGCCAGTAGCAGGGTTAAGGATTTTAGGGACTTCACAGAAGGAGGCTGGAGAGCATCAGCAGAGGCAGCCTGGACCTTGGATCTGTAAACAGAAGACACTGTTTGAAACTGCACAACTGAGTTGGGGTTTCCAACAGGGCAGGTGGAGGCCTGTGGGTAGGTGTGTGCGGCAGCCACAGAGGCTGGGATAGCTTGGCACTGGGGTCAGGGCTCAGCCAGCCTGTGTGTCTTCACACCTGGTAATGAGATCACTTGTAAACAATTTCTGTTTATGAATTACAGGATATTGAAGCCAAAAAAGAAGCACAGAAGGAAAAAGAAATTGATGAACAGGAAGCAAATGCCTCAGCATTTCATAGAAGCAGGACTCCATTGGATAAAGACCTTATTAATACGGGGATCTGTGAGTCTTCTGGCAAACAGTGTTTGCCTCTGGTTCAGCTCATACAACAGCGTCTTAGGTAAATCGTATTAGCTGTATTGTATTGTGTTTTATTTATTTACTTTTTTTTGTATTTTTGAGACAGAGTTTCACTCTTGTTGCCCAGGCCGGAGTGCGGTGGCGCGATCTTGACTCACCGCAACCTCCGCCTCCCAGGTTCAAGTAATTCTCCTGCCTCAGCCTCTCGAGCAGCTGGGATTACTGGCGTGCGCCACCACGCCCCACTAATTTTGTAGTTTTAGTAGAGATGGGGTTTCTTCATGTTGGTCAGGCTGGTCTTGAACTCCCGACCTCAGGAGATCCACCCACCTTGGCCTCCCAAAATGTTCAGATTACAGGCATTAGCCACCACGCCTGGCCTATTTATTTTACTTACTAGCGTTTTTTTTTTTTTTTTGTGATGGAGTCTCTATCGTCCAGGCTGGAGTGCAGTGTCAACGATCTTGGCTCACTGCAACCTCCACCTCCTGGGTTCAAGCTATTCTCCTGCCTCAGCCTCCCGAGTAGCTGGGAGTAGAGGTGTCTGCAACCACACCTGACCGATTTTTGTGTTTTTAGTAGAGATGGGGTTTTACCATATTGGTCAGGCTGGTCTCAAACTCCTGACCTCAGGTGATCCACCTGCCTTGGCTTCTCCAAATGTTGGGATTACAGGCGTTAGCCACTGTGCCTGGCCTGTATTGAATTTTAATAGGTGATTATTGGTTTTCATATTAAGGTAGTGAAATCCAGCACGAGGATCTCAAAACTTTGTTTGGTGATTGAAGGAATATTCTGAAAATTACCTAGTATAGATTTTAGGGTAAAGAGCAGACCCTTTTAAATATAGGTGAGAGGAGAAGTTGGAGGGCGAGGGCATGATGATGTTCAAAAGTTTTTCCAGAAGAGAAATTTGGTGTGCAGTAAACCTGTAAAAAGATTCTTGCTAACAAGCAGGTGGATGTAAATGAAAATCATCATGAAAGGTTATTTTTAAAACTGATTGTATCATTGCCTCACTTCATATATTACAGAGTTATACATACTACTTTGTAAGATAACTTTTCCTTTCAAAACCAAAGTCAATGTGAAAGAATGGTGAGCATTGTTTTGGAAGGCCTGACTAGGAGGAGGTGGGAAGAAGTCAGACTCAGCCTGTGAACAGAGACTAACTTTAGCAGAAGCCAAAACAGTCAGACAGTGTTGTCTAAAAATGATCATTCAAGAAGAGTGAAAAAACAAGGTGATTTGTGAAAGAGATTTATTAGAAAATGAAACACATATGTACCTCTGTTTAATAAAAATCTGCTTTTTGTCACATCGTGCTCCTGGTTTTTTGTTTCTACACATAGAGAAAGCAGAGCCCTGACAGGTTGGATCAGGCAGCTGAGCACAGAGCAGGGAGCCCTGGGCAGTGGCTGCAGCTCTCAGCTGGCCTGTTCATGGGGGGCATGGTGCATCTGTGGCGTGGGGTGGGCCTTCGGCGTGCGGGGGGCCTGCGGCGTGGGGTGCGTCTGCGGCGGGGGGTGGGCCTGTGTTGTGGGGTGGGCCTGTGTCATGGGGTGCATCTGCGGTGTGCGGTGGGCCTGCAGCATGCGGTGGGCCTGCTGTCCACAGCCAGAAAAACTAACTTAGTGGACACACAGTGAAATTTTGAAACAGGAAGTTTTAAAGCTAGTTTCTATCATAGAGTTTAGCAAATGCTATTTTGCAAAATGTTTTTCTGATGTTTGTTTGTTTTTCTAATCTGATAATGCATATTTCACACATTCTGGCCTTTAAGCAATGGAAATTAGAGAACTAAACTTAATACAGTTTGTGTTAATGGAAAGAGCTGGAGATCTGTTCTCAGAAAATTTCAGTTGCAACAGCTTGTTCACATAGGTGAACTTCCAACACAGTAACTATAGCAGTAAGAATAAAAGCTGTGTTTACTTTCACAGAGTTCAGAAGACAGGAGAAAATGGATGTTAAAAACCTTGTAATTCAAATGTAAAGTTACATGCAAAGTTTTAAAATGAGCATTTTCCAGGAAGAGGTGATTTTCTAAGTTCTTGAATGCCTCTCCCTTTTGTGAGGAGGCTGCGTCATGGGCTGTTGGTGTCTTTGGCAGGGGGTGAGTGCAGGGTTCCTGTTGTGGGTCCTTTGTTCTCATGAGGGCGGTGCCCGTTTCCCCATCTCCTGCTTGCCCAGACTGTTCACGTGCGCAGAGAGACTGGCCTGTTTCAGCTGCAGCGGTGTAGCCTGCGTTGGCTAGTCTGGCCGGCACTCAAACCATTTGCTGATCAGCACTTGAAGTGTGTCCATCGTAGCTGAGACACTGAATATTTTATCTAATTTTTATTAATTAAAATGCAGGTTTAAAAACTTGATTCTGTTATTAGAAAGCATTTAAGAATGTCACTTGGCCACGTGAGTCTACTTTGTCAACTATGTATTTTATGAGTCTAAGTGCAGAGCAGATATTTTCAATGCAAATTTCACTGCAAATTGAAATGTGCTACATATGTAAGCTATGCTGATGGTTTTTGAGGACTTAATATGAAATAACCTATGTAAAATATCTCAATCATTTTTCTTATATTTCATGTTGAAATGGTAAGATTTTCAGTCTGTTGGGATAAGTATGATACATTATTAAAATTATTTTTTATTTTTGAGATGGAGTCTTGCTCTGTTGCCCAGGCCAGAGTGCAGTGGTGCAATCTTGGCTCACTGCAACCTCCGCCTCTTGGGTTCAAGTAATTCTTCTTCTTCAGCCTCCCGAGCAGCTGGGACTATGGATGTACACCACCACGCCTGGCTGATTTTTGTATTTTTGTAGAGACAAGAGTTTCACCACGTTGGCCAGGCTGGTGTCGAACTCCTGATCTCAAGTAATCTGCCCACCTTGGCCTCCCAAAGTGCTGGGATTACAAGCATGAGCCACTGCACCCGGCCATTATTACAATTAATTTTATGTGTGTGTGTGTGTGTGTGTGTGTGTGTGTGTGTGTGTGTTTACTTTTATTAATGTGACTAAGAACAATTTTTTTTCCCCCTGAGATGGAGACTCACTCTGTTGCCTGGACTGGAGTGCAGTGGCACAATCTCAGCTCACTGCAGCCTCTGCCCCCTGGGTTCAAATGATTCTTCTGCCTCAACCTCCTGAGTGGCTGGGACTACAGATGCATGCCACCATACCTGGCTAATTTGTGTATTTTTAGTAGAGATGGGGTTTCACGATGTTGGCCGGGATGGTCTTGAACTCCCAACCTCAGGTAATCTGCCCGCCTCAGCCTCCCAAAGTGTTGGGATTACAGGCGTGAGCCACCGCACCTGGCCATGTTTATTAATACGACTAAGAACATTTTGAATTGCACCTGTGGCTCCACTGGTGTCCTGGGCAGGTGGCTCTGTGGTGTCCACACGGGTTGTCTGCTGTGTCTTCATCTTCGCTGCATGTGACTTTTTGGTTCCTGTGGCACGTGGAGTCCTGTATGGGACATTGGTTCTACAGTAGATTTGTAATAAGGATGTACCTACTAAAAAATACAAAATAAAAAGAATAGAAACAAACATAGAAATAAGTATCACCTCACAAAAATTTTGGAAAGTAGAAAAAGGAAGATACATTCACAGTTTTTCAGTAGCCGATATCCAGGCTGTCTTCATAAGCATGGATAACGTGTCCCTCTCCTGCATGGATAGACACCGTTTTCTCACCTTAAGTGTTTGTGATGGAAGGATTCTTGATGTGTTGACTTGGAGGATGCAGTTGTTGAGCAGTAGTTTATCTAAAGATTGTAAGAAACTTTTGGAAACATTTCATGTCCTTTTTTCCCTTGGAAAACGTGGGTTGAAGAAATCGCCGCTTGCCAAAAATAAGCCGTGAAACGGATTTCAGAGTAACTCTAGTTACATGCTGGTGAGGAGCCGTGGAATACCATTTACATTTGAAAATAGAGGGCTGTGAAGTTTTCATAAGTAGTGAACCCCGTCAGAATTACACATTTTGATTATGGCTCTAAATTTTATATTAAAGAAATAAAAATTTTATCGTATTTTATTACCGTCTTTTGCTCCTTCAGGTATAGCATACATGCTAGATTCTAGACCTGTTTCTTGTGTTACAGTGGTGTTACCCAGGCAGGTTATCAGGTAGTGAAGGTGCTGTCTGGTGGTGGTGGTGAGCCCAGTGAGGGCACATCATTGCCTTGTGTGATGAGGGCCTGTGGGTTGCTGTGGGATTCCCAAACCCTGGCTCCTCTGTCTCCTGCTTCTGTCCTTACTCACACTGCTGGTGGTTTTCTGGTGCGAGCCACGGGGGCAAGTGGGATTGACAAGCCTGCTGTCACATGAGGAACCTGAGTTAAAGTGGAGCTGAAAGCATGTCCTCGCTCTTGATGTTGTGCAGAGAACCACTTGTGCTTCTGGCCCAATGGGGCGGGTGGAACCAGGCCCTGGTTTGGCTCTCCTCCCCTCCATGTTCCCCTGTCCTGTCTGATTTGCTTTCACACTGATGTAAGAGTTACTTTCCCTCAGCCTCCCAAAGTGCTGGTATTACAGGCATTAGCCACTGCGCCCGGCCAGCATCCTTTCAAGTACTGGGGTATACCCAAGCTCCCAGCTTCTAGCTAGGAGTCATTTGGTCCCTCTTTACCCCAAAGGACCTGCCACCATCATTGGTTCCCAAAGCCCAGCAGGGTCCAGGCTCTTCAACCTCCAACCACTTTGCATTTCTTTTCTGCTTTTCGTTCATGGAGATAAAGATTAACTTATTTTTCAGCCTGGGCATGTCTTTTTTATGTACTTTATTTTTTATTTTTATTTTTTTTGAGATGGAGTCTCACTCTGTCACCCAGGCTGGAATGCAGTGGCGGGATCTTGTTTCACTGCAACCTCTGCCTCGCGGGTTCAAGTGATTCTCCTGCCTCAGCCTCCTGAGTAGCTGGGACCACAGGTGTGCACCACTATGCCCAGCTAATTTTTATATTTTTAGTAGAGACAGGGTGTTGCCATATTGGCCAGGCTGGTCTCGAACTCCTGGCTTCAAGTGATCCTCCTACCTCAGCCTCCCAGAGTGCTGGGATTACAGGATTACAGGTGTGACCACCGCGTGCAGCCTTTATTTACTTTGTATATCTCATCTATTACTGCTGCAGTTTGCAGAAGAGAGGATGCCCTCAAACCTAACTTCTCCAGACCATCCCAAATGGGAAGTCTGCTCTACGTCAACTGTGTTGTTGCTTTTAAAGACTATACGTCAACATGCCAGATTATAGCAAAAGGATGTTGAGGGCGCAATAGGAAAGCAAGCCTGAGAGTCCTGGAGAGAAGGTGGCAGAGCTGCGTTTTGAAGGTGGTTCCTTCTTCAGACCCTGCCCTTCCTGCCTTGTTCCTCCAGTTGCGAGATTTGCTGTTGGAGCTCCTCCATGGGCGAAGAGGTGAGGCTGGACTGAGAGGGAGATGGAGAAGCTGCCAGAGGTTCTTTTGGATCTAGAATTGAGACAGCAGTTCCAGCCAGGTCTGGAGGTGGGTGCTGTCACCCAGCCCCCAAGGGAATGGTACTGATTGAAGAATGTGGCAAGAACTCCCTGGCCGGGAGAGGGAGGTGCTCGCTCCTTTGAATCGCCTGAGCCCAGGCTGGAAGGCCCAAGGGGGAGGACAAGGCCAGCTCACTCCAGCTCCATCCCCTCCCTTTAACCCTGAGCTAGTCACCCTCCCAGACTCCAGTCCCTTTTCCTAAGTGCCCTCCCTGCAAAGTCTGCACGGAGCAGCGCTCCCTCGCGCCAGCTCGCCACGCACTTTCTTGTCTTTCAGCAACCCCATGGGTTTGAACCTGAGATGATTCATGTTCCTAAAAGCCTCTTTGGGCTGAGGGAAGGCGTGGGTGGCTCTGCCAGTTTTGGAGTGGGGGCCGCCTCTTCTCAGAGCCGCTGCGAGGGCCAGGGCCACCCTCCCGGGCAGGTGTCTCTGGGCTGGGCAGCAGCTTTGTAGGCAGCCCGGGCCATCCCCACTGGTCTGGGAGGCTGGGGGTGCACCGGCTCCTGCTCCCGATAGAGCCAAGGCACCTTCCTTACCTGAGAGCTGACTTTCTTGAAGAGCGGGCACAGAGGAGCTGGTAACCTGGGTGGTGTAGGCACCCAGGAGAAAATCTGCGGCTCAGTCTCAGGGAGAAGTCTCCACCAGCACAGCTGTTGTAGAGATGGGGAAACTGGGCTGAGAGGGAAGGGGGCTTGCCCAACTCACCAGCCCTGGAGTGTTTTGAGCTTTGGGGGTGGATCTCCCAGGAAATGTGTTTTATGGCACCACCGCCTCTGGTCACCCACCCTGAGGTGTGGCGGGCCTGGACAGCCAGCTTGACTGAGGGCCAGGCTGGTGAAGTCAAACGTACCACTCAGGAAGGAGACCCAGCCCTTCTCCAGACAGAGTTCAAATGTGAGGACTGCCTTCTTTGGGCCTCAAATTCCCCACATGAATTCCAAGGACCCCTCTAGCTCCTACACTCTGGGCCAAGGTTTCCTCTGAGCCCCAGTCAGCCTAGAGGACCTAGGATACATCTTCCTTGGACAGAGACCCACCATACAGGCAGCAGGAGGTAGGGGTGGGGGTAGGCAAGGTTCCTGTGGGGAGGTGGAGCTGTCATCAGAGATGGTGCCTGCAGACAGTGGGTGTATCGTGGCTCTGCTACTACTTGCTGGGTGGCCCCATGATGTTTCTTTCCCCACTCTGGACCTCAGTTTCCCTATCTGTTCTGTGGAGATAAGATGCCTGCCTGCATATTTGTGAACTGGGATGTGTGGGGGCCAGTTGCAGTGTTTCTTGGTGTGGTCCTGGGGCAGCCTGCACCACCCCATAGAGATTTCTGGGCCCCACCCTAGGCTCACAGGACCAGAATCTCTGGGAATGAAGCCTGGGAATTTGCATTTCCACAGGCATCTGGCTGATTCTGACATGATTGAAAAGCACTAATAGTATATAGCAAGCTCTTTATAAAAGGTAAATTCATAGCTGCCTTTTACTAAATATAAATCTCACCTTCCCTTCCTCAGTTAAGGACACACACCGCAGTTGAAAATCACTGTGCCTTTCCAGATGCAGAATCTGACCTTTCCGATGAGATTCTGTTAACTGTTGCTTTCTGTAGTTTGTGTTCCAAAACAAGGGGAATATCTTTCCATTTTTTCAATATAAATGTTTAGGTCAGATACGCTTTTTCAAACTGGACACACACACTCACACAGTTTAGGATTTCAGCTATGGCTTCCTCTCAAATTATTAGCCTCTTTCTGCCAGGGAGCAGTTTTTCCCAGACAAGACCCTGGACACAGGCTGGTGGGGCCCCTCCTCATCAGAATCACTAGATCACGACTGACTCCTAGAGGTGGCTTTTTCTGCTTAAGTGTCAGCCCATGGGCTGGGATGTGACCCCCAAAGTTGCAGCAGAAGCTTCCACCCATCTTGGGCACCCCCCTGCCATCTATGGGGAAAGGCCTGTCCCTTGTCTTCTGGGCCCAGCTGGCCTCACAGGCATTCAGCAGATTGGAAAGTCGAAGCATGTGCTGTGCTTGTCTGGGCTCTCCTGCACCCCTTTTTGGGGTGAGGTGGAGTGCATCCAGCCCCCAGAATCCCTGCCGTTTATTCCCCCCCTCATTCCCACCCCCATACACACTCACAAGTACAAACAGAGGCGCAGTCACTGTCGCACACCACTCTGGACAGCACCATTTCCAGCCTCAGGGGGGCAGTTTCCTTACAGGGAAGTTAATGAGGCACTAAAGAAGGCTCGGGGACAGGGAGAAAATCTATCGAGAAGAGGCTCCTAGACCTGGTTCTGCCTCTGAATTGCTGGGGGTCCTTGAGAAAGTTGCTTTCCCTCTCTGGTCTCAGTTTCCTCAGGTGAGAAATGGGGGACCGGCCAAATGGTCTAAGGTTCTGGGAACCTCTAAGTCAGAGTCTGTAGCTGGTGGTCAAGATGAGGGAGAGGCCCTCAGGCTCAGCCGAATGCCTGAGAGTCAGGACAGGCCCAAAGGTGAGCAACCTGAGCACATCAGGTGGGTTCAAAGCTGGTGCATGAGCCCCACAGCTTGCAGAGCAGCTCTAGACTCGGGAGCCCGCTCGCACCAGCCCAGTGGGACTTCAGAGGTGTGGGGTCCAGCCTCTCCTACTGTTGCAGGGCTGGGGGCCGGGAGCTGCAGATTCTGACCCCACAGCTGCCTTAGACATGCCAGATGGGCTGGGGCAAGACACACCCCTCTCTATGAACTGAGCAGTCAGTCCAAATAGATACACTAAAGAAGGGCCGTGGGATGGACCCAGCTGTAGCCTGGGGCTACAGACTAGATTCCAGGGTACTCAAGCAGCTGGCCTCTGGGGTAGCAGCCCCGGGTATGAGAGGTAGGACTCAGAATCTAGGCCAAGCCTCTACAGGAATCCCCTCTGGAGAGCCCGGGCACTCTGCAGGAGGGGCAGCAGGCAGCAGGTGCACCAGGAGCATGTTTCACAAGGTGCCCAATATTGCATCTGCTCAGATAGGCAGCGAGTTGGAAAGTGGATGCAGTAGGCAGGGTGGCGGCTGCTCCCCAGAGCCAGGAGTCCAGCCCAGCACCCACCTGAGTCCGCCTCAGTCCTGCTCAACTGGGTTATCTGTGCTCTTGGCCCTCTGGTCCCACCCACAGAGAGAGGGCTTTGGGGCGACTAGGTGAGCTGGTCCTTGTGGGAGGATGTAACTGACTCCTGAGCCTGGTGAGCCAGGCAGCCCCTCACCAGCGTCCCCACCCCCATGTCTCCAGCCCCCCTCATTCCCTGATCCTCCCATCCGCTCCCCTGACCCAGCGGTTTCCTCTGCTCACTCTCTTTTCCTGCTCCCAGGCTCGCCTGGTCACGTGTCCTTCACTCTCCTCTGAGTCTCCCTCTTTCCAAGCCGCCTCCACTCTACTTGACACACTCTCCCTTAAGACACCAGAGTACACAAGCGCAAGTCCCTGCACCTCACCTTTACTCCCAGATATGGGAGGGAGATGACATGAAGACCCAAACGCCCCTTGGCAAGTGATCTTGGGTATGCAGAGGGGCAGATCTGAGGCTGTAGAAGCTCCAGGGGCTCCCTGCGGGAGGCTGCATGTAAGCTGGCTATTGAATTTGGCTCTGAGCTGAGACCCCTCCTTGAAGCTCCAGACCAGGAGCCAGCTGCTAGCTCGACCCCTCCGTTTGGTACCTCAGAGAAACCTTGCACTCTGTAGGTCTAACTCTGAACCCAGAAAATCCCCCCATGTTGGCCCTGTCTCTTCATAGGGAAAGCACCACCTCAGACCCAGTTCTGCACCAAACCCACATTTGAGTCATGGGGCTCCTGCCCTGCACTGTGAGCACTCTGGATAAGCCAGTGCCGAGGGGCAAAGAGCTCTGAATGCCAAGCCAGAACATGAGCTTCAACTCCACCTCCAGCTCTGAGAGCTGTGGGCGGGGAAGGGCCCTAGTCCAGCTTGCTGTAGAAAGACCAGTCTGCCACTGTATGGCACACGGATGGCAGGGGCAGAGTGCAGGTGGAGAGAATAGAAGGTGGGCAGGGTGGGGGAGGCAGGGACATGGCTTTAGCCGTGGAGATGGGAGGACAGACGGGACTTGGGGGCTACTTGGATGAACCAAGGGAGGAGTCAGGAAGAGACACCCAGTTTTGTATCAGATGTGTAGAGCGTGGGATGCTGTTCATTGATCGAGGGAGGGGGAGGAGGAAGAGGTATGGCATGGGGAGGAGGTAGCTGAGCTCTGTCATTAATGTCATTTGAAGTCCCCAGGGAAAGAAAGGCCCGCCAGCGCCTTCACTGCTTCAGCCAGCTCTCAGGGTGTCTGTGCTCCCTGGCCCTCTCAGCTCCTGCTTCATAGCTGTCAGCTGCAGTGGGGGACAGCTGCACAAGGGCCCAGCATGTCTGTGTGTTTACCCAGGGGACTGCCGCGTGGCCCATGCCGAGCAGAAACTGATGGACGACCTTCTGAACAAAACCCGTTACCACAACCTGATCCACCCAGCCACCAGCTCCTCACAGCTCATCTCCATCGAGACGGAGCTCTCCCTGGCCCAGTGCATCAGCGTGGTAGGTGCAGAGGGTACCTGTGGCTCAGGCTCAGGTGAAGAGGCAGCTCATGCCCAAGCCCCAAGCAGTCAATGTCCAGAGGAATGAAATGACTAGAGTTGACTTAGACTGACCAGTACACGGTGGGGAGGCTGGAGGAGGGTCCATGAGGTTTATAGGTGTCCAGTATTTAATGAGGTCATGGTTTTGTTAACAAAGAAGAAATGAGGGTGGGGGCGGGATCACCACTGGCTAGGCAGCCAAGGGGCCTGCAGAGACTCTGCTCAGCTGAGTCTCCAGCATGACCATGAGCTTCTCCTCCTCATCCTCCCAGCCCCACCCTACTCTCTCCCCGAGCTTGCTCAACAGGTGACCTTACAGGCTCCCTACTTGTTGGGGAAAATAAGAACCAGACTGGGGGAACTGACGGGTACAGAGGCCCAGGTGTAGGCGCAGGACCACAGGCAGTGCAGTGTCTACTGAGCCAGGTGGGTGAGGGTCTGGAGAGTGGGCATGGCTGCTGCAGGCATGGAAAGGAGGCGCAGATGGTGGCACTCCCAGGGCCCATTGTCAGGGTCTCCATATGTGGACGTGTGCAGAGGTGGGGGTGCTGAGGGAGGAGGGGCCAGGGAATTTCTCATCTTCTCTCTACTGCCTCTGAGTTGGAGATATCAGAGGGAGCCATGGCCCACCGTAAAGTAACACAATGTCCCCACCCACAGGGTTAGAACCCTTCCCCTGGAAGCAGCTCTGAGGGGAACAGTCACATGTAGAGAGTGCAGGACGCTGTGTCCAGCCGGGGGAAGGAGGTCACCAAGGGGGTTGACCCTCCTCTGGCCAGGTGGCTGCCTTCTGACACACCAGCCTCTCTCTCTAGCACGGTGGGCCCCACACACCCAGCCTGTGAAACCTACAGCCCTCAAGAAGGCTTTGACCAAATTAATGAGCGGCTCCCTCTCCCAGGAGGAAGCACAGCTGAAGGATGCGGAGGGCAGTAGAGTTGTGTATGCTCCACCCCCTCTCTCCAGAGTGGGATGGAAAGAAGGGGGCTTTCAGCCAGGCTGGCCCAGGCTGGGGTCTGAGTGTCACTGTCTACCTATTGGCTTCTGGCTTAATGGGTGAGCCCAGCTGCTCCTGTGCAGCTGCCGCCCTAGTGAGGGTGAACCAGCAGGCGAGTTCCATTTCTGAAAGCCTGGGAATACAGTCAATATTAGGCTGTGGGCTGCTGGGCCAGGAAGGGGAGTTTATTTTTCAGGGTTTGTTTATCTATTGAGTTGATGAGGGAGGGTTATAGGTACAACCAGCTTAAAGATGGAAATTTTGAGAGAGCAGGCAGGGATTTAGTGCTGGGTAAGCCTTCTCAAAGCGGCTCTTTTGGGGTGGCCAGAATCCAGTACCAATGTCCTCAGCATGTTCATCAGCTGCTGGGGGAGTGCCGGACAGGATGAAAGCACAGGAACACTTTCTGGATGATAGAAATACTCTGTATCTTCAAAGGAGGTAGGTTCCATGGGTAATGTTAAATGAGTTAAAACTCATCAAAATGTAAACCAGATCTGTGCATTTCACTGAATATAAATTATACCTCCAATTAAAAACATTTTTTTAAAAGACAGATGGGCTGGACGCAGTGGCTCACACTTGTAATCCCAGCACTTTGGGAGGCTGAGGCAGGTAGATCACCTGAGTCAGGAGCTCGAGACCAGCCTGGAAAACATGGTGAAATCCTGTCTCTATTAAAGGTATACAAAAAAATTAGCCAGGCATGGTGGCACACGCCTGTAATCCCAGCTACTCGGAAAGCTGAGGCAGGAGAATTGCTTGAACCCAGGAGGCAGAAGTTACAGTGAGCAGAGATCGTGCCACCGCACTAGTGCCTGGGCAACAGAGCGAGACTCCATCTCAAAAACAACAAAAAAAGGACAGATGAAGGTTTTCAACTTTCACTAAAGGCAGAGGAGCTTGTGACAGATTCGCCTCCCCACAAGAGGAGTTAGAAAAACTGGACAAAAGTGTGCCCTGCCCCCAATCAAAAACAATTGTTGGAAGGTAACTGAAAACCTCAGCCAGAACTTGAGTGACCAGGCCTAGGAGGTGACCCTGACAGTCTGTGGTGCTTTTCCCACATTTGGTGATTGGTCAACAGTAGAGGGCTAAGAGGCTAAGAAACTGAGTATGAAGTAGTACTTAAGGGGCTGGAGAGCCTACCTGAATGTTTGGCACTCTCACAAGGCTGAAATGATCTAATGAGAATTTGGGTCCCAGGAAGGAGATGGGACCTCGGTGGGGACCCTGGAAGGGCCACCCCTGGGAGTCCAAATGAATAAAACATAGACCAGCCATCATAAAACCTAAAACTTGCTTTGAACCAGCTTAGTCCCAAACTAGATGAAGGCGATGTGCCCTTACTCCAGTTGTGTGCCATAAAGTCAAAGTCAATACTTTCTGGAGACAGAACAAAGTTTATTAGGAATGCCATAAGACAACACAAGACTAAACGAGAAAGACCAAGAAAAAACACAATAGAAACATACATGTAAGGAAGAAACTTTTTTTTTTTTTGAGACGGAATCTCACTCTGTCACCCAGGCTTGAGTGCAGTGGCACGATCTCAGCTCACTGCAACCTCTGCCTCGCAGGTTCAAGCGATTCTCCTGCCTCAGCCTCCCAAGTAGCTGGGATTACAGGCACGCGCCACCATGCCCGGCTAATTTTTGTATTGGCCAGGCTGGTCTTGAACCCCTGACCTCAGGTCATCCATTCACCTCGGTCTCCCAAGTTGCTGGGATTACAGGCGTGAGCCACCGCGCCTGGCCAGTATTTTGCCACAATTTAAAATAAATAAATGTTTTTTTTTCAGGTTTGTGCTCAGACTCTCTTCTAAACAGTCACGTGGCGGCTTACTCTTCTCCAGGCCTTGCTGCCGGCTTTTACATGTTTATTGTTTGTGCGTTCTTGTCATTTGCTCGGTAGATGGCAGCTTCCAGGTGCTCCTAAGGGGCCGGGAAAGAGAGTGAGAAGGCACGGAGGTTGCCAGGTCATCCCACTTGGGGCCCCGCCCTCATCACCTCCCTCAACCGGGTCTCCTGCAACTCTTGGTGGGCCACCTCGGCCACCGCTTCGCCCTGAGCTTCCTGCTGCTGCAGCTGGGCAGTGCCTCCTTCTCAGAGGCCAGCTGCTGATAGGTGGCCACGTACTGCTGCAGGTGACCCAGGTAATGGTCTCGCTGCTGCTGCAGACTCTGAGCCTCTTGGCTCTTCAGCTCCACCTGCAGGATAGGCGTCAGGGTAGGTAGTGGCTGGCTTCCAGATTCTGGGCCCATAAACAGGGTGGCGAGGGCACTGCGGGGCTCTGTCGCCTGCCCAGGCCCCTTGCCCTGGCCCCTTCCTCCAGGCCTAAATGACTGCCTCCCTTGCCTAGAGGCCCATGCCTCCCTCCCCAGCCTCAAATCTCACACCCTTCTTCCCACCATTTAAACTGTAGGCCACAGACTGGTGGAAAAGCAGAGGGAGCCAATCTGCTAAGTTGTGGTGAGGTCGTTGTGTATGATCTCCAGGGTTTCCACGCACCTTCGTCTGCTCCCCCCAGAGCTCGGCCTTCCGCCCCAGCTCCCCCAGCCTCTCCTCCAGCTCCTGCAGCCTCACCTCCAGTTCCTGCATCTTCTCCTCCTGGTGCCGCAGCCTCACTTCCTGCTCCCACATCTTCTCCTCCTGCCTCCGCATCTTCTCCTCCTGTTCCTGCATCTTCTCTTCCTGTTCCTGCATCATCTCCTCCTGCTCACGTATCTTCTCCTCCTGCTCCCGCATCATATCTTTCTGCTTCCGCACCTTCTCCTCCTGCCTCCACATCTTCTCCTCCTGCTCCCGTATCTTTTCCTCCTGCTCGCGCATCTTCTCCTTCTGCCTCCACATCTTCTCCTGCTCCCGTATCTTCTCCTCCTGCCTCCATATCTTCTCCTCCTGCTCCTGCCTCTTCTCCTCCTCCCATATCTTCTCCTGCTCGTGCATCTTCTCCTCCTGCCTCCACATCTTCTCCTCCTGCTCGTGCATCTTCTCCTCCTGCTCCCGTATCTTCTCCTCCTGCCTCCCCATCTTCTCCTCCTGCTCCCATATCTTCTCCTCCTGCCTCCCCATCTTCTTCTCCTGCTCCCGTATCTTCTCCTCCTGCCTCCACATCTTCTCCTCCTGCTCCCGTATCTTCTCCTCCTGCTGGTGCATCTTCTCCCTCTGCCTCCACATCTCCTCCTGCTCCCGTATCTTCTCCTCCTGCCTCCACATCTTCTCCTCCTGCTCCTGCCTCTTCTCCTCCTCCCGTATCTTCTCCTGCTCGTGCATCTTCTCCTCCTGCCTCCACATCTTCTCCTCCTGCTCCCGTATCTTCTCCTCCTGCTTGTGTATCTTCTCCTCCTGCCTCCACATCTTCTCCTCCTGCTCCTGCCTCTTCTCCTGCTCACGTATCTTCTCCTGCTCCTGCCTCTTCTCCTCCTCCTCTCGTATCTTTTCCTGCTCGTGTATCTTCTCCTCCAGCTCCCGTATCTTCTCCTCCTTCTCTCGCATCATCTCCTCCTGCCTCCGCATCTTCTCCTCCTGCTCCCGTATCTTCTCCTCCCGCTCCCGTATCTTCTCCTCCCTCTCCCGTATCTTCTCCTCCCTCTCCCGTATCTTCTCCTCCTGGCTCCACATCTTCTCCTCCTGTTGCTGGTTCAGGCGGTTCCACAACTCGTTCTCTTCCACCTGGGCTTGGAGCTTTGCTGACACACTCTGCAGCTCCTTACCCAGGTGGTCAGCCTCCGCCTGCAGCTGCTGCTGGAATAGTGAAAGTGTTGGTTTGAACCTCAGAAGGAAACAGACTCATGAGCTAGCCATATAAATGTAATCTATAGGACAGGCACGGGGGCTCACGCCTGTAATCCCAGCACTTTGGGAGGCCGAGGTGGGCGGATCACGAGGTCAGGAGATGGAGACCATCCTGGTTAACACGGTGAAACCCCATCTCTACTAAAAATACAAAAAATTAGCCGGGTGTGGTGGCGGGCACCTGTAGTCCCAGCTACTTGGGAGGCTGAGGCAGGAGAATGGCGTGAACCCGGGGGACGGAGCTTGCAGTGAGCCAAGATTGCACCACTGCACTCTGGCCTGGGCGAAACAGTGAGACTCCAACTCAAAATAAATAAATAAATAAATAAATAAATAAATAAATAAATAAATGTAATCTATAAAATAATGGTTTTCATCCAGTATCCTTTAAAAAAATATTTTAAGCACTAACTCTGAGATTCTGATTCCCCAGGCAGGGCCCCAATTTGTACATTTTTAGCACACTCTAGAGGATTCTATGGTGCGACCAGAACAGGGACCCAAATTTTCCAGCTCTTGGCTGGAGCCTCCCCATACCCTGCATGATCCCTAGACCAGCTGGGTGGGGCTGGTCCCACCCCCCTCCCGGTCCCAGCTGGGTGGGGCTCCCACAACCCCCGGGGCTGCAGCCGCTCACCTGTGGCAGCAGGAGCTTGGCCCTCTCCAGCTTTCTTTTTAGCTCCTTTACGTTGAGCTGGATCTCAGACTTTTCAGATTCTACAAGTCGAAGTTTTTCTTGTAGTTCGGCATTTTTCTCCTTCAGCTCCTCATCGGTTATGCTATGGCCAGAGGCAGTAGAGAAAGGAATGAATGAAGAACAGAAAGGACCGCTTTGGTGATCAACCCTCTACTTTCAACCCACAACCACAGAACCGTGGCATTGGTAGGGACCCCAGGAATTAAAAGTCCCAGGTGGCAGGCCAGAGAGAAGACATGAGTTGCCTGAGGCTACCCCATGAGTCAGTGACACAGCTGGAACTAGAGCTTCCCTGTGCACACATGAAAACCTGCAGGAGCCTCTCCCCATGCTCACCTGTACCCCCCACCTCCCAGCACACCACCCACGCTAAGGGCCCCCAGACCTCCCATTCCACCTTCCCCCATCCTACGTGTTCCTGTACAGTTCCAGACTCAGGGTGTCCCTCTCCTTTGTTAACTCCTCGATGTACTGCAAATAGAGAAAGGTTAAGTCAAGACAGAGCAGGCAGAGGAGTAGCTGGATGACCAGGAACAACAGCTACTGTGACTACTCCACAGTAACACTCCCTCACTCTCAATCACACCTGACATGTTCTCAAGGCATTTCCAAGCCCATGGTCTCATTTGTTTTTCGTTTGTTTGTTTGTTTGTTTGTTTTGGCAGAGTTTCATTCTTGCTACCCTGACTGGAGTGCAATGGCGTAATCTCGGCTCACCACAACCTCCGCCTCCTGGATCCAAGTGATTCTCCTGCCTCAGCTTCCCAAGTAGCTGGGATTACAGGCGTGTGCCACCACACCCGGCTAATTTTGTATTTTTAGTAGAGATGGAGTTTCTTCATGTTGGTCAGTCTAGTCTTGAACTCCTGACCTCAGGTGACCCACCCACCTCGGCCTCCCAAAGTGCTGGCATTACAGGCATGAGTGAGAGCACCCGGCCCTCATTTGTTTTTCAAAGAACTCAGTGAAGGTGGAAGGGACAGGGAAAGAGACTGAATTTAGGGCTGGCTAACAGGGGCCCAGAGAGATCAGATAATATGGCTATTGTTATTATTCTTATTACTACCACTGTTGGAACCTTTATTGAGTGCTTCACCAGGCACTATGCTAATAATCCTATTTAATCCTCATAACCTCCATAGGAGATGGTTACCATTATTATCTCTATTGTGTAGATGAAAAACATGTGGTATTAAAGGTTAAGTGCTGCCTAAGATCACCTACAGCTGGGATTTCAACACCCAGGTATATCTGATTCTCTAAGCCCATTCTTTCGCTGGAGGTAGGGGCACAGTTAAGAAGGAGGAAATTAATCCTTTGTTGAATTTTTGAAAGGATGATACGTTCGCATAGTCCAAAACTCAGAAAGTCCAGAAGGGAAATATCTCCCCCCCACACTGTGCCTCTATCCTGAGTTTTTTTTATGAATCCTTACAAACATGTTTTATGTATATTACCATAATACATACACACACACACATATATACCTGCTCCCTCTCTCCACACAAATAATAACATACTCAAGATACTCTTCTGCACCTTTATGGTACAAGTACCCTAACCGCCACTTAGGACTTGGCCAAGGCCACAGCCAAGGATGGGCAGGGTGGGCACTTGGCCTCTGAGCTCTACGTCCAGTGCTCGCTCCCCACAGTGCTCCCCAACTCATCCGCAGCAGCCCACTCAGCCCCAGTCTGCCTCTAACAACCACACACAAAAGCAGCAAGAAATGGCAATGCTGCCTTCTGGGCAGGACACTCCATCCTACAGAAGGGAACTTTAGGCTCATTCCTCCATCTGCGAAGCTGGGCTCCCAGGGTATGGGGCAGTGGTTGGACTCACCTTATCTGCCTTCTCCTTCTGTGTAGTGATGGCAGAGAGAGCCTGCTCTAACTCTCCTGCAAACTTCCATGAATCATGCAGGCGGCCGATCAGATCCCTGGCCTCTCCTGGAATGAGACACATTCAGATGTGGCCCAAAGGACTCCCCCTAAAGGCCTGTCAAAGTGCCAGGTTCAAGGATGACGGGGTGCCAGATTCCCACCTTCCAACTGCTTGACAGCTTGCTGGCTGTAATAGAGTGCCGTCTGAAATTCGGTTTTCTGACATGTAAGGATTCGTATGGTATGAACCTGGGCCTTTGGGAGAAAAGACAAGCAAATGCTGAAAGAGAAGCAAAGAAACATTCCCCAGAGGACAGGAGGGAACTTCACACCCTCCACTCACCTCTAGCTCCCTCCTTAGAGCTTCCTGATGTTGGTGGTTTGCCTTCTTTTCCTATAGAAAGAGGAAGACAGAGCTCTTGCTAGGAGGAGGCAGAGATGGCACAGCAAGAGACATGCCCCCAGAATGGCACCACTGCCCCAGGACAGGCCCACCCATGGGACCAGTTTATCAGGGACCCTGTGGGGATGGGGTGGAATAAGGGGGGTGAGCCTTCTTCCCCAGGCTAGGAGTGGGGGAGATGAGACTGGGGCCTCTACATCTGAGTGCCCCCAACCCAGCGGTCATGTCGTGAGCAAACAAAGAAATCACGTTACTTCTTCCAGCTGAGCTCGGTTCTGTTGTTTCTGTGGGGAGAGTCAAAGGAAGGTGACTGAGGGTGGCCCCCTCGACTCTATTCCCCAGGCCAGGAAGTGGTAGGCAGGGGTCAGGAATGGATTTAAAAGGCACAGTTCTCAGACCCAATGGGAACACAAATTGGTCAACTCTCCTCAACTCCCAAAGAAGAAGGATTTGGGTCTTTGTTGGTTTTTGCCCACAGCCACAGAACTCAAAGTCTGAAACTAGATTCTCTTGAAAAGACAGTAACAGAAACCTTCAGAGATGGAGTGTGAGAAAAGCCCACCCTTCTGCCAGCTTGTGATTTAGAAAGGTGCATTCATTCAGCAAACGTTGAGCACATACGGGCCAGGGACCGTTCCTCACAGCGGGGATAGAGGTCAGAAAAGGCAGACAGGAGTCCTTGGCCCTGAGGTTTCCATTCTAGTGGGCCTTTAACTGTCAGGCTCTCAGAGCTAACAGAAACCTCTGATACTCTCTAACTCTACCTCAGGAAATGCATGCCCAAGAAGGAGAGTTTACAGCAGGCCCTGGACTAGGGATTAACATAAAAACACAATGACAAATCTCATTTAAACTTCACAAATACAAGTAAAATGATACCACTCCTGTTTTACAGATGTGAAAAGAGAGGCCCAAAGAGCTCAAGCTATTTGCCCTAAATCATATCCCTAGCAGATGGAGAGGTAGGATTCAAATCCAGAATTCTTAACCAGTACCTGGCAGTTCTTCCACAATCTTAACAATTACCCTCCACCACCCCTTGGGCCCTCTGTCCCCAGGAGCCTGGCCAGCCAAGACTCACATCCTCAGGTGAGTGGCAACCATCAGAAGTGGTTGTCTCAGGGTTAGTGCCATTATTTATTTTCTTCATTTTGGTGTCGCTTGCTCCTGCACCAACACTAGGGTTGGTCTGGGCATGATGGTCTCTCAACTGTGGAAAGGAAGAGCAGTGATACTCATGAGAACTACAAGCTCCTACAGTCACATCCTGCTTTACAGTTTATATTAAATACTCTTATAGACCATCTGATTTAATGCCACCAACTGTAGGAAATGTTGTCACAATCACTTAGTGACTGAGAGAGATTGATACCATGGCTGAAAAAAAAGGCAGTAATGGAACTTAAACTCAGTTTTCTGACTCTGGGCTCTGGGATTTTGCCACAAATCAGCAGCTGCCAGGGACCAAAACCAGAGACAGAGGTAGAAAAGCAAATATTAAGTAGGCAGGAACTGTACACCCTCACACGTCTGTTAGTGTTAAGAAGTACACCAGTACCTCTCAAACCTTTACATCAATGTATCCTCATGGCAGAAGGCAGCCTTTCTGTTAAATCTGGGAATTTAGCAGAAAGAGGACAACCCAAGCCTCATTTCAGAGAGAAGTCTTGTATACTCTTATAAATCTATGTGACTTTCATCCCTAAGTACATTAATGTTTCATCTCTCAATAGAATCAAGGGAAACTGATGCTTCAGAAAGATGCCCCATATTTATCCTGTGGCACTCAAAGTACCCCAGGTTGAGATGAGATGAGGAAGACTCAAGCTGTCAAGTCCAGTTTCCCAAGATCTGTTCCACAGAAGATAAGCAGATCTCACTCCAGAAACCAGTGACTGAGGGGCACTCTGGTCCCAGAACAATGGAGAATTCAAATCTGAGGTGTAGAACTCAGAAAAAATGTTAAAGTCTCTCTGGAGAGTAGAAGCCTGGGAGAAAACCCAACCCAACCCGTTCTCCCATTGCCACCCAGAGACACTGTCAACATGTGGAGCTCATGGGGGAGGTGTAGGCTTTTCACACTGTCAACGTCTGTGGTAAGGAAGTCAGGCAGCCTGAAAACTCTCTCTTCTAGGTCCCACGGTCCCCATTCCCCTTCCAGCTGGAAACCTGTGCTGCAACCAGAGGAAACAGAAGTGGGCAAGAACACTTAGGGGACTGGGTACTAAGACCAAAGGCCGGTCTTGTGGTAGTAATGACAGTTTGTAGAGGGACTGTGACATCACTACATTCCACTCCTCGGTGGAGTGGCGGGGGTGGGGGGACACATGAGTGCAATGCCCAAGTTGCCGCTTTGAGACTGGGGAGGGGGGTCACAAAATTGGGACCCATGTCCTTGGAGACGTGACCCCAAAGAGCCCTGGGAGGTCAGGCTTGGGGCGGCAGGAGGTGAGGGCCAAGTAAGGAGCAAGGAGCCCCAGGAGTCACATCCCCAAAGTCACCCTGTGGCCACTGGTGAGGGCAGGTTCTGGGGCACCCAGGTCCTTGGAGATGTGAGCCCAAAGAGCCCAGGGAGGTCGGGTTTGGGGTAGCAGGAGGTAAGGGCAGAGTATGGAGTTGGAAGCCCCGGGAGTCACCTGCTCAAAGTCACCCTGGGGTGCCGGGCAGGGCAGGGGCAGGACTCATGTGGGGGTTGGGCTGACTGACAAGATTTTGGTGTGGGGATCCCAGAGGTACTGGGGGGGCCCAGCTTGGTGTGCCTCAGGAGTGGCACAGACTGGCAGCAGTCCAACTGTCAGAGGGGGCCTCAACTTGGGTTGGGGTGCTGGTGCGTTTACCTTTTCCTTGGCCTCGGCCAGTTTGTCCTGTTGGGTTTCTTTGTACATCGTGGGTTGGGTAGGGAGGTGGGGGTGGGTAGGGGGGCGGGGATGGGTAGGGGGGCGGGGATGGGTAGGGAGGTCGGGGTGTGTAGGGAGGTGGGGGTGTGTAGGGAGGTGGGGGTGGGTAGGGAGGTGGGGGTGTGTAGGGAGGTGGGGGTGTGTAGGGAGGTGGGGGTGGGTAGGGAGGTGGGGGTGTGTAGGGAGGTGGGGGTGTGTAGGGAGGTGGGGGTGGGTAGGGAGGTGGGGGTGTGTAGGGAGGTGGGGGTGTGTAGGGAGGTGGGGGTGTGTAGGGAGGTGGGGATGGGTAGGGAGGTGGGGGTGGGTAGGGAGGTGGGGGTGGGTAGGGAGGTGGGGATGGTTAGGGAGGTGGGGGTGGGTAGGGAGGTGGGGGTGTGTAGTGAGGTGGGGGTGTGTAGGGAGGTGGGGGTGGGTAGGGAGGTGGGGGTGGGTAGGGAAGTGGGGGTGGGTAGGGAGGTGGGGATGGGTAGGGAGGTGGGGATTGTCAGGGATGTGGGGTTGGGGCCACATCAGCATGATCCAGGTGAGGACAACTATACACCTCCAGTCACCTCTACGTCGCTGTGTGACTGAGCCAGAGGAGGCGTAACCAGGGCTGCACTAGAATGCAGAATAGGGGCGTGGCCTCAATGCTTGAAGCCCATTGGCCAATGAGAAAGATGAAAGGAAAAGGAGGTGTGGCCAGACAGCAGCGTGTCATGAAGGACCTGTGTTGTCACAAGGAAAGCTGCCCATGCAACTGCTGTCCCCGCCCACTCCAGGAGAGGGGCGGGGCTGGCTTTCACTTGAAAAACTTTAAAACTTTATTACCTCAATTGAGGTACAAATCCTATTAAAATGGAAATTTTATAGTGTGCTTGATGATTGATAAAGCAGACTTTAGTATCCAACATTCCAATAAGATAAAGTAATCACAATGTTTTCTCTTTTTTAGAAAAACTTTCTCTTATTCTCCTACGTTAGTGTTAAGTTTAAAAAAAAACAAAACAAGAAACATGTCTAATATCTTTAAAAACACAAAGCTTTTGAGCCAGGCGTGATGGCTCATGCCTGTAATCCCAGCACTTTGGGAGGCTGGGGTGGGTGGATCACCCGAATTCAGGAGTTCAAGACCAGACTGGCCAACATGATGAAACCCTGTCTCTACTAAAAATACAAAAGTAGCTGGGCATGGTGGCAGGTGCCTGTAATCCCAGCTACTTGGGAGGCTGAGGCAGGAGAATCCCTTGAACCTGTGAGGCAGAGATTGCAGTGAGCCAAAATCATGCCACTGCACTTCAGCCTGGGTTACAGAATGAGACTCTGTCTCTAAATATATACGTACACACACACACACACACACACACACACACACACACACAAAGCTTTCTGTTTAATAAGCACTCAAAGTTCTTTACAGGGTTAAAGCAAATACAGGACCCTTCTAATGTAAGGCTAAATGGTAAGTGATGGGGGAGAGAAAAAGGACATAAATAACTCCCACTCTTATGAGGTTAATCACTAAATCCTATTTTTCTAGAATCACCTGGCCTCTAAGCCCTGAAAATGAAACTGAATTTCTCACTAGATACTTGGCTATGACTTGCAATCATGAAAACCAAGAATTGTGTTATGTCACTGTGTATTGCTTGTTACCTGGGATCAAGGGTTGACTTTTTCATGATTTGCTCCATTACCTGTGTGCTTCTTATCTCAGACCAAACTAAGCTTTTTTATAGAGTTCTACAATTTACAGTTAGTATGTAAGAGTGGCTCTCAAACATACAGTCTCTGGACCAGGAGCACCTGGGAACTTCTTATAAATGTAAATTCTCAGGCCCCACCCTAGACCTGATGAATCAGAAACTCTGGAGTAGGGCCCAGCAATCCATGCTGCAATAAGCTGTCCAGGTGTTCAGGAACCTCTGCCATACAGCAGGTAGAAAAATGTGTTTCCTTCTATAGGTCCAAAGCCAGGGATACTATATGTTCTGTCTCGATATGAAACAATGACATGCAATTAAAAGACATAAATCTCCTTCCTATTTCCACCCTCCAGCCAGTGTGTTTTATTTTTATGAGTTCAATAAGAAAACGTGTGGCAATCAGAGATTTCATCTAAAAAATATATTTACAGGTATCAGTTCTCATCCAGACTGATCTCATCCAATATCATTTCTAGCCTCTTACATCTGAAGTTTTAGAAAAGGATCTTCACAATATAAGACTCCGGCGCACTAGGAATTCTATGATAAAAGACAACATAGATCTGAATGTCCAAACTTACTAGAGAAGAAAAGTGGAGTCACTGGCTATATTTTCAAATTGCATTCAACAGGAAATTAAAGTTTTGAATTTTTTTCACCTTCATCCTTCCAAGTTAATAGAATTAAACCAGAATACTCCATTCTTCCACAGCCTGTAGCCAGGCATACTTTTACTGTGTTACTTCTTGCTTTTCAATGGATATAAAGCAAAGTCCTGGTAGGCACATTTTGTATACTTGCAAAGGTGCAAAACTAAACAGTTCCCTCTATTCAACATTAAAACAAAAGTCCTGTAAACCTCAGATGGTGAGTGTAATACTTCAGCACTAGCACGAAAGCCTCAAATATAAAAAGATACCAAGAATCTCACTAGCAAACACAAGTAAGCTCTTGGCCGGGAGCAGTAGTTCACGCCTCTACTCCCAGCATATTGGCAAGCCAAGGTGGGGTAAGTCAGGAGTTCAAGACCAGCCTGGGCAGCATAGTGAATTCATATCTCTACAAAGGAAATTTAAAAATTAGCTGGGCTTGGTGGCACACACCTGTAGTCCTAGAGCTACTTGGGCGGCTGAGGTGGGAAAATCACTTGAGCCCAGAAGTTTGAGGCTGCAGTAGCTATGATCATGCTACTGTACTCCAGTTAGGGTGACAGAGCAAGATCTAGTTATTACATTCTGTCCTGCTCCTGTTTCCACTAAAATCACTAAGTTAAAATGTGTTCATTCAGCAGGATAAAAATTAAGTGAAATTTGACTTTGGTGCTTTGCTAGCAAAAAATAAATAAATAAAGTGAAATGACAAATTACTTACTGGGAGAAGGTCTTTGTAACCTCAATGACAGATTAAAGGTTTGTATCCTTAGCCTATAAAGAAATCTTTAAAATTACTCAGAAAAAAAAATGAATGATTTCCAGCAGAAAATGGACAATGGAGAAACCGGCACCTCCCACAAGAATAAAGATGGCCAGTAAGCAAATGAAAAAGATTCAAAAGCGCTAGAAATCAAAGAAAGGTAATGAAAACAATGAGATTTTCTGCTTAAAGACCAGTGAAGATGACAAATGGAAGGGGGAACCTGGAGCTCTGTCCCTGCTGGTGGGAGTCTAAACCCAACCAATTTTCCCATAGGATGATTTCAACATTTCTTTTAAAAATCCTAAAACTGTTTTATACTATTTTCCTCTAGAAATTCTACTTCTATGAATTCAGTGTAAAAATCCTCACTCGAGTCCATTAAAATATATATAGAAGGAAATTCACCTCTGGGGTGGCGATCATTCACTTACCTTACACCCAGCGATTAAAAGTGATGATGCCAGGATATATTTCTCCCATAGAAACGTGCTTAAAATATAGTGAGTGACAAAAGACCATGTACTATGATTCTACTTTTTAAAATGTTTACAGCATAAAAAGTGTGAAAAGCAACAAACTGGAATGTTTTGAGTGGCAAAATTAAAGATTTTTCTTTATATTTTGTCATCCAAATTATTACAAAAACAATGTGATTTCCTTTATAATCATGGAGAAGTGTTATTTTCATTTATTTATATTTACATTTCTTTTCTTTTTCTTCTTTTTTCTCCTGTATGTATCCCATGTAGGCTGCAGAGCTTAAATCCCTGCCTCTTGAGAGAAATCAGCCCATTTTCGGGACATGCAGTACACAAAGCTGCCCCATCTTCCCTTTATTTTTATTTTTATCTTATTTATTTATTTTGAGATGGAGTCTCACTCTGTTGCCCAGGTTGGAGTGCAGTGGCGCATCTCAGCTCACTGCAACCTCCATATCCCAAGTTCAAGCGATTCCCCTGCCTCAGCCTCCTGAGCACCTGGGACTATAGGCATGCACCACCATGCCCAGCTAATTTTTGTATTTTTAGTAGAGAGGGAGTTTTACCATCTTGGACAGGCTGGTCTTGAACTCCTGACCTCAAGTGATCCATCTGCCTTGGCATCTCAAAGTGCTGGGATTACAGGCATGAGCCACTGTGTCTGGCCTGTCATATTATTTCTAAACTTTTGAGTGACATTTCAATTAAGTTAAATTTAATTCTTACTGACCTGATCTCTTATCCTCTGTTTAATGATATCTTCCAGTTGAAAGGTGTTTCCTCTGTAATCACAGGTGCAAAAGGAAATACAACATGTATTCATTAGGTGGATATCCACTAAACCACGGGTTCACGCATTGTATTCCTTAGACCCTCAGCATCAGCAACATGTGGGAACTCATTAGACATGCAAATTCCTGGGCCAGCCCCACACCTCCTGAATCAGAAAGTGGGGAAGGACAGCTATCTGTGCTTTAATAAGTCTTGAGATGCTCCCTGAAGTTTGAAAACTACAGAACTAGAATACATATGGTAGTAAGTGCTCATACTTTATCCAAGGTACTAGGGACTCTTCCCCTCTTTTCCATTCTCTTTTCTGTAGAAATAAAATGAGAGCTCCTTTGGATTTAATGGGTATAAGAAAGAAGGCAATGAGATGACCAGGGTTTCAAGTTAGAGTTCAAAATTTAATCGGTGGACAGTGACAGGATGCAAGCCTTCTAAACAGATTACTGCCAGAAAGCTGATTATAATCCATACATTAGATATCATTAGTGTATTGAAGTTAAAATTTTTGGGTGGATTAATGGCATTGTGATTATATAGGAGAATGTCCTGGTTCTTAGATGATATCTGCAAAAGTACTTAACAGTGAAATGCTCTGATACTGCCAACTTACTTTGAAATCATTCAGGGGGAAGAAGGGCACATATACAATCTTCCATACATGGAAGAGAGAAAACAAATATGACAAAACGTTAACTAGTGAATCCAGTTGAATAGCATACATATGTTCACTGCATGATTTTATCAACTTTTCTGTGTTTGCAAGTTTCTAAAATAAAAAGTTGAGGGAAAGAAACGTCACCCCAAATCTTTCTATGAAATGGGACCATAGAAAAAGCAGAGAAGTGAACACTCTGCAGAAGAGTGCACCACACCCATCCGGACAGCATGGTCAAAGCACAGCTCTCCTCCAGGAGGCTCTTCTCTGGTCTCTTCTGTGTTGTCACTTCCCCCACACGCAGCCAAGGCTTTTTTCTAACAACTCTTTTTCTAAAGATGTAATTTTTGTCATTCATCTAAGAAAGAGAAAAAAGAATTAGTATTCATTTAGAAAACAAAATTACACTTACATTTGTGAAAAAGCAAAAAATACTTTGAAAAATGGGGAAGCAAGAAACGTACTGTTCTACAATTCTGTTCTGTTCTTACTGTCTTTTTATTCTGCCAATGACTTCCTATTCCTGCTGCCTATGGTGGGGTGAGCTGCAAATGATTTCTTTTCCTCATTGGTTTAAAATGTCATGTTTATAATATACTACACTCCCCCAGAAGCATTTGGGTTTATTTCTGGGTTCTCTTCTATTCAAGTGATTTATCTCTCCACAAACCACTATCAATTCTGATTATTAGAGCATCCTAAAGTTAAGTAATTGTTGTTTTTGTTTTTGTTTTAGTTTTTGAGGTACAGTCTCTCACTCTGTCGCCCAGGCTGGAGTGCAGTGGCGTGATCTCGGCTCACTGCAAGCTCCATCTCCTGGGTTCATGCCATTCTCCTGCCTCAGCCTCCTGAGTAGCTGGGACTACAGGCACCCGCCACCACGCCTGGCTAATTTTTAGTATTTTTAGTAGAGATGGGGTTTCACCGTGTTAGCCAGGATGGTCTCGATCTCCTGACCTTGTGATCTGCCTGCCTCAGCCTCCCAAAGGGCTGGGATTACAGGTGTGAGCCATCACGTCCGCCTAAGTAATTCTTTGATTAGAATATTAGTATTTGATGGAGGTTGACCCTTTTGACTCTAAACTCAAATTCTTATTATCTCTAACTTCTAAAAGACAATTATGACTTCAGTGTATAAATACCAGCTTTTTCAGCTATCTTACAGAATGCTCTTATTTTCCTAATGTCAATTCAGTTTATCCATTCAGTTTTCTCTCCAAACACTAATGTTTTCATTTTAGTATCCTTAATCTTTTTTTTTTTTTTTTTTTTTTGAGACAGAGTCTCACTCTGTTGCCCAGGTTGGAGTACAGCTGCACAATCTCAGCTCATTGCAACATCTGCCTCCCAGGCTCAAGCAGTCTCTCACCTCAGACTCCCAAGTAGCTGGGACCACAGGCACATGTAACACACCCAGATAATTTTGTATTTTTTTACAGAGATGAGGTCTCACTATGTTGCCCAGGCTGGTCTCAAACTCCTGAGCTCAAGTGCTGGGAGCTCCTGAACTCCCAAAGTGCTGGGATTACAAGTGAGAACCACTGCTCCCAGCAGTTTTCCTAATCTCTTATCTTTATCTTTTGTAGCTGCACTGGCTTATTTGGTTATTAACTGTTAATGTTAATTAACAGCGGTAACAGTAATACTGGACATTTTGTCTTATTCCTGATCTTAAAGGGATGTTTTTAGAATTTCACTCATCATGCATGATGGCAGCTTTTGGATAGATGTATTTATAATCCACTAGGAGTAAAAAAAATTAGAAATAAATATTGAATTTTATCAAAGGTCTTTCTAACACATACGGATGGAACCGTGTATTCTCTCCTTAACATCTTGCCAGCAGGAATCATACCAGATCTTCTAATAGTGATTCAAGAGAATAAGGCTCATGTGGTTGTGTGGCATAATTTTCCCACTGTGCTACGTTTGCATCACTAGTCATGAATGAGAGAGTGTGTGTGTTTTAATGCTCTGTTTGTCAGGTACCTTTGTCAGGTTTGGGTTTTCATGCTCTAACAGTTTCAAAAGAAAAAAGTTTGAAAGTTCTACTTTATTCTTTATATGTGGAAATTGCAATAAATTACTTGTGATTTACTGAAAACTTAACTTGAAGCTCTGATATAATTTCATAGCGAAACCAAACCTTTCTTTCTTTTTTCTGGGGGAGGGTGGGAGGAGCAGGATGGGAGGACACTATCTCATTGATACTTTATGTTTCTTTTTCTCCTTTAGAATTTATCTTCCAGGGACAATCTGACAATGATGAATTTAACTTAGATTCACAGATTTTAAAAATAATTCTTTTGATATTCTTGGTATCGTTTATTTGCTTATTCTCCAGCTCTGTTGCCCAGGCTGGAGTGCCATAGTCCAGTCATAGCTCAGTGCAGCCTTGAACTCCTGGACTCAAGTGATCATCCCCTATCAGCCTCTCGAGTGGCAGAGACTATAGGCTCACGCTACCACACCCAGCTAATTTTTTACATTTTTAGTGGAGATGGGGTTTCACCATGTTGTCCAGGCTGGTCTCGAACTCCTGGGCTCAAGCAATCCTCCCTCCTCAGCCTCCCAAAGTGCTGGAATTACAAGTGTGAGCTACTGTGCCTGGCACGATTCTCATTTTTATTATAATAAAATTTTAAGATTGGATAAATAATATAGCCCAATTATTGGAGCCGGACTACATCTACTAAAATTAAATGAAATTTCACTTGTCTGAAATCATGACATACTTTGCAAGATATCTTTTTCATGGTATTAATTAAAATTATGACTATTTGGAACTCATCAAAATCTGTGGAGCACCTTAAAGACGTAGGCGGCATCCTCCGGAGCAGTCAAAACAGTTACAAGAAGAGGTTCTCAGGACAGCTTTGTCAGGAGAGATATGCTATGCATATAAAGACATAAGGGAGACAGAAAAGAAACAATCATTTTACACACAGGCCCCAAGTTGAAAGCTATGGGCTGGGTAATGCGGGCACTGATTTTTCCAAATCACATGCTTTCCATATGGCAACTCTATATACTGTGCTTTTGCATTAGAGAGTAGCAGCAAGATTTTCAGTTTTCTGTTTCTTTGTTTGAAGACAGGATCTTGCTCCACCACCCAGGCTGGAGAGAGTGATGTGATCATAGCTCACTGCAGCACTGAACTCCTGGGCTGAAGTGATCCTCCTGCCTCAGCTACCTGAGTAGCTGGACTACAGGCATACACCACTGTGTCCCACTAATTTTTGTATTTTTTGTAGAGACAAGGTCTCACTATGTTGCCCAGGCTGGTCTTGAACTCCTGAGCTCAAGCGATCCTCCTGCTTCAGACTACCAAAATGCTAGGATTACAGGTGTAAGCCACCACACCTGGCCAACATATTTGTTTTCAAAGGATGGTTACTAGTTACCACAAGAAAAATAGGGAAGGCTGGGGCACAGTGGCTCACACCTGTATCCTCAGCACTTTGGGAGGCCAAGGCAGGAGGATCACCTGAGGTCAGGAGTTCGAGACCAGCCTGGCCAACACGGTGAAACCCCTTGTCTTCTAAAAATACAAAAATTAGCCAGGCATGGTGGCATGCACCTCTAATCTCAGCTACTCAATAGGCTGAAGGAGAATCACTTGAAATCAGGAGGCGGAGGCTGCAGTGAGCCAAGATCGTGCCATTGCACTCCAGCCTGGGTGATAGAGGAAGACTGCATCTCAAAAAAAAAAAAAAAGAAAGAAAAATAGAGAAGATTTGTTAGTAGTCTGTGAGTTCCACAATCATGTCAAGCATATTAAAAATTCCTCAAATTCCTAACTACCCTTTCCTGTCTTTTTTGAAAAGAGGATTTATCTTCATCAGAATTTTTCTTTACATTTAAAACACCTGCATCTTCAGTTGCCTCATCATCCGGTGAAGCAAAGGTCACTCTTTTCAAACTTTCTTTACCTTGTTTACTGTCTTCACTTTCTTCCAGGTCATCATCTCCATCCCTGCACTACCAAAACTCTTACAAAAAAAAATATACTGCTTTCCATTAGAAAAACAAAAGGAAACATATTTTCCCTTAATAAAGTTCTTCTTTTATATGCCTAATGCCACCAAATGCTCAGAACTTCCAAAATCATTCAGGTATGGAGGAAGAGAAGGTATCATTTAAGTGACATGCTATGTAAGAAACAGAACAAAAAGTGTCCAATATATAGAAAATAAATTATTCATCAATCTATAATACAAACCTCCTATCTCACAAAAATAACGGGATATTTTGGGCACAAAACCAAATCAAAGTTCCTGGTAAGAAAGGTTTGATTGCTACTGCCAGTAATATTTTTCTTCATTAAATGATCTCTAATGTCCCTTTAAATCCAGACTTTCCTCTGGCTATCTTGAGAATATCTGATAGGAGAGAATCTAACTTCTTAAAACAAACATATGTGAAAACCACAAGTACCCATACATGATTGGGCAATTCCAGCTAACAATGTAAAGGATGGTTCAAAATACATTTCAGAAATGCTTAGTTCTTCTGCTGCTTCTTCAGCAATTTCATCATCTTGTTTGAACCAGATCATCATCGTGATCACTTGCTATATCTTCATCACTTTCAACTGGATCAAAAAAATCTTTCTACTTCATATTTCTGGAACTTTTATCTGACAAAAATAAAAAGTTTTTAAAACTATTAACTAGGAATAGAAAAATACATCATTAACACATGCACATATATTTGTGTGTGTATACCGTATGTCTACATTACTTTCTAACTTAATAACACTACAAACCAAAAATAGTTATTAGGTGAAATTGGCAACTAAAAACATTACCATAAAACTGTTATAAGAACAACTGGAACACAAACTGAATGGAAGTACAGATTCATTTATAACTGATAAGATAGAGCACAACATTTCTTAGCTTCAAATCTTCTAACTACAATTACATCTCTCCTAGAAAAACAGAACAAAAGCTAATTTGAGGAGGAGGAAAGTGCTCTCTCCTCTCTCAAAACTTTACCTGAAGTTTTTTACTTCCAAACAGTCCCCCTTCATCTTCATCAGAATCAGTATCTTCAGAAAAATCAGTATCTGCCACCTCATCATCATCTTTTCGTTCCTCTTCTTTTTCTCTGTTTTCTAAACAGGCCTCCATTTCAGAGAGTTGGAAGAATTTCTCATCTACTATGGACTTTTCTCTTGGTTTTCCATGTCCTTTGCTTTGCACCTTGCTCTGCTGTTCCAATTGGTTGATATCAAAGTCAAGATCAGAATCCTCATCACTGAGAACTGGGCTTTTCCTCAGATGGAATTTGCTTAAGTTTTTTGTTTTGTTTGGTTTTTTCGAGACAGTCTTGCTCTGTCACTCAGGCTGGAGTGCAGTGGCGTGATCTCGGCTCACTGTAAGCTCTGCCTCCTGGGTTCACGCCATTCTCCTGTCTCAGCCTCCCAATTAGCTGCGACTACAGGTGCCCACCACCACGCCAGGCTAAATTTTTTTTGTATTTTTAGTAAAGATGGGGTTTCACCATGTTAGCCAGGATGGTCTCGATCTCCTGGCCTAGTGATCCACCTGACTCAGCCTCCCAAAGTGCTGGGATTACAGGTGTGAGCCACTGCACCTGGCCTCAGTTTCACCTTCTTTAACATGTAAGGGCATAAATAAATGTGAATGCCTAATCCAAATTCATTCCTCTCCAAAAAGCATCCAACTCTGGCCGGGCGTTGTGGCTCATGCCTGTAATCCCAGTACTTTGGAAGGCCGAGGCGGGCAGATCATCTGAGGTAAGGAGTTCGAGACCAGCCTGACCAACATGGTGAAACCCCATCTCTACTAAAAATAAAAAATTAGCCAGGCGTGGTGGTGTGTCTGTAATCCCAGCTACTCAGGAGGCTGAGGAAGGAGAATCACTTGAACCCAGCAGGCAGAGGTTGCAGTGAGCCTAGATCGCACCATTGCACTGCAGCCTGGGCAACAGAGCAAAACTCCATCTCAAAAAGAAAAAGCATCCAACTCTCTGAAAGTTGGTTTTGAAGGAGGCTTCTCTCCTACTCATACCCAGACCCTGCCCCTGAGGACCCCTCATCCCTAAAAGGTGAGGCGTCCAATCATCTGGGAGGAAAAACAGCTTCAATTGCTGCCCAGCCCTACAACCCAGTTCTTTTGTTAACTCTTTGTTGTGTGATCTTTGTCACTCCATCTCTTTAAAAGCTGTGTGCTGTGGGGTTTTTTTTCTTTGTTTTTATTTTTGTTTTTGTTTTTGAGAGGGTCTCACTCTGCCACCCAGGCTGGAGTGCAGTTGTGTGATCTAGCTCACTGCAACCTCTGCCTCCTGGGCTCAAGCAATCTTCCCACCTCAGCCTCCTGAGTAGCTGGGACTATACGTGCATGCCACCACACCCAGCTAATTTTTGTATTTTTTATTGTAGAAATGGGGTCTCACATGTTACCCAGGTTGGTCTCAAACTCCCGGGCTCAAGGAATCCTCCGGCCTTGGCCTCCCAAAGTGCTGCGATTATAGGCGGGGATTATGGCTGGCAATAGCTGTGATCTTTATGGGTTGGGAAGAACCTGAAGAAAATAGAGGCTTGCTTGGCTGGCTAGATCTTGGGAGATTTTGTTGCCATCCTAGGTCTTGGGCCTCTCTTACCTGGAGCTGCTGCAGATATTTCAGTCACAGCTCACAATCCTGATTTCAGCTCTCCCCTCCCCCATCACAAGACAACCAGGAGCTTTATCAGAAAGCCTAAGCCTGACATTGTGATCTGGACCCCGTGCCTCCCCTGGGAGCCTCCACCCTCCACTGGCCTCTGTTTGTGACATTCACCTTGATGTCTGAGTGCCAAGTTCCTCCCTTTTGGTGTCCCGCAGCAACAAATCAGATGAATACCAAAAATTACGTAATTCCTAGGAGCCAACCAGGGGAAAAGTGAAGACCAACCATCCAAGGAAAAAGGGTATAGATTATCTATCACCTCTGGTTCAAGTTAATTAAAGAAATGCAGGCTGATCATGGACTCAAATACAGCCTGATCCAGAAGTGTGGGGGAAAAAATGCCAGCTCCAGCGGCTTTGTCCTTAGACCCTGAGGTGGAAGCAAAGTTCACATCTACTGTCTCCATTCTGATGGAGGCCACCTGTGGTCGGCGGGTGCATTGGTTCGCTCTGCACATGCATGAATACAGCCTCAAGATCTTCCCAGGCTTCCCACCCATCCTTCCTGCAGAGGTCACTATATGTTTGGATAGATTCCAGGGTGTCGTGGGGCCACGTTTGCCAATGGGCGGGGTGGGGGGCACCACCATGAAAAGGCTCTGCACTTGGGGCCCTCAGGGGTACCCCTGTCTCCATGAGCCTGCTTTGGCAGGACAGGCTGATCCTGCTGTGCTAAGCCTGGTCATCTCACTTCCACTCCTATTCTGGGCCAAGCACTTCTGGTGCCTCAGGCTCCTGCCCTGTGCCTGCCTGTGGGTTGTAGGATTCTGAGGTCCACGTTGGGTTAGAGCAGTAGATCTCAGCCAGGAGACACTGTCACAACTAGGGAGAAGGTGCTGCTGGTATCTAGTGGATCGAGACCAGAGATGCTACTAAACATGCTCCAGTGCATGCGACAGCCCTCAGAACAAAGGTCTATCTAGTCCAAAACATCAAAGAGAAGCCCTGTCTTAGGGGAAGGGGTGTCTTCCCGAGAGCACGGCTTTTGGCTTTCAGCCCCTCTAAGAATGAGGGTTCTTGCTTTTTTTCTCCATCTCTCATCGGCCCAGACGTAGGGGAGGGAAGAGTTACACCAGGGTAGGATCCAAGTACTCCTGAACCTCTAAGCCAAATGTGGTTCTCCAAATAGCACAATTTCCCCTAAAAATGAAGTCTGAAATGGAATGGGTGAGAAACATGCTTCCTTCCATCTTCTAGTACGTTGGCTGTAAAACTCATCTTAAAAATATGAGAAGGCATTCATTGTAGCACTGTTCATAACTGAAAAAGATTTTTTAAAACCCTAAATGTCCACTTATAAGGGCCAGATAAATTATGATGCATTCATGCAATGAAATTATATGCAGTTGTTGAAAGACTGAGGTAGCTCTAAATATAATGATATGAAACAATCTCCAAGACATATTATTAAGAATACCAAGGCCAGGCATGGTGGTTCAGACCTGTAATCCCAGCACTTTGGGAGGCTCAGGTGAGAAGATGGCTTAAGCTCAGGAGTCTGAGACCAGCCTGGGCAACATAGTGAGATCACATCTCTACAAAAATAAAAAATGTAGCCAGACATGATGGTGCACACCTATGGTCTCTGCTACTTGGGAGGCTGAGGTGGGAGGATCATTTGGGTCCATGAGGTTGAGGCTGCAGTGAGCTATGATTGTGCCACTGTTCTCCAGCTTGGGTGACAGAGCAAGACCCTGTCTCAAGAAAGAAAGAGGATGTGGCCGGGCACGGTGACTCACGCCTGTAATCCCAGCACTTTGGGATTAGCCAGGTGTGGTGGTGGGTGCCTGTAATCCCAGCTACTCGGGAGGCTGAGGCAAGAGAATTGCTTGAACCTGGGAGGCAAAGGTTGCAGTTAGCCAAGGTCGTGCCATTGCACTTCAGCCTGGGCAATGAGTGAAAATCTATCTCAAAACAAAACAAAAACAAAAACAAAACAACGACAACAGCAACAAAAAAAGATTCTGTGTTTTAAAAAAAGAAAAGAAAAGAAAAAGAGTATCCATAATATGTTATTACAGAAAAAAATGAAGCTGAAAAAAATAAAAATAAAGAAAGTTGCAGAACAATGTGATTTGGGGGAAAATTTGCATGCAAATGCAAATAAATTTGCAAAGAAAGAAGACTAGAAGGATACACGCAAAAGCATTCATACTGGCTACATCTGAAGAGAGGAAGTAGAGGTGGGAGCGGGAGTGCACTTTTGCTTTATTCAAGTCTATAATGCTTGATTTCTCTTTCAACAAATGTGTGTATTCCTTTTGTCATAAAAAGAAATTAATCGGCCAGGCACAGTGGCTCATGCCTGTAAACTCAGCACTTTGGGAGGCCGAGGTGGGAAGATCACCTGAGCTCAGGAGTTTGAAACCCGCCTGGCCAACATGGTGAAACCCCATCTCTACTAAAAATACAAAATTAGCTGGGCATGGTGGCACGTGCCTGTAGTCCCAGCTACTTGGGAGGCTGAGGCAAGAGAATCATTTGAACCAGGGAGGTGGAGGTTGCAGTGAGCCAGGATTGTACCATTGCACTCCAGCCTGGGCAAAAAGAGCAAAACTCTCTCTCTCAAAAAAAAAAAAAAAAAAAAGGAAAGAAAGAAAGAAAACAACTAATAACAACTGCAACCTTAAAGCATGAGAAACCAGAGCAGGAACCACTAGGTCAGTTAGTCTTGCAGGACAACGATATACATTAAACACAGTGTTGGAGGGCCACTGTGGTGAGACATGAGAATAATGAACAAATAGTGCCTGCGGCACTAAAGGCTCTGGCTGATTTAGAAGGAAATGGGATAAACTGAGTCAAACACAAAGCAGAAAAGAGGGAACTCCCTTCCATATGCAATTGATCTCAGGACATCATTGAGTCTACAGCCTGTCTGAAAGTCACCCCCACTGGGATAGACGTCAATGTGGCCCCTGGGCATGTAAATACCAGTGCTCAAGCTGAAGGAATGCATGTAGGTGTGGGGGACATCCACAAAATCTGCATCATCAGCGGAGAGCCTCTTGTGGAAGTCTGTCCCTTCAGAAAATTAGCCTGGGGTAGTGGCGGGCACCTGTATTCCCAGCTACTCGGGAGGCTGAGGCAGAAGAATGGCGTGAACCCAGTGGGCGGAGCTTGCAGAGAGCCGAGATCTCGCCACTGCACTCCAGCCTGGGTGAAAGAGTGAGACTCCGTCTCAAAAAAAAAAAAAAATTCTTTCAGAGATAAAAATAATTTCTTATGTTTTTACCAGATTGTTGCAGCCTAGTCAAGCTGCTGTAACAAAATACATCAGCTGGGTGACTGGGTGGCTTATAAACGACAGAAATGTATTTCTCACAGTCCTGGGAGCTGGGAAATCCAAAATCAAGGCGCAGGCATGTGCAGCATCTGGTGAGGGCCCATTTTCTCACAGATAATGCCTTCTCCCTGCGTCCTCATGAGGTGGAAGGAACAAAGGAGCTTTCCTGGGCCTGTTTTATAAGTGCACTAATTACGTAAGAGGTTCTTTCACCTCCCAAAGACCTCACCTCCTAATACCATATCTATATGAGTTTTAGGACCTAATTTACACTTAATATGAAATTTGAGGGAGCACAAACATTCAGGCCATAGTATATATATCAATATCATTTTCTGTATCTTCTCTATTTAATATTTATAATCAGTATTGAACATCACAATGTCTCTCATTTCCATTTTCTTCTGTCTCAAATCTTCTTTATTGTGACATTTTTGATTATTTGTATTTGATTTTTTACTTCTCTTCAAATAATCCTATTTTCTTATATAAAAAGTTGGTTGCTCCATTCTCCCCTCATTAATTTTGTTTGTAACATACTAACCTTACTCAGTGCTGTAAGATAAACGCAGCTTTCTTAACTGGACCATCAAATAGGCTACCTCTTGTAAATAACTATAAAGCTGTTCATACAAGGTCTAAAACATAATTCAATTTGAAAAAATTAAAAATAGGTATTAAATATCTATCCAAAAAAGAAAAGTATAACCTAATATTTTTATGAATTTTGAATCTAAAATTAAATGCTGGTCAATAATGAATTTTTTTATTGTGAAACAAAATATTTAATGAAGGTGTTTTACTGTGATATATATTATTTATAATTTGATAGCCCTTACTCTAGTAAAATGCACAGTGGATTAATAGTTCAGAAACCGAGGGATGTTTTCAGTTTCTGCTATTATTCAGCTATTTCACTTTGGGAGTCACCTACATCTCCAGGTCTAGTGCTTTTCCAGTGGCTTGAGTAGGAAGACAGCCTGGATTATGTCTTGGCACCCTCAAAAGCAATGAGACAATGAAGACTGTCAATGCAAATATAATATTTATCTGTTTATGGAATCCCTTTGTTATTTGCTTTTATATTTGGATATCTCACTTATACTAGAAATCAATAAAATAATGAACTGCCACTCTGAAGATTCAGAAATCAATCTTCTTTCTGACAAGTATAAAACTACTCCATGTAATCCATTTTGTGCTTCATTTTCTTTGTTTGCTTTTCAAATAATTACAAAGCTTTCTACTAAGAAATGTTCTCTTTCACATCCCCTTGAAACGGAGATGTTGAGTAAGTCTTTGAGATACCCAGGACTCTAATGGAATGGCAGCTGTTCGATATATTGTAGGGTTGGTTGAGTAATTAAATAAAACATTAATTTTTTTTTTACATTTTATTTTACCTAGTACTGTTGCAGAAGTAGGGGGTGGTTATACAAAGAGACTTATGAGCCAGCCTCCTGCCTTTTAATCACTCACATTCTAATAGAAAGAACCCACAGATATTTAAGCATGCTTGAAAAATCATGGAAGACTCTGTGTAGAAGGCAATGTGTGAGTTATCAAAAAGCCAATTAGCATATAATCCATTTAAGACAGAATGGCCATTTCAGGAAGAGGCTATAATGTAAGCATTGCACAAATGACTCAGGTGAGAATAACACCAGAAGACATATAAATAGCTTTGCATGTCAGGGGCATGGGGATAAGTAGGAGATATGATGAGAGGAGATGGAGGGAACAAATCATTAATGACATTTTATATCTTGCTAAAGTTATTGAATTTTATCCTGGGGATTTTAGGTGGAGAAGTGACCCTACCAGGAGTATGTCTGAAAAACATTCTTGTACCAGCAGCATGAAGGATAGATCTGACAGGAATCTGAAGCAGGATGAATATTTAATAGATGAGAGAGATGCATAGAGCAGCAAAGACAGTGCACATTAGTGAGCCTTCAAAAATGTTTATTGAGTTGAAATGAATGGAAGACGTTTGTTGAAACTTTCCTTTCTCACGTCTTATTTTTAGAAAATGTCAATAATAGCTCTTCATTGGGTTGCTTCAAAGTTACTCAGCTGAACCCCAGTGAGGGTGTGAGATAGTTGGAGTCTGGGTGAATGACCCATGTCATCACAGGTGCTTCAAAAATGTCATCAAACATTCACCTACAGATGGCCCCGTTGTTCTGCATGGTCTTTACAGGTCCTGAGTCTTATGCTGCAGTCTGATGCACAAAATAGTATTCTGCTTTTTGCAATGAAATCAATATGCACCTTAATTATTCCCTTCATGTTTGGACAAAGGACATGTCAGCAGGGATTGCGCTGACTTTGGTTGTCATGCACACTCCTTGGTTGCTAACTCTGTTTAAAGATTTTGTTTATTTTTGCGTCTGTGTCATTTTCAGAAAGTTTTGCCAATAAAATAAATCATTTAGAAGTTTCCTCAATAATTCTCAAAGGTAGGATATACCAAAGAAGAAGCTGCTTTCTGATAATTAAAAGCTGACTGCAACATTTTAATTTTTAAAACATTTTCACATTTTTATAAATGTGTCATCATAACACTGTCATATAAATAAAAAGAAATATAATTTTTCCCATGTTGGAAATGAATGGTTTAAAGATTGACTTTGGAGGAGTGGGTAAAAAAGTGCTTGGTTCAAAAGGAAAAAAAAATCTCACCACTAAATATCACTATTTCAATATCCATAGTACATTTATTGGTGATAATATTTTGTTAGTTTGGCTTTGGCAATAAAAAATATTATACACATAAAATATTTTATCTTTTATATCCATATGTTTCCAAGCCTCATATTCTAAAAAGCCTAAAAACAATGACAAGCCCAGTAACACTGATGACCTTGGCAAGCAGAGTGTAGCCTCTTATGTAGCATTTTACATTAAAACAAATCAGGGACCCCAAATAAATGATTAAATCTGGATACGGTGCAAAAAATGTACAGAATTGGTCTGAAGCAACTTATTATCCTAAAAATGTAAGGAAGATTTCAAAAACTTCATATCAAAAACTCTCATGGTACAATTGGAAGAGGATTCTATTGTTAGGATGAGGCAATTTTAGTAGCAAAACAAGTGGAAGTTACTGAAAAATTGATTGACCTTAATTAGTGATAAAAAGTGATAATTTTTTTACTTAATAAAAATTCCTTAATCACATTTGGTGAATACTAGGTAACCAATGCATTCTGTAAACTGAGAAAGAAAGGGAAGAACTCTAGCATTCATCCTAATATTCTTATACAACTGCAACTAAATAATTGATGAAATATTTTTTAAATTAAGAATTCCAGCTGATAAGGAAAAAAAGATTAATAGAATTGTAGTATCAACATATTGCACCACGAATGAAATTGTAGACACAAAAAATTATTATCAATGGCTGCCCAAAATTACGAGAAATGCTGCAGAAGATTAGGCTAACACTTGAACCCACTGTCAATATTAGCATTTTTAAAAAATGGAAAGGAAAGTGTACACAGTATTTACATTATAGGAAATACAAATATTTCACTATAAATCCTATAAAATAATTCAATATATTTCTTTAATAATAAGAGAAGCAAGAAGTAGCAAGAGGGAGTTTGCTACCTGGGAAGGGAAGGTGTTAAATGACATGGGAAGTGAGGTGTGGTATGTCAACCAGCTGACAAACTTCAAGACCCAAATATGTCAGAAGGCTCTAGGTAGCAACAATGGATAAAAGGCTGTTCCATGAATAGGACATAGACTGAGACTAAGCATACATTTTGTGTGTGTATGTGTGCTCTGGGTTGTGATGGAGAAGTCTGGAAGTTCAAGATTTCGGCAGCATAGTTACTGAGGGAATAGATGAGCTATGGAGGCTGCCTACCTGAGATGTGTTAGGCCACATACATCCAAAAGCATAGAGATCTCAATCAAAATTAAAGCAATTTGTCTAAATTGGGGAGAAAAATAAGATTAGGTAATTGCCTCATAACTGTATATTTCAAGAGCAAAGTTTTGGAATCAGTTATATAGAATCAGTTTATATATATATATATATTTTTTATATATATATTATATATATATATATATATACACACACAAACACACACATACATATACATATAGTGGAGATATGTGTCTATAGAGGTATCTATCTATCTACCTATATTCAAGTTTGAAGATCTATATGTCCAAGTTCTAACATTATATAGCAGTATGTTCTTGGACTATTTACTTCATTTCACTGAGGATATTTCTCAGCTGTTTAAGGAGAACAAACTGTATATATCACAGTAGAGTTGTGATGGTTAAATAAGATATTATATAAAAATGAATATTAAAATATATGTAATATTTTAGATACTCAATATTTTCAATAGAGAATAGAAAGCTACTTATTTGCTTGTGCCGGGGAAAAATAAGAGGAAGAAAAATAGGGAAAACATACACTCTGAGAAATGATAGGGAAGACTTGAAAGGAATAACTTCAGTGTTACAGGAATGAAATTGGAGGCTCTTGGTTTATGGTTATCACTCCTTGGTTTATGGCAATAAAGGAACAATGTTGGAAACCAGAAATCCACATTGGATAACATAGATTTGGGGTCCGGGCAAGATACAACAACATGTGTATTGGTACAGAGTTTTCCAAATATATTGAGAGCAACTGGGACGATGATTGTGCCCAGTGTTTCCCAATCTTCTTTTATTATCACTCCTCTCCCTACCAGGATCCCTTTTAGATGCTTTTACAAAATCACCACCATTCTGTCATGAAATTAAATTTTAACAATGAAGATATTGTCCTATAGTGTTAAACTGCGGAGACCCAAAGTGTTGTAATTTTTTTTGTTGTTGTTGAGACAGAGTCTCAATCTGTCACCCAGGCTGGAGTGCAGTGGCATCATCTCCGCTCACTGCAAGCTCCACCTCCCAGGTTCATGCCATTCTCCTGCCTCAGCCCCGAGTAGCTGGGACTACAGGTGCCCGCCACCACGACCGGCTAATTTTTTGTATTTTTAGTAGAGATGGGTTTTCACCGTGTTAGCCAGGATGGTCTCCATCTCCTGACCTCGTGACTCGCCCGCCTTGGCCTCCCAAAGCGCTAGGATTACAGGCGTGAGCCACCGCGCCCGGCCCAAACTATTGTAATTCTAAAGAATATTTTCCCCCTCAAGAGCCAATCATAACCGCATTGTGGACAATAACATCCTTTTGAGAATGCCTGACTCAGTCTAGCAAGATTTTAACCACGTGGGGTTCTTGAGAAGGAATGAAGACTGAGGAGATTAGAGAAGTAAGAAGTATCCAGATGTTAGGAAAACTGATGAGTTAATATATATGAAGGGTTTGGGGTCTCCGTGGGTAAAGACTCAGTGTTAGAAGTGGAGGCATTTTCAGGAAATAGAGAGTAACTTAGTTGAAAAACAAAGGAAGGCAGAAGCTCAAGATAGGGGGAAAAGTGTGAGAAGGCACCTTTACTATACTATGGAAGATATGAATATAAGAGGGTAATATAAATTAATTTCTAGGAAGGGAAGGATGCTTTTGAATTGTTCATATTAATCTTACATTCTAGCTGTATAAATTCACATAGGATGTATATTTAGGTAATGATAATGCTGATGTGTTCATTTTCAAGATTTTCAAGGACTGCGTGGAATAGGATGCTGATATGGGCTGCCACAACAAGCTGGATTATTCCTCCTTGCCAGTTTAAAACAACCCACTGGGTTTTCAGGGAACACAGTCAAATCTTAGGAAACAAAAAAATACATTTCTCTCCATGTGTACATTCATGAATATTTACTGTTTTATTCCACTGTCTTGATTCAGGTCATATAAATATAATTTAATTTTTAGCTTTTACCCGAAAATCATGAGAATTATTTGCATGTCAATCATTTTATAATCATAAAATATTTCAGAAATAGACTTAGCAAACAATCATAAATGACATTTATTTTTCTCATTGTAGCAGCAGTTACTTCCTGATCCTTTATTTTATATATTTTATAATGGCATTATGATAGATTTTGATTTCTAGGCACATTTCCAGACTTTGTCAGTTCCTGATATTAATGAACAACTCATTGCACATGCTTTAGTATATTCTGAAATGACAATCTACTGAAGATAACGACTTAGATTGCATGTCTTTCCTTTTCACTAGACAATTTTAGACTTTGGAATTTCTGAAAATGCAGCAGAAGTACTTAGATCCACAGGACAAAACCATACCTGGGCCTAGTTTGTACCCACTGCTAGAGGCCAAGGCTGTACAAATAAGCAATGTTTGGGGCTGGACCAATGCGACATGTTTACTGTGCAACGATGATGAATGCATGTTGTTTCAGTCAGGAGACAGAGATGCTCTCTAATCTTTTTTTTCTTAGCTTAAAAAAACTAAAGATGAAATTTGCTGAGGGATATGGGGAACATAGGAGAGAAACCTCAAGAAGTTTCTCTTTTGATTATCAGATTTCATTCCATTCTAACAGTGGGGAGCAATTAGTCATAAAGAAAAAGACACAAGGGTGGTAATGACAGCTGAAAAGAGTAGCAACAATTAAAATTATCCATATGCAATAACTCTGTGTGTGTGCATGAATGGTTGTGCGTGTGTGTGTGCGCACGTCTGTGTGAGGGATAAAGAGTAATATGCTTATATGTGCTAATTGCATTATTGTGCATGTATGCATATTTTATAATTAATTATCAATCTCCAATGGGGTGGAGTGGGTAAAACAACCTGGTATCTACATTTTATTTCAGGAATATGACTGCTATTTCATAAAGAAGATTTATTTCTTACATAATTTTACAAGAATGTTTAGTAGTCATAACAAATTCTGAGTGAAACCTGTCAGTTTGATTTAAATTGGAGCTAATGGAAGTTCTGTGTTTGTTACATAAGATAGCGATTGTTATTGCAGCAGGTTTCTGTCAAGAATTTATCCTTTTAAATTTTAACGATTATTTTTCTACATAGTGGTCATTTATTTGCTGCCACCAATTTAATATTTCTAAAACAAATTTCAAAATTATATATATATTAATAATTTCAAATCAGTTACTACTAAACCTATTAGAGTAAAAGCATGTATCATCTATTGTAATGAATTAATTATAGCAGATATAGAAACATTTGGCTGTAGTCCTGTTCCCTTTAGTCCTCCTTTCTGGTCTAATTTGCCCTTAACGTTTTCTCTGTTTTTCCTTTTTGCCTTGATCCTCCACTTGCATCTATTTATCCTTCTTTTTCATCATCCTCTCGCCTCTTCAGTATTCACTACTATGCTTCTTTCCTTTTTCTTCTCATCACTATGTTGTTATTTCTTGCTTTGTGTACACTTTCTATTCCTCATACTTTTTTCCACTTCTATGTCACTTTTATTCAACACTGTCCACTCTTCTTTCTCCATTCTTGATGTTATTCCCTCATAAAATGGAAAGACCTTAGGCAAAGACAATGACTTTTAAAATTTGCATTTCCCATACTTTGCAAAATGTTTGGGGCATACATACTGGTAAATATTGACTAACATTTTCTAATAATGTATTGCTAAATTTGGGAGTAGGAAGTTTTAATATCTAATTCACGCCAGCACTGTGCAAGATACTAAGAAATTTATTATCATAAAACTGTAACATCATTTTGCTAACCACAAACTTATTCACTGTATATCATATCTCCATAGTTTGAACACATTCCTGCTGCCAGATTTATTCATAACAAATGTATGTCTCCCTAGTTCAATTCAGCTGTTCTCTGAAAATTAATTCAGAAAAAAATTGGTTAGAATCTTGGCCTCTGATACATTCTTCTATCAAAAATATCAACCCCACTACTAGTAACTGCTACTTTTATATCTGCATTTTGACTTTGTACTTGCTGAGTGTCATTACTATCAGTCACAGAGCTGTGTTCTGTATATAGCAGTCTTGCTAAAGATTACTTTGTTTTGGGTTTATGCACCAAATAGGATTCATCTCCTACAAGGTTCTCAAACAAGAGCATATCGAGATAAAGAACAAAAATTTTAGACCAAGAGCGAAGCTGAAGTAAAAGCTTGATTGAAAAATATGCCTTAGGGTAATTTACACCTGTAATCCCACCATTTTGGAAGGTGGAGTGGGCAGATTACTTGAACCTAGGAGTACGAGACTAACCATGGCAAATGGTGAAACCCCATCTCTACAAAAAACACAAAAAATAATCAGGCATGGTGACACTAGCCTGTGGTCCCAGCCACTTGGGAGGCTGAGGTAAGAGGAGCACTTGAGCCCAGAAGATTGAGGCTTCAGTGAGCCTGAGCCATAATCCACCACTGCACTCCAGCCTGGGCAATGGAGTCAGAGCCTGTCTCAAAAATGAAAAAGTAAAATATGCCTTGGTAACAAAGTTAACACTAATATCCTACCTCCTAATGCAAAATGTAGACCTTTGAACTCACACATCCAGTTTTATCTGAAAAAAATAAGATAGCCATTTCTAGATCTTCATAGAAGTCCACAACCCTCATCCAGTTACTCAATTACAAAAAAACAAAAACAAAAAACAAACAAAAAACCACAAATAAAATAACACAGTGAAAGTCAAGATATGAGCAAGCACATGGTCACACTTCCTCTGCATGACAAATACTGGAGTAGCATAGTAGATAAAATCAGTCATCTCTAAGTTAGCCTTTTGATAGATTTCAAGAATGGCATCTGAAAAAGAAATTACTCCAAACATAACATATCCCAGAGAGGATATTTTAAAATCTGCATTCCAGCAGCTATAACTGCCTGCTAAAACCAGAAGCTATAACTGAGCCTGTACTAATTAAGGAGAATTTGGCAGAAAAAAAAATATGTACTCTTTTTGAACCTGACCTAATCATTGAGATATGACATGCATGGGGACTTATGGGAAATTTGAATTAATCAGTAAGCTCATGGCATTTACTTGGTGGTATCAAGCAGGTTATTCCAGCAAGACATCAGTGATTTGATATCAAGGGCAGGAAATGGCTGGAGTTATATAGAAAAAAATAATGGAGACTAGTGAGGCTGATGACTCTTTGAATTGTAGAAACACAGAATTATAAAGATGTACTCTCTGATAACAGTGAGAAACTATCGAACGTTTCTGTGCCAAGATCCATTTAAGGTTCTAGTTAGAAGGCAAAATCATGCAAGGGACACATTATCCAAACAGAAACATAGAGAACCAGAGCAAAGAAGAAACCTAGTTTTATAAAAAAATTGAAACGAGGTCAGAATGTAGGTATCAGGATAAAAAAAAAATGAAATGGGATGCACAATCACAACTGTGATAATAATTTTAATAATCTTTAAAATACTGGATTAGAATTACAAAAACACACCATGCTTAACGTTATTATAAACCAAAGAAATCAAATTTAACTGCTTATACATAGTAGCTAAATAATGTTCTTGTTGTGCAGAAAAGCAAAACTATAAAAGATTAATTCTGTCTTGAACAAAACAATCTGCTCTTTCCACAAGCCTACTGTATAACCTCTGTAGGGATCTACTGTCCATCGGCTTCCTTCCCTGTATGTTCCCTAGAGTGTAGGAGTATGTTTGATGTGGTTACCCAGGGGATTTTATTTTTCATGTGGTCACATGAATCACCACACCTGCTTTAAACCCATTGCTACAATTTAAATGATCATGGTAGGAATGACACCTTCAGCTATCGTTTTTCTGTCACAACAGTCTGCCTTAACTTCCCTATATTGTGTCTTCCAGTCTTCTGGTCACCCACCTAAATCTACCCAAATTCCACTATGTCATCTGTTGCCTCCTTGACTGCTTTCTACGCTCTACATCCAGCTATTGTCTGTCACGATATTTTCTGGGTGTCATATTTCAGTGCTCATCTAGCTATTCAAATATTTTTTATTGCTGGTTCCACTGCCACATGGACCTTATTTTGGATTTTATTATGACCTCACAAAAAGGAGTCACTAATGAAAACTAATGAAAACACAATATATTTTCAATTTAATAAAATATTAATTTCTCAGAAAAAGCATGTTTTCCTGGTTAGTATTTTTGAGTATTGGATTACTATGTATATAATATATATATTTATATGTGTTATGTATTACAGTTGACCCTTGAACAATGTGGGGATTAGGGGTGCTGATTTCCCACAAAGGCAAAAATCTGTGTATAATTTTTGTCTCCTGAAAAACTTAACAAATAGCCTACTGTTTACCAGAAGCCTTACCAGTAACATAAGCATTTGATGAACATATCTTTTAAATGTTATATGTATTATGTACTGTATTCTAACAGTAAATTAAGCTAAAAATATAAACTTATTATTATAAGAAAGATAAAATATATTTACTATTTATGAAGTTGGTCACCATAATTTATTAATTCTTATTTTCTCATTGAGTAGGCTGAGGTGGAGGAAGGGGAGTGGTTGGTCTTGCTATCTCATGGGTAGCACAGGCAGATTTGTGGAGGCTATAGAAGGGAAGTCAGGAGAAGCAGGCATAGTTGGCCCAACTTTGTGAAAATACATGATAATTTCTGACTTTTTTGCTTTTTAATTTCTCTAAAAATGTTCCTATACGGTAAAAATCTGTCTTCCATCATGTTTCAGTGCCATATCAAAGAAGGTTCCTTATAGTAAGAGAAGTCAAAAGCAGTCTTGAATAATTGGAAACCTTTTGACCGATTGTCAAAAGTCAACTTGTTTTCTGGCATTGCTTATTTTACATCTTCCCCATCATCATTGTCTGGCACGAGTTTAGAAACACTCATCTCTATCAAGTAAACTTCTGTTAATTCCTCTTGTGTGGTGTCTGTTAACTTTTGAATTTCTCCAAGACTCATATCTTGAAACCATTCATACTTCACCTTTTTTTGCTATATCCACAATCTCTTTTATTATGTCCTAGATTGGCTCTGCCAGAAATCCTGTGAAGTCAAGCACCATTTTCTGGATACGGTTTTCTCCAGCAGCAATTTATTGTTTCAACCTTGATGGTTTTCATTGCTTTTCTGTAACAATGATGGCAAATTTAACAGTGTAATTCTTCCAGATGTTCTATCAGGGTTCTCTTCCATAGAGTTGAAAATTATTTCCATAGAGCGCCATGCATAATGAGCCTTAAAAGTCCTTATGACCTTTCACCTGCATTAAAAACCTGTTCAGGCAGATACCTTTTCTTTTCAATTATTTTTTATGGCATCTGGGTACTCATCTGCTGCCTTTTGGTTGATAGGAGCTGCTTCTCCTGTTATGTAGACATTTTTAGGCCAAACTTTTTTTTCTAAAATTATCAAACCATCCTTTGCTGGCAATAAATTTTCCAGCTTTGATACTTCATCTTCCTTTTGATTTAAGTTCCATATAATGGTTAGTTTTTTCTTGAATTATATTAGAGTCTATTGGTATGTTTTCTTTATAACAATCCTATGCTAACATAAGAGCTGCATTTTTCTATACTAGCATAAGGGTATGAGATAAAAAATGTATTTCATGAAAAGTGCAAGGTTTCTGTACCTGCTAGCATAGCTGCAGTTTTTTTTCTTACATTGACAATGGTGCTTACACTAGTTTCATTTATTTGAAATGATGGGCAACTGTAGCTGCAGACCTCAATCTTTGGTATGTACCAAGCAATTCGACTTTTTCTTGTAATGCCATGGCTTTTCCATGCTTCTGTGGAGCACTTCTGGCATCAATGGCGGCACTGCATATAGGTCCCCTGTGTTATTCAAAGTCTATGATATTGCACTAAACACAGTGAAAAATAACAGAAGAACTGTGAGAGAACACTTTTTACTTGAATACACAATTTACTGAAGAGATGAACTGTTCACTCGAAGTTGACTAGAGCCACGCCATGTTTTTAGTGGATGCCTGCAACACAAACTCACCAAAATAGCAACAGGAGGTGGCTACAAAATCATTACAGTAGTACAAAATGTACTATAATTTTAGGCAATTATGTTTTAATACTGGATTTTTATGTTTGTTTTCGTTTCTCTTCATTGTGAATGGTGCCAATGTATGGTCTGTAAGTTTTGTATAAATTTTGACATTTTATAATAAATTTGTGTGTATTTCATGATAGTAAATAATAAAATTGACTAGCATCTACATATATTTTATGCATTCATGAGCTACCTTTTCATAAGTTGTATTGATAAATTATATTTTGTGCAGTTTGTCTGCAATTTTTTTCAAAATGTTGCAAATTTTCAAAACATTGTCCAGTATATTTATTGAAAAAATATGTATGTATAAGTGAAACTGTGCAGCTCAAACCCGTGTTGTTCAAGGGTCAACTGTATTTATATACATTATGTATTTCCAATATATGTGTTTACATACATAAAACAATCAGGAATGTAAATATGATATCAGCATGCTTAATGTTTACTGACATTGAAAATCCTATTTCTAATCTTTCCAGCTACTTGTAAGAGAAATAAATTTAAGACTAAGTTAAATATTCTAAACCTCATATGGCAAAGCAAGATTTTCATTCCACTTCATCTCTTTTTCTGTTTCTGCTTGACTTTGAGGGGCGTAAAGACAAAGACTCCGTGAGCATGATTCATCAAGTTTTGCTATCAATGTGCTCAACATTTTAAATATTATATATATTTTTATGTATAACAAGGACATTATATTGTATACATGATAAACATTTATTTATTTTTAAAAGCTCTACCTTAAAGAACCTCAAAGTTGAAATAGCACAGAGTGGGACTTAGTAGAAAACTGCTGTCAGTGCTCCAAGATGAAACCAAAATGGTGAAGTCCTCCAAAATGAAGCAGAATAATAACTGCTGTCAGTCTTCCAACTTTCATGAAGTCAAAACGGTGATGACGATTACAAGGACCTCAGAGTATTGAAGTTAGGAGTCTGGGTCAGGGCAGAGAAGATAAAAGACTAAAGCAAAGAAGACAGAAGAAGATAATGGAAGAAGGGGCTCTGGCCTGGCATCACCATCAAAGCTGGACAAACAGCATTTCATGGGAAAAGACGAGTATTTTTTTTCACCCTTTTCTGGAGTCTGGGAACATTGTGACCTTTTAGTAGTAAGAATGTATTTTTTCCTATAATGGGTTTATCTCTACACTCACTCAGACTATGCTGGCTTAACTACAGACTCAGGGATTTTTGCATCATTGGAAACAAAGTTCAAATTAAAGTTAGTGTAATAGCTATGTGCATAATGGATGTAATAATGATCCAAGAGTCTTATAAGAATATTCTCAGCATATTCAGGCTGAAAATGCAAGCAAAGCTGTGACCCTTACTTTTTTATGTTGAGTAAACAACATTGCCTCCAGTGCCTGGGAAGATTACAACTATAGATCAAAGCACAAAGAACACTGTTATGAATGTGAGGCACTTGTGAATTTCTACTATTAATACAAATTCAAAGAAAAATAAATAAAGACAGTATCTAAAATCAGCTTCCCAGTGCCAGTCTTAGAATTTTCAATACAAATATGCATCCTGTTATAGAATGATGGGTACCTGAAAAGTCCTGTAAATTTTTACATTCAAAGGAATTGTACCACGTATTATATTTAAGAGAGAGATTATTGAAATTTGAAAGTGAATTACTGTGCAAAATGAAGAATTTTATTTTAAAGTAAATATTCACTTGAGCTTAGTTAACATTTTTTTTTTGTCTAAAGATTGCGTTCTTTTTATTGCTGTAATGTTTTAAAGAAACTAAAAGATGCAGAATATTTTTAAAGTTAATTTTTATATACAGAACATGTTTCAAAAAGGGAAAGAGATTCCAAGTTTTAGGAAAGATGTAATAGAAATACTTCTCAGTGTTCTTCATGCTATGTACAGCTAAAATTTTAAAACAACATAAAAACGTGGAGAGAAGAAGGCAGACATGCTAAAGGCCTTGTGCCAGAAGAATTACATGAAGGTGAGTTCCACTGGGGTTTCTTTTCACTTCATTTTAACTGGACTGGATACTGGAGAAACTTACAACCTAGAAACAGCAAAGAGTCACACCAAGAAAAAAGAAAAGCTTGTCCTCTCTAGACAAAGGGCCAGGAAAGGAAGATCCTAGCAAGCAGTAAAATTTTTCAATAATGATACTTCTCTACTCCTACCCTAGCCATGAGAAAAACCTAAACCTGTGTCTCCATCTATACACACATCAGCAAAGCCTGAGTGGAAAGAGAATACTTCCAACTTTGCATGACTATAAGAGGTGCCTGTCCCACTCCTTCCTCAAGTAGTGTGAGAAGGGGGTTATTGGAAAACCAGAAATTTCACCAACGCCAAAGATAACACCTTCTACCCCACCCCCCAACCTTGTAGTGCCTTCAGAGGCACTAGGTACCTGGACTTCTACCACCACCAGGAGGTAATGAGAAACTTCTGCTGCCCTCTGTGGTGGTGGTGTAGGAAGATTAGTGGAAAGGTGGGACTTTCATCCTCTTCAGTGGATGAAGAGGACATGGGGCCTCTGTGTTCTTTTTCTGCAACTTCTTATGCATGTACAATTACTTAAAAATGCAAAGCTTCAATACTAAAAGAAACACAAGGAGGAAGAAAACACATTTAATGGTTGCTCAAATTTGATTTCCAATCATCTATTTCGCTCACAAACGCATGGAGCAGTAGAATATAATAGAGACCACAGAAGCAAACCCAAACTTATATGGTCCAGTAACTTTTGACAAGGGCAATAAGAGGTTACAATAGGTAAAACATAGTCTCTTCAATACATGGTTCTGGGAAAACTGGATTTCCACATGGAAACAGTAAAATTGGACCCATTTATTATACAAAACACAAAAAAAGTTAAAATGGACAAAAGATCTAAATGTAACACCAGAAACCATAAAACGTTTAGATGAGAACACAGAGAAAAAGTTCCTTGTCAGCAGCCTTGGCAATGATTTTTTTTTGTTTGTGTTTTCGGATATCATATCAAAAGCTCAGGCTACATAAGCGTATTAGTCCGTTCTCACGCTGCTATGAAGGAATGCCCCAGACTGGGTAATTTACAACGGGAAGAGTTTTAATTGACTCAAAGTTCTGCAGGGCTGGGGAGACCTCAGCAAATTTACGATCATGGTGGAAGGGGAAGCAAACACATCCTCCTTCACATTGCAGCAGGAGAAAGAAGTGCTGAGCAGAGGGGGAGAAGCCCCTCATAAAACTATCAGATCTCATGAGAACTCACTCACTATCAGAAAAACAGCATGGGGGTAACCACCCCCATGATTCAATTACCTCCCACTGGGTCCCTCCCATGACATGTGGGGATTATGGGAACTACAATTCAAGATGGGATTTGGGTGGGGACGCAGCCAAACCATACCAATAAGCAATGCTATAAAAATAAAACATCAAATTCAAAAAGTTTCTTCAAAGCAAAGGAAACAACAAAATAAAATGGAAGCTAGGGATTTGGAAAATATTTGTCAACCACATATCTGAAAAAGGGTTAATACCTAAAATTTGTAAAGAATTCATGCAACTCAGAAAGACAAATACCCAATTAACAAATGGGCAAGGAGCCTAAAGAGACATTTCTCCAGAGAAGATATAAAAATGGCCAACAACTATATAATAAGCTGCTCGATATCATTAATCATCAGGGAGATGCATTCAAAACAACTATATGTTATCACCTCATCCTCTTTAGGATCAAAATATCAAGAGATAACAAACATTGGCAAAGGTATGAGGAAAAGGGATGCTTTGTATACTGTTGTATACTGAATGCAAATTATTATAGACATAATGGAAAACAGAATGGAAATTTTTAATTTAGTCTTAAAATAGGACTATCATTCATACCACCCCACTACTGGGTATATATCCAAAGAAAATGGTATCAGTATGCCAAAAGATGTTTACACTCCCATGTTAATTGCAACATTATTCACACTAGCTATGATATAGAATCAACATAATTGTTCATTAATAAATGAATACATAAAATGTGGTATATTTAATCAATGGAATATGATTCAACCTTTTTTTAAAAAAGAAAACCTCGTCATTTTTGACACATAGTGAACCTGAAAGACATTACGTTAAGTTAAATAAACCAGGCACAGAAAGACAAAGACCACATGATCTCATTTATATTTGGAATCTAAAAAAGTTGAACTCATAGAATTAGATAATAGAATGATGGTGCCCAGGGGCTGCAGATGGGGGTGCGGATGAGTGTTGGTGTGATGTTAATCAAAGGATACAAAATTTCAGTTAGCTAGAAGGAGTAAGTTCAAGAGATGTTTTGTACAACATAGGTCTATAGTTAATAACAATGCCTTGAATTCTTGAAAATAGCTAAGAAAAGAGATGTTAAGTGTTCTTGCCACCAAAAGTATATGAGGTAATGTATATGTTACTTGGCTATATGTAGCAATTTTATAATGTAAACATACTACAAAACGTATTGTACATGATATATATAATTTTGTCAATTAAAAAATAGATGTTTATAAGTAAATAAGAAAAAGACTAAATCACATAAAATATATTAAACATGGCAATGTTTGGAATTATCATAGCTGCCTCACTATATATATTAATCTCCTCCTTTTTAAGAGGCCACATTAAATTTATTTCAAAAGAACATTGGCGATTTAAACCAAGCACATTTATAAAACTAGGACAATTAGTAGCAGGGAGATAACAATACATTTCTGGAAGATAGAAGGCAGATGGAAAGGTGGTAACTGATAATTCAGAGAAAAGTACCACAGCCTAAGTTTCTTATGGTAACTCAACATGTGAGGTAAAAGCCTTTCTCTGCTTTAGACACCCGAAATTCCCAGGTCTCAAAAATTCTGAGATAAATATTTGGGAAAAGGCAAATTTTAGGAATTTAAAACCATCCTTGAAAATGTAAAAACAATTTAGAATGGTGCTAAAGGCATACAATGCAATAGGAAGGTTTCAAGCAAGTAAGGATAGGACAAACATGAAATGGTAAACCTTGGGGGCAAAATTTCCTTCAAAATACCATTTTATTTCTTTTTCCACAGATAGGTTTTGAGAAAAAAGCAGATAAAAACTTGCACTCAGAGTTGAGACTGGAGAAATATATAATATAAATAAATTTATAATATAAATAAATATATAATATAACGTGAATTTAAATTACTTGATAAAAATCAGGATTTTTCTTTTCAGTTTTTACTTCATATTTGTATTTATTTTGTATTTGTTGATGCTGTGTTGTTAGGAACATATACATTTAAGATTGTTATGTTTTCTTAATGAATTTACACCATTTATAGTTTGGAATATTTCTCCTTATCTCTAGAAATAGTATTTTATCTGAAGTCTACTTCAGACTTTGTTTTTCCATGGTATATCATTTTCCAACCTTCTAATTAATATATCCATAACAGCCTTTCTGTACTTGGTACAAACGCAGCCCCCTTCTACAACATGACCTTCCTTATAATTATTTCTTATGCCCTGTGAATTATTACAAGCTTTCTCCATCCTAGCTGGTGGAAACAAAATGTTTCCTAGCCCTCTGGAAGCTCCAGTTGGTTTGTTGTGTGCTTCAAGGTGTGTCTTTCCATTATTCTAGAGAGATTCCTCACACATGTGTACATCACTCTTTGGTCTGATTCAGGGAAATGCCTCAGCACATCCCTTGAGCTGTCACTCTCTCTGTATCAGCTTCTTCCTCTTAGTAACCCAACCAGCAGTCTAGCCATCTTTGCCTTCCTGAACTTAATGCCCTCATCTCCACATATAAGCAGAAGAACACTGCTCCTCCTGGGTTCTCCCTACTTGTTCTGAGGCCTGACAATGATTTTGAACTTACTCTGTTTTCCTTCTCTCAGGTATCACAGTCCTGTGCTACCTAATGTTCCTTGTCTTAAAATAAATCATTTTACATTTTTTGGGGGGAAGGTTCTAGTATTTAGCACGAGGGCAAATCTCATAAAAGTCAATCCTTCATGAAAGAAGGAGCTACCCAGTTATTTCTTAAACCATGAACAAATAGCCACAGATCAATAGTTATATGAAGAAAACCAGCATCTAGGAAGAAGAGAGGGAGGTCAATATATTTAGAAAGTTAAGGATAAAACAGAAGTAAATCAGTGCACAATGGATAATATTTAAGAAATTACTAATTTATTTTCTCAGTGTTATTGGAGAAGATACTGTATGTAAAAACATAGAAATGCCATAAAAAATAGAAACTATCATCTCTGAGAAATTAAAACTATGATTTTAAATACAAACTAATGTGAAATGAGAGTAGTACTAAAGGAAATTCTCTAAAAATATAAAAATATGAAAAGGTATGTAAAACAGAGAAAAAATAAGAAACAGAAAGGTCTATAGTGAAACAGCTACATGTTGTGCTGCAACAAGAAAGATCGTAACTAGAAAACATAAGACAAAGATGCAACAGAATGTTGTGGTAGAGTCATGAACAAAATACAAAGTAAGTTAAAACATTATTAAAAATTGAAGTGAAAATAAAAACAACCCCAATTATAAATGACACTATGAATAACTCAAACATGATGATTTGGCATTTCAAAAGCAAATGTGAACCTAAAATGCTAATTGGCTTCCTATTTATGTATTTACAAGATCAAGATCACTAAAAATATTTTGCATCAGTTTACAGAAAAAAATGCTTACAATAAATGAATACACATTCATATGTTTATAATAGATATGGTACAGCTCAGAATAGGATGAAAATGAAGGCAAATGTTAGAACAATGTACAGTCCTCCCTTGGTATCCATAGGGAATTGGTTTCAGGACTCCTTTGGATGCTAAGGTCCATGGATGCTCAAGTTCCTTATATAAAATGACATAGTATTGGCTGGGTGCGGTGGCTCACGCCTGTAATCCCAGCACTTTGGGAGGCCGAGGCGGGTGGATCACGAGGTCAGGAGATCGAGATCATCCTCGCTAACACGGTGAAACCCCATCTCTACTAAAAATACAAAAAATTAGCCGGGCGTGGTAGCGGGTGCCTGTAGTCCCAGCTACTCTGGAGGCTAAGGCAGGAGAATGGCGTGAACCCGGGAGGCGGAGCTTACAGTGAACCGAGATCGCGCCACTGCACTCCAGTCTGGGTGACAGGGTGAGACTCCGTCTCAAAAACAAAAAAAATAAATAAATAAAATGACATAGTATTTTCATATAACCTACGTACATTCTCACATATGCGTTACATCATCTTTAGATTACTTATGATACCTACTTCAATATAAATGCATGTAAATAGCATACTGTATTTTTATCTGTATTTTTTACTGTATTGTTATTTTTTGTGTTTTTTAAAAAAATATTTTTGCTCTGTGGTTGGTTGAATTCACGGATGCAGAAGGTCATAGATACAAAGGGTCAAATATATACACGAATTTTTATTTTGTGTCGCGAGTGATTGAGAAATTCAGAGTCATACGGGAAACACTGAAATTAGATTGAAAATAGTTGTATTTTCTTTCTTTTTTTGCAGAGTTACATTTCATGTATTAAATTTTTATATGTTGGTCAACATAGCTTTGTTGGATTAATTTTGATTTTTAAAAAATATTGAAATATTCTCTGTCTTGATTAGTGATTGTAACAGCTTCATTGAGGTATAATAGATACATCAAAAAGCTGCACATATTTAATGTGTACAATGTGATGAGTTTGGACACTTGCATACACCCATGAAATCACCACCACAGGGATATAAACATCCATCACCTCCAAAAGCTTCCTCAGGCTCCTTTGTTTTCTTGATTGCTGTTGTTGTTTTGGTTTTGGGGTGTGTGTGTGTGTTGGTGTGTGCGTGTGTGTGTGTGTTTTAAGAACACAATATGAGTTCTACCTTCTCAAAAATTCTTTAAGTGCACAATAGAGCGTTGTTAACTTTGGATACTATGTTTTATGGAAGATGGCTAGTACTTATTCATCTTGCGTAACTGAAACTTCATAGCCATTGAACAATAGCTCTGCATTTCTTTCTCTCAGCTCCTGGAAACCACCAATATACCCTCTGCTTCTATGAGTTTGATTATATTAGGTCTCATAAGTGAAATTATAAGCTTTTTGAGATTAGAAATATTAAGATTGATAAAAATATTATTTTCCAAATTCTTCCAGCTTACTCTCTCACATGCAAGCATTTTTCCTTATATGCAGTTGTTATGTTCTATAAATTCACAGATAACACTGAATTAACAAATGTGGAAGGCTTACTCCTGGAAGAAATACAGGCTTAGATTTCTGTGAGTCTCTGGTCACATTTTACCAAGCAATCAACACATATCCTAGTTTTATGTCTATTTCTATTTAAAGATATGTTATTTAATCTATGTTAAAATACAGATTTATTTATATGAACTCAGCCAACAGCACTATATAAATTATGTCTGAACAAAGCTTGGCTAATTCATAGATTTTCTTCCTAAGACATATCAGCTGTTTTCCCTCAGAAAAACCAAGCAGCACTTCAGCATTATCTTTGGGAGATATTTAAATAGTGAAATCACCAAGAGAAAGGACAAAGTTGTGAAAAATATGGCACCAATTAGATCATGAAAGGGCCATTTCTTTACAATATAGAGTTGAAACAAACAGCTTTGGCTCATTTAATTTTAGCTGGGAACCTGTGCACAATGTGAATGAAAGTTTTTGCCACTCACCACTTGTCCACAAATGACCACAAAAGTGCTGCTAGTGTTAATTTTGAGGTTATAAATAAATTTTATGAAGTAGACAAATTTCCACGGGATCCAAGATTAATGAGGATCAAATGATATTAAAAATTAAGCAAATAAAACTTTTATTTTAAAAGTTTTAAACTTACAGAGGTTTTACACTTACAGAGTTATGAATGTAAAAATGAACAAAAATGGTTTGTATAGAGGACTGAATTCTCAAATTGGGAATAAATTGCAATAAATTGCAAAAAATTAAGAAGAAAACATTTGATGAAGATTGTTTTCTTTTTTTTTTTGAGACAGGGTCTTGCTCTGTTGCCCAGGCTGAGTGCCATGGTGCGACCCTAGCTCACTGCAGCCTCTGCCTCATGGGTTCAAGAAATTCTCATGCCTCAGCTTCCCAAGCAGCTGAGACAGGCTAATTTTTGTATTTTTAGTAGAGACGGGGTTTTGCCATTTTGTCCAGGCTAGTATCGAATTCCTGGCCTCAAGTGATCCACCCACCTCGGCTTCCAAAAGTGGTGGGATTACAGGTCTGAGCCACCATGCCCAACCCTGATTTATAATTTTGATTAGGGTAAATAAGATACTTTAAATTCTGTTTGAAGGAATTACTCATAAACTACAGATAGCATCCTCTTAAATATGAGGTTTTCCCTAACAGAAGAGTGCGTGCTTACACTTTCTTTTCACGATGAGGACATTTATCTCTCCATACAAAACTAAAAATATTTCATTTAGAAGATATCCAAAGGTGTAACTTATTTCATTAAGTGTATGATACCACATAACTGAATGAGGAATGAGGACCGTGATGGGCAAGATGAACCAATAGCTATTGGTCCAGTATATGGAAATTGAAGTTAATGGGAAAACATTGGTACAGAAAACTACCGACAATTTGGTACCTGTGTTATTTTACGTTCAAAAAGTACGTAAGAATTCTACGAAACAGTTTCTGCTCCACTAGAACTCAATTATATGTTAAATGAACTAAATGCCATTTCATTTACACAGAGGAATCTTTAATAATGATTAATGGAAATGTAATCAAATATGAGTTGAGACTCCAATGTGTTTCACAATAGAATATGAATGAGTTATATCGGTACTAACTAGACCCATTATCTATCTCATGATGCTGATGAGGTCAAGTTTGAGGGTCTGATCCTTATACAGCACATCAAACAAAAAGACTATTATGTAGCATAACAGATGGCACCTTACAATCAGCTCTTCACCTTATAAATGTACCCATTTGCCACAATAGAACAAAATGATTATGAATAAGGAAAATCACTCAAATTGGCTAAAAATATGGTAGACAGTAGTTTTGTTTAGGAATGCAAAAAACAACAATTGGAAGACTTATTAATATGTAAGTTCTTAAGACTGATACATTAAATAAATTAATTTACTTTCATAAAAGGAAGAAGGAGATCTTTTGTTTCTCATTCTTCAGTACCACAACCACCTATTAACCAAAGTTTGGGTAACTGCATGACATTAGCAAATTAGGGAATAATTAGTAACGTACAATGTGTGTATTTCAATCCAGATAAAAATAAAATTTAATAATTTAAATATGCATTTTTGGTTTTTTTTTGTTTTTGTACACAAACATGACACACAAATTGAATAGCAAATATATGCTACTTATTTGTAAAAGGTACATTATTGTAAGCTTTTGCATGTTTTATTCATATTCTGTTAGTTTTTATATTTACTTTATATTAGTACAAATGACTGTGTACCATGTTATTTTCTGAAACTCATGGAAATCTGAAATGTTTATAAATGTGTTCTTGCATTTTTTCCCTTAAATTAGTTGTGTTGTGCTGTCAGAGTCACTAATATATTTCCCTTACATTTTAATTCTAATACTGACTCTCCATTTATCTGTGTAATTATACTGAATTCCTAACATCCCAGCATTATTAAGGGAGCAAAAAAGCATAATTTATTTTCTTTATTACCTAGTGTTTTATGAATACCTTTTGCTTTGGTAAAAATATTTGACTCACTGCATAAATATTTTCCCTTTATGCTTGTAATTTATGTAGAGTAGAATATAAAATTGTTTATGATTAATATATGATTATAAAAACTAAATCAAACTACCACCTATTTTTTATTCATGAGCACATTGTGTATGCTGTGCCAGTGATTATGACAGTACTCAAGGTGATGCTTACACAACATCACAATGCCACGTTGACATTTCTGCCACTATAAGACCAAAAAAAATCATTGTTAAATTTAGTTTAAAATCACTACTAAATTTAATTTGGCATTATACAAATTTTAGCATAGCGACATCTTTCATGTAGTTTTTAACTCAATTTCTCACCTTGTGGACCAATGCAGGTACTGAGTTATTAAGGTCTCGTGTAAAGACACCTACTGAGAAAACTACCTGTTCTTCAATTGAACTATCTCAAAGAGATGACAGAAGAGACCGGGTTATTGGAACTCAAGCCTCTTTATCGAAGAATGTGAGCAATGCATAGTGGATTTCAAGCCAAAGAGAAATTGTATTATTACTGTAATACCCACATGAACTATACTTTCATGAGCAGTTCCAGTTTGTAAAACCCTCTCCCTGTGCTAAGTATTCTTTTCAGCTTTATATCTTCCAACTGAGCCTACTACTAGACTTTGAAACACAGGTGTTTTAAAAGGTGTCATGTCAAGGAGTTCTAATCCAGCTGTGTTATAACATGTTACTTTTAAACATTTTAGCTTTGAATGTGTGTTGAGAGGATCTGAAAGATTATGTTAATATATTTTAAGGTGTTACATTCATCGTAAATTTTCTTAAAGAAGATATAATTAGAAAAAGTATGCTCTTGGGAATTACAGTTCATGAGGTATCAGAATTGGTTTTAAAATTTACACAATAGGTTTCCTATTTGAAAACCTACCAAGATAAATTTATTAGTTTGGCTTGTACAAAATAACAAAATACATAAGGCATATTAGCTCTTTCCAGCTATGAATGAATTGATTTAAATTCTATAAATCCTTATTTCTTTATTAGTAACTCATACCTTTAGGAGATTTTAGAAAAAGTATTCTGTCATGTCCATACCATATCTTTCTCTGTCCTTACATTTCACGACTTCAAGTACAGAGATTAAATTATTTTCCTTATTACCTCTTCCATCAGCTGATGCTGTAATCACTGACATAAGAAAGGGCTGTATATGGTTAACTGTCCTGCCCCAGATCCCACACCAAATAAAGACTGTGTGCATGGCATCCCATTTTAACTCAGTCTTACACATTTCCTTTAGCACCACATTAAAATCTTTTCACACATTGGAGCATTCTCTGTAGTTTGTTCCTAGTACTTATATATATCAGTGCTCACTTTATATATCTAAACTTACCTCACAAAAAGATTTTCTCTCATTTCTTCTCTTTATTCCCCTTTCTCTTCCATCTTATTTCACTTTTATACCCCTATTCATTCCATTTATTAGCCGAAGACAGACAAAAACAAGCAAACAAATAGAAAAAAAAAGTTTAAACAAGGGGTCAAAGTGAAGGTAAATGTGAGCATTTGGAGAAAAGAAAAATAAATGGAATCCTGTTTTGAGTTTTAATTAGACAGTTTTCAGTTAATTAAACTTTTAATGGCTTTAAATGCCAATTCGGTGTATTTACCCAATTCAGTAGTCACTTCCATTTATTTTCTCACAAAATGTAAGTGGGTTTTCCAAATTCACAGGGGTGAGAAGTATGGAGAAACGGTCAGCATCAGAGAAAGCCCTGACAAGTAAAGGCCACCATGCTGCAGGCTTTCTATCTGATGTCACACCAAACAAAGCAGATGTGATTATGGAGCAGTCGTGTGCCCAGTGGACCTAGCATTCTCTCTCTCTGAAGTTACTGGTAGAGTTCTGTTCATGTTGCTTATTTTTAATTCTCATGCCATGGAGGACCTGTTTCAGGAACTCAAGTTTTTATTTGATCTTTGCTGATTTCTATTCATCTGGATCCATTGGTACAGTATCTAAAAGAATGCTCACATAATTTGAATTTGAAGATAGACACTTCTAAAATCACCAGCACACATCCAGTTTTTCCAGCGTGTCCACATACTTTTTGGCTCATCAAATATTTTTGTTAGGTAATGATGGAAGGCATATCCAGTGAGGAAAATGTTGGAAGCGTGTGCTCATACCTCCGTATTTTTTTAAAAAGCCTTTCTTATTTTTTAATGGCTTTTATATTTAGAAAGGCTAGTTTAGGTTTTTCTGTTTATGCTTTACCCAGTTATCCCTTCAAAACCACACAGAATAAATACAGCGGTTTTGCATATGGCATTCCGATTAATACTCAGATCATCATACATTCATGTTCCAAACACTTTACTTGTTTATGCCACATCTTGTGCCTTTAGATATTTCTATGACATGATTTTCTTCACACTTGATCTTCCTGCTCACAGTTTTTTAGATCTTCATGAGGAAACATTTCTTTTCCATACAAAACCCTGAGCTGAATACTGTACACTGGATGTATCTTCTTCATCAAAGATATAAAGATACTTCATTTAAAAATTTAACCTGAAATAAACACTAATATTGATGACTTTCAGGATTATATTGGGCTGTTCATTTTCCTCATCATCTTTCTTTTAAACAACCACTTCATCTTTTCCCTCGCTTTTATTCCTTTCTCTTCTTCAACTACTCTATTCCTAGGTAGGGCCAAATACAGCAGCATTATGTTAAGGACGGGGAAGACAGTGTTACAGAAGAGGTGACAGAGGAGTGGGAGGGAGATGACAAGAGTGCCGTGGGGACAGATTATTAGTGGTGTGTTTCGAGTAGTGTGAGAAAGTAATGAGTAGGATGGTGACCCAGGACATCATTTCAGAGTGAAAGCAGGGTGAGGCTTGTTTCTACAAGAGATGGACACACCAACATGAGGTGGATTAGGAAAGTGTCTCTGTGCAAAGAAGGGGGAAACAAAACGGAGGGCATGTTGTCAGAGTCCAGGCTGGGTAGAAAAGTGCTGTAGGTGAGAAACGATATGGCATTCAAGCATGGAAATCAGAGTCCAAGAGGGGCCTAGAAATGTGTGTGCAGCCTGGTGTGGGGTGTTAGAAGTTGAGCAGGATGAGAACATTCTGTTAGGGGACACTCGGGCTGGAAGTTCAAGTCAAACCAGCTCAAGAAGGGCTTTCTTGTAAACAATTGACTGCACATTATGGGGAAATCTGGACAAGGGAGGGAGGATCTTGATGCAGGGGAAGAAGCATCAGTGCATCAAGAAAGGGACAGAGGTGATGAAAAGTCTGCGTATTAAATATGTGTTTGTTATTTCTCTTATTTCTAATTCTGATCCAACCACACAAGTTTTTACCCTTCAAATTTGTAAATTCTTTCTTCAATCAAGAGAAAATCTGGCTCTCTATTCTTAATATCTTTACATATTTGAACATTCTGTGTGTGTATGTGAGTGTGTTTGTGTGTGTCTGTGACAGAGAGAAAAAAGAAAGAGAGAGAGAGAGAGTTTAGTATTTTGGGGCTAATACTGAGATTATTGGTAAACTAAATAATTTTTAATTACTCTGTATTGAAGTTTTATGACTACTTTTCTTTCTAACATTTTATGAAAAACTCTTCAAAGTGATACAATACTTACTAAATAATATGTATTTTTAATCTAAGTTTCTTAGAAACTAAATAATTTTATAACATAATGATTAAAGTTGCATCTACAAATGGCATGGTTACACTCCTTACTCAGTAATATAGTATATAAATTTATAAACCAAATTAAATTCTTAATTTCAAATATAATAGCTAGAATAATAATAAAAGAAGATAGAGAAAACTTTTAGTAATGTGCTTTTGTGCATTTTAGTTTTTATTCAGTTTATGAAATATATATAATTTGCATATTTATTCAAATGCATTACATATAGTCTCATTTTTAAGACAGGCTACATTTTGAAAAGGACCTTATACAACAATTTAATATGAAATAATTACTTTTTGCAGTTAATATTTTCAACTGCACACCCATATATCTTGGTGTCATAGGCAGAGTAATGGCCCCTCAAAGATTTCCATATTCTAATGCTTGAAACCTACTAATATGTTACATTAAATGGCGAAGAGGAAATAAGGATACGTAGATGAAATTAAAGTTGCTAATCAGCTGACCTTAGCATGATTATATTCAGTCCAATGTAATCACAAGAGCACATAAAGGTGGAAGAGAGGACCAGAGATATGGCAGTATGAGAAGGACTTGGCTCAAAGCGACAGATTTTTGAAATGGAGGAAGGGGCCAAGAGCCAAGGAAACTATGTGGACTCTAGAAGCTGGAAGAGGCAGGGACCAAATTCTCCTTTCCAAGAATCTTCAGAATGAAATGCACTCTACTGACACCTTAAATCTATGTTGGGCTTCTGATCCACAGAACTCTAAGGTAATAAATTTGTGTTGAGGACCAGAGATATGGCAGTATGAGAAGGACTTGGCTCAAAGCGACAGATTTTTGAAATGGAGGAAGGGGCCAAGAGCCAAGGAAACTATGTGGACTCTAGAAGCTGGAAGAGGCAGGGACCAAATTCTCCTTTCCAAGAATCTTCAGAATGAAATGCACCCTACTGACACCTTAAATCTATGTTGGGCTTCTGATCCACAGAACTCTAAGGTAATAAATTTGTGTTGTGCTAAGACACCATATTTGTGGCCATTCTTTATGGCTGCATTAAAAAATGAACACACTCGATTTTAAGAATTTTGTAACAATATCATATATATTACACTTAAGTTTTATATGATATTATTTGTATAGTTTATGTTGGCATAATATAATTTTAATGTAGAAGATGTATGCTATATGGATAAAATATTATCAACTACATTATGATGGTAATAACAAGTGATTTATTTTTTTACCCAAAATAGATTTTTCTCCAAGATTTTAGCAGCTTATGATTAAGAGGTAGATGAACGTTTACATGTTTCCCTAAACTTTCTAGAATATGCTAAAATAACTATTTTTCTCATTCGAGAAAACATTTTCTTATAAATGAATACACTGCTAATCTCTGCAATGTGTAATATGTAATGCTGGTATGGTAAATTAAGAAATATAACCAGTGAATCAGAAATCATTAGTTTTGAGGATTGTAGACATTAACAAAACAACAACAGAATTCATAAAATACTATATATCATCTTGAATGCTTTTCTTCATGCAAATAACTGTTAGGACTTTTAAATCAACATTTTATTAATGTAATCTCAATCATTGTGCTTTAGGCGTGGTGTTTGAAAAGTACATATTTATATGAAACTACTTTGGGACTGACTGATTTATTCTTTCCAAAGCCATTTGGTTAGAGGCCTCCGTTCCTTTCTATCTCCCCTCCTTCCTTTTTTCAATTTTATTTTTCTGTTATTTTTGTATACACAAGTACTTAAATTAAGTGCTAATGATTGATAAACAAAAGTGCATATAGTTATTGAAGAGCTTTATGATCCAATATAAAAACATGTTATATAAGATATTCAGAATTGTTGAAAATACTGGAAATGATAAATTATTATACCAATATTAATAAACATAAAAAATAGCACAAGCTTATGGCATCAAATCCATACTGTAAACAAATATAAGACAACCAGTAAAAAGTCACCCCTTCTTCCACTTTTAATATCCATTCTCCAAGAAAAAAGTGGTTTAAACTACATAAAATATTAGGTGTTATCACAGAATCCCATTTCTAAGTACATAGCCACTGGAACCTTTATTTCTTGAATTATCCACATGAAACAACTCCCACTGACTTCCCATAGTCACTGTGAGAGATAAAGAACACAACATGTTTTCCCTCTCACACTGCTTTGAGTATAATAAGGAATAGCATTATTTTGGTCTTAAAGACCCTGGTATCCTAGATTTGCGGTTTGTTGTAATGGCAGTTAAGTTTACTGTGTCCTTAGCATAAGGTAGCTGCATGTCTAAACTAAGAATAATTAATTCTTTTGATCCAGGAGCATGGTATGCCTTTCTACTTGTTTGTGTCCTCTTCAATTTAATATCATTAAAATGGACATACTGCAAAAAGCAATCTGCAGATTCAATGCAATCCCTATCAAAACACCAATTTTTTTTTTTACAGAAATAGAAAAAAAAATTCTAAAATTTGCGTGTAACCAAGAAAGAGCCTGGCTAACCAAAGGAATACTGAGCAAAAACAGCAAAGCTGGAGGAATTGCACTATCTGACTTCAAAATATATTACAAAGCCACAGGGAATAAGAAAACATGGTATTGGCATAAAAACAGACACATACACCAATGGAACACAATAGAGAATCTAGAAATAAATCCATATATTTACAGCCAACTGATCTTTGGCAAAGCGGTAAAGAATAAACACTGGGGAAAGGATACCTTCTTCAAGAAATGGTGCTGGGAAAACTGGATAACCAGAAGAAGAATGAAACTGGACCTCTATCTCTCATCATATAGAAAAACCAGTTCAAGATGAATATAGGCCCAAAACTACTAAAAATATTAGAAGAAAACATAAGGAAAATTGTTCAGGACATTAGTCTAGGCAAAAGCTTTATGACTAAGACCTCAAAATCACAGGCTACAAAAATAGGCAAATAGTACTATATTAAAAACAAATCCTTCTGCAAAGCAAATGAAATAATCAACAGAGTGACAAGGCACCCTTTTGAATGGGAGAAAATATTTGTAAACTACTCATTTGGCAGGAGATTAACATCCATAAAATACAAGGAACTCAAACAAATCAGTGGTCAAAAACAAACCAATAATCCCATTAATAAATGGGCAAAGGGCGGCCGGGTGCAGTGGCTCACGCCTGTAATCCCAGCACTTTGGGAGGCCGAGGCAGGCGGATCTGCTGAGGTCAGGAGTTCAAGACCAGCCTGGACAATATGGCGAAAACCTGTCTCTACTAAAAAAAAATGCAAAAATTAGCCAGGTGTGGTGGCCCGCTCCTGTAATCCCAGCTACTCAGGAGGCTGAGGCAGGAGAATCACTTGAATCCAGGAGGCAGAGGTTGCAGTGAGCGAAGATCATGCCACTGCACTCCAGCCTGGGTGACAGAGCGAGACCCCAACTTGAAAAAAAAAGAAATAGGGAAAGAGAACATTGAGAGCACAACCACTAAAAATGTTAACATCCTGCAGCATCGGGGCCTGCCCTGGACTCCAAGCGTGGGGCCAACTGAGAAGACAACAGCAACATCCCCAGTGGAAGGGAAGGTTCCAGACTACAAAGCACCTTCATGTGTGATTATCCTAAAAATCTAGGAAATAGGCAGGGTGGATATGCTGGTACTTATTATACAGATGAGATAACTGAGGCACAGGGATATTATGGGATGGGTAGGATAGGTGCCCTGAGCATGTGGGGTAAGGGGGCAATCAGAATTCATGGCCCCCCATGAATTCATTACAGGCTGCCTAAGTAGCCTGGATTAGAGCCTCCTACTCTGTGTCTCAGTTTCCAAACCTGTTCAGTGAGGGATTGAGCAAGATGTTCTCACTAAGGGCTCCTATAGAAGCCTGGGTGCCATTCTCAATTCCTTCCTTCCCCACTTCCCACTCAATTTCTTCCAGTTCTTCCATCTTACCATCTCTGGAATCCACAGTGCCCACCATCTCCTGAACCATTGTTTCTGACCTGGAGGACTGCAGAGCCTCCTAATGGTATCCCTGCCCACAACAGTCCCTCCAGGGCCCTCACCACTTGGCACGTGGCACATACTCAGGTCACTTCCTTCTCGGATCCCTTCAGTGGCTTCTACCTGCTCAGGGTCAAGTCCAAATCCCTTCCCTTGGCCCCGCTCACATCTCTCCAGCCTTATCTCTGGACACTCTCCTTGCTTGCTCCACTCCAGCCAGCAGCGGGTCATCTTAAGGTCAGGACTCTGGTGAAAGGATTCAGAAGCCCAAATGCCAAATGTGAATGCAGAACTAAGAGCCTACTTCCGCTTCAACACACCAGTGGTGAGGCTGAAGTCCTGACCTCCTTCTGCCCAACTCCCACATCTGTCTCCCACTTGCTTCTGAATTTGGAAGGGGGGAAGAAGCCAGGCTATCACTTCAACACCTCCAGAATGAGAGCTGCTGAGCCTCCCTTGGGCCCACTCTACTCAGACGTTGACTCACCCACTGGCCAGAGCGGGCTCCTCCACCTGCCATGGATCCACCCACACCCCGGGTCAAAGGGGCCTAATGATGTTTCCTCAAGAATGCAATCCACTCCTAGGTGTATACCCGAAAGAATGGAAAACAGGGACTCAAGCAGATAAAAGTACACCGATGTTCATAGCAGCATTATTTAACAATAACCAAAGGACAACCCAAGTGTCCACCAACAGAAGGATGTATAAACAAAATGTAGCATATATGTACAAAGGAATATTACTCAGCCATCACAAGGAATGATGTTCTCTAGGAAACTTGAAAACATGATGATAAGTGAAAGAACCAAGTACAAATGGACAAATATTGTACGATTCCACTTACATGGGGCACCTGAAAGAACAGAGGTTCCCAGGGGCTGGAAGTGGGGTACGGGAAGTTATTGCTTAGTGGGGATATTTTCCGTGTGGGATGATGAAAAAGCCCTGGAAATAGGTAAAGATCATGTTTGCACAATACTGTGAATGTGCTCGATGCTGCTAAAATTGCATGCTTTATTTTATTTATTTATTTTTTATAGAGACAGGGTCTCACTCTGTCGCCCCAGCTGCAGTGCAATTGCATAATCATAGCTCACTAAAGCCTTGAACTCCTTGACTCAAGCAATCCTCCTATCTCAGCCTCCCAGCTAGCTAGGCCTACAGATGCACACTACCACGCTCAGCTGATTTTTATTTTTTTGTAGAGATAGGTTCTTGCTATGTTGCCCAGGCTGGTCTGAAACTCCTGGACTCAAGCAATCCTCCTCCCTTGGCTTCCCAAAGTGCTGGGATTAGAGGTGGTGTAATCCATGCTCAGCCTAATATCGCATACTTCAAAATGGTTACAATGGTAAATTCTCTATGATGCATATTTTACCACAATTTAAAAATTAAATAAATAAAATATACCCATATAAAATTGACATGTGTAGCAGACATGTTTAATAAAAATAAGCAAATACTCCGGACAAAAAAGTGGGAAGAGGGGAGGTAGTTAAGCTGACAGCTAACCATTCCTCCCGAGGGCCTCCGCTGACAGGTCGGCCAGATGCAACGAGGCATGCTTAAAAAACAAGTCACCCAGAAGTCAACTCCTGACCCAATGACATCAACGGGGAATCGCATCCATATCCTCTCCCTCTCGGGAACCGTGTGCCACGTGAACACCAGCCTCCAGTCGAAACCACCGATCTGGGGCTCCCCGGAGTTCCCCAGGTATTCAAAGGTGTTCCAGTCGATCACGTCAATCACTGGGCACACCACTGCCGACTCCTCTTCATGGATCCTGAAAGCACCCAAGACATCCATCCATCTCTTCTATGCAGACGGGCAGCAGGAAGACAATTGGGAAATTCAAGGGTGAATTCTTGTCTTCCTTCCAATAAAAGGGAGGAACACCTGAGAAAGGCCTGCTTCTCTTATTCCAGGTGTCTGTAGCCATGTCAGAGCCCTGGCAGGTGACCATCATGGGGGAGATCTGGGGGCCAGGGAGGGCTTTCAAACAAAAAGTCCCATGACTTTAATATGCTCTGATTCTATCCATGGACATTCTGACCAAACGCTCTGTGATTTCAATCTCTCAGAAGTGCGAGAGGTTTAATCACAATGAAACATCTTAACATCAAGAAATATTTATCTCCTAAGAACAAAGGTGCACCCAGACCAAAGGGTCAGCTTTGGAATTAGAATATAAATTCTAATCCTGCTATTTATTTGCTGTGTGACATTAGCCAAGTCACCTAACTTCAGAGCCTATTGCCTCAGTGGTAACACTGGAATTATAATATCCATTAGGAGGGTTAAATGTCAGGATTTCCTGGGAAAATGTTTTTAAGATGGCTGGCAGACAACCTGAAACTATTGCCATTTTTTTCTTTTAACTTTTGTTATTGTGAAATATTACACATAGTAAAAAATGCTATAATTTCCTTTTGCAGGTATCAGCCTGTGTGTTGGTTTCAACTGTTCTCTCCACAACATTATTACAAATCTGGCCATCCCTCAGCATTCTTCCAGGCTTTGTTTCTTTGCATTTGACACCACACTAGGAAAGATGGACTGAGACTAGACCATGTGTGAACACCAGATTTCCTTGAGTACATTTTGGGGGATGTTGTCTGGAATTTGAGACCTAAAAATCCTAAGAGTCCCACAACACAGGACAATGCAACAGAGATCAGCCAGACTTGTGCTTTCAGTGTCCTTAGAATGACACCAGAAAGTCAGAGGGGATATTAGAAATACCACTCAGGGAAATTGCACTGTTCTGGACAGGTTGCGTGAGACAGAGTCTCAGATCTGTGAGTTCCCCAAATTGAGGAAGTTGCATACTAGGTATCCACCAACATCTGCTTATTTAAAGAAATTGATGGCATTATTTAAAAGGTTGAAATGGCCAACATCAGACCTGCTGGGCAAGTTCCACCTAGCCCCTGTCAAAGGCCAGCTCCCCCAGGAACTGATGGCCTGTGATCAAGCTCGCTGGAACCACAGACAGCCTAATTTTTAGAAGAAGGGGAAAACTGGGGGAATGCTGTACCAGCATTGGAGTACAGGACTCCCAGTCCTGGCTGGAGAATGTGCAGGACCCATAGGGATGCTATTGGCATCTGGGCCAGAACCATTCTCCACTGCACAGGGCTGATCTGCAGGATACTGGGCCTCCCTGATACACAAAATGCCAGGAGCCCTACCTGGTTGACATGACAACCAAGAATACCTTCCCACATTTCCAAAAGCCCCTGGATGGAAAGGGTTACCACTCCTGTCTGGGGCCACCTTAGGGAGAGTCCACAGTCTGATGTGTCCCAATGCTGGTGCACACCAAAGTTCCCTGGGGAGCAGAAGTCGAGGCCCCAGCCCCAAAAGTCAGATCCAAATGAGACCAGGCATTGGTGTGTTTAAAAAGCTCCCCAGGTTGAACCCTCATACACCATTGGTGGGAATGTAAATTAGTACAACCTCTATGGAGAACAGTTTGGAGGTTCCTCAAAAAACTAAAAATAGAGCTACCATATGATCCTGCAATTCTACTCCTAAGTACATATCCAATTACCGAAAATATATCTGCTCTCTCATGTTCGTTGCAGCACCATTCACAATAACCAAGATTGGGAAGCAACCTAAGTGTCCATTAACAGATGACTGGATAAATGATGTGTGGTACATATACTCACAATAGAGTACTATTCATCCGGTAAAAAGAATGAGATGCTGTCATTTGCAACAACATGGATGGAACTGGAGGTCATTGTTAGGTGAAATAAGCAAGGCACAGAAAGACAAACTTTGCATGTTTTCACTTATTTGTGGGAGCTAAAACTTAAACCAATTGAACTCATGGAGACAGAGAGCAGAAGGATGGTTACCAGAGGCTGGGAAGGGTAGTTGGTTGGATGGTTAATGGGTACAAAAAAAATAGAAAGAATGAATAAGACGTACTAGTTGCTAGCACTACAGAGTGACTATAGTAAAAAAAAAAAAAATTAACTGTACATTTAAAAATAACTGGCTGGGCATGGTGGTTCATGCCTGTAATCCCAGCACTTTGGAAGGCTGAGACGGGCAAATCACTTGAGGTCAGGAGTTTGAGACCAGCCTGGCCAACATGGTGAAACCCCATCTCTACTAAAAATGCATCACTCCCTTGGTCCGGAGTGAGAAGACTGTGAGCCTCAGGATGGTTCTAACACAGGATTACCCACTCACCTGGCTGCAGTCCCTGTAATTCAGACCCATCTTTAGGGCTTTTCCTCAGATCCACAAGTCAGCTTCCTGTTTTCTCTTATACTCCTCCTGTCTCAGATCTTCTTAGTCTCTCTCTAAGCTCTACAGAAGCGTCTTCTTTGTTGTTTCCTTATATACTTTATATCTACCTATGAATTACCATCCCCTGAATGTTACGGCTTCTATGAAAGATAATGCAATAATGTTTGTAATCTAGTTATTTCTTAGGGACCACCACCACTCACTCTTGTCTGTGTTTAGCACAAAGAGCAAGGGGCAGAGTACTCATCAACTCAGGGGGAGGAGGAGTCAGTAGAGAAAGCATTCATGAAAAAAGGTTTACATCTCAGCAATTTCTAGGCACAAAAGACTTATGAAATTCTAATATTTTATTTTGACACAGTTCTTTTTTAGTATTTTGTTAGATACAAATACAGATTTTGAAAAATCATTTTATAATAATTATAGTATTTGCCAATCTGTTTAAACCACGTAAATTCTATGTATAAATAGGTGGAGAGGTAGTCATAATATTGAGGGGCACGTTGCATAGTATCTTGCATCATAGCTCACTATCTTTTACATAATATGCTTTAGTATGTTCAGTAAAAATTTTTAGTAAAGGGCTCAGAAATGATGATAGAGTAATACCAGTCACAGAATCAAGAAAGGCATCTAGTTTTATCTACAAAAGATTTTAGAAATAATCTTGTAACATATCCACTAAACTGAATGATGAACATTAGACCACTTTTTATTCCATTATAATCTTATTTTCTCTCATAACGCTATCCATTAAAGAACAGATTCTATTGTAAAAGCTTCTAAAAAAAGTATCAAATCTTCCTTTGTTCCATTCCAGCTGTGTTTCTCACCTGTTCTGTGCTTGCTAAAAGTAAAATGAGAAAATAAAATGACTATCTAAAGTGGTTTAACAAAAGACTGTATCATAGATCCTGTGAAATCCTTCTTGATTTAAATCCTTTGAGTGGCTGCACATCTTGAAATGGCAAATGAATTGGCCACACAATGTGCACACTATTAAAGGTTTGTTCATGGAGTCTTTTTTTATTTTTTATTTTATTTATTTATTTATTTTTTGAGACAGAGTCTCGCTCTGTCGCCCAGTCTGGAGTGCAGTGTTGTGATCTCGGCTCACTGCAAGCTCCGCCTCCCGGGTTCACACCATTCTCCTGGATCAGCCTCCCGAGTAGCTGGGACTACAGGTGCCCACCACCACGCCCGGCTAATTTTTTGTATTTTTAGTAGAGACGGGGTTTCACCACGTTAGCCAGGATGGTCTCGATCTCCTGACCTCATGATCTGCCCGCCTCGGCCTCCCAAAGTGCTGGGATTACAGGCTTGAGCCACCGCACCCGGCCATGGAGTTTTATCACAGTGATCTGTGGGCATAACATAATCTATACAGTGTTCATTTTTCTCTGAGTTGGTCTAGGCATTCTTTTTCTTTTTTTTTTTTTTTTGAGACGGAGTCTCGCTCTGTTGCCCAGGCTGGAGTGCAGTGGCGTGATCTCGGCTCACTGCAAGCTCTGCCTCCAGGGTTCACACCATTCTCCTGCCTCAGCCTCCTGAGTAGCTGGGATTACAGGTGCCCGCCACCACGCCTGGCTAATTTTTTGTATATATATATTTTTTTTTTCAGTAGAGACGGGGTTTCACCATGTTAGCCAGGATGGTCTCTAACTCCTGACCTCGTGATTCACCCGCCTTGGCCTCCCAAAGAGCTGGGATTACAGGCTTGAGCCACTGCGCCCGGCCCATCTGGGCATTATTAAACCATTTATTCAAACACTATCTTTTCAGTTCTACCTTATAATTTTTATTTCTAAAGCGAAGTGAGCACAGACCAGGTACCTGTACCTGGGTAGTGGTTTTATAGGATACAGTAAAATGCAGGAGACATTGAAAAGCAAATAGGTGCAGATGAATTGAAAACTCTTCCCTCCCCACATCGAAGCCTGGTTGAAGGTTGGCATTTGAACAGAAAACATCTTTATAGACATGAATGGGAAAAGTTAATGCTCAGAGTCCAGAAGTAAAATGCAACCACTCCTACTCACTGCTTCTAGAAATCACTTTATAAGTGATCCTGAGGAATTCTTTCTCTCTCTCTCTCTCTCACTCTCCCTCCTCCCTCATGTCTTCCCTCTCCTAATTCTGGCTGAAACTGGCACCTAAGTCAAATGTAGCTAAGCAAACAGACTAGAGTCTCAGTATGAGACAGATAGATATGTATGCACAATACACATATATACTTACATGTATATATATATACATACTATATATGTATTATTTTTCTCCTAATTCTACCCACAAAAGAAGCACTTATACCTTAAGAGCCATAAGCGAATTTTGTGCCCAGATGGTTTTTAATACCTGTCCCTACTGAAAGGAACAAGAGCCTCTTGGAGCAATGTCTGGTTCCAGGGCTGGGACAAAGAAGGTGCATGATGAAACTGGAACACCTTTTTGTGCCAGAAAGAAAGGGAGTGCTCAGGAAAACAACAGGGACATGTCAAAAAGAAATAGGCCATAGCTTCAAGGGATTCCCACTGACCAAATCCAGGGACAATTTGAGTACCAAAATAAATGAGGATTGCAATGATTGTAACAATTACATAAAATAGGATGATTAAATAAAGTAGGAAAGTATTTGTTTATTATAATAAGCAAACAAACAGATACATGCATACATAAATGGATAAATAGGCAGAAGAGAAAAGAGAACATTTCTTTAAATTAGTATGCCAGCTGACACATGTGAAAGGAAGAGTCATGGACTGGCCGGGTGGAGGGAGGTGGGGCGGGGAATACCATTTGCAACTATGGTGGTAAAGAATAATTTAGGCAAGAAGTATCAGGAGAATACTTATCTTTGGGAAGAGCTGGATGAGAAGCAGGCTGCTTGCATGTTCTCAAAGTATCTCCTCAGACTGCTATTCATTACAAGGAGAAAAGTACTAACTAAACAGTGAAGAATGCAAATGACACTTTCACCTTTTGCTGCAAAGTAACCTCACCAATAAGAGGCATGTAGATGTCTTGCATTTGGGGACTATGGTACCCCAAGAAGGACACCACATCACTGCTGCATTATTCCATTTGCAGCTGTATAACCGAGTCTAATCATGAGAACACATCAATCAAGCTCAAATGAAGAAACATTCTGTAAAATTACTAGCCTGAATTTTTCAAAACTCCCAATGCCTTGATAAAGAAAGGCAGAGAAATGCTGATAGAATAAAGAAGGTGAAAGAGATATAAAAACTAAATGCAGTATGTGATTCTAGACATGGAATACGGACTACATAGATTAGATGAAAATATTACTTCAGTGTTAAATTTCTTGAATTTTATTATCTTCAGATGCTTATTTGAGGATATTTAATTCAGTCTGGAGAGTTTTATTGCAGTTTATCTTTCTTCCTAGTTGGTTTGGGGGGAAGAATTTCTTCAGCTGAAATGTTTTGACTCATATTTTCTGTTTTCTACAGTAGCTTTTATATTGCAGTTTTTGTAGTTATGTTTTTTATTCTGTTCCCAGGTATCATAGAAATGCAGTTCCTAGTTCCAGAGCATCCTTTTCTATAAATAGAGTAAAATGCAGTTTATTTAATAAGAGATATTGGTACTTTGGGCAGAAAGGGAGTGGTAGGCACGTGGTACTTCTCTTTCATCTGGACATATTCCTTAATTTTACTTCCTTTTTTTCCTTTCTGTGCCATGACTCCTGATCAATCAAACAGACAACTGAAATTATTTGCAGATCTGAAACATTTTATTATTTCTGTTACCAGATTTGTAGCTCTCCAAAGCATGTTTAACCTGTGCACAGTCTAATTTTCACTGCTGGTATTGACAGAAAAAAATATTTCAAAAATGGAAGCTGAGGTTTGTAATATAGTGTAGTTATATAATGGCAATGGCACTATTTCTGCTTTTCCTGTGCTTTGGGTCTACCTGAACAGTAGTGTGCACTTGCTGTGAATGGTAGAGCCCACCTACATTAGATTGATGATTTATTGTTGAAGTCAAAAAACTAGTGAAATTTTACTGAGTAGACTCTTGATCAGCAGGGTAGCAGATGTCTCCCAGAATATTTTCCTTCTCAAATTTACAGGGCTTCTACCTTTCATAGAAAACCATCCTCACCTGTGACTCATGTGACTTATCTTTGGGTATTGCCTCCTCTTGGCAATCTTTGGGACTACCTCAAAGCAGAATTAATCCTACCCTGCTTAGTGTTCCCTCGACTCTTCTTCTGTTACATGGTAGTCCACTGGTGTCTCAAAAGGTCTGTACATTATCAGACTGTGAGCTCCCTGCTCCCTCAACCAGATAGAGATTGAAGAGGACACCATCTCTTTCAACTAAATGGTGTGAGGCCATTACAAATGGCCAATATTTGTAGGCCACTACATATGGGCTACTACTCACTTGTGTTTTAGCCCAGCCCTTGAGTTTGTAAAGTGCGTTGGGTTAAATTTGTAGTTACACAATTTAGCCGAGTGAAGCTTAAATGTTCTGTGTAGAGCAGTGGGAGAAATATGTTCTTGTTATTTTTGCTGTTCCTGAAACAAAAGAAACAGAAAAGGGAGAAAAGAGGTGAAGAATAAATAAGAAAGAGAAGTAGAAATGCAGTCTGCAACAGACGACGGCAGACTGAAGCTAGAATCCAGACCAGGCCAAGGAACTTTATGATTTTAAGGAGGATGGCTAACACACAACTTGAGGTGTTGGCAGTGCTACAGTGGTCAGTTGTATACATTTTTCTGGCCCTCAAAAACTTGAGTAAGTTCAGTTAAAACACACATAGCATGAGTAAGAATTTTGATTTTATGAACACTAAGGAAAATGCTGTGTTTGTTACATGATAGGCCAAAATAATTAGAAAAAGAACCCTACACAGAACAGTTGCATAATTTTGAAACGAAGTTAAATCAGAGGAAGTGGGAAGTGGGGGGGGGGTAGGAGGAGAATGACCACAAAATTATAAGCCTACAGATAATTTGGAAAAATCCTGAGGAGGATTTTTAAGAAAGTGTTCAGTGAAAGCTTGGAGCAATCTCATCCAGTGTTTAAGAAAAAAGGATTTCCTTGCTGATTTCTATGATGTGTTTTTATTCATACACAGGTACAGCACCTATGTAGCACGTAATAGGCTATTTACTTAGATAGCAGGTGAGCCCAAATATAATACCTGTACTTTAGCTGTTATCTTTAGAAATAAACATCTAATAGGATCTATTTTGGCACTGCAATGGAAACTATCAAAATTGGAAAACTACTAAGTAAGTGTTCAACAATAGAGAAATGACTAAACAAATTACAGTATATTTGCTCTATTTTGTACATGTCACAATCATAAGATTGAAATCCATCTATATAAGCTGACATGTTAAGTTCCCTTACACATAATGCCATGTGACAAAAAAATATGTTGCCCTACTATACAACTGCCCTACTTATGCAAATGTTCAGAAAACTATGTATTAACAACAATTGCCCCCAGTTGAAGGATTTGATTGGAGGGAAAAAAAGCAGATCTTCATTTTCCTCTTCCTATCCTTTTATGTTACACAAAATTTTGTCATGAGAATTTATATATATGCACACAATATTAATATATTTATATTAATAGTTATCTTATTAACATATTAATATATTTATATATTAATATATTTATACCAATACTTATATAATCAATGTATTATTAATATATTTATATTTATATAATTAATATATTGTATAATGAATATATTAGTAATATAATTATTGTTACATTAATATTTTAACATATTAATACATACATTAATACATGTACACTATAAAACAGAACATCTGTTTTTGGAACATGGTTAGTTGAGCTAATTCAAAATGCTTTCTGTTACAATTAACATGGTGGAGAATTATAAAACTTGTGCATAGTGCTGGGAGTTCACAGAAAAGAAATGGAGATGGCAACCCATAGATATTGTGAAAAAATGGAAAGAGGTGAGAACCATATAAGGTAAACTTTGTTGGACTTATGATTCAAAACTGGCTCTCAAAAATATAGGTTTGGAAGTCTCCTTTTATTCAACTTTACTGCAGAATTTCAGAAGGTGACATTCACTAATTCTACTTGCACAGTTCAGCAAGTTTTGATAAAAGCATAGTTACATAGGCCCTACCACATTCAACCCTTACAACAATCCCAGCCAGAAACTCCTCTGGTGCCCCTACATAGTCAATTCCTTTCTACCATGCCCAGCTTCTGTGCCCAGGCTGGAGTGCAGTGGCACGATCTCAGCTCACTGCAACCTCCGCCTCCAAGGTTCCAGCCATTCTCCTGCCTCAGCCTCCCAAGTAGCTGGGACTGCAGGTGCCCACCACCACGCCTGGCTAATTTTTGTATTTTTAGTAGGGACAGGGTTTCACCATGTTGGCCAGGCTGGTTTTGAACTCCTGACTGGGAATCTTTAAATGAATTTTTGTCCTTATAGTTTTGTGTTTTCTAGAATTTCATATAAAGGAAATCATACATGAAGAAGTAAGTAAAAATCTAACATTTTTATTAGCATAATGCATTTTAAAGTAAGTCTTGTCTTTATATGTATTAGTACTTCATTACTTTTTTTTTTGGTTAAATAGTATTTCATTGCATGGATATGCCCCAATGAGTTTATTTATTTACCAATTAATGGACACTACAGTTGTTTTCAGTTTGGGGTTGTTCCATAGAAAATTGCTATAAACATTCATGTACAGATACTGTAGAGACTTACATTTTTATTTTCCTTGGTAAAAACCTGGAAATGGAATTCCTCAGTCATACAATAAGTGCATGTATGAATTTATAACATAAAGTGCTAATCTGCTTTCCAAAGTGGCTATAGTAATTTACATTCTCATCAAAAACATATGAGCGTTGGGTTGTTCATCCTTACCAGAACATGGTTTTGTTATCTTATCTTTATTTTTATTTTAAATGCTCCAATAAATAGTGATATTTCCTTAAGATTTTAATTTGCATTCCCCTAATGATTAATAATGTTGATCATCTTTTTGTTTGTCATCACTATCATTGTTTTTTGGTGAAGTGTCTTTTCAAATATTTTACCTAATTTTTTTAACCAAATTGTTTGGCTTCTTGAGTTGTAAGAATTCTTTGTATATTCTGGATACAAATTCCTTATCTGATATATGATTCGCAAATATTTTCTCCCACTCTGTGGATTATCTTTTAATTTTCTTAATGGTGATTTTTAACAGCAGGAGTTCTTAATTTTTATAAAGTCCAATTTTTCTATTTTTAATTTTTATTATTTATCCCATTTTCTTGCCTTATCTAAGAAATCTTTTCCTAACCATGTTCATAAAGATTTTCTCAAATATTTTCTTCTAGAAGTTCTAGAGTTTTACATGTTACATTCAGGTCTCTGATCTATTTCAACTTAATATTTCTTATAACAAGAAAGGTGAAGGTCAAGACTCATCTTTTTTCATATGATCACCAAGTTAATCAAGCATCATTTGTAAAAAACTCTCTTCTTTCACCATTGAGAATCAATCACTGTAGAATACTAGTTGACTATATATGTGCGGATCCATGTTTAGACACTATATTCTGTTCCAAATTATTCTGTACATTTCTATACTTTATCTCAACGCAATCTTATCTTACTATAGCTTTATAGTGTGACTTTAAGTCAAACCGTATGAATCCTCCACATTTGTTCTTTTAAAATATTGTTTTAGTTATTCTCAAGGTTTGCATTTTCATATAAGTTTTCAAATCAGCTTGTCAATTCAACAAAAATACCCGATGGGATTCTGATAGGGACTGAATTGAATTTATAAATTAATTTTGGGTAGAATTGAGATTTAAATACTATTCAGTCTTTTATTCCATAAACATAGTGTATCTCTCCATTGCTTTATTTTTATGTTGATTTTTTATCAACGATCTTTAATTTCCAGCACACAAACCTTGCTTATATTTTACTAGATCTATTCTGAATAATTTCATGTTTTTGATATATTGCAAATGGTATTATGTTTTTTAATTTCAATTTTCAGTTATTTTTAGCTCATCTACAAGGGTGTGATTATACATATATAAACATATATATAATATAAACATATATTACATATATATGCTGACATGGCATTCTCTGATCATAGAACTTTCACGTTTAAATCAGTTTAGCATTTTTGTAGCCTTTTTGAGATTTTCTAAATAGCTAATTATAACATCTGTTAATAAAGACAGTTTTGTTTTTCCCAGTTTGCATGCCTCTATCTCTTTTTCTTCCCTTATTATTTTCACTAAGACCTCAGCCTAATGTTGAATAGAAATGGTGAGAAAAGACATCCTTACCTAGTTCTCAACCTTAGGGGGTACTCATCAGTCTTTCAAAATTTAGTATTATATTCACTGTAGGTTTTGTCAACTTGAAAGTGTTCCTTATCTTTCTGATTTGCTAAGATCTTTATAACTGTAACTAACAAATGTTGAATTTTATCAAGTGCATTTCTGCATGTATTGAGATCCTCCAGGTGCTTGGATGTCAGTGCTCCTGTTGCAGGGCCGGGCAATAAGATCTGTATGTGCTTTCAAGCAAAAAGCTGAATCTAAGCTGTCTACATAGGCCCAGGAATAAATGCAGCACCCTCAGTTGACAGGGACTAGAAAATTCCTCCTCTCCAGTTGGAGACATGACAAGGAATCTTGGTTCTGCTCTGATTCTGGACACCAAGCAGATAATCAAACCTCAAGCAGATTTTGAACTCTAATCTGAAATACAATGATAATAATAGAGTTCCTGATTTCAGACATTAACATCAAAGTTGTTTTTGAGTTCATTATAGAATCAAAGGCTAAAGGTTCTGAAGAGACATTTCTGCCATACAGGCCACATGATATCTTTAGTTGAGAATAATGGAGAGAATAACTCTCCTAAACTCTTCTTACTGTATTGACATTTAAGTAGAATATATGACAGAGTATATATTTTTTTCATTCATTCAACAAATATTTATTGAATGTGTCTGTTAGGGGTCCAAGCATTTTTCAGACTCTGATATGATGAAAGGAAAACCTGAAAAACCATGTCTTGTTCCAAGGGGAGATTATTATTATTATTTCCATGGTACTGCAGCCAAATGTGTTCATCTTATTAGAGTACATATTGACTGAGTATAACATGATAGCCTCTCTTAGGATATACAGTACTTTTATATCCTAAAATGTTTGTGAGACCTTTTCTAAATAATCACTAATAAACTAAAATATATACATATATGATTTTATATATATATATATCTTCACTTCATTATTATTTTCAATAATAATATAAAAACTGGCTTTGTTCTTGGAAGTTACTTTGCCTTGTAATGTTTCTGCATTTATTTATCCTCTATACACCTCTTACTAGATAGAATTATGCTGAGTTGCTACAAATGAAATAAGCCAACTTCTATACATTATTTGTTTTGTCAAATAACACCATGTTCAGTCGTTGCAATGTATCTATTCTTCTGGGGTTATTTTAAGATACATACTTCAGTTTATATCGATAACACCATACTAATCATTTCATAAAAATATATGAAATTTAATTGCTGATATTCAATATTAGACATATTTTATGCTATTTTATCCACCAAAGTAAAGCCTCCTCCTAGTGCAAATCTGAGTAACCACCATTCCCCTCTGCTATCAAATATTTCCAAATTAATTACAGTTATTTCAATGTTTTTGCCCTATTTTGATTTGTTCAACTATTTAATTTCAAATTAAACTCATTTTACCTAAGTTACAAACTAAGTAGATGTCTAGATTTGTTGTTTCCAGATTTATTTCAGACATTAAGAAAGCTACATTCGGTCTTTAATATACTTAACAGAACAAAACTCAAGTTGTTGTTTTGCTAATTATTCTCTATATAGATTAAAACATTAATCCCTGTTAAAATCATGCTATTTAGTACTAAGTTTTGTTGGATGAAGGGAGGATCAAACTGGGGCATGTGATTTTTTTGACATCAGAGTTAACTGAGTGAGTGGCTCTGAATTGCTCATTAGGTGTAACTTTCCTCTAACACTGTTACATGCCAGCTTCCGGTAGGAGTGCCTTCTCATGGAGAGGGTGGTTATTCATCAGTCAAGAGGATTTAAGTGTGTATAATCACCAGCTAGCACATTCAGTATGCAACAGGCTTCCTTCTGCCTTCGTGTGTAATAGTGGTCTTTAAAGCTGGAGCTTTTGCTGAATGTTGTTGATATATTACAACAATATCCAGAAAATGCAACTCTATTTCCTCACTAATCCAAAGTGGACAATGGAATATTTCTAAATTAATAAGAACACTGAAAACCACAAACATTTAATTCCAAAATCTTGTTGCTGACATTAGGATACATGTAAAAATTTAATCCAAGTTCAACTTAATTGCTTCCAACAGTTTTTGTTTGGTTGCTGTGGAGTTTTATAGGAAATTCAGATAGCTATAGGTTTCCCGTATAAGTTCTCTTCAATAATTTGATTCTTGCCAATAATAAATCTGTCCATCATGGTAAGTGATGCTTTTGTTATTCACATTGCCTTATGTTTATTTCACACAAAACTCTATTTGTATATCTCCACTGAAGTCCTTGGTAATTTTTGATTGTCCATTAAATTGTGTTTTAAAATTGGCATTGAGTTTCAAATCATACTGTCTAAACTGCCAGTGGTAAGACACTCACTGTTTATTTTAAAGCCGTGATAAATATAATTCACTTTTCTGCTAAATGGACTCAGTTCCAAGTAGAATTACAAAGGATACCAAAATGTCTTTCAAATAAACTTTGTAGTAGAGAACAAAGTAAACAATCCTTGATAAGAATCAAGAAATTTACATTATCCTCCTGGCCAAGCAACCACCTGCCTATAATTTTGTAAAACAAAGTTGGCTTCATTGATGTCTCTCTCCTTGTCAGTAAAGTAAGAGAGAAATAATTGAATTCATTATTCTCCCTATCAGTAAATAGTTTATTACTTTTAAAACCTAATTTCCTTAAACTTTGAAACTATGACTTTATGATTATTGTCTTCAATTATTGGTAATACTTTGAATAATTTAAAAATGCTAGGCAAGGCATGTCCATTGTACTCATTTTATGCCTCAAAAATATTCACAGTTGATGGATTGTCGTATTTAGGAAAACATGCATAGCTTTAAGTATAAAAATGCAATGTCAATTTGAGGGTTTTTTGTTGCTGTTTCTCGTCATAAGTTCACCTGTAAGATCTTACTTTCAATGTAGCATAGTATCATTGACTTTACTTATGTCTGTTATTTTTCATTTTTCACTGAGCATACAATATATCTAATTCTTCAGTGTCATTATTGTTTATTATGTCAGGTAGCAATGCTGATCATTTAGGGTTTGGAATTTTTCAAAGCCTATAGCATTTTGAAGTCAATGCCGTAGGCTTTCAGGATAACAAATGAAACAGCAAAAGGACTCATTTTCCATTTGATGTCTTATAAATATAATTATATAAGGAAATTCCCTTTATCCATTATAGGATTCTGCCCTCAGAAATGTCTCTGTTTCCAGAGATTTTCAGAGCAAATGGCCTGCAAATGAAAATCTCACTTAATACAAACATGCTTCCAAATGTTTTAGACATGTTACCAATTTTAGTTCAAATTTAATATTTTAATAATTGTGTTATGAATACTAGTACTAAAGCATCAATTATACATCAGTATTAGGGTCTATGCTGGAAACACAGTGCATATATAGGCCAGATATTCTTGAAAAACCACATAATAGTAGAGCTTATGCTTGAATAGTTTAAGACCTTCTGGGAAAAATAAACCTGATAAATTAAAATTTGCATACATTTATGAAAGTCTCTAAGGAGATTTTGCCCATTAATAGACTTAAAAAAAAGACAGCATACCTCTTGTATGAATAATAATTGGTGATGTACCGTGACATTTTTCTTTTAGGGTTTTCTTTTTTAAGTTTTTTTAAAATTGTACTTTATGTTCTGGGATACATGTGCAGAACGTGGAGGTTTGTTACATAAGTATACGTGTACCATGGTGGTGTGCTGCATCTATTAACCCATCCTCTAAGTTTCCTCCCCTTGCCCTGATGTGTGTTGTTCCCCTCCCTGTGTCCATGTGTTCTTATTGTTCAACTCCCACTTATGAGTGAGAACATGCAGTGTCTGGTTTTCTGTTTCTGTGTTAGTTTGCTGAGGATGATGGCTTCCAGCTTCATCCATGTCCCTGCAAAGGACATGATCTCATTCCTTTTTATGGCTTCATAGTATTCCATGGTGTATATGTACCACATTTTCTTTATCCGGTCTATCATTGATGGGCATTTGGGTTGTTGGTTCCATGACTTTGCTATTGTAAATAGTACTGCAATAAACATACATGTGCATGTGTCTTTACAGCAGAATGACTTATATTCCTTTGGGTATATACCCAGTAATGGGATTGCTGGGTCAAATGGTATTTCTGGTTCCTAGATCCTTGAGGAATTGCCATACTGTCTTCCACAATGGTTGAACTGATTTATATTCCCCACCAACAGTGTAAAAGTATTCCTATTTCTCCACAACCTTGCCAGCATCTATTGTTTCTTGACTTTTTAATAATTGCAACTCTGACTGGTGTGAGATAGTGTCTCACTGTGGTTTTGATTTGCATTTCTCTAATGATCAGTGATGTTGAGCTTTTTTTCATGTGTTTGTTGGCTGTGTAAATATCTTCTCTTGAGAACTGTCTTTCAGTGAATTTTTATTTACCTTCCTTTAATTTCCAGAAACTTTTCCAGATTACTTCCCTGATTGTTTTGTTGATATGTTGCTTTACTGAGAGTAATATATATGTTTAGAGATATTTTTGTATGCATGTAATATTTCTTTCGATACTTAGACCATTTCTAATTTTATGATTTACTGATATTGACTCCCTCTAGCTCAACTGTGGTTATAGCCAATTAGAGTAATTCCAATCTCTTCCCATCAACATTCATCAACTACCTAAGGGTTATCTCATCTCAGCCTCCTTCACTTTTCCTGATGCTTGTTTTTCAAAGTTGATACCACTAGTTTGTTGCCAGTTTTACTTTTATTTTTTTCAACCTGCAGTTCCCTGGTTGTTTTGTTTGTTTTTGCTAATATTTCCACATATAAGTAAATCAAGGTCTATTTTTACTAAAACCATAACTTCTAAATTGAGGTAATGGATAACAGGAATGATTTCAGAATAATTAACTGGAATTAATATCTACAAACAATATCCATCATCTGAATTCATAGCTTCTTAGGTGTTATATCATCTTAAAAAGTAACTGATTTGGTAAACATCTACAAAAAATCCTGCATTATACTTAATGGTGTGGAACTGGAAGTGTTTTTGCTAGGTTTAGAAGCAAGTCTAGGATGCCCTCTCTTATAACTCCTATCCCACATTTTATTGGAAGAAATAGCTGATGTAATATGTGAAAAAGAAGGAAAATGTTTATAGATTGCAAAGGAATGAAATAAAATGTCTTCCTTTGTAGATGACATGGCTTGCCATGGAGAAAATTCCAAAGAAATGTTAAAAAATAAAAATACCACTAAGATCAATAAGGTCAATAGGATACAAAGTTAATATATAAAATAAATTTCTTTCCTATATTCCATAAACAAACATTTCAGAATTTTAAAAAAGAATGACGCAATCACAATAGCACCAAAAAACTTTCTCGTTAGCACCAAAAAATGAATTACTTATGTATAAATATATAGAGAGTCTATATGTAGAAATCTACAAAACATGATAAAAGACTAAAAGAAGATCTAAATAAATGGAGAAATATTCCATATTCATGGACTGGAAGACTCAATATTGTTTGATGTCAACTAAATATATAGATTCAAAATAAAAGCAATAAAAAAATTGTATTTAATAGCTCTTAGCAAATTGATTCTAAAGTCTATGTTGAAAAGAAAAAGACCTAAAGTAGGCAAGACAATACTGAAGAGAAACAAATTTTGAAGACTCATGCTACCTGGTTTTAGTATTTAGTATAAAGCTACCATAATCAAGACAGCATGGTATTGGTTAAAATAAAATACACAGATCAGTGGAAGAGAAGAGACAGTCTAGAAGGAGCACACACAAATATAGTCAGCTATCTTTGAAAAAGGTGAAAAGACAACTCAATGGAGAAAGAATTATATTTTCAACAAATGATGCTGAAGCAGATACACATCTGTAGGAAAAAAAAAAACCTAGCAGCAAACCTTATACATGTTGCAATAATCAACTCAGAACAGATCACAGATCTAACTGTACAATATAAAGCTATAAAAATTCTAGAATAAAATCCATGAGAAAAATCCACGTGAACATGGGTTTGGTTATGCTTTTAGCTTTAATACCAAAAGCACAATTTGTGGAAGAAAAGTTTGATGTTGGACTCTATTCAAACTAAAAGTGCCTGTTCTGTGAAAGACAAGTTAAGAAAATGGAAACACAAGCCACAAACTGGGAAAAAATGTTTGCATAGCAAAAATCTGATAAAGGACTGGTATTCAGCATATACAAACACTTCTTAAAAGTCAACACTAAAATAACAAACATCCTAATTTAAAAATGGGCAAAAGATCTGAACAGACATCTTACCCAGGATGATATACAGATAACAAATAAGCACATGAAAATACACTCTAATAATCTGTCATTAAGGAATTGCAAATTAAAACAACAACCAGATATGCACTTATCAGAATGGCTAATATCCAAAAAACTGAAAATACCAATTGCTGATGATGTGGAACAACAGGAAATCTCATTCCTTGCTGATAGTAATGTAAAATGATACAGTCACTTTGGAAAACACAGCGTGGCAGTTTCTAACAAAGGTAAACATAGTATTATCATTTGACCCAGCAGTCATGCTTCTGGGTATTTACTGAATGTTTTTTAAACACATGATCACACAAAAACCTGCAGGTAAATGTTTATAGTGGCTATATTTATAATAGCCAAATTTGGGATCAACTAAAATGTTCTTAATTAGGCAAATAAACACACTATTATACTTTGATGCAATGGAATATTATTCAACAATAAAAAGTAAGGAGCTATCAAACCATGTAAGCACATGGCTAAGTATTAAAGTACATATTGTTAAGTGAAATAAACCAGGTTGGGCCGGGTGCTCATGCCTGTAATCCCAGCACTTTGAGAGGCCAAGTCGTTTGGATCACGAGGTCAGGAGTTCGAGACCAGCCTGGCCAACATGGTGAAACCCCATCTCTACTAAAGATACCAAAAATTAGCTGGGTGTGGTGGCGTGTGCCTGTAATCCCAGCTACTCTGGAGGCTGAGGCAGAAGAATCGCTTGAACCTGGGAAGTGGAGGTTGCAGTGAGCCGAGATAACGCCATTGCACTCCAGCCTGGGCAAAAAGAGCAAAACTCCATCACACACATACACACACACACAAATAAAATAAAATAAAAATTATTTAGAGGTCAAGGGCATCCCTGGATAGAATGCAGAATGTGACAAAAGGATCTAACTACATTACAAGCTCTCCGAGGGTGGGGAGGATGGGAGTGCTGAAGTAAGGAAGTGCTAAAGCAAAGCAAAGCAAAACAAAACAAAACAAACAAAAATACCCAAAATGCTCAGTGATGAGGATATGTCAGGGACAAAGAAACCAACTGAAGGAGTTCTCAACAAAAGCTATAGCAATTTGAGCAACAGAAAAAAATACAGTAGTATTGGATTATGACTCAAAGTATAAATAACTATGAATTCATACAAACAATAAATGATGTGTAAATAAATAAATGGGAAAAACGGATAAATATTCTGGTCAGAAGAAGTCCAAATAGCTTATGTGGATACTCTGCCCTCAGTGAGATACGGCATAACTCCTTGTTTTTTAAGTATGGGCTGTGCATAAGGACCTCTTTCCAAAGACTGCCATATGTGAGAGTTAATATTGAGTGTCAACTTGATTGAATTGAAGGATGCAGGGTGTTGATTTCTATGTGTGTCTGTGGGGTGTTACCAAAGGAGATCAGCATTTGAGTCAGTGGGCCGGGGAAGGCGGACCTGCCCTTAATCTGGTGGGCACAGTCTAATCAACTGCCAGCAAATATAAAGCAGGCAGGGAAACATGAAAGGAGAGATGGGCCTAGCATCCCAGCCTACATCTTTCTCCCGGGCTGGATGCTTCCTGGCCTCGAACACTGGACTCCAAGTTCTTCAGGTTGGGGACTCAGACTGGCTCTCCTTGCTCCTCAGCTTGCAGACAGCCTGTTGAGGGACCTTGTGGTCACGTAAGCTAATACTTAATAAACTCCCCTTTATATATATGTATAGCTATCCTACTAGTTGTGTCCCTCTAAGAGAACCCTGAATATACCACATGAAAACTGAAAAAAAAAAAATCGAGTAACTTTGCAGTGGAGAAATTTGACAAACACTACCCCAGCCAAGTAATCAAAGTGAAAATCAACAGCGATATGCCTTGTTGATAATATGTCATTGAAATGGTGTGATGAAATGGCACTTCTCCACTGTGGTCTTCTCCAGAACACATGACGTCAGTCTAATCATGAGAGAAACATCAATCAAATCCCAGTTGAGGGTCATTCTACAAAATACCTAACAAGGACTTCTCAGAACTATCACGGTCATCAATAACATGAAGACTGGCAAAACTGTCACAGCCAAAAGGAGCCTATAGAGACATGACAAACAAATGGAACATATTATTGTGGTTGGGATCCTGGAACAGAAAGAGGATACTAGAGAAAAACTAAGGAAATCTGAATAAAGTGTGGGCTTTAGTTAATAATATATCAATATTGATTCATTAATTGTAAAAAATGTACCATATTAATGAGAAATGTTAATAATAGGAGAAATTTGATGTGGGCTGTATAGAAGTCTCTGTACTATCTTAGTAATTTTTTGGTAAATCTAAAACTATTTTAAAATTGGAAGCTTATTAAAAATAAATTTAAAATATGATTGATAATTAAAGTAGTATAATTATGCAGCTGATGTTATAATTAAACTAGTAAGAAGAGTATAATTAGATTCATGTGTACTGATATGGAAGAAAGCCAAAGATACATTATGCTAAAAAAAGCAAATTGCAAAAACATCGATTGCTGTGACCCACTTTATGCAAAAATGTGAACACATACGCGTACACCCAAATAGTTGAAGAGTACACACTAAAGTATGGTTACTTTAAAGATAGCAGTAACATTGACGTGGTGGTAGAAAATGGGGTGAATGTGGGCATAGGCCTTTTTTTCTATACATTTCTCTTATTTGAATATTTTATAACAAACATGTATTTGTAGATACGTGTAAGTTATTTATGATTTAAAACGCTTTTCTTAGATATATTTTAACTTCTTTTTGCTACCAAGCCTGCCTTAATCCATTATTCCCTTTCATTAATGTAACATCAAGTGTCTTCTCCAATGCTTCTTTTTGCTAGGCACGTAAACAAGAATAAGTTTCTCCCAGGTTAAAGAGGAAGATAACAAAACAAAATAAAACAAAAAGCTACCTTATGCCTTTCAGTTACCCTGTATTTTTTTTCTGCCAAATTTCCTGAAGGTGTTGTCTATGGTCATTATTTCTAGTTCCCCATGTAGTTTTCTCTGTCAGTTCACCACAGGCTGTCTTCTGCCTTTACCTCTCTACTCAGTCCAGTGTATGGCAACCTTCCTGACAGTATGGTGGAGAGGGTAAAGCTCTGGGCAGATTTGGGCTCTGTGTCTGAGAATTTGCATATTTTATTTTACTTTCCTAATCTCAATTTCCTTATGTCTAAAATGAGGACAATATCCTTCTTGCTAACTTCTAGTATAGAAACTGATACATAACATATTTTTAAAAATATTGATCAGATGATCTAAAAAGCAATCTCATCATAGCATCATGGCAAAGATGTAATCCCTCATCATCTTTCCTCTAGATTCTTGCGGTGGTCTACTAGTGTTATAGATGAACTAACCTCCCTAAAGAGTCTCAGTGTGTCTGCCCTCACAACCCTTCAAATCTCTGTCAACACAATATCCAGAGTGGGCCCACTGAAGCTTAAAATTGTGCATGTCTCCTCTCCTCAGAACCTTCCAGAGCTTACTATTGCACAACAATGTGTTTGTGTAGTATTTGTATGGCATGTGTATATGTGTCTGTGAGAGAGAATGTGTATTTGTGGAGGTAATCCTAGGAATCAACAACACTGGAGTGGAAAAGTATGGCATGGAAGAAACGAAGCCAATAAAGTTTTGTTATCAAGCAGCGTACTGCTGTGGGCACCAGGTGCCTAGGCTCAGTAGGAAACTCAGAAGGATAGGGTGAATATGACCCAGAGGAGTTCCAACCAAGGTTCCAAGAAGCTGAGAATTTGGTCCACATTATCTGGCAGTTATTGGTTGATGGCTGCCTTGGGGAAGGATGTGGAAAGAATGCATTAGTTTCTAACATGCCCAATCTACTTTATCTTTAAGCCTGGAAAACTGCAGCAGCCAAAGAGAGTGCTCAGTTGAAGAGTTGTCAATAGGAGCATACCCAAGAATGGTGAAAGCCAAGGAGATATGGATGGGTTGCTGACAGCATCTACTAAAATGTCTTTTTTTTCAAATATCTAATGTATTTGTATTTCCTTTCTAACCCTATGCATCATGTAAGGTTCTTTAGGAAACAGAAGGCACAGTCAAAGGGGATAATTAAAGAGAATTTAACAAAATGGCTATTTATAAATATGTAAGCAGTTTTCAAGAATTTCACAAGTTAGAAGAAGCTAGATGGACTAAAGCTATTTCCATTGTCTAAAGGAGCAAGGGTAAGGAACAGACAATTGAACCTATTAGATGTGGCCTTAAGTAACAGAAATCAGGCATGGCCAAGCTATGCCTCAGCAGGGAAGGATCCTGAGAAATCACAATCAGATTGATCTCTCCTCCAACCTCTGATCTGCTCTGTCTTTTGTTGGTCAAAGCAATACCAAGCCAGAGTATAGAAAGTGAAGCAGTACTTAGGAGTCAGTGGCCAGAGCTCAAACCTCACTGAAGTATGAGAAGTGGAACCAGAGGAGCAGGTGGAGAATATTCAGCATGACTAGGGCAGTGTAAGTTGCAAGAGAGCCTGATTTTTGTCCCTCTGTTTCCTGCACTATCCCCTACAAATAGAACAGTGCCTCATACATAGTCAGTACTAAATAGGTATTTGTTGAATGTTTCAGTCCATTCACAATACTTTTGCTATTCATTGTAAATTATTCCACGATTGCACTTCATTTAACTTTTGCCTTCCGAAAAGTATGAATTGATATCTCAATATTGTGAATGAATACCCTTAAAATGTTTAAGTGCTTCATCATAGGGGAGTGTCACAGCTTCTAATAATCATGATGTAAAGACTGGTTTTTTAAAAAAGTCATCTTCTCTTGTAACTCAATATTTTCATTTCCTCTTCTCAATGAAGCAATAAAAATGGTTTTCCTGAGTTGCCAGATAAAGTCTTTATTCAAAAACTGTTTGACTTCCATGAACCCAAAATAATTCCATTTGATAAAGTATATTTTATTAGTATTTACCATCACTTTTAAGGAAAGGCATATGTAGGAGATTGCCTAGTGCTGATATTGGATGACCATATATCAGAAAAATATATATTAAATTACACTTGATCATTTATATATTTCTACCTTGAGAGAATATTTCGGTCAGTCAGTGATTCAGGATCCTGTATTTAATTAGCTGTTAAACATTTATTACAATTTTTGATTTTGTCATTTTTTATTATAATAGTTTTAACAAACATAATTCATTGAAAATAATATTCTCATCCCATATTAAAGATAGTTTTCTACTTTTATTTTTTCTACTCAACTCTTTTTACCTTATATTCATCAAAGAAAAGTAGAAGTAAATGTATCCCCCCAAAATTGATTTCTACCTGGGCTCTGTGAATGTGACTTTATTTGAAAATAAGATATTTTCAAATATAATAAAGTTAAGATGAATTTACACTGGATTGCTAAAGATCGGAAATCCAGTATGACTGATGTTCTTATACGAAGCGGGAAATTTAGAGACGGACACAGGCACATAGAAGAGATGCGTGTATAGATGGAGATAGAGGTTGGAGTTAGGTTGCCACTGGCAAGAGTACCAAAGATTGATGGCAACCACCAAAAACTAGGGAAGAAGCATGAGCTCGATTTTCCCTCAGAGCCCTCAGAAGAAGCCAATCCTCTTCACACCTTCATTTCAAATGTTCAGACTCCAGAACCACAAGAGAATGAATATATCTGTTGTTTGAAGTCACCAGGTTTGTGGTGATTTGTTACAGCAGTCCAAAGAAATATATACAGAATAAAATAGAGTACCAGATCTGTTCTCATCCACTGACAAACATTTTTTGGAATATTAATTCTGGAAATGAAGAGTTGATTGCCACTTTTCTTTTTTTTTTTTTTTTTTTTTTTTGAGATGGAGTCTCGCTCTTGTCGCCCAGGCTGGAGTGCAATGGCACAATCTTGGCTCACCGCAACCTCTGCCTCCTGGGTTCAAGTGATTCTCCTGCCTCAGCCTGCTGAGTAGCTGGGATTACATGCATGCTCCACCATGCCTGGCTAATTTTTGTATTTTTAGTACAGATGGGGTTTCACCATGTTGGCCAGGCTGGTCTTGAACTCCTGACCTCCGGCGATCCACCCCGCTTCGGCCTCCTAAAGTGCTAGGATTACAGGTGTGAGCCACCGTACCCAGCCAATTGCCACTTTTGGAGTATCAAGAGTTGGCCTTTATTAGCAAGTATTTCTATCTGCCAGTTTGGGTTGAGCAAAATTAGAACTGACAACGGACCAGATGCTTCTATTACCAGTATTTCAACCTCCAGAGGATCTGGATAACAGTTTTCAAGTAACTCTCATAGTAGCCTAAGCTTACTTAAACTCTAAAATGAAAGAATAGAAGTAGACTCAGGATGCCAAAAAGTCATATATTTATCTGATTTAAACTCATCAAACTGAAATTTAAAATAAAAATTATCTTGAAAATCTGCTACATAGCAAACACTGTGTTAGGTTCTGGGAATACAACACTGAATAAGACAATTTCCCTGACTTCAAGGAATTTGAAGTATGACTGTAATATACAATGAAATATACAATGAAAAGGGAAACAGGAGGCTACAGAAATAAAATGAGGCATATCATGTTCAGCTATATGCTGAAGGCATTTGCAAGTCATTGAGGAGTTTGAAGTTGGGAAGCAACAGGATAAAATTTGTTGTTTAGAAAACAGCACAGGGTAGAGTGGAGGGCAGTTTGGGCAGATGCAAGCCTAGAATGACTGGGAGATGAGCTAGGCCATTATAGCTGACATTTTGAGAAAAAGTTGAGGTGGCTTCACATAGAGAGTTAGCAATGAAAAAATGAAAGTGAAAAAACGGATGGAATAAAAGGATGTTTAAATGGTTAATCAGCAAAGTTTAGGGATTTAATTGGGGTAGAGATGGGAAGGAAAGAGAGTGGGAAGGGAAAGGCAGATTCCAGTTAGTGGAAGCTAGTGGCATCATGGTGCAGTTTTCTCCAGGCAGGAGGCCCAAGATGAAGGGCAGGGTCCAGATACACAATGGAGAGGCAGGTACAATGGGTGACATTCAAGGAAACAGATTTTCTGTTATTTACATTCAAGTTATTTTTATACACACCCACTCACAAACACTTTTTTATTCTATCAAATGAATTTTAGCCTACTTCTTTCTATTTATGAACACATTTGATGGATTTGGCTCACTATTTAACTAAACTAAGTTCAGTCAACTTTCAAAAATAGCAAAAACAGGCCAAAGTGGGAGGATCACCTGAGGCCAGGAGTTTGAGACCAGCCTAGGCAATATAGTGAGACCCCTGTTTCTACAAAAACAAAACAACAACAGCAAAAAGTATCCATGCCTGGTGGCATGCATTTGTAATCCCAAATTACAAAGGCTGAGGACAGATGATGGCTCGAGCTCAAGGGTTCAAGGCTGCAGTGAGCTATGCTGTCACCACTGCAATGCAGCCTGGGTGACAGAGACCCTGTCTCAAAAAAAAAAAAAAGTTTTTGGTATTACACAGCTAGATATTTTCAAAACATAATTAAAAAATAAAAGAAATGATTTGAGGTAATTGTAAAAGACATAATTTTAAGTAAAATTTAAAAATCTACATGAATATTCCTTGCTCTCATTAGATGGTGAATATTTAACTGAACTTTGTAGGTGATGGCAAAGACAGGCTAATAATAAACATGATGACTTGAAGTAGTAACTCAATTTATTATTTTAAGGTATATTAAGTATGATAAATTTATTTAAACTAAAAGAAAAAGTCATATTTAATTTCTTGGAAATACTAAACAAATAAAAAGTGCAAACATTATTCCAGAAATAAAACTGCAACCCTTTAATGATCTGACCTGAGGCCTCAACCTGGCTCTCAGTTCTAAAGTCTTTTCATTCTAAGTGTTTGCCCTAACACTGGATCCCTGTGGGTTTCACTCCAAATCCAGATCCCAGGGTGCAAAGGATAAGACAAATCGCATATAATCAAAAGGGAAAAACCAGTAACTATGACTAAATTAGAGAAACAACTGGCACGCAAGAGCGTGAGTCAGAACTACTAGTTTTCTAGAAGGCTTTTTTTTTCTTAAATTCAAAAATTGAAGTATGGACAGGTGTATTCTGTGTCCTGTGAAGCTGTGGGGCAATTTTAAAGGCCATCCTTTCAGTAGCATCAACATTGGTAACCTACATGTAACCACATGCTCTGCACAATGAATACTTCAAATTTTCCAAGATGAGTCTGCAGAAAACAGGAAATGGATTCTTCACTCTGCAATTTTTTATTTCTAAGGTTACATTCTTTTAACTTTTCAGACTGTTACTACAGTCTATATCACATACTGAGTGTTTCCTAGAAAACTCATAAAGTTGAGATCATCTGAATTGCTTTTCTATTTTTCTGCACACTGGTATGAATCATACTTCTCTAAGCAAATATGTTCCTTAATGTATTACTTTTCTTACTTTGAAAACTCTAAAACTACCTACTTTAATTTATAATATCACAGAACTTTACTCTGTGTTTATTATACATTTACCTCCATTCTATCATTTTTATTCTACATACAATCCTCATCAGATTGTCACTGTCTTTCTTATCATCTGTGTGGGTATTAGTCATGAGACTGGAAACTTATTGGGGTAAAAATATCCCAATATTCGTAATTATATTGGCTAGCTTCCAGCATCATACATGACATGGGTATTTTATCTATTGTTTGAAATTGACAGCCTTATAAAACCATAAAATCACTCATTGGCTTAGCACTCTACATGGCAATATTTAACAATGACTATGAAGAGCAAGACACAATACAAAGTGTGTATTCAATCTTATAGAGAGCATTTGGGGACATCTATGTTGTTGCAAAATTTAGAGTTCTATTTATTTGGATTTGAGAATGATAATGTGACATGCATGCCGTTTTAAAGTCACACCGGTTCCAGCACTGGGAGGTACCACGTTTTGCCTCCCATGTTTCCAGATCAGGTTTTGCCACCAAATGAGTTCAAGTCATGTCAAGTTTTGTTGTGTAATACAATATTTAAAAATCTTCTAGTTTTAAGAGCTGGTATTTTGGTTTTACTGTTGTTGTTGCTGTTGTTTCAGGATTTTAAACTGTGGAACACATTGTCAGACAAACAGTGATCTGAAGAAGGAAGAGATAGGCATTACAGGAAAATGACATAAAGCATAAGAAAACAGAGATGAGGGGAAAGAAAAGAGATACTTTAGGAAAGACCTGTAACCCAGAGAGCTGGGAGTGGAGATCTTGGGAAGCGGTCAAGTGCATTACAGCTGGAGCAAGGCATCAAGGTTGAATTATAGGAGATGTATGTTTTGCTCCTGTTTTCTTCCCTGCTTTATTGAGATATAACTGACAAATAAAAGTTGTATATGTTTAAGGTATACAACATAATGAGTTAATATGTTTATGTGTTGTGAAGTGATTACCACAATCAAGCTAATTAAAATGCCCATCACCTCACAGTTACTGGTTTTCTGTGTGTGGGGAGAACACTTGAGATCTACTCTCGGCAAATTTCCATTATACAACACAGTGTCATTAACTATAGTCACCATGCGTACATTACATCACTCGAACCTATTAATCTTATAACTGGAAGTTTATATCCTTTGGTCAATTTCTCCTCATTTTCCCAACTTCCTAGCCCCTGGCAAACATCATTCTACTCTCTGTCTCTGTGAATTCGACTTCTTTAGATTCCACATATAAGTGAGACCCTACAGGATTTGTCTTTCTGTGTCTACTTTATTTCACCTAGCATAATATTCTCCAGGTTCATCCATGTTGTCACAAGTGGCAAGATTTCCTCCGTTTCATAGCTAATATTGTACTGTGTATATACCACATTTTCTTCATCCATTCATCTGTTGGCAGATGCTTTAGTCTGTTTCCATATCTTGGCTATTATGAATAATACTGCAGTGAACATGGGAGTGAAGATATCTCTTCAAGATACTGATATATTTTCCTTTGCATATATACCAACAAGTGAGATTGCTGGATCATAAGGTAGTTCACTTTTTATTTACTTATTTATTTTTAAGGAACCTCCAATGGTTTTCCATAATGACCATACTCAATTAAATTCTCATCAGTAGGGTACAAAGATTCCTCTGTCTCCACACCCTTGCCAATGCTTGTTATTTCTTGTCTCTTTTTAAATAATAGGCATCCTAACGTGTGAAATGACAAATCCTTATGATTTTGATTTGAATTGCCATGATGGTTTGTGATGCTAAGCATTTTTTCACATACCTATTGGCCATTTTTATGTTTTCTTTAGAAGAATATCAGTCTTGTGCACATGTGCCCTAGAACTTAAAGTGTAATAATAAAAAAATAAAATAAAATAGAGAAAAATGTAATTCCAGTCCTTTGCCCATTTTTAACCAGGTTTTTCTTTTGCTATTGAGTTGTAGTTTCATATATAATTTGGATATTAACCCCTTAACAGACATCTGGTTTGCAAATATTTTCTTTCACTCCCTGGGTTGCCTTTTCATTTGGTTGACTTTTTTTTTTTTTTTTTTTTGCCTCTTCCAGAGCAATTAAATACATTATTAGCTATGCTAGCCCTTATTTATTCATGACTCCCTATCTCTAGACAGAAAACTCTGAGGAACAACTGGTCCCTATATCCTCCCGCTTACTAGATGTGCATATTGTATAGACACTTCAAATTCAATTTGTCTAACCATATTCATCCATTAATTTAATAAGCCATTATTAGCCAATGTATAAGACATTGGAGGTTCAATAGTGAAAGTCATACCAATTGCATTTTTGGTGCAATTACTTCAATAATGTCAGACATTACAAAATTACAAACTGAAGCATACTCTGATGGAAGGAATGAATGTCCTCCTCAGAGAGTATATACGAAGGTAGCTTTTCCACATCTGGTAGGGCTGATGTTCTCTGAGGAAGTGAAAGCTGATCTGGGATATGAGAGTGAAAAGGAAAGGAAGGAAGGCTACCAGAATGGGATCAAGCACGTGCAAAACCCCTGTGTTAAGGCAGAGTGGAAGGAATCAGAGAAAGTGAAAGAAACCCGTGTGGAAAGAAAGCCAAGGAACCACTGCTTGTATATGAAACCATCACTGTTAGCCCTCTAGAAGCCTTCTGTCTGCTCTTCCAGTCACAGCCCCCTTTCTTCCACTGAAGGAATAGTAACTACACTGTTCAAATATTTATGGCAATAATTCCTTATTATATTTAGTTACCACTCTTAAGAATTTCCTTTTAAGTTTATATAAATGGAACCATAAAGCATATAGTCTTTGTGTATGATTTTACCTACAGTACATTTTGTTTTCCAATTTGTTTATGTTCTTGAGTCACATATTTCATTCATTTTGGATGCTCGACAGGATTCTTTGTTTGAATATACAATAATTCATGAACCTAATGCTTTGATGATGAACAGTTTTGATGTTTCTGTGTTTCTAGTGATCACAAATCATATATGATTAAACATCTAGGCACACATATGCATGTCATTTCTCTAGAATAAACAGCAAGAAGTATATACATGTATATATATATATAAGAACATGAACATATGCAAACACAAGTTCATGCATAATACTAATATAAAATTATGTACTATTCTATCTCCTTTCACACATTTTCTGTTTTTGTCTCTCTTTTCATTATTGATGTTTTCTTCTTCCCTTTCTTGCATTTAATGATCTCTCTGCATCTTATCCATTGAATTCTTAATTTAGGCTATTTCACGTATTACATTTAGTTCTAGAATTTCTATTACTTTCTTTTCTGAAAAATCTGCCTGACAGATCTCTTAGTCTACACAATCTAACACAATTTTCTATTATGATGGAAATATTCTATAAATCAGTATTGCACAACACAGTATTAACCAACCATACATAGCTATTCAGCTCTTGACTAAAGAATTGAATTTTTATTTTTATTTATTTATAATTATTTCAAAGTTAACATCGGTAGCAACTTCTATATTAGATAGAAGGTCTTCTATGATTCTATTTTCACCATCCACTTACACTTAAAAGAAAAAAAAAAAACGTAACTCACTCAGGGCAGGCAGGGTGGTTCATGCCTGCAGTCACAGCACTTTGGGAGGCCAAGGCAGGAAGGTTGCTTGACTCAGGAGTTTGAGACCAGCCTGGGCAACAAAGTAAAACCACATCTGTAGTAATAATAACAAATCATTAGCTGGGAGTATTGGCGTGCACCTATGCTCCCAGCTATTAGGGAGGCTGAGATGGGAGGATCACTTGAGCCCGAGACGTGAAGGCTGCAGTGAGACATATCATGCCACCGCACTCTGACCTGGGCAGCAGAACAAGACCCTCTCTCAAAAAACACAAAAAACATAAAAACTACTATGCTCAATCGGAAAAATTTGAAAAAATAGACAATCATAATCAATTAAGACTCAATGGTCAACGTTCATATTTAGTGTATAAATTATATACACTAAATGAGATCGCATACATACCATCCATATCTACACATATGCACATAATATAAACAAAATAAATTTTGTAATGTTGGTGTATATATTTTATAGCCTATTTTTTCAAACAATATTTATAAAATAATTTTATGGCATTAAATAGTGTCTAAAATCATAGACTGTAATGATTATGTGAGATTCTACCCTTTGGTTCTATAATAATATTCTCGTATTACTCGACATTTAGCCTACGATTCTGACACTGCTGCTAACATGATTATTTCTAGTTGATTTCTTAGGATTATTGAGATGAAAGTAAGATTGCTGGAATAAAATATCCAAATATTAAAACATTTTTGGTATTTATTATCAAATTGATTTTCAGAAAAGTTATACCAGCTTAAATTGCCATTAGAGTAAGATAAGAATGCAGTGTGAATTTAAGTCCTGTTTCTCCTCTACCTTTTCCTATCTCCTCTTTTTCTGTATCACCATATGACATTTGTCATAGTCCTGTTCTTCTTCAATATCTTTGTTCCATAACCTCTGTTTTAAAGGTTCCCTCTCCCCATTCCATGTTCAGCTCTGTCTTTTTTTTTTTGAGACAGGGTCTCGCTCTGTCACCTAGGCTGGAGTGCAGTGGCCCCATCTTGGCTCACTGCAAGTTCCGCCTCCCGGGTTCACGCCATTCTCCTGCCTCAGCCTCCTGAGTAGCTGGGACTACAGGCACCCGCCACCATGCTCGGCTAATTTTTTTGTATTTTTAGTAGAGACGGGGTTTCACCGTGTTAGCCAGGATGGTCTCAATCTCCTGACCTCGTGATCCGCCCACCTTGGCCTCCCAGCTCTCCTGTCTTCAATGCTAAATCTCACATCCATATTTCCAATCCGTCAGGTCTTCCAAGATCAAGTAACACTTTTCCAATATGTCTTCTTTATAAATGTGTGCTCGTCCCTACTGACTCTCATCACCTCTAGACCTCAATTTTTAACATTATCTCTTCCCCCAGCCTATCCTAATAACTCAGATCCCCATGTGTTCAGATTTTCCTTTTCTGTAAGCAATCCTACTGTCACTTGAGCACAAAACCCCCACTCTTTGCTCTTTTCCTTTATCTCACAAATGCCGACAGTCATCAAGAATGATGAAATTTTCATTTGCAGTATGAATCCAAGGCATATCCTACCTTGCATACTGCTGCTTCCATGCTAGAACTGGCCTTTATCACCATGGCAATTTTCTTTTAAATACTGTTCCTGCATTTTGACTTTCCTTCCATTAATCTATTCTACTCAATGCTTCTAAACTAATCTACTCAATTTATCGTTTTGAGGGTACCACTGTCTTCATCAAAAGTCTTCAATGTCCCCCTGTTGTCTTTTAAGCAACCCCAAGTTGTGTAATTTGTCATTTATCCATTTGTCCTGCCAGCCAGCCATTCAAAATTTATTGAGTGCCTACATGATTTTTTTTCCTTTGGAGAACTGCCATTCAGCTACTGGAGCTACTGGCCCTTGCTTAAAAAGGGTGTGAAGTGCCTGGGAGTTTATATCCCCTTGAGATTTTCACTAACCAGTGACTGAAAGATGCTGACTAAAGCCTCACATCCATAGTCTGGATTATAATAGCTCTGAAGCTTAGTTTACACTCCAGTTTCCCTGCGGAATCAGGCTCAACGCTGTTCTTGGGCTTTGCATGGTGATCACACTCTTGCCTGACTTCCTTGTCTTCCTTGCCCTACTTCACTAGTTGCCTTATTTATCTACCCTGGAGCCCTTCCTTAATAAATTATTTTTACGTGAATTCTTCTCTTAGGTTCTGCTTCTGGAAAATCCAAAGAAAACCACTTTTGTTAAGAACCAAAGACATGATCACTACTGCGAATGAACTCACGCTGAGTAGAAAAATAGACATGCAAGCCAGCAATTTAAATTTTAATATGCTATCTACCATAATAGTGGGATTTGCAAAGTCCTGTGAGATGAGGAAACAATAAATACCTATCTCAGGTAAGGGAAGTCGGACTGCAAGTCTTCACCTAAAGTAATATCTGATCTGAAATTCAGATAAGTTTTTTTTTGGCAGAAATAACAGGTAAACTGGTTATAACAAATAGTGTGGGAAAAATTTAATGTTATAAGAACATGAAATTCTTCAGGAACTACAAATAACTCAACTTATTCTTATCAGAGACAATATGTGATACAAGAGAGGAGGAGGGAACTGATTCGAATAGGTGAGTAAGATGGTAGAAATGTGAATTCAAAACATTCTCTGAGTGTTGTAAAAAGAGCTCATCTAGTTTATCTGTCAAAGATGGCAAACAATATAGAGAACCCAGAAGGGCAATGCCTTCAATTATACAGTTGTAGCTGTTGCTCTGGCAGTATTGTGGAGGACTGCATGTGGAAGTTGCAAGTTAGGGCTAGTTTGGAGAAAGAATAATCAGAAATCAAATACCATGGTGAGCACAAAGGACTGAGAAGAGAGAGAATGTGATATATTAGAGGAAAAAATTGGCGGTAGTTGGTGATTGATTGCGTCTGTGGTAAGATTCTAGGCTTTGGATCACCCTGCCAGTCACCAAATCTGAGAGAATTTTCTTTTGACTTACTTTATCAAGATAGCCATATTTTCCTTCCTTCTTCAGCTTCCTGTTCGATTGTTTTGCTAACTTTTGTACAATTTCCAAATTATCCATATTGACAATACATTATTCTTTTATTTGCAAAGTGGAGTAGGTGGTAAAAATGAAATCATAGCATATAGACAACTTACGAAAAATTATTGAGTTAATCAGAAAAAGTATGTTGATAATTAAAATACATGTGAAAAAAAGTCCAAGCTCAATCATAACTGTTTAAAAAATGTCAATTGAAACAGTATGAATATCAGATTAACAAAAATCTTAGTTGTAAAACATTCAATTTTAGCAAAGATAAAGGAAAGAAATATGCTAATGCACTACCTGTGAGAGTATAATAGGTCCAAATTTTTGAAAAGCCATTGCAAATATGTGGCAAATTAAAACACTCACTTCCTTTCATCCAGCAATGGCACCACTAATAATTTACACTAAGAATCAATATAGATGAATATATATGAAGATGCTTATTACAGTATTATTTATAACAGCAAAAAGTCCACTAATATAAACTCATTAGCTACACCATAAAATGACCATTCCATGGAATATTATGCAGATGTTATAAAGAATATGTTAATATAAATGTGGTCAATAAATATTGCATTACAAAAAGAAGAGTAGAAATTGAGTTTGTAGAGAATAATTTCATCACCACATAATGTGAATATATATATACTGAAAATTTCTGAAAGGATCCATCCAAAACTGCTAACATTATTTACCACTGGGGCTTGAAAATGATGGAGATTTCCACTTGTCATTTACTTTTTTCCCCAAGAACAACAGTAATTTGGCCATAAAATTAATGAAAAGAAAGAGGCATTAACAAGATAATTGAGGGACAGTGTTTAGTTTTTACATGTTTGTGGAAGGAGGAGATGAGAAATTAAAACTTTATATAATTCTGTTGAAATAAAATAAAAATAAAATCCTTAGAGTCACAACTCTAAGAAAGGAAAAGTACTTACCGATAGGAAAATAGAAGCTAATCCCACATCCTGTAAGAGTCAAACAAGGACTAGGATTCAGCCCTCCAGACCCTTGCCCCAGTGCTCTTTCTATGATCCTAAGCAATAGTATATCTATGCCTAGAAAAATCAAGCCAACTGAGCTGTAAAAGATCTCAGCCATTATTTGTGTCTGCTCTGAATATACAGGATTGATTTTGAGTTCATAAATAAATAAGAAATGTTGAAGGGTTGTCCATGGGACACTAAATTCCACTGTATTCTGAACCAGAATTTCTTAATTCAGTACCATTGCTCTAAAAGGATGCTTTCTCAAGCACTGAAAAATATGGTCCCACTTATGTCCCTAATTTAAGGGAAGAGACATCTTGAATTGGAGGCAAATAATCTCTGTTGTAACACTTCAAAGCCAGGTCAGGAAGCTTATGCTAAATGCCTTGTGTGTACTTGTGATTTTTGTATTCTGACCTTGAATGTATTTCACACATAAGCTGACATGTCTCCAATAATTTTCCTGCTAAGTACAGAATAAATGAAATATTAGCACATATTATCTGGGCACCCCACCAACTGATCAGTTTGTTGCTATAAAGTGCAAATGCCCAATCATATAAAATTCCAAGCATTGCTCTGCTGAATATGAGAAGGCATCACTAGAATGTGAGTGAAAAGAATATTATGTGCTTCCCTTTTCTATATGTTAGATTGCTTCACATTGCAAAAATAAGTTCACTCTGGGAGGCCGAGGCGGGCAGATCACAACGTCAAGAGATCGAGACCATCCTGGCCAACATGGTGAAACCCTGTCTCTACTAAAAATACAAAAATTAGCTGGGCGTGGTGACGTACGCCTGTAGTCCTAGCTACTCGGGAGGCTGAGGCAGGAGAATCGCTTGAACCTGGGAGGCAGAGGTTGCAGTGAGCTGAGATCATAAATAGGCTGCACTCCAGCCTGGCGACAGAGAGAGCCTCCGTCTCAAAAAACTTAAAAAAATAAGATAAATAAAAAATAAAAAATAAGTTAAACAATATACTAACCAAAAACTTGTAAATTACCTTATCCATCTACTTCTAGGAAATTACAAAGAATAAATTTCATTATTTTAGCATAACAGGGATGGATTTTCTTTTGTAATTTTCAATATATTAACAATATATTTTTTTCCTAGTGTTGTTTAGGATACTTCCTGTAATGCTTCATTCAAGTTATCGGTGATTTTTACTATGTATTGTAAATGATACATAGCCACCATATATAAACATTTGCTGAATTCAAGATTACTAAGTTAAGAAACTGGGGTAAATAAAATGGAAACAAGACATCCGTGAATATTTAAAGATGTAATCTCGCAATTGCATGTTTCTGCTGGCTTTTCATCGTATAATAAACCTTGTTTTTTCTTCTAATTAAAAAAATGCTATCAATAATAAAAATGCTAATTATACATAATCAATATTTTTATACATATGGCAATTCTTACAAATGTTCGAATTTCAGTTTAGTAAATTGATGTGTAAATATACTTTGTAAGACAGACAATTTTTTTTCTATTTATAGGTATTTTATTTTTATGATATTGTAAATAATATGTATATATTTTTTACTTTTATTATACTTTAAGTTTTAGGGTACATGTGCACAACGTGCAGGTTTGTTGCATATGTATACACATGCCATGTTGGTGTGCTGCACTCATCAACTCGTCATTTACATTAGGTATATCACCTAATGCTATCCCTTTCCCCTCCCCCAAACCCACGACAGGCCCTGGTGTGTGATATTCCCCATCCAAGACAGACAATTTTATAAGAAGATTAACTTGAAGTTATAAGTGGACTAATGAATTAAAATTTCCATTTCCTATGCTGCAGACCACTTTTAGTGCAATTTGGAGGGAGAACATCAGGGTTCAGCATTTATAATTTATCATTTGACATTTGAGCAAAAACTCTAAGTGTATAGAAGAATTACATATATTTCTTAAATTTCCAGTATTACACATGCTACCATAATGTAGGGTTTTACAAAGAGATTAGTGTAATTCAATGGTTAATCATATTTCAAAAAGGAGCTACATTGTGGACCTTATATTCCCCTCATAGTTGCTTCAGGAAGGGATCTCACTTGTCACTCCTTCTTGGCATTGAGTTCTATTCAGTTCTTAACTGAAAATAGGAAAAAATGCTACCCTATACTGAAGCATTTCAACACAATTGGAAACATTATGCATAATTTTCAATAGATGAGGATATACATTTACAAAGTATTCACAAAAAGATATTTTTGGCCAAAATTTGAATTTGTTGAAAGAAAGTACATCTCTGATCTACTTTTTTAGAACTTTCTGGGTTTCAAGGTCTTTAACAGAGGTGTGTATGTGTGTGTGTGTGTGTGTGTGCATGTGTGTGTCTGTGGGTGTATGGAAATGTACTCTGTTCATAAAAATGCCAGTGTTGGTGTTTCCAAAGTGAAGCTACTAAAAAACAGAGAATTGGTGTAATCTAGAGGGGAGAGGAATTGATAGTGCAGAGAGCACTCGGAAAATAAAACTATGGAAAAGAGGCCACAGTATGGACCAGAGGTAATTCACCTGATCACTAAAAAAGAGAGAAGAGAAAGAAAAAGACACAGGAAAACAGGGTCAGAGAGGCAGAAAGTGAAAAATCTAACAGTGTATTTGGCACTGCAGAGAGTAAAAGAATGAGAGGTTTTTCCCCTTTCTGTTCATGGGTTATGAAATTGAGGTTTTCCATATAATTAAGAAAGGATGGATCTTGGTGAAGGGCATATTGTCATCTATGAGAGAGCTGCAAGAAGTATAGGGAAGATTGGAGAAGACGGCTGACATTGCTGCTTTGGGATATTTGCTCTAAAACTTCTGCCATTCAGCCATGCGGAGGAGGTGAACAGGTATTTGGGGACATGTGTGACACTTGATCACATGTAACAATAATATATATTACATGTAGAACAATTCATATCATAATTTATGTGTGGAGCAGGATGTAGCTCAACAACGAATGTTCAGAAACTTTACCTAAAAGCCAATTCATAAGTTATTCTAAAATTGTTGTTAACCTGGTGGGCATATTTTCTAGGGATTTCAAGTGAGCAAAAATTGTCAAGAAATAAAAGCCGTCAGGAATAATGTCTGCTTGGCCTATGAATGGTAGACACACTTAAGAGGCATTTAACATTTTAGTTAGAGCTATAAATGATCTTTGCTTTAAAATTTAAAAATGTGTTTTCTTTAAACTTTGGTTTCATTTTCTTAGGCATTTCTTCAAATAATACATATGTGTGAATGTATGTGATTTTTAGACTATAAAATACTTTGAAATTCTTAGATAAATCTTTGGTAATAATACAGTTCATTATGGAAGAATTTTGGGATTCCTTTTGCTCTCAGCATTGACTACTGTCATTGTAGAAGTTCTGACAATATGATGATTATATGAAGACTCTGAGTTCAAATGCATCATCCTAAGGCAATGCAAACATATTGTCATGTTCTTGTTTTATCATATTTATATATAACAGAAATGGGAAGACTAAAAGATTTCATTATCACAATTTTGGAGGGCAGAGAAAATACCGACAATCTGCATTTCCAGGCTAAGTTTAAGCTATTTAGAAGCCAAAACTTCTCACTAGTCAGCTGGCAGATCACATTCAGTGAGAAAATGTTTCAGTTTTTTGATAGCTATGTTTAACTTTAAATAAGAGATTACATAATTAATGCTAAAATTGCCTGTCACTATTATATTCCTTAAGGTTTTCCATTCTTTCTTAGCTTAAGTCCTGATTTTTATTTTCATTGTTGTCGTTGTTATTTTTCTTTTCATAGAAAAGTACTACTTAGCTCTGTAATCTTTTGTTTGACATTAAGGGATAAATGTTTTTGACAAAGCAAAAATACGCTCGAATAAGTTTGGGGTCTTCTGTAAAGGTTTAACCTTATGTAGTTGGATTTTTTACGTTTTGGATAATAATAATGATTACATAAACTTTATCCAAAAATTGTTATAATTATTCAGATTAATTTTGAATCAATTAAAAAGTTTTAAAATAAATATTATTTGAAGTGTTTATCAGATCAGAAAACAAATGAAAAGATTCATGGTTATACATCAATAATTACTTATAGTGTAAATGAAAACATTTGTTAATTTCTAGAAATTTATCACATATTTGATTCTACTTTCCAGGCAGTATTCCCACATTTTAAGTTTGTCTTCATTTTAATAAAACTGTATCCAGAAAAATAATAAAACTATAATCTGAATATACAAAAATTTCAAATAATGACTCCATATATGCTCAGGAAGTTTAATGTCTTGACTTTAATCATACCAAAGACTTCTTATGCTAATATAATTTTGTATATATGCAAGGGTTTCACTTCTGTATGCAATCAAGAACTCAGCTAAGCTGTTTATCCTCTCCATGTTCTTCCAGAACATTCTGCCTTAAGGATCTAATTCATGGTTACTTCCTACTCCGTTTTTAAATTTCACCATGATTATGCATCTCATTTACATTTTATTTCCTGGGTCTTTCCTCCCCTTTCAAAAACTACCCAGAGAGCATGATAGCGGCCTTTTCTTGACTTCCACACCTTACACACACACACACTCACACACACACACACACTCTCTTACTTTCACAAATATGTGATAAGGGGGACAGTGTTGCTACATTTATATTATTCTTGACAAATGAAACTGGTCACCTGTTTGCTGTATATCATAGGCTTGGCCAACATCAGGCAGGTGCTGCCCAGATGGCCTTTCTTCATCTAGAAACATGGAGTCATGATGGCCACCTCAGTTTCCTCACAACCTCAACCTAATTGTCCCCAGGTCCTAACCAGCAGTTGAATCCATTTCCTTTCCTTCATTTTCCTTTCTGCTATCCAGGCATTTGTCCTCTTGGAAAGCAAGATGAAGTCTTCCTACCTCATGCTTAATCTGCTCCAGTGGCATTAGCCTACAATCACTCCTCAAAGAGAACAGATCCTTCCTAACTCGGAATTTCACACAAGGCATGTATCCAGGAGTCCTCGCCACTCTATTCCATCCCATGTCTCCTCATATTCAATAGCCATAGGCTTTAGTCTAGAGATGACACCTCTGGGACAATGTACCTGAAGCCCTAGACAAGGAGCTTTGTTATTTGCCATCACATATTCTATGTTTTTCTACATGACATTTATAGCAATAATTTTTGTTTAAATAATTTTTAATATTTTAGTCCCTCTCCTCAACATATACACTTCTAAAAATCAGTGTGTTGCTCACTACTGATTTCCAGCGCCCAGCACAGCCCTTAGCAGATGGTTGGAACTCACTGAATTTCAGCATTATAAAGAAATGAATTAAATGGATGTTGTACACATGTGTGAGGAGCCATGTGGAATGTAAACGGCAGCACACCTATGTGTAAAGTTGTCAGAATCAAGGAAATGGAGCTAAATTGGGAGCCAGAAAGCTAATCCATATGGATGTCAAGGAGATGAGGTTTGAGACACAGAGCAGTGAGCAATGTGAGGGATCCAAAGGCTAGGGAAGTCCCACAGGAACACAGGAGATGATTCAAAGAACCCTTGGTTGTCCTGAAACATTGCTTTTCTTCATGGGCTAGAGGACTTTCTTGGCAGAAGGCTGAAGACAAATGCGTGCAAAAGTGCTTTCTCTAAATATCTCACTAGCTTATGTTTGAATGTGTAATTCCAGAACTATGTATCACCCATCTCTCTGTGCTGTTCAGTTCTTTTCATCCTGCTAAATCTTTTCTGCATCTCTATTTAGATGATTTCTCATTCTTTCCATCTGAGACTGATGGTTATTTCCATGTGGGGATGTTACTAAGAAGACTATATAGGGTCTAGTTAGCAAAAACAGACCATAGAATTTTTTTTAAAGTCTGCCCAGCATTTCAGAAGACATCAGCCTGTTCTCTGTGTCCAGTCCTATCTCGTGTCTACCAGCTTTTAGCCTTTTTCTTTTTCTAAGGATAAGCTTTCGCTTTTCAAATTCTGTGCGACATTTTTAAGGCCACATACATGAACACATTTTCATGTATTCCATCTTGCAGTCCTGAAGCAGTAACATGACTACCTGTTGCGGCAAAAAGGCTGCTCCTTGGTCTGATCTGCATCTTCCAGGGAACCTGCTTGGCGGTCTATGATCCATCAAATTTTCCCCTTAGTAAATCTGAAAAAAGATCACCCATAAGCATAGTACAGGGGTATTCTGAGGTTTGACTAGTATTTCAGAGTGCTGTAGATCCTAAGATGAAAGCAGTAAGAAAGTTGAAAAAACAGTATTATTTATTCAAGAGACATGCTAGAAATCTCAGAGCTTCCCTAGTTCCTATTTTCTGTCCTATGTATGTAACATAAAACTCTGCAAAATCAGAACTGAGTTCTCTGTAAAGACATTCAGAAAGAAACAACACCAGCCTTGAAGTGAAGGCCTTGTAATACATGGTTTATTCTCCTTTTCTTGTTATGGCCGATGGCAGCACCTAGATTAGAGTAGGTTCTCAGCCATGGATTCACTGAAATAATGCTTTAAAAATATACTAATAAAGAAGAAAAGAGAGAAGAATCAAATAGATGCAATAAAAAATGATAAAGGGGATATCACCACCAATCCCACAGAAATACGTACTACCATCAGAGAATACTATGAACACCTCTATGCAAATAAACTAGAAAATCTAGTAGAAATGGATAAATTCCTGGACACATACACCCTCCCAAAAGTAAACCAAGAAGAAGTTGAATCCCTGAATAGACCAATAACAGGCTCTGAAATTGAGGCAATAGTTAATAGCCTACCAACCAAAAAAAGTCCAGGAACAGATGGATTCACAGCCAAATTCTACCAGAGGTACAAGGAGGAGCTGGTACTATTCCTTCTGAAACTATTCCAGTCAATAGAAAGAGAGGGAATCCTCCCTAACTCACTTTATGAGGCCAGCATCACCCTGACACCAAAGCCTGGCAGAGACACAACAAAAAAAGAGAATTTTAGACCAATATCCTTGATGAACATTGATGCAAAAATCCTCAATAAAATACTGGCAAACCAAATCCAGCAGCACATCAAAAAGCTTATCCACCATGATCAAGTGGGCTTCATCCCTGGGATACAAGGCTGGTTCAACATATGCAAATCAATAAACATAATCCAACATATAAACAGAACCAAAGACAAAAACCACATGATTATTTCAATAGATGCAGAAAAGGCCTTTGACAAAATTCAACAGCCCTTCATGCTAAAAACTCTCTACAAATTAGGTATTGATGGGATGTATCTCAAAATAATAAGAGCTATTTATGACAAACCCACAGCCAATATTACACTGAATGAGCAAAAACTGGAAGCATTCCCTTTGAAAACTGGCACAAGACAGGGATGCCCTCTCTCACCACTCCTATTCAACATAGTGTTGGAAGTTCTGGCCAGGGCAATCAGGCAGGAGAAAGAAATAAAGGGTATTCAATTAGAAAAAGAGAAAGTCAAATTGTCCCTGTTTGCAGATGACATGATTGTATATTTAGAAAACCCCATCATCTCAGTCCGAAATCTCCTTAAGCTGATAAGCAACTTCAGCAAAGTCTCAGGATACAAAATCAATGTGTAGAAATCACAAGCATTCTTACACAGCAATAACAGACAAACAGAGGGCCAAATCATGAGTGGACTCCCATTCACAATTGCTTCAAAGAGAATAAAATACCTAGGAATACAACTTACAAGGGATGTGAAGGACCTCTTCAAGGAGAACTACAAACCACTGCTCAATGAAATAAAAGAGGATACAAACAAATGGAAGGACATTCCATGCTCATGGATAGGAAGAATCAATATCGTGAAAATGGCCATACTGTTCAAGATAATTTATAGATCCAGTGCCATCACCATCAAGCTACCGAAGACTTCCTTCACAGAATTGGAAAAAACTGCTTTAAAGTTCATATGGAACCAAAAAAGAGCCCGCATTGCCAAGACAATCCTAAGCAAAAAGAACAAAGCTGGAGGCATCATGGTACCTGACTTCAAACTATACTGCAAGGCTACAGTAACCAAAACAGCATGGTACTGGTACCAAAACAGAGATATAGACCAATGGAACCGAACAGAGCCCTCAGAAATAATACCACACATCTACAACCATCTGATCTTTGACAAGCCTGACAAAAACAAGCAATGGGGAAAGGATTCCCTATTTAATAAATGATCCTGGGAAAACTGGCTAGCCATATGGAGAAAGCTGAAACTGGATCCCTTCCTTGGACCTTATACAAAAATTAATTCAAGATGGATTAAAGACTTAAATGTTAGACCTAAAACCATAAAAACCCTAGAAGAAAACCTAGGCAATACCATTCAGGACATAGGCATGGGCAAGGACTTCATGTCTAAAACACCAAAAGCAATGGCAACACAAGCCAAAATTGACAAATGGGATCTAATTAAACTAAAGAGCTTTTGCACAGCAAAAGAAACTACCATCAGAGTAAACAGGCAATGTACAGAGTGAATAGGCAACCTACAGAATGGAAGGAAATTTTTGCAATCTGCTCATCTGACAAAGGGCTAATGTCCAGAATTTACAAAGAACTCAAACAAACTTAGAAGAAAAAAACAAACAACCCCATCAAAAAGTGGATGGAGGATATGAACAGACACTTCTCAAAAGAAGACATTTATGCAGTCAACAGACGCATGAAAAAATGCTCATCATCACTGGCCATCAGAGAAATGCAAATCAGAACCACAAATGAGACACCATCTCACACCAGTTAGAATGGCGATCATTGAAAAATCAGGAAACAACAGGTGCTAGAGAGGATGTGGAGAAATAGGAACACTTTTACACTGTTGGTGGGACTGTAAACTAGTTCAACCATTGTGGAAGACAGTGTGGCTATTCCTCAAGGATCTAGAACTAGAAATACCACTTGACCCAGCCATCCCATTACTGGGTATATACCCAAAGGATTATAAATCATGCTGCTATAAAGACACATGCACACATATGTTTATTGCGGCACTATTCACAATAGCAAAGACTTGGAACCAACCCAAATGTCCATCAATGATAGACTGGATTAAGAAAATGTGGCACATATACACCACGGAATACTATGCAGCCATAAAAAATGATGAGTTCATGTCCTTTGTAGGGACATGGATGAAGCTGGAAACCATCATTCTCAGCAAACTATCGCAAGGATAAAAAACCAAACACTGCATGTTCTCACTCTTAGGTGGGGATTGAACAATGAGGACACTTGGACACAGGAAGGGGAACATCAAACACCGGGGCCTGTTGTGGGGTGGGGGGAGGGGGGAGGGGTAGCATTAGGAGATATACCTAATGTAAATGACGAGTTAATGGGTGCAGCACAGCACATGGCACATGTATACATATGTAACAAACCTGCACGTTGTGCACATGTACCCTAGAACTTAAGGTATATACAAAAAGTATACTAATTCACAGAAATCCTCCACACTTCCAATTATAATAAAACCGTCTATTACTCTAAAATTTGTGAATATTAATCATTCTATCCTTCTAGCTTTTCTGCATTTGTGACCCCTTTGTACTATTTTTTCTGTTAGGATACAGTCAAGAAAACTGAAATCATGGTAATAAGTACTTTAAAGACGGAATTGGTTACCAGATGTTAGAAGGCTCTAGAAGTTCTTGAGCAGGAGTAATTATAGACATCAGTTTACCTTAAATGGGCAGAATTCAGATAGATAACAACAACAACAAAAAGAGACCGTGGAGGTTATTCATAGTGGGCTAATTTGTTTGGGAAAAATAAGTAGCTATAAATCACTATATTCTAGTATCTTTGAGACAACAAATATGGGAAATTATTTTTCTTTTCTTTTTTTTTTCCCAGCAAGCGCTGTGTTTATTTTCCAAACAATTTTATTGAAATGTGCCAAGAGTACATGGGCAGCACAAACATATGGACAGGAAAAAAAAAATCACATGTACAACAATTTTTTAAAAGTGAAGGTTAATTTTGGGAGATATCAGTTCCCCTCTCCCTCCCCCTGCAGACTTCCAGCGTTTCCATTAAGGTTAAGCCTCTACGAACCTAGCATTAAAAAAAAAAAAAAAAAAAAGGAATACAAGATCTTTTGCAAATAACAAAAACAAAAAACAAAAAATGGCATAAAGGACAGAGAAATGTCTTCCTGCTTAGATGGCACTCTTCCTAGGCACCTAATTAGGAGGCGTGCTGAGCGGTGGAGAAACACAACTTCAGAGTGTAAGGGTATGGACCATTGGGTTTTTCATCTGGTAATGGTTCAGGAAGCCCAGAGTCTCCAGGGCATCACTCTTGGATTCCCACTCCAGCAGTCCAGAGGAGCTGCGCTCACTTTTGCTGAGAATACTTTCACAGAAGATGGCCGTTTCACTCCAAGCTCATCGCAGATTTCAAAGAAGTTCTCCTCAGTCACCTCCAGCGGGGTGTTGAAGAAATGCAGCACGTTGCTGGGGTGCTGGATGTGGTTCTTGGCTGCCTGCTCTGGGGTGGAGAACCGATTGTTCTGGGATTCACTGAAGTCTTTGTAACTGCAAGACCCGTCTTCCAACCCGTATGACTGACCGGGCATGATGGCTGGCTGCTTGGAGACACAGACATTCAGCTTCTGCCCAAACATGAAGTTGCTGTTGAGGTGGGTAATGGCCCGGTCCACAGCGTAGCCATCAGCCATCTCCATCATGGCAGCCCCCGGCTTGCTTTTCATGAATTTCACCTTCTCCACATTGCCATACAAGCAGAAGACATTGAAGACTCGGTCACAGTTCATCTTAGATTGATCCAAGCCATAGACCACCAGCACAGGGCTGTGGGCGTGAGGGCCATCCTCGGGTGGTGGGGGAGGGGGTGGGGGGTGCCCATACTGGGGGCCGTAGCGACTTGGGCCCCGACGGTGAACCCCCACTGGTGGACCCATCCTTCTCCCTTCGTAGTGAGGGGTGGGGGGCCGTAGCCCTCATCATGGTAATGGCTGTGGTATCCACCGTGGGGCCCTCCATATTCTGCTGGGTGATCTCCCAGGAGAGGGGGCTGCCTCTGGCGTTTGTTGGGTTGCTGCCAGGGTCACCTTGTCCACTGAGATTGGGGTTTGTGTAGTCCCAAGTATCCTGATCACTCTTGAACACATTCAAGCGTGTAGGCTTTGCGTATTCCATCTTCAGAGCACAACAGCCAGAATAGATATCAGCCCCATTGAGAGAGGCCTTGGCCCGCTGGGCACTTTGAACAGAGTCGAATTCCACCATCGCCTGAACTCCATTCTTCCTGAAAATGACAATTCTCTGGACAGGGCCACAAGGATTACAGATAGTGTAAAGAACATCCATGGTGATAGAATAAATGGGGTTCAGGATGGTAAAAAGAAGCACACTGTTCACGCTCCGGGAGTCATCCGAGTCCCCGGGGCGGGAGATCTTCTGGATGGTAGAGTAGTTGACAAAAGCTGGGTGATTGGCAATGCATATTTGGTTGTCAGCTGCGTAGCTCACTGCGTTGCAAGCCCCCAACACATCTTCAAACTCCACCAGTGCTTGTCTCTTTTTAGGCATTACCACCACAGAGCTGATGGGTCCAAACTCCTGCAAGGCCTCCACAAGGTCAGCTTCCACCACACCCTCAATCAGGCCCCTGATGTGGACAACTGGGGAGGCAGGGGTTTTGTGCGGGTCATCGTAGTTCTTCCCGCTGCCTCCCGCCACCCCGCCTCCTCCACCGCCACCGCCACCGCCACCGCCGCCGCCTCCGTGCTGGTCGCCGGCGTTGCCAGTCTTGAGCCACTTAGTGGTCCGGCCGCCCTCACTGCCGCCGCCCTGGTAGCGGCCACTGCCGCCTCCGCCGCCCACCGCCGCCATCTTCACCGTCGCTCCGGACGGCCTCTGCTGCTCGTCCGGTTGCTGCCTCTGCTCCAGCCGCCGACGCCGCTTCTCCTGGGAAATTATTTTTCTAAGTTAGTTTGGTAAAGTTTAAAAGGGTTGTACTTTATCCTGTAGACAATTGAGAGTAGTTTTCTGTATTTAAGAAGGATAAATAAACTGTTCTGTGTGCAGGGCGGATTAGAAATGGAAGACATTGGAAGCAGAGAGAAGTTAAGGAAGAATGTTGACATTATCTTAAAGTGTTAAGAACCTGAACGAAACTCATTGCAAAATCATTGCCAGGGAATACAATGTAGGGCCATTGACTGACTCTAGTGGTAGATGGGGACAACTCACAGAGAGAAATCTGACAATCCATGTTTAGCAGAGGGAAGGAAGCCAGAAATAGTTATTATTAAGTGCAAGACTTCTGTTTTGTTGGTTTTTTGTTTTTTACTCCCAGCAAGCTAAATTTGACAATAATGTAGCTCAATTTCTCCCAATCTCATTTTGTTAATCTCTATAATCTTGCCCCAGAAAAGCCCCAGCTCAGAAAATTCTGTATTCATTTGTCTTCATAAGATTGTAAAAATTTCAAAACTGTCTGTTCATGATAATTAGAGAAATACAAATCAAGACCACAATGAGATACCATCTTACACCAACCAGAATGGCTATTACTAAAAAGTCAAAAAATAACAGATGCTGGTGAAGTTGTGAAGAAAAAGGGATGCTTATACACTGTTGGTGGGAGTGTAAATTAGTTCATCCATTGTGGAAGACAGTGTGGCAATTCCTCAAAAGCCTAAAGACAGAAATAGCATTTGACCCTGCAATCCCATTACTGGGTATATACTTAAAGGAATATAAATCATTCTATTATAAAGACACATGCATGTATATGTACACTGCAGCACTGTTCACAATAGCAAAGACATGGAATCAACCAAAATGGCAATCAGTGACACACTGGATCAAGAAAATGTGGTACATATACACCATGGAATACTACGCAGCCATGAAAAAGAACAGAGATCATGTCTTTTGCAGGGAAATGGATGGAGCTAGAGGCTATTATCCTTAGCAAACTAACATAGGAACAGAAAAACACCGCATGTTCTCACTTGTAAGTGGGAGCTAAATGATGAGAACTCACATGGACACACAGAGGGGAACAACACACACTGGGGACTTTCAGAGAGAGGAGGCAGAGAGATGGGAGATCATCAGGGAAAATAACTAATGGGTGCTAGGCTTAATACCTGGATGATGAAAGAATCTATACCACAAACCCCCATGACAAAAGTTTACCTGTGTAACAAACCTGCACTTGTACCCCTGAACCTAAAATAAAAGTTCAAAAAGGAAGCAAAAAAAAAAAAAAACTTTAAAGTAGCTCAATAAGTTTTATATTAATGTCAACTTTAAATAATTTTTATGCACAATACGTTATGAAAATTCATTTACCTTTTTTAAAAAAAGAATGCGAAATTTTAGCAGAGTTTTCAACAACAATGTTATAGTTAACAAGAGAAAAGCATCCTGATGTTTTACAAACTGGTGTTTCAATGAATTACTCTTTTTTTTTCTGAGAGGGGATCTCGCTCTGTTGCCCAGGCTGGAGTGCAGTGGCATGATCTTGGCTCACTGCAACCTCCACCTCCCAGGTTCAAGTGGTTCTCCTGCCTCAGCCTTCCAGTACCAGAAGGCGTGCACCATGACGCCTAGCTACATTTTGTATTTTTAGTAGAGACGGGGTTTCACCAGGTTGGTCAGGCTGGTCTCTAACTCCTGAGCTCCCAAACTGCTGGTAGTACATGCATGAGCCACCGTACCCAGCCAAAATGAATTACTCTTGTGTTCTATTCATTTGTTTTTCCTGCATTTTCATTTCATTTCACTTTGATGAACCAACAGAAATACCCGATGCAATACAGTGACAGCTTCAAAAGCTTCATGTTAACAAAGTTATCATTTCACAGTAGATAAAATAATATGTGAAAGTAATGAGAATTTAGGAATTCCTCTAAAATCAGAATTTAAAGACATACCACTTACCTTTTGTTAAAATAGCTTACAGCACAGAAGTCTTAGAAAATGGGCATTAGAGTGTCAGAAAGCTAGTCATGTTAAAAAAAACCTTTCAAATCAAGGCTAGCCACCTCATTAAATAATAAAATGAAGAAACTGCTTATAAAACCGGTGTTCCATTTTCAATTTTAAAAAAATGTTGATAGTAAAATAACCATTAATTTAAAATATTTTTCTGCTCACTTCTAGAAGGTGACCTATTTAAGCCCCACTAAACCACTTAAGTGACCTACTTAAGCCCCACTAAAGCAAATGGCATATATTGGGATCGGATTACCAAAAGTATGCCTTCCATTTGATTGGCCATATACCTTTTTGTTTCATGCATGGATAATGGCTTTTCTCCTTCTTCAGTAACCCAAAGGAAAAGCTGACATTCTAACCTGGAGCTGCACATTCAAGCTTTGACACATGCCTCTCGCTGGTTTTGTCTAATGCTTATAATAAACCTGTAGAGTCAGCAACTTTAGAAAGATGGGTTGAAGAAGTGTCTTTGTCATAGTTTGTATTTTTCTCTGAGGCACTTGGCAGAGTCACCTCTGGTGTTTCAAATGTGCTTGAAAGTTATCTGGCTGCCCTCTGAGAAGTTTGCATAAAACCTGCTTTACTTAAAAGCAGGCAAAATTAAGGTTTCTGTAACAAAACCATAGGCACTGCATTGAGATAGGACAAAGACCAAATATCCTGCTTCCATGTGGCAGAGAAATAATGAATAACTTGGTTCAAGAGCTCATGGAGTGGCATATCATCACGCCATTATTAATAGAGAACATCGCTAATTTCTAAAGGGGCTTAATGTCATGATTATTTTATCCTCTTCTTTCTGTTGAATTTTTAACATGTATGTCTACTGCAAAGTACACAAAGGAAATAAATTAGCACTAAAAAAAGGGCTTCTTCACAACCGCAAATTATATATATATTTCTTTCAGAACATCACTTTAGAGAGAAAATAGCAAAACTTCAGCATCATCACTTTTGTGACACTTCACTAACCAATCCAAATATAGAAAAAGAAAGAGAAATTGAGTACATTTGCATTCACTGTACATTTTTAGCTATTTGTGTAGAAGAAAAACAATTAGCTTATTTAAAAACCCTAAGGTGAGTACGCAGTTTTTAATTATTATCTTTGCTGTTGTGATTTGTATTTGTATTTTATTTATGTATAAACCCAGTATATAAACCTATGTCAAATACTTCTTTATTTTTGATACTAGTTCAAAATATTGGTGACTTTTTTAGATATGAATATCTCATATGTATCTTTTAGAAATTATCAGAGTTATAAAATAATATTTGGGAGGTAAGGAAGGCACTAGACATAAGAAACTTGTGTAGACAAATACTTTGTCACCAAAGTTGTATATTTAAAAGTCCCTATTCTGTCTCTTATCAATTCAAAATTAATTCATTAGAAAACAATTTTCCTCAACATTTAATCCCTAGTTGTTCATCTTTTTCACTAGTTGTATTGCATTACTCATTGCTTCATAGCTAAACTCTGTTTAAATCTGTTAACTGAAATGATTTTAAAAACCTTTCAGTGGAGCGCTGCGGAGGGCGCGTGCGGGCCGCCGCCACCGCGGAACAAAGGAGCAGGGGCGCCGCCGCAGGGACCCGCCACCCACCTCCCGGGGCCGCACCGCGGCCTCCCGTCCACCGCCACCATGACCGCCAACGGCACAGCCGAGGCAGTGCAGATCCAGTTCGGCCTCATCAACTGCGGCAACAAGTACCTGACGGCCGAGGCATTCGGGTTCAAGGTTAACGCGTCGGCCAGCAGCCTGAAGAAGAAGCAGATCTGGACGCCGGAGCAGCACCCTGACGAGGCGGGCAGCGCGGCCGTGTGCCTGCGCAGCCACCTGGGCCGCTACCTGGCGGCGGACAAGGACGGCAACGTGACCTGCGAGCGCGAGGTGCCCGGTCCCGACTGCCGCTTCCTCATCGTGGTGCACGACGACGGCCGCTGGTCGCTGCAGTCCGAGGAGCACCGGCGCTACTTCGGAGGCACCGAGGACCGCCTGTCGTGCTTCGCGCAGACGGTGTCCCCCGCCGAGAAGTGGAGCGTGCACATCGCCATGCACCCTCAGGTCAACATCTACAGCGTCACCCGTAGGGGCTAGGAGCACCTGAGCCGGCGGCCGGCCGACGAGATCGCCGTGGACCGCGACGTGCCCTGGGGCATCGACTCGCTCATCATCCTCTCCTTCCAGGACCAGCGCTACAGTGTGCAGACCGCCGACCACCGCTTCCTGCGCCATGACGGGCGCATGGTGGCGAGCCCCGAGCCGGCCACTGGCTACACGCTGGAGTTCCGCTTCGGCAAGGTGGCCTTCCGCGGCTGCGAGGGTCCTTACCTGGGGCCGTCGGGGCCCAGCAGCACGCTCAAGCAAGGCCACCAAGGTGGGCAAGGACGAGCTCTTTGCCCTGGAGCAGAGCTGCGCCCAGGTCGTGCTGCAGGCGGCCAACGAGAGGAATGTGTCCACGCGCCAGGGTAGGGACCTGTCTGCCAATCAGGACGAGGAGACCGACCAGGAGACCTTCCAGCTGGAGATCGACCGCGACACCAAAAAGTGTGCCTTCCATACCCACACGGGCAAGTACTGGACGCTGACGGCCACTGGGGGCGTGCAGTCCACCGCCTCCACCCAGAATGCCAGCTGCTACTTCGACATTGAGCGGCGTAACCGGCGCATCACACTGCGGGCGTCCAATGGCAAGTTTGTGACATCTAAGAAGAATGGGCAGCTGGCCGCCTCGGTGGAGACAGCAGGGGACTCAGAGCTCTTCTTCATGAAGCTCATCAACCGCCCCATCATCGTGTTCCGCGGGGAGCACGGCTTCATCGGCTGCCGCAAGGTCAGGGGCACCCTGGACGCCAACCGCTCCAGCTATGACGCCTTCCAGCTGGAGTTCAACGATGGCGCCTACAACATCAAAGACTCCACAGGCAAATACTGGACGACTCCGCGGTCACCAGCAGCGGCGACCCTCCTGTGGACTTCTTCTTCGAGTTCTGCGACAACAAGGTGGCCGTCAAGGTGGGCGGGCGCTACCTGAAGGGCGACCACGCAGGGGTCCTGAAGGCCTCCGCGGAGACCGTGGACCGCGCCTCGCTCTGGAAGTACTAGGGCCCGCCCTTCCCCCCCCCCGCCCTTCCCCGCCCTTCCCCCCCCCGCCCTTCCCCCCCCGCCCTTCCCCGCCCCTCCCCGCCCCTCCCCGCCCCTCCCCGCCCCTCCCCGCCCCTCCCCGCCCCTCCCCGCCCCTCCCCGCCCCTGCCCACGTGGCGGCTCCTTGCAACCCTCCCTGCTAACCCCTTCTCCTCCAGGTGGGCTCCCCGGGGCGGGAGGCAAGCCCCTTGCCTTTCAAACTGGAAACCCCAGAGAAAACGGTGCCCCCGCCTGTCGCCCCTATGTACTCCCCACTCTCCCCTCCGCCCGGGTTCCCTACTCCTCTCGGGTCAGCGGCTGCGGCCTGGCCCTGGGAGGGATTTCAGATGCCCCTGCCCTCTTGTCTGCCATGGGGCGAGTCTGGCACCTCTTTCTTCTGACCTCAGACAGCTCTGAGCCTTACTTCTCTGGAAGCGGCTAAGGGACGGTTGGGGGCTGGGAGCCCTGGGCGTGTAGTGTAACTGGAATCTCTTGCCCCTCCTGGCCACCTCCTCCCAGCCCCCCAGGAGCTGGGCACGTGTCCCAAGCCTGTCAGTGGCCCTCCCTGGTGCACTGTCCGGAAACCCCTGCTTGGGAAGAGAAGCCGTCGGGTGGGCTAGGACTGACCCTCGGTGTTTTTTTGGGTGGTGGCTGGAAACAGCCCCTCTCCCACGTGGCAGAGGCTCAGCCTGGCTCCCTTCGGTGGAGCGGCAGGGCGTGACAGCCACAGGGTCTGCCCGCTGCATGTTCTGCCAGGGTGGTGGTGGGGGGGGGGTAGGGGTGTGGGGGCCATCTTCCTCCTGTCTCTTTCCTTTCACCCTAGCCTGACTGGAAACAGAAAATGACCAAATCAGTATTTTTTTAAATGAAATATTGTTGCTGGAGGCGTCCCAGGCAAGCCTGGCTGTAGTAGTGAGTGATCTGGGTGGGGCGTCTCAGCACCCTCCCCAGCGGGTGCATCTCAGCCCTCTCTTTCCGTCTTTCCCGTCCAGCCCCAGCCCTGGGCCTGGGCTGCGGGACGCCTAGGCCAGAGCCCCTACTGTGATTGGTGCTCCCTGGGCCTCCTGGGTGGATGAAGCCAGGCGTCACCGCCTTGGGGAGCCCTGGGGTGAGCCGCCGGGACCCCCCTGCTGCCAGCCTCCCTCGTCCCCGACATGCATCTCACTCTGGGTGTCTTGGTCTTTTATTTTTTGTAAGTGTTATTTGTATAACTGTAAACGCCCATGATAGTAGCTTCAAACTGGAAATAGTGAAATAAAATAACTCAGTCTGCAGCCTTCCCCCCACAAAAAAAACTTTTTGTCCATTTTTTACCTATTCCATTTGACATTGGTCTCATATGATATCATGATACAAAGGAAAATGACCCCACAATGATATGATTCATAATTCCACTATAAATTTCCTTGATGCTTTGAGAGTGTGATTTATTTTGCCCCCCTCCATTTTTTTTAACTATAAAGCAAGTACATGTACAATAATGCCATTTTTTTTCCAACCCCAAATAAATAGAAACAGCTATAGGACTGAAGTTTCTAATATGAATCTTATAGTTTACTTAGCACATGCTTTAATAAAGTTTCCTCTTCAGGTAACTAGAATATTGTGTCTGGTGCAAGACTAGATGTTTTGTCAAAAACATATGTAATGTTCATATAGCAGAGCTTTGGCTTTATGCCATGAACAAGCAGGAGGTGTTTTTGGAACTGTCCTATTGATTTTCACACGTTATTTATTGGAAATGACTGCCGCCATTCCCACATAGTCCTAAGTGTGAATATTTACCATATGTATGTGGCTTCAAGATTATTTTGTTGTTCACAAAATCACCTATGTCCTCCCATCAAAATACTGTCTTCATCTTAAAAGTAAATGGCACTGTTTTATTCAATGATTTACATTTTGGAATCCTAACCAGATATTTTTTTCCTTAAATTTCAAGCACTGCATTACTTCCAAAGGCATGCTATGGGTATGTGGAAATTATATCAAACATGAGTAAATTTTGTTGACCAAGACTACAGAAATAACAATACCATCACATAAATATATGAATACAGACATTGATGGTTGGTGAAAATTACCTCCAAATGTCCAATGCCATGAGTATATTTTGAATAGCTAGTTTGATTTTTATTAATATTATATGAAGGTTATTTCTAAGCCTGCAGACATAATTTATGGAATATACTACTCAGATATTTGAGAATGTACTACTTCAATATTTGGATATATTTATTCCAAATATATCTCCACTGTGATTTTTTAGGAGATATAATTGCCATCACAGAAAGATATTGCTGATTCCGATGAAATTTTTAATTAAGTAGAAAAATCAAAGAACGCAATTCTTTTTCAAGATTTCTTCAAATAAAGAAATAAGCAAAATTAGGCTGTGGTGTTGTGAATAACACCAAGAAGTATGGAGTCAGGCGAGCCTCAGGTTCTGTCACAGTTCTACTGTGAAGTGGATAATTCTAAAGGTGCGTTTCTGTGTCTTAGGTTTGTGGAGACCTACAGTAGCATTCCACAGACCAACACTGAGCCTACCCCACGACTATTCAACCTGCCCATTATTGGGTAGCTTTCATATAACCAGTTAGAAAGAAAACATCTATGAAAACTATTTACTAAAGAATTATATATTTTAATTAAGGGTACCGAACATGGTCAAGTTAGAGAACAATAGAGTAGAAACCTTCTATTCAAATATAATTGAGACCAGTTTTTTGATAGTTAATCTAAAAAGTGAGTTAAGGAGGAGGATCATGCGGTTAAAAAAAAACCAGAAATGTAAATTATTTGGCCAATATTTTGATATAAGTCCAGGACCCTTTGATTATTACTCTATTAACTGGAGTTTCTATACATTGTCTTCTTTGTATAAATTATGATCATAACAAGTCAATCATAATTCTAAATTTTTACCTGTTTAAAGTAGAACAAAAAAAAGTAATTGAGGTGCAAAAACCTTTTAGCTTGTTAAAATTTTACTATTCTGATTATTCTAATTTTATAACTTTTTCTTAAAATTTTTACATTGCTTAGCCCTCCTATGAATCAACTTAGCTTTTTCTAATCTTTTCAAGACCCAAATATTTTTACATAAATAGTACCACTATATTATAATCACATCACTGATTTTATTTATGTCACAAAAGACCAACTTGAATACAACCTAACTAAACTGTCTGGTAGATAAGTTAACATAACACCAAGTTGAGGCAACAGACTTACATAGGCATAATAGAAAACACACTGTTATTTTACAGGGAGAATGTACAGTGTCAGTTCATTCAACAAGTTAGTTAAACACAACTCAACTAAAACAATGTCATTGAAAAGTAGCAAATTCTGTTTTTGTTCCATGGACTTACAGCCAATGAGTCCTGAGAAAGAAGAGAGAATTTAAAGAGCTTCATTGGCAGGTGAATCTGTACTTGGCCTTTTAGCTTAGAGACGGCAACTCCATATTAAAAGCAGGAGAATAGTGAGACATCCCATATAAAGAAAGAAATCAGAACAGACATGCAGGGGCAAAAGTAGCCATGGTCTGCATCCTGGCTCAGGAGGACAGTATGTGTTGAAGAGCAAAGCCTAGAATGGGCTGATGCCTGTAACCTCACCCCATCCCATTGCTTTATCTATTCACACTGCTTGCCCAGAAAATCTGGTGCCCCACAGTGAGAACAGGAACTGGGCATCCCAGCTAATCTTCAGCTGGGTAGGTCTCATAGGTTGTCAGATTTGAAAAAAATAACAATAGGCTTTGAAGAAAAAGACTTGGAGATGAAGCAGAATGCTCTTGCCAAAGCTTCCCTCAATTGACATAAGAGGAGCAAATTTATTTCCCAAATTAGTTATGGTATAATTTACCAGGTATCCAAATAAATTTGTTTAGAGACTAAGAGTTTTCCCCTGGAATAATGTCTGACTATAATTTTACATATAATTCTTTTATTCAACAAATGCTCAATGTATGTTTGTTTTATAGCAAACACTTTTAAGGAATTAGGAATACCATTGTGAATAAAATAGACAGTCTCTACTAAATGCTTAGTTATGATGGGAGGCAAACAAATACATAAGAAAATAATTAAGAAATACAGTTTTATGCCTAATTATGTCAGATGACAGTAAGTGCTGTGTCCCCAAAACACTTACTCATTTTCTCAAACTATTCTAAAACAGGGAAGGTGCATAAAGAGTGCTGGACATGGGACTGAAGATTCTGTTTTAAATATGGTTGCCAGGGAAATCCTCACTGTGTAAGAACATTCCATCAAGGACTTGAAGGAGATGAGGGAAGTCATCAAGAGGATGGGAAAAAGAACACTCCCAGTAATAGGACCAGCAAATGCAAAGACCAGAGGAGAAAGACATCTGCTTTGTTTAAGGGACAGCAAACAGGTCTCCCTGCTACAGCAGAGTAAATACAGTGGTAATGGTAGAAGAGTTTTTAGTTGTAAGGCAAGAAGGGGACCAACCATGGAGAGTCTTAGATGTCATTGTGGAGATTTCTATTTTACTGGAGGTGAAATGGAAGCCACTGAAGGTACTTGAAATGGAGGCTGATATGGTTCACAGCTTTAATAGTCTGCTGTCTGCTGAGATAAGAATTGACTATAGGACAAAGGATAGATCTAGGTAGTGAGATGTTATCGCAATCACCTAGGAAAGAGACAGGATGATTTGAACTAGAGTGGTACTGGTAAGAGGTGGTCATATTTTGAAAATATTTTTGAAGTAGAGTTGACAGGATTTGGTGATGAATTTGACATGGGATGTGAGTCAAATTTCATAGCCAGAGCCAAACATCCCTATTTAATTACATTGAATATAATAGAAAAGGTGGAGGGAAATGGATCAGGAAAAGAAAGAATAGAAGTTTGGTGTGGGAAACAGTAAGGTGAAGAAACCGGTAGAGATGTTACATATCTAAATCTGAGTTCAGGAGCTTTGAATGCATAGAAAATTTGATCATTAGCATGGGGCTGGAATTTGAAGCCATGAGACTGGACGTCATTTTAGTTTAGTGTATTTCCACAGATTATATTTCAAGCATCATGCTAGATACTTTAACGTTTGGCCATTTTAAAAGCCCCTTGGTAAATTTCACAGGAATGAGGATTTGACTGACCTGTTTTTCTCAGATGTCTGACTTCAGTAGGATGCATGATTTTACTATATTTAATTCCCTATAAAATTCCAAAATATCAAAATGAGACCTATATTTATTAGCAGGATTTTTCAGGTACAATATTCCTACTCAGATAGAACTATATCACTTAATTTCACAGAAATATCCTTCCCTGGGGTGATGATACTATTATATCACCAATCATGAAATCATGCTGACTTGCAGGCAACAATGGAGCTCACATTTTGATCTAAGCTAATTTGCATGACTTACTTAAATTATGAAAATACACACTTTTAGAGAGCAGACAGATTTTGTTAATTCTGAATTATGTCAAAGTATCACTTAATAATTCTCAAGGGCCCAACTCTGGCGAAACAAGATGCTGCAGTGTATGTGTTTCCTATTCCCTTCCAACTTTTTTCATCATGATTCATCACCGAATGCTATGAAGTCTAGAAATTTAATTAATGGATCTCAGGGCCACTGGACCATGCATTTACACAAATTGCTCTGTGAAGAAGGAGCACTCACTCTCTCTCTCTCTCTCTCTACCCGCCCCTGCCCTTTCTCCCCCCCTTTCTCTTTCAAGAGCAGAACATTTTAGTGACCTCCAGTTAACTGGCTGAACTAAGCAGCGATCTCTTAGGTAATAATGCACTGCTAACAAACCTCAGCATAGACTATAACGCTACCACTAAAGCTTCCATTCATGTTGTTCTAGGGCTAATAAAATGGAATATCGTATTCTGGCTCTGAGGAAATTTGAGATTGTCTCATATTTTCTCAGTTAAACCAGAAAATAATTAATTTTAGGGAAGGGACAAGAATTGCTGTGGCAGAGCCAGCCTGATAAATAATTTCTATTCATTCTCAATGTATTATCCGTTTTCTCCCTACAGGCTCCTTTTTGTTACTCTTATATCAAAATCCCACTTAATTTTCTTGCCATCACAACTCAGAAATCATACCTACAGAAGAGCTAAAGTTTTCATCTTTTTGCTTTTGCACAAATTCTATGCCGGCTATGAGAGTGTAAGCTTTATAGTTATATATAGATATTTTTATTTATAATCTTTCTTCTGCAAAAAAGGATTAAAGTGAAGCAAAAAGAACATGTAATAAGATGAATAATGAATAGAAAAATAAATTGCTTTTAAGACAAAGTAAAGGAAACTATAAAAGGGAGATGACTAGAACTATTTAGCAAGAAGAGACCTCATTCTTTCTATCAAATAGTGCGGTGTAATTTGCACAATGTACCCAATGGTTAATGAATACATATTTGTTGAGGATAGCATTAATAAATAACATGACCAATGAAAAACTATAACAAAAGATTTTTACTCTTCAGGAAGTAATTATTAGGTAGGTATTTTAAATTCTAACTTTAAAAGATAGAGGAAAAGATATATTGAGCTGGCCCATAAATGCAACAGGAAGACACAGAGTAACAATTACTGCAGGTGAATTTCAGCTCTCGGTCTATCTACCAACCAGTGTCACCAGGAACCTTCTTCAGACCCGTGTATCCAACTGCTTATTTATCTTTTGCACCTGGATACCCCTCAGCTACCTCCATTTAATTCATCTTCTTCCTCCAAACTGGTCAGCATCCAAGCAGATCCAGAGAACTGTGAGGAGCTATTCTAGTCTCTGCCTTCTCCCCTGTTGCTGATCCAGTTAAGAGGGCCAAAGAATATAGTTGAGAGGACACCAGCCCTGTATCTAGTAGCATTTAGTTTTAACCTCATCCCTTAACTTAAAATTGGCATGGCCTTCGGTAAGCGATTTAACTCCTCTGAATATCAATTGATAAAATTTAAAAAAAGTCCAAAATTCATTGTAGTGAGGATTAAAATATCATGTTTGGTACATCATGAGCTCTCAATAAACAACTGCAGTATTATTCAAATTGGTACACAGGCCTGTCACTTCTCCTTCCTTTTAGATTTCTTTTTCCTTCTGTTTTTGCCTCTGAATGCCCCAACCCAATCTCTCTTCCTTGATCATCTTTTTAGGAAATCCATCCCCACCCCACTCACCCCACCACTCCTCACACTCCTTTCTCTCCTACTCCGGCCTCCACCACAGCTGCTCCATTCCCGCTTGTAATCCAGCCTCTGCACCACTATCAGCGCTGCGGTTCTGAAATGCAAACCTCATCATGTTGCACCTTATAACATCTTTGACACCTACTTGTCTCATGATAAATTCTCAGCCTCTTAGTTTTAGGTTGACCATGACCATTTGTGATCCGACCCTGTCCACTCTCCCTCCTGATTCTCATTTCTCTCACCAAATTCTCCACCCTTTGTACTGAACAACGTGGCTCTACTTTCATCTCTTCAAACTTATATTTTTTCCTTGATCCTTAACTTTGCTCACAATGGTCCTCCCATCTGGAATAGCATTTTCCCTGTGGGCCTGGAAAATTTGACTATTCCTTTGTGATGCAATTCAGTCTTCACTTCCCCGTGAGTGACCTTCTTAGGACAAACTGACAGTACCTTATATTGTAGTCCCACAGTCCATTAGGCAGTCTTCAAGTGTCCAATATGACAGTGCATGATATTAGTTGTTTATATGCCTATTTCTCCCACTGGCTTTGAGAAACTTGAGGGATTGTTGTAACCATTTGTATCCCCAGTGTGTAGCATAGCATGCATCTATTTGTGTTTTGAATGAGTGAGTGAATTAATGAATGATGAGAAAGCAATGACCTATGTTTTGTCTCTACCAGTCTTACATGAGATTATAAATAGACTGATTCAGCTGAAGATTCCAGGTCCTATTCCTTTTGCAGTTGCTATTGTATATGTTAGCAAAAGCTTCATCCCTTCCAAAAATTTTTTCAGTGGTAGCAATAAATTCATTGTCTTCTGGGAGCAACATTGTGCTCTCTCTCTCTCTCTCTCTCTCTCTCTCTCTCCCTGATTTGCCTATTGCTACTTTGAAGAGTATGTGTTTATGACTTTATAATTTGTTACAGTGAATGTAATAGGAGCCCTTCTGTTTCTTCATAAGTGGTTATGAAAAAATATTCACACTTGCTTATGATTTTCTCTTACTGTTCTTAATGTAATGCTTCTAAATTAGATATACAAAAGTGCTCATCTAGAAGATAATGGAAGCATAAGCAAAACACAGAAAAAGGCTTACCAAGAATGAATTATAACTAACAAACAAATGTTAGTTGTATTCCAATAGAATTACTGAATTAGTACATGATGGAACAAAAAATCTATAACAAGTTTAGATGCCAGTAATTTATTGGACACGGATTGTATACACTGTACCCCCAAAATTCTATCAAACTGTTTCTATTTCAAGAAATTTTCAGTTTATTCATGTTCAATACAAAAGTTAATTATACATGAAATATAAACTGAATGGAAAACATTGGCATTGTTTTTCCTGGCTTTCTTGGAAGAATGCAGTAGTAGGGTTAATATTGAAATGCAAGAGAAAGCTCTTCACTCCTCTCCTTTTTCCCAGGATAGGACAAAATACACATGGCCAAGAATGAGGAAATTAGGACAAAACCCAATGTAGTCAAGAGAGTTATGACCCTGAGGTGTGAGGTAAGTTCTGGCCCTGGGAATGTTGACTGACACTGCAATATTTAGTATCTAGACTGGAATGATTAAATATGAAGTGGGTTAACCTGGAGTCTTTAGAGATGGCGCTATTCCCAGAAAGATAAATGAGATCCAGTCCTAGGACAAAAGGACAAACATCATTGGTTGGAAAAAGAAAAAATGATTTAGAAAAAATGAGAAAGAGAAACAAAATGTAGAGGAGAAGAAGAAATCCCAAGGATGGAGACCAAAGGGTTTGCCAACAGTCTGTTCCTTGGGAATGTGAGTTACACAGCAACCTGGAAGATGATGCTACTTCCAAGCCCATGATTCTGTCTCCATGACTTAGGACACTAGTCACAAAGAAATAGAACACACCTTTCTCTTTCGAGATCTCATTGTCCATTGAAGAACTGCTACTCATGGCCTGCAAGAGTGAAACTCACTGGTTCTAGGAATGAATGAAATTGGACTGGCTGGAGGCCTTTAATTATTATGTGGGCCTCAGAACTGATGAGGATTGATGTGGGTGTTATTTCAATAAAGTGTTATAAACAATTCATATATGAAAAATTTATTTTCTTAATTTACAGTTAAATACACTAATATTGTATTTCAGTGTTGTTATTCAAATTAAAGACCATGTCAGTTCTTAGACACAATCTCTCACTGTGTATTAATCTCAATAAGACATTGTAGTAACCACGTATATATTTATATATATATAAAATTTAATAGATATTACTTTTTGAGCTATTTTATGTTTACAGGCAAAAATTAGTGAAAGTTAAAATGCCTGTCTGTAGACTCTCTCACTCCACCCCCATTTCTCCTATTTTTAACATCTTGTGGTATTTTTAACATTAGTATGTTACATTTGTTACAGGTGATGAGAAAATGTTGATAAATTATTTTTATCTAAAGTTCATAATTATATTAGGGTTCACTCTTTGTGGTGTCCATTTTATGGATTTTAACAGAGATGTACCCACCATGACAATGTTACACAAAATAATAGTTTCACTGCCCTAAAAATCCCCTGTGCGCTACCTAGTTATTCCTCCTTTCTTTCCTCCCCAGGAACCCCTGGAAATGACTGATCTTTTTACTGTCTCCACAGTTTTGCCTTTTTCAAAATGTCATATACTTGAAACCACATAGTGTGTAGGCTTTCATATTGGCTTCTTTCACTCAGTAATATGCATTTAAAGTTCTTCCATTCCTTTTTGTGGCTTGATAGCTCTTTTTTTTTTATATAGAACTGATTAATATTCCATTGTATGGCTACACCATAGAGTGTTAGTCCATTTGCCTATTGAAAGGTACTTTGGTTGTTTCTGTCTTGGTAATTATGAATAACACTGGTATAAACATTTGTGTGTATGTTTTGTGTGGGCATAAGTTTTCAACTCATTTGGCAAATACCAAGAAGCACAGTTATGGAATCATAGGCTAAGAGTGTGCTTAGTGCCATAAAAAACTGCTAAACCGTCTTCCAAAGTGGATGTACCATTTTGCATCCCAACTGGCAATGAATAAGAGTTATTTCTGCTCATTGTTCTTACCAGCACTCAGTAGTGTTACTATTTTGGATTTTGGCCATTATAAGAGCTATGTAGTAGCATCTCATTGTTTTGGTTTGCAATTTTCTAATGACATATGATATTGAGTATCTTTTCATTGCTTATTTACCATTAGTAATATGTTGCCATCAGTAACTTTCCTTTCCCTTTCCATTGCCAGTGAGATCCAGCATTTTTTTTTTTTTTTTTGAGACATAGTCTCACTCTGTCGCCCATGCTGGAGGGCAGTAGTGCAATCTTACTGCAACCTCCACCTCCCAGGTTCAAGGGATTCTCCCTGCCTCAGCCTCCCAAGCAGCTAGGATTACAGTCACCCACCACCACGCCTGGCTAATTTTTTTTTTTTTTTTTTTTTTAGTAGAGGGGGTTTTCACCATGTTGGTAGGGCTGGTCTTGAACTCCTGACCTCAGGTGATCTGCCCTCCTCAGCCTCCCAAAGTGCTGGGATTACAGGCATGAGCCACTGTGCCTGGCCAGATCCATTATTTCTTAATGGAAACGAAAAATTCACCAGTTACTGCATTTTTCCCCATATATTTGTAATACGTTCCGATGTCTGATAAGGCAAGTCCAACCCTCTGCATTTTTAAAAATTAATCATTATTTATTAAAAATTAATATTCTATGCACATTTTAAAATCAATGACCATATTAGATTTATTGAAAAAATAATGTAATTTAATATGAATTTATCACATCAATTGACATGATAATTCTCCACTTATTTGGATTTCCTTTAAGATCAATTCCTAAAATTTTCTATATAGATGGTTTTAGAATTTTTTTTTTGTAGCTTAACTACAAGACACTTTGTAGTGTCTCAATTTCTATTACAGTTTTACACCTTCAATTTAATTATTGCTGACATAGAAAAACTTTTTTTTCAACATCTATTTTAGATTTAGTGGGTACATATGCAGATTTTTTACATGGGATACTACTTGATACGCAGGTTTGGAGTACACATGTATCCATTAATCAGATGGTGAGCATAGTATGCAATAGTTACTTTTTCATCCCTTGTCCTTCTTCTTCCATCCCCCATATAATAGTCTGTTACTTTGTACTGTTTTCTATTATAAATTGGGGAGAAGCCATTATTATTATATATTAGCTTCAGAACAACTAGGTTCAAGTCATGGAAAACAATTTTGCACAAACAACTTTAGGAAACACTGCTTTGAAAACTGTAATCTGAATTATAGCTGAGGCCACAGAAACCAAATATTTACTGAAGGTTCTTTTAAGAAAAACAAGTTAGCCAGGAATGGTGGCTCATGCCTGTAATCCCAGCACTTTGGGAGGCCGAGGTTGGTGGATCACGAGGTCAGGAGATTGAGACCATCCTGGCAAACATGGTGAAACCCTGTTTCTACTAAAATAAGAAAAAATTAGCTGGGCATGGTGGCACATGCCTGTAGTCCCAGCTACTCAGGAGTGTGACGCAGGGGAATCGCTTGAACCAGGGAGGCGGAGGTTGCAGTGAGCTGAGATTGTGCCACTGCACTCCAGCCTGGGACAGAGCAAGACTCTGTCTCAAAAAAAAAAAAAAAAAAAAAAAAGAAAGGAAAAAAGAAAAAAGCAAGTTGTATTGAAAGAGGACATCATTAACAGTATATCTCTTCAATAATGGTTTATTTTACTATATTCTCCTTCCTCTCTTACTGTGTCCCAAATCTCTTTACAGACTAAAAGAAACTGTTCAGAATTAATCCTATTCATAAAGAACAGCACTTACTGAGTATTGCATTTTCTTCTTCAAATTCTTCAGCATACATTGGGACTATACCATATGGGACCATTTTTATGTTTTTAGTTTTGGGTTTTTTGTTTTGTTTTGTTTTGTTTTTGCTAAAGAAACTGCAACTAGATTTAGGACCTCATTCTATTAGGTCAGTATTTGTCTAATAAACTTCAGCTTAAGCAAAATAAAATATGTGTTGCTCTGAACTGAAACTCCTCAAAACCATACTTTTAAAATTACAGAAAAAATTAAATGAAATTATGTTTTTAAAAATCTTGTAGATGAAAAGATATGATATATAGTAGGTTTAAGTACCTATTTCAATGGTTCCCAAAGTGGGGCCCCCAGACATCCAGGTCCAAACTATTTTAACAGGAATACTAACATAGTGACATTTGCTGTAAAGGTGCAAATACAATAGTGGGTAAAAATGCTGGCACTTTAGCACAAATAAAGGCAGTAACACCAAACTACTAGTAGTCATGGTATTCTTCACTATGCACAGGAAAGGTTTGAAATGGAAGGGCAGGCCGGGCATGATGTCTCGTGCCTGTAAGCCCAGCAATTTCAGAGGCCAAGGCGGGAGGATCACCAGAGGTCAGGGGTTTGAGACCAGCCTGGCCAACATGGTGAAACCCCATCTCTACAAAAAATACAAAATTTAGCTGGACATGGTGGTTGCATGCCTGTAGTCCCAGCTACTTGGAAGGCTGAGGCAGGAGGATTGAGCCCAGAAGGTTGAGGCTACAGTGAGCTGTGATCATGCTACTGCACTCTGGCCTGGGTGACAGAACAAGTCCCTGCTTCAAAAATAAAAAGAATGCCTGTGATGAAGCAGTGAAAATTTTACTATATCTTAATCCTTGAATATCTCTTTTTAATATTTCAAGCAATGAAATTGGAAGCACCCATAAGCATTCCTACAGACTGCCTGAGAAAAAACCCTCGTGTGACTAAGTCATGAAGTGAATTAACCACTTTAATGGAATATCATTTTTACTTGAAAAGAGTACTGACAAACAATGTTATTTCAACTGGGGTTTTTGGAAGACACTTTCTCAAAAAATGAGATTCTGTCATTTCAAGAAAAACAACAGACAGGCCATAATAAAATTCAATAATAAAACTGCTAATAATAAGATTCAAGCTTCTGAACAGAAAATTAGAATTTTAGAAAACTTATATCCACCATTGCTTTCCAAATGTATTCTGATGAGATTGTTGGTGATATTGATGAATGTATTTTGATACTGTATCATCAAATGTATCAACATGTAGAAGATCTCGGTGAACCATTATTTTCTAAGTGACCAATGCATGATGTTATATCACGCAAGGGTAAAAGATCCAAAGTTCAAGAAAAACCAAGTTTTGATGGAGTATCAAAAAAGAAGCCTAGGCAACATGGCAAAACCCTGTCCCTACAAAAAAAAAATACAAAAAATTATCCAGGTGTGGTGATACACACCTGTAGTCCCAACTACTCTGGAGGCTGAGGTGGGAGGATCACCTAAGTCCCCAGAGACTGAGGCTGCAGTAAGCTGTGATCACACCACTGCATTCCAGTCTGGGTGACAGAGCAAGACCCCATCTCAAAAAAAAATTTATATATACATAAATATATAAATATATATATCCACAGTGATCTAAAATGGCTATCTGTATGAGATTGGACATTGTTCACATTTTTTCAAGCAAATATCACACAATAAATTGAATGCAGATGAAAATGACATGGCAGACATCAAGGAAATTTGCAAAAATATAAGATTGTGCTACTCTGGGTTTAGAAATTTTTTCATAAGAACATTTATAACAATATGTGGTGAGCTTTTAAAGAATCATTTAAATATTTCTGATTTAATTTCTAATGATAAATACCAATAGATATAACCTACATAAACCAAAGCTCCTTGGGCCCTCAATATATTTTTAAGAATGTAAAGGAGTCCTGATTCCACAACTTTGAGAACTGCTGCCTTCCCCTCCACTTTCCTTCCTTCCCTAGAATTTCTTCCTTGGAAGAAACATCCCTTTGCCATTTTAACTTACAGAGTTCCATTCAGGCCAGTTTTGCTACTACCTCCCTCCCATCTTTCCACCTCCCTCTCTTGACACAAAATCTGACCAAAGGACTCTACCAGCCCACCCCATTTCCAGAGATTAGCTGTCAAGGTGGGCTAAGCCAAGAAAATCTGGGTTTTCTCTGAGACTAGACCTCTTTTTCTGGGAGATCTGGAATCACAGGGACAAGGTTGGCCACCTTGGCGTAGTCAGAATTCATCTTGCCTCAATGGGGAGAGGTTAGGCAAGTTTCTACAAAGCCAAACTGCTTCCTAGAAAGTCAAAGATAATTATACTTTGTGCCACAACTGTGAGAATGCCCATTTTATTGCACACTTTCTAACATTTTTACCAAACTGATAAATAAAAGCTGGTACCTAGAAGAAAAAAAGGCCAGGTGTGGTGGCTCATGCCTGTAATCCCAGCACTTTGGGAGGCCGAGGTGGGTGGATCACCTGAGGTCCGGAGTTTGAGATCAGCCTGGCCAACATGGTGAAATCCCGTCTCTACTAAAAATACAAAAATTAGCCAGGTGTGGTGGCAGGCACCTGTGATCCCAGCTACTTGGGAGGCTGAGGCAGGAGAATTGCTTGAACCCAGGAGGTGGAGGTTGCAGTGAGCCGAGATCATGCCATTGCACTCCAGCCTGAGCGACAAGAGCGAGACTTCATCTCAAAAAAAAAAAAAGTTTCCATAAAATATAATTTGTTCCATCTCTAGAAACCAATTCAGCAATGAGAACTGAAAGCCACCACTTGGAAGGTTTCAAGGATTTAGCTCCACCTAATGATGTCTAAAGCATTAGTTAAGGTAGAAAAAAATACACACACACACACACACACACACACACACACACATACACACACACACCCCTATGTATTTAGTACCAGGAAACATGACTGACTAGATGGTATAGTCATCCAACAGAAAGCACACAATAACTGAAGCTACTGTAGAGGAATAAGTTATGACATGGATCTACAATATCGTTGAGTGAAAAAGCAGATTACAAAAAAAAAATCTGATTTTTCAAGGGAGAGGGAACATATACAAGCACAGGAGAAAAAAGATGAGCAGATGACTGGAAAAATACAAAATTCTGATAGTAGTACCTTCTGAGTGGGAGAATTCTCAGCAACATTTTCTAGTTTTGCCTAAAATTTTCTAAATGTCTTAAAATAAGAAGGTTTTGTTATCCATATTATAAAATATCCACCACCCCAGGAAACCTAACCTTCAGCACAAATGCTACAACATGTTCAAAGTTTGTTCAGTTTAAGAGACAATCAATTTTGAAAGACATCTAAAATGATGACCAATATGTAAACCTATGCATTAATGTTTTTCAATCATATGCTTTAAATTTTGTAATTTTGATAAGTTTAAGCTTTATATCCATCTTGAAAAAAGTCTATTTGTCTTTAAAATATGACCTACAATATACCAGTTTTTAAACAACGAATGGTACTCAAAAATTGCAATATAAATTCAGGCAGTGTTCCTTACACAGAATGTTTAAGTGCTTCTAACCCTGCTCTTTTTCACCGGTTATGAAAACACATTACAATTATCTAAGCATCTAATTATTCAGGTCCTTTGTTTCTCCTCTATTCTATTAATTTTATAGTAATTTTAAGGCCTGTGAGGATGAAGTTGTCTGGGACAGCTACCACAAAGGTTATTATAAGTGGACAAATTTCAAACAAGTTTATCACCACTACCATCCCCACCATAAAACTATCTTAATCAAGGGCAACACATTTCAAGGTTAACCAAGACAACCTCTTTACTTGTCACTGCTTAAGAAAAGGATTTTTTGGTCTTATTTAGAAATAACTTTCTCTATCTATTTTTCTCCATAAATCCACTGAGACCAATGTATGGCTCTATCTCAAGCACCAGTAAGCAAAACTGCCTGCCAGAATGTTCAGTTTTTGTATCTTTCCAAATGTAGGACACAGCTATCTTTTGACATCACAATTTTTAAAAAATTGATGCACAAACTTCTTCTTGAAAGTTCAGCCAGGCATGGTGGCTCACACCTGTAATCCCAGCACTTTAGGAGGCTGAGGCAGGTGGATCACAAGGTCGGGAGTTCAAGACCAGCCTGGCCAAGATGGCTGTTTCTACTAAAACTGCAAAAATTAGCCGGGTGGGGTGGCAGGTGCCTGTAATCCCAGCTACTCAGGAGGCTGAGGCAGGAGAATCTCTTGAACCTGAGTGGCAGAGTTTGCAGTGTGATGAGATTGCATCACTGCACTCCAGCCTGGGTGACAGAGTGAGACTCCATCTCAAAAAACAAAAACAAAAGCAAAAACAAAACAAGCAAACAAACAAAAAAAGGAAAAGAAAATAAAGTTCAGACATACAGCAGTTGTAATTCTTCTGAAGGCTGGTTATGGGACACATTACTTTCATACTTTGCTGTTCAATAAATGTTGGCTGGAGAATAAAGTAAACTGACAGAATTACCATATAAAATAAAATTCTAAGTGCTCTGACAACAAAACAACCTTAAAATACACACACACACAAACACACACACACAGACACACACACAGTTTTTCCTGCTGATCATTTTACAACTAAACAACCAAGTAACTAAAGCAGAGCCCACAAAATCAGAGTAAAAATTCTAACACTTGGTAAATAAAAACGCACATACACCCCTGTGATCTAAAAAAAAAAATGCTTAAGTATTCAAAGACAGCAATTACAGATACTGAGAACATCGCTGTAAGCAAACTGAGGCAGAGAAAACAAAGGTGCTGATGAGGATTTGAACCACCTAACATGCAGAAACCCACTGGGTGATTTCCTAGGTTCCAAGTTGGCGTTATCTTTCAGAATGATCTTCTAGAAGAGGACACATAACACTGTTACAAAGGATCTGGAGAAAGAGACCCTTGCTTTATCACTCCAGCTCTCCAGTCATGCTTCACATTTTCGCTTCTTCCACTCTTTCACATGAAGTCAATTTACAGACTTCCATCAAGCCCTTAGAGACCTTTTTGTACTATCCCTGACAAGTTCTGGATGTTATCTCTGCACTTTTGACAAATTCTTAGCAGTTAAGATTTTGGTTCAAGCACAATATAGCTAGAATAGGGTCATATACTCAATAAAACAAATATTTACCAAGCATTTATTGAGTGGAAGATAAAAAGCACAAAGCATAATTACAAAATATTCTCCCCTGCCACCATAAAAGAATTTTTTTAAAGGCTTACAGAATATAGCATAACGTGACCAAAGCAAAAACTGGGGGGAGGAAGGGAAAATATCAGCATGAACTCAATACGACCCAGAAGAGCCTTGATGGTCAGACATGTAAAGACAAGTTGGGTAGGGTTAAGGGGTGGAGGTCAGGGGCACAGGTCACAGGCACATTCTACAAGGCAAAAACAGCTGATACAGAAGCCTGAAAGGAAAAGCGGGCAGAGCACCTGTACAGGACTCTTACCTGCGGCATCTACCATACAATGCGCCTTTCCAGAACACAGCAATGCGCAGCCAGACCCGGGGGACAGTGATCACTCAAACAGCACCAGAGGCTGCATTCCAACTTTTCTTCCATCAACGAGTCCGTTCTCATTGTTAGTTTCTCCTTCAACAGAAACTTAAAACCAATTGGCTGAACACGCGGGAGCAAGGAAAACCTGACTGAAGAATGAGGCGTTACAACTTAAGGGCTTTGGGTCCTGGCACGGTGGCTCACGCCTGGAATCCCAGCACTTTGGGAGGCAGAGGTAGGTCATTTGAGGTCAGGAGTTTGACAGCAGCCTGGCCAACACGGGGAAACCCCGTCTCTACTAAAAACACGTTAGCCAGGCGTGGTGGCGGGCGCCTGTAATCCCAGCTACTCGGGAGGCTGAGGAAGCAGAATCGCTTTAACCAGTGGACTGTCAAGAGACATAGGCTGCAATGAGCCCAGATCGCGCCACTGCACTCCAGCCTGGGTGACAGAGTGAGACTCCCTCAAAAGAAAAAATATTTTTTTTTTTGAGAGAAGTCTCCCTCTTATCCCCCAAGTTTGAGTGCAACGGCTGGATCTCGGCTCACTGCAACCTCCGCCTCTCGGGTTCAAACGATTCTCCTGCCTCTGCCTCTCAAGTAGCGGGGATTAAGTCGCCTGCCAACACGCCCGGATAATTTTTGTACATTTTAGTAGAGACGGGGTTTCACCATGTTGGCCAGGCTGGTCTCTTAACTCCTGACCTCAGGTGATCCGCGCGCCTCTGCCTCCCAAAGTGAGGGGATTACAGGCGTGAGCCACTGCGCCCAGCCAAAACACCGAAAATCTTAAAGGTCTTTCCCCTTCCCCGCCTGGGCTCAAAAAACGCCGGAGCCGCCCTGCACCGCCCTGTCGCGGTCTCCGGAGCAAGCTGGCCGACTGAGGGCGACCATGGGTCCCAGGAAGGCTCCGGCAGTCGCGGGCTCCCACCTCGGGGCGCGGCGACGGGGGCCTAGAGGGGCCAACAGCCCCCAAGCCTACCCCACGCGAGGAGTCGGAGAGACGCGCCCTCCGTCTCCTCCCACCCAAGCCTCCCGCAGTCCCGGCCGGGGCCGGGCCAGTCGCGGAAGAAAGGGGCGGGGAAGTGGGGCCTCTCTGGGGAAGGCTCCCCTTTGTCCTGGGACTCCCGGCGCCCCCTCTCTGCCCTCGCCCTGCCCCGCGAGGCCGCCGCCGGGCGCCTCACAGTCATGTTGCAGTGGAGCGTGAGCGGGGGCTGCGGCTCCTGGTTCTTGTGGAAGATAGACCCAGAAACTTCACTTTGGCCTTGAACCCTGACACGGACATCTTCCACTCATCTAGGGCGGGAGGGGCGCGAAGGGGAGCCTGTCCGGAGCCGCTGTCACGGCGGCGAGTACCCCGCGGGGCCGCCCAGCCGAGCTTTCGCCACTCTGCCTCTGCCTGCCGCCTGGACCCTTGTGGGAGCGTGGCTGGAAAATGGCAAGGTGCCCGGAAGCCTTGGCGGGAGCTGTGTGGTGGCCTGCGGGGCTGCTCCGTTTGTAACGGACTCCACCCACAGGAGGCGCGGCTCCTTGACAGGAGGCTTCTGTCAAGCCGAAGCTTCAAAGGGCAACATAACCACTGCCCCCACTACCGCCTGGGAAAGGGCTGCCCCTACCCCGCCCCCGTCACCCTCACCCCTCAGGCCTCAGCCAGGCGGGCCCTGCGCGCACCAGTTTCGGCGGGTGCACGAGTTCAGAGCGTGCGCGCGCTCCCGGCTGCCCCTCCCCCCTTGACCCAGCACCTTTCTGCCCGACCCATCTGGTCCCTTCCTCACACTCGCCAACTGGAGGCTCAGGGCGGCACAGCCACTAACTCTGCGTGTGTGTGTGTTCGTGTGTGTGTGTGTGTGTGTGTGTGTGTGTGTGTGTGTGTGTGTCCCAAGGGAACAGAGCACTGCTGAGTTCAGGCAGATGATTAACTCGTGGACGGTCAGCAAAATACAGTCACAAGAAGGCTATGTGTTGATTTGTCTTTTGCGGTGATATCATGTTGCTCATGTTTTATGTTTTTCGGAGTGCATTAGTTTCTTTTTGTTCTCAGTTAATATCCAGCTCGATAGATTGTGTAAGTAGAATACCCCCAAACTGAAAGTCACCTACATAAAATATAGCGAAAAATATGTCACGCACTTAAACTATAGTTGAAAATGTGTACACTTTAGTTTTGCGTAGCCAACACTGGAGAGTGGGTAAGGACACAGGATCCCAGGGCTAGACTGCCTGGGTTCAAGTTCCAACTTAGCCACTCGCTGGCTGTGAAATACTTGACAACTTTAAGCCCCAGTTTCTTTTTTTGTTTTAACTTAATCCCAAATGTGATACTAAGTCTCAGTTTCTTGATCTGAAAAAGAGAAATGATTCAATGAGAGTCTAGTGAAAAGTTTAAAGTTGTAAAGCCACTACCTGGCTAAGGAAAGTCCTCAGCCTTAGCCGTTATTAGCTATGATTATTATTGTGTTGGCTACACATGCATTAATGAGGCAGGAAAATGCTCAAGGATAACAATCAAGTATCCAAATTATCTCATCAGACCGAGAGAGAGGCATATGTGTGCATGCTCATGTTTCAGCTGAGAGCCCTTTGTCTAGAAGGCTGTTGAGCTCAGAGGTGCAGGCACTATCAACTTTGCAGTGGAGCCATCACTTTTGTTGTTGATGAATGAAATTGACATAATGCTTTTTTTTTTTTTAAGCACCAACCGTGTGCCTCAAGCTAACTATCAAGAAAAGCATGCTTCAGTTGGCCGGAGTGAGCAATTCAACTTGTGGAGGAATGAGAAATGTTAGCGTTGAGATGAGAGACATAAAACCCCAGGGTAAGGTAGGAATCACTGAAAGTCAGGCAAAGGAACTGGCATCCAGTAATGAGTTAGGCTTTGCCGGGCTCTGGCCCTACAGATGGCTCTTTGGAGAGGGAAAAATTAAGCCAGGCCTGAGGGCACAGATCCTAAGGGAATGCTGGCAGCTCTAGGCTGTCTATGGAAGAGAAGCAGAGAGTGACACCTGGTTGAAAGAGGGGGCTGGGGGACATAGCTTGAGCCCGTGTTTACAGATGGAGTCCCCTGATTCCTGCGACTGGGAAAAGAGATCGTGCCCAGATCAGGGGACCTCAAATCAGAACTCTTCCCACCCACACCCCTTCTTTTCAGGGCGTCTGTCACTGCAAACAACAGGTAAACTAGTTGGAAAGCTCAGCAGATTCTCATGGTGGTGCCTAGCAGGCCAGGCCTAGCTGCCCTTTAACCTGTGACTGAGGATGATGCCACTGGCCTGTAAGCACACATTGGAAAATCTTTACATCCATGGACACGCCGTGCCCCACAGAGACAGCTGTGCAGGGTTCTTTAGGTTCGGGGTGCTGTGCTGGCAGTTGCCTTATAAATACGTAGGATTAAAATGGGATGCCCTGGAGCTTAGCTAACCTTTATCCTCCCCCCACTCCCCACCCCAAAATGAAGGGGCTGCTAGTTTTGTTTGCTTTATGAAAGATGGATCTATGATTGTTTTTAGAACCTTTGGAGAAAGATTTCTTGGGAGGAAGCTATCCTGAACCCCCAGAGATTTTTGTCATTTACTGGCACACCAGCTTTAGAGTCCTAGGTCTTCATCTTGGCTCAGCCACCCTCCAACTGTGTGACCTTTGAGAAGTTGTTTGACTAAACTGAATCTCGCTGTCACCTATGAGAGGAGGTTGCTCCATTGTTACCGTGTGGAGCACCTACACCCAGGCACTCTTATTGGGTGATGGTGAAGATTAAATGCAACAATAAGGAAGAAGGAGGAGGCTGGCTTGAAGCTGGGAGTTCAAGACTAGCCTGGGCAACAAAGCCAAACCTCATTTATTTAAAATGTTTATTTAAAGATGTTTATTTAAAAATTAGCTGGACTTGGTGACTTATGCCTGTAGTCCCAGCTACTCAGGGGGCTGAGGTGAGACCAATTGAGCCCAGGAGTTTGAGGCTGCAGTGAGCCGTGATCGCACCACTGCACTCCAGCCCAGGCAACAGAAAGAGACCCTATCTCAAATAAATGAATAAGAAAGTAAGTAAATAAATAAATAAATAAATAAAATAATGCATGCAATTAGTACACTAGTACATGCTCAGGCACATGACAAATGCTGGATAAATGGTAGCCCAAATAAACTTTGTAATGTTTTGGGAGAGGATGTCCTTTGTACTCAGCCCAGTGACAAAAGCATTTGAAAAGACTGATGTGTATGATGGCTATTCCCTACAGGTACAAGTCTGTACCTCCAGGGACCCAAGGCATTGGCTCCGCCCGGTAACTTGTTCTGTTTATTCTTGTTTTGGGCGGCACCGATTGCCCTAGGGCTAAGCAGGACTGCCAACCCAGACTCGATTGCCAAGAGTATCCCCCTCCCCAAGCTAGCCATGGGAAAGCCACTTGCATCATAATACTACAGGAAATCAAAGGGAAGAAAAAGCACAATTTAGTCAGCTACCCTCCAGTTGATGGGCAATAAGTGTTTGCTATTTTGAACAGAGCTGCATGCCTTGTCCACATCCCCTGTTTTATATAGGCAAGAATTTGTCTTGGATGTAGAGTAGAGTTGCTGGGCTGGGAAGAGTGTGAATATTCAACCTTATGAGATGGAGCCAAACTGTTTTCTAAGGTGGTCATAACAGTGTATGCTCCCAGCAGCAGGAGGCAGCAGTTCCTTTTTTTTTTTTTGACAGGGTCCGACCAGGCTAGAGTGCAGTGGCATGATCTTGGCTCATTGCAGAAGAGGCCACCAGGTGCAGACTGGAGAGGGAGGCAAGGGGACAGAACGGAAGATGCCTGGGGTGGGTGGAAGTCAGTGCCCTTAGGTGCTGGTACCTGTCTTCCCGGCCACCGCTGCATCAGGCTTCTAGGCCTGTTGGCTGTCAGGGCTGGACTGCGCCCCATAGGCTCCATGGCAGTCCCCATGGAATCCCCCAGGCGCCACTAGGCAGCATACAGGTAACACACCTGGAAGGTCCCCAAGAGCCTAGCTGGACATGCTCAAGACACTCTGGGGCTCCTTGTTTGGTGGCACAAACTCAGGACCCAGTGAGGGAAACGGGAACACACCAGGCCGAGCAGTATGGCTAAATCTGTTTATTCCAAAATAAAAAGCAAAATAAACGGGAGTCGCATGACCAGGGAGCCATGACCCCATCCCCGCCTCCTTCCTCTGTCCTATGCTAGCAATAAATAAGTTTCCCAGCCACAAATAATTATTAGAACCTCCTCCCCATGTGCCAGCTCCAACCTCAGCTAGGTATGATACAGGGGCGGCCCTACCCTCTGGAATATACAAAACCTTACACAGACACAGTATGTACACTGGGGAAGGGGGGCCACCCCAGCAGCCTGTGCCCTCGCCTGGTCCACAGTTAGCCCCACTGTCCTGCCTCTCTGAATAAGAAGGGAGCCCCCGTGAGGGAAAAGTTGCTATGAGAGTAAGGGGGCCATCAGGCCTCCTCCAAACAAACCAACTCCACCAGCCTCTGGCTCTTAAATAACAATCATCATCACCCAGAAATTTAGGGACTCAGCCTTGGTCAAGGTGGCAAAGGGTCTGTTTGTCTTTCCCCATTAGACAGAGGTCTTGTCCTCCTAGCCTAATTATAAAGGGGTGCCTGGGAAGGGGTAGTAGGGACATGGTGGCGGTGGAGACTCCAGCCCCACTTCTCCAGGCTTTGCTAACAGGGGCCTTCTTATAATTTTTATTTTTTTTCCATGACTTTAAAAAAAAATCCCGTAACTTCTTTTTCATAACTTTTTTTGTAACTTTTCATAAAACTTTTTTCTACTTTTTTCCCACAACTTTTGTACATTTTTTATCCCATAACTTTTTAACCTCATAACTTTTTTATCCGATAACTTTTTTATTTTATGTTCTTTTAATAAACATTTGCATAGTTATGTTACAATTTTGTAAAAATGAAACATATTATCTCATGTGAAGCATGCCCAGCAGTTGCACGTATCAATACCTTTAATACTATAGTTTTCAAGAAATGCAAAATAAAATTTTAAGGCAAAAACAATACTTTGAAACAATTTAATGATTTATTACATTACAGTAGCATCACACCAGCAGTCAATAATGCCTCTCTAGGGAAAAATCTTTCAGTATTTCCATTACACATTCTGTTCACAAGAATTCATAAATTGGTAAAATTCATTCTAAGAAAACTTGGCAAATAAAGCTTTGGACTGGAATTGCCATTTCATTCTCTGCTTTTCCTTCCCACCGTTTCTTTCTTTTATACTACAGTATTCATATTTTAAAATGTTTTAACTTATTTCAGAACATTAAGATAGCAGTTACATTTTTTAATAGTTATATTATTTTAAAATGACTCTTCAAGATAAAGTTTTACAGAAAATATATTATGGATAGGGCTGATTTACATTTTCAAATTTTCTAAAAATCAGCTTTGGTTTTAGAGCTGATTTTTTTTCATTTCTGAAAAATCTATCAGGTTTAATCAAATACTTTTAAAATAATTATTATATACTGCAATCTTCAGGTGTTCTGGTTCTTCCTACAGAAACTCAAATGTATTCAGCGGAACTCACATTTTAAAATTCTATGTTTCTGATGAACTCTAACATTCCAATGTTGCCTTCTAAGCAAACTGAAAGCTGCCTTATACTGAATGAGGAAGAGCACAAATACTTGGCTGAATGGGGTATGGCAAAAGACGGCATGCACTTTGAAGAAAGACTTAAGTTATTGTCATACAATTTCCATTCTTTTTAGCTTTTTCTTAAATATATGACAAATACCTACACAAAGAGTGGTATTTCAGTCAATATAGTAAATTTATTTTCCAGACTGACCTTCAGCTTAAATATGCCAGTGTGTGATTTAATCCATAGGCACCTGATGAACACATTATTGTCAGATTGGTTACAGATGCTAAACGCTATCTGAAGGTCATTCCTAGTCACTGATATTTATCAGGGTAAAGTGAAGTGATTTCAATGATAAAAGTATCTTTGAAATAATTTATCAATGTATTAGATAAACCCAGTTTCAGAATGATAAAAGAAAAAATGTTAGACCAAATAATGTGGCTAATTAACAGTGGTCCGATTTCTAGCACGTGGGTTTAAAATGCTCTTAAAGTAACTGTCTTTAAACTGAACACGAATGCAAAAGCAGCAAGTTCAGAAAATAAAAGGCAAGAACAGGACTTTAAGTGCATTTTAAACCCACGGGCTAGAAATCGTACCACTGTTAATTAGCCACATTATTTGGTCTAACATTTTTTCTTTATAATTCTGAAACTGGGTTTATCTAATACATTGATACATTCATAAAATTTGGAAGAGTCAGTTGAAGTCACAAGGACGGAATATTTGCCCTCTTTCAGTGAATGCCGGCAAATCTGTTATTCCATCGGTAAAATCGTATTGCTGCTCTCCTGTTAATGTCATAGAAGTATGATGAGGATGCCAAATGCTAAATATGGAGAAGGTCTAGTAACTAGAAATCCCCACACCAGGGAGCACACATACATATCTCCCTACATCCTAATAATGTGATGTGTTCTGGAACACAGACATTAAAACTTCATGAAGTTTTCCCAAGCATCAAGTTATGATTTAGGCAATATATGACTGAAATGCATTCATTCATCACGCATAGGCACAATCACATAAATATTGCACTAAATATGTCCCTGACTGAAACAGAGAGGTACAAAAACATATTTCACTCTTTGTAAAGAAGTCTGTGAGAAAATATAACTGTGTGATTGTATAGACACGTTTCCTGATAATACATTGACATTCACAAACAGTAGATTGCACTGCAGTTTGGAAACATTTTAAGTTTCATAAACTTCTCCTTGATTTTCAAACATAGTATAATACTGTGTACTAAAATTCCTTTTTGTTTCAACTAAGCACTCTCACATATATTAGTTTATAATAATGTTTCTATTATTTTTTAAAGTGTTTTCCATTCAAGGAAAAGAAGTAAATTCCTATGTCAGAGTAACCAAGGTGGTTGAAGAATAGGTATTAGCCAGAGATGTCTAGATGGTAAAATCAATCTTCAAGCCTCAAAGAAGCTCCATGAACAGAGAGGAATGCCAGGCACCACACAGCTTTCCTTCACTCTAATTCATTCTTGACTAGAGCCTGTATGCCTGTTCCAGGGACATTTGAACTCGTAAAGGATTTCTTATGATCTTTACTAAATACATTAAGAAGAATGCCCACCAGCGCCCTTTTGTGAATTGGGACAGGAAGTCATGTGATTAAAACAGGTAACATGAACTCTGACTTTAAAATGTATTGTAGACACAAATGCTCTAAGCTAGGAAAGGTTTTCCACATCCACAGTCAACGATGGGAACCTTTCATTCCTCAGAAATAAGCCCTTTTTAGGTCATCAAAAAAGAGTACAACTGCTGCAGCTCCTGATGCAATATCTTCATGAGCCCAGAGCACATACAAATCCTAAGGGAACCACCATAATACAGCGCTAATTCTTGGCACTGGAACAGATGAAACACACTCTGTCCTGCACATACCTGCCAGAGGAGGCCACTTTCCTCTTCTGTGAGATTTAAAAAGCTCCCCCAAAATGTTATTACTCCCATCACCAACACACAGAAAATGGAGGAAAGGCTGTTTCCAGTTCTCGGCCTTTAAACAACTCTAAATGTCAGTACTCATAGTGGCATATTACAAAGTAATAAACAGTGCACACTTGGGGGCAAACTACATATTGAGCTAATGAAGAGCTCACTGTGATTAAGATTAGATCAAACAACAGTAGAACATAGGCAAATTTTGTCTCAATTCTGTAGTGAATATACATGCTGCAATAACATTAAAGAAGCATGGCAGCCTATTCCAAACCAACGAGAACAATTTTCTGCAAAGAGTGGGTCTTTGTGTGTTTGAACTCCCACCACATAAGGGCAAACTCGATATGCATGCTAATGACCTACAATTATGAAATTAAAAAAGAAAAATGCTAAAGGATGCCAGAGTGAACATCAGTGAGAGCCACAGAGACCCACTCTCTTTTAACTTTTTACAAATAAACTTAAACTATAAATTAGAAACACAAATAATCATGAGTGACTCTAACATTCAAATGAAGTAAATGAATTGTGTAGGAGATTAACCCCATAACTTGGTTTCTTATTTAAAAATTTCTTGAGCAGCTCTTTGATGACAGTGATGTTTATCTCCTTCTTCTCAGCAGCCAAGCCCAGCAAAAGAATGGCACACAGCAGTTGCTGCCCAAGCCTGGGTGCTCCTGGTGGTCCTGCACGATTGGCTGTGTGGTAGGGTTGTCATAGAGAGGACCCTCCCTGGCCTCTCCTTGAGCAGAGGAGGTGAGGCTCACTTCACAAAGATCTTTGGAGAGAGGGAGGCGGGGATCTGAGCACAGTGGGAGAACCCCTCTTCCTGCCTGCCCACCCCGCCTGAGGGCTCTACTCACCACCCTGCTTGTCTGCAGCCCCAAGTTCCTGGGGGGCTGGGGCTCCTGGACCAGGCTCATCAGCAGGGTTCTGGGCAGCAGCCAGGAATTTTCTGTGACCATTGTTGTAGTTGCTATAAGCCGCAATACCATCTGCTGCAGCTCCAGCAGCTTCACCTGGAGGGAGGGGTGCTCAGCTGTCATGCCGCTGCCTGCACCCACCCTCACACCCACCCCACCCCCACCCCCACCCCCACAGAGATGTTGCACACCCTACCTTCATCTCCTCCCTGTCCTGGGCCAGCCTGATGATGTCCTCCTCCCAGTGCCGCATCTTTGGCACTGCCCCCTGGCTCTGTTAAAACGTGATGGATTTTCCTGCAAGAAGACAGGGCTCAGATGCTGGGGTCCCTCTGACGGCCCTGCAGCTCCCCCTGTGGTGCCCTGGCCTCCCACTCACTGATGGCATCTCTCTCGCCAGTAGTGGATGAAGCGAAGTTCTTGTTTGTTCACCAGCTCACTCAGGTCTGCCTTCTCCTCCAGGTGGTCCATAAAGCCGCTCTGGAGCCAAAATATTGCGGTCACATCTCGGCAGCGACCTGCCCTCAGGTGGCATTTTCAAGTCATGGAGAAGGTGGAGGTGAGTCCTGGCATGGGCCAGCTTCTCCATGACTTCCTGCAGGGCCCAGTGGGTCTCCCCACTCACAGACTTGCCCCCAGTCCCTGGGGCTGGGACCACTGCCTCTGGCTCCTTCAGGGCAGGGGCCACCGGGTGAGCCAGGCACTGGCAGCACACCCTCTGCTTTTTCACCTGCTCTTGTAACCGTGCTTGCTCCTCCTGGACACTGGCTCCAGCGGACTTGAAAATCGCCACCTGAGGGCAAGACATGAGCATTCTTGTAGGGGCATACACACAGCAAATGGGGCAGAGAGGTGGAGTGCAGCCCCTTCCCTTGGGGCCTCAGAGAGTACACATTTGTTACGGGTGAAATGGTGTCTGACCACTGGCTCCCAGAAGGGGTGAGGGTCCAGAGAAACCAGAATGCAGGGAAACTAAGAGCATAAAGGGGTCTTGGAGGGACCACAGAGGAAGGTGGCAAAATGGGTGCAGGGGGAGTCAGGCTCACCATGGCCTCCCTGCCCTCCAGGTCCTCTGAGATGCTTGGCATGGGCCGAGGTGCCTCCTCCTCCTCACTGTCCAGATGTCCTCCTCCATCTCCTGTGGGGGGTGGCCAGAGGGGTCTTCAGACAACCCAACAAGGGAGGTACTGTGGGCCCACCTCTGCCTCCACCCTCACTGTGTAACCCTGAGCCAGCCCCTTCCCAGAGAGGAATGAGCTGCTCTTCTTTATTTGTACTTTTAAGAATCAAAATCTTGCTATTCCACCCAGGCACACTCCCACTACTGGTCGATGTGGGAGTTCTGACCTGCTCTCTTTCTGACCTGGGCCAGTTCAGCCATCCTTAGGCAACTTGGTGGCCCCCTGCTCACAGGAGGTCAACACACTGATGCCGAACTTAGTGCAGGCACCCGGTCGGCATAATGACCAGCTGTTCTAAAGGTCTCTTCCAACTCCTCAATCCTATGCTGCTAACAGTCCCCCCTTCCTCCTGGGGCTCTCTCCTCTTCCTCTGAGCGGTCTCCCATACCTTCCCCAGGGAGAGCCATGAGGCTCAGCTGGGTTGTTAGCTGCTGGTTCTGCTGGCTGGTAGCTTCCAGGTGCTCCTAAGGGGACAGGAAAGAGTGAGAAGGGATGGAGTTTGCCAGGTCATCCCCTTCACGGCCCTGTCCTCCACAGCTCCCTCCCCTGGGTCTCCTGCAACTTTTGGCAGGCCATCTCAGCCACCGCTTTGCCCCAAGCTTCCTGCTGCTGCAGCTGGTTCATGAGCTGGGTCTGCTGCAGTCACTGCCTGGGCAGTGCCTCCTTCTCAGAGGTCAGCTGCTGATAGGCGGCCACCTGCTGCTGATAGGTGGCCACGTACTGCTGCAGGTGACCCAGGTAATGGTCTGGCTGCTGCTGCAGACTCTGAGCCTCTTGGCTCTTCAGCTCCACCTGCAGGAAGATCCTGGGCGTGAGAGCACGTGGTGGCTGGTTTCCAGATTCTGGGCCCATTAGTGGGGTAGCGAGGGCACTGTGGGGCTCTGTCACCTGCCCAGGCCCCTGGCCCCTTGCTCCAGGCCTAAGTGACTGCCTCCCTTTCCTAGAACCCCATGCCTCCTTCCCCAGCCTCAAATCTCATACCCTCTTCTCATTTAATCCTCAGCACCTCTGTAAGGAAAATGCTAACTTCCCTTTGAAGTTAAAGAAACAGACTTTGAGATGAAAAGTACTTGAATGGTGAACCATTCCAGTGGAACCAGGCTGGAATCCAGTTTTAATCTAAGGAGTCTTTTTGTTTTGTTTTGAGACAAGAGTGTCACTCTGTGGCCCAGGCTGGAGTGCAGTGGTGCAATCTCAGCTCACTGCAACCTCCACCCCCTGAGCTCAAGCGATTCTCATGCCTCAGCCTCCTGAGTAGGTGGAATTACAGGCATGTGCCACAATGCCCTGCTAATATTTATTTTATTTTTTTGTAATTTTAGTAGACATGAGGTTTTACCATGTTGGCCAGGCTGATCTCAAACTCCCGACCTCAAGTGATTCTCCTGCCTCAGTCTCCCAAAGTGCTGGGATTATAGGCATGAGCCACTGCACCTGGCATAAGGAGCCTGTTATACCACCGTCTCTTCCCCTGTGATTGGGGGCTCCATGCCTCTAGCTGGGATGATGATGTCCAGACCTGAGAGGAGCCCAGGGCTACCCACCTCTAAAAGTCAGAGGGCAGGAAGCAAGAAACAGTCACAGTACTGCTCTGGAGAGTGCTGGGGTCACCTGCCCCCAGGCTGGAGCTGCCCCTGGCTTGGCACCTCCCCTCCCCAGAGGCTGCTGCCCGCCTCACAGCCCTTCTTGGATGGGGTGGAGGTTTCTTTCTCCTTCACCTCACCAAGCTTCTCCTGTAGCTCCTTTACTTGCTGCTTCAACTGCAGTGCGCTCTTGTGCTCATTGTTCTGGACATAGAGAAGCAATCAGCAGCCACCCACTGCAGCTGGAAACCCCAGAACTTGGTGTCTGCCTCCCATGGCACCAGGAAGGGTGGAGGCAGGTTAGAAAAATCATCCCCTCTTTCCCACAGCCACCTGGCTCACAGGTGCCCTTAGAAGTAACATTTCACATGAGGGCTACACTGCCCCATTTTAGAGGTGGGGAAACAAAGGCCCGGAGGGCTAGGGAGGAGGGCAGGCTCCCCCGGTGGGGCAACGCACCAGCTCCTCAAAGATGCTCTGTGGCTTGGCCAGCTGCTGAAGCCTCTCCTGCTGCTCCTCAAGCCTCTCCTCCTGCTTCCGAAGCCTCTCTTCCTGCACCTGAATCCTCTCTTCTTGTCCCCGGTTCAGGAGGCTTATGCGCTGATTGTTTTTGACTTGGGCCTGGAGCTCTCCTGCCACTCTCTCTAGTTCCTTCCTCAGGTGCTGCAGCTCCACCTTGGAGGACATTGCTGGGGGCTCTGGGGGCTCTGGGGGCAGGGGTTCAGCTGAGAAAGGAAGCAGATAATAAGGGCCTCTGGATTCTCAAAAAAACAAAACAAAACAAAAACCCTCCTCTTGGTGCACAGCTCCTCTCAGACTCCCCAAACTTGGCCTCACTGCTTATGATTCCACGCACCGGGATGGTAGCCAGTCTTCCAAACCAGTTTCAAAAAAAGAGCACTGCGGGTGACTGACAGTGGGCCCTCCTTGCTGATGGGGACACTGAGACACTGAGACTTATTGAGATGACAAGACTTGCCATCTCCTGGCACAGACCTCTTTCCCTCTGCCTCAAAGCCCTTGCATCCACCTACCTCCCTGGGGCATTCTAAGCCACCCTCACAGCCCTCTGATGCCAATCCTGCTCCCAGGTCATGCCAGCCCCATCTTACCCATCTGGTTTTTCAGTTTGGACAAGCTCCTCTCCAGCTTCTCTATCCGACGCATATCATTCTTCTTTTCATTCTTTAATGTGCAAACCTGCCGAAAGCACAAGGGGAAAGGGCCCTGGAGAGAGGGGCTGGTGGCTGGACAGGCTGCCATCTCCCTCTCTGCCCCCACCTCCACAAAGCCCAGACCCATGACCACCTCTGGCTGTACTATTGCCATTTTAAAGATGCCCAGAAAGATCCAGTGACCTATCTAAGGTGGGGGTGCTGAAGGGTCAGATCTCACCTCCTGCGACATTTTTCTCATCCTCTGCTGCCACCGGGCCCTCTCTCCTTTTAGATGTTGCACACACTCGTCTCTTTCTAATTGGGCTTGTTTAAATGACTCCTTCAACTGCAAGAATGGGCACAGAAGTTAGGAAGGGCTGTCACTGGTCCTCTCCTGCTCCTGGCCACCTGGGGTCATCTTCCTTCCACATCCATCCCTCAGAAAACCTCACCTGTGTCACCTGCGCTTTCAGCAGTGCCTGCTCCTGGATGGAGTGCTCTAACTTCCACTCCATACGTGCTTTACTGTGGCTGGAAAACTGGATGGTGAAGAGTGACCAGTTTCAATCTGGTGAGCCCGGGCCATTCCACACAGTGCCCCTTAAAAGGGCTAGGGCTAGGCCCAATATACAACTTGCTCAGTAAAGATCAAGGCATTTCCAAGCCCGTGGTCTGGTTTTTAAAAGAACTCAGTAAAGTTGGAAGGGACAGGGAATGAGATTGAATTTATAGCTGGCTAACAGAGGCCCAGAGAGATCAGATAATATTGCTATTGTTATTACTGTTATTATTACCACTGTTTGAACCTTTGTGGAATGCTTCACCAGGTACAATGCTAACAATCCCGTTTAATCCTCACAACCACCATAGCAGACAGTTACTATGATTACCTCTTTTGTATAGATGAAAAAACATGGAGTATTTGAGGTTAAGTGCTTGCCTGAGTTCACTTAGGCAGAGCTGGGATATAAACACCCAGGTCTATCCAATTCTCTAAGCCCATTTTTCTTGCTGGGGATGGGGGCACAGATAGGAAGGGGAAAATTAATCTTTTGTTCACTTTTTGAAAGGATGATACATTCGCATAGTCCAAAACTCAGAAGGTACAGAAGGGAAGTATCTCCCAGCCAACTTGTTGCTCTCTCCTGAATTTTTTATGAATGCTTGCAGACATGTTTTATGTATATTATCATAGTATGTACACAAACACACACATGCACACATTTCCTCTTTCTATAGAAATGGTAAAATACTAGAAGTACTCTTCTGTACCTTCACAGTACAAGTACCCAATACCCCACCTAGGACTTGCCCAAGACCACAGCCAGGTAAGGGCGGGGCAGGCACTTGGCCTCCAAGCTCTGCGTCCAGTGCTCACTCCACACAGTGCCCCTCAACTCACACACAGCAGCTGACTCAGCCCCAAGCTGCCACTAAAAACCTTTTAAAAAAGCAGCAAGAAATGGCCATGCTGCCTTCTGGGCAGGACACTCCATCCTGCAGAAGGGACCTTTAGGCTCACTCCTCCATCTGTGAAGCCAGGCTCCCAGGGGATGGGGCAGGTGGTTGGACTCACCTGGTTTGCCTTCTTCTTCTGTGTGGTGGTGACAGCAGAGAGAGCCTGCTCTAACTCTCTTTTACGCTGCAATGAATGTTGCAGGTGGATAGCCAGATCCTTTGACTCTTCTGTAATGAGAGAGTTGAGATGGGTCCCAAAGGACTCCCCCTGAAGACCTGTCAAAGTGCCAGGTTGAAGGATGACAGGGTGCCCAGATTCTCACCTTCAAAGTATCTGAGAGAACGTTTCATGTGGTACAGGTGTGTATTTAGCTTCCCTTTCTGTATGTTCAATGTCTGGATTTGAACCTTTGGGAGAAAAGCCAAGCAAGTGCTGAAAGAGAAGGAAAGAAACATTCTCCGGAGGACAGGAGGAAACTTCACACCCTCCACTCACCTCTAGCTCCCTTTCGGCTTTCTGTTTCTTGTTGTTTGCTTTCTTTTCCTGTAGGAAGAGGAAGACAGAGCTCTCACCAGGGAGAGGCAGAGATGGCACAGCAAGAGACATGCACCCAGAATGCCACCAATGCCCCAGGACAGGCCCACCCATGGGACCAGGTTATCAGGGGCCCTGTGGGGATGGGGTGGAATCTGAGGAGTGAGCCTTCTTCCCCAGGCTGGGAGTAGGTGAGATGAGACTGGGGCCTCTATGTCTGAGTGCCCCCCAAACCCTGCAGTCATCTCGTGAGCAAACAAAGAAATCACGTTACTTCTTCCAGCTGATGTTCCACTTGTTTCTTCTGTTGTTTCTGTGGGGAAAGTCAAATTAAGGTGATGGAGGGTGGCCCCCTCAACTCTATTCCCCAGACCAGGAAGCGGTAGGCAGGGGCCAGGAATGGATTTTCAAGGCAAAGTTCTCAGACATAATGGGAACACGAACTGGTAAACTCTCCTCAAGCTCCCAAGGACAGAGGATTTGGGTCTTTGTTGGCTTTTGCCCACAGCCACAGAACTCAAAGTCTGAATCTGGAATCTCTTGAGAGGACAGCAACATAAACCTCTAGAGACGGAGTTTCAGAAAGGCCCCTCCTTCTGGCAGCTTGTGATTTAGAAAAGTGGGTTCATTCAATAAACATGTACTGAGCACGTACAGGCCAGGTATGGTTCTTCACAGCAGATATAGGATGGAAAAGGACAGACAGGAGCCCTTGGCCCTGAGGTTTCCTTTCTAGTGGGCCTTTAAATCTCAGACTCAAGAGCTAACAGAGACCTTTGATACTCACTACCTCCTCTGGAAACACGAGCCTAAAAAGGAGAGGTGGCTTGTTGAGAATCAAAGAGCAAATTAGGGACTGAGTCATGGCAGAAATACAGGGCCCCTGATAACCAGTCAGGCTACCAATTCCCCGAGAGGCAACAACCCCAGGGCTTGTGTAGCAAGGACTCGAGCACGGGTGTCTGGAGAGGAGAGAGTTGGCAAAGAGGGCAGCAAAAGAAGAGCCATGCTGCATGCTCTGGGGTCCCTCCAGGTGAGGCCTGGGCACCCCAGCTCCCTATTTGTCCTGGGCACCAGGGGCCCCCAGCCCCTTTCTTCAGGGCCCCAAGGGGAAACTGGAGCCCAGGATTGGCAGTGTGGAATCAGGGGACCCCAGTGGACTCTTACCAAAGCTTTGATGGTGTTCTTCAGTTGACTGATTTTTACGGACCTTGAATCCAGGACTACTGCTAGTTCTTGGCATGGGCTCTGAGGCACATGCAGAGAGGAAGAGGTGGAGGAGGAGTTGGGGGAGAGGTAGAGAGAATAATCATTAGGGCTGGGGTGTGTGTGGGCTGTCTCAGCTGGCAGAGGGGCACCCAGTCCCACCTGGAGGAGGAGGTTGGAGGGTTGACCTGAAGGGTCACAGCACCTGTGCCCAGAGCCTCTTACCTCCAGATCCTTCAGGGTAGCAGATGATGTAGGGCCTTCCCTGTGGAAATCTCTTGCTGACTACAAGAGATGAGAGCGCATATGGAGATGTTCTGTCCCCCACAGTGTCTGAGTCCTCTGACTTCCTTTCTTCCCCATCAACTGGCAACATTTTCTTTTCTGCCTGTCTTGGATCCTTTGTCCCATAACTCCTTTATGCTAACTTCTCTCATGGTTCTTATCTCCCCACCATCCCATCCTGGGGCCCTTTCAGTGATTCCTGATGGCAAGTGACTGTTCTCATTGTCCTGGCTTCCCCTTGAGACTGGGGATGAGGAAACTCAAACAGCAATGACCATATCCTGGGTGTCCTGAGTGTTTACAGCAGGCCATGTACTAGGGATTAACATAAAAACAACAATAACAAATCTCATTTAAACTTCACAAGTGGAAGTCAAACAGTATCACCTCTGTTATACAGATGTGAAAAGAGAGGCCCAATTAGGTCAAGCATCTTGCCCTAAATCATAGCCCTAGCAGAGCAGATGGAGAGGCAGGATTCAAACCCAGAATTCCTTTTTTTCTTTTTTTTGAGACAGAGTCTTGCTCTGTCACCAGGCTGGAGTGCAGTGGCACAATCTTGGCTACTGGAAGCTCCACCTCCCAGGTTCACACCATTCTCTTGCCTCAGCCTTCTGAGTAGCTGGGACTACAGGCACATGCCACCATGCTTGGCTAATTTTTTTGTATTTTTAGTAGAGACAGGGTTTCACCGTGTTAACCAGGATGGTCTGGATCTCCTGACCTCATGATCTGCCTGCCTTGGCCTCCCAAATTTCTAGGATTACAGGCATGGGCCACCACACCCAGCTAAAGCCAGAATTCTTAACCAGTACCCAGCAGTCCATCTACAATCTTAAAAATTACCCTCTATTGCCCCTTGGCCCCCCTGTCCCCAGAAGCCTGGCCAGCCAAGACTCACATCCCCAGGTGACTGGCAACCACCAGAAGTGGCTGTCTCAGGGATACTGCCATTTGTTTTCCTGTTCCTGTTCACTCCTGCTGGAACTCTAGGGCTGTTTTTCTGCCAATATTCTTTTAACTGTTGGAAAGAAGAGCAGTAATACTCATGAGAACTGTCAGCCCCTACAGCCACATCCTCCTTTACAGTTTTTACAAAATACACTTACACACCATCTGATTTAATGATGCCAACAACAGTACAAGGTGTTGTCACACTCACTTAGTGACTGAGAGGGATTGATATCATGGCTAGAAAAAAAAAAGAAAAAGGCAATACTGGAACTTTGAAACTCAGTCTTCTGACTCCAAGCTCTGAGGTTTTGCCAAGAATCAGCAGCTGGCAGGGACCAAACCCAGAGGCAGAGGTAGAAAAGTAAACATTAAGTAGGCAGGAACTGTATGCCATGTGGTTTAGAGTCATACATCCTCACACATCTGTTAGTGTGAAGAAGTGCACCAGTACCCCTCAAACTTTTATATCAATGTGTCCTCATGGCAGAAGGCAGCCTTTCTCTTAAATCAGAATTTATCAGAAAGAGGACAACCCAAGCCTCATTTCAGAGAGAAGTCTGGTATGCTCTTAGAAACCTAAGTGACTGTCATCCCTAAGTACATTCATGTTATTTCTCTTGATCTCAAGAGAATCAAGGGAAACTGATGCTTCAGAAAGATGTCCCACATTTATCCTGTGGCACTCAAAGTGCCCAAGGTTGAGATAATATGAGGAAGATTCAAGGTGTCAAGTTCAGTTTCCCAAGATCTATTCCACAGAAGATGAGCGAATCTCACTTCAGAGACCACTGACTGAAGGGCAGTCTGGTCCCAGAACCATGGAGAATGAGAATATGAGGTGGAGAACTCAGAAAAAAATGTTAAAATCTCTCTGGAAAGTAGAAGCCTGGGAGAAAACCAAACCAAACCCATTCTCTCATTGCCACCCAGAGATACTGTCAACGTTTTGAGTTCACGGGGGAAGTGTAGGATTTTCCCACCATCAACATCTGTAAGGGAGTGAGGCAGCCTGAAACCGCTTGCTCCTAGGTCCCAGTCTCCATTCCCCTTCCAGCTGGAAATTTGTGCTGTGACCAGAGGAATCAGAAATGGGGTGAGAATGCTTAGGGGACTGGGTCATAAGATCAAAGGCCAGTCTTGCAGTAATGACAGTTACAGGTGGACTGTGACATCACTACATTCCACTCCTCCTGGTGGGGGGAGGGACCATGTCAGCACCATGTCCAAGTCGCCGCTCCATGATGGGGGAGGGAAGTACAGGGTTGGGACTCAGCTCCTTGGAGATGCCAGCACAAAGAACCCAGGGAGGTCGACCTTGAGGCAACAGGAGGGGAGGGCAGAGTCTGCAGCAGGGAGTCCCAGCAGTCACCAGACCAAAGGGGGTGGGGCCTGGATCCTTGGAGATGAGAGTCCAAAGAGCCCAGGGAGATCAAGCTTGGGGCAGCAGGAGATGAAGGCCCAGTAATGGAGTGGGAAGCCCCAAGAGTCACCCACCCAATTCACCCTGGGGTGATTGGTGAGGGCAAGGACCGGGCTGTTTGCTGAAGGGGTGGGGCTGACTGACAAAACTTTGGTGGGGGTAGCCCAGAGGCACCGGGGTTGGGGGGCCCAGTCCAGTGTGCTTCAGGAGTTGTATGGACTCTGGCAGGGGTCTTGTCATCAGAGGGGATCTGTGGCTGGTTTGAGGGGCTATGACCTAGTGCGTTTTTACCTTTTTCTTGGCTGCCGCCAATTTGTTCTGTTGAGTTTCTTCTGCCATCGCAGGGTGGGTAGGGAGGCAGGGTTGGGGCCACGTCAGCGAAATCCCAGTGAGCACTAATCAACACCTCCAGTCACCTACCAGGCAGCTGTGTGACTGAGCCAGAGGAGGCGTAACCAGGGCCCCAGTAGAATGTGGAATAGGGGTGTGGCCTTAATGCTCCAAGCCCATTGGTCAATGAGAAAGATGAAAGGGAAAGGGGGTGTGGCCAGACAGCAGTGTGTCCAGAGGGAACTGTGGCTCACAAGGAAAGCTGCCCATGCAACCGCTGTCCCCACCCACTCTAAGAGAGGGGAGAGGCCTCCCACTCTGGAAGAGAAGAGGGGCCGGCTTTTGCTTTAAAAGCTTTCAAACTTTAAAAAATATATGTGTGTATACTTTATATATATGTGTGTCCGTGTGTGTGTATCTATGTTTTTCTCCATAGCTGTCTTCATTATCCAGCTTCTATGCAAGGTCTATGATTTTGGCCTACAGTTTTCATCTTTGATTACAGTACAAAAATTACCAGTATTACCTTAACTGAGATACAGATCCTATAAAAATGGAAAACCCATAGCATGCTTGATGATTAATGAGGCAGACTATATTATCCAACATTCTAATAAGATAAAATAATCACAATGATTTCTCTTTTTTGGAAAAATGTTTCTCTTATTCTCCTACGTTTTTGTTAAGATTTTTTTTCTTAAACATGTCTAATATCTGTAAAAACACAAAGCTTTTGGGCTGGGCGCAGTGGCTCATGCCTGTAATTCTGGGACTTTGAGAGCCCAAGGTGGGTGGATCATGAGGTCAGGAGATCGAGACCATCCTGGCTAACGCAGTGAAACCCCATCTGTACTAAAAATACAAAAATGTCCGGACATGGTGGCAGACACCTGTAGTCTCAGCTACTTGGGAGGCTAAGGCAGGAGAATGACATGAACCCCCGAGGTGGAGCTTGCAGTGAGCCAAGATCATGCCACTGCACTCCAGCCTGGGCTACAGAGCAAGACTCTATCTCAATAAATAAATAAATAAATTCATTAATTAATTAAAATAAAAAATTAATAGTAAGAGCAATGTGAACAAAAGATGCAATGAAATAATTTAGAAAGTACAAGCTATTAAAAAGTAGATTTTAAAACTTGTGCAATGAAGTCAAACAGCACCCAACGAAAACGTATACCCTTACATGTTTGTTTAAAAAGCAATTTAAATTACATTGATCCACTAAACTAGGAAAAGCAAAACAAACAAAAAGGGGGAAATAATTAAGACATAAGGAAAAAGTAAAAAAGAAAAACCACTAGATTTAAAAAATAAAACTAAAGGAGAATTCTTTCAAAAGACTGAGATTAAAACAGTCAAGCCTCTGATAAGTAATCAAGATAAAGAAAACTTTGAAGAGAAAAAGGCATATAGCCACATGTGAATATGATGCAAAAAGTGAAAACTTTGCACATCTTTACAACACCTTAGAAGTATGGATGACATGTTCATTTTTTTTTTTTTCTCAGACAGAGTCTCGCTCTGTCACCCACGCTGGAGTGCAGTGGCACGACAAACTCCACCTCCCGGGTTCACGCCATTCTCCTGCCTCAACCTCCCGAGTAGCTGGGGCTACAGGTGCCCGCCACCACGCCTGGCTAATTTTTTGTATTTTGGCTTAGTAGAGATGGGGCATCACCATGTTAGCCAGGATGGTCTCGATCTCCTGCCCTCGTGATCCACCAGCCTCGGCCTCCCAAAGTGCTGGGATTACAGGCATGAGCCATCGCACCCGGCCAAAGTGTTCATTTTTTTTTTTTAAGAATCTACAGTTATGAAAACTAACTGAAGTAGTGGAAAATCTGGGGACCAATACGCAGAAGAAGGAAAAAGACAAAGACTCATCCTCCATATTGGATACTTATTTAAACCAGAATTTGTCAGCCTCAGCAATATTGATATATTGGGCCAGATAATTCTTTGTGGAGGGTTCTCCTGGTGTGTTGTCGGACATTTAGTAACATTCCCTCTACCCACAGAATGCCAATAAGACCTCCCGACCATGACCAGTTGTGACCACAAAAATGTCTCCAGATATTTCCAAACGTCCCATAGGAGGCAAAATACTCCTGCCATTGAAAATTACTGTGTAAACCAGATCTACATCCTAGATCTTAGAAAAAAGATGTAAAGCTTCCCAACTCAGCCTTGCATACCCTTGATACTGAAATGAAATAACAGCCTTAAAGGAAGCAAACAAAACTATAATCTTATTTAATACAGAAGTAAAAATGCAAAAATAAAATATTACCATAGCCATTCTAACAGTGTTTACTATAGGAATGCAAAGATAATTCAAAATTAGGAAAACTTCATCAGGCAATTCACAAATTATATTTCTACATATAATTGAAGGCACAATCATGACAAACAAAGTAGCTCTATATGCATTAGGTCCATGATCTATTCGGTGAAAAACACAAGTTGCAGATGTCTTACAGAAGGAAAACTTAACACTGAACACATATTTTCACCATTTACTCTTTGTCCTGAGGCTCCAATAGAAATACAGTGAAGAATAAACATTGTATGAGCACACAATTACAAAAAAGGAATGGGGTTACCAACAGAAGAGAATTCATCTTCATTAGACAATGACAGTAAATGGAAAATGGTTAATTAATGGAGCAAAGCAAACAAAGGTGGAGGTCAGGAGGATACTGAGAACAACGAGGCTAATTTGTCCCACAGCAACCTGGAAATGATCTAGACTCAGACACGAGGTACCCCCGAGAGTGGGACTGATAGGCAAGACTGAAAACAGAGATTAACCAAAAGCCCAGACAGAGAACACGTTTTCCAGGCCCTGAAACACACTGCTGGCCCCATCTCCTTAAACAGAACCCAAGCAAACATATCTACCTCAGGCAAGAGAATGTAGATTTTACATCCAGAGGAATGGAGTAGTTCCAGCCATCATTTATGATTGCACCAGGAGATAAGATAGAGGGATGGAGGATAACAATTAGGAATCAGCATACATTCCTCCTAAAAGCTATCAGTTGACAAGTCTTTGCCACAAAGAACTCCCAATCAATTTTTATTTATTTTTACTTTTATTTTTATTTATTTATTTTTTTGAGACAGGGTCTTGCTCTTTCACCCAGGCTGGAATGCAGGAATGCAGTGGCATGATCACAGCTCACTGCAGCCTCAATCTCCTGGGCTCAAGCAATCCTCCTGCCTCAGCCTCCCAAGTAGCTGAGACTGCAGATGGGTGTCACCACACTTAGCTATTTTTTTTTTTGGTAAAGATGGGGTCTCACTATGTTGCCCAAACTAGTATTGAGCTCCTGGGCTCAAGAGATCCTCCCACTTCGGTCTCCCAAAGCACTGAGATTATAGGTGTGAGTCACCACACCCCACCTCCCAGTCTTTTAGTAGCTCTCTCAAATATGAATGAACAAATAAAGAATGAAAAAAAGACTACAGGTCAGGCACGGTGGCTCATGTCTGTAATCCCAGCACTTTGGGAGGCTGAGGTGGGTGGATCACCTGAGGTTGGGAGTTCCAGACCAGACTGACCAACATGGAGAAATCCCATCTCTACTAAAAATACACAAATTAGCTGGGCATGGTAGCACATGCCTGTAATCTCAGCTACTTGGGAGGCTGAGGCAGGAGAACTGCTTGAACCTGGGAGGCAGAGGTTGTGGTGAGCCGAGATCACATCATTGTACTCCAGCCTAGGCAACAAGAACAAAACTGGGTCTCAAAAAAAAAAAAAAAAGACTACAAATGATAAGCAACATAGAATAGATATTTAAGGAAAGGCTTTAAAAAGAAAAATAAGACCAGAATAAACTAAGAAAAAAATTATTAAAGAACAAAGAGATGCCAGAGAGAAGACAGAGTATCAAAATCACTTCATAAGGACACTTGTGAATATATTACATGTATAAAACAAAACAGAATATGAATAAGAAATAATCAGAGAAGAAAAAGTTCTTAGAACTCATGCTTCATCTTGGGAGTTGGTCGCCAATGAGCCATACCTCCTGTCATCATGTCCTTAGACAGGCCCATCCATAGTCAATCTGGGTTGGCCCCAACACTCACTTTAACCTATAGCATGTCGTAGAAATGACACTGGAGCTGTTCCAGGTCTAAGCCTTAAGAACCTCTGGCAGCTTCATTTCTGTGCTTCTGGAAGCCAAACATAAGAATTGACTACCCTCTTGGAGAAAGAAAAGCCACATGAAGAGACCCGAGACGATGAGATGTTATGCAGAGAGAAAGGCCACATCAAGAAACACCAAGGCAGCAGACCTGTGGGTGAAGAAGCCATCTCAGACATTCGACTACAGCTGAGCATCCAGATGACCAGTCCCTGACACTGTCTAACTGCACAGTGAGAGCTGCCAAATGAGACCAGAAGAAAAACTGTCCAGCTAGCCCCAGTTAATCCATACAGTAGTGACAGATAGACAGATGTGTAGTTTTATGCCATTAAGTTTTGAGAAAATTGGTTAAGCAACAATAAATAACCAAAACAAAACTTAAAGTTATTACAGTCCAAATAAAATTTCCTGAAAGTCAAAAGATAAGAAAATATTCCAGAACTTTAAATTTAAAAAAAAATTAGAAATAACTTGAAATACAAGACTCAAGACATGAGGTCCAAAATCCAATTAATAGACACTTCAAAATGAACAAATAAAATGGAAAAGAGAAAGTTAACACCAAAAATATGACAAGATTCAAGACTCCAACTTTGAAAGAGCCTATCCATAGGCCTGTTCATTTGGTGTACCCAGCACAATGAATGAAAAAAGACCCACACTAAGTACATTGTTGTGCTATTTCAGCTCACCAAGGAAAGGACAAATTCCTAAAAGCTTCCAGGGAGAAAGTCATGCATAAACAAGTGAAACTCAGGATGGCATGAGGTTTCACCACCACGACTGGTTAGAAGACAAAAGCACAGACTTTGAAATTCTAAGGTAAAATTATCCTCAACCTAGAAATACATAATCAAGCAAACTATCAATCAAGTGTGAGGATAGAATATGAGAGACGTGAATACTGATGGGGATGTGGTATGCAGCAGGCACTGTTCTAAATGGTTTACATGTACCAACCCAATTAAGAAACTTAAAGTACACACACCACACACACACACACACACACACACACACACACACACTGTTCTAAATGGTTTACATGTACCAACCCAATTAAGAAACTTAAAGTACACACACCACACACACACGCACACACACACACACACACACAGTTCTTCCTGCTAATCACTTTACAATGAAACAACCAAGTAGCTAACCCAGAGCCCACAAAGGCAGAGTAAAAATTCTAACACTTGGTAAAATAAAAATGCACATATACCCTGTGACCTAAAAAAAAAATGCTTAAGTATTCAAAGACAGACAGCAATTACAGCTACTGAGAACATCATTGTAAGCAAACTGAGGCAGAGAAAACAAAGGTGCTAATGAGGGTTTGAACCACCTAACCTGCGGAAACCAACTGGATGCTTTCCTAGGTTCCGAGCTGGCATTGTCTTTCAGAATGATCTAGAAGAGGTCACATGACACTGTTACAAAGGATCTGGAGAAAGGGACCCTTGCTTTATCACTCCGGTGCTCCAGTCATGCTTCATATTTTCACTTCTTACACTCTTTCACATGAAGTCAATTTGCAGACTTCCATCAAGCACTTAGATAGCTTTTTGTAATGTTCATGACAAGTTCTGGATGTTATCTCTGCACTTTTGACAAATTCTTAGCAGTTAACTTACAAGGCAGTTAACATTTTTGTTCAAACACAGTATAGCTAGAACAGGGTCATATACTCAATAAAACAAATATTTACCAAGCATTCATTGAGTGGAAGATAAAATGCACAAAGCATAATTATAAAATATTCTCCCCTGCCATGATACAACAAAATTTTTAAAGGCTTACGGAATATAGCATAACATGACCAAAGCAAAAACAGTAAGGACTAAAGAAGGGAGGAAGGGAAAATATCAGCATGAACTGAATATGACCCAGAAGAGGCTTGATGGTCAGACATGTAAAGATGTTTTGGGTAGGGTTAAGGGGTGGAAGTCAGGGGCACAGGTCAGAGGCACATTCTACAAGGGAAAAACAGCTGATACAGAAGCCTGAAAGGTAAAGTGGGCAGAGCACCTGTACAGGACTCTTACCTGCCGCAGAAAGGTTACAATGCACCTTACCAGAACACAGCAGCACACAGCCAGGCCTGGGGCAGAGGGATCACTCAAACAGCACCAGAGGCTGCATTCCTACTTTTCTTCTGTCAACAAGTCCATTTTCATTGTTAGTTTCTCCTTCAACACAAACATAAAAACAATTGGCTGAACACACGGGAACAAGGAAAATCTGACTGAAGAATGAGACATTAAAACTTAAGGGCCTTGGGTCCTGGTGCGGTGGCTCATGCCTGGAATCCCAGCACTTTGGGAGGCAGAGGTGGGTCATTTGAGGTCAGGAGTTCAAGACTAGTCTGGCCAACACGGTGAAACCCCGTCTCTACTAAAAACACAAAAGTTAGCCAGGTGTGGTGGTGGGCACCTGTAATTTCAGCTACTTGGGAGGCTGAGGCAGGAGAATTGCTTTAACCAGTGGACTGTCAAGAGAGGTAGGCTGCAGTGAACTGAGATCGCACCACTGCACTCCAGCCTGGGTTACACAGTGAGACTCTGTCTCAAAAAAAAAAAAAAAAGTCATGGTCATGGTAAAAAACCTATGGCTTTGGAAGGCTTTCTCGGTAATGTCCTAGAATTAAGGTTAAGCCTACGTTTCATGGTAACTGAACAGGAAACCAGCCTGACCAACATCCTTCTGCCAAGTGGCTTGCTCTCAGCTCCTCTTGGTTGGGCCTTGGGCAGCCAGACTGTCTGGTTTTAATCCTTGCTCTGCCACCTGTGACCTTGGACAAGTTACCTACCTTCAGTTACCTCATCTACAAGATGCAGATATTAATAATACCCTCTTTTTAATTTACTCAGAGGATTAAAAGAGTTAATAAAAAGTAAAAAATAAAAAGACTTGGTAAGCATAGGCACAGAGGAAAAAAAAAGTAAAAATAAATAATTAAATAAAAAGACCAGTGCCTAGCACATAAAAGTTCATCAGGAATTAATTCTATAATATGAACTCAATTTTGCAAAACTTCAAAGTACATATAACTTTTAACTTACTAGGGTATACATACCAATAATAAATTTACAACGGTAGACATGTTTGCCTACTGGAAATACAACAAAGACTAAACAAGCAGATACTAAATCATTAAGCAGTTATGAGTTAGTATCTTTAATTTTCTTATACTTCTATATTTTCTATAGATCATCTTTGTAACAAGAAGAAAACAAACCAAATGAAAATGAAATGAATTCTCTCAGAAAGAATTAAGTCAAGACACGAAGAAGGCTGACAAAGTAATATAAAATATATCTTATGGTTTATGTAAAATTCTTAATAAAATACCTTCTTTCCTCCAAGCTGCACTCTGGCTTTGCCTTTGAGTCAGGTGGCTTTTCTTTGCATGATGACTGGTTCTGTTGAGTAGGCACTGCTTCAGCCCTACAGGAAGAACAAAACATCTCTGGAACACAGCAGCATTCCTGATTCCCACTTGAGAAGGCCTAACAAAATGGCATATGCCTCAACAGCAGCACATCAGTGTTAAAAAGTCTGGAGTCAAGGGGAAAAAGTAAAATTGGACCATTTCCAGAATCGCACAAAAAGCAACAAACTGACGTTCTAAGTGCCCAACGTGAGCAAATTAGAACCTTAAATAAAGGTCACTCTTAATGCCTATCCCAGCATAGATTCAGTACCAAGAACAGCGTCATTTTACTGGTTTACCTTTTTCATTCTTGAAAGTAGGAGCTATGAAAAAAAAAACACTAAAATTTCTCCAAGAGAACCTTCTACTTTCTATCTAACTTACATAATCAAAACACTCTATGGAGGTTGAAAATTGAGTATTATAAGAAAATAATCACCTGTTCTGTGAGAAGTTCAATACATAATGCTCCTCCACCCAATACATACCTTAAAAAGAAAAAAGGAAACATACAAAATTATCTCGAGAATTATTCCTGCTTAAACAATTTCTATGTGCCATTACTAAGAAAGTAGACACACAGTAAAGATGAGAAGAGAACATGCAAACATGAACATACTTGTTAGGGATATAGGACTATGGGTAATTTAAAAATTTTCATGGTATTACTCTCATGTAATTGCTCTGAAATTCTAGTCAGTTGTTTGAAATGGCTCTTAGAACAGAATACTTTGACATTTTTATGATGTCAAAAACTAAGAACTTAGCTCTAAATATTCCAAAGAATAGGGGCAGAAGAACCCCTTTCCTTAAATGGCATTTGAGTATTCTTTACAACTCAAACTTTCTCTCCCATCCTGTGATGGCCAAGAGTTTTTCCTCTGACAATGGCATTGACCTTACCCTATCCAAAATATGAACATCTGCATGGTTTCCTGGTTCAAATTGTTTTTATCCATTCTGTCGTGAGCATCAAATGGTTCAGACCAGGCAGCACCTCTCTGGGACTCCTCAAGTCCTTTCTAGATCTGAAAGACTATTCTCTGAACCAAAAACAACTTCTGGGGGTGTACCAAATCTCCCATTAGAAAATTATTTAGATCCATATGTTTTAACTTTTTAACTCTTTCTCAAACAAAATAATTTCATTTCTCCTTTACTGTTATTTTAAATTTCAAAATACACAGATAGTATGTCTAAAATAAAATCAAGGGAATGACAGTTGTAGAACACAAACTGTGGTAATTTTGAAAACACAAAAGCTAAGACCACTAATTAGGTCTATGTGGACACCAAGTCCACCACAACCTGTTCTGTCCTCCGGGGCTCTGCCCACACCTTTCCCTTGCCTGAGATTCCTTCTGCTTCCTACCCTTCCAAATGCTGTATTTCCCCCTGGAAGACTTACCAAGACCACTCTAGCCTGCACATCTTCCATTCCAGCTAACCAAAGGCATCCTCGGGTTGACTAAACCAAATTATTTTGCAGAGAAGGCATCTAAAAACTTCTACTGTAGACTATTCACCTTAATAACTGTTATTGTGACATTATTCAATAATAAAATGAGGGAAAGAAGTCCTCTTCAATCCCTTATCCTGGAGAATCGAAGCAAGTGTCTTTCTCACTTGCTTTGCCCAAACCCTGGGACCTTTCAAAGTAGAAGTTTAATGGAAGGGAAAGAAAATCTAAAAGAAAAACTCTCCAAAAAATTAAACTTGGGCAAAGAATCATGGGATTAAAAATGTTTATTCTTTGTGTATTTGATTTCTGAAACATAGAAATCTATCACCCACTCCTTAAATCTGCCACCGGGCTAAGAGAGTGTTGTATGGAATATGCACTCACTGACTTAACAGAATTAGAACATCCAGGCACTCGGTGAGATTTTGCTTCCACAACCGCTCAAAATCTAGTCATTAGTTAATGAGTTAACACCACACCTGATCTTCAAATTTTGGAAATGCTGACGGTAGACAGGGACTTGTTTTGGGAAAGGAAGTACACAGTAGACATTGTTACCCATGATCCAACCACCACCACCTTTCCTTTAAAGTACCCCACTCTTCCTTTAAGGTTGCAGAGTCTCAGAAAGTGGGAAGAAAGGAAGTTTTTGCATTTTTGGGTCAAAACAAAGTACATTTGTGCAACCACATAATGCCCATGCAAAGGTTTGTTGAAATCTAAACCCAAGACAGAAGTAGTTCTAGCACCTCCACAAAAAGTAAGGTAGGTAAACTTTTCCTTAATGTACACTTTCAGCAGCATCAACACCTAAAAGTGGTTGACTTTACTACTGTACTAAATTAAATTACATTCATTTTGTCAACATGTGTTCCAAATTCATACTGATCTTTGTCTCCAAGGGGTTCCTGCTGAATATTGAGACAGTTGAAGATTACTAGGGGAAAAAATTCTTAATAATTGAAGTTAGGGTCATCTAAGGATAATATGCCACATATACAGACACAGCCATATTTTCAACTTTAAAAAAGTTCAGTTGTCCAAGTTGTACATCAAACACTCTCCTAAGCTTAGCATCTTCAGGCATTTGATTTATAATCTCTGTAAAGAAAAACCAGTCACAGAATGCCACATTTGGTATGATTCTATTTATATGAAATGCCCAGGATAGGCAAACCTACAGAGATAGAAATTAGATTAGAGGTTGCCAGGATCAACAGTGGGGAAGATGGGTACAGGGAGTGACGGCTAGTGGGTACAGGGTTTCTTTTTGGGGAGATGAAAATGTTCTGAAATTAGGGAGTGATAATGTCTGCAGAACTCTGAATATACTAAAAACCACTGAACTGTACACTTGAAGGGTGAGGCTTATTATATAAAAACTGTATCACAATAAAGCTCTTAGTTTAAAAAATGTTTGTCTATGTCAAGAAACAAAGAAATAGGGTCATAGCTAGAACATATGGGATATAAAATATGGGAACAAAACTGCTTAATAATCTATCTAGAATTACACAATGCTTAGTCTTTACCCTGACTAAAATCACGAGCTTTGTGTTTTATCGATATTTCACATTTTTTACTTCTTCTAAGTCAGCCAGTAATTCCTCCTTCTCACTTAATAGTTGACTACAAAGACCAAGCCATTTTGATTCTGCCGCCAATGAGCTTTCACATTTCTTTCCTCCTTCCATCCCCATGACTACCAAACCAATGTAGGTTCTCCTCACTTCACTCTAAGACGACAGTGTGGCCCTCAAACACTGTCACACTCTTCAAGGCTCTGTGAGGACAATGTGACTCATATTCTCTTCTGCTGTCACCAGATTTATTCTAAGACAGTTTCTTTACTGTTCCTCCCATTTCTCCACCAGTTACACAGAAAGATGACTATCCAGACATGGTGTCATGTGCCTGTGGTCCCAGCTACTCAGGAGGCTGAGGTGGCAGGAGCACTTGAGAATGTGAGATTCAGACTGCAGTGAGACATGATCATGCCACCGCACTCCAGCCTGGGCAACACAGTGAGATTGTCTCAATAAATAAATAAATAAATAAATAAATAAATAAATAAATAAATGTGGTCTATCCATGCAACAGAATATTATAAAATTATCAGCCTTAAAAAAGAAAGAAGCCCTGTCACATGCTACAATATAGATGAACCTTGAAAACATCATACTAATAGAAATCAGCCAGTCACACAAAGACAAATAGTGTATGATTTCTCTTACCTTAGGTTCGATATTAGTCAAACTCATAGAAACAGAAAATAGAACGGTTGTTTCCAGAAGCCAGGGGATAGAGAAATGGGGAGTTGTTGTATAGTGGCTATAGTTTCAGTTCTCCAAGAGAAGCAAGTTCTAGAAACTTGTTACTCAACAACATGTATATACTTAACACTACTGCACCGTATACATACACATGGTTAATATGGTAAATTTTATGTTGTGTGTTATTATCATAATGTTTTTAAAAGAAGGGGCTTGTGTTTCCCTTCGTTGTGATCACTCATTTTTCACTTCAGCATTTTGAACTTCAGATTTCCTGTAGCTGTTTTACTGAGCCCTGGAATTACCAGCTCAGAATGTCTCCACCACCTTGTAACCTTGTAGGCAGACACTTTTCAGCATCTTATTGGGCTCCGTGTGCTTGACGCTTAAAGTGACATGGGGACATGCCACTTGCTGAGAGGCAAAGAAAGGCAAAAGGTGATTGCTTTCCTGGCATCGATGAAGGCAGAGAGAAGGGATCTTGGAGGCACAGATGTTAAGCCATAAGCAATAACAAGAGTTGCCAAAAAGAGAACTAACCACTCTCCTGGTAACATTTGCAGGTGTTTTTCACAGGGCCAGTGGATTTCACAATGTGAGTGCTGTCCAGCACCAAAGGGAATGGCCAACAGGCATGGAGGAGCAGCCTGCAGCATCCAGCACCCAGGAGGATGGCCAGCACACATGGAGCAGCTTGCAGTGTCCAGCACCCAGTAGGATGGCCAGGAGGCATGGAGCAGCCTGCCTGTCCCAGGAAAGCAGGAGTCACCGGACACAACTGGACCCCAGTAGGCATGTACATTAGTTTCCTGTGGCTATTAGAGCAAATTACCAAAAAGTTGGTGAATCAAAACAGCAGAAATTTATCTTCTCACAGTTTTGGATATCAGAAGTCCAAAGTCAGTATCACTGGGCTGAAGTCTAGGTATCAGCAGAGCCAGTGCTCTCAGAGGCTGAGGGGAAAATCCATTCTCTGACTTTCCCAGCTTCTGGTGGCTGCTGGCATTCATTGGCTTGCAGCTGCACCACTCCTGGCTCTGCCTCCTTGGTCACAGGGCCTCCTTCTCTTCTGTCTGAAGTTAAATCTCCTTTATCTCCCTCTTATAAGGATATATGTGCCAGGATTTAATGCCCACAGAGACAATCCAGGATAATCTCTCCTCAAGATCCTTAACTTAATCATACCTGAAAATATGCTTTTTCCAAATGAGGTAACATTTACAGGTTCTAGGAATTAGGACTTAATTATTAGCTCCCACTTATAAGTGAGAACATGCAGTATTTGGTTTTCTGTCTCTGTGTTAGTTTCCTGAGGATTATGGCCTCCAACTGCATCCATGTTGCTGAAAAGGACATGGTTTTGTTCGTTTTTATAGCTTCATAGTATTCCATGTTGTATATGTCCCACATTTTCTTAAAAAGAGATTTATTATGGAAGCTGAAACACTCAGGAAAATTGGTGATTTAATTCTGTCCAAGTCAGAAGGCCTGAGAACCAGGAGAGCTGATGGTGTACATCCCAGTCCCAGGGCAGAAGATGAGATGTCCCAGCACAAGCAAAGAGGCAGAAAGAAAGGGGGCAAATTTCCCCTTCCTCCCTTTGTTCTACTCAAGCCCTCACCAGGTTGGACGATGTCCATCTCCATGGGGCCATCTATGTTACTGAATTCACTGACTCAAAAGCTAATGTCATCTGGAAACACTCACAAACACACCCAGAAACAATGTTTAATCTGAGCACCCTGTGGCCCAGTCAAGTTGGCACATAAAATTAACCCTCACAGTGTAATCCCAGGAGCGAGGCAGATCGCTTGAGCCTGGGAGTTCCAGACCCACCTGGGCAACATGGTGAAACCTGTTTTTTTGTTATTGTTTGTTTGTTTTTCAGATGGAGTTTCGCTCTTGTTGCCCAGGCTGGAGTAAATGACGGCTCACTACAACCTCCACCTCCCAGTTTTAAGTGATCTTCCCACCTCAGCCTCCCAAGTGGCTGGGATTGCAGGAGTGAGCCACCATGCCTGGCTGATTTTTTTTTTTTTTTTGGTGGAGACAGGTTTCTCCATATTGGTCAGGCTGGTCTCAAACTCCCAACCTCAGGTTATCCACCCACCTCAGCCTCCCGGGGGTGCTGGGATTGCAGGCATGAGCCACCATGCCTGGCCCAATTTATTAATCAGAAAGGCATAGATCAGCCTGGCGTGGTGGCTCACCCTTGTGATCCTAGGACTTTGGACGGCCGAGCGCAGCAGATCACTTGAACCTAGGAGTTCCAGACCGGCCTGGGCAACATGGTGAACACGGTCTTTTTTTTTTTTTTGAGTGGAGTTTCACTCTTGTTTTCCAGGCTGCAGTGCAGTGGCACGGTCTCGACTCACTGCGGCCTCCACCTCCCAGGTTTAGGTGGTTCTCCTGCCTCAGCCTCCTGAGTGGCTGGGATTGCAGGCATGAGCCACCATGCCAGCTAATTTTGGTTTTTTTTTTGGTACAGATGGGGTTTCTCCGTGTTGGTCGGGCTGATCTCGAGCTCCTGACCTCGGGTGATCCACCTGCCTCCACCTCCCTGGGTGCTGGGATTGCATGCGTGAGCCACCATGCCCGGCTTTTTTTTTTTTTGGTAGAGACAGGGTTTCTCACTGTTGGTCAGGCTGGTCTCAAACTCCGGACCTCAGGTGATCCACCCGCCTCGCCTACCGGGGTGCTGGGGTTGCAGGCATGAGCCACCACGCCTGGTCCAATTTACTAATCAGAAAGGAATAGATCAACCTGGCGTGGTAGCTCACGCTTGTGATCCCAGTAATTTGGATGGCCGAGCGCGGCAGATCGATTGAGCCTAGGACTTCCAGACCGGCCTGGGCAACGTGGTGAAACATGGTCTTTTCTTTTTTTTTTTTTTGAGTGGAGTTTCGCTCTTGTTTTCCAGGCTGGAGGGCAGTGGCTCGGTCTCAGCTCACCGTGGCCTTCGCCTCCCAGGTTTAGGTGGTTCTCCTGCCTCAGCCTCCTGAGTGGCTGGGATTGCAGGCATGAGCCACCATGCCAGCTAATTTTGGTTTTATTTTTTTTGGTACAGACGGGGTTTCTCCGTGTTGGTCGGGCTGATCTCGAGCTCCTGATCTTGGGTGATCCACCTGCCTCGACCTCCCTGGGTGCTGGGATTGCAGGCGTGAGCCACCATGCCCGGCTTTTTTTTTTTTTTCTTTGGTAGAGACTGAGTTTCTCTCTGTTAGTCAGGCTGGTCTCGAACTCCGGACCTCAGGTGATCCGCCCGCCTCGCCTCCTGGGGTGCTGGGATTGCAGGCGTGAGCCACCACACCCGGTCCAATTTATTAATCACAAAGGAATAGATTGGCCTGGTGTAGTGCCTGCCCCTTGTGATCCCAGGACTTTGGACGGCTGAGAGTGGCAGATCGCTCCAGCCTAGGAGTTCCAGATCGCCTGGGCAACATGGTGAAACTGGTCTGTGTTTTGAGATGGAGTTTCACTCTTGTTGTCCAGGCTGGAGTGCAATGGTGTGATCTCGCTCACCGCAACCTCCGCCTCCTGGGTTTAGGTGATTCTCCTGCCTAGGCCTCCCTAGTAGCTGGGATTACAGGCATGAGCCACCATGTCCAGCTAATTTTTTTTTTTTTTTTTCAGTAGAGATGGTGTTTCTTCAGGTTGGTCAGGCTGGTCTCCCACCTCGGGTGATCCGCCCGCCTCTGCCTTCCAAAGTGCTGGGATTGCAGGGGTGAGCCACTGCGCCCGGCGGAAACCCAGAAGGGAAAAACAAAACAAAGCCCACAAAGATTAGCCGGGGGTGGTGGGCCGTGCAGGTAGTCCCAGCTACTCTGAAGGCTGATATGGGAGGATTGCTTCAACCCAGGCGTCTAGGTGGCAGTGAGCTATGATGGCGCTGCTGCCCTCCAGACTGGGTGACAGAGAGGGACTCTGTGGAAGGAAAAGGGAAAGGAAAAAAAAAAAGAAAAAGAATGTAAATAAAATTGCTAACTCAAGGGACAGCTTGACAGTGTATTATTGAGATAAATAGAGGCAAAGGTTAGCAGACACCAGTGTTCACTTAGTGGGAACTGCAGGTGTTCCCCCCATAGGAGGCTGCTACTTTCCCACAAGAAATCCATTACTGACTACCGATAAAAGAATACATTGTAGGTTTCTTACAATATACAAATAGCTAAACTTTATATAGCCACGACCATATTCTAGCACTGCTCTAAGCCATTTCCTCCTCTGAAATACCTACTATTGTTACCTCCATTGTTGAGAAAACAGATGCCCAGGTTGCTGTGGAAGGGCCAGGGAAACTGACTATGGAATTGACTTGTTGCAAGTTTTGGACTTAAAGGTTCTTCCTGCTCTGCTCCTTACATTGCCACATTTTAGTTAAGGTACCTCGTACAATACTGGCCCTTTCTGTATTTGGAGGGACTTCTCTTGCAAATTGAAGTTTTTTCTTGTGCTAAGCATTTGGTCATAAGATTATCTGTGTTTTACATCAGTTTAAGTACCTCTTTAGACATTGTTCAGTTAGGAATGTAAATAGGAGCTAACGTGTGTAAAAGGAAAGAACATCTGCTTACAACCATTTTTGTTTCATAATACAAATATAAATCAATATGTTATTGGAAATGCAGGCTGGGAGGGGAGGGAAAATATGCAGAGAGAAAATCCCCATCTCTGCTTGGAGTTCAGCACTGGGTCTCTTTTTCCTTTCCACCTTCCTTGTCAAGGCTGCCCCACAGTGACAGAAGCACACAGGGCTGCCTTTTAGTGACACCTGCTGGGACCGACCTGGCAGAACGAATTGCAGATTTGCATGTTTCATGGCTGCCTCTGCTAGCCTGAGCCAGCAGCCCACTCCAATTCATGCTGAGCTTGGACAGCTCAGGTTTGAAAAATTACCCCTTCCCTTGGAGCAACCGCTTGCCAGCCTCCTCATCATTCCTAAAGGAGAATGACCTACATGCCAGCATGACAGATATCCAGAAATTTATAGAAGCTTCAGTGTGAGCCTAAATCCTTAACACAGGCTCAAACTGCCAACACCGAATGAACAGAGAGGTTTTGCAGTAAAGCAGGAAGTCATTAAAATAATGAATTACCCGGCTAGCTTTTGAGCTCCTTTCCCACCAATTTAAGGGAAAGTTTTATTGTCTTTACAATGTACACTTTCATAAATTTTGCATAAATTTATTATTCACATCTTAATATAGGTAACTCCTTTGTGTTTTATCACTGAGCAAATTATATGTAGCAAAACAATCCTATATTTTGGTGAACTCATAGCTTAGAAAATACTAAAGACTCATTGTAAACTGAGGACAGCATTAAGCAAATTATATTTACCTTTGTGACTGCAAAACTTAACGATTCAATGCTTTTCCCATGAAATTTATCTTTCAATACTGATAGCTTTTTAAACAAAAAATATGAATTAAATATCGATTAAAACTTTATCATTGTTTTTAGAAACTGTGACTTCACTAGTTATGAACAGACTTGAGACATATAGTTTTTAAATTTGGAAATTCTTTATAGTTTCATTTACTTTTCCAGGAAGGGAGTGAGATATTTTTTGCCACTTTTGCCTGGTTTTTGTTTGTTTTTTGATGATAAACAAAACTTAATGGAGCCCCAAATCTCCTAACTCGGTCCTCCTTTGGCAATATGCCTTTTTCTGATTTCTAGATATTACTTGATATTTGTAAGACACTAATTTTATTATTTAAAAATTTATAAAAGTACTAAAATGTAAGAAGCAAATTAAATTTGAAACCTTAGTATTAATACCATCATCCAAAGTCATCAATAATATTTTGGCATATATTATTTTAAAATGCATTTTAGCATAGTTTAGTTATATTTGTTATATCTGTGTCAATAAACTGTTTTCCTATGTCATTACTTTTATGGATATAATTTTTAACGTGTGACTAATACTAAATCTTATGTACTTGCTATACGGTTGACCTTGTGAGACATTTAGATTTTCAACTGTTTAGTACTTTAATAACCAGTTTTTATTCTAATATCTTATTATTAGAATATTACTATAGTATTGTTTTTATTGTAGCAATAACTTGTTTTTAGAATAAATATCCTATTTCTCATTTAACTTGATTGGATCTGTGCATGGACAATTATGTTGGGAACATAGAATGTAACTGGCCCTGTTTCAACCCCTTAGACGTGGCCTTCAGTTCAGGGAAGGAAGGAGTTCTCTACTGGGCTGATAAAGCAGAACTCAGAAACATTGTTTTCTTCCTTACCTGGTGTTTTACAACACCAGAAGATGTAGGTGTGACTCGTAAAGGCAAGAGCATGTATATTATGCAAAAGCAGCCTGAAATATTTTATTCACAGATAGTCGATGCTTGACTCCCTGCTAATCTGAAATACTTTGTGGGGAGGGGCCAGGGAAATCAAAACAAAATTTCAGAAGTAGAATGAGCTATTTGGTGTATGTCTCCAAGGCCAATAAATAATAACAAGAAGGAAAAATAAATTTCTTTGCTAACAACAAGAAGGAGAAATAAATTTTTTTGCTCTAAAACATTTTCTGATTATCTCCATGACACTGGAGGGAAGGACTAACAAAAAAAAAAAAAAGAAAAAGAAAAAGAAAAGAAAAGAAAAAAAAAAAAGCTGGGGCACGGTGGCTCATGCCTGTAATCCCAGCACTTTGGGAGGCCGAGGCGGATGGATCATGAGGTCAGGAGATCGAGACCATCCTGGCTAACATGGTGAAACCCCAGCTCTACTAAAAATACAAAAAATTAGCCACAGGTGCCTGTAGTCCCAGCTACTTGGGAGGCTGAGGCAGGAGAATGGCATGAACCCGGGAGGCAGAGCTTGCAGTGAGCTGAGATGGCACCACTGCACTCCAGCCTGGGCCACAGAGCAAGACTCCATGTAAAAAAAAAAAAAAAAAAAAAAAAAAAAAAAATTAACCATCACAGAGGGGCAGAGAAAAACCTTCTGAAGGAAAGAAGTCATTGATTTATTTCCATCATGGCACAAGCTCCTTAATTCTGTAACTTGTCCAGAATGGTTCCCTGTCACTGTAGATTCTGCATCAGAACATCCTCTTATGCAAAGCTAAAAGACTCCAAACCACCTCTGTTAACTATGCAATGCTCCATGGTTTCACACAGTCCAGAGCTGCTTGTGTTTATCAAAAATGAAGCTGAAAACAAAATTCTTCCTTCACACAACAACTACATTCCATTGCACATTTACCAAAGACATTTACCACATTGGCATTATTTGTGCATCCATCAAGAAGTGCTGAAAAGCATTCCCCTCGCATGCTGCATGTGTCCTGTGAGTGGATCTTCCATTTCACTTACCAGCTCTGGAAAACTTTGAATTTGTGTGTCGATGGAAAATTAAAATTTACTGGCATCTTTGCCCCACATTCACCCAACTTTTCTAAGGAAGTATTTCAACGCTATTTTTCACTAGTGTCACTTTTCAGTCTTAGCCTCCTGGAGTACAACTTTATTAGAAGCCAGTAAAGCACTAGTGTTAAAATGAGAAATAGTAAACATCTGATTCTGTTGTCTTTTAACTCCAGGCTTTTCTCTAATGTTTCATTGTTTTGAATTTAATTCTTTGTGCTTCCCACATGAATGCAACTTACATTTTGAATGTCTTCTTTCTTCACTAGCCGATGCACCTGTGCCAGTAACACACTGTGATTCTATCCTTCCACCTTTAGTTATGCCTGTAAAACCAAATTCAAGACAGATGATCCTCAACTCACAAAGGAGTTATAGCTCATCATCAGTTGAAAATCTAAGCCAAAAATGCACTTAAGGCCGGGTGCAGTGGCTCAGCCTGTAATCCCAACTCTTTGGGAGGCTGAGGCAGGTGGATTACCTCAGGTCAGGAGTTTGATACCAGCCTGGCCAACATGGTGAAATCCTGTCTCTACTAAAAACACAAAAATTAGCCAGGCATGTTGGTACGCACCTGTAATCCCAGCTACTGGGGAGGCTGAGGCAAGAAAATCGCTTGGACCCAAGAGGCAGAGGTTGCAGTGAGCTGAGATCACACCATTGCACTCCAGCCTGGGTGACAAGAGCAAAACACTGTCTCAAAAAATTAAATTAAATTAAATTAAATTAAAATGCATTTAATACACCTAAGCTAACATCATAGCTTAGCCTAGCTTACCTTAAACATTCTCAGAAAATTTACATTCACCTTCCGTTGGGCAAAAATTATCTCCCACAAACCCATTTTAAAGTGCTGAATATCTTGTGTAGTTTATTGAATACAGAAGTATGGTTTCTGCTGAATGCATATCACTTTCACACCATCATAAAGTCAAAAAATTGTAAGTCAAACCATTGTATGTCAGGGATCATCTGTTCATTAGAAATAGTACTTCTGAGTAAAACCAGGACAAACTCTTTTGGTCTTCATTTCCTCAGAATCACTTTCATAATCATCTCTTGGTTTACAAGGTGCATCTTTTATTGGTTAAAAAAATTAATACAATTTGTTTCACTCTCAAATTAGGTTTAATAATAAATAATACAACTTTCTTTTGTTTTCACTAATAATGCTAACACTGGCTTGATTTAAAATTAAAATTATTGCAAAAATAAGACTTTATAGAGTAGATGTTCCCATTTTTCAGATGTGTGAGATTATACTATAGTTGACAAACTATCCTTAAAGAACGCAGCTTGCAATGTGGTCCCTGTGCATGTGACTCGTTTGCAGCTCACAGACTCTGCATGTTTCCATCGAGTCTGACAAAACCTGAGTTGGTCTGTAACTGCTCATTGAGACAAGTCCCCTGATGTCACATACAGATGCTGGGAGAATGACAAGTTTCTATAGAAATTTCTAAACCTTTACCCTGAATTTCTATGTTTCTATCATTACATAGAGATGACAGAGTGTTGACAGATTTTGAGTGGTCTTTAGTAATGAATTGTTGAAAGTCTGGTTTAGCTAAACTAGTTCATAAATAACTCAGCAGGTGCCTTTGCTGCCAGAATTCTCAGAGTCTCTATAAACTAATGAGCATTGGAAATCTGCAGGGGGGAAACAGAGTATGCAGTATCCCCCATCATGATTCAACCCCCGATTTTATTTTTCACTGAGCATCTCACACTTATCAGTGTGTCTTTTCTATGCATTGGGCACTGGGAGATGATGTGTAGTCATCTCAACACAGACCTGGCCTTCAGACTCCACCACTCACTGCTGCTCTGTCCAGGTGAGCATCAACTTGCACTGTTTCAGAAGCAAAAGGAAAATGAACCACAGCCATTGAAGTCCCTCAGAACTGAGGAAAAGTTACTGACTTTCCTGATTTGTGTTCAATCTGGCTGGCCATGGGTACAGACACAGCTGGTTTCCCCATTTGTGAGTTGGACAGATTTCATTCCTGGGTGTTTGAATGATATATTCCCTCATCAGTGAAACAAACAGAGTAAATCAACTTAATTTTCTCTTCCTATGGCCATTTATACCCATTCAATTACGCCTGTGTCAATTAAACCAAACATTCTTACTGTCTCTATTTCTAATAAAAAGTGGTAAATACTCGAAAAACCTTTTCATAAATAGGCATGTATAAAAGCAATGACCCTAATAAAAATGTTGGACTTAATAAAAGTATTTTAAAAAACAGTGGGAACCCTAATATAATAAAGGCCTTGGCCAGGCGTGGTGGCTCACACCTGTAATCCTAGCACTTTGGGAGGTGGAGGCGGGTGGATCACGAGGTCAGGGGATCGAGACCATCCTGGCTAACACGGTGAAACCCTGTCTCTACTAAAAACACAAAAAGTTAGCCGGGCGTGGTGGTGGGTGCCTGTGGTCCCAGCTACTTGGGAGGCTGAGGCAGAAGAATGGTGTGAACCCAGGAGGCAGGGTTTGCAATGAGCAGAGATTGTGCCACGGCACTCCAGCCTGGGCGACAAAGCGAGACTCCGTCTCAAAAAAAAAATATATATATATATATTATATAATATACATAATAAATATATATTATATAATACGTATTATATAATATACATAATATATATATATTATATAATACGTATTATATAATATACATAATATATATATATTATATAATACGTATTATATAATATACATAATATATATATTATATAATACATATTATATAATATACATAATATATATAATATAATAAAATATTATATATTATATATATTATATATTATATAATATATATTATACATTATATAATATATATTATACATTATATTATATATATATATTATATATATAAAGGCCTCATTTTGCAGGTGAGGACACTGAGGAGTATAGAAGTAAGACGGGCTTCGTGCAAAACCGCATTCCTTATTGTTGGTGGAACTGAGCCCACAACCTGGAACTCAAGTTTCTCTGCTTTTAGTAGACGCTCAAAGAATTATAATAATTTACAACAACGTCATAATCATTTGACATTTCTGAGCTGTTCATGTTTTATTTCATGTGTACTTCTCCCCTCAACAATTACTGTGCCCTTGGCAATTTAATAAAGCATGATAATATTCAACTCAGTGACCTACAGCTTGACAAGCATCTCCTACTCCCAGAAAACAGAAGGTGTTGTTGTCAAACTAATACTAAATAATAATTTTCTGTAGTCCTAGAACCTCTGGACTTCCCAATTACACAGCCAATAAACCCCCTCATTGTTGAAGCCAGTCTGAGCTGGGCAGCCTGACTGGAAGTCTAGAACATCCTAACTCGCACAAAGGCCCTTAAGATGACCCCAATCCACCTGTCTGGCTTTCTCTATTGTCACTTCCTTCTACATCCTCTCTTCAACAACCAAATTAGATTACTCACCATTCCCCACACTGCCTTGCGATTTTCTTTCTTTCTTTCTTTCTTTCTTTCTTTCTTTCTTTCTTTCTTTCTTTGAGATGGAGTTTTACTCTTGTTGCCCAGGCTAGAGTGCAGTGGTGTGATCTCGGCTCACTGCAATCTCTGCCTCCTGGGTTCAAGTGATTCTCTTGCCTCAGCCTCCCCAGTAGCTGGAATTACAGGTGCCTACCACCACGCCCAGCTAATTTTTGTATTTTTAGGAGAGACAGCATTTCACCATGTTGGCTAGGGTAGTCTCAAACTCCTGACCTCAGGCGATCCACCTGCCTTGGTCTCCCAAAGTGGATTTTCTTTTTTTACCCATACATTTGCCAAAGCAGACTTTCCAGCTAAAACCTTTCCCCTGACCTTGCATCCTCTATATCCATCTGTCCAAACTTCCCTCACTCTCCAAAGTCTCATTTCAAATGTCGCTTTTCCCTGAAGCTTCTCCCGGAATGACCCATCTCTCCCTCTTCATTCTGATCATTTCCTCTTTGAATTCCCATAGCGTTTGGTGTGCCCTCCTCTTCCAGCACTGAATCCAGCCTTGCCTCAAATTAGAGTCACTTGTACACCTGACCTTAATCCCCCGAGGGCAGGGATAGTTTGTGTTTATCCCAAAGACCTGAAACAACTAGTACAGAACCTGAGACACAGGAAGGCCCCAGAATTGCCTACTGAATAGAACAGTGATAGTGTTGAATTTGGTTCCTCCTTTAACCTGTGTGACCCCAGACGTTTGTTTTCTATGAAGCCTCAAAACATGGTTATGTTTCCTAATTTACAACTAACACGTGGAAACCCATGTTTTGAAAATGGGGGTGGGGAGGATGAACTGAAGGCAGCCTCTTCACCCAAGTTCCAAAGGCCAGGTGGCCCACTGTGAACCTTGTTTAACCACACAGAACACACAAATAGCTAGAACAAGGGATCTAACAGTTACCAGAATATTTTCAGAAAGGTGACTTCAGAAGTGCCACACTTCAGGAAGACCTGGACTGAGAAGGGATCAGACAACTTTAGGAAAGTAGGTGCCAAACAGCCCTTTTACAGTTTACACACAGGCCTTGGTGTCAGAAAAATACTGGTTTGAGTACTGGTTATGCATCAGAGATGTCACTCTGGACAAGATCCTTACGCTCTCTGGGACTCAGCTTTCTCATCTAAAAAATGGGGATAATAGTCGGGCACGGTGGCTCATGCCTGTAATCCCAGCACTTTGGAAGGTGGAGAGGGGTTGATCACCTGAGGTCAGGAGTTTGAGACCAGCCTGGCCAACATGGCAAAACCCGTCCCTGCTAAAAATACAAAAATTAGATGGATGTGATGGCTCACACCTGTACTTGCAGCTACTTGGGAAGCAGAGGCAGGAGAATTGCTTGAACCTGGGAGGCAGAGGTTGCAGTGAGCTGAGATCGCACCACTGCACTCCACCCTGGGCAACAGAGTGAGACTCTGTCTCAAAAAAAAAAAAAAAAAAAAAGGGAGGGGTGGATAATAATAGTGCCTACCTCAAGAGGTTGCTGTGAACACCAGAAGAAGCAATACACACCAAGTGCCTATAGATAGTATGCACTTGGTAAAAATGTAACTGCCATTAACAATAAATATGATGCTCACAGGGTCAGTGGAAAAAGGAGTGGAAAGTAGGAGTGGTGGGAACAGAATAGGAGGGAACAAAGCACCTCTGAGTAGACATTTCTGTATAGCTCCAACTCTTTTTATGTTTCACCCTAATAATTCATTAAAACTAGGATAGGAAGGCTGAGGGTGTTTTTGGAATAGAAACACTAATGAACCAAACTGCATTATAAATAATGGCCACACTGAAAGGGATGAAGAAGAAAATAACTGATTTTGGAAAACAGCATTTTGACTGGATACTATAAGGCAAGCTTGTCCAACCTGCAGCCCAGGATGGCTTTGAATGTGGCCCAAAACAAATTAGTAAACTTTCTTACAACATTATGAAACTTTTTTGTGATTTTTTTTTAGCTCCTCAGATATTGTTAGTGTTAGTGTATTTTATGTGTGGCCCAAGACAATTCTTCTTTTTCCAGTGTGACCCAGGGAAGCCAAAAGTTTGGCCACCCCTGCTGTGAGGCTTAGGGTGAAAATATCTGTCCACAAACAATGGACTCCAGTTAGTCAATCTGTCACAGGCATACGGAACTACTTTATGATACTAGGGTCAACCAAATAAGTGAATAAAGTGTACATAACAAGAGCCACACTTCCCACTGTTGAAAAGGCTAAAAAGAAGGAAGAGGGGGAGGCTAGGATGAAATCTGTGCTTGGATTAAAGCAGAAACATTCGTTATCAACTCATGTTTATTTTAATATGTATACAGACAGATAAAGAAACAGATGTAGATGTGTGTGTATGTGTGGTTAGTATGCATGTTTTATTTCCTAATCCTATTCACTGGGAGGACCTACAAAAAATTGACAAATTGTTTATATGACACTCCAATAGAAATGAGCATGCCTAGCACCAGATCCTGGTTTCTAACAGCATTCTCCAGTAACGGAAGCAGGGCTCCTTGAAGTAATGGCTGATTGTGGGTCAGGGTAGGGAAAACACAAGATGAGCGTGTAATGTCTTGTATGCCAGAAAATAGACACACTCAAGAAAGGGTAGTGGCATGGCAAGAGGACACAGGGGGTGATTGGAAGATGCGGGGCAAAAAGTTCCAGGCAGAGGAAAAAAGTTCCAAGTTTGGCAGAGGGAAAAAATTTCCAGCCACATGAAAAATATTCAAACCCTTGACATATGTTCAGAGCTCTGAGATATTGCCATAATTAAAGGAACAGAAAAAACTGTTGGGAAAGGAAGTTCTACTGAAAAGCTACCAAGTTTGAATGTCACTTAACTCATGAATCATGTTGAGGAAGTCCATTATGAAGTACATCTGTATTGTGTAAAGAGAAAACTTGAAATTTTCTTTATTTTTGTTTGTTTGTTTGTTTGTTTCTGAGAAGAGCCTTGCTCTGTTGCCCATGCTGGAGTGCAGTGGAACGATTTTGGCTCACTGCAACCTCCACCTCCTGAGTTCTAGAGATTCTCCTGCCTCAGCCTCCTAAGTAACTGGGATTACAGGCACCCGCCACCACACCTGGGTAATTTTGTATTTTTTTTAGTACACACGGGGATTCATTATTTTGGCCAGGCTGGTCTCCAACTCCTAACCTCAGGTGATCTGCCTGCCTCAGCCTCCCAAAGTGCTCGGATTATAGGCATAAGCCATCTCGCCCAGCTGATTTATTTCTATTATAGGTTGAATTACATACATTTCTGATGCTATGCCACTGCACTCCATTGCACTCCATAACCTAAAAAAAATGGCAATTTCATATGCATTAGCCTAACACATTATCTAGGGTCTCCAGTGCCATGTTCAGTAGAGACATCGATAGAAGGTACCATTGTCTATTGCCTAACTTTGATGAAAAGCACTTCTAAAATTTTACTATTAAGTATGATAATTGCTTTACACTAAGGAAGATAGGGCTGGGTGTGGTGGCACGCACCTGTAACCTCAGCACTTTGGAAGGCTGTGGGGAGGATTGCTTGAGCTGGGGAGATGGAGGTTGCAGTGAGCCAAGATGTTGACACTGCACCCCAGCCTGAGTGGCAGTCAGAACTTGTCTTAAAACAAAAGGAAGCTAGCTTGCTAATAGTGCAGTATCTGATGTTGACTCTGCCCTTGCATTATTGTAATAAAACCTAATTCACCATGATGCATTATTTGTGTGTGTACATTGTTGTATTCAACTTGGTATTATTTTACTTAAAATTTTGGAATTCATGTTCCTAAAAGTTAATAATAGCTAACATCTATTTGGTTTTCTATGTTCTGGGTATTGTTAAGTGACTTTCCTTGAATTATTTCATTTCATCCTAGAAGGCTTATTGTAAAGGTTATTTCCCCCTTTATCGATGAAGAAGTGAAGGTGCAGTGAAGGCGAGTCATTTTCCCGAAGGTCACAGGGAAGATAAGTAGTGGCAGCAGGAATACAAATCCGGATTGCCTGGCTCCAGAGGCCGAGCACTAAGCACTGCCCTGTGCCCTCTCCTGTGACAAAGACTCGCCATTCAGACTGTTCCATCGTGAACTTTCCTTGGACATCCTTGTTCCAGTTTTGTACCAAGATTATATTATTCTCCATAGATAATTAGATAGCTCTTCTTTTTCTTTTATTAAAAAAACTTATCAAACTTTTATAAAAACCTATTTAATCCTATCACATTTGCTAGCCTGACGTTGACAGTTTTGTAGTGTCCTCCAGGTTTTATGGCATTTGCAAGCTCCTGTCCTGGGGACACTGGAGAGGTATACATCCCATAAAGCCAGGGATACAGACCACAGATCAGTTTTGTTTTTTTTTTAAGGCTAGTCAAGTGAAGCAGTGGGAGTGGAGAAGAAACAAATCTGTAACTAGTTACAATCAGTTGTAAACACCACCACACTATGATTAGCCAAGTATTCCTTTTTATCTCTTCTACTCACTATTCAGTAATTACTCTCGTTTTTCAGTTTGTTTTTTTTTTCTGGATAGTCTTCCAATTATAATAGTATGCATAAATTATCAGAAGTAACCTTTAATCAACATTATACTATTTCACATACGTGTAAGTACATATACAATATTAGCTGTATTATGGGCTATACAGGGCATGGTGGCTGGTGCCTATAATCCCAGCACTTTGGGAGGCTAAGGCAGATGAATCACCTGAGAACAGGAGTTCAGGACCAGCCTGGCCAACATGATGAAACCCCAACTCTACTAAAAAATAAAATTAAAAATTAGCCAGGCATGGTAGCACACACCTGTAATCCCAGTTATTCAGGAGGTTGAGGCACAAGAATCACTTGAATCCAGGAGACAGAGGTGCAGTGAGCCAAGATCATGCCACTGCACTCCAGCCTGGGTAACTGAGTGAGACTCTCTCAAAAAATAACAGAAAAAAAAAAAAAAAAAACCTCACACATACAATATATACATAAAACAATATACACATAAAATATAGAGATATGATAAAATTCACATTAAACACGTCACATATGTTCCTCCAACCCTTTATACAATTGCTGTCATATATTTTACTTCTACTTATGTTATAAAACACACAATCCATTTTTCTGGCCTTAAACAATAGATTTAACAAGTTATGAAAAATTGTTTATTGTCCAACATATTTATCACTATAGCACTCTTCAATTATTCTTGTAAACCCAGGTTTATATTTGCTCATTTAACTTTAACATGAAAAATTCATTTTAACATCTCCAGTCAAATTCTCTCAGTTTGGAGACTAATTTACCCATTTTATTCTTTATTTCCTTTTTATTTTTGAGAATACTTTGGCAAAATATAGAATTCTGGGATAGCAATTTTTTTCTTTGAATACTTTAAAAATATTGTTCCACTGCCTAATGGCATCTATGGTTTCAAATGAGAAGTCAGCACACATTCATACAACTGTTTCCCAACATGGACTATATAGGATTTCTCTAATTGCTTTTAGGATTTTTCTCTGTAGTTTTGATTTTAAGCAGTTTGACTATGATAAGCCTAGATGTAGTCCTCTTTGGTTTAACTTGGTCAGGGTTCAATGTGATTCTTGGGAATGTGAGCTGACATTATCATCAATTTGGAAACATTTTCAACAATTATTCCTTCAAATATTCCTTCTATCTCATTCTTTCATCTCCTTCTGAGAATCAAATCATGTGACTGTTAGATAATTTTATATCATATTATTCCACAAAGTCTCAGACACTGTGTTCTGTTTTCTTCATTCTTTTTGCTTTGTGTGTCAGTTTGAGTCATTTCTATTAAACAGACCTATAATTCACTGATTCTTTCTTTTATTATGTTCTGTGATGTCCATCCAATAAGTGTTTTTGAACTTTTATTGTGAAATAATTATAAACTCACAGGGAATAGAAAAAGCAGTACAAAGAAGTCCCATATGCCCTTCCTCCAGTTTCCCATAATGGTAACATCTTACATAATTATAGAACAATATCAAAGCCAAAAGTCTGCCATTGGTACAATGTGCATATATAATTCTACATCACTTTACCACATGTGTAGATTCACACAACCACCTCTGCAATCAAAGTACAGAACCAATCAATCATGATGAAGATCTCCCTCATGTAATCCTTATGCACTCAAACTCTCCCTCTTCCCCCAATATACCTAACCCCTGGCAACAACTGTGATATAGTTTGGCTCTATGTCCCCACCCAAAGCTCACCCTGAATCATAATAATCCCCACATGTCAAGGTTGGGACCAGGTGGAGATAACTGAATCATGGGGGTGGTTTCCCTCATGCTGTTTTCACAATAGTTAAGTTCTTACAAGAGCTGATGGTTTTATAAGGGGCTTCCCCCTCCACTCGGCACTCATTCTCTCCTCCCGCCATGTGAAGAAGTGCCATCTGCCATGATTGTAAGTTTCCTGAGGCCTCCCCAGCCACGTGGAACTGTGAGTCAATTAAATCTCTTTTCCCTATAAATTACCCAGTCTTGGGTATTTCTTCATAGCAGCATAAGAATGGACTAATACACACTGATCTGTTTTCTCACACTGTCATTTCAAGAATGGTATATTAATATGACATTTCACTCATCTAATGCCCTTGAAAGCCATCCAAGTTGTTGGGTATCAATAGTTCATTTCACTTTACTAAGCAGTATTCCATTCCAAGGATGTAACACAGTTTGTTTAATCATTCACAAACTGAGTGACATTCTAGTGTTTCCAGTTTCAGTTTATTACAAATAAAGCTAGGATGAATAGTCATATATAGATATTGGCATGAACATAAGATTTCATACCTCTGAAAGAAAGCTCAAAGTGAATATGTAATATGTATATTCATATGGATATGTAATATGGAGTTAAAATATGGTAAGTAAATGTTTAGTTTACCAAATGGCCAAAATGTTTCCAGAGTAGTTGTACGATTTTACACTCCCATCAGCAATGTACAGAGCTAGTTTTTCAGTATCCTTGACAGCACTTGGTACTGCCACTATTATACTGTTTTAATAGGCATATAGTTGCAGAATTAGTTTGCTTTTCTTTAACAGGTAACAATGACAAATATATTCTCATGTACTCATCTGCTATTCATATAGCCTCTTTGGTAAAATATTTCTCATGTCTTCTGCCCATTTTCTAATTGAATGTTTTTTGCATTGAGGTTTGAGACATACTCCAGATATGAGTCCTTTGTCAGATATGTAGCTTTTAAAGATTTTATCCATGTGTCTATCTTGTCTTTTCATCATTTTAACAGGTTCTATGGTGGAGCAAATGTTTTTAATTTTGATGAAGACAAATTTATTAACTTTTTTCTTATATAGATGATGCTCTTGGTGTTAAGTCTAAAATCTCTTTATCTAAGTCACAGTCACCAAGAGTTTCTCCTCTGAACCTTCAGGATAATATATACTAAAGACTCTCGATAACCTTATTTTCCTCCACAGAGCACTGAGTTGTGTTCTGGCAAGTAGCGTCTGGCCAGTCACCTCAATCCTGTGAAGGCTTCTTTTCGCTTTTGTTAGTACTAGTCTTTTCTTGTTTTTCCTTTAGCCCTAGGATGTAACCCTTAGTCCCATTACATGATTCTTAGTCCTAAAGTGTGGCATGGCCCTTCTCACATTTCAATGGAAAATTCAAGGTGTTTACCAAGCCCCTCTTAACTTGGTGAGACTTCACCTCCAAACTCTATCTCCCTAGCTCGAGCAACTGCTGGAATTTCTGCTCAAATCTTTAACCTCCCAGCTGCTGCTTTCTGCTGGCTTCCACAGGGTGTCATTCAGCACATGCACAATGTCAAAGTTAGCCAATGACTGTAGAGGAACTTGTACACATATTTTGTGACTCTGCTCTCACTATGATTTTTCCCTACTCATTCTCCACCACTCTTTCCCAGCAGGGACAAATTCCAACCTCAGCTCCTTGCCCCAGGAAGAAGTCACTTCCTGCCTAAACTCTATTCCCTTGGTGTGAACTTAGCGCATCTGCAGGATAAACCAGTTAAATGTACAGCTCAGCCAGGTCACTTCCCTTCCTTCAAGTAGTGTGTTGCCTCCAGTTTCCATCTACTTTTGTTTTTATATTCCATGCAGATCTTTTATTATTATTATTATTATTATTATTAGCAAGAGGGTAAGCCCAATACAGCTCCTCGACCATTACCAGAACCAGAAGCCCAGGTGTGGTTGTTATGTTAATTTCCCAGTTTGGGAGAAGTATAATTTCATACCCCAAAACATGACGAAAATTGAAAACAAAAAACTGCAGTTGAAAATTTATATGGAAGACTTTTTTTCCCTCTTTCTAGAGTTGAAGATAAAAATCAACAAACTGGCTGGGTGCCATGGCTCATGTCTGTAATCCCAGCACTTTGGGAGGCCAAGGCGAGTGGATCACAAGGTCAGGAGTTTAAGACCAGCCTGGCCAAGATGGTGAAACCCAGTATCTACTAAAAATACAAAAACTAGACGGGTGTGGTGGTAGGTGCCTGTAATCCCAGCTACTCGGGAGGCCGAAGCAGAGAATTGCTTGAATCCAGGAGGCAGAGGTAGCAGTGAGCCAAGACTGCACCACTGCACTCCAGCCTGGGTGACAGGGTGAGACTCAGTCTTAAATAAATAAATAAACAAACAATCTTCTTTGTTATCTCTCTGTGTAGGTAATAAGTGAGTTGCTTTTTTTTTTTTTTTCAAATTCCCCATTTTATTAAAAGAATAGCCTTCAAGGCTCTCAGCTCCACCTAACTGTTTCAGGCAAACCTCAGACCTCATCTTCTATTCTTAAATTGCATCAAACCTCAAAACTATTATACAACAGCAATAACTACCATCTCATCTTGTCCCAGGCAGCCTTAAAGTGTTACCATTTCAGGATTTTAGTTGCCCCCATTTCTGACTTTTGAAAATTTCCCTCACTTTCTTGTTCATTCCCATGTGTATTCCAAAGTCTTTTTGTTACATTTTACCTTGCATTTTTAGGTTTGTTTGATTTGTGTTTTTTTGTGTTTGAGATGCAGTTTCACTCTGTCACCCAGGCTGGAGTGAAGTGTTGTGATCTCGGCTCACTGCAACCTCTGCCTCCCAGGTTCAAGCAATTCTCCTGTCTCAGCCTCCTGAGTAGCTGGGACTACAGGCACATGCCACCAGGCCCAGTTAATTTTTGTATTTTCAGTAGAGACAGGGTTTCACCATATTGGTCAGGCTGGTCTCAAACTCCCGACCTCAGTTGATCTACTTGCCTTGGCCTCCCAAAGTGCTGGGATTACAGGTGTGAGCCACTGAGCCCACCCTCTATGTTTGTTTTTGTGGTTTTTTTTCTTTTGACGTGGGAGGATCACACATAACTTGCAAGATTATTTCAATAGCTAAATTGCCATAATTAGAAGACCACATGTTATTTTTATAATTAGAATATTTACAAAATCATAATAAATGCTACATGGAAAAACTATAGGGAAAAATAAGTCTGTATATATGTATATATAATTCATACATCTCAGAAAGTGCAACAAGTGCTGTTTGTTCTTAAAAAAGATTATAAATTGAAAATGAGGACTATAGAAAATAAGGAGAATGACAGAACTGACACTGTGTAGTTGTTCTAGAAATGAAAAGCAACACTAGTCAAGCTAGGAGACAGAGAACAGGAAGTAGTGCCATTGTGCATCTTAACATGGAGCAAGAGCCCAAAGTGGAGCCCACAGTCTCACAGCCTTTGAAACGGATTCGTCATATGCTATGTGTAGAGTTTCCAAAAGCACACACTTTTCAGAAAGAACTAAGTTAAATAATGCTTCCAATCACCATATATCCACTTTTAACATAAAATTCAATTCTATAACTAACTCAGTAGAAAGATAAAGAACACAGTACCAATATACTTAAGTCACTAATTCTTATGATATTTCACTCTTTTAAAGAACTGAATCATAAAGTGTGACCATCCCACAAAAAAAAATGACGACATAGAATGTAAAATAAATTTTTCAAATTAAATTAGAGGCCAGCATTATTCTAAGGAAGTAACTCAGGAATAGAAATCCAAATATCTTATGTTCCCAATTATAAGTGGGGGCTAAGCTATGGGTATGCAAAGGCATACGGAGTGTTATAATGGACACTGGAGACTCACAAGTGAGGGAGGGGAGAGGGAATTAAAAAATTACATATTGAGCACAATCTACACTAGTCGGGTGACCAGTGCACTAAAAACTCAGACTTCACTGTTATACAGCTTATCCATGTAATCAGAAACCACTTGTACTCCAAAAGAAAATGAAATAAAAAATATACATTAAAATATATTAATTAATTAATTAATTAGAGGTCAGGTGCAATGGATCATGCCTGTAATCCCAGCACTTTGGAAGGCTGAGGCAGGTGGATTGCTTGTCACCAGAAGTTATTTCCCAGCCTGGGATATAATACAAGACACCATCTCTACTAAAAGTAAAAATTAAAAGATTAGCCACGCATGGTGGCAGGGACCTGTAGTCCCAGCTGCTAGGGAGGCTGAGGTGGGAGGGTCAGTTGAGCCCAGGAGTGTGAAGTTGCAGTGAGCCATGATCATGCTACTGCACTCTGGGCAACAGAGCAACACTCTGCCTCAAAAAACAAAAATTAAGTTAGATTAATTTCAAAAACAATCATAGTGATAGTGAATTAATAATCTGTTGAGGCCAGGTGTGATGGCTCATGCCTGTAATCCCAATACTTTGGGAGGCTCAGATGGATGGATCACTTGAACCTGGGAGTTTAAGACCAGCCTGGCACCTGGTACACAGTAAGCATTCAATAAAGCTTGGCTAAAATGATATTTTTAAAACTAAGAAGACCAGCCTGGGCAACATAGGAAGACTACATCTCTACAAAAAAAAAGAACAAACAAAAACAGCTGGGCATGGTGGCAAACACCTGTAGTACTAGCTACTTAGGAGGCTGAGGTGGGAAGATGGCTTAAGCCCAAGTAGTGAGCTGTGATTGTGCCATTGTAGTCCAGCCTGAACAACGCAATGAAACTCCAGCTCAAAAATAAAAATAGTAATAATCTGTTGAAAATAAAGAGAAAATGCAATGGTGATTAATGATAATATAATGATTAACATTTCCTGAACTAAAATTGTATGTTTTATATTAGAAAAATGTTAAAACAGCAGTTATAATCTACATGATTTTTAATATTATGTTCTTATTGCATACATCACATGAATGGTAAAGTGGCACTGCAAAGGAAAAGATGTACCTTTACAATGGAGCTCTCTGGCAGCACCACTTTAATCAAATGGTCAAAGTAGGCACAACTAATAAAACCTGACACTGCATGCTTCCTGATGAGTTGAAATATGAAGTACACAATATTACCTATGGTATGTTCTTATCAAAAAAAAAAAAAAGGTTTAACATGAATCTAATGAAGCTTCCAGACCTAACTTACACTTTATATGGAATGTGTGGACTAGAGGAATAAGTTGGCAATACCAAGAAAAAGCAAGCAGACAAATCTGGAATGTGGAACATTCTACAGGACAAACAGCCTGGACTCTCCAAGAGTCAATGTAATGTGGCAAGAAAAAATAGAGGAATCATTCTAGAAAAAAACATTAGGAAAGAGACTCCAAAAGTGAATTATAGAGAGCACCAAGTTGTTTCTTCTGAAGATGCAAAGGAGATTTATTTTTAAGAATTCCATTAATATAATCCACCTATTAATAGAGATAGGAAGAAAAATTCTATACTCGTATCTTCAGATGTCATACCAAACTCAATAACCATTAATGTTGAAAACAAAGAGGAAACTGGTAAATACTTATTTAACATGATTTTATGCCAACACCAAGCATTAATGAGAATATAGAGCACTGAGCATTCTTTCATTAGTCAAAGCATTTTAACTTCTACAACCTTTTTGGAAAAGAGTTTAGATTACCCCCTAAAGTTGAACACACACATGTCCTATAATCTACCAATTTTATTCCTACACATACCCAACAGAGAGCTTGCGCGAATGCATGAAAATGTGTATGCAAGGTTTATAATAGCCAAATACAGAAAACAATCCAAATGCCCATTGCCAGTGATGTAGTATACTCATGCACTAAAAATGAACTACAGATACCTGCAACAAGGATGATTCCATAAACATAATATGAAATAAGAGAAGCCAGATACCAAAGTATACATATCATATGACTCAATTTAAATAAAATTCAAAAGCAGGCAAAATCATCATAGAGTTGGAAGTTATGGTAACTTCCTTTGGCACAAACGGAGAGAACAGCGATTGGGAGAGGGCACAAGAGGGTCCCCGGGTATGCTGGCAACGTCGTACTCAATGTTCTGTTTCTTGACCCAGTGGCAGTTTCTTAGGTTTTCACACTTGCCAATAATTCATTAAGCAGTACATTTACCTCTTGTACATATTTCTGTATATTTCTAACACTTCAATAAAAAAGAATTATAAATTTTAAACCAGAAAGAAAGTACAAAGTCATCTCTAAATATCTAAAAAAAAAGAAAAGAAACATATATAACTATATATCATATTGGTGACAGAAGTAGGAAGTGAAGAATTATTTAAATTGATTTCAAAACTCAGTGTTTTGACTGTATGTATCATCCAGTGGGATATATCACCAGGGAAAAAAAGTACTTACAATGTACTTTGTAGTTTTGTTGTTAGTAACAATACATGTACTACTGTTTTTAAACTATTCTAAACTTTAAGCTAAAAAAAATAGATCATTATGTTAATGTTATTAATGGTCAAGATTTTTCTTTTTTTTTTTTTTGAGACAGAGTCTCACTCTGTTACCAAGGCTCAAATACAGTGGTGTGATCCCAGTAGCCACTGCCTCCTGGGTTCAAGCAATTCCCATGCCCCAGCCTCCCGAGTTGCCAGGATTACAGGTGTGCACCACCATGCTCAGCTAATTTTTATATTTTTAGTAAAGATGGTATTTTGCCATGTTGACCAGCTGATCTCGAACTTCTGAACTCAAGTAATCCACCTGCCTCGGCTCCCAAAGTGCTGGAATTACAGGTATGAGCCTCTGTGCCCAGCCAGGATTTTTAGCTTATGAAAAGAAAAATAAAAATTGTAAATCAAGAGGTACAAACAAATTTTAAATCTGAATTGGAGCCAGGTGCAGTGGCTCACACCTGTAATCCTAGCACCTTGGGAGGCCAAGGCGGGCAGATCACCTGAGCTCAGGAGTTTGAGACCAGCCTGGCCAACATGGTGAAACCCTGTCCCTACTAAAAATACAAAATTAGTCAGGCATGATGGTGCATGCCTGTAATCCCAGACACTCGGGAGGCTGAGGCAGGAGAGTCACTTGAATCAGGGAGGCAGAGATTGCGGTGAGCCGAGATCGTGCCATTGCACTCCATCCTGGGCAACAAGAGTGAAACTCCATCTCAATAAAAAAATCTGAATTGGAAAGGTATCAATAAACTCAGAATTTCTCTCTTTTTAAGAAACAACAGTACCCAGACCTGACTTCTGAAAATCTCTACAAGAAGAAAAAAAAAATCCTAGAGAACCCAGACTGCATTCTCTAACTACATCTTCTAAAAAAAAGTAAATGAGATTCCTTATGGAAGTGGTTTCAAAACTAGGAGCTGACTATTCCCAAAACAAGCCTGTGATAGCTCACTGCCAAGAAGCCCGCAAGCTATCAGAGACAGGAGTAGGCTCATGTCAAAGGGAAAAAGGAGCAAACTTGAATGGCTCCCACTGGATGGAGAGGAAACAATTTAAGCATCAAAAAGACTAATGACTGCAAAGGACTAGATGACATACATATACATATATACATCTATAAGTTCTTAAGACTATAAAATCAATTTCACTGGACATTTATGGAGATTTCTAAGGTACCAACTCACTGGACATTTACGGAGATTTCTATGGTACCAACTCTTTATTCTGAAAACTGACCTACCAAGAGAAACAATCAAGCATTTATCCTGCCTTGAGAAACAAATTCTATTTTAGGATAACCAAATAGTTGATCAGGGAAAGCTCTTCTGTAAGAAAACTTCCAACTACAAATAGAAAGGAAATTACAGAATAAGAAAATTATCATTTTGCATCTCTAAAGGATTATTACATGTAGACAATAATCGATTGATGTTAAAACTATAAAAGAGTGATGAGTTCCTGGCTCACAGATGAAGATATGAAGAAAGAAAAGAGTGATGGGAATATTTATAATAAGGCCGACAACATCTGACTCCAGTGATCAACTTTAACCCCTCTAATAGGGGCATATAATGTTTAGTTGTCTCACTTTCTATGAAGTAATAGGAAAAATACAGCACCAACTATGAAAAATTCCTATTTCCCTAAGCCATCCCCCCAAAAGAGCACTGAACCAAGGGTCCACGTATAAGCAGCCACGTGCAAGAAAGGAGAGGCAGGTGATAAAGGACTCTGTTAAATAACACCAAAAGGGTGCAATAAAGCTTCTGATGTTCCCATTTGGGCCAAGACAAGGGATAATTTGTAACAAATAAATGACACTAAAAAAAGAGACCAGGAATTAAGAGACTTAGGGATCACATTACCTAAACACAATCCTGGCTCAAAGAAAAATTACAAAATGACATGTATGAAACCATCAAGAAAATCTGAACACTAACTGGGTATTAGATGATATTCAGGGACTACCGTTGAACGTATTGGGAGTGATAATGAAATTGTGGTTATATATTTTTCTAATCTTTTTCTGTTACAAAAATATATTTGCTAATGAAATGATATCATTTTATTTAAAATACTCCAGTCAGAGAGAGAGGGGGAGAAAAAGGGAGAGGGAGAATGAAAGCAGGAGACATAGATGAAACAAGATTAGCCAGTATTGATGATTGCTGGAAGTGAATGATGCTACCTCATTATTCTAGTCTCTCTACTTCTATATATGTTGAAATTTTCCATAATAATAAAAAAAGATTTTGAGACAGGCTCTTGCTCTGTTACCCAGCTGGAGTGCAGTAGCATGATAATAGCCCACTGCAGCCTCAACCTCCCAGGGTCATGTCTCAGCCTCCTGAGTAGCTGGGACCACAGATCCGCACCACCACGCTAGACTGTTTCTATTTTTTCTAGAGACAGGGTCTCTAGACACAGTCTCTACCATGTTGCCCAGGCTGGTGTCAAACTCCTAGGTTCAAGTTATCCTGCCACCTCAGCCTCCCAAAGTACTGGGATTACACCCATGAGTCACCATGCCCAACCAATAATAAAGAAATTTAGTGAATGGGTTAACCTAAAATGTCTGTTAATATTCCTTTTGGCCGGGCATGGTGGCTCACGCCTGTAATCCCAGCACTTTGGGAGGCTGAGATGGGTGGATTATTTGAGGTCAAGAGTTCCAGACCAGCCTGGCCAACATGGTGAAACCCTGTCTCTACTAAAAATACTAAAAAAATTAGCTGGGTATGGCAGTGCATGCCTGTAATCCCGGCTACTCGGGAGGCTGAGGCAGGAGAATGTCATGAACCTGGGTGATGAAGATTGCAGTGAGCCAAGATCGCGCCACTGCACTCCAGCCTGGCTGACAGAATGAGACTTGGTCACCAAAAAAGGAAAAAAAAAAATTCCTTTCAGTTATTGCATTTGATGAGTCTGTATTAAATTTCCTATAATATATCCACTGCATGCTTCACACTAAATATATTGGCTTAATAAGAGAAATATTTATTTAAATTATTACATATAGAAACCACAATGATTACACACTGGTAAATGTGTTATCTAGGAAAATAAGCTTCAGATAGTTATATTTTCCTGTGAAAAAGATACAGATGCCAATAAAGGCTTCTAAATGCATAAAGGAGATCACGGCTAGTTATTTTCTGTAGCTGCTGATGAGAGAATAAGATGAAAGAGACTTAAATTATATTACAAGGACAGTAAAATAGATTTTTGCTTCATTTTTTCTTTCTCTTTGTAACAAATTACACCATCATACTCTTCTAACATTCTTTTAATCATTCATTAAACCCTTCAGCTTTGACTGAGTGCCTGAAATACACATTACTTTGCTGGCTCGGCACTGTGGGGTACAAAGGTGAGTAACAAAATGAGGTTCTACGCCTTTAAAATGCTTATAGGGGCCAGGTGCAGTGGCTCACACCTGTAATCCCAGCACTTTGGGAGGCCGAGGCAAGTGGATCACTTGAGGCCAGGGGTTCAAGACCAGCCTGGCCAACATGGTGAAAACCTATCTCTAGTAAAAATACAAAAATTAGTGGGACATGGTGGCATAAGCCTGCAGTCCCAGCTACTCATGAGGCTGAGGCTGAGAATCTCTTGAACCCGGGAAGCAGAGGTTGCAGCGAACTGACATTACACCACTGCACTACAGCCTGGGCAACACAGAGAGACTCTGTCTCAAAAAATAAATGAGTAAATAAGTAAAATAAAAACTAAAATAAAGTGCTTATGAGATCTTCAACCACAATTTTTCTTGTTCACTGATAGTAAACCTAATAGAGAATTCAGGATTTATCTTACACTTGAAATTTTGTTACTGATTACTGAAGAATTATCTACAAGCACCCAACTCTGAGTTTTACAGAAACCTGGCCTCAGGAGTTCTGAACCAAAGATTCACCAGTGGACTCCACAGGGTTTTCAGATCCCCTGAAATCATGTGCTAGGTGCTGACTGAATTTTTCTGGAGAGGCTATAATGGTTTTCATTCATCTGATTCCTCTCAAATAGTAAAAATCACCAATGGAATGGAGCCACACATCCTGTAGCAGAAACTTCTAAAAAAACAGGAAAAAGATAAAACATGGTACCATGTAACTGCTCAGCCTCCACAGATCCTGCTTCTGGAAGTTGAAACATAAATTCTTAAAACTTGCACAACCTTTTTTCTAGTGCTTGAATGACCTCTAGTGGCTATTTAAATTATCACAGCCAGTTGCTCACAGCAAGAATTAGGTTGGTGCAAAAGTTATTACGGTTTTTGCCATTAAAAGTAGTGAACTAAAGAACTAAAAGGTGTTGAGAAATAACAAAATTAAGACGGCATCACAAGGGAGCACCTGGCTCAATTTCAAGTTATTATATAAGCTCCCTACTATCCAACCAAATGTAGTTCACAATACAATGTGTGTGATACAAAACAGTCCACCAGATAGTTCAGTACACACCATTTTTTTAAATGAAATAAGTATGATTTTCCCTAAGTTCTTGCATTTCAAATTAATAAAGCATCAGCAAACACGCATGAAGAGAACAGTACCGGAATAAAAGATATAACAAGAACCTCGGGAATTAACACCCACACTTTCCTTTCAGTTGAGGCAGGACCAGAAATAATACAACGTCGACAAAGTACAACAACTGGAGTAGGAGAAACACTTTGAGAATACACACTGGCCACAGAACTCAACCTGAGTGAGCACAGGTAACAAATATGGTTCAGGAACTGCTGGGCCAAACTCTCCAAGTGGGAGTGCAGCAGCCGCAACAGCAAGTACCAGTAGAATGAGGGCAGCACATCACCCAGGGTGACCAGCAGGTCCCAGGTTACTTCACGTGCCCTCTGCCCAGTCCCTTGAGAATTCATGCAGCAGCAAAACATACCATCTTCCAGGCCCTGCTACAGGGAGTCCCAAGAATACTGATACACTTTCATTCACTTATTCTGAAATATTTGTCAGTATCTAGATATACACAAGACACTGTCTAGGCACTGGGGTGGAGTGTGGAATGAGACAGTTCACAATCCCTGTTCCAATGGAGCTTGTAGTCTAGTGTGGAAAGAGAAATAAATACATAAAATGCCAGGTGGTGATATATGCTGTGAAAAAGATCAAGTAGAACAATGGGGTTTGGAAATTACAGGGTGCCCATAGTATTCTTTTCTATAAGTTGGTCATCTCAATTCAAACTAGCTGTTCTTGAAGTGCTCAATACCTACAGTGGCTGGTGGCTACTATAGTAGATAGCACAACAAATCTGAAACTACCATTCATGCCTTTTTAGTTCATAATCTTTATCCTCTTTCTTTCTGAATGCTCAGAGAATTCATCCAACTGATCTTCAAATTCACTAACTCAGCTTCCTGAAGTATCCATACTCTACTGCAACTACTGAATCATTTAATTCAACAGTCATATTTTACACATTCGGAGACTCTTTCTTCACAGCTCCTGAGCAACACATGCCTGCTCTGACAATGCAGGAATATCCTCTAAAATCTTGAGACTTTCTCTTGGATTTTATGTTCTCTCCCATCTCCTACAGCTACTCCATCTCACTGGAGACCTTTTGCTCTGAGCCATCAGAAGGAACCATTTTTGAGATGCTAAGCCTTCTTACCTTCCTGGTAATACTGCCGTACATGCTCTTATCTTTTAGATAAAAATCTACTCGACACATCTCTGGGAACAAAGTTGGGTACCATTGGTAATCATATAGGTCACAATTCATTTATTTTAAGCCCCCACCAAAAAGGAAAAAATTAGACTTAGTGGCATTTTACTAGTAGCTCAGATATCCAACAATTTGCAGGAAATAGAGATGGAATTGTAAGCAAGGGAAATACAATGAAATTAAATTAATCTCCACCCAGACACTGTAAGGACAGCTGGGATACTATCCCAGCAATTGGCTACTGCAGTGAATGGCACAGAGAGAAAAGTTTCCAATTTCCCTTAAGGCTCCAAATACCAGCTGGCTACTATAGTGGACAACATGTTGCGGGAAGTCAGGGACCCCAAACAGAGGAACCGGCTGAAGCCATGACAGAAGAACATGGATTATGAAGATTTTATGGACATTTATTAGTTCCCCAAATTAATACTTTTGTAATTTCTTATGCCTGTTTTTACTGCAATCTCTCAACATAAATTGTAAAGATTTCATGGACACTTACCACTTCCCCAATCAATACCCTTGTGATTTCCTATGCCTGTCTTTACTTTAATCTCTTAATCCTGTCAGTTGAGGAGGATGTATATTGTTCCAGGACCCTGTAATAATTGCGTTAACTACAAAAATTGTCCAGCATGTGTGTTTGAGCAATATGAAATGTGGGCACCCTGAAAAAAGAACAGGATAACAGCAATTGTTCAGGGAATAAGAGAGATAACCTTAAACTCTGACTGCCAGTGAGCCGGGCAGAACAGAGCCAATTTCTCTTCTTTCAAAAGCAAATGGGAGAAATATCGCTGAATTCTTTTTCTCAGCATGGGATATCCCTGAGAAACAGAATGCACAGCTAGGGGTAGGTCTCTGAATGGGCCCCCTGGGGCGTACCTGTATCTTACGGTTGAGACTGCAGGGGTGAAATAAACTCCAGTCTCCCATAGCGCTCCCAGGCTTATTAGGAAGAGGAAATTCCCACCTAATAAATTTTGGTCAGACTGGTTGATCTCAAAACCCTGTCTCTTGATAAGATGTTATCAATGACAATGGTGCCCAAAACTTCATTAGCAATTTTAATGTCGCCTCGGTCCTGTGGTCCTGTGATCTCACCCTGCCTCCACTTGCCTTGTGATATTCTATTTCCCTGTTAAGTACTTGATGTCTGTGACCCACACCTATTCGTTACTCCCTCCCCTTTTGAAACTCCCTAATAAAAATTGCTGGTTTTTGTGGCTTGTGGGGCATCACGGATCCCACCAATGTGTGATGTCTCCCCCAGACACCCATCTTTAAAATTTCTCTCTTTTGTACTCTGTCCTTTTATTTCTCAAGCCAGCTGACGCTTAGGAAAATAGAAAAGAACCTACGTGATTATCGGGGCAGGTCCCCCAATAACAACACAGACACAGAAAGTTTTCCAATTCCTCTTAAAGCCCCAAATACCACACAACCAGCTTCAGCTCTACAAAATACCCTCTCCTTACCCCTTTTTAACCTCCTTCAGGACCTCTTGCTATGTCCCATAAAAAGTCTTGGTTCTTTTCACCTACACTGACTCTTGAGCCTCTCCCAGTTCAAGGGATAAAACTCTATTACCAATTAAGTGTAATATACATTAACAGAATAGGTAGAAAGTAATCTTTTATACTAAAACACTAAATTCAAGGTGAAAAGCCAGAAGAATTTGAATTTTGAATTATAAGCTATGATTTAACTAGCAAATACATTAGCTGTAACAAAATGTTGGACAGACTATAAGAAAACTGGAAATGAAAAGTCTTATTGAAAAACAAATGAAATAATGATGAGTAGAGTTCACAAGCATTGTTAACTCTGCTCTGCCATTTTCATGATGGACTACATTGTAAATGAGCTGCTGTGTTTAAGCCTAAAGGTCCGTTGAGGTGATAGTTCTAGAACAATTTCCACAATCCCACAAAGAAAAATCAAGTGAAGGTCAAGGAAAGCTGCATGTTCTAAATTACAGAATCAACAACAATATTTCTTGTCATTCATCACATTTCAGTCATAAAAGACATTACCTCAACAACAGGTGTATTTTCCTGGAGCTCAGTTGTGTGAGAAGCCAGTAAACCAATCACCCAAGCAACGTTGGCCCGTCTGTAAATGGAGAGAAAACAGGCTCTGAAGAGTAGGTACTGAGGAAACTAACCCCAGCTAGTTACATTATGCAACGATGAGCATTAGATATAAGACGGTGAAACAAAAGTTGAATGTGACAGGTCAGGCCCACATTCCCCATTCACTGGGCATCTACACAGCCCAGAGAATCTCTCCCTCGTATACACAGGGAGACATGAACTGTAATGTCTGCTGCAATTCTGCAATAGCAACAAAATTTAAACAAGTTGTGGTGTAATAGTAAAAGGAAAAATAAAATTTTTTAAAAGCCTTAACAAGAGAAAAGAGCAAAACAGTAATTAATCATTTTATTGCTGAATACAGAGACATTTGGCTAAAGGTCTCTTTTCTAATTATTAGTAGATCAGTGAGTTTCTATGTAAGTGCTAAATATCTGAACAATAACATATCTGTATGCATTAAGTTTAAAAGAAATTTTTACAATCCAAACTTTTTACAGTATTGTACTATTTGCATAAACACTAGTCTTAATGAGGTGTTCCTTTAGTATCCAGCAGAAAACTGAATTTGATAAATCACTATTAATAAATCACATTCAGTGTGATTTGAAAAGGTATTTCATACAGAAAAATTAGTTTTGATGACTTTTTTTCTAATTGAAATGAATGGTGAGTTGATGAGAACTGCACTCATTTAGTGATGTCTGCATGTTGTCTGGGATAATCAGTATGTACTTTAGTCAGCTTTTATTTTTTACCTTCTTAAAGTAAACCTATGTGTGGCCAGGCGTGGCGGCTCATGCCTGTAATCCCAGCACTTTGGGAAGCCGAGGTGGGCGATCACAATGTCAGGAGATCGAGACCATCCTGGCTAACACAGTGAAATCCCGTCTCTACTAAAAATACAAAAAACTTAGCTGGGTGTGGTGGCAAGCACCTGTAGTCCCAGCTACTTGGGAGGCTGAGGCAGGAGAATGGCATGAACCTGGGAGGCGGAGCTTGCAATGAGCCGAGATCGCGGCACTGCACTCCAGCCTGGGCAACAAAGCGAGATTCTGTCTCAAAATAAATAAATAAATAAATAAATAAATAAATAAATAAACCTATGTGGCACCCATGGAGGAAAACAAATCAGACTCAGAGAAGCACTACAGGGAAAAGGTCTGGGTTATCACAACTCTAACATACAGAGATAATTCTTAGAAATTTCAACACTTATTAAATTGCCCATTAAAATTTCTTAACGTACACAAATTAAAGAAGTTCTAGGCAATTGTAGAGTTAGCATCCCACCTCCGAATAAAAAGATTATAGTTTAAAAGTAATCATTTTGAAAAATATCTGTAGGATAATTGGAAAAGCCATCCTCCCACCTCAACCCCCCAAGTAGCTGGGACTACAGGCGTGCACCACCATGCTCAGCTAATTTTTTCAGCTTTTGTAGAGATTGGGGTCTTATTATGATGCCCAGGCTGGCCTTGAACTCCTGACAAACAATCCTCCCATCTCAGCCTCCCAAACTGCTGGGATTACAGGACTGAGCCATTGCACCTGCCTATCTCTTTTCAAAGACAAGCTCAAAATATTTTGAAACACTGAACCATTTTTTAATCTATGAAAGTAAAACGGCTACCAGATTTAATCAACTAAAATAAAAATGTATCAACATGCCAGTTATTTTTCCTAATATGACCAAAACAATTCCTATTACAACAAAAGAAAATGCACTACCTAAAAATCCTATATTTTTAAAATAGAAACTTTAAATAGCTTATGAATAGTCACTTTTTACCAAAATCCTAAATACAAGTACCACATGCCCTGTAGGCAACACCCTCACAGTACAGATACCTTCTCAAAATTCAGGTTTTCTCAGGTCACCACTCCAGGTGCCCCCAGTGACTTGACACTGTACCTCAGAAACAACCCATCTCCATGACAGCGTCTAAGGCACCACTGTTTACCAAACCTTCATGCACTGACAAATGTCCCACATCTGCACTGTTCAATCCAGTATCCACTAGACACATGACTATCAAGCCCATAAAATATGACAGATGCAAGTGAGGAACAAAATATTTATTTAAATTAATTTTTTTTTTTTTTTTGGAGACAGGATCATCCAAGCTAAAGAGCAGTGGCTCAGTCTCCACTAACTGCAATGCCTCCTGGGCTCAAGTAATCCTCCAAACTCAGCCTCCCAAGTAGCCGGGACTATAGGTGTGTGTCACACACCTGGCTAATTTTTGTATTTTTAGTAAAAACGGGGTTTTGCCATGTTGTCCAGGCTGGTTTTGAGCTCCTGAGCTCAACTGATCTGCCCACCTTGGCCTCCCAAAGTGCTGGGATTACAGGCATTAGCCACTGCATCTGGCCTTAACTTTTATTTTAAAAATTACCCCCACAGTTGAGGGTGAGGGAGACAGTACCCTGGGGCCTGGTAGGCACAACAAATAGGACGAATAACAATACATACCTCATGTTGTTAAAAGAAACAAAGGATACAATACATGTGCAGAAAGTACCATTGTGTCTGACAATACGTGCTGAATGAGTAAGCTATTAATTTTTCATTTAAATAGCCCCCATGAAGTGAATGGCTACCACATTAGAGCAGAACTAAAATTTTGTTGTTACTTTTTCATTCGTTGACTTGTTTATTATCTCTCTCCCCAGCAGCCCAGAAGATCCATGAAGGCAGGGCTGTATCCCGATCACCACTGTGACACCTAGACAGTGCTTGGAGCACACTCGGGCATCTGAAAATGTATGTTGAACAAACGTATCAACATCAAAAGCAAAATAAACATATTAGTAGGAAAGGAGTGCATAAAAGTATGGCTGTACAAGGCAAACAAAATGCAAACAGGATTGCCAATGTAAATCTCAGTAGAATTCAAGGCTAAACTCTTCAGAAAAAGATTCCCTTTAAACTAAAAACTGTATGACCTACAGAAGATCTAAGGTGCGAATCTTTATACACCAAATAACAAAGCATGCAATGTAAACCCATAGCAGTGGTAAACTTCAATTTTCTTCTCCTCCAAGCACAGAGAGAAGGCAATAATGAATATATTAATCAATACATTCACACATTCAGGTATCCTAAATAAAAACTAATGAAGTCAAAGTAACAGACGTATCAAACTCTACACCCTACAAACAGTGACCACCCTTATTCAGTGGGAGGCTGCATAGGATGGTGTCTAACACTCTAGAATTCAAAGTCTTGGACCTAGCTCTGGCCCACCATTGGAGGTGAGGGAGACAGTACCCTGGGATAATTACTCATCTTTCATGGGCCTGGTAGGCACAACAAGTAGGACCAATAATAATATGTACCTCATGTTGTTCTAAGAATCAGGAGATAATCCACATGCAGAAATTACCATTGGGTCATGACAACTGGTGCTGACTGAGCAAGCTACTATTACTACATTATTATAGATAGTTGACTACATTCATGGCATACATTAAAAATGATTTTATATTAGACCACAAAGATAAATTTTTAGAATTCCCTAGGGCAGAAATTATAAAGGACTCATTTTGATGTAGTAAAAGGAGAAAAGTAAAAATAGCAAATATAACCCAAAAAGCCTAAACACTTGTGGAATTAAAAGCACTTCTGCCGGGCATGGTGGCTCATGCCTGTAATCCCAGCACTTTGGGAGACTGAGGCGGGTGGATCACTTGAGGTCAGAAGTCCAAAACCAGCCTGGCCAACATGGTGAAACGCCATCTCTACTAAAAACTACAAAAATTAGCTGGGTGTAATGGTGGGTGCCTGTAATCCCAGCTACTCGGGAGGCTGAGGCAGGAGAATTGTTGAACCCAGGAGGCGGAGGTTGCAGTGAGCTGAGATCATGCCACTGCACTCCAGCCTGGGCAACAGAGCAAGACTCCCTCTCATAAATAAATAAATAAATAAATAAATAAATAAGTAAATAAAGCACTTCTATATACCTTATACCTCATATTAAAAAGTGAAAACTTTGGCCAGGTACAGTGGCTCACACCTGTAATCCCCAGCACTTTAGGAGGACAAGATGGAATGATCACTAAGGCCAGGAGTTCAAGACCAGCCTGGCCAACAAAGTGAGACTCTGTCTCTCCAAAAAAAAAAAAAAAAAAAAAAAAAAAAAAAAAAAAAAATTGTAATTTAGCCAGGCATGATGGCATGTACCTGTAGTCCCATTCCAGCCTGGGGCACACAGTGAGACCCTATTTTTTTTAGAGTAAGTCTCTAAAAATAATAACAATAAAATAAATAAATGAAAGAAAAGAAAAAATAAAAGGGAAAGGGAAAGAAAGCAAGCATCTGTAAATCACAATCATGTAAGTAACACAGATCCAAACTTATGAGACATTCTCTCTCTTTAATGGTTGCAGACTAAACACTCGACACTCACTTTTCCGAACCCTCTAGAGTCTCTAAAATACAAGCTCTTTTTATTAAAGGAAAATTGGAAACAAAAAGGAGGGCTAAAAGTGGACTAGAAAGTTTGAGAAAATCTCAGATGCAGACATGCAAAAATAAAATTAAGACTGACAGAGAATCAACAAAGGAATCCCCTGTCTAAGAACCACAGGTAGACAGACGTTCCCAAGGAAGCCTCAGGGACTTGGAATAAACTAAGACAAGAAGAAAGAATGAGCCACAAGACAATCATCAGATTAAACAACTGCACAAGGAAAAATTGTGTCCTTGTACAAGGAACAGTTGAGCCAATCAGACCGTGTCTCTTTTCCATCTCCCTTCCCTGGTACATGGAATAAACCCTGCAGCCCTGGCCTCCTGGGTAAATGCGGAAAATTGTTCCTACAGTGAGCAATCCACCTTGCTCACTGGATGGATGGATGCAGGAAGCAGCGACTGTGGTCCTCCACATACTGAAGCGGGGAAGGGGTTAAATGAGGAAAGCCAGCTCCACTGCAAAGAAAAACCCACCCTGGCAATTGCAGAGGCCTCCAGCCTGCCTATCTGATCTTCAGCCAGCTGGAACCCCAAATTAAACTCTACCAGTCAACAGGCCTCACCTACCCACATACCGGCCCTTTCTTTACAGGAGAGGCTATTGGAGAAAGAGACTTAGGCAAGAATAAAGCAAACTCGTATTGCCAACTTCTATACCAATCAATTTCATCATTTATTCATAATATAAACGAAGAACCAGAGATCACCAGGCATTTGAGAAATAAACAGCGTTAAAAAGCAGGACCATGATGAAAAAGAAGTGACCTATAAGTTCAAGAGAGAAGAATACAATGTTTATAATCCAAATTTTGTTCCCTTTTTATCAAAGTCCAGGTTCCAGGCTTATATTATATAATCCTAACGTTTAGCCTTAAACGTTAATAACAATATTTAATTCTAAATTCTGCTCCAAGAAGAGAATTTTTATAATCCTAATATTTATCCTCAAATTCAAAAGTACACGCCAAATATAGGCAGCTAGGAAAAAGGACCAATCAGAGAAAAAGAACATGAACAAAAACTTTCAAATATGATTGTTCAAATTAAAAAATTAACTGGAAATCCTAAATAATAAAATGAGTGGGGATAAATACCAAGCTTGAGAGCTCAAAGATAAAGTCAAGGGAGAGCAATAAAAGAAGAAAGTTTGCATGGATACAAACAGGGAACAATCGACACTGGGGCCTATTTAGGGTGGACGGTGGGAGGAAGGAGAGCATCAGAAAAAATAACGATTGCTCCTTACTAAGCTTAGTGCCTGGGTGATCAAATAATCCGTACAACAAACCCCCATAACATGAGTTTACCTATATAGCAAACCTGCATATGTACCCCTGAACCTAAAATAAAAGTTTAACAAAGAGAGTTTGGCAGTTCTTCAAACAGCTGAACACAGAGTTACCATTTTATCTAGCAATCTCACTACTGCAGGAGAAATAAAATTGTATATGTTCACACAAAACCTTGTGGACAAATGTTCAGAGCGCCATTATTCATAATAGCCAAATGTGGAAACAACCCCAAATGTCCATCAAGACCACATAAGCAAAATGTGGAACAGCCATACAAAGATTATTCAGGTAGAAAAAGAATGAAGTACTCACACATTCCACAATATGGAGGAACCTTGAAAACATTATGCTAAGTGACAGAAGCTAGACACAAAAGGCCACATACTGTATGATTCCATTTATATGAAATATGAAGAATAGGCAAATCAGCCAACAGGAAGCAGATTAGTTGTTGCCAGGGGTTGGAGAAGAATGGGTACTGGGTTTCACTGGGTGAGAAAACTGTTCTGAATTTAGATAGTGGCAATGGTTGAACAACTTTCAGTATACTGACACCTACTGAACTGCACACATTAAAATGGTGAATTTTATGGTATGTGAATTATATCTCAATAAACAAGAGAAAGTGAGAAAGCAAAAGAAAATTTGAAAAAAGAGTCAAGAGACACAAACCCGCACACCCATCCTGTAGGGGTTTCAGGAACAGAAAAAGGATGAAATAAGAGAGGAAGAAATCTAAGAAGTAATATAAAAGCTAAAGGAGGAGTGAAGAGGATAGGCATTGTGGCTTACACCTATAATCTCAGCACTTTGGGAGGCCAAGGCAAGTGGATCACTTGAGGTCAGGGGTTCGAGACCAGCCTGGCCAACATGGTGAAAACCAATCTCTACTGAAAACACAAAAATTAACTGGGCATGGTGGCACAAACCTGTAATCCCAGCTACTCAGGAGGCTGAGGCAGGAGAATCACTTGAACCTGGGAGGTGGAGGTTGCAGTGAGCCAAGATTACCTCACTGCACTCCAGCCTGGGTGACAGAGCAATACTCTATCTCAATATAAATGGAAAGAAAAGAAGGGAAGGAAGGGATGGGAGAGGGGAAGGAAGGCATGGGAGAAGGGAAGGAAGGGGAAGAAGGGGAGAGAGGAAGGGAGAGAGGGAGGGAGGCAGGAAGGCAGGCAGGCAGAAGCAAATTAGTAAAAAGAGATGGCAGGAAGGCAGGCTGAAGCAAATTAGTAAAAGAGATTCCTAGAGACAATCTAGTAAAATCTACAGGTCTGGAATAAAAAGAAATGCTAACTCAAACAAGACACACAAAAGCGGGGGAAAAAAAGGTAAGGTTGACCCCCAAGTCCTACAGAGCTACAGTTAGTACAGGGAAGAGAGCTCAAACACCAAAGCATGGCAAAGAGGTAAGCCACTGAGAGGTCTTCTTCAAAAGAAAGCAAAACAAAAAATCTACCAGCCGGGCATGGTGGCTCAGGCCTATAATCCCAGCACTTTGGGAGGCCGAAGTGGGTGGATCACCTGAGGTCAGGAGTTCAAGACCATCTGGTCAACACGGTGAAACCCCGTCTCTACAAAAATACAAAAATTGCCAGGCATGATGGCAGGTGCCTGTAATCCCAGCTACTCGGCAGGCAGACACAGAAGAATCGCTTGAACCTAGGAAGCAGAGATTGCCGTGAGCTGAGATTGCGCCACTGCACTCCAGCCTTGGCGACAGAGCGAGACTCCGTCTCAAACAACAAAAAAACCCTATCCAATGATAAAATATAATCAACGAAGAGGAGAACTACAGCAAAGAAACAGGAAAACTGTGTTTTTATTAAAAAATTAATGATGGATGAGCATTTACTTTACCTTATTCAAGTATAAAACTCTTATTTAAAAAATAGAAAAATTCTTCCTAAATTCATATCTCAAAAAGGCACTTGCCACAGTAAAAAGCAACCAGTGTAATGAGAGAATATATTTGCAATCACTTATCTGACACGGGGTTAATATCTAGAATATATAAAAAATACCTACAACTCAACAACATAAAACTCAATATAAAAATTGGCAAATGACTTGATTAGACCTTTCTCCAAATAGCCAACAATCAAACAAAAAGATGTTCAACATCACTAGTCACAAAATACAAATCAAAACCATGAGATACTACTTCACACCCATAGGGATAGCTGTCAGCAAAAAACAAAAACAGAAAACACTAATGTTCATAGCAGCATTGTTCACAATAGCCAAAAGATATAAACAAGCCAGTGCCCAACAACAGATGAAAAAATAAACAAACTGTGGTATATACATACAAAGGGATATGATTCAGCCTTAAAAAGGAATGAAATGCTGACACGTTAGTTGCAACATGGATGAAACTTGTAAATGAATGCAGCCCAATTGTCCTATAGAACTGATGCTTACAGTCTTTTAAAATAAAGATAGAAATTGAGCCTCCCAGTCTTAAAACTTGAGAAAGTTACATTTGTCTTATCTGAATTCCTTTGTTGGGAAACCAACCATCAGGCCTCCCAGATAGTTATCAAGGAACTGAAACTTACCAGATCACCACATCTGGACCATAAGACACCAGACCACCTCACTCATCACAATTGCCTAACCAACTACCTGCTTCCTGTCGACCAACTTCTCTTCCCCACCCTTCCCTAACTCCTGTTTTCCCATACATGGTTACATTTCTTCCCTGCTAAATAAACCTCTGGTTTTAGTCAGTTGAGTTGACAAATTTGAGATTGATCTCCCATCTCCTTAGCTGCAGCACCCAGTTGAAGCCTTCTTCCCTAGCAACACTCATCGTCTCCGTGATTGGCTTTCTGTGCTGTGAGCAACAGGACCTAGACCAAACTCCTTGATGTTTTGGTAGCAATATGAGGTACTCACCATAAGCAAATTCACCAAGATAGAATAAGTAGAGTACAGGTCACCAGGACTGGGGAAGGGAAAGGGAAAGTTACCGTTTAATGGGTAAAGAGCTTCTGTTTAAGATGGTGAAAAAGTTCTGGAAATGAATAGTGGTGATGGTTATACAACAATGGGAATGAACTAAATGCCACTGTACACATAAAAATGGCTAAAATGGAACATTTTAAATTATGCATAATTTACAATTAACACATTTTAAAAATTACAGTATTACACTATTACTATATATGAATTATACCTCACAAAGTTGATTGGCAAGGATAGAAGGATATACAATTTGATAAATACTCAATGTTGGAAGTTCTAACAAAAGGCATTTTAAACACATTGACTGGGATTATATATTGACACAATTTATTTGAGCACTTCAGCAATTTTTCAGAAGTCACAATGATATTTACTGCCTTCTACCCATTTGTTCTAATTTGTTCTAATTCTATGAATCTTCCCTAAAGGGAAAAAGAAAAAGCGGGCACAAAGATTTAATCTCAAAAATGTTCATCGCAATGTTGTTTCCAACATTATAATACTATCCAAAATTAGTAAGCAAAATGATCAGATATTCACAACATATAAAAAGTTTACCTTAATTATTATGTATTTTATTTTTAAATGTTAATAACATTAAAAATACATAATATATGTGTTATGGGGGAAAACAAACATAAAATTATATCATGTGATTCTAATTTTTATAGGAAAAACAAAACTAAGAAATAAATATACCTACTTCAATAATAATTATCTCCCAGACTAAGTTAAGGACCCTTTATCATATGCTATGAAGGTAATATAACCTGAGATCAGAGAAAACCTCACTAGAAGTGGCTTTGAATGAAGGAGAATAAAAGAAGATTCCTACCAGAGAAATTGTCTACCTCAGTATCATTTTATTCAAATTAAAACAGTTTTACAATCAAACTTCATTAAAAGCAGAGGAAAAATAGTATGTGTGAATTTTGGTATCCAAGGGGATACTAGAACCAGTCTCCGGGCTGATACAGAGGGATAACTGTACTTGGAAATGATTTGGGATATCTGTTTGAAAATGTTAGCAGGGGGCACCCCATTCAAAGATATAACACGTTTTAAATAAAAGTGTTTAAATAAATATTTCATTGATTCATTTTTAATGAGCATACCATCAGCCTTCTCAAAGTATTAAATGCTCAAAGTATTAAATCCTACTTTCTATTACCAGATTTTACTTTGGGACAGTAACATTACAAGATGTATAATAAGAATTACCCTTATTATTAAGCATTTTCTAAACTCCTATTGTTTCACCCATATTTTACCAGCATAGAAGAATAATTATTATACTACTGCCACAATTCACAAAATCCTTTCACCTCCGATTTTTCATGTGCTTGTCCTAACAATCATGAGATAAGCAAGCTTCATGATAATAACTGCAACTTCTACAACCCCAACCCCACTGTAAATGAAATACCCACTAAGAATCAGGCACTATATAAAGTATCTCATATATTTACCTCATTCAAAGTGGAATAATTACCAAAAATCTATGAAGTGGTTATCTCATCCCCATCCCAATTTTATAGATGAGGAAACTGTGGCTCAGCAATTAAAGTAATTGGCCCAGAAAGCAGATCTTTGATCCACACCCAGGTCTGTCTGAATCCTAAACCTATGCCATTTCCTTGTTCCACCCACCCTCCCCAGGAAACAGAGAATGAGAAAAAGATAATCATTTGTCCGAGTCTTATAGGCAACCGGAACCCAGAGCCTTCTAACACTTGATCTATGGTGCTTTCTACCTGGTATGTCACTTCTATAAAAAGCAAGGACACTTCCTTCCATTGGGAGTTTATAAATCATAATCTCATTAGATTATAAATAACATCATAGGGAAGCTACATGCTACATGAGGGACAGATAAGCATGGCCAAGGGAAATTTTGAGGAAGTATAACTAAATTAATACACAGGGATCAGGGTTGAAGTATTTTATAACCAATACTCAAAACAGTTAACAGCCTGGCGCAGTGGCTCACACCTGTAATCCTAACACTTTGGGAGTCAGAGATGGGAGAATCACTTGAGCCCAGGAGTTCAAAACCAACTTGGGCAACATAGTGAGAGACCTTGTCTCTATGAAAATAAAAAAACAAGAACACTTAATAAAGTTTCCAGGAGTAGCTTAGATAATCCCAGCATTGTATATTAGGAGAAGGGCTATTTTTAAATATTCTAGAATTTATAATTGGAATGCCCATAAAAATTGCCTATGAGTAGAGTCATCATTATGTCAGAAAAATTTATGATAATTATTTGGGACTCTGCTTTTGATAAGTATGTATGCTGTAACTACTTAATAAAGTCATGAAAAAAAATTTTAAAATATAAATGTTACTTACATATCGCAGTTTAGAGCTATCTGCGAATGCTGGATTAGCAATTGGAACTAGAATAAAAAATGTAAGTGTAAAAAAAGAAAAAATTAAAATATTTAAGTCACGAAACACAGAAAGTGACAACAAAGTTAACAGCTCAGATCTTCATAAAAAGGAAATTTATACTGTACACCAAAAGTGATATTTACGAAATTACAAAGGCACTTGTATATGAATAAGATTAAAATAAAAACGAAGAACAGTACTTTTAGTTTCTCCTAACACTTTATATTCTCTAAATGACTGCCCTTACCTGATAGACACACACCAACTATAGAAAAAAGTAAACTTAATAATATCCTGGAAGCAAATGAACTTAAATTCTTTCAAGCCAATTCCCAAATAAGGGCCCACTACAGAAAACACCTCTGAACCACCATAATTCCTTTCTGAGGATGACTCCAAACACTCTGCCAACCGATGCTAAACATGAGCCAAAAGAAACAAAAAACAAAAAAAAACTCTGACAAATTCCCATGAGCTTACCAATGGACCAAGATAGTCCAAAAAGTAATATTCCCAGAGGATAGGAAAAAAATTTCTTAGAGGATTGATGTCTTCCTTCAAGGTCACAGCAGAAACCTTGCAGGTTACCAGATGACCCAGTAAAGGAACCAACACCCACAACCCATTCCACATGGGCAGTTCATTCCAGTCACTGATGAGAAGGGAAAAGGTCTTATGATATCACGTGTTTTTTTTTTTTTTTTTGAGATGGAGCTTTGCTCTTTTTGCCCAGGCTGGAGTGCAATGGCGCGATCTCAGCTCACTGCAACCTCTGGCTCCCAGGTTCAAGTGTTTCTCCTGCCTCAGCCTCCCCAGTAGCTGGGATTAGAGGAGTGCACCACCATGCCAGGCTAATTTTGTATTTTTCGTAGAGACGGGGTTTCACCATGTTGGCCAGGCTGGTTTCAAACTGCTGACCTCAGGTGATCCACCCACCTCAGCCTCCCAAAGTGCTGGGATTACAGGCATGAGCCACTGCACCTGGCCCAATTTCATATATATATATATATATATTTTTTTTTTTTTTTAAGACGGAGTCTCGCTGTCGCCCAGGCTGGAGTGCAGTGGCACAATCTTGGCTCACTGCAGGCTCAGCCCCCCACCGGGGTTCACGCCATTTTCCTGCCTCAGCCTATATATTTTTTTAAAATCTTACAAGTTAACATAAAATGGAAATCTGAGTATTACAAGCAACAACAACAACAACAACAGAAAGTTCAAAATCACCATCTACTCTCATCTACTGTAAGACCTAAGGATTAAGCAGAGGATAATTTCCATAAACCTAAAATCATGATAAATCAGTTTTTTCATGGTAGTTAAATCAAATTGCTATTTTAGCACTTGTTTGAGCCTCTAAAAAACATAAATTTAAATGCATAAGTCACATCACAGAGGCCTACCAGTGGGGAATGGAGAAGCCTGGTGGCCACCTCCTGGTGACCAGCCACCACGCACAAACAGCAAAGGAGATTAAGCTTGGCTCAGGAGGTCCTCGAGCTCTTCGCAATGGAGTCGATCTGTGAGCACACTTGTTGCAAAAAAGTCATTCCAATCTTGGTCTTTCAGAAATTATAACTTATCCACCGCCAAGGAAAGAAAATAACAGAAGTATGAATGATGAGAAAGACAACTACTGGAAACACTACATGAGAAATAAACACAGAATTATGACAGCTAAGATGAGGACAAAGAAAACACGACACTGTCAAAACCAAAAATACTCCAAAGATGACACTACTTCTATTTGTCCTTCTATATTTCCCATCTCTTTATCTATCCATGGAAACTTTTTAACCACTTCAATGGAAAACTATGCTTTCAAACCAAGCAGATGTCTAAAGCAGAATTGTCCCACAACCTAGACTATAACAAAATGTAAAGTTGAATACAACTGGAGTAAAAGACAAAAGAGCCTTTGTATAAATAAATCAACCCGCAAATATTGCAAAAAGCACAAATCCCACAGTTATTAAAAAGTTCCAATAAAATTACTGTAAAAAATGATGAGGAAAACATGATAGCTAAAATCACCTGAAATGCCTACCTCCAAATCCATATACAAAAAAAGGGCAAAATCTAGGAAATGTGATACCCCCTAAAATTAACATATTTTTGGCTGATCTCAATCTTTAGACAAAACATATTATAAATATAATTTCCCAAATAACTCAAAGAAGAAAAAGGAAATAGTATTTCCCGGTAATAATTCTCTAGGTTTGCATAAATAGACCTACTTGGCAATGAAAGCACTATTATTAATATTTGGCTTCACTTTGGTCTTTAAACGTCCTTCTCCACAGGTTTTTCTGGTTGTTTTTATCGGTAATTAAGTTGACTGATATAAACCCTTAGCTGGTTTATTGAAACCTAAATATATTTTAAATTTACTTCAAATCATAGATTCTACTCTAGCCACAATGAATAATTTTCCCCAAATTGAGTTCAACAGCTTAAAATATAATTTGTTAAACAAACAAACAAAAAAAAAGTTTAAGGTATGTAAAAATTTCTGACTTTCACCCTAAATAAGATTTTCATTAGCTCAACAGAAATGTAATAATTATCCCTTAAGTATCTCCACTACCACACCATCTCCACAGTCATGAAACACCTAGTCCCATTCTCAAATGTTCTGGTCCCACCAATAGAATCCCAATCCTTCCTTGTTGTCCCCAACCCTGTGCACCTACACCTGCCATAAATGGTGGAAATTCAACCAGCTCTATGAAGGGAAGGGAGGAGACCCTCCCCCAACCCACTCTACAGGAAAACTTGCCCAGATCTATAGGAACCTCCCCACACACAAGAGGACAGGACAGCCCAGACTCAGCTGAGAAATGTCCACAGCTGGCACAAATGAATTACAGATTATTTACAATTCACATTAACACTGCTCCAAGAATATAACCAACTGTCAAGACAAAAAAAATTTAGTTATTCACATACAAATATTCCATTTCTGAATAAATTTCACATTTGTATCTGTATACAAAGAGTCTACATGTTCGATAACTCCTTTATGATCTTACCTGAAAATGCTGGTAGATGCAATATTTTTGGATCAAATTTAACTGATGGCGGTTTTTTCATTACCTGTGGTTAAAAAAAAAAAACTTTTGAGACAATTTTTAAGATGGATATCTGTCTCCTTATATGTCCCTTATATCAAATAATAAATCAATGAGGACAAAAAAAGAATGTGTAAAATTTGTTACCAAAAAGAATAAGAACGATGCCTTTTCAGATTAAAACATACATATATAGATAATAATTTATTTTCTAAAATAATTTCAATTGATATCTGTAATAAAATACAGCCTCAAAGAAAAAATTCACCCCTATCTTGGCTTACTCTTTAGATAATTTACCTCTAATTAGAAATTCAGTCATTCAACAAATATCTATTGGGTACCTGCCAAGGTAAGGCTCTATGTCAAGGGTTAAGGGGGATACAAAAATATAAAACACACAATCCTATTTTCAGAGAGCTGACATTCTGGTTGGGAAGATGAGACAAACATTTGATAAACAACAAAATATTTCACAATTGAAAAGAGGTAGGACATAACTACAGACAAAACCCTGGACAGAAAGAATTTTTTTGTAAATAGTAGTTTAGAGAATACAGCAAGCACTTTACTTGATATAGTTGAGACCGGGTTTACAGAAGAGGTAGGGGGTGGGTTGAGGTCTTGAAGAATGGTTAGAACTTTATGGTTATATCAGAGAAGACACCATTCAAGGAAGCCATAATAGCATGAACTGGAAAGTGCACAATTTATTTGAGAAATGTGAAGAAACCATGTAGTTGGATCCATGAGCTTAGGATGGCCAGATACTGCATCTTGAGACTTTTAGTTAAAAATTCAACCATCATTTCTATACCTAACTCCTGCAAAATTTCTATATGTAGTATTTTTAAAACCTTTACCAATTAAGTAACCAGCATTACCGTATTTACGGTAGTATTCTTACTAAAATGCATATTCTCATTCTAATCTCATAATCCAAATTAATAATCTCATTCTAATCATGAGAAACCCTTAGATAAGCCTAAATTAAGGGACATTCTTCAAAACACTGAACCAGTTACTCTTCAAAGTGTCAAGGACTTGAGTCATACGTTTTATAACCTGTATTACAAAAACATACAAAGGCCAGGTGCGGTGGCTCACATCTGTAATCCCAGAACTTTGGGAGGCCTAGGCAGGTGAATCATGAGGTCAGGAGTTCAAGACCAGCATGGCCAACATGGTAAAATCCCATCTCTACTAAAACTACAAAACTTAGCCATGCGCAGTGGCAGGCACCTGTAATCCTAGCTACTCAGGAGGCTGAGGCAGGAGAATAGCTTGAACCCGGTCGGCAGAGGTTGCAGGGAGCTGAGATCACACCACGACACTCCAGCCTGGGTGACAGAGTGAGACTTCATCTCAAAAAAAAAAAAAAAAAAAAAGACAAACTGTCAAGGTCATGAAAGGCAAGAAAAGTCTGAGAAATTCTGACAAAACCATGAAAGACTACGGCAGACTATACGAGACTAGGGAGGCATAACAACTAACTGTAATGTGGGATCCTGAACAACAAAAAAAAAAGGACATTAGAGGCAACTGGTAGAATTCAAATAAATTTGGTAGTTTAGTTAACAGCACTATACTCATGTTTTATTTTTCCTTTTTCAGAAAGAATTCAAAAGGAGCAATCAGGGTATTGCATGACATCATTATACAGAGATATGAATCAAGTATGATGCAACTCCAACTACCACATTCTACTGCCCTCCAAAAGGAGGAACAGGTAAGGATTATCCTGCCTGACTAGCACTATACCAATGCTAATTCCCAGGTGTTGTTAACTATACTATAGACCTATAAGATGTGAACATTAAGAGCAGCTGGGCAAAACGTATACAGGAACTCTCAACTATTTTTTAACCTTCTCTCTAAGACTAAAAGTAGTTTAAAATTAAAAGTTAAACACAAAAATGTCCACTGACTAAGGCTTCCCATAAACTATCAAATATGGTTATAAGAGGAAAAAAAGAAACAAAGAATATCGTCTAAGGCAAGCTTGTGCAACCCACAGCCCATGGGCTTCATGCGGCCCAAGGCGGCTTTGAATGTGGCCCAACACAAATTCCTAAACTTTCTTAAAACATTGTAAGATGTTTTTTGCAATTTTGTTTGTTTGTGTTTTAGTTTATCAGCTATCGTTAGTGTATTTTATGTGTGACCCAAGACAATTCTTCTTCCAGTGCCGCCCAGGAAAGCCAAAAGACTGGACACCCCTGGGAAAGATATCACAAATTGTTCTAGAAAACCCACTTTGAAAATGCACCAATGCACATCAAACTTAGCATAATAAAGTTACTCTGCCACACATATGAACTCACAAAAAGGATTAGCTCCATTATGAAAAATAGCTAAATAATCTATATAAAATGCTGTCTGTCTAGAAAATAAACATGAATCCAAGAACCCTTTGGTATAAACCACAGTATTGTTCCCAATGAGATACGAAAAGACAGTCATGAATTAATACAGAAAAAGAGATTTAAAAAAGAAAAAGAAGGCTGGGCGTGGTGGCTTACACCTGTGATCCCAGCACTTTGGGAGGTGGAGGCGGGCAGATCACGAGGTCAGGAGATCAAGACCATCCTGGCTAACATGGTGAAACCCTGTCTCTACTAAAAATACAAAAAATTAGCTGGGTGTGGTGGTGGGCGCCTGTAGTCCCAGCTACTTTGGAGGCTGAGGCAGGAGAATGGTGTGAACCCAGGAGGCGGAGCTTGCAGTGAGCCAAAATCACACCACTGCATTCCAGCCTGGGTGACAGAGGGAGACTCTATCTCAAAAAAAAAAAGTAACAGAAGCAGGAAAATTAAAATAGAGAGTAAGTAGTGGAATGTATGTTGTGGAGTTGGAAGTCAAGACAAAACACAGGGACTTAGAAATGCATCTGTTTTTTAAAGTAAATACTCATTTTCCCCTAGCAATAAAGTATTATATTCCAAAAGGCAAGAAGCAAAAAAACTCACAGTGGTTTAGAAGTACATTGTGAACCGTGACTCCTCCAGCTCCCATAGTGTCTCCTCACCATCTCCCATGCAGTCTTAACAACCTGTGAGAGGGCAGGGCTTCCGTGTGATCTGCCTGCCCAGCCCAGCCTGGTGAGCAGTGCCCTCTGACTGCTTCTGCCTTCAAAATACGTCAGAGACTAGAATACTTAGAGTGATTCACATTAGTGCAGATGGAGAAACGATGGGACTGAGAGCTAAGGTCTGAGGTCAAGAGGCTGGCAACCCCTCCGTGGCATGTGGAAGAAAGCAGTAGTGAGAGGCAGAGCTGACTCATTCAAAACAGAGGGGAGAAAACTTAGAACTCCAGTGAAGTGGAAGTGAAGGCAGAGGAAAGCGTTGCAGACAGAGCGGGACCTGGAAATGCAGACATGCAGCACAAATGAAACAGAAGCAGACAAGAGAAAAGGAAAGATTAGACAGTAAATAATATTCTGAATGAAAATCTCATGCAGATTTCAGATCTCAGTAAAGTCTACAACTCAGTTGTTAGAGTGCTTTCTGTACCCTTGGATTGTCATTAATGGGGGTGACAACAAGATCTGAGTCCATGTAGATAAGCTCTCTCTCATCTGGGATTCCAGGTCCTGCTGACTCAGGTGTCCACTTGTAATCTGAAATGAGAACAAAAGAACAAAAATTAGACTTTGTTTCTGTGACTAATATAGAGCTTTAAAACACTGAACTAACAAGATGCTGAGGAAGACACCACTGTAAAATGTCACCTATATCAATGTACTTCAACTGCTATTCAAGACAGTTGCAGTCTCACTTAATTTTCACAAAAATCCTAAACTGTACATACCATCATTTCCATTTTACAGATAGAAATATAGAACTCTGAGAAAGTAACTGAATTGCTCATGTTACCATTAAGCCTGGCCAGGACTAGAAAAAAGATCTTTACAATTCAATGTTCTAAACTGTGATGAGGCAAACTGGTTTTTCGATTATCAGCATGGGTTTTTTTTGTTTTGTTTTGTTTTGTTTTTTTAGGGATGGAGTCTCACTCTGTCACATAGGCTGGAAGGCAGTGGTGCAACCCTGGCTCACTGCAACCTCTGTCTCCCGGGTTCAAGTGATTCTCCTGCCTCAGCCTCCTAAGTAGTGGAATTATGGGTGCACGCCACCATGCCCAGCTAATTTTTTTTTTTTTGGAGACAGAGTCTTGCTCTGTCACCAGGCTAGAGTGCAGTGGCACGATCTTGGCTCACCAGAACCACCGTCTCCTGGGTTCAAGTCATTCTCCTGGCTCTGCCTCTTGAGTAGCTGGGACAAGGTTTCACCACGTTGGCCAGGCTGGTCTCAAACTCCTGGCCTTAGGTGATCCGACTGCCTCGGCCTCCCAAAGTGCTGGGATTATAGGTGTGAGCCACTGCACCCGACCCATGGCTTTATTTTTCATTCATAGAATGCTAATCAATTTATTTCTGCTTTACAGAATATTCAATGTGAAGTTGAAACTGTAACATAAAAAAATTTTCAGACTTAAATACAGAACGGTTACCTAAGTGTTAAACCTCAATTATTTATTAAGCCTCGTAAGAGTTGATACATAATAAAATGAATCACCATTCACCATCAGTTATTCCTTTGAGATGGTACTTTGTGCTCTATTTAAACATAATTTGTATTCCTAGGGCTATGCCCCAGTATTTCCCATCAGAAAAAAAAAAAAAAGAGGATTTATGCTTAAGAACCTTAAAAGATAAAGGAACAGAGTTAGCTAAGAAAATTCCTGGAAACCCAATGTGCCCCTTGCAACTCAGATGAAAGATATAAGAAAACATACAAACAGGCTGGGCACGGTGGCTCAAGCTTGTAATCCCAGCACTTTGGGAGGCTGAGGTGGGCAGATCACAATGTCAGGAGTTCAAGACCAGCCTGACCAACATGGTGAAACACTATCTCTACTAAAAATACAAAAATTAGCTGGGGGTGGTGGCATGCACCTGTAATCCCAGCTATTCAGGAGGCTGAGACAGGAGAATCACTTGAACCCAGGAAGCGGAGGTTGCAGTGAGTTGAGATTGTGCCACTGCACCAATTAAAAAAATTATATGCAAAAATTAATTTCCTATAGGTAAATTGAATGTAGGCACAAATGCCAAGTTATAAGAAATAGCCCACTCACAACAGCAAAAATATATATAACAAAATGTTCAGGAATAAACTAAACGATCAATAATTGCAATGAGATCATGATCATTAAACGAAAATAATCATTATAAAATTATAATCTCTTCTTTCAAAGTGAACACATTATGTATAAAAACAGAAGTAATGATATCAAAATGTATGAGATGTATGAGGTTACAGTGAACTATGATCATGCCACTGCACTCCAGCCTGAGCAACAGGCTTTTAAAAAAAAAAATGTAATCGCTGTTTAACTGGGAATTTCATCGTAAACAATTTTTCTATTGTCTTTTTCCTCTTTTATATTTTACAAGTTTTTTACAATTATATATGTTTTGTAATAGAATAAAAAGTATCATTTAAAAATTATAAAACATAAGGCCAACACAGTGGCTCACACCTGTAATCCCAGCTCTTTGGGAGGCCAAGGCGGGCAGATCACATGAGTCCAGGAGTCTGAGACTAGCCTGGGCAACATGGGGAAACCTCTACGAAAAATACAAAAAATTAGCCATGCATGGTGGCGCACACCTGTAGTCGCAGCTACTCAGGAGGCTGAGATGAGAGACTCACCTAAGCCCAAGAAGTTCAGGCTGCAATGAGCCATGATCCTGCCACTCCACTCCACCCTGGGTGACAGGAGTGACGCTCTGTCTCAAAAATAAATAAATACTGAGATATATATGTAAAATAAACTACCTTAGGTATTCACATTATTGATTATATTTTCTCAATAGAAAGATTATATATTCCTCTTTATAACCATCTGCCAGAAGAGCTTCAACATCTATGGCATTTCAGAATGAATTTTTTTTTTTTTTTTTTGAGATGGAGTCTAACTCTGTCGCCCAGGCTGGAGTGCAGTGGCGCGATCTCGCCTCACCGCAACCTCCACCTCCCAGGTTCACACCATTCTCCTGCCTCAGCCTCTTGTGTAGCTGGGACTACAGGCGCCCACCACCACACCCAGCTAATTTTTTGTATCTTTAGTAGAGATGGGGTTTCACTGTGTTAGCCAGGATGGTCTCCATCTCCTGACCTTGTGATTTGCCCTCCTCAGTCTCCCTCAGTGCTTGGATTACAGGTGTGAGCCACCGTGCCCGGCCCAGAATAAATTTTTAAATTTACATTGATTTTCTATTTCACATAACCAAAAAATTAGCACAGTGAGATTTTATTATAACCTATTTATACTAAAGTTCAAAGCAGAAATAAGCTTCACATGGTCCAAATACACTTCACATTACATCAAAACTAGTTAAAAACTAAAAGCAATTATATTTGTCAAGCAATAAGTAGCATAAAAATAACTTAGAATTAATTCAAAGTAGGTCTGCATTCAACACAACTATGATTGAAAGAAATTAAAGTAAGACCTAAATAAGTACAAATACATCCTGTGTTCATGGAGGAAAACTTAATATTGTTAAAATGGCAGTACTTCCTAAGTTCATCTACATAGTCAATGCAACTCTGATTAAAATCCCAGCTGGCTCCTTTGCAGAAACTGACAAGCTGATCTTAAAATTCATATGGAAATGCAAGTGACCCAGAACAGCCAAACCCACCTTAAAAAACTTTCTGGAGGATTCATACTTTCTGATTTCAAAGCTTACTAAACAGCTACAGTAATCAAGAGTGTGCTACTGGTATAAGGACAGATGAAGAGATGAAAGAATAGAATCCAGAAATAAACTTTCACATATACAGTCAATTGATCTTCAGTAAGGGTTCCAAGACAATTCAATGGGGAAAGAATAAGCTTTTCAACAGATAGTTCTGAGATAACTGGATGTCTAGGTGCAAACAATGAAGCTATACCCCCTACTTCATGCCACATGCAAAAATTAACTCAAATGGATAAAAGAGCTCAATATAAGAGATATTGACAAAACTATAAAACTCATAGAAAAAAACATAGACAGAAACCTTTGTGACCTTGGTGTAGCAATGTTTTTTTAGATATTACACCAAAAGCACAAGGAGCAAAAAAACACAAATGAAGAAAGATAAATTGGACTATATCAAAATTTAAAATCTTTGTGCTTCAAAGGACACCATCAAGAAAGAAAAAAAGACAATCCAGAAAAAGGGAGAAAATTGTTATAACTCCTATCTAGAATATGTAAAAAAATTCTTACAACGAAATAATAAAGAGATACATAACCCACTTAAAAATAGGTTAAATTTTGGAATAAATATTTCCCCAAAGAAAATAGACAAATGGCCAATAAACACATAAAAAGATACTCAACAACATTAGCCATCACGTAAATGCAAATCAAAACCACTAAGACATAGAAATTCACACCTACTAGCTGGGCGCAGTGACTCACACCTGTAATCCAAATACTTTGGGAGGCGGAGACAAGTGGATCATTTGAGGTCAGGAGTTCGAGACCAGCATGGCCAACATGGTGAAACCCCGTCTCTACTAAAAATACAAAAATTAGCCAGCTGGTAGTGGTGCATGCCTATAATCCCAGCTACTCGGAAGGCTGAGGCTGAGGCAGAAGAATTGCTTGAGCCTGGGAGATGGAGGTTGCAGTGAGCCAAGATCATGCCACTGCACTCCAGACTGGGCAACAGTCAGACCCTGTCTCAATCAATCAATCAATCAATGGAATCTCACACCTGCTAGATGTGAAATAGGATGGCGATCATGAGAAAGACAGGCAATGCAAAACTATTCACAATAGCCAACAGGTGGATGCAACCCAAGCATTCATCAACAGATGAAAAGATAACAAGGCGTATTAAATACATACAAGGGAATATTATTCAGCCTTAAAAACAAATGAAATTCTGGCACATGCTACAACATGGATGAACGTTAAAGACATTATGCTAAGTGAAATAAGCCAGGCACAAAAGGACAAATACTATATGAGACCACTTATGCCAGCAGTCCCCAAACTTTTTGGCATCAGGAACCAGTTTTGCAGAAGACAATTTTTCCACAGACAAGGTTGTGGGAGATGATTTTGGGATGATTCAAGGACATTGCATTTATTGTGCATTTTATTTCTATTATTATTACATTGTAACATATAAGGAAATAATTGTACAACTCACTATAATATAGAATCAGGGCTGGGCACAGTGGCTGACGCCTGTAATCCCAGCATTTTGGGAGGCCAAGGTGGGCAGATCATGAGGTCAGGAGATCGAGACCATCCTGGCTAACACGGTGAAACCCCGTCTCTACAAAAAAATACAAAAAATTGTCGGGGCGTGGTGGCTGGCCCCTGTAGTCCCAGCTACTCACGAGGCTGAGGCAGGAGAATGCCGTGAACCTGGGAGGCGGAGCTTGCAGTGAGCCCAGATTGCGCCACTGCACTCCAGCCTGGGTGACAGAGCAAGACTCCCTCTCAAAAAAAAAAAAAAAAAAAAGACTACAAATGATAAGCAACATAGAATAGATATTTAAGGAAAGGCTTTGAAGAGGAAAATAAGATCAAAATAAACTAAAAAAATTATTACAGAACAAAGAGATTCTAGGGAGAAGACAAAAGAGTATCAAAATCACTTTGTAAAGATACTTGTGAATACATTACATGTATAAAACAAAACAGAGGCCGGGCGCGGTGGCTCACGCCTGTAATCCCAGCACTTTGGGAGGCTAAGGCGGGCGGATCATGAGGTCAGAAGATCAAGACCATTCTGACTAACATGGTGAAACCGCGTCTCTACTAAAAAAATCCGTCTCTACTAAAAACACAAAAGTTAGCTAGGCGTGGTGGCGGGCGCCTGTAATCTCAGCTACTCTGGAGGCTGAGGCAGGAGAATCGCTTTAACCAGTGGACTGTCAAGAGAGGTAGGCTGCAGCAAGCCGAGATCGCGCCACTGCACTCCAGCCTGGGCGACAGAGTGAGTGAGACTCTGTCTCAACAAAAAGAAAAAAAGAAAGAAAACTTTTTCTTGAGAGAGAGAGAGAAGTCTCGCTCTTCTCCCCCGGGTTTGAGTGCAACGGCTCCATCTCAGCTCACTGCAACCTCCGCCTCCTGGGTTCAAACCATTCTCCTGCCTCTGCCTCCCAAATAGCTGGGATTAAGTCGCCTGCCAACACGACCGGCTAATTTTTCTATTTTTTAGTAGAGACGGGTTTCAGCATGTTGGCCAGGCTGGTCTCCAGCTCCTGACCTCAAGTGATCAACCCGGTTGGCCTCCCAAAGTGCTGGGATTACAGGCGTGAGCCACTACGCCCCGCCAAAAAACCGAAAATCTTAAAGGTCTTTCCCCTTCCCCGCCTGGGCTCCAACAACTCGGGAGTCGCCCTGCCCCGCCCTGTCGCGGTCCCCAGAGCAGGTGGGCTCACTGACGGCGACCATGGGTCCCAAGAGGGCTCCGGCAGCCGCGGGCTCCCACCTCGAAGCGCAGCGACAGGGGCCGAGAGGGGCCAGCAGCCCCCAAGCCAGCCCCGCGCTAGGAGTTGGAGAGACGCGCCCTCCGCCTTCTCCCACCCAAGCCTGGAGCAGTGCCCGGCGGGCTAGTTGCGGGAGAAAGGGGCGGGGAACTGGGGCCTCCCTGGGGCAGGTTCCCCTTTGTCCTGGGACTCTGGGCACCCCCTTTCCGCCCTCGCCCTGCCCCGCGAGGCCGCCACCCGGCGACTCACCTTGATGTTGCGGTGGAGCGTGAGCCGCGGCTGTGGCTCCTGGTTCTCGTGGAAGATAGAGGCCGGCAACTTCAGTTTGGCCTTGAACGCTGACAGGGACATCTTTCCCTCATCTCAGGCGGGAGGGGCGCGGAAAAGGAGCCTGTCCCGAGCCGCTGTCATTGCCGCGACCACCCGGCGGGGCCCCCGGCCGAGCTCTCGCGGCTCCACCTCTCCCCGCGGCGGTGACCCTCGTGGGAGCGCTGCTGGAAAATGGCAAGGGACACCGAGGACTTGGCGGGAGCTGTGTGGCGGCCTGGGGGGCTGCTCCCTTTATAACCGACTCCACCGACAGGAGGCGCGGCTCCGTCAAGCCGCAGCTTAAAAGGGCAACAGCACCAGCGCCCCCGCTACCGCCTGGGAAAGGGCTGCCCCTACCCCGCCCTGGTCCTCGTGGCCCCTCACCTCTTACCCCTCACCCCTCACCCCTCAACCCGGCGCACCCTGCGTGTGCGCGCTCCCGGCTGCCCCCTCCTCTCTTGACCCAGCACCTTTCTGCCCGACCCATCTGGTCCCTTCTTCACACTCGCGACTGGGCGCCACAACCACTAAATCTGTGTGTGTGTGTGTGTGTGTGTGTGTGTGTGTCCCTGTCCCAAGGGGGCGTGGCTCACGCCTGTAATCCCACCACTTTGGGAGGCTAAGGCCGGCGGATCAGGAGGTCAGGAGAGAAGACCATCCTGGCTAACACGGTAAAACCCCGTCTCTACCAAAAAAAATACAAAAAAATTAGCCGGGTGTGCTGGCAGATGCCTGTAGTCCCAGCTACTTGGGAGGCTGAGGCAGGAGAATGGCATGAACCCGGGAGGTGGAGCTTGCAGTGAGCTGAGATCGCGCCACTGCACTCCGGCCTGGGCGACAGAGCAAGACATAGCAAAAAAAAAAAAAAAAAAAAAAAAAAAGAAAACTAAACCTCAAAGGATCACTAGTGGTCAGCAATTATATGCAAATAAATAGGAAAACGTACTAAAAATGGATAAATTTCCAGACACATCTAACCTACCAAGATTGAACCATGATGAAACCCAAAACCTGAACAAACTGATAACAAATAATGGGATCAAAGTGGTAATAAAAAGTCTCCCAGCAAAGAAAAGCCTGGGACCTGATGATTCACTGCTGAATTCTAGCAAACATTTAAACAAGAACTAATACCAACCTTACCCAAATGATTCCAAAAATAGAGAAGGAGGGAATACTTGCAAACTCATTCTACAAGGCTAACATTATCCTGATACCAAAATCAAAGATACAAACAAAAAAAGAAAACTACAGGCCAATATCACTGATGAATACTGATGCAAAACTCCTCAATAAAATATTAGCTAACAGAATTCCACAACACATTAAAGTTGGGCTGCAGTGTCCCAGGTTCACTCAACCCTTCCCGTTTTCGTCTCTGTGTGTGTCTACTTTGCCGTGTTCCCAGGTGGCAGCGGTGGTGGCAGTGTTGGTGCATGGGCCTCCCAGGACAAGGGGAAAGTGAGTATGCCCTTTTCTTGCCCCTTGCCAGGCGTCTGCAGCCTGGCACAAGCTCTGGCCAGGTCTCCAGGCAGGGGACCTGGAGATGTTCTTTTCCAATTTCTGGATTTGTAACTTGAGGCAAATTCTGGGCACTAGAGTCAGAACTAAGATGAGACTGAATCAGGGGAGTCTGGGGTCCTGAGAGGCAGAGACCTGAAACTGTCTAGAGCGTGTGGGGAGCTGGGTGCATGTTCAGGCCAGTTGCTTCTCTCTGTGCCTCAATGTTCCAGGTACCCTTGGAGGGGCTGAGATCCTAGGGATTCCTGGAGCCTGGCTGCATGGCCTGGCCACTTTGATGCCCTTGTGTTCTCCATGACAGGACAACAAGGCCGAGGAGAATGGCTCCGACAGCTTCATGCGCTCCATGGACCCACAGCTGGAGCGGCAAATGGAAACCACCCAGAACCTGGTGGACTCCTACATGGCCATTGTCTACAAGACCATGTGGGACCTCATGGTTGGTGTCACGCCCAAGACCATCATGCACGTCATGATCAACAACGTGCATGCACCGCCTCATAGGGGCAGGCGGCTCCTGTGGCACTGGAGATGCAGGTGGCCATGTTGGCCTGGGGGAGATGCTGACCAGCCCTATGGGACCAGGTCCAGGGAGGGAGGCACGGTCTACAGCAGAGCTGTCTCATAGAAATATAACGTGGGACTGGGGACAGTGGCCCATGCCTGTAATCCCAGCACTTTGGGAGGCCAAGGCAGGAGGATAGCTTGAGCCCAGAAGTTTGAGACCAGCCTTGGCAAAATAGTGAGACCTGGTCTCTACACAAATATTTTAAAAATAGCTGGGCTTGGTGGTGGCACGTGCCTATAGTCCTAGCTACTTGACAGGCTGACATTGGAGGGTCACTTTGAGCCCAAGAGTTTGAGACTGCAGTGAGTGGTGATCTCACCCACTGTACTCCAGCCTAGCGACACAGCGAGATCCTATCTCCAAAAACTTTTTTTTAAAAACACTGAGTAGGCAGGTGTCCTGGTGGCATGATAGGTCCTGGGTCCCCTCCCAGATCTGTGACCTTGGACAGGTGACTTTTCCTCTGGACCTCAGTGTCCATATCTGAGTGAGAAAAGGGCGGTGGGGAGGCATATCTTGGAGTCTAAGCGGTGTAGAAGCAGCATGTGAAAAGCCATACTCAGGGCTCCAAGTCCAGCACAGTGTCCAGCACAGGCATCAGGGCAGCACAGGCATCAGGTCCCAACCTCCTTCCCTCTTTGCCCTCTCTCAGACCAAGGAGTTCATGTGATCAGAGTTGCTGTCCAACCTGTACCTGCATGGGAACCAGAACACTCTGATGGAGGAGTTGGCAGAGCAGGCACAGTGGCGTGATGAGATGCTGCACATGCACCACGTGCTGAAGGAGGTGCTCAGCATCATCGGTGACATCAGCACAACCACCATCAGCATGCACACGGGGACCCGTGGACAACTCCTGGCTGCAGGTGCAGAGCGTCCTTGCCAGACGCAGGTAGCAGGGCTGGCCCCCATGGCCTCAAAGCTCCCCAGCCCCCATGGCTGAGCCTGGGGCCTCTTGGAACAGGCTCCGTGCCCAAGCTGGCAGTTGTGGGTGCTCTCAGGAGCCGTCAGGGAGCTCGTGGTTTATGGTGTAAGGGCTGAGAGCTTGGAGGGGGTTGTGTGTGGGGCTGTACTCTGAGGTGGCCAGAGGCCCAGGAATGTCATCCTGGGCATGCCGTACCTGTTGTGCTGTCTGAGCCATGCTGCCAGGGTGGGGCATCCAGCTCCCAGCCTGGATGCCTTGGAGTGCTGAGAGCCAAATCCACTGCAGAGCAGGGGTGATAGGGTCCCACCTCCTCTATCTGTCAGCAAAACAGTGGTGATCTAGGAGAAAACCTCGAGAGCCCCATACACATGGTCAACCCAAAACACACCTCACAGGTCACATAGGGGCACACAGCCCCCTTCCCTCCCTCCCACGTACCATCATAGCTGCTAGCATGGCACTGAAGGCAGGGTCCCTGGGCCCCACTGAAGCACGACCACCAGCCAGCAGGCTCACGCACCTTGGCTTGTTGCTCCTAGAGGTCGGCCCTGCTCTTCAGCCAAGGGGACCACAGTGCCTGCTGGCCCAGCTGAGCTCTGCCCAGCAAGCCCACCCACCTCCCTTGCCATGGTCTCCCTCTTCTTTTCCTAGGAGGAAGGACCCAGCCTCACCTTTGGGACCTGCAAGCCCCAAGAAGCTGAGGCTCCCCTCTTAGACTTATAAGTCTATAGCCAGTGGCACCCGGCTGCCTGACCACCCTGCCTCCCCCAGGGTCCCTTCAGAGGGTCCTGAGCTTTCTGACCACCCAGAGGGGGCTCTGGTGATCACTCCAACCATCCATCCCATTTAGCTTCATCATCCTTGTTCGAGCAATGTTCCTTCTGTCAGGCCTGGTGGCTGTTGCGTTGGGCTCCCCAAGGTGAGAGGTGGCCCTGGACCAGTTGGTTGGAAGACAACTTGGAAGACAAGTTGGTTGGTGGCCAGAGAAGAGGGAAGCCCAAGGGGGCTGAGCATTGGTCTGACCTGTGGGTACACTGCCTGGGTGCAATGGAAGAGGACAGCATGTGTGGGGTGGGGAGGGCCGCCACAGTCCCCAGGCACTACCTGTGAAGCTCTGGCTCCTCCCTCCATCTTCCTCCCCTTTCCCTTCCAGCCCCTCTTTTCCAGGAACCTTGCCACACCTGCACCTGCGCCCTCCCCTCCCTGGCCCTCCCACAGCTGCTGTGGCACACCTGTGCTCTGCACTTGCCTCACCAGCTCTCTGCTCGCTTTTCTCTCTCCTGTTTTCTCTCTGCTTTCTCTCCAACTGCCAGCCGATCAGGTCAGGCAAGTCCATCCCGTCCTGAGAGCCCCAGGCCCCCCTTTGACCTCTAAACAGATCCCTCCTCTTCTCAGAGGCCTCCCTTTCCAAGCCTGCCTGGGTGGCTGTTCTGTGACTTGGCAGTGGCTCCCCCAGCCCCAAAGCCAGCCCCCTTCATCTGTGACTTAGTCTGTTGTAGTGGTGAGCTGACACATCCAGGTGTGACCGTTGTGAAAACTTGTGCCCCCCTCTGTGGTATGCCCCTGCATTGTTCTATAAATATCTGTAAATACCCATACACACACACGCACACACACACACACCCCTCTACACCTACACGTGGCCAACCGCCTCACCTCTAGTGCTGGGAATCCATCACCGTGTTGTCCTCTTGGAGTTTTGTGGCCCAACAAGAGAAAGCTGTCCCCTGACATTGCCCCTCTGAAGTGCACCACCTCCAGTGAGCCTCCCTGTCATGCCCGGCCTATGGAGAGTCAGCCCCCGCCATCCCTCCCATCCCCCCACCAAGCATGGGAGTGCTGTGAAGGCAGCTGTGTGTCCTGACAGTCTCTACCCGTCCTACTGTCCCTTGGCTGAGAATCAAACCCATTTCTGGATGATGGGGAAGTGTGTCCTCTGCTGGCTGTGTTCTCTGTGGAGCTCAGGGGAGGGGAAAGGCCAAGCCATTTTTAGGGTGCTGTTTGGAGGGGTGAAAAGGCCATAGCCTTTCCAAGGGACACTTCCTGGAAAGCCCCTGGAACTTAGCTGGCTCTTGTCCTGTGAAGCCGGCTCTGGCCACCAGGGGGCAGGGCCACGAACTCAGCCTGAAGGGAGCCTGCGGGGCAGCCCAGCACTCTGGAGGGACAGACAGAACAGGCCACCAGGTGCAGACAGGGGAGGGAGGCAAGGGGACGGAAGGGAAGACGCCTTGGATGGGTGGAAGTCAGTGCCCTTAGGTGCTGGTACCTGTCTTCCCAGCCACCGCTACATCAGGCTTCTGAGCCTGTTGGCTGTCAGGGCTGGACTGTGCCCCATAGGTGACATGGCAGTCCCCATGGAATCCCCCAGGTGCCACTAGGCAGCATACAGGTAACACACCTGGAAGGTCCCTAACAGCCTAGCTGGACATACTCAAGACACTCTAGGGCTCCTCATTTGGTGGCACAAACTCCAGGACCCAGTGAGGGAAATGGGAACACACCAGGCCGGGCAGTATGGCTAAATCTGTTTATTCCAAAATAAAAAGCAAAATAAACAGGAGTCGCATGACCAGGGAGCCACGACCCCATCCCCGCCTCCTTCCTCTGTCCTTTGCTAGCAATAAATAAGTTTCCCAGCCACAAATATTTATTAGAACCTCCTCCCCATGTGCCAGCTCCAACCTCCACTAGGTATGATACAGGGGTGGCCCTACCCTCTGGAATATACAAAACCTTACACAGACACAATATGTACACCGGGGAAGGGGGGCCACCCCAGCAGCCGGTGCCCTCGCCTGGTCCACAGCCCCACTGTCCTGCCTCTCTGAATAAGAAGGGAGCCCTCCGAGGGAAAAGTTGCTATGGTGAGAGTAAGGGGGCCATCAGGCCTCCTCCAAACAAACCACCTCCACCAGCCTCTGGCTCTTAAATAACAATCATCACCATCCAGAAATTTAAGGACTCAGCCCTGATCAAGGTGGCAAAGGGTCTGTTTGTCTTTCCCCATTAGACAGAGGTCTTGTCTTGCTACCCTAATTGTAAAGGGGTGACTCGGAAGGGGTGGTAGGGACATGGTGGCAGTGAGACTCCAGCCCCACTTCTCCAGGCTTTGCTGACAGTGGTCTGCTTTTTCCCATGACTTTTTTTTTTTTAATTCCATAACTTCTTTTTCATAACTTTTTTTTGGTAACTTTTCAGAAAGCTTTTTTCTACTTTTTTGCCACATTTTTACAATTTTTATCTGATAACTTTTTCACCCCATAACTTTTAAATCCCATACCTTTTTTATTTTGTGTTCTTTTAATAAACACTTGCATAGTTATACTACAATTTCGTGAAAATGAAACAGATTATCTCATGCCAAGCATGCCCAGTATTTGCACAGTATCAATACCTTTAATACTATAGTTTTCAAGACACACAAAATAAAATTTTAAGGCAAAAACAGCACTTTGCAACAATTTAATAATTTATTACATTACAGTAGCATCATGCCAGCAGTCAATAATGCCACTTTAGGCAAAAGTTTTCAGTATTTCCGTTACACATTCTGTTAACAAGAACTCATACATTGGTAAAATTCCTTCTAAGAAAACTTGGCAAATAAAGCTTTGGACTGGAATTGGCATTTCTTTCTCTACTTTTCCTTCCCACCATTTCTTTCTTTTAAACTACAGTATTCATATTTTAAAATATTTTAACTTATTTCATAACATAAAGATAGCAGTTACATTTTTAAATATTTATATTATTTTAAAATGACTCTTTAAGATACAGTTTTAAACCCACGGGCTAGAAATCATACCACTGTTAATTAGCCACATTATTTGGTCTAATATTTTTTCTTTATCATTCTGAAACTGGGTTTATCTAATATATTGATAAATTCATACAATTTGGAAGAGTCAGTTGAAGTCACAAGGACCCAATATGTGCCCTCTTTCATTGAATGCCAGCAAATCTGTTATTCCATTGGCAAAATCATATTGCTGCTCTCCTGTTCATCTCATATTTATAAAAGGATCATGAGGATGCCAAGTGCTAAAAATGGAGATGGTCTAGTGAGTAGAAAATCCCCACCCCAGGGAGCACACATACATCTCTCCCTACAACCTAATAATGTGATGTGTTTTGGAACACAGACATTAGAACTTCATGAAGTTTTAACTGTTGATTCTTTCCCAAGCATCATCAAGTTATGATTTAGGCAATGTATGACTGAAATGCGTTCATTCATCACTCATAGGCACAATCACATAAATATTGCACAAAATATGTCCCTGACTGAAAGTGAGAGGTACAAAAACATATTTCACTCTTCATAAAGAAGTTTGTGAGGAACTACAACTCTGCGATTGTATAAACACGTTTCCTGATAATACACTGACATTCACAAATGGTAGATTGCACCACAGTGTGTAAACATTTTAAGTTGCATAAACTTCTCCTTGATTTTCAAAGATAACATAACACTGTCTACTAAAATTCCTTTTTGTTTCAACTAAGTACTCTCACATTTATTAGTTTATAATAATGTTTGTTATTAAAGTGTTTTCCACTCAAGGAAAAGAAGTAAATTCCTATGTCAGAGTAACCAAGGTGGTTGAAGAATAGGTATTAGCCAGAGACGTCTAGATGGTAACATCAATCTTCAAGCCTCAAAGAAGCTCCATGAACAGAGAGGAATGCCAGGTGTCACACAGCTTTCCTTCACTCTAATTCATTCTTGACCAGAGCCTGTATGCCTGTTCCAGGGACATTTAAACTCTTAAAGGATTTCTTATGATCTTTACTAAATACATTAAGAAGAATGCCAACCAGCGCCCTTTTGTGAACTGGGACAGGAAGTCATGTGATTAAAACAGGTAACATGAACTCTGACTTTAAAATGTATTATAGATACAAATGCTCTAAGCTAGGAAAGGTTTTCCACATCCACAGCCAATGATGGGAGCCTTTCATTCCTCAGAAATAAGCCCTTGTTAGGTCATTGGAAAAGAGTACAACTGCTGCAGCTCACGATGCAATATCTTCACGAGCCCAGAGCATATACAAATCCTAAGGGAACTGCCACAGTACAGTGCTCATTCTTGGCACCAGAACAAATGAAACACACTTTATCCTGCACATACCTGCCAGAGCAGGCCACTTTCCTCTTCTGTGAGATTTAAAAAGCTCCCCCAAAAGGTTATTACTCCCATCACCAATACACAGAAAATGAAGGAAAGGCTGTTTGCAGTTCTCAGCCTTTAAACAGCTCTAAATGTCAGTACTCATAGTGGCATATTACAAAGTAATAAAGAGTGCACACTTGAGGGCAAAGCACATATTGAGCTCTTGAAGAGCTCACTGTGATTAAGATGAGATCAAACATAATAGCAGAACATAAGCAAATTTTATCTGAATTCTATAATGAATATGCACACTGCAATAACATTAAAAAAGCATGGGAGCCTATTTCAAACCAGCGAGAAGAGTTTTGTGCGACGACTGGGTCTTTGTGTGTTTGAACTCCCACCATGTAAGGGCAAACTCAATATGCATGCTAATGCCCTACAATTATGAAATTTAAAAAGAAAAATGCTAAAGGATGCCAGAGTGAACATCAGTGAGAGCCACAGAGACCCACTCTCCTTTAATTTTCTACAAATAAACTTAAACTATAAATTAGAAACACAAATAATCATGAGTGGCTGTAACATTCAAATGAAGTACATGAATTGTGTAGGAGATTAACCCCGTAACTTTGTTTCATTTTTAACAATGTCTTGAGCAGCTCTTTGATGATGGTGGTATTTATCTCCTTCCTCTGGGCAGCCAAGCCCAGCAAAAGCATGGCACACAGGGGTTTCTGCCCAAGCCTGGGTGCTCTTGGTGGTCCTGCATCTCACCAAGGAGCTGCACGATTGGCTGTGCAGTAGGGTTGTCCTGGGAAGAACCCTCCCTGGCTTCTCCTTGTGCAGGCTCCACGCTGTTGGTGAGGCTCACCTCACAAAGATCTTTGGAGAGAGGGAGGCGGGGATCTGAGTGGAGTGATAGCCCCCCATGCTCCTGCCTGCTCACCCCACCTGGGGGCTCTACTCACCACCATGCATGTCGGCAGCCCCAAGCTCCTGGGGGGCTGGGGCTCCTGGACCGGGTTCAGCAGCAGGGTTCCGGGCAGCGGCCAGGAATTTGCCGTGCCCCTCGTTATAGTTGGCACAAGCCGCAACACCATCTCCTGCAGCTCCAGCAGCTTCACCTGAAGGGAGGGGTGCTCAGCTGTCAGGCCGCTGCTGGCACTCACCCTCATGCCCACCCCCACCCGCACCCCCACCCCTACCCCCACAGGGATGTTGCACACCCTACCTTCCCCTCCTCCTTGTCCTGGGCCAGCCTGATGATGTCCTCCTCCAGGTGCTGCGTCTTTGGCACTGCCCCCTGGCTCTGTTAGAAGGCGATGCACTTTCCTGCGGGAGGAAAGGGCTCAGACGCTGGGGCCCCTCCCACAGCCCTGCAGCTCCCCCTGCCGTGCCCTGGTCTCCCACTCACTGATGGCATCTCTCTCTCCAGTACTGGATGAATCGAACTTCCAGTTTCTCCACATGTTCCCTCAGGTCCGCCTTCTCCTCCAGGAGGTCCATAAGGCCGCTCTGGAGCCAAAATTATGGGGTCACATCTCAGCAGCGACCTGCCTCACCCCTGCCCTTCTTGGCCCATGCTAGGACTCACTCACCTCCAGCTTCTCCATGACTTCCCGCAGGGCCCGGAGGGTCTCCCCACTCACAGACTCGCCCCCAGCCCCCGAGGCTGGGGCTGCTGCCTCTGGCTCCTTCTGGGCTGAGGTGACCGTCTCCGTCACCTGGCCCAGCTTCTCCTGCAGCTCCTTTACTTGCTGCTCCCACTGCAGGGCGCTCTTGTCCTCGTTCTTCTGGACAGAGAGAAGCAAGTTCTGCAGCTGGAGACCCCAGAACTTGGTGTCTGCCTCCCATGGCACCGGGAAGGGTGGAGGCAGGTTAGAAAAATACTCTCCTCTCTCCCACAGCCACCAGAGCAAAGCTCTGGCTCACGGGTGCCTTTGAAGGTAATATTTCATGTGAGGGCTGCACTGCCCCATTTTGCAGGTGGGGAAACAAAGGCCTGGAGGGCTAGGGAGGAGGGCAGGCTCCCCAGGTGAGGCAACCCACCAGCTCCTTGTAGTCACTCTGTGGCTCGGCCAGCTGCTGAAGCCTCTTCTCCTGTTCCTGAAGCCTCTCCTGCTGCTCCTGAAGCCTCTCCTCCTGCTCGCGAAGCCTCTCCTTTTGCCCACGGTTCAGGAGATTGATGCGCCGATTGTTTTCCACCTGAGCCTGGAGCTCTCCTGCCACTCTCTCCAGCTCCTTCCTCAGGTCTTGCAGCTCCACCTCAGAGGGCACTGCTGGGGGATCCGGGAGCAGTGGTTCAGCTGAGAAAGGAAGCAGACCATAAGGGCCTCTGGATTCTCAAAACAAAAAAACAAAAAACAACAAAACACCCTCCTCTTGGCGCACAGCTCCTCTCAGGCCCCCCAAACTTGGCCTCACTGCTAATGATTCCTCGCACCCGGATGGTAGCCAATCTTCCAAACCACTTTCAGATAGAGAGCACTGTGGGTGGCTGACAATGGGCCCTCTTTGCTCATTAGGACACTGAGGCTCATGGAGATGACAAGACTTGTCTCCTGGCACAGACCTCTTTCCCTCTGCCTCAAAGCCCTGCCATCCACCCACCTTCCTGGGGCATTCTAAGCCACCCCCACAGCCCTCTGATGCCAGTCCTGCTGCCAGGTCATGCCAGTCACATCTTACCCGTCTGGTTTTTGAGTTTGGACAAACTCCTCTCCAGCTCTTCTACCCGATGCGTATCATGCTTCTTCGCCTCCTTCAATGTGCAAACCTGCCCAAAGCACAGGGGGAAAGGGCCCTGGAGAGAGGGGCTGGTGGCTGGACAGGCTCCCATCTCCCTCTCTGCCCCCACCTCCACAAAGCCCAGACCCAGGACCACCTCTGGCTGCACTATTCCCATTTTAAAGATGCCCAGAAAGATCCAGTGACCTATCTAAGTTGTTGGGGGGGCGGGAGGCTGAAGGGTCAGATCTCACCTCCTGCGACATTTTCCTCATCCTCTGCTGCCACTGGGCCCTCTCTCCTTTTATTTGTAGTGCATATTGATCTCTCTCCAGCTGGACTTCTTTAAGTGACTCCTTCAACTGCAAGAATGGGCACAGAAGTTAGGAAAGGCTGTCACTGGTCCTCACCTGCTCCTGGCCACTTGGGGTCATCTTCCTTCCACATCCCTCCCTCTGCAAAACCTCACCTGTGTCACGTGTCGTTTCAGCAGTATCTGCTCCCTTATGGACTGCTCTAACTGCATCTTCATAAGTGCTTTACTGCGGCTCGAGAACTGGATGGTGAAGAGTGAGAAGTTTCGATCTGGGGAGCCTGGGCCATTCCACACAGTGCCCCTTAAAAGGGCTAGGGCTAAACCCAATATACAGCTTGGCCAGTAAAGACCAAGGCATTTCCAAGCCCGTGGTCTGGTTTTGAAAAAAACTCAGTGAAGTTGGAAGGGACGAGGAGAGAGGTCAGATAATATTGCTATTGTTATGACTATCACTGTTGGAACCTTTATGGAGAGCTTCAGCAGGTACCTCGCTAGCAATCCCATTGAATCCTCGCAACCACCATGGGAGACAGTTACTATGATTACCTCTCTTGGGTAGATGAAAAAACATGGAGTATTTGAGGTTAAGTTCTTGCCTAAGATCACTTAGGCAGAGCTAGGATTTGAACACCCAGGTCTATCAGATTCTCTAAGCCCATTTTTCTTGCTTGGGGTGGGGGCAGAGTCAGGAAGGGAAAAATTAATCTTTTATTCACTTTTTGAAAGGATGATACATTCACATAGTCCAAAACTCAGAAGGTATAAAAGGGAAGTATCTCCTAGCCACCCCGTTGCTCTCTTCTGAGTTGTTTATGGACACTTGCAGACATGTTTTATGTATATTATCATAGTGTGTACACACACACACACACACACACACACGTTTCCTCTCTCTACAGAAAAGGTAACATACTAAAGGTACCCTTCTGTACCTTCACAGTATAAGTACCCAATACCCCACACCCCACCTAGGACTTGGCCAAGACCACGGCCAGGTAAGGGCAGGACAGCCACTTGGCCTCCAAGCTCTGCATCCAGTGCTCGCTCCCCACCGTGCCCCCCAACTCACCCACAGCAGCTGACTCAGCCTCAGGCTGCCTCTAACAACCATACACAAAAGCAGTGAGAAATGGCCATGCTGCCTTCTGGGCAGGACACTCCATCCTGCAGAAGGGACCTTTAGGCTCACTCCTCCATCTGCGAAGCCGGGCTCCCAGGGGACAGCGCAGGTGGTTGGACTCACCCCATCTGGCTTCTTCTGCGTGGCGGCGACAGCACAGAGAGCCCGCTCTAACTCTCCTGTACGCTGTGATGAACGTTGCAGGCGGCCGGCCAGATCCCTGGACTCTTCTGTAATGACAGAGTTGAGATGGTGCTCAAAGGACTCCCCCTACAGACCTGTCAAAGTGCCAGGTTGAAGGATGACAGGGTGCCCAGATTCTCACCTTCAAAGTATCTGAGAGAACGTTTCGTGCGATACAGGTCCGTATTTAGTTTCTTGTTCTCTATGTTCAATCTCTGGATTTGAACCTTTGGGAGAAAAGCCAAGCAAGTGCTGAAATGGAAAGAAACACTCTCCGGAGGACAGGAGGAAACTTCACACCCTCCACTCACCTCTAGCTCCCTTTGGGCTTTCTGTTTCTCACTGTTTGCTTCCTTTTCCTATAAGACGAGGAAGACAGAGCTCTTACCAGGGAGAGGCAGAGATGGCACAGCAAGAGACACGCCCCCAGAATGCCACCAATGCCCCAGGACAGACCCACCCATGGGACCAGGTTATCAGGGGCCCTGTGGGGATGGGGTGGAATCTGAGGAGTGAGCCTTCTTCCCCAGGCTGGGAGTAGGCGAGACGAGACTGGGGCCTCTACATCTGAGTGTCCCCCAAACCCAGCAGTCACGTCATGAGCACACAAAGAAATCACGTTACTTCTTCCAGCTGATGTTCCACTTGTTTCTTCTGTTGTTTCTGTGGGGAGAGTCAAATTAAGGTGATGGAGGGTGGCCCCCTCAACTCTATTCCCCAGACAGGAAGCGGTAGGCAGGGGCCAGGAATGGATTATAAAGGCAAAGTTCTCAGACCCAATGGGAACAGGAACTGTTCCTAAGCTCCCAAGGACAGAGGATTTGGGTCTTTGTTGGTTTTCAGCCACAGCCACAGAACTCAAAGTATGAATCAGGAATCTCTAGAGAAGACAGTAACATAAACCTCTAGAGATGGAGTTTGAGAAAAGCTCCCCCTGCTGCCAGCTTGTGATTTAGAAAAGTGCGTTCATTCAGTAAACATTTACTGAGCACATACGGGCCAGGTACGGTTCTTCACAGCAGATATAGGATGAAAAGGACAGACAGGAGCCCTTGGCCCTGAGGTTTCCATTCTAGGGGGCCTTTAAATCTCAGACTCTCAGAGCTAACAGAGACCTTTGATACTCACTACCTCCTCTGGAAACATGAGCCCAAAAAGGAGAGGTGGCTTGTCCAGAATCAAAGATCAAATTAGGGACTGAGTCATGGCAGAAATACAGGGCCCCTGACAACCAGTCAGGCCAGCACTTCCCCAAGAGGCAACAATGCCAGGGCATGTATAGTAAGGACTCGAGTAGGGACGTCTGGAGAGGAGAGAGTCGGCAAAGAGGGCAGCAAAAGAAGAGCCATGCTGCATGCCCTGGGGTCCCTCCAGGTGAGTCCTGGGTGCCCCAGCTCCCTATCTGCCCTTGGTGCCAGGGGCCCCCAGCCCCCTTCTTCAGGGCCCCAAGGGGAAACTGGAGCCTAGGATTGGCAGCGTGGAAACAGGGGACCCCACTGGACTCTTACCAAAGATTTGATGGTGTTATTCAGTCGACTGATTTTTACGGACCTCGAGTCCAGGACTGCTGCTTGTTCTTGGCGTGGGCTCTGAGGCGCATGCAGAGAGGAGGAGGTGGAGGAGGAGTTGGGGGAGAGGTAGAGAGAACAATCATTAGGGCTGGGGTGTGTGTGCGCTGTCTCAGCTGGCAGAGGGGCACCCAGTCCCCGCGGTGGGAGGAGGTTGGAGGGCTGGCCTGCGGGGTCACTGCACCTCCACCCAGAGCCTCCTACCTCCAGATCCTTCAGGGTAGCAGATGATGTAGGGCCCTCCCCGTGGATACCTGTTGCTGACTACAAGACATGAGAGTGCACACGGAGATGTTCTGTCCCAATCATTGTCTGAGCCCTCCGACTTTCTTTCTTCCCCATCAACTGGCAACATTTTCTTTTCTGCCTGTCTTGGACCCTTTGTCCCATAACTCCTTTATGCTAACTTCTCTCATGGTTCTTATCTCCCCACCATCCCATCCTGGGGCCCTTTCAGTGACTCCTGATGGCAAGTGACTGTTCTCATTGTCCTGGCTTCCCCTTGAGACTGGGGATGAGGAAACTCAAACAGCAAAGACCATATCCTGGGTGTCCTGGGTGTTGACAGCAGGCCATGTACTAGGGATTAACATAAAATCAACAATTATAAATCTCATTTAAACTGCACAAATACAAGTCCAACAATACCACCTCTATTATACAGATGTGAAAAGAGAGGCCCAAAGAGCTCAAGCAACTTGCCATAAATCATGTCCCTAGCAGACGGAGAGGCAGGATTCAAACCCAGAATTCTTTTCTTTTTTGAAACGGAGTCTCTGTCTTCCAGGCTGGAGTGCAGTGGCGTGATCTCGGCTCACTGCAAGCTCTGCCTCCTAGGTTCACGCCATTCTCCTCCCTCAGACTCCGCAGAAGCTGGGACTACAGGCGCCCGCCACCACGCCTGGCTTATTTTTTGGTATTTTTTAGTAGAGACGGGCTTTCACCGTGTTAGTCTGGATGGTCTCGATCTCCTGACCTTGGGATCCACCTGCCTTGGTCTCCCAAAGTGTTGGGATTACAGGCGTGAGCCACCGTGCCCGACCAAATCCAGAATCCTTAAGCACTACCCAACAGTCCATCCACAGTCTTAACAACTGCCCTCTACTGCCCCTTGGGCCCCCTGTCCCCAGGAGCCTGTCCAGGCGAGACTCACAGCCTCAGATGAGTGGCAACCACCAGAAGTGGCTGTCTCAGGGCTACTGCCATTTGCTTTCCTGTTCCTCTTCGCTGCTGCTGGAACACCAGGGCTGTTTCTCTGCCAATATTCTTTTAACTGTGGGAAAGAAGAGCAGTAATACTCATGAGAAACATCAGCCCCTACAGCCACATCCTCCTTTATAGTTTTTATAAAAGACTCTTATATACCATCTGATTTAATGACACCAACAACTCTATAAGGTGTCACAATCATTTAGGGACTGAGAGGGATTGATATCATGGCTAGAAAAAAGAAAAAAGAAAAAGAAAAAGGTGATACTGGAACTTGGAAGCTCAGTCTTCTGACTCTAAGCTCTGGGGTTTTGCCAAGAATCAGCAGCTGCCAGGGACTAAACCCAGAGGCAGAGGTAGAAAAGTATACATTAAGTAGGCAGGAGCTGTATGTCATGTGGTTTAGAGTTGTACATCCTCACACGTCTGTTAGTGGGAAGAAGTGCCCCAGTACCTCCCAAACTTTTATATCAATGTGTCCTCATGGCAGAAGGCAGCCTTTTAGTGAAATCTGGGAATTTATCAGAAAGAGGACAAACCAAGCCTCATTTCAGAGAGAGGTCTGGTATACTCTTAGAAACCTATGGGACTGCCATCCCTAAGTACATTCATGTTTTTTCTCTTGATCTCAAGAGAATCAGAGGAAACTGATGCTTCAGAAAGGTGTCCCACATTTATCCTGTGGTACTCAAAGTACCCAAGGTTGAGATAATATGAGGAAGATTCAAGCTGTCAAGTTCAGTTTCCCAAGATCTATTCCACAGAAGATGAGCAAATCTCACTTCAGAGACCACTGACTGAAGGGCAGTCTGGTCCCAGAACCATGGAGAATTAGAATATGAGGTGGAGAACTCAGAAAAAAATGTTAAAATCTCTCTGGAAAGTAGAAGCCTGGGAGAAAACCAAACCAAAGCCATTCTCCCGTCGCCACCCAGAGATACTGTCAACGTTTTGAGCTCACGGGGGAAGGTAGGCTTTTCCCACTGTCAATGTCTTTTAAGGGAGTCAGGCAGCCTGAAACCTCTTGCTCCTGGGTCCCATAGTCTCCATTCCCCTTCCAGCTGGAAATTTCTGCTGTGACCAGAAGAACCAGAAACGGTGTGACAACGTTTAGAGGACTGGGTCATAAGACCAAGGCCAGTCTTGCAGTAATGACAGTTAGTAGGCAGACTGTGACATCACTACATTCCACTCCTCCTAGTGCGGGGGAGGGACCACATCAGCGCGATGTCTGAGTCGCCGCTCCACGATGCGGGAGGGAAACACAGGGTTGTGACCCAGGTCCTTGGAGATGCCAGCACAAAGAGCCCAGGGAGGTCGACCTTGAGGCAGCAGGAGGGGAGGGCAGAGTCTGCAGCAGGGAGCCCCAGGAGTCACCAGCCCAAAGTCACCCAGGGACAAGCGGTGAGGGCGGGGCCTGGGGGGCCCAGGTCCTTGGAGACGTGAGCCCAAAGAGCCCAGGGAGGTCCAACTTGGGGTGGCAAGAGGTGAGGGCCCAGTAATGGAGTGGGGAGCCCCAGGAGTCACCCGTCCAAAGTCACCCTGGGGTGACTGGCGAGGGCAGGGACTGAGCTGTTTGCTGAAGGGGCAGGGCTGACTGACAAGACTTTTGTAGGGGAGCCCAGAAGGGCTGGGGTTGGGGGGCAAAGTCCAGTGTGCCTCAGGAGTAGTGTGGACTCTGGCAGCGGTCTTGTCGTCAGAGGGGATCTGTGGCTGAGTTGGGGAGTCATGACCTGGTACGTCTTTACCTTTTTCTTGGCTGCAGCTAATTTGCTCTGTCGAGTTTCTTCTGCCATTGTGGGGTGGGGAGGGAGGCGGGGTTGGGGCCACGTCAGCGAAATCCCAGCGAGCACCGATCAACACCTCCAGTCACCTAGCAGGCAGCTGCGTAACTGAGCCAGAGGAGGCGTAACCAGGGCCACAGTAGAATGCGGAATAGGGGTGTGGCCTTAATGCTCCAAGCCCATTGGTCAATGAGAAAGACGAAGTGGAAAGGGGGCGTGGCCAGGCAGCAGTGTGTCCAGAGGGACCTGTGGCTCATTAGGAAAGCTGCCCATGCAACCACTGTCCCCACCCACTCTGAGAGAGGGGAGGGCCTGGCTTTTGCTTTAAAACCTTTAAGACTTTAAAAAACATATGTGTGTACACTTTATATATATGTGTGTGTCTCTCTGTGTGTATCTATGTGTTCCTCCAGAGCTGTCTTCATCAACCAGCTTCTATGCAAGGTCTATGATTTTGGCCTATACCTTTCATCTTCAAATACTGTACAAAAATTACCAGTATTACCTGAACTGAGATACAGATCCTACAAAAGTGGGAAATCCATAGCATGCTTGATGATTAATGAAGCAGACTATATTATCCAACATTCCAATAAGATAAAATAATCAAAATGATTCCTTTTTTGGAAAAATGTTTCTCTTATTCTCCTACATTATTATTAAGCTTTTTTTTTTAAAACAGGAAAGATGGTTAATATCTGTAAAAACACAAAGCTTTTGGGCTGGGTGCGGTGACTCACACCTGTAATCCCAGCACTTTGGGAGCCCGAGGTGGGTGGATCACCTGAGGTCAGGCAGTAGAAGTGTGAGCCATCACACCCGGCCAGCTTCATTTTAGAACTCTTTCCCCAGCACTCCATATGTTATGAATAATTCCTTTCTTCTTGTTTGGATAGCATTTTAGTCATATCTCTATTACCCCACTTGTCACATGATAATCAGTGGCTCACCCATCCATCTCCCTTGATTGCTCATGGGCTCCTTGAGAAGAGTCTGATTTTCAGCACCTTGAACAGTGTGCGACACATACATGCTTCATATGCAGAGAAGGAAATGATTTCACTACAGCGTAATTATTCCCAGAATTCAATGTCTGTATTTCTAAATTGTTCCAGATACTCTGCCAACAACCTGAGAATGTTATGTTTCTTCCCCAAAACTTCCATCCATTACTGTGTGTCTATGGTCATAGTTAACTTGATTGTGACGTCACCTTTGGCCAAACCCATTAATAGATTTTTTTTAGGTGATTTTTAATTTTAATTTTTGATTTTGATCATTTCTTTTCTGTTTTTTAAAGCTAGCAGTGTTTGATAAACTTCAACATCTCTATATCCCTGTGTCTTTGACCCTGCTGGTCTCTGCTTGGAATAGTGTCTCAAGGTTTTAGTCACTTGGAAAAAATTTCTACTCACCCTTAAAGAATCAGCATAAATAGGCTGGGCATGGTGGCTCATGCCTATAATCCCAGCACTTTGGGAGGTGAAAGTGGGCAGATCACCTGAGGTCAGTAGTTCCAAGACTAGCCTGCTCAACATGGTGAAACCCCGTCTCTACTAAAAATACAAAAAATAGCTGGGCATGGTGGCAGAGGCCTGTCATCTCAGCTACTCGGGAGGCTGAGGTAGGATAATTGCTTGAACCTGGGAGGCAGAGGTTGCAGTGAGCTGAGATCGTGCCATTGCACTCCATCTTGTGTGACAGACTGAGACATCATCTCAAAAATAAAAGCTTAAATAATACCTTCTCTGAGAAGCCTTTATATTTTCCTATTCTTTCAGGAAGTGTTGAAAATTCCTCAACTTTTGAAACATTTATGCCTCTATTACTATGTATCAGGCAGTCAACTGAGTGCCTAGGATAGAAAGATGAAACCGTAGATCCTGCCCTTATGGAGCTCATGGTCTAGTATGGAAAACAGCCATATGAACAAATAACCACACTATAGGTCTTCAGAGCTCAAGTCCTATGCTAAATACTGTGAAATTAATGTTCTGTGAGGTTTTGAAAGTACTAGGGCCAGAGACAATATGGCTGCTTGGATGACTTTCCATCCAAGTTAACATTCGGCCCTCATCACAAAGGGAATACATGTGTGCCTCTTCCTTGCAACCCACCAGTGCCTAACACATCATATCACCACTTTTGAAATTAGGAAACAGGCTCAGAAGTCCAAGAGCTTGACCAAAGTAACTCAGCTGGTAGGTAGCAGAGCCAGGTCAGTATGATTCTTCTTCAATATCCTGCCAGCTACATGGGCAAGTGGCCTCAAAATCAACAAAAGTAAAGGTGGACATGCATCAGTGGAGAGAGGCTCAAAAGGAGGATTTTATACACAAGAATAGAACAGAAATATTCTGGAAGTATATCTGTGCATGTGAAGCAGGAGGGGGCACACCAGGTTTCACCCTGGCCAAGTGAATCTATAATTCCAACCTAGGCCTCGCCCCCTGAGCTCCAGACTTAGCTATCTGTCTTTCTTACTCTAATATAAAATCCACAGGGCAGGACCTTAATCTCTAGCTTGTTCACACAGATTAAAGCAGAGTCTCGCTTATAGTAAGTACTTAATAAATACATGAATGAATAAGTAAATGATCAAAGAAGCTAAAGAAACATTCCACACTCTTGGGGGAAGGGATTATCATGAAACAGACCCTAGCAGTCACTTACAAATACAGTTGACCCTCATTATTTGTGTATCCCATATTTGCAAATTAGCTTACTTGCTAAAATGTCTTTGTACTCCCCAAATTAATACTTGTGGCACTTTCAAGGTGGCTCCTGGATAGACACACAGTAGTGAAAACTCTGTCACTCTTTGCACATGTCCCAAGCTAAGGTCAAATAAAGTGACCTTGGTCTGCTTGTTTCAACTCTCATACAAAGATGACCTGAGCACAGCGACAGTAGAGGACACTGCAGGATAGTGCAAGAAGCTGTGGCTCTGGGGCCAGTTGGACGGGGTCTGAATCATAACACTGGCACCTGTTAGTGGAGCAGCCTCATACAAATCGCTTGCAATTCTGTACTTCCTTTATTCTTTTAGAAATAAAGAAAATTCAATCTACCAGTATGAGTTGTTTTTAGGAATTAAGATGATAACCTACATGACATATGTATTTATGTACATATTTACCCTGGAAACGAGGGTTTGCTATTTGGTTAACTCAGTGTTCCAGGCAACTTTATAGAATATTACTACTGCAAATAATAAGAATTGGCTGTAATTATTTATAAAGAAATAACAGAGATGTAGACAAAACAATTATTTGGATGAGCTAGAGGCAGGCTTCAAGAAGCTTCTGAAGAAACAGAACTTCCGCAGGCACTTAAGGTGTAGAAAAGGTTTACAAGGAGATAGAACGGCACCTACAGAGGGAGGTCCAGGTAGGGTCAGGAAATGGCATTTCAGGAAGTCTAGAGCAGTAGAAGATGAGGCCAGAACATGGTGCCACAGTGCTTCTCTGCACCCTGTATACACCCTGTACTGCAGAACCTCACTCTCCGCATTTAATTCTTGGTTTCCAGTTCTCTCTTGCATTAAACTGTGAGCCCCTCAAGGTCGAGGTCTCTAAGAAGAAGCCATAGCTACAGTCCTCTAAATTTGAAAACAAGTTATTAAACACAGATACACCCAAGAAGACCGTACAAAAATAATGTTGGATTTCAATTGCAGTCATAGAAATTCACAACTGGTATACATTTGCAATCTGCCCAGGATTTTTCTCTGATGACTGCTGTAACTCTGTCATGAACCCTTTTCATTGTTTTAGACACCGAGACATTTGTTAGAATGTTTGGGAAAGACATTCTAAAAGAGCAAGAAAGATCTTGATCTTTTTTGTGTAACTGATTGATTGGTTGACTGACTGAGATGGGATCTCATTATGTAGCCCAGGCTGGTCTAAAACTCCTAGATTCAAGCGATCCTCCTGTCTCAGCCTCCCAAGTGGCTGAGACTACAGGCACATGCCACCATGCTGGGCTCTAGCGTGATGTATTTATAAGGCTTAAACATATGGTTCATTATACAAGGCTGCCACCTCAGAGTAAAGATTTTTTTAAATTCACCCTAATAGACTTATTTCTCTATATGCAAGATACAATTTTACCGTAGTAAAACACAAGGAAACATACTGATATACATATATGTTACAAAGAGGATAAAAAAAGCAATATAATTTTCTCCACAAAAGCTTGCAAAATCCTGGCCAAAACACAGTAAACAGGATGTTAAACTCACAGCTTACATTTCTCCAATGAGACCTATGAAAAACAATGCCAGTTTTTGTACAGTCACAAAGCTAAGCACTGTGAGAATTTACAAGATTTGGTTAACTTGTATATTCTCCCCACCCCGACAGACAAGTCCCAAAGGAGCCTAGCCGTTTTGCCCCAACATTTCAATCTCCTCCAACCTCCAAAATAAAACCCTCACAGTCCAATATCTGAATTTATATTTTCAAACGTCCAAAATCTTAATCAAAACAAAGAGCAGTGCATTAGCTTTGCCGCCATAGAATTCTTGGTATAATTTTACTTAGGCACATCACAGATGGTACTATTACCTAAAAACATATGGGTAGAACCAACATTACTAGAAACCAAATCGAATATATTATGCAGGTGAAAGGGAATAGGGAGTGTTGTTTTTAAACAGATTCAACGCTGTGATTCTCCACTCACAGGTTAGGTGCGATCAAATCACATAGTGCTGTCCAGCTAAGTATGTCCTATATTGTATGACAAAGTAGGGTAACCAATTATTTATTGAGGATGCGTTGGGTACACAGAGGCATGCCAGAAGCTGTAAAAGACTTCATTCTTTCCCTCAAGAAACTTCCAAGTTTGTAGACAGCCTGATAGAAGGTAGTCGAAAGCAAATACTTCAAGCAGTATCCATCACAATTGCCTTAGATATTTACTCTACCCTTCTACAAGCCTGAATATTTCGAGACCCCCTTTCCTATCTCCCATGGACTCTATGGCTCAACATTCTTTACAGCCACAGGCTTTCCTGGACTTCACGTTATTATTGAATCAGCATGTCTCACTATCTGCCTCCTTCACCAATTAAAATTCCACTTTACATCCAACCACCACTTTGGCTTTGAAGCCACTGCCTGATACTGACACTTTGTCGATGTAGAATGACGATTCTTATACGTCTCTGTCTACTGATTAGGATCCTACTTTTAGTAGAAACAGTGCCATTGACTTCCAATCAACTAGTTTCAATAATATCCGAAATACTGGATAATATTTGACAATACTCCCAAAACAAATAATGAGTGATGTTCTCTCAAACACACATATAATCAAATGTGAAATTGAGAAGATGGGGGCACCTTAGACTCAGAGATTGTATTCAGGCCTTTGTAGATGATGCATTTATTTGACATAATTATGCATTTAAAACATAAGTTAAATTGTCATCAGCCTGAAATTTATAGAGGCTTTTGTTGGTGAGAAACCTATTTTATATATAATCGTTTACCCATAGAAAAGTTTTTGATTAATGTTGTTAAAGACTTCAGTTCACAATATTTCCCCGTTAATAGTATATATGTTTTTGGAGCTGATCTGGAGAATTCGAGAACCACGTTCTAATTGCTATCTGATGCTATTCTGGGAGGACAATTCATTGGCTTTGGGTTGCTGGGGGTTGGAACTTGAAGGCACGTCTGAGTCTAGAGATCTTGCCACTGACTTTTGGAAAGTCTGTTGATTCTACCTTTGGAAGTGCCTTTACATGCCTTATGGAAGGCCGGGCATGGTGGCTCACACCTGTAATCCCAGCATCTTGGGGTTATTGATGAATAAATCAATTTGGGAAATGCTTGGTAAATTCAACGGGACCTCTCAGAACAATGAATTTATATGGCCACGATGTTTTTTGTTTTTTTTTCCAAAGACCATTCGGAAGACTTTCTAGTACACCAGTTTGGGAACTGTTGGTGGAGGAATCAGGGTAATTAGGATTTGGACTATTCCAGGTACAGGTTGTCACCATATTCAAGGAATTGTTCTTAGTCTTTGTATATATCCGAATTAACTATAGCAAATTAACAAGCAGAAATATAAGAATTGGGCCTTGGAGGGAGGGAGAGGGCGAGAGAGGGGTAGATAGAAGTTTCCTATTTTAACTATGGTTCAATTCTAAGCATTCTACAATTTCATTGGATTTTTTAAACTAGGAATTACAAGGGTGTTTAACTTCCAAATTCATGTAGCTTTTGGTTAATCTCTTCATTATTAACTTCTAACCTTAATTGCTTCATATTTAAATTATAAGTTTTATGGTGTGGATGGTATGAATTATTTTTCAATCTTCTGACTTGCTTAATGGATTAATATATAATTAATGTTTCTCCCACAGTCCACATATGCTTGAGAAGAATATAGAATATCTGATTATTGGGTACAGAGGTCTATATTTGTCCATTATATCACGTCCATTCAGGGGTTATTCAAATCTATATATGGGCATTCTGTGTAACTTACTTATGGTAAGCAGGGTATGTTGAAATCTCCAAATAAAATGGCAGACCTGTCAGTTTCTCCCTGTGGTTATATCAGTTTTTCCTCCGTATTTTGAGTCTATTTTGATAGGTAAATAAAATATGAAAATTGCTACATCCTAATTAACAGTCATTTAGCATCAAGTTGTTACTAACGCTTTGTGTTCCAAAATCCTATCTTGTTTGAAACTGAAGCTCCATCACTTGTTTTTGGTTAATGTATACTGGCATATCTTTATCACTCTCTCTCCTTTATACAAACTTTCAATCTTTTCACATCCTCATATTTTCAATAAGATGGATTAAAACAGCTGGATATTGTTTTATTAGTTCCATCTGTCTAACTGGTAACATTAGTCCATTTACATTTGTTGTGACTGATTAATGTGGACTTCCTTCTGTCACCTTTAGAACTTCCATTTCTCTCACTTTCCAATATCTCCTCCCGGGATTCCACTAAGACATATTTTAGACCTCATTCTGATCTCCCTCTCCCCACCAACCCCACCAACTTCTGCCCTATCATTTATCCTCATGTCTGTCTGTGTAACATACGGACTTACTTTTTGGAGATAATGGTCTAACCAATTAATCCTTTCTTCTGGTGTCTAATCCACCCAGTCAGTTTCTTATTTCAACAATTCCATTGTATATTTCCTTATTCCATTTTATTCTGAGACAGAGTCTCACTCTGTCACCCAGGCTGGACTGCAGTGGCACGCACCTGCAGCCTTGGCCTCCTGGGCTCAAGTGATCCTCCCACCTCAGCCTCCTGAGTAGCTGGGACTATAGGCAGGTAGGTGCCCCACACACAGCTAACTTTTTTCTTTTTATTTATTTATTTTTGTTTTGGTGGTGGTGGGGTATTTTTTGGAGAAATGAGTTCTCACCATGCTGCCCAGGCTTGTCTGCTACTCTTGGGCTCATGCCATCCTCCCGCCTCAGCCTTGCAAAAAGTGCTGGGATTACAGGTGTGAGCCACCATACCCAGCTATATATTTTATTTCTGTAAGTTCTATTTCATCCATTTTCCTTTCAGGTCTTCCTCATCATTCCTGGTGGTCTTACTGCTCGCTCAATTTTATGAGTCCATCTTTTTTTATATAATAGATTTATTTCACATGTAACTATTTTTTCACAATTCTAATATTTGAAGTCTGTATTCTGTATCTGATAATTCCAAAACCTACAGTCTTTGGGAAACATATTATTCATTGTTTCTGATACTTGAATGCTATGATTTCACTGAATTCATAGTTGCCTGCCTTTAGTCTTTGGGAATCCTACAGGCTTAAGTTAGAGATGCTTTCCTGCAAAAAGTAACTGTGTCTGCTTCTGATGAGAGCTGTGGAGACAACTAACATGAGGCCACTTTACCACCGTACGTAATCCTGACATTCTCTTGGATTCTCTTGGAGAATGTCAGGATTACACAAGGTTCTCAAATTTGGCTCCTCAACCTTGCTCATTTATACACACAAGACTAGACTGCTTAGTATAGGTGGTGACTCACTTCCTCCTACCCTGGAAAAAACAAAACAGATCTCTCATCTGAATGTGATCACAGACTAGGGAATTCTGAAGGTGAATAACTGGAGGCTGTAGGCAGCAGGGAAAGACAGGTGTCTTTCCTGACCATAGAAATAGGTCAGAAGCTGCCCTAAAGGCTGTGTGCTCCAGGATTTCACTATTTAGCTCAACTACCAGTCCCTCCGTAAGAGTGAACGGAAGCTTCTTAGAGCACCATGTTGCCTTTAAACCACAAATTCTTGCTAAAAGTCACGGTCATGGTAAAAAACCTACGGCTTTGGAAGGCTTTCTTGGTAATGTCCTAGAATTAAGGTTAAGCCTGCGTTTCATGGTAACTGAACAGGAAACCAGCCCGACCAACATCCTTCTCCCCCATGGCTGGCTCTCAGCTCCTCTTGGTCAGGCCTTGGGCAGCCAGACGGTCTGGTTTTAATCCTTGCTCTGCCACCTGTGACCCTGGACAAGTTACCTACCTTCAGTTACCTCATCCACAAGATGCAGATATTAGTAATACCCTCTTTTTAAGTTATTAAGAGGATTGAAAGAGTTAATAAAAAGCAAAAAATAAAAAGACTTCGTAAGCATAGGCACAGAGGGGAGAAAAAAGCAATAATAAAGAAATGATACTTCTATATTTTCTATAGATCATCTGTATAACAAGAAGAAAACAAACCAAAGGAAAATGAAACAAATTCTCTCAAAAAGAATTAAGTCAAGACAGGCAGAAGGCTCACAAAGTAATATAAAATATATCTTATGGTTTATGTAAAATTCTTAATAAAATACCTTCTTTGCTCCAAGCTGCACTCTGGCTTTGCCTTTGAGTCAGGTGGCATTTCTTTGTACGATGACTGGTTCTGTCGAGTAGGCACTGCTTCAGCCCTACAGAAAGAAGAAAACATCTCTAGAAAACAGCAGCATTCCTGATTCCCACTTGGGAAGGCCTAACAAAATGGCATATGCCTCAACAGCAGCACATCAGTGTTAAAAAGTCTGGAGTCAAGGGGAAAAAGTAAAATTGGACAATTTTCAGAATCTCACCAAAAACAACAAACTGATGTTCCAAGTGGCCTACATGAGCAAATTAGAACCTTAAATAAAGGTCACTCTTAATGCCTATTCTAACATAGATTCAGCACCAAGTACAATCTCATTTTACTGGTTTACCTTTTTCATTCTTGAAAGTAGGAGCTATGAAAAAAAAATACTACAATTTCTTTAAGAGAACCTTCTACTTACAACCTAACTTACGTAATCAAAACACTCTATTGAAGGTGAAAATTGAGTATTATAAGAAAATAATCACCTGTTTCATCAGAAGTTCAATACATAATGCTCCTCCACCCAATACATACCTTAAAGAAAAAAGGAAACACACAAAATTATCTTGAGAATTATTCCTGCTTAAACAATTTCTACATGCCATTACTAAGAAAGTAAGCACACAGTAAACATGAGAAGAGAACATGCAAGTGCAAGCATGAACACACTTTTTAGGGATATAGGACTATGTGTAACTTAAAAACTCTATTGGTATTACTCTCATGTAATTCCTCTGAAATTCTAGTCAATTGTTTGAAATGGCTCTTAGAACAGAATACTTTGAATTTTTATGATATCCAAAACTAAGAACTTAGCCAAGTATTCCAAAGAATAGGAATAGTAAGTATACTTAGTAAGTATTCCAAAGAATAGGGGCAGAAGAACGCATTTCCTTAAAGTACTACCTCAGAATTCAATTCAGTAATTCCGATGTTGCCTGTAACATCAGAAAACAACTTCCTTAAAAGCATAGCAAGTTGGATTTCCCAAGTTGCTGACCAGGTCGCATTCCCTCCTGCCCTCAATCCCATCTTTGTGTTATACTTTATCTCCAGTTCCATTTTGCTTAGTATTCATGGTGCTCAAGTTGTCACTGTGGACATCAGAGCCTATAAATATATATTGTTCCGGCTCCTTCCTGTACATCTTTCCAAGTCATACCTGCTATTCTCCAAAGTCTGTGAATCCCAATATTAATAACTTGCAAATTCAGTTTAAGGTCCTCTTCAGAAGGTCAGTTAGCTCAAGGCAATCACATTTTTCTCAGGACTCTTAAGAAATACTCCAACCCCAGAAAAAGGCCCTTCTTTCTGGTATCAGGAGCCGTGGGCCACAAACACAAATCCGACAGAACTTCAGCCATTTACCTCCCACATCGTCCCTTCCCTAACGTTCTAGCTAAAGCAGGAAAAAATCATGAAAACACTACCTGCAGTCACGAATCCTCCAGTTGCCTGGCCAAGATTTCATATTCCCTTCAAGATACCTCTCAAAGAGGATGTGACAAGGGAGGGGCACACAGGGTGCTACAGGTACTGATAAGGTTTTATTTCTTTTATGTATATATATTTTTTGAGACGGAGTTTCTCTCGTCACCAAGGCTGGAGTGCAATGGCACAATCTCGGCCCACCGCAACCCCTGCCTCCTGGGTTCAAGTGATTCTCCCACCTCAGCCTCCCATGAAGCGGGGGTTACATTACAGGCGCCTGCCACCATGCCCGGCTAATATTTTTGTATTTTTAGTAGAGACGGGGTTTCACCATGTTGGCCAGGCTGCTCTCAAGCTCCTGACCTCAGGTGATCTGCCTGCCTTGGCCTCCCAAAGTTCTGGGATTACAGGCGTGAGCCACCACACCCAGCCAAAGGTTCTATTTCTTAAGTTTGGTGTGGGGCATATGGATGTATGATTTAATGTTTTAAAAAAGAAAGATACCTTCCTAGTTTTTTTGTGTTTTTTTTGTTTTAGGCCTGCGTGCTTTATTCGTTAACCCATATGAATCCATAAAGAAGTAGCCATTAGCAAATTCAGGCAATACATACCAGATTCATACTTCAGGAAGACAACCCAGTTTACAACCACAACAGTTTCTATGATAACAAAAGTGAGAGAAAATACTGACATTCAGGTCATATCAAGAAAGTTCAATCATAAGATATATCCACAAGCAAAAACATACACACAAAAAGCTAAGTATGAAGCTTTTAGAAAACTACTACCATCCTTAGAGTAAGCACAAGAAAGTATTCTTTTATGTCTGTTTTTTTCATCAAAATACCGCATATAGCCATAGATTTTAAACCATTACATCTTATCTAGATTCCGTTAACATTTCTTCTAGATCATTAACATTTCTTCTAGATTCCATCGTTATTCTTTTGTAACCTTTATTGTTAGTATCTTAAAAATACTTTATTAAATATAACACATACATTCAGAAAGTTACATAAAATATACCTTAAGGTATACCTTAACAAGTTATTGTAAATTATTTGCCCATGTAACCACCAACCTGTTCCTGAAATATATTCCAGCCAGTATCCAAGAAGCCCCACAGATGTCCCTTTCAGGTCACACATCCCTACCTCCCACCTGGATGGACTCCTTACCCTAACCTCTATGTGATCACCTCTTTGTTCTTAATAGTTTTACTGCCCAAGTATGAATCCAGAAATAAGTGTTTCTCCGTTTTCTTTTCATTTTTGTCCCCCTAAGAAGCCTTTTTAGAAATTTTATTCCTAATTCTACCCCCATGCCCCATGGAATTTTAATACCACAGATATATTTTATGTCGGTTTATGTTATATGGCCCTTTGGAGGGCAGCAGACCATTATAATAGGTAAGATTTTCTTTCACTCTAAGGACCAATTTTCACTCCACTGCAGGCGATATTGCCTCCACTAAGAATGTATGCCCTAACCAACATTAGTTTTCCCTGTTGCTGAACTCTATATAGAGAAAATTGTACAAAATAGGTTTTGGGGGTCTGGTCTCTTTTGCTTAACACAGTGTTCAAGGTTCGCCCGTCTTTCCCACATAGCTGTAAGCCATTTTATGAATACCACAATTCTTCATTTTCTTGGAATGAACACTTCGGTTATTTTCTGTTTGGGGCTATGATAAACGATGCTGCTCTGAACATTCCGGTATCCTGGTGCCTATGTACTCATTTCTTGTGGAGTATATATCCACAAGATTCCTGAACCATAGTGTATGAGTATCTTTCACTTTATCAAATTGTTTTCCAAAACACTTGTACAAATATACACCCCCATTACAAAAACAGAGAGTCCTGTAACAATTTTCTTACCTTAAAAGATAAGTTAAGCAAAATATCTCCATGTCTTCTTTTTCTTTTAAGATCTGAAGATCACTGTGCAAAGGACTATCAGGGTCAACTCTAAGAATCACAAAACAAAAAACAGTTCAAACAAAAAGATAATTTTTTTTTCAACTAACTCAAAAATGAACCAATCTGAAAGCTAAAATAGAGCACCTACGGTAAGTTCAAGAAAGAGAATATCTGAAGCTGCTCTATATCCTCAGGAAAAATAGAGGTCACTATAGCTTCCAGCTCCTTTAGAATGAATGTCCAAAAGAGATCATAATAGCCTAAGTCTAATCTAATAAGGGGGTTCAGAGTTTGCAGTCATTCTAAAGGAAAACAGTCACATGTATATATAATTTTCTCAAGAATTCAAAAGAAGTTTAATATGCTTTCCTAAACTTGTATTATTAGTCAAGTGGTTCAAGGAGAACAACTTGCCATGGACGGAACTATGAAAAGTTAAATCACTAAAAAATCGGTATTTTTCCACAATTGTCCTATATATAGATTTCTAATATGACTCCCACCCCCCACTCCCCCTTTTTTGTTTTTTGTTTAAGAGACAGGGTGTCTCGCTCTCTCACCCAGGGTGGAATATAATGGTGCAATCACAGCTCATGTGCAGCCTTGACCTCTCCAAGCTCAAAAGATCTTCCTGCCTCAGCCTCCCACCATCTATAGTAGCTCATACTACAGGTGTACTACACCAACATATTTTAAAAGTAATAACATAACTACAGCTACAATAAGTGTTAATTATATTGCTTTCAAAACTGGGGGAAAAGTCATAAAAATCAACTTGGCAATCATTCTCTGTATAATGAAATATATTACTCTTATTTACTTTCCAACCAATATTATTCAAGCTTGAACTTTTTCCTAGAAGATAAAAATCATGCAAGAGTTCACCCTATCAAGAAAATGACAAAAAAATTTCGATGGACTTATAAAAACATTTTCAACACTCAACATTTCAAGAAGTAAAAAAAAAAAAAAAGTCCAATTAAATGAAGCATTATGAAGTTTCAAGAGAATATAAAACTAGACACAAGTCTGGCTCATTTCCTATTTCTTATCATCTGAAAAACTCTAGCCAACATGTTCAGACCACCATGGACTCCATGATAGCACAGAATTCAGTATGAGTCTATTCCAAACCCCAGCAATTTTTGAAAATACTAGAAGACACTCAAGGTGACACATTACTAACTAAAAGAGACTTCCATTCATAAGACTACAAGCAAGAATATTATGCAGATGGTCTAGTTCACACATTGACACACTGAGAAACACGTGTACCTACATGCAACTGGTTTCAGTTTTTCAGTGTGGGGACTTCTCTAAAGATGAAAACACATCGATATCTTATCCTAAGACTAAGTAGAAATGGAACTACTTTTTAGTCATGTGAAACCAAAGGTTTTAAAGACTGCACCATACTTTGAAAAAGAAAAAAAATCAAGTTTACGAAGATCTTACTTCCTAGATATGTAACCATGACCTCATTTCCTATCTATAAAATATGAGAAGTTTCTCCTATCTCTAAAATATGAAGAGCACCTATTTCACACAGCGGCTATGAAGACTAAATGAGAGGATACATAAAGTATAAAGTACTTAGCATAGTATCGGTCATGCAAAAGTGTTCAAAAATTTATACTTGTTTTGAAGATAACTCAAACTGGAATCGATCACAAGACATGGAAAGTACAGTAACATTACTTCAAATGCTACCAATTCAGTTTTTTAAATAATCAAGATATGAGAAATTGACTAAATTTCTTTCCTCTAGGAAAAATTACTAATTAAATTAATATATAACTAAGATTGAAGGAGGGAGAGTAATCTATCTGGTTTCAACACTTGGCATCTACTTGCCTAACAATTCATTCCCTGTTTTGGAGAACCTGTGCCCAAGACAAAGTAACTGGTCCTCAGCTTTTGTGGAGTTGGTAAATAGCTCTAATACAAGGCACGAGGTAGTAAGTGTTCAGACAATCATCTGACGTTTCCCTCCTCTGTCTGAGCATTTCATGTATATACACACATCATTCTCATTGATTTTTCACAGCAGTCATCCAAAAGGTATGTACTGTCTATCCATATTTGAGAGTTGAGCAAAATGAAACCAAAAAAGGTGTGTTTGTCACCAAACTCAGTGTTCCTTTCACATCCTGCCGCTTCACATAAAAGAGATGTTAAGTCAAAAGAGAAGAATTAGTTTTGATTTGGTCAGAGCAGGATGGACCAAAGTCAGCTTCATGAAGGAGAAATAATTTGAGTTGTGTTTTGTAGGAGAAAATGAACGTGAATATACAGATGCCACAGAAGGAAGGTAAGCAGAGAAAACAGCATAAACAGGCTGGAAAGGGGCATATACAGGGATCAGCAGGTGGTTCCAGGATGTGAAGAGCAGATGAACAGGGTAAAAAGTGGCTATTCATAGATGAGAAAGATAACCTTGGGCAAGAGAACATACGACCATGGCTAGGGACGGTGGCTCATGCCTGTAATCCCAGCACTTTGGCAGGCTGAGGTAGGAGGATCACATGAACTCAGGTGTTCAAGACCAGCATGGTCAACATAGTGAGACCCCATCTCTACTAAAAATCTAAAAAATTAGCCTGGTGTGGTGGCTCATGCCCATAGTCCAAGACACTTGGGAGGCTGAGGCAGGAGGATCGCTGGAGCCTGGGAGATCAAGGCTTCAGTGAACTATGATTGTGCCACCACACTCTAGCCCAGGTGACAGAGCAAGACCCTGTAGCAAAACCAATAAACATGTGACTGAATCTACCACTAAGGCAGGAATGGAAGAGGAGAGCAGCTGAGATTGGCATGTTCATGAATTGCCTGGTATTAACTATAATTACTTAAACAAAAATCCAGGCTCTAGCTATTTATACACACTTACACATTTAAATGGTCTTGCCTTTCAGTCTTCCTAATTTCTCTAATATTGCCAAATTTTCTTTTTCAATTCCTTCATCCTCCAACTTTTTCCCACTAATGGGCTCTGCTTTCATCTCATAGTGATCTAAGTCTTCTATATCCTGCAAAAAGAAGAAAAATGTTAGCTTATTCAACCTATTTTTCTTCAGCAGTTTCTTATGCCAAAAGTTAAATTATTCTTGACTCAATGGGGGACAAGAAACAGAATATATCTATCCTACAGGGAGAGAGAAAAAGCCCCCACATTCCATTCAAGAGGCTCCCACCTTTTATATCCTAGATTTTATTTAAAAGCTAGACTCTGGGTAAAGCAGATTTAAAAGCTTTACAAAGTCATAACTATTATGAAATAAGCCATCATTTATTTATTTACTTCTTTAATTTTTATTTCCTTTTTTAAAACAGAGTCTCACTCTGTCACCCAGGTGGGCATATACAGGGGTGATCTCTGCTCACTACAAACTCTGCCTCCCAGGTTCAAGTGATTCTCGTGCCTCAGTCTCCTGAGTAGCTGGGATTTCAGACATACATCACCACGCCCAGCTAATTTGTTTATATTTTTAGTAGAGAGAGGGTTTCACCATGTTGGCCAGGCTGGTCTCAAACTTCTGATCTCAAGTGATCCACCCACCTCGGTCTCCCGAAGTGCTGGGATTATTGGCATGAGCCACCATGCCCAGCCAAGCCATCTTTTAAATCTCCTCTTAAGAGGAACCTTTGAGACAGTTTAGCAGCAGGTGTCAAGAACCTTAACTGTTCATAGTTTGTTCCAGAAACTTGACTTCTAGAATTGTATTCCAAGAAACTAGTCTAAGATGTAAACACAAATTTAGGCATAAGGATACCTATCTCAACCTTGCAACCAAAAAAACAAACACAAAATCTGCATGTGCAAAAATAGCAAAACAGTTAACTCAATTCCACAAAATATTAACAGGCCACTGAAATACCAACACAGCATAATTTCTCCTGTATCAAAAAACTTTGAAATGAAAAATGGAATACACAAAGGAATAGAAAGAATTTCAATTATGCTGAAATATGCATAGGAAAAGACCAGAAGAACTTATATTGAAATGTTAATTTCAATTAACTTTAGTTGTTATCTCTGGAGACATTTGGTGCTTTTCCCTAATTTCAGTTTATGGTTTTATGTAGTAAGCATCTATTGACGTTAATAACTAAAAAATGAGTTAGAAAAAGAATTTGATTTCAGGTGCTCGGGAGGCGGAAATAGAAGGCTCGTTTGGGCCCAGGAATTTGAGGCTGCAGTAAGCTATGATCATGCCACTGCACTCCAGCCTGGGTGACAGAGACCCTATCTCAAAAAATAATAATAATTTAAAAAGAATTTGAATAATATCCCCCAGAACAACATCTTTATTCACATCATTCTGCTCCCTCCCTTCCCATACTATCTGTTCTTACACACATACAAATATAAGCAGATTTTTAAAAATCCTAACTTTTTTCAATTACCTTGTTTTTCTACTTTAAATGCCAAAATCTCTAAAGGAGTAGTTTATATTCATCTCGATTTTTTTTTTTCCAAGCCAGCTAATTCAGTGATTTCTAGACCTGGTTACTGACTACCTTCACTCAAACTCTGCCCATGACTCCATACTTCATGGAGCTCCCTTCTCCCTGTGTGCACCTTTCAGCCCTGATATTCCATCCTATGCTTGTTTTCCTCACAATGCTTACAAATGCCTTTGGCCTGTATTTCCTCCTATATGTTCAACCTCAGTCATGTTCCCATCCACAAAACTTCTCCACCTAAGTATTAATCAGCACATCACAAACAGAATTCAACACAAATTTCTAAAGCAATATCCTGAGCACACTATTCCCTGCTTAAGGCCTTCCTATCAATAAACACACCAAATAGAAACACACACCTGTCTTGAATTCAAGACTTCTAACCATCTGCCTTTTCTGGCCAATCTTGCTTTCCATGACTTCAACACATCAACTTTCCTTCTCAAAACAAAAGCATCCAATGCACCCCAACACACCATGTCCAAGGTTGCTCTGGGCCTGTTCCTAACTTATTTTAGGAGCCTAGAAATCTGCTTTTCACCTGTCCTAATCTGACATCTCCAAAGTTCAGTCTCTTACCTTTCTAGATTTCCCTCACTGGGGAGCTTGCGTCTCTAGCCTACACTCTCCTATGCCAACAACCACATTCTCTCATTTTGCTTCCTAATGTTAGAAAAGAACAGTGGTTCCTCTGACTATATAATTCAAGTAGTGTCCAACAGACAAGAGGAGAGACAGCAATCTCACATAATTACAGGTATCAGGCAGGCAGCAAAGTAGGTGGAGCAGAGGGAGAGACCCCAGCCTCAAACCACATGGCACCAGTTGCTTTTCACCATATGGTAATGTGGGACTCTGTATTGCCAAATCTATTTTTCAAGAGAACCCAGGATTCCTAAATGTTTGTGTCAGTTCACACAATTTAAACATTTTTTAAATGTTACCAATTTTAAAATAATGCAGTTTAGTCTAAACTACACAAATCCACAAAGCAACAGACATCAGCTGAGAATTGGAACTGTAGAGGAGGGGGCCACTAGGAAAAAGCAGTAGTTATGGAAGAATTAACAATTACCCCAAAGACAAAGCACCAAAGGAGCAGATAAGAAGAAAAGAAATACATGGACCTTTCTTTCCTCCCTTGTCCTATCTTCAGCCAGTACTTTTTATTGCCTAAATCTAAGAAGACTATCCGGCAGGACTCTCTAGCAAGAATACAATCTTTGAGATAATCTGTCAGGTTTGGCCTCTTATTGCATGGAGGATAGCAGGAAAAGCATAAATAATGGATATGCAAAGGGCATACAGAGAGTTTTAGGAAGGGGTAAACAGAACATTTTAGTAGAATGTACAGCATTACTTCCAGGTCAGGGCATCTTTTTGTGGATGGATGGATGGATGAATGGATGGAGGGATGGATGGATGGATGGATGGGTGGATGGACAGATGGATGGATGGATGAATTGATGGGATAACAGTAGCATGAGCTGATTAATAACTTGGACATTGCATGCAGCTTACATTGTAGCTACACCACTTTCTAATTTGTCTTGGATTTTTCCTCAATCTCAGTTTATTTATCTGTAAAAATGTAATAATAATAATAGCATCTACATTATAGGATGGTTTTAAATATTAAATTGCATAACATATATAAAATTCTTGGACCCAAGCTTGACAGATAATAAGTATTTGAATTACTTACTCTATTTCACTTTGCCAAATGCTTCTATTGGGCTGGATTATTGGCTCAACACAGAATCAGATTTTCAGAGGAATAAAATAGAATTAGAGGTACTAACCAGGGGAACCTTCTGGGTGTGAGACAAAAAAGAGTAGTCATAAGAGACACTTTCTTTGTAATACTCATCTTCAGTGTTGTCAGAATGTTATGACACATGGAAAAAGCAATATATGTGATTATTTTCTTATAATTAAAACTCTCAATTACAAGATGCCTTGGAGAGTAATTTGGAAACTGCTGTGTAGTTAATTGGTTGAATAGAAATATATTTTTAAAGAATTATTAAAATCTGTGTTAAGGTTAGACTAGTTACAGAAGGTACAGCTACTTAAAACCAAGAAGGCCAGACACAAGATACAGACATTAAGGTCAAGACCCTTGCAACTAGAATTGGCTAAAATAAAATGAGGTATTGTGAGGCATGGAGTCTGTTTTTGTGGGCACAGGAAGCTAAAAAGAAAATGTAGCAAATGATGCCCATCTTAATACTAGATCCTCTACAGATTATTATTATGTACTTAGGGTACAGAAAAAGTAAGAGATTTCCACTTAATAGTGTTATCCAAGGCATAGATGTGCAAATATAATGACATAGTAATAAATGAAAAAGAAAAGAAAGGCATTAGCACAACTGATAGAAGGCAAGAGTAGCAAACAATTATATTTCTACTGTTTAAAAAAAGTACATAATTTATTCGTAGTATTAATCTGAGTCCTCTTAATTCCTCTGTGCATGAAATCTCTTTTTAAAGAATTCCACTCTGGTGAATTAAAATAGAAAAAGCAAACTGGCAAGAATATTCTGTCCCAAGAATCTTAGACCTTCACTTACACAGATGGAAATCATAGAACCTGAGTCTAAAGAAGTTTTTTTTTATAAATAACTATGGACACGTAAAATTAGTCTTATATTTGATTTCTGTCAGATGATCTAATTTAGTATTTCTCTCAATGCTGACTGTACATTAAAATTGCCTGGGGAGTTTAAAAAAAAAACACCAAAGTAATGATGCCAGAGTTCCACTGCTGATCAATTACACAAAAAATGCATCTCTGGTGGTAGAATTCAGGAATCAGTATTTTAATAATGTTCCCAGATTTATTACAATGTGTACTGGTGGAATATTCCTCTAGACTTCTGAGTCACACCCAATTTTTTAAGGTATCTAGTTCTAGACCCTGCACCCAACAGTACATTTAAGATACAATATGAGAGACCAAACTTTGCCTTGAGGTATATAACTCAAGATAGATTGAGTTATTTATACAGCATTTAATAGAACAGATTTTTTTAACATTTAGATTCAGGAGTACACATGCAGATTTGTTATACAGGTACATTGCATGTCATGGGGATTTTTTGTATAGATTATTTCATCACCCATTACCACCAGGTAATAAACATAGTATCTAGCTCCACCCATTTTGCTGCAAAGAACATGATCTCATTCTTTTTTATGGCTGTGTAGTATTCTATGCTGAATATGTACCACTTTTTTTAATCCTGTCTTCCATTGATGGAATGTGGGTTGATTCCATGTCTCTGCTGTTGTGAATAGTGGCGCAATGAACATACATGTGCATGTGCCTTTGTGATAGAACAAATTATATTCTTTTGGGTATATACCCAGTAATGGGATTGCTGGGTCAAATGGTAGTTTGGCTTTAAGTTCTTTGAGGTCCCTCCAAACTGCTTTCCACAGTGACTAAACTAATTTACATTACCACACGCAGTATGTAAGTGTTCCCTTTTCTCCACAATCTTGCCAGCATGTGTTTATTCTTAGTTTTTATTATAGCCATTCTGACTGCTGTGAGATGATATCTCATTGTGGTTTTGATTTGCATTTCTCTAGTGATTAGTGATATGGGCGTTTTTTCATATGCTTGTATGTTTTCTTTTGGTAAGTGTTTGTTCATATCCATTGCTCACTTTTTAATGGGGTGGCTTGTTAATTTGCTTAGGTTCCCTATAGATTCTGGATATTAGAACTTTGTTGGATGTATAGTTTGCAAATGTTACTCCCATTCTGTAGGCTGCTTGTCCCATCTCATCTCTGTTTACTCTGTTGATTGTTTCTTTTGCTGTGCAGAAGTTCTTTAGATTAATAAGGTTCCACTTGTCAATTTTTGTTTTTGCTGCAGTTTCTTTTGGTATCTTTGTCATGAAATCTTTACCAGTTCCTATGTCCAGAATGCTATTTCCTAGGTTATTTTCTAGGGCTTTTATAGTTTTAGGTTTTGCATTTAAGTCTTTAATCCAGGGGTCCCAGCCCCCAGGCATGGACTGGTTCTGGTCTGTGACCTGTTAGGAACTGGGCTACACAGCAAAAGATGAATAGAGGACAAGTAAGCATTACCACCTAAGTTCTGCCTCCTGTCAGATCAGCTGAGGCACTGGGTTCTTACAGAAGCATGAACCCTATTATAAACTGCACATGCGAGAGATCTAGATTGCATGCTCCTTATTAGACTCTAATGCCTGATAATCTGAGGTGGAACTCTTTCTTCCCAAAACCATCCCCTCTCGCTGTCCATGGAAAAATTCTCTTCCACAAAACTGGGCCCTGGTGACAAAAAGGTTGAGGACCACAGCTTTAATCCATCTTGAGTTTATTTTTGTGTATGGTATAAGGAAGGAGTCTAGCTTCGATCTTCTGCATATGGTTAGCCAGTTATCCCAGAATCATTTATTGAATAGGGTGTCCTTTCTCCATGGCTTGTTTTTGTCAACTTTGTTGAAGATCAAATGGTTTTAGGTGTGCAGTTTTGTTTCTGGACTCTCTATTTTGTTCCACTGATCTATGTGTCTGTTTTATATTTATTTATTTATTTTACCACTACCATGCTATTTTGTTTACTGTAGCCTTGTAGTATAGTTTGAAGTCAGGTAATGTAATGCCTCCAGACTTTTTCTTTTTGCTTAGTATTGCTTTGGCTATTTGGCCTCTTTTTTGGTTCCATATGAATTTTAAAACAGTTTTTTTCTAATTCTATGAAGAATGTCATTGGTCGTTTGATAGGAATAGCATTGAATCTATGAATTGCTTTGGGCAGTATGGCCATTTGAATGATATTGATTCTTCCTATCCATGACCATGAAATGTTTTTCCATTTGTTTGTGTCATCTCTGATTTTTTTCAGTAGTGTTTTGCAATTCTCGTTATAGGGATCTTTCACCTACCTGGTTAGCTGTATTCCTAGGTAAATTTCATTATTTTTGTGGCTATTTTGAATAGGATTCCATTTTTTTTTTTTGAGTCTTGCTCTGTCACCAGGCTGGAGTGCAGTGGCAAAATCTTGGCTCACTGCAACCTCTACCTCCCGGGTTCAAATGATTCTCCTGCCTCAGCCTCCCAAGTAGCTGGGACTACAGGCACCCACCACAAAGCCCAGTTAATTTTTGTATTTTTAGTAGAGATGGAGTTTCGCCATGTTGGCCAGGATGGTCTCGATCTCTTGACCTCGTGATCCACCCACCTTGGCCTTCCAAATTGCTGGGATTGCAGGTGTGAGCCACCGCGCCCGGCTGGATTGCATTCTTGATTTGACTCTCAAATTTGGATATTTTTGGTGTATAGAAATGCTACTGATTTTTGGACATTGATTTTGTATTCTGAAACTTTGCTGATGTTGTTATTAGATGTAGGAGTTTTGGGGCAGAGACTATGGGGTTTTCTAGGAATAGAATCATACAGTCTGCAAACAGAGTTAGGTTGACTTTCTGTCTTCTTATTTGGATGCTTTTTATTTTTCTCTTGCCTGAGCGCAATAGAACAGATCTTAATGGAAAGCAAGTAATTTAAAAATAAAGAGAGCTTTATTAGATATGCATTGCCTTTTTGAACCATAGAATTTTAGAGCTAAAAGAAATGACAAACAGTATCTAGTCAGAAATAATAAAGCATCTTGGATATAAGCTATTTTAAAGCTCCTCAGTTCCCCATACTTTTACCCACTACCAGCTATTACAAAACTGAGAAAACCAAGGCCCAGTAAAGAAAAGTAAGGAAATTAAATGGATAAAGTTAGTTAGGAATGAGACACAATTCTAGTCCAAGTCTCCTGACCCTGAAGTTGGTGTTGTTAAATCTACTTTACATTTTAAGTCAAAAATTTTGTGATAAACATGATGACTTCATATTTAATTGGGGAGGAGGTGATATTAAATTATTCTATTGTGATTTTGGTTATATGGAAAAATGTGTTTCCAAGAATCTCTTTCCCTGTGTAGTTCTGGGTTTGAGTTGGTCAAAAGGGAAGTTGTGGGGAGGATACAGTGAGGCGGCAGATGATTCTCTGATGATATTTGGGTCAGATGTGGTTGACAGACAGGTGATAAATGCTGGCAGATTCCATCTTGTTCTACCTCTCCTTGTTTCATATCCAGCTTTCTCTCTAACTTTTGGACACTTTTGATCAACGGCAACCACAGACACTGGGCCATGAACTCACAGAAGCAGTAGGTTCTTGGAGCTACCAGTCCTCTGTGGGATTTCCCGTCAGCTCCCCTTGGTGGTCTCATTCTGGCTGCAAGCTTTACCTATTTACCCATACCAGGGCACCCAGGAGTGCTGGTTAAGAGATGTTTCTCTGATCTTCCAACTTATCTTTGTGGACAATCGCTTCTGTAGTGCCATTCAAAAAAGTGTAAGATTGTGTAATAAGCTCTGTATTCTCTAATTCTTATATTATTTCTACTTTCATAAGTGAACCCTGACAGATATGAGTGGATGGGGTAATAAAGTAACACTTTAAACTTCTATGGTGTGGTAACTCAAGAGTAAACTCAAGGTGATGGTAAAAATATTTATCCTCAAAATGTCCAAATTTACAAAGTAGCTCTTTATAGGTTCTAATTAATTCCTGTCTCATGAAGAACAAAAGGCATGTTCAATTCAGAAATAAAGCAGCCTCAATTCAGAGAAACAAAGGTGACTCTGCCAAGTCACTTCTGCCTACCACTGCCACCCCGGGCTCATCTGACTCCCCTACAGACAGTCCTCAGATGAATGTTGACACTGTTGTGAAATTCTGCTAATTATACAAGTCACTTTTGAAATATTCATTTGGATTACTTTACAGAGATGGATGTTAATGGCTTGCTAGCTTTGAAAAAAAAAAGAAAATATTTTCGTTGCTCTTAGAAAGTTGGGTCCTATGCTTTGGTAAAGGAAAATGGATTGGAGAGAAAGAAGTCTGAGCATTTCCTATTCATCCAAGTAATTATGGTAAAGTGAATTTTCTTTGATTTTGGTGGTTAGATTTAAAGATACAGAGTGAACAGTTGTAATCATCCTTTCAGGTTTCATTCTGAAAATCACATTAGGCCACAAATGTCTCAATCTGACCAACTCAATATGGTTCCACTATCAAAAGTTATATCAAGAAATGCATATCATTACAACAAACAAAATTCAAGAAGTCCTTAGGCACTGTAACAGAACGTATTGAATAAAAACTGACACTAGTCACATGTTAAAGAATCAGGGATATTTAGTGGTGACTTACTGAAGAATGGAGAAGTCGATTGTTATTTGGAGCTTAAAAGCATGATTCTCCGATTTCAATATGCAAAGATGCCATCACCTTTGGAGTGTCCGCTAACAGTGAAGATTCCTGGGCTCTACTTTCTGGATATTCTCATTCAGTAGATATAGAATGAGACCTATATTAATTATCTATTGCTGCATAACAAACAATCCCAAAACTTCATAGTATAAAGCAACAGACATTTATTGTCTCACACAGTTTCTGAGGTCAAATCTAGATTTGACTTGGGAGGGTGCTTCAGGTTTAGTATCTCTTAGATGGTTACAAGTAAGCTGTCAGCTTGAGCTTTATCATTTGAAAAATTGAATGGAGCTGGAGGAGATGTTTAAACATAAGATATCTTACATATTTGGTTGTTGGCAGATGGCCTCAGACCTCATTTATTATTGCCAGAAGACCTTAGTGCCTGGCCACATGGACTTTTTTGTAGGGCTTCTGTGTAGGACAACTTGGTCACTTAGCTTCTCTATCTCTTAGATGACACACCAAAGTGAGTCAGGATCTTCCTCTGTCACTTGCCTCTCATCTTGGTTGCTTAGCCTCTCTGTCTCTTAGATGACTCACCAAAGTGACTCATTCTACCAGTGTTAGTCTGTATGACCAATGAGTCATCCAAGAGACAGAGAGGCTAAGAGACCAAGATGGAAGTTATCGTGTCCTTTACACTCTATTCTCAAAAGTGACCTACCATCACTTCTGCCATATTCCATTAGTCATATAGACAAACTCTGGCAGAATGGGAGGCAGAATTTCACAAGAATGAGAATACCATCTCTGAGACTAATTTCTACAGGTTCCAAGTGTGGCAAGCCAGGTCTCACTAATACAGATCTCCATAACAACTGTTTCAGCACTGACTAAGTGGTTAAGATAAACATTAAAAGCTGAAAGAGCCAGTGCTCTTATACAAAGCCTTGGAGGTAATGAAAGCCCAGCAAGAGTTTTTCCTAGGCCTTTCCTGGGCATTGAAGCACGAGAAGATAACAAAGGAAATCTTAGCAGGACCCGTTTAGGATTAAACAAGTTTTATTGGGGGTCTGAAGAAACTCCCCAGGCCTCCACAAACAAGTTTATTGGTGGTCTGAAAGAACTCCCCAAATCTCCATGATTTAGCAGGAGAAAAGATAAGGGTAGTCACCCCAGGACGTGGACCCATTTAGATTAAGTAAATTTACAAAGGCTCCAGAGGAAGGTCTTCAGGACTCAGATCTTAGTTATAGATTAAAAGAAGTTAATTACTTATATCTTTAGTTGAATGCACACTGGCATGTAGACATATAGCTTAGAAGGCAGATAAATAATCTCTGGAAAACTTTGTACTTTTGAGTTGTTCTGGTGATAATTTCCAGGTCTTCTCCCTGTAACCAGCTATAGAAATAAACTCCCTTCACTTCCAGTTCATCTGCATTTTGTTATTGGGCCATGAAAATGAGCAGCCTGACCCTCAGTTTTGTCTGGGAACACAAGCACACTTTGATAAGAAAGTACCTCTGAGAATTCATTTGCATGTGACCTGTAGACCATAGTTTGAGGCAGGGAAAAAAGGTCTACAGGGCATACTAGTTTAGTAAAAAGTGTATAATTCATTCATCTATCCATAAATCAACAAATATAAATGATTTTCTGAAATTATTCATAGGAATTGTTGTTTATCATTGGGATATAGAGTCTTTGAACTCCAGCTGAACACGCTCCTGAGAGTCTGTCGAAGGGATGACGCTGAGGCTGATATAAACTCCTACTTGGAAACGTTGAATCATCCTTAACAAGGAAAGCAATGACTTGATAACTGCCTGAAAGAATGATAACTTTTAAGCAAGAATTTGTGAGTGTTGCCAATAAGAGGGCTGCTAGTCATCAGAAAGTGTAGCCACTCATACAGAAGGCCTCCTAGAGAAGATAAACTAGAAAAGAACCCAATGAGCTTTGCTGAAGTAATGGCTGCCAGATAAGGCACAGCTCCCCAGCATTTTCCAACTAATGAAACCCATTCCAGTTAAAGAGAAGGAATAAACTTCCCCAGTTGGCAAGAAAGGGGTTTCCAGAGCAATTGCAAAAACACCCACTATGTCTGTGGTAATGTATAGAGGGGGGAATTTAGCCCATCCGATAAAAGCTGGCTTGTCAGAGACAGGATGCTGGCAGCCTCCCCAAGTCTCTAGATCAGAATTTAAGCTCAAGATTTTGTATTTCACTTAGTTTAAACCTGTATGTTGGCAGTTGGTGATCCCTTCAAACCTTTCATGTAAAGCATTGATAACAGGGATTAGAAGCTCTAGTCAACGGACAGATGCAGGGAATGAGTCTTTATCTTCTGCCAAAAAGACACCTGCTCAAAAGTATATAACTTTTCAATGTAAACAGGCTGGTAAGTATGTTCCGGTAGTACATACTTCAACTGATAAAAACCCCCTCAACTACATGCATATCAGCACCAAATTAATGACAACAAGAAAACAATCGTCAATAGTTTTAGAATTTTTATTTCAGCTTCAGGCTTACTACAGAATATGCAAGCAACCAGGATGCTGGAGATTTTTTCCAACACCCCCAAACTCAGGCCCTGAAAGACACATGGCCCTGGTAACATAGTACAGAAAAATGGGGGCAATCCCCAGAAGACCATGCCTGCAGTAGTTTCAGATAACTCTTCACATCACCTTAGGGTGGTTGTTGAGGACTTAACTGAAACAACAATGGGCCCACGCCAAGGTTGAAGGACTAGCAAATAAAAGAGTCTTAAAACCTCTAGTTGAGGGGATCAAGGCCTTTTCCTTTGGAGAACTAATAATAGATTTTGAGATTTATTTAAGCTAAAGCTAGTTAATATGCGATTAAATGGGAGAATAGATACCAAATTCAAGGGTAGTAGAAAAATTTATGTTTGCCCCATGAGTACAGAGGCTTCATACTGAGAGTCCCAGCTAGTGCCAGGGAAAGGAAGGAAGCTAAGAACTTGTATAAATCTGTAGTACAGCAATGAAGACAGAAAATGTAAGCTTCTTTGAAATATGTGATGGATGACTAAATAGCAGAGGTTAATAAATATTTTCCCAAATCATGTACTATTCAAACGGCAAGGTTATATTGGGCAAATTTAAAATAAACTTCATGGACTGCTACGGTGGCTTATACCTGTAATCCCAGCATTTTGGGAGGCCGAGGTGGGGGATCCCTTGAGCCCAGGAGTTCAAGACCAACCTGGGCAACATGGCAAACCTCATCGCTACAAAAAAATACAAAAAATTAGCTGGGTATGGTGGCACATCCCTGTAGTCACAGCTACTTGGGAGTCTGAAGTGGGAGGATCCCTTGAGCCATGGAGGTCGAGGCTGCAGTGAGCTGTGATCATGTCACTGCACTCTAGCCTGGTCAACAGAGGGAGACCCTGTCTCAATAAACAAAAAATAAAATAAAATAAACCTCACAATGAGGGATCAGAAAATGGTGTAAAGCATGCATTGTTCAGAGATTTGAAAGTGTATGATTAAATAGTTCTTAATCTTGGCCCACAAATTGCATAGGTGAAAAATACCTTTTACACTATCATAAGTGTTATTAGCTAAGTGACAACAATAGTTAATACACCATGTTGTAAAATTTCACTGGTGGTAATGATTCTCCGTCTTCCCCACCAACCAAGGAGATCTTCCATATGGTATTCTAAAGTAGTTGCCTTTGCTCACCTTTTTAGTGCTTTGATTTTTCATACGAATTTCTCATATCTGAAATTATGGTGACAAATGAAGTTTGAAAGTTTTCAAGGCTGCCCCTACCCCTGGACTTCTGATAATATTCTTTTTTCCATTATCTCTAAAAACAGAAACTCAAAAATATACCAACTTAAAACTGAAAGGAAGCTTGATGTCATAATTCACAGCTATGCTTCGCATCATTAAATCCCATTCCTCTCATCTGCTCATCCATTTATTATCTGACCAGGTATCATGTTGGGGAGCCTGGTTTCCAAAAAAAGGTAATTTTATCTTTAGAAATTTCATACACTGAGGCAAAATTAGTTTTCCTAAAACTCTTCAACACTGGCTTTTTTCTTGAAATCATATATAAGATGAACTTTCATATATTTCATTTTAATGTTAGCAATCACATTTTCATTGCATCTTCATTTTTCCAAACTTAACATTTGTAATTCCTTCAATTAATAGATTTTTAACTATTTTCTAAATCTGATTAATCTACTCATGTGTTGCAAGCTTTCTGTTTTAATCTTAATGTTTAAGCACTCAGAACAGAAGGCAGATTTTCCAGGTAGAAACTGGCAACCACTGATTAGAGAGGGATTCTTACTTCCCTAATTGAAATAACCTACTTCTGAGTTTATAAGCTTTGCTGACACCATACAAGGCATATTGTCTTACAAATCCCCTAAATCTGTCTTTAAAATGAGCTCTTCCTCACCTGCTTAATGTTTGTGCTTTTTTAGCAGCATGTGTTTTTTTAACACATGTGCATGTGTTACCAGGATATTTTCTGATATACCCATTACTCAAATATTTCAAAACTTTTTTTTTATTCTTGATTCTGTCTTCCATTCTGTCATCTGTTCTTCCTACTTTTCTGCCTCATAAATGTGATGAGTATCCCTTCTCTATTGGGCTTTACTGAAACATTGCCTAGGGCTTGGAGGCTTTCAGCATTGATCTTTAATCTAACTATATTTCTCTAATGAACTAAACATACTAGTATCTTGTTTATTGAATCCTCTCAACTGTCTGTGAGAAACACATTATTATTTCATTTTTACGGGAGAGAAAATAGAGTTAGAAGAGTGATATGTCTGTTCACAACAGTGATGTGGTGAAGCCAGCTGCCATGGGATTATGCCAGCCAGTTGTCCACATTTCTTCTCAATTCTGCATACAGTGATATCTCTTTGATAGCTTGAAATTGTCCATGATAGAATTTATACAGTAAGAACAGAAAACACTTAAAGTTCCCCCACACACACAAACAGCCCATTGTTAGACATTTAGCGGCCCATCACTGGTCCAAGGACACACTGTTGGTAAGAAACAAAACCAGGTCTTAATGTCTTCCTTCATAGTTCAACATTCAGGCCCTTTCCAATATATTATATAATATTTCTGAAATCAGATTTTTAAGTAAAGGACAGAAACAATCAATATTGTGGGAAGCTGGGTTTGCCAAGGTACTACTAAAGTAGAAAATTTGGAAGAACAAAGATAGAGAAAGCCACTAGATTAAAAAATCTCGCCCGTTTCATACCTTGCTCTTTTTGAAAAAATTGAAGGACCACTATATTGACAGTCATTTTCTATTCATCATCAACTATTAGTCTTGAAATACTTTTCTATTTCTTTGTTAACCAGATTTTTCATAAAATATATTTTATTAACATTAATATGTTAATATTAAACATATTTCTATACACTTGTGCTCATTGAATATCAATTTATTTTGTAAAACCAACACTGAATGCAAATAGTTCTTCCTTGCTTCTCTTTGGTTAATTCAGAATCAAATTAAATTTGTCATCCTCCAAAAAGTAACATAGACTTACCCAGTGGAAAATAAAGCAGAAAATTCTTAGAATCAATTGGCACGGTATGAAAAGCATTGACACTGACTCTTTTGGACAAGGTGTTCTCTGTGGTATGTCTTATAGAAGTGAAAATGTGTCATGAGACACTACAAAGAGGTGTTTTACATGCTGGGAAGAAATTCTGACATGTAAAACTCTTTTAGGGTAATCATAGCTCTAATTTTCTAACTTGACAACAGACAGTCTACATTTTGTAAAGCCTGGGGAGAGAGGGACTAAAAAATACAACTCTTTCTTCTTGTTGTCTTAAAAAATATATATCTTCCAGGGGAAAAAAGTAGTTTTCACCTTTGAATGCCTATGTCCTCCTTCCTCCCCCAACTCTTTTCTGTGCTGTGGAGTTATTCTCCATTTGACAGATATCAGCCTGTGACAATACTGTTTTTGTAGCAACATGCAATTTTTCTTTTTACTGGAGAGGCCCAGTAGGCACAATTTTGGACTTGTTATTAAAGGAAAGCTAAAGTCCTCCAAAGATTTTCAAGACATCTCAAGCCAGAATGTGGTATTTTAAAGCATTCCCAGTTCCCATAATTGAATGCATGTGGCATAGCAAGAGAAAGAATATTTCAGCAAATAAAATAATAAATACAAATTAATACAATTTATTCTGGACAGTCTCAAAGGATATGTATAAATTTTATGCATAATTTTATAGGCAATAAAACTGTTCAAACTATTTAAAACTCAGCTTTAAGACCAATGACCCAAGAAAGAGAGTAAAACAGGAAAGGCATTTGAAAGGGAAGAAAGCGTCCCATTAATATTCATCTTGTATTTAAATTGGGCACAGTTTTCATCATTGGGAATACATGTCCTACTGTTATAGTTTCTTGGGATGCTTGATCAAATCATTAGTAAAACTCTGTCAGATTTCCACATGAAATAGAAATAATCCTCTCTTCAAAACAAGTTCTTAAATATTGAATGCACATTGCATATATGCTATCAATAGTGTACAAAATCTTCAATTATGATTATGATTATCTCAAAAATATTGGAAGATGAGTAAACTAGTTATGCTCATCACATGCAGAATCACCTTCTCTGATCATTTAAGTTTGGATATAACTTATCACACAGCAACATTTTAAAGTTAGAATTTTTAAAAGTGAAAGGAAGTAAACATCCAATTTTGACAACAACAATATACAGATTTATATAACTCACCTGAGTGTTTAAAATAGAATTTATTTTTAAAAGAGGTTTTCATTATAATGGTCTTTTTTCATCAACTCTCTATATCAAAACTGGTTGATTTATGTGCATGTGTCCTCAAATGTAGACATCAGTACTAGTCTTATAAGAAAGTTTTACATTAGTGTTTGTTAGCATGACAACCATATGCCACTAAGAATAAATGAAAAATCATAGCATTTTAAAACTGACAAAAATATTGATATGGTATTGTATAATATTATATTGAAATAATAGTTCCTACACTTTTTAATCTCATTTCACATTTTTGTACAAACCTGTAACTTATTACGGTTATTGGAAATTCTTTAGGGTTGAGGCCAGGGGAACTGTAAAACAAATTTTTCATCTTAGAACACTGTTATAAAGGAATATTCTAAACCATATATTTCTGGGAGTGGTAGGGTGAGCAGAGATGCAAGTAAAAAGATGCTGGTGCAAACAATTCTTTCTACTCTCTGTATCAACCAGCCTTACTTTGCCTTAGTGGAAAAAGGAACACAGAAATCTGTTTGTGTACATCTGTAGGTTTTTAAAGTCACTGCCAACCCAATTCAACTCAACTGCTGTTCTCTGCAAGCAATGCTTAAAAGTGGAAAAGGCAAAGAACCTTGAATCTGTTTATAATGTTTTTGTTTTAAAAAGACCCTGGCCAACTGCTTGTCAGCAGCAAAAATTAGAAACCTCTAGGATCATATGAGTTTTCAAATATGCAAGCTTAAATTCACATTTTTTTAAAAAAAAGAAGATCACTTGGTATCAAAATGATGCAGGTTTTTAGGTTTTGATGATTTGTTTGTAGTTTTTCTTTGCTGTTTGTTTGTTTGTTTTTCTCTATTTGGTTGGTTGGTTCCATAGGTTTTTTTTGTTTGTTTGTTTTCTAGCTTGTTTTTCATTTAAGCCTTTTCCTCTTCAATACTTATTTATTCTGAAATACTATTTAAATTTAAACACAGTAATAAATATTACTACCCATCTTTTTACTCCCTAAACATATACAATAACAAGAAAGAAAAAACTAGAAGGAAGAAAATGGAAAACCATTCTCACTGGAATCTAAAGCCACTGAATTATTTTTATCTGAAGATTAATGAAGAGGACACTAACTTGGTACAGGTAGTTTAGCTGCAAATGACAAGAGAGGTTTCTAATCTTTGAGGGAGCAGGGTTTTCAAGTTAACATCAGAAAATCTTGTTTTCTACTCTGTTCTTCCATTGACTTGTTTGATCTTGAGAGAATAACTTATTCTCTGTGGGCCTCAGTTTTCTAAACTACAAAATAAAGGGAGCATATAATTTCTAAAGTCTTTCAGCTCTCAAATTCAGTGGGTGTTTTTTTTATATTTTATTATATACGAGTTGCTGAGAGTATGTAAAGATGAGTCCAATGTTGTTTGTAGGTCCCAGGATCTCCTCACCATCTTCCAAAGGAGATGTATCAGATATACATAAATATGTAGACCTTTATTTTGGTGTAAGCCCATCTTTAAATATGAATAAATAGTTACCAAGGGACACTACTGTCTTAGATTCATTCTGTTAATTTTTTTTTTTTTTTTTGCCATTTTAGGAAGCACTGAGAAGGTTTATGGTAAATGATAAGTGTGCTACTTCTTTAAAACAGAAATGTATAGCCACTCACTCTCACCATGGTTATTGATTGGTCATTTGTTTGGAAAATGATGAGAAAGATTGCCTGTGAGTGGATGAGAAACAAGTGATAATCTCCTTTTAACATTTTAAAGAAAGGAACCCTGAAGCGGCATAGAAGAACTCTGAATGTGCAGTCACTTTCCTAAGGGGTATACTTTATTGGATTAAATAAGTTAATGACTCTCAGCTCCTGCTTCCATAAATACAAGCATCATAGAAAAAAAATTTGTTTCATGAGTAATACCAGAAATATTTCTCTCATCTAGTGTGTCACCTAATTTTTTATTTTCAAATCTATTTTGATTTATATCTAATTAATCAAATAGCATTATTATCATAAAAGCAACACAGACTCAAAAGACACTTAGGAAACAAATACATAAAGAGAAAAATAAAGATCACTATATCTCACCATCTAGTAATTCCTCAACAGTTTACTGCATTTTGTCTCAATATTATATTCTATGTATATATTTTTTTTAAATTGGCACTACTCAGTATATATAGTTTTGAATACTTTTTCACTTTAAACTTTATCATATACATTTTTCTTACAATATCAGCAAACATGTATAATTGTTGTATAACATTGTGTAATGTATATGTGTAGTACCATGTCTGTGCCAGTTCTCCTCTTTTTGGATAAATAAGTTGTTTCACATTTGGGGATTTTACCAATGCACTGGGCAATAATCAATAAAGTTTCTGGCAAAAAAAACAAAAACAAAAACTATTTTTCTTGCAAAAGTGCAATCAAGACATTCAAAGAAGTTCAAAATCTCTTTCTGAGGACAGAAACCGAAATAAAGAGAGAAAGTGATCATCAGAATCTGGGTGTAGTAGTTATGAGGAAATGACAAAATATGCAAGAGTCAGAATGAAAATGAACAAATAAAGCTCCTTAAACAAAATGGTAACCTGTGGGAGGAGAAAGCAGTGGGCACACGCTGCTAAGGATGGGACAAGATGATGGCTTTTGAAGAACTTCAGCATGTCCCAAATGACCATCCCTACCCTCTTCCTTCTAAATCAAATACCACTTGGGTTTAGGCCTGGCCTGGGAAAGTCTGTATTCTTCGTTTAACCTCATGGCTTTACAACAAGCCCCTAATGCCTGAAGGTAAACTTGTATCTGTTCCTTAAAAGAGCCTAAGTTATATACGCTGCTAACATAAAACTTGAGTATGTATTCTTGCCAAATATGAGGTTGTATCCTTTGGATGTTTCTGAAAGTAGAATATACTGGTCAAAGCATAAGAATATGCTTCAGCCTCTTGCAAAATGCTAAACTACCCTCCAGAAATAATTTACTAGTACGTACTATGTACAACAGTGTATGAAGAGACAATTTTATCATCATTTTATATAATAATTTAAAACATATTTGCCAACTTGAAAGTCTCAAAATAGCCTCACTGTAATATTATTATATATTTTTTTGCTTTCAAGAGAGGCTAAGCCTTTTTAATGTTTCTTGGCTATTTGCCTTTCTTTTGCTGTGAAATCTTACTTGCTACTTGTCCAGACTCAATTATCTCTTATTCTTAACTAGTGATAGAATTATTTTCCTCTGACAGAATCAACCAGATCATATTTGAAACTTAAAGTGTTTGTTCTTGAGGATTGTCATGTATATGATGGATTTATTTTCTCTCTTTGCTTTTATCTGAATAGTTTTGGGGTTAGAGAAAGGCATGAATCAGTCTGTTACCATGGATTTGACCTCCAAGTGAACTAATTAGTGTCTTTATGTTCTGTGGCCACTTAATGCACTTATTTGCAGGTCAGTACATTATAACGGTACCAGGGGCGGGAGGGAGGATGATTTAATGCAAATCCTTCTTCACAGATAAAAGAGAAGAAGCAGAGCATTTCTAGCTGGTGTAAAGGTGAGGGTCCTAGAGCCCTGCTTGGTCTCCCCTTTGCTTTCCTCCATATTTGCCTCTATGATGTCTCTGTGAAATCTTAAGTTTTCAAGAATCACAATATAAAAACCAGTATGAAGTTACACTATTTATAAAAGATGCTCTCTCTCTCTCTCTCTCTCTCTCTCTCTATATATATATATATATATATATATGAGGCTCCGAAATATAAAGAAAGGTAGTAATACCTGTTCAACACTCACTATATTATTACTGCTTTGATTAGAGAGAAAAATATATAAGAAAGTTCTTTGCAAACTAAAAGAAAGACTCACATATACAAAGAATATTTCAGAAAAAAAACCAGTAATATTCATAATTTTCTTTTCATTCTGGTGCAGTTTGGGTAAAAAGGAAAAGACAACGAGAATCAACAACCATTACCTAAACTGCCTCATGTAAGTATGACATATGCCCACTTTCCAGTTTGACTATGTCCACTCATTCTGTGCTGTTTTACATCATAGAAAAGAGAATCAAGCATTCTCAAAAAAAAAAAATGCCAATTTTCTCCATCACTAAAACGCAAGCTTATTGGCTAAGTAATTTATTTACATTGATGGAATAGCTATATAGCTATGCTCAAAATGACTTCCAACCTTAAGAGAGCATGGATTTTGAATATGATGTGATAAGTGACTCTTTTTAAGAAGCAGGCAAGCCCTAGCAAAATAACAAAGTATTGTCTCTTCAACAACTCCCTATTCTCTGTTGTTTCTCTGTCCTTTCCTCAACTCCCTCCCCATTTCTGTACCTTTTGGGTTTTTGAGCCTCTGCTATGGTGTACAGTCAGGTATGGTTTCAAGGGCAAGGCCTGAAGATACAGTTCTTTCTTAACTTCTGTACACACATCTAAGTCCGTATGACTTCCTCTCTTGAGAATATAGAAAATAGTACTTAGCTAGCTCAACTCAAAAACTGGATCAATTTGCTAATCAAAAAACATCATAAAAATTATTGTGTCATCTCATCAAGGTATTATTCCTTTATTCATTTAAGTAATAAACATTTATTTATTATCTTTTGTATTAGATAAGTCAAATAAAATGAGGTGAGAGAGACTGACAAAGAGAACAGTATGTGCCAGCCTCAGAAACAGAGATCAAAATTTGCTTTCAAATTAAAGTGGTTCTGGGTGGTGACTTTGCCTTCTAGTCATGATGGAGTAACCAAGGATTTACTGTCCTACCTTCAACCATTAAGAACTAGATGGGCTGGGTGTGGTGGCTCTCGCCTGTAACCCAGCACTTTGGGAGGCCGAGGCAGGCAGATCACGAGGTCAGGAGATCAAGACCATCCTGGCTAACACAGTGAAACTCCGTCTCTACTAAAAAAAAAAAAAAAAAAAAAAAAAAAATACAAAAATTAGCTGGGCGTGGCGGCGGGCGCCTGTAGTCCCAGCTACTCGGGAGGCTGAGGCAGGAGAATGGCGTAAACCCAGGAGGCGGAGCTTGCAGTGAGCCGAGATCACGCAGCTGCACTTCAGCCTGGGCGACAGAGTGAGACTCCGTCTCAAAAAAAAAAAAAAAAAAAAAACTAGAAAAATATACAAAACAGGCATTTTTAGTCACTTGTCAATAGACATCACAGGACAGGGATCATGAGAGACGAGACACAAATGAGGTGAGATCAGGCCTACAAGTGCCTTAGCTCACTGCCTGGAGAGAGTTTCCAGGTGACAGTACCCGTAGGGACAAGTGAAATTTACCAGGGAAACCTCCTTGAGTTGAGGAGTCAGACTATAAAGTTTTGGGAGGGCAAGGTGGCTAAAAATAGAGAGTACTATAGGGCAACAATCTGCTCAGATGAACAAAACTCAAGAGCTCTTCAGAGGGTCCCCCGCATCTCCAGCTAAATACCGAACTGCATGTATACACGAGGAAACTATTGAGGCTGGAGAATCACCAGACAGGAGCAGCTGAAAAAATCACTGGAGTTCATATAGGGTGGGGAATAGTGATATCCCCAGCCACAGTAGTGAGACTTCCTAACACATGAAGAGTGCACAGTCTTCAGTAGAGTGAGGTTAAATAAGGCAGTCTTATCCTTCCTAAAAAAGCTTACAAACAAGCCTCAAAAGGCTCAAAATTAGCTGCATCACATAACAAAACTCTAAATAATAAAAGGATTAAAAGAAAAATCCAGCACCCAAAGACATAAAATTTATGTCTGGCATCCTCTCAGAAGTTAACAGGTATTCAAAGCAGCAGAAAAATGTGACACAAAAGCAGGAGACATCCCAGTTAATAGAAATAGCACAGATTATAGAATTAAACAAATATTTAAAATATTTGTTTTATATTATAAATATATGACACATGTTCTAGGAGACAGAAGATGGCATAAGCACAATGATGAAAAATGGAAGATATTTTTTAAAACTGACAAACTGAACTCCTAATGATGAAAAATATATCTTAGATTTAAAAATACAATGAATGAGAATAACATCAGATTAAACATCACAGTAAAAAGAAAATAGTGAAAAATAAAAAAATAAAATAAAAAATAAAAAATAAAAAGAAGAAAATAGTGAACTTGAAGACCTAGTAATAGAAACTATCCAAGTGAAACGCACAGAGAAAAAAACATTTAAAGTAATTCATTGTGGCTGTAGCAAAAACAGTAAGAGGAAGTAGCGATACAGGAGAAATGTACAAGTAGAAGCCAGCCCATAAAGGAACTACTAAGACCTACTCATGAGGTTATAGTTATGTGTTTAGCTGAAGACAATTTTCAAGAAGGATTTCCAGTCAGCATGAAGAGTAGTGAGGAAAGGTATATTTGGGTAAAGTGGTTTCTTATAGCTCTTCAAAAATTACATTTTAAGACTTTTAAATTCTCACCAAAAGTTGAAATAATAAGTAAATCATGGGATATTCACACAATGAAATATAGTAACAAGAATCAAAACTCTATAGTTACATGCATATGAATGGACTTATCAATATAATGTTGAGCAAAAGAAGCCAGCTACAAAAGAGAACAAACTATGTAATCTCATATTGAATAAAAGCAGAGAGGATACTTTCATGGTGTTGAAACTGAGAATAGAGATACCATTGGTGGTAATGTAATGAAGAGAGTACAAAGAAAATTGCTGGGGTTAACCTATACTCTTGTGATATATGACAGCACTGTATGTATATTACTCTGCAACTGCATGTTTTTGAAGTATACCATTAAGAAGGTGACCATGAGTTAGCCTAATTATGCACTCCTGTGAGTAAGAGAAAAGGAGAGGAGCAAATAAATAATTCAAAAATCAGAAAATGTTTAGACTGTCATGGCAGTGTTGACAGCAGTGGTAATATTTGTTTTCTTTTGTTTTATACCAATCAGAATATGTAAATTGCAGAAAGCTGAGCTGTAGAAATTGCACAAGGACTACCTCTCTCAGTCCCTAATGCCACAGGCCAGGCAGTTTCCTGAGGCATATTCTCTAGGGCTCTGGTGGGCTCTGTTTTCACTCACTCTGTTGATAGAATCCTCAGACCCCAGGACACAAAGAAGCTTCAAGTGAATGATAACTTCGGCAAATGCTTCATCTCTTATTCCTTCTTTTCCCATTTTGCTTACAGTCAGGCATATCCTAAAGATATGTGAACTTTCTTTTACAGAGTATTTACTATGTGTCATAGAGCACAGTCCCTTGATATGGGAGGGGAATAACTAACTTATTTATTAGCATTTAAACGAAACTTTTGACAGTTATTTGAAACTTGATTGTAAATGCTATTGAATTATAGCTATTTTCCCTTTTCTTTCTAGCAACAGACTTCATAGTATATATATATATATGTGTGTGTATATATATCCGTATATACTATGTGTATATATATACACATATATGTATATAATGTATAGAATGTGTGTGTGTGTATATATATATATAATATATATACATATATATATATATAAAATGTTTGAGGTTAAATTGCAGCAATTTAGCAATTGCAATTTCCCCACTGCTAGAAATGATACTTTTTTTTCCTTTATATTTTGTATCCTCAGTAGATTATTCTCCCAGGATACACTGATAATTATTATAATTACCCAATATAAAGAATAACCAAAAACATAATGACACACGTAAATAGTGGTTAATTATAAGTAAGAAGATGATGCTTAGGTACTTCATAAATGATATAGATAGGCAGATGATAAATTTGATAGACAGATAGATAGATACATAGATAGACAGACACATAGATATACATAGATAGATATCTAGATAGATAATTCTCTATTTACCAAATAAATGGGAACAGGAAGCAACTCTGGTTGTTGTCCAGACAAGAATGGTTAATTTATTTTTATTTCACATAAATATTCCAAAAGTGGCGTTTTAATACACCTTGTGACCAAATGCTTGTTTTCTTTAAATGGTTAGGCTTTACCCATAATGGTGATGCAAACATCACCAATAAAAGACAGATTCTGCTCACACACGCTAAGTCAAACTTCACAAATGGATCAAAGTTATTAGAATTCTTTTGAAAGATAGACATTGATGTCTATCTTCTTATATAGTTTAGATGGTGTGGATGTTGCAAACATTCAGGCAACTTGTTGCCATGAAAAAAATGTATATATTTGAATTTATGCCCATTAAAAATAATAATAAAGGTCACAATATTACTTTACCTTATATTTGACTTGCAAAGGATATACATGTTGGTGTCACATTAATACCATATCCTTCTCCAAGTGCCTACTGGAACAGAATGCATGGGCTATTGATGCTTTATTGAAAATCTGTGCTCTGAATTCCTTTTAGAAGCTTATTTCCCAGATGTTTATTGGAGGCATCTTCAAGATTTACAACCTCATTTTCTCCTATTGTTTGTTATATATATTGTCCAAGGCCCAGCCTCAGTTTCCCTTTTTCTCTTTCCTGTAAGAAACACTCCATAGCTGAGAGTTGTAAACCCACAGATATCACTCACTCTACTAAATTCATAGCCCCTCCAAATTTTAGAGCTAGCAAAAATCAAGAACTTAACAAAATGCTGATCTAAAGAAGCATTGCCTTCTCCATTACTTTGACTTCTTATCATATGTTTTAAATGAATGTGTTTAGATTTCATAGTCTCATCTGCTATCCCTAGTAAGCTGTAATCTTCTTTATATCTGTGTTACAACTGGAGCATTCATGGTGTGTGTGTGTGTGCATGTGTGTGTTTGTGTGCACCTATTTGTCTCTGATCCCCAAGGGAAAAATAACATTTATAAAAGAAAACATTTGAAAACTCTTCTAGAAACATATTTAGTGGGAGCCCAGAAAAATCTCCCCCAACACCCAAGAACTCTATTGTTTCTTACCCCTTTCAAGAGGGCTAAAAAGGGGAAGAGAATTACCATTCCTGATATACAGGTGTAAAAATATGGAAAATGTATTTACAAAGTTCGCATGGCCCAAAACTGCAAACTTGGCTAATAGTATATGAACAAGGCTGTACAGCTGGTAAGAGAAAATAGTAAAGGGTACATTTAACTTGGTCTTAAAAATATGTAACTATTTATGGTATGTTTATGACATCTTATTATTAGGCTTGATAATTCTAATTGCCTTTCTGGGCCCCCTTAGATGCTTCCTACATTTTATCATATAATTTCCCCTTTTAAATAGCCAAGGTGCTATGGGAAGCTTCTCTACAAATGCAGTTAAATATTTGCCTGCATCCCAAAAAACTATCCTGCAAAGAAAGATAGCCAACAGCTCCAGAATCCACAATTTTCTGGGTAAAAGCATATCATATATAGAAGAGAATAACAAGGAAAGTAGGAAACCTAGTCTCTTCTTTTGCAATTCTGACTTTTCAGACTAGAGTAATTTGGGAGAGAGTAAAACAACATGATACATCACTGAAACTCAGCTCGTCTCCCTTTCTCACAAATTAAAACCATAACAAGTCAAAAGGTTATTAAAACTTCAAAATATTCTAACGTAGTGTGAGGTTAAAAAGGGTATTTTTCTTTGCTCCTGTTCCTGCTGGTGCAGAGCCACCTTAAAGACTTCCTGCGTGGGAATATTTGGCAATCTGAGCACAATTAGAGGGTGAGAATCTATTCTTGTCTCCAGGAAGAGGGATGTTAAACTTTCAGCTATATTTCTGGAAATTGCACGGGCCCGGAATGACAGAATTGTATGCTGTAGGGGCTTTCAATGCCAAGCTGGTTTACCCCTCAAGTCACTTGCCAAATTGTAAAGCTGTGCATGGCAAGACATTAAAGAGCTAAGCTGGAAATTTCTTGACACCTATACTCTAGAAAATCAGATAAACTGTGGTTCACTGAATTTTACCCACCTGAAGTTCAGCCTTAACCCATGCCAGTTCATAGTCTGATTAAGGTGAGCAGATCCCCACCCTAACTGCCTAGCAAAGGAAAAGGAAAATCTTCTCTGATGGTAAATAAGTAATGGCCAAGTATTTTACAATACTATTTTTTGTTGTTGTTGTTAATCAATGCTCAGATTCAGGAAGTTCTGCAAACCCCAACAAGAATAAGCCCAAAGAAAATCAAACCATCAAACCTAAATACCTCACACATAAACTGCTGAAAACTGAATAAAATCTAAAACACAGCGAGAGTAAAAGGATACATTATTTTCAGAGGCGTACAATAAAATGGACAGTTGATCTCTTAATGAATATATTGGAATTCAGAAGACAATTAAACAGCATCTTTAAGATGTTCACTTTCACTTCACTTTTATATGCTGTGTTAATTTTTAAGTTTTTTTATTCCTTATCTCCAAACCTTCCTTTCTATACTCGATTGTGTGCTACTAGGGCTGGGAGTCTAGAAAGTATGTTTCAGCTTTGCCAGCTAAGTTTCTGTTAGGTTATTCCAGTAGGAAGCACTCAATGAAGAGTGCAAGGCCAAAGGACAAAGCCTGTTCCTTTCTTTTTGGCTGCTGCTACAGCTACCATACCCCAGCAACAGGTCTCCCCGTTAGTGATAGTTCATTTCAGCCTCAAGTTTCTCCATGCTCTTCCAGGATCAGCCTTATTATGCCCCCAAAAGAGGGGTGGCACACCCTCCTAAGAGGTCTGACTGTCAGCTTTGCAGTCATTTCTCCAAGCTTCTCAATGCTAAAACTCTCAATCTCTTCAATACACGTGCTACTAATATACATATCCACACATATGCAAGCACCCTGACTATTCACAAAAAGACTTTTGTAGCAATAATTTTTTCAAAGTGACCATCTAGTCATAGTAAGGCACTTTAGTCACAATTTTGATAATTGGTGTGCATTTTTAAACAAAAAAGGTAAAAATGATCTATCTGCATACGTTTTTAGAATGTGTAGTCATGAATAAAACTGTAATATAGAAGTTAAGGAATGTAAAAATACCTGTTTAGGAAGCAAAATTCAACACAAAAATCTCAATAAATGGTGGTGATCTCTGGCAAGCAAAACTATAAATAATATTTTTCACATATTCTTAGTTTGTAATGCTACAATCATGAAAACAATGCACATTTTAAACTATTTTAATAATGTTGTTAATATAAAATCAATCAATATATGAGCAGCTTTAAAATAAATGAACACCCTATCTAGATGCCTTCACTATTTTTAATTCCTTAATTATCTTGCTTTGTTAATTGACTCACAGTTTAGCATGGCTGAGGAGACCTCAGGAAACTTACAATCATGGTAGTAGGGAAAGCAAACACATCCTTCTTCACATGGCAGCAGGAAGGAAAAGAATGAGTGCCCAATGAAAGAGGAGGCCCCTTCTAGTTTTATAACTAACAGATCACAGGAGAACTAACTCACTATTATGAGAATAGAATGGGGGAAACTGACCCATGACTCAATTATCTCCACCTGGTCCCTCCTATGACATGCGGGGACTATAGGAAATACAAAATGGGATTTGTGTGGGGACACAGCCAAACCATATCATTCTGCTCCTGGCCCCTCCCCAGATCTCATGTCCTCACAATTCAGAACACAATCATGCCCTTCCAACAGTCCCCCAAAGTCTTAACTCATTCTAGCATTAACTCAAAAGTACATGTCCAAGATCTAATCTGAGGCAAGGCAAGTCCCTTCCACCTATGAGCCTGTAAAATCAAAAGCAAATTAGTTACTTCTCAGATAGAGTGGGGGTACAGGCATTGGGAATATGCACCCATTCCAAATGATAGAAATTGGCTAAAACAAAGGGGCTACAGTCCCCATGCAAGTCCAAAATCCAATAGGGCAGTCATTAAACCTTAAAGCTCCAAAATGATCTCCTTTGACTCCATATCTCACATCCAGATTATGCTGATGCAAGAGGTGAGTTCCTATGGTCTTGGGCAGCTCTACCCCTGTGGCTTTGTAGGGCACAGCCCACCCCACCTCTTAGCTGCCTTTACAGTCTTGCATTGAGTGTCTGCAGCTTTTCCAGGTGCATGGTGCAAGCTGTCGGTGGATCTAACATTCTGGCATCTGGAGGATGGTGGCCCTCTTCTTACAGCTACACAAGGTGGTGTCCCAGTGGGGACTCTGTATTGGGGCTCTGACCCCACCTTTCCATTCTACACTCAGATAACTGCTCTAAAAGACATTCTCCAAGAGGGCTCCACCCCTGAAGGCAACTTCTACCTGGAATCCAGCCATTTTCATACATCCTCTGAAATCCAGGCAGAGGTTCCCAAACCTCAGTTCTTGACTTATGTGCACCCACAGTCTCAACACCACATGCAAGCTGCCAAGGCTTAGGGCTTGCACCCTCTGGAGCCATGGCCTGAGCTGTACCTTGGCCCCCTTTAGCCACAGCTGGAGTGGCTGGAATGCAGGGCAGGAAATCCCTAGGCTGCACACGGCAGGGGAATCCTGGGCCCAGCCCATGAAATAATTTTTCCCTCCTAGGCCTCTGGGCCTGTCAACAAGGAGGAGCTCCCAACAAGGTCTCTGATATGCCCTGAAGACATTTTCCCCATTGCCTTGGTGATTAACATTTGGCTCCTTGTTACTTATGCAAATTGCTGCAGCAGGCTCAAATTTCTCCCCAGAAAATGAGTTTTTCTTTTCTATTGCATTGTCAGGCTGCAAATTTTCCAAACTTTTATTCTCTGCTTCCTCTTGAACACTTTGCTGCTTAGTAATTTCTTCCACCAGATACCCTAAATCATGTCTCTCATGTTCAAAGTTTCATGCTTTCTAGGGCAGGGGCAAAATGCTGACAGTCTCTTTGCTAAAGCATAACAAGGGTCACCTTTGCTCCAGTTCCCAACAAGTTCCTCATCTCCATCTGAGACCACCTCAGCTTGGACTTTATTGTCCATATCACTATAAGGATTTTGGTCAAAGCCATTCAATGAGTGTGATATGATTTGGCTGTGTCCCCACCCAAATCTCATTTTAAATTGTAATTCCCATAATTCCCATGTGTCATGGGAGGAAGCTTGTGGGAGGTAATTGAATCATGGGGGCAGTTACCTCCATGCTGTTCTCATAACAGTGGGTGAGTTCTCATGAGATCTGATGGCTTTATAAGGGGCTGTTCCCTTTTTACTCATTCTTCTTCTCCTTGCTGTTGCCATGTGAACAAGGACATGTTTGCTTCCCCTTCTGCCGTGATTGTAAGTTTCCTGAGGCCTTTTTAGCCGTGCTTAACTGTTAATCGATTAAACCTCTTTCCTTTATAAATTACCCAGTCTTGGGTATGTCTTCATAGCCGTGTGAAAATGGACTAATACAAAGTCTCTAGGAAGTTTGCAACTTTCCCACATCTTCCTGTTCTTCTGAGTCCTCCAAACTGTTCCAACCTCTGCCCGTTACTCAGTTCCAAATTCGCTTCCACATTTTCAAGTGTCTTTAGAGCAGTGCCCCACTACCTGGTACCAATTTACTATATTAGTCTGTTCTCACACTGCTAATAAAGATATCCCTGAGCCAGTCCATGCAGTGGCTCATGCCTGTAATCCCAAAACTTTGGGAGGCCAAGGCAGGCAGATCACGAGGTCATGAGATTGAGACCATCCTGGCCAATATGGTGAAACCCCGTCTCTACTAAAAATACAAAAATTAGCTGGGCATGGTGGCATGGGCCTGTAATCCCAGCTACTCAGGAGGCTGAGGCAGGAGAATCGCTTAGACCAGGAAGTCAGAGGTTGCAGTGAGCCGAGATCATGCCACTGCAATCAGGCCTGGCAACAGAGAAAGACTCCGTCAAAAAAAAAAAAAAAAAAAAAAGACATACCTGAGACTGGGTAATCTGTAGAGAAAAGAGGTTTAATTGACTCACAGTTCAGCATGGCTGGGAGGCCTCAGGAAACTTAAAATCATGGTGGTAGGGAAAGCAAACACATCCTTCTTCACATGGCAGGAGGAAGGAGAAAAATGAGTGCCCATTTAAAGGGGAAACCCCTTATAAAGCTGTCAGATCTTGTGAGAACTAATTCACTATCATGAGAACAGGATAAGGGAAACTGCCCCCATGATTCAATTAGCTCCACCTGGTCCCTCCCATGAGATGTGGGGATTATGAGGACTACAAGATGAGATTTGGATGGGGACACAACAAAACCATATCAGTTTTCTAGAGAATAAATTCATTTTTCATTTTTGGACAGAAGCTTTATACACAAGGCTACATTTATTACCTATGCACCAATATGCCTACACTTATTATTTATAGCCCTTATCCATATGGTTGGTTGAATAATTTTAATGTCACTATTTTTCAGTAGTTTGAGCCTTTGTTCCCCTTGTTTCCCTGATTGGCAAAAAGCATAGGTGTCCTTATTAGAAAATATTTGCCTATTAACACTTAAGATTTGATGATAGGTTTTGCAGTAAAACATCTCCTTTATCATTTGTGATTACAAATTATTATTCATAGTATCTGTCAAGATTTCCATTGTCATCTTATTAATATACTATTCAGTTGATAAAAATTGGGAGAACAGAGAGAGTGCTTCTAAGGAGGAGAAGGAGAAGAAAAAGTGGTGACTGCTCTGGTCAGTTTGTTCTGTTATTTTTCCTCTACCAGTTTTTATCTCCTCATTCCATTAAACTTGCTTCTATAAAACGATTCCATAGACTCACACACATCAAGATATACGTGACTGCTATGACCTAACTTATTCTTTTTCTCAAAGTTACAAATTTCCCCACAATATAAAATTGATTTGCTAAAAAACTTCAGAATTTGTGTATTGATTCTATTGACCTGTTTATCATGTCCTATTTATTTAAGTCTGATGTAATGTTATTATTAAATAACTTATTATTAAATAATTATATTTGGGTGGATATCATTCAGAATTTGAGATGATTTTTCAGCTTCAACATCGAATTTTCATGATGCTTTTCCTGGTTCCTCTGCATGATGTGGTCTGGGTATAAGATGAATAGTTTACATGACCTCATGGCATTGGGGGGAAAGGGAAAGCCACCTCATGTGCACAAGTTAGTAACCTTTCAACGACAGCTGGTTCCATTTCTGTGCATTCTTATGGTTCAAACTGCCACTGTTTGCAGATAATAGAAATCATTGTGTGGTCTTTCTCTGGCCTTTGGCATTTGCCAGTACTATACACTTCTGCCTTGTCTTCCATCATGTCTTCTGTCCTAAAATAGCCCACCTCAGCCTTTGCATTGCATTATCTCACTTTCGCTACTGCTTTCCCCACAGCAAGCACACTCATTAGCCACACAAGAATTGGCTGGAATTTTAAACTTGAACCCTGTAGTCCTGGAATGCAATTCCATGCTCTTCACTAAATGGAGTCATCCACTGTCAGTACTGGATTGCTCTGCACACTTATCTTTCCTTAGAGCTCAAGATGGAAGAAGGCTAGTGCCCTTCACATCTTTATTTCATAATATACCTTCTCATTCCAGGTGGGAATTAGCCACGTTTGCGCATCTAATGTCTTCTACTCCTTTTCTTTATCCCTTAATCCCCTGTGTGCAAGGGTTCAACTTCTTTCATTTCCTTCCTTTTGGTCTTTTCCCTAACTTCTTTTACATGTGCCATAGAGAAAAACATGTTGTCTAACATCCAAACCAGCCAGGTACCATGGCTCATGCCTGTAATCCCAACCATTTGGGAATCTGAGGCAGGCAAATGACTTGAGGCCAGTTTGAGACTGACCTGGCCAACATGGTAAAAACCCATCTCTACTAAAAATATAAAAAAACAGCTGGGCATGGTGGTGCCGGCCTGTAATCCAGCTACTCAGGAGGCTGTGGCACAATAATCACTTGAACCTGGAAGGCGGAGGTTACAGTGAGCTGAGATTGCACCACTGCACTCCAGCCTGGGTGTGATGGTTAATACTGAATATTAACTTGATTGCATTGAAGGATGCAAACTATTGTTTCTCAGTGTGTCTGTGAGTGTGTTGCCAAAGAAGATTAACATTTAAGTCAGTGGATTGGGAAAGGCAGACCCACCCTCAATCTGGGTGGGCACAATCTGATCAGTTGCCAGTCCTTCCAGAATAAAAGCAGGCAGAAGAATGTGGAGAGATTAGAATGGTTTAGCATCCCAGCCTACATAATTCTCTCTTGCTGGATGCTTCCTGCCCTCGAACATCAGAATTCAAGTTGTTCAGCTTTGGGACTTGGACGGCTTCCTTGCTCTTCAGCTCACAGACGGCCTATTGTGGGACCTCACTTTGTGATCATGTAAGCTAATACTCCTTAATGACCTCCCCTTTGTATATACATATATCCTATTATTTCTGTCCCTCTAGAGAACCCTGACTAATAAACTGGGTGACAGATCCAGACCCTGTTTCAAAAAAAAAAAAAAAAAGAAAATCCAAACTGGTTGTTAAAGGAGATCACATTGAATCCGACATTGAATGTCAGAAAATGATGATGAAATATTTATCTTTCCACCCCCTCTGTCACATTCTGAATCTTATTCCTGAGGCAGAGGGCTGCTTTCATCCAACTATAAATATGCTATGTGCAAAAGTGCAAAAGAAAAATATACATTAGCATTTTGTCAAAATATTACCACCACCATCCCCAATATGCATATCTCTTTTTCTAATGACTACACAGGATAGATTTGGAGGAAGTTTCTAATTGAAGGGAAAGATAAGAACCATTTCCTATATTTCCAAAGTAATTTTCCAAAACTAACAGAATTTTCACCGTGTAGAAATATGAAACACATGTTATATTTGGTAATCTTAAATCATGTTTTTATTTCCACATTGCAATTCTCTCTTGAGAATTGAAACATACCTGTATTAGAAATAAATATTTTACTCTTTTTATTCATCTATAGATAATGCAAAACCTCCACAGGCATTTCCTAAAACTTTCCTCTGGCATTCAACAAATCAAAGTTAAATAAATTAATAGGGAGATAATAATTACTTTTATTATCTGATTGCTTCTGGAGGATAAGAGTAAGAGTAATTATGTTATTGATTAATTAACAAATAAACAATCGGGCATTTTACTTGGCACTTTCATGAAAATGCCAAGATAAATACACATGTATAAAGAGAGACAGGTCAGTGGGTCTAGCTTTCTTTTTTCCCTTCAGTTTGTACTACCTACTTCTACAGTGTCTCTTTCTTTATTCTGCCTGGTTCTTCTAGTCTTTGTTCCCACACTAGCTGTCTCACGTTCTTCCTCCTGGGAGATTTTCTCTCAGCTTTATAGTGACCCAATAAACTTGTGAAAATAAGAGAAAAAAACTGTAACAAGCTTTAGCAATGCTTAAGGATTATACAAAGTAGTTCCAGAAAAGATCTCTAAAATTGCGTGATATAACACTAAGTATAATTAAGTCCCAGAAGCCAACAGAACAGTTACATACAAATAGCTTAACCTCTTCTATTACATGTGAGTTTTATTTGTGATGTTGGAGAACTCCAGGGTAGATACACATGGGGTGAGCCTTAAAGACATTAATAAATTCTCAGGTGGTACAGAAGACCTTCAGCTTGTGTTCACTGACCTGCAGGGCAAAGGTGATGGCATTTATCCATCAGTGGTTTTCTAAGGTGGTTACTTAAAGTGCTACTGAGTTATCCACTGCCCCTGAGTGTTCAAGGAAAACAACTGACAGTGATCTCAAAGTCCCAGTCCCACAAAGCTCTAGGAAAGTACTTTAAATCAAATTCACACACACACACAAGTAGCCTTAGAAATGATTTTTGAGTGTTATCTTGGGAAAACACACAGGGGAGCCACAAGAGTTGAAATGTGATGAATATATAGTTTTGTAATATGACTCATTACTACAGTAGATGGGTCTGATATCAGTTCATGCCTCTTGAAACAGAGAGTATTTAATCAAAACCCGATATTGAATTGGTGGCAAGTGTATAAGTTCTGCCTTTCTCCCTTCAGTCAGCATACCCATATGTGTGTTTCAAAGACACAGAATTAAAATGCACCCAGTGGTCTAACATAGAAAAGATTAAAAAAACTAATCAGTTTAGCTGTTCAAACAGTCTCTGCCTTATGCCTCTGGTTTACAGATATGTTTCAATAAAATGTGCTGAAGTAGCTAATTATAGTTAACACCAGACAGATCTGAATATTTCTCTACTCATCAACTTACTACATGAGGACCTCAAGCTTCAGCTTTCTCATCTTAAAAATGGGAACCATAGTGTCTACTTTAAAATGCCATTATGAGTATGAAAGCAAATATACACAAAGTACCCAGCACATCATTTGCTCTCAGTAAGAGAGATGTTATTGTACATATCATGTTTAATTTATTTTCTCTACTAGGATTAAACTATATGGCATCAAATGTATTCTGTAGCTTTAAAAATAAGTAACAATATTATCTGTCTCTTGATTTGGAGGAGACACACCATTAAAATAAACTGGCTCAAAGCATATTAAATAATATAATAACATCAATCCGATTGTACATGAGACCCATTTCTTCTCTACATTAAAAAAAAATTCAAAGCAAAATTAGGCCCTATTTATTTACTGATGTTCCCTGGATGTTTAGAATAATATGGTTTTGCACCCAGAAAACTTTTGAACTGAATCTACAGCCATGTTGTACCCAGGTTAAAATCCCAGTGGGAAATGCAACTGCAAACTTTGCTCAGCTCAACTTAGTCAGAGTTCAAATGAGATCAGCGTGGGAGGCAGTGCAACTTGGAACATTCACATACAATACAGGATGCATCTTTAATGCAAGGAAAGGGCTCACTGGGAGCACAAGGCATGAAAGCTTGAAATATCAGAACTGATGTTGGGAGCAAAGCTTCTCAGTGAAAGTAGAGCTGATTTACTTCTGCAGAAAGATACCGAGGGTAGAGTACATCCCAATTTGCTCTTGAATTGGAAAGCGTGTTGATTGCTTGCACATCAGCGCTAGCTCTTAAATTCATTACCAGTTAGATTTTGGATTACCTTAGGAAGAATTTCTGAAAGACTGTAACAATTGGACCCATCATTGTTTCATTAAACCAATATTAATTAAATGTTTCCACCTTTTAGTGGGACTTGTTAGATTCTTATTAGCCATGACAGATCATTATTTTCAGCAGAACATGGTCAAGATCCAGCAATGAGCACTGAGATGTAATCAGGCACCAATGTATGCTGGAATTAATAATTATACTAAATTGGATGTAATGAATAATTTATGGTGTAAATTCTTATGCAATTTGCTATGGTAACCTACAAGAAGAAGACATCTGCTGTATTTTAACAAAGCGCAAGTTACCAGGAGTAAAATAATGAATAAAATAATAGAAAACCCACTTCAGAGGGAAAAGGCTTAGAGATGGGTAAAGTGCAACATGCTAAAAACATGAAATGCTATTGTCATTGTCATCATTAATTAACATTCATTATTCATTCAGAGGTGCAAAGACTTCAAACAAAGTCTTTACAGGTTGTAGAAAATTAACTCCTTGCCCTTCAAATGTTTACAACGACAAAATACATAGGCAAAGGCTATTTTTTGTTGAATAGGGTACTACAGAATATGTTGCTTGCTTTGGTGTGTGAGTTGCTTCTGAACAACGGGAAACATAGTCAAATTTTATATAATCTATTCTAATAGAAAATACAAAATTAAAGGTGATTTAAAAGGGAGAAATGAGTCTGGTGCCGTGGCTCACTCCTGTAATCCCAGCACCCCAGGACAAGGCAGGCGGATCACACGAGGTTGGGAGCTCCAGGAAAGCCTGACCAACATGCAGAAACCCCGTTTCTACCAAAAAAAAAAAAAAAAAAAAAGCCGGGCATGCTGGCTCCTGCCTGTAATCCCAGCCACTAGGGAGGCTGAGGCAGGAGAACCACCCAAACCCGGGAGGCGGAGGCCACGGTGAGCCAAGACCGTGCCACTGCACTCCACCCTGGGCAACAAGAGCAAAATTCCACTCAAAAACAAACAAACAAAAGGCACCAAGTTTAACCATGTTGCCCAGGCCAATCTGCAACTCATAGTCTCAAGCGATCATCTGCACTCGGCCATCCAAAGTCCTGGGACTACAAGCGTGAGCCACCACGCCAGGCCGATCTATTCCCTTCTGGTTAATAAATAGGGCCGGGCACGGTGGCTCACACCTGCAATCCCAGCACACAGGGAGACGGAGGCGGGTGGATCACCCGAGGTACGGAGATTGAGACCAGCCTCACCAACATGGAGAAAACCCGTCTGTACCAAAAAAAAAAAAAAAAGCCGGGCATGGTGGCTCACGCCTGCAATCCCAGTCACTCGGGAGGCTGAGGCAGGAGAACCACCCAAACCTGGGAGGCAGAGGCCACGGCGAGCTGAGACCGCGCCACTGCACTCCAGCCTGGGCAACAAGAGGAAAATTCTGCCTCAAATAAAATAAATAAATAAAATAAAAAGACAGACCGGTTTTACCATGTTGCCCAGGCTGATCTGGAACGCCTAGGCTCAAGCGATGGGTCGCGCTCGGCCATCCAAAGACCGGAGCCATGCCAGGCTGATCTATTACTTTCTGCTTAATTAATTGGGCTGGGCACAGTGGCTCACCCTTGCATTCCCAGCACCCTGGGAGGCCAAGGCAGGCGGATCACCCGAGGTCGCGAGCACCAGGTCAGCCTGACCAACATGCAGAAACCCCGTCTCTACCAAAAAAAAAAAAGCTGGGGATGTTGGTGCCTGCCTATAATCCCAGCCACTTGGGAGGCTGAAGGAGGTGAACCACCCAAACCTGGGATGCGGAGGCCACACCGAGGCGAGACAGAGCCACTGCACTCCACCCTGGGCAACAAGAGCAAAATTCCACTCAAAAACAAACAAAAAAAAGGGACCAGGTTTCACCATGTTGCCCAGGACAGTCTGGAACTCAAAGGCTCAAGCGATCATCTGCACTTGGCCATCCAAAGTCCTGGGACTACAAGCGTAAGCCACCATGCCAGGCCGATCTATTCTCTTCTGGTTAATAAATTAGGCCGGGCACGGTGGCTCACACCTGCAATCCCAGCACCCCGGGAGGCCGAGGCGGGTGGATCACCCAAGGTCCGGAGATTGAGACCAGCCTCACCAACATGGAGAAATCCAGTCTGTACCAAAAAAAAAAAGCCGGGCATGGTGGCTCATGCCTGCAATCCCAGCATCCCGGGAGGCACAAGCAGGCATATGACCTGAGGACGGGAGCTCCTGGCCAGCCCGACCAACATGGAGAAACCCTGTATCTACCAAAAAAACAAAAAGAAAAAAAAAGCCAGGCAAAATGACTCCTGCCTGTAATCCTAGCCACTCGGGAGGCTGAGGCAGGAGAACCACCCAAATCAGGGAGGCGGAGGCCACGGCGAGCCGAGACCCCGCCACTGCACTGCACCCTGAGCAACAAGAGTGAAATTTCGCCTCAAAGAAAATAAGTAAATAAAATAAAAAGAGAGATCGGTTTCACCATGTTGCCCAGGCCGGTCTGGAACTCCTAGGCTCAAGTGATAGGCTATGCTCGGCCGTCCGCAGTCCAGAGCCACGCCAGGCCTATCTATTGCTTTCTGCTTAAGAAATTGGGCCGGGCGCAGTGGCTCACACCTGCAACCCCAGCACCCCAGGAGGACAAGGCGGGCAGACCACCCGAGGTGGGGAGCTCCAGGCCAGGCTGACCAACATGCAGAAACCCCGTCTCTACCAAAAAAAAGAAAAGCCGGGCATGGTGGCTCATGCCTGCAATCCCAGTCACTCGGGAGGCTGAGGCAGGAGAACCACCCAAACCAGGGAGGTGGAGGCCACGGCAAGCTGAGACCGCGCCACTGCACTCCAGCCTCGGCAACAAGAAGAAAATTCCACCTCAAATAAAACAAATAAATAAAATAAAAAGACCGGTTTCACCATGTGGCCCAGGCCGGTCTGGAACTCCTAGGCTCAAGCGATCAGCCGCACTCGGCTGTCTGAAGTCCAGAGCCACGCCAGGCCGAGCTATTCCTTTCTGCTTAATAAATTGGGCCGGGTGCAGTGGGTCACACCTGCAATCCCAGCACCCCGGAGGCCAAGGAGGGCGGATCACCCGAGGTCTGGACCTACAGGCCAGCCTGACCAACATGCAGAAACCCCGTCTCTACCAAAAAAAAAAAAAGGCGAGCATGGTGGCACCTGCCTGTAATCCCAGCCACTCGGGAGGCTGAGGCAGGAGAACCACCCAAACCCGTGAGGTGGAGGCCACTGCGAGCGGAGACCGCACCACTGCACACCAACCTGGGCAACAAGAGGAAAACTCCACTCAAAAAGAAAAAAAAAAGGGACCAGGTTTCACCATGTTGCCCAGGCTAGTCTGGGAATCATAGGCTCAAGCGATCATCTGCACTTGGCCGTCCAAAGTCCTGGGACTACAAGCGTGAGCCACCATGCCAGGCCGATCTATTCCCTTCTGATCAATAAATTGAGCCGGGCTGCAGTGGCTCACACCTGCAATCCCAGCACCCCGGGAGGCACAAGCAGGCGTATCACCTGAGGACGGGAGCTCCTGGCCAGCCCGACCAACATGGAGAAACCCTGTATCTACCAAAAGAAAAAAGAAAAAAAAAAAGCCGGGCATGGTGACTCCTGCCTGTAATCCCAGCCACTCGGGAGGCTGAGGCAGGAGAACCACCCAAATCAGGGAGGCGGAGGCCACGGCGAGCCGAGACTCAGCCACTGCACTTCACCCTGAGCAACAAGAGCGAAATTCCACCTCAAAGAAAATAAGTAAATAAAATAAAAAGAGAGACCGGTTTCACCATGTTGCCCAGGCCGGTCTGGAACTCCTAGACTCAAGTGATAGGCTATGCTCGGCCGGCCGCAGTCCAGAGCCACCGCAGGCCTATCTATTGCTTTCTGCTTAATAAATTGGGCAGAGTGCAGTGGCTCACACCTGCATCCCCAGCACCCCGGGAGGACAAGGCAGGCAGACCACCCGAGGTGGGGAGCTCCAGGCCAGACTGACCAACATGCAGAAACCCTGTCTATACCAAAAAAAAAAAACAAACAAACAGGCATGGTGACTCACGCCTGCAATCCCAGTCACTCGGGAGGCAGAGGCAGGAGAACCACCCAAACCCGGGAGGCGGAGGCCACGGCGAGCCAAGACCACGCCACTGCACTCCAGCCTGTGCAACAGGAGGTACATTCCGCTTCAAATAAAATAAATAAATAAAATAAAAAGACAGACCGGTTTCACCATGTTGCCCAGGCTGATCTGGAACTCCTAAGCTCAAGTGATCGGTCGCACTCGGCCGTCCGAAGACCGGAGCCATGCCAGGCCAATCTATTACTTTCTGCTTAATTAATTGAGCTGGGCACAGTGGCTCACCCTTGCATTCCCAGCACCCCGGGAGGCCAAGGCAGGAGGATCACTCGAGGTCGCGAGCACCAGGTCAGCCTGATCAACATGCAGAATCCCCGTCTCTACCAAAAAAAAAAAAAAAAAAGCCGGGAATGATGGTGCCTGCCTATAATCCCAGCCACTCGGGAGGCTGATGCAGGTGAACCACCCAAACCCGGGAAGCGTAGGCCACAGCGAGGCGAGACAGCGCCATTGCACTCCACCCTGGGCAACAAGAGCAAAACTCCACTCAAAAAGAAAAAGAAAAGGGACCAGGTTTCACCATGTTGCCCAGGACAGTGTGATACTCACAGGCTCAAGCGATCATCTGCACTCGGCCGTCCAAAGTCCTGGGACTACAAGCGTGAGCCAACATGCCAGACCGATCTATTCCCTTCTGATTAATAAATTGAGCCGGGCACAGTGGCTCACACCTGCAATCCCAGCACCCCAAGAGGACAAGGCGGGCGGATCACCCGAGGTCAGGAGTTACAGGCCAGCCTGACGAAAATGCAGAAACCCCGTCTCTACCAAAAAAAAAACAAACCCCGGCATGCTGGCTCCTGCCTATAATTGCAGTCATTCGGGAGGCTGAGGCAGGAGAACCACCCAAACCCGGGAGGCGGAGGCCATGGCGAACCGAGACCACGCCACTGCACTCCACCCTGGGCAACAAGAGCAAAATTCCACTCAAAAACAAACAAAAAAAAGGGACCAGGTTTCACCATGTTGCCCAGGACCGTCTGGAACTCAAACGCTCAAGCGATCATTTGCACTCGGCTGTCGAAAGTCCTGGGACTACAAGCGTAAGCCACCACGCCAGACCGATCTATTCCCTTCTGAATAATAAATTGATCCAGGCGCCGTGGCTCACACCTGCAATCCCAGCACCCCAGGAGGACAAGGCAGGCGGATCACGCGAGGTTGGGAGCTCCAGGAAAGCCTGACCAACATGCAGAAACCCCGTTTCTACCAAAAAATAAAAATAAAAAAGCCGGGCATGGTGGCTCCTGCCTGTAATCCCAGCCACTAGGGAGGCTGAGGCAGGAGAACCACCCAAACCCGGGAGGCAGAGGCCATGGTGAGCCGAGACCGTGCCACTGCACTCCACCCTGGGCAACAAGAGCAAAATTCCACTCAAAAACAAACAAACAAAAGGGACCAGGTTTAACCATGTTGCCCAGGCCAGTCTGCAACTCATAGGCTCAAGCGATCATCTGCACTCGGCCATCCAAAGTCCTGGGACTACAAGCGTGAGCCACCACGCCAGGCCGATCTATTCCCTTCTGGTTAATAAATAGGGCCGGGCACGGTGGCTCACACCTGCAATCCCAGCACCCCGGGAGGCCAAGGCGGGTGGATCACCCGAGGTCCGGAGATTGAGACCAGCCTCACAAATGTGGAGGAAACCCGTCTGTACCAAAAAAAAAAAAAAAAAAAAGCCAGGCATGGTGGCTCACGCCTGTAATCCCAGTCACTCAGGAGGCTGAGGCAGGAGAACCACCCAAACCAGGGAGGCAGAGGCCACAGCTAGCCAAGACCGTGCCACTGCACTCCAGCCTGGGCAACAAGAGGAAAATTCCACCTCAAATAAAATAAATAAATAAAATAAAAAGACAGACCGGTTTCACCATGTTGCCCAGGACGGTCTGGAACTCCTAGGCTCAAGCGATCCACCGCGCTTGGCTGTCTGAAGTCCAGAGCCACGCCAGGCCGATCTATTCCTTTCTGCTTAATAAATTGGGCCGGGTGCAGTGGGTCACACCTGCAATCCCAGCACCCCGGGATCACCCGAGGTCTGGACCTACAGGCCAGCCTGACCAACATGCAGAAACCCCGTCTCTACCAAAAAAAAAAAAAAAAGGCGAGCATGGTGGTACCTGCCTGTAATCCCAGCCACTCGGGAGGCTGAGGCAGGAGAACCACCCAAACCCGTGAGGCGGAGGCCACTGCGAGCGGAGACCGCACCACTGCACACCAACCTGGGCAACAAGAGCAAAATTCCACTCAAAAACAAACAAAAAAAAGGGACCAGGTTTCACCATGTTGCCCAGGCTAGTCTGGGAATCATAGGCTCAAGCGATCATCTGCACTTGGCCGTCCAAAGTCCTGGGACTACAAGCATGAGCCACCACGCCAGGCCGATCTATTCCCTTCTGATCAATAAATTGAGCCGGGCTGCAGTGGCTCACACCTGCAATCCCAGCACCCCGGGAGGCACAAGCAGGCGTATCACCTGAGGACGGGAGCTCCTGGCCAGCCCGACCAACATGGAGAAACCCTGTATCTACCAAAAAAAAAAAGAAAAAAAAAAGGTGGGCATGGTGACTCCTGCCTGTAATCCCAGCCACTCGGGAGGCTGAGGCAGGAGAACCACCCAAATCAGGGAGGTGGAGGCCACGGCGAGCCGAGACCCCGCCACTGCACTCCACCCTGAGCAACAAGAGCGAAATTCCGCCTCAAAGAAAATAAGTAAATAAAATAAAAGGAGAGACCGGTTTCACCATGTTGCCCAGGCCGGTCTGGAACTCCTAGGCTCAAATGATAGGCTATGCTCGGCCTTCCGCAGTCCAGAGCCATGCCAGGCCTATCTATTGCTTTCTGCTTAATAAATTGGGCCGGGTGCAGTGGCTCACACCTGCAACCCCAGCACCCCGGGAGGACAAGGCAGGCAGACCACCCGAGGTGGGGAGCTCCAGGCCAGGCTGACCAACATGCAGAAATCCCGTCTCTACCAAAAAAAAAAAAAAGCCAGGCATGGTGGCTCAGGACTGCAATCCCAGTCACTTGGGAGGCTGAGGCAGGAGAACCACCCAAACCCGGGAGGCGGAGGCCATGGCGAGCCGAGACAGCGCCATTGCACTCCACCCTGGGCAACAAGAGCAAAACTCCACTCAAAAAGAAAAAGAAAAGGGACAAGGTTTCACCGTGTTGCCCAGGACAGTGTGATACTCACAGGCTCAAGCAATCATCTGCACTCGGCCGTCCAAAGTCCTGGGACTACAAGCATGAGCCAACAAGCCAGACCGATCTACTCCCTTCTGATTAATAAATTGAGCCGGGCACAGTGGCTCACACCTGCAATCCCAGCACCCCAAGAGGACAAGGCGAGCGGATCACTCCAGGTCGGGAGTTACAGGCCAGCCTGACGAAAATGCAGAAACCCCGTCTCTACCAAAAAAAAAAAAAAAAAAAGCCGGACATAGTGGCTCCTGCCTATAATCGCAGCCACTCGGGAGGCTGAGGCAGGAGAACGACCCAAACCCAGGAGGCGGAGGCCACGGCGAACCGAAACCACGCCACTGCACTCCACCCTGGGCAACAAGAGCAAAATTCCACTGCAAAACAAACAAAAAAAAGGAACCAGGTTTCACCATGTTGCCCAGGACAGTCTGGAACTCAAAGGCTCAAGCGATCATCTGCACTCGGCCGTCCAAAGTCCTGGGACTACAAGCGTAAACCACCACGCCAGACCGATCTATTCCCTTCTGAATAATAAATTGAGCCAGGCGCGGTGGCTCACACCTGCAATCCCAGCACCCCAGGAGGACAAGGCAGGCGGATCACGCGAGGTTGGGAGCTCCAGGAAAGCCTGACCAACATGCAGAAACCCCGTTTCTACCAAAAAAAAAAAATCCGGGCATGGTGGCTCCTGCCTGGAATCCCAGCCACTAGGGAGGCTGAGGCAGGAGAACCACCTAAACCCGGGAGGCGGAGGCCACTGTGAGCCGAGACCGTGCCACTGCACTCCACCCTGGGCAACAAGAGCAAAATTCCACTCAAAAACACACAAACAAAAGGGACCAGGTTTAACCATGTTGCCCAGGCCAGTCTGCAACTCATAGGCTCAAGCGATCATCTGCACTCGGCCATCCAAAGTCCTGGGACTACAAGTGTGAGCCACCATGCCAGGCCGATCTATTCCCTTCTGGTTCATAAATTGGGCCGGGCACGGTGGCTCACACCTGCAATCCCAGCACCCCGGGAGGCCGAGGCGGGTGGATCACCCGAGGTCCGGAGATTGAGACCAGCCTCACCAACATGGAGAAATCTGGTCTGTACCAAAAAAAAAAAAAAGAAAAGAAAAAAGCCGGGCATGGTGGCTCACGCCTGCAATCCCAGTCACTCGGGAGGCTGAGGCAGGAGAACCACCCAAACCCGTGAGGCGGAGGCCACAGCTAGCCGAGACCACACCACTGCACTCCAGCCTGGGCAACAAGAGGAAAACTCCACTCAAAAAGAAAAAAAAAAAGGGACCAGGTTTCACCATGTTGCCCAGGCCAGTCTGGGAATCAGGCTCAAGCGATCATCTGCACTTGGCCGTCGAAAGTCCTGGGACTACAAGCGTGAGCCACCACGCCAGGCCGATCTATTCCCTTCTGGTTAATAAATTGAGCCGGGCTGCAGTGGCTCACACCTGCAATCCCAGCACCGCGGGAGGCCGAGGTGGGTGGATCACCCGAGGTCCGGAGTTTGAGACCAGCCTCGCCAACATGGAGAAACCCCTTTTCTACCAAAGAAGGAAAAAAAAAAAAAAAAAGCCGGGCATGGTGGCTCACGCCTGCAATCCCTGTCACTCGGGAGGCTGAGGCAGGAGAACCACCCAAACCCGGAGGCGGAGGCCACGGCGAGCCGAGACCGCAGCACTGCACTCCAGCCTGGGCAACAAGAGGGACATTCCGCCTCAAATAAAATAAATAAATAAAATAAAAAGAGAGACCGGGTTTCTCCATGTTGCCCAGGCTGGTCTGGAACTCCTACGCTCAAGCAATCGGCCGCACTCTGCCGTCCGAAGTCTAGGGCCACGCCAGGCCGATCAATTCCTTTCTGCTTAATAAATTGGGCCGGGCGCAGTGGCTCACACCTGCAAACCCAGCACCCCGGGAGGCCAAGGCAGGCAGATCACCCGAGTTTGGGAGCTCCAGGCCAGCCTGACCAACATGCAGAAACCCTGTCTCTACCAAAAAAAAAAAAAAAAAAAAAAGCCGGGCATGGGGGTTCACACCTGCAATTCCAGCCACTCGGGAGGCTGAGGCAGGAGAACCACCCAAACCCGGGAGGCGGAGGCAGCAGGGAGCCGAGACCGCGCCACTGCATTCCAGCCTAGGCAACAAGAGCGAAATTCTGCCTCTAAATAAATAAATAAATAAATAAATAAAAAGAGAGACCGGGTTTCACCATGTTGCCCAGGCCGGCCTGGAACTCCTAGGCTCCGGTGATCCACCGCACTCGGCCGGCCAAAGTCCTGGGATCACAAGCGTGAGCCACCAAGCCAGGCCGATCTATTCCTTTCTGATTAATAAATTGGGCCCTGCGCAGTGGCTCAGGCCTGCAATCCTAGCACCCCGGGAGGCCAAGGAGGGCGGATCACCTGAGGTCGGGAGTTTGAGACCAGCCTAACCAACATGGTAAAACCCCGTCTCTACCAAAAAAAAGAACAAAAACAACAACAACAGAAAAGAGCATTTCTATAGCTACTGATTAAATCATGCATATGTCATTTTTAAACAGCTTTATTGAAGTACAAGAGAAATACAATGAAGTGAACATAATTAAAGTGCACAGTTTGATAGATAGGTTGGCCTATGTATATAACTGTGAAACTATCAGGACAATACAAACATTTCAATCACCCCAAAAACTTTCCTTGTGCTTCTTTGTAATTCCTTCTTTCCACTCATCCCTGTCCCACTCTTTAGCTCCAGATAATCGCTCATGTGCTTTCTGTGAAATTTTGCATTATTTAAAATGTATATAAGTGAAATCATGCATTATGTGTACTTTTTTCTGTCTTCTGTCATCCAGCGTAATTATTTTCAGATTCATCTATACTGTAGCATTGATCAATGATTCATTCCTTTTTTATTGCTTAGTGGTAAGTATGAATATAACACATCCATTCAATTGCTGATAGAAATTTGGGTTGTTTCCACTTTCTGGCTATTAAAATAAAGTTGCAATGAATATTAATATATGAATCTTTGTATGAACATATATTGTTCTTGGCTAAATCCTTAAGAATGGAATGATTAGATCATATATCTTTTTTTTCAAAAAAGCAGCCAAACTTTTTCTAAATAGATTTATGGATCAAATTTCTATTACTTCTTTAGTCAGCTTTGGTAGTTTGTGTTTCTAGCAATTTTTCCATTTCATCTATGTTATCTAATTTGTTGTAATACCATTGTTAATTTTATTTCCTCGTAACCCTTTTATTTATCTGAGGTCAGCAATAATGTCCTTTTATTCTCAGTTGTAGTAATTAAATATTTTGTCTCTCTCTCTCCAGCTCTGTCTCCCCTTCCTTCTCTCTCTTTTTTTGCTCTCTCTACTTTTCTTCGTGAGTCTCAACTATAAGTTTGTCAATTCTCCAAATCTTTACGAAGTATTATTTTGTTGATTTTCTCTACATTTTCCCATTCTCCAATGTATTTACTTCTATTTTAATCTTTACTATTTCCTTCCATGTTTTTGCTGTGAGTTTAGTTGGCCTTTCTTTTTTATTTTCTTGTAGTGAAATGTTGGTGATTTATTCCTCATATAGGTGCTTACAGCTGTGTGTTTCACACTAAGCACTTGCTTTAGCTGCATCCCATAGGTTTTGTTGTGTTTTCTTTTTCTTCATCTATAGGTATTTTCTAATTTCCTTTGTTATTTCCTTTTTGACCTACTGTCCTTTGAATAGTGTGTTGGTTAATTTCTACATATTTGTGAATTTCTCTACTTTTCTTCTGTCAGTTTCCTAATTTTATTCCATTGTGGTTGGGGAACATACTTTGTATGATGTTGGGTCTATCAAATTTTTTATCATGAGTTATCTCTGAGTTTATCATTTCTGGAATTTGTTGAGCTTTTGGTGTTTTTAAAAAATCAAATTTTGGAAGTTTTCAAATCATTATCTTTTTCTTTCTGTTACTCTAATTATATAATCTCACTTGACCTAACTTGAAGTTCCCTAATTCTTTTTCTGACTGTTCAACTCTGCTATTTAGCCCGTCTAGTGAATTTCTCATTTCAGTATTTGGAATATCTCATTCCAGATTTGAGAAATTTCTCATTTCTCAAATCTGGAGTGCTTGTCCACTCCAGATTTTCTATTTGGTTCTTTAAAAAAAATATTTTCTATTTCTTTTTTTTTAAACTTTAGGTTCTAGGGTAAATGTGCAGGTTTGTTACATAGGTAAACTTACGTCATGGGGGTTTGTTGTACAGATTATTTCATCACCCAGGTATTAGGCCTAGTACTGATTAATTCTTTTTCCTGATCCAATATTTACTATTTTGTGAGACACTGCCCTCATACTTTCCTACAGTTCTTCTGACATGGTTTCCTTTAGCTCTTAGAAGTCACTGATTTAAAATAGCCAACTTAGTCTTTGTCTAGTCAGTCCAACATCTGGATTTCCTCAACAACAGTTCTCTACTGACTGCTTTTACCCCTTTGGGCCATATATTCTTATTTACTTGCATGTTTCTTAATATATTTTTGTTGGAAACTGGACACTGTAAATTACGTGGCAACTCTGGAAATCAGATTTGCCCACCTGCCCCAGGTTTTGTTATTGTGATTATTTAGTATCGTTTTAGTCCTATTTCTGAACTAAATCTGTAAAGTCTGTATTTTTTGTTGTAATGAAGTCCTGGATCAGTTCGCTTAGCAGTTAGGAACTATTGGAGAGATTTCCCTAAACACTGGGAAGCAAAGTCTCCCAGTTTTTGCCAAGGGCCTCTTGGGTATGTGTTGGGCACATCTTTAACACTAAGCCAGGCAGCCTGTTGGTAAATTCCATGGGATTTTCTATGTAGACAATCACATAATATGCAAACAAAGATAGTTTTGCTTCTTCCTGCCATTCTCCATATGTTTCATTTCTTCTGCTTTCCTTATTGCATTGGCTAGAAACTCCAATGCTATTGAATAGAACAGAGGCATCCATCTTTTTTTAAACATGGGGGAATGCATTCATTCTTTGACTATTAAGAATAATGTCAGCTGCTGTTAACTGTAGCTTTTATTTCTGTATGTCCTTGATTACATTCAGGAAGGTGCTTTCTAATACTGTTTGCAGGAATTGATGTTACATTTTGTCAAATGCCTTTCTGCATCGGTTGAGATGATTCTATCATTTTTCTTTCTTTACCTCTACCAATATTCTTTGTTCTGAAATCGACTTTGCCTGTTATTAATATAGCCGCTCCAGCTTTCTTTTTAGATGAGCATGCTGTATCTTTTTGAAATATGTTTGTCTATACTATTTGTGAATTTATGTTTAAAGTTCATTTTTTAAAGGCAGCATGTAGTTTTGTTGTTTTTAACCTATTCCAACCATTTCTGCCTTTTAAAAGGATGCTTAGGCCATTTAGATATAGAGTTTTTCATTGTTATTTTGATTTGCATTTCTCTAATGATCAGTGATATTGAGCTTTTCTATGTATGATTGTAAGCCATGTGTATATATGATTCAAATAACTTTTCTTTAGGATTGAAAAGAAAGCCTGTTTATTATAATCTGTGAAAATAAAAAATAGTAAGTATTTCAATGTAAGACAGTAACTACAGTAATAGTTTAGAGATGTGAGTGGTCTGTTTGGACTGAAGTGAAATGTTTCATGAGGAAAATGGAATCTAAATGCAACTCTAAGACAAGAGAAAAAGATGAAAGACACATAACAGGCTCAAACACAAGAAAGTGTATCCACAGAGGATGTCAGGATGATTGACTGAGATGGAACAGGGCTAGATTATGGAAGACCAGTTTACAAAGAGCCCTGAAATTACAGGAGGTGTTTTCACCTCCTGTAGGTGCCATGCGAAGCTTCTGCAGGTTTTTTAATCAGGTGAAAGGTAAATATACGCATAAAGATCCAAAAGAAATAATGTCAAGAAATTTAGCTAGTGATTATAGGTAACCCAGAATAACAGAAGGCCCAGGCAAATGGGCTGACCCACAGGTCTGTCCTGGAATCCCTCTTATGTCTTTATTTCATTTAGCATCCAGTACTGTGGCTGTAATTACCATATATATCACAAGGACTTCCAAATTCATCTCCATGTCTGCTCCTTTCCTGAACTCTGGCCTTTTACCCAACTGTTTATCTGATACACTCATATCGATGTACAATGAACATCTCACACCTAACATGTGCAAAACAGAATTCTTGATTTGCAGCTCCCAAAACATGTTCTTATGTTCCTCCCCATTTCTGCCAATTTCACTCCTATCCCCACACTTACTCAAACCAAAACCTTAGAAGTATTACATCCCTTTCTTAGCTTACTTCCTACATTTAATAATTGAAAATTCCTGTCAACTTTATCAAACCCTGCCCTGTTGTATCTTAAATCTATTTATCTCTGTCTTCACTTCTACCACTCTTGCCCCAGCCCTCATCATCTTTCACTCAGAATATCCCAAAAGGTCTCCTGAGGATCTTCTTGCCTCCCCAGAATCCAGATGTCTCCCTCCTATCTCAAAATCCTCACCTTGGTTCCCATAGCTCTATGAGACCCAAACCCTCTCTATCTCTTGGATCTCACTTCTTAGCACTGTAGTACCACCCTCACAAAGCTTACTCTTGCCTTAGCATCTGAAATACTCTTATACCAGGTTTTTGAAAGGCCGGGTCCTTTCTGTCATTCATGCTTCACCTTAAATGATACCATCTGAAAAAGCCCTCCCTTACCACCCAGTCTTAAGTAGTCACTCACTGTAGTCACTTTCTCACAATATACCATTTTGGTTTCACCAAAGCAGTCATCAATACCTAATGTTCTATTTATTGTTTGTCTCTTCCATATTTTTGCACCCCTTTACCCCAGATCAAATGTAAGCTCTTTGAAAGAAAGCACTTTTTTAGGTCTTCTTCACTGTTGTGTCTCCAGATGCAAGACCCACTACACATTTCTTGAATGAATTAATGGAAATACAGCACTTGATAAAGATGGGATCTCAAATCAGGAAGAAAAAAATTGATTCAACCAATAATTGAGACAAATTGTGAAGGAAGCAATAAGAAAAATCTGAAGAATATTAGGGGAACTTTTCCTCGACTGACCATTATCAGCTCAATCCAAATTCCCATCGTCCACATAGAACCTGGGATTTCTCCCATGCAATAGTGGCAACTGTACACCTTAAACCCATCCCTTACCTGTTTCACTTAGTTGGCAAGGTCTTCTCCATAGTAATGAAGCAACCAATAGCAGGTGCTTCCTTATCTGTGACACAGTCTATATGCTTCTGACCAATAGCAGACTTCTGTCTTTACAAGCACACACGTGCATGTGCGTTGTTTAAATTACAAAATTAAAGCTTGGAATTTAAATCAACCACATTGAACAACAGATCCCTGTGGAATAAAGAAACTAAATATACCAACCAATGCACAAGACATAGTCACCACCAATACAATACCACTTCAACTGCGTTAGCAGTTAGCTAGAGCCTAGGACAAATTCTTGGTAAGACAGAACCTTCATTTTTAACAGCACGCAACAGTGCTTAGCATCAGCAAAGCCCCAGATGAGTAGAAGACTCAACTTGGTGTCATTAGCACAAATAAGTAGTGTTTCACTACTGTATTAGAAAAAAAAAATGGTGTATTCTAATAAAATAACTTTCTTCTAAAAAAAACAAACAAGGCCATTACTTTTCAAAACTTAGAAATCCTCATGAGGCTAAGTGGCCTATACAACTTAGCTGGAGGGAAGGAATAATTCAGAAGATAGGGTTGGGTTTTTAGTCCTCTGGTAACTGCAGGCTGAGGGTAGCAAATTAGGGATAATGTGGCTTCACACATAAACCTTACAATAAGCAAAACATATCCCAGATTCTATACTCAATGGCTTAACACTGGCTATCACTGGAACTGCAGAGGGATGAAGGATTTTTTATAGCAGATTTGTATTTTTTTAAATTTCTGTATAGTTTGAATGTTTTAATCAAGTGTGTTTTATTTTTGTAATAATAATGAATTCAAAAAAGCTAAAAGGCAAAAGTAGTCAAAATATACAGGAATTGACTATTTGTATCAGTGCTTTTCAACAGAAATATAACGAGAGCCACAAGTGCTGTGATGCACACATTTATTTTTCAGTTTTCCAGTAGCCACATTAAAAAAGGTAAGAAAATACAGGTAAAATTAATTTAAGAATATATTTTATTCAACCCAATATATCCAAAATGTTATCATTTAAACAGGGATTCAGCATAACAAGTAATGAGATAGTTTACCATCTTTCTTTTCTTACTAAGTCTACAAAATCTGGGGTATATTTTATACTCATAACATAGCCCAATGAGAACTAGCCACGTTTCAGTTGCCTCAAGAGCCAAATGCTTTAGTACTGCACAGTGCAGATCTGTATCCTGAAAACATATTTTCACATTAATAAGAAAAAATGGGCTAATGAGAAGATCAGACAATTTATAAAATATAAAAAGTAGAGGGTGAGTAACTACATTGAAAAATGTAAAAATTCAGCAGTAATAAAAATGTAATGAAAAACCATGAACTGCAACGTGTTCAGTCACATGCAGGTATGACTGAGGGATAGGTGAACAAACTAGTACTGCCCTTCTGAAAAAAAATCAACAACATATTAACAAAAACTTTAAGTGATTATTATTCATAATCTTTTTTGCAAAAAGCTCATTTTCTAAGAATTTTATATTAAGCTCTGATGGAAGAAATGTGCAAGACAGTTATAAGGATGTTTAAATCTGTATCATTTATAAAAGGAAGAAATTGGCAATAACCTAAATGTTCAATCCCAGGTACCTAATTTAATCAGTAATGGTAAAACCATAAAATTAAAGGTCGATCAGTTATTTTATATGATGACTAATGATTATTCTAGATATTAGATAATAAATACAACATAGCATATGTCCATGAGCTGTCTCCAAGACATGAGATCACTGATTTCAAATTTTATTTTTTGTTTATTTGTATTTTCTAAAATTTCCACAATACATTTTTATTACACCCAAAGTCAAAAATCAAAATGGCAAAGTAAGTCAGACAGACTGAAGATGAAGAAAACTGGAAAAAGGCTAGCCTATTTTTAGAAGAAATCTAATGGTTGCCTCTGAATAAGTAATTTCAGTAGAAGGACAGTCTTTAGAAACCAAAATAATGGTTGAGAAGCAAAAAGAAATTTAATCAGGAAGGAATTATGGAAAATGCACATGGTAACAGTATATATCATACAGAGTGTTTCTTTCTGTTTGTTAGATTTTTAAAGGAAAATATGCCCATGGTGGAAAGTTTAGAAGAAATGAAAGAGAATAAAGAAGGAAAGAAAAATCACTTGCAGCTTCAACACCAGCAATCCCTACCCTCAATATCTTGGAGTGCTCCCTTTAGATCCTTTCCTGCATGGTGCCCAATAAATGTTTGTTGAACAAATGGGGGAGAAAGAACCAAAATATACAGGGATGTCATTACACTGAAGTAGGAAGGAGGGACAGAAATAGCAAGTCTTAGGAAATGCCTGGGTACAAAGTAAGGAGAAAAGTTACACTTAATAGCATATCATAATAACTGCATTTAAAGGTGGGAGGAGAGTCAATGTGTAATAAGTGTTATTTGATTTAAGTATTTCCCTCTATTGCTAAATTTAAGTGTAGTTAAAATTTCATAGATTACTTTCTTTACATAATGTACTATCCGCATCATTGACAATTTCTGTGCATATCATGTTTCTAATAACATAATAATTTTTCAATGTTTATGTATTCCATAATTTGCATAAACAATGCCATGATATTGAAATCAATTACTTACAATGCCAAGGGAATAGAACTATTCATGACTCATTGTTGACCTCTATGATATCTACTAGACAGGGGTCCTGTCAGAAGAACGACTAAAAGGGTATTACTAAAACTCTTGATACATGTGGCTAAACCCCTTTTTAGGAAGTTTTAATCAAATCTTGCTCTGAAGCAGTGAGATCTGACAATGTACAATATGTGTATTTCTATTTATTGGGTGAAAGAGCCATTAAAAGCTAAATGACTAAGGAAAGGAGGCTGTGAAAGACAAAGCTGAGAACGCGGGACTGAGAAGGAGTCATCATGCCTGCAATGCCACAGAAAAGAGATGAGTGGGAAGAGATGGATGAGAAAAGAAGAGAAGGAAGTTTGCAAACAAAGGAAATGTGAACTTAGTTAAGGAAGCACACATCTTCCTCTGAGAAATATGAAGGAGAAACTAATAGGATAGAAAGATGAAGAATAAGTGAAAACAGATATGACTATGAGATGAATTCCTCAGACAACATTGTAAGAAATGCCTTCTTCATTGACCAATTCCAAGAACTTCATGCTTCTATTTCTCAGCTGGACAAGTTGGGGTGCCCGGTCCATCATCCACAACTCCTCTTCTAGCTCCAGCTGGGAGATAACACTGGCTTTGAAAGGATGACAGCCCACCCATGGGGAAAGAAAGAGACAAATATCTGAAAATTTGGCCCTAACCCCTTAGTGTTTGACTCACTGAATGACGGCTACTGTGAGGTTTAAGGGAGGAGTAGCATAGAAAGCTCCTAATATCAACTCTTTAAAAATAAAGACAGTTTACCTGGGGAAAATGTATTGGGAACATCTTGTGTCTTGAGGGCCAACTAGATTGTAAAACCTTTGGTTTGGGGGACTATATAAGCCCAGCAGAATAAAATGCTATGAAGACTCATGGCTGTTAATAACTGAAAAAGCAAAGACCCTCAAATAGGAAGATTTTCAGTTACAAAAGAAAACGGCTCTTACCCACATGGATTAGATTCCTACAGTTCTCCAGTATCACTTCTCTGTACAGATTCCTCTGCAGAGGGCTCAGTTGTCTCCACTCCTCCTCAGTAAAGTCTACGACAACATTCTTGAATGTCACTGGCTCCTAAAATAAAAGCATATTCACCCTCTATTAGCTATCCAGAAAGTGTTCCTGACATAATGTGTAAAGCTGATAGTCACAGGAAAGGTTGAGGAGATGTACAGAAAGTTTTTTGTTTTGTTTTGTTTTTATATTTGTTTTTGTTTTTGTTTTGAGATGGAGTTTTGCTCTTGTTGCCCAGGCTGGAGTACAGTGGTGCAATCTCGATTCACTGCAACCTCTGCCTCCTGGGTTCAAGCGATTCTCCTGCCTTAGCCTCCTGAGTAGCTGGGATTACAGATGCCCGCCACCACACCCAGCTAATTTTTTGTATTTTTAGTAAAGACAACTTTTCAACATGTTGGCCAGTATGGTCTTGAACTCCCAACCTCAGGTGATCCACCCACCTCGACCTCCCAAAGTGCTGGGATTACAGGCACTGGCCACCATGCCCCCTTTTTTTTTTGGAGACAGTCTTGCTCTGTCACCCAGGCTGGAGTGCAGTGGCAGGATCTCAGCTCACTGCAGCCTCCACCACCCAGGTTCAAGTGGTTCTTGTGCTTCAGCCTCCCAAGTAGCTGAGATTACAGGCACAGGCCACCATGCCTGGCTAATTTTTTTGTATTTTTACCAGAGATGGGGTTTCACCATGTTGCCCAGGCTGGTCTCGAACTCCTCAGCTCAGGCAATCCACTAAGAGTCGATGCCTGGCCCAAGAATTATTTTTGACAGTGCTCAGACTTTGTGGTTACCTGAAGAAGAAGCCATCGAGAGGAAATCCAACTTGTATAAATTCACTCATTTCATCCATGTCTTTCCCTTCCTGTCTCAAAGGAAAAGTTGCCCTTCCATGTATCCTCTTATTGTACATTCTGGGTGTTCTCTGATACTCTCCAGGCATTCACTCTCACAAATCATCCCCATTTTTGTCAATCTTCAAACTATTCATCTTTGGGAACCCTTCTTCGGCTTATAAACAAGAATGTTCAAATGATCTCTTCCTAAATGATTTATCTCTGATAGAAAAAAGAAAAGAATCCTTTGAAAATCAGTTTAGGAATGACAGTAACAATGCTGATGGGCCATCATTTAATAGGCATTGTTAAAAGATGGGGAGATACAGGTAGAGTAGGCAGCTTGAGAGGAAAAATCAAGGAAATACACCATCAAGAGCAGAAGCCCTTATACACTACTCTCCTGCAGACACTGGGAGGGGCTGCCAGGGGCCTGCCAATTTTTGAGGTAACGTGTAGAGTTGGGAGAATGAGACCCCAGGAGTATTTATTCAAAGTTGAGAGGGGAAAGAACAGTCTTCAGGCCTACAACAAAGAGCTAAAGGTTTTCTTAGACAGGTTCTCCAACCCCCCACCCCAAGGCCACTGCTATTAAAAAGGAACAGAGAATGCAGCATCAAATGCATTAAATGCAGCTTACAAGAGAAGACAAATGTCACAAATATTTTTGGAGGAGTGTCTACAAGAACCCATCTGTACTAATCACAGCCAATTAGAGTTCTGGCTAAAACCAGCCATGTTAGGATCAATAATATTTTTTTTAAAAAAATCCTGTAATTATCATTATGCACAGAAATAACACCAGTACAGGACAGAAAGAACATGGCATGAAAAACATCAAAGGAAGAACACATTCTGGGAAAGCTAAGATCTAAGGAATACAAGAAATCTTCTAAAAATGCTTGCACTATAGAGTAATTCAATAAGGACACAAATTTAATGAAATGCACACACCACCCAACATGATTTTTTTAAAGAGAGAGACGAAAAGCTATGAATTACTCTGGGAACAAAAATGTATTATGGAGCTAATAAATTTAGTAGGGATTCTCAAACATGCAAAAACAAAGAGAAGAACACTTTTCTTCTCATTATTCAAGACGCAGGTTGAGAGAACATTTTAACTACTTAATACTTAAATCCACCCCGCCCCCACCCAACAAAAAAGGAAGGATCACAATGAAGAACTAGGGAATAAAATTACTACTGGATGAATGGTAATGAGGGCTGTTTTTTTTCCCCCAATCTTTATACATTTTATTTTTCTTTTTTGGCTTACTGCATTGTTGTTAAGACCAGACATATTTTTCTTTTTTGTCCTTGTAAGAGGGTGGTTGGAACACTTAATTGACCAATGTAGAACACATGATATAATGAGAATTTAAATGTTAAATTGTTAAATTGACAAAAACAGTTACAGGAATATGGGTCCAGACAAAAATTTAAATAAGTAAATCTTGACAAAGTAAAAATAATTTTACAACATTTTAAAAAACAGTCCATAGAGGACAAAAGAGAGGGAGAAGAAACGTAAGCAAGGTTGATGTCTAATCATGTGGGCACAAACACAGTGAGTCTCTCATAACTGGCTTACCTTTTTTCTTTCACTCTTAGAGAAATATTCCAAAACAAGAATTTTCTCTTGTTCAGTATAGTTCTCCTGAAGAACAGCAATTTCTTTAGTTCTCTAGTTAATTTTTCTTTTTAAATTTGAGTAACGTTAATTTTGTTACATCATTAAATCTATTTATTACTAAACAATGCCAGTTTTCTTTCTGTCTCTTCATCCATTCATCTGTTCAACTCTCTTTTCGCCTTACTACAATGCCCAACACTTATCTCCACAAATATGCATGGAGAAAGACAGCCAGGTGTTCAAAGTTAACACTGAAAGGGAAACGCATGCACTTTCTGCTTTCTCAAACTACTAGTACTGCTGATTATTAAATAAAATAAAATACTTTAAAAAATAAAAATAATGGACTTCCACTTCCAAACAAAATGGAGTAAACACCTTTCTCTGCTTCTCCTATTAAGTGTAGATAACAATCCTGGAAGTTATATTTCAAACAAAAATAAGATGAATATCAAAGGTGGAGAAAGGCAGGCTGGCTAAGGCCCCTGGGACTTGGGTGGTTTTGTCATCTCATGTATTCTATAGTTGGCACTGAAGAATAATCAACCTGGAAATGGTAATGGAAATAGAGGAAAAAAAAAAAAAAGCCCCAGTAAAGGATCAGCCCAACAAGCCAGAAAACTTTTAGACAGTAACCACCCAACTCTAGGAAAACACCACAGGAAAAATATCTGGACCCAGGGCTCTCTAACAAGAGAATTTTAAGGCACATCCCATGAAAAGGCCCCAGTGAGCAATTACATGAATGCCTGAATCAAAAGAAAGGGTAGAAAAATAGAAGTAAAATAGAAGACATAAAGAAAAATCAAATGAAAATTTTAAGAATAAAAACATGAGGCCAGGCACGATGGCTCACGCCTGTAATCCCAGCACTTTGGGAAACCAAAGTGGGTGGGTCATGAGGTCAGGAGATCGAGACTATCCTGGCTAACACGGTGAAACCCAGTCTCTACTAAAAATACAAAAAAATTAGCCGGGTGTGGTGGTGGGTGCCTGTAGTCCCAGCTGCTTGGGAGACTGAGGCGGGAGACTGAGGCAGGATAATGGCGTGAACCCGGGAGGCGGAGCTTGCAGTGAGCTGAGACGGCACCACTGCACTCCAGCCTGGGCGACAGTGCGAGACTCTGTCTTAAAAAAAAAAAGAATAAAAACATGAAATAATTGCACCTGTAATCCCAGCACTTTGAGAGGCCAGGGTGGGCAGATCACCTAAGGTCAGGAGTTTGAGACCAGCCTGGCCAACATGATGAAGCCTTGTCTCTACTAAAAATATAAAAATCACCCAGGTGTGGTGGCAGGCGCCTACAATCCCAACTACTTGGGAGGCTGAGGCAGGAGAATCACTTGAGCCCGGGAGGTGGAGTTTGCAGTGAGCGGAGATCATGCCACTGCACTCCAGCCTGGGTGACAGAGCGAGATTCCATCTCAAATAAAATTTCAAAACAAAATGAAAGAATTGAAATAAATAGCTCAGTAGACAGGCTCTACAACAGAGTGGAAAGGAGAGAGGAGAGAACTGGTGAACCTGAAAATAGAAACTACCCTGACCAACAGAGAGACAGCAGACAAAAACAGAAGAGATAGGTCCACAGGGACTTTTGGGATTATGTCCTGTGACATTAAAACAACTGAAATCATACACAGTGTGCTTTCTACTGTCTACTGGGGAAAGACAAACAGACCCTTTGCCACCTTGACCAGAGCTGAGTCCTTAAATTTCTGGATGATATTGATTGTTATTGAAGAGCCAGAGGCTGGTGGAGTTGGTTTGTTTGGAGGAGGCCTGATGGCCTCCTTACTCTCATCATAGCAACTTTTCCCTCAGGGGGGCTCCAATCTTCTTATTCAGAGAGGTAGCTGAGGCAGGACAGTGGGGCTAACTGTGGACCAGGTGAGGGCACGGGCTGCTGGGGTGGCCCCCCTTCCCCAGTGTATACATTGTGTCCGTGTAAGGCTTTGTATATTCCAGAGGGTAGGGCCACCCCGTCTCATACCTAGCGGTGGTTGGAGGTGGCACATGGGGAGGAGGTTCTAATAATTATTTGTGGCTGGGAAACATATTTATTGCTAGCATAGGACAGAGGAAGGAGGCAGGGATGGGGTCATGGCTTCCCAGTGGTGTGATCACAGTTCACTGCAACCTCCAACTCTCATGCTCAAGTGATCCTCCCACCTCAGCCTCCCAGGTAGCTGGGAGTATAAGCATGCACTACTATGCCTGGCTAATTTTTAAACTTTTTGTAGACAAAAGGTCTTGCTATGTTGCCCATGCTGGTCTTGAACTCGTGGCCTCAAGCGATTCTCCCATCTTGGCCTCCCAAAGCACTGGGATTACAGGCATGAGACATTGCTCCTGTCCATAAGATTTTCTCTTTATTACTGTTTTGTTGTTGTTGTTTTGTTTTTATTTTTTGACAGAGTCTCGGTCTGTTGTCCAAGCTGGAGTGCAGTGGTGCGATCTCTGCTCACGGCAACCTCCGCCTCCTGGTTCAAGCAATTCTTATGCCTCAGCCCCCCGAGTACCTGGAGTTATAGGCATAAGCCACTGCACCTGGCTAATTTTTGAATTTTTAGTAGAGACAGAGTTTTGCCATGTTGGCCAGATTGGTCTTGAACTCCTGGCCTTAAGCAATCCGCCCTCCTCAGCCTCCCAAAGTGCTGGGATTACAGGTGTGAGCCACTGCTCCTGGCTAATATCCCATCTCTATTTAAATAAAAAAAGAAAATTCAGAGTCTGTGGAACACAGAACACCAAAGGCCGGTTATTTACCTCTCTGAGGTAATCTGTGTAAACAATTTGATATATATCCTTTCAAGTTCATACTTGCTATGCATATATATACATAAACACACGTACGTTGACATATTCCCTCTTCCCTGCTGTCATGCTATTAGTCTTCTTTTTTTTGTAGAAATTGGACCAACTCTTTCTTCTTTGCTGGCCCATATTTCTCCTATTCAGTGATGTGTTATGAATATGTGTTTAAGTCAATATATGCAACTCTTCAATATCATTTAAAAAGGTTATGATATACGATCATATGAAGGTGTTACAATTTATTCCAACAGTTCCCTTTTGCACATTTAATAATTTCCATTGATTTGCCAGGAAGAACAGTCTCATGTCATGGCTAAATCCTTTTGTATGGACATCCTTAATTATTCCCTTAAGATAAACTTTTAAATAAAGTTGCTAGATTAGTCTCATTTCTTAAGTTCTTTTTTGGTAGTTTATATGTAACACTGTAGTTTTGTATGTACTTGCAAATACCTATAGTGCTAGTAAAAAATGGGATAAAATTAAACTCTTTCACATATGCCAAATATATTTTGATTTAGAACTTCATTAAGTGCATGATTACAGTCTCTATATCTTTTGATTTACCTTTCTATCTTTACAATTTTCAGCCGAGATACTTAGAGGTCACATAGTAGATTAAGGTTTTCTTTTTTTAATAATCTCCATCTTTCTAAATATGGTGAGTCACAGTAAGCTATTTTTGGATTGTTGACAGCTGTGACTCTCTTCTCAATTGGAGCCCAGAAACGATGCCACTTACAAAATATGCTTTGTCTTCCAACATCAGATTGTCTGGTGGAAGGTGACTGTTCTGGGAACTTAAAAAGTCTAAACAGGACAAGACAAGAATCTGGAAACTATTTCTGTTTCTGATAATATGGCTGAGTAGGCAGACATGCTGGATAGTCCTTGCAAAGACATACTTGAAATTGCCACACATACACACACAAAGAATCCAGAATCTCTAAGATGGAAGATGAAGTGAAAATCAGAAGGGCTACTACAAGAATAATGGGGAAGCAGCCCCAGTTATCAAGGGATGTGTGCATGTGTTCAATAAAAAGTTTCAAACCTAAAAAAAGTTGAGAAAAATAATGTAATTGCCCTACATATACACATCATCAACAATTTTTCATTCATGGCATGGACAGGTTTTTTGTTTTTGTTTTTTTGTTTTTTGTTTTAAAGGTGGGATTTTACTGTGGTTGCCCAGGCTGGAGTGCAGTGGCGTGATCTTGGCTCACTGCAACTTCCGCCTCCCAGGTTCAAGTGATTCTCCTGCCTCAGCCTCCCAAGTAGCTGGGATTACAGGCACCCAGCACCACATCCGGCTAACTGTTGTATTTTTAGTAGAGATGGTGTTTCACCACGTTGGTCAGGCTGGTCTTGAACTCCTGACCTCATGTGATCTGCCTGCCTCGGTCTCTCAAAGTGCTGGGATTACAGGTGTGAGCCACCACACCTGGCCACGGCCAGTTTTGTTTCATTTATATTCCCACTTCATTTATATACATTCCTTCTTCCTCTTAATTATTTTGAAATAAAACCTATACATCATATCATTTTTTAAATTACCTTGTATGTAACTGTAGAAGACAAGGAATTTTTAAAAACAAATATATTCACAATGCCATTAAATACCAAAAAATTAATATTCTGAAAATAGTCACAAATCCAGAGTTCACATTTTCTTGACTTTCTCATAAGTGATTTTTTTTCTAGGTTATCTATTTCAATCAGATAACTGTTTGCTCATATTTACATTCCTAATTGAACAATGTCTAAACTTAAACTGACATAAAATGCAGATGATTTTCTGACCAAATGCTTAGTGTAAAAAAAATCTTCAAACTGCAAGAGGAGTCCCTCCAAATACAGAAAGGACCAGTATTTTAAGAGGTATGTTAACTAAAATGTGGCAATGTAAAGAGCAGAGCAGGAAGAACCTTTAAGTCCGAAACTAACAACAAGTCAATTTCATAGTCAGTTTCCCTGGTCCTTGCACAACAACCTCTGGCATCTGTTTTCTCTACAATAGAAGTAACAATAGTAGCTATTTCAGAGCAGGAAAAGGCTTAGAGCAGTGCTAGAAGAGGGTAGTGGCTATGTAAAGTTCAGCTATTTGTATATTGTAACAAACCAACTTTTTTTTTTTTTTTGGTCAATAATAGATTTCTTTTGGAAAAGTAGCGGCCTCCTGTCTGGGGACACCTGCAGTTCCACTAAGTGAACATTGGTGTCTGCTAACCTTTGCCTCTATTTCTCTCAATAATATACTGTCAAGCTGTTCCTTGATTCAGCAATTTTACGTACTTCTTTTTTCCTTTCCCTTTTCCTGAGACAGAGTCCCGCTCTGTCGCCCAGTCTGGACTACAGCAGCGCCATCATGGCTCACTGCCACCTCCACCCTGGGCTCAAGCAATCCTCCTGCATCAGCCTTCAGAGTAGCTGGGACTACCTGCAGGGCCCACCAGGCCCCGCTAATCTGTGGGTTTTGTTTTGTTTTTTCATTAAAAGACTGGGTTTCCGGCCAGGCGCAGTGACTCATGCCTGCAATCCCAAAACCCCAGGAGGCCGAGGCTGGCGGATCACCGGAGGTGAGGAGCTGGAGACCAGCCCGACCAACATGGAGGAACCCCATCTCTACCAAAATAAATAAATAAAAAAGTAGCCAGGCATGGTGGCTCACGCCTGCAATCCCAGCCACTCAGGAGGCTGAAGCAGGCGAACCACCCAAACCCGGGAGGCGGAGGCCCAGCGAGCTGAGACCGCGCCACTGCACTCCAGCCTGGGCAACAAGAGGGAAACTCTGCCTCAAAAAAAAAAAACCAGGTTTCACCATGTTGCCCAGGCTGGTCTGGATCTCCTAGGCTCAAGCGATTCGCACCGCTCAGCCATCCAAAGTCCTGGGATCACAACCGTGAGCCATGACGCCAGGCGATCTATTCCTGTCTGATTAAAAATTCGGCGGGGCGCGGTGGCTCATGCCTGGGATCCTAGCACCCCGGGAGGCCCAGGCGGGTGGATAACCTGAGGTCAGATTGAGGCCAGCCTGACCAACATGGAGAAACCCCATCTCTACCAAAAAATACAAAATACAAAAGTAGCCGGGCCTGGTGGCTCACGCCTGCAATCCCAGCCACTCGGGAGGCTGAGGCAGAAGAACCACCCAAACCCGGGTGGTCAAAGCTGCTGGGGGCCGAGATCCTGCCACTGCACTCCAGCCTGGGCAACAAGAGCGAAACTCCCTCTCAGAAAAAAAAAAAAAAAAAAGGTAGAGAGACTGGGTTTCACCATGTTGCCCAGGCCGGCCTGGAACTCCTGGAACTCCTAGGCTCAAGCGATCCTCCGCGCTCGGCCGTCCGAAGTCCTGGGATCACAAGCATGAGCCGCCACGCCAGGCCGATCTGTTCCTTTCTGATTAATAAACTGGGCCCGGCGTGGTGACTCACTCCTGCAATCCCAGCACCCCGGGAGGCCGAGGCGGGCGGATAACCTGAGGTCGGGAGTTGGAGACCAGCCTGACCAACATGGAGAAAACTGTCTCTACTAAAAAAGAAAAAGCTGGGCATGGTGGCTCATGCCTGCAATCCCAGCACCCTGGGAGGCTGAGGCACGGGGGTAACCTGAGGTCAGGAGTTTGAGACTACCCTGACGAAGGGAGAAAACCCCGTCTGTACCAAAAAAAAAAAAAAAAAAAAAAAAAAAGTACAAAATTTGCCAGGTATGGCGGCTCATGCCTGCAATCTCAGCCACTTGGTAGGCTGAGGCAGGAGAGTCACCCAAACCCGGGAGGCGGAGGCCGCGGGGAGCTGAGACCGCGCCACTGCACTCCAGCCTGGGCAACAAGAGCGAAACTCCACCTCAAACAAACAAACAAACAAAAACAAAACAAAAAATCGAGACCAGGTTTCACCATGTTGCCCAGGCCTGTCTGGAACTCCTAGGCTCAAGCGATCCCCAGCACTCCGCCATCCAAAGTCCTGGGATCACAAACGTGAGCCGCCACGCCAGGCCCATCTATTCCTTTCTGATTAAACAATTCGGCCGGGCGCAGTGGCTCACGCCTGCAATCCCAGCACCCCGGTGGCTCACGCCTGCAATGCTAGCACCCCGGGAGTCTGAGGCGGGTGGATAACCTGAGGTCAGGAGTTCGAGACCAGCCTGACATGGAGAAACTCCGTCTGTGCCAAAAAAAAAAAAAAAAAACGAGCCGGGCATGGTAGCTCATGCCTGCAATCCCAGCCGCTCGGGAGGCTGAGGCAGGAGAATGATCCAAACCCAGGACCAAGAGGCAGAGGCCACCGGGAGCCGACACCACGCCATTGCACTCCAGCCGGGCAACAAGAGCTAAACTGCCTCAAAACAAAAAATAAAAAGAGAAACCAGGTTTCACCATGTTGCCCTGGCCTGTCTGGAACTCCTAGGCTCAAGCGATCCCCCGCGCTATTCCTTTGTGATTAATAAATTGGGCCTTGCGCGCTGGCTCACGCCTGCAATCCCAGCACCTCCAGACGCTGAGGCGGGCGGATAACCTGATCTGGGGAGTTTGAGACCAGCCTTATGAACATGGAGAAACCGTATCTCTAACAACAAAAACAAAAACAAACAAAAAGCAAAATGAGCTGGGCATGGTGGCTCACGCATCCAATCCCAGCCATTCGGGAGGCTGTGGCAGGAGAACCACCCAAACCCGGGAGGTGGAGGCCCGTTGAGCCAAGACCTCACCACTGCAATCCAGCCTGGGCAAGAAGAGCCAATCTCCGCGTCAAAACAAACAAAAAGTGACCGGGTTTCACCATGTTGCCCAGGCAAGTCTGGAACTCCTAGGCTCAAGCGATCCCCCGCGCTCGGCGGTCGGACCTCCTGGGATCACAAGCATGAACCACCACGCCAGGCCGATCTATTCCTTTCTGATTAATCCACTGTGCCTTGCGCGCTGGCTCATGCCTGCAATCCCAGCACCCCTGGAAGCCAAAGTGGGCAGATAACCTGAGGTCCTGAGTTTGAGACCAGCCTGACCAACAGGCAGAAACCGTGTGTGTACCAAAAAAAAAAAAAGAGAGAAAAGAAAATTAGCCGGGCATGGCGGCTCACACCTGACACCTACAATCTCAGCCACTCGGGAGGCTGAGGCAGGGGAACCACCCAATCCCAAGAAGCAGAGGCCACAGGGAGCCGAGACCGTGCCACTGCACTCCAGCCTGGGCAACGAGAGCGAAAGTCTGCCTCAAAAAAAAAAAAAAAAAAAAAAAAGAGAGACTGAGTTTCACCATGTTGCCCAGGCCAGTCTGGATCTCCTAGGCTCAAGTGATCCCCAGTGGTCCACCATCCCTGGGTCACAAGCATGAGCCACCATGCCAGGCCCATCTATTCCTCTCTGATTAATAAATTGGGCTGGGCACACTGGCTCACACCTGCAATCCTGTAGCGGGATTTTTAAGGAATTAGATAGACTCACCGGGTTTAAGAGGACATTTATTAATTATTTAGGTGCACCGGCCCAGTGGGATTAACATTTAAAGGATTGAGTACTGAACCAAGAGTTACCTTTCAAGCATTATGTGGGGCGAAGGGGGAGATCTGTGCAGGGAGAAGCATATTATAGAAGCAAGAAACAAAAATAGTTATTTAATTGAAACATGCATTTTTTTTTCCTATTTAAGGAAAAATATGTTTTGTGACTTGAGTTTATTTGTTTAGGCACCTAGATTTATTTTGTTTATGGACATAATAGTAGGTACCTCATAGGGGACTATTAGATCACGCTTGAAATTGGATCATAGTTAATACTTTAACTGGGGCTTTAACCATCATCATTTACATCATCCCTATCCCATTGTTTTTCCTCTTGGCAGAAAGGCATATAGTGAAATCTATACAAATTAAATGAACATATGGGAAACTCTTGTTTGCAGAAGGCATTGTGGGGCTCCCTCTACATGATCTGAAAAGTACCTATACGGCTGTAAGACACTTGACATGTCACCTAGTGTATACCCTGGCATGCCCATATGACCTACTAAATCACACAAACACAGCAGGTTCTAATATACAGTCATATTCATTTTACAACTTTTCAATTAACATATAATCCTAAATTGTATGCTTTATGTTGAAGAAAAAAACAGCATCTAATATACCATCATAGTAACATATTAAATGCTAGTTTAACCTGATTCTCCCAGTGTAACAATTTTGAGTTGTACATAAGGGTTTTACTGAAATTTTCGTTCTTTTATTGGTCATGGATTAGTAACTTAGTATTTCCTTAGAATTGATGTAAGCAGGTAAACTGAAGTTGATGATCAAGTATACCTTTATAATAAGCTGAGCAGCTTTAGGCACCTAGATCTTTTGTGAAGTGCAAGTTCACCGAGAGAAGTCATTAGTAGTATGAGTAGGCTTCTCCAGCATTGGCTTTTGAATGGCTCTTTACTGAAGACAAAAGGAAGGAGGAACTCAGTGTAATTTCTACCTACTTGGATACCTCTGCAAGTGTTGTCAGTGGTTATTTCTCCTTCAAGTATTCTCCCATTTCCTTTCATCAAATTGGCCAATCTCATCTCAAATCCTCTATAGAAAATGTTGAAGTTACTCTAGGGTGAGATAACAGTTCTCAATGTTTATGGGAATTGAAGAGGTTTTGGGAAAATGGATAATACTAATGGGAAAAAATTTGATTGTTGGAGTGAAGATTAAGTTCAAAGAGAGAATGTATGCTTTGTTATAATTTTGTGCAACTGAAATGGGTGTGAAAACATCATTGATGATTAGTAATAATTACTAGATGTAGTGAGTTTTGAAAGACTCCTTTAAGGATGGCCATTAAATAGGTTTCTGTATGTACCTTTATTATAATTATGTATATGTGTATATATATTTATATACACACAGATTAGAGAAATTATGGCCTTTACTGTAAGTACATCATAGAGTTTGATTGAAAAACAAATTCTGTCAAAGAGCAACGACATAGAATTAGGCATGGTTTACTTCCTCTCAGCTGATGAGTGTTACATTTCTGATTTAGAGGGGAGAAATGTTCTTTTTCCATAAGATTTGATGTAATATTTCTACTTTGGTTCCAAATTTCTAACCTAAGAATAAGAAGTAATTAATATCAAAAGAATAATGAGAAACCTCATCCCTGGTTAAAATATATATTTAGTAAATATTACAGGAAAGAGATTCAGGATTATTTAGAAATAGAATAATAAAACAAAACTTTCCTTATCCTTCTTGGTTGTATAATCAGAAATTACATCTCCTGGTTAAATGATCTCTGAGATTAGTTTCTAAAGTAAGATGTATTTTGACAGGAAATTTTAACTCATTTTATTTTCAAAATACATATAGTGACCATAAATCTAATTTTTGAAGAATATTCTTCATAGTCTTATAGTAGAAAATATAGCCTTGAGTGCTGTACTCTCCATCGCTTTGGAAAACATCATTTTAGTTGAGCAAAATACCTTTAATAGTGAGGTATTGATGTGACCCTTGGCTGTTATTGTGTAATCATGTCATGTAATTTTCTGTTCTTTGGAAAGTGATGAAATCAGTTCACAGTGATGAAATGGGCTGCTTCTTTTCAGTCCTAAACTTTTCATATACAAATCATAATTATTAATTGGAACTAATTCCAGACCATGCATTTGAATGCCAGTTTTCATGTGAATGCCAATTTTGTCCCTTTTTCTCACCTTGAAAACATAACTTGCTCTACAATATTAGGAAGAAAGCGCGAGGCTGTAGTGTGTCTTCTCAGTTCGTATGTTGCATAAATCTGGCCAACAGTTTGTTTATTTAATTATTGATTGAAATATTATTTATTGGATGCTGTTGCACATCAAAAACTAGTGGTAGAAACTAGGAATTTAAAATGTAAGTGGGCTTAATCCTGTCCACAGAAACCTATAGTAGTGAGGGAGAGTTGTGGTAAATGCAGTGGGAGAGACATACCTATGGGAATAGGCCTGGGAGGGGCTCCAGCCTAAAGGATGGTTTTCTGGGGGAGGTGGGCCTATAAGAGTTAGAAGACCAGAAAGTGGAAATGGAGGAGAAAGAGAAAGTAGAAGGGAAGAAAGAAGAGGGTAGAAAAGAGGATGTTTTAAAGTGATTCAGCTTCTTTCGTAAGTGAGGTATATCTGTTGTTAACTATATTTGGGAAATACAATATTTGAATTAATCTCTTAAACCATAGTAGCAAAGCTTTCCAATAGATTCTGAGTAGCATCATCTTGCTTCTGAACCAGGGACATTCTGAAGATTGATTCATTAGGAGTTCTATGGACTTGAAAGTCAATTGTTATGCAATAATTTACAAGTTAGGACAACTTTAGCTTTGTATAATGAGTAACTTTAAAAAAATCAGATATTCCTGAAAATATATTGCATGCAGTATGGTTAATTCTACAACTTAATAATACAGACTGCTGGTATTTTATTTATCATCTTGAATCCCAGAATCCTTAAAAGTGAACTATTTTTAGAGGTGAGAGGGCAGATCAACAACTGCCATAGAAAAAATAGTTTTGGCTTATTGAAAGGAGGTGGTCATCCCCTTTAGCTTATCCTAGTAGCTCTGCAACTTCTTCCTTCTACCTGTGTGCTGCAAACCTATGGCTCTTTTTCTGAGGTAGTAAAGAATGCATTTGCTTCTGCTGGGTTTCCACATACATGCCTGTTTCAAAAACATGTAATTTTTGCACACTGCTCCCTGCCCTTTTAGTATGATGACATGACATATATTTCTACACTCAGAATTACCAGGGCTTTGTGTCTGACTTTCCAGGCTTGTTTATCCCAGACACTGCTCTATAGAGGCACTGTCCTTCCTCAGAAGGCTGCCTTGGAAAGAAAAATATGTGAATTTGCATCCATTGCCTATAAACCACACATGGTTTGATAGCTCTACGAACATTTAAAAATATATTTTATACCTTCCAGTGTTTTTTTATATCTAGCCAAATTCTATATTCAGAGGTTTTTCTGGCCACACCTCAGTAAATAACATCATTAAAGCTTGTGTATTCCGTTTGAATTATTGGAGGTTTAGAGCCTTGCCGGCTTACTGCCCTTTAATGTATACCCGTGAGTGTCCATAGAACACAGATTGAAAAGAGTTGTTTTAACTCAAAGAAATACGAGTTTCTAATAGAACTTCAGGTACCTTCAAATAATGGCTATTGAGCTTTAGATTGAGGGAAACCTCCAAAAATTATGTAATTTATAAAAATCTTTTTATGCTTAATATCAGTTGTGGTACATTATGATGCCTGTATCAGAAGACAGTGGTTATTTTTATTTTACTAACTCTGATATACACAAAATGATATCATATGATCATGGAATATTAGAGCTATTATGGGACTAAGAAATAATTCATACCTTCAATGTAAAGATGAGAAAAGTGAGGGAAAAAATTGTAAAGGATATTGCTTGCTGTCTCACAGAGTAGAGGCAAAGATGAGTCAGGCATTGAGATTTCTTTATTCTCCCTTCCAGTATATGAAACTGGCACTTAATTATAATCTTTTAAATGCTGATTACTTGTATCTTTCAACAGAGGTTTTTTGGATCAATAAGTATTTCAAAGTTACAACACTACGGGCCGGGCGCGGTGGCTCATGCCTGTAATCCCAGCACTTTGGGAGGCTGAGGCAGGTGGATCACGAGGTAAGGAGATCAAGACCATCCTGGCCAACATGGTGAAACCCCATCTCTACTAAAAATACAAAAATTAGTTGGATGTGCTGGTGGGCACCTGTAATCCTAGCTACTTGGGAGGCTGAGGCAGGAGAATGGCTTGAGCCTGGGAGGCAGAGGTTGCAGTGAGCCAAGATCACGCCACTGCACTCCAGCCTGGTGACAGAGCAAGACTCTGTCTAAAAAAAAAAAAGAAAGTAAGTTACAACACTAGTATTTGGTTGAGATACCATGACTCTCACTTTCAAAGGTTAACGATGCTTAACCTTTGATAACCAATGATAATTAATATCATTAATTGATGATAATTAGTATCATTAAATTGATAATAAAACTATCACTATATCTCTGACATCCATGCTTTTTGCCAAATCCACCTGAAACCTATAGAACAACCCGGGGCTATTTTACCCCTCAGGTGACTCAGGTGACATTTGCTAATGTCTGGAGTCATTTCTGGTTGTCACAGCAAAGAGTTTTCTGATTCAAACTGTCAATAACATCAAGGTTGATGAACCCACTAAAGGGATTTAATGCTGCCCTCTGCAACACCTATATGTAATAAAAGACATGTTTCCTATACTCATTGAAAAGAAGTCTGATCTTCCCTATTCTATTGTATTTCAAACGTTTAGGGTTGTCTCTAGATTACAGTATGTCATATTTTCATGAAGAGCTTCAAATATTCTCATCTATATTTTATAGAATTTGATCCTCTTCCTTTTTGTTCAAAGGTCTATTTTAAGAAGTCTAACCTCACACGAATGCCAGTGCTTTTCCTTTGTGACTTTTCAAGCTTCATTTGTTAGATATGTCTCTAGATATATAGAAAAAAATGTGATTGTTGTATTTTAGATTCCACCGTTGATCTATACAAGAAAAAAATTGTTTTGTGTTTTTTGCATTTCCTGGTATTTATTTGTGTTTGGGGCTCTACCCTTATTAACTATTAACAATTCATGAGATGATGAATAGTAATTTTTTATACATTGAAGAAATATTGAGTGCGGGAAATAGAAGCTAGACACATAACTGCCCCTTTGGAGTTGAGCCTTCTGCAGGATACTCATAAGTGAATTTATAAACAAAATGTGATATGATAATAAAGAATATGGAAGGCATTACAAATTGACATAAAAGGGCCTATAATCAAGGCTTGAGCAATCAGGTGAGGTCTGAGCTGACGCCTGACAAGTACATGGAGGTAAGTATTGCTTCTGGCAGAAAAAATGTTTTAAACACATCTCATTTGGAGATGAGATACAGCCAGTGCCCCAGAGGTACTGAATACTGTAAACAGTTGTAGCACGATGATAGGTATTTGTGTATGTAAACAGACCTAAACATGGAAAAATACAGTAAAAATAAAATCCAAAAGGTAAACAAAAAATACACCCACATAGGGAACTTACCATGAGCGGAGCTTTCAGGACTGCAAGTTGCTCTAGGTGAGTCAGTAAGTAGTGAGTGAATGTGAAGACCAAAGACATTACTGTACACCACTGTAGACTTTATACACACTGTACACTTAGACTACACTAAATTTAGAAAACATTTCCTTTCTTACGTAAAAAATTAACTTTAGCTCACTGTGACATTTTTACGTTAGAAACATTGTTTTAATTTTCCTTTCTTTATATTCTTACTTTAAAAGCTTTTTTCTAATTTTAAAAAATTATTTTTGTTTATATTTTTATATTGTTAAAAACTAGGACTCAAACACACACAGTAGCCTAGGCGGACACACGGTCAGGATCGTCAATATCACTGTCTTTCACTTCCACATCTTATTCCATTGAAAGCTCATCAGGGCCAATGACATGTACGGAGCTTTCATCTCCCATGATAACAGGACCTTCTTTCCAAATACTTCCTGGAGATCCCGGGTGTCGCTTTTTTAGAAATGTGTACATGGTGGTTCACTTATTGTTTTTTTCTCTCCTTATAGATTTGCTTATAAGCAAATAATGCATCATGAACATTTCTCTCTATTAAGGAAAATCTTTTGCTGTTGGTGTCCATGTTTTAAAACTTTTTATGGAGCTTGTTGAGCTCTGCAAAAGCTTCACCCATCACTGTGTATTTTCTTGGGACTTCGTCTTCTCTTTTTAGGTTTATTTACATCAGCCTCACCATAAACATGTGAATAATGTTTGAGCTGTAATGATACTGCAGCTAGGACCTCAACAAGCAACAGGAATTTTTCAGCTCCATTATAACTTTGAGGGACCCACTGTGGTATACGTGATCCGTCGTTAGCCAAACATTGTTATGTGGGGCATGCCTATACTTTTATGAGATGATACAGAACTTGGAGAGCTTCATTTCAGATCTTTTCATTATGAAACATTTGCTGAGTGCCTACTCTAGGACAAGCACCATTCTAGGCTTCAGAACAACAGCACTGAACCAAACCACTGCAGCCTCTGCCATTGTGTAGTTTACATTCTAGAGTGGTAGTTTATTAGTATTATTCATCTATATATGCAACTTTTCATTAACAGTTTTCACCCTTGTATACCGTCAGAAAGGTAAGTACAAGTGTTTTCATGGACTGAGCAATGTATCAAATGATAAATTAATGGAATTTTTTTAAAATTATAGAAATAATAAGTTGATATTAAACTAAAAGTTGTCTTTAAGAACTTTGATACTCAGTCTCTAACTTTTCAAGTTATTCTTTTGGAGTTTCTCTTTCTCAGCTGGGGGTATAATGCTTGATGTGGATGAAACTTTATACTGGAACAATTTTATTTCTTTTTTCATTTAAAATATCATAGTTGATGTGGCAGATACATTGATCAGCAGCACTTAGAGAAGGGTAATTTTTTAAATCAGCATGGAAAATTAAGGTACATCTTAGAAAGGTGATTACCCTGACACAGGACACAAGAAGACTTTCTACCAAGACACAAGAAGACTTCACACTGGCATTGCAGCATGGAGAGATTTACAACAGCTTTCATTGGTTTAGATGCAGCTAAAGAATTAACAGAGGATTGGTTGGAGTTCTCAAAATGGAAAATTTAACAAACTTCTAGAAAGGTAATCAAGTTATTGTCTGTATTATTCTTCACACCTCTGAATGATGAGTGTGCTTTCCAACAACAACATTCATGAAGTTGACTTTGAAATATTTAACCTAAAAGCATTTTACAGTTCTTTGAAACCTTATTTAAAATGTCCTGATATCAGCTTAGTCCTGTTAGAATAAAAAATAAAGTCATTCAAGAAATTTACACTAGAGATAACCGTTTCTAGGTCATAACGTTTTATTGGATACAATCAGAAAATGTGCTGTGGTTGGCAAACCCTACATTGGGTTTTGAAATTACTGTGCTACCAGTATGTTCCAGCCAATGAGAACCTTTCAGCCATGAACTTTTATTGATTTGTATTCCTCAGAGTAACATAAGTAGCTTTCCTTAAGTCTTCTAGTTTTACTATGGTTATTTTTTTTTCCTGAAATCTCTGCTGTTGGAGGTTTATCCATTTATTTTATTTCTTATTTTTTGAGACGGAGTCTCACTCTGTCGCCCAGGATGGAGTGCAGTGGTGCGACCTCAGCTCACTGCAGGCTCCTCCTCCCCAGTCCATGCCATTCTCCTGCCTCAGCCTCCCGAGTTGCTGGGACTACAGTCGCCCGCCACCAAGCCCGGCTAATTTTTGTATTTTTAGTAGAGACTGGGTTTCCCTGTGTTAGCCAGGATTGTCTCCATCTACTGACTTTGTGATCCGGCTGCCTCGGCCTCCCAAGGTGCTGGGATTGCAGATGTGAACCACCGCGTCCAGCCTAGGAGGTTTATTTATGCACTTACTCCATGGCTTTCCAAGCCCTTCATGGTTTGAGCTTGGAATTGGTAGCAACGTTCTATGAGCAAGCAGGAAAAAAAGAGGTGCTATAACCAATTATTCTATAAATACTTATACTATGGAGAGTTCTGCAATCACAACAATACATTTTAGCTTTTTCAGAACAAATAAATATATTGAAAATTTCTTCATTTTTTATTTTTTCTGTGGGTACATAATAGGTATATATATTTACAGGGTATATGAGATATTTTGGCACAAACATGCAATAGGTAATAATCACATCATGGGAAATTGGGTCTACATCCCCTCAAGTATTTATCCTTTGTGTTACAAACAATCCAATTAAACTCTTAGTTATTTTAAAATATACAATTGAACGCTTGACTCTAGTCCCCGTGCTGAGCTATCAAATACTATAATAGGTCTTATTCATTCTTTTTGTTTTTGTTTTTTCCGAGACGGAGTCTCACCCTGTTGCCCAGGCTGGAGTGCGGTGGCGCCATTTCGGCTCATTGCAAGCTCCGCCTCCTGGGTTCACGCCATTCTTCTGCCTCAGTCTCCCCAGTAGCTGGGACTACAGGGGCCCGCCACCACGCCCAGCTAATTTATTTTTGTATTTTTAGTAGAGACGGGGTTTCACTGTTAGCCAGGATGGTCTCAATCTCCTGACCTCCTGATCCACCCGCCTGGGCCTCCCAAAGTGCTGGGATTACAGGCATGAGCCGCGCACGGCCTGTCTTATTCATTCTTTCTAGTTTTATTTGTTTGTTTTTTTTTTTTTTTGTACCCATTAACCATTTCCACTTCCTCTCTTCTTCCCCCTCCCCAAACTACCCTTCCCGGCCTCTAGTAACTAACTTTCCATTCTCTATTTCCATGAGTTCCATTGTTTTGATTTTTAAAAGATACTGAACATTTCAACCAAGAAAGGCAAAAATAAGCAAGTATTCCCTCATCCAATCACACTAGAAATTAAATTCATTTTTAATAAACTGAAATGTTTCAATTGCTTATTTTCACTTATATATATGTGAAATCTAACCCTCAAATTTATACTGTTAATAAACATGTTTTCAACATTTGTTTAAAAAATAGTTTAGTCTCTAGACTTAACATATGATGGTTAAAATGAGAATTCTGCACTTTCAACTCACACTTGATTTTTTTCTATTCTCTAGATGTTAACTATTTTATTTTACCTGGAAATGTGAATAAATGTATTAAATAGCAATCTCATTGCATATGCCAATTGATGGTAATTAAACTGAAGCATCTCTGTTACTATTTTTAAAATATACTCATTTGAATTTTTTTTTTTTTTCTGAGAAGGAATATCACTCTGTCGCCCAGGCTGGAGTGCAGTGGCGCGTTCTTGGCTCACTGCCAGCTCCGCCTCCCGGGTTCACGCCATTCTTCTGCCTCAGCCTCTCTGGTAGCTGGGACTACAGGTCCCAGGCTAATTTTTTTGGTATATTTAGTAGAGATAATGTTTCACTGTGTTAGCCAGGATGGTCGCCGTCTCCTGACCTCGTGATCCGCCCTCCTCAGCCTCCCAAAAGTGCTGGGATTACAGGCATGAGCCACTGCGCCTGGTCTGTCTGATTCATTCTTTCTCGTTTTTTATTTATTTATTTTGAGATGGAAGTCTGGCTCTGTCACCCAGGCTGGAGTACAGTGGCACAATCTCGGCTCACTGCAAGCTCCGCCTCCAGGGTTCACGTCATTCTCCCACCTCAGCCTCCCGAGTAGCTGAGACTACAGGCGCCCGCCACCACGCCTAATTTTTTTGTATTTTTAGTGGAGACGGGGTTTCACGGTGTTAGCCAGGATGGTCTCGATCTCTTGACCTCGTGATCCGCCCACCTCGGCCTCCCAAAATGCGGGAATTACAGGCGTGAGCCACCGCTCCCGGCCTTATTTAAAGTTTTTAATCCTGTTTTGAAACTTTATAGTATAAATTTTGGAAAATGCCACGGTGAAATTTGATAAAGACAATAGCTAGTAGATGTTGACAGACTTTATCTTCTGTACCGGTGAGTTTTAACATGCTTTTCTAACTAGCTCCTAGTAACCATGGAATGAAACCAAAGAACAGGTACAACTTCAACTTTCATTGGCTTTTCAGCTCCTAAGAGAATAGTCATATCTAAGCAAAGAAATTTTGTTTAGTCTACCTTAAAATATCTGTAAAATGTCTACTTTCCCACTAGCCATTACAACCATGGCAATCTACATTCAAACATGCATATAAAATTAGTCTGTTCCTGACATTATAGAGATATGGAAAATTAGTCATAATGCCTATTTTATACGAAGCATTGTACTTTACTACTATGAAAAAATAGTGAAGTTCTAAATGGAAATGTGAATGAGAAGCAAAATTGGCAATATTCTCTAATAATATGAAATTAACATGTAGAATCAAATCCTTGATTAATACGACCAAACAAGTTACTGTCAGGACATAAGAAATAGAAAGCAGGATGTTTTTTCATGATATGGGTGTCAAGTTTCATGGTATTTCAAAATGCCTTAACTCTGATGACATCAATTCCGCTACTCTAGATCTCTGATGCCGGCATGACCTATACCTTAAATGTTAGGATTTTCTTGATCATTCAATCTAGTACTGAGTTTTCAATTTTAGTTTTTTTATGTATTATGTATTGAGGGAAATTGTATATAAACGCATAGATTTTAGATATATAATTCAATGACAAATATATATAAATTCATGTAGCCAAAACCTAAATCAGGATATACAATATTTCTACTTGCTAGAAAGTTCCCTTTGTCCACTTTCAGTCATTTCCCAGCTCCCATAGGCAACGTGCTTTCTGAAGTCTATATCCATGTATTACTTTTGTCTGTTCTTGGACTTTGTATATTTTGTGTCTCACTATTATTGTTTAATATATATTCTTGAGGTCCTTTCATGTTGTGTGTATTGGTTTCTCATTATTTTCATTGTTAAGTTCCATCGTGTAGTTCATTGTTTTCATTGCTAAGTAGTATTCCATTGTGTAGATATACACTTTTTTTTTTTAATCTGGGTTTTTTTGGATGAATATTTGATTTTTTCAAAGTTTCTACTACTTTCAGTAATACTGCTATAAACAGGTATGTAAAAGTCTTTTTGTGCCCATTCAATTGATGTCGTGTAAAGGCCTAGGAGTGTAATTGATAAATGATGAAATATTTTTATGTTCAACTTTGTAAGAAACTGGATTAGTTTTCAAAAGTGTGTATTTTATTGTAGTCTTCCATCAGCAAATTATGAGAGGTTGAGTTGTTCACCATATGTTCCTCATTTAGTGTTGTCATTTTTTTGCATTCCACAATTAGTAACTCTGTGGTTTCAATTTGCATTTACACACAACTAAAGATGTTAGGTGTATTTTCATGTGCATCTTGGCCATTTGTATATCTTTTTTTTGAAGCATCTGTTCAAGTTAGACATTAGGATATCTTTTTCTTATTGATGTGTAGGATTCCTTTACGTAGTCAAGCTCTTTTTCAGGTATATATTTTTGAATATCTTATTCTAGTCTGTAGCTTGCTCTTTTATTTTCTTAATATTTATAATTATTTCTTTTTCATTTGTAAAGAAACCTTGTGAATATACATTTTTGTTCTCTATGTACTAAGAAATATTTTTTTCTTGAAGATGGGGCAGATTTTCTCCTATGCTTTATATCGGAATTTTTATAGCTTTAGACCATACACCTAAATCTATTATATACCTGAAATTAATTTATGTGTTATGATGTAGGGCTTAAGGTTTTTTGCTTTTTTTTTTTGACTTAGGAAGTGGTTCCATCATTTATTAGAAAGATTTTTCTTTCCAATTTGAATTGCCTTGGTGCCTTTGTTTAAATTGAATGATCAAATATGTATTTGTACGTTTCTATTCTTCTCTATTAGTGTATTCATTTTCCCTTACACCAATGTTGCTTTGTCTTGTTCAGGATAGCTTTTGACAAGTATTCAACCAGGAATAATAATTTCTCCCAATTTATGCTTCATTATGGTTTTTATCTTTTTATTATAAGTCTTGTGCATGTCTATATGAATTTTATATAAATTTTTAAAAACAACCTATCAGTTTTTTCCAAATAGCAGATGGGATTTTCATTGAAATTTAATCTAATAACCAAATTGAAAATTGCCATCTTAACATGATTGAGTCTTCTAATTTATGAACATGGGTTCAGGTCATATATAATTTTTCTCAGAAATGCTTAGTAGTTTTCAGGATGGTATTATTGTATACATTTTATTATGTTTTAATGTTAGCAAGCACAATTTTAAAAGAAATATAATTTATTTTCACATATTGGTCTTATGTCTTGTTTTATAAATTTCTTATGATTTTGTACATAAGTGATTGTGTTGTCTGTGCATAAAGATTTCTATGGCTGTTTTTTTTTCTTCCAAATTTTGTGTTTCATTCTTTTTTGTTGCTTTTTACTACTGGCTCAAACCTCAGTACAATGTTAAATAAAAGTTACAGGGGCATAATACTTGCCTTGTTCCCAATGTTAGGAAGAACACATTCAATATATAGTCATTAAGTATGACATTTGATGTATGATTATGTAGATGCTCCTCTCTAATATAGAAAAAAGGTTTGCCTCTATTCTTGGTTTACTCTGTGGTTTTATCAAGAAAACTTATATAATTTTGTCAGTAGAATTTTCTACATCTATTCAGATCACTATATGGAACTGTCTTTTTAATGCTATTGATCAGTTCAAATACATTGCTTAATTTTTGGATGTTAAAATTACTTTTTATTATCACAGTAAACCACAGTTAATCGTTATATATTTCTTACATATTACTAGAATTGATTTGCTAATATATATTTTTAAATTTTGTATCTGTTCATAAGTTATGGTGGCTTATTATTGTTTTTGGTAATGTCTTTACTAATTTTTGCAAATGAGGATAATTTGATTACTTTATTTCCAATTTGTGTGTCCCCTTCTTTCTTTATTTTGACTGATTGCTCTGACTAGGACTTGCTTAGGACTTCTAATACTACGTTGAATGGCAGTGATGAAAGAGGGCATCCTTCTCTTGTTCCAGGTCTTAGAGGAAAAGCTTTCAGTTTCCCCCCATTTAATATGAAACTAACTGAGCGTCTGTTCTATATGCTTTCATTATGTTGAGGTGTGTTCCTTCTATACAGTTTTCTGAAGGCTTTGATCATGTAGGGGTGTTGAATTTTATCAAATGCTTTTTTAGTATCAATTGAAATTATCATACAGTTTTTGTCCTTCATTCTATTGATATGATGTGATTTGATGTGAGATGATGATAATGATTTGCATATGTTTAACCATCCTTGCATCCCTGGGATAAATCCCACTTGGTCATGATGAATGATCTTTGTAATGTGTTGTTGAATGCAGTTTGCTAGAGTGTTGCTGAACATTTTTGCATCAGTGCTCACCAGGGATATTGGCCTGTTGTTTTTTATTTATGTGTCTTTGGTTTTGGTATCAGAGTAATACTGTCCTTGTAGAATGAGTTTGGAAATATTCCCTCCTCCTCTATTTTTCACAGTAGGTTGAGTAGGATTGGTATTAGTTCTTTTAAAAATATTTGGTAAAATTCAGGAGTAAAGCCGTCAGGTCTTGGGCTTTTCTTTCCTGGGAAATTTTTTTGTATTTTTTGAAATGGAGTCTCACTCTGTCACCCAGGCTGGAGTGCAGTGGCGCGATCTGGGCTCACCGCAAGCTCCGCCTCCCAGGTTCACGCCATTCTCCTGCCTCAGCCTCCTGAGTAGTTGGGACTACAGGTGCCCGCCACCACGCCTGGCTAATTTTTTTCTATTTTTTTTAGTAGAGACGGGGTTTCACCGTGTTAGCCAGGATGGTCTTGATTTCCTGACCGCATGATCCACCTGCCTAGGCCTCTCAAAGTGCTGGGATTACAGGCGTGAGCCACCGCGCCCGGCCAAAAAATCTTATACATTATAATGCTCAAATTTTATCTTTAATAAGTCATAACAGAAAAACATGCTAATGATTTCACAATTAAATGTGACATTCATTTAGTGTTTTGCTTTGTAATATTAAATATTTTATTGTTTTCCATGTGATACCTTTTCCTTTAAATTCTACTTTATGTGAAATCAATGATGTTAGAAATAGACTTTGATTTTTACTTTATTAATCTTTGTACATTTTAATATTGTTAAACTTACAGGAACAGTTTGTACACTTAATGGAAATAGAATACAGTAATAGAGTTTGATTTTTTGTTTTGTTTTCAGCTGAGTTTTTTTTTTTTTTTTGGTAATTTCAGTCTTAGAGTCATTCTTTTCAGCAGTTAGTGATATAATTCATATTTGTTTCTCATAGCTGATTTTTTGTTTTAACTTTTGTGAACTTGCTTATAGTTTCTTTACAAATGTTAGGCCGGTGCAAAAGTTATTGAGGTTTTTGCTAATTATTATTATCATTATCATTATTATTATTATTATTTTGAGACGGCATCTCCCTCTGTCGCCCAGGCTGGAGTGCAGTGGCGCGATCTCAGCTCACTGCAAGCTCTGCCTCACGGGTTCACGCCATCTCCTGCCTCAGCCTCCCGAGTAGCTGGGACTGCAGGTGCCCGCCACCACGCCAGGCTAATTTTATGTATTTTTAGTGGAGACGGGTTTTCACCGTGTTAGCTAGGATGGTCTCGATCTCCTGACCTCGTGATCTGCCCGCCTCAGCCTCTCAAAGTGCTGGGATTACAGGCGTGAGCCACCACACCAGGCCCCCCATTTTAAGATCCTTAATTTAATCACATCTGTAAACCCCCTTTGTAAGCTTAGTACAGATGACTGAGGAAAGGGTCTGAAGGTATAGAACTTTCCAGACACGGAGGACAGAGTACATAAACACTGACGGACCTGGAAGAAATCATGAAAGGACTGAGAGAGGAGAATGGGGGAAGTATAAAGGGTGAGGGAGAGATTGGCCAAGTGTCTCTGTACGTGTGGAATCTCTAGGTCATCTAGACTGGAAAATTCCACTTTATTTGGACTTCAGAGGTCTTCTGCAATCCTGTGTACGCACATTTTTCCTATACTGAGTCAGCCAAATATGTTTGTTGGGTGATTGCCACTATTAGGAATCTAAAAGTCCCTAGGCACATATACTTTTATGGAACCAAGTCCCGCTGTTTTCTGTGTAACTGAGTTTGCCAAGACATAGCTGGAGGAGCAATTTTCTCATATATACAAGTGGACACAAATTAAATTTTGTTACATACGAGGATTGTTGTCTGAGGACTGTTTTGTAGCAGGAGTTTGGCTGTAGTGTACTTAAGATGAGGCAAGAACAGGAATCCTAGTTATTTTCCCAACTCCTCCACTTCCTCCTCCTCTTCTTTCTTCCCTCCGCCTCCTTCTTCATCAAATACTTTAAAATATACAATTTTTTATTTTTTGATTCAATAGACCATAAAATAGAATCATTGGACAGGACTTTAAGTTGGAATAGAGACACGATTGAAACTGTGTTATGCTCAAATTCTAATGGCTTTTTAAAACAGTAATTACTACAGAGTTATTTTCATTAAGAAAAAGTTATTTACAAATCTTTTCAAACTTCATATTTCTTCCACAGGCCCATGAACACAGCTTGTTTGCTATTTAAGTGGAAATAAATATAGAGAGTGCTGTGTGTGTGTGTGTATTTTAAAAATTTATTTAGTTCTTATGTTAATATGCCTTGCATTTAAGAATACTAACTAGTTTGTTTGGTAAAGTCAAAAAGAAGAGCAGCCAGAGAGGTGTTCCTAATGAAAGCTGCAAAAATCAGCTTTTGACTCATTTGACGGCTCCCATCCCTGATTCAAAAATACATGGACCACATATCAAGGCCACCCAATTCATAGAGCGTTGGTGATGGGCCTGACTTAAAGTCTGAAAATTACATCTGTAAAACCATGTTCTCTATAAAAATACACACATTTGCCAAAGTGAGGAAAGGAAAAAATTCCATTAAATGTAGATTCAATAAGTTTATTAGAAAATATTTAATTAACTATCTCTCTGTTAAAACACATCTTGTGACTGCTGTTTCCTCTCTCATAGGTGTTTATCTGCTGGTAAAGTGCTCACCCATATTTCTGTTTGCTGTGTGGTGCAGTGCGACCACATGGTTCTTCAGACACAACCTCTGCTTTGTCATTTACTGCAATATTTTAACCCTGAGATTCCTTTTTTACTATACTTCAGTATATTTCCCAGAATATATATTGTCTATGAGAGATAAAGTAAAATATCAATTAAAACCAAAAAATTCAGAGAAGTATTAACCATTCACTCTTCTAAGTTCTCAAAGGTTACATTCTTCACCAAGTCATATAACCAGGTCCCAATAAAATACCATCATGCAGGCAATTTAACATCATGTAATTTAAAATACCATCATGCGGGCAGCTTTCACAAAACATCCCGTAAGAAAAGATCATTTGTACTTACATCTTTAAAGGTTTTGAAATTGCTATTGATTATTATTTTTATTATATTGTCCATTGTCTGTTGCTTAAAGACATATATATTTTACTTAAGAGTTTAGAGTTACCAAAAAAATAGCTGCTGACATATGCAGATACTATTTTATTAACTAATGACACCTATTTGAATTCTGGTTTTCCTTTTGGCCTTTGAGAACAAGAGGCTTAGGACTAAATTTTAGGCTGAAGGGTAGTGTTTCCTTCCCTAGGTTGTCCCATGTAATTGTCACCTCCTTCTCTTCATTATTCTGTCATTTTGCCCTTGTTTTATAGTGTCTGTACCTTTCATTCTAAGCTGTCTCAGAGGCTTTTCTGGAAATACACAGTGTATAAGTATAAAATGATGAAATAAACATGCTTCTTTTTTTTTTTTTTTTTTTTTTTTTTTTTTTAAGATGGAGTCTTGCTCTGTTACCCAGGCTGGAGTGCAGTGGCGCAATCTCGGCTCACTGTAAGCTCCACCTCCCAGGTTCACTCCATTCTCCTGCCTCAGCCTCCTGAGTAGCTGGGACTACAGCCACCTGCCACCATATCCGGCTAATTTTTTGTATTTTTAGTAGAGACGGAGTTTCACCATGTTAGCCAGGATGGTCTCAATCTCCTGACCTTGGGATCTGCCTGCCTTGGCCTCCCAAAGTGCTGGGATTACAGGTGTGAGCCACTGCACCAGGCCAATATACTTATTTTGTTTTAAAAGATGCTTGGGTGGGACTAGATGACCTCTAAGGTCCTTTCCAGCTCTAAATTTACGTTACTGTCACCAAAGACAGACAAAAAAATCTATTAGGTTATAGGCCTAGAGATGAGTGCCAAGTACTATATTCCTGCTCTAGGTGCATTTCTTGTTGAAGGCAGTGCTAGATTCAGTGAGCTGTTGTGGCCATTTACAGTCTTATGGTGATAAAACAAGAGAACTGATTGCTAAAAAAAAATTCAGTGGAAATACCTTTTACTCTTAAGCATCAACAAAAAATAAATAGAAAACAGAAGAGTTAATTATTTATTTTGAGCTATTTGTAATAAATTTGGACAACTAAGCTAAGCCTGAGTGTAGTTAATTCAATGACATTAGTCATATTTGAATATTGTCACAACCTTACTATCACATTGCCATTAAGTGTGATTAAAATTTATTCTTTGTTTCTGTGTGAGTCTCCACAGAATCAGCTATCAACACCTTCATAATAAACTAGCCCTTCTTTGCTTTCGGGAAACTTTTAGATTCAGAGCAGGTGGTTGGGCTTCTGCTTTGAAAGAGAACAAATCATTTTTAAAGTGCCTTTCCTGTCTGTGTGTGTGAATTTAGAACACAGAAATTGTCCATTGCATTGTTTATTTTTGCTAAGAGGTAGAAGTTATTAAAAATATAGGAAATACTAGATATCATGTACTGATAATTTCCAAAGCTAATTATTTTTCTTAAGGCCAAGCTATAATTTAAGAGGTGTACTTGTGAAATATGAATATTTAGAGTAATAAAATGTTTCTCATGGAAAAATAGAATATGATTTTGTTGAAGTTCAAGGGAATATCCATTTTCATTCAGGTAGCTTCCAGATTTTTGTCTTTACATGTTCTGTGTAGTGATTTAAATACCGTACCTCCAAAATTTATGTCCACTAGGAACTTTAGAATGTGACTTTATTTGGAAGTAGGGTCTTTGCAGATATAATTAACCCAATGATTGAGATGAGGTCATCCTGGATGAAAGTGGGCCCTAAATCCAGTGTAAATGTCCTTATAAGATACAGGAAAAGACACACGCAGAGAAGGTGATGTGAAGATGGAGACAGAAATTGGAGTTATGCAGTCATAAATCAAAGAAGGCCAAGCATTGCCAGGAGCCGCTGGAAGCCAGGAAGAAGTGAGGGGGAATTCCTCCCTAGGATCTTCAGAGGGAGTATGGCCCCGCCATCATCTTGATTTCAGAGGTCCAGGCTTCAGAACTATGAGAGAATATATTTCTGTCCTCTTAACCCACCAAGTGTGTGATAATTAGGTATGATGGCCCTAGGCAACTACTACACTCTAATTCAGAAGTTCTTCTGGATTTTATTATATCATGTGTTGGTAGGAAGTACCTGGGTGTTTCATTTGCATGATATGTTGGTAATCTTAGAATTATCATATCTTGCAAATAATTTTAAATTATGTTGTAATGTAGTCAGAAGCTTTTTAAATATGAAATTTAATTCATGCTGGTATCAATTACATTTGAAAAAATACAAAAAAGCTATATAAGATTCTAGGATCTTTCAGAATTTTATAATGTTTATAATGGAAAGTTGGTTAAATAAAAATTGTACCCCAAACAATTTTGTTGTTGGCTTAAAATAGCATTTAATTTATTAGTGCTCAGATAATAGTTATCCCCTAAATAGCATTTTTACTTTCATATGTTGATATCAAACAGTGAAGTGAGACAGCAAATCAGTACAACGTGGTGATTATCAAACATCATAAATCCATGAAGGATAGCCTTGATCTTACTGAGAAGAGTTTAATTTTAAAATGCATACCTGGAAAAGGCAAGTTAGATTAACATTTCAAACTCATATAGCATTATTTGTGATTGATTATAGTTATAATTGATCATTTTACATTTGGACCTTCATTCCGAATCAAATTAGGATAATTATAAATTAAAGATTTATTATCATTTGATTTCAATTTTAGATTAAAAAATTTAAAACCATAAAAACAGAGCTTTGACTATAATAAAAGTATTTATCCTTTCTTGGTAAGAATTGGGGAGGGGTTTAAGAAAAGGCTAAGCAATGTTCTATTTTTTTACATAGGCAAAAGTTCATTTGTGCTACTTTTTAATTAGGTAGTTTTTTTTTTTTTTTAAATGACAGCTTCCTAAACACTACTGATTTTACATGTGCAGTCAGTAGTTTTTCATGTGGAAATAGTATCTTTCAAATTCACACAGCTGCTTATTTTATGAAATGCAATGGGACTACTTACTTGCCACCTGACTAAACTGGAAAGCATAGATTCATGCCTTGCCAAATGAGGAGTTAGGGTGAAAAGTGATTAATAGCCATTCTTTAATGAGTTTCTAAGTCTTTCTGAACATGTTTTTATTCTATTTATTGCAGTGGTGTAGTAACATTTTCGTGTTGGTTGCTGTACAAAGCATGATAATACCTTTATTAAGGTAATGTTAATGACATCCATAAGATATCATAAAATATTATATTCTTAATAGGAAATTTGTTATATATAAATAACAATAAAGATCATAATAAGCTCTCCTTAATTCTGTTTATTTTGACTTCATTATTAAGTTTAGAAACATACGTGTCAAATTTAGACATTATTTATATGTAATTATAAAGCCGAATAAATGTTAGAGATTAACTTAAAAAGAGTTTTGTGGCTCAACAACTGAAGTGAGATAGTGACGTGAAGGGGTTCACGTTCACTGGTGAACAGACAAAATGTATTTCCCAGACCTCCTTTTAATCCAAGATAGCAACATTTTTACCTGAGCCAAAGATAAAACCAGTATTTAATCTCCTAGAAATTAGGAGATTTATGACTCTGGAAATGGAAAGAATTTTAATATCCAGCCACATAACCAAATCATGCAAGAATATAATAAACAAAGCAATCAAACAACAGCAAGAATAACAACCAAAACATGGTCCCCATTCTGTCTTTAACCTCTGATAGAAAGAGCAGTAATGGTAAGACAAGAAAGCGCTCATCAAGTGTTTTCCTCATCTACTGTTAATGATTTATTCTTACATCCTGTCCCAGTCCAATTATCAAAAAATTCTAAGACGGATCCCTTTAACCTACTTGTAATTAATTCCAGGGTCAGATTCCAGATACTGTTTTCCCCTGAAATCGTGTAAGTGCACATCAAAATACTATACTTTTGCTGTGAATCTGAGCCCAATTGTATTGTGTTCTAAATGAAGTGAAACTCGTATCAGCCAATAGGGCATGGTATCAGTCTCAAATAAGACAAGTTGGTCAAGTCAAGAGAAATGACTTCCTCCTGATGTGCTGTATATAGATTTATTAGCACTGCCTTTTAATATTTTATGTGTCCGACAGAGAGGGAACTAAGATCTTGTTAATCATCATCTGAAAACAATTTTGTGAATGTAAATGTAGCAGGGCTTTTGCCTTTTTTCCTTGTTAATGAAAAACAAGTAGTGCTTGGGGAGCAAGTGTTCCTGTTCAACTGCTGTCACTCATTCCCAGCTCTGTTTAGAAGAAATAAGCACAGATGGTTGGTCTACTACTTCTCCAACAAAAAATTTGCCTGTCGGTTGGGCGCGGTGGCTCATGCCTGTAATCCCAGCACTTTGGGAGGCCAAGGCGAGTGGATCATGAGGTCAGGAGATCGAGACTATCCTGGCTAACACGGTGAAACCCCGTCTCTACGAAAAATACAAAAAATTAGCCAGGCGTGGTGGCGGACACCTGTAGTCACAGCTACTTGGGAGGCTGAGGCAGGAGAATGGCGTGAACCCGGGAGGCGGCGCTTGCAGTGCGCCGAGATCGAGCCACTGCACTCCAGTCTGGGCGACAGAGCGAGGCTCTGTCTCAAAAAAAAAAAAAAAAATTGCTTATCTTTTTTGTGTTTTATTCCAACCTTCTCATTGTAATGTGAACAATATTTCAAGTGAAGAAACTTCTTTAGGGATCTTTGAAATGTTTTATCCATTGCTTGCACATTAAAAAGAAGGAATTAATGATTTATTAAAATTTCATGAGGGGAACTCAAAAAGTCTTTGTTACAAAAAAGTTTAATTTAGAAACCATATATTTTGCATGCAGAATGAAAGTCTTCAGGGAAGTAAGTTTTTATATGAGACTTGGATCCTAAAGTACTCATTTAATGATGACAGAACCACTTCGTCCATGTTAAAAATACCCGTGTGGGTCTTTTTTATTTATACTGTGGCTTAATGAAAATTTGTCTCTTGTAAATATATTAAGAAAAAGAGCATAAAGACTTTTTAACATAATTTTCTGAGGCTGAAAATACATGCAAACAGTAAAATACCCAAATCTTAACTGTACAGCTCAATACTTTTTTTGTTTTTAAACAAATTTAGCCCTTCTGTGTATCCAGTACTCAAATCAGGAAATTTTATATTATTACTTCTTCTAGACACTATTTCATAAGGTACCTCTTATGGTGATTTGGAACATAACTGATTAGTTTTACAATTTTTAGTAAATTAGATCATAGAATATGTTCTGTATCTTGCTTCTTTCATTCAATATTTAGTTTATAAAATTTGTCAATCTTTTTGCATATACTTGTAATTTGTTAGTTCTCATTGCTCTAGACTACATCATTATACAAATATAATGTTCAGTTTGTGGTTATTTTGAATTGTGCTTCTCTGAGCATTCATGTATTTGTCTTTTGGCAAATATTGCTGGGTATATGCTCAGGGTCATAGAATATGGTTAGATTTAGCATACGTGGGAAATGGTGGTGTCCATCAGCTTACATTTCCATCCACATTGGGAGAGAGTTCCAGTTGCTCCACATCTTTGCCAACACTTGGTATCATTTCTCTTTTTCATTTGAACTGTTCCGGTGTGTATGTATCACTATTTCAATTGTGGTTATTTTGAATGTTACAAAATTGGCAAAGAATAACGGATTTTATTAAATCATATTTCATTTGAAGTAATGTGTGTCTACTTTGCAGTATTTTTCCTTATTTACACGATTCATAAGAAGAGTGATCGTGAGATATTCAACAATATAACAGCTTGGAATGAGATTTTTGATCAGCTATAATTCTAATGTATTTTATCTAAATATTATTTTACTGTATTAGTAACTGTGATCATTAAGAACAAAAACAAAAGCAATTCCTCAGATTAACATGAAACAACATTCCTGCCTTTGGAAAAACTTTTCTGGCCTATAAGTAAATGATGTAAATCAATTAATAGCTTAACTGAAATTAAGAGATGAGTCTCAGTTTTCATTGCCTATATTATATCTGTGTTTCTGGAGAAACAGAAAAACCATATGACAAACCTGCAGTCTGCTAGTTTCTTCTCACCCTGCCAACAACTGTTATATTACTGTTTAGCTGGTTATATGCAACCATTTGTTGAGGAGGATTGTTTTGTTTTGCTTAGTTTTACTTTTTAAGGCAGAGTCTTGCTCTGTTGCCCAGGCTTGAGGTCTATGAATTTTGTACTCATGGTCACATGGTCAATGAGGTGTAATCACAGCTCACTGCAGCCTTAATCTCCTGGGCTCACGTGATCTCCCTGCCTCTGCTTCCTGAGTAGCTGGGAGTACAGGTGCATGCCACCACACCCGCTTGCTGAGGAGAATTTTGATGAAAATCATGCATCCTTTCTTAATTACAAAGAGTGAAACCTTAGAAAATGTAATTAGAGAAAAAATAACATTTTGCACCAAGCTAATTGTATCTTTACCTTTTATTAGTTGGTTTCAGGATTGATGCTTGTTGATGGTTCTGTTTCGGAGTGCGTGTTCCCTGGGTTTAACTCCTTGCAGCACACTTTATATACACTGTGTGGCCTTACTTGAGTAACTTAAGTTACTTAACTTCTCCAGATCCCAGATTCTCAACCTGTAGAATGGAAGTAATTATAATACAAATATTATGTGGTGGGTTAGTCCAGGTCCTCCAAGAGGTAGATGTTGAAAACGAGTTAAACACAAGAGGATTTTATTAAGGGAAATCCCTATGAGAGAAAATGGAGAGGAAGCTGAGTAAGCCTGGAAGAGCTCTCAGTTATGAGGCAAGTCTGACCTAGAATGAAGGAAAGAGGAAAGGAAGGTTGAGTGGAAGCTTTGGAGCGTAATGTACAGTCTAAGGAAGGGTCAGAAAAGGCTTCAGGGAATCCTGAGCCAAGAGTGGTCCTCAGAGAAGCACTGTGTCTCCTAAAGAGGGATCTGCATTAGCTACCCTGCGGCCCTAAGTCATTGACTGAGGGGCAGATGCAGAAACAGATTTTAGAGTGAAGCAGCAAGTGGCCATAGTCAGTTAGCCTTCCCATACTTTGAGGTCTATGAGTTTATTTATTTATTATTTATTTATTTAAATTATACTTTAAGCTCTGGGTTACATGTGCAGAACCTGCAGTTTTGTTACATAGGTATACATGTGCCATGGTGGTTTGCTGCACCCATCAACCCGTCACCTACATTAGATATTTCTCCTAATGTTATCCCTCCCCTACTCCCCACCCCACACAGGCCCCAATGTGTGATGATCCCCTCCCTGTGTCCATGTGTTCTCATTGTTCAACTCCCACTTATGAGTGAGAACATGCAGCGTTTGGTTTTGTGATCTTGTGATAGTTGGCTGAGAATGATGGTATCCAGTTTCATCCATGTCCCTGCAAAGGATGTGAACTCATGTCCTTTTTTAATGGCTGCATAGTATTCCATGGTGTATATGTGCCACATTTTCTTAATCCAGTCTATCATTGATGGACATTTGGGTTGGTTCCAAGTCTTTGCTATTGTGAATAGTGCCACAATAAACATACGTGTGCATGTGTCTTTATCGTAGAATGATTTATAATCCTTTGAGTATATGCCCAGTAATGGGATTGCTGGGTCAAATGGTATTTCTAGTTCTAGATCCTTGAGGAATTGACACACTGTCTTCCACAATGGTTGAAGTAATTTACACTCCCACCAATAGTGTAAAAGCATTCCTATTTTTCCACAACCTCTCCAGCATCTGTTATTTCCTGACTTTTTAAGGACCGCCATTCTAAGTAGAGTGAGATGGTATCTCATTGTGGTTTAGATTTGCATTTCTCTAATGCAGGTCTATGAGTTTCTTATTCATGGTCACTAAAGGATGTTTATCATGAATTGAAATCTCCAGATAGAGTAAAGCAATGCCTAATTCATAGTTATGCACTTATCAATTTATTTATTCGTATTATTCATTATCATTATGAATATTCAACACATTAATAAAAGAGCCACATGTGCAATCTACTTAGGGTATTGGGAGAGTAAAGAATAACATAGTGGTGCTACAGGTAATTTAAGAGATGGTTTCTCTCGCTCTCTCTCTCTCTATATATATATGTATATATATATGAGACCCAGGTATAATTATTTTCCTTCTACTATTTGTTATTGATGTATACTGCCAAATCCCTAACGGATACTAGAATACTTAACTCTAAGCTCCCCCCATGCCTACAAAAGAAGTAGGTTCAAGGTTATTTTTTAAATCAAAAGATTTATTAATATTATTTTTATCATGTCCAACTGATATTATCATTATCAAAAAGTTTAATCACTTATTATTACTTGAAGGACCTCGTTAGGAAATGTTCGATCCACTTCTTTTTGTTTTTTTTTTGAGACGGAGTCTCACTCTGTCGCCCAGGCTGGAGTGTAGTGCCGCGATCTCGGCTCACTGCAAGCTCCGCCTCCCGGGTTCACGCTATTCTCCTGCCTCAGCCTCCCGGGTAGCTGGGACTACAGGCTCCCGCCACCACACCCGGCTAATTTGTTGTATTTTTAGTAGAGACGGGGTTTCACCGTGTTAGCCAGGATGGTCTCGATCTCCTGACCTCCTGCTCTGCCCGCCTCAGCCTCCCAAAGTGCTGGGATTACAGGCGTGAGCCACCATGCCCGGCCTGTTCCACTTCTTAAAACTGGTCACTGGAAGTACATCGTCTTAGGAAGAACTGGATATTTCTTGAAACCCCTTTCTTATAGCCATATTCTCAAACATAGAACCTTCTTTTATTTTTTTCAAAGATTTTTTCCATTACTGTAGAAAATTCAGAGGGTGTTTATGGATCGTGCAGTACTCTGCTCAAATATAGGGAACGAAAGTTACATTAAAGTGATAATATTTTTTGCTGAAAAGTATTATGATATTTAAAGTAAGCAAACAAATTACTCAGACGATAGTGTTGTTTTCATAAATTATACTTTCATAAATTATACTTGAAGCTCTGGGTTACATGTGCAGAACCTGCAGTTTTGTTACATAGGTATATGCGTGCCATGGTGGTTTGCTGCACCCATCAACCCGTCACCTACATTAGATATCTCTCCTAATGTTATCCCTCCCCTACCCCCCACCCCCCCAACCCCACAGGCCCCAATGTGTGATGATCCCCTCCCCTCCCTTCGCCGGGCGCGGTGGCTCAAGCCTGTAATCCCAGCACTTTGGGAGGCTGAGGCGGGTGGAGCACGAGGTCAGGAGATCGAGACCATCCTGGCTAACACGGTGAAACCCCGTCTCTACTAAAAATACAAAAATTAGCCGGGCATACTGGCGGGAGACTGTAGTCCCAGCTACTCGGGAGGCTGAGGCAGGAGAATGGCGTGAACCTGGGAGGCGGAGCTTGCAGTGAGCCGAGATCGCGCCACTGCACTCCAGCCTGGGCGACAGAGCCAGACTCTGTCTCAAAAAAAATAATAATAATAAAAATAAATAAATAAATAAATAAAGTCTTACTTCAATAGCTTTTGGAGCACAAGTGGTTTAGGTAACATGGATAATTTCTATAGTGGTGAAGTCTGAGATTTTATCGCCCCTGTCACCTGAGTAGTGTACATTGTACCAAACATGTAGTTTTTTTATTCCACACCCACCTGCCAACTTCCCCGTTATGAATCTCCAGAGCCCATGATATCACTCAGTGGAGAGTCTTCAACATTCAGGGTGGAATCTTCAGGGTGTGGCCCTCTATCCATTGCTTTCCACCGTTTGTACTCTCTGCTTTGTAAATAGAGGTCTGTTCTCCCTGTCTGCCTTGTTCACGTACGTTTGCCGTTTTCCTTGCTGGGATGACATCCTTGGCCCTGAAGTTCTCATTAACCATACCATAGATGTCCTCTTCTTACCTCAATATATCCAAGGCTACCTCAAGTTATAACTTCTCCTTTAGTTTTTCCCTAGTGTGTGAGTCCAAATGGACTTCTCTATATCCAGAATATCTACACTTGTCTTATCTTTCCTCACACCCGGCACGTGCAGTTCTTTCCAGCTACTTTATAATGTTGTATTTTAACTGTTCAGTTGTGTTTATATTACACTATTCTGTCAGACAAACAAGAGTATATGGCTGAAATCTATAGTTTTTTAAATGTAATAAAATGTAATGAATAAACATACAAATGAATGAGTTAATTAATATATTATATTCTTGGTTAAGTAATGAGCATTATGAGGACAAAAATTGAGCCTTACACCTTCTTATAATCCTAAAGACCTAGTACAGGACTTGGAATATAGCATACACTGAAGACATCTTTGTGACTAATGAATTTAAATACTTTTATTAATTCCTTAGAATTCCTTAGGTAGTGAAATTTCAAATGGCTTTGACCACCTGTGAAATGACCCTTTTACATACCACATGATTTACCAGATTTTGTTTAGGTGAACCTAGGTGAAAGCGGATTGTTTCCTCTCCTTAGGAAATACTTTGCACATTTTAGTTGCTTATAAATTTGATGATTTTAATTTGTACAGTTATAGTTTATGATATTGACTTGTACAGTTATATATATTTTTACATATGATATATATTATATTATATATTATATATAGTTATATTATATATAACTTTATTTTTGTAAAATAAAGAATACTATTACACATTAACAAAGTAGATATAATTGTTTTCCTTCTACTATTTGTTATTGGTGTATACTGCCAGATCCCTAATGGATAATCTCTCTATGCCTACAAAAAGAAATGGGTTCAAGGTTATTTTAAAAATCAAAAAGTTTATTAATAATATTATTTTAATCATGTCCAATTGATACTATCATTATTAAAAAGTTTAATCACTTATTTCTTGAAGGACCCAATTAGGAAATATATATATGTGTGTGTATATATATTCTATATATCTACATTCTATATCTATATGCTATATATATTCTATATCTATATTCTCTATATATTCTGTCCATATATTCTATGTATGTTGTATGTATATAGTATATATATTCTATATATAAATTCTATATATAGATTCCATATATATATACACACACACATATATAGTAGCCTAATATTTAAAAAATAATATTGGGACTGCATAAAATAAGCTGACCCAGACAACAGGGGTACAGACGTATGTATAATTCAGCAAGAACTGGTAATAAAGTGAGATATATGTTAACTCTTTGTAGCATATTGTTAAGTAGTATTAAAAAACAAGTAATTTTTGGTTGGATCCATTGAGAGAATAACATTATTTTTAGAATGATCTAATGGCACGATAAGCATTTTATCATTTTACCTGGAAAAACATTATAGCTGTGCCATTTTCTGTTCCAAGAAAGAAATACATTGGTGTATTCTCTAAAGGAGGAAATTCTGACCTCAACTATGTTCAGATAGCTGTGGCAGATAATACTCTGATCAGGTACTAAGTCATATATCTTTCACATTTCCCTTTGCTAGTCATACTCAGCGTGTGGTTGGAAATGGAATCAAAGCCCAGTCTGGAAATCCTGAAGTCATAGTCAAAGGAACTGATCCTGTGATAAATCAGATTATTGACAAACTGAAGCATGTCATTCAGGTAAGTCCTGATCCTATATTTTTTGGTATAGCCAATAATAAATAATAAGTGGTTACTTTCTGTTATACTTGATAAATTTGTTAATCCTATCAGATAATCGTACCTAAAATATTGTAACATGTTATTTGTATCAGGACTTTTGAAATATTTAGTTTAATGATTTTTGTATGCAGTCAATATGCAATGGTATTTTAATGTTGGACAATGTGTATGTGTGAAAAGCAGGCCTCAGCCTCAGCATTTCAATAATGAGAATCTCAGGACACGCATTGTCTTCAGTGAATAAGTTTGAACATGGGAATTACTGTGACCATTAAAGAAAGCACATAGAAGACCATAGAAGATGCCAGAGTTATCTTTCAGGTAATTCTCTGAATGTTGCTATGAAGGTTTTTGCAGCATTTCAATACAAGTTAGGTCATAGATGAATAATATGTATTTCTAATATTTATTTCCTATATCACCTTTTATATGTTATCTTATAATCTACCTAATGGTTGTTTATGAAATACTTCTGTTTTATCTTTGATAATATTTTTCATCAAGTGAGTGTGTATTGCTGTTTTTAGTACATGGCAAATGAAGCATGAACATATTTATCAAAATAATATTTCATTGAAATAGTCTATTAATTAAAACCAAACATGATGTTGCATGTTGTAAATATTACCCTCCATTCTGCATCTATTGATGTTTGGGGAAAGAAAGGCTATTTTTTTTTAGTTAATAGTCATTTTATAAAAATTTATATTTGAATATACTTTCATTTTTCCTAAGTAAAACTTTGTATGGCTAGTTGATGCTTATTTCTAGTATCATGGGCCAGAAACAATACCTAAATAGTACAGAGTTTTTATTGCATACAACATATTCCAGAGTCAGTAGTAGGCTTCTCCTAATTGTTCTGCAAAGACAAGGCTTAAGTTTATGCAGAGCCAGTTCCTGGGTTTCCATTTTTCACAAGAGTCCCTGTATGTCAAGGAGAGGATATGTAAGAAGGACTTGGGGGTTGGTGTCCAATACCATAGACTTCTCCCTTCTGTGAGGCAACAATGCTTATTCTGCCATTGATACCTATAGAAAACAAGCGCTCACCCTGGCTGGCAAAACCAAAAATAAATTCTATTGGAAAAGTCTAAGAGAAAAGTGGTATCATGACCACTGATGAGTTAAACCTCCCAGCCTCTGCTGAGCTGGTCCAGTTGGTACCTCACAGTATCATCCACTGTAGTATGATATGTACAGCTAGATTATTTGAGAATTCAAGTGCATAATTGATAATAAAACCAAAAGAGCTTTAATATTAATCAGCTCCTCTCATTGAAGAGTGAGTACAATCTCACTGTGAGGACACGGTGAAATCTTAGGGGTTTCTTAAGTGGAGTAAGCATTCCATAGAGGGTGGAGGAAGAAAAACTAGACCTTAAGTATATATTTATTCCATCTCATTCTTTTATATTTCTTTGGTTGTAGTAAGGTATATAAAATATGTAATATATTAGTGCAATAGCACATACATATAATTTATAAATACATAAATATACATATTAACTGGACATTTGTTCAGATTGTTTTTCTAAGATATATACATGATGAAAGCAGAACAGAAACCCTGTTACAGATAATAAGGATGGAGCTGTTCCATAAGAAGTGCAGTTATAAGAAAACACATTCACAGAGGAACACATGGATACCCAAGATAGAAAGGATTATAAAAACCCTTAGGAGGAGGGTTCATATATTTATTACCCATTCAGCAACCCCCCCTCCCCATTTCTTGTTTTGTAGGGTTCAAAGCCTTTTCAAGGTGGCAGAGGGAAGTCATCCTGCCTTTCTTTTTTAACTTCCGTGTGAACTTGAGTCCCATTCTTTATTCTTTATAGGAGTGTGCAGATCTCCAATTATTCATGCTTAAGTTTCATTCTGGGGTTGCAAGAGAATATCAAATGCAATGCTACCTTTGAGGCCTATCCTTTTAAGTTCTGCTAGAATTATATGATAGAAATTTAGATTTTTATAGAGGACAGCAGAAAGTCCTATCTTGCACAGGTGTCACTGAAACATTCACCTTTAATGTCTAAGAATATGCTCTTTCATGAACTGCTCTCCTGGAGATGAAGGGAAGTGGTTTTTTTTGAGATGGAGTTTCACTCTTGTTGCCCAGGCTGGAGTGCAATGGCACGATCTTGGCTCACTGCAACCTCCACCTCCTGGATTCAGGCGATTCTCCTGCCTCAGCCTCCAGAGTAGCTGGGATTACAGGCATACGCCACCATGGCCTGGCTAATTTTTGTTGTATTTTTAGTAGAGACAGGGTTTCTCCATGTTGCTCAGGCTGGTCTTGAACTCCAGACCTCAGGTGATCCACCTGCCTCGGTCTCCCCAAAATGCTGATTACAGGCATGAGCCATGGCGCCCGGCCTACTTTACCAAACTTTTGACTACTGATAATGTACGCGTGCCCTGGCAGGGATGGCCATTGTACTGTCAGTATCAAGGGATGGCTAACAGCACCCACCACAATGTCAGCTATGAAAGGATTCAGAAAATAGACTTCTGTAAGTCAGAATTTATTAATTTAGGTGTAGGGCCATGGAAGATATCAACATAGGAATAAGTTTCAGATTCTAAACTGTAGATTTAGATGATCACTTCTTAGTGTTTGTATAAAATTTACTTTATTTTTTATTATAATATTAAGTTGGCTTCCACCTTTCTACTATGAAAAATGCCGTGTCTCACAATAGGGACATACCTGTATTAAAGTGTCTGGAAGTAAATCAGCCACAATAGCAAAAATTGCCTGCATACACTCACCCAAACATGCCTTTCTCGGCCTGCCATTGATCGGAACCTCATTTCTACCTTGAATTGTCTGCAGTTAGAGTCCTTAAGGAAGTAGATAAAGATTTTTACTTGGAAAATGGCACTTTTTAATGTTTTAAGAATTAATTCATTCAAAATACTCAACAAATGCTCACTGAGTTTCCAGTATGGTCCTGGTTCTGCACAGGCACTGAGGTTAAAGTTGTGAATAAAGCAGACACAACCCTGCTCTCATGGGCTTTCCATTGTAAGAAAAAAGTAAACAAACAAATAAAACCAGTGTTGTAGCTGATACCTGTTATACACAAAACCAAAGAGAGAGGTAAGGAAAGATATTTAAGAAGAATGCACTGGTGAAGGCCACTCAGGGGGAAATGTTTGGGTTGATACTGAACAAGGAGAAAAAATGAGTCATGGGAAACCCTGTGAGAACTGTGTCTGGGGCAGAAGGCAAAGTAGGTGTAAAGGCCCTGTGGCAGGAATAAGTTTATTTTACTCAGAGAACAGAAGGCCAGGCGACTAAAACAGAGTGAGTTAAAGGGAGGAGATAAATATACATCATGTTCTGGGGAGTCCGGTAGGCTCCGGTAAAGAGTTTATATTTTCTCCTAAATAGACTAAGAAGTCATTTTAAAACTGTAAGCAGAAACTAGCTGGGCGCAGTGGCTCATGCCTGGAATCTCAACACTTTGGGAGGCTGAGGCAGGTGGATCACCTTAAGTCAGGAGTTTGAGACCAGCCTGGCCAACATGGTGAAACCCCGTCTCTACTAAAAATACAAAAATTAGCCCAGCATGGTGGAACATGCCTGTAATCCCAGCTACTGAGCAGGCTGAGGCAGGAGAATCGCTTGAACCCAGGAGTCGGAGCTTGCAGTGAGCCAAGATCGCGCCACTGCACTCCAGCCTGGATGACAGAGCAAGACCCCTTCTCAAAATAAATAAATAAATAAAAATACATCACAAATTTAACAAATAAATAAAAAACTGTAAGAGAAGTTGACAAAATTTAATCTATGTTTTATGAGGACTTCACTATGAAAACTGGACCCTGCATACAAGAATGGAAAAAAGAAAGTAATACAGACAGAAGACCACATAATTGGAACTAGAATAATAAGAGTGGAGAAGCTGAGAAGTGCATAGATTTACACAAATATTGGAAGCGGGGTTATTGGGATTTGTTAATGGATTGGAAATTTGGGAGACAGAAGAAAGATGATAGCGAGGTTTGGTGGGATGATAGTGTCACTAAGTGAGAAAAGGAACTCTGAGAGAGGAGCAGGCCTGGCCGAGGGTCCCTGAGATCGATTAGAAATCAGTGGTTTTGTTAACTGTGAGATGCTTATTAGATACCCAAGAGGGATGTGCAGAACTCAGAGAGACCACACAACTGGAGGTGTATGTTTGTAAGCATCAGCACATGGATAGTATTTAAGCCCTGAGATTGTATAAGGTTGTCACCTTTCCTTTAGAGTATAAATTCACACCAAAACTATTGGTGGAGATAAGACAAGGGAATCATACAAAAAAAATTGTACTGCAAAAACCTATGAGTGCATAAAACATTTTATTAAATGTATTTGGCACCTTGTATATACTTAGTTGATCTAGGACAAAGAAGATACTTAGTAACATTCATTTTTTCTTACTGTAAGAATAATGACCCAGGTGGCGGTGGCTGCGGTGAGCCCAGATCAGGCTACTGCATTCTATCACCAGGAGACAGAGTAAGACTCTGTCTCAAAAAAAAAAAAAAAAGAATAATGAATGCTCATCAGAGGGAATTGAATTTTATTATTCTAGGAAATACGATGGAAAAAGTGAAAAATAAATATTCATACCATTTATAAAACAATGAGAAGACTTATAAGAGAAGCCATTTAGGCTTTTCTCTATACTTAATTATACATATAAATACATCAATACTTTACTTAAAAAATAAGATCATAGGGCACATTTGATTTTATGATCTGAACTGCTCACCTGACCACACAAAACAAATACTTCACCATGGCATTAAATAGTCTGCTATCTGGTTGTTAGTGCTGGCATATTATTCTATCATATGAAAGATTACAGTCTTACTTCACCCAGTCACCTAAAGTTGGATATTTAGGTTGTGACCAGTTTTTCATGATAATAAAGACTAATAGGAATATCAGTAGACATAAAATGTTTTTGGCATCTGTTTTTTCTTGTAATACGTTCTACATATTGAAACTAATAATTGTATTTTGATACATATTGCCATGTTTTTCTCAAGGAAAATTATAGCTAACAGAAACTGTCAGCTTTCTCTGCGTGTTAAGGGTATGGGTGGAAGGTCGGCAGAGACCCTGAGACATATTGGTATGGAACATCACTGGACTCTCTAGAGATCAAGGTAGCAGTCCTGTAGAAATGTTAGCCTGAGCTGTGTGTCACCTGGGAGTACTCCAAGGATGCCCAAAAGAAATATTTTAGTTAGAAGACAATTTATAAGAAAAGTTTAGAGGCTTCCTAGAGAGGTCATAGCATATACAATTTTATTTCATCATTTAGGGCAAGCCCTATATGTATGTTCTGCACACATCCCCTCCCGCACCCTCCTCAAAAAAAAAAAAAAAGCTGAGATCTGATGTAAATAGATAACTGGATTATAGCTTGGTCCTTAAGGAATATCTCAGAAACTTCAATGTTCCTTCACCCCCTCTGCAAATCCTTCTGAATTGAGACTGGGAATCTTGGCAACAGAGGGGAGTCATGCACCTCCCTTTTCCATCTGTGACTCTGACATCTTCCTCCAGGTCAGCCATTGTGCAAACTCTCACAGTTACTTTCTGGCAGTTTCCTGCATTCCAGACCTATTTCTGAAATGGGCAATATTTGTCCCTTTGAAAATCACCTGCGATAAATGTGGTATAGCCCATGGCCAGTGAAAATTTTCCTACAGGGAGACATATTCCTAAGTGTTAACATTAACTTTTTCAGATGTTTGAGTCAGACTCAATTGCCCTTTCGTACTATAGATTGAAAACAACATTTGGTTGGTCTTAGTATATCTGATTGAGGAAATATGAGAGCCTTTTTAATTTAGATTTGCTCACCTAGCAAACTTACTTTGAAACTTCTTGGTCATGTTATGTTTGCTTATGGCAAAGTTATCAGCAAAAAAGTCACAGTTATGCAGCAATTTATCTTTAAACACTAAATGACATCTATCATTTTTCAAAGAAAATGTCAGCAGTTAAAATCCTAACTGCTTGAGCACTGTTAGTTGACAATTGTAATGCCCCATTGCTTAGAAATTAATTGACCTACTTTCAATAAGAAACATAAAAAGTAATATCACAGCAATTTTCTGGATTTATTTTATTCCAAAACCAATAAATGTTACAGTGTTGTTAAAAGTAATAGATTTAAAAAACATTTTATTTTCTTAAACTTAACAATTCAAATAACATAAAATAATATTACATTTCTATTAAGTATTCATTTTTATAGAGACCAAAACTTCTTTACAAAATGTCTTCATGTATAATATAAATTTGATTTTTAGATGTGAGAAAAGCAATAATCATAATCATTGCCTAAATCCACAAAATAAGTAGATATTCTATAATACGTATTTCAGTAATCACAATGTAGTGGATTCAGGCAGAGATGAGAGACACTCTGATTTTAGTAGAAAAAGACTGTGGTAAATTACCTCTTTGCCTTTTTTCACTCTGTTCCTAGGATACCAATATAATAAATAGTAACTTTAGAACTGTGATACATTGAGAAAATATTCTAATTTAAATCTCAATAGATGATTACACAGGTAGTGTTTACACACACACACACACACAATGACAGGAGTTTTTAAAGATATTAGTATCTCGGAATTTTTGAATTCTGAAAGTTGTCGAAGCTTTTATCATTAAATCGCTTGTTATGAAACACATTTTAGAAACACGCTTTCCTATTTTTAATAGTCTATGATAGTCATACAGAATGAGTTAATCAAAATTGATTGGTCAATTGCTAATTGTGAATTCTTTGAGCATAGCATGTCAGCTGATTCTATGAACTAATACAGACTCTTTCCCTTGGTCGGGGAAATGCCACAACACTCACTCCTTTCCCCACAACTCCATTACATAACATTGTCACCTCCCCAGGCTTATACTATATTCCAGAGAGACGAACAGTTCTTGATTTTGAATAGCAATGCAGTAGTGACCAAAACAGATTTAGTTTTGGTTCAGAAGAAAGTGCTGGATATGCCCTCAATAACTTTCCATGGTCAACTAATTCAGCAATTAGTTTGTCTGAGTAAATTCAATGGAAGGCTGCTGTCTGGAATGGGTAGTGTACTGCACTGACTTCCCTATTAGACATTTCATTTAAAAAAATCAATTGTCTGCATAAAACAACCATTTCAATCAGTGTACATTCAACTGGAAAGGAATGTTTGAGGACTTTTTTTTGAAAGTAATGGGATTGGGGTTGGCCATTGGTAATTTCTTTTTGATTAAAGCGTATGTAATTGTTTTGTGTTGGATAAAAATTGATTTATGCAGATGCTGCTGATCTTATATGTTATCATTTCCCAGTAAGACTTGAGCTGTTTATCTGCTGGGTTTTCTGGTTATAAAGTGTTGAAAGGAGGTTAAAATGTAGAACTTTTATATTTTTTATTTAGGTGACTAGGACAAATTCTGGTAATTTATAGGCTAAAACTTAAATGTATTTCTGCTTAAAATATTTTGAAATACGGTTTATTTCACAAATGAGGTTCCAAACTATAACCAGTTGTCACTAAATTCATATTTGTTTATTTATTTTTGGGACAGAGTCTCGCTCTGTCGCCCAGGCTGGAGTGCAGTGGCGTGATCTTGGCTCACTGCAAGCTCTGCCTCCTGGGTTCACGCCATTCTCCTGCCTCAGCCTCCCTAGTAGCTAGGACTATGGGCGTCCACCACCACGCCCAGATAATTTTTTGTATTTTTAATAGAGATGGGGTTTCACCATGTTAACCAGGATGGTCTCGATCTCCTGACCTCGTGATCTGCCCGCCTCGGCCTCCCAAAGTGCTGGGATTACAGGCGTGAGTCACTGTGCCCGGCCAAAGGATCATTTTTAAATTATGTATCTGGGAATATATTATCAAACCAGGCCTGAAATTTATTAAGAAGATGGTAAAATCTAATTTAACTTCATTTAATACTCCTTTTCTCTTGGTCTTATGAAAGCAAATGAGCTTGGCTTTTAATTATGAAAATATAGTTTTAATTTATAAGACATATAACAAAGCAAGATAGCTGCTAAATTCACTCTATCCTAGTAACTTCTTACTGTATACATTCATTTTTAATGTAATAAGAAAGTCCTTTCAAAATTTTTAAAAGAATCACATTACACAAGAAGAGGCTCAATATTTCTAGAAAATAAATATGTTCTTAAGACACTTAATAATTCTTGAAATGAAGACCTAATTCTTCAGGCTTTTAAAATACTTGATATGCACTCTTTACATATATAGTTTAAATTTAATAATTTCCCTTCTTAAAAAATAAGTGAAACATACCACAAACATATCAAAGCAAGTTATTCATACTTCTCATTTAAGTAACTGTATTGTCATAGCAAAATTATTTTATGTCATCAAAAAGCACAAAGCCTTATTAGAATACTAACTTCAATGTCTGTTTCACAGATTTGCTCATAATAGATTTTTTTCATGCTTCTGCACTAATTCATTGAAGGACAATGTTTTACCGATTCTTGAAAAACTATCATTATCTGCCCCATAGTGGTGACTCATGCCTGTAATCCTAACACTTTGGGAGGCCGAGGCTGGCATTTTGCTTGAGCCCCGGAGTTCAAGACCAGCCTGGGCAACATGGTGAAAACTCATCTCTACCAAAAAAAAAAAAATTAAAAAGTTAGCCGGGCAAGGTGGCAGGCACCTGTTGTCCTAGCAACTCAGGAGGCTGAAGTAGGAGGATCACCTGGGCCTGGGAGGTTGAGGCTGTGGTGAGCCATGATTATGTCACTGCATTCCAGCGTGGGTGACATAGTGAGATCTTGTGTCAAAAATAATAATAATAAGATAAAATAGAAAATAAAAATATCATTATCTAACATTTTAAAAAGTTTATTTCCCAACCTATAAATATACTTTGTGGATTAACAAGAGAAAAATTTCAAGATATTATAAATTTAAAACAAATCTTTATGTATAATACCATTGTAATGTCTTTGACCAGTATCAATCTATCATGTGAGATAAAAAATATTAAATATACATTTATTGAATAAATGAATGAAAATCATAATTACCTTGATCACTATATTTAAAATTTAAATGAAGCAGGAAAGTAAATCTTCCTAATTATCATATACTTAACTGTTTAAAATCACTCTAATGACAAGTAATATGCTTTCAATCTTGAATTATAATTTTAAAATGCCTGTACTGTTCCATTCACTCATCCTTCTATTAGTTCAGTGAACAAATATTGATTACTTACCCACTATGTGCCAGGTATTATGACAGATTCAGGCAGTACAAAAATGATTAAACGAGGGGATCAGTTGGAGTGACTGTTTTCTAGAAACAATGCCTGTTTCAGTTATGAACTAGTCTGTTTTGAAGAAAGTGGTGAGGGAAAGCTGAAAATCATATTTGCACTTTATTCAACAAATCTTATTGAGGTCTTATTATGAATCAGGGGCTCTCCTAGGTATGGGCATACAAAATTGATTAAGACCATGCTTGCTTGCAGAAAACAAACAAAAAAGCATCTTTATAATAAAAAGGAAAAAGAGGAATCCCCTTTGTAGGTTTCATAGTTTATAGTGATATTTCTGATGTCGTCTCAGAGAATTAGTCACAATTATGGGAACTCAGAAGGCATTCCGTTGAGATGAAATAGAGACTAAACTAGCAGAGATTACTTAGTGAAATAACAATTAGAATATAGTTGTAATTCATTTTAGAAGATATTATGGCTTACACATAGTAGATGTGATGGCTGAATAAGAGGATTGTTGAACGATGGCACCTTGGTAGCCATTACCCATTGCCACCATGATTTTGCATTAAAAAATCTGTGCAAAACGGCCGGGCACGTGGGCTCACGCCTGTAATTACCCAGCACTTTGGGAGGCCGAGGCAGGCGGATCACGAGGTTGGGAAATGGAGACCATCCTGGCTAACACGGTGCAACCCCGTAACTACTAAAAATACAAAACATTAGCCGGGCATGGTGGCACGCGCCTGTAGTCCCAGCTACTCGGGAGGCTGAGACAGGAGAATCGCTTGAACCTGGGAGACGGAGGCTGCAGTAAGCTGAGATCGCGCCACTGCACTCCAGCCTGGGCGACAGAGTGAGACTCCGTCTCAAAAAAAAAAAAAAAAAAAAACTTTGGGGTATATTAATAAACATTGTGTTTTTTAAAAAAAAATTAAATCTTTAATTTCCGTTTTCACGATTTTTCTTCTTACTTCCGAAAGGAAAGAAGTGCGTAGCTCTGTTGCCTGTACATCGTCCACGGCCCCTGGATCGGGGCGGGGTCCCCGGGGCCCCCCGGGGGTCCACATGCAGCCCCTGGGAGGCCGGTGCGGGGTGAGGTCCGGGGGCCGCTTCATTGCTGAGGTCCGGCCGGTTGGGGCCCCGGCGGCCGCTAGGCGCTCTGCTTGGCAGCTCCTGGGAGATGAAGCGGCGCAGGCGCTCCGGGTACTGGCTGTAGAGCTGGATGTCTTTGTGCCTGGCGCTCTCCACCCACAGCGGCTCCACCGCCTTGGCGCAGCGCTGGTAGAGCGCCAGCCCGTGCGAGAAGTCGATCACCTCGTCTTTCGTGCCGTGGATGATGAGCACGGGCGACGTGATCTCGGACACCTTCTGGATTCTGCGGAAGGGGCGTGGGGCGGGTGAGACCTCGCCCGGCCCGGGCGCCGCCCCCGTCCCCGACCCCATCCACGTCACCGCCCCTGTCCCCGCCCCAGCCTGCTCACTTGGGGAAGGCGTCGAAGCAGTAGGTCTTCTTGGTGTCAGGAAGGCGACGCTCAGGTCCAAGGTGAGCGGCGAGTGCAGCACCACCGCGGGGGACTCGTAGCGCGAGGCCAGGTCCACCGTGGGCTCTGTGCCGATGCTCTGCCGGTACAGGATGATGCTGTCCGGGCTGATGCGGTACCTGGCGGCACCGGAGCAGGGTCAGCCGCGGCCTCCGACTCGCGCGCACCCCTCCCGCCAGCGGGCGTCCCCGGGCCCAGCTCCGGATGCGACTCTCCAGTCTCCCTGCTCAGCCAAGTCAGTGGGTCAGTCCCAGGCTCCACACCAGTCCAAAGGGCCACCCCCAGTCCCCCAACACCGCAGCGGTGGGCGGAGCCGGCGGCCTGGTCCTGTTCCCTGGCGCTATGGTTCACTGGCGTTTCCTAGCCAGGATCTGCTGGATGCTGGCTAGGGAGTCCCCCTCGGGCTAGGGTAGGGGAAGCCCTGGCGCCTCTCCTTCTCCTGGTCACTCCTGGGCGCACACTGGGAACTGTGTGCTCCCCCACATCCTGAATGCTTCACGCCTTCCTGCCCAGGTTAGAAAGCCGTTCCTGGTACACTGGCCGGGGCAGGGTACACTCTTCCTCCCTGCAGCCCTTGCCCACCCCCTTGGCCATGAGGAATTCAGGCAGCTGTGTCCCCAGATGTCTCCACCCAATTTTGGACTCTCGGAGTCCCATGCCCAATGAGGTGCCAGCCCAACCCAGGTCAGCATCGAGGGTGGCGGCTGCGGGGGCAGCACCTCCTCCCACCAGTGCCTTCTCTTGGGAGTGGACAAGTCCTCGGCCACCTCAGCACCACCAGCTCCCACCCAGGGCCACCCCCACCCCCAGGTCACTGGTGTGCGGCCCCTGGCCCAGCTGATCCAGCACCAGTCCCAAGGCCTCTTCGTGCCCAGTCCCAACCACGCGGGACCCACCTGCCACCCAGTCGATGCCGCGACCCCAAGAACTCTCCCACACGCTCCAGGCTCTGATCCTAGGCAGATGCCCTCCTGCGAGGCAGGAGCATGGGCAGGTGTGCGTCCCGTCTGCCTGGCATTCGGACTCCACCAGCAGGGCTGTCCCCCTCCTTGGCCTGGAATCCCAGCCTCCTGGCAGCACTCCACAGCTCACTGCTCACCCATGGCCCAAAGGATGCTGCCTGGCTTGTGCCTGTGGCCCCAGCTCTGCCTCAGCCTCCCTGGCCTGCTCCCTGGCAGCCAAGGCCAGTAGTGTGCTGAGCCAGCCCAGCCCTGTCACCTGCTCCAGGCAGGAGCCCCAGCTGCCACCTGGTTGTCACCACTCAGACAATCAAACAAGACACATCCTCAGTGGAGGCCCTGAGTGCGATCTGGCCTCCCCATCACGGCTCTGGGCCGAGGTTCCTGCAGGACAAAGCGGCAGCAGGACAGAAGGCCGAGCAGACAGAGCTCAGAGCTGGCCATGGTGGATGTGACTCTGCCGGTGCCCCGGGAAGTAGAGACAGAAGGGGGCCGAGGAAGCTGCATGAAGTGGTGCTTGGTTTCAGCGCCCCACACTGCCGGGAGCCCCCCAGAGCCAGGGTGGTGCAGGGGACCCAGCTCCCAGGCCCACAGCAGGGACTGCCTGGGATATCGCCAAGGCAATGAGGACCCTACCTCCCCAGCGTCTCTGACTTCTCAGAGCTGCGCCTGGCCCCTGCAGGAGCGGGTCAGACCACTGGGCTGGGCAGGGCAGGGCAGGGCCAGGACGAGACAGCCCCAGTGGGTGGCGAGCAAGAAAGGCCTCCAGAGGCCCACGCGGGTCTTCCGGTCCAGAGCAGCACTGGCCCGGGCGGTGCTCAAACACGAGAGAAGGGCCCAAGCAAGCGCAGGGCTGGGGACCTGGATGATTAGGAGGGCTGGATCTGGAATCGAGGCTGGCCCAGACCTCGGGTGTGTGCTGGGGGTCTGCACCTGAACCTGCAGGCCCTGCCCCGGGATGGCCGATCTCCACAGCCACAGGGCCTCATGGGCCAGGCCTCGGGACCTCGATGCAGCAGGCTCGCCTCACCTGGCCCCAAGTGCTGCCTCGGCCCGTGGGCTCCCAGCCACACGTGCACAGACCCCCCGACACCACCCACCCCCTCCCGCCGCGTGGTGTCCACGCCCCTGTGACAAGCTCAGCCCCTTCCTGTCCTCAGGCCAGGGGATCCCAGGGAGCCTGGCTCCACAGGCCAGGGTGTGGGGGGACCTCCTGGCCACACCTTAGCCGTGTGGAGGCTGCACCCGCACGCCTGAGCTCACCTGTCCGGCTCTCTGGCCGCATGCGTCCACTGTGGCTCCGCTCCTGCAGGGCCGCCCACCTTCCTCCCGGGGAAGCCCGACCCTCCCCTCGGCCGCCGACCTGGTCCCCTCTCGGGTGTGCCCAGGCTGAGCTCCCCCCAGGGCCGCCCTCACCTGGTGCGCAGGGCCTGCCAGGCGGCGTCCATGTCGGCGTAGAGGTTGGTCTCGGAGGGCCTGCCGGAACTGGCACCGTAGCCGGAGTAGTCGTAGGAGAAGATGTTGCAGTGGAGGCGGGAACCCAGGCCGATGTAGAAGCTGCCCATCTGGCCCAGGTCCACGGCGTTGCCTTTCTTGTTCGTGCACCTCTGGTCAGACACAGTTCAGCTGATCTAGGCTGGGCTTGGCTGGCATTGGCTTGAAGCTGCAGCTGGTGTCCAGATCTGTTCCATGTATTTGTTATCCTCCTCAGCCCTCCTGGGTACTTGAAGCATGTTATTGTTATGGCAAAAGTCAGGAGTGCAACCTGCCTGTGCAAAAACATGCCAGGCTTCTGTTGCCTTAAATCCTCTAAGATACCCCTTTGGCTTAAGCAAAGTCACACAGCAAGGATCAAAGTCAAGGAGTGGGGAATTACATCTGTCCCTTAGAGATGGAGATAGGGGAGAGTGAACAAATGCAGTGTCCTGAAAGATTGTAACATAATGAATTCAGTATTGTTTTTGTTTGTTTGAATGAAGCTTTGCATGGACACAGTACAGTAGAAAAGTACTATTTGAACTCTTTCTCCACATTCATAAAATTGCTACATAGTTTCTACCATGATTATATTTTTATGATCCATTTTTGTGTACAGATCTGAAAACTTTATACTAGAATTTATTAGCTGAGGAAAGGAACATCCACTGACATCATCATATACAAACATTTCTCAATATTTTAATGCTTGTGGTATTGTTAATGTTTCTGTGGAAAATACTTAAAATCATAGAAGTGATTTCTAAGTCAGTTATTGATTTATTCTAATGAATTATAAAAATCAGACTAAATTACTAATAGAGAAATTCCATTTGAAATACTAGTCTGAGCTACAAATGAGATGGATTTTTGTGCTCATCATTTGTACTGTAGTTATGTTTGTTGAGATTGGGTTATTAAAACATAATTATAACTATCAGCAGAAAAGCCTGTTGTGCTATAATTAAATCATCTAAACAATCATTTTTGTGGTCTTAATATCCTGGATTTCTCAATTCATTGTAGTAGATAAGATTTCTCTTTAAATACTACTTATTATCAGCAGCTTGCTTTTCTGTGAATGCTAGAAAATTTAGAATTCTGCATTAACATTTAATAAAATATATGCTATCCTAATATTGATGCATTATATTTATCTATACAACATGCAACAAGAGAGAAATATTGGATGAATTAGAATATTTGCAGCCCATGGCAATTATCTGTAGCAACATTTTTTTTTGTCTTCAGAAAAATATAGATTTTTTGGAAATGGATTTGTTCTAGTTTCAATCTAGGAAGAACTACTTATGGAAGTTTTGTGTACAGGATACTGATGTTTTCAAATATACTGCATTATTATTTTAGTTTAGTTTCTTTTACCACATACTTACAAATTGTTCAAGTGAACAGGCTATTAAAACTAATGGTATAGATGAATGGTATAAAAAGGCATTGTAAACATCCCAGTTTTCCCAAGCCATGAATTTTAACACTGGATTAAGGAGATGAAAATGGAGCCACTGGGAATGTGGATTCTTTGCTAATAATTATTTTTCTTCCTTTAAAAAGATTCTTCAAAAGGCAAGAATATGGAAGTATTTCAGGAGATATTCTTGAGGTATCTAAAATACATACTCTTCCTATCAAAATCAATAAATAGATTGATGTAAGATAAAGTCAGGGCAACTGATTTTGCATGTGAGTGTACACACAGACACATATCCATGTATTCTCCATCTGTTCTCAGTTACTGAATTATTAGACTCGACTGAGTGATCACTTGACTGTGTTTAACCTGAGAAACAGACTCTTAACAAGAAGAACAATATTTTGAAAACTAGATTGTTCCTACTACTTCTCAGCATGCATCAGCCACTCTTTTTCCCCATCCCATCTCCTGCCAAACTGGTCTCTAAATATCTGTTCCACTTGGAGACACTATTGGATGTTGTTGTAAATGACTTAAATGAATATTCACTCTACCTGCTTTCATATTAATTCAATTTTCATAGGATGGTCTCTACGGGATCAAGCAAAAGGACTTAGTGGAATATCTCTATATGACTCCAGAAAGTAAAGAATGTGGTGAGTTTAACAGAGTGCCCCTTCCTTTACTAAATGTGAATGATGTTTCAGCATGAAGCCAGAGTGAAAAGTCCTAACATATGTTTGTCTGGACAGCCAACAATTGGTCACATTGCACATTTCATGTTACAAAGGAGCTTCATGGTAGTATAAATGAGGGTCAGGAAAAGACACTTAACTGTGGTCAGGGCTTTAAAATGGAGCCAGAGCAAGAATTCTGGAAGTTGACAATATCAGGAAGGAAACCTCTGTAAGCAGGCACGCAGGGGACTCCAGAAATCTCTTCTTTGCCCCTACAACTCTGGACTTTCAGAAATACACACCCCGTTCTCCTGTATTAATACACAATTCATGTTCACAACATCAAAAATCAATTTTAAAATAGTAAACCTAAGGTAGATGGAAAGACATTATAGCCTCAGCATGCCTGAGATGTGAGGAGCAAATCAGAAAGATGTAAGTGTGAAGAGAAAGGGACATCGTGCTAATCAATCATTTAAAATTTTTACTCCAGAGAAATGGCAATATTTCACAGATTGTTTCTCATCACCAATCTCACAAGTATAAGTATTTTTTGAAAATTTTCCTCTCAATTCTTTTCACTGACAGTGAAGTCCAGAATAGGTTGATTTAGATCTAGCTCTTTTCAGCCTCAATACTCCATAATCACCTTGGCTTTTTTGATTATGACTGGACGGCATGTACTATTATTTTAATATTAAACATTTAGTAAATAATTTTAAATGTTATCCTTAAATAACTATGGGCTTTATTCATTTACTGTACATATTTCTAAAACATTCATAAGAACTTAAGGATTTTAATTCAAATGGTCCCTAAAGTAGAAAATGCACTCACAGATTATGCATATGTTTTTAAGAAAAAGAAACGTGCCATTTGTTATTAAATTGAGTAGACTTTGTATCCTTTAGAATTTGGGCAGAGTTTTCTTGCTATATTGTAGAGAACCTATCAACCATATTTTAATTTTCTTCTTTTTCAGGTTTTCAAAATTAACATTGGCATTGGTCCACTAATTCATTGTTTTCTATTTTTGGATGAGTGTGCATAGATCACCTCCATCTTAATTTTCAACATAAACTTTTAGCAGAATCTTTCATGTTTCATTGCCATGTAAGCAGATGTGATTTTTATTCTTTTTCATTTTCGTTGAACAGTTACTTCATTTGAAATTTTTGACTTGATTTAATTTAACTTTATTTTTTGGTGGTAGATACATCTGTTGCCACCTGTGTCTGGTTGGCATTTTAATGTGTTGCCTCGAAGCTGTAACCACAATAGTGGCACATTTTCCTGCTGTTCTTTATTCTTTGTTTCATGTGTATCTATTTTCAATAAATTGCATTGGTATGTTGTCATAGATTTTCTTTTTGTCTGTCAGATTTTCTGTTGTAATTATTTTAATTTATGCCTTTGGAAATATTTCATGGTTGTTACTTAAAACAGCAGAGCTCTTTGAGAAAGTTTTCATGGTTTCCCAAATGTACATTCATATAGATTATTTAGTAGTTATTACATAATGATCTTTGGAGCAATAAATGCTGTTATATAAGAACAATTCCCAAATGTAATTTGAAAGTTATAAGCTAGCCTTTGATGGCCTAGAATTAATGTACCTTTATAATTCTAATCCGCATGTGAATTTAAGAAGACCATGGATTGAGGATTGGGTGCATAATTCTCAGGGCCCAGTACAAAGTGAAAATGTAGAGCCCTTTGATAAAAAATTACAAAGAATTTCCAGATGACCATAATAGGTCATGCACGAGGCCTTTCTAAATGCGTAGAGTGACCATGAAGCCGTGGGCATTGTTTTGTTTTGTTTAATCTTACTGTTTGGTTGTAAAGCAGATCTTTAAATCAAGAGAAAAAAGAACACCAAAGAACATCTCTATCAAAATGTTTTAAACATTATAGAAGATTAGATCCATATAAATGAAAGGGATAAAGAAAAAGCACATATCCAACCTCAAATATAAAGCCTGGAATTCTTATATGAACTCCATTATAGCACTTGAAATTTCAGCTCTATTTTCATTTTTGAACAACTCTAGATATATCTATATATTTTAGTCTAAAATTTAATTTTTATAAATTCTAAGTACTTCCCCAAATTCTACCTTAGATAAACAATTCAGAGATAACTCTGTTTCCTATTCTATTAGGTGGAACCTATGAAATTGTCAGTATTCAGCCTTTTCTGTCCTACAAAATAATGACAGTTTTGTGTTTCCACCTAACACATGGCAGCCCAATAAATATGTGAAGGTCAGGACCATAGAGCTATCACACTAAACAATACTAAATGCATACACATACCCTTTCCAAAACCCGGCAGATCTTCTTTTCCCCAAACGAATCATTCTTTGACTCTTCACCCATTATTCATGTGAGAAATTTTCCAGGCACTTCAGCATGTCAGCTGAGTGACTGTAACAATTAGATTTATTCATTCTCCTCTCACAATTTGACATTCTTTATTGAAACGCATGATCTAAATGTTGACTAATAGTCTGCATAGTGAAACATGTTTACTAGTTCCCATGACCTAAAACAATGTAAACCATGATTCAGAAATTTCTTTTCTTAAAAACTTCTAAACAATATGTCTGCTGGGATAAACTGGTGCAATTTCTATGTGAAACCTAAAGAATTTCAATGACACATTTTCATCCTTGTTGCCATCAAATAATCACTTTAATAGTGCCCCATCTTCCATACTCCTTCATATGATTTTCTATATTATTATTTTCCATCATTCATTCTGTTAAAACTACAATAGTTTCTGCAGAGAAATGACAGATTTTTCCGCTTCAGAGGCATTTCTGCATTGAGCTCTCATAAACCTCTCTAACATGGTGGGCAATAGACTCAGTAACATTTGTGTATGAATTCGGTTGTGAACTACAAAAGGCTCATGTATAACGTCAAAAAGCAACTCGGTAAAAACAATTCTATTGAAGATAGTATGAACTAAATATATAATTTTAGGATGGCTTCAACTGAGACAAAAATACCTTCGATACAGTGTGGAGCAATGAATTTCTAACATTTTTATCTGCTTAACATTTTTCATCAGCACAATTTATACAGAAGCCCAACAGGAGACATTCTGGTTCACATGGAATTCCTCTGCCCGCTTGAGCCCTGTAGAAATCCCACTGTGTTGGTAAACAGCAACAGCAACCAGAAGATACTAAGCTTGAATTCTCAGTGGCTCAACCAAACCAAAATTTGTTGGTTGCTCCCATAAAGTTCAATGTCAGTCAGAATAAACTCCTCTAGCCTTAACCTATGACACACATTGCACGTAACCTTCAAAGTACTGGCAGTGGAAAAGGAGAGAACTTGGAATGAGGCAGGGGCTTTTTATTGCCTTAGCCCCAGAGTGATTCATGGCACTTCCCCTCAGAGTCTCTTAGATCTTTCCACGTGATCCCAACATAACTGGAAGTCTCTGAAATATCTGGGAGTGCATGAATATTTGCTGAGTATTCATTACATGTCTGTTTACAGACTCCATTTTGCTTTCTAAGATGCTCCCTAACTCTTCTCAGAAGCTTTACATAACATGCTATAAAACACGGATCTAATCAAAATATCACCCTATACCCTATAAATATGTACAATGATGTGTCAATTTAAAAATTAAAGCAAAAAATCCACTGATCTAAAGGGATGATTTCCTCATGCTTTAGGTAATTCTTCATGGAATATTAGTCTGCAATACCAAACTTTTATTAAGAATTTGGCTGCAAAGAATCCAATAATGTATTTTCAGAAAGAGACTGGAATGCCACAATCTTGTGCATCAACAAAACAAGGTGTCCCTTTTTGACATTTGGGTCTCTGCATGACTTCTGACAGAAAGGACAGGCTCAGAGGACATATGGGCATGTCCAACATTTCATTTCTAAAAGACTTCTGGATCTGCTCTAAAGAGGGCATGAGTCTAGGAAATTTCTGACCTCCAGAGCACAGACAGTGCTTCTTCAGAGAAATTATAGATTTTCCCACTTCAGAGGCATTTCTGCATTGAGCTCTCATAAACCTCTCTAACATGGTGGGCAAGTTCATATTTCAGTCTTTCACATTTAGCTCTGAGTTTAGTACTTGCTGGATTTTAAATTAGGTTTCTTTGACATGAAATGAAATCTTCAGCTGCCCGTTAGTTCCAAAGCAGGCCCTCAAACTCAACACATTAAAAAATTAGTCTTTTCCTCAGAATCTTGTTCTTCTTTCAGACTTTCCAGTTTTCATTACAGATACCACCTGTCAGACAGTCATTTGGGCTTAACATTTTAAAGTCTGTTCTGGGTCTTCCACATTCATTATTATCTACGGTCAATCACATTCCAAGGATTGTTGCCTCCAATGCAGGCCTTTTTCTCAATTTTATTTTCTCCTGTCAGAGTCATGCACAGATTAGCTCTCAAGTGAGCTTTATAATGGCCTCCTAGCATCTAAACTCTCCTTTTTTCCAATTGATAGTTCTGCCAGAGTTGGCTTCTTAAAGCAGAGGTTAGACTGCATTTCTCTAAGTAAATTCCAATGACACCAGAACAGTGATTCTTAATAAGTATTACAAGTAGGGAAATATGGATGGGAGAGTTTGCTTAGTAAATAAGTTCATAAAATCTAGGTTAAATAAAGTTAAATGGGGTTTACTTTTTGCTGTTGCTTGTTAATGTGCATTTGAAATTTCTAAAGTGGCATTACATATCCATAATTTCCCTTATCTATTTGACAAAGGAATCTGGTTTGTTTAGAAGCATTTTTTCAGAACTTCTATAGGTCAACCTTTCAGAAATTCCTCATTATCAACAGTCAAACCCAGATGTATTTTCTTTGGCTCTCACAACAGGCTTAGAGGAATTTCTAGTCTGTTCTCCTGATGTTTCATCATGTGCATCTTTTGCTTAGGCCTGTTAAACCTACTCAATGTGTGTATCTTCTACTCCATGTCTTTATTTCTACTGTTGTCTTAACAGGAAATCTTTGCAACCCAATTCATAGTTTTTGTTCTTTGGAAAAATCCAAATCATGATCATGAATACATATTTTTTCTCTATTGAGATTTTCCTGTTTTTATGTATCACAGCCAGAAGTAATCACTGCATAGAGTATTTCTGTAGAAAGATAGTAGAGTTCTATTTTAACACAATATTTACTATACACCAAGCAAAGGTCTAGGTATTTGTACTTACTATTTTATATATTCATCCCATCAACGCAATGAAGAAATATTAATAAATCCATTATATATGCTAAAAGGTACCTACACATATATGCCACATGTGCAGGTTTTCTCAGGTATTATTAGCTAGGGAAGCTGTGTTGTAACAATCTTCAAAAACTTCTTTCTATTGTTTACATGCTATTCCACATCATTTTGTTTTCATTTCTTTTGTAGTATCTAATGTATTCTACTAAAAAAAAAAGTAGGGTAGTTGGAAAACTCTTGTGAAAAAAATATATATTACATTTATACTATTCTTCATGATTCTCAAAATTTTCATCATTATTAATGTTTTGTATATATATAGTGTGTGTGTGTATGCGTGTTAGATATATAATTTAAAAGAAAACAATAAGTTGGTGCCTTATGGCAGATTGTTCCTTAAGTCCTGCATTTAAAACATAGACACTGAGTGAATCAGCATATTTGATCATCTTTTAACTACAATAGATAATTATACATTAAAAATACATTAACCATCCAAATACATCATTTTTCTTATTTATTTATTTATTTATTTTTATTATTTATTTTTTTTTTTTTTGAGACGGAGTCTCGCTCTGTCGCCCAGGCTGGAGTGCAGTGGTGGGATCTCAGCTCACTGCAAGCTCCACCTCCCAGGTTCCCGCCATTCTCATGCTTCAGCCTCCCGAGTAGCTGGGACTACAAGCGCCCGCCACCACACCCAGCTAATTTTTTTGTATTTTTAGTAGAGAAGGGGTTTCACCATGTTAGCCAGGATGGGCTCAATCTCCTGACCTCGTTATCCGCCTGCCTTGGCCTCCCAAAGTGCTGGGATTACAGGCCTGAGCCTCGGCGCCCGGCCCAAATGCATCTTTAGGAAAATTATATTTAAGCTCTTCATGGAGACATTAAAAAACCAAGCTGCATTAATGATAAATAATTATATCACTCATTAGTAAGGAGTAAATAGCTGTTTTCTATTTGAGAAGTGTTAATTGGATTGTCCATCTGTATGCAGGAACATCTGTTTTCTGACATGCTTTAATCACCATTTGTTTTGTACTTGTACCATAATTACACTTGTTTGTAATATTGAACTCGAGACAATGATTAAAATCAACTTATGAATACGATTCTTTTATGCTTTTGTATTTCATTAGAAAATGTGTAATTCTAGTATGACATTTATAAGTATATATAAAAGAAAGTATTTGATTAACAAAATGCCGCAACAGATTATGTCAGTAAAATGAGTGTTGTATTACGCAGTCTATGTTATTATTTTGGCATTTTTAAGGAAAGTTTATTGCTTCGTGGAATCTTTTTTTTTTAACTGACCATCTATGAATTTTCTGTATTCTTTATTTCAGTGTGATCACATGGTCATAGAAGAGACATTTTTAGATCATCAGAAGTTGACAGTTTTCAATGTAGTGTATGTGCTTTGTATAAGATGGAATTAAGTTTGGTGTACGGGTGATAGATGAATTTTTACTGAATGATGGATAACTGCTGTTCTATTAATGACATTTCATCAATCAACTCTTTTGGATATGGTTTATCACAAAATGTTGCTGACTTAATTTTCGTGGATTAACTGAGGTGAAAGTGATACCTGGTAGAAGTTTCATTAATACAAATTTTCCTCTCTTAGGAGTAGGATGGATTATATTATTTGTCGAAATGCCTTTCCATGTAAGTTGTTAACTGTCAGTTTTCTTGTCCTGTGAATCATATCTTTTCTGTATTTGCTGAAATAGAGACTTAACATTGTTAAATGATTTTTCCATGTCATGGAAAATGTATGCCTCTAAATCTGCATTCCTTCCTACAAATCACGAGTTCAAAATGACTTTTTTTAAGAAAAAAATGATGGATTTCCGGTATTTTGTGGCAGGATAAACTCCCTGTAGCCTATCTTACATGTTGATTACAACTACAACTATGAAAAGTACAATAAGCAACTAACTGAGGAAACTGAAAAGTAAATAAAAGTAGAATTATGAGTGATAAGCAAAATCTGGAGAAGCACCCTGCAGTAGTGTGAGCTTCCATTGTTGTATTTCTTTCAATCAAAACCAAAACAAACAAACAAAACAAACAAAAACCAGAAAAGAACACCACCACCAAGAAAACACTCAAGGAAAATAGATATTGTGATAGAAACAGCAGAAATGTCGAAAAACAGAACCAGAAGGTTAGAATTATTAGAGAAAATAATATGAAAAGAGTAATTTTAAAGTATCTAAACAAAATTTTAAAAAGGAATTTAAAAAAATAAGCAAGGAGAAGACAGAATAAAAGTAGGTTGATAATTCATTTGTTAGCATTTGTCTGTTTGGTATTTGTTGACCATTTTATTTAAAAAAAATTGGCTCTTTGATTTTGGTGTATTTCTTGTATATGTATCATAAAATTTAGTATTTTTTATTATTATTAAATACTTTATATTGTTAAATGATAATTTATCTTTATTGATAAGAAAGATGTAGTTTTCTGGTTGTTATTTTTGTAATTTTACCTGCATTTATATTTTTCCCCATTTATTTAGATAATACCTAATGGTTCCCCACAATGAGTGGCAATTAAATTAGACTCTATGCTGTTTTCACTTTCTCAGCTTCTCCTGAACTATTTGATTTTTGTGGCAGGATATTTCTTAATATTTGCCTTTGTGTCACTTAATATTTTCATACATTAAACAATGGGCAAATTTTGAGATTTAAAATGAACCCATTGTTCTCAACTATTATAGATGAGGCAATCAGGGAGCTATTTCCTACTTTCCTCTTTCTTTTACTCTCTCCTCCTAGTTGTTACAGTTCAATCATTTGTACATTATCAGAATCATCAGTAAAATATCTTTTTACATTTTCTACACCATGTATCCCTTAAATCTATATACGACGCAGTGAATGCTTACCTCTTGCCTTACTGGTAGTATTTTACCTACTCAGAACTAGGTTGATTGAACTTTGTCCTGTGGTAAATCTCTTAATAAGAACTTTCTGTAAACAGTGTTCCCTGCAGTTATGGGTGCTTATAACTGTACACTTTATAGCTGATAGATATCTTGCAAGGATAAGGATAACCATTGGCTTCTCCCTTCTCTTCTTTCTCAATATTTCCCCCCATTTTCTGGTGTTAACTTTTGCTGTGGAAAACTCTGATGCCAAAATGATTTTCTTTTTCTCTAAGTTGACTATTTTTGCTTAAGCCCCCAAATAATGCTTTCTTAATCTTTAAAGTCCTAGTCCCATACAGGGATATATCTTGGAGTTGAACATTCTAAAAACATATATAAGCATATACTACACGGTAATGTAAATGTATGTGCTTATGATGATCTATCTTGGCTTAATATAGGCAATAACTTTTTTCTAATTCTATCCTATGTTTCACAGTTTTTGGATTTTTGGACAGGGGAGGGGACTCATTACATATTTTTTTCTCACTTACACCCTTTACAAACCTTACATTATTTGGGGTTCAGTCTCCCTCGTTCTCTTTACAATTTAGTTTTCTGTTTTTCGACAATGATTTTGTTTTTAAATCCTATTTCTTTCATGGATTCTGCCAGTTTCTATTGCACTTTCTGGCTATCTCTTCCCCATGCTCTTGCGTTTCACTTCATGGTCTCTTTATGTTTTATTACACCCTTACAATTTATGTTGGAATGTATAAATGTTCATATTTTTCATCTGTTTTGTAGCAACACGTTTCTAGTGATTACAAGAGTTGATATATTACACCCTTACAATTTATGTTGGAATGTATAAATGTTCATTCCTTTTTTCATCTGTTTTGTAGCAACACGTTTCTAGTGATTACAAGAGTTGATATATTCCTTTTTATCTTTATTCTTATTTTTATGTGAATGCCGAGAAAATTCCTTTAGTATTTCTCATATGTGAAAGTTGAATCTATAGGACAAAGGAAAGGGGTTGTAGAATGTGCCCCAGCCTGCTAGCTCAAGGGCCCTCTCACCATTTGCTACAGTGACAGACTGCTGCCTCATTTTGGGGACATTATGGAGCCACTGCTCCTTCTTCGTAAGAGCACAAATGATTACCAGGTAGTCGTTACTGTCTTCTTTCCTCGATACTCATACATAACTTATAGCACATATGGAAGCAACCTTCTAAATACCCATGTTTTACCTTTAACATGTTCTTTGTGTGTAGCTGCCCATTTGTTTTGTGCTAACTGACTGCCCCTATTACCTTCAGTTGTAACAACCCACTTAAGGTAGAAATGAAGGACACTCATCTCCATGTGTTTTCAGAATTTAAATGAAAAAATAGAAAGGGGCTGATGTCACTTCCCAGTTTAACGTAGGGGTTTTATTTATTTATGTACACTCAATCAAACTATGACTATTACAAATGGTTTTACCACTACAATAAAGATAGTTAATTCATAACTCAATAAAAATGAAGAGTGAAAGATTAAAAACGGAAAGCAACAATTCTAAACTATAAAATCTACTTCAAAAAGCTACATACAGCAAAGCTCAATAAATAAATTGTGAGAAAAGAAAATAATATGGGATAAGTTTTATGGTTTAGGAGATACCTTCCTATAAGCCAAAAACCTAAAAAAAAAAAAAAATGCTAAAGGTATAGCTTGCTATAGTACGTGGTAGGAGAAATTAACATGGATAAAATCAATAACACTCACATTATGTGATAGTCTATAGCCAAAGAATAATAGAAAGCAAGTGAAATGCTTAGCATAGCCATTTAGTCTACTAAATTAGGTTTGTGAAAATGGGAATGCCAAATGCCTTAAGGCTTACTGCAGGTGCAAAAGCAAAACATCAGAGGTCAACCTAAGAGTATTTTTAATATAAAATTAATGTACCTGCATTGTAAGCATTATTTTTTTTGTATGGTAGAAAGGAAAAAAATTCATGTATTATTCTACTATAAATGCGTATTCTTTGCTCTACTAAATTTGCATGTCATTGTCAGCCTTTCACTTTGTCTTCAGCTAACAGGAACCTCTTGGGTTCATCCTTTGGAGAACCTGATATCATGGAAAATGGACTGAACTAGGAGAACAGGCTTTGTTTAGACCACATGCTGAGGTCTAGTGGCTTCAATTAAAAATATATAAATGCAGCCGGGCACAGTGGCTCATGCCTGTAACTCCAGCACTTTGGGATTCTGAGGCGGGCAGATCATGAGGTCAGGAGTTCAAGACCAGCCTGACCAACATGATGAAACCCCATCTCTACTAAAAATACAAAAATTAGCTAGGCATGGTGGCACGTGCCTGTAATCCCAGCTACTCAGGAGGCTGATGCAGGAGAATCGCTTGAACCCTGGAGGCGGAAGCTGTAGGGAGCCAAGATCGTGCCATTGTACTCTAGCCTGGGACTACAGATCGAGACTCCGTCTCAAAAAAAAATTATGTGTATATATATATATATATATATATGCTTAATCTCTAAGCTTTGGAAGGAACAGCCTATCTACAGAAAAATTTAAAACTTGGTCATGGCAGGTACAGAGTTGGGCCCCATTAATTTTGTTGATGTTGGGGTCAGCAGATTCTGTAAATTTTCACTATACCTCTCATATGATCTGCCGCCATACCATTCATACTCTAAATTTATTTCTCCTCACAACAGTAAATTACTAAAACTGCCAAGCTTTTTTTTCACAAATTAACATCTTTAGCATGCTCTTCCTTCAGCCCGCAATGAAATCCTCTACTCCCCTCCCTCCTCCTCCCTCCCTTACTCCCGCTAATGACATTTGTGTTTTGGTTTCCACACCAAATGATCTACCTTCAGTAAGCATCCCACAACTCCACAGGGAACTTTAGTTTCTCTACCTTCTGTGCTGTCGAAGCACTTGGCTCAGAATGAGAGATCTGTCTGCATTTCAGATCTACAAATTACTCATTGCGTTACCTTGGACATATCCCTAATATTTTTGAGCCTCAGTTTCTCATCTTTAAAATTAGAATAAAGATACCAAACTCCTGGGGTTTTGTGAGAGTAAAATGAGACGATGTGTATAAGAGACTCAGTGCAGTGTCAGTATCTATCTACCATGTGCTATGCACTCTGCGTTTTCTTTTTCTTTTTTTTTTTTTTTATTTTTGAGACGGAGTCTTGCTTTCTCACCCAGGCTGGAGTGCAGAGGGCAGTGGCATGATCTCGGCTCACTGCAACCTCTGCCTCCTGGGTTCAAGAGATTCTCCTGCCTCAGCCTGCGAGTAGCTGGGATTACAGGCCCACACAACCATGCCTGGCTAATTTTTGTATTTTTAGTAAACACAGCGTTTCGCCATATTGGTCAGGCTGGTCTTGAACTCCTGACCTCAGGTGATCCACTCACCTCGGCCTCCGAAAGTGCTAGGATTACAGGCGTGAGCCACTGTGCCCGGGCCAACCCATAGTCTTTTGGTCTTCTCTCAGCATCCAGTGAAAATGCACTTTATTTTTCAGATTCCTCTGGAGAATTAAAAAGTCTCTTTTACGGCTGGACACGGCGACTCACACCTGTAATCCCAGCACTTTGGGAGGCTAAGGCAGGCAGATCACAAGGTCAAGAGATCGAGACCATCCTGGCCAGGGCCAACATGGTGAAACCCTGTCTCTACTAAAAATACAAAAATTAGTAGGGTGTAGTGACACACGCCTGTTGTCCCAGCTACGTGGGAGGCTGAGGCAGGAGAATTGCTTGAACCCAGGAGACGGAGGTTGCAGTGAGCCAAGATTGAGCCACTGCACTTGCCCTGGTGAAAGAGCAAGACTCTGTCTCAAAAAAAAAAAAAAAAAAAAAGTCTCTTTTGCATGGAATTGCCATACTCTCTGCTCTTGGTCTTCTTTTCCATGTACTCATTCTTCAAGCATTTATTTTCTCATTGCCTGATCAAGATCATTGCAATGACCAAAAAATTTTCAAATGCTATGATTTTTGTGATATTCTTTTAGCAAGTTAATCACGATGTTGCATTCTTGAGTGTGCGAGTGTGGAGGAAAGTCAGGATGCATCTTTAAGACAAGATGATGGGTCACGGCAGTGCCACACCACTCACGGCCACACGAGGAGAGCTGAAGGGGTAGTCACCAACGAAGATGCCTGACCCAGAAGCTGGCTGCCAGGGAGCCAAAGGCCAGGTCATTCCACAGGTGGCCAATGCCCGGGGGTGGCCCTCCACCGCCCAAACTTATTATCATTATTATTATTTTGAAACGGAATCTGGCTCTGTCTCCCAGGCTGGAGTGCAGTAGCACGATCTCGGCTCACTGCAACCTCCGCCTCCGGGGTTCAAGCGATTCTCCTGCCTCGGCCTCCCGAGTAGCTGGGACCACAGGCACGTGCCACCTTACCTGGCTAATTTTATTTTTTGAATAGACAGGGTCTTGTCATGTTGCCCAGGCTGGTCTTGAACTCCCGGGCTCAAGCGATCCTCCCACTTCAGCCTCCCAAAGTGCTAAGACTACAGGTGTGAGCCACCACACCTGGCCAAGTTCTACTTTTCTAATATTTAAAATATGAAATAGGCCGGGCACGGTGGCTCACACCTGTAATCCCAGAACTTTGGGAGGCTGAGGCGGGCAGATCACCAGAGGTCAGGAGTTCGTGACCAGCCTGGCCAACATGATGAAACTTCGTCACTACTGAAAATACAAAAATTAGCCGGGTGTGGTGGCAGATGCCTGTAATCCCAGCTACTCAGAAGGCTGAGGCACCTAAACCCGGGAGGTGGAGGTTGCAATGAGCAGATATCAGGCCACTGCACTCCAGTCTCGGCGAGGCAGTGAGACTCTGTCTCAAAAAAAAAAAAAAAATAGATGGTGTCAGTGATTTCTATTACACGAGGTCTGGAAACACTCTGCACCTGATTGCTCCACTTTTAGTGGTGCTAAGTTCAAATAATTCAGGTGGTGAGAAACTGACTCCCGTAGGAGCGCGGGTGTGCGTGCGTGCGGCGGAAATCCCGCCTTCCGGCGCCTGCCTTTGCCCCTGGCCGCAGCCGGTGAGCTCCAAGTAGGAAGATAAACCGGATTGCAGGAGCGGGAGAGTCCGGAGGAGCGGCGAAGGGCTCCCCTTCCCCATTGGCTGCGCCCACGGAGCCGCCTTGCGATTGGCCATAAGCGCGGGTAGCGGGGGTCGCGAGAGGCGTCAGGATCCCTGGCGCCCCTGAGCCAGCGGCTGCTGGGAGGCTGTGTCCGCAAGCCAGCGGGGCGAGGCGGCCGGGCCCTGCGCGTCAGGTCCTGGCCTGGGGCACCGGGGCTGCCAGCGTCGGAGGAGGTGTGGGCGCGGGGTTGGCGGGCGGGCGGGCGAACTAGGGGCCTGCGCGGACCGCCCGCGGGGCAGCCTCGGGTCTCTCTCCATCTCTAAGCGGTGGTGGCTGTGGGTTTTTCTGCAGGTGATCCTTTTTAGTAATTTGTTTCACGCAGGCGCCCTGCTGTGGGGTAAAGCGGCAGATTCATGCTGCTGTCGTTTGTCGTTCAAACAGTGGGCTTCCTGGCCAGGCGCCGTGGCTCAAGCCTGTAGTCCCAGCACTTTGGGAGGCCGAGGCGGGCGGATCACGAGGTTGGGAGATCCAGATCATCCTGGCTAACATGGTGAAACCCTATCTGTACTAAAAATAGAAAAAATTAGCTGGCGTGGTGGCGGGCGCCTGTAGTCCCAGCTACTCGGGAGGCTGAGGCAGGAGAATGGTGTGAACCCGGGAGGCGGAGTTTGCAGTGAGCTGAGATGGTGCCACTGCACTCAGGCCTGGGTTACAGAGGGAGACTCCATCTCAAAACAAAACAAAAAACGATGGGCTTCCTGTCATGTGTGTGTGTACCTTTTGGATTTGAGGGCAGGGGGATGACATTGTGATTTGGCCTCCTGAGAAACCAGGCACACCCTGCCTACCTTGGAAGGAGGCTTTCCCTTCCCCACTTCCCTCTCCCTCCATCTCTTCCCTCTTTCCCTCTCTCCCCTTCATTCCCCTCCCCGAGCTCTTCTTTCCCATCTTTCTGTTCTCTGTCTTTTTTTTTTTCTGCATTAAACCTTTCGGGAGTGTCTTTGTAAACTATTAAAAAGCGTCAGGTCTTCAACATGTATGTTTACTTGCAGGCCTGAGAACTGGGAGGAAGCTGGAGAAAAGAATACCCTCTGAATCTTTGTGTTTGGCTGCCCAGGCTCGCCTTGACACCGAATGGTTGAAAACATATACAGGTGGGGTTTGACATGTCTTTTTCTTGGTGTATTTCTGCTTCCATGTTTATATTTCTCATGTAAGTCTTTTTTTTAGGGTATGTAAGGGGAAGTCAGTTGTATCTTGCTATATTAGAGGAGCAGGTTTGTTTCCTATGACTTAAAATGTAACAGTCTTTATGGCTGTTTTTGTAGATTGTGCACGGCTGCCTTTTAATTAGTTTCTTGCAAGTGCACGAAACTTGAGATTTATTAATAGGCAAAATTTTTTTCCTATTTATTATTACTGGTTAAGAAATCTGCCACACTCCTAACCATATCATGGTGACTGTTGTTTGTTATTGATAGTTTTTGAGCTGTTTAGTTAACTGTGGAGGGGAAAATTGGAGAAGTTGCAGTAATTACGGCCGCTAGAAACTCACTCATTTTATGAGGTTTTGTGTTTGTGTTTCTGGAGAGACAAGAGTTAGTTCAGTTGAGCTGTTTGTTTTGTATTTGTAACCAATACAAGGTCTAAGGACAATTGTGTTGAAACTGAGGTCATGATGCTGGGATCTTAAGGGCTGAAGTTTCCAAATAAATGGTATATATAGAATTCTCTCTGACTTGAAATTTTCCCTTTCTGGACCTCTGGATGCTGAGGCTAAGAGTGTCCATATGACAGTGCCTTCCATGACAGGAGTCAGCAACCCTTTTTTCTTTTTTTTCACATATGCGTAATTCATTGTGTATATTTTAAAAAGTTTTAACCTCTTCTTCCTAGCCCTCCAGTATTTGTTAATAAATTAAAACATTTCCAAAAGTGTTTTTTGTGAAGCAATAATTCTAAAAGATGCTCTAAGAAAAGCTAAATACATGGAAAAATCCAAAGTATATGTTTTATTTATTACATTTGATGAATTTTCGGTTTGTTTTTTCCTCTCGAGAGGGAGTCTTGCTCTGTCGCTCAGGCTGGAGTGCAGTGGCCTGATCTTGGCTTACTGCAACCTCCGCCTCCTGGGTTCAAGCAGTTCTCTGTCTTAGCCTCCTGAATAGCTAGGATTACAGGTGCCCTCCACCACGCCCAGCTAATTTTTGTGTTTTTAGTAGAGACAGAGTTTCACCATATTGGCCAGGCTGGTCTTGAACTCCTGACCTCATGATCCGCCTGCCACGGCCTCCCAAAGTGTTGGGATTACAGGCGTGAGCCTCCGCACCCGGCCCACATTTGATGAATATTTTTGTTCTTTAAAATTGTGGTTAGAAAGCAGAGCATAATTGTTCTTTATGTAGATCACAACTGATTGGGGTTTTTAGGGAGATTTTTTGGCATTCAGTAAATGTTTTTATTTTCCATTATTAAGACTATGAATATTTTATTTTATTTTCTGAGACAGGGTCTTGCTCTGTTTCCCAGGCTGGAGTACAGTGGCATGATCTTGGCTCACTGCAGCCTCTGCCTCCCAGGTTCAAGCAGTTCTCCTGCCTCAGCCTCTCGAGCTGCTGGAATTACAGGTGGTTGCCACCACGCTGGGCCAATTTTTGTATTTTTAGTAGAGTTGGAGTTTCACCATGTCGGCCAAGCTGGTCTGAAACTCCTGACCTCAATTGATCCGCCCGCCTTGGCCTCCCAGCGTGCTGGGATTGTAGGTGTGAGCCACTGCACCTGGCGCATTTTCACTTTTCATTAGCTGCTTTTTCCCCCCATTTATTTCCTACCTTTCTGTGTATGATTTCTGAATTAAATGTATTTCATGTCTTAAACTTCTGAATTGTTTGTTCTCTCATTTTCCATGTTGTTAAGGAAAATAAGAGGCTAAGTGAGACGTATTAAATTTGCATGTAGTTTGTCAGATCAGGATAAATGCTAATCTGTTGCAGAACGGGACTCTGCTCTTGCTTCACCCAGGATGCGTTTCCTAGTTCCTTCCTAGAGTGGGGCCATACCCTACTCCAGCCCTCCAGACCCAGCTCGCTGCTCTGACATGATTCCACCAGACTGTATTCCAGCTGTCCTACCTAGACCTAGATATTTTCTTTGTTTTTTGTTTTGTTTTGTTTTGAGATGACGTTTCACTTGGTGGTCCAGGCTGGAGTGCAGTGGCGTGATCTCAGCTCACTGCAACCTCCGCCTTCCAGGTTTAAGCGATTCTCCTGCCTCAGGCTCCCAGGTAGCTGGGATTACAGGCGCGTGCCACCACACCTGGCTAATTTTTGCATTTTTAGTAGAGACGGGGTTTACCATGTTGGCCAGGCTCGTCTCGAAATCCTGACCTTGTGATCTGCTCACCCCAGCCTCCCGAAGTGCTGGGATTACAGGTGTGAGCCACCACACCCAGCCAACTTTTTTTTTTTTATTAAAAAACTTATATGAAATTTATTTTATTGTGGTATGTAGTTCAGTAAATTTTGACTTCTATAGATTCATGTAACCCCCATCATCATCAGGATGGAGAATTTTCATCACCCCAAAAGCTCCCTTGTGCTTCTCCTTTTTATCACATGTTCCCTGGCCTCGTACCCTGGCAACCACTGATCTGTTCTCCATCAGTATAGGGTATTCTTTTTGAGAATGTCATGTGAGTGGAACCATATTTTCAGTAATGTTTTGAAACCATCTTCATTTACTCCTAGTTAGATGTTTGAGATTTATACTTGTTCTGTGTATTAATAGTTCTTTTTATTGCTGAATGGTATTTCATTTGGAATACCATTTCATTTGGCTAACACATCGTCCATGGGAAGATGTGATTGGCTTGTTTGAATAACTCTGGGCCGGCAGGGATGAGCAGGCTGGGGTCGGGTCTCTGCGATAAGGAGAGTTGTTTGGCTTTGGGATCTTATCCGTGGGAGCAGAGCTCGGGGGAGACCTTGTGGTTAGGCCATTTGAGGCTTTCTTGATTTTACCGACGTCAAGGCAGCACATAATATTTAGCCTTAATTTCAGGCCACAAAAGACATTCTTCTATATCTACTTTCTGTGGCACTTTTGAAACGGTTTTGTCCTTAGTGTTTGGCGGTTGATTATGATGTGCCTCGTCATGGCTTCCTTTGGATTTATCATGTCTGGGCTTTGCACAGATTCTTCAATCTGCCTAGGTTTGTGTCATTCGCTGAACTTAGGAAGTTTTCAGCCATTAGTTCTTTAGATATTGTTTTCAGCATTGTACCTTTTGTCTCCTGTTATTAACCTGCGGTGTCTGTCCTAATTCTAGGTAGTTAGTTTCAGAATTGAATTGCACTGTGGGACACACAGCTGGGTGTTGCAGAGAACTGGAGAATTGCTTGGTGCAAAAGTCCATACATTTGGTGTCAGAAGTGTTGTAAACAGAGGAACTGTTTCCTTCGAGATTTTTAGATAGTCATTATTTGTAATCTGGATGGGACATTGTCTTTCACTGATTGAGATACATTTTTCTAATTATGTTGTTTAGACATTTAGTCACAGCCTTCTGTGATGGAAGGTGTTTACACTTCAAGGGTAAGGTTAGTTCTCTCTTCTCTTTGCTTACTATGTAAGGAGTTTTATGACAGTTGTTTTTGACTGAAACTTTACATTGTCAGTGGCCTAAAGTCATTTTTCTCAGCTTTTCCTTTGTGTCCCAGTGCTCTTGAATTATGCTATCAGTGACAGTGACAGTGCATAGCAGTGCTTCCCAGTTGGCAGTGGAGTAGGGCCTTGTAAAGAGTTAAAAGATTTTTGAATTGTACTCCTTTTCTACACCCTCCCTTTTCCCACGGATACACAAGCACTGGGACTCACTGGATAAAAGCAATTGGTGTGAAATTGAAGTAGGTAAATATCAAAGACTAAGTTTCTCAGTTGTGAAATCTACTAGGAAGTTAATGAAATATGATTTTGGAAGACAGGCTTTAAATAATTTGATATATTGGTTTCTTTTCTTTTTTTTTTTCAGATGGAGTCTTGCTCTTTTGCCCAGGCTGGAGTGCAGTGGTGCCATCTCGGCTCACTGCAAGCTCTGCCTCCCGGGTTCATGCCATTGTCCTGCCTCAGCCTCCCGAGTAGCTGGAACTATAGGTATCCACCATCATACCTGGCCAATTTTTTGTATTTTTAGTAGGGATGGGGTTTCACCGTGTTAGCCAAGATGGTGTCCATCTTCTGACCTTCTGATCCACCCGCCTCGGCCTCTTAGAGTGCTGGGATTACAGGCATAAGCCACCACTCCCGGCCAATTTATTGGTTTGTTTATGAAAATTATACTGGATCTGTTAGAGGTATGATTGATGTATTTTATTTTTAAGTTGTCAAACATACAGTTAATGATGTTGTAACTTCGGGGAGGGACATTTGCAGAGACTGACTAATGGTATGGCATTCTGAAAAGCAGTTACAGATTAAAAAAATTTTAATTCTGCAGATGATAGTGTCGAACCAAGTGGAACAAAGAAAGAAGATCTGGATGACAAAGAGAAAAAAGATGAAACTCCTGCACCTGTATATAGGGCCAAGTCAATTCTGGAGAGCTGGGTATGGAGTAAGCAACCAGGTAATCTTTGATCAGAGATAGAAATTAGTGTAGACATTTTGCCTCCAGATCCTCAGGTGGTTTTAGAAATTGGCTCTCTAATTCTGTAGGAGGAGGTAGATACTGGCATAGTCTTACACGTCATTGAAACTGGAAAAGATAGCTAGATATTCTCCTACTCATGTTTTGGATAATGAGATAAATTATTTTATGCTTCACACACTTGGAGTATGTCATCTACTGTAATAGCATCCGAATGAATAAATACATTTCTGTGAGTTAATTGTATACTTTAAAAATCTCTGAAAAATTTGAGTAGCAAGTCTCAGAAACTTGATTCTAAATATTAAAAATATATCCTTCCTTGGGAGGGAGCATGTAGTAAATGTGTTAGTGTGATTGTAAGCATGCTGTCTTTCTGGAGGTCGCTTTGTTCCTGCATCCACTGTTTTCATTTCAGGGATGTTCATGGAATGCCAGCCACCAAAGGGCCAGGAAGCATCCCCCTGCAGGACCAGAACTTGGCCCTGGCCGTCCTGCTGGAGCTGGCTGTGCAGAGAGGCACGTTGAGGTGAGGGCTGCCGCAGACTGGGAATGCTTCGGGGAAGCACCTCTGTGTCCAAATACCTGTTGCATTGTGTGCATTTCACTAAATCGTGTGTGACCGCAGCAGATGTGGTGCTCTGTAACCAGAGAACCATGTCCCAGAGCTCGCTCTCTCTTTACCTTTTTTTCACTTCCTTTTTTATGCTCAGTTTTCTAGCCTGGGAACTGTTCTTTTTTTTTTCTTTCAGTTTTCCTCATTTAATTATTTTTATTCCATGAGTTTAAGATCCTAGAACTTCCATGTAAACATGCTCTTTGAGCTTCTTAACTGGTCTTTCCTATCAGCAGAAGGCAATGACTTGTGCTAAAATCTTGGTGTCAATTCAGTGATTTAATTACCATGGCTTTACTTTCATTTCCTTTCATATCCCAAGTATTGCTTCACTTCTATCTAGCTGTTTGCTTTTATTTTTGATCAACCATGAAAAAAAAAAGTTAACCTGTTTTTACTAAGAATAAATATGTTTTCTCCTTTAGCCAAATGTTGTCTGCCATCCTGTTGTTGCTTCAGCTGTGGGACAGCGGGGCACAGGAGACTGACAATGAGCGTTCTGCCCAGGGCACCAGCGCCCTGCTTTTGCCCTTGCTGCAAAGGTTCCAGAGCATCATTTGCAGGAAGGATACACCCCACTCCGAGGGCAACAAGCATGTGAGTGTCATGATGGAACTTTGTGTTTAGGTGGCACTCGAGTCTAGTTATTTTTAAAGCAAGACCAGCGTGCGTGTCCACGGCAGTGTTTTTCTCTGGCGTGTGTGTGTTTGGTGGTAACAGCAGCGAGTCAGATGAGACAGGTTGGGAAGCCACTTGTTTGTGGAGAAGACTCAGATCAGTGAGCACCGACTCCCTTGTCAGCACAGAACCAAGCTTGAAACACGCACTTTTAAATCAATACCAGAAAAGAACAATGAAAATAGTGACTTGCTTTGTTGGCCCTTCCTATGTACTGGGCTCTGTGCAGGGTGTGTCACCTGAGCTGTCACTCTGTTTAGTACCAGCTCCCCCCTTAACAGGTGTGGACGCCGAGCTGGGGGAGGAGCAGGCATGTGGGGCCCTGGGCGTAAACCTCCAGGACTGCTGGTCTTTACAGGTCAAGTACAAGTTGGATTTTGTGTCTTTTTGGGAAAGTCTTAGGCATTTCAATATCATGCCTTGTTTTAATTTTTCTATTATTTGGTAGTCTTTAACCTAATGATAATAGGGCTCTTCTGCCTTTAGAAGAATTAGAACTATGATTTAATTTGCAAATGAAAGTAGGTATTCTCCAGAGTGGGCAACGTTTAGATTAAAATAAAGGTTTTGGTTTTAGATTTCAAGGCCAGCTTGAGATGCTGTGCTGGGTTCCCACAGAGGTGCTTCTGCCTTTCTCCAGGGGTCCTAGGCCTGTAGGGTGGTTTGCTCATGTTAGTAATCTGTGTGGATTCAACTTACCTGTGGTATCATAAATGTATACATGCACAGTCAATGTTGTGTACATGTATACCGCAAATTTAGACATTTACACAGTTTATGTGCTGCACAAATACATAGCTGTATAGTATAACTGTATCATCAGCATTTCATTTGATGGGTCAAATGAGTCAATACCAAAATATAAAGAGTGGGTAAAGGCTCACTGTGTTACTTTAATTTTTCCCACCATTTCTGAATGTTTGTTTACTTTTCCCTTCTAGCTTTTGTCTGGCCCTCTGAGCCCCAGTGAGAGTTTCCTGAGGTACCTCACCCTTCCACAAGACAACGAGCTTGCCATTGATCTGCAACAAATGGCAGTTGTTGTCTTGGCCCATCTAGACCATCTGGCTACACCCTGTAGATGCCTCCGCCATGTAGCTCTCCAACATCTCATAAGGTGTGTGTGCAAGAACCGTGTTCTCCATGTGTTTTGTAGCTAGTACCACTTGTAGGCTCTCATCCTGGGCCTGTGTGGAGACTTGCTTTTTCTGGTATTGGTAGCGGGAGCTGGCCTGTGGTTTTTAAATGTGTTTGCAGTTGAAGGTGTTATCCGTGTTGAGAGTGAATGATGAGCAAGCTGAGGCACACAGGCCTGGGGACCCAACCTGGGGGCCCAGGTTCCAGGTTCAGTTGGCACAGCCCCAGAGAGCTCCCCTTTATGCACAGCCCCAGGCCCTCCCACCTTCTGCAGGGGGTTCCACAGCCTTCTTTATACTCTGAATGCAGGCTGTCTTAGTATGTAATGCTGGTTATAGTAGTGACAGTATAATTATATATTATATCTGTTATGTAATAGTAATGGTAATAGTAGTGATTTGCATGTGTGGAGCACCTGTAGGGTGCAGGCCCGCTGAGGACCCCATGCACGCTGTTGTATCTCATTATGTCAATGAGAAAACTGCCTCTGCTAATGGTAGTGAACTTTGCCAGTGTAGAACAGTAATCCTAGTTTTGAATGCAGATTTTGCTAACATTTTATTTCTAGTATGAAGAGCATTTATTTTGTTTTACAGTCATTAAAAAAAAAAGGAATACAGTCACATGGTTCAAAAATCAAACCTAGGTAGAGACACACTGTCGCTTCCCCGCCCACGCCTTCCAGCCATTTCTCACCTGCTGCCTCTGACTTTTCAGTCTCCTCTGTAACCTCCTTGTTCTCTGGAATGAGTACGCTAGTGGTAGCATGTTGCATTACTTGTGCTGCTTGTTTTTTTTAACTAACCATATATACTGGAGTACTTTATCAGAGTGTCGCTCTTAGTTTTTATAAAGCAGCTTAGTCTTCAGTGTGTGGATGTGTCTTTTATGTATCTTTCTTTAGTGAGTCTCTTATTGGTGGACACTTGGGCTTATTGCCACAATGTTGCTATACAAATAGTGCTGAGGGTCGGGTGTGGTGGCTCACGCCTGTAATCCCAGCACTTTGGGAGGCCAAGGTGGGTGGATCACCTGAGGTTGGGAGTTGGAGATCAGCCTGGCCAACTTGGAGAAACCCCGTCTCTACTGAAAAATACAACAGTTAGCAGGGCATGGTGGTGCATGCCTATAATCCCAGCTACTCGGGAGGCTGAGGCGGGAGAATCCCTTGAACCTGGGAGGCAGAGGTTGCAGTGAGCCGAGATCACACCACTGCATTCCAGGCTGGGCAACAAAAGTGAAACTCCATCTCAAACAACAACAACAACAACAACAAAAATAGTTCTGCAAGGCCTGACCTGGAACACATGTCCTCCATGTGTGCACGCATGTGTGCCTGTGCACATGCACAGGTGGGGATGCATCTAGTGTGGGCTGGTTGTCACCAGATTGCTCCTGTACATCTTGATTTCTCTCACCACCAATAGGGCTGCTGGCCTCCCAGCCTTGTGTGTGGGCTTTTGGGATTTTGCCTGCTAAAGCACAAAGTGGTGACCCCGATATAGTTTGAGCATTTTAAAATATATTAGTATTTAAGGGCCATTTATACTACTTTTTAATGGGCTCTGTTGAAATGCAATGGAAATGGAAAAATAGCCTGTTCAAGTTGCTTCATTATACCTGTTAAATGCGGTAATACGGCGTGGTATGAGATGGGGTTTCACTGTGTTAGCCAGGATGGTCTCGATCTCCTGACTTCGTGATCTGCCCGCCTCGGCCTCCCAAAGTGCTGGGATTACAGGCATGAGCCACCGTGCCTGGCTGATTGGATTATTTTAAAGCATAACTCTGTCTTTAAAACATTTTAAGGCATTTTACCTCTTAAGGATTTAAAAAAAAAACTCTACAATATCATTATCCTGTCTATAAGATTAACAGTGATTCCTTAACCTAACATGCGGCCCATGTTACATTTTCCTGGACTATCTCAAAAATGCCTTTTTTAGGTGGTAATTTTGAATTACGACCTGAGCACGTTCTCTGTGTTGGCATTGCTTGACATATGCTTCTAGTCTCTTTCTCCAAACAGCATGGCTCCAGGCCCTCCTCTCCCTGTCTCTGATCATACCGTTTTCTTTTTCAAAGAAGCAGGTTGGTTATTTTGGAGAACTTCACATTTTCTGAATTTGGTTGATTGCTTTCTCTTATTCTAGACCAACATGTTCTTCTGTTAGTTCCATTAATCTGCTGGTTAGATCTAGAGGTTTGGTTGGATTTGGATTCAGTCTCGTTGGGGTGGTGTTACGTCTGGAGTCATGCTGCATGCTTTCTGTTGGCTCAGGAGGCCTGTAGTGCTCGGTGGCTCCCGCTTTAGTTCTGTGAACTAGACCAGGGAATTCATGTGCTGCGTGTCCTCTATAAAATCCCCACCAACCTTGCCCTCTGCTGTCTGGTTAGCAGGAGGTACAATCTGTACAGGAAGGACATAATCTAGGCTTGACTTCTTGAACTGCCACCTCCCTTTAACTATTTTTGGTAATATTGAGTTGGTATCCTAGCACTTGCATAGGTGACCACCACTCAGGTTTTCTTTTTTTGAGTACTTTTATGAACTAATAGACTTTTATTGATTCGGTGTTTCTTTTCTTTTTTAGCTTTTTCCCTCTAATACACACATTTAAAGGCGTAAATGCCCTCAAGCATGCATTTAGTTGTATGTCACCAATTTTGATCTGCAGTATTTTGATTATTAATTGAACACATTTTCTAATTTTCATAGTCATTTTTTCTTAGAATTTTGGGTTACTTATGAGTGTATTTTATAATTTTCAAATATGTGAATGAATATTTTTATTTTCTGTATATACAGAGTCATTTTTATTTTATTTTGAATGAATTTTTGAAAACCTATTTCTAATTTAACTGCATTGTAGTCAGCACACATGCTCTGTAACTTTATTTCTTTGAAATCTGTTGAGATTTGCTCTGTGGCCTGGCATGGCCAGATTTGATATTCATGCTGTCTAGATTTTTTTTTAAAGCATTCTATATTTAATAGAATTTGTATGTGTGGTATTAGTTTCAGAGCTAGATATGTATTTCTCCCATTTTGATTGTGGATTTGTTTATTTCTGCTTGTAGTTCTTTCACACAGTTTGTTCTTTTCATTTTACCTGTTGATTGATCGATGGACTGATTCTGGTTTCTGTATATACAGAGTCATTTTTTACAGGTCAGAACTGTAGAAATAATGAGGAGGTGACACTTATACGCAAAGCTGATTTGGAGAACCATAATAAAGATGGAGGCTTCTGGACTGTGATTGACGGGAAAGTATATGATATAAAGGACTTCCAGACACAGTCGTTAACAGGAAATAGTATTCTTGGTAAGATTACACTTCTTATTTCCTGGTTAAAAGTTACAACCTGTATCATTCTAAGCAGAGTATTTGGCTTATAAATGATTTCTTTAGTTTTGTGCCAGCCCCCGCATACTTTAATGTATCGGTGGCTTTGGTGTCTGTCTTATCAACAAATTGAGCACATTTGAAGAATTTCCTTTCATTATGCATTTTTGTTTTAATACTTGGAACTCATTTCAAGTTCTGAGTCGGCCCAGGCAACCCTGGGAGACAGTGGGAGGTCATTATACTCTGGTAACCCTCACTTTTGAGTTAAGCACCTAACTTATTTCCTACTCACTGTTTCTCCTATAGCTCTTCAGGCAAGCTGAATTGAACTCATGTTGCTTTTTCTCTTTTTGTTTCAGCTCAGTTTGCAGGGGAAGACCCAGTGGTAGCTTTGGAAGCTGCTTTGCAGTTTGAAGACACCCGGGAATCCGTTTACGCATTTTGTGTTGGCCAATATTTGGAGGTGAGGCTGTATGCCTTGAATGATGCAGAGGATGGCAGGGGATACCCTCTGTGTGTTTGTGATAGGAATATTTGGATCTAGAAGTACTGATATCTGAGTCTTTTGGGGGGCATTAGGGATAAATATAAAGATCCTTTAGAAGTTTTGTCATAAATGAATTTACATTTATTCGTGTTAAGATCTGTGATGTACTGGTCTTGAAAGATTGTTTTTTAAATGTTCAATTTGTGAGAAATATAGACAGTGTTCCACAAGAAAAGAGGTTACACTTTGGTCTTATGTAGAAATTTGGAATGGCTTATTATCTTGAGGTGTGTATTTTTTGGGAAGAACTATGTAGAAGTGTAATTCTTTACAATAGAAATATGTCCTTCCTATGTATTCACGAACACATAGAATTTATATATTGGGATTAGCTTTCCAGGTATCTGCAAGTAATAAAATGTATTAAATGCCATTAGGGCAGGGCTTAAAGCATTTTATGAAGGGGAGAATTAACTTTGCTGTAAATATCTTCTGTGACTGGAAAAGTTGAACTCTTGCTTTTTTCAGAGTTTGATTTTTGTTAGAATAAATTTCATTTCCTCTACATGTGTGGTCACAGTCCACTAATACTTGTCATCGAATACTTGTCATAGTTTTGTTGCCCAGTGGGTTATTTATGCATGTAACAATTCATTATACTTTCTGAAGCAAGGTGTACAGTCACTTTGGAAACTGATTCCTAAGGAATATTCTAGCCAAATCACGTATCTGTGCTTTAGTTTTTCTACAGTAGGGCTGTGCGGTTGCTGCCTGCTTTATTGGGCATGTGGGTTTATGTGGTATCTGCTGTTACTTGGGCACAGCAGCAAAAACTCATTACAGGATGGAGGGGCAGAACGCCCAGAGCACCCCTGGGCTCACATGGCGGTACAGTTGCAGGACAGAGCTGTCCTTTTGGTTTTATGTTTTTAATTAATTCTGTTTCCTCAGATTGATGATGAAATTTATTTTTCCAGCCTGACCAAGAAGTTGTCACCATACCAGATCTGGGAAGTCTCTCTTCACCTCTGATAGACACAGAGAGGAATCTGGGCCTGCTTCTCGGATTACATGCTTCCTATTTAGCAATGAGCGCACCGCTGTCTCCTGTCGAGATTGAATGTGCCAGTAAGAAAATCTTTGCTTTTTGCTGATTAGCAGATTATTTTTTTTGAACTGTAAGTGCCATTAAGAGTGGGAGAGGGCCGGGCACAGTGGTTCATGCCTGTAATCCCAGCACTTTGGGAGGTTGAGGCATGTGGATTGCTTGAGGTCAAGAGTTTGAGACCAGCCTGGGCAACATGGCAAAACCCCATCTCTACAATATACACAAAAATTATCCAGGCATGGTGGCACATACTTGGAGTCCCAGATACTCAGGAGGCTGAGGTAGGAGGATCGCTTGAGCCTGGGAGGTTGAGGTTGCAGTGAGTCATGATCATACCACTGCACTCCAGCCTGGGTGACAAAACAAGACTCTCTCTTTAAAAAAGTAGGAGATGGCCAGGCGGTGGCTCATGCCTGTAATCCCAGCACTTTGGGAGGCTGAGGCGGGTGGATCACCTGAGGTCAGGAGTTCGAGACCAGCCTGGCCAATGTGGTGAAACCCCATGTCTACTAAAAATGCAAAAATTAGCTGGGTGTGGTGACAGGTGCCTGTAATCCCAGTTACTCGGGAGGCTGAGGTAGGAGAATTGCTTGAACCCAGGAGACAGAGGTTGCAGTGAGCTGAGATCGCACCACTGCACTCCAGCCTGGGTGACAAGCGTGAGACTCTGTCTCAAAAAAAAAAGGAGAGGAGTATTCAACACAGTTGATGACGTTAAAAAAAAATAATAATAAGGATAGTGAGACTGAATCAGGTAGAAACAGCTGTGAGTGGCTGTTATTTGCCCTCATGGTCTGTTGCTGCAGAGGAAGCTAAAAAGTGTGCAGGAATGTCTACCCGTCTACCCTGTGGTGTTCTCACGTATTGCAGCCTCTGCCTGATGGGCTCAGCATGGCTTTTTTCTGCCTGAATGCCCAGAAATTGCACAGAATGTGGATCAGCTGTCCTCTCAGGGAACAGCATTCTACTTGAGGACTGCGTTTTTACCAGACCAGGCTCAAGTCAGTTATAGTTCAGGATGGCAGCCTTTGTAACCACCTAAAATAATAAGCTTCTTCCTGTCTCCTAAGATGGGTTTACATTTTCCTTCATGTAGTTGTGCATTTCCCATCTGTCTGTCTGTCTGTCTGTCCATTGAGCAGCTTCTGTTGAGCAGTTGCCTAGTGCCGTTACCATATGAGGTGTTCAGGATGCAGTGATGGATAGGACACGCCTCTGCTTTCTGGTGCCGTTACCGTGCGAGGTGTTCAGGATGCAGTGATGGATAGGACACGCCTCTGCTTTCTAGTGCCGTTACCATGTGAGGTGTTCAGGATGCAGTGATGGATAGGACACGCCTCTGCTTTCTGGTGCCGTTACCATGCGAGGTGTTCAGGATGCAGTGATGGATAGGACATGCCTCTGCCTTCAGCTGCTGCTTGTTGATGAGCCAGCATTCTAAGCAGGTCACGTTACAAGGTGGTGAATGGTGAAATGGAGAGGTTCATACGTGGTTCTGGGAGAAGAAAGGCTTCACATTGGCAGCAGTCCTGAAATTGTGTGAGGGAGCATTCTGGGCAGAAAACGCAGGAGTGTCAAGGGCACTGCTGAGAGGAGCAGGGCTTTCCTGCTGCTTGCGAGAGTGGGTGTGGCAGAGGTTTGCGGGGAAGGAGGATCTTGGTGTCCACACAGCCCCCTGATGGGTGGACCTTTGTGCAGTGCTGGGTGCTGGGCTGCCTGTGGTGTCCTGTGAGGTGTCTGCTTCCCTCCGTCCTCCTCAAGGCTCATTGCTTGCCAGAAGATGGGCTTTGTTTAAATTGGCAAGGAGGGCAGGGCTGGCGAGCTCCAGGGCAGAGGGTGCCATGGGCCCTGGCAGGTGGGTCCGATCCACAGGAGGCTCAGAGGCTTATCTTGGAGCAGTAAGGAGGGGCGGTCCTGTGCTTAAAGAGAGAGGGCCAGAGAGAGTCGGCATTGGATTAGTGTTTCAGGAGAATGAATGTGGTGGGTTGGGGAATGCTCCTGAGTGCTCTAAAATCTAAATGTCCAGTAAAAGAACACTAAGTGCATGCCCGCTTTGATTGCTTGGATTTGGAGCAGTATTTGATAACACAGATCCTTAATAGAGATCTGTAGTGGTGCACATACTAATTTTGTGTGTATGTGCCACTCCCTCAAGTGACCATAAGCAGTTGTAATTAACATTCGCACTGGCCGATCCCGTGCCTGGCACCATGCACAGGTCTCCTTTCCAGTCCGTCGGCCCTCCCATCTCCAGGGATCTATCCTTCATTAAAGATTGTGTGTTTGTTAAATATTTTCTCCTTTTCGTTCCTTTATAAGTGCTCTAGGAATACGTAGCTTACCCTGAGGATGTAATTCTTTGTAGAAATCCTTCAGATGTGCTGTTCCCTGCCTGGATACTCAGCGTCTAGGTCTTATTTCTCATCTTAGCTCAGTTGTTGCTTCCACAAGTCCCTTACTGACCCTCAGAATAGCGGTGGTCTGTCTTCCAGTCTCCCTGGTACCCCCATAGTCATCCATTGCACATAGTTTTGGACTTGAAATCCTGTGATTAATTGTGTCAGTGGTGCCCTTTGCTGCCTTCCTTGTTAGAATGTGCACCTCAGTCTTCACACGGTATCTGTGGAACCAGGCAGCTGCAGGCAGAGCACAGGTATCCAGTGAATGCTGGACTGGAACTACGATCCTGAGTTCTGATGCCATGCCTGAGGCGTGTGGAATCACCAGAAAGTGTGTTCACGTAGATAGAGGAATTATAAGTCAACCTGTTTAAACATCTTAGGTGGAGCTCTTTCATATGAATGATGCTGAATTTCACCTTCTAAATTGAGTGTTCAGTTGAGCATCTTTTTTTTTTTTTATAGTATTTATTTTGAGTTGTGCACTTGAGTTTCTCTTTCATGTCTGCATGTGCATTTTCTAGAATGGCTTCAGTCATCCATCTTCTCTGGAAGCCGCACACCAGCCAGATCCACTACAGCTACAAAGAGGAGAAAGATGAGGACCACTGCAGCTCCCCAGGGGCACACCTGCCAGCAAATCTCGACTCTACTCCCACAGATGGGCTCTGGGGGACCATTCCCAGGCATTTCTGCAAGCCATTGCAGACAATAACATTCAGGATCACAACATGAAGGTGAGCTAGGCCTGCCCCCACTGCCACCTCAGTGCTCTGTTTATCTGAGGACTTTGACATAGGAATACTTATGTGCTCTTTGGTTAACACAGCACAGACTTTGTTTCATGTATTATCTGGAGGGTTTTGAGGTGAGAACCTGATTGTGTTAACATGCTAGCGAGGCTTCAGAAGCATTACTGACTGCAAGTGCATCAGAAGCTGTGGCATGTTTAAGATTTGTGAAGACTCACTGGGTGGCTCTGAGGTTACCTCCAGCTGTTTCTGTTGCAGGACTTTTTGTGTCAAATAGAAAGGTACTGTAGGCAGTGCCATTTGACCACACCAATCATGTTTTCCCCCTGAGCATCCCGTGGAAGATGTCAGTCGCTTGCTGTTATGTTGCCTCTCGAAACATGAAGATTTAGGTAAGGAGCTCAATATCTGTGTACTTTAGCTACACTGCAGATCCCTCGACTAACCTGCAGTACATATTCATTCCTTCCCTGCCCTTCTTTTAAATGTCTTTTTACAGGTCATGTGGCATTATCTTTAGTTCATGCAGGTGCACTTGGTATTGAGCAAGTAAAGCACAGAACGTTGCCTAAGTCAGTGGTGGATGTTTGTAGAGTTGTCTACCAAGCAAAATGTTCGCTCATTAAGGTGATAGATTTTAATTCTTTTTATTCTGTGCTTTGCAGACAGTTGCTGAAATATTTGTTGTTAAAGTTGTCTTTTCCTGGTTAACTTTGCAGACTCATCAAGAACAGGGCCGTTCTTACAAGGAGGTCTGTGCTCCTGTCATCGAACGTTTGAGATTCCTCCTTAACGAATTGAGACCTGCTGTTTGTAATGACCTCTCTATAATGTCTAAGTTTAAATCGTTAAGTTATTTGCCCCGTTGGAGGAGGATAGCTCAGAAGATAATTCAAGAATGAAGGAAAAAGAGAGGTGAGAATGTAAAAGGACAGAAGATACTATTAAAGCATGTGCTTCACCCTGCCTCACTGGACCTGTGATTTCAGAGTGAAGTTTCTCTACTGTTGATTCCATGTGACATTTCTACCTGCTGCCATCATTTTTATGTATACTTATGATTAAATACAGAAATCTCGCTTATTTTTCCAAGCAATCAGACAATGAGGCCGATTAGGAATTGAGTGTGGTATGATTTGATTACTAGTAAATTGATGTTGAAAATGTAAATAATCTTTGCTAAATTGATGAGAACAAGGAAGTATTTTTATTTTATTAGTTATTCTGGTAATGAGATATAATGGGAACATTTAAACTTATTGCCATTCTTCTAAAGAAATGTTTTTTGTTTGGAAATATTGAGTATTCTGATACATGGAGAATTATAAAGGGAAGCTAAAAGAGTTACTGACATTTTCCTGGAAGTAGCTGTGTAAGGGTACAGAAAAGTCTTTTTGCATTAAATCCAAATTTGAATAAAAATGCTTAGAAATTATAAAATAGTTTAGAATTTAGTCACTTGTGATTATAAATAAACTACAGAAATTTCTGATTATATCCTTTTTTTATTTCTTTGAGACGGAGTCTTGCTCTGTCGCCAGGCTGGAGTGCAGTGGTGTGATCTCAGCTCACTGCAACCTCCACCTCCCAGGTTCAAAGGATTCCCCTGCCTCAGCCTTCCAAGTAGCTGGGATTACAGGCACGCGCCACCACGCCTGGCTAATTTTTGTATTTTAGTAGAAACGGGATTTCACCATGTTGGCCAAGATGGTCTTGATCTCCTGACCTCGTGATCTTCCTGCCTCGGCCTCCCAAAGTGCTGGGATTACAGGCGTGAGCCACCGTGCCTGGCCTCTGATCATATTATGACTTATACTGATTTACTCACAAACCTGCTTATTGAACAGTATTAATTACTGAGTTTCTGATGGGTGTTTTGAACAATAAGCTTATGAAAGACTAAAGTGTTTTAGAAGCCATCCTAATTTGATTGTTCCTGAACAAACCCTACACCATAACAGCCTGTCTGGATCCAATGGGTGCTCTGGATCAGGAAGTAACAGCAGTCACACTGCTGCAATTCCTTGAACCCAGGCACGCAGGAACTCAGCCCGGGCCGAGGAGACAGGCCGCCTCGGCATGAGGGAGGGAGACTCCACCATTTGCCATCTCATATCCGTGGGTTCTGAGCCCACACTGTCACTTTTAGAGTTTCTTGTGGGTTTATAGATTTATTGTGTGTTGTTTCAAGCTGGTTTTCTTTTTTTTGGAAATTAAGTAACTTGAAAAGATTAAGTGATTAATATTCCTGTTGCTGTGTCAGGGATCCCCGAGCCTTCTCTCAGGCTTGATGATTCACTAAAACGACTCAGAAGAGCTGTTATACTCACAGCTGTGTTTTTTTACCGCAGAAAGGATACAGATTAAAATTAGCAAGGGGAAGGGTGCATGGAGGGAAGTCCAGAGGAAACTAGGCACAAGCTTTGGTGTCTCTCCCCAGTGGCGTCACGTGGATGTGCTTAGCTCTCCCAGCAAGTGTGTCACATCATGTGTAAAGAAATGTTAACCAGGCCAGCGCACCTGAGCCTCGAGTCTAGAGATTTTGTTGGGGGCCAGTCACCTATGCAGGCAGTGCCCATGTGACTGACCTCAATTACTCAGACTCCAGTGCCCCGGTGCAAAAACAAGTGGTCCCTCGCAAGTCACATCATTAACATAAACTACCTGGCCAGACCACTGCCACAAGGTCCTGGGTGTCAGGTATACCAAAAAGCTTATCAGTCAGGATGTTCCAAGGGCTCAGAGCTCAGCTCCTAGAAGAAGGACCAACCCTGAAGGGACAGACCTTCCTTGGGAATTTGCAGGGTTTGAGCAACCCCGGCCTGCTATGTTAGCTCTTTACTGCCCAGGTGTGTTATCATGTTGCTTATTTTTTATATTATATGCTGAGGAGATTTAGACCAAAAATTTTAAAAGAGATAAAATATAGGGAGGAAATTCCACATATCACAGTGAATTCAATTGATTCGGTTACACACTAACAGAACCACTGAACTGGACCAGGGTGGACAAGCCAGGAACTGTGGTTAAAATTCCACCTCTTGCTTGCTTTGTGTTGCCCATGGACTAAGACCTTTTCTTTTTTTCCAGTTTGAAATTGTTTTTTAACAATCAAAAGAAGTATATTATTTTTGACACATGAAAATTACATGAAGGTAAAATTGTAGCACCATAAATAGAGTTTTACGGGAGCACAGCTACACCTGTTGCTTTATCTGTGGTTACTTTTTGTGCTACAGCAGCAGAGTTGAGTATTTGCAACAGACTGCATGGCCTGAAAGACTCAAATGTTCACTCTCTGGCACTTGAGGAAGAGCTTGCTGGCTGCCAGGCTTCCCCTGCTTCGGGGCTTCTCCCCTCATCACACTCTCACTTTGTCTTTTTGTTCTGCCAGGGTGATCATTTCACTCTTGTTGTTTGAGCGTTGCAATTTATAATGTTGTTTAGATGTTTATTTGAATGAAATATTTGTCCTTCATGCAAATCTAAGTATTTCTTAATTTAAAATTATATTTAAGTGTATGATTTTTATAGTGAATGATGTTTTAAAACACAGTTCCTAAGAAGCCAGAATCTACGGATAATGAAGAAAAAATTGGAAATGAAGAGAGTGATTTAGAAGAAGCTTGCATTTTGCCTCATAGTCTAATAAATGTGGACAAGAGACCCCTTGCAATTAAATCGCCCAAGGTGCAGTATTTTCTGTGATTCTGAGGTTGGTTGAATAGAATCATAGCACGTAGCAAAGGAATCCACAGTCTCGTACCTCTGTACCTGAGCATCCGGAGGGAGGGACGGGTGGTTGTTAGAAATACGGCCCCAGTGATGCTTCATGAACTTGACTTATGATGTCCTGGTCAGAGCTGTAGCTGGAGAAGGGTTTCCTTTTATTTTTGGTACTAGATTGTATCATTAGTTATCCACCATTCATTCCTTAAATATATTCTTTGTTCCAGAAACAGTGCTGGGCCCTGTGGCTATTAATATGAACCATAACTTAACTTTATATGCCAAGCTAGCCTGTTCCAACATACATTAGTATAAAGATTATAAATTCACTTATATTTATAGCATAGTTTTAAAACCGTGTATTAATTACTAAGTTTAACATATTTTAACCAATTTAAACCTGTGAGCATTATTTATATTTTACTTGAATAACTTTTAGAGCACAGTTTAATATTAAATAGGGCAGACTAATGATGAAAATTGTTTTCCTTTGTTAGGACAAATGGCAGCCGCAGTTGAGTACTGTTACAGGTGTTCACAAATACAAGTGGTTGAAGCAGAATGTGCAGGGTCTTTATCCGCAGTCTCCACTCCTCTGTACAATTGCTGAATTTGCCCTTAAAGAAGAGCCAGTGGATGTGGAAAAAAATAAGAAAGTGCCTACTAAAACAGGTAACATTTGATGAGAAATGCATCTCTGCATTGGGTAATATACATAACACTTAACTGTATGCATGATATTTTGCAGTTGGAGAGAGCAGAGGTTCGCCTGGAAGGGATAGATACAATTTTAAAACTGGTGAGCAAGAATTTCTTACTTCCATCTGTGCGGTATGCGATGTTTTGTGGATGGCAAAGACTTATTCCTGAAGGAATCGATACAGGGTAAAACGTTAGCATATTTTTTTTCTTAATTAAGGAAGCTGTGGCAACAGAATGTTGTTCTGTAACAGTTAGAAGTCTGGCAGTGTCCCGAGTCAAATTCTTTGTCTTTATTTGAAAGGGAACCTCTTACTGATTGTTTAAAGGATGTTGATTTGATCTCACCTTTTAATCGGATGCTGCTGGAAGTCACCTTTGGCAAGCTGTATGCTTGGACTGTTAGGAACATTTGAAATGTTTTGATAGATGCCAGTGCCAAATTTAAAGAGTTTGGTGAGTCAACAACTGCATCAGTGTTATTTTATGGTTTGCCTTTAATTATATGTTGTGGAAACTTGCAAATGCCAATTTTTGCTTTTGAGAAGACTTTAATAAGTTTGTACTTTGTACTTGTATAATCTATGCTGCTGTCAGCTTTCTCAGATTTTAAACAAAACTTTAAAATTTAGCAGGAGACACAATGTTGAAGTACTCTAGTATAACATTTTCACATTTTGACCTTTTTATGTGTATCACCATATATCCTAAAGTGTCTGTGTCCTATATTAATATTTATTTTCTGTATAGTTTGAGCATCTACAGAGAGTTGATTAGATTGGTTTTGTGGAGGAAAAGGGAGACATAACTTTTACATTTGAAATGGGAGGAATGGAATAGGGCACCAGGGTATTCAGAGAGCAACATGCTAAGTCCTGTAGACAGATGGAACGACCTGTGCATAGAATGCAGGGGGTAGGCCCATCGTGCAGCATGACAGAGCTGCCCACTCAGTGGAAACCCCTGGAAAATAGTCAGATGTTTAAAGTAATCGCCCGTGCCTTCTGCGTTACGTTTATTCTTGCATTCATGCACGAGAAAAGTCAGTGGGTGTCAAAATAGTCAGATGTTTAGAGTAATCGCCCGTGCTTTCTGCGTTACGTTTATTCTTGTATCCATCACAAGAAATGTCAGTGGGTGCCAATGCTCATTAGGTATCCAGCCAGTTCCCCTGCAAACCATCACCAATGAGAACCTGTCAGGACCCAGCCTGGGGACCATCCCGCAAGCCCGCTTCCTCCTGGTGGTACTCAGCATGCTCACCCTGCAGCACGGCGCAAACAACCTCGACCTCCTGCTCAATTCCGGAATGCTGGCCCTCGCTCAGACGGCACTGCGCCTGATTGGTAGGTCTGCACCGGCTTGAGAGCCTTTGGGAAAACGTCAAGATTTTGCTTTGATTGCTTTTCTTTTCTTTTTTTTTTTTTTTTTTTTAAGCTTTTTGTAAATTATGGTAAGACACAAATAGCAGAAAGTGTAGCATTTTAACATCGCAGTTCAGCGGTATTAAATATATTCAGAATTTTCTAGAGTCATCACCACTGTCTAGTTGTAGAACTTTTTCATCACTATAAATGCACCCCATTTAGCCATCAGTCCTGACTCACCCTGCTCTCCAGCCCCTGATAGTCACAAATCTGCTTTCTCTGTCTATGGATTTGCATATCCTGGATATTTCATATAAATGGAATCATACCATTTGTGGCCTTTGTGTCTGGGTTATTTCATTTGGTATATATCAGTACCTTATTTTTATGGCTGAAAAAGATTTCATTGTATGAATAGATAACATTTTGTTTATTCATTTATCTGTTGATGGACATTTGGGTTGGTTTTGCCTTTTGACTTTTGTGAATAGTGCTGCTAGGAACATTTATATACAAATACTTGTTTGAACACTTGTTTCTAGTTCTTTTGATTATACAGCTAGGACTGGAATTACAGGGTCATATGGTACAACTGTGTAACTTACTAAGAAACTACCAAACTTTTCCACAGTGCCGTATCATTTTTACATTCCCACCACCAGTGGGCAGGATTCCAGGGTTCCAGTTTCTCTACTTCCCTGCCAACACTATTTTTTGTGGTTTTCTTTTCTTTTTTTTTTGTTTTGGATTGAGGCCATCCTAGTGGGTGTGAAGTGGTATCTCATTATGATTTTGATTTGTGTTTCACTAATGATGAATGACATTGAGCTTCTTTATATGTTTGTGCTTGTTGGCCATTTGTATATCTTCTTTGGAGAAGTGTCTATTCAAGTCACTTTCTCTTTATTTTTTATTTTATTTATTTGAGACGGAGTCTCATTCTGTCGCCCAGGCTGGAGCACAGTGACACGATCTCGTCTCACTGCAACCTCTGCCTCCTGGGTTCAAGCGCTCCTCGTGTCTCAGCCTCCCGAGTAGCTGGGATTACAGTCACACACCAACACACCTGCTAATTTTTGTATTTTTGGTAGAGATGGGGTTTCGCCATGTTGGCCGGGCTGGTCTGGAACTTCTGACCTCAAGTGATCTGCCTGCCTTGGCCACCCAAAGTGCTGGGATAACAGGCGTGAGCCACTGCGCCCAGCCCCTTTCTCCTTTTTAAATAGGGTTATTTGTCGTCATCTTGTTGTTGTACCAATAAATGCACTATAGAAGTGTACCAAACATTTAAAGAAGAATTAACACCGGTCCTCAGACTCTTTAAAAATTTCATGTATACTAGACCTTCACAGATCTGTAGACCTTTATCATATATATCATTTGAGGGTATTTTCTCCTGTTCTCTGGATTGTATTTCCTTTGATAGAGAAGTTTTTTATTTTGATGAAGTTCAATTTATCTGTTTCTCTTTTGTCGTCTATGCTTTTGATATCTATCCAAAAAGCCATTTCCAAATACAAGGTTGATGAAGATTATCCTCATCTCATGTTTTTTTTCTGTAAGTTTTATAGTTTTAGCTTTTATATTTAGATCTTTGGTCCATTTTTAGGTAGTTTCTTTTACACAGTGTGAGGTAAGAGTCCAGCCTTTTTCTTTTGATGATCTGATTGTTTCAATACCACTTGTTGAGGACTGTTCTTTCCCTGAAGTTCTCGGTACCCTTGGCAAAAATCAGTTGGCTGTAGATATTTAGGTTTATTTCTGGACTCTCAATTACATTATCACATTCTATATGTTGATAATTATACAGGTACCGCAATGTTTTGAACATTGTAGTTTTGTACTGTTTTAAAATTGAGAAGTGTGTTTTCTTTCTCAAGATTATTTTGGCTACTTTGGGTCCCTTGCATTTTCACATGAACTTCAAGGCTGGCTTTTCCATATCTGCAAAAAAAGGCCATTGGGATTTTTGCTAGGGATTGAATCTGTAGATTGTTTTGGGGAATAGTGCCATCTTAACAATGTTAACATCCATTCTCTGAATGTGCAATGTCTTTCCATTTATTTCTGTCCTCTTTAATTTCTTTCAGCAGTGTTTTATTGTTTTACAGTTATCAGGGTAATAATGGCCTCATGGAATGAACTAGGTAGTGTTCCCATATATTCTGTTTTTAGAAGAGTTTGAGGATTGGTTTCAATTCTGCTTTAAATGTTTGATAGAGTTGACCAGCTAAGCTTTTCTTTGTTGAAAGTTTTTTTTTTTTGAGACGGAGTCTCACACTGTTGCCCAGGCTGGACTGCAGTGGTGCGATCTCAGCTCACTGCAAGCTCCGCCTCCCAGGTTCACGCCATTCTCCTGCCTCAGCCTCCCGAGTAGCTGGGACTACAGGCGCCCGCCACCACGCCCGGCTAATTTTTTGTATTTTTAGTAGAGACGGGGTTTCACCGTGTTAGCCAGGATGGTCTCGATCTCCTGACCTCGTGATCCACCTGCCTCGGCCTCCCAAAGTGCTGGGATTACAGGCATGAGCCACCGTGCCCGGCCTGAAAGATTTTTAATTACCGATTCAATCTCTTTACTTGTTACGGGTCTATTCAGATTTTCTATTTCTTCTTGAGTCAGTTTGGGTAATGTATGTTTCTAGGAATGTGTCCATTTTATCTAGGCTATTTTATTTGTTGGCATACCGTTGTTCACAGTGTTCTTTTATACTCTTTTTTATTTTTATGTTGGTAGTAGTGTCTCCACTTGCATTTCTGATGTTATTTGCATCTTTTCTCTTTTTTTTTTTTTTTTTTTTGAGACGGAGTCTCGCTCTGTTGCCAGGCTGGAGTGCAGTGGCACAGTCTCGGCTCACTGCAACCTCCGCCTCCCAGGTTGAAGTGATTCTCCTGCCTCAGCCTCCTGAGTAGCTGGCACTACAGGCACCCGCCACCACGCCTGGCTAATTTTTGTGTATTTTTAGTGGAGATGGGGTTTCACCATGTTGACTAGTATGGTCTCGATCTCTTGACCTTGTGATCCGCCCACCTCAGCTTCCTAAAGTGCTGGGATTACAGTCGTGAGCCACCTTGCCTGGCCACTTTTTTTCTTAATTTACCAAAAGTTTGTCAGATTTTTTGTTCTTGCCAGAAACTGAACTTTTGGTTGTGTAGATTATTTTTCTATTCTGTATTTAATTTATGGCTGCTCCAGTCTCTATCATTTCCTTCTTTCTGCTTTGTATTTTTTTGTTTTTTGTGTTTGTGTTTGTTTTGAGACAGGGTCTTACTTTGTCCCTGAGGCTGAAGTACAGTGGCGCAGTCATGGCTCACTGCAGCCTCAACCTCCTGGGCTCAAGTTATCCACCTGCCTCAGCCTCCCAAAGTGCTGGGATTACAGGTGTGAGGCACCACACCTGGGCCTAACTTTGGTTTTTATTGAGTTCTTATTTTTTTAGTTCTTCCAGATGTAGGGTTATTGATTTGAGATCATCTTTTGTAAATGCAGACTTTTATAGTATAATTGCCCCTTTTAACCCTGCTTTTGGTGCAGCACAGAAGTTTTGGTATGTTGTGTTTTCATTCATCTCATAGTATTTTCTAATTTCCCTTGTGATTTCTTCTTTGACCAATGCATTGATTGTTTACCGTGTGTTGTTTAATTTTCATATACTTGTGAATTTTCCACTTTTCCTTTTGTTATTAATTTCTCATCATTTCCTTTTGGTTGGAGAAGGTAATTTGTATGATTTTAGTCTGTTTAAATTTGAGACTTTGTGGCCTAACATATGGTCTGGTCAGTCTAAGAGAGTGTTCTGTGGTGTACTTGAGAAGAATGTGTATTCTGCTCTTTTTGGTGAAATGTTCTGTATGTGTCTATTAGATCTGATGGGTTTATGGTGGTGTTCTTTGGCTAAAACTGAGATGCTGCAGGGCCAGTTGTCAAAGTCACAGTGAAAAAGCAAGGTTTTCCCAAGCTCTTTTAATCACATCAGTCTTAGAGTTCACATTAATCCATTCAAAAATATGTATCAGGCCAGGCTGTAATCCTAGCACTTTGGGAGGCTGAAGGGGGTGGATTGCTTGAGCTCATGAGTTTGAGACCAACTTGGGCAACATAGCGAAGCCCTATCTCTACAAAAAATATGAAAATTAGCTGGGCATAGTGGTGTGTGCCTGTGGTCCCAGCTACCTGGGAGGCTGAGGTGGGAGGATTGCTTGAGCCAGGGAGGCAGAGGTTGCAGTGAGCGGAGATCAAGCCACTGCACTCCAGCCTGGGCTCCAGCCTGGGTGACGGAGTGAAATCCTGTCTTGGGGGCTGCGGGAGTCTTTCTATCTATCTGTCTGTCAGTCTGTCTCTCTCTCTCTCACTATACATATATATAATTATTTTTTAATTTATATATTATATGTTGTATTATGTTAAATATATATTTTAATGTGTATATTACAGCTGAAAAGAATCATCTAGTAAGAGTTACATCTGATTTCTTGAGGCCTCATTAGCAACCAAAAGTTGCATTTAAAAATTACAAAAGCATATCTCCATCGAGAAATGGCCTTTTTATCTTGTCTGCTTTTTCCCTGGAGGTTCCAATAAGTAAAAATCACAGCACAAATCATTAAGTATGGGGACTTTTTCTGTTGATAGTATTCATGTGTTTAAATTTCATCTGGCCCACTGGCTGCAAAAAGCAAGGAAGTTGTGTCTCATGAGTATCCGTCTATATTTGCAGCTTGCCCTGATCAGGGTATCCTTCTTATCATTTAAGAAATTATAAGCATATAATATTTTATACCAGCTTAATGTATACATCCACATGTAACAGCCACAAAACATAAAGCTATGTAAAATAAAAAATTCCCCCCAGTTTTGGTTGCAAATGTATTCAAGCCCTTAGCAATAAATTCAGTCTTTACAGAGTTAACAGTATAGCTGCCCAGGGGATCCTGGGAGATCCACCTGGAATGCAACTCCTGTCCCTTCCTTGGGGCCCCTTCTTGGGGGCCCTAAAGTAGCAGCTAGGCTAAAGGAAAGGCTGTTACCCCTGCTAGTTTATCTAAAGTTTTGCTCCAGCCCTGAGAATTGAATATCCTTTTTTGCTCTCTTGGAAGAGAGAGAAACACAAACTTTTTACATTTTTTGGTCCACCCAAGCCCACCTTTGGGACTGTTTGGGTCTTTTTCCCCTCCCACCTGGAGGAGAAACTAAAATCAAGGGAGTTAGCAGAACCGCACTCCCACCCCCTCTCAGTTTAGCAAGTGGGAAAAGGGGTGTTAAAAATCTAGCCTACTCTCCTAGGGTTAGCCTCCTATTTTCAAATCCATTGGTAAGTTTTACTTCTCTCAGGTGACAGCAGCCCAGCTTCTGTTTCATGCTATGGATGACTCTGTAGCCACCCAGGGCACCAGTTGTCAAGGGTCTCCAGGTTTGATGGTTGGCCAGGAGGACTTACAAGACTCAGCATGTAGTTGTACTCAGGGCTATAGTTTATTACAGTGAAGGGACACAGCAAAATCATGAAAAAGGACATGGGTAAAGTCCAGAGGAAAGCAGGTACAAGCTTCCACAGGATCCACACAGGATGAGCTTAACTGCCCTGGCACTGAGCCGTGTCAAGTGCTGTCTGCCGGGAAGCTGGGTAGAGACTCCAGGCCCAGGGTTTCCATCGGGGCTGATCACACAGGTACCCCCTGCCTGGCGCGTACCAAGTTCCAGAACAAGGAAAACAGGTTTCAGCACAGAACATGTTGTTTGTACAGACAGTTCAGGCACAGCAAACCACACCTCCCACCTAGGGAGTGGGGGAGTCCTCCTGAGATCCAGACTCCAGCCGAGGGCTAGCCTGCAGCAATCCTGTCTGAGGTCGTATCTCGGGCCACCTGTTAGCTGTCTTCTGCACAGAACCATGATTAAAGTTTGTTAGTTTCCCACTGTTAGATATTTAGGTAGTTATCTTTGTTTTTCTATTAGTAAAAAATGTGATGAGTATCTTTCTAACTCAGTTATTTTGCTTTTTCAGGGGAGTAACTCCTAGAAGTAGAGAAAGTAGCTTTACTGAGCATTTTAATATCTTTTATATCTTCTTAGCCTATTTATGTATTTCGTCCTTCTGTTTTTTTTTATCCTACATCAGTAAAATATTGATAGTATTATATTAATTGATAAAGCATATAGTATGGATTCTTCAAAATTATGATCTTCATTAGTACTTTTTAAATGTTTTGTGTGTATTAAGGGGACATGTAGCTACTTGTTGGCTCAGCTATTGTTTTTGACGCTCTGTCAGGCCCCAGTTGTGACAACGTTGAGGAAGATATGAATGCTTCTGCTCAAGGTGCTTCTGCCACAGTTTTGGAAGAAACAAGGAAGGAAACGGCTCCTGTGCAGCTCCCTGTTTCAGGGCCAGAACTGGCTGCCATGATGAAGATTGGAACGAGGGTCGTGAGAGGTGTGGACTGGAAATGGGGCGATCAGGTACTCAGAGATTTGATGGGAACACATTAGCCACACATTAGTTATCTTCTGCAAAGTTCTGTACGCTATTGGTGGGTGGAAATTGGAATAATCCAGGATGTGTTGGTTGATCGATGACACAAGTGTTGGTTCCCAAGCAGCCGAAGGGAGTGGACACAAACAGGGAATCATAAGTAGGGCATCTGAGCAGAATCAAGTCTGGAAAGAGAGGCAGCTCTTTTCAGGAAACTCACTGGCATGAGGCTCAGTTTGATGGGTCACTGGAACAACAAGAGTGAGAGTGAGCAAGAGAGTAAATCTCATCCTGAAAGTTGGTGTAGTGAAGGCTCTGCGGCAGGAAGCCCAGGTGCTGCCCCTGTGAGCTGATGGCCATGTGCTGCGAAGTGCCCTGAACCCAGTAGTTAGGGATATACTTCATGGGCCTGTGGCCATGTCTCCATTTTCCCTCATCGCAGCTCTCTTCTAAATCTCTGCCAGGTGCCCCCAGGTGGAAGTCACTTACCACAGCCCTAGCTAAGTTAGGGCAGTGTTCACCTTCCCGTGGTCTGTCTAGCTTTTCTCAGCCACGCTGGTAAGCCCCGGCTTTGTCACAGTCATCTTAGAAATAGCAGTGTCTGGAGACAGCAGCATCCATTCTAGAAACAGCTTTCTCCTGCAGAAGTGAGAGACAGAGCTTCCCCCTGGGGCCCGGGGGAAACTGAAGCAAAGGGAATGTGGAGGTGCTGGTGCTTGTTTCAGGTTTCTGCTCTTGCAAGGCCCTTGAGGGATGGAGGGGTCAGGACTTGCTGCAAAGCCCTGTCTCTGCATTGACTCAGAGGATCCTCACTGAGATGAGATTTCCCCGACTTCCTTGGTAAAGCAGCATGATCACGTTATTTTATGCCATTTAATTTAAAATGATGCAAGCACACATTTTGTAGGAGAGGTGAAATCTGTGTCTGGGGACAGCCCCTGACAGACATGGTGGCATATGGCGACATCTGTGTGGCAGGTCTGCTGGGAGCCATGGAAGGACCAGGGCATGGCACGCACCCTCCTAACTGATCTCTCCTTTGGCTTTCTCAGGATGGGCCTCCTCCAGGCCTAGGCCGAGTGATTGGTGAGCTGGGAGAGGACGGGTGGATAAGAGTCCAGTGGGACACGGGCAGCACCAACTCCTACAGGATGGGGAAAGAAGGAAAATATGACCTCAAGTTGGCAGAGCTGCCAGTCGCTGCACAGCCCTCAGCAGAGGACTCGGACACAGAGGACGACTCTGGTGGGTGACTCAGGAAGGCATTTAGTCCAAGGCAGCCCACAAACTGTCCAGGTGCTGGCTGCCACCACTGCCATCTGGGCCTTAGAATGGGATGTCAGGACACATCTGCAGCTGGCACTCTGTCCTCGGAGCCTGCAATTTAAATAAGCTCCCAGGCACCTCCGATGCAGGTGTGTGGAGTGGCTGTGGGATCTGGCAGTCTGGCTGGAACTGACTTTCTGCATTTTCCTCTCACGTGTGCACCCGCCCCTCTTTGAGAATGTGGTGGCCAGGCCGGGGCAGCTGCACCACCAGTGAGTCTCGTGGTTGGTGCTGAGCCTGTATCTGAGTGAGTGAGCCGAGGCCTGGTGGAATTGCCCTGCAGTCTCGGTCCATCGCGTCCTCCTCCAGTGAGAGCCCCCGCCGGAGCACACCCCACCTGCCACCTGCCTTTACCTTTCCTCTGCGGTCCCTGACTCTGAACTCTTCATGTAATGTGGAGTTAGTCAGCACTTTATCGCTTCTAGGGAAGCAGAAGTGAGAATTTAGGGGTGCACCAAGAAAGCTAGATCCTATCTGTGGAGATCCAGGTTGTGGGAGGAGGTTTCGTGACATTTCTTAGCTGTTCTTAAAAGACATGTGAAGCTTCACATGGCTGGGCTTCGTAAGACCATCCAAGAAGCTGGGGCTGCCAATATAATTTGTTATTTTGATTATTTTTTTTAGAAGCCGAACAAACTGAAAGGAACATTCACCCCACTGCAATGATGTTTACCAGCACTATTAACTTACTGCAGACTCTTTGTCTGTCTGCCGGAGTTCATGCTGAGATCATGCAGAGTGAAGCCACCAAGACTTTATGCGGACTGCTGCGAATGTTAGTGGAAAGCGGAACGACGGACAAGACATGTATGGAATGAGAGATCGAGGGCCCAGGGAGTCAGCGCTGGGGGCCGCATGCTTGTCGTGTCTGGGTGTGCATGTGGGTGGGTGTGGATGTGTGTGGATTCCTTTCCTGTGGCTGCTGTAACTAAGTACTACAAACTTGGGGGCTTACACAGTAGAAATTCTCATGGTTCTGGTGGCTGGAAGGCTGAGATCGAGGGTGGTTCCTTCTGGGGCTGTGAGGGAGAAGCTGCTTCAGGGCTCTGCCCCAGCTTCTGGAGTTTGCTGGCCTCTTTAGCGTTCCTCGGCTTGTAGAGGTGTCACCCCGATCTCTGCCGTCATCTTCACATGGCATTCTCCCTGTGTGTGAGTCGCCTCCAAATCTCCCCTTTTCATAGGGACATCATTCAGCCTCATCAAACTGATTACATCTGCAGCGACCCTGTTTCCAAACAAGGTCACCTGCTGAGGTACGGTAGAGGTTAGGGCTTCAACATACCAATTTTGCAATTCTGAATTTAACCCATAACACTGGCTTCAAACAACAAATTTGTTCTGTCAGAGTTCTGGAGACCAGAAGTCGCAAATCCAAGTGCGGGCAGGGCCATGCTCCCTCCACAGGCTCTAGGGGAAGGTCCTTCCCTACTTCGTCCAGCTTCTGGGAGCTCCAGGCTTCCTCGGTGTGGGGACGCATTGTGCCAGTCTCTGCCTGCGTCTTCACATGGCCCCTGCCCCTGTGTTCTGCATGTCCTTTTCTGTCTCTGAAAGGACTCTTTCATTGAGTTTCTTTTGACTCTAATCCAACATGATGGCACCTAAATTCTTAATGACGTCTACAGAGACCTCATTAAATAAGATCATATTCTGAGGTTCCGAATGTATGTGAAGTTGGGGGACAGGCACAGTTTAATCCATAAAGTGTTTGTGTGTGTGGAGAGTAAGTATGAGAAATGTGAGCTGAGGGAGTGGGGTGAGTGTGCCTGTGACTGAGAGTGAGCACATGTGAGTGTGGGTGGATATGTGGGCATGCTCCAGTGTGTGTGAGAGCATGCGTGTATTAGTGGTGTGCTGGAGAGTCCGCACATATTGATGAGAGTGAGTGTGTTAGCAGTCGATGGGCAAGTGGCTGAGCGTTTGTGTTGCAAGTGTGATGGTGTGTTTGTAGCATGTGGTTGTGTGGGTGTGTGTATGCGTGCATTTATGTGAGTGGTGTGTATGTCCATGAGAGCGTGTGAGTGGGCAGGTGACTACATTCAGGTGAAGTGGGAGTGAAAGCGTCAGTACATTGAGCCAGTGTGTGTGTGTGAGGGTGAGCACGAGGGGGGCATGAGTGTGAGGGGATTACTGGGTGTGTGAATGAGATGAAGTGTAACTCAGTGAGGCTTGGTGAGTGTGAGGAAGTATGAGTGGGTGGCAGCACCCACTCATGTGTAAGTGTGCGATTGAGTGCGAGCATTTGTGTAAATGTGTATGAGTGCCTTGTATCTGTGTGAGCACGAGTGACGTTATTGTGAATGCGTGTGAGTGAATGTGAGTATTTTGCTCGTGTCAGTGAGTGGGAGGTTATAACAGTGTAGGTGTGAGTGTAAAGTGAGAAAGTGTGTGGGTAAAGGTGTGAGTGGGTGAGTAATCAGTTGTGACTAGTGTTTAGGAGTGTGAGTGCATATGTGAGTTTTTGTATGCATTGGGAGGGGTAAGTGGATGTGAGAGTGCATAGGAGTGTGTCAGCTTGCATCTGTTGTGTGTGCATATGTGTGACTGGGATTGTGTGTGTGTTAGTGATTGTGACAGTGGTGGGTGCACCTGAGAGTGTGAGGGTGGGTGTGTGAGTGCCCATGAGTGTGTCTGAATAACTTAGTATGGGTGTGAGTGTGAGGATGCATATGAGGGTGTGAGAGTGTGTGTGTGTGAGCTCATGTGAGTGTGCTGAAGGAAGGCAGGTGTCCTCATAAGCTTGGATAGCTGAGGGCAGGGTGGGGGAGGTGGGAGGGAGAGCAGGTCCTGTGGGGCTGTGGGCGGGGTCCCTCGGGGGGCCCAGCCTCCAAGCCTCAGCCTCCATTCAGGGAGTAGTGGAGTCCTAGAGCCAGGCAGAGCAGAGGTGGGCCCACTGGTGCCAGAATCCAATGGTGTAAACCTAGTGAAAAACTCATTTTGTTAATGCAGATGTATTAAACTTGGATTGGAAACTGTCTCTACTAAAAATACAAAAAAAGTATTTAAGTGGTGCAGATTAAATATAAGCAAATGTGGAGATATTTAAAACACGAAATTAAAAATATAATAGATGCACTGTTGCAAATTACTGCTATTTGAATTATAGATCATTTTCCTATTGCCTAGAAACAATGCATAGCTAAAATTCCCTAACTACTTTTACTACACATGCTTACAAGGTTTTAAAAATGCCTGTAGTCCCAGCTATTCGGCAGGGCAAGGCAGGAGAATCACTTGAGCCCAGGAGTTTTAGACCAGCCTGGGCAACATAGTGAGGGCCCATCTCTAAAAAAATCAAACAAAAAAATTCGGAAATGTTTCTTGAACTAACTTAAAAGCCGCCTTCCACTTCTCACTTTGAATTAGTTTGAATTAATTTACAAACTGCAATATATTTTAAAGGAGCTTATTGTAGAAAATAAGATAAGTTGATAAAAAAAAGTAAGGATTTATCTTTAGGGATTTGTCTTTAGGGACTTGTTAACCAAGCATATCTATTTTCCCTCCCGCAGCTTCTCCAAACAGGCTGATGTACAGGGAGCAACACCGGAGCTGATGTATGCTGGGGTTTGTGCAGAGCATCGCTCTCACGCCGCAGGTGTGCAGCGCCCTCAGCTCCCCGCAGCGGATCACGCTGCTCATGAAGGTCGTGGAAGGGCACGCACCCTTCAGTGCCGCCTTGCTGCAGAGACAGGTAATGTGCTGGCAGGCAAAACCAGTTCCCTGAGAGAGGCCTCCATGTACTGAAGTTCCCTGCCCTCAGATTCAGGGGCCTTTATTCAGTAACGAGTGCAGAAAGGGTCTAGAAGTGACAGGGTAGATTTTCTGGAGGCAAGGGGCAGAGGTCCTTGATAATTGGTAAGTTGCTAACCTTTAGTTTACCTGCTTTTCTCTTAAGTGGTAAATCCTGCAACTACTCACTCATCTGCTTCACAGAATTTGTAGTGTAATTCTCTTAAGAATTAAACTAAAAATAATTCTTTTTTTTTAAACACATGCATCTGTAATGTTGTTTTTTTCTAAAGTCCCTGACAATCCTAATCACTAATCAACTTGAGTGTAATTACCTGGCTGTAAAGTAATGAATCTCAACATTTTCACATGATTACTTGCATTATGAGAACAGAAAATAAAGAGAGGCTGGGCGCAGTGGCTCATGCCTGTAATCCCAGCACTTTGGGAGGCCGAGGCAGGTGGATCATGAGGTCAGGAGTTTGAGACCAGCCTGGCCAACATAGTGAAATCCTGTCTCTACTAAAAATCCAAAAAAAATGAGCTGGGCTTGGTGGTGGGTGCTTGTAATCCCAGCTATTCAGGAAGCTAAGGGAAGCAGAATCGCTTGAACCTGGGAGGTGGAGGTTGTAGTGAGCCGAGACCGTGCCACTGCACTCCAGCCCGGGTGACAGTGCGAGACTCTGTCTCAAAAAAGAAAAGAGAAAATAACAATCTCTAGTTTCTTAATCAGATTTTTTTTTTAATGCTTGTCATTTTAAATTTTCTTTTATCAGATCTTAGCTGTGCATTTGTTGCAAGCAGTCCTTCCATCATGGGACAAGACCGAAAGGGCGAGGGACATGAAATGCCTTGTGGAGAAGCTGTTTGACTTCTTGGGGAGCTTGCTCACTACCTGCTCCGCCCGACGTGCCCTTACTCAGAGGTGGGTGGCCGTCTCCCTTCCCTGTGCCCTGGTGAAGAGCCGCACAGTGCCGTCACTCAGAGGTGGGTGGCCATCTCCCTTCCCTGTGCCCTGGTGAAGAGCGGTGCAGCAGCTTCTCCCCTTGTTACCTCCTCAGAGTCCACACCAAGGCGGCGCAGGGTGCGCTCGCAGGCCTCGCTGACTGGCACCCACAGCAGCACACTGGCGGAGGAGGTGGTGGCACTGCTGCACACGCTGCACTCCCTGACTCAGTGGAATGGGTTCATCAACAAGTACATCAACTCCCAGCTCCGCTCCATCACCCACAGCTTTGCGGGAAGGCCTTCTGAAGGGGTGGGTTTGTGTTCTCAGAATTAATTTAGTTGAAAGGTAAACCTGTAGGGATTGGGCAGCTCCGTGAGTGTCCCTGGTGGAGCTCGCTGTTTGGTCTGCACTAGGCCTAGTTAGAGGACTACTTCCCCCGACTCCGAGAACCCTGAAGTGGGGGGCCTCATGGCGGTCCTGGCCGTGATTGGAGGCATCGATGGTTGCCTGCGCCTGGGTGGCCAAGTTGTGAACGATGAGTTTGGAGAAGGCACCGTGACTCGCATCACCCCGAAGGGCAAAATCACCATGCAGTTCTCTGACATGCAGACGTGTCGCGTTTGCCCATTGAATCAGCTGAAACCAGTAGGTGAACTTGTGCGCAGTTACTGTATGTTAAGGGAAATTGGCTTTACACTAGAACCCAGCACCAACATTAGCACTTGAAAGAACTTGATTCTGGTACTTCAAGTTTGCCTTCCAGGAAGCTGTGTGAGCTTGTGCGTCTCTGGTGAGCAGGGCCTGTCTCTCAGGGCACCTAAAGCAGTGGTTCTTGTGGTTTCAGCCTCAGAGACACGGAGAGGGCTTTAGCAACCTGGAAGTTACCATGCATCTATGAGGTAGTTCTAATTATTTTAAAATGTGAATTTATGAAGTCTACTTTTTATTAAACAACTCAAATTTTTAAAAAACTTAAACATGTTTAAACACCTTTAAAAAAAAACAGCCTTTCTTCATGTAGAAAATGCTTAGTTGTTTTGAGTGACGTGACTTAATGTAGCAGCTACTGTTATCTTAACCTATGAATCAAGGATGCACAGGGAGAAGGAGCCATTTACATTATTTTCATGTAGCCCAAGTGCAATGTTACTGTATATTCTTTTTCTTTTTTTTTGAGATGGAGTCTTGCTCTTGTCACCCAGGCTGGAGTGCAATGGCACGATCTTGTCGTCCCTCTGCAACCTTTGCCTCCCGGGTTCAAGCGATTCTCCTGCCTCAGCCTCCTGAGTAGCTGGGATTACGGTGTGTGCCACCACACCTGGCTAATTTTGTATTTTTAGTAGAGATGGGGTTTCACTATGTTGGCCGGGCTGGTCTCAAACTCCTGACCTCAGGTGATCCACCCTCCTCGGCCTCCCAAAGTGCTGGGATTACAGGCGTGAGCCACCGTGCCCGGCCTGACTATATTTTCTATAAAGTACTCTTTTTTATTATTATAGGAATATGTACATGTTGTAGAAAACTTTTGAAGTATATAGAAAATACCTGAGAAGATAGTAACCACCACACTGATGTAATTACTGTTGACAGGTTTGTAAAGAAAAATTAATATAGATTATACTTATTATATGTATAAGTCTCTATCTTGCCTTTTATGTCATTTTAAAAAATGATTATTCTCAGCTATAAAAAGGCTTCCGGGTATGTGTGGCATTTCAGGATTAAGCCCATGGTTTTGATGACTTTCAGCACGTTTCATTGGTTAGTCATACTGGCCACACGCTGACAGCTTCTGTGTCCTCTCCAGCTCCCTGCCGTGGCCTTTAATGTGAACAGCCTGCCCTTCACAGAGCCCATGCTGTCTGTCTGGGCTCAGTTGGTGAACCTCGCTGGAAGCAAGTTAGAAAAGCACAAAATAAAGAAATCAACTAAACAGGCCTTTGCAGGTCAGTACATCGTGCTTCTTGATGAAATAGCTGCCGTCTTAAACTCGTGTTGTTTGTACAGTGTTCTTTTATGAGTGAGTTCACGGACGTGCTAAAGTCCTGGGGTTCACCTGGGCCCACCATTTGTTGAGTTGCGGTTGGCAATGTAACCCTGTGTTCGTGGTAATGAGTGTTTTCGAGTCAGCCTTTCTTGCCATGTTCGGAGCCACACTTGAAGAACCCCATGGCTGACACCCTCTTCTCTGTGTCACCCTTTATCCCGGAAGAGAAGTCTGTGTTCACCTCTTCCCTCCTCCCCTCCATTCCAGGGCCCTGTGGCCCAGTCACCCTGTTGGACCATGGCTCACAGTCTGTTCCCTGCCAGATCCAGGGGCCTCTGTCCCCGAAGCACCTGGCTTGCTTGTGGCATTCAGGGTGGCTGAGACTGTAGCCTTGCTTGACTTTGCCTTCCTTTGGGTCTAGAATGCAGCTCTCCTGAGTTTCTTTCCATGTTTCTAGGGAGCTCTTCTCTCTGCTCGTTCTTTATATCCTGGAAGTCTGTGTGGCTTCACCCATAACTATGGCATATTCTGCCCACTCTTCTTGAGTTTTCTCTCCTCTTGCTCCCACAGACCTACGTTTTCTCCCCTGTTGCTCCCACAGACCTAGGATTGCTGCTTCAGCATTTATGATGTAAGCACTTTCAAGTCTGGATTTCCCATTCACATCTCTGGTTGGAGGTGCAGTGCATGCAAATCACAACATGTCCGAAATTCAGCTGGCTTTCTCTAGTAGCTGCCGTTTCCCATCGTGGTGAATAAACCTGTCTGCCAGTTAGTCGAGCCAGTGCCCGAGCGGCACCTGCAGCACTCCTTCCTTCCCACCCCACACTCTCTGTGCTGCTTCTGCGGCCTCTGTATTCAGATAAGCCTTGGGCATTGCTGCCATCTTCATCAGTTAAAGAGCTAGTGGGGCTGACAGATTCTCTCAGAGGAGTCTTAGAAGAAGAGTGAAAGCAGCTGAACCTTCAGCAACTTGGGGAACATTTGATCATATTAATAGTAGCTGACATGGTTCTAACCGTGTTAAACCCATTGAATCCTGCGTCCTATCAAGTTAGGTGCCTGGAGAGCAGGGAAGGAAGACCCAGGAGGCAGAAGGTGCTTACCCAGAAGCACCGAGTGTAACACTGGGAAAGGCGAGCCCTTCGTCACGGACAGTGTGTGCGGTTGGCAGATTCCTGAAGGGCAGAGCGTTACTCATCACCATGTGGCGGAGGCTTGATGCTGGCGAGGAGGGAGTCTGAGCAGGGCACGCCCTTCTCACTCTTTCCTTCCGCAGGACAAGTGGACCTGGACCTGCGTACGAAGAAGTGTGCGAAGGTGATGTTGGCAAAGTCATCAAACTGGACAGAGATGGATTGCATGATCTCAGTGTGCAGTGTGACTGGCAGCAGAAAGGGGGCACCTACTGGGTTAGGTACATTCATGCTGAACTTATAGGTGAGCACATTCTTTGTTCAGTGCTTTTGCTTTTTCTTAGAGACAGAATTCCCATAAATGAATACTGATTATAATGATTTGTTATTGAAATCTGTAGGCTATCCTCCACCAAGTTCTTCCCACATCAAGATTGGTGATAAAGTGCGGGTCAAAGCCTCTGTCACCACACCAAAATACAAATGGGGATCTGTGACTCATCAGAGTGTGGGGGTTGTGAAAGGTAATATTATCTGGGTAATAAAATTCCTGATGTTAACTTTTCATTAACGCATGTGTACTTAGTATTTCTTTTTGTTCAAGCACACAAAAAAAGAAAACAAGTGTGAAGAAAGAGATAGAGTGTTCCTTTGCTTGTCATTACCTTCTGCCAAAGGCCACAGAGGAACTCACCTGCAGTGAAACAATCAGATTTATTAATGTTAACTCATTGCAGTGCAGGAGAACACACACCTTGGGGAATGGGTGTCTCCATCAGAGGGAGTGAGCAAGGACTAATGAAGTTTATGTTGGGTATTTGGGGGAGGGGTCGAGAAAGCAGGGGTAATTCTAAGACAGGATGTCTTAATAAATTTACCTGGCAGGCAGAAAGAACGGAGCCATGCTAATGTCATGATTGGTAAGGAAGCAGTCATTCATATCACCAGGATAGGGGACTGTGTGGTTGTTTGTGGTTTGGATCAGACTCAACTTTAATCACACATGGTTAAGGAGGGGTTTTGGTTGTGCCTTGATTCATCAGTCACAGAGTGGCCTTATCTGATGTTCGTGTTCTGTCAACTTGTCCTGTCAGTTGTTCTGTGAAATGGCCTAACACTGACATTAACAGGCCATCTCCTGACTGTCAGGACTGCTTTTTCTTTCTCCTCCCCTGACCAGGCTGGAGTGCAGTGGCACCATCTCGGCTCACTGCAACCTCCATCCCCGGGTTTAAGCAATTCTCCGGTCTCAGCCTCCAGAGTAGCTGGGATTACAGGTGCCCACCACCGTGCCTGGCTAATTTTTGTATTTTTCGTAGAGATGGGGTTTCACCATGTTGGCCAGGCTGGTCTCGAACTCCTCACCTATTGATCCGCCCACCTTGGCCTCCCAAAGTGTTGGGATTACAGGCGTGAGCCACCACGCCTGGCTCCCTTTTTCATGCTGTATAAAAATTTAGGACTGAATTTAAGAAATGGAAATGTGCTAATGGTGGGAATTAGGAACTGGTTTAATATGATACTATTGAGATTCCAAATCAAATCCGTGGCACACTTTGAAAGGTATACTATGTCCGTTTTAACAGTTGCATGAGAAATAAGTATGTGTATAGTTTTATAAACTCTTGATGCCATAAAGAGATTGTTTGTTTGTTCATCTGAACCTTGTGGAAGCCTCTCTTTTCATCAGATCGCTTAGAAAATGGCCACAGTTGGTGGTGGTTCCACAGTGGTGAGAGGTTCCTAGAGCTTCTCATGTTACATAAGAACAAATGGATTATTTAATATTTTACTTTAAACATTTTTCTTTGTTTAAGAGATTGTTAAAATATTTGCAAATCAAAACAAGACAAATTTTTAAAATAAGAATTTGGTTTCTTTGTTTTGAGTGACATGTTGCTCTTATCAAAGGACAAAAGAAGTCTTCATGTTATTAATGTGGTTTTTATTCCCTGAGATACCAAAGGTATTATATGGAATTGTTGACTTGGTGTAATTAAAAACCCAAATGTCCTATTTTAAACCTAATGCAAAAGTAAGGAATGTACTTTACAATGAACCTCCATGTGCTCATCACCTGGCTTTAACAATTGTCACCTCACGGCCAAAATTATTCATGCTCCCTTCTTGTGATTATTTTGAAACCAGGCGCTGACATCATGTATTATTTCATCCATAAGTATTTTAGTACCTATCTCTAAAAGATAAGACTCTTTGTAAAAAACAAATAACTACAATGTAGTATGACATGGCTAGGTGCAGTTTTAAGTTCAGGTTTTTATTGGTGAAGAGGAAGATGGATCAGGTGATTTGTGTTCTCTCCTAGCTTTCAGTGCCAATGGAAAAGATATCATTGATGACTTTCCCCAGCAGTCTCACTGGACTGGGTTGCTATCAGAAATGGAGTTGGTGCCCAGTATTCATCCTGGGGTTACGTGAGTTATTTTTATGATTGCTAGATTTGCTTTGGGACGAATGGTTTTCTGTTGAAGTAAGTTTAATAAATGACCTTTCTTAACTCAGTTGCTATTTTACAAATAGATGTGATGGATGTCAGATGTTTCCTATCAATGGATCCAGATTCAAATGCAGAAACTGTGATGACTTTGATTTTTGTGAAATGTGTTTCAAGACCGAAAAACACAATACCAGGCATACATTTGGCAGAATAAATGAACCAGGTATGGCAGAATGTTTATATTCTCTCTTCCACCAAATATTAATGAAATACTTATTGTGGACCACAATGTATTGGAATTTGTTATTTTAAGGTTCCTATGTATACGGTAATTCTGTAGAGTGAGTACAGTGAAACGGAAGTGACGGTCCTACCCACTGATGACTGGCTGGCTTTTTAAAAAAATCAGGATGGAGTGTCGGGGAAGAATTAGAGTAACTAGGCTTGTTTGCTTGTTTTTCCATAAAGAAACATTAAAAGAATCTCAAGAAACTAGTAAGTGTTTAGTTGCATGGCATGTGGAATTAGTTAGATGGAGAGTGAGGTTTTTCATTTATATACCTTTTACTGTATTTTTCATTGTGGCAAAATATATATAACTTAAAATTAGCCACTTAATCATTTTCTAAGTTTATAATTCAGGGTATTAAGTACCTTAAGTACAGAGTTGCACAACCATCACAACTCTCTCTTACCAAAACTTTTCACCACTCTGATCAGAAACTGTACCCATTAAGCAGTTTAACTACCCTACTTCCCCTTACCCCAACCCTGGTAACCTTGAATCTAACCTTGGTCTCTATGAATATGACCACTCCAGATACCTCATCTAGATGGAACCATGTAAGATTTATCCTTTTGCGTTTAGCATAATGTCTTCAAGCTTCATCCGTATTGTAGCATGTGTCAGAACGTCATCCTTTTTAATGGCTGAATGATATTCCACTGTATGCATATATCACTTTTCTTCTTTGTGAGACAGAGTCTCACTCTGTTGCCCAGGCTGGAATGCAGTGGCATGATCTTGGCTCAGTGCAACCTCCGCCTCCTGGCTTCAAGCAATTCTCCTGTCTCTGCCTCCTGAGTAGCTGGGATTACAGGCCGGTGCCACCATGCTCAGCTAACTTTTCTATTTTTTTTTAATTATTATTTTTTTGTGACAGAGTCTCACTCTGTCTATAAGGAGTGTATATGTTATATACATTTTTAGTTTTAGTACTTACTGAAGATATTAATTATAACATCTATTTTTGACTCATTCAAATCTATTTTTAGTATATTCTCTTAAACAATGCAAAGACCTTAGTTCTCTTTAACATCATTTATCTTCATTCTGATTTATGCGTTCTTAACATATTTTAATGTTTTGCTTTTGTTTTTTTTTTTGAGATGGAGTCTCACTCTGTCGCCCAGGCTGGAGTGCAGTGGCGTGATCCTGGCTCACTGCAACCAACACCTCCCGGGCTCAAGCAATTCTCCTGCATCAGCCTCCCGAGTAGCTGGGATTGCAGGCTCCTGCCACCACGCCTGGCTAATTTTTGTATTTTTAGTAGAGGTGAGATTTCACCATGTTGGCCAGGCTGCTCTTGAACTCCTGACCTCAGGCAGTCTACCCACCTCAGCCTCCCAAAGTGCTGGGGTTATGTGCATGAGCTACCACGTCCAGCCAAAATTTTATACATTTTATACAAATACATATCTAACAGAACTATAGAAGACATTCTTTTATGCACACAGAAAATGTTCATAAAATCCAGTCATATGCTAAGTGGGTCATACGCTCAAACAAAGTTTCAAAAAATGTCAAAGGATTTGCCAGGCACAGTGGTTCCCAAGGTGCTGGGATTACTGACGTGAGCCACCACACCAGCCAAAACCTTCATTTTAAAAAAGGCTGGGTCATGCATCATGGGTCATGCCTGTAATCCCAGCACTTTGAGAGGCCAACGCAGGCGGATCACCTGATGTCAGGAGTTCGAGACCAGATGACCAACATGGTGAAACCCCGTCTCTACCAAAAATACAAAAATTAGCTGGGCATGGTGGCACGCACCTGTAATCCCAGCTACTCAGTAGGCTGAGGCAGGAGAATTGCTTGAATCTGGGAGGCGGAAGTTGCAGTGAGCTGAGATTGTGCTACCACACTGCAGCCTGGGTGACCGAGTGAGACGCCATCTGAAAAAATAAATAAAGGCTGGGTGCCAGATGTGGTGCATAGGCCTAGTTTGTTGACTCCTGTACTTAAGATATAAAACTCTAAAGAACAGTGGGAGGGAGCTTCCCTCTAGAGGCACAGGAGGGGACAAGTTGGTCCCTGAGCAGTGACTTTATAATAACATGTTACACTGTGTTTTTTGTTTTTGTTTTTTGTTTGTTTGAGACAGAGTTTCACTCTTGTTGCCCAGGCTGGAGTACGATGGCGTGATCTCAGCTCACAACAACCTCCACCTCCCAGATTCAAGCGATTCTCCTGCCTCAGCCTCCCAAGTAGCTGGGATTACAGGCATGCACCACCACATCCGACTGATTTTTGTATTTTTAGTAGAGATGGGGTTTCACCATATTGGCCAGGCTGATCTTGAGCTTCTGGGATCAAGGAATCCACCAACCATGCTTTCCAAAGTGCTGGCATTACAGGCGTGAGCCACTGTACCCAGCCAAGAATTGTTTCTTCTCCTTACCTAGGTAGAGACCTCTTCAGAAATGCTGGGAGATCTTTGGAGAGGGGAGATTTTTCAAATAAAAAATTTAATACTTGGCTGGGCATGGTGGCTCACCCCTGTAATCCCAGCATTTTGGGAGGCCGAGGCGGATGGATCACGAAGTCAGGAGATCGATACCATCCTGGCTAACACGGTGAAACCCCGTTTCTACTAAAAAAATACAAAAAATTAGCCGGGCATCGTGGCAGGCGCCTGTAGTCCCAGCTACTCGGGAGGCTGAGGCAGGAGAATGGCGTGAGCCTGGGAGGAGGAGCTTGCAGTGAGCCGACATCAGGCCACTGCACTCCAGCCTGGGTGACACAGCAAGACTCCGTCTCAAAAAAAAAAATTTTAATACTTTGGGAGGCCAAGGCGGGTAGATCACGAGGTCAGGAGTTCAAGAACTGCCTGGCCAGGATGGTGAAACCCCATCTCTACTAAAAATACAAAAATTAGCCGGGCATGGTGGTGGGTGCCTGTAATCCCAACGACTCAGGAGGCTGAGGCAGGAGAATCGCTTGAACCCGGGTGGCAGAGGTTGCAATGAGCCAAAATAGCACCACTGCACTCCAGCCTGGGCAATGAGAGTCAGATTCCATCTAAAAAAAAAAAAAAAACATTGATCTAGTTCTAAACCTCATTTTGAATCCACCCACATTGCTCTGAAATACATTCATCTTTCCTGTGGCTAAAACCTTAAAGCCTTGCCAGTAACTCCCATTGCACTTAAGGAAATCCAGTCTCCTTGTTGTGGCCCCTGAACAGGCTGCTGCTGGCCCACCACGGTGCCTCTAGTTTGTGTAAAATGCATATGTCAACTTATAATAAATCATACAAGGCTTTTTTAGCTCTAAAAGGCTATTATTCACTAGTTGCTGTGTGAATCAGTATTTCTGGGTGCAGTTAGAAGTTATTAGAGTTGATGACCAAGACTCATCTCAACCAGCACGGGGGAGGCATCTGCTCGTTTTGTGGTCAGTGACTCTGGGCCTCCTTCTGCTGGGCTCAGTGCTGAGGTGGGTCTGACTCGGCTCAGAGCTGTGCACCCCGGCCCTCCTCCCCAACTTGCATGAGTGCTCTTTAGGATGGAGCCGAACACTGGCTTCTCAAAACCACTTGGCCCCACCACAGGCCCTGAGAACTGATTGAGTCACTCTGGTGGGCTCCCCAGCCCTAGCCAAGAAGGGTTTCTCTAGGGAGCCTGGCCCCCACTCATGAGACCTGGAGCTCCAAAGATTCTAACCAGCGGCCTGCCTCCAGGGAGGAGCCACTCGCCCCCACCAAGCTCCCTTCACAGAGACCCATCCAACAGAGCTGAGGAAAACCATGCCTCATAAATGAATAAATAAATAAGGATGCCAGGGACCTATGGATTTTGTAATTCCTGAAAGAGGGCAGAGTGGCTGGCTCACAGCAAGCACAGCAGGAGATACTGCTCCCTGGCCAGGCTGTGCTCTGTCTCTTTGGAGGGAGCCCTAGGGGACAAGAAAATCCAGAGGAGACCAGATCACCCAGAAGGTACCTCTCCACCCCTTCCCTGGAGTTTCTGGGACACGAAGCCCACCCGAGGGACACGTGCCTCCTTGGGAGTTGTACCAGGCCTCCTTCCTGATCTGGCCATGCAGTGGTTTTCAGTGCCAGAAACAGATGAATAAAATAGGCCGTTTATTGGATGTTCTTCAGGAACATGCACATTTCTTTGGATCTTTCCATCGTTTTATCTCTATTTAAAGTTAAATGCTGTGTTATACCAAGTACTGGCAAAGATGTAGAGCTACAAGAATGGTCCAGCTGGCAGTAGCATAAAGTTGTATAAGCACATTGGAAACCTGTTTGGCAGCTTCTACTAAAGCTATATCTATGCTTACCTTCAGAAATTCCATCCTAAGCATGTACACAAGAGAAATGAGTGCATATGTCCACAAAAGGACATATAAGAATGTTCATTGCCATTTTTATTCATAAGAGCCCCAAATGAAAACAACCTAAATGTCCATCAACAGGAGAGTGAATAAGTGGTGATAGTCACATCATGGAATACTACACAGCCAAAAAAGAAAAATGAAGTGGTAGGAACGTTCAACAACATGGGTGAATAGAGGGAGCCAGGTATGAGAGACAGTGCACTGTACCAGCCCACTTAGATGAAGCGCAGGAAGGCAGAACTGACAATGATTGAAGTCAGAAGAGTAGTTTCTTTTGTGGGAAAGTTAGATCAGGAAGGAGCTCTCTGGGGTACTAGAAATCTGCCGTATCTTGGCTGGGTGCAATGGCTCACGCCTGTAATCCCAGCACTTCGGGAGGCCTAGGTGAGAGGGTCGCTTGAGCCCAGGAGTTAGAGACCAGCCTGGGCAACATAGTGAGATCCCATCTCTACAAAAAGTTAAAAATTAGCATGGCATGCTGGTGTGCGCCTGTAGTCTCAGCTACTCAGGAGGCTGAGGCAGGAGGATTGCTTGAGCTCAACAGTTTGAGGCTGCAGTGAGCTATGATTGTGCCACTGCACTGCAGCCTGTCACTTCAGTGACTGAGCAGGACCAGTCGCCAAAAAAAAGAGAAAGGAAAGGAAAGGAAGAAAGAAAGGAAAAGAAAAGAGAAGAAAGGCTGAGTGCACTGCTTCACATCTGTAATCCCAGCACTTTGGGAGGCCTAGGCGAGAGGGTCACTTGAGCCCAGGAGTTAGAGACCAGCCTGGGCAACATAGCGAGATCCCATCTCTACAAAAAATTAAAAATTAGCATGGCATGCTGGTGTGCGCCTGTAGTCTCAGCTACTCAGGAGGCTGAGGCAGGAGGATTGCTTGAGCTCAAGAGTTTGAGGCTGCAATGAGCTATGATTGTGCCACTGCACCGCAGCCTGTCACTTCAGTGACTAAGCCAGACCAGTCACAAAAAAAAAAAAAAAAAAAAAGGAAGAAAGAAAGGAAAAGAAAAGAAACGGCTGAGTGCACTGTTTCACATCTGTAATCCCAGCACTTTGGGAGGCCAAGGCAGCTGGATCACTTGAGGCTGGGAGTTTGAGACTAACCTGGACAACATGGCAAAACCAAAAACACAAAAATTAGCCAGGCATGTTGGTACATGCCTGTAATCCCAGCTACTCAGGAGGCTGAGGCATGAAAATCCCTTGAACTCGTGAGCCAAGATCACGTCACTGCACTCCAGCCTCTGTGACAGAGCAAGACTCTGTCTCAAAAAGGAAAAAAAAAAAAAAAAATCTGAAAAAAAAAAATCTGCTATATCTTCACCTAGGTGAGGCTATCACATACATTGATATATATTGGAATATGTGTGTGTGTGTCTCAGTGTATATACCAAAATGCACATTAACAAAGATTCTGGCCAGGCACTGTGGCTCATGCCTCTAATCCAAGCTCTTTGAGAGGCTGAGACAGGTGGATCACGAGGTCAGGAGTTCGAGGACAGCCTGGCCAATATGATGAAAGACCTCTCTACTAAAAATACAAAAATTAGCCAGGCATGGTGGTGCACTCGTGCAATCCCAGCTACTCAGGAGGCTGATGCATAGGAATCGCTTGAACCGGGCAGGCTGGGGTGGCAGTGAGCCAAGATTGGGCCACTGCACTCCAGCCTGGGTGACAGAGTAAGAGGCTATCTCAAAAAAAAAAAAAAATATATATATATATATATATTCCATTAGTAAACATAGAATGATTGAATTATAAAAATCAGCATTGTGACCGGATGCCATGGCTCACACCTATAATCCTAGGATGACACTTTTGAGAGGCTGAGGAGGGCAGATCACGAGGTCAGGAGATCGAGGCCATCTTGGCCAACATGGTGAAACCCTGTCTCTACTCAAAATACAAAAATTAGCTGGGTGTGGTGGTGTGTGCCTTTAATTCCAACTACTCAGGAGGCTGAGACAGGAGAATCAATTGGACCTGGGAGGCAGAGGTTGCAGTGAGCCAAGATTGCGCCACTGCACTCCAGCCTGCCAACAGAGTGAAACTCCATCTCAAAAAAAAAAAAAAAATCACCATTTTGTGGTATTTAATTAATTAATTGAGGCAAAGATGGCAATGGATGAAAATACCGTATTAGATGAGAGGATGATGGGGGATGTTTGCAGTGAAGGAGTCAGTTCTCACCACCTGAATTATTTGAACTTAGCACCACTAAAAGTAGAGCAATCAGGTACAGAGTGCCTCCAGACCTGATGAAATAGAAATCACTGACACCATCTAGGTTTCTTTTTTTTTTTTTTTTTTTTTTCTGAGACAGAGTCTCACTCTGTCACCGAGGCTGGAGTGCAGTGGCATGTTATCGGCTCACTGCAATCTCAACATCCCCGATTTAAGTGCCTCAGGCTTCCGAGCAGCTGGGATTATGGGAATCTGCCACCACACTCGGCTAATTTTTGTATTTTTAGTAGAGACGGGGATTCACCATGTTGGCCAGACTGGTCTGGAACTCCTGACCTCTAGTGATCCACCCGCGTCAGCCTCCCAAAGTTCTGGGATTACAGGGGTGAGCCACCTTGCCCAGCCTATTTCATATTTTAAATATTAAAAAGTAGAACCTGGCCGGGGGTGGTGGCTCACACCTGTAGTCCTAGCCCTTTGGGAGGCTGAAGTGGGAGGATTGCTTGAGCCCGGGAGTTCAAGACCAGCCTGGGCAACAGAACAAGACTCCATAGTGAGAAAAAAAAAAAAAGAATTAGGAATTTTGTCTAGGATGCTGTTCAGAAGAGTTAGAATAGCAGACCTGAGACTACTATCCTTAGAGAGGGCTGCTTGCAAAGTTGGCGTCTGGGAACATGGGTTTAGAGAGGCCTGTCACCATTCCCTACCTAATAAGAGTGGCTCACTGTGCCTAAACTGTTTGTGCAGACAACACAGTTTATGTTGCTTTCCTTTATTTATTTATTTATTTATTCATTGAGACAGAGTCTCCTTCTGTCACCCAGGCTGGAGTGCAGTGGCATCAACTCTGCTTACTGCAAACTCTGCCTCCCAGGTTCCAGCGATTCTCCTGCCTCAGCCTCCTGAGTAGCTGAGATTACAGGCATACACCAACACACACAGCTAATTTTTGTATTTTTAGTAGAGATGGGTTTTCACCATGTTGGCTAGGCTGATGTCAAACTCCTGACCTCAAGTGATCCACCTGCCTTGGCCTCCCAAAGTGCTGGGATTACAATCGTGAACCACTGCGCCTGGCTGCCAATTTCCTTTGCAATGCTGCTGTTCCTTAGAGTGAGACAAGGGTGAACACTGGTGAACACTGTCTGGGGCGGCCTGGTGGACAAGAAGGCATTGGCCCAGGCCCTGAAGGAGGGTCGGATCCGCGGCAAGGCCCTGGTCATGCACGAGTGGGAACCCTTTAGCCTTAGCCAGGGCCCCCGAAGGTTGCACCCAATCTCTTCTGCACCCCCCACGCTGCGTGGTACAGCGAGCTGGCATCCACCGAGATGCCAGAGGAGGCGGTGCAGGAGATCCGCAGAGCCGTATCCCAGACAGCCTGAAGAACTGTGTCAACAAGGACCATCTGACGGCTGCCACCCACTGGGCCAGCGTGGACCCCGCCGTCGTGCACCCTGAGCTCGACGGGTACCCTCCGGGTGTGGTGGGCGTGGCCCCACTGGCATCCCAGCTGCTGTGGAAGGTATCGTCCCCAGCGCCTTGTTCGTGTCCCACAGCCTCTCCCCTATGGCACACCCGCCCCACAGGGGCCCCTTCTCCTGGCCAAACCATCAAGCCCAAGGCGGATAGAGACCACACCAGTGACCAGTTGTAGCCCCGGAGGAGCTCTCCAGCCCGGGCGCCTGGGCGGAGGGCCTGGAAACCCTTGGACCAGAGTGTGTGGAGGAGGCGCCTGTGTGGCTGCCCTGGCACTGCAGAGACTGGTCCGGGCTTTCAGGAGGCGGGAGGGGGCAGCGCTGGGCCTCGTGTCGGTTGTCGTCATCTGTCTTATGGGTGCTCTGCCCTGTGTCCTTTGCCTTCCTCGTTAAGCAGAAGTCAGTAGTTATTCTCCCATGAACGTTCTTGTCTGTGTACAGTTTTTAGAACATTACAAAGATCTGTTTGCTTAGCTGTTAACAAAAAGGAAACCTGAAGGAACATTTGGAAGTCAGTTTCAGAGTTTTGTTTTTTGTTTGTTGTTTTGTTTTTTTTGTTTGTTTGTTTTTATGTTGGAATGTGCCCCGGAATGAGGCAGTTGGCAAACTTCTCAGGACAATGAATCATTCCCGTTTTTCTTTTCATGCCACACAGTGCATTGTTTCTTCTACCTGCTTATTTTTAGAATAGGAAAACAAAACAAAGGCTGTTTTTCCTAATTTTGCCATGAATCCCCCCTTGTTCCAAATGAAGACAGCATCACGAAGCAGCTTCAAGACAAAAAGCTTGGGCACTGCCCAGCTTGCCCGCTGCCCATCGACTTCTGTCCTGGGGACACAGAGGGTAGCAGCATCCCCGCCTGCACGAGTGCCATCCTGCTGATGTGATAGGCTAGCAAGATTTTGGTTAAAATCATGTCTGTGATTGTAACCGTCTGTATGAATTATTTTAAAGAAATAAAAATCCCAGAAAGAGAAAAAGAAAAAAAAAAAAAAGAAACAGTGAGGCTACTAAGCAGAGTGTCCTCAGGCAGTGGCCTCACAGAACTGCCTGCAGCCCTCTTAAGAGCGGCTTGGCCACTGCAAGACAGGACACAGTCAGCTGGGTGGGCTGGGCCCAGAACAAGTTGATGCTGAGACAACGGAACTTGCACCAGAGATCAAGAACCCTTGAAGGAGTGGACATCTCAGCCAACACCAGCATCCAGGGCTGAGTAGGCACAAGAGAAGACCCACACAGTGTGGCCAGAATGAGCTGGAGGACTGGGACTCAGGCCCCAATACCGCTCCGCCTCTTCCATCCTCATTCTGGTCTAGATCCATATTGAGCTCCTCGCCTGCGAGGTGTTACTATTTCATGCAGTAGACAGACAAAAGCAGTCCACTGTTGGCCGGGCGCGGTGGCTCATGCCTGTAATCCCAGCACTTTGGTAGGCTGAGGCAGGCAGATCACCTGAGATCAGGAGGTCAAGACTAGCCTGTCCAATATGGCAAAACCCTGGCCCTCTAAAAATACAAAAATTAGTTGGGGATGGTGGTGGGTGCCTGTAATCCCAGCTACTCGGGAGGCTGAGGTGGGATAATCACTTGAACCCGGGTGGAAGTTGCAGTGAGTCAAGAAGGCGCCACTGCACTCCAGCCTAGGCCACAAGAGCGAGACTCCGTCTCAAAAGAGAAAGCAGCAACAACAAAAATTCCACTGTCAAGACAGCAGCGTGACCACATGCTACATCTCTTTCTTCTATAGAACATCATTAGACATAGTAAAAAAAAAAAAAAAAAAAAAAAATGTATTTTGAGACAGAATTTCGTTCTGTCGCCCAGGCTGGAGTGCAATGGCATGATCTCAGCTCACTGCAACCTCCACCTCACAGGTTCAAGCGATTCTCCTGTCTCAGTCGGCCGAGTAGCTGGGATTACAAAAAATACATATATTTTAAAGCAGAGTGACAAATTCATAACTAAGCATGGAGTGAAAGAGGGGACCCCCAGGGAATTGAGATGGTAACATCTTTCTTTAAAAAAGAAAACAAAGTGTGCAAAATGGATGTCTTCTTGTCACTTCACACAGCCTACTGACATAGTGCCCCAGCCCCAGACCCCAAACTCACTGTCCTGCTCGGGGACCCCCAGAACACACTGAACATTGAGGGCACACCACCTACTCTCCTATCCTCACCTCATTCATGCAGGAAATGGCTAAATAACTCAGAAGAGAAGCCAAAAAGAAAATGCACACGGGGAACAGGAGAGAGCAGTCTGCCATTCAAAACACACCTAGACAAGCCTCTCATAGCAGACAAGGGCAGAACCAGGAATTAACACATGTGGGGGAAGATATACATCACAAATAGACAGTAAAATCCGTGGAAGAACCAAGGGAATGGCGAAGCGGAATGTCAGGAAAGGACTTTATAATATGTAGGCCTTAGAGAAATAGAGAAGGAACTGAGACAAAAATCAGTTTGAATCCTTGGAAATAAAAAATGTCATGACTGAAATTAACAATTCAGCAATTACTGAACTGAGAGCTGAACAGAACTTGTAAAGAGTTGTGTGTGTGTGTCTGTATACACATGCTCATGCACACATACAGAATGAAACTTCAGAATATCAAGGACAAAGAAAAAGAGAAAAAAGGTACCGGGAGAAGAGATGATGAATGATGCATAAAACATTGAAAATCAGGCCAGGCTCAGTGGCTTATGCCAGCACTTTGGGAGGCCGAGGCAGGTCGATCGCTTGAGCTCAGGAGTTCAAGACCAGCCTTGGCCACAATGCGAGACTTTGTCTCTACTAAAAATAAAAAAGTTAGGCCAGGCGGGGTGGCTCACGCCTGTAACACCAGCACTTCGGGAGGCCAAGGCGGGTGGATCACGAGGTCAGGAGACTAAAACGGTGAAACCCCGTCTCTACTAAAAATTAAAAAAAATTAGCTGGGCAGGGTGGCGACTGCCTGTAGTCCCAGCTACTCAGGAGGCTGAGGCTGGAGAATGGCGAGAACTCGGGAGGTGGAGCTTGCAGTGAGTCGAGATGGTGGCACTGCACTCCAGCCTGGGTGACAGAGTGGGACCCCATCTCAAAAAATACATAAAAATAAAAAAATTAAAAAATTAGCCAAATATGGTGGTGTGCACATGTAGCCCCAGGCTGAGGTGGGACAATCGCTTGAGCTCAGGAGTTTGAGGTTTTAGTGAGCTATGATCATGCCACTGTACTCCAGCCTAGGCAACAGAGTGAGACCTTGTTTCAAAAGAAACCCCAAAACCAAACAACAAAATAAAATCACAAAAATGAAAATATATCAGATTTCTTCTCATTTTTTAGCTGTATTCTGCATATGAAAGACAAAAATGCAGGACCAGGCCAGGCATGGTGGCTCACACCTGTAATCCCAGCACTTTGGGAGGCTGAGGGAGGTGGATCACCTGATGTCAGGAGTGGGAGACCAGTCTGGCCAACATGGTAATTACATTTTTTATTTCCAAGAATTCAAATGGATTCTTGTCTCAGTTCCTTATTTCTCTAAGGTCTACACATTATAAAGTCCTTTCCTGACATTCTGCTATCACCATTCCCTTGGTTGGTCCATGGATTGTACTGTCTATTTGTGGTGTATAATTTCCCACGTGTTAATTTTTGGTTCTGCGCTTGTCTGCTATGCTAACGTTGAAGCAAGGATGATAATAGAACCTCCCTAAAACTGATCTTGTCCTTGTCCAGGAGCTGAACCCACTTTTGTAAGATGAATGAAAGGCCACAAGATTAGGATTTGGGGTGGGGATCCTGAATTCTGTGAAAATACAGGCATAGTTTCTGTAATCCCTTACTGCTCAGGAGTTATGTGGCCAGAGGTCACAAGATTTGTGTCTTCCCCAATGACTCCTGTAGACAACATCACTATTGTGGAACCAAAGATTGGCCTTTTGGGATGTTTCTTAGACTCACCCCACCTGGACTTAACCTGTGGCCTCATCCAGACGTGGACTCAGTACATGAGGACCATGTCCACACCCCTGTGATTGCATCCCCAACCACTTGGGGTAACATCATTAATTCTTTTGCACGTGGAAATCCAGTTTTCCCAATACCATTGTAATTCCCCGGTGGGTTCTTCCTGCTTGCTGCACAGACAAACCAGTTCACTGAGGCCATGTTATTGCAGAAAGGAGTTGAATTAACTCAATGCCAGCCACGTGGAAGGACTGGAGTTATCACTGAAATCTGCCTCCCCAAAGGCTCAGAGTTTAGGGTGTTTCAAGGAAAGTTTTGTGGGCAGGCAGGGGACTCAGGAATGGGTGCTCTTTAATGGTTAGGGCTTCTCTAGGTGTGTTCTGAATGGCAGACTGTGCCCCACAGGCAGCACCCGGAGACATCTCTTTGCAGCATATCAGCCCAGGCCTCCAGACTGGCCTCTGCTCGCCTCTCCTGTTCCGCATGTGCATTTTCTTTTTGTTTTAGGCTTCACTTCTGAGTTATTCATTTAGCCATTTACTGCAGGAGTGAGGTGAGGATAGGAGAGTACTTGGGGTGCTCTCAATGGCCAGTGTGGTCTGGGGGTCCCTGAGCAGGACAGTGAGTTTGGGGTCTGGGGCTCAGGTGCTATGGCAGTAGACTGTGCGAAGTGACAGGAAGACATCCGCCTTGCATGTTTTCCTTGGTTTTAAAGAAAGACATTACCATTTCATGTTATATTTGTTTTCTGAGACAGAGTTTTGTTCTGTCACCCATGCTGGAGTGCAAGGTGTGATCTCAGCTCACTGCAACCTCCACATCCCAGGTTCAAGCGATTCTCCTGCCTCAGTCTCCCAAGTAGCTGAGATGACAACCAAAAAGTACATTTTAAAGCAGAGTAACAAATTGATAACTAAGTGTGGAGTGAAAGAGGGGACCCTGGAGGACTGGAAATGGCAACGATAGACTATGGACTACGTTTCTCCCATGGCTGATTTGGCCTATGCCCAGGAATGAGCAAAGACAGCAGGCCCGTGAGACTGGAAGCAAGATGGAGTCAGCCATGCTAGACTTCTCTCACCATCATCTTTGCAAAGCTGGTCTCACCATTTATTGAAGTGAATATTCTTTTTTTTATTTGAGACGAAGTCTTGCTCTGTTGCCTAGGCTGAAGTGCAATGGTGCGATCTCAGCTCACTACAACTTCCATCTCCCGGGTTCAAGAAATTCTCCTGCCTCAGCCTCACTATGCCTGGCTAATTTTTGTATTTTTAGTAGAAACGGGGTTTTACCATGTTGGGCTTCACAACACACATCAGCCCATCTCCTCTCCTGCTTGGCAGGTATGGTCATGATCCTCATTTCCCAGTTAAAGAAACCAAAACTCCATTATGATGTTTCACCATATTGGCCAGGCTGGTCTCAAACACCTGACCAAAAGTGATCCAAGTGCCTCAGCCTCCCAAAGTGCTGGGATTACAAGTGTGAGCCACCGCACCCAGCCAATTAGGAGTAAATATCCAACATTTAGCCAGGTGCAGTGGCTCACTCCTTAACCCCAGCACTTTCAGAAGCTGAGGTGGGAGGATCACTTGAGCCCAGGAGTTTGAGTCCAGGCCTAGCAACATAGTGAGACCCTGTCTCAACAAAACATTTAAAAATTAGCCAGGCATGGTGGTGTGCACCTCTAGTCACAGCTACTTGGGAGGCTGAGATGGGAGAGTATTTGAGCCCAGAAGGTCAAGTAAGCTGTGGTTGTGTCACTGTACTCCAGTCTGCATAACAGAGCAAGACCCTGTCTCAAAAAAAGAAATCCAAAATGTATAAATAATTGATACAACTCAAAACAAATAACCCAATTTTTAAAATGTTAAAAAAAAAACTTGAAGAGACCTTTCTTTAAAGAAGATATAAAAATAGCAAGTAGGTATCTGAAAGGTGTTCTGCATTATAGATCATTAGGGAAATGCAAATCAAACCCACTGAGATACTCCCTCACACCCCTTATGACCATTATCAAAAAGTCAAAAGATAAATGTTGGCAAGAGTGTGGAGAAATGGGAACTTTTGCATGCTATGGATGAGAATGTAGATTGGTACAGCCATTCTGGAAAAGAGTATGAAGATTTCTACAGAAATTAAAAATAGAACTGCCATATGACTCAGCAATCCCTCTCCTCAGCATACAGCCAAAGGAAATGAAATCATTACTTTGTAAAGATACCTGTATTCTCATGTTCACTGCAGTCTTAATCACAATAGCCAAGATATGGTAACAATCTAAGTGTCCATCAATGGATAAATGGATAAAGAGACTGTGGCACACATACACAATGGAATATTATTCAGCCCAGAAAACAAACAAGGTCTTGCCATTTGCCACAAGATGGATGAGGCTGGAGGATGTGATGCTACGTGAAATAAAGCATACACAGAAAACCAAATATTGTGTAAACTCATTTATATGTGGGATTTAAAAGTGTAAATAAATCTACAGAGATAGAGAGTAAAATATTGTTTACCAGGGGAGATAGGAGAGGGGAGGAATTGGGGACATGGAGGCCAAAGGATACAAAGTAGCAGGTATGAAGGATGAACAAGCCTAGAGATGTAATGTGTGACATGAGGACTGCAGGGAACAAAATTGTTCTGTATGTGAAATTCATGCTCAATGAGTAGATTTCAACTGCTCTTGCCACAAAAGCAACAAGGAAATGGGGAACTATGTGAAATGATTGGTGTGTTAATTTCTTTCAGTATAGGAGTCTTTTTACAATCTGTGTATAACCCATAACATCATGTTGTAAGCCTTAACTGTACACAAGAAAATTTATTTTTAAAAAAGAAAAATTGACAAAGACTGACAAAGCAAAGACTAAGTAAATAAAAACAGGGGTAACTCTATTTATATCTGTTAAACAAAAAATGAGTGACCAAATGAGGCAAGTGCCTCCATCAATAGACCTTTGTTGAGCACAATTTCATGACACCCCTGGAAAAAACACAAGCCACAGAAACGCCTGTGACCTGTGCTTTCCAAAGAGGGTTTTGGGAACTCAGCATGTAAGGGGAGAATGCAGGCAGGACAGAAGAAAGGGAGGGGGAGCAGGGAGTGAAGGGGTGGTTACATTCTTAGGAAGCTCTAATTAGTGCTCAGTAATCTTCATTTTAGGTAAGATAAGGTAAACATCTGAAAAGAGGGAGGAAAGAGTCAATTATGCAGCCATCTTAGGGTAGGTGGAAGAGTGATTGATCTCATGTTCTTGTTCTGTACCTGGGAAGATAAGCCTGTAATCAACATTGTCAGTGTCAGATTGAATAGAACTCAGTTTTACGTCTTAAACTGAGGTTGCATAGCCACAGTTACAACTAACATATGCTTATTTTATAGGGGGACATAGATCCGGAAAGATTTAGGGGCTAGCAAGGAATGTCCCTGTGAACAGTTTGTAAGGGGGGCCATATGGAGAGGTACGTGGCCTTTTGTGGTAGTGGGGACCTGGCTTATGTCTAATGCCATCACACAGGGTTGTGAAATGGCAGCTATCTCTTTGGGGAGAAAGAATGGCAGTGTTGCACGACTCAGCTCCCAAACTCATGTCTCCCTTAGCATAACAGGTTTGGTGGTTCCAAGACTTTATTTTCTTTTACATATTAAAAAATACTCTAATGAAAGAGCTATGTGAGAGATAAAGAGGGTATTTCCTAATGATAAAAGGGTGCAACCAGCAGGGAGAAAAAGGAATTCTAAATTTGTTTATGCCTGGTAACTTAACCTTAAAACACACAGAACAAAGCTTAACAAATGAAAAAAAGAAATAAGTTGATGATCATTGTGGGAAACTTTAATACTTGTCTGTCAGCCACTGAAAAATAAACAGCCAAACATCAGTAAGGAAATAGAATCTTTAAAGGATGCATTTAACACGCTGGACCTAATTGAGAGACGTGGTACACTACACTCAACATGCAGAATACATATCCTTTTCAAGTGCAGAAGCAATATTTATAACAATTAATCATATTTACGATCATTGAGAAGACACAAATTCCAAAGAGTTTTAGTTATACAAATATTTAATCAGAGTGGAACTATAAGTTTGGAAATTAAGCAAAACATTTTCAGTATGGTAAAGGGATGAATAAAATCAAAGTTTGCTTTTTTGAAACACTAATAAAACTGATGGCCCCTGCAAGATTGATTAACAAAACAGACAAAAGGCACAAACTCTAACCGCAGACCTTATAAGTATTAAAAAGATAAATGAATAATAGAACAACTTTGAAATTTTAGATAAAATGAACAAATTGATTCAGCAAACACAGGTTACCAAAATGAATATTCAAATATATGTAATTGAACCTGTAATTAAACACCTTAAAAAGAAAACTACAGTCTCTCATGGCTTAATAAGTGAATTCTTTCCAAATGCTTAAGGAAGAAATAGCACACATCTTACATCAACTCTGTCAGAAATAGGAGAAGAAACATATTCCAAATTGTCTAACCAGCATAGCTTTAATACTATGTATTAAAACCTCACAAGTCTGGGCGCGATGGCTCACGCCTGTAATCCCAGCACTTTGGGAGGCAGAGGCGGGCAGATCACAAGGTCTGGAGTTCAAAACCAGCCTGGCCAACATGGTGAAAAATTTAGTAGATTTTTGTATCTACTAAAAATACAAAAAAAAATGAGCCAGGCGTGGTGGCATGTGCCTTTATTCCCAGCTATTAGAGAGGCTGAGGCAGACGCCGTGACAGTGAGTTGAGACTGTGCCACTGCACTGCAGCCTGGCAACAGAACGAGACTGCATTTCAAAAAAATAAAAAAAAGGATGAAAATTGAATTGCAGTATAATCTTAAAACTTTTGAGAAATCTATGTTTTTCAGCTAAAAAGAGACAGACTCAGCCTTTTTCCCTCCTTGGAAGGCAATCCAAGACCTGGAAAAACAGCAGCCACTTTGTAACCACAAGAATAAAAACATGGCTAAGGAAGTATCAGGAAACTGAAAAGAACCATGGACTGCCTTCCTCTGCAAATTTTAAGTGACAATAATGAAATCTATATTTCTTTAAGTCACTGAATCAGATTAAATTTATGTAGCCCTAAATGAGGTATTAAATACTAAAATACACACTAAAATACAAAAATTTTGGTCTTGAACTGTTGATCTCAGGTGATACACCCATCTCAGCCTACCAAGGTGCTGGGATTACAGGCATGAGCCACCACACCCACCTCAAAACCTTTGTTTTTTTAAAGATATTAGACATGTCTAGTTTGAAAAAAAAAAAGCCCTTAACAATAATGTAGGAGAATAAGAGAAACTTTTTCCAAAAAAGAGAAATCACTGTGATTATTTTATCTTATTGGAACGTTGGATAATATAGTCTGCTTTATTAATCATCAAGCATGCTGTAAATTTTCCATTATAATAGGATTTGTACCTCAATTAAGGTGATAAAGTTTTAAAGTTTAGAAAGTGAAAGCCAGCCCCGTCCCTCTCCCAGAGTGCACGGGGACAGAGTTGCATGGGCGCCTTTCCTTGTGACATCACAGGACCTTCATGACATGCCGCTGCCTGGCCCCACCTCCTTTCCCTTTCATCTTTCTCATTGACCAATGGGCTTGCAGCATTAAGGCCACGCCCCTATTCTGCATTCTAGTGCAGCCCTGGTGACGCCTCCTCTGGCTCAGTCACATAGCTGCGTGGTACGTGACTGGAGGCATATCATTGTCCTCGCCTGGATCACGCCAATGTGGCCCCAACCCCACCTCCCCACCCCATGATGTCAGAAAAAACCCAACAGAGCAAATTGGCTGAGGCCAAGGAAAAGGTAAAATGCATCAGATTGTGACACCCCAAACCCAACCCTGCCCCAGGCCCCTCTGACAGCAGAACAGCTGCCAGAGTCCATGTCACTCCAGAGGTACACCGGGCTGGGCCCCCCCAGTGCCTCTGGGCTCCCCTAACCAAAATCTTGTGTCAGCCCCAACCCCTCAGCAGTCTGCCCCTGACCTCATCTGACTTTGAGCTGGTGACTCATGGGGCTCCCCACTCCGTACTCTGCCCTCACCCCCTCTTGCTCGAAAACTGACCTCCCTGGGCCCTTTGGGCTCACGTTTCCAAGGAACTGGATGCCACAGCACCTGCCCTCACCAGTCACCCCAGGGTGACTTTGGGCAGGTGACTCCTGGGACTCCCCGCTCCATACTCAGCACTCACCTACCGCTGCCCCAAGCCCAACCTCCCTGGGCTCTTTGGGCTCACATTTCCAAGTACCTGGGTCCCAACCCTGTTAACCCCACCCCAATCTCAAAGAGGCAGCTTGGGCATGGCACTGATGTGTCCCCCATCCCCCACCACACCACGGAGGAGTGGAACATACTGACGGCACCGTCCCTCTAGGAACTGTCATTACTGCTGCAAGACTGGCCTTTGATCTTAGGACCCATCCCCTAAGTTTTCTCACCCCATTTCTGGTTCCTCTGTTTGCAGCACAGATTTCCAGCTGAAAGGGAATGGGGACTGTGTGACCTAGGAGTGAGAAGTTTCAGGATGCCTTACTCCCTTAACACAGACATTGACAGTTTGAAAAGCCTACACCTCCCTTGTGAACTCAAAATGTTGACAGTGTCTCTGGGTGGCAGTGGGAAAACAGGTTTGGTTTGGTTTGGTTTTCTCCCAGGCTTCTACTCTCCAGAGAGACTTCAACAGTTTTTTCTAAGTTATCCAGCTCATATTTGAATTCTCCATGGTTCTCGCACCAGAGTGCCCATCAGTCAGTGATCTTTGAAGTGAGATTTGCTCATCTTCTGCAGAAGAGATCTTGGGAAACTGAACTTGACAACTTGAATCTTCCTCATCTCATCTCATCCTGGGGTACTTTGAGTACCACAGGATACATATGGGACATCTTTCTGAAGCATCAGTTTCCCTTGATTCTCTTGAAAGAGACAAAGCATTAATGTTCTTAGGGATGACAGTCACATAGATTTCTAAGAGTGTAGCAGACTTCTCTCTGAAATGAAGCTTGGGTTGTCCTCTTTCTGTTCAATTCCCAGATTTAACAGAAAGGCTGCCTTCTGCCCTGAGGATACATGACTCTAACAGGATGTATGACTGTAAACCACACAGTGTACACCTTCCTGCCTACTTTTTATTTTCTACCTCTGTCTCTGGTTTTGGTCCCTGGCAGCTGCTGATTTGTGGCAAAACCCCAGAGCTCACAGTCAGAAGACTGAGTTAAGTTCCATTACTGCCTTTCTTTTAGCCACAGTATCAATCCCTCTCAGTCACTAAGTGATTGCAACAGCACCTCGTACAGTTGTTGGTGGCATTAAATCAGATGGTCTATGAGAGTATTTTGTATAAAATGTAAAGTGACTGTAGGAGCTTGTAGTTCTCATGAGTATCACTGCTCCTCTTTTCCACAGTTTACAGGCTATCATCAGTGGAACAGTGCTTGTGTTGGTACTGGAGCAACCGACACCAAACAGAAGAAAATAAATAATGACACTAACCCTGAGACAACCACTTCTGGTGGTTGCCATTCACCTGAGGATGTGAGTCTTGGCTGGCTGGTCTCCTGAGGACAGGGGACACAAGGGGAGGTTGAGGGTAACTGTTAAGATTGTGGAAGGAAGAACTGCCGGGTACTGGTTAAGAATTCTGGGTTTGAATCCTACCTCTCTCTCCATCTGTGAGGGACATGATTTACAGCAAATTGCTTGAGTTCTTTGGACCTCTCTTTTCACATCTGTAAAATAGGGGTGGTAATGTTTTACTTACATGTGTGAAGTTTAAATCAGATTTGTTATTGTTGTTGTTTTTGTGTTAATCCCTAGTCCAGCACCTGCTGTAAACTCCTCTCCTCTTTGGGCTTCCATTTCCTGAGGAGGTAGAGTTAGAGTGTCAGAGGTTTCTGTTTGCTCTGAGAGTCTTTGATTTAAAGATTCACTAGAATGGAAACCTTGGGGCCAAGGGCTCCTGTCTGCCTTTTCCGTCCTATATCCCAGCTGTGAAGAACCGTCCCCGGTCCCCATGTACTTGGTCAATGCTTGTTGAATGAACACATCTTTCTAAATCACAAGCTAGCAGAAGGGTGGGCTTTTCTCACATTCCATGTCTGAAGGTTTCTGTTACTGTCTTTTCCAGAGAATCTAGTTTCAGACTTTCAGTTCTGTGGCTGTGGGCAAAAACCAACAAAGAACCAAATCCTTTTTCTTTGGCAGTTAAGGAGTGTTGACCAGTTCATGCTCCCACTGGGTCTAAGAACTTTGCCCTTAAAATCCATTCCTGACCCCTGCTTACCACTTCCTGCCCTGGGGAATAGAGTCGAGGGGCCACCCTCAGTCACCTTCCTTTGACTCTCCCCACAGAAACAACAGAACCGAGCTCAGCTGAAAGAAGTAACATGGTTTCTTTGTTTGCTCATGACATGACTGCTGGGTTTGGGGGGCACTCAGATGTAGAGGCCCCAGTCTCATCTCGCCTACTCCCAGTACGGGGAGGAAGGCTCACCTCCCAGATTCCAGCCCATCCCCACAGGGTCCCTGATAACCTGGTCCCATGGGTGGGCCTGTCCTGGGGAAGGGGGCCATTCTGGGGGCATGTCTCTTGCTGTGGATCTCTGCTTCCCCCTAGTAAGAGCTCTGTCTTCCTCTTCCTATAGGAAAAGAAGGCGAGCCGTCAACATCAGCCAGCCCTAAGGAGGCAGCTAGAGGTGAGTGGAGGGGGTGAAGTTCCCTCCTGTCCTCTGGATGAGGTTTCTTTGCTTCTCTTTCAGCACTTGCTTGTCTTTTCTCCCAAATGCACAGGATCATACAGTACAAATCCTTATGTGTCAGAAAACTGAACTGGAGACAGTGCTCTATTACAGCCAGGATGCTGCCGGGAAATTTGAAGGTGGGAATCTGGGCACCCCATCATCCTTCAACCTCGCATTTTCACAGGCCTTTAGGGGGAGTCCTTTGGGCCGCATCTCAACCTCTCTCATTCCAGGAGAGTCCCAGGATCTGGCAGACCGCCTGCATCATTCCTGGCACTTTGAAGGAGAGTTACAGTGGGCCCTCTCCTCTGTGTCCACACAGCACAAGAAGGCAGACAGGGTGAGTCCAACCACCTGCCCGGTCCCATGGGAGCCCAGCTTTGCAGATAGAGGAATGAGCCTAAAGGTCCCTTCTGCAGGATGCAGTGTCCTGCCCAGAAGACAGCATGGGCCATTTCTTGCTGCTTTTGTGTGTGGTTGTTAGAGGCAGGTTAGAGCTGAGTCAGCTGCTGTGGGTGAGTTGCGGGGTGCTGTGGGGAGCAAGCACTGGACACAGAGCTCCGAGGCCAAGTGCCCACTCTGCCCATACTTGGCTGCACCCTTGGTCAAATCCTAGGTGGGGGTTAGGGTACTTGTACCATGAAGGTACAGAAGAGTATCTTTAGTATGTTACCATTTGTGTAGAAAGAGGGAACACACATACGTGTGTGTGTGTGTATGTATTATGGTAATATACATAAAACATGTTTGTAAGGATTCATAAAAAACTCAGGAGATAGGAACAGTATTGGGGGGAGATATTTCCCTTCTGTACCTTCTGAGGTTTGGACTATGCCAATGTATCGTTCTTTCAAAAATCAACAAAGGATTAATTTCCTTCTCCTTATCTGTGTCCCTACCCCCAGCGAAAGAATGGGCTTAGAGAATCAGATATACCTGGGTTTTGAAATCCCAGCTCTAAGTGATCTTAGGCAGCACTTAACCTTTAATACCCCATGTTTTTCCATCTACACAATAGAGGTGATCATGGTAACTGTCTCCTATGGAGGTTGTGAGGATTAAATGGGATTGTTAGCATCGTGCCTGGTGAAGCACTCAATAAAGTTTCCAACAGTGGTAGTAATAACAGTAATAGCAATAGCAATATTATCTCATCTCTCTGGGACCCTGTTAGCCAGCTATCAATTCAATCTCTTTCCCTGTCCCTTCCACCCTTACTGAGTTCTTTGAAAAACAAGTGAGAGCCAGATGCGGTGGTGCATGCCTGTAATCCCAGCTACTTAGGAGGCTGAGGCAGAAGAATCACTTGAACCCAGGAGGCGGAGGTTGCGATGGGGTGAGATCGCGCCTGTGCACTCCAGCGTGGGCAACGAGAGAAACTCCATCTCAGAAAAAGAAAGAAAGAAAGAAAGAAAGGAAAACAAATGAGACCATGGGCTTGGAAATGTCTTGAGAACATGTCAGGTGTGATTGAGAGGGAGCAAGAGTTACTGTGGAGTAGTCACTGTAGCTGTCGTTACTGGTCGGCCAGCTGCTCCTCTGCCTGCTCTATCCTGACTTGACCTTTCTCTGTTTGTAGTACATCGAGGAGTTAACAAACGAGAGGGACGCCATGAGTCTGGAGCTGTATAGGAACACGTAGGATGGGGGAAGGTGGGATGGGAGGTCTGGAAGCCCTTAGTGGGGGTGGTGTGCTGGGAGGTGGGGGGTACAGGTGAGCATGGTGAGAGGCTCATACAGGTTTTCATGTGTGCACAGGGAAGCTCTAGTGCCGCCTGTGCCACTGACTCATGGGGTAGCCTCAGGCAACTCATGTCCTCTCTCTGGCCTGCCACCTGGGACTTTTAATTCCTGGGGTCCCTTCCAGTGCCATGATTCTGTGGTTGTGGGGTGAGGCAGAGGGTCGATCACCAAAGCAGTCCTTTCTGTTCTTCATTCATTCCTTTCTCTACTGCCTCTGGCTATAGCATAACCAATGAGGAGCTGAAGGAGAAAAATGCTAAACTACAAGAAAAACTTCAAATCATAGAATCTGAAAAGTCTGAGATCCAGCTCAACATCAAGGAGCTAAAAAGGAAGCTGGAGAAGGACAAAATCCTGCTGCCACAGGTGAGAGACTGCAGCCCTCGGGGGTGTGGGAGCAGCATCCAGCTGGGACCATGGTCAAGGGATCATGCAGGGTATGGGGAGGGTCCAGCCAAGAGTTGGAAAATTTGGGCCCTTATTCTGGTCCCACCATAGAATCCTCTAGAGTGTGCTAAAAATCTACAAAGTGGGGACCTGCCTGGGAAATCAGAACCTCAGGGTTAGGGCTTAAAATTTCTTTTTAAAGAATCATAGATGAAAACCATTGTTTTATAGATTACATTTATATAGTTAGCTTATGAGTCTATTTCCTTTTCAGGTTCAAACCAACACTTTACAGGAGGAGAAGATGTGGAGGCAGGAGGAGAAGCTTCAGGATCAGGAGGAGAAGATACGGAAGCAGGAGGAGAAGCTACAGGATCAGGAGGAGAAGATACGGAAGCAGGAGGAAAAGATGCGGAGACAGGAGGAGAGGCTGTGGGCACAGGAGAAGGAGCTGCGGGAGCAGCGGGAGCAGATGTGGGAGCAGGAAAAGGAGCTGCAGGAGCAGGAAAAGAAGATGCAGGAGCAGCAGATGAGGGAGCAGGAGCAGCAGATGGGGGAGCAGGAGGAGAAGATGTGGAGACAGGAGGAGAAGATGTGGAGACAGGAGGAGAGGCTGTGGCAGCAGGAGAAGCAGATGCGGGAGGAGGAGGACAAGATGCGGGAGCAGGAGGAGAAGATGTGGAGACAGGAGGAGAAGATGTGGAAGCAGGAGAAGGAGCTGCGCGAGCTGGAGGAGCAGATGCAGAAGCAGAAGGAGCAGATGTGGAAGCAGGAGGAGCAGGTGTGGAAGCAGGAGGAGCAGAGGCCCAAGCTGGAGGAGCAGATGCAGAAGCAGGAGGAGCAGATGTGGAAGCAGGAGGAGCAGATGCGGAAGCAGGAGGAGCAGATGCGGAAGCAGGAGGAGCAGATGCGGAAGCAGGAGGAGCAGATGCGGAAGCAGGAGGAGCAGATGCGGAAGCAGGAGGAGCAGATGAGGAAGCAGGAGGAGCAGATGCGGAAGCAGGAGGAGCAGATGCGGAAGCAGGAGGAGCAGATGTGGAAGCAGGAGGAGCAGATGAGAAAGCAGGAGAAGGAGCTGCGTGAGCTGGAGAAGCAGATGCGGAAGCAGGAGGAGCAGATGAGGAAGCAGGAGGAGCAGATGCGGAAGAAGGAGGAGCAGATGCGGAAGCAGGAGGAGCAGATGAGGAAGCAGGAGGAGCAGATGAGGAAGCTGGAGGAGCAGATGAGGAAGCAGGAGGAGCAGATGCGGAAGGAGGAGCAGATGAGGAAGCAGGAGGAGCAGAGTCCCGAGCTGGAGGAGCAGATGCGGAAGCAGGAGGAGCAGATGAGTAAGCAGGAGGAGCAGATGCGGAAGCAGGAGAAGGAGCTGCGCGAGCTGGAGAAGCAGATGCGGAAGAAGGAGGAGCAGATGGGAGAGGTGGAGGAGCAGATGTGGAAGCAGGAGGAGCAGATGCGCAAGCTGGAGGAGCAGATGCGGGAGCAGGATGAGAGGCTGCGATTGAAGGAGGAGAGGCTGTGGGATCAGGATGAGAAAATGCGCGAGGAGGAGGAGAAGATGTGGATACAGGAGGAAAAGCTTCAGGAGCAGGAAAAGGAGCTCCGGGAGAAGGAAGAGGAGATGCAGAAGCAGAAGATGCGGGAGGAGGAGGAGAAGATGCGGGAGGAGAAGAAGATGTGGGGGCAGGAGGAGAAGATGCGGGAGAAGGAGAGGATGGGAGAGCAGGAGGAGAAGATGCGGGAGGAGGAGAAGATGCGGGGGCAGGAGGAGAAGATGCGGGAGAAGGAGAGGATGGGAGAGCAGGAGGAGAAGATGCAGGAGGAGCGGTGCTCAGAGCCCCGCCTCCCTCCCTCCAAAGACCTTTCTGATAGGAGCCACCCTGGCAGTGTGGAGCCTGCAGGAGAGGCCGGGAAGGGTTATTCCCATGACAACCGCACTGCACAGCAGATGATGCAGCTGCTTGGTGGAAGGAAGAACGCCCAAGAGCGCCCAGTCTTAGGCAGCACCTCCTGCATCCCATTCTTCTACCGAGGAGATAAGAAAAAGATGAAGATCATCAGTATCTAAAAGCCGGCACTGTCAACAAGGCCTACAGAAGTGTAAGCCGCCGTGTAACTTTGTGAATATCGTCTGAGAACAAACTTGAAAAAAAGAGAAAAAAGAAAATTTATTCTAAATTGTGGCAAAGTACTGGCTTGGTGCAGTCACCCACACTTGTAATCGCAGCACTTTGGGAGGCCTAGGCGGGGGGATCACCTTAAGTCAGGAGTTCAAGACCAGCCTGGCCAACATGATGAAACCCCGTTAAAAAAGTTAGCCAGGCATGGTTGCACACGCCTGTCATCCCAGCTACGCGGGAGGCTGAGGTTGCAGTGAGTCTACATCACACCACTGCACTCCAGTCTGGGTGACAGAGTGAGACTACACCTCAAAAAAAAAAAAAAAGTTTCTACCTGAGGACTATAATATCTATGTACGTTTCTATTGTTTTTTTCTTGGTCTTTCTCATTTAGTCTTGTGTTGTCTTGTCTTATGGCATGCCTAGTAAACTTTTATCTGCCTCCAGAGAGTAATGACTTTGACTTTATGGCACACAATTGGAGTAAGACCAGACCACCTTCATCTGGTTTGGGACTAAGCTAGTTCAAAGCAGGTTTTAGGTTTTGTGACAGCTGGTCTATGTTTTATTCATTTGGACTCCTAGGGGTGGCCCTTCCAGGGTCCCCACCAAGGTCCCATCTCCTTCCTGGGATCCAAATTCTCATTAGGTCATTTCAGCCCTGTGAGAGTGCCAAACATTCAGCTAGGCTCTCCAGCCTCTTAACTATCACTTCACACTCAGTTTCTTAGCCTCTTAGCCCTCTACTGTTGACCAATCACCAAATGTGGGAAAAGCACTATAGACTGTCAGGGTCACTTCCTAGGCCTGGTCACTCAAGTCCTGGCTGAGGTCTTCAATTACCTTCCAACAACTGTTTTTGATGGGGGGGGGACACATTTTTTTGTGAGAGTCTAAATAGTTTCTGTGGCATAAATGCATGGTTTAATGGTGCCTGGGTTGTAACAGAAAAGTGTATGGGCAAAAATCATAAGGGAAAAATGATTCATATTTTATGTCTGTCTACATTAGACCTGCTCAGGGAATAGAATTTGGGAATCACATAATAAATAAGAAACTGCATGCTTGATTGAACATTTGCTTTCTTCACTATCAGGACATGGGGACATATATTGTAAGACTTTTAAAGGCATTTGGGAGAGATTTTATATAGGCCATAAAATGCATTACCCCTCAAAAATAAGAATCACTGAAGAATATAGTTGACTCACAGAAAAAAAAAAAAATCCTCTCTAATTTTAAGCCGCTATTAGTTCTCTTTACAAAAAACTTGGGAAAGTTATTATTTTTATTTTTTTGCAAACTTTAACCATGACCTTGCTTTACTTCCATGTATTTAATTTCACTGAAATTATATTTCAAAGAAAAGTCTTTCTGGAAATTGTTTTTACTTTAATACCCAAAATTGGAACAACAGCACTCACAGGAGCAAGGCTCCAACCAGTGGATCAGCTGTTTGGCGTGGATGTAGAAGAAGGTGCATTGAAACTCAGTACATCTGTGTTTAGCCTTAGGCAGAAAGTCTGTTTCTTCAAGTAAACCTAATGTACTAAAGATACTCCCTGCAGATGGCTTGTTTCCAGCCCATGGCAAGGTAGACAAGTCACATGGCTTTAAAGGCAAAGCCGTCTTGTCTGTCTCATGGGGACATAAGAACAATCGATTGTTGAAGGAATCCTAGGGCTTTTGGCTTCCAGTACAGACAGACAGATGTGCCTCTCTCGACCTTGCTGAAGCAGGCCCCAAATATTCACTCCTAGAACATGGAGACAAAGAGAGAAATCGAACTTTCCAATATATTCCAGTTTCTTCTAGATTCAAATATAGCTCTGAAATGAAGATGAGATTGTTTGCATTGTTGCATTGTTTTGAAATTTTATTATTAAACCCCACAATTCGAAGGCACGGAAATGTTTGCCTAGCATTCAGCACACCCCAAACATTTCCAGATGGGTTGCAAGAAGTCAACCTCATCCAGATTTTGTTTCTGCTGGAGATGTCGTCCCTTGCTGTATGTCCTTGCATATTTTTCCTGCCAGCTGTGGGAAGTGACAGGACATGGTTTAATTTGGGCTGCTGTTCTCTTTCTTTAAGCCTGCAGCAGACAGCCCTTTTGAAACTCACCCTTTGCCTCTCCTCCCTCCTATAATTCATTTTATTCCTCATTTTTTTTCTGATAGTGCATATTACTTGAGATTTTCCTGGAAAAGTTGTGATTATCTGGAATTAGATCTTCTGCCACCTTCAACAGCTCGAATCCTTGTAGGCTAGCAGCTAACCTAGAGCTGGCAGACTCAAATGGAATCTTGATCTCTTCATATTTAAGGCTCAAAACTCAAAAGAAGTGCTTTGTAAAATACTTCTGTTTATATTATATGTATGATAATTAGCATGAGTACAAAACGAGCAAAATTTACTTGGGCTCAGGTAGACTTTCCTATGGATCAGATAAATGGAAATGAAAAAAAGTATGAGGACACAGATTTGCTGATTGTTCTCCATCTTTTATATTTATTTCTTAACTTGTCTTGGTCTACTGTAGAATGTTCCAGAAATGTCATTGGGTATAATGTCTGATTTAGCACTGACTTATTTGTGGGTTTGCTTCGAGTGTATTTTCCTTGGGCTTTGGGTATATGACTGCCACAAATTTTAATTACACTAATTAGACGCAGGTGGATGCTTAAGCCCAGTTGGAGTCCTAGCCCTGTTCAGCTGCCTCTGTCATTAGTTTTTCTGGTGACATGGTTTGGCACCATCTTCCAACACATTTTCTGGAAATTAGTTTTAAGTTCAAAAATAACTTGTCTAATAAAGCTACTGACATTCAACTAGTGTCTTTAACTTGTTGAAGTGGACTTGAGTAAAATGCATACATTTAAACTGTAACTTGTGTACCCATTTCTTTCCTTAACTGTGGGCTTTCAGATTTGTTTGGTGGCTAGAGAGGGAGTCATGCCCGATCCTCATGAGTCCCTGTGCTCGTGTCTAGTTTAGGTGAAGCCTGACTTGGCTCAGGGCTGGGTGGCAGGTTTTAACGTGTGTGGCAATGCTAGTCAATTGGGGATATCCACATGGCTCATAGTGTAGAGAAGGCTTCTGAGGTCTAGACCCAACAGGTGGGAAGCCAGCCTTGGTTAGTGCCGTGGACCACGGGCACAGGAGGAGTCAGTCTCAGGAGCACCTCTGCCCTGCATCTCCCTCGGAGGATATAGGGCCATGTGTGCCTGCCACTTCCCTGTTCTCACAGCTCTTTGTGATCTCAGAGAAGCCTTTGGATTTTGTTTTTGGGAGAGTATGCCAAACTATGGCCTCCACAGCATGGGGTTCAGGTTGAGTTTGCCATTCCTAGTTTCTCCCTGGAAACATATCCCTCCTCTTTAACCCTACTTAAAGGGTTTAAAACATTCTACTCTTACTTTTAAAGGATGCTTTAAAAATACAGGCCACATCTGTTTCACTTAATCTGCATTCAACAGCACCTCATGACACAAAAAGTAATGCAGTCTGTTTGCCAAGCAAGCATTTGGAAATTTTGAGGCACGGAAACTGATAGGAGCCTCCGTTTTTCCACCTTGAGGATTGTTGCACTTTGCATCCACCCAGGTCATCTCTCAGCAGCATCCACGCTCACAGGGCTGCCTCTCATCCTCTCACATATTTTCAGGTGTGTTTGTTCACTATTCAATGCACTCAGCTTTTGTCAAGTGCCCACTTGCTCTCTGCAAGGTGTTTTGAATTCACATATGGCCAGGGGCTCTGGTGCAGGGAGGAGCACACAGAACCAGAAGACATGGAGCATGGGGCTTCCAAGGTCTTCCCTTCAGGAAGCCAGATGATGAGGGCATTTCTCCTTTGTTACTTTGCTAAAGCGGCTGACAGTAGTTAGACACAGCTGAGGAGGCGGGAGGCCCGCAGCACTTCTGGGGGTCCAGCATGCTGTTTAGCTACTGTGAGGGTGGGCAGAAGAAACAAGCAGACTCCCTCCTGCTCTGGGACAGTTTCACGTAGGAAACCAGGAGTCTGAGCCACCCAGAGTATGGGCATGTTGAGGGCTGCTGGCCTTTTTGTCAGGTCTTCGGAACAGGCACGATGGGGTTATTGTCATCTCGAATCTCAGGCTAAGGGAGCTTCAGGAAAAGATTTCTGCACCATTTTTTTAGGACATTGTTTCCAAATCCTTTAAAGTGTAAGGGTCACTTGGTGCAATCATTTCACTACTTATTTGGCAAAGGGAGTTTACAGAATCAGTGTGGAACGTGGAGACGATGTGAAGATGGCGTTTTCAGTCTGCTGATGTCCTTGTTTCCTCCTTGTCTCTCTTGCAAAGTCGCCAACCTCCAGCAGCAGCTGGCCCAGCTTGACAATGAGTCCCGGCCAGGCACGGCCGAGGCTGACAAGGACCGGCTGCAGCTCATCAAGGAGAAGGAGGCCCTGCTGCAGGAGCTTCAGCTCATCATTGCACAGCGCTGCTCCGCGGGAGATGTGGTCCTGCTGGAAGAGGAGGGGGAGCGCCTGGAGCAGGAGCTGCGATGTGCACGGGCCACCTCCGCACAAAGCGCCATGGAGAGATGGGTCAGCGGGGACAGGACCTCCAGCGGAAAGCCTGCTGGAAAAACTCCACGGGGTGGCTTGTGTGTGGCTGAAGGGTGTTCCTGATGATTGCTCAGAGCTTCCCCTGCCTGGATGTTCCCTGGTCTAGGAGGGGCATGCAGTGGGGGACACTGCCTTCTGCTCCCTGGGTCTCTGGAGCCTCTGCTCTGAAGCAGGAGGTGATAAGGGGGAAGGAGTGAGGGAAGATGGGTGACCTCCACCTCCCACCATGCCCCACCCTTCCCGAAGTTTGTGCTTGGTGCTTTCACCTGCCTTTGTGGGACAGTGCCCTGAGCAGGCTGTGGTCTAGCTCCGGCCTGGGCAGCTCTGTTGCATGGGGGGAAGAATTCCCTTTTCCTGACATGGTGAGCATGGTGGGAATCCACCTACTGCTTTCCTCCCCAACTTTGATTTCTAACCATGAGAGCCTGCTCTTCTCTGGCATTGGGAAGCTGGCCACCTGTCATGCATCTGTCCCAAGGCTCCTTCACCACGCAGGACAAGCAAAGCCAGCATGGTGGCTTTGGTATTCGGTGCCACTAGGTCGTTCAGCCTTTCCTCGTGTGCCATGTGTCCTGGTTTCCACTTGCTGTGTGAGATTGCAGATTGTGTCAAAGGCTGAGCCTGCCTTCCACACTTAGCAGCAGTTTCTCTGTGGCTATCAGCTGGGCTTTGGAGAGCAGCCCCTCCCCCACGTGTTAAAGTCTCGCCCCCGGAGCTCACATGAGCAGCTCCACAGAGACTCTAATAGACGCTTGGATGATTGGATCTGTTCAGATGCTCTTACTCCTACTGTTTCACAATGGGTGTCTGTATTGTTGGGGTCCTTTATGCTTGGATGTTCATGGGTCATCTTCATAGGAGACAAGTCTGTGGCTTGGCACGAGGGTCTCACGGCAGCCTCAGGGAAGCAGTGGTGTCTGGAGAGTTGAGCTCAGAGCCCTGGGCAGGTGAATTTCATTTTGCCTGAGATGGTGGCATGCCCTGTCACTTCACCTGGAATCAACCACGAGGAGAATCTGAATGTAAAAGGGACTGTGCAGCTGAAGTTTTCTACTGTGCTCTTGCATGGCTGCATTTGTTTTCAGCTAAACATTTCCTTCTGTTCCACCCCTGATATTCTTGTATGTGTGTTCTGCATAGGAGGACCTGGGAGTTGCTGTTGCTTCTCTGTGAAGGGGGGAGGACTTGGCCCCACAAATGTCGCCTGCATCTCAGGGCCCCACACCCACGCTCCTTTGACTGTGGCTGCTGTCAACATGTGGAAATCCAGCACACACACACGTGCTGTGGCCCCTGAGTACAAGTCTGCAGCCCTCCATGGAGCCAGTGTTAGCCCCGATGCCTGGGTTCAAGGGTGGGGACAGCAAAGCCAGACCAGCTTTGACTCATGGGGGCCTCACATGAGACCAGCCCAGGTGCTGAGTCCTGGGACTCAGAGCCCTTGACCAGGACCTAATCGCCCCAAGCGTGTTTCCTGAATCTGCTGCTAAATGACCTTGGTGGGAGAAGAACATCCACATGTGCTAAGCACTGGCATGCACATCTCATGGGGGTGGGGCGCTTGTAGCTCTGGGCCTTCTGTGCCGGTACACACAGGGCCCATTTCTCCACGCCGCCTCCCTTCAATGGAGGGGTGCTTGCAGTGTGCAAGTATGGGGCCACATGGTAGGAGGCTTCCCCCAGCACAGGCTGGCAGCATTAGGAGACTGGCATGGGCCAGGTGCAGAGAGAGTGAGGTTGGCGCCTTAAGGCTGAGCTGTGCCAGCTGTAGAGCTGGGCCCAGTCTTCCTGTCTCACCTGCAGTGTCATCAGCAGCAAATGGGAGGCGTTTGCCTGGCTGGGGTGTCATCCAGGGGGAGAAAGAGAGAGATGCGCACCTCCTTCAGGCCTCCCACCCTGGCAGATGATACATGCAGCGGCCTCCCAGCTGCTCAGAGCCGGCATCTCTGGAGGGAGCTGGCGCACATCTCCTGGGCTGAGGGAGCAGGCTTGAGGTGAAGGACACATACCCTAGATAATCTCTCGGAAGGCTTGTGTTAATGCTTGTGATATCCTTTGTTATTTTAGCTTGCTCGTGTTAGTGTGTGGCAGGCATTTATACAAGATGCTGATGTTCAACAGAGAACCCCACGTCTCTATTGCAAGATGCCTGTCATCCTGAGAAATCCTCTTTCCAAGGATGACTGCTTTTATTATAGGGGTGATTATAAAATGAAAGATCTATCAAAAAGCAAAAATTTGGTTCTGCTGAACCTGAAGTCACGTTTTCCTTTGTCATAATTTAATGGCATCTTTACAATAAAGTACTTTATGTAAAGTAAATGAAGACAGTAAATTAGACTTTATATTTTCTTAATCTGTTAGCTTACTTTTCTACTCCCTTTTCATAGCAGTGGTAAATATTCTTTAAGTTAGTTTCCTTTGAATTGGAGACACAAGGCTATGTGCTTTAGGAGTTGGGCCCTGGCCAGTTTTCTGCCAGGAAACTGTAACCCCTTTTCTTTTTGTTGAAAATATAAGTACAGAAGTCAGGGAAATGTCTAAGACTCTTATTCTAGCAGTTTATTTTCCAGCCAGTTTTTAGATGTCTCAGTTATTGCCAGCGTGGCCCCTGTTTGGTAAGGAAGTTACATTTTTAGTCATCTGCAACTTTCAGAATAACCAGCATAAAATTAGACTGCACATGTGGCACTCATGGGCACTTGTGTGTGATCTTGTATCCAGATGCACTGTCTCTTGCACACTCCAAAATGCACCTATTTGTATAATGACAAATGTGTTGTATTGGATAGAAGGGGGGAATTTGATCTAAAACTTTTTTCACTACAGATAAAACAATCTGAAAATAAGTCATGACTAAAGGCAGTCTAAAACCGAGCCGTACATATGAATGTATCTGTATGTCATCTGTGTGAAAACAGAGCTGGAATGTGCTGACGGATTTAGCGATGGGTTGGAAATTCTACCTGGTCACTCAAGAGTGGAGCCAGTTTTCAGTAGGAACTCAATTTAGATTCTATTAATTTGGGATTTGAGCTAATAGAATTCAGGTTGGGTTAGAATTTCTGAAAAGCATTAAGAAAAAAGTTAATAGCCTTGGACCAGGCTTGGGTAAATTCCCTACAACAAATCGCTTCCTGGGGCTGGTCACTGTTTGCCACTGGATACGCTCTGCTGGTGTCATCTCTGCCCCTGGGGTCCTCTGTGACTTAATAGTGTCCTGGTGCTTGTGAGAGTGGGTTCCAAGTTACAGCTCCAAAGCCCAATGAGGGATGTATTTTGAACTCACTTTTAAACTCCCTTTGAAAACTCTCAGCTCCCCATCTTCTGGAAAAGATGGGGTTTTTGAGGATATCGCCCTTGATAAGCATCAGATAGGATGTGAGTATCACAGAAAATTGGGGAAATGTTTTTCAGTAATAAAGGAAATGTCTGTTTGTTGGTAATGTGCCTTGGCTTTAGGGTCAAGCCAGCCTGACCGAACTTTGAACTTGTGTAGCAGAGGCAAGCTACTTTATATGAGTTTCTTCATCTGAAAAGCAGGGATACAACCCAAAGACCGGTAAGGAATGAGGCAGTGCATACAAAGCAGTGTGCCTTTCTATAAGCCCCTCAGTGGAACTTCAGAATTGCTTTTTCTTTTCTTTTTTTTTTTTTGAGACAGAGTCTCGCTCTGTCACCCAGGCTGGAGTGCAGTGGCGCGATCTCGGTTCACTGCAAGCTCCGACTCCCAGGTTCATGCCTTTCTCCTGCCTCAGCCTCCCAAGTAGCTGGGACTACAGGTACGCATGACCACGCCCAGCTAATTTTTTGTATTTTTGGTAGAGACAGGTTTCACTGTGTTAACCAGGATGGTCTCGATCTCCTGACCTTGTGATCCGTCCACCTCAGCCTCCCAAAGTGTTGGGATAACAGGTGTGAGCCACCACGCCTGGCCCCAGAATTGCTTTTTAAACATTACTTTCATCTGTACAAGCTATCAAAACATTTTCCTTAAAAATTAAAATATCATAGGTAAGTGGAATCTTAGAACATTCTACTCAAGAGTTTATTACACGTGTTCTCAAATATTTTGGTCTCAGAACCTCCTTCCAATGTTAAAATGCAGTGGATTCCAAAGAGCTTTTGTTTGTATTGGTTTTTTTAAAGTTCTTTTTTCTAACTGTTTGGTTTTGTTTTTCATTTTTCCCCACCCAGGGACCTGTCAGTGTTTACGTGGATTTTTATCTGTCAGTATTTACTAATTTAGAAGTTAGCCCTGGGGAATTTTTAAAATATTTATTTATTAAAGATAACAATAGGCCAGGCACAGTGGCTCACGCCTGTAATCCCAGCACTTTGGGAGGCCAAGGCAGGAGGATTACTTTAGTTCAGGAGTTCGAGACCGGCCTAGGCAACACGACAAAACCTCTTCTTTACAAAAAATACAAAAGTTAGCTGGGTGGGGTGGCACGTGCCTGTGGTCCCAGCTACTTGGGAGCCTGAGGTGGGAAGATGGCTTGAGCCCGGGAGGTGGAGGTTGCAGTGAGCTCTGATCACACCACTGCACTTCAGCCTGCACAACAGAGCAAGGCCCCATCTCAACAAATAAAAAAAGACAATAAAAACCCTATTATGTGTTAATATTAGTAACATTTCTATGACTGATAACTTTTTTGAAACAAAAAACTATAGTGAGAAGAGTGGTATTATTTGCCCTTGCTGTCCATCTCTTTAGCATCTGGCTTGCTAGAAGGCAGCTGCTTTGGCCCTTGGTGCATTTGGCCAGTTGAGATGGGGTCATTTTGAGAGAACACATGAAGACCATCTAGCTGCCTACTGAATGCCATTGGGAAGGAGGAGAACTCATGGGACCCTTGAAGGCGTTTTAGGGATCCGCAGGGGTCTTTGGATCACCCTTTGGAAAGCATTGGTTTCAATATATGATATTGAACTTGAAAGTGGGTTGTGTCATGGCTCCATGTAGGACGATGCTTGTACTCTCTCGCCAGCTGACCTCTGCATGGCACCATTTGGAATTTTGTTTGCATCAAGAGAAACAAAGGCTCATCAGAATTTCTGGCATGTGGTTGAAACTCATAAACAAACTCAGACTGGTTTGTCTTCCTTATCCTAAGTTGGTGGCACATCTGTTTCCTTTATGGGTGATAGCAGCTCTTTGTCGATCACGTGTCATTTGCAGTACATTATTTTATCTATGCAGCATCAGTTCCCTGAGCTGGAGATTGTGGACTCCATTTTTACAGGTAATGAAACTAAGGGCTCAGAGAGGGTGAGACATTTGCCTAAGGCCACACAGCTTGTGAGTGACCGGCCAGGTGGGATTCTCTGAATCCCAGGCTGCTGTTGCACACTGTGTCTGGTTTCCTCTCACTCCCACCTAGCCAAGCTCTTCAAACCCCTTCAGCATGTTCCGTTCCCTGTTGGTGGAAAGAGGAAGGTATTAAAGGGGCCTACTGTGGCCACACGTCACAGTGTCATTTCCATTTGTAAACCAGGAGTGTTTCCTTCTAGAGGTGAACATATTTATTCATGGAGTTGTCCAACAACGGTTTATTGAGTGCCTATCCATGGTAGGCTCGATTCTAGGTGGTGGGCTTTACTGCAGTAGGAACAAATTTTATTCTAGAAAATTACTAAGTAGAAAAAAGTAGAAGGAAGGAAAACAAAAATACCTCCAACCCCATAACCTGGAGATGGCAATGGCTGCTATTTTGTTTCATTTGCTTCTAATGTTTTAACTGTATAAATTTAGAATGATATTTGTTCTTGTCTAGAAGGTGGCCTAGTATGAGGGAATCTGATTTGTTCCAAGGAATTTGAACAGATGACTGCGTGCTCTGCATTTGAGCTCATCTGCTAGTTATCTGTCCTTCTGCTCACTTCACCCTCCTCCTATCCATCCAAGCAGCCATCCCCGGCCACCCACCCAGCCACCCGTCCAGCCACCCATCCAGCCACACATCCAGCCACCCACCCAGCCACCTACCCATCCAGCCACCCACCCAGCCACCTACCCATCCAGCCACCCACCCAGCCACCCATCCACCCACCCAGCCACCCATCCAACCACCCATCCAGCCACCCACCCTCCCAGCCACCCATCCAGCCACCCACCCACCCATCCATCCATCTAGCCACCCACCCATCCAGCCACCCACCCATCTAACTGCCCACCTATCTGTCCACCTGTAGCTCACCCACCCAGCCACCCACCCACACATTGACCCATCCCCGTGCCCACTCCTCTTCTCAGGCATCCCCTCCCCCGTGCACTGTGCCTGGTGCTTTCACAGAGTAGCAGGCCCTGCTCAGGGTGCCAGGGATGTGTGATCTTGGCCCTTGTGAGCTGGGTGCTTTGAGAATGGGGGGTCATTGCAACCTGATTCAGTTGGAGGGAATTGATAGTGGAATGTCTTGTTATGAAAATATTCTCCCTGTTTTTTGAAATGTACTCATCAACTGTTTTCTTACCTACAGGATTCTGCTTCAGGAAAAAAGGAATTGTCTACTTATGCAGCTGGAAGAAGCCACCCGCTTAACATCCTACCTTCAGTCCCAGTTAAAAAGGTAGGTTACTTTCAAAGAGAAAACTGTATTTGTTCATAGTGTTCCAATGACTGGTACGTGAACTCGTTTCTTGTAGCTTATTTTTCTCCTGCTGGAGCTCGACCTGAAATGTTGTTAACACAGAATGGATACATTATACATTTAACACGCTACTGCTGTATGACTCAAGGAATATGGAGAGAACCACATTTGGCTTCAGGGTAAGAGGCCTGAAGTCAAATGTATTCAAGGATTTTGTAACCTAATTAACAGTTTCAGGAGTGTACATCTATACACATGCACATTTTTCTTTTGGGTTTTTTTTTTAAAGCATATGAATTTTTTAAGCTAGTAAGATTTGGCTGCTCAAGAATGGCTCTGCGCACATTCTTCAGCCCTTACCATATGGTAGAGTGCAATGTCAAGGGCCTTAGATGTATCATTTTCTCAGATATTCCTCCTAACAATGCCCGAGGTGGGAACTGTTCTCACCCCAGCCCCAGTGAGCCCGTGGGAGCCCAGAGGGGATGAATGGCTTAAGCAAGTGTACCTGGCTAGTAGGTGTTCCAGCCAGGACTGGGAGTGGGACTTGGGCATGGGTCTCTGCTGTTGCCGACTTGACTGCTCTCTGCTACTCTTTCCGTGCTCACAGGGTGAGCAGGGGTGGCTGCCCGGCCATCTCAGATGGCCATGCTGTCTCATTTCAGCCTGTGTGCCAGCACCCTGCCAGTGTCCTCGGAGAGCAGCCGTGGTCTCTGGCCTCCAGCTGGGGCTCCCTGAGCTCGGTCAGCTTCATGGACATCTACGGCCTCCCGCAGTACGAGAAGCCCATCGCTGAGGGCAACCAGCTTCTACACTTCCACCTCATTCCCTTCAATGCGCTGGGGTGAGATGCCCCCTTTTCAGAGCCCCCAGGTCCCTCCGGCTTCCACAAGCAGAGGTGGTCCCGGACACACCCCAGTCTCTGGCTTCGCTGTCCTCCCGCTCCTCCCTGTCCTCGCTGTCGCCCCCAAGCTCACCCCTGGACATGCCCTTCCTCCCTGCTGGCAGGACTCGCCACTGGCGCAGCTGGCGGACAGCTGGGAGGGGCCAGGCCTGGGGGCCCTGGACACACTGTGGGCCCACGCCTCAGCTTTGGGGGACGAAGACTTACCAGGCGTGGCAGCCCTTGAGCCACACGGGGTCCCTGAGGATGGGGAAGGGTCGCACGAGCGAGGACTCCCACCAGCTGGCGCTCCCCTGGGTGGAAGTAAGTGCAGACGCGGCCTCCTGCGGGGCAAGGGTTATGTCCAGGGAGGAAACTGTGGGGTCCAGAGTGAGGACGGCTGGCTTTCCAGGTCCATGGTGAGCTCTACTTTTAGGAATATTGATGTGATCGGGAAGAGCACACACCTGCTCTTTCTGATCTGTGTTGGGGAAAGATCATTGAAGTTGACAAAGTTGTCTTTCCTAGGTATTTGGCTTGTTTTCAAAAAATACTTAATTGTTGAAAACTAGGGTAAGAACCACACAGTCTTCCACATTCAGAGGCTGCTAGAGATGGATTAGGGCCTTCGTGACCTTTGCAGCATGCCTGCTGAGATGGAACCGTCAGTGTGTGCCCGCCTGAGACCATTATGCCAACAGGTGTCTGCTTGTAGCTAGTGGAAATCTCGACTTCTTTTGTTGCTTTGACATCTCTTTATCTTTTATAGTTTTCAAGAACATAATTCTATCAAATGTGGAAGTGAAAATAATTGTGTAATTTCAAAAGACATGCCTGTAAGTATCAGTCATTTCTACTGAATTGGTTTCTCTGGTGGTTCTTCAAATGGAAAAACATGGAGCTCTGTGGAGCCTCATCCATTCAGATGGTGTTGGTTCAGCTCCTCCTTGGAGCTGGGGTCTTTCTGCTTGTAGCCTGCTTGGAAGACCAAACTGCTATGGAAGGGAATATTGATCCCATGTGCTTTTGTGAGCCACCCATGGCAACTTTATCTTCCTTTGGTTTTAAAGAGGATCAAGAACAAGGTCTCCCGTTCCTGAAGTTCAGCCCATTTAATTGACTTTTATTTGCACAGCAAAAATGTTTTAAATGTTCCATTGAGGCAAACACTAGATAATTTGTGTAGCATAGTGGATCTCAGCCAGGGGTGTTTTTGCCTCCTGCCCCTGGGGAACACTTGGCGATGTCTGGAAACATTTTTGGTTGTCACAACTAGGGGATGGGAGATGCTCCTGGCATCTGGCGAGTGTAGGCCAGGGATGCTGCTAAGCACCCTACCATGCACAAGGCAGCACCCCCTCCCCCTCGAGAATGGTCCAGCCCCAAATGTCAAGAGGGCTGAGGCTGAGAAACCCTAGTCATGTACTATGGAGTATTTATGCGGCAAAGGGTAGAAATAAAACTAGAGAGCAGAACCAGTGTGGTGTAGTGGAAACAGTTTCAAACTAGCACCTGGGAGACCAAGCTTTTGTTCCCTGCCCTGTCCACTTCTAGCTGTGTGACCTTGAACACATTCCTGGACTGAGTCTCACCTTTTCCACCCTTGAATGCAGTCATCTCTGTGACCCCCTCCATTCACCACCATTCTGTTACCCAAGAGATAGATGGATTGGTGGATCAATAGATAGGTTCATCACTCTATAAAATAGTAGTCTGTTGGCACTTATGTGCGTAACCAGAGGCCATCATGTCCTCAGACTGTCCCATGGCTTTTTGGCATCTCTATTTTGGTGTCTGCCCCTGTGTTTGCAAACACACTTTGGTATCCCCAGATACATTATTTCTGAAGTCCATACATGCAGGTATCCTTCATTAGCTTTGTTCCTCTTTATAACCACACGTTGATTGCTCCATGTTTATTCCGTTCAGTCAAAAAAGAAATATCCAATTAGGACTTTTTTCTTAGTCTCCCTCCTCTCTCCCACCACCTTCTCCTTAAGGGATTGAGATTCCAGAATGTCAGTCTAGTTAGGCATAAAATCTGCACAAGGCCCAGGGGCCACTTTGGGACAGAGGAGAGACAGAGTGGGAGAGAGAAGCGCTGACTTAATTTCACATCCTGATTTCTTTATTTTTTCCTTTGCTTTCCGTGGCAGATGCTATAATGGTTGAAACTTCCTAGACTGGGAAGTATTTGCTTACGTGTGTAGACACTGCCATCTCCTGGTGGAGTCATAAGTCATTCGTGATTATTTCTTGTATGGCACTGCCATCTTGTGGCGGATTCGTATATGACATTGGTGATGAATTCTTGTATGGCACTGCCATCTTGTGGCGGATTCGTATATGACATTGGTGATGAATTCTTGTATGGCACTGCCATCTGGTGGCAGATTCTTATATGACACTGCCAATAAATTCCTGAGTGACACTGCCATCTGGTGGTAGACTGGTATATGACATCGGTGGCGGTTTCTTGGGTGACACCGCCGCCTAGCTGTAGCTTTTTTTTTATGATACTGCCATCTGGTGGTGGTTTTATATGTTACATCTATTACATTGTTTCAAGGACACAAGAACAAAATTTATTTGTGTCCTTAGAAACTTGAAATAGTTGACCCTGCTGGGTGTCCCCAGAGGGCCGGGTTGGGTAGCCAGCTTCAGGCATGGACACAGGGGGGCTCCTCGCCTCCCCTGCCCCATCATGTATCAGCTGTGCTTGGAAAATTGCAGTCTAAGTTTGGCCCCCAGCAAGTCTTAGTAAGACAAAATTTTTGTAAGATAAAAATCAAGGTTGTCCAGACTTGCAAACTAGCCTCTGAATGATTTTTTCCTTGTGTTTTCAATCAATTGGAGGAAACAGAAGGCAGGTAAGAGGAGTGGGGCAATACACTGTGATCTTTCGTGCTATTTACGTTTTTGTTACCGTTTTGTCTTCCCTGGATTTTAAAAGTCAAATGTGTTATGATTATGAAATACTTAGCTATTTTCATCTACCCATTACTATTTGCTAATCAAAACCCATAAAAATCTTGACTTTGCTCATATGGATGTTTTTATGATATTGATACTCCGTTTAATGTTGTTGGCTTAAATTCTGCAGTGTTTTCACTTTGTGCCTTTTTTTTTTAAATCTGTTCTCATGCGGCTCGACAGAAGTGCTCACTGTAAGTGGCCTTGGGAGTCCCCTTGCTCAGTGTTGTTGCTCAGGCCCCAGGCATACCTTTGTGCTGTGGATGGATGTGTTCAGGATGGCTGGGGTGTGGCCATTGAGGGTTATCTTATAGCTGCGCTTCAACACAACTTAGCAATTGGCCATATCGTTATCTCATTGTTAATATTCATGGCGGCTACAAAAGCTGTTTAAGAACTTTCCTAGAAGCTTTCACTGTTCATTCCCTGTATGTGTTTTTTCTGGAACGTAATGGCGTTCATTACTGTCCTATGCCACCTGGCAGATTTGCTATGCTGTGGTTTTCACTATATTTTCTTCCTTTTTACCAAGCAGTGTTCACGTCCTTGGCTTTTAGTGTCTGTCTGTCTTGAATGATGAAAAGGGAGTAAAGAGATTTTCTCATGAACTTGGGGAAGATTTGACCCTTCTCTCCCTGGCACTGCTCGTGAGGGTCCACTTCTGTGCCTTGAAGCCTCAGGGCAGGCGTCCTGGGTGTGGAGCGTGGAGTCTGTGCTTTTTCTCAGCCGGGGCAGTTGCCGATGGGACTTCCTCCTGGCGATTCCTACTTCCACCCACCCTGTGGGTCCAGTGACTCAGCCTGGGCTTCGAGGATTAGCTCCTTCATTTCTTTCCTCTCTGCATTGACTTCTATGGTGATGATGAGAGAGAAATATGGCCAGACTTGTGCCTTGGGCTGGGGTGGTTGCAGTGCTTAGCCTCGTTACCTGGTGCTATTTTTTTCAGGCATCTACAGCTGAGTCTGGGGACCACGTGTGTCAGGGCTGGGAATGCAAATGGTAGTGGTGGTTTCCTTCGCTGGGGGTTGATGCAGTGGATGGGGAGTGAGGGCCAGGGGATTGGGTCCTTCCACGTGGTGGGGATAAAGAGGAGAGCTGGCGTCTGGAGTCCTGATCTGTCTGAGAGGCAGTGCCTCCGGCCACCCCAGGATGGAGGCCAGCTTCCAGCCCTGGCTGATGGGGGAGAAGCAGTGAATTCCCCAGATGTGGCATGGCGGACCTTTGGAAGATTCACTCGGCCTCCACTTGACCTCGCAAGGCCAAAGGCCACAGCCCCATGTGCTCCGTGTGCTGTTGAACATGTTCGTATTTCATTGGCATGGATGATAGTTTGGTTGAAAGGAGAGACGGTCACCAGTGGAGTCAGTTTAGGAAGGCACAAAGTCAACCCTTTCCGTTTCTAGAACTTAGCCAAAGAAAAGTGCAGAGACGGAAGTGGTAGCTGGCTTTGAGTGACAGTGGAGTGCCCAGCTGGGGCTTCCAATTTGATTCCGTGTTCCAGCCGAGTGCGCCCCTCCAGAAAGCAGACTCCTGGGCTCACAGGTGCATTTAGCGTGGGAAGATTATATACACGTTTGTATTGGTTTTGTTAAAAGGAACTTATTGCTATGAGGAAATGGGTAGAAACAGCTGATGAAATGTTAAAAGGAAACATTTCAATGGCTATTTTTGGCTCTTGAATAAAATAGATGTGAAAGATAAAAATAAGCGTGCCAGGAATAGCAGCGTGCTAACCCAGAAGGGCGGCTGGAAGGCTCCTGCCTGCGGTCACTGAGACGGCCAGGCTTGAGCCCCAGCTTCCTCCCCCGGGGCCGCAGGCCTCCCAGGTGGTGTTTTCAGAGGATGAGTGTGGGTTCAACTTTGTCCTCTGCTTTGAAGGTTGCTAATTTTTCTAGGGTTTATTTGGATGATTAAAATGTTTTTTTCTTGAGTATAAAAGCAGTATTTGTTGTATAAAACATGGGAAATATCCGACAGCATAAAGAAGGCAGTGAAAACCATGACCTCTTGGCGAGCGCCACTGCTGTTCCCATCAGGCTAATGCTGCTTTCGTGTCTCGTGGGTGTGCGCGGCTTTCAGAAAGTGCCATTTGAGGGGCTTCTCACCATCATCTTATGTTCGTGTGTTCATTAAGGGGGTGGAAATAGATTTATGAATCCAAGAGGTAGCCAGAAGTTCATTTCTTCAATTTTCCAATGTGAAAAACAACTAGAGTGCAGCAAGTCTCCGTGTGTGTGTCCCAGTGAGTCTCTGGAACACTCAGTGATGAAGTGTGTGCTCCAGCGTCAAGGACCCCGGTACCCGGTGCTGTCATTTCCTGACCCTGTGTGTGTCCCTTACTTGCAGCAGTGCAGTGACTCTTTGAGAAGACAGTGCCAAGAGGTTGGAGAGGAGGGTACGCTGCATCTCCACATGCCTGTCGGATTATTCACTAGCCAGCGACAGTGGGGTGTTTGAACCTCTAACCAAAAGGTCTGAAGCCAGTCTTACTATTTCGTTCTCCGTACACAGAATCACCTGTGTTACTGCAATCACAAAAAGATTCCGTACTGAAACTTTCATGCATTGACACTTTGTTTATTTTTCCAGGGGTAAGATATTTTTCTAGTTTATTTCACCTTTGGGTGATTGGGTTTTAGAAAGAAGTCTTTCTCTCTGGCCTTGGGGGCATAAGGATTGAGTCTGATGGAGCTCAAAAAGGAGAATCAATGTATGCATCTTTTTATATATTTTTTATTTTTTTGAGATGGACTCTTGCTGTCACCCAGGCTGGAGTGCAGTGGCACAATCTAGGCTCACTGCAACCTCCACTTCCCAGGTTCAAGCGATTCTCCTGCCTCAACCTACTGAGTAGCTGCGACTACAGGTATGCACCACCACACCTGGCTAATTTTTGTATTTTTAGTAGAGACGAGGCTTCACCATATTGGCCAGGCTGGTCTCGAACTCCCGACTTCAGGTGATCTGCCTGCTTTAGCCTCCTAAAAGTGCTGAGATTACAGGCATGAGCCACTGCATCCCACCCAGGAAGCATCTTTTTTAAATTCATTCAGTTGTCGCCAGACTGTTTCACCTACAATATGTTACTCTATTTTTTTTTTTTTAGACAAAGTCTCACTCTGTCGCCCAGGCTGAAGTGCAGTGGAGCTGCCTCGGCTCACTACAACCTCCGCCTCCTGGGTTCAAGCGATTCTCGTGCCTCAGCCTCAGTATGTTACTCTATTTTTTATTTAGGAAAAGAGTTGGTAAACTTTTCTTAAAGTGCCAGATAGTAAATATTTTAGGTTTTACGAGCCATAAGGTCTCTGTCACCTAATAGATGTACCCAGCACAGAATTTCTCACTTTAATTTCCAGTCCTTTGTGCTATCTGCTGGTTTCATTGTGAGCTGCAAGGAAATAGAGAGCTGGAGGATTGAAGCCTAGTCTGAGAAGTTACTCTATGAGAGAAGCAAACCCCAAAGGTAGAGTGGAAACAACAATTATAAGAGGAAATGTGGCCAGGTGTGGTGGCTCAAGCCTATAATCTCAGCACTTTGGGAGGCTGAGGCGAGCAGATCACCTGAGGTCAGGAGTTTGAGACCAGCTGGGCCAACATGGTGAAACCCCGTCTCTACTAAAAATACAAAAAATTAGCCAGGTGTGGTGGCATGTGCCTGTAGTCCCAGCTACTTGGGAGACTGAGGCACAAGAATCACTTGAACCCAGGAGGTGGATGTTGCAGTGAGCCAAGATCACGCCATTACACTCCAGCCTGGGGGACAGAGCAAGACTCCGTCTCAAAAAAAAAAAAGAGGAAATGCAACAAGACACAGCCTGTGGAACCTGCCAAGAAGAAGACAAAGGAAGGAGACTGTCTAGGATTGAGATCTGATTTGTGTGAGGAGGGTTCGTGATGGAGGGAGATAAGGGGCATGATGTGACAGCATAGGGACCTGTTTTAATGAACAGTGTTCATGGGGAGTTTTGAGAGATGTTGGGATGGAATTATGACCTTGCCACCTCAATAATTAACTAATTTGTCGGGCGTGGTGGCTCACGCCTGTAATCCCAGCACTTTGGGAGGCTGAGACGGGCAGATCATGAGGTCAGAGATCGAGACCATCCTGGCTAACACAGTGAAACCCCGTCTCTACTAAAAATACAAAAAGATTAGCCAGGCGAAGTGGCGGGCACCTGTAGTCCCAGCTATTCGGGAGGCTGAGGCAGGAGAATGACATGAACCCAGGAGGCGGAGCTTGCAGTGAGCTGAGATCGCGCCACTGCACTCCAGCCTGGGCGACAGAGCAAGACTCCATCTCAAAACAAAACAAACAAAAAAACTTAACTAATTTGATGGGTTTGTGTAAGTCACCACCCTGCCCCCACTTTGAGACAGAGTTTTGTTCTGTTGTCCAGGCTGGAGTGCAGTGGCACAATCCTAGCTCATTGCAGCCTCGTACTCCTGGGCTCAAGTGATCCTCCCGCCTCAGCCTCCCAAATAGCTGGGTGGGACTACAGGCGCTTGCCACCACACCTGGCTAATTTTTTAACTTTTTGTAGGGACAGGGTCTCGCCACGTTCCCCAGGCTTGTGTTGAACTCCTGGGCTCAAGTAATCCTCCTGCCTGTGCCTCCGAAAGTACTTGGATTACAGGCGTGGGCCACTTTGCCTAGCTGTTTTCATCATTACTTTGAAGAAAAATATATACTTTGATATTTTGATCATAAAACATGATAAGATTTTGTTGTTTTTTTTTTGAGATGGAGGCTAAAGTTAAGTGGTGTGATCTCGAGGGGTTCAAGCAATCCTCCTACCTCACCCTCCTGAGTAGCTGGGCCTACAGGTGTGCGCCACTACACAATTTTTGTATTTTTAGTAGAGATGGGGTTTTTCCATATTGGCCAGGCTGGTCTCGAACTCCTGGCCTCAGGTGATCCGCCCACCTTGGCCTCCGAAAGTGCTGAGATTTCAGGCATGAGCCACTGTGCCCGACCTGTAACAAGATTTTTTAAAGGACATACCCAAAATTCCATTTTTAATCTTTCAATTTTTTTCTTTTCTTTTGATCCATAAAGCAATTGCATATATATTAAATCTTATTCTCCTGCATTTTGCCTACATGACATATACTTTTATCTTATAGAGCTAATGACATATAATCAATTATATATATTATTATTCTTTTGTTTTTACAGATAGGGTTTTGCTGTGTCATTCAGGCTTGAGTGCAGTGGCACTGTCTTGGCTCACTGCAGCCCCTATCTCCTGGGCTGAAGCCATCCTCCTGCTTCAGTCTCCCATGTAGCTGGGACCACAGGTGTGTGCCACCACAGGCAGCTATTTATTTATGTTCAGTAGAGGCACGGTCTCACTTTGTTGCCCAGGCTGTTCTTGAACTTCTGGGCTCAAACCATCTGCTCACCTTGGCCTCCCATGTCTGTTATATTTTTTGATAATTCTGTTTAGATGTACAGTTCTCAGTTTTTTAGCATGAGACAATAACACAACCATACGACACTAAATTGATGAAGTGTTTATAAAGTGGTTTTGAAATTCATGTGGTAGTGCCGATTATATAATATTCTGTTGAAATGTCATTCTGATATTCTACATAATCCACAGAGATGTTGTTTAAAATGCAGGTTGAGCATTCCTAATCTGAAAATCTAAAATGCTCCAAAATCAAAATCTTTTTGAATATTGACATAATGCCACAAGTGGAAAATTCCACAATTGACCTCATGCAATGGGTCAGTCAGAACACAGGAACACAGCACAGTTTATTCAACAACCTCCAGGGAAAAACTATCCTTCCAGCTCCCTTCAGCTTAGATGTATCTTTTACGTGCATGGCCGGGTTTTCCCATGCAATTATAGCCATAAAAGGTGATGAAATGGCACACATGCAGGCTGGATGCACCAACAGAAAGTTTTCCAAAATAACCCACATGGGGCAAAAGCCTCCTTGCATTATTCATTGTGTTTTGAAATTAAAAACAATTTTTTCCTGCTTTGTGGTATAAATCTTTTGTTGAACTTTTCAGAAAGCCTGCAGATATCCCCATGGATAAGAGTAATAAGAAAAGAGGAAGAATTTATGTTTATGTATAGTGCAGAAAGTAAGTCAGGCTCTTGGAGAAACTAGACAGTGGTGTAAGTGTGAAATATCTTACAGAAGAGTATGGTGTTAGAATGACCACCATGTATGATATGAAGAAACAGGAGGGTAACTGTTGATGTTCTGTGCTGAAGGTGATTAACAGAAGTTAATGAAATATAGAAAAACACCACATGAAGCTAATAATGAAGATCTCCATTGTGTATTGAGAGTGGATCCATCAGCAATGCAGTGAACACATGCAACTTACTGTGCACTAATCATGAAATAAAGATATATCATGATGAACTGAAAATTGAAAGGAACTGTGAATATTCAACAGGCTGGTTGCAGAAATTTCTGAAAAATCATGATATTAACATTTTAAACATTTGTGGTGCTAGGGCCGGGCATGGTGGCCCATGCCTGCAATCCCAGCACTTTGGGATGCCAAGGCAGGGAGATCACCTGAGGTCCAGAGTTTGAGACCAGCTTGGCCAACGTGGTGAAACCCCGTCTCTACTAAAAATACAAAAATTAGCTGGGCGTGGTGGCGCGTGCCCGTGATCCCAGTTACTCGGGAGGGTGAGACAGGAGAATCAGTTGAACCCAGGAGACGGAGGTTGCAGTGAGCTGAGATCATGTCATTGTACTCCAGCCTGGGCAACAAGAGTGAAAAAATCTCTCAAAAAAAATAAAAAATAAAAAATAAAAATAAAAAAGATTTGTGGTGATAAAGCATCTCCTGATTTTTTTTTTTTTTTTTTTTTTGAGACAGGCTTTCACCATATTGGCCAGGCTGGTCTCGAACTCCTGAGCCACCGCACCTGCCCCAAAGGCATGAATTTCTTACCAGTTAATTATTATGCTAACAGAAAGGCATGGATATCTAGGGACATCTTTTCTGATTGGTTTCACAAACATTTTGTAGCAGTAGTTGGTGCTTATTTCAGGGAAGCTGGACTGGATGATGACTGTTCCTCCTTAAAACTCTTCAGCTCATCCTGCAGCTGCAATTTTCTCAAAAATAATGTTTATGCTGTGTGCTTTCCCTGAAGTGTGACTTCACTGCCATGTGACCAGGGAATCCCTAGATTGATGAAGAGCAAACATAAAAACACTTTCTTGAACAATACGCTCGCAGCCGTGAATAGATGTATGGGTGTGAAAGGGTTTCAAAAGGAGTAAAGGATGCCATATGTGCAGTTGTCAGGGCCTGCAACACAGTGACTAAAGGTACAGCTGTGCATGCCTGGCACAACTTCTGACCTTCAACTGTATTCACTGATGATAATGAACAAGGTGGTGATTTTGATGGTTTCTTCAGGAAAGTGAGAAAAATATGAAACATCCTTACATATGCAAAAAATATACCTTCAGTTTGTCAGTAAGCTGGAAGAAGCGGATAACAAGAAAGCTTTTAATATCGACAAAGAGGCTCTGGTTTCTTCGTTCACCCATGGTGATAGAGCTGACATTGATCTGAATCAGGGTGATTGTGATAATGACGACATTAACACTGCAGAAAAAGTACCTATAGATGACATGGTTAATGTATGTGACGGGTTTACTGAAGGACCAGAACAGTGTTCATTCATAACAGAAAAAGAAATCATGTCAGTTTATAAAATGAGAGCCTTGGGCTGGGCACAGTGTCTCACGCCTGTAATCCCAGCACTTTGGGAGGCCAAGGCGGGCAGATCACTTGAGGTCAGGAGTTCAAGAACAGCCTGGCCAACACAGTGAAACCCTGTCACTACTGAAAATACAAAATTAGCTGGGCCTGGTGGCAGGCGCCTGTAATCTCAGCTACTCGGGAGGCTGAGGCAGGAGAATCATTTGATCCTGGGAGGCGAAGGTTGCAGTGAGCCGAGATCACACCACCGCACCCCAGCCTGGGTGACAGAGCGACACCCCATCTCAGAAAATAAATAAATAAATAAAACGAGATCCTTCTAGACAATACTCGTTGTTAATGAGACAGATGACTTTAGAGGAAACATTTTAAAAAGCCATCCCTCAGAATGCCTCTTTATTCCGAGAGAACTCCCTGGAATTCTTCTCAACTGCTTCTGATGATGTTTCTGCTTACTTTTTTTTTTGGAGAAGGAGTCTCGCTCTGTCGCCCAGGCTGGAGTGCAGTGGCACGATCTCGGCTCACTGCAAGCTCCGCCTCCCGGGTTCACACCATTCTCCTGCCTCAGCCTCCTGAGTAGCTGGGACTACAGGTGCCTGCCACCATGCCTGGCTAATTTTTTGTGTTTTTAGTAGAGACGGGGTTTCACCGTGTTAGCCAGGATGGTCTTGATCTCCTGACCTCACAATCTGCCCACCTCGGCCTCCCAAAGTATTAATTTTTTTTTTTTTTGAGATGGAGTCTTGCTGTGTCACCCAGGCTGGAGTGCAGTGGCCTGATGTCTGCTCAATGCAAGCTCCGCATCCCAGGTTCACGCCATTCTCCTGCCTCAGCCTCCCACGTAGCTGGGACTACAGGCGCCTGCCACGATGCCCGGCTAATTTTTTGTAATTTTTTAGTAGAGATGGGGTTTCACCGTGTTAGCCAGGATGGTCTTGATCTCCTGACTTTGTGATCCATCTGCCTCGGCCTCCCAAAGTGCTGGGATTACAGGGGTGAGCCACAACGCCCAGCCAAGTATTAAATTTTTTATTTGAAAAATCTCCTCTCTCCAAAGATCTCCCAGTGTTTCTGCAGAGGTCTTTACTTAGGTAAAGAGAAGAAGCAATTCTTGGCCGGGTACAGTGGCTCACGCCTGTAATGCCAGCACTTTGGAAAGCAAGGTTGGTGGATTCCTTGATCCCAGAAGTTCAAGATCAGCCTGGCCAACATGGTAAAACCCCATCTTTACCAAAAATACAAAAATTAGGCGTGTGTGGTGGAGTGCACCTGTAGTCCCAGCTACTCGGGAGGCTGAGGTAGAAGGACCGCTTGGGCCTGGGAGGTCAAGGCTGCAGTGAACCAAGGTGGTGCCACTGCACTCCAGCCTGGGCAATGGAGTCAGACGCTGTCTAAAAAAAAAAAAAAAAATAGTCTGGGTGTGGTGGCTCATGCCCGTAATCCCAGCACTTTGGGAGGCCGAGGCGGGCAGATCACCTGAGGTCAGGAGTTCGAGACCAGCCTGACCAACATGGAGAAACCCCGTCCCTACTCAAAGTACAAAATTAGCTGGGCGTGGTGTTGCATGACTGAAATCCCAGCTACTTGGGAGGCTGAGGCAGGAGAATCGCTTGATCTGGGAGGCGGAGGTTGTTGTGAGCTGAGATCATGCCATTGTACTCCAGCCTGGGCAACAAGAGCGAAACTCCGTCTCAAACAAAAAACAAAACAAAAACAAAAAACACAGTGTAACATGTTATTATAAAGTCACTGCTCAGGGACCAACTTGCCCACTCCTGTGCCTCTAGAGGGAAGCTCCCTCCTCCCACTGTTCTTTAGAGTTTTATATCTTAAGCACAGGAGTCAACAAACTAGGCCTATGCATCACATCTGGCACCCAGCCTTTATTTTTTTGAGATGGCATCTCACTCTGCCACCCAGGCTGCAGTGTGGTAGCACAATCTCAGTTCACTGCAACCTCCGCCTCCCAGATTCAAGCAATTCTCCTGCCTCAGCCTCCTGAGTAGCTGTGATTACAGGTACGGGCCATCATGCCCGGCTAATTTTTGTATTTTTGGTAGAGATGGGGTTTCGCCATGTTGGTCAGTCTGGTCTCGAACTCCTCATGTCAGGTGATCCACCTGCATTGGCCTCTCAAAGTGCTGGGATTACAGGCATGGGCCATGATGCCTGACCCAGCCTTTTTTAAAATGAAGGTTTTGGCTGGCGTGGTGGCTCACGTCTGTAATCCCAGCCCTTTGGGAGGCCAAGCCAGGTGGATCACCTGAGGTCAGGAGTTCGAGACCAGCCTGGCCAACATGGTGAAGCTCCATCTGTACCAAAACACAAAAATTAGCTGGGCATGATGGCAGGCACATGTAATGCCAGCTACTCAGGAGCCTGAGGCACGAGAATCACTTGAACCCGGGAGGCGGAGGTTGCAGTGAGCCAAGATCGCATGATTGCACGCCAGCCTGGGCAACAAGAGCAAAACTCCATCTCAAAAAAAAAAAAAAAAAAAAAAAAAAAAGGATGTCCTTTTTTGTCTCTCAACCCCATTTTTGATTTTTTTTATTTTCAGATGGGGTCTCACTCTGTTGCCGAGAGTGGAGTGCAGGGGCCCGATCTTAGCTCACTGCGGCCTCAACTTCTCTGGCTCACATGATCCTCCCACCTCAGCCTCCCAAATAGCTGGGACCACAGGTGGGTACCACCATGCCCGCCTAATTTTTGTGTTTTTTGTAGAGATGGGATTATGCCATGTTGCTCAGGCTGATCTCCACCTTCTGGGCTCAAGTATCTCTCTGCCTCCACCTTCCAAAGTGCTGGGATTATAGGCGTGAGCTACCATGCCCAGCCCTGCTTTAATTTAAAGTGTATTACATTTGATATTAGTACAGCCCCTTCAGCTCTTTTTTGGTTACTATTTTAATTGTATCTTTGTATCCTTTGACTTTCAATCCGTTTCTGTATTTAAAATATTTATCTTGTAGATAGCACATTGGTGGATCATATTTTGTTTTTTAATCCTTTCAGCCAGTCTGCTTTTCTTTCTTTCTTTTTTTTTTTTTTTTTTTGAGACAGAGTTTTGCTTTTGTTACCCAGGCTAGAGTGCTATGGTGCGATCTCAGCTCACTGCAACCTCTGCCTCCTGGGTTCAAGGGATTCTCCAGCCTCAGCCTCCTGAGTAGCTGGGATTACAGGTGCGTGCCACCAGGCCTGGCTAATTTTGTAATTTTAGTAGAGACAGGGGTTTCTTCATGTTGGTCAGGCTGGTCTTGAACTCCTGACTTCAGGTGATCCACTGCCTTGGCCTCCCAAAGTGCTGGGATTACAGGCGTAAACCACCATGCCCGGCCAAAGTGGTGGATTTTTTTTCTCAGGAAATCTATTCCATTCTTTTTCCAGAAACCAAATTTGTACAAGTTAACTAAAATAAATATTTATACTCTAATTTTTTTGTTCTGAGGTCTTATTGAGTTTTTAGAATTTTATCTTTACATGTTTAGAAAAATTAGAAAATATAGATAAAACATAACCAACAAAATAATAACATCTTTCCTTCTGTTCAAAGTTCATTACTATTAGCCAAGTGCAGCAACTCACACCTGTAAGCCCAGCATTTTGGGAGACTGAGGCGGGCGGATCACTTGAGCCCAGGAATTCGAGACCAGCCTCGGCAACATGGCAAAACCCTGTCTACAAAAAATACAAAAATTAGCCAGGCGTGGTTGCATGTGCGTGCAGTCCCAGCTACTGGCAAGGCTGAGGTGGAGAACCACCTGAACTCGGTAAGTCAAAGCTGCAGTGGTGCAGCCTCTGTCCCCCAGGCTGGAGTGCAGTGGTGCAATCTCGGCTCACTGCAACCTCCGTCTCCCGGGTTCAAGGGATTCTCCTGCCTCAGCCTCCCGAGTAGCTGGGATTACAGGCACGCGCCACCACACCCAGCTAATCTTTGTATTTTTAGTAGAGAAGCGGGTCTCATCATGTTGGCGAGGCTGGTTTTGAACTCCTGACCTCAAATAATCCACCTGCCGCGGCCTCCCAAAGTGCTGGGATTGCAGGCATAAGAAACCACACCCGGCTGGTATTTTTCTTTCTTAGAGGCAGGATCTTACTCCCAGGCTGGAGTGCGGTGGCACGATCTCAGCTCACTGTAGCATTGATCTCCCAGGCTCAGGCGATTCTCCTGTCTCAGCCTCCTGAGCAGCTGGGATCACAGGTGTGTGCCACCACACCTGGCCAATTGTTAAATTTTTTTATTTTCATTTTTTAGAGATGGGGTCTTGCTGTGTTGCCCAGTCTGGCAACATGGGATCCTCCAACTCCCGACTTCGAGGGATCCTCCCTCTTCGGCCTCCCAAAGGCTGAAAATTACAGACGTGAGCCAGCATGCCCAGCCTATATTGTTTTATATTTCTTCAATTTTGTTTTGTGGTCGCTGGAGGTCTGTTTCCTTCTTGGATTCCTCGCACAGTGCTTCCACAGCTGCTCCGTGTAATCTGCCCAAGACTTTTGCTGTGTTCAGTTGAACACACAGGAGGAAGCTCTGCAGGCCCAAGCGAGCCGACCTCACAAAGATCTGTTCTCATACCCAGGGGAGCTGGTCTCCCCACTAGACCCGCGCCCTGGATAGCTCCAGTTTGTGAGAGCGCGACCACCTGCCGCCGCATAATCGGTCTCCCGTGGGAGTGCTGGCGTGCGGAAATCCCGCCTTCCGGCGCCCGCTGTTGGCCTTGGCGCGGCCAGGGCGCTCCAAATAGGAAGATATGCGGGATTGCTGGAAGCGGGAAAGTCCGGAGGAGCAGCGAAGGGCTCCTCTTCCCCATTGGCTGCGCCCGCGGAGCAGCCTCGTTGCAATTGGTCGTACGCAGGGGGGCGGCAGTCCCGCGTCGGCCCGCCCCTCGGGCCGCCAGAGGCTCCTGGTTCGCTGGCGCCGGCTGAGCCAGCGGCTCCTGGGAGGCTGCGTCCGCACGTCGGCGGGGCGAGGCCACTGGGCCCTGCGCGTCAGGTCCTGGCCTGGGGCACCTGGGCGGCCGGTGGCGGGGGCGGTGCGGGCGCGGGGCTGGTGGGCGGTGGAGCCCGGGAGGCGGGCGTGGACGCGCTGACCGCCGGCGGCGCAGCCTCGGGCCTCTCTCCATCTCTCAAGTGGTGGCGGCTGTGGGTTTTTCTGCAGGCGATCCTTTTGAGTGATTTGTTTCACGCACGCGCCCTGCTGTGGGGTAAAGCGGCAGATTCATGCTGCTGTCATTTGTCGTTAAAACGATGGGCTTGTGTGTACCTTTTGGATTTGAGGGCAGGGAGATGACATTGTGACCTGGCTTCTTGTGACCGTCCATTCTCAAGGTCTTGTCAGCATGGTGCAGAAACTCGGCACACCCTGCCTACCTTGGAAGGAGGCTTTCCCTTCCCCACCTCCCTCCCTCTCCATCTCTTCCCTCTTTCCCTCTCTCCCTTTCACTCCCCTCCCCAGCTCTTCTCGCCCCCCTTTCTGTTCTCTCTCTCTCTCTTTCCTTTTCTGCATTAAACCTTTCGGGAGTGTCTTTGTAAACTATTAAAAAGCGTTAGGTCTTCAACATGTACGTTTACTTGCAGGCCTGAGACCTGGGAGGAAGCTGGAGAAAAGATGCCCTCTGAATCTTTCTGTTTGGCTGCCCAGGCTCGCCTTGACTCCAAATGGTTGAAAACAGATATACAGGTGGGGTTTGACATGTGTTTTTGTTGGTGTGTTTCTGCTCCCATGTTTAAATTTCTCATGTAAGGCTTTTTTTAGGGTATGTAAGGGGAAGTCAGTTGTATCTTGCTATATTGAGGAGCAGGTTTGTTTCCTTTAACTTAAAATGTTAACAGTCTTTATGGCTGTTTTTGTAGATCGTGCACGGCTGCCTTTTAATTAGTTTCTTGCAAGTGCACGAAACTTGAGATCTATTAATAGGCAAAATTTTTTTCCTATTATTACTGGTTAAGAAATCTGCCACACTCCTAACCATATCATGGTGACTGTTGTTTGTTACTGACAGTTTTTGAGCTGTTGAGTTAACTGTGGAGGGGAAAATTGGAGAAGTAAGTTGCAGTAATTATGGCCGCTAGGAACTCACTCATTATGAGGCCTTGTGTTTGTGTTTCTGGAGAGAGGAGTTAGTTCAGTTGAGCTGTTTGTTTTGTATTTGTAACTCCTTATTAAGAGGAGTGCTCAGATTTTCACATCAAGAATATGAGGAAACAGTGTTGGCCTTAGGTCCTAATTTTTTGATTTAATGAGATAATTGCAAGCTTGTCAGGACGTTATTAAATAAATAACAGTAATATTTTGATAGACAATTCTTTACACCTAATCTACTTTTATTTGGAAATAGCTTGGAAAAACTACTTTTGGAACTCCTTAGCAGCAAAAAGAAGTGTTTGAAATATTTTGTGTGTGTCTGTGTATTTTCCTACTCCCTAAGGTTAACCATTTTAAGTATTAAGTAATCTGCCTTGACTGTTCATCAAAAGTCGTGTAGGCTGTTAAGCAGTAGTTGATCATGGATACTTACACTGAAGTGTTATTGCCCCTTTCTAATTTTTCCTTTTCTTTTTAAACAGGTGTTGAGTGTTGGTAGATATGAGAGTCCAGTGTTTAGAACTGTGTTGTGTGGCCAGGCGCAGTGCCTCACGCCTGTAATCCCGGCAGTTTGGGAGGCCGAGGTGGGTGGATCCCCTGAGGTCAGGAGTTGGAGACCAGCCTGACCAACATGGTGAAACCTCATCTCTATTAAAAATACAAAATTAGCCAGGCATACTGGTGTATGCCTGTAATCCCAGCTACTCGGGAGGCTGAGGCAGGAGAATCGCTGGAACCCAGGAGGCAGAGGTTGCAGTGAGTCAAGATCACGCCATTGCACTCCAGCCTGGGCAATGAGAGCAAACCTGTTTCAAAAAAAAAAAAAAAAACTGTTGTGGATGATGGGATTGTTATTCATAGTGTAATGTTACATAAGACAGAGCACAGAGAATTGGGTCAAGAATTGGTGTAGTTACTCTTTGGGTTTGCTTCTCTTTAAACATGTCCTTTGATTTAACTATAATGGTCTGTTTTTGTCATTTTAAGTGGATGGGAGAGGTGAGACATGAGTACTTTCATATTTCTGAAATCCTGAGATTCAGGCAAAGTTGTTTTAATAATTGTTTTTATATTAGTGTCTATGTATTTTGAGAAACATTTTGGAGTAAAGGACTTTACCTAATAAAGTTTTTTTCTTAATGATTGTAATTTAATAACTGCTAAATATGAGTTCTAGTGTCTTGATCTAAAACCAGTTTAATGCTGAATTGAGTTCCTATGATGGGTTAGGCAGATAACCCAGGGAGGCACATTTGTGTCTTAGAGGGCCTGTTGTTTTGATTTATTAAGTTTAATACACAGTACTTGCTCCTTGTTACACATTTCCAATATGATTAGAAAGTCTTTTTTTTTGAGACGCAGTCTTGCTCTGTCGCCCAGGCTGGTTGCAGTGGTGCAATCTTGGCTCACTGCAAGCTCCGCCTCCCGAATTCAAGTGATTCTCTCCACCTCAGCCTTCTGAGTAGCTGGGATTACAAGTGTGAGCCACCATGCATGCCCGACTAATTTTTGTATTTTTAGTAAAGACGGGGTTTCACTGTGTTGGCCTTAGAGGGCCTGTTGTTTTGATTTATTAAGTTTAATACACAGTACTTGGCCCTTGTTACACATTTCCAATATGATTAGAAAGTCTTTTTTTTTTGAGACGCAGTCTCGCTCTGTCGCCCAGGCTGGAGTGCAGTGGCATGATCTCAGCTCACTGCAAGCTCGGCCTCCCGGATTCACACCATTCTCCTGCCTCAGCCTCCGGAGTAGCTGGGACTCCAGGCACCCGCCACCATGGCCGGCTAATTTTTTGTGTTTTTAGTAGAGACGGGGTTTCACCGTGTTAGGCAGGACGGTCTCGATCTCCTGACCTTGTGATCTGCCCACCTCGGCCTCCCAAAGTGCTGGGATTACAGGCGTGAGCCACCGCGCCCGGCCTCTGCTTACCTTATAAAATAAAACAGGATACAGTAACCTTTTAATCGAAACACAGCATCATAGATGGAGACACAAAGCCCGACGTTGTTATTACTGTTTTTTTATCAGCCGGTACAAGTATTCTAGTGATGCTACTGTGCTGCGTAGCTACCCTGAACACACTACTTTCTCACTGTGTTAAGGGTATGTCATATTTTTACTGTTAAGTACTTATGTGTCAGTAAGTGTAAGGAAATGTTTGCCTATCAGTAGCATATAAATTCAGAGGCAGGAATGATGGTAATGCCAAACAATCACAGATATTTCACGTGGGTGGCTGAGATAATGACACTTTTGCTTTCTTACGGTTCACTGTACACAAACTTTGTGTAATGTAGAAAATAAATATTTTGTAAAATTACCTTCAGGCTATGTGTATAAAAGATGTATATAATACATAAATGAGTCTGGTGTTTCAACTTGGGTCCCATCCCCAAGATAACTTATTATGTAGATGCAAATATTCCAAAATATGAAAAATTCTGAATCACTTCTGATCCCAAGCATTTCAGATAAGGCATACTTAATCTGTAATTCAAGATGTATTTTACCCATTTACCTGATCTAGATGCTATATTTTTGTTAGGTGTATATTAGCTTTATATGTACAGGTGTCAGTGACTATAAGACCTGGCTTTAAATTTAACCTTTTCCTTAATATTGGATGGGCCCCATATATACTGTTGTATGTGTATATAAGGTAACACAAGTCCTTTTGTCTCCCCCAGTTCCTTTTGCATATGAGAAAACATAAGCCATTTTGTGCCTCTTGCATCTTAAGCCATAGTCTATTTTACTATGTGGTTTCCCATCTAGTTATTTTTGGGAGTACCAGATGGTCTCATAAAAACAGTGGGTTTTCCTGAAACTTTTGGATTAATATTGAACTTGTTTATCATCTTTTAGCTGTGCGGTCAGAGAAGAAATGCCTTAGAAAGGCAAGCAAGTGGCTTTTGGAATATACAGAAGAATATGATCAGATATTTACTCCTAAGAAAAAACAAAAGAAGGTACAGGAGCAGGTGCACAAGGTGTGTTGCAAAATTTCGGCAAACTTTCACTGGTCCTTAGGAAACTGAAATTTTATCTTCAGTGTCATACTTTAACTTCATGAAATAATAATTTCTGTAACTGGGATCTTGTTTTTTATTCTCAGCTTCTAGCACAGTACTTAGGATTTAGTGGTTATTCAGGAAATATATAAATGAGTCTACATATTATATTTCTTTATGTATATATTTTTTCTTCTTTGTCTTCAAAGAGTATTTAATGACTTAGGAATATTGTTGTGATTTTATCTTAAGTAAAAATATAGGATATAAAGTGAAATATATATAGTCTGATCCTAATTTCAAAAATAAATACATCTTATTTGTCTTATTTTTTAATTCAGTTGTTTTAAAATGAAGTATTTAAAGTAGAGACATTTTGACATTCTACGCCTACATAGGTTAATATGTAGTTAAAAAATGGAACATTTTCCTTTATAATCAATTTAACAGACTTACATCTTATATAAGATCTGTTTATCTGACATCAACTGCCTTTCAGATTTCACCAGTTATCCCCTAACCTTTACCTTTGGATTATTCATACCAGGTCTCAGTCTAGGACTACTCATTGTAACTGGTTGTTATGGTTCTCAAATCCCTTTGAATTCAGAGCAATCTCTTTTTCCTGATCAAGATCATGTCTTTAAGAGAGTGACATGTAAAGTTATCTACTTCTCTATATTTGTGTAATTGCTTTCTCATAGGTGTCACTTAGATTTTCTCTATCTCCTGTTCTCTGTGAAGTGGAAGATAGAATCTATCAGTTTGATAGATTGAAGTTGAACATTTTTAGCTAGACTATATCAGAGATGATAATGTGTAATACATTGCATATTGAGGGTTTAAAAAAAAAGGAATATTTTATTCCCATCAGCCATTCCCCGACAGTTTGTTTTTTCTTTTTTAAAATTGAGACAGGGTCTTGCCCAAGCTGGAGTGCAGAGATGCATGAACACAGTTCACTGCAGCCTTGACCTCCTGGGTTTAAGCAATCCTTCCATCTCAGCCTCCTGAGTAGTTGGGACCACAGGTGCACACTACCACACCTGGCTAATTTTTAACAACAAGTATTTTGTAGAGGTGATATCCCACTATGTTGCCCTTGCTAGTCTGGAATTCCTGGGCTCCAGTGATCTTTCTGCCTGAGCCTCCCAGAGTGTTGGGATTACAGGTGTGAGCTACCACGCCCAGCTTCCCTGATGGTTTTTTGAAAACCCCAGTTGAAGATCTTTACCTATATTAATAATTTTATTAGAGGTTACAAAATGAAGACTTTCAGATTTTATTATTTTCTCTATTTTTATTAAGTGATAGTCTCTTTCATTAACTGGACTCTATTATTGTCCTGAAATACTTGAAAGGCAGAATAAGTGCTTCTTTCTTTCCCATTAATTACCAATTGTAACATTAAGGAGTTCATTAGTAGTTGTTTTAATTGGAGACATTAGAGCAGTCTTTTTCCCCTGCCTTTGAATTATTGTTGTGGACTTATCAATATTATAGCTTCAGTGTATCTCAGTCAACTTCATTTTTTTCTTTATTTAATTTTGGTTAAATATACATATATATAAAACATTTTATTATTTTATTTTATTTTATTTTATTTTATTTTTTTGAGAGAGAGAGTCTCACTCTCGCCCAGGCTGGAGTGCAGTGGTATGATCTCGGCTCACTGCAAGCTCCATCTCCCGGATTCACACCTCCTTCTGCCTCAGCCTCCCATGTAGCTGGGACTACAGGTACCCGCCAGCACACCTGGCTAATTTTTTGCATTTTTAGTAGAGACGGGGTTTCACCGTGTTAGCCAGGATGGTCTCGATCTCCTGACCTCGTGATCTGCCCGCCTCGGCCTCCCAAAGTGCTCGGATTATAGGCATGAGCCACAGCGCTGGGCCTGTTTTATCCATTTGTAAGTGTACAGTTCAGTGGCATGAAGCACAGTTACATTGTTGTGCAACCATCTCCACCATCCATCTCAATAATTTTTTTCATCTTTCCAAACTAAAAGTCAATACCCATTAACCAATAACTCCCTTTTCTGCTCAACCCCTGGCAATTGCCATTCTATTTTCTGTCTTAAGAATTTTCTTATTCTGGATACCGCATATACTTGAAATCATATGATATTTGTTCTTTGTGTCTAAGTAATTTCCCTTAGCATACATAATGTCTTCAAGGTTCATCCACTTTTTGTAGCCTTTGTCAGAATTTCATTCCTTTTAAAGTGCATTATTCTTTTTGACACTTAAATTACAACAATTTTGGCCTGTGGACTCTAATTTTATTTTTTGTTCTTAGGTAAGTTCCCGCTGTGAAGAGGAAAGCCTTCTAGCCCGAGGTCGATCTAGTGCTCAGAACAAGCAGGTGGATGAGAATTCTTTGATTTCAACCAAGGAAGAGCTTCCAGTTCTTGAAAGGGAGGCTCTGTAGATCAGGCGCAGTGGCTCACGCCTGTAATCCCAGCACTTTGGGAGGCCGAGGCGGGTGGATCATGAGGTCAGGAGATAGAGACCATCCTGGCTAACATGGTGAAATCCTGTCTCTACTATAAATACAAAAAATTAGCCGGGCATGGTGGCGGGAGCCTGTAGTCCCTGCTACTAGGGAGGCTGAGGCAGGAGAATGGCATGAACCCGGAAGACTGAGCGTGCAGTGAGCGGGGATCCCATGACTGCACTCCAGCCTGGGTGACACAGCAAGACTCTGTCTCAAAAAAAAAAAAAAGGAGGTTCCATTTTTGGAGGGCCCCTTGGCTCAGTCAGAACTTGGAGGTGGACATGCTGAGTTGCCACAGCTGACCTTGTCTGTACCTGTGGCTCCGGGAGTCTCTCCACGGCCTGCCCTTGAGTCTGAGGAATTGCTAGTTAAAACGCCAGGTAAGGTGTGGTTGGGGTCTCAGTATTTGAGCAGATATGATTAGAGGAAGCAGGAGATTTTAGTATGTTTTGATGTAAAGCCAACATTGTATCTATATACAATAAACTACCCCCTTTTGTCCTGGGAAATAGTTACAATGATGGCTAATTAGATATAGTTACTAACTATGAATTGTGGCACGCTATCAAGAAGACATATTTTTGATAACTATGCTCCTTGCTCCAGTGTTGCTCTTCATGATTGTTGATCAGCCACTGTGTAAATTACAACCAGCATAACAGGGCTTCAAGAGGGGCACCGCACATTAGTGGAATAAGCACTGTGCTTCAGGTGCTGGCTCCACCAGTCCTTGTGTTACTTGGGAAGTTGTTTAGTCTCTGAACTTGTTTCCTCATCTATAAAATGGAGATCATAATGTATTAATGTATGATGTTATATACCTGACCACATAGTAATTACCAGTTCATTAGAAGTTAATTACCAGTTACTTCTCACTTGATCATTCTTTATGAATCACCTGGGGAGAGTTGGATCTAAACATATTGTCTCTAATTCACCTTGTAACTATTGAATATTATAGGCAGTCAAGGAATGGGAAGAATCCTCTTTTCTGTACCCCTTTAAATTTTGGATGTAACTTTTTTACATCATCAACAGGAGCTTTTGATGTTGTTCCTTAAAGAAATGATTCCAATTGTGCTTAAACTAGTTGGGTATAATTAAAAAGATTTTTGAAAGAATAGTAAAGATAGTTGTTGTTTCAGTACCTATTATGTGCCAAACTCGATTTATTAAGTCAGCTCTTTTATATAATTCTTGAGTCATCCTATGAATTATCTTTTACCTATTGAATTTTATTTTCTTAGGGGCAGAGCAGAAACTGTAATCGTGGTCCATTTATGACCATTATCCAAGCTCTATTTCACTCCTCCTTATTTTGTCCTCACCAACAATCAGTTGTCATAAAGATAGTTCTGTCCTTTTGATTTCTCCCTTAGTTATTTTGTGATTTAAAGTCAACACACACACATCCCTCACATTAGTTTGTGTTTGCATTGAGAACTGTTTACTTGTTTTGTTTACTAATATTTTATAATCAAATTACCATCCTGCCTCTTCCCATAAGATGATGGAGAAAACATCAAAAACATTGAGATTCACTTTGTGTGGTATACGGATTTTTAAAAAATTAACTTGTGCCCAGTTTCTAAATCATTTAATATAAAGATACATGCGTTTCAGGACTTTATGAAAGTAAACATCAAAGAAAACCAACTAAGAAACTTCTTGAATCCAATGATTTAGACCCTGGATTTATGCCCAAGAAGGGGGACCTTGGCCTTTCTAAAAAGGTATGTTATTTTTGTAAGTTCTAAAAGAAATAAACTCAGGAAATGAGGAATTTTAAAAATGACATTTTGAGTAGTAGTTATAACATTGATGTACATACATATAGAAATTAGTGTGTGTGTCAGCAGGCATACATGATCTGAGATTTCCTACAGGAAAGGCTGTTTTGCAGTTGTGTAACCATGTATGTGTATAAACTGGTTTCAGGTGTCCTTTCCAAGTGAAAAAAATTTTAAAATGCTTTTAAGATTAAGTTTGTGTTTGTTATAATTTCTTTTCTGGGTTCAAATCCTCTTAACTGTTTTCTACTAAACTACTATCTCAAACATCACTAGTCTGCTCTATCCTATTGCCATGTCGTTGTAGCCCTTTTGTTTTTTTTTTTTTTTTTGAGACAGGGTCTGATTCTGTCACCCAGGCTGGAGTGCAGTGGCATAATTTGGGCTCACTGTAATCTCTGCCTCCCAGGCTCCCCAGATAATTTTTTGTATTTTTTTGGTAGAGACGGGGTATCAATTTTTTTGTGTGATTCATACTTTTTGTGTTTTATTCAAGAAATCTAGTGTGATGGCTTAAGCCTATAATCCAGGGATTTAGGGAACCTGAGGCGGCAGGATTGCTTAAGCTCAGGAGTTTGAGACCAGCCTGGGCAATAAAGGAGACCTTGTCTCTACAAAACAAAACACAATGCCAAAAACACCAGAAAACGGCTGTGGTGTTGCGTGTCTGGTCCCAGCTACTCAGAAGGCTGAAGTGGTAGGATGTCTTGAGCCCTGGAGGTCAAGGCTGCAGTGAGCTATGATTGCACTATTGCACTCCACCCTGGGTGACAGAGCAAGACCCTGTCTCAGTCAGTCAATCAATCAGTGAAATCTTTGTGTACCCCATGGACACAAACGTGTTCTTCCTGTGTTTTCTTTTAGGAGCTTTTTGGTTCTGGTTTCACATACAGATCTTTGTTCCATCTTGAATTTTTGAGATGGAGTTTTGTTCTCCCCCATATTGATGTCCAGTTGTTTTACCACCATTTACCAAAAAATCCCTGATATTGGCTGGGTGCGGTGGCTCACACCTGTAATCCCAGCAGTTTGGGAGGCCGAGGCGGGCAGATCACTTGAGGTCAGGAGTTGGAGACCAGCCTGGCCAACATGGTGAAACCCCATCTCTGCTAATAATACAAAAAAAAAAAAAAAAATAGCTGGGTGTCGTGGTGTCTGCCTGTAATCCCAGCTACTTGGGAGGCTGAGACAGGAGAATTGCTGGAACCTGGGAGGCAGAGGTTGTAGTGAGCCGAGGTCATGCCACTGCACTCCAGCCTAGGTGACAGAGCCAGACTCTCTCTCAAAAAAAAAAAAAAAATTCCCTGCTATTTATCCTCACCATCTCTCAGATGCCTAATCTCTTTTAAGTATTAATTATGCTTAATAACTCTTTGTCACTGTTGAATTTTTACTTTTGGGGAGAGGGGATTGCCATTAAATTTGGGATCAGAGCAAGAGAAAATCAGAATTATTGGTTATGGCTAGCACCAAACTCTGGAGAAAAGTGCCTTCTTGTCTGTTTGGGAGTCTGTCCTGCCATCTGACCTGGCCTACTTCATTGTTGAAGTCCTGGTTACTCTGAGGTATATTTTGTCATAAGGCTAAAGCCATGATTCAGTTCCATTTTAGTTTACCAGGCACACCACCACCCTGTCTGCAGGTGGATTAATCAGTAACAGAATGAGAGATGATCTGTTCTGGTAGTGCTTTAAGGGTACTCTGGCTGAATGTATATCCACACTAGGCTCTATATACACAGTAAGTCACTGGAATCTTAGTCACATCCTCTAAGAAGTTCTTTGGTCTTTTTCATTCTAAACAGAACAGTTTGATTTTTATTCATATGGTATGATTCTTGTGTGTGTGCGTGGGTGGGTGGGTGTGTGTGTGTGTGTGTGCTGTTAATTTTTATTTTAATTTATAAAATTGATCAGAATAGAAATGAGAATATTTCCTGCATTATTCTCTGACTGTAGTTTGGGGAGCATTGTAATTATTTTATTCCACAGCTTTTGGGTAACTGTTAAAGAATGAACTAATTTGTTATCTAAATGAAATGATTGGTATTTAAAGAAAATTGCGGAAATGTATTTTGTGGATTTGTCTAGGAGTCTCGTTTTGTTGAATTGGATACCTAACATTTGCCCATTCATTTTACTTCACTTGGTTAGACTTCTGATATATACTGAACATGAGGAGAATTGCAGTCTTATGATTTATTAATATGATAAAATGAGCATTGAGAAATTCACAGCTGTATTTTATCTTGTTTTAGTCCCAAACATTAGGAACTCTACAGCAAGAATGGCCTTTATTTTTTATTTATTGATTTATTTGAAATGGAGTTTTGCTCTTGTTGCCCAGGCAGGATGCAATGGCGTGATCTTGGCTCACCACAACCTCCGCGTCCCAGGTTCAAGTGATTCTCCTACCCCAGCCTCCCGAGTAGCTGGGATTACAGGGATGTGCCACCATGCCCGGCTAATTTTTTGTATTTTTAGTAGAGACGGGGTTTCTCCATGGTAGTCAGGCTGGTCTCGAACTCCCGACCTCAGGTGATCCACCTGCCTCACCCTCCCAACATGCTGGGATTACAGTCGTGAGCCACCATGCCCGGACAGAAGGGCCTTTATTGTATTGACTTTTTGTGACCACTAAATGTTGTTTTACAGTTATGATGAGGAATATTATCATTCTTGTAGGAAAAGACATTTGCTTGGGTTGAACTAATTCATACAAGTACAAGTATTAGTAGTGGGTGAATAAAATGTCCGTTGATTAGACTCCTGATGTTGAGTATTTGTTTTGAGTTTTAATGTTGCTTTAATTTGGATTAATCTGAAGTCATTTTAAGTTGGAATGCCATTCAGTATTTCAGAACTGTTTAATGTACAGTTCACCAAGTAAACAGGTCTGTGTCAAATCTAATAGCTGTGAACACAATTGTAGGAAGATGGATTATTTTTCTTTTTTTTTGAGACTTGCTCTGTCTCCAGGCTGGAGCTCAGTGATGCAATCTTGGCTCAATGCAACCTCCACCTCCTGGGCTCAAACAATTCTGCCTCAGCCTCCCGAGTAGCTGGGATTACAGGCATGTGCCCCCGCACCTAGCTAATTTTTGTATTTTTAGTAGAAACGGGGTTTCACCATGTTGGCCATGGTTGGTCAAGCTGGATTCAAACTCCTGACCTCAGATGATCTGTCCCCCTTGGCCTCCCAAAGTGCTGAGATTACAGGCATGAGCCACCGTGCCTGGCCAGGAAGATGGATTTTAAGTACAGGGTGCAGTGCAATAACATTGAACCTGTGGGTCTCTGGGTACATACCCCTTCTCTTTCTCCACTTCAGTCACAGAAAGCATAGTGTATTCACAGAAAGCATTGTGTACCTAGTCTATATAGTCTGTATGTTGGCAATCTCTGGCCAGTCTTTATTGTGGTGTTCACAGGTCTGTTGGAGTTTTTTTTGTTGTTGCTTTTTTTTAATTTTTGTTTTTGTTTCTGTTTTTTTGAGATGGAGTCTCTCTCCTTGCCCAGGCTGGAGTGCAATGGTGCGATCTCGGCTCACTGCAACCTCCTCCCTCCGGGTTCAAGCAATTCTCCTGCCTCAGTCTCCCAAGTAGCTGGGATTACAGACATGTGCCATCATGCCCGGTTAATTTTGCATTTTTAGTAGTGACGGGGTTTCTCCATGTTGGTCAGGCTGGTCTTGAACTCCCAACCTCAGGTGATCCACCCGCCTCAGCCTCCCAAAGTGCTAGGATTACAGATGTGAGCCACCGTGCCCAGTCTGTTGGAGCATTTTTAAATCTGATTCCTTTTCCCCCTGAAGTTTCTGTTTAACCGTTTACTGTGGTCATGTTGATTTTTTTAATTGCTAAAACAAGTCAAAAGTGTATATCCATAGCAGCTGACAATTTAGACTTTGGCATATAAGGTAAAGGGTTTATTTTTTTCATTCATCTGTAAATGGTGTTGTTTTCACTTATTTGTAGTGCTTAAGAAGCTGGTCACCTGGAGAATGGAATAACTGAATCTTGTGCCACATCTTTTTCAAAAGATTTTGGTGGAGGTGAGTATTTTTGAGATTTAAAGAATGTAATACAGTAGTAAGTTTGAAGCACTTTGTCCATTAACCACAAAAAATGTTTCATATGTAAGCCAGACCAGTGAGGTACAAGTTTTCAAACTGGTTTGCCCAAAATCTGCTTCCTGAAACAGATAAAATATTCATAAATTGAACATCTACTCTACCAGGACTTTTAGTAGGAATGCTACCTGTAATCTCTCTAAAGCATTACAGAGAGTTCGGTTATTATCTATAGTATTCCTGTTTTATAGAAGAAAAGTGAAGATGAACAAGGTAGCAAGGTCAGGGAACTAAATCCACACCTGACCAATTTCATGGTCATACTCCTGTCTTCTTATCCACCCCAGGTTTCCTCCTTGCCACTTCTGTCTTCCACTCTTCATTTGTCTGCCAAAGCCATTTATTGATTAGTGTCATTTTTGAAATGTTATTCCAAATTTGAGCACACTGCAGCAGACATGATCTGCCAGCAAAGAGTATCATGGAGGCAAGATTATTTTTCATGTGACCTACGATTATTAAATTTTCTAACAAGTAAATAGCAATATGTTAGCTTATTTAGCCATGTGGCAATTGTAATCCCATAGGTTGGTCAATTTTCTTGTAAGATTTAAAAATAGGCTGCTTTCAAAAGAATATCAGGCCGATCATGGTGGGCCACAACTGCAATGCCAGCACTTTGGGAGGCTGAGATAAGAGGATCACTTGAGGCCAGGTGTTCCACCCAGACCAGGCTTGGCACTTAGTGAGACCCTGTCTCTATCTACAATTTAAAAAACATCAGCTAGGCATGGTGGTGTATGTCTGTAGTCACAGCTGCTTGTTAAGCTGATGTGGGAGGATCCCTTGAGTCCTAGAGGTTAAGGCTACAGTGAGCTGTTGCTCACAGCAGGCACTGTAGCCTGGGCAACAGTGAGAGACCATGTGTCTTAAAATAATAGTAGTAATAATAATATCATCAGCTCTTTTCCTATACTTTTATATTTCATTTTAAAAATAAAACTTAAAACATGAACTTTATCCATTATAAATTTTGTGTAAGTGTTCCAGCTTATGAGAATTTCAAACCTTTCTGTTGTGCTCACATTAAGTTGTCTTATAGTGTTAGGCTGCGAGCAGTTTTGATGGCAGAGCTTCTCCAGCTCAAATCAGGCAGTCAAAAAAAGAGCTCACTGAGGCAGTCTTCAAAACTCCAGCTTTCATATTGTTAACTAGCAGAAATATCCTGGAATGTTTTATGAAATACCTCTTACATTCCTCTTTGTGTTTCTATAACACAGTTGAAATGTGTTTAATGGAAAGTGCAGGAGGGACTAGAAGAATTTCTTTTTTTTTTTTTGGTTTGAGACAGAGTCTGGCTCTGTCGACCAGGCTGCAGTACAGTGGCACGATCTCGGCTCACTGCAGCGTCCGCCTTCTGGGTTCAAGCGATTCTCCTGCCTCAGCCCCCTGAGTAGCTGGGACTACCGGTGTACTCCACCATGCCCGGCTAATTTGTTTTGTATTTTTAGTAGAGACAGGGTTTCACCATGTTGGCCAGATGGTCTCAATCTCCTGACCTCGTGATCTGCCTGCCTCAGCCTCCCAAAGTGATGGGATTACAGGCGTGAGCCACTGTGCCCGGCCTCAACTCTCCATCTTAATCCTTTTTTTCTTTTTTTTCTTCTTGAGATGGAGTTTCGCTCTTGTTACCCAGGCTGAGTGTGGTGGCGTGATCTTGGCTTACTGCAACCTCTCCCTCCTGGTTTCAAGTGATTCTCCTGCCTCAGCCTCCTGAGTAGCTGGGATTACAGGCATGCACCACCATGCCTGGCTAATTTTGTATTTTTAGTAGAGATGGGGTTTCACTATGTTGGTCAGGCTGGTCTTGAATTCCTGGCCTCATGTGATCTGCCGGCCTCAGCCTCCCAAAATGCTGGGATTACAGGCTTGAGCCACGGTGCCCAGCCCTTAATCCTTAAATCATATAGTGATTGATATTATTGTCTCCAATCTTGAAGCCTAGGGAGTGCTATCTTTTCATAACTAGTAAAATGCATTTCCACTTCATCTATAGGATTTAATTCCTTTGAGGAACTACAAGATTTGTCATTTCAATCACATAAATTAAAATTTCTGTAATAACCTATACACTTACTATTTAATCTGTATGAGGGAGAAGTTACATATATGTAGCCATTTCCCAACTAGTTATGTCATGATGAGTTAGTCTCAATTCTTATTTCCCCCATTTTCCTAATCCATAAAGCTGGAGAATTAAATGAGTTTTAAGGTTGGTTTTTATTCTAATAATAGGATAAGAGATTTTGGACATGTGTGTTATTAGCCAGCAGATAGCACCTATTTTCCTGTCATAGGCACTATCAAGATATTTGACAAACCAAGGACGGGAAAACGACAGAGGCATGCTGCAGCCAAGATGCAATGCAAAAAAGTGAAAAATGATGACTCATCAAAAGAGATTCCGTGCTCAGAGGTATTACTCAGTTCCTGGTCTCTTCACCTTCTAAAGAGAAGCTACTTTTCACACCAGAGGCCACATCCCTGTTTCCCTTGAGTTTTCTTAAGAACACTATTCTACCGAAGTGGCTCATGGCCACAAGGCATCCTGGAGGAAAAGTAGAGCCTTATCCTAATAATAAGGCAAGGCACGTATTGCAACTGTCAATATGGTCTTTTTAAAAGATCATCACATCCTGTGCTGTAGGTGTCCAATCAAGTATATGTGTTTCATCGTTAAGTAAACTTGTAAAACCAGAGAGCACAATATCAACTCAACATGTGACCTGAAGGAACTTAGATACTGCCCTATAAATGTTGAGACTGGCCAGGCACTGTGGCTCACGCCTGTTATCCCAGCACTTTGGGAGGCCGAGGCGGGTAAATAACTTGAGGTTGAGAGTTTAAGACCAGCCTTGCCAACATGGTGAAACCTCATCTCTACTAGCAATACAAAAATTAGCTGACTGGTGGTGTGCACCTGTAATTCCAGCTAATCAGGCAGAGGCACAAGAATCGCTTGAACCCATGAGGCAGAGGTTGCAGTGAGCTGAAATCATGCCACTGCACCCAGCCTGGGTGACAGAGTGAGACTCTGTTTCAAAAGAAAAAAGTTGAGACTGCTGGCTGGTCGTTGTGGCTCATGCCACTCAGCTCTTTGGGAGGCTGAGGTGGGAGGATCATTTGAGAACAAGGTTTCAAGACCAACCTGGGAAATACAATGAGACTTTGTCTCTATTTAAGTAAAAAAAAAAGTTGAGACTGCTGTGATCAGCGGGAAGATTTACTTGCTTATTTTTTGAGACCATCAGCCACTTAATCTTAGGACAATTTTTATGAATATCGACCTTCAGGAAACAAAAGATTTAAAACCATTTCCTTGTAAAGCATCAGTGCAATCATGGATATGACCTTTGGGTTTCCAACTCAGGTTAAAAGAGAGTTAGAAGTCAGGTCAGCATCACACATTATGATGCAGAATGTTTCTTTCCAGGACGATTTGAATAGAATGCCCAAGAGGGGCATTATTTAGGAAACACTGACCTTGGAAGGACAAATAAGTAATCAAATAAACTTAAGAATGTTTTCTCTCCCTTAGTGAAACCTTAAAATGGAACAGCTCAGAAAGTTCCAGTGGAACAAACAGCCTGAGAGCAGTTAGTGGCAGGGCATGAGGCGCCCACTACCCGCCCAATCACAGCAGGGTTAGAACTAACGTTGCATGCAGTCCCCCGAGTGATTGGCTGAACATCTGTAAGTGCTTAATGGCTAGACAAATAGCCCAGAGGGAGGGGGTCAAATGGAAGAGACATCAATAATACAGATGTGGGACATTGTTTTTTCTTTGCAAGGGAGAACTAATGCCTCACAGGACGGCCACAAGCCCCAAGGAGACTGTTGAGGAAGGTGTAGAACACGATCCTCGGATGGCTGCCTCTAACACAATGCAGGGTGAACGTGGTGGAGGAGCTGCACTCAAGGAGAATGTTTGACAGGTAGAGAAATATTTGCCCACTTGTGTTTTCATTGCACGTTCATCTTTAAAGGGAAACCCACTCCATCTCTTTATGATGGTTTCTTGGTAGAATAACAGTGCTTTTGGATGATTCCAGTAGAGTCACTTTCTTTAAGGATTTGACCCTTTTTTCTTCCCACAAAGAAAGATACTTGGAGAAATAGTTTAGTGTTGGTGAACCACCTGCCCTTAAGGCCTGTGAAGGAATATATGCCGTGAAGCAAGTCTGAGATGGAATATGTGAATCTCTGGTGGCTTATTTAAATATAATTCTCCAGTACTTCTCATGGTGTCAGAATCTTTGGGTTTGTAAGGAACTTTTCAAGGGTAATTTTAGTTTTGAGATATTTTTCCTTTAACGTGGTGACTTTAGAAAGCCTATCATCTATATTTTATTTATTTAATAACTATTTATCCAGTATTTCCTATGTATGAAGTATTGTTCCAAGCACTTTATAAATATTACATTATTTAGTCATTGTAATCATCTCATAAGTAGAGTTCTGTGATTATCCCCATTTTGCAGATGAGGAACTAAATTACAGACAGGATAAATAGCTTGCTTATATTCACGAGAGAAGCCTGGCCGTCTGGATATGGAGTCTCCCTCTCCTTTTTTTAACCTTTAAGCTCCGTTGGACTTGGTTGGTTTAGAGTCTTAACCATTGTGCTGGATTGCCTCTCTGTGAGATAGGGGATTCCACTTTATTGTTAAAGAGCCTTTAAGTCTTTGTGAGTAGAGTCAATGACCATTCGAATTTTTTTTTTAATGGTCTTGATGTACCTATGTAATTCTTAAAATTTGGTGTATAAAAACTTGAAGATAGGCAATGCGCAGTGGCTCATACCTACAATCACAGTGCTTTTGGAAGCTGAGGCAGCAGGATTGCTTGAGGCCAGGAGTTCTAAACCAGCCTGGGCAACACAGTGAGACCCCTGTCTCTATTTTTAAAAAATTTGTCTTTTTTTAAAAATTAGCCAGCTGCATTGGCTCATACCTGTAGCCCAAGAGGTCAAGATTACAGACTTTTAAATAAACAAAAAACTTGAGGATATTAGTTCTTTTTTAAGTTGAAACCATAGGCCGAGCACAGCACTAATCTCAGCACTTTGGGAGGCTGAGGTGGGTGGATCATTCGAGCCCAGGAATTTGAGACCAGCCTGGGCAACATGGTAAAACCCTGTCTCTGCCAAAAATATAAAAATTAGCCAGGCATGACAGTGCATGCCTGTAGTTCCCCTACTGGGAGACTGAGGTCATTGGATCACCTGAAGCTGGGGAGGTAGAGGCTTTAGTGAGCCATGGTCATGCCACTGCACTCCCACCTGGGTGACCGAGTGAGACCCTATCGCATAAATAATAAATAGTAATAGATAAATAAGTTGAGATCTCTAAAAAAGTAAACTCAGACCAGAAAATGTTATCGTGGCCAATATAATTTCAATTGAATTTCTTTGCCTGTTATCTTCACTATTACATACTTGGACCAGATCCCAAACAACAGTGTTAATCATCAAAAACAGTTATGCCCATTATTTACTTAGTGAGACAGGTCAGAGTGTAAATACATTTTGCAAACATCATTTAATAAAAAGATTAAAGGTAAGGTGACCCTGTGGTCCTGGCTTGTCTGGATCGGTCTTTGTGTAGGTCCCTTGTTCTGTCATAATTTATTAATAGCACTTCCTTTCACTCTCAAGTGTCCCAGTTTGAAAGATCAATTACATGGTTATCCCAGTTGAAGAATTAGTCTATAACATTTAGTTAATGCAAAAATGTTGTTTCTAATTCACATTGTAATGAACATTTTCCTATTTAAGTGCTGAAGGTCAGTTTTTTTTCACTATATATAAAAACTTATGTTATTGGCACTCTGAATATGCGAAGTACAATGTATAATGCTATTTTTCAATTTTTACATGTGAATAGTAGATAATGGGGAGTCAGACATTTGAGGATAGCTCAGACTATAGGTTGATAAAGTCCCTGGGGTCCCCTATCAATTCTAGCCTACCTCTCTAACCTTTCTCCCTAAAGCTGTCCTAGTTAGTTTTTTATTTAAGCTTTAATTCTTAAGTGATCAAGACCTATTCTGTTTCTATGAGTTCTTGAAGCTAAAACTTATTTAGTCACCTTTCCCCTTGTTTGCCTTTCATAGTAGTACAAGGCTTTAAAAAATATTTGGGCTGGGTGCAGTGGCTCACACCTGTAATTCCAGCACTTTTGGAGGCTGAGGTGGGTAGATCATGAGGTCAGGAGTTCGAGACCAGCCTGGCCAACATGGTGAAACCCCTCTCTACTAGAAATACAAAAATTAGCCAGGCGTGGTGGCGCGTGCCTGTAATCCCAGCTACTCCGGAGGCTGAGGCAGGAGAATCACTTGAACCTGGTCAGCAGAGGTTGCAGTGAGCCGAGATTGCACCATTGCAGTCCAGCCTGGGCGATAGAGCAAGACTCTCTCAAAAAAAAAAAAAAAGTACATAAATCTTACAGTGTTTTATAATGACAGATGCCTGTTGTTATTTCCTAAGCCCCTGTCTTAAGTGAGGCCCTATCTTAGCTGAGATTATTTCAGAAAAGTGATCTCTCTCTGGGATGGTTCTAGATGTGTCCCAAAAGGGCTGTTCAGACCTTGATGGGAGCTCTTTTGGAACTTTATGGCCCAAGTCTAGCTAGCCAGTGTCTGTTGCTTGAACCATTCAGTAGCTTTCTGGTTTATCTCTATGCTCTTTTCTGACCTTTCTACTCTTGAACTCGTTTTCTGTGTAGCAGTCAGAACAACCTTTTTAAAAATGAATACCTGATTTTAGCTTTCCTTTGGCAAAGCTCTCCAATGGTACACCTTTGTAACTAGAATAAAATCTACAACTACAGGCCCTTGCCTCTTTCTCACCTCATTTTTTGCCACTTTTAACCTTTGTTTATTTTAACCCACTGACACTGGTTTTACTCTTCATTCTCAAACATGGAAAAACAGATAGATGTTTTCTTTCTCTTAACAGAATTGTGAAAAATCAGGTGAGCTGCTGTTATGTGAGGCTCAGTGCTGCGGGGCTTTCCACCTGGAGTGCCTTGGATTGACTGAGATGCCAAGAGGAAAATTTATCTGCAATGAATGTCACACACAGGTAAAGTAGATATCAAATGGTCTTCCTCCAAAGAAAGTTTGAATTTTAAGTTTTCCTTTTTTTTTTTATTATACTTTAAGTTTTAGGGTACATGTGCACAACGTGCAGGTTTGTTACATATGTATACATGTGCCATGTTGGTGTGCTGCACCCATTAACTCTTCATTTAACATTAGGTATATCTCCTAATGCTATCCCTCTCCCCTCCCCTCTGAATTTTATTGGAGACACTTTCCTGTGGCAACACTGGGCTAGTTGTTACACATATAGAAATGGTGCTGTGGGGTCACTGCTTTCAGAAAAGTTACCAAGTGAATAATAAGTGGGTGGCATAATACAGTGCAAAAAGCATTGTGTTGGTGATACATTTAGAGTGTAATGTAAGCAAAGATGAGCTAATGCTATAGAGGAAGAGATCTGTGTTTAGCTTTAAGAGAGAAAGAGAAAATGGTGTCGGGAGGGGAAGGGCAGAAGGTCCAGTAAAGAAAGTGTGTAAAACATTTGGGGAATATAGAATACAGGCCAATGTGTTTAGAGTTTAGGATATTTTAGTTAAGAGGCATAGGCAGTAACTAAGAGGGCTTCTTGGTTACTGGTAATGTTTTATATTTCTTAATCTGCATAGTGATTACATGAGCATGTTTACTTCATCAACTATACTCTTAGGATGTGTGTGCTTCATGGTGTGTACATCATACATCAATAAAAATATGTACCAAAAAAGTAAAAAGATAATAGATTGGGTTAGAAAATAGGAATAGTCAGCTGAGACCTGCTGGTAAAGCCCTTCATAAAGCTGTGCTAAGTAAAATGTCCTTTTTTTTTTTTTTTTTAAGAGATGAGGTCTTGTGGTCCAGGTTGGAGTGCAGTGGCGTGATCAGAGCTCATCGTAGTCTTGAGCTCCTGGGCTCAAGCAGTCCTCCTAACTCAGCTTCCCAAGTAGCTGGGACTACAGCCACTTGCCACCATGCCTGGGTAATATTTTTTTACTTTTATTGAGAAGGGGGTCTTACTATGTTGCCCAGGCTGGAAAGTGTTCTCTCTCTCTCTCTCTTTTTTTTTTAGCATGATATGTAGACATTACAGCATGTAAACTGAAGAAATCAGGGCTGAGGTATGGATCTTATGCCTGTAAGTCATTGAAGCCGCACATATAGATCATACTTCCCAAAGAAAAAGTGTCATTAGGGTAAGATAATGGTCAGTGACACTACCTGGGCATATAGGCTCTTATAATGAGTTACTGGAAGGAGAGGAGGAGCTAGTGAATATCTCTGAAGCCACAGGAGTCAGGTGTTATCTGTAGGGGCAGATGCAGCAAAGACACTAAGGAGGTTCCAGAGTGAAGAGAGGCTTTTGTATGTGGCAGTGAGAAAATGCTTCAATTTTTGCCAGAGGATGTCTCATTACACTAGATTGAAGGGTGAGTGAATAGCCGTATACATAACTTCTTGAAGAAACTTGACTTCAACAGAAAGGAAGACAGTACCTAAAGGGAGGATATTACATGGTCAAGAGAAAAATCATTTTGAGTGTGTAAAACAGCTCTATTAAGGTAGAATTGAAGTGCAAAAAATTGCACATATTTCAGGTGCATGATTTGATAAATTTTGATATGTATATATGCGTGCACCTGTGAAATCATCACTCAGCATTATTATTTTGAGATTCAGTAAGGTGGTTGTATGTATCGATAGTTCATTTCTTTTTATCGCTGAGTAGTAGTTTGTTGTATGGATTTAATTGGTTGTTGATCCATTCACCTGTTGATAGACATTTGGGTTGTTTCCCGTTTTGGTTATTATAAATAAAGCTGCTAAGAACATTCAAGTTTTTGGACACTTTGTACCCTCCCTGCCCCTCCCCTCCCCCTCCCATTTTTCTTTTTTTTTCCTTGAGACAGGGTCTCTCTCTGTCGCCTAGGCTGGAGTACAGTGGTACAACTCTGACTCACTGCTGCCTCAACCTCGCAGGCTCAAGCGATCCTTCTGGCTCAGCCTCCTTAGTAGCTGGGACTACAGGTGCCTGCCACATGCCTGGCTAATTTTTAAATTTCTTTGTAGAGACAGGGTTTTATTACTTTATTACCAGGCTGGTTTTGAACTCCTGGGATGAAGCAGTCTTCCTTGTTCAGCCCCTGAAAGTGTTGGGATTATAGGTACAACACACAACTTCTGGCCACATTTTCTTTTTCCTTTTTTCTTTTTTTTTTTTGAGATGGAGTCTCGCACTGTTGCCCAGGCTGGAGTGCAATGGCGCAATCTTGGCTCACTGCAACCTCCGCCTCCTGGGTTCAAGTGATTCTCCTGCCTCAGCCTCCCAAGTAGCTGGGATTACAGGCACCCACCACCATGCCCAGCTAATTTTTTATTTTTAGTAGAGACAGGGTTTCACCATGTTAGCCAGGCTGGTCTCGAAGTCCTGACCTCAGGTGATCTGCCCTCCTTGGCCTCCCAAAGTGCTGGGATTACAGGTGGGAGCCACCGTGGCCGGCCTGTCATACGAGTCTTTAACAAACACTGTTTTTATATTTCTACTGGATACCATGCTTGGCATCGGGTTCCAACTGAACAAAAAGTCATGGAGGTGTTAGGTGTTGGAATTCTCTCTTCCTTATTTTATAAAGTACCTGGAAGGTGAAACTGGCCTGATGCTGTGATGGTCTAAATTTGGATATTGAATTTCCTTTGCTAATAAGAAAAAACACCAAGAAGAAGGGCATTCCTGTTTGTTCCCATCCTCCCCAGGGTCTCTGGAGGAGCCTAAGGTGATCTCCGCCTTCTCTGGAAAGCAGGCCGGGAAGCACGTGGTGCACATCGCTTGCGGGAGCACTTACAGCGCGGCCATCACTGCCGAGGGGGAGCTGTACACCTGGGGCCACGGGAACTGCGGCCGGCTGGGCCACGGTATGTCTGCTCTGCATGAGTGGGAGCGTGCAGCAGGAGGTGGCCTCTTACAGGACTTAGTAACCTCTGTCCTATCTGTTTGAAGGCTCCAGTGAAGATGAGGCCACTCCGATGCTGGTAGCTGGGCTTAAATAAGGACTGAAGGTCACCGACGTGGCGTGTGGGAGTGGGGACGCTCAAACCCTGGCTGTCACTGAGAATGGTACGTAGAGCTCTCGCCACCCTGGATAGGCCCTCAAGGACACACATGGCAGCTTCCCTGGAGGAAGAGATGAGGAGTACAGTGGGCCTCATGAGGCCGCCCACCCTGTCATCCAGTGGGTGTGGGGCTCAGTGGCATTGGGGAAGAGGCCCTGGTGGTTACTGGACTTGTTTGCCTGGGGGCTGTCAGCTGGTTAGCTGCTGCCGCCATTCCTGTGTGGGCATTTTATTTATTAAGAATGAGAGTTGAAATGGAATGATTGATACTCTGAATTGTCTCTGGTTAGTAGTATTACATTTCTTAACATTTGGCCACTCTAGATTCCCTGTGGTAAGTCTTTCTGTATTCTATAGTCTGACGTTACGGTATCTACTTGCTTTTAATTTTGGTTTTCTGTTTGTGTTCCTAACCAGACAGTGGTGACCCTGGCCAGGAGCGCGGACGTGCTGAGCATCGTGCAGTCGGCTGCCCAGGCCGTGCTGCAGAGCGGCTGTCCGTGCTGCTGCCCACCACGGAGGAGCAGGCCTGGGCACTCTCTGCTTTCCTGCCCTGTGCAGGTGGGCTCGGGGAAGGAACAGGAGAGGGCATGGGTCAGGGTGCTGGGAGGGGATGGCGTTTCACTCCAATTGCCACACACTTTCTATTTCAGTTTCAGGCAATGAAGTGAACATAAGTCCAGGTCGTCAATTCATGATTGATCTTCTGGTGGGCAGCTTGATGGCTGCTGGAGGGTTGGAGTCAGCCTTACACGCAGCCATTACTGCGGAGATCCAGGTATGGCCTTGGAGGCACACATGACCTGGTGGTGCACTGAGATCGGAAATACCACACTCACACATGTGAAGAATAACAGAACACAGTAAAACACTCAACTTTTATCATATCCAAGAATTTTTTAAATTAAAATTATTTTATGTGCTTATTCATTTATTTATTTATTTATTTATTTTTGAGACGGAGTCTCACTCTGTCACCCAGCCTGGAGCGCAGTGGCACGATCTCGGCTCTCCGCAAGGTCCGCCTCCTGGGTTCACGCCATTCTCCTGCCTCAGCCTCCCAAGTAGCTGGGACTACAGGCGCCCATCACCACGCCCGCTTAAGTTTTTGTATTTTTAGTAGAGACGGGGTTTCACCGTGTTAGCCACGATGGTCTTGATCTCTTGACCTTGTGATTGGCCTGCCTCAACCTCCCAAAGTGCTGGGATTACAGGCGTGAGCCACTGCGACTGACCTTATGTGCTAATTTAAAATTTTTTTGAGTTATGATTTAATTGTGATGAAATACTGCGGGTTGTCTGTTTCAGTGAAGTTAACAGGTAACCTGTTCCTCATGTAGACCATTCCCGTCACCCGGAAAGATCCCTGTGCCCTTGGCACTTGCAGCCAGGATACTCCCCTGCCCTGAGATTAGATTCATTTTGCCTGCTCTGAGTGTTGCAGCAATATAACTGTATAGTATGCACACTTTCCTGTTTTGCCTTGGAGAATGATTTTCAGATTCACTCCACACTGTTATGTGTATTGTGACTTCGTTTTTCTTATTGGGAAGTGTTCCATTTTATAGGTGTAGTACTGTTAATTCATTCCCCTATTGAAGGGCATTTAATTGCTTTTGGTTTTTGTTTTCTTTTTTTTTTTGAGACAGGGACTTGCTCTGTCACCCAGGCTGGATGCAGTGACCTGATGTTGGCTCACTGCAGCCTTGTCCTCCTAGGCTCGAATGATCCTCCCATCTCAGCCTCCTGTGTTGCAGGGACCACAGACATGTTTCCATGCCCAGCTAGTTTTTTGATTTTTTTGTAGACACAAGGTTTCGCTGTATTGCAGAGGCTGGTCTCGAACTCCTGGGCTCAAGTGATCCCCCCACCTTGGCCTCCCAAAGTGTTGGGATTACAAGCGTGAGCCACCACGCCCAGGCTTTCTGGTTTTTGGCCGTATAGAGCTGCCACGATTGTGCTATGTACAAGTACTTTAGTGGACATATGTTCTCCCTTTGGGTTTTGGAGTGGAATTTGTTAGGTCCTGGGGTCAGTGTGTGTTCATAGTTTCCCCAAGTGGCTTTGCCATTTACATTTGAACCAGTGTGTGTGAGAATTCCAGCTTCTTCTTGTCCTTACAAAGCAGCTGGATGCTGCATATGTGGGGCAGATCACATTGGGTTTTGTGAGAGCCAGTAGCAGGGTTAAGGATTTTAGGGACTTCACAGAAGGAGGTCGGAAAGCATCAGCAGAGGCAGCCTGGGCCTTGGATCTGTAAAAAGAAGACACTGTTTGGAACCGCACAACTGAGTTAGGGTTTCCAACAGGGCAGGTGGGGGCCTGTGGGTAGGTGTGTGCGTTAGCCACAGAGGCTGGGATAGCTTGGCATTGGGGTCAGGGCTCAGCCAGCCTGTGTGCCTTCACACCTGCTAATGAGATCACTTGTAAACAATTTCTGTTTATGAATTACAGGATACTGAGGCCAAAAAAGAAGCACAGAAGGAAAAAGAAATTGATGAACAGGAAGCGAATGCCTCAACATTTCATAGAAGCAGGACTCCATTGGATAAAGACCTTATTAATACGGAGATCTGTGAGCCTTCTGGCAAACAGTGTTTGCCTCTGGTTCAGCTCATACAACAGCTTCTTAGGTAAATCGTAGTAGCTGTACTGTATTGTATTTATTTACTTTTTTTGTTTTTTTGTTTGTTTTTTTGAGACAGTTTCACTCTTGTTGCCCAGGCTGGAGTGCAATGACGTGATCTTGGCTCACTGCAACCTCCACCTCCCAGGTTCAAGTGATTCTCCTGCCTCAGCCTCTCGAGCCGCTGGGATTACAGGTGTGTGCCACCACGCCTGGCTAATTTTGTAGTTTCAGTAGAGATGGGGTTTCTTCATGTTGGTCAGCTTGGTCTTGAACTGCTGATCTCAGGTCATCTGCCCACCTTGTCCTCCCAAAGTGTTGGGATTACAGGCCTGAGCCACCATGCCCAGCCTATTTATTTACGTAATAATTTTTTCTTTTTTTTTTTTTGAGACGGAGTCTTGCTGTATTGCCCAGACTGGACTGCAATGTCACGATCTTGGTTCACAGCACCCACTGTCTCCTGGGTTCAAGCAATTCTCCTTCCTCAGCCTCCCAAGTAGCTGGGACTATAGGTGTCCACAACCACACCTGGCTGATTTTTGTATTTTTAGTAGAGATGGGATTTCACCATATTGGGTCAGGATGCTCTCAAACTCCTGACCTCAGGTGATCCACCTGCCTTGGCCTCTGAAAGTATTGGGATTACAGGCGTTAGCCACTGTGCCTGGCCTGTATTGTATTTTAATGGGTGATGATTGGATTTCATATTAAGATAGTGAAATCTAGCACAAGAATCTCAAAAATGTGTTTGGTGATTGAAGGAATATTCTGAAAATTACCTAGTATAGATGTTAGGATAAAGAGCAGACCCTTTTAAATATAGGTGAGAGGAGAAGTTGGAGGGTATGATGATACTCAGAAGTTTTTCACAGGCTGCGTGCAGTGGCTCACGCCTATAATCCCAGCACTTTGGGAGGCCAAGGCAGGTGGATCACGAGATCAGGAGATCGAGAGCTTCCTGGATAACACGATGAAATCCCATTTCTACTAAAAATACAAAAGTTAGCTTGGCGTGGTGATGGGCGCCTGTAGTCCCAGCTACTTGGGAGGCTGAGGCAGGAGAATGGCGGGAACCCAGAAGGCGGAGCTTGCTGTGAGCAGAGATTGTGCCACTGCACTCCAGCCTGGGTGACAGAGCCAGACTCCGTCACAAAAAAGAAAAAAAAAAAAAAAAAAACCTCAAGAAGAGCAAAAAAGCAGGTGATTTGTGAAAGAGATTTATTAGAAAATGAAACACGTTTGTACCTCTATTTAATAAAAATGTGCTTTTTGTAAACTTGGGCTCTTGGCTTTAGTTTCTACACTTAGAGAAAGCAAAGCACTGGCAGGTTGGATCAGGAAGCCAAGGACAGAGCAGGGAGCCCTGGGCAGTGGCTGCAGCTCTCAGCTGGCCTGTTCATGGGGCCATGGTGGGTCTCTGGCATGGGGTGGGTTTGTGGCGTGGTGTGGGCCTGCTGTCCACAGCCAGAAAAATGAACTTGGTGGACACACAGTAAAATTTTGAAACAGGAAGTTTTAGAGCATGTTTCTCTCATAGATTTTAGCAAATGCTATTTTGAAAAACGTTTTTCTGATATTTGTTTTGTTTTTCTAATCTGATAATGCATATTTTACACATTCTGGTCTTTAACCAATGGAAATAAGAGAACTAAATAAGAGAAGTGATCTCGGCTCATAGCAAGCTCCGCCTTCCAGGTTCATGCCATTCTCCTGCTTCAGCCTCCCGAGTAGCTGGGACTACAGGCGCCCACCACCACGCCTGGCTAATTTATTGTATTTTTTAGTAGAGACGGGATTTCACCATGTTAGCCAGGATGGTCTCGATCTCCTGACCTCATGATCCACCCGCCTCAGCCTCCCAAAGTGCTGGGATTACAGGTGTGAGCCACCGCACCCAGACTTGTGAGGTTTTAATATGAATTATTAAAGCTATGCTGGTTAGACAATTTGGAAAATGTTTCTTCTCCTGTTTCTGACAGAGTTTATGTAAGATGTGTGCTATTTCTTCCTTAAGCATTTGGAAAGAATTCACTTATTAAGCCGTGTGAGACTGTATAGTTTTCTTTATAAGGTGTTTAATTACAGGTTCAATTACATATATATGAATATTCATTTTGGTAACCTGTGTTTGCTGAATCAGTTTGTTCATTATCTAAAATTTCAAAGTTGTTCTATTATTTATCTTTTTAATACTTATAAGGTCTGTGGTTGGAGTTTGTGCTTTTTGTCTGTTTTCTTAATCAATCTTGCTGGGGGCCATCAGTTTTATTAGTGTTTCAAAAAAGCAGACTTTGATTTTATTCATCCCTTTAACATACTGAAAATGTTTTGCTTAATTTCCAAACTTATACTTCCACTGCGATTAAATATTTGTATAACTAAAACTCTTTGTATTTGTGTCCTCTCAATGATCGTAAATATGATTAATTGTTATAAATATTGCTTCTGCACTTGAAAAGGATATGTATTCTGCATGTTGAGTGTAGTGTACCACGTATCCCAATTAGGTCCAGCATGTTAAATGCATCCTTTAACGATTCTGTTTCCTTACTGACATTTGTCTGTTTATTTTTCAGTGGCTGAGACACAGATATTAAAGTTTCCTACAATGATCGTCAACTTATTTCTTTTTTTCGTTTGTTAAGCTTTGTTCTGCGTGTTTTAAGGTTACCAGGCATAAACAAATTTAGAATTCCTTTTTCTCCCTGCTGGTTGCACCCTTTTATCATTAGGAAATACCCTCTATCTCTCACATAGCTCTTTCATTAGAGTTTTTTTAATATGTAAAAGAAAATAAAGTCTTGGAACTGCCAAACCTGTTATGCTAAGGGAGACGTAAGTTTGGGAGCTGAGTCATCCAACACTACCATTCTTTCTCCCCAAAGAGAGAGCTGCCATTTCACAACCCTGTGTGATGGCATTAGACATAAGCCAGGTCCCCACTGCCACAAAAGGCCACATACCTCTCCATATGGCCCCCCTCACAAATTGCTCACAGGGATGTTCCTTGCTGGCCCCTAAACCTTTCAGGATCCATGTCCCCCTATAAAATAAGCATATGCCCATTTTAACCCTGGCTCTGCAACCTCAGTTGAAGATGTAAAACTGAGTTCTTTTCAATCTGGTACTGACATTGTTGATTACAGGCTTACCTTCCCAGGTACAGAACAAGAACATGAGATCAATCACTCTTCCACCTACCCTGAGATGGCTGCATAATTGATCTTTCCTCCCTCTTTTCAGATGTTTACCTTATCTTATGTAAAATGAAGATTTACTGAGCACTAATTAGAGCTTCCTAAGAATGTAACCACCCCTTCACTGCCTGCTCCCCCTCCCTTTCTTCTCTCCTGCCTGCTTTCTCCCTTTACATGCTGAGTTCCCAAAACCCTCTTTGGAAAGCACAGGTCACAGGCGTTTCTGTGGCTTGTGTGTTTTTTCTGGGGGTGTCGTCAAATTGTGGCTCCACAAAGCTCTATTGATGGAGGCACTTGCCTCAGTCGGTCACTCATTTCTTGACTAACAGGTATAAATACAGTTACCCCTGTTTTTATTTACTTAGTCTTTGCTTTGTCAGTCTTTGACTGTCAATTTTTCTTTTTTAAAAATGAATTTTCTTGTGTATAGTTAAGGCTTACAACATGATGTTACAGGTTATATATAGATTGTAAAAAGATTCCTATACTGAAAGAAATTAACACACCAATCATTTCACATAGTTCTCCATTTCCTTGTTGCTTTTGTGGCAAGAGCAGTTGAAATCTACTCACTGAGCATGAATTTCACATACAGAACAATTTTGTTCCCTGCAGTCCTCATGTCATACATTACATCTCTAGGCTTGTTCATCCTTCATACCTGCTACTTTGTATCCTTTGGCCTCCATGTCCCCAATTCCTTCCCTCTCCTACCTCTCCTGGTAGACAATGTTTTACTCTCTATCCCTGTAGGTTTATTTATTTACATTTTTACATCCCACATATAAATGAGTTTATACAATATTTGATTTTCTGTGTATGCTTTATTTCACTAAGCATGACATCCTCCAGCCTCATCCATCTTGCAGCAAACGGCAAGACCTTGTTTGTTTTCCTGGCTGAATAATATTCCATTGTGTATGTGTGCCACAGACTCTTTATCCATTTATCCATTGATGGACACTTAGATTGTTTCCATATCTTGGCTATTGTGATTAAGGCTGCAATGAACATGAGAATACAGGTATCTTTACAAAGTAATGATTTCATTTCCTTTAGCTGTATGCCCAGAAGAGGGATTGCTGAGTCATATGGTAGTTCTATTTTTAATTTCTGTAGAAATCTTCATACTCTTTTCCAGAATGGCTGTATCAATCTACATTCTCATCCATAGTATGCAAAAGTTCCGATTTCTCCGCACTCTTGCCAACATTTATCTTTTGACTTTTTGATAATGGTCATAAGGGGTGTGAGGGGGTATCTCAGTGGGTTTGATTTGCATTTCCCTAATGATCTGCAATGCGGAACACCTTTCAGATACCCACTTCCTATTTTCATGTCTTCTTTAAAGAAAGGTCTCTTCAAGTTTTTTTTTTAAACATTTTAAAAATTGGGTTGTTTTGAGTTGTATCAATTATTTATATATTTTGGATTTTTTTTGAGACAGGGTCTTGCTCTGTTATGCAGACTGGAGTACAGTGGCACAGTCACAGCTTACTTGACCTTCTGGGCTGAAACACTCTCCCATCTCAGCCTCCCAAGTAGCTGTGACTACAGACGCACACCACCATGCCTGGCTAATATTTAAATGTTGTGTTGAGACGGTCTCACTATGTTGCCAGGCCTGGACTCAAACTCCTGGGCTCAAGTGATCCTCCCACCTCAGCTTCTGAAAGTGCTGGGATTAAGGAGTGAGCCACTGCACCTGGCTAAATGTTGGATATTTCCTCCTAATTGGCTGGGTGCAGTGGCTCACACTTGTAATCCCAGCACTTTGGGAGGCCGAGGCGCTTGGATCACTTGCAGTCAGGCGTTGGAGACAACCCTGGCTAATATGGTGAAACCCCATAATGGAGTTTTGGTTTCTTTAACTGGGAAATGAGGATCATGACCATCCCTGCCAAGCAGGAGAGGCGATGGGCTGATGTGTATTGTGAGTCCCAAGATGGTGAAACGCCGTTTCTACTAAAAATACAAAAATTAGCCAGGCATGGTGGTGGGCATCTATAATCCCAGCTACTTGGGAGGCTGAGGCAGGAGAATTGCTTGAACCTGGGAGGTGGAGGTTGCAGTGAGCTGAGATTGCACCATTGTACTCCAGCCTAGGCAACAGAGCAAGACTTCATCTCAAAAAAAAAAAAATTCACTTCAATAAATGGTGAGACCAGCTTTGCAAAGATGATAACGGTGAGAGAAGTCTAGCATGGCTGACTCCATCTTTTTTCCAGTCTCACGGGCCTGCTGTCTTTGCTCATTCCTGGGCATAGGCCAAATCAACCATGGGAGAAATTTAGTTCATAGTCTAACGTTGCTATTTCCAGTCCTCAGTGGTCCCTTCTTTCCACTCCATGCTTAGTTATCAATTTGTTACTCTGCTTTAAAATATATGTTTTTTTTTTGTAAACCCAGCTACTCAGGAGACTGAGGCAGGAGAATCGCTTGAACCTGGGAGCTGGAGGTTGCAGTGAGCCAAGATCATGCCATTGCCCTCCAGCCTGGGCAACAGAATGAAACTCTGTCTCAAAATACTGGTTTTTTTTTTACTATGTCTAATGATGTTCTATAGAAGAAAGAGATGTAGCATGTGGTCACGCTGCTGTCTTGACAGTGGAATTTTTGTTGTTGCTGTTTTCTGTTTTGAGACGGAGTCTTGCTCTTGTGGCCTAGGCTGGAGTGCAGTGGCGCCTTCTTGGCTCACTGCAACTTCCACCTGGGTTCAAGTGATTCTCCCACCTCAGTCTCCTGAGTACCTGGGATTACAGGTGGACGCCAGCACGCCCGGCTAATTTTTGAATTTTTAGTAGAGATGAGGTTTCACCATGTTGGTCAGGCTGGTCTCGAACTCCTGACCTCGTGATCCACCCGCCTCAGTCTCCCAAAGTGCTGGGATTATAGGCATGAGCCACATTTTTTGTAGAGATGGGGTATCACTGTGTTGGCCAGGCTGCTCTGGAACTCCTGACCTCAAGTGATCCTCTCACCTCGGCCTCCCAAAGTGCTAGGATTACAGATGTGAGCTACCACGCCTAGCCGTATTTTGTATTTTTAGTAGAGATGGGGTTTTGCTGTGTAGGCCAGGCTGGTCTTGATCTCCTGGGTGCAAGTGATCCTCCCACATTGGCCTCTCAAAGTGCTGGGATTACAGGCGTGAGCCACCACACCTGGCCAATGGGACGTCTCGCTTCCCTTCTCTCCAGCATTCCATAAGCAATGTGTCTGGGCAGTATGTGTTCGATTTTCTCTGTGTCTACTTTGAAGTGTACAGTAGTGAAAGGAAGAGTAGACAACTTTGAAGCTGATGTGGTGTGGTCTTGGAGCTGGTGGTGCTAATTACTCTTGGTTGTTTTCATACCCTCCAGTGACTTCATCCTGCTTTTGCTGTTGTAAAATGTTGTAATTTATGCTCCTGAGAATAACTCTTCAGGTGTACTTAGGGTTCTTGTCTGCTTCCTGGTGACTGTCGAAGCTTTTCATCTTGAAGAAGGGAGATGAGCAATGTTCCAGTGTACTGAGTTTAAAATTAAGAATGTTGCATTTTTTTAACGTGTAAAATTTATAGCCAGATGTAGGGTAGGGGTGGCCTACTTTCTTTAAAGGGTGAGATAGTAAATATTTTAAGGTCTCAATGGACCCTATGGTCTCTGTCATAGCCATGGGACCTTGCAGCTGTAGTGCCAAAGTGGCCACAGACAATACTGCGTCAGCGGGCAGGGGACGTTCATTCTGTAAAGTTGATTTATGGACACCAAAAGATGAAGTCCTCAGAATGTTTGCAAGTCACAAAATACTGTTTTTCTTTTGATTATTTTTCAATTATTAAAAAATATAAATTACAGTGGCCGGGCGTGGTGGCTCACACCTGTAATCCCAGCACTTTTAGAGGCCAAGGCAGGCAGATCACCTGAGGTCAGGAGTTCAAGACCAGCCCGGCCAACATGCTGAAACCCCATCTCCACTCAAAACAAAAAATTAGTCGGCCATGGTGATGCACGCCTGTAATCGCAGCTCCTCGGAGGCTGAGGCACGAGAATCACTTGAACCTGGGAGAATCGCTTGAACCTGGAAGGCACAGGTTGTGGTGAGCCAAGACTGTCTCAAAAGAACAACAAAAGTAAAATACTTTCTCTGCTTTCAGACCATACACAAAGAGGCTGTGGGCTGGGTTTGGCCCCTGGGCTGTGGTTTGTGACCACACACACACACACACACACACACACACACACACACACGTAGGGCAGAGTGTGGCATTTAGAGCCAGCACCTGTGTTCTCACCTGAGCTGTGTTTCTGGCTGGGTTCTACTCTGTATTCTGTGATCCGAGGTGTCTACCTTGGTAAACTGGAGACAACAAAGCCTGCCTCCTTCAAGGTTGTTTGTAAAGATTTAAAAGGGTAATGTATTGTTGTTAGGCCAGAGGCTTTGCATAGTAGATGTTGGGTTATTTTCACTTTTTGTTTTTTTGGTTTTTTTTTTGAGATGGAGTCTTGCTCTGTTGTATAGGCTGGAGTCCAGTGGCAAGATGCCAGCTCACTGCAACCTCTGACTCCCAGGTTCAAGCAATTCTCCTGCCTCAGCCTCTCGAACTGCTGGGATTACAGGTGGCTGCCACCATGCCGGGCCAATTTTGATATTTTTAGTAGAGATCAGGTTTCACCATGTTGGCCAGGCCGGTCTCAAACTCCTGACCTCAGGTGATCCGCCCACCTCGGCCTCCCAACGTGGTGGAATTACAGGCGTGAGCCACCGCATCCGGCCCATTTTCACTTTCCATTAGCTGCTTTTTTCCCCCATTCATTTCCTACCTTCCTGTGTATGATTTCTGAATTAAATGTATTTCATGTCTTAACCTTCTGAATTGTTTGTTCTCTCATTTTCCATGTTGTTAAGGAAAATAAGAGGCTAAGTGAGACTTATTAAAGGTGTATGTAGTTTCTCAGATCAAGATAAATGCTCACCTGTTGCAGAACGGGACTCTGCTCTTGCTTCACCCAGGATGCGTTTCCTAGTTCCTTCCTAGAGTGGGGCCACACCCTACTCCAGCCCTCCAGACCCAGCTCCCTGCTCTGACATGATTCCACCAGACTATTCCAGCTGTCCTCCCTGGACCTAGATATTTTCCTTTTTTTTTTTTTTTTTTTTTCTGAAAGGCAGTCTCACTCGGTGGTCCAGGCTGGAGTGCAATGGCATGATCTCAGCTCACTGCAACCTCCGCCTTCCAGGTTCAAGCCATTCTCATGCCTCAGCCTCCCAAGTACCTGGGATTACAGGCATGAGCCACCAAGCCTGAGTAATTTTTGTGTTTTTAGTAGAGACAGGGTTTCACCATGTTGGCCAGGTGGTCTCGAACTCCTGACCTTGTGAATTGCCCGCCTCGGCCTCCCAAAGTGCTGGGATTACAGGTGTGAGCCACCGCACCCAGCCAACATTTTTTAACTAAAAAACTTATATGAAATTTATTTTATTGTGGTATGTAGTTCAGTAAATTTTGACTTCTATAGATTCATGTAACCCCCATCATCATCAGGATGGAGAAGTTTCATCACCCTGAAAGCTCTCTTGTGCTGCTCCTTTTTATCACGTGTTCCCTGGCCTCGTACCCTGGCAACCACTGATCTGTTCTCCATCAGTATAGGGTATTCTTTTTGAGAATGTCATGTGAGTGGAACCATATTTTAAGTAACGTTTTGAAACCATCTTCATTTACTCCCAGTTATATGTTTGAGGTTTATCTGCTGTTCTGTGTATTGATAGTTCTTTTTATTGCTGAATAGTATCTAGTCATGTGCATGTACAACATGGTGTTTATCCATTCTGCTACTGTGGGACCTTGTGGTTGTTTCCATTTTTCTTTCCCAATTGTAATCCTGCTGTGAGCATTTCTGTACAGATTTTGTGTGAATATAGTTTCCATTTCCCTAGGATAAAGACCTAGTAGTGTGAAAGTTGGGTCATGTGCTGAAGTGTTTTCCAAAGTGGCTGTTTTAGTTTGCCTTCCCACTGGCAATCTGTCACGTTTCTGTTGCTCTGTGTCTTTGTTAGCACTTGATGTTATCAGTGTTTTTTAGTTGAGCCATTCTAACAAGTCTAGTGGGATCTCGTTGTGGTTTTAATTGCACTTCCATAATGGCTAACGATGCTGAATATCATGTTCTTCTTTGCCACTCTTGTATCCTCTGTGAAGTTTCTGTTCAGATCTTTTGCACAGAAAAACTTGTATCATGGAACCAGTAAAATAACCAAGGAGAGGTTGATTAAAGTTCTGTTTATAACCCTAGAAGATTCCTGCCCTAGGGATATGGGATGGCTGAACATAGGACGCTGACACTGGACAGATGAAGTAGCAGTTTATTAGTCACACATGCTCACAGCCCTGGGGGTGGGGGACACCGCATGCCATTCAGTTAACGATGTGTGTTGTAACTTTTCGGGGAGGGACATTTGCAGAGACTAACGGTATGACATTCTGAAAAGCAGTTACAGATTAAAAAATCTTTAATTCTGCAGATGATAGTGTCGAACCAAGTGGAACAAAGAAAGAAGATCTGAATGACAAAAAGAAAAAAGATGAAGAAGAAACTCCTGCACCTGTATATAGGGCCAAGTCAATTCTGGACAGCTGGGTATGGGGCAAGCAACCAGGTAATCTTCTGAGTTTTGGCACTTTGAAAAGCTTGATCTGATGCTCCTTTTCTAAATGACTTGGATGGATTATTTGTATTTTTTCATAACAATTTAAAAAATGTAATTAAAAAAATTTACATATTGTGGTAAAATATACATACCATAAAACTTGCCGTTTTAATCATTTTTATGTGTACAGTTCATTGGCATTAAGTATATTCACATTATTGCCCAGCCATCACCACCATCCATCTCTACAACTTTTGCCTTTTCTCTGACTGAAACTCCGTATCCATGAAACACTAACTCCTTGTGTCCCCAAGCAACCACCATTCTACTTTTGTCTCAGAATTTGACTATTCAAGGTGTCTCCTATAAGGGGAGTCATGCGGTATTTGTCCTTTTGTGACTGGGTTATTGAACTTCTTAGGTGTTTGGGGTTCATCCACATGCATCAGAATTTTCTTTTAAAGGCTCAATACTAGTCCATTATATATGTAAGCCACATGTTATCCCTTCATCAGTGGGCAATCAGGTTGCTTTCGTCTCTTGACTGTTGTAATGCTGCTATGAACATTGGTTTACAAGTGTCTTTTCATTCTTTGTGTCTATACCTAGGAGTGGAATTGGTCAATAATGTGGAATGCTTACATGTTTATTTATTTTTTTTGAGACAGCGTCTCGCTCTGTTGCCCAGGCTTGAGTGCAGTGGCGCCATCTCAGCTCACAGCAAGCTCCGCCTCTCAGGTTCACACCATTTTCCTGTCTCAGCCTCCAGAGTAGCTGGGACTACAGGCGCCCCCCACCATGCCTGGCTAACTTTTTTGTATTTTTAGTAGAGATGGTTTCACCGTGTTAGCCAGGATGGTCTCGATCTCCTGACCTCGTGATCCACCCGCCTCAGCCTCCCAAATTGCTGGGATTACAGGTGTGAGCCACCATGCCTGGCCAATAATGTGGTAGTTTTATGTTTAACTTATTATTGTTGTTTTTGAGGTTGGGTCTCACTCTGTTGCTCAGGCTGGAATGCATTGACGTAATCATAGCTCATTGCAGCCTTGAACTCCTGGGCTCAAGTGACCTTCTTCCCTCAGCCTCTCAAGTAGCTAGGACTAGAGGTGCAGGGAATTTCTCATCTTCTCTCTACTGCCTCTGAGTTGGAGATATCAGAGGGAGCCATGGCCCACTGTAAAGTAACACAATGTCCCCACCCACAGGGTTAGAACCCCTCTTCTGGAGGCAGCTCTGAGGGGAGCAGTCACATGTGGAGAGTGCAGGGCTCTGTGTCCAGATGGGGGAAGGGGGTTACCAAGGGGGTTGACCCCCCTCTGGCCAGGTGGCTGCCTTCTGACACACCAGTCTGTCTCTCTAGCACAGTGGCCCCCACACACCCAGCCTGTCAAACCTACAGCCCTCAAGAAGACTTTGGCCAAATCCATGAGCTGCTCCCTCTGTTAAGAAGGAAGCACAGCTGAAGCATGAGGAGGGCGGTAGAGTGTGTATGCTCTGGCCCATCTCCCCACAGTCTGACCAGAAGGAAGGGTCCTTTCAGCCAGGCTTGCCCAGGCTGGGGTTGGAGTGTCAGTATCAAGCCAACGTCTTCTTGCTTAATGGGTGAGCCCAGCTGCTCCCGTGCAGCTGCCACCATAGTGAGGGTGAACCAGCAGGAGGCTCCGCAGCACTTTCAGGGTCAAGCTGCCTGGTGAGATCTACTCTGTGGGCTCTGTAGGCTGGTAGAGGCTTCCAGGAGGAGGAGGGGATGCAGCCATCAGTCCCCACTCCTGGGAGCTGTATTTCTGAAAGCTTGGGTATACAGTAAATATTAGGCTGTGGGCTGGTTTATCTATGGATTTCATGTGGGAGGGTTATAGGTACAAGCAGTTTAAAGATGGAAATTTTGAGAGAGCAGGCAGGGATTTAGTGCCGGGTAAGGCAAGCAGTCTTGTCAAAGTAGCTCTTTTGGGAAGGCCAGAATCCTGTACCCAATGTCCTCAGCAGGTTCATCAGCTGCTGGGGGAGTGCCGGACAGGATGAAAGCACAGGAGAACTTTCTGGATGATAGAAATGTTCCATATCTTCGAAGGAGGTGGGTTACATGGGTAATACATTTGTTAAAAGTCATCAAAATGTAAACCAGATCTGTGCATTTCACGGAATATAAATTATACCTCAAATCAGAAACATTTTTAAAAAGACAGATGGGCTGGATGCAGTGGCACACGCCTGTAATCCCAGCACTTGGGGAGGCTGAGGCGGGTAGATCACCTGAGTCAGGAGCTCGAGACCAGCCTGGACAACATAGTGAAATCCCGTCTCTACTAAAAATATAAAAATTAGCCAGGGGTGGTGGCACATGCGTGTAATCCCAGCTACTTGGGAGGCTGAGGCAGGAGAATTGCTTGAACCCAGGAGGTGGAGGTTACAGTAAGCAGAGATTACACCACTGCACTAGAGCCTGGGCAACAGAGCGAGACTCCATCTCAAAAAAAAAAAAAAGTTTTCAACATTCATTAAAGGCAGAATAGCTTGTTATAGATTAGCCTCCCCACAGGAACAGTTAGAAAAACTGGACAAAAATGTGTCCCCCCTCACCATCAAAAACAATTGTTGGAAGGTAATTGGAGACCTCAGCCAGGACTTGAGTGACCAGGCCTAGGAGGTGACCCTGACAGTCTGTAGTGCTTTCCCCCATTTGGTGATTGGTCAACAGTGGAGGGCTAAGAGGCTAAGAAACTGAGTATGAAGTGATAGTTAAGAGGCTGGAGAGCCTAGCTGAATGTTTGGCACTCTCACAGGGCTGAAATGACATAATGAGAATTTGGGTCCCAGTAACGAGATGGGACCTTGGTGGGGATCCTGGAAGGGCCACCCCTAAGAATCCAAAAGAATAAAAAATAGACCAGCTGTCACAAAAACTAAAACCTGCTTTGAGCCAGCTTAGTCCCAAACTAGATGAAGGTGATCTGCTTGAACGCCAGTTGTGTGCCATAAAGTCAAAGTCAATACTCTCTGGAGGCAGATAAAAGTTTACTAGGCATGCCATAAGACAAGACAACACAAGACTAAATGAGAAAGACCAAGAAAAAAAAAATAGAAACATACATAGATATTAGAGTCCTCAAGTAGAAATTTTTTTTTTTTTTTTGAGATGGGAGTTTCACTCTGTCAGCCAGAGAGGAGTGCAGTGGTGTGATCTCGGCTCACTGCAACCTCAGCCTCCCACGTAGCTGGGATTGGTGATCCCCCCGCCTAGGCCTCCCAAAGTGCTGTGATTACAGGTGCAGGCCACCGTGCCCGGCCAGTATTTTGCCACAATTTAAAATAAATTTTCTTTTTTCAAGTTTGTTCTCAGACGATATTCACAAGGTCACGTGGCGGCTTACACTTCTGTAGGCCTTGTTGACAGTGCCGGCTTTTAGATACTGATGATCTTCATCTTTCTCTTGTCTCCTCGGTAGAAGAATGGGATGCAGGAGGTGCTGCCTAAGACTGGGCCCTCCTGGGCATTCTTCCTTCCACCAAGCAGCTGCATGATCTGCTGTGCAGTGCAATTGTCATCAGGAGAACCCTCCGTGGCCTCTCGTGCAGGCTTCACGCTGCCAGGGTGGCTCGTATCATACAGATCTTCGGAGGGAGGGAGGCAGGGCTCTGAGCACCGCTCCTCCTGCATCTTCTGCTCTCCCGTCCTCTCCTTCTCCCGCATCTTCTCCACCTGCCCCCTCATCTTCTCCTCCACCTGCCCCCGCATCTTCTCCTCCTCCTCCTGCATCTTCTCATCCTGATCCCACAGCCTCTCCTCCTTAAATCGCAGCCTCTCATCCTGCTCCCTCATCTGCTCCTCCTGCATCCGCATTTGCTCCTCCAGCTCACACATCTGCTCCTCCTGCTTCCGCATCTGCTCCTGCTTCTGCATCTGCTCCTCCTTCTCCTGCATCTGCTCCTCCTGCTTCCGCATCTGCTCCTCCTGCTCCTGCATCTGTTCCTCCTGCTTCTGCATCTGCTTATCCTGCTCCCACATCTGCTCCTCCTGCTTCTGCATCTGCTCCTCCTGCTTCCGCATCTGCTCCTCCTGCTTCCGCATCTGCTCCTCCTGCTTCCGCATCTCCTCCTCCTGCTTCCGCATCTGCCCCTCCAGGTCACACATATGCTCCTCCTGCTTCATCATCTGCTTCTCCTGCTCCCACATCTGTTCCTCCTGCTTCATCATCTGCTCCTCCTTCTTCTGCATCTCCTCCCCCTGCTTCCGCATCTGCCCCTCCAGGTCGCACATATGCTCCTCCTGCTTCCGCATCTGCTTATCCTGCTCCCACATCTGCTCCTCCTGCTTCCGCATCTGCTCCTCCAGCTCGCACAGCTCCTTCTCCTGCTTCCGCAGCCTCTGCTCCTGTCTCCACATCTTCTCCTCCTGCTTCCGTAGCTTCTCCTTCTGATCCCGTAGCTCCTCCTCCTGATTCCACATCTTCTCCTCCTGCAAAGTGTTGGTTTGAACCTCAAAAGGAAATAGACTCATAAGCTAGGTATATAAATGTAATCTATAAAATAACGGTTTTAGTCTATGATTCTTTAAAAAGAAATTTTAAGCCCTAACCCTGAGGTTTTCTGATTTCCCAGGCATGGTCCCAATTTGTAGATTTTTAGCACACTCTAGAGGATTCTATGGCAGGACCAGAACAAGGACCCAAATTTTCCAGCTCTTGGCTGGAGCCTCCCCATACCCTGCATGATCCCTAGACCATGGTCCCAGCTGGATGGGGCTCCCACACCCCCCGGGGCTGCCGCTGCTCACCTGTGGCAGCAGGATTTTGCCCGTCTCCAGTTTCCTTTTTAGCTCCTTGATGTGGAGCTGGATCTCAGACTTTTCAGTTTCTACGAGTCGAAGTTTTTCTTGTAGTTCAGCATTTTTCTCCTTCAGCTCCTCATTGGTTATGCTATGGCCGGAGGCAATAGAGAAAGGAATGAACGAAGAACAGAAAGGACCGCTTTGGTGATCGACCCTCTACCCTCGCCCCACAACCACAGAACCGTGGCACTAGAAGGGACCCAGGAATTAAAAGTCCCAGGTGGCAGGCCAGAGAGAAGACATGAGTTGCCTGAGGCTACCCCATGAGTCAGTGGCACAGCCGGCACTGGAGCTTCCCTGTGCACACATGCAAACCTGTATGACCCCTGCCATGCTCACCTGTACCCCCCACCTCCCAGCACACCACCCACGCTAAGGGCTCTCAGACCTCCCATCCCACCTTCCCCTATCCTACGTGTTCCTGTACAGCTCCAGACTCAAAGCGTCCCTCTCCTTTGTTAACTCCTTGATATACTGCAAATAGAGAAAGGTCAAGTCAGGATACAGCAGGCAGAGGAGCAGCTGACTGACCAGTGATGACAGCTACAGTGACTACTCCACAGTAACACTTGCTCCCTCTCAATCCCACCTGACATGTTCTCAAGGCATTTCCAAGTCCATGGTTTAATTTTTTTTCTTTTTCTTTTTTTCTTTTTTTTGAGATGGAGTTTCGTTCTTGTTGCCCAGGCTGGAGTGCAATGGCGCAATCTCACCCCACGGCAACCTCTGCCTCCCGGGTTCAACTGATTCTTCTCCTCAGACTTCTATGTAGCTGGGATTACAGGCATGTGCCACCACACCTGGCTCTCACTTGTTTTTCAAAGAACTCAGTAAGGGTGGAAGGGACAGGGAAAAAGACTGAATTGTTAGCTGGCTAACAGGGGCCCAGAGAGATGAGAAAATTTTACTATTACTGTATACAGCATTATTACAGTAATGCTGCTATTGCTATTATTACTACCACTGTTGGAAACTTTATTGAGTGCTTCACCAGGCCCTAAGCTAACAATCCCATTTAATCCTCACAACCACCATAGGAGACAGTTATCATTATCACCTCTATTGTGTAGATGAAAAACATGGGGTATTAAAGGTTAAGTGCTTGCCTAAGATCACTTAGAGCTGGGATTTCAACACCCAGGTATATCTGATTCTCTAAACCCATTCTTTTGGTGGGGGTAGGGGCACAGATAATGAGGAGGAAATTAATCCTTTGTTGATTTTTGAAAGAACGATACATTGGCATAGTCCAAACCTCAGAAGGTACAGAAGGGAAATATCTCCCCCCAATACTGTTCCTCTCGCCTGAGTTTTTTATGAATCCTTACAAACATGTTTTATGTATATTACCATAATACGTACACACACAGAGACACACACACACACGTACATGTGTTCCCTCTCTCTACACAAATGGTAACATACTAAAGATACTCTTCTGTACCTTCATGGTACAAGTACCCTAATCCCCACCAAGGATTTGACCAAGGGCACAGCCAAGTATGGGCAGGGTGGGCACTTGGCCTCGGAGCTCTGTGTCCAGTGCTCACTCCCCACAGTGCCCCGCAACTCACTGACAGCAGCTGACCCAGCCCCAACCTGCCTCTAACAACCACATACAAAAGCAGCAAGAAATGGCCCATGCTGTCTTCTGGGCAGGACACTGCATCCTGCAGAAGGGACCTTTAGGCTCATTCCTCCATCTGTGAAGCTGGGCTCCCAGGGGACCGGGTAGGTGGTTGGACTCACCCTGTCCGCCTTCTTGTGCTGTGTGGACACAGCAGAGAGAGCCTGCTGTAACTCTCTTGCAAAGTTCCAGGAATGATGCAGGCATCCTGCCAGATCCTTGGATTCTTCTGGAATGAGAGAGGTTGAGATGCAGCCCAAAGGCCTGTGAAAATGCCAGGTTGAAGGATGATGGGGTGCCCAGATTCCCACCTTCAAATTTCCTAGCAGCATCCTGGCTGTAATAGAGCGCTGTCTCCAGTTCAGTTTTCTGACACATAAGGATTCGTATGGTATGATCCTGGGCCTTTGGGAGAAAAGACAAGCAAGTGCTGAAAGAGAAGCAAAGAAACCTTCTCCAGATGACAGGAGGGAACTTCACACCCTCCACTCACCTCTAGCTGCCTCCTTAGGGCTTGCTGATATTGGTGGCTTTCCTGCTTTTCCTATAGGAAGAGGAAGACAGAGCTCTTACTAGAGGGAGGCAGAGATGGCACAGCAAGAGACATGCCCCCAGAATGGCACCACTGCCCCAGGACAGGCCCACCCATGGAACCAGGTTATCAGGGACCCTGTGGGGATGGGGTGGAATCTGGGAGGTGAGCCTTCCTCCCCGTACTGGGAGTAGGCGAGACGAGACTGGGGCCTCTACATCTGAGTGCCCCCGAAACCCAGCAGTCATGTCGTGAGCAAACAAAGAAACCATGTTACTTCTTTCAGCTGAGCTCGGTTCTGTTGTTTCTGTGGGGAGAGTCAAAGGAAGGTGACTGAGGGTAGCCCCTCGATTCTATTCCCCAGGCAAGGAAGCGGTAGGCAGGGGTCAGGAATGGATTTTAAGGGCAAAGTTCTTAGACCCAATGGGAACACGAACTGATCAACTCTCCTTAATGCCCAAAGAAAAAGGATTTGGGTCTTTATTGGTTTTTGCCCACAGCCACAATACTGAAAGTCTGAAACTAGATTCTCCAGAAAAGACAGTAACAGAAACCTTCAGACATGGAATGTGAGAAAAGCCCACCCTTCTGCTAGCTTGTGATTTAGAAAGATGTGTTCATTCAACAAGCATTGAGCAAGCACATAGGGGCCAGGGACAGTTCTTCCCAGCTGGGATATAGGACAGAAAAGGCAGACAGGAGCTCTTGGCCCCAAGGTTTCCATTCTAGTGAATCTTTAAATCCCAGAGTCTCAGAGCAAACAGAAACCTCTAATACTCTAACTCTACCTCCTCAGGAAATGGAAGCCCAAAGAGGAGAGGAGTTTACAGCAGGCCCTGGACTAGAGATTAACACAACAACAACAACAACAAATCTGATTTAAGCTTCACACATGTAAGTAAAACATTACCACCCCTATTTTACAGATGTGAAAAGAGAGGTCCAAAGAACTCAAGCAATTTGCCATAAATCGTGTCCCTCGCAGATGGAGAGAGAGGTAGGATTCAAACCCAGAATTCTTAACCAGTACCCAGCAGTTCTTCCTTCCACAATCTCAACAGTTACCCTCGACTTCCCCTTGTGCCCCTTGTCCTCAGGAGACCAGCCAGCCAAGACTCACATCCTCAGGTGAATGGTAACCACCAGAAGTGGTTTTCTCAGGGTCAGTGCCATTATTTATTTTCTTCTGTTTGCTGTCGGTTGCTCCGGTACCAGCACCAGCACTGTTCCACTGATGATCATCTGTAAACTGTGGAAAAGAGGAGCAGTGATACTCACGAGAACTACAAGCTCCTACAGTCACTTTACAGTTTATACAAAATACTCTTATAGACTATCTGATTTAATGCCACCGACAACTGTACAAGGTGTTGTTGCAATCACTTAGTGACTGAGAGAGATTGATACCATGGCTAAAAGAAAGGCAATAATGGAACCAAAACTCATTCTTCTGCCTCCGAGCTCTGGGATTTTGCCACAAATCAGCAGCTGCCAGGGACCAAAACCAGAGGCAGAGGTAGAAAAGTAAAAGTCACGTATCCTCAGGGCAGAAGGCAGCCTTTCTGTTAAATCTGGGAATTGAACAGAAAGAGGACAACCCAAGCTTCATTTTGGAGAGAAGTCTGCTAGTCTCTTAGAAATATATGTGTGACTGTCATCCCTAAGAACATTAATGTTTTGTCTCTCTCAAGAGAATCAAGGGAAAGTGATGCTTCAGAAAGATGCCCCATATGTATCCTGTGGCACTGAAAGTACCCCAGGTTGAGATGAGATGAGGAAGATTCAAGTTGTCAAGTTCAGTTTCCCAAGGTCTCTTCCACAGAAGATGAGCAAATCTCACTTCAAAGATCACTGACTGATGGGCACTCTGGTGCCAGAACCATGGAGAATTCAAATATGAGGTGGAGAACTTAGGAAAAACTGTTGAAGTCTCTCTGGAGAGTAGAAGCCTGGGAGAAAACCAAACCAAACCCGTTCTCCCATTGCCACCCAGAGACACTGTCAACATTTTGAGTTCACAAGGGAGGTGTAGGCTTTTCAAACAGTCAACTTCTGTGTTAAGGGAGTAAGGCAGCCTGAAACTTCTTGATCCTAGGTCACATAGTCCCCACTCCCCTTCCAGATGGAAATTTGTGCTGCAACCAGCGTAACCAGAAATGGGGTGGGAACACTTAGGGGATGGGTCCTAAGATCAAAGGCCAGTCTTGCAGCAGTAATGACAGTTCCTAGAGGGACTGTGCCATCAGTACATTCCACTCCTCCGTGGGGTGGTGGGGGACGGGTGACATCAGTGCTATGCCCAAGTTGCCTCTTTGAGATTGGGTTGGGGTTCGCAGGGTTGGGACCCAGGTACTTGGAGACATGAGCCCAAACAGCCCAAGGAGGTCAGCCATGGGGCAGCGGTAGGCAAGGGCGGAGTATGGAGCGGGGAGCCCCAGGAGTCACCTGCCCAAAGTCACCCTGGGGTGACTGGTGAGGGCAGGTGCTGGGGCATCCAGTTCCTTGGAAACATGAACCTGAAGGGCCCAGGGAGGTCAGTTTTCAGGCAAGAGGAGGTGAGGGCAGAGTACAGAGCAGGGAGTCCCTTGAGTCACCCGCTCAAAGTCAGGTGAGGGCAGGGGTTGGGGCTGACACAAGATTTTGGTTGAGGGAGCCCAGAGGCATTGGGGGGGCCCAGCCTGGTGTACCTCTGGAGTGACATGGACTCTGACAGCTGTTCTGCCATCAGAGGGGGCCTGGGGTTGGGTTGGGGTTGGGGTCCCGCAATCCTATGCGTTTTACCTGTTCCTTGGCCTCAGGCAATTTGCTCTGTTGGTTTTTCTCTGACATCATGGGGAGGGGAGGGAGGTGGGGTTGGGGCCACATTGGCGTGATCCAGGCAACGGCAGTGATATGCCTCCAGTCACGTACCACGCAGCTATGTGACTGAGCCAGAGGAGGCGTCACCAGGGCTGCACTAGAATGCAGAATAGGGGTGTGGCCTTAATGCTCCAAGCCCATTGGTCAATGAGAAAGATGAAAGGGAAAGGAGGCGGGGTCAAGCAGCCACGTGTCATGAAGGTCCTGTGATGTCACAAGGAAAGGCGCCCATGCAACTGCTGTCCCCACCCACTCTAGGAGAGGGGTGGGGCTGGCTTTCACTTTCTGAGTTTTAAAACTTTATCACCTTAATTGAGGTACAAATCCTATTATAATGGAAAATTTACAGCATGCTTGATGATTAATAAAGCTGACTATGTTATCCAACATTCCAATAAGGTAAAATAATCACAATAATTTCTCTTTTTTGGAAAAAGTTTCTCTTATTCTCCTACATTATTAAGGGTTTTTTTTTTTTTTTTTTGAAACTAGAGACATGTCTAATATATTTAAAAACACAAAGCTTTTGAGGTGGGTGTGATGGCTCATGCCTGTAAACCCAGCACCTTGGTAGGCTGAGATGGGTGTATCACCTGAGATCAGCAGTTCAAGACCAAAATGTTAGTATTTTAGTGTGTATTTTAGTATTTATTTTAGTATTTAATACATCATTTAGGGCTACTTGTAGCCGCAGAAAGAATAAATCTGATTCAGTGACTTAAAGAAATATAGATTTCATTTTTGTCACTTACAACGTGCAGAGGAAGGCAGTCCAGGGTTCTTTTCAGTTTCCTGATACTTTCTTAGCCATGTTTTTATTCTTTTGGTTACAATGTGGCTGCTGTTTTTCCAGGCCTTGGATTGCCTTCCAAGGAGGGATAGAAGAAAGGTCAAAAGGCTGAGTCTGTCTCTTTTTAGCTGAAAAACGTAGATTTCTCAAAAATTTTAAGATTGTACTGCAATTCAATTTTCATTCTTTTTTTTTTTGAAACGCAGTCTTGCTCTGTTGCCAGGCTGGAGTGCAGTGGCACAATCTCGGCTCACTGTCACAACATCCGCCTCCACGGTTCAAGCGATTCTTCTGCCTCAGCCTCCCTAATAGCTGGGAGTACAGGCATGTGCCACCACGCCCAGCTCATTTTTTTTTATTTTTAGTAGAGACAGGATTTCACCATGTTGGCCAGGCTGGTTTTGAACTCCTCCAGAACTTTTGATTTGCCCACCTCTGCCTCCCAAAGTGCATATAAGATGTGTTTCTTCCTTAAGCATTTGGAAAGAATTCACTTATTAAGCCATGTGAGACTGTAGTTTTCTTTATAAGGTGTTTAATTACAGGTTCAATTACATATATTTGAATATTCATTTTGGTAACCTGTGTTTGCCGAATCAATTTGTTCATTTTATATAAAATTTCAAAGTTGTTCTATTATTCATTTATCTTTTTAAATATTTATAAGGTCTGCAGTTAGAGTTTCTGCCTTTTGTCTGTTTTCTTAATCAGTCTTGCTGGGGGCCATCAATTTTATTAGTGTTTCAGAAAAGCAAACTTTGATTTTATTCATCCCTTTACCATACTGAAAATGTTTTGCTTAATTTCCAAACTTATACTTCCACTCTGATTAAATATTTGTATAACTAAAACTCTTTGGAATTTGTGTCTTCTCAATGATCAAAAATATGGTTAATTTTTATAAATATTGCTTCTGCACTTGAAAAGGATATGTATTCTGCATGTTGAGTGTAGTGTACCACGTCTCTCAGTTAGATCGAGTGTGTTAAATGCATCCTTTAATGATTCTATTTCCTTACTGATGTTTGTTTATTTTTCAGTGGCTGAGACACAGATATTAAAGTTTCCCACAATGATCGTCAACTTATTTCTTTTTTTCGTTTGTTAAGCTTTGTTCTGTGTGTTTTAAGGTTAAGTTACCAAGCATAAACACATTTAGAATTCCTTTTTCTCCCTGCTGGTTGCACCCTTTTTTCATTGGAAATATCCTCTTTATATCTCTCACATAGCTCTTTCATTAGAGTTTTTTTAATATGTAAAAGAAAATAAAGTCTTGGAACTGCCAAACCTGTTATGCTAAGGGAGACATAAGTTTGGGATCTTAGTCATGCAACACTGTCATTCTTTCTCCCCAAAGAGATAGCTGCCATTTCACAATCCTGTGTGATGGCATTAGACATAAGCCAGGTCCCCACTACCACAAAGGCCACGTACCTCTCCATATGGCCCCCCTTACAAACTGTTCACAGGGACATTCCTTGCTAGCCCCTAAATATTTCAGGATCCATGTCCCCCTATAAAATAAGCATATGCCAGTTGTAACCCTGGCTCTGCAACCTCAGTTTAAGACGTAAAACTGAGTTCTATTCAATCTGACACTGACAATGTTGATTATAGGCTTATCTTCCCAGGTACAGAACAAGAAAATGAGATCAGTCACTCTTCAGGCTACCCTGAGATGGCTGCATAATTGACTCTTTCCTCCCTCTTTTCAAATGTTTACCTTATCTTTGTAAAAGAAGATTTACTGAGCACTAATTAGAGCTTCCTAAGAATGTAACCACCCCTTCACTGCCTGCTCCCCCTCCCTTTCTTCTCTCCTGCCTGCTTTCTCCCTTTACATGCTGAGTTCCAAAACCCTCTTTGGAAAGCATGGTTACAGTAGTTTCTGTGGCTTGTGTGTTTTCTGGGGTTGTTGTCAAATTGTGCCTCCACAAAGCTCTATTGATGCAGGCACTTGCCTCAGTGGGTGGCTCATTTTTTGTTTTGTTTTGTTTTGTTTAACAGATATAAATACAGTTACCCCTGTTTTTATTTACTTAGTCTTTGCTTTGTCAGTCTTTGACTGTCAATTTTTCTTTTTTAAAAATAAATTTTCTTGTGTATAGTTAAGGCTTACAACATGATGTTAAAGGTTATATATAGATTGTAAAAGATTCCTATACTGAAAGAAATTAACACACCAATCATTTCACATAGTTCCCCATTTCCTTATTGCTTTTGTGGCAAGAGCAGTTGAAATCTACTCATTGAGCATGAATTTCACATACAGAACAATTTTGTTCCCTGCAGTCCTCATGTCATACATCTCTAGGCTTGTTCATCCTTCATACCTGCTACTTTGTATCCTTTGGCCTCCATGTCCCCAATTCCTCCCCTCTCCTACCTCTCCTGGTAGACAATGTTTTACTCTCTATCTCTGTAGATTTATTTATTTACATTTTTACATCCCACATATAAATGGGTTTATGCAATATTTGATTTTTTGTGTATGATTTATTTCACTAAGCATGATGTCCTCCAGCCTCATCCATCTTGCGGCAAATGGCAAGACCTTGTTTGTTTTAGGGCTGAATAATATTCCATTGTGTATGTGTGCCACAGACTCTTTATCCATTTATCCATTGATGGACACTTAGATTGTTTCCATATCTTGGCTATTGTGATTAAGGCTGCAATGAACATGAGAATACAGGTATCTTTACAAAGTAATGATTTCATTTCCTTTGAGTGTATGCCCAGAAGAGGGATTGCTGAGTCATATGGTGGTTCTATTTTTAATTTCTCTAGAAATCTTCATACACTTTTCCAGAATGGCTGTATCAATCTGTATTCTCATCCATAGTATGCAAAAGTTCCCATTTCTCCTCACTCTTGCCAATATTTACCTTTTGACTTTTTGATAATGGTCATAAGGGGTGTGAGGGGGTATCTCAGTGGGTTTGATTTGCATTTCCCTAATGATCTATAATGCGGAACACCTTTCAGATACCCACTTGCTATTTTTATATCTTCTTTAAGGAAAGGTCTATTCAAGTTCTTTTTTTAAAACATTTAAAAAATTGGGTTGTTTTGAGTTGTATCAATTATTTATATATTTTGGATTTTTTTTTTGAGACAGGGTCTTGCTCTGTTATGCAGACTGGAGTACAGTGGCACAATCACAGCTTACTTGACCTTCTGGGCTGAAACTCTCCCATCTCAGCCTCCCAAGTAGCTGTGACTACAGGCGCACACCACCATGCCTGGCTAATTTTTAAATGTTTTGTTGAGACAGGGTCTCACTATGTTGGCCGGCCTGGACTCAAACTCCTGGGCTCAAGTGATCCTCCCACCTCAGCTTCTGAAAGTGCTGGGATTAAGGAGTGAGTCACTGCACCTGGCTAAATGTTGGATATTTCCTCCTAATTGGCTGGGTGCAGTGGCTCACACTTGTAATCCCAGCACTTTGGGAGGCCGAGGCACTTGGATCACTTGCGGTCAGGCATTTGAGACCAGCCTGGCCAATATGGTGAAACCCTATAATGGAGTTTTGGTTTCTTTCACTGGGAAATGAGGATCGTGACCATCCCTGCCAAGAAGGGGAGGAGATGGGCTGATGTGTGTTGTGAGTCCCAAGATGGTGAAACCCCGTTTCTACTAAAAATACAAAAATTAGCCAGGCAGAGTGAGGCTGAGGCAGGAGAATTTCTTGAACCTGGGATGCAGAAATTGTAGTGAGCTGAGATCACACCATTGTTCTCCAGCCTAGGCAACAGAGCAAGACTTTGTCTCAAAAAAAGAAAAAAAAAAATTCACTTCAATAAATGGTGAGACCAGCTTTGCAAAGATGACGACGGTGAGAGAAGTCTAGCATGGCTGACTCCATCTTGCTTCCAGTCTCACAGGCCTGCTGTCTTTGCTCATTCCTGGGCATAGGCCAAATCAACCATGGGAGAAATTTAGTTCATAGTCTATTGTTGCCATTTCCAGTCCTCGGGGGTCCCCTCTTTCCACTCCATGCTTAGTTATCAATTTGTTACTCTGCTTTAAAACGTACTTTTTTTTGTAATCCCAACTACTCGGGAGACTGAGGCAGGAGAATCGGTTGAACCTGGGATGTGGAGGTTGCAGTGAGCTGAGATGGCACCATGGCTCTCCAGCCTGGGTGACAGAATGAAACTCTGTCTCATAAAACAAATATAACATGAAATGGTAACGTCTTTCTTTAAAACCAAAGAAAATATGTGCAGTGGATGTCTTCCTGTCACTTCACACAGCCTACTGCCATAGCGCCTGAGCCCCAGACCCCAAACTCACTGTCCTGCTCGGGGACCCCAGACCACACTGGCCATTGAGGGCACCCCAAGTACTCTCCTATCCTCACCTCGCTCCTGCAGTAAATGGCTAAATGAATAAATCAGAAGTGAAGCCAAAAACAAAAATAAAATCCACATGTGGAACAGGAGAGGCGAGCAGAGGCCACAGTCTGGAGGCCTGGGCTGATACGCTGCAAAGAGATGTCTCTGGGTGCTGCCTGCGGGGTGCAGTCTGCCATTCAGAACACACTTAGAGAAGCCCTAACCATTAAAGAGCACCCATTCCTGAGTCCCCTCCCTGCCCACAAAACTTGCCTTGAAACACCCTAACCTCAGCCTTTGGGGAGGCGGATTTCAGTGATAACTCCAGTCCTTCCATGTGGCTGGCATTGAGTTAATTCAACTCCTTACTGCAATACCATGGCCTCAGTGAACTGGTTTTGTCTGTGCAGCAAGCAGGAAGAACCCACCGGGGAATTACAATGGTATTGGGAAAACTGGATTTCCACGTGCAAAAGAATGAATGATGTTATCCCAAGTGGTTGGGGATGCAATCATAGGGGTGTGGAAATGGTCCTCATGCACCGAGTCCATGTCTGGATGAGGCCACAGGTTGAGTCCAGGTGGGGTGAGTCTGAAAAACATCCCAAAAGGCCAATCTTAGACAAGAGTGACGTTATCTACAGGAGTCATTGGGGAAGACACAAATCTTGTGACCTCTGGCCACATGACTACTGAGCAGTAAGGGATTACAAAAACTATGCCTGTATTTTCACAGAATTCAGGATCCCCACCCCAAATCCTAATCTTGTGGCCTTTCATTCATCTTACAAAAGTGGGTTCAGCTCCTGGACAAGGACAGGATCAGTTTTAGGGAGGTTCTATTATCATCCTTGCTTCAACGTTAGCATAGCAGACAAGCGCAGAACCAGAAATTAACACGTGGGAAATTATACACCACAAAAAGACAGTACAATCCATGGAAGAACCAAGGGAATGGTGATAGCAGAATGTCAGGAAAGGACTTTATAATGTGTAGACCTTAGAGAAATTAGGAACTGAGACAAGAATCCATTTGAATTCTTGGAAATAAAAAACGTAATTACCATGTCAGCCAGGCTGGTCTCAAACTCCTGACCTCAGGTGATCCACCTGCCTCGGCCCCCCAAACTGCTGGGATTGCAGGCATGAGCCACTGCACCCAGCCAAGAAGTGACTATTCTTTCTCCATTGTGTCCTCTTGATGCCCTTGTCAAAAGTCAGTTGACCAGATATGTTTGGATTTATTTCTGAGCTCTCTGTTTTATTACTGTCAATTTTTCCATATCCTATTTTTCTTTGTTTTTGTTTTTTTTTGTTGTTGTTTTTTTTTTGCTTTAAAAACTTTCTTCCCCTTTGGTCCAAGGCTTGGGAGAAGCCTGGAGGGTGGTTAAAAAGCTGCCTACTGGCTGGAGGGAGAGGGTCAGGCAGAAGCCTTGATACCAGGAGGTGCAGAGGAGCCCCTCAAAGACTGCTGGGCTCTGGAGGCCCTGGTTGTGCTTGCGGGTAGGCTTTTGGAAAAGAGGAGACTGGTGCAGGCGGGCCTGGGGGCTGGCTGGCCAGCAAAGGTAACTGCAGTGGTTGCCCGTCATCTTGAAGAGTTTCATCTTCCCATTTAGGAAATGGCTGTCCTGAAAGTCACAGAGATGAAGGTCTGTGTGGGCAGAACCCAGGGCATGCAGATCCATAAGGGCCTGATTCAGATTCTTCTCCAGGCGATGGTGGCTTTGATGGCATCCATGGTTTTCCCCACTCATCTAGAGATGGCTTCTGTGCACGTTGGAAGATGGTGCAGCTGGTTTTGCACTTCCAAGAGACACACTGTGCCCTTGTGCTTCTATCGAACCAACTCATGGAAGAAGCAGCCAAAGCCCTCCAGAGCCACTCATTGTGGTTGAAATAGAAACCCAGGGAATTGTAAGTTCTGGAGACCCACCGATACACGTGGACCAGGCAGCTGACCACAGTTTCCTTCTTGGTGGAATCATTCTGACGAATCTGGGAGGTCGTGGTTGTTCTGCAATAAGGAGCTAACCTTATTTCTAACAACAATGGGGTTGGCTGGTCCTGGAGTCAGGAGATGGCTGAGAAGATGGTCCTGGAGGTTGTAACTGGAGAGGAGATTGGAGGTTAGGAGAGGCTGGAAGAGAGGGAGGGCTCAGGTCTGTCCTAACACTGTTGAAATAAGGGACAGATGTGTGGGACCACTGGGAGTGCTACCTGGACCTGTATTTTATTTATTTATTTGTTTGTTTGTTTATTTATTTATTTATTATTGAGACAGTCTCACTCTGTCGCCCAGGCTGGAGTTCAGTGGTGCAATCTTGGCTCACTGCAACCTCTGCTTCCCAGGTTCAAGCAATTCTCCTGCCTTAGCCACCTGAGTAGCTGGGATTACAAGCTCCCACCACCATGCCCAGCTAATTTTCATATTTTTAGTGGAGACGAGGTTTCACCATGTTGGCCAGGGTAGTCTCCTACTCCTGACATCAGGTGATCCACCTCCCTCAGCCTCCCAAAGTGCTGGGATTACAGGCGTGAGCCCCCACGCCTGGCCTGGACCTGCAATTTTAATGTGTGTCTTTCATATGCAGAATACATCTAAGAAATGAAAAGAAATCTGATATATTTTCATTTTTGTGATTTTATTTTGTTGTTTGGTTTTGGGGTCTTTTTTGAAACAAGGTCTCACTCTGTTGCCTAGGCTGGAGTACAGTGGCATGATCATAGCTCACTACAGCCTCAAACTCCTGAGCTCAAGCGATTGTCCCACCTCAGCCTGGGGCTACATGTGCAAACCACCATATTTGGCTAATTTTTTTAATTTTATTTTTATGTATTTTTTGAGATGGAGTCTTGCTCTGTCACCCAGGCTGGAGTGCAGTGACACCATCTCAGCTCACTGCAAGCTCCACCTCCTGGGTTCATGCCATTCTCCTGCCTCAGCCTCCTGTGTAGGTGGGACTACAGGTGCTCACCACACTGCCTAGCTAATTTTTTTTTTTTTTTGTATTTTTAGTAGAGATAGTGTTTCACCGTGTTAGCCTCCTGACCTCGTAATCTCCCCGCCTTGGCCTCCCGAAGTGCTGGGATTACAGGCATGAGCCACCACGCCCAGACTAATTTTTTTATTTTTAGTGTAGACAAAGTCTCGCTATGTTGCCAAGGCTGGTCTTGAACTCCTAAGCTCAAGCAGTCGACCTGCCTCGGCCTCCCAAAGTGCTGGCAGAAGCCACTGAGACTGGCCTGATTTTCATTGTTATATGCATCATTCGTCATCTTTTCTCCCTGGCACTTTTTTTCTCTTTTTCTTTGTCCTTGATATTCTGAAGTTTCATTCTGTATGTATGTGTGAGCATGTGTATACAGGCATACACACACAACGCTTTACAAGTTCTGTTCAGGTGTCAGTTCAGTAATTGCTAAATTGTTAATTTCAGTCATGACATTTTTTATTTCCAAGGATTCAAATTGATTCTTGTCTCAGTTCCTTCTCTATTTCTCTAAGGTCTGTGCATTATAAAGTCCTTTCCTGACATTCTGCTTCACCATTCCCTTGGTTCTTCCACGGATTTTACTGTCTATTTGTGGTGTATAACTTCCCCCACATGTGTTAATTTCTGGTTCTGCCCCTGTCTGCTATGAGAGGCTTGTCTATGTGTGTTTTGAATGGCAGACTGCTCCCCGCAGGCAGCCCCCAGAGACATGTCTTCACAGCGTATCAGCCCAGGCTTCCAGGCTGTGGCCTCTGCTCGCCTCTCCTGTTCCCCGTGTGCATTTTCTTTTTGGCTTCTCTTCTGAGTTATTCTTTTAGCCATTTACTGCAGGAATGAGGTGAGGATAGGAGAGTACTTGGTGTGTCCTCAATGTTCAGTGTGTTCTGGGGGTCCCCGAGCAGGACAGTGAGTTTGGGGTCTGGGGCTGGGGCGCTATGACAGTAGGCTGTGCGAAGTGACAGGAAGACATCCGTTTTGCACACTTTCTTTGTTTTTTTTTTTTTAAAGAAAAACATTACCATTTCAAGTCCCTGGGGGTCCCCTCTTTCACTCCATGCTTAGTTATGAATTTGTTATTCTGCTTTAAAGTATATGTATTTTTTGTAATCCCAGCTACTCGGCCGACTGAGACAGGAGAATCGCTTGAACCTGTGAGGTGGAGGTTGCAGTGAGCCAAGATCGCGCCATTGCACTCCAGCCTGGGCAACAGAACGAAACTCTGTCTCAAAATACATTTTTTTTTGTTTTGATTTTAGTATGTCTAATGATGTTCTATAGAAGAAAGAGATGTAGCATGTGGTCATGCTGCTGTCTTGACAGTGGAATTTTTGTTGTTGCTGTTTTTTGTTTTGAGACGGAGTCTCGCTCTTGTGGCCTAGGCTGGAGTGCGGTGGCGCCTTCTTGGCTCACTGCAACTTCCACCCGGGTTCAAGTGATTCTCCCACCTCAGCCTCCTGAGTAGCTGGGATTACAGGCACCCACCACCATCCCCAACTAATTTTTGTATCTTTAGAGGGCCAGGATTTCACCATATTGGACAGGCTAGTCTTGACCTCCTGACCTCAGGTGATCTGCCTGCCTCGGCCTACCAAAGTGCTGGGATTACAGGCATAAGCCAGCGTGCCCGGCCAACAGTGGACTGCTTTTGTCTGTCTACTCTGTGAAATAGTAACACCTCGCAGCCCAAGAGCTCAATATGGATCTAGACCAGAGTGAGGTTGGCAGAGGTGGAGCGGCATTGGGGCCTGAGTTCAGGTCCTCCAGCTCACTCTGACCACACTGTGTGGGGTCTTCTCTTGTGCCTACTCAGCCCTGGATGCTGGTGTTGGCTGAGATGTCCACTCCTTCAAGGGTTCTGGATCTCTGGTGCAAGTTTCATTGTCTCAGCCTCAACTTGTCCTGGGCCTGGCCCACCCAGCTGACTGTGTCCTGTCTTGCAGTGGCCAAGTCGCTCTTAAGAGGTCTACAGGCAGTTCCGTGAGGCCACTGCCTGAGGCCACCCTGCTTAGTAGCCTCACTGTCTGTCTCTTTTTTTTGTTTGTTTTTCTCAGATTTTTATTTCTTTAAAATAATTCATACAGATGGTTACAATCACAAACATGATTTTAACCAAAATCTTGCTAGCCTACCACATCAGCAGGATGGCACTGGTGCAAGCGGGGATGCTGCCACCCTCTGTGTCCCCAGGACAGAAGTCGATGGGCAGCGGGCAAGCTGGGCAGCGCCCAAGCTTTTCATCTTGGAGCTGCTTCGTGATGCTGTCTTCATTTGGAACAAGGGGGGGTTCATGCCAAAATTAGGAAAAACAGCCTTTGTTTTGTTTTTCTAAATTATTCTGAAAATAAGACAAGCAGGTAGAAAAAACAATGCACTCTGTGGCATAAAAAAAAAAAAAAAACGGGAAGGATTCATTGTCCTGAGAAGTTTGCCAACTGCCTCATTCTGGGGCATGTTCCAACATAAAAAAAAAAAAAAAAACCCTCAAATTGACTTCCGAATGCTCCTTCAGGTTTTCTTTTTGTTGACAGCTAAGCAAACAGATCTTTGTAATGTTCTAAAAACTGGATACAGACAAGAATGTTCGTGGGAGAATAACTACTGACTTCTGCTTAATGAGGAAGGCAAAGGACACAGGGCAGAGTGCTCATAAGACTGACGACGACAACCGACACGAGGCCCAGCGCTGCCCCCTCCCACCTCCTGACAGCCCGGACAGTCTCTGCAGTGCCAGGGCTGCCACACAGGTGCCTCCTCCACACACCCTGGTCTGAGGGTTTCCGGGCCCTCCGCCCAGGCGCCCGGGCTGGAGAGATCCTCCGGGGCTACAACTGGTCACTGGCGTGCTCTCTATCTGCCTGGGGCTTGACGGTTTGGCCAGGAGAAGGGGCCCCTGTGGGGCGGGTGGGCCACAGGGGGCAGGCTGTGGGATAGGGACACGGCGATGTGCAGGATACCTTTCACAGCAGCTGGGATGTCAGTGGGAGCCACTCCCACCACGCCCTGAGGGTACCTGTAGGTGGCCCCGTTGAGCTCAGGGTGCACGATGGCGGGGTCCACGCTGGCACAGTGGGTGGCGGCCGTCAGATGGTTCTTGTTGACACAGTTCTTCAGCCTGTCTGGGATACGGCTCTGCGGATCTCCTGCGCCGCCTCCTCTGGCATCTCGGTGGATGCCTGCTCACTGTACCACGCAGCATGGGGGGTGCAGAAAAGATTGGGTGCAACCTTCGGGGGCCCTGGCTAAAGCTAAAGGGTTCTGACTCATGCAAGATCAGGGCCTCGCCGCGGATCTGACCCTCCTTCAGGGCCTGGGCCAATGCCTTCTTGTCCACCAGGCCGCCCCAGACAGTGTTCACCAGTGTTCACCCTTGTCTCACTCTAAAGAACAGCAGCATTCCAAACAAAAGCGGCAGCCAGGCGCAGTGCTTCACGACTGTAATCCCAGCACTTTGGGAGGCCAAGGTGGGTGGATCACTTGAGGTCAGGAGTTTGACATCAGCCTAGCCAACATGGTGAAAACCCATCTCTACTAAAAATACAAAAATTAGCTGTGTGTGTTGGTGTATGCCTGTAATCTCAGCTACTCAGGAGGCTGAGGCAGGAGAATCACTTGAACCTGGGATGCAGAAGTTGTTGTGAGCTGAGTTGATGCCACTGCACTCCAGCCTGGGTGACAGAAGGAGACTCTGTCTCGATGAATAAATAAATAAATAAAATAAAGGAAAGCAACATAAACTGTGTTGTGTGTACAAACAGTTTAGGCACAGTGAGCCACTTTTATTAGGTAGGGAATGGTGACACACCTCTCTAAACCCAAGTTCCCAGATGCCAGCTTTGCAAGCAGCCCTCTCTGAGGACAGTAGTCTCAGACCTGCTATTCTAATTCTTCTGAACAGCATCCTAGACAAAATTTCTAATTTTTTTTTTCCCCTGCTAGGGAGTCTTACTCTGTTGCCCAGGCTGGTCTTGAACTCCCAGGCTCAAGCAATCCTCCCACTTCAGCCTCCCAAAGTGCTAGGACTACAGGTGTGAGCCACCACATCCGGCCAGGTTCTACTTTTTAATATTTAAAACATGAAATAGGCTTGGCACGGTGGCTCACCCCTGTAATCCCAGCACTTTGGGAGGCTGAGGCAGGCGGATCACTAGAGGTCAGGAGTTGGAGACCAGCCTGGCCAACATGGTGAAACCCCGTTTCTACTAAAAATACAAAAATTAGCTGAGTGTGATGGCAGATTCCTCTAATCCCAGCTGCTCGGAAGCCTGAGGCACTTATACCAGGGAGGTTGAGATTGCAGTGAGCCGATAACATGCCACTGCACTCCAGCCTCAGTGACACAGCGAGACTCTGTCTCAAAAAGAAAAAAAACTAGATGGTGTCAGTGATTTCTATTGCATCAGGTCTGGAGGCGCTCTGTACCTGATTGCTCCACTTTTAGTGGTGCTAAGTTCAAATAATTCAGGTGGTGAGAAACTGACTCCTTCACTGCAAACATCCCCCATCATCCTCTCATCTAATACGGTATTTTCATCCATTGCCATCTTTGCCTCAATAAATTAATTAAATACCACAAAATGGTGATTTTTTTTTTTTTTTTGAGATGGAGTCTCACTCTGTTGGCAGGCTGGAGTGCAGTGGCACGATCTTGGCTCACTGCAACCTCTGCCTCCCGGGTTCAATTGATTCTCCTGTCTCAGCCTCCCGAGTAGCTGGGATTAAAGGCACGCACCACCCCACCCAGCTAATTTTAGTATTTTGAGTGGAGACAGGGTTTCACCATGTTGGCCAAGATGGCCTCGATCTCCTGACCTTGAGATCTGCCCTCCTCAGCCTCCCAAAGTGTCATCCTAGGATTATAGGTGTGAGCCATGGCGTCCAGCCAAAATGCTGATTTTTATAGTTCAGTAATTCTACGTTTACTAATGGAATATATATATATATATATTTTTTGAGATAGAGTCTTACTCTGTCACCCAGGCTGGAGTGCAGTGGCCCGGTCTTGGCTCACTGCCACCCCAGCCTGCCTGGTTCAAGTGATTCCTATGCCTCAGCTTCCTGAGTAGCTGGGATTTCAGGAGCGCACCACCATGCCTGGCTAATTTTTGTGTTTTTAGCAGAGAGGTCTTTCATCATATTGGCCAGGCTATTCTCGAACTCCTGACCTAGTGGTCCACCCATCTCAGCCTCTCAAGGAGCTTGGATTAGAGGCATGAGCCACAGCGCCCAGCCAGAATCTTTGTTAATGTGCATTTTGGTATATACACTGAGACACACACACACACATATTCCAATATATATCAATGTATGTGATAGCCTCACCTAGGTGAAGATATAGCAGATTTCTTTTTTTTTTTTTTCCTTTTTGAGACAGAGGCTTACTCTGTCACAGAGGCTGGAGTGCAGTGATGCGATCTTGGCTCACTGCAACCTCCGCCTGCCGAGTTCAAGGGATTTTTCATGCCTCAGCCTCCTGAGTAGCTGGGATTACATGCATGTACCAACATGCCTGGCTAATTTTTGTGTTTTTGGTTTTGCCATGTTGTCCAGGCTGGTCTCAAACTCCCAGCCTCAAGTGATCCAGCTGCCTTGGCCTCCCAAAGTGCTGGGATTACAGATGTGAAACAGTGCACTCAGCTGTTTCTTTTCTTTTCCTTTCTTTCTTCCTTTCCTTTCCTTTCTTTTTATTTTTTTTTTTTTTGTGACTGGTCTGGCTTAGTCACTGAAGTGACAGGCTGCAGTGCAGTGGCACAATCATAGCTCATTGCAGCCTCAAACTCTTGAGCTCAAGCAATCCTCCTGCCTCAGCCTCCTGAGTAGCTGAGACTACAGGCGCACACCAGCATGCCATGCTAATTTTTAATTTTTTGTAGAGATGGGATCTCGCTATGTTGCCCAAGCTGGTCTCTAACTCCTGGGCTCAAGTGACCCTCTCGCCTAGGCCTCCCAAAGTGCTGGGATTACAGGCGTAAGCCATTGCACCCAGCCAAGATACGGCAGATTTCTAGTACCCCAGAGAGCTCCTTCCTGATCTAACTTTCCCACAAAGGAAACTACTCTTCTGACTTCAATCATCGTCAGTTCTGCCTTCCTGTGCTTCATCTAAGTGGGCTGGTACAGTGCACTGTCTCTCATACCTGGCTCCCTCTATTCACCCATGTCGTTGAACGTTCCTACCACTTCATTTTTCTTTTTTGGCTGTGTAGTATTCCATGATGTGACTATCACCACTTATTCACTCTCCTGTTGATGGACATTTAGGTTGTTTTCATTTGGGGCTCTTATGAATAAAAATGGCAATGAGCATTTTTATATGTCCTTTTGTGGACATACACACTCATTTCTCTTGTGTACATGCTTAGGATGGAATTTCTGAAGGTAAGCATAGATATAGCTTTAGTAGAAGCTGCCAAACAGGTTTCCAATGTGCTTATACAACTTTATGCTACTGCCAGCTTGACAGTTCTTGTAGCTCTACATCTTCACCAATACTCGGTATAACACAGCATTTAACTTTAACTAGAGATAAACCGATGGAAATATCCAAAGAAGTGTGCATGTTCCTGAAGAACATCCAATAAAGGGCCTATTTTATTCTTCTATTTCTGGCACTGAAAACCACTGGATGGCCAGATCAGGAAGGAGGCCTGGTACAACTCCCAAGGAGGCACGTGTCCCTCGGGTGGGCTTCATGTCCCAGAAACTCCAGAGAAGGGGTAGAGAGGTACCTTCTAGGCAAGCTGGTCTCCTCTGGCTTTTCTTGTCCCCTAGGGCTCCCTGCAAAGAGACAGAGCACAGCCTGGCCAGTGAGCAGTATCTCCTACTGCGCTTGCTGTGAGCCAGCCACTCTGCCCTCTTTCAGGAATTACAAAATCCATAGGCCCCCGGCATCCTTATTTATGTATTTATTCATTTATGAGGCATGATTTTCCTCAGCTCTGTTGGATGGGTCTCTGTGAAGGGAGCTTGGTGGGGGTGAGTGGCCCCTCTCTGGAGGAGGCAGGCCCCTGGTCAGGATCTTTGGGGCTCCAGGTCTCATGAGTGGGGGCCAGGCTCCCTAGAGAAACCCTTCTTGGCTAGGGCTGGGGAGCCCACCAGAGTGACCCAATCAGTTCTCAGGGCCTGTGATGGGGCCAAGTGGTTTTGAGAAGCCGCTGTTCAGCTCCATCCTAAAGAGCACTCATGTAAGTTGGGGAGGACGGCTGGGGTGCACAGCTCTGAGCTGAGTCAGACCCACCTCAAGACTGAGCCCAGCAGAAGGAGGCCCAGAGTCACAGACCATAAAACAAGCAGATGCCTCCCCTGTGCTGGTGGAGATGAGTCTTGGGCATCAACTCTAATAATTTCTAATGCACCCAGAAATACTGATTCACACAGCAACTAGTGAATAATAGCCTTTTAGAACTAAAAAAGCCTTGTATGATTTATTATAAAATAACATATGCATTTTACACAAACTAGAGGCACCATGATGGGCAAGCAGCAGCCTGTTCAGGGGCCACAGCAAGATTGGATTTCCTTAAGTGCAATACGAGTTACTGGCTAGGGTTTAAGGTTTTAGCCACAGAAAAGATGAATGTATTTCAGAGCAATATGGGTGGATTCAAAATAAGGTTTAGAACTAGATCAATTTTTTTTTTTTTAGAGAGTCTGACTCTTATTTTCCAGGCTGGAGTGCAGTGGTACTATCTCAGCTCACTGCAACCTCTGCCACCCAGGTTCAAGCGATACTCCTGCCTCAGCCTCCTGAATAGCTGGGATTACAGGCACCTGCCACCAAGCCCGGCTAATTTTTGTATTTTTAGTAGAGACGGTTTCACCACATTGGCCAGGCAGTTCTTGAACTCCTAACCTCGTGATCCACCCGCCTTGGCATCCCAAAGTATTAAATTTTTTTTTTTTTTTTGAGACGGATTCTTGGTGTGTCGCCCAGGCTGGAGTGCAGTGGCCTGATGTCGGCTCACTGCAAGCTCTGCCTCCCAGGTTCACCCCATTCTCTACCTCAGCCTCCCGAGTAGGTGGGACTACAGGCGCCTGCCACGATGCCTGGCTAACTTTTTATATTTTTTTTAGTAGAGATGTGGTTTCACCGTGTTAGCCAGGATGGTCTCGATCGCCTGACTTCGTGATCCATCCGCCTTGGCCTCCCAAAGTGGTGGGATTACACGGGTGAGCCACCACACCCAGCCAAGTATTAAATTTTTTATTTGAAAAATCTCCCCTCTCCAAAGATCTCCCAGCATTTCTGCAGAGGTCTCTACCTAGGTAAGGAGAAGAAACAATTCTTGGCCGGGTACAGTGGCTCACGCCTGTAATACCAGCACTTTGGAAAGCCAAGGTTGGTGGATTCCTTGATCCCAGAAGTTCAAGACCAGCCTGGCCCACATGGTGAAACCCCATCTTTACCAAAAACACAAAAATTAGGCGGGTGTGATGGAGTGCACCTGTAGTCCCAGCTACTCGGGAGGCTGAGGTAGAAGGACGACTTGGGCCTGGGAGGTCAAGGCTGCAGTGAACCAAGGTGGTGCCACTGCACTCCAGCCTGGGGAACAGAGTGAGACCCTGTTTAAAAAAAAAATAATTATTTGTGAGGGTGAAATTTAAATACCTTTGTGCATAGCTATCAGTTATTCTTTGTTTTAATATTTAGTTTATTGTGAAATATAACACATATAGAAACGTACATAAAACAACACACAGGGCCAGGCCCGGTGGGTCAGGCCTATAATCCCAGCACTTTGGGAGGCTGAGGTGGGCGGATTACTTGAGGTCAGGAGTTTGAGACCAGCCTGGCCAACATGGTGAAACCCTATCTCTACTAAAAATACAAAAATTAGTCAGATGTGGTGGTGCATGCCTGTAATCCCAGATACTTGGGAGGCTGAGGCAGGAGAATCGCTTGAACCCAGGAGGCAGAAGTTACCGTGAACCAAGATTGCGCTACTGCACTCCAGCCTGAGTGACGGAGTCAGACTCTGTCTAAAAAAGAAAAAAAAATAGGCCGGGTGTGGTGGCTCACGCCTCTAATCCCAGCACTTTGGGAGGCCGAGGCGGGCAGATCACTTGAGGTCAGGAGTTCGGGAGCAGCCTGACCAACATGGAGAAACCCCGTCCCTACTAAAAGTACAAAATTAGCCAGGCGTGGTGTTGCATGACTGAAATCCCAGCTACTTGGGAGGCTGAGGCAGGAGAATCGCTTGAATCTGGGAGGTGGAGGTTGTTGTGAGCTGAGATCATGCCATTGTGCTCCAGCCTGGGCAACAAGAGCGAAACTCCGTCTCAAACAAAAAACAAAACAAAAACAAAAAAACACAGTGTAACATGTTATTATAAAGTCACTGCTCAGGGACCAACTTGCCTGCTCCTGTGCCTCTAGAGGGAAGCTCCCTCCTCCCACTGTTCTTTAGAGTTTTATATCTTAAGTACAGGAGTGAACAAACTAGGCCTATGCACCACATCTGGCACCCAGCCTTTATTTATTTTTTGAGATGGCGTCTCACTCTTGTCACCCAGGCTGCAGTGTGGTAGCACAGTCTCGGCTCACTGCAACCTCCGCCTCCCAGATTCAAGCAATTCTCCTGCCTCAGCCTCCTGAGTAGCTGTGATTACAGGTGCATGCCACCACATCCAGCTAATTTTTATATTTTTGGTAGAGACGGGGTTTCACCATGTTGGCCAGTCTGGTCTCGAACTCCTGACATAAGGTGATCCGCCTGCGTTGGCCTCTCAAAGTGCTGGGATTACAGACATGAGCCATGGTGCCTGACCCGGCCTTTTTTAAAATGAAGGTTTCGGCTGGCATGGTGGCTCACGTCTGTAATCCCAGCACTTTGGGAGGCCAAGGCAGGCGGATCACCTGAGGTCAGGAGTTCGAGACCAGCCTGGCCAACATGGTGAAACCCCGTCTATACCAAAATATAAAAATTAGCTGGGCGTGATGGCAGGCACATGTAATGCCAGCTACTTGGGAGCGTGAGGCACGAGAATCACTTGAACCCGGGAGGCGGAGGTTGCAGTGAGCCAAGATCACACGATTGCACTCCAGCCTGGGCAACAAGAGTGAAACTCCATCTCAAAAAATAATAATAATAAAAAAAAGGATGTCCTTTTTTGTCTCTCAACCCCGTTTTTTATTTTTTTTATTTTCAGACGGGGTCTCGCTCTGTTGCCCAGGGTGTAGTGCAGGGGCCCGATCTTAGCTCACTGCAGCCTCAATTTCTCTGGCTCACATGATCCTCCCACCTCAGCCTCCCAAATAGCTGGGACCACAGGTGGGTACCACCATGCCCGCCTAATTTTTGTATTTTTTGTAGAGATGGGATTATGCCATATTGCTCAGGCTGATCTCGAACTTCTGGGCTCAAGTATCTCTCTGCCTCCACCTTCCAAAGTGCTGGGATTATAGGCGTGAGCTACCATGCCCAGCCCTGCTTTAATTTAAAGTGTATTACATTTGATATTAGTACAGCCCCTTCAGCTCTTTTTTGGTTACTATTTTAATTGTATCTTTGTATCCTTTTACTTTCAATCTGTTTCTGTATTTAAAATGTTTATCTTGTAGATAGCACATTGGTGGATCATATTTTGTTCTTTAATCCTTTCAGCCAGTCTGCTTTTCTTTCTTTCTTTTTTTGAGACAGAGTTTTGCTTTTGTCACCCAGGCTGGAGTGTTATGGTGCGATCTCAGCTCACTGCAACCTCTGCCTCCTGGGTTCAAGGGATTCTCCAGCCTCAGCCTCCTGAGTAGCTGGGATTACAGGTGCGTGCCATCAGGTCTGGCTAATTTTTGTATTTTTAGTAGAGACACGGGTTTCTTCATGTTGGTCAGGCTGGTCTTGAACTCCTGACCTCAGGTGATCCACCGCCTTGGACTCCCAAAGTGCTGGGATTACAGGCGTAAACCACCACGCCCGGCCAAAGTGGTGGATTTTTTTTCTCAGAAAATCTATTCCATTCTTTTTCCAGAAACCAAATTTGTACAAGTTAACTAAAATAAATATTTATACTCTAACTTTTTTGTTCTGAGGTTTTACTGAGTTTTTAGAATTTTATCTTTACATGTTTAGAAAAATTAGAAAATATAGATAAAACATAACCAAGAAAATAATAACATCTTTCCTTCTGTTCAAAGTTCATTACTATTAGCCGAGTTCAGTGACTCACACCCGTAATCCCAGCATTTTGGGAGACTGAGGCGGGCGGATCACTTGAGCCCAGGAGTTCGAGACCAGCCTGGGCAACATGGCAAAACCCTGTCTACAAAAAATACAAAAATTAGCCAGGCGTGGTTGCATATGCCTGCAGTCCCAGCTACTGGCAAGGCTGAGGTGGAGAAGCACCTGAACACGGTAAGTCAAGGCTGCAGTGGCGCAGCCTCTGTCCCCCAGGCTGGAGTGCAGTGGTGCAATCTCGGCTCACTGCAACCTCTGCCTCCCGGGTTCAAGCGATTCTCCTGCCTCAGCCTCCCAAGTAGCTGGGATTACAGGCGCGCGCCCACCACACCTCGCTAATCTTTGTATTTTCAGTAGAGGAGGGGTCTCACCATGTTGGCCAGGCTGGTTTTGAACTCCTGACCTCAAATGATCCACCTGCTCCGGCCTCCCAAAGTGCTGGGATTACAGGCGTGAGCCACCACTCCCGGCCGGTAGTTTTCTTTCTTAGAGGCAGGATCTTACTCTGTCGCCTGGGCTGGAGTGCAGTGGCACGATCTCAGTTCACTGTAGCATTGATCTCCCAGGCTCAGGCGATTCTCCTGTCTCAGCCTCCCGAGCAGCTGGGATCACAGGTGTGTGCCACCACACCTGGCTAATTGTGAAATTTTTTTATTTTTATTTTTTAGAGATGGAGTCTTGCTATGTTGCCTAGTCTGGCAACATGGGATCCTCCAACTCCTGGCTTCGAGGGATCCTCCCGCTTCGGCCTCCCAAAGCGCTGAGAATTACATACGTGAGCCACTATGCCCGGCCTATACTGTTTTATATTTCTTCAATTTTATTTTGTGGTCGCTGGAGATCTGTTTCCTTCTTTGATTCCCCGCACCGTGCTTCTACAGCTGCTCCATGTAATCTGCTCAAGACTTCTGCTGCATTCAGTTCAACACAGAGGAAGGAAGCTCTTAGGCCCGAGTCAGCCAACCAGACAAAGATCTGTTCTCATACCCAGGGGAGCTGGTCTCGCCACTCGACCCGCGCCCTGGATAGCTCCAGTTTGTGTGAGCGCGACCACCCGCAGCCGCGTGATTAAGAGCGCTCCGGGCCAAGCAGTCTCCGTGGGAGTGAGGGCGTGCGTGCGTGCGGCGGAAATCCCGCCTTCCGGCTCCCGCTGTTGGCCTTGGCCGCGGCCAGGGCGCTCCAAGTAGGAAGATAAGCGGGATTGCTGGAAGCGGGAGAGTCGGGAGGAGCAGCGAAGGGCTCCTCTTCCCCATTGGCTGCGCCCGCGGAGCAGCCTCGTTGCGATTGGCCTTACGCAGGGGGGCGGCAGTCCCGCGTCGGCCCGCCCCTCGGGCCGCGAGAGGCGCCGGGATCGCAGGCGCCGGCTGAGCAAGCGGCTTCTGGGAGGCTGCGTCCGGACGCCCGCAGGGCGAGGCGGCCGGGCCCTGCGCTTCAGGTCCTGGCCTGGGGCACCTGGGCGGCCGGTGGCGGGGGCGGTGCGGGCGCGGGGCTGGAGGGCGGCGGAGCACGGAGGCGGGCGTGGACGCGGCGGCCGCACCGCGGCCTGCGCCGACCGCCCGCGGCGCAGCCTCCGGCCTCTCTCCATCTCTCAAGTGGTGGCGGCTGTGGGTTTTTCTGCAGGCGCTCCTTTTGAGTGATTTGTTTCACGCACGCGCCCTGCTGTGGGGTAAAGCGGCAGATTCATGCTGCTGTCATTTGTCGTTAAAACGATGGGCTCCCTGTCGTGTGTGTGTACCTTTTCGATTTGAGGGCAGGGGGATGACATTGTGACTTGGCTTCCTGTGACCGTCCAGTCTCAAGGTCTGGTCAGCGTGGTGCAGAAACTCGGCACACCCTGCCTACCTTGGAAGGAGGCTTTCCCTTCCCCACCTCCCTCTCCCTCCATCTCTTCCCTCTCCCCCCTTCACTCACCTCCCCAGCTCTTCTCTCCCCCGTTTCTGTTCTCTCTCTTTTTCCTTTTCTGCATTAAACCTTTCAGGAGTGTCTTTGTAAACTATTAAAAAGCGTTAGGTCTTCAACATGTACGTTTACTTGCAGGCCTGAGACCTGGGAGGAAGCTGGAGAAAAGATGCTCTCTGAATCTTTCTGTTTGGCTGCCCAGGCTCGCCTTGACTCCAAATGGTCGAAAACAGACATACAGGTGAGGTTTGACATGTCTTTTTCTTGGTGTGTTTCTGCTTCCATGTTTAAATTTCTTGTGTAAGGCTTTTTTTTTTTAGGGTATGTAAAGGGAGATCAGTTGTATCTTGCTGAATTAGAGGAGCAGGTTTGTTTCCTTTAACTTAAAATGTAACAGTTTTTATGGCTGTTTTTGTAGATTGTGCACGGCTGCCTTTTAATTAGTTTCTTGCAAGTGCACGAAACTTGAGATCTATTAATAGGCAAAATTTTTTTCCTATTATTACTGGTTAAGAAATCTGCCACACTCCTAACCATATCATGGTGACTGCTGTTTGTTACTGATAGTTTTTGAGCTGTTGAGTTAACTGTGGAGGGGAAAATTGGAGAAGTAAGTTGCAGTAATTATGGCCGCTAGGAACTCACTCATTTTATGAGGTCTTGTGTTTGTGTTTCTGGAGAGAGAAGAGTTAGTTCAGTTGAGCTGTTTGTTTTGTATTTGTAACTCCTTATTGAGAGGAGTGCTCAGATTTTCACATCAAGAATATGAGGAAAGAGTGTTGGCCTTAGATCCTAATTTTTTTATTTAACGTGGTAATTGCAAGCTTGTCAGGACATTATTAAATAAATACTAACAGTAATATTTCGATAGACAATTCTTTACACCCAATCTACTTTTATTTGGAAATGGCTTGGAAAAACTACTTTTGGAACTCCTTATCAGCAGCAAAAAGAAGTGTTTGAAATATCTTGTGTGTGTCTGTGTATTTTCCTACTCCCTAAGGTTAACCATTTTAAGTATTAAGTAATCTGCCTTGACTGTTCATCAAAAGTCGTGTAGGCTGTTAAGCAGTAGTTGATCATGGATACTTACACTGAAATGTTATTGCCCCTTCCTAATTTTTCCTTTTCTTTTTAAACAGGTATTGAGTGTTGGTAGATATGAGAGTCCAGTGTTTAGAACTGTGTTGTGTGGCCGGGCGCAGTGGCTCATGCCTGTAATCCCAGCAGTTTGGGAGGCCGAGGTGGGTGGATCCCCTGAGGTCAGGAGTTGGAGACCAGCCTGACCAACATGGTGAGACCCCATCTCTACTAAAAACACAAAATTAGCCAGGGGTGGTGGTGTATGCCTGTAATCCCAGCTACTTGGAAGGCTGAGGCAGGAGAATCGCTTGAACCCAGGAGGCGGAGGTTGCAGTGAGTCAAGATCACGCCATTGCACTCCAGCCTGGGCAATGAGAGCAAAACTGTTTCAAAAAAAAAGCTGTAGTGGATGATGGGATTGTTATTCATAGTGTAATGTTACATAAGACAGAGCACAGAGAATTGGGTCAAGAATTGGTGTAGTTACTCTTTGGGTTTGTTTCTCTTTAAACATTTCCTTTGATTTAGCTATAATGGTCTGTTTTTGTCATTTTAAGTGGATGGGAGAGGTGAGAGATGAGTGCTTTCATATTTCTGAAATCCTGAGATTCTGGCAAAGTTGTTTTAATAATTGTTTTTATATTAGTGTTTATGTATTTAGAGAAACTTTTTGGAGTAAAGGACTTTACCTAATGAAGTTTTTTTCTTAATAATTGTAATTTAATAACTGCTAAACATGAGTTCTAGTGTCTTGATCTAAAACCAGTTTAATGCTGAATTGAGTTCCTGTGATGGGTTAGGCAGATAAACATACAGTGAAGCACCATTTATGTCTTAGAGGGCCTGTTGTTTTCATTTATTAAGTTTAATACACAGTACTTGGCCCTTGTTACACATTTACAATATGATTAGAAAGTCTTTTTTTTTTTTTTTTGAGACACAGTCTCGCTCTGTCGCCCAGGCTGGAGTGCAGTGGCATGATCTCGGCTCACTGCAAGCTCCGCCTCCCGGGTTCACACCATTCTCCTGCCTCAGCCTCCGGAGTAGCTGGGACTACAGGCGCCTGCCACCATGCCTGGCTAATTTTTTGTGTTTTTAGTAGAGATGGGGTTTCACCGTGTTATCCAGGACGGTCTCGATCTCCCGACCTTGTGATCTGCCTGCCTCGGCCTCCCAAAGTACTGGGGACAGGCGTTAGCCACTGGGTCTGGCCTCTGCTTACCTTATCAAATAAAACAGTTTACAGTAACCTTACAATCAAAACACAGCATCATAGATGGAGACACAAAGCCCGACGTTGTTATTACTGTTTTTTTATCAGCCGGTACAAGTATTCTAGTGATGGTACTGTGCTGCGTAGCTACCCTGAACACACTACTTTCTCACTGTGTTAAGGGCATGTCATATTTTTACTGTTAAGTACTTATGTGTGAATAAGTGTAAGGAAATGTTTGCCTATCAGTAGCATATAAATTCAGAGGCAGGAATGATGGTAATGCCAAACAACCACAGATATTCCACGTGGGTGGCTGAGATAATGAGAGTTTTGCTTTCTTACGGTTCACTGTACACAAACTTTGTGTAATGTAGAAAATAAATGTTTTGTAAAATTACCTTCAGGCTATGTGTATAAAAGATGTATATAATACGTAAATGAGTTTGCTGTTTCAACTTGGGTCCCATCCCCAAGATAACTTATTATGTGTATGCAAATATTCCAAAATATGAAAAATTCTGAATCACTTCTGATCCCAAGCATTTCAGATAAGCCATACTTAATCTGTAATTCAAGATGTATTTTACCCATTTACCTGATCTAGATGCTATATTTTTATTAGGTATATATTAGCTTTATATGTACAGGTGTCAGTGACTATAAGACCTGGCTTTAAATTTAACCTTTTCCTTAATATTGGATGGGCCACATATATTCTGTTGTATGTGTATATAAGGTAACACAAGTCCTTTTGTCTCCCCCAGTTCCTTTTGCATATGAGAAAACATAAGCCATTTTGTGCCTCTTGCATCTTAAGCCATAGTCTATTTTACTGTGTGGTTTCCTATCTGGTTACTTTTGGGAGTACCAGATGGTCTCATAAAAACAGTGGGTTTTCCTGAAACTTTTTGATTAATATTGAACTTGTTTATCATCTTTTATAATATTGAACTTGTTTATCATCTTTTAGCTGTGCGGTCAGAGAAGAAACGCCTTAGGAAGCCAAGCAAGTGGCTTTTGGAATATACAGAAGAATATGATCCAATATTTACTCCTAAGAAAAAACAAAAGAAGGTACAGGAGCAGGTGCACAAGGTGTGTTGCAAAATTTCGGCAAACTTTCACTGGTCCTTAGGAAACTGCAATTTTATCTTCAGTGTCATACTTTAGCTTCATGAAACAGTAATTTCCTTAACTGGGATCTTGTTTTTTATTCTCAGCTTCTAGCACAGTACTTAGGATTTAGTGGTTATTCAGGAAATATATAAATGAGTCTACATATTATATTTCTTTATGTATATATTTTTCCCTCTTTGCTTTCAAAGAGTATTTAATGACTTAGGAATATTGTTATGATTTAATCTTAAGTAAAAATATGGGCTATAAAGTGAAATATATATAATCTGACCCTAATTTCAAAAATAAATACATCTTATTTGTCTTATTTTTTAATTCAGTTGTTTTAAAATGAAGTATTTAGAGACATTTTGACATTCTACGCCTACATAGGTTAATATGTAGTTAAAAAATGGAACATTTTCCTTTATAATCAATTTAACAGACTTACATCTTATATAAGATCTGTTTATCTGACATCAACTGTCTTTCAGATTTCACCAATTATCCCCTAACCTTTACCTTTGGATTATTCATACCAGGTCTCAGTCTAGGACTACTCATTGTAACTGGTTGGTATGGTTCTCAAATCCCTTTGAATTCAGAGCAATCTCTTTTTCCTGATCAAGATCATGTCTTTAAGAGAGTGACATGTAAAGTTATCTACTTCTCTATATTTGTGTAATTGCTTCCCCATAGGTGTCACTTAGATTGTTTTCTCTATCTCCTGTTCTCTGTGAAGTGGAAGATAGAACCTCTCAGTTTGATAGATTGAAGTTGAACATTTTTAGCTAGACTATACCAGAGATGATAATGTGTAACATATTGCATATGGAGGGTTACAAAAAGGAATATTTTATTCCCATCAGCCATTCCCTGACAGTTTGTTTTTTCTTTTTTTAAAATGGAGACAGGGTCTTGCCCAAGCTGGAGTGCAGAGATACATGAACACGGTTCACTGCAGCCTTGACCTCCTGGGTTTAAGCAATCCTTCCATCTCAGCCTCCTGAGTAGTTGGGACCACAGGTGCACACTACCACACCTGGCTAATTTTTAACAACAAGTTTTTTGTAGTGGCAATGTCCCACTGTGTTGCCCTGGCTGGTCTGGAATTCCTGGGCTCCAGTGATCTTTCTGCCTCAGCCTCCCAGAGTGTTGGGGTTATAGGTGTGAGCCACCACGCCCAGCTTCCCTGATGGTTTCTTGAAAATGCCAGTTGAAGATCTTTACCTATATTAATAATTTTATTAGAGGTTACAAAATGCAGACTTTCAGGTTTTATTATTTTCTCTATTTTTATTAAGTGATAGTCTCTTTCATTAACTGGACTCTATTATTGTCCTGAAATACTTGAAAGGCAGAATAAGTGCTTCTTTCTTTCCCATTAATTACCAATTGTAACATTAAGGAGTTCATTAGTAGTTGTTTTAATTGGAGACATTAGAGCAGTCTTTTCCCCTGCCTTTGAATTACTGTTGTGGACTTATCAATATTATAGCTTCAGTGTATATCAGTCAACTTCATTGTTTTCTTTATTTAATTTTGGTTAAAATATATATATTTATATGTTATATATATATGTTATATGTATATGTTATATATATATGTTATATGTATATGTTATATATATATGTTATATGTATGTTATATATATATGTTATATGTATATGTTATATATATTTGTATGTTATATATGTTATATATATAGATATGTATATATTTATATGTTATATATAGTTATATATATTTGTATATATATGTTATATATATGCTATATATATATATAAATATATATATATAACATTTTATTATTTTATCCCTTTTTTTTTTTTTTGGAGAGAGAGTCTCGCTCTGTTGCCCAGGCTGCAGTGCAGTGGCATGATCTCGGCTCACTGCAAGCTCCATCTCCCGGGTTCACACTGTTCTCCTGCCTCAGCCTCCCAAGTAGCTGGGACTACAGGTGCCCACCACCATGCCTGGCTAATTTTTTGCATTTTTAGTAGAGATGGGGTCTCACTGTGTTAGCCAGGATAGTCTCCATCTCCTGACCTCGTGATCCGCCCGCCTTGGCCTCCCATAGTGCTCGGATTATAGGCGTGAGCCACAGCGCTGGGCCTGTTTTATCCATTTGTAAGTGTACAGTTCAGTGGCATGAAGCACAGTTACATTGTTGTGCAACCATCTCCACCATCCATCTCAATAATTTTTTTCATCTTTCCAAACTAAAAGTCAATACCCATTAACCAATAACTCCCTTTTCTGCTCAGGCCCTGGCAATTGCCATTCTGTTTTCTATCTTAAGAATTTTCTTATTCTGGATACCTCATATACTTGAAATCATATGATATTTGTTCTTTGTGTCTAAGTAATTTCCCTTAGCATACATAATGTCTTCAAGGTTCATCCACTTTTTGTAGCCTTTGTCAGAATTTCATTCCTTTTAAAGGGCGTTATTCTTTTTGACACTTAAATTGCAACAATTTTGGCCTGTGGACTCTTATTTTTATTTTTTGTTCTTAGGTAAGTTCCCGCTGTGAAGAGGAAAGCCTTCTAGCCCGAGGTCGATCTAGTGCTCAGAACAAGCAGGTGGACGAGAATTCTTTGATTTCAACCAAGGAAGAGCCTCCGGTTCTTGAAAGGGAGGTTCCGTTGGCCAAGCATGGTGGCTCAAGCTGGTAATCCCAGCACTTTGGGAGGCTGAGGCAGGTGGATCACGAGGTGAGGAGATTGAGACCATCCTGGCTAACATGGTGAAACCCCGTCTCTACTAAAAATACAAAAAATTAGCCGGGCGTGTTGGCAGGTGCCTGTAGTCCCAACTACCCGGGAGGCTGAGGCAGGAGAATGGCATGAACCTAGGAGACAGAGCTTGCAGTGAGCCGAGATCCTGCGACTGCACTCCAGCCTGGGTGACAGAGTGAGACTCCATCTCAAAAAAAAAAAGGAAGTTCCATTTTTGGAAGGCCCCTTGGCTCAGTCAGAACTTGGAGGTGGACATGCTGAGTTGCCGCAGCTGACCTTGTCTGTACCTGTGGCTCCGGAAGTCTCTCCACGGCCTGCCCTTGAGTCTGAGGAATTGCTGGTTAAAATGCCAGGTAAGGTGGGGTTGGGGTCTCAGTATTTGAGCAGGTATGATTAGAGGAAGCAGGAGATTTTAGTATGTTTTGATGTAAAGCCAACATAGTATCTATATACGATAAACTACTCCCTTTTGTCCTGGGAAATACTTACAATGATGGCTAATTAGATATAGTTACTAACTATGAATTGTGGCACGCTATCAAGAAGACATATTTTTGATAACTATGCTCCTTGCTCCAGTGTTGCTCTTCATGATTGTTGATCAGCCACTGTGTAAATTACAACCAGGATAACAGGGCTTCAAGAGGGGCACTGCACATTAGTGGAATAAGCACTGTGCTTCAAGTGCTGGCTCCACCAGTCCTTGTGTTACTTGGGAAGTTGTTTAGTCTCTGAACTTGTTTCCTCATCTATAAAATGGAGATCATAATGTATTAACGTATGATGTTATATACCTGACCACATAGTAATTACCAGTTCATTAGAAGTTAATTACCAGTTACTTCTCACTTGATCATTCTTTATAAATCACCTGGGGAGAGTTGGATCTAAACACATTGTCTCTAATTCACCTTGTAACTATTGAATATTCTAGTCAGTCAAGGAATGGAAAGAATCCTCTTTTCTGTACCCCTTTAAATTTTGGATGTAACTTTTTTACATTATCAACAGGAGCTTTTGATGTTGTTCCTTAAAGAAATGATTCCAATTGTGCTTAAACTAGTTGGGTATAATAAAAAAGATTTTTGAAAGAATAGTAAAGATAGTTGTTGTTTCAGTACCTATTATGTGCCAAACTCGATTTATTAAGTCAGCTCTTTTATATAATTCTTGAGTCATCCTATGAATTATCTTTTACCTATTGAATTTTATTTACTTAGGGGCAGAGCAGAAAGTGTAAGTTTGGTCCATTTATGACCATTATTCAAGCTCTGTTTCACTCCTTTTCTCCTTATTTTGTCCTCCCAAAAATCAGTTGTTATAAAGATAGTTCTGTCCCTTTGATTTCTCCCTTAGTTATTTTGTGATTTAAAGTCAACACACACATCCCTCACATTAGTTTGTGCTTGCATTGAGAACTATTTACTTGTTTTGTTTACTAATATTTTATAATCAAATTACCATCCTGCCTCTTCCCATAAGATGATGGAGAAAACATCAAAAAACATTGACATTCATTTTGTGTGGTATACAGATTTTTAAAAAATTAACTTGTGCTCAGTTTCTAAATCATTTAATGTAAAGATACATGCATTTCAGGACTTTATGAAAGTAAATGTCAAAGAAAACCAACTAAGAAACTTCTTGAATCCAAAGATTTAGACCCTGGATTTATGCCCAAGAAGGGGGACCTTGGCCTTTCTAAAAAGGTATGTTATTTTTGTAAGTTCTAAAAGAAATAAACTCAGGAAATGAGGAATTTTAAAAATGACATTTTGAGTAGTAGTTATTGATGTACATACATATAGAAATTAGTGTGTGTGTCAGCAGGCATACATGATCTGAGATTTCCTACAGGAAAGGCTGTTTTGCAGTTGTGTGACCATGTATGTGTATAAACTGGTTTCAGGTGTCCTTTCCAAGTGAAAAAAATGTTTCAATGCTTTTAAGATTAAGTTTGTGTTTGTTATAATTTCTTTTCTGGGTTCAAATCCCCTTACCTGTTTTCTGCTAAACTACTCTCTCAAACATCACTAGTCTATTCTATCCTATTGCCATGTTGTCGTAGCCCTTTTGTTTTTTTTCTTTTTTGAGACAGGGTCTGATTCTGTCACCCAGGCTGGGGTGCAGTGGCATAATTTTGGCTCACTGTAATCTCTGCCTCCCAGGCTCCCCAGAGAATTTTTTGTATTTTTTTGGTAGAGACGGGGTATCAATTTTTTTATGTGATTCATACTTTTTGTGTTTTATTCAAGAAATCTAGTGTGATGGCTCAAGCCTGTCATCCCAGGACTCAGGGAACCTGAGGCGGTAGGATTGCTTAAGCTCAGGAGTTTGAGACAAGCCTGGGCAATAAAGGAGACCTTGTCTCTACACAACAAAAAAGAATGCCAAAAAACTCCAGGAAACGGGTGTGGTGTTGTGTGTCTGGTCCCAGCTACTCAGAAGGCTGAAGTGGTAGGATGTCTTGAGCCCTGGAGGTCAAGGCTGCAGTGAGCTATGAGTGCGCTATTGCACTCCACCCTGGGTGACAGAGCAAGACCCTGTCTCAGTCAATCAATCAGTCAATGAAATCTCTGTGTACCCCATGGACACAAAGATGTTCTTCCTGTGTTTTCTTTTAGGAGCTTTTTGGTTCTGATTTCACATATAGATGTTTGTTCCATTTTGAATTTTTGAGACGGAGTTTTGTTCTCCCCCATGTTGATGTCCAGTTGTTTTACCACCATTTACCAAAAAATTCCTGATATTGGCTGGGCGCGGTGGTTCACACCTGTAAATCCCAACACTTTGGGAGGCCGAGTCAGGCAGATCACTTGAGGTCAGGAGTTGGAGACCAGCCTGGCCAACATGGTGAACCCCATCTCTACTAATAATACAAAAAATATATATATAGCTAGGTGTCATGGTGTCTGCCTGTAATCTCAGCTACTTGGGAGGCTGAGACAGGAGAATTGCTGGAACCTGGGAGGCAGAGGTTGTAGTGAGCCGAGGTCATGCCGCTGCACTCCAGCCTAGGCGACAGAGCGAGACGCTCTCTCTCAAAAAAAAAAAAAAATTCCCTGATATTTATCCTCACCATCTCTCAGACTCCTAATCTCTTTTAAGTATTAATTATGCTTAATAACTCTTTGTCACTGTTGAATTTTTACTTTTGGGGAGAGGGAATTGCCATTAAATTTGGGATCAGAGCAAGAGAAAATCAGAATTATTGGTTATGGCTAGCACCAGACTCTGGAGAAAAGTGCCTTCTTGTCTGTTTGGGAGTCTGTCCTGCCATCTGACCTGGCCTACTTCATTGTTGAAGTCCTGGTTACCCTGAGGTATATTTTGTCATAAGGCTAAACCCATGATTCAGTTCCATTTTAGTTTACCAGGCACACCACCACCCTGTCTGCAGGTGGATTAATCAGTAACAGAATGAGAGATGATCTGTTCTGGTAGTGCTTTAAGGGTACTCCGGCTGAATGTATATCCACACTAGACTATATATACACAGTAAGTCACTGGCATCTTAGTCACATCCTCTAAGAAGTTCTTTGGTCTTTTTCATTCTAAACAGAACAGTTTGATTTTTATTCATATGGTATGATTCTTGTGTGTGTGCATGGGTGTGGGTGTGTGTGGGTGTGTGTGTGTGTGCTCTTAATTTTTATTTTAATTTATAAAATTGATCAGAATAGAAATGAGAATATTTCCTGCATTATTCTCTGACTGTAGTTTGGGGAGCATTGTAATTATTTTGTTCCACAGTTTTTGGGTAACTGTTAAACAGTGAACTAATTTGTTATCTAAATAAAATGATTGGTATTTTAAAAAAAATACGGAAATGTATTTTGTGGATTTGTCTAGGAGTCTCGTTTTGTTGAATTGGATACCTAACATTTGCCCATTCATTTTACTTCACGTGGTTAGACTTCTGATATATACTGAACATGAGGAGAATTGCAGTCTTATGATTTATTAATATGATAAAATGAGCATTGAGAAATTCACAGCTGTATTTTATTTTGTTTTAGTCCCAAACATTAGGAACTCTACAGCAAGAATGGCCTTTATTTTTTATTTATTGATTTATTTGAAATGGAGTTTTGCTCTTGTTGCCCAGGCTGGATGCAATGGCATGATCTTGGCTCACCACAACCTCCGCCTCCCAGGTTCAAGCAATTCTCCTACCCCAGCCTCCCGAGTAGCTGGGATTACAGGGATGTGCCACCATGCCCGGCTAATTTTTTGTATTTTTAGAAAAGATGGGGTTTCTCCATGGTAGTCAGGCTGGTCTCGAACTCCCGACCTCAGGTGATCCACCCTCCCAACATGCTGGGATTACAGTCGTGAGCCACCATGCCCGGACAGAAGGGCCTTTATTGTATTGACTTTTTGTGACCACTAAATGTTGTTTTACAGTTATGATGAGGAATATTATCATTCTTGTAGGAAAAGACATTTGCTTGGGTTGAACTAATTCATACAAGTACAAGTATTAGTAGTGGGTGAATCAAATGTTTGGCCCTTGATTAGACTCCTGATGTTGAGTATTTGTTTTGAGTTTTAATGTTGCTTTAATTTGGATTAATCTGAAGTCATTTTAAGTTGGAATGCCATTCAGTATTTCAGAACTGTTTAATGTACAGTTCACCAAGTATACAGGTCTTTGTCAAATCTAATAGCTGTGAATACAATTGTAGGAAGATGGATTATTTTTCTTTTTTTTTTTTTTTTTTTTTTTTTTGAGACTTGCTCTGTCTCCCAGGCTGGAGCACAGTGGCACAATCTTGGCTCAACGCAACCTCCGCTTCCTGGGTTCAAACAATTCTGCCTCAGCCTCCCGAGTAGCTGGGATTACAGGCGTGTGCCACTGCACTTAGCTAATTTTTGTATTTTTAGTAGAAACGGGGTTTCACCATGTTGGCCATGGTTGGCCAAGCTGGATTCAAACTCCTGACCTCAGATGATCTGCCCCCTCTTGGCCTCCCAAAGTGCTGAGATTACAGGCATGAACCACCATGCCTGGCCAGGAAGTTGGATTTTAAGTACAGGGTGGAGTGCAATAACATTGAACCTGTGGGTCTCTGGGTACATATCCCTTCTCTTTCTCTACTTCAGTCACAGAAAGCATTGTGTATCTGGTCTATATAGTCTATATGTTGGAAATCTCTGGCCAGTCTTTATTGTGGTGTTCACAGGTCTGTTGGAGTTTTTTGTTGTTGTTGTTGTTTTTTGTTTTTTTGAGATGGAGTCTCTCTCGTTGCCCAGGCTGGAGTGCAATGGTGTGATCTCGGCTCACTGCAACCTCCTCCCTCCGGGTTCAAGCAATTCTCCTGCCTCAGTCTTCCAAGTAGCTGGGATTACAGGCATGTGCCATCATGCCCAGTTAACTTTGTATTTTTAGTAGTGACGGGGTTTCTCCATGTTGGTCAGGCTGGTCTTGAACTCCCAACCTCAGGTGATCCACCCGCCTCAGCCTCCCAAAGTGCTAGGATGACAGATGTGAGCCACTGTGCCTGGTCTGTTGGAGCATTTTTAAATCTGCTTCCTTTTCCCCCTGAAGTTTCTGTTCAACCCCTTACTGTGGTCATGTTGATTTTTTTAATTGCTAAAAGAAGTCAAAAGTGTATATCCATGGCGGCTGATGATTCAGACTTTGGCATATAAGGTAACGGGTTTATTTTTTTCATTCCTCTGTAAATGGTGTTGTTTTCACTTATTTGTAGTGCTTATGAAGCTGGTCACCTGGAGAATGGACTAACTGAATCTTGTGCCACATCTTATTAAAAGATTTTGGTGGAGGTGAGTATTTTTGAGATTTAAAAAATGTAATACAGTAGTAAGTTTGAAGCACTTTGTCCGTTAACCACAAAAATTGTTTCATGTGTAAGCCAGACCAGTGAGGTACAAGTTTTCAAACTGGTTTGCACGAAATCTGCTTCCTGAAATAGATAAAACATTCATAAATTGAACATCTACTCTACTAGGACTTTTAGTAGGAATGCTACCTGTAATCTCTCTAAAGCATTACAGAGAGTTCGGTTATTATCTATAGTATTCCTGTTTTTTAGAAGAAATGTGAAGATGAACAAGGTAGCAAGATCAGGGAACTAAATCCACATCTGACCAATTTCATGGTCATATTCCTGTCTTCTTATCCACCCCAGGTTTCCTCCATGCCACTTCTGTCTTCCACTCTTCATTTGTCTGCCAAAGCCATTTATTGATTAGTGTCATTTTTGAAATATTATTCCAAATTTGAGCACACTGCAGCAGACATGGTGTGCTAGCAGAGTATCATGGGAAGATGATATTTCATATGACCTATGATTATTAAATTTTCTAACAAGTAAATCTAGCAATATGTTAGCTTATTTAGCCGTGTGGCAATTGTAATCCCATAGGTTGGTCAATTTGCTTGTAAGATTTAAAAATAGGCTGCTTTCAAAATAATATCAGGCCGATCATGGTGGCCCACAACTGCAATGCCAGCGCTTTGGGAGGCTGAGATAAGAGGATCACTTGAGGCCAGGTGTTCCATCCAGAACAGGCTTGGCACTTAGTGAGACCCTGTCTCTATCTACAATTTAAAAAACATTAGCTAGGGATGGTGGTGTATGTCTGTAGTCACAGCTGCTTGTTAAGCTGATGTGGGAGGATCCCTTGAGCCGGAGAGGTTGAGGCTACAGTGAGCTGTTGCTCACACCAGGCACTGTAGCCTGGGCAACAGTAAGAGGCAATGTCTCTTAAGATAATAGTAGTAATAATAATAACATCAGCTCTTTTCCTGTATTTTTATATTTCGTTTTTAAAATAAAACCTACAACATGAACTTTATCCATTATAAATTTTGTGGAAGTGTTCCAGCTTATGAGAATTTCGAACCTTTCTGTTGTGCTCATATTAAGTTGTCTTATAGTGTTAGGCTGTGAGCAGTTTTGATGGCAGAGCTTCTCCAACTCAATCAGGCAGTCAAAAAAAGAGCTCACTGAGGCAGTCTTCAAAACTCCAGCTTTCATATTGTTAACTAGCAGAAATATCCTAGAATGTTTAATGAAATATCTCTTAGATTCCTCTTTGTGTTTCTATAACACAGTTGAAATGTGTTTAATGGAAAGTGCGGGAGGGACTAGAAGAATTTCTTTTTTTCTTTTGGTTTGAGACAGAGTCTGGCTCTGTCAACCAGGCTGCAGTACAGTGGCGTGATCTTGGCTCACTGCAGCCTCCGCCTCCCGGGTTCAAGCGATTCTCCTGCCTCAGCATCCTGAGTAGCTGGGACTACTGGTGTACTCCACCACACCCGCCTAATTTGTTTCGTATTTTTAGTAGAGACAGGGTTTCACCATGTTGGCCAGGATGGTCTCGATCTCCTGACCTCGTGATCTGTCTGCCTCAGCCTCCCAAAGTGATGGGATTACAGGCGTGAGCCACTGTGCCTGGCCTGGTGTTTTAAAGAACTAACTTTTAACTTTGGTTCTTGGAAAAGACTAGTAATACTAGTTTTTTTTTTTTTTTTTTTTTTTTTTTTTAAGGAAAAGGGTTTAGTCATAGGACTTTGATGACAATTCCTTTTTTTTTTGAGACAGAGTCTCACTCTGTTGCCCAGGTTAGAGTACAGTGGCACTATCTCAGCGCACTGCAACCTCCACCTCCCAGGTTCAAGCCATTCTTGTGCCTCAGCCTCCTAAGTGGTTGGAATTACAGGCATGCACCACCACACCCAGATAATTTTTTATATTTTTAGTAGAGACAGGGTTTCACCATGTTGCCCAGGCTGGTCTTGAACTCCTGAGCTCGGGCAGTCCACCCGCCTTGGCCTCCCAGAGTGCTGGGATTACAGCAGTGAGCCACTGAGCCCAGCAGATGACAATTCTTTATGAAGAAGAAATTGAGTAACCTGTTTAAGACACTCAAGAAAAGAAAATGTGAGTAAAGCATTTTTTGTTCTAGCAAAACCAACTTTTCAGATGAAAAACATGTAAACTTCTCAATGAGCTGTAACTTTGGAAGTATTGTTCTCATGAGCCCTTCCTTAGGAATGGAGTGGAGAAAGATCTTTGGACAACTGGATGACTGTAGATCAACCTGCAACTGATGATGGGCGTGAAACAGTTATTTGTTAAACCTAGACTGCATGAGTGTTAAGGGAGAGAGCATGGCATAGCTATGTGCTTAGACATTGTAGATTATGGTTGTAACTGTTATGCAGTGTTTCTTCTGTTAATATCATCCATCACAATTTTCACTTTTGTATTTTCATTTCTAGAGATTCCATTTGAGTCCTTTTTATATCTTCTGTTTCACTCTTTATAACATTCATGCTTTCCTTCTATTAGCACAGGGAGCATTTCTGTAAGAGGTTTTAATGTCCTTCTCTGTGAATTCCTTAATCTCTGATCACTTCTAGATCCATCTCTGTTGATTGATTCTGTCATTTCTATTGATTGATTGCCCTAGTTATGGGAGCATGGTTGTATGCCTGCTAATTTTTGATTGAATGCTAGACGTTAATTTTATGTTCTGTGCAGGATTTTGTTTTATTTTTTTAAAGAGCCTTAGTTTTGTTCTGCCATACATGTAAGTTACATGGGGTCAGTTTGATGTTTTCAAAGCTTGATTCTGAGGTTTGTTAGGGCTGATCCACACAGCCTTTACCCTTGGGCTCATTTATCCATACTACGAAGGCAATACTCTTCTCAGGACTCCACCTGATGCTTGGTGTATGAGAAGATCTTTCTGTCCTTCTTTGTGGAAACACAGGCTTTTCCCAGACTGTGCATCATGGTGATGCTGCTTATTACTTTCTAGTGCTTCTTTCCCCAGTATTCTGTAGTTTTCTTAACCTATGCTCAGAGCAGTACTCAGACAGATACTCAAGGGGCCCCTCGACTCATCTCTGGAGCTTGCTGTATTCTTGTCATTTGGCCTACGTATAGCTGATCTGTCTCCTGAGCTCAGCAAGTTCTTTGGGCTCTATTTGGGTTCCCCTTTCCTGTGCTGCAGCCTGGAAGCTGCTTCTGGGCAGTGTTTTGCTTCTCTGAGGGATCCCAGCTCTGGGCTTTCTGTTGTCCAGTTTTTGGTAACAGCTTTTTGGTATATTCTGTCCCGTTTTCTAGTTGATTATAGCAAGGAAGTAATTTCTACAAAATTAATCCTTTATAGGTGGAGGAAGCACAGGCCTTCCCAATCTGTTTTTAATCAAATCCATTGAGTTTTAAATTTTATTATTGTATTTTTCTATTCCAGAATTTCCATTTTTAAAAAATATCAACTTTATTGAGGTATAATTATATTAAACACATCCCTTTAAAATGTTTAGTTTGAAATGTTTGACAGTTTCTTTAACTGCCACTTTAGGTACTTTTTTCTAGTTGAAACTTCTGTGTTGGAATTGTTAATATGATCTTTTTTTTTTTTTTTTTTTTGAGAAGGAGTCTTGCTCTGTTGCTCAGGCTGAAGTGCAGTGGCACAATCTCGGCTCACTGCAACCTCCACCTCCTGGGTTCAAGTAATTCTCCTGCCTCAGCCTCCTGAGTAGCTGGGACTGCAGGTGCCTGTCACCACACCTGGCTATTTTTTGTATTTTTAGTAGAGATGGGGTTTCACCAGATTGGCCAGGCTGGTCTTGAACTCCTGACCTCATGATTCGCCTGCCTTGGCCTCCCAAAGTGCTGGGATTGCAAGCGTGAACCATGCCTGGCTGTTAATAGGATCTTTTAATTGCTTGACCCTATTAAAGGTAGTTATTTTAAAAGTGTATTTATAAACCTCGTCCAACCCCATAGATTCCTTAGCTGCCTCTCTGTGTCCCTCTTGGTTGACTCATGCCTGTGAGCTGCCCTTCGGCTCCAGTCTCCGCTGTGATGTCACACAAGAGAGTTGGAGTATGGCTTCCTGACTGCCTACCAAGGAGCCAGTGACACAGCCTGGAAGGTGTGGCGAGTGTGGGTGTGAATTCCCTGTGGTATGAACATTCACCACTTTACAAGGAGACATGAGGGAACTGAGTGTTTTTATTCCTCCCTTTTTCTTTCCTCCTTGGACTATTTTATGGTGTAGTTTCTTCTTGCAAACCTTCTGGAAAAGCTACATATGCCTAGTGAATGTGCTGGCTGAACAGTTGGTTGTATTTGCAGCTCATTGAGAAGAGGGGGCACTAACATAGGGGTCAGCACATTTTTTCTGTAAAGCACCAGCTAGTAAATGTTTATGTGGACCATACGTGCTCTTTTATAACAACTCACCTTGGCCATTGTCCTGTGAGAAGCCGCCAAATGTGTGTGTGGCTATATTCCAGGAAAACTTTGTGGATACCAGAATTTGAATGTCATATAATTTTCATGTGTTGACATATGATTTTTTTTTTTTTCCTGAGAGGGAGTCTTGCTCTGTTGCCCAGGCTGGAGTGCAGTGGCGCGATCTTGGCTCACTGCAACCTCCACCTCCTGGGTTTAAGCAATTCTCCTGCCTCAGACTCCGGAGTAACTGGGATTACAGGCATGTATCCATGTCCGGCTAATTTTTTTTTTGTATTTTTAGTAGAGACGGGGTTTCACCATGTTGGCTGGGCTGGTCTTGAACTCCTGACCTCATGATCCAGCCATCTCGGCCTCCCAAAGTCTGAGATTACAAGTGTGAGCCACTGTGCTTGGCTGACATATGATTCTTTTAAGTATGTTTCAACCATTGAAAAATATAAAATCACTCTTTTTTAATATATATTTTTCTTTTTTTAGGAAATTAAAGGAAATAAGAATGGCTCCTACATAGAGTAGGCTAAAATCACGCTTAGCTGACTGTGAAGTCATATACCACATACCATTGCTTCATTGATCTTGTCTTGCTTTCCCACTTCCCTCACCCCATTGCCCCGAGCTGGCATCTGCTGAGCAGAGTGTCAACACTTCAGTTCATTCCTCAGGCTCTTCTTTCGTGACAGAAGTCTTTATATTTCTGTTTTCAGGATCCACTTTTGGTCTGTTCTATTGACTTCTATTTTTTTTTCATTTTTCAATGATGCGGTCTTGTATCTTTGTCATTATTATTTTTGCCTGACTTCCAGATATTGTATATGCAATATTGTAGCAATAAATCGAGGAGCAATATCTTCCTCTAGAGAGGATGTTCTAGGCAATCCTAGGTCACTGCAGTCCTGCTGGAAATTGAGAGAATGCGGAACTGGGCTGGTTTTCTGTGAAGGCTGGTCTACTTCTAACTCACCTATATTTCTGGTGTGTGGCCCTTTGAGGTTCCAGCTCAGAGCATGGGGTCTTCCAGGCCTCTTTCTCTTGTATGAGGGCCCTGGGAGTCTCTCAGAAGCTCCGTTTTGCTTCTCAGTCTCATCCCTGCTTGCTTAGGTTCTCTGGGCCTCTTTCTTCCTCTCGTGGGTCTTAGGCTATAGGAAGACGTCACTCCCTTGCTGCTTCTCAGATGTCTTCAAATCGACGTACTTAATGTTCCTGTCTGACCTTTCTAATTGTTCCAGGAATCTGTTCTTAACATTTTTTCATATGTTGTCCTGTGTTCAGTAGGTGTTTAGTATTTTTCTGTAGATTTCAGAAAAAAAGCCATATACCTCTACTCATCTGCAAATATTTGAAGATATTACTTTTCTGTCAAATTGTAAGGACATGAAAAAGAAACATTTTCTAACCTATACATTAATCAGATATTCATTTGTTATATTATTCAGTTTTGGATTTTACTGCCTGACTCTATTGTTCTGAAGGCACTTTAATAAATGCCTTAACGGGCCGGGTGCGGTGGCTTACGCCTGTAATCCCAGCACTTTGGGAGGCCAAGGCGGGCAGATCACGAGATCAAGAGATCAAGACCATCCTGGCTAACACGGTGAAACCCCATCTCTACTAAAAATACACAAAAAATTAGCCAGGTCTGGTGGCGGGTGCCTGTAGTCCCAGCTACTTGGGAGGCTGAGGCAGGAGAATGGCATGAACCCAGGAGGTGGAGCTTGCAGTGAGCCAAGATGGCACCACTGCACTCCAGCCTGGGCGACAGAGCGAGACTCCGTCTCAAAAAAAAAAAAAAAAAAAAAAATGCCTTAACGGTTTGCTTGCCTAGTCCTGATTGGTATTAAAGTATTGGTGGCCTATGTATGGGAGCGTGAAGGCTTGCCCTGGCTGCCGTGCTGCAGGTGTGGGTGCATGTTATGGTGTTGGTAGGAAGCGAATAAGCCTTGGAGTTGGGCCTCTTCCCAAATCCCACCTCTCACAGCCTCAGTGTTGTGTGGCCTTTGGTCAAGTCATTGAACCTCTGAGCTTCAGTTTACTAACTTACAAAAAGTGAGCCTGTTACTGCCTCTTTTGCTGGGGTCTTTTGATGATGAAAGTGCCTTTACTTGGCATGTCATTTCAGAGGTGTGAGATAGGAATGTGAGATTGGAAAAAATTGGAAAAGAGTTCTCAGCCCAAATAACCTAATTAGAAGCATCTGGGATCTGAACCAAAAAAGTCAAAAGTTGAAAACCTACTGGGCACGTTTAGGTAAGTCAGCTACTAATAAAAAGCTAATTGGAGACAGTTGTAGAAATAAATACTCTCACTTTACAAATGGAAAGTCTCATTCTTTTTTTTCTTTTTCTTTCTTTCTTTCTTTCTTTTTTTTTTTTTTTTAATGAATAGGGTCTCTGTCACCCAGGTTGGAGTGCTGTGGTGTGATCAGAGTCAAACACCTGGGCGCAGGTGACCCTCCTGCTGTAGCCTCCCCAGTAGCTGGGATTATAGGCGTGTGCCATGTACTTGGCTAATTTTTATATTTCTGTAGAGACACGGTCTTACCATGTTGCCCAGGCTGCTCTTGAACTCTTGGACTCAAGCAGTTCTTCTGCCTTGGCCTCCCAAATCTCTGGGATTACGGCGTGAGCCACCACGCCCTGCTTGTAGTCCCTGTTCTTATCAGTGCCATGGCTGTCTTCCAGTTGTTCCCAGGCTGCTGCTTCCTCAGTCAGGATCCTGTACTGTGTGTCATCTGGAGAGCTCTTCTCCTGGGCTTCACTTTTGCTTGTTCACAGTCTGACTCTCTGGAGACTTCCTCCAGTGAGGCTTGCTTTATTGCCTTAGTAATGTTCCACCTTTAAGGTGCCCAAATTGTTTTTTGAATGGTGCTTACCATTTATTTCGGTCATCAGTTCCTAGGAGGCTTCCATAGTGCTTGTCCCTCCAGGAGTCCAGTCTCCACCTTCCAAAAAAGAATTCCTTGTCACTCAGAAGGACAAGGTCTGGCCTATCCTCTTCCTTCCCAGGTAATAATTGAAAGGTGGTGGTAATTATTCTTGTTTCCATGTAAACTGGGCTTCCTCCTTGGCTTAGTCTTTAAATGTTTCATCTTTTGGCTTTTTTTTTTTAAATGGTACCTCTGTAACACCAGTGTTTCTCAATCTAGGCTGTACCGCAGAACACTGGTGTGTGGATCCCAGCCAGTCTGGGGCGATCTCAGAGTGCTTTCAGGGCTGGGCAGGGGTCTCCCCTCTCTGCTTGGGTGTTGGCATCTTCTCCAGGACATCACCTACAGTCCATTTGTTGACTACTCCCAGATTTGAGTCTCTAGCCCTGAACACTCTGCTAAGATCTGGATCTATATTTACTGAGGGTTGGTGGAGTGGGGAGGAGCTCCATGTTTATGTTCAGTAGTTAGTGCAAATCTTAGTGGTTAAAACAGAACTAATTCTCATTCCTCTTCTGTTCCCTCCCTTATTTTCTCTTTCACATTTGATTTAACTGATGTGATTTGAAATAGTTTCTTTTTAAGTCAGGGTCTCACTCTGTTGCCCAGGCTGGAATGCAGTGGCACCGTCACGGCTCACTGCAGCCTTAACCTCCCCAGGCTCAGGTGATCCTCCCACCTCAGTCCCCTGAGTAGTGAGACTACAGGTGCGTACCACCACGCCTGGTTAATTTTTGTATTTTTTGTAGAGACTGGGTTTCACCATGTTGCTCCGGCTGGTCTCGAACTCTGGGGCTCAAGCAGTCTGCCCACCTTGGCCTCCCAAAGTGCTGGGATTACAGATGTGAGCCACCGTGCCCTGCCTGAAATAATCTTAAAGACTGTACCTCCCTGTCTTGACTTCGACTCTCATCCTTTCTTTTTTGGACCCTTGGTAATAGCCTTTTTTGTTTTGTTTTGTTTGAGATGCTGTCTCACTGTGTCACCCAGGCTGGAGTGCAGTGGTGGGATCTCTGCTCACCGCAATGTCCGCCTCCCAAGTTCAAGCAATTCCCTTGCCTCAGCCTCCCACGTAGCTGGGACTATAGGCGCATGCCACCACACCCAGCTAATTTTTTGTATTTTTAGTAGAGATGGGGTTTTGTCGTGTTAGCTAGGATGGTCTTGATCTCCTGACCTCATGATCCGTCTGCTTCGGACTCCCAAAGTGCTGGGATTACAGGTGTCAGCCACCGCGCCCAGCCAGTAATAGCTTCTTAATTCATCTTCTCTGTTTCTGTTTTCTGAAACACTTTAAGACGCAGATCAAGTGTCATATTCCCTTGAGTGCCTAAAGATAGTCTGTAACTCCTGCAGCACGGCCCACATGGGGCTGTGAGTTCTGGCCACTGTTAGCCTCTTATCATGTGCACTGTGGTAGGGTTTGGACTGAACCCCAGTGCACGTATTCACTGCCCTCCTCTGACTGAATGAGTAGAAGAGTCAAACCTTTCCATTCACTGGTTAAACTTCAGGGGCCCTGAATGCTTTTGGCTTCCTTTTTAATTTTATTTTTTATATTATTTTAATTTTTTAAATTTAAATTAAAAAAATTTATTGATAGGGTCTTGCTCTATTGCCCAGGCTGGAGTACAGTGGAGTGATCTCAACTCATTGCAGCCTCTACCTCCTGATCTCAAGCAGTTCTCCCACCTCAGCCTTCCAAGTAGCTGGGAGTACACGTGCGCCACCACCCCTGGCTAATTTTTTGTATTTTTGGTAGAGATGGGGTTTTGCCATGTTGCCAGGGCTGGTCTTGTACTCCTGAGCTCAAACAGTTCACCTGCCTTGGCCTCCCAAGTGCTGGGATTACAGGTGTGAGCCACCATGCCCAGCCTTCTGGCTAATTTTACAATTTTTTTGTAGAGACAGGGTCTTGCTATGTTGCCTAGATTGGTTTTGAACTCCTGGGCACAAGTGATTCTCTTGCCTCAGTCTTCCAAGGTGCTGGGATTAGAGATGTGAGTCACTATACCTGGCCAGGGCTCACTTTTTAGGAAGGAGTTTACCTCTCCCCCACCAGCTGATATTTTTACCAAAAGTCATATGTTTTGGTTTCAAGTATGTTTATGGCAGTTATCCTGTTAGTGATGTGAACAGAAAAAATAAGAGTGCTGAGAGAAAGCTGTTCCTTCTACAAAAACTGAAGGATGCTGGCTTGCTTTCTGTCGCTACAGAACAAGTTACCAACCACAAATTTGGCAGCTTGTAACAACAAGCATTTACACTCTCACAGTTTCTGTGGGTCAGCAGTCTGGCCATAGCTTAGTTCTGTCCTCTACTTCAGGTGTCACAAGGCTGTAGTCAAGGTGTTGGCTAGGGCATGCTGTCACCTGGAGCTCAGGTCCTCGTTGGTAGAATTGGATCCATTGTGGTTGTGGGACTGAAACCCTGGGTCCTTGGAGGCTGCCCCTCCCCACAGGCAGTTCATTGGCTGCTTGCTTCTTCAAATTGGAGACCACCTCTTCAGGACGGTGCAGGGGGATGGAAAAAGGGAGAGGCAAATGGAAATCAAAGAAAAGCATAGTGGTTATATCAGACCAAATAGATTTCAAGACCAAAACTATAAAAGGAGACCAAAAAAGTCATTATGTAATGATAAAGGGGCCAATTCAGCAAGAGGCTGTAACTATTATAAATATATGTGTATATGCACTCAACACTAGATCACCCAGATACATAAAACAAATATTACAGCTAAAGAGAGAGATAGGCCTTAATACATTAATAGACGGAGGCTTCAACACTCCACTTTCAGCATTGGACAGATCATCCAGACAAAATTAACAAAGAAACATCAAACTTAATCTGCACTGTAGACCAAATGGATTTAATAGATATTTCTAGAACATTTCATCTGATGGCTGCAGAATGTACATTGTTCTCTTTAGCACATGGATCATCCTCAAGGTTAGACCATATGTTAGGCCACAAAATAAGTCATTAAAAATTCAAACCTTGATACTAAAAGCAGACAAAGACACATCAAAGAAAGAATACTACAGGCCAGTGTCTCTGATGAATATTGATGTAAATATCCTCAACAAAATACTAGCAAACCAAATTCAGCAATACATTAGAAAGATCATTCATTGTGACCAAGTGGGGTTTATCCCTGGGGTACAAGGATGGTTCAGCATATGCAAATTAATTGATGTGATACATCGTGTCAACAGAAGGATAAAAACCATGTGATTATTTCAATTGATGCTGAAAAGGCATTTGATAAAATTCAACATCCTTTCATGATAAAATCTCTTAAAACTGGTTATGGAAGAAACATATCTCAACATAATAAAAGCCATATATGACAGACGCACAGCTAGTATCATACTGAATGGTGAAAAACTGAAAGCCTTTCCTCTAAGATCTGGAACATGACAAGGATGCTCAGTGTGGCCACCGTTATTCAACATAGTACTGGAAGTTCTTGCTAGAGCAGTCAGACAAGAGAAAGAAATAAAAGGCCTTCACATTGGAAAGGAAGAAGTCAAATTATCCTTGTTTGCAGATGATATGATCTTATATTTGGAAAAACCTAAAGACTCCAGAAGAAAATGATTAGATCTGATAAATTCAGTACAGTTGCAGTATACAAAATCAACATAAAAAATCAGTAGCATTTCTATGTGCCAACAGTAAACAATATGAAAAAGAAATTAGAAAAGTAATCCCATTTACGGTAGCCACACATGAAATTAAATGCCTAGGAAGTAACCAAAGAAGATCGTTACAAAGATCTCTGTAATGAAAACTCTAAAACGCTGATGAAAGACATTAAAGAGGACACAAAAAATGGAAAAATATTTCATCTTCAGGGATTGGAAGAATCAATATTGTTAAAATGTCCATACTACCCAAAGCAATCTACCAATTCAGTGCAATCCCTAGTGAAATACCAATGACATTCTTCACAGAAACAGAAAAAAAAAAATCCTAAAATTCATGTTGAACCACAAAAGACCCATAATAGCCGAAGCTCTCATAATTAAAAAGAAACAAACTGGAGGAATCAGATTACCTGAATTCAAATTATACTACAGAGCTATAGTAACCAAAACAGCATAGTACTAGCATAAAAACAAACACATAGACCAACGGAACAGAATAGAAAATCCAGAAACAAATCCGCACATTTACGGTGAACTCATTTTTAACAAAGGTACCAAGAACATACACTGGGGAAAAGACAGACTCTTCAATAAATGGTGCTGGGAAAACCTGATATTCATATGCAGAAGAATGAAGGTAGATTCCTGTCTTTTGCCATATATAAGTTAAAAAAATTATGTTAAGTATCTTCTCTGATCACAATGGACTATAACTAAAAATCGATAGCAAGGAATTTTGGAAACTCCACCAAAACATGGGAATTAAACAATATGCTCCTGAATGACCAACAGGTCAGTGAAGAAATTAAGAATGAAATTAAACAATTTCTTGAAACAAATGGCAATGGCAATACAGCATACGAAACCTGTAGGATATAGTGAAAGCAGTACTAAGAGGAAAATGAAAAAAGTAGAAAAACTTCAAATAAATAACCTAATGATACATCTTAAAGAACTAGAAAAGAAGGAGCTAACCAAACCCATAATTAGAAGGACAGAAATAATAAAGATCAGAGCAGAAATAAAATGGAGTTGAAATGAAGAAAATAATACAAAAGATCAGTGAAATGAAAAGTTGGTTTTTCTAAAAGACAAATGAAATTGACAAGCCTTCAGGCAGGCTAAGAGAAAAAGAAGACCCAAATAAATCAGAGGTGAAAAAGTAGGTATTACAACTGATATTGCAGAAATTCAAAGGGTCATTAGAGGCTGTGAACAGCTATATGTCAATAACTTGGAAAACCTGGAAGAAATGCATAAGTTTGCAGGCTGGGCGCGGTGGCTCATGCCTGTAATCACAGCACTTTGGGAGGCTGCGGCGGGTGGATCACTTGAGGTCAGGAGTTCGAGACCAGTCTGGCCAACATGGTGAAACTCCATCTCTACTAAAAATCCAAAAATTAACCAGGCATGGTGTTGCATGCCTGTAATTCCAGCCACTTGGAAGGCTGAGGCACGAGAATCACTTGAGCCTGGGAGATGGAGTTTGCAGTGAGCTGAGATCATGTTACTGCACTCCAGCCTGGGTGACAGAGTGAGACTGTGTCTAAAAAAAAAAAAAGAAAAAAAGAAATGGATAATTTCACAGGCACATCCAGCCTTCCAAGTTTGAACCATGAAGAAATCCAGAACCTGAACGTAACAGTAACAGGTAGTGAGATTGAAACTGTAATAATAAAGTCTTCCAGCAAAGAAAAGCCCGGGACCCAATAACTTCACTGCTGAATTTTACCAAACATTGAAAGAAGAACTATTACCAATCCTAGTGAAACTATTCTGAAAAATAGAGGAGGAGGGAATACTTCCAAACGTATTCTAAAAGGCCAGTATTACCCTGATATCAAAACCAGACAAAAACATAATCAAAAAAAAGAAAACAGGCCAGTATCCCAGATGAACATTCAGGCAGAAATACCCAAGAAAATACCTGCAAACCGAATTCAACAACACATTAAAAGATCATTCATCATGACCAAAGTGGGGTTTATCCCAGGGATGCCAGGATGTTTCACCATATCCAAATCAATCAGTTTGATACATCATATCAGTAGAATGAAGGATAAAAAACCATATGATCATTTAAATTCATGCTGAAAAGGCATTTGATAAAATTCAACATCCTTTCATGATAAAAATTCGAAAAAAACTGGTTATAGAAGGAACACACCTCAACGCAATAAAAGTCAGATACAACTGACGCACAGCTAGTATCATACTGAAAGGTGAAAAACTGAAAGCCTTTCCTCTAAGATCCATAACAAGACAAGGATGCCCACTGTCACCACTATTATTCAGTATAATACTGGAAGCCCTTGCTAGAGGAGTCAGATAAGAGACAGAAAGGCCGGGTGCAGTGGCTCACACCTGTAATCCCAGCCCTTTGGGAGGCTGAGGTGAGTGGATCACTTGAGGTCAGGAGTTTGAGACCAGACTGGCCAACATGGTGATATGCTATCTCTACTAAAAATATAAAAATTAGCTAGGCGTGGTGGCGGGTGTCTGTTGTCCCAGCTACTTGGGAGGCTGAGGCAGGGAAATCACTTGAACCCCGGAAGTGGAGATTGCAGTGAGCTGAGATTGTGCCGCTATATTCCAGACTGGGCTACAGAGCAAGACTCCATCTCAGAAAAAAAAAAAAAAAAAAAAAGAAGAAATAAAGGGCATCCAAATTGGAAATGAAGAAGCCAAGTTATTCTTGTTTGCAGATGATTGTTATAATTGGAAAAACCTAAAAACTCCACTAAAAAATGATTAGAACTGATAAATTCAGTAAAATTGCAGGATACTAAATTAACATACTAAAATCAGTAGCATTTCTCTCTCTCTCTCTTTTTTTTTTTTTTTTTGAGATGGAGTCTCACTCTGTGGCCCAGGCTGGAAAGCAATGGTGCAGTCTCGGCGCAGTCTCGGCTCACTGCAACCTCTGCCTCTTGGGTTCAAGCGATCCTCCTGCCTTAGCCACCTGAGTAGCTGGGATTACAGGCGCCTGCCATCAGGCCTGGCTAATTTTTGTATTTTTAGTAGAGACGGTTTCACCACATTGGCCAGGCTGCTCTTGAACTCCTGACCTCAGGTGATCTGCCTGCCTTGGCCTCCCAAAGTGCTGGGATTACAGGTATGAGCCACTGTGCCTGGCCAAATCAGTAGCATTTCTATATGTCAACAGTGAACAATATGAAAAATAAATCAAGAAAAATCATTCCATTTATAATAGCTACAAATAAAGTAAAATATGTAGGAATAATCCTAACCCAAGAAGTGAAAAGATCTCTACCACGAAAACTGTAAAACATTGATGCAGAAAATTGAAGGAGACACACAAAAAAGGAAAAGATACTCCGTGTTCATGGATTGGAAGAATCAATATTGTTAAAATGTCTGTACTACCCAAAGCAATCTACACGTTCAATGTAATCCCTTTCGAAATACCAATGACATTCTTCACAGAAATAGAAAAAAAAATCCTGAAATTTACATGGAATCACAAAAGAGACAGAATAGCCAAAGCCATCCTGAGCAAAAAACAAAACTGGAGAAATTGCATTACCTGACTTAAAGTTATACTACAATCACTTCCTAGTCTTTTTTGGCTTAGATCAAGTGCAAAGTTTACTAGAAAGGTATACCAAAACAGCATGGTACTGGTATAAAAACAGACACGTAGACCAATGGAACAGAATAGAGAACCCAGAGACAGATCCATACATCTACAGTGAACTCACCTTTGACAGAGGTGCCCGGAGGATATATGAGGGAAAGGATAGCCTCATTGATAAAGGGTGCTGGGAAAATGGGACACCCATATGCAGAAAAATGAAACTGGACCGCTATCTCTCACCATATACAGAAATCACATCAAAATGGAGTAAAGACTTAAACCTAAGACTTCAGACTATGAAAGTGCTAAAAGAAAACATTGGGGAGGCTCTCCAGGACATTGCACTGGGTAATGATTTCTTGAGCAATACTTCGTAAACACAGGCAACCAGAGCTAAAATGGACAAGTGGGATCACATCGAGTTAAAAAGCTGCACAGCAAAGGAAACAATCAACAAAATGAAGAGACAACCCACAGAATGGGAGAAAATGTTTGCAAACTATCCATCTGACAAGGGATTAATAACCAGAATATATAATTAGCTCAAGCAACTCTGTAGGAAAAAAATCTAATAATCCAATGAAAATGGGCGAAATATTTGAACAGACATTTCTCAAAAGAAGATATACAAATGACAAACAGGCAATATGAACAGGTGCTGAACATGGTTGATCGTTAGAGAAATGCAAATCAAAACTACAACGAGATATTGTCTCTCCCTAATTAAAATGACTTATATCCAAAAGACAAGAGCAAATGCTGGCAAGAATATAGAGAAAAGGGAACCCTTGTGCACTGTTGGTGGGAATGTAAATTAGCACAGCCATTATGGAGATTAGCTTGGAGGTTCCTCAAAAAACTAAAAATAGGACTATCATATGATTCAGCAATCCCACTGCTGGTAGGTATATACCCAGAGGAAAGAATATCAGTATGTTGAAGAAATATGTACACTCTCATGTTTACTGCAGCGCTATTCTCAATAGCCAACATTTGGAAGCAACCTAAGTGTTCCCAGCAGATGAATGGATGAAGAAAATGTGGCATATATACTCAATGGAGTACTATTTAGCCATAAAAAAGAATGGGATACTGTCGTTTGCAACAACATGGATAAAACTGGAGGTCATTATGCTAAGTCAGGAACAGAATGTCATGAGCCAGACCCAGAAAAACAAACTTTGCATGTTCTCACTTATTTGTAGGAGCTAAGCAAATGAAAGTAATTGAACTCATGGAGATAGAGTAGAATGATGGTTATCAGAGACTGGGAAGGATAAAGTGGGGGTGAAGTGCAGATGGTTAATGGGTATAAAAATGGAGTTAGATAGGGCTGGGCACAGTGGTTTACACCTGTGATCCCAGCTCTTTGGGAGGCCGAGGCAGGTGGATCATGAGGTCAGGAGACCCAGACCATCCTGGCCAACATGGTGGACCCCATCTCTACCAAAAATACAAAAATTAGCTGGGTGTGGTGGTGTGAGCCTGTAGTCCCAGCTACTCGGGAGGCTGAGGCAGGAGAATCCCTTGAACCCGGAAGGCAAAGGTTGCAGTGAGCCAAGATCGTGCCACTGCACTCCAGCCTAGTGCCAGAACGAGATCCGTCTCAAAAAAAAAAAAAAAAGAGTTAGATAGAATATATAAAATCTAGTACTTGACAGCATTACACGGTGACTACAGTCAATTTATTGTCCATTTAAAAATAACAGTATAATTGGATTATTTGTAATGCAACGGATAAATGCTTTAGGTATTGAGTACTCCATTTACTGTGATGTGATTATTACGCATAGTATGCCTGTGTGAAAATAGCTCATGTAACCCATTTGTATATATACATACAACTAGTGTGTATCCACAGAAGTTAAAAAAAAAAAAAGATGGGCAAACATCTGTGCCTCTTTTGATTAAAAATGGCTTTTTTTTTTTTTTTTTGCCAGACAAGGGAGCTTCTGTCACATACGCAGTTTTCAGAATGGATGCCTTCCCCCAGTGTCTGAAATGCTCCCTTTTCCTGTTGTGGGAAGCCTTTTCTGACTCACAGATGTTAGCAAGCAAAGGCGTTTTTGATTTTGATGCTCACAGATATTATAATTATTATAAATTTAGCCAGGAGTCCCTATCAGTCTTTGAGCAGCTGCTTTTTTTTTTTTTTTTTTGAGATAAAGTCTTGCTCTGTCACCCAGGCTAGAGTGCAGTGGCATAGGCTCGGCTCACTGCAACCTCCACCTCCTGGGTTCAGGCTCTTCTCCTGCCTCAGCCTCCTGAGTAGCTGGGATTATGGGCACCTGCCACCATGCCCAACTACTTTTTGTATTTTTAGAAGAGGCAGGGTTTCACCATGTTGGCTAGGTTGGTCTCAAACTCCTGACCTCAAGTGATCTGCCCACCTCAGCCTCCCAAAGTGCTAGGATTATAGGCATGAGCAACCGCACCTGGACATTAACAGCTTTTTCTTTGAGGAAACAAGATATTCCAGGCTCATCTTTGTCTGCCCTAGCCCTTGAATCTATTTATTTTCCCAAGAGCCCTAGCATCTTTTATTGGGAAATGGTTCTGAGAAACCAAAATCTGGGTGCGTGCTGTCCGATTGCCTTTGATTCTAGTCCTTTCAAAAAACAGAGTAAGCAAATATATTCAAAAATAAAGTTCATAGCTTTCCAATTTAACTTGTTTTTCAAAATTTCTATGATTTTTTTCCTCTTTTCCACTGGAAACCTTAATTTTTTTTTTTTTTTTTTTTTTTTGAGATGGAGTCTCACTCTGTTTACCCAGGCTGGAGTGCAGTGACATAATCTCGGCTCACTGAAACCTCTGCCTCCTGGGTTCATGCTAGTCTTCTGCTTCCGCTTCCTGAGTGACTGGGATTACAGGCATGCACCAGCACACCTGGCTAATTTTTTATACTTTTAGTAGAGATGGGGTTTCACCGTGTTGGCCTGGCTGGTCATGAACTCCTGACCTCAAGTAATTTACCTGCCTTGGCCTCCCAAATGCTGGGATTACGGGTGTGAGCCACCATGTCCAGCCTAAAGTCTTAATTTCTAATAACATTTAATACTTTATCATAAACATGTTTTGTTGTATTTACATTGCTTTATTGTGCAACATGAAGTAGTTCTAAAATTGTGACAATATTATCAATACCAATAAATAAAAGATTTTATTTTTCATTATAGTATATTCTATTAATGATATATAGTTCAAAAGTCCCTTGACCTACTTTTCTTTGTATATGCATGGGTTAATTTGCTTGTTGCCAGTTGTAGGTTTTGCTTTTTTATGATTTAATTTTAATTTTTGAGGATGAAAGTCATGTATGTTTCGGAAGTAAAGACTTATAAAGTATACTCACAATGTTGTTGCTTTTTCTGGTCCTGCTGCCTTTGTCCATGTCCCCTCCCCATTTCCCCAAAGGTAGTCATTGGTACTTGCTTTTGGTTTATCTTTTCAGAGCACATGCACGTGTGTGTGTTTGTGTGTCTGTCTTTTTTTTCTTTTTTCTTTTTTTTTTTTGAGACTGAGTCTCGCTCTTGTCACTCAGGCTGAGTGCAGTGGCGCGATCTCAGCTCACTGCAACCTATGCCTCCTGGGTTCAAGCGATTCTCTTGCCTCAACTTCCTGAGTAGCTGGGATTACAGGCACCCGCCACCACGCCTAGCTAATTTTTTTATGTTTTTAGTTGGGACGGGGTTTCACCATGTTGGCCAGGCTGGTCTCAAATTCCTGATCCCAGGTGATGTGCCCTGCTCAGCCTCCCAAAGTGCTGGGACTACAAGCATGAGCCACCTCGCCCGACCATGTGTCTTTTTTCTTGTATGTTACATAAGAGGTAGCATAGTATTTACACTATTATGCACCTTTTCATTTATATTTCTTGAATGACTTCCATGAAATGTAAAATGATTAAGTCACTAATTCAGTAAATCATTGATTTTATTACCGAATGATTGAATACATAAGGGGGATTGAGATTTTTTTTCCATATCATTCTTTAAAAATTGCAATGTGAGTGTGAGCACTCTGTAAGCTTATCTCGTTTATCATTGCCAGCTTGTATTCTCAAGAAATGAGCTGTGTGGTCTGTGGAATGAAATGGTTAAAGATGGAGAAATTGTATACACTGGAACTGAATCAACCCAGAATGGAGAGCTCCCTCCTAGAAAAGGTAAGGGACTTTAACTAGTGTTTTTTATTTTGTAAAGACCATTATAAAATGCATTTTATAGAAATTTTGTAATGTCCTATAGGAACAAGAGCTTTGAGCTTAACTCTTTGAAGTTTTGCTTTTTACTTTGGAGATTGTTGTCTAAAATGGTAGTTAATACAAGCTGCCTGGATTTTATTGTTTTATGTGATTTGAAGGCATTTTTATTGCAAAACCATCTTGCTGCATTTGTGGTGTTCTTTGGGGGTGTATTAAACACTTTTTGGAAGCCTTTGGCCTGCAAGGAAATGCCATTGAACAATGTTATTTAGCATTGTAATTTTGAATGCTCAATAATACTATCATTAGGTTGTTCCTAACAGTGGCTGTGTTTCAGAGTCCCCATTGAGGTTTAAAAGAAATGGGTGCTTGTATACACCCTAAACTTGTTGAATCTGAAAAGATCCTTGGTTGAGAACCGTTGTTGAAGTTTGTTGGTCCCCCTACTTGAGAGTCATCAATGTGGATAAAGCTACCAGTTTAGAAAGTATTTATTCTAAGTTGAAATAGCTCAGTTGGGAGAGCGTTAGACTGAAGAAAGTATTTCTTCTTCTTTTTTTTTTTTTTGAGATGGAGTCTTGCTCTGTCACCCAGGCTGGAGTGCAGTGGCACGATTTCGGCTCACTTCAAGTTCCGCCTCCCAGGTTCACGCCATTCTCCTGCCTCAGCCTCCTGAGTAGCTGGAACTACAGGCGCCCGCCACCACGCCTGGCTAATTTTTTGTGTATTTTAGTAGAGATGGGGTTTCACTGTATTAGCCAGGATGGTCTCGATCTCCTGACCTCGTGATCCACCCGCCTCAGCCTCCCAAAGTACTGGGATTACAGGCATGATCCACCGCACCCGGCAAGTATTTCTTCTTTTGTGGAATGAATTGGAATGGTGTCCACTTGAAAATACATGGGGACCAGGTGCGGTGGATCATGCCTGTAATTCTAGCACTTTGGGAAGGCTGAGGTGGGCAGATCATTTGAGGTTGGGAGTTTGAGACAAGCCTGGCCAACATGGTGAAACCCCATCTCTACTACAAAATACAAAAATTAGCCAGGCATAGTGGTGGGCGCCTGTAATCCCAGCTACTTGGGAGGGCAAGGCAGGAGAATTGCTTGAAGCCAGGAGGTGGAGGTTGCAGTGAGCAGAGATTGTGCAACTGCACTCCAGGCTGGGCGACAGAGTGACACTCCATCTCAAAAAAAAAAAAAACAAAAAACACAAAACAAACCATGGGAAAAAGTATTAGTCTCTCTTTTCAGTTTCAGTGTCAAGCAGAGTTACCCGTGTTTTTTTTAATTTATTTTTTATATTTGTTTGAAAACATTCATACACACACACACAATAACTGACGTGTACAATGAGTGGCTGCAGACCCACCTCCATGTTCTGCCACTGTATTTGGCTCCACATCCTGCTGTCTGTCCATCTGCTGTTTGTCTCACCTAGCTCCTTAGACACTCATGTATGTAATTGATTCTAGTTTAACTTTGTTTTTGACTTTCAGGTAAAATTTATGTATAATGAAACGCATCTATTTTGAGTTTACCATTTCACAAGTTTTGACAAATGTAACCTGTGTAACCCATATCTTTATCATGACTCTTGCTCAGAAAGTTCTCTGGTGTCCTGCCCCTTCTTCCCAGAGGCAATAGCTGGCCTGATGTTTCTCCAGCATTGACAAATTGTGCCTGTTCTAGAACTCCATAAATGGAATCATGTAGTTAGGTTCTTCTGTGTCTGGCTTCTTTCATTCTGCATAGTGCTTTTGATTTTCATCTTTTTTTTTTTTAAACAACATATTGGGTTTATATTTAATATAGCACTTCTCATCAGGAGGTGTTACTCAGTTAATATAAAGTTTTTTTTTTAACATTAAATCTCTTTTCTATGTCAATGTCTATAGTGTTTTTTTTTCCCTTTAACATTAAGTCTTTTCTCCATTTCAGTATTAGATACACGGAATACATTTTTCTAAATGATTTTTTTTCTTCCCAGAGATAAATGTTTCCCTTTTTAGCTGACTATTGGATATCTAAATACAATATTAACTTGGGAGATGACAGAAGTCTAATAAAATACAGAGAACAGACTCAGTGATTTAGGAGGCAGTGATTACAACTGAACAGTGGTGATTTCCTAGGATTCTGGGCAAAATCCATTTGTGTACCAATTTGTTCCCATTTCATGGAGTCAACTCAGAAAGTAAAACTCTCTTACTTACTAATTCTTGGAAATTTTCAGACACCAAAGCTTACATTTAGTTTCAGTAGCACAAAGGTTCTCGGAGTGAGGTTTCATTCATTAGGCCCTTCAAAGTCACATCTGTTCAGTTTTTTTCTTTTGTGCATATACCCGCAAGCAAGTACAAATGCCTGTAATACTGAGAACCACACCTTTTAACGAGAGAGCAGTTGCATCACTGGCTTCCACTGCCTTGACAACAGGCAGCACCAAAAGCAGTGACATGAGGACTAAAGACAATTGTGTTGAAACTGAGGTCATGGTGTTGGGATCTTGAGGGCTGAATGTTCCAAATAAATGGTATATATATAGAGAATTCTCTCTGACTTGAAATTTTCCCTTTCTGGACCTGTGGATGCTGAGGCTAAGAGTGTCCACATGACAGTGTCTTCCAAGACAGGAATCAGCAACCTTTTTTTTTTTTTATTGTATCAGTACTTCATTCTGTATATTTTTAAAAGTTTTAACCTCTTCTTCCTAGCCCTCCAGTATTTGTTTATAAATTAAAACATTTCCCAAAGTGTTTTCTGTGAAACAATAGTTCTAAAAGGTGCTCTAAGAAAAAAAGCTAAGTACATGGCAAAATCCAAAGTATATGTTTTATTCATTATATTTGATGAATTTTTTTGTTTTTTCCTCTTCAGAGGGAGTCTTGCTCTGTCGCTCAGGCTGGAGTGCAGTGGCATGATTTTGGCTCACTGCAACCACTGCCTCCTGGGTTCAAGCAGTTCTCTGCCTCAGCCTCCTGAGTAGCTAGGATTATAGGCACCCTCCACCATGCCCAGCTAATTGTTGTATTTTTAATAAAGATGGAGTTTCACCATCTTGGTCAGGTTGGTCTTGAACTCCTGACCTCATGATCTGCCCACCTTGGCCTCCCAAAGCGCTGGGATTACAGGCATGAGCCACCATGGCTGGCTCACATTTCATGAATTTTTTTGTCCTTTGTTCTTTTAAAAATCATGGTTAGAAAGCAGAGCGTAATTGTTCTTTATGTAGATCCCAACTGATTCGGGGTGTTAGGGAGATGTTTTGACATTCAATAAATGTTTTTGTCTTCCATTATTAAGACTATGAATATTTTATCTTATTTTCTGAGACAGGGTCTCAGAATTTGTCAAATGTGTAAAATTTATAGCCAGATGTAGGGTAGGGGTGGCCTACTTTCTCTAAAGGGCCAGATAGTAAATATTTTAAGGTCTCAATGGACCCTATGGTCTCTGTCATAGCCATGGGACCTTGCAGCTGTAGTGCCAAAGTAGCCACAGACAATACTGCATCAGCGGGCAGGGGACGTTCATTCTGTAAAGTTTATTTATGGACACAAAAGATGAAGTCCTCAGAATGTTTGCAAGTCACAAAACACTGTTTTCCTTTTGATTGTTTTTCAATTATTAAAAAATATAAAATACGGTGGCCGGGCATGGTGGCTCACACCTGTAATCCCAGCACTTTTAGAGGCCGAGGCAGGCGGATCACCTGAGGTCAGGAGTTCAAGACCAGCCTGGCCAACATGGTGAAACCCCATCTCTACTAAAAACAAAAAATTAGCCGGGCATGGTGATGCATGCCTGTAATCCCAGCTCCTCGGAGGCTGAGGCACGAGAATCACTTGAACCTGGGAGAATCGCTTGAACCTGGCAGGCAGAGGTTGTGGTGAGCCAAGACTCTGTCTCAAAACAACAACAAAAGTAAAATACTTTCTCTGCATTCAGACCATACACAAAGAGGCTGTGGGCTGGGTTTGGCCAGTGGGCTGTGGTTAGTGACCACACACACACAACACACACACACACACACACACATAGGGCAGAGTGTGGCATTTAGAGCCAGCACCTGTGTTCTCACCTGAGCTGTGTTCCTGGCTGGGTTCTACTCTGTATTCTGTGACATGAGGTGTCTACCTTGGTAAACTGGACGCTGTTTTAGCTTGCATTCCCACTGGCAATCTGTCACGTTTCTGTTGCTCTGTGTCTTTGTTAGCACTTGATGTTACCAGTGTTTTTCAATTGAGCCATTCTAACAAGTCTAGTGGGATCTCATTGCGGTTTTAATTGCACTTCCGTAATGGCTAACGATGCTGAATATCATGTTCTTCTTTGCCACTCTTGTATCCTCTGTGAAGTTCCTGTTCAGATCTTTTGCACAGAAAAAGCTGTATCATGGAACCAGTGAAATAACCAAGGAGAGGTTGATTAAAGTTCTGTTTATAACCCTAGAAGATGCCTGCCCTAGGGATATGGGATGGCTGAACATAGGACACCGACACTGCACAGATGAAATAGCAGTTTATTAGTCACACATGCTCACAGCCCTGGGGGTGGGGGAGACCGCATGCCACATGGGGGCTGCACTTGGGAACAGAGTGAACCACCAGGGGCTGTGGGAGACATATTTTGTAGTAACAGGAGGGTGATGTGATTGGCTTGTTTGAATATCTCTGGGCCGGCAGGGATGAGCAGGCTGGGGTCGGGTCTCCAATGATAAGGAGGTTGTTTGGCTTTGGGATCTTATACCTGAGAGCAGAGCTCCAGGGAGACCTTGTGGTTAGGCTATTGAGGCCTTCTTGATTTTACCGATCTCAAGGCAGCACATAATATTTGGTCTTAATTTCAGGCCACAAAAGACATTCTTCTATATCTACTTTCTGTGGCACTTTTCAAAAGGTTTTGTCCTTAGTGTTTAGCAGCTGATTATGATGTGCCTCGTCATGGCTTCCTTTAGGATTTATCTTGTGTGGGCTTTGCACAGATTCTTCAATCTGCCTAGGTTTATGTCATTTGCCGAACCTAGGAAGTTTTCAGCCATTAGTTCTTTGGATATTTTTTTCAGCATTCACCTTTTCTCTGCTGTTATTAACCTGTGGGGTCTGTGCTAATTCTAGGTAGTTAGTTTCAGAATTGAATTGCACTGTGGGACACACAGCTGGGTGTCGCAGAGAACTGGAGAATTGCTTGGTGCAAAATTCCATACATTTGGTGTCAGAAATGTTGTAAACAGAGGAACTGTTTCCTTAGAGATTTTTAGATACTCATTATTTGTAATCTGGATGGGATATCATGTCTTTCACCGACTGAGATACATTTTTCTAATTATGTTGTTTAGATGTTTAGTCACAGCCTTCTGTGATGGAAGGTGTTTAGACTTCAAGGTTAAGGTTATTTCTCTCTTCTCTTCGCTTACTATGTAAGGAGTTTTATGACAGTTGTTTTTGACTGAAACTTTACATTCAGTGGCCTAAAGTCATTTTTCTCAGCTTTTCCTTTTTGTCCCAGTGCTCTTGAATGATGCTATCAGTGACAGTGCCCCTGCATAGCAGTGCTTCCCAGTTGGCAGTGGAGTAGGGCCTTGTAAAGAGTTAAAAGATTTTTGAATTGTACTCCTTTTCTACACCCTCCATTTTCCCATGGGTACGCAAGCACTGGGACTCACTGGATAAAAGCAATTGGTGTGAAATTGAAGTAGGTAAATATCAAAAACTAAGTTTCTCAGTTGTGAAATCTACTAGGAAGTTAATGAAATATCATTTTGGAAGACACACTTTAAATAATTTGATATATTGGTTTCTTTTTTTTTTTTTTCCCAGATGGAGTCTTGCTCTGTTGCCCAGGCTGGAGTGCAGTGGTGCCATCTCAGCTCACTGCAAGCTCTGCCTCCCAGGTTCACGCCATGGTCCTGCCTCAGCCTCCCGAGTAGCTGGAACTATAGGCGTCCACCATCATACCTGGCCATTTTTTTGTATTTTTAGTAGAGACAGGGTTTCATCGTGTTAACCAACATGGTCTCCATCTTCTGACCTCGTGATCCACCCGCCTCGGCCTCTTAGAGTGCTGGGATCACAGGCGTAAGCCACCACTCCTGGCTGATATATTGGTTTGTTTATGAAAATTATACTGGATCTGTTAGAGGTATGATTGATGTATTTTATTTTTAAGTTGTCAAACATTCAGTTAATGATGTGTGTTGTAACTTTTCGGGGAGGGACATTTGCAGAGACTAATGGTATGGCATTCTGAAAAGCGATTACAGATTAAAAAAATTTTAATTCTGCAGATGATAGTGTCGAATCAAGTGGAACAAAGAAAGAAGATCTGGATGACAAAGAGAAAAAAGATGAAACTCCTGCACCTGTATATAGGGCCAAGTCAATTCTGGAGAGCTGGGTATGGAGTAAGCAACCAGGTAATCTTTGATCAGAGATAGAAATTAGTGTAGACATTTTGCCTCCAGATCCTCAGGTGGTTTTAGAAATTGGTTCTCTAATTCTGTAGGAGGAGGTTGATACTGGTATAGTCTTACACATCATTGAAACTGGAAAAGATAGCTATTCTTCTGCTTATGTTTTGGATAATGAGATAAATTATTTCATGCTTCACACACTTGGAGTATGTCATCTACTGTAATATAGTATCTGAATGAACACTTTAAATAAAATACATTTCTGTAAGTTAATTGTATACTTTAAAAATCTCTGAAAAATTTGAGTAGCAAGTCTCAGAAACTTGATTCTAAATATTAAAAATATATCCTTCCTTGGGAGGGAGTGTGTAGTAAACATGTTAAGTGTGATTGTAAGCATACTGTCTTTCTGGAGGTCGCTTTGTTCCTGCATCCACTGCTTTCATTTCAGGGATGTTCATGGAACACCAGGCACGAAAGGGCCAGAAGCATCCCCCTGCAGGACCAGCACTTGGCCCTGGCCATCCTGCTGGAGCTGGCTGTGCAGAGAGGCACGTTGAGGTGAGGGCTGCCGCAGACTGGAAATGCTTTGGGGAAGCACCTCTGTGTCCAAATACCTGTTGCGTTGTGTGCATTTCACTAAATCGTGTGTGACTGCAGCAGATGTGGTGCTCTGTAACCAGAGAACCATGTCCCAGAGCTCGCTCTCTCTTTACCTTTTCTTCTCTTCCTCTTTTATGCTCAGTTTTCTAGCCTGGGAACTGTTCTTTTTTTTTCTTTCAGTTTTTCTCATTTAATTATTTTTATTCCATGAATTTAAGATCCTAGAAGTTCCATGTAAACGTGCTCTTTGAGCTTCTTGACTGGTCTTTCCTATCAGCAGAAGGCAATGTCTTATGCTAAAGTCTCGGTGTCAATTCAGTGATTTAATTACCACGGCTTTACTTTCATTTCCTTTAATATCCCAAGTATTGCTTCACTTCTATCTAGCTGTTTGCTTTTATTTTTGATCAACCATGAAGAAAAGAAGTTAATCTGTTTTTACAAGGAATAAATATGTTTTCTCCTTTAGCCAAATGTTGTCTGCCATCCTGTTGTTGCTTCAGCTGTGGGACAGCGGGGCACAGGAGACTGACAATGAGCGTTCTGCCCAGGGCACCAGTGCCCCACTTTTGCCCTTGCTGCAAAGGTTCCAGAGCATCATTTGCAGGAAGGATATGCCTCACTCCAATGGCGACATGTACGTGAGTGTCATGATGGAACTTTGTGTGTAGGTGGCACTTGAGTCTACTTATTTTTCACGCAAGACCAGCGTGTGTGTCCACGGCAGTGTTTTTCTCTGGCATGTGTGTGTTTGGTGGTAACAGCAGTGAGTCAGGTTAGACAGGTATAGGAGGTCACTTGTTTGTGGAGAAGACTCGGATCAGTGAGCGCCGACTTCCTTGTCAGCACAGAACCAAGCTTGAAACACGCACTTTTAAATCAATACCAGAAAAGAATGACGAAAAGAGCGGCCTGCTTTGTTGGTCCTTCCTATGTACTGGGCTCTGTGCAGGGCATGTCACCTGAGCTATCACTCTGTTTAGTACCAGCTCCCCCCTTAACAGGTGTGGACGCCGAGCTGGGGGAGGAGCAGGCGTGTGGGGCCCTGGGCGTAAACCTCCAGGACTGCTGGTCTTTACAGGTCAAGTACAAGTTGGATTTTGCATCTTTTTGGGAAAGTCTTAGGCATTTCAATATCATGCTTTGGTTTAATTTTTCTATTATTTGGCAGTCTTTAAGCTAATGATAATAGGACTCTTCTGCCTTTAGAAGAATTAGAACTATGATTTAATTTGCAAATGAAAGTCGGCGTTCTCCAGAGTGGGCAATGTTTAGATTAAAATAAAGGTTTTGGTTTTAGATTTCGAGGCCAGCTTGAGATGCTGTGCTGGGTTCCCACAGAGGTGCTTCTGCCTTTCTCCAGGGCTCCTAGGCCTGTAGGGTGGTTTGCTCATGTTAGTAATCTGTGTGGATTCAACTTACCTGTGGTATCATAAATGTATACACGCACAGTCAATGTTGTGTACATGTATACCGCAAATTTAGACATTTACACAGTTTATATGCTGCACAAATACGTAGCTGTATAGTATAACTATATCATCAGCATTGTCATTTGATGGGTCAAATGAGTCAATACCAACATATAAAGAGTGGGTAAAGGCTAACTGTGTTACTTTAATTTTTCCCACCATTTCTGAATGTTTGTTTACTTTTCCTTTCTAGCTTTTGTCTGGCCCTCTGAGCCCCAGTGAGAGTTTCCTGAGGTACCTCACCCTTCCACAAGACAATGAGCTTGCCATTGATCTGCAACAAATGGCGGTTGTTGTCACGGCCCTTTTAGACCGTCTGGCTACACCCTGTAGATGCCTTTGCCGTATAGCTCTCCAACATCTCATAAGGTGTGTGTGCAAGAACCCTGTTCTCCATGTGTTTTGTAGCTAGTACCACTTGTAGGTTCTCATCCTGGGCCTGTGTGGAGACTTGCTTTTTCTGGTATTGGTAGGGGGAGCTGGCCTGTGCTTTTTAAACATGTTTGCAGTTGAAGGTGTTATCCGTGTTGAGAGTGAATGATGAGCAAGCTGAGGCACACAGGCCTGGGGACCCAACCTGGGGGCCCAGGTTCCAGGTTCAGGTGGCACAGTCCCAAAGAGCTCCCCTTTATCCACAGTCCCAGGCCCTCCCACCTTCTGCAGGGGGTTCCACAGCCTTCTTTATACTCTGAACGTGGGCTGTGTTAGTATGTAATGCTGGTTATAGCAGTGACAGTATAATTATATATTATATCTGTTATGTAATAGTAATGGTAATAGTAGTGATTTGCACGTGTGGAGCACCTGTAGGGTGCAGGCCTGCTGAGGACCTCATGCACGCTGTTGTATCTCATTATGTCAATGAGAAAACCGCTTTTGCTAATGGTAGTGAACTTTGTCAGTGTAGAACAGTAATCCTAGTTTTGAATGCAGATTTTGCTAACATTTTATTTCTAGTATGAAGAGCATTTATTTTGTTTTACAGTCATTAAAAAAAAAAGGAATACAGTCACGTGGTTCAAAAATCAAACCTAGGCAGAGACACACTGTCGCTTCCCCGCCCACGCCTTCCACCCATTTCCCACCTGCTGCCTCTGACTTTTCAGTCTCCTCTGTAACCTCCTTGTTCTCTGGAATGAGTACGCTAGTGGTAGCATGTTGCATTACTTCTGTTGCTTGTTTTTTTTTTTTACTAACCATACATATTGGAGTATTTTATCAGAGTGTCGCTCTTTGTGTTTATAAAGCAGCTTAGTCTTCAGTGTGTGGATGTGTCTTTTATGTATCTTTCTTTAGTGAGTCTCTTATTGGTGGACACTTGGGCTTATTGCCACAGTGTTGCTATACAAATAGTGCTGAGGGTCGGGTGTGGTGGCTCACGCCTGTAATCCCAGCACTTTGGGAGGCCAAGGTGGGTGGATCACCTGAGGTTGGGAGTTTGAGATCAGCCGGGCCAACTTGGAGAAACCCCGTCTCTACTAAAAAATACAAAAGTTAGCGGGGCATGGTGGCACATGCCTGTAATCCCAGCTACTCGGGAGGGTGAGGCAGGAGAATCGCTTGAACCTGGGAGGCAGAGGTTTCAGTGAGCCGAGATCATGCCACTGCACTCCAGGCTGGGCAACGAAAGTGAAACTCCATCTCAAACAAAAACAACAAAAACAAAAAACACAAATAGTTCTGCAAGGCCTGACCTGGGACATGTGTCCTCCATGTGTGCACGCCTGTGTGCCTGTGCACATGCACAGGTGGGGATGCATCTAGTGTGGGCTGGTTGTCACCAGATTGCTCCTGTACGTCTTGATTTCTCTCACCACCAATAGGGCTGCTGGCCTCCCAGCCTTGTGTGTGGGCTTTTGGGATTTTGCCTGCTTAGGCAGAAAGTGGTGACTTCGATATAGTTTGAGCGTTTTAAAATATATTAGTATTTAAGGGCCATTTATACTACTTTTTAGTGGGCTCTGTTGAAATGCAATGGAAATGGAAAAATAGCCTGTTCAGTTGCTTCATCATATCTGTTAAATGAGGTAATACGGTGTGGTACGAGATGGGGTTTCACTGTGTTAGCCAGGATGGTCTCGATCTGCTGACTTCATGATCTGCCCGCCTCGGCCTCCCAAAGTGCTGGGATTACAGGTGTGAGCCACCGCACCTGCCTGATTGGATTATTTTAAAGCATAACTCTGTCTTTAAAATATTTTAAGGCATTTTACCTCTTAATGATAAGGATTTAAAAAAAAAACCCTACAATATCATTATCCTGTTTTATAAGATTAACAGTGATTCCTTAATCTAACCTGCAGTCCATGTTACATTTTCCTGGACTATCTCAAAAATGCCTTTTTTAGATGGTAATTTTGAATTAGGACCTGAGCATGTTCTGCATATTGGCATTGCTTAATATATGCTTCCAGTCTCTTTCCCCAAACAGCATGGCTCCAGGCCCTCCTCTCCCTGTCTCTGATCATACCATTTTCTTTTTCAAAGAAGCAGGTTGGTTATTTTGGAGAACTTCACATTTTCTGAATTTGGTTGATTGCTTTCTCTTATTCTAGACCAACATGTTCTTCTGTTAGTCCCATTAATCTGCTGGTTAGATCTAGAGGTTTGGTTGGATTTGAATTCAGGCTCATTAGGGTGGTGTTATGTCTGGAGTCATGCTGCGTGCTTTCTGTTGGCTCAGGAGGCCTGTAGTGCTTGGTGGCTCCCGCTTTAGTTCTGTGAAGCTAGACCAGGGAATTCATGTGTTGCGTGTCCTCTATAAAATCCCCACCAACCTTGCCCTCTGCTGTCTGGTTAGCAGGAGGTACAATGTGTACAGGAAGGACATAGTCTAAGCTTGACTTCTTGAACTGCCACCTCCCTTTAACTATTTTTCGTAATATTGAGTTGGTATCCTAGCACTTGCATAGGTGACCACCACTCAGGTTTTCTTTTTTTGAGTATTTTTATGAACTAATAGACTTTTATTGATTTGGTGTTTCTTTTCTTTTTTAGCTTTTTCCCTCTAATATACACATTTAAAGGCAGAAATGCCCTCAAGCATGCATTTAGTTGTATGTCACCAATTTTGATCTGCAGTATTTTGATTATTAATTGAACACATTTTCTAATTTTCATAGTCATTTTTTCTTAGAATTTTGGGTTACTTATGAGTGTATTTTATAATTTTCAAATATGTGGGTGAATATTTTTATTTTCTGTATATACAGTCATTTTTATTTTATTTTGAATGAATTTTTGAAAACCTATTTCTAATTTAACTGCATTGTAGTCAGCACACATGCTCTGTAACTTTATTTCTTTGAAATCTGTTGAGATTTGCTCTGTGGCCTGGCATGGCCCGATTTGATATTCGTGCTGCCTAGATTTTTTTTTAAAGCATTCTATATTTAATAGAATTTGTATGTGTGGTATTAGTTTCAGAGCTAGATATGTATTTCTCCCATTGTGATTGTGGATTTTTTTATTTCTGCTGTAGTTCTTTCACACAGTTCTTTTCATTTTACCTGTTGATTGATCGATGGACTGATTCTGGTTTATGTATATACAGAGTCATTTTTTACAGGTCAGAACTGTAGAAATAATGAGGAAGTGACACTTATACGCAAAGCTGATTTGGAGAACCATAATAAAGATGGAGGTTTCTGGACTGTGATTGACGGGAAAGTATATGATATAAAGGACTTCCAGACACAGTCGTTAACAGGAAATAGTATTCTTGGTAAGATTACACTTCTTATTTCCTGGTTAAAAGTTACAGCCTGTATCATTCTAAGCAGAGTATTTGGCTTATAAATGATTTCTTTAGTTTTGTGCCAGCCCCCGCATACTTTAATGTATCGGTGGCTTTGGTGTCTGTCTTATCAACAAATTGAGCACATTTGAAGAATTTCCTCTCATTATGCATTTTTGTTTTAATACTTGGAACTCATTTCAAGTTCTGAGTCGGCCCAGGCAACCCTGGGAGACAGTGGGAGGTCATTATACTCTGGTAACCCTCACTTTTGAGTTAAGCACCTAACTTATTTCCTACTCACTATTTCTCCTATAGCTCTCCAGGCAAGCTGAATTGAACTCACGTTGCTTTTTCCCTTTTTGTTTCAGCTCAGTTTGCAGGAGAAGACCCAGTGGTAGCTTTGGAAGCTGCTTTGCAGTTTGAAGACACTCGGGAATCCATGCACGCGTTTTGTGTTGGCCAATATTTGGAGGTGAGGCTGTATGCCTTGAGTGATGCAGAGGATAGCAGGGGATACCCTCTGTGTGTTTGTGATAGGAATATTTGGATCTAGAAGTACTGATATCTGAGTCTTTTGGGGGGCATTAGAGATAAATATAAAGATCCTTTAGAAGTTTTGTCATAAATGAATTTACATTTATTCTTGTTGAGATCTGTGATGTACTGGTCTTGAAAGATTGTTTTTTAAATGATCAATTGTGAGAAATATAGACAGTGTTCCACAAGAAAAGAGGTTAAACTTTGGTCTTATGTAGAAATTTGGAATGGCTTATTATCTTGAGGTATGTATTTTTTGGGAAGAACTATGTACAGGTGTAATTCTTTACAATAGAAATTTGTCCTTACTATGTATTCACGAACACATAGAATTTATATATTGGGATTAGCTTTCTAGGTATCCACAAGTAATAAAATGTATTAAATGCCATTAGGGCAGGGCTTAAAGCATTTTATGAAGGGGAGAATTAACTTTGCTGTAAATATCTTCTGTGACTGGAAAAGTTGAACTCTTGCTTTTTTCAGATTTTTGTTAGAATAAATTTCATTTCCTCTACATGTGTGGTCACAGTCCACTAATACTTGTCATCGAATACTTGTCATAGTTTTGTTGCCCAGTGTGTTCTTTGTGCATGTAACAATTCATTATACTTTCTGAAGCGTGGTGTACAGTCACTTTGGAAACTGATTCCTAAGGAATATTCTAGCCAAATCACGTATCTGTGCTTTAGTTTTTCTGCAGTTGGGCTGTGTGGTTGCTGCCTGCTTTATTGGGCATGTGGGTTTATGTGGTATCTGCTGTTACTTGGGCACAGAAATCTCGCTTATTTTTCCAAGCAATCAGACAATGAGGCAGTTTAGGAATTGAGTGTGGTATGATTTGATTACTAGTAAATTGATGTTGAAAATGTAAATAATCTTTACTAAATTGATGGGAACAAGGAAGTGTTTTTATTTTATTAGTTATCCTGGTAATGAGATGTAATGGGAACATTTAAACTTATTGCCGTTCTTCTAAAGACATGTTTTTTGTTTGGAAATATTGAGTATTCTGATACATGGAGAATTATAAAGGGAAGCTAAAAGAGTTACTGACATTTTCCTGGAAGTAGCTGTGTAAGGGTACAGAAAAATCTTTTTGCATTAAATCCAAATTTGAATAAAAATGCTTAGAATTTAGTCACTTGTGATTATAAATAAACTACAGAAATTTCTGATTATATCCTTTTTTTTTTCTTTGAGACGGAGTCTTGCTCTATCGCCAGGCTGAAGTGCAGTGGCGCGATCTCAGCTCACTGCAACCTCCGCCTCACAGGTTCAAACGATTCCCCTGCCTCAGCCTTCCAAGTAGCTGGGGTTACAGGCACGTGCCACCACGCCTGGCTAATTTTTGTATTTTAGTAGAGACGGGGTTTCACCATGTTGGCCAAGATGGTCTTGATCTCCTGACCTCGTGATCTGCCTGCCTCGGCCTCCCAAAGTGCTGGGATTACAGGCGTGAGCCACCGCGCCTGGCCTCTGATCATATTCTTAAGACTTATACTGATTTACTCACAAACCTGCTTATTGAACAGTATTAATTACTGAGTTTCTGATGGGTGTTTTGAACAATAAGCTTATGAAAGACTAAAGTGTGTTAGAAGCCATCCTAATTTGATTGTTCCTGAACAAACCCTACACCATAACAGCCTGTCTGAATCCGAGGGGTGCTCTGGATCAGGAAGTAACAGCAGTCACACTTCTGTGATTCCTTTAACCCAGGCACGCAGGAACTCAGCCCGGGCCCAGGAGACAGGCTGCCTCAGCATGAGGGAGAGAGACTCCACCATTTGCTATCTCATATCCGTGGGTGCTGAGCCCACACTGTCACTTTTAGAGTTTCTTGTGGGTTTATAGATTTATTGTGTGCTGTTTCAAGCTGGTTTTCTTTTTTTTGGAAATTAAGTAACTTGAAAAGATTAAGTGATTAATATTCCTGTTGCTGTGTCAGGGATCCCCGAGCCTTCTCTCAGGCTTGATGATTCACTAAAACGACTCAGAAGAGCTGTTATACTCACAGCTGTGTTTTTTTACCGCAAAAAGGATACAGATTAAAATTAGCAAAGGGAAGGGTGCATGGAGGGAAGTCCAGAGGAAACTAGGCACAAGCTTTAGTGTCTCTCCCCAGTGGCGTCACGTGCATGTGCTTAGCTCTCCCAGCAAGTGTGTCACATCATGTGTGAAGAAATGTTAACCGGGCCAGCGCACCTGAGCCTCGAGTCTAGAGTTTTTGTTGGGGGCCAGTCACATATGCAGGCAGTGCCCATGTGACTGACCTCAATTACTCAGACTCCAGTGCCCCAGTGCAAAAACAAGTGGTCCCTCGCAAGTCACATCATTAGCATAAACTACCTGGCCAGACCACTGCCACAAGGTCCTGGGTGTCAGGTATACCAAAAAACTTATCAGGCAGGGTGTTCCAAGGGCTCAGAGCTCAGCTCCTAGAAGAAGGACCAATCATGAAGGGACAGACCTTCCTTGGGAATTTGCAGGGTCTGAGCAACCCTGGCCTGCTATGTTAGCTCTTTACTGCCCAGGTGTATTATCATGTTGCTTATTTTTTATATTATATGCTGAGGAGATTTAGACCAAAAATTTTAAAAGAGATAAAATATAGGGAGGAAATTCCACATATCACAGTGAATTCAATTGATTCAGTTACACACTAACAGAACCACTGAACTGGACCAGGGCGGACAAGCCAGGAACTGTGGGCCAAATTCCACCTCTTGCTTGCTTTGTGTTGCCCATGGACTAAGACCTTTTTTTTTTTTTTCCAGTTTGAAATCGTTTTTTAACAATTAAAAGAAGTATATTATTTTTGACACATGAAAACTACATGAAGCTAAAATTGTAGCACCATAAATAGAGTTTTACGGGAGCACGGCCACACCTATTGCTTTATCTGTGGTTACTTTTTGTGCTGCAGCAGCAGAGTTGAGTATTTGCAACAGACTGCATGGCCTGAAAGACTCAAATGTTCATTCTCTGGCACTTGAGGAAGAGCTTGCTGGCTGCCGGGCTTCCCCTGCTTCGGGGCTTCTCCCCTCGTCGCACTCTCACTTTGTCTTTTTGTTCTGCCAGGGTGATCATTTCACTCTTGTTGTTGAGCATTGCAATTTATAATGTTGTTCAGATGTTTATTTGAATGAAATATTTGTCCTTCATGTAAATCTAAGTATTTCTTAATTTAAAATTAATATTTAAGTATATGATTTTTATAGTGAATGATGTTTTAAAACACAGTTCCTAAGAAGCCAGAATCTATAGATGATGAAGAAAAAATTGGAAATGGAGTGATTTAGAAGAAGCTTGCATTTTGCCTCACAGTCCAATAAATGTGGACAAGAGACCCATTGCAATTAAATCACCCAAGGTGCAGTATTTTCTGTGATTCTGAGGTTGGCTGAATAGAATCATAGCACATAGCAAAGGAATCCACAGTCTCGTACCTCTGTACCTGAGCATCCAGAGGGAGGGACGGGCGATTGTTAGAAATATGGCCCCAGTGATGCTTCATGAACTTGACTTATGATGTCTTGGTCAGAGCTGTAGCTGGAGAAGGGTTTCCTTTTATTTTTGGTACTAGATTGTATCATTAATTATTCACCATTCCTTCCTTAAATATATTCTTTGTTCCAGAAACAGTGCTGGGCCCTGTGGCCATTAAAATGAACCATAACTTAACTTTGTATGCCAAGCTAGCCTGTTCCAACATATATTAGTATAGAGATTATAAATTCACTTATATTTATAGCATAGTTTTAAAACCATGTATTAATGACTAAATTTAACATTTTAACCAATTTAAACCTATGAGCATTATTTATATTTTACTTGAATAACTTTTAGAGCACAGTTTAATATTAAATAGGGTAGACAAATGATGAAAATGGTTTTCCTTTGTTAGGACAAATGGCAGCTGCTGTTGAGTACTGTTACAGGTGTTCACAAATACAAGTGGTTGAAGCAGAATGTGCAGGGTCTTTATCCGCAGTCTCCACTCCTCAGTACAATTGCTGAATTTGCCCTTAAGGCGGAACCGGTGGATGTGGAAAAAATGAGAAAGTGTCTACTAAAACAGGTAACATTTGATGAGAAATGCATGTCTGCATTGGGTAATATACATAACACTTAACTGTATGCATTGATATTTTGCAGTTGGAGAGAGCAGAGATTCGCCTGGAAGGGATAGATACAATTTTAAAACTGGTGAGCAAGAATTTCTTACTTCTATCTGTGCAGTACGTGATGTTTTGTGGATGGCAAAGACTTATTCCTGAGGGGATCGATATAGGGTAAAACGTTAGCATATTTTTTTCTTAATTAAGGAAGCTGTGGCAACAAAATGTTGTTCTGTAACAGTTAGAAGTCTGGCAGTGTCCCGAGTCAAATTCTTTATCTTTATTTGAAAGGGAACCTCTTACTGATTGTTTAAAGGATGTTGATTTGATCCCACCTTTTAATCGGATGCTGCTGGAAGTCACCTTTGGCAAGCTGTATGCTTGGGCTGTTCAGAACATTCGAAATGTTTTGATGGATGCCAGTGCCAAATTTAAAGAGTTTGGTGAGTCAACAGTTGCATCAATGTTATTTTATAGTTTGCCTTTAATTATATGTTGTGGAAACTTGCAAATGCCAATTTTTGCTTTTGAGAAGACTGTGTTTGTACTTTGTACTTGTATAATCTATGCTGCTGTCAGCTTTCTCAGATTTTAAACAAAACTTTAAAATTTAGCAGGAGACACAATGTTGAAGTACTCTAGTATAACATTTTTACATTTTTACATTTTTATGTGTATCACCACATATCCTAAAGTGTCTGTGTCCTATATTAATATTTATTTTCTGTATAGTTTGAGCATCTACAGAGAGTTGATTGGATTGGTTTTGTGGAGGAAAAGTGAGACATAACTTTTACATTTGAAATGGAAGGAATGGAATAGGGCACCAGTGTATTCAGAGAGCAACATGCTAAGTCCTGTAGACAGATGGAACGACCTGTGCACAGAATACAGGGGGTAGACCCATCGTGCAGCATGACAGAGCTGCCCACTCTGTGGAAACCACTGAAAAATAGTCAGAAGTTTAGAGTAATCACCCGTGCCTTCTGCGTTACGTTTATTCTTGTATCCACGCACAAGAAATGTCAGTGGGTGTCAATGCCTATTAGTCAGATGTTTAAAGTAATAGCCCGTGCTTTCTGCGTTACGTTTATTCTTCTATCCATCACAAGAAATGTCAGTGGGTGTCAATGCTTATTAGGTATCCAGCCGGTTCCCCTGCAAACCATCACCAATGAGAACGTGTCAGGACCGAGCCTGGGGACCATCCCGCAAGCCCGCTTCCTCCTGGTGATGCTCAGCATGCTCACCCTGCAGCACGGCACAAACAACGTCGACCTCCTGCTCAATTCCAGCACGCTGGCCCTCGCTCAGATGGCACTGTGCCTGATTGGTAGGTCTGCACCGGCTTGAGAGCCTTTGGGAAAACGTCAAGATTTTGCTTTGATTTCTTTTTTTTTTTTTTTTTAAGCTTTTTGTAAATTATGGTAAGACACAAATAGCAGAAAATGTAGCGTTTTAACATCGCAATTCAGCGGTATTAAGTATATTCACAATTTTCTAGAGTCATCACCACTGTCTAGTTGTAGAACTTTTTCATCACTATAAATACACCCCATTTAGCCATCAGTCCTGACTCACCCTGCTCTCCAGCCCCTGATAGTCACAAATCTGCTTTCTCTGTCTATGGATTTGCATATCCTGGATATTTCATATAAATGGAATCATCCCATTTGTGGCCTTTGTGTCTGGGTTATTTCATTTGGTATATATCAGTACTTTATTTTTATGGCTGAAAAAGATTTCATTGTATGAATATATAACATTTTGTTTATTCATTTATCTGTTGATGGACATTTGGGTTGGTTTTGCCTTTTGACTTTTGTGAATAGTGCTGCTAGGAACATTTATATACAAATACTTGTTTGAACACTTGTTTCTAGTTCTTTTGATTATACACCTAGGACTGGAATTACAGGGTCATATGGTACAACTGTGTGTAACTTACTAAGAAACTACCAAACTTTTCCACAGTGCCGTATCATTTTTACATTCCCACCACCAGTGGGCAGGATTGCAGGGTTCCAGTTTCTCTACTTCCCTGCCAACACTATTTTTTGTGGTTTTCTTTTTTTGTTTGTTTTTTTGGATTAAGGCCATCCTAGTGGGTGTGAAGTGGCATCTCATTGTGATTTTGATTTGCATTTCACTAATGACGAATGACATTGAGCTTCTTTACATGTTTGTGCTTGTTGGCCATTTGTATATCTTCTTTGGAGAAGTGTCTATTCAAATCCCTTTCTCTTTATTTTTTATTTTATTTTTTTGAGACAGAGTCTCACTCTGTCGCCCAGGCTGAAGCACAGTGGCACGATCTCAGCTCACTGCAACCTCTGCCTCCTGGGTTCAAGTGCTCCTCGTGTCTCAGCCTCCCGAGTAGCTGGGATTACAGTCACACACCAACACACCTGGCTAATTTTTGTATTTTTGGTAGAGATGGGGTTTCGCCATGTTGGCCGGGCTGGTCTGGAACTTCTGACCTCAGGTGATCTGCCTGCCTTGGTCTCCCAAAGTGCTGGGATAACAGGCATGAGCCACTGCACCCAGCCCCTTTCTCCTTTTTAAATAGGGTTATTTGTCATCATCTTGTTGTTGTACCAATAAATGCACTATAGAAGTGTACCAAACATTTAAAGAAGAATTAACACCAGTCCTCAGACTCTTTAAAAATTTCATGTATACTAGACCTTCACAGATCTGTAGACCTTTATCAGATATATAATTTGAGGGTATTTTTTCCTGTTCTCTGGATTGTATTTCCTTTGATAGAGTTTTTTATTTTGATGAAGTTCAATTTATCTGTTTCTCTTTTGTCATCTATGCTTTTGATAACATATCCAAAAAGCCATTTCCAAATACAAGGTTGATGAAGATTATCTTCATATTTTCTTCTGTAAGTTTTATAGTTTTAGCTCTTATATTTAGATCTTTGGTCCATTTTTAGGTAATTTCTTTTACGCAGTGTGAGGTAGGAGTCCAGCCTTTTTCTTTTGATTATCTGATTGTTTCAATACCACTTGTTGAGGACTGTTCTTTCCCTGAAGTTCTCGGTACCCTTGGCAAAAATCAGTTGGCTGTAGATATTTAGGTTTATTTCTGGACTCTCAATTACATTATCACATTCTATATGTTGATAATTATGCAGGTACCACACTGTTTTAAACATTGTAGTTTTGTACTGTTTTAAAATTGAGAAGTGTGTTTTCTTAAGATTATTTTGGCTACTTTGAGTCCCTTGCATTTTCACATGAACTTCAAGGCTGGCTTTTCCATATCTGCAAAAAAGACCATTGGGATTTTTGCTAGGGATTGAATCTGTAGATTGTTTTGGGGAATAGTGCCATCTTAACAATATTAACATCCATTCTCTGAATGTGGAATGTCTTTCCATTTATTTCTGTCCTCTTTAATTTCTTTCAGCAGTATTTTATTGTTTTACAGTTATCAGGGTAATAATGGCCTCATAGAATGAACTAGGTAGTGTTCCCATATATTCTGTTTTTAGAAGAGTTTGAGGATTGGTGTCAATTCTGCTTTAAATGTTTGTTAGAGTTGACCAGCTAAGCTTTTCTTTGTTGAAAGTTTTTTTTTTTTTTTTTTGAGACGGAATCTCACACTGTTGGCCAGGCTGGACTGCAGTGGCACGATCTCAGCTCACTGCAAGCTCCACCTCCCAGGTTCATGCCATTCTCCTGCCTCAGCCTCCCGAGTAGCTGGGACTACAGGCACCCACCACCACGCCCAGCCAATTTCTTGTATTTTTGGTAGAGATGGGGTTTCACCATGTTAGCCAGGATGGTCTCGATCTCCTGACCTCGTGATCCACCCGCCTCGGCCTCCCAAAGTGCTGGGATTACAGGCATGAGCCACCGGGCCCAGCCAACTCATTTCTTCTTTTACTATTTATCATCTCTTCATCTTCATGGGTGCCTGAGCATAGGTCATTCCTAATAGCAGAGTGATTCAATGTCAATGGAAGATGGGGAAAGGGATTATTGGATAGGCAACTGATAATCCTTATGACAGTGTCTTGCTTTTCAAAATATTGACTTGGAATCTGAGGTCTCTGGATCATGTGTATTCCTACCTCATCCGGATATTGTTTTTCTGAAGAGAAGGAACATAGAAACTGCAAAGCAGCCCACATAGCTTTATCTGAGTTCATCTTCTCGCAGGACTTTGCTAAAAGTAGCAATAAGAGCCACTTATTACTGCATGTCATGTTTTCAACATTTTCTGCCATTTTCTTTAGTTTTACAGTCTCATTAGGCATATAGTTCATTTTTAAATATACATCAAATGATGGTTTAACCAAATGGTTATTATTTCTTAATGCCAGCTCTGTCTTGTACCATATGAAACTTATCCAACTGCTTTCTGACTACCTTGTTCAGCCACATTTTAGTTTGCATTACTATCAACACCTCACTTCTAAATGATGCCTCTTTCAAGAATTGTGTTTAGTAAACACATAAAAAAGTATAACCTTAAAACATATCTGGAGGAAGACAGTTCATGGCCGCTTCTGGTGGCTTCATACTCATTAAACAAATGATGATTGTCTTCCATTCTTAGGATACCAGAAATAGAAGATTGCTGGTTGGACTTCAGCCTACTCTTCCTCATTCTAAAGAAGTCAACAGAAGAATGGTTGACTTTTATCTCTTGATTTACTGCTTACAGACAATGAATCATGCCTATTCTCACTGGCCAAAGCTATTGCAAGAGTGGCTATGACAATTAGTTTTTTTTAGCTGGAAATATTGGCACACTTCAGTAATACAAGGATCATTCAATAATTAGGAAGGGGAGACAACATACTGAAAACACAACATGTTCCCATCACATACCCATGTGTACTCACACACTGTGCTTCATCTTCTGCTATTATGAATGAATGTTTAGGCTTCTATATTATGCTAAAACTTCCCCTTTTATACTATATCCCATACCCACATTCACATTTGGTCTACATGGATATAGCTCCTGTGATTCTGTCCTCTTTTGGATAATTCAGGTCTGCTTCTCCACTAGGTTATATAAATCAGCTTAAAAATAAACAACCATTATAGTACAAATCCTGCATCAAAACATGTTTATTATATAAATATCCTCTATCAGCTCATGTTTAATTTCTTTTTTATTTTGAGATGTCTAATAAGGTGGGCATTAGACATATGGCTGTTTATATTTAAATTAATTAAAGTAAATATAATTAAATATTCATTTTCTCAGTTGCACATTTTAAGTGCTCAGTAGCCACTAGTGACTATCATACTGGATAGTGCAGATTATGTAATATTTTCATTTTGTAGAAAAATCAATTATACGACCATATATAATGAAAATATGCAAGTTTCTTAACACCTGAAGATAATTAAATAGTACACATCAAGACGTGGGAGACACAACAAATGTTCAATGCAGAGGAAAAATTACAGCCTTAAAAGCATAAATTAGAAAAGAAGAAAGTTGAACTCTAATGAGTTTAGAAAATCAGCAAAAGAATAAACACAATGATTGTAGGTAAATAATAAGAAAATACATTCATAAAATGAAAACTAGGCCAACAAAGAGGATCACCAAAGCCAAAAATTGGTTTTCTAAAATTAGTGATAACATTTATCAACCTCTTCAGGCTTATCAAGGAACAACAAATGTTACACAGAAAATAAATATTAAGAATAAAAATGTGTTTAATGGCATACTTAGTGATTAGAAAGAAAACGAGGGCACACTATTAATTACTTTGAGTAAATTTAAAGCATAAGCAGAAATACACAACTATCTAGAAAAATATTACTTACCAGCATTTAATCAAGAATAAATAAACATCCTGAATAATCATTTAAGTATTAAGTAATTGGTGTAGTAGCAAATAAAAAAGCAAGTAGCACTAGCCGGTTTTATAGGTTATAAAATTTTCAGTAAGATCATTCCAAAACTATAGAAAAGTAGATGACAGAGATGAAGAGTATTCTGCAAATCATTCTGCTAATTCATTAAACTTAATGCTATACCTGACAAGAGTACAAGAATATACAGAACAATAAACAAACATGAAAAAAATTTTTAAATATATTACAATTAGTATTAAATTATGTAGCACATAAAAGTGTAAATATGAACAAATCTAATTTGCCTTAAAAATACCAGTTGATTAAACAATAGAAATATAATTTACCACAATAACAGATTAAAAGGAAAATTATATAAACATTTCTATTATGCATCATATAAGCTTTTAAACATAAACTTAAAACACAACACTTTTAAAACATAAACATTCAGTAACCGTAAAAACTATTCTTAGCGTACTAAAAATGGAAGGTAACTCATTTAAATTAACATAGGGTATCTACAAAAATAACCCTACTTCAATATTAAAGGAGAAATATTTGAATCATTCTCTGTGAAGTCAGAAGTAAAATATGAGTATCTATTATTGCCATTTCTGTTCAATATTGAAATGGTAGTATGAACCAATGCATTAAGACTAAATAAATAAATAACAAAAGATTCTGTAAAAAGAATGCAGAAAAAACATTCATTATCAGCCAGGCACGGTGGCTCACGCCTGTAATCCTAGCACTTTGGGAGGCCGAGGCAGGCGGATCACGAGGTCAGATGATCAAGACCATCCTGGCTAACACGGTGAAACCCCGTCTCTACTAAAAATACAAAAAATTAGCCGGGCATGGTGGCAGGTGCCTGTAGTCCCAGCTACTTAGGAGGCTGGGCCAGGAGAATTGCTTGAACCCGGGAGGTGGAGGTGGCAGTGAGCTGAGATCACATCACTGCACTACAGCCTGAGTGACAAAGCGAGCCTCCATCTCAAAAACAAAACAAAACAAACAAAAAGCCCACAAAACATTTGTCGCATTGATTTGTGGTGCTATACCGTGTCCTTAAACTTGATCTGTTTCTGGACTTTTTTTCTTTTTTTCCATTTTAATAGGTCCATTTGTTTATTGCTGTGCCAATTCTCTATTCTTAATTGAAACAATTTTCCTCTCATTTTACTTATTTTAGAGTTCTTTTAATTGTGTTTAAAAAGCTTGTAACATGAGATCTACTGTTTTAATAAATTTTGAAGCATATAGTACAGTATTGGTAATTATAAGTACAGTGTTGAAAAGCGGATCTCTAGAACTTTTTAATTCTGCATGGTTGAAACTTTATACCCATTGGACAGTAACTCTTGATTTCCTCATCACCCCAGTTCCTGGCAACCTCTATCGTACTTTCTGCTTCAATGAGTCGGTCTATGTTAGATAGCTCATATAGATGGAACCATGCAGTATTTGTCTTTTGTGACTGGCTTCTTTCACATAGCCTAATGTCCCCAAGATTCATCCATATTGTGGCGTGTGATAGGCTTTCCTTCTTTTTAACGGCTCCATAGCATTTCATTGTGTGTATACCACATGTTGTTTCTCCATTCATCTGTTGATGGACATTTAGGTCGCTTCCATGTCTTGGCTATTGCAAACAATAAGTGTGCAAATATCTCTTTGAGATCCTGATTTCAATTCTTTTGGATAAATACCAAGAAGTTGGATTGCTGGATCATACAGTAATTCTATCTTCCTTCACAATTTTTTAGCTATTTTTTTTTTGAGACAGTCTCGCTCTGTCACCCAGCCTGGAGTGCAGTGGCACGATCTCAGCTGTCACCTCTGTCTTCTGGGTTCAAGCAATGCTGGTGCCTCAGCTTCCCGAGTACCTGGGACTACAGGCATGTGACACCATGCCCAGCTAGTTTTTTGTATTTTAGTAGAGATGGGGTCTTGCCATGTTGCCCAGGCTGGTCTCGAACTCCTGAGCTCAGGAAATCTACCCACCTCGGCCTCCCAAAGTGCTAGGATTATAGACATGAGCCACCAAGCCCGGCCTCCCTTGGCTCTTATAGATATTTATGCCACTAGATGAACTTTAGAATCATTCGTTATGTTTCAAAAAATTTTTCTTTGGGAACTTTGATGGGACTTGCTGTAAACTTACAGATAAACTTGGAGAGAAGTAGCATTTTACTGTATTGAGTCTACTCATTCAGGACTACGGTTGTTTCTTCATTTATTCAAGTATATTTTAGACCCCTTAGTAAAGTTGTGTAACTTAATAATGAGCTTTATTTCTTTTCAGGTCTATACCTACATCTATCTATGTACTTTTTACTTGTAATTCCCCCTCTTCTCTATAATATTCTGAATTAAGTCAATGGTGGAAAGTCTAGGAAACCAGTTAAACCAAACTGTACTCATAATTGACTCTTCCCTATTTTCTTGGATTCAAAATCTTTATAACTTGGCCAACTATGTTCATATGACTTTGTTTTCTAGGAATGGAGATTCTCTCAGGAGGTTCCACAAATCCTGATGCAAGGTTTCTTAGGAGTTACCGCCAGTCTGCCTGACGCACAAGCAAGCAAGTCAGAATTTCACTCATGAGCACTTCTTTTTTTTTTTTTCCTGGGACAGAGTCTTGCTCTGTTGCCCAGGCTGGAGTGCAGTGACACAATCTTGGCTTACTTCAACCTCTGCCTCCCGGGTTCAAGTGATTCTCCTGCTTTAGCCTCATGAGTAGCTGGGATTACAGGCACGCACCATCACACCCGGCTAATTTTTGTATTTTTAGTAGACGGGGTTTAGGCTCAAGCAGGTTCCCTGCTATGTAAGTTAGAAAACAGAATAATATAATTGATATTTAGCCAGTTTATTTAAATTTAGGAATGATAAAATTTCAGATATGATGCTGAGCTTAAAAGCCATCTCGACAAAACCTTCTTAAGGTGGAAAGGCATGCGTGTGTCAACTGATTTTCATATAAACCTGTCTTTTTTTTATGCGGTCATTCCAAAGCAAAGCATTTTCGGGTAGCATTGGTCTTTGTGAAGACCTTAGATGACTCTGGATTTGGGAGCCCAAGGTGGGCAGATCACCTGAGGTTAGGAGTTCAAGACCAACCTGGCCAACATAGCAAAACCCTGTCTCTACTAAAAATACAAAAGTTAGTCAGGTGTGGTGGTGGGCACCTGTAATCCCAGCTACTCAGGAGGCTGAGGCAGGAGAATTGCTTGAACCCAGAAGGAGGAGGTTGCGGCAAGCTGAGATTGCGCCATTGCACTCCTGGGCAATAAGATCAAAACTCTGTCTCAATTAAAAAAAAAGGTGACTCTAGAGTAACTGGGGAAGCTTTGGGCTATTTCTACCACATTTGCTTATAATTTATTGTGTGGTTTTTTTTGTTTGTTTGCTTTTTAATATCTAGACCTCAAGAAACACTCATTCAGATGAAGACAAAGATGGCAACTGGGATGCTTGGGGCGACTGGAGTGACTGCTTCCAGACCTGTGAGGGAGGAGTGTCATATTCTCTGCGGAGATGTTTGACCAGAAGGTCAGTGGTGGCTTCACTTGCTCCTGCATGTGGAATGTGGCAGTGCCTCTGGATGGGTAGAGAGAAGAGATAACTTTATTTGGCTTTGGAATGTACTGTGATGATGGTGTAACATTTGCTTTGTCTAAATGTTAGTCAACCTAGGTTAACATATTTAAGCAGCAATGGTCCCGTTTTCGTGGGTGTCGCCATGTTGCACACAGGACCCAGGAGCACTGGACACTTTGGGCTTTGAGGAAAGGAAATCCTGGCACTTTAAGTCACTGGTTTAAAGTTGTCAAGAGTTGGGGCAAGAGGTCAAGTCTTCTGAGTTCTGCCCTTGGGTTGCTGCAATTTAATCCAGTTCTTGTTCATCTATTCTGAGCAACCCATTGATTAAGAACATGATGCAAGTTCTGTTTTCACATTTTAGATATGTTTATGTTAAATAATATTTGCAAAAATGTAAAATCAGCTTATTTTTTAAAAATCTGTAAATTTGTAATAAGCCTGTGCTTATCACTGTTTTTGAGACACTTTAAGGTAATTCTTTATGGGACAGTTTAATTCCCAGTCAATGATTTTGCATCAGCTCCTAGGTAAGACAGAGCCCCAGATTGATGGAATCTGGCATGCTAGTCTTGTACAAAAGAAGATTCCAAGATTATGTCAGTCATCTTCAGATTTGGGATATTGTTAGGCAAAAGAATAAATTGGCCTTTGCCGATTAGCTTCAAGATATAGAGTAGAAATGCAGGGAGAGTACATTTTGGCTGGAGTTTGGATTTCGTTGAGGTCACTGTTCTACCATACATTAAACAGTGACCAAGTATGTCTTCCAGTTTCCTTGAGACAATGCAGAGCAGGGCAGATGAGAGATTGTACATGTGGCCTTTGAGAAGAAAGACTCACTGGTCTACTCCAGGAAGGCCTGGGAAGGTTGCTGGAGGTACTATAGTAGCATTCCCCCAGGGTGAGTTCTAACTCAGAGCATGGAAACTTCAGTAAAGCATTGGTGAACTAAATCCAGGGATTATTCTTGCAAAGAGAAAGTGTTATGCCTACTTCCCCATATTTCCACCTTGGTGAGCAGATATAGGCCCTGGTATTCTGTGTCATGCTGTGTGGAAGAATGATGGGGTATCATGCTGTATTGGGATATATTTATTCTGCCAAGGAGGCTGCAATAGGAGAGCTACACCCTGTGGGCAAGGGGAGGAGGCTTTTTTTTTTTTTTTGGAGACGGAGTCTCACTCTTTCCCAGACTAGGGTGCAGTGGCGGTATCTGGGCTCACTGAAACTTCCGCCTCCCAGGTTCATGCAATTCTCCTGCCTCAGCCTCCCAAGTAGCTGGGATTACAGGTGCCTGCCACCATGCCTGGCTAATTTTTGTATTTTTAATAGAGACGGGGTTTCACCATGTTGGCCAGGCTGGTCTTGAACTCCTGACCTGAATGATCCATCTGCCTCGGCCTCCCAAAGTGCTGGGATTACAGGCATGAGCCACCATGCCCGGCCAGGGGGCTTCTTATGTAAAGGGTGAGTTCTTTCCCACTGCTGGCCAGCCACATGGGAGAGGTTTCCAGTCTGGGAATGAGTAGGGAAGGGAGAACTTTGGCATCTCTTTCTAAACTTCAAGTCTGAGAAGTCTGAATAATTTGCAATTAGTGGTAGGGTTAGAGTGGGAAAGGAGTGGGATTTATTTGCATTGGTCTTTTTTTCTTTTTTCTAGTATGTACTTGCATTTGTTAAAAAGAATTTAGAGGAATATATTAAGGACCATGAATAACCCCTTTCATCCTATTGTCATACAACTAAAATGTTCACATATTTATTTATTATTTGGTTCATTTTTAAAATTTCTTTGATTTTGCTTGGAACATAATTTTGCCAGGTGATATATCTCCAGAAGGCTGAAGGTAGGGAAGGGCAGTTGCTCAACTTCTTCCATCTTTTCTACTCGTACTCAGAAGGGGAGACTTGGGCAAGAGGAGAGGAAAGGGAGGCAGGAGAGTTCTTGGCTTTATTGTTGAGAGCAGGTATTGGTGTTCTCTGTTTGGCAAGTGTCTTAAGCTGACTGTTGTGAGCACTTTGATGGATTTTCTGAGAAATTGCCTTTGCCCTCCCAAATTCCTTGGGATTTCTTGCCTCCAATTCCCTTGAAATGTGCTATTCACAACACTTTGGCTTGGTAATATTGCTCTTTCCTCAGCTCTGAGACTGCTAGACATGCCCCCAGCTTCTCCCTATTTACATGTGCTAACCCCTCTGTGGCCATCCTGGTAAGTTCTTAAGACAACCACATGCTGGAACTCATGCACATGCCCACATCTGGTTCACAGGAAACCCTCATGTAAACTTTGCTAAACAAACTCTTCAAGTCCAGGGAGCCAGTGCTGCAACACCTACTCTGCTTACATGGGCTGCTGTAGCTGTTCTCTCAGCCCTTAAATTTCTCAGGTGTGAATTAAACACCAACCAACTGTTGGTGACACATTGAACTCTTCAAGTGCTGTCCTTAAAATTTCTTCCTCTTGATTTGGGGCTAGCAGACTGAAACCCTCATCCCTTCTCCTTGATGGAGCAGAATGAGAGGTAGGCTCACAGCACACCTTTCTCAATGAAATCCTCAGAAGTTCTTCCTGTAAGTCTCTGGCTCCAGATCCTTTTAATTCCCTTGATGTGAGTAAGGAGTTTAACTCCAGTGAATTAAGCTAACACGTATCCTGCCTTCAAAGTTCTTACATCTAAGGAGACAAACAATAAACAAGTAAACAATCAAATTATATATAATTAAAAATTGTGTCACTGGCCAGGCGCAGTGGCTCACACCTGTAATCCCAGCACTTTGGGAGGCTGAGGCGGGTGGATCACCTGAGGTCAGGAGTTCGAGACCAGCCTGACCAACATGGAGAAAGCCCATCTCTACTAAAAATACAAAATTAGCTGGGCATGTTGGCACATGCCTGTAATTCCAGCTACTCAGGAGGCTGAGGCAGGAGAACTGCTTGAACTCGGGAGGTGGAGGTTTCAGTGAGCTGAGATTGCACCATTGCACTCCAGCCTGGGCAATAAGGGTGAAACTCCGTCTCAAAAAAAAAAAAATTGTGTTAAGAAAATCCATAAAATGGTCAGGGAAGCCCTCTGTCCTGGGGCATGTATATGCTGAGATATTACTGCTAAGAAGAAATCAATTATGTGATGGGAAGGGTTATGAGACCAAAAAATTTCAGATAGTGGGAGCAGCATATGTAAATATCCTGAAGCAGGAAATGAAAACAGACTTTTAGGCCTGGAGAGCAATTAGATGAGAGTAAGCAGAATGGGCAGTCCCCTGCTGACTGCCACTGCAGACAGAGCCTTGGTGGGCACAGAGTCAGCCAGCATCCCACCCTGGGCTAACACTGTGCAGAGAACAGTGGATCCTGCCCCACCCTGAGCAACCACTCCTACTTGTGGGGCACAGAGAAGGCACTCAGACCTGCACCTGCCAGTGCCCCACCCCTGAGCCAACACCACCTCCAGCATGACTGAACACACAGTCACCAACAGGGGCCTCCTGCCCACCCCCAGCTGCACTGCCTCTGCCACTGTGGTGAATGCCCACAGAGAGGCAGGACCCCCGGCACCTGCTAGCACTCCACCATAGCTACCACTACCACTGCTGCTGATATGTGCAAATGAGGATGGATCCCTCTGTCATCGTGCTATGAAATGCTTTGGCTGACATCAGCCATCAGAGTGTAATGACCGGCAGTCCAAAAGCATTTGGCCCCCACAGTGCAGTGGATTCCTAACATCAAGGATCCAGAGAACAAAGTTGGGGCCCAATACAAGTACCCCAGAATTAGAACATCCAGTCCAGGTATTGGGAGCTGAGTGTTGGCCCCCTAAAATCTTTCATAAATGAAGCCAGTTGGCTGGATCCACCTTATACTAGAATCAAGCCCTCAAGGTCATTTAAAAAATAGGATAAAAGAAACAAAATTATGCAAAAAGTCAGCAACCTCAAGGATTAAAGGAAGATAAGCCCACAAAGATAAGAAAGAATCAGCACAAGAACCCTGACAACTCAAAAAGCCAGAGCGCCTTCTTTCCAACAGATGACCACCTTGCCTCTCCAGCAAGGGTTCTGAACCAGGTTGAGATGGATGAAGTCACAGAAACAGAGTTCAGAATACGGACAGAAATGAAGATCCTTAGGCTATAGCAGTATGTTGAAACCCAGTCCACGGAAGCTAAAAACCATTATAAAACAATACTGGAACTGGCAGACCAAATAACCAGTATAGAAGAGTATATAACTGAACTGAGAGAGCTGAAAAACACCCTACAAGAATTTCATAATGCAATCACAAGTATTAATAGCAGAATAGACCAAGTGGAGGAAAGACTCTCAGAGCTTAAGACTGGCTTTCTGAAATGAGACAGTCAGACAAGAATAGAGAAGAAAGAATGAAAGGAATGAACAAAACCTCTGAGAAATATGAGATCATGTAAAGAGACCAAATCTACGACTTATTGGTGTCCCTGAAAAAGAGGGGAATAATGGAACCAACTTGGAAAACATATTTCGGGATATCATCCATGAGAACTTCATGGATGAACCCAACTAGCTATACAGGCCAACATTCAAATTCAGGAAATGCAGAGAATCCCAGCAAAATACTTCCCAAGAAGATCATCCCAAGAGACATAGCCATTAGATCCTCCAAGGTTGAAATGAGAGAAAAAATGTTAAAGACAGAAAGGTCAGGTCACCTACAAAGGGAAGTTCATTGACTAACAGCAGACTTCTCAGCTGAAACCTTACAAGCAAGAAGAGATTCTGGGCCAGTATTCAACATTCTTAAAATAAATTCCAACCCAGAATTTCATATCCAGCCAAATTAAACTTCATAAGTGAATAATAAATATGATCCTTTTCAGACAAGCAAATGCTGAGATAATTTGTTACCATCAGATCTGCCTTATAAGAGCTCCTGAAGGAAGCACTAAATATGGAAAGGAAAGACCATTACCAGCCACTACAAAAACATACTGAAGAACACAGACCAGTGACATTATAAAGCAACCACATAAACAAGTCTGCAAAATAACCAGCTAACATCATAATGACAGGATCAAATCCATACATATCAATACTAACCTTGAATGTAAGTGGGCTAAATGCCCTAATTAAAAGATACAGAGTAGCAAGCTGGATAAAGAACCAAGACCCACTGGTATGCTTGTCTTCAAGAGACTCATTTCACATTCAGTGACACATAGGCTCAAATAAATGGATGGAGAAAAATCTACCAGAAAAATGGAAAACAGAAAAAAAGCAGAGGTTGGAATCTTAGTTTCACACAAAACAGACTTTAAACCAGAAAAATTTAAAAAGACGAAGGGTATTACTTAATGGTAAAGTGTTCAATTCAACAGGAAGACTGAACTATCCTAAATATATAGGCACCCAACACAGCAGCACCCAGATTCATAAAGCAAGTTCTTAGAGACCTTCAAAGAGATTTAGACTCCCTCACGGTAATAATAAAAGACTCTAACACCCCACTGACAATACTAGACAGATCATCAGGACAGAAAATTAACAAAGATATTCAGTACCTGAACTCAGCACTGGATCAAATGAACCTGATAGACATCTACAGAACTCTCTACCCCAAAACAACAGAATATACATTCTTCTCATCACCACATGGCACTTACTCTAAAATTGATCACATAATTGAAAGTAAAACGCTCCTTAGCAGATGCAAAAGAACTGAAATCATAAAAAACAATCTCGGCTGGGCATGGTGGCTCATGCCTGTAATCCCAGCACTTTGGGAGGCCGAGGCAGGAGGATCACAAGGTCAGGAGATCGAGACCATCCTGGCTAACACAATGAAACCCCGTCTCTACTAAAAATACAAAAAATTAGCCAGGTGTGGTGGCGGGCGCCTGTAGTCCCAGCTACTTGGGAGGCTGAGGCAGGAGAATGGTGTGAACCCAGGAGGCAGAGCTTGCAGTGAGCCAAGATCGCACCACTGCACTCCAGCCTGGGCGACAGAGCGAGACTCCATCTCAAAAAAAAAAAAAAAAAAAAAAAAACTCTCAGACCACAGCACAATCAAATTAGAAAAAAAGATTAAAAAAATCACTTAAAACCATGCAATCACACGGAAATTGAATAACCTGCTTCTGAATGACTTTGGGGTAAATAATGAATTTAGGGTAGAAATCAAGAAGTTATTTGAAACTAATGAGAACAAAGATACAACATGCCAGAATTTCTGGGACACAGCTAAGGTGAATGTTAAGAGGGATATTTATAGCACTAAATGCCCACATCAAAAAGTTAGAAAGATCTCAATTTAACAACCTAACATCACAACTAAAAGAAGTAGAGAACCAAGAGCAAACCAATCCCAAAGCTAGCAGAAGACAAGAAATAACTCAGAGCTGAACTGAAGGAGATTGAGACCCAAAAAACCATTCAAAAGATCAGTGAGCCAGGTGTGGTGGCTCACGCCTGTAATCCTAGCACTTTGGGAGGCTGAGGTGGGTGGATCCCCTGAGGTCAGGAATTCAAGACCAGCCTGACCAACATGGTGAAACCATGTCTCTATTAAAAATAGAAAAATTAGCTGGGCATGGTGGCGGGCACCTGTAATCCCAGCTACTTGGGAGGCTGAGGCAGGAGAATCACTTGAACCCAGGAGACAGAGGTCGCAGTGAGCCGAGATCCTGCCATTGCACTGTAGCGTGGGCGACAAGAGTGAAACTCCATTTCAAAAAAAAAAAAAAACAAAACTTCTTAATGAAGTAGGTATTCAAGGAACATATATCAAAATAATAAGAGCCATCTATGACAAACCCACAGTCAACATCATACCGAATGGGTGAAAGCTGGAAGCATTCTCCTTGAAAACCAGCACAAGACAAGGATGCCATCTCTCACTACTCCTATTCAACATAGTGCTAGAAGTTTTGGATGAGGCAATCAGACAAGAAAAAGAAATAAAGAGCATTTAAATAGGAAGAGAGGAAGTTAAACTATCCCTGTTGGCAGATGACATATCCTATATCTGGAAAACCCCATAGTCTCAGGCCAAAAGCTCCCTAAGCTGATAACTTCAGTGAAGTCTCAGGATACAAAATAAATGTGCAAAAATCATTAACATTCTTATACACCAACAGTCAAGCCAAGAGCCAAATCAGGAACACAATCCCATTGACAGTTGTCACACACACAAAACAAAATACCTAGGAATACAGCTAACCAGGGAGGTAGAATATTTCTACAAGGATGACTACAAAACACCACTTGAAGAAATCAGATGACAGAAACAAATGGAAAAACATCCTATGCTCACGGATAGAAAGAATCAATATTGTTAAAATGGCCATACTGCCCAAAGCAATTTATAGATTCAATGCTATTTCTATTCAAGTCATTTAAATTCTTTACAGAACTAGAAAAAAAAAACTATTGTAACATCCATATGGAACCAAAAAACAGCCTGAATAGCCAAGGCAATCCTAAACAAAAAGAACGAAGCCAGAGGCATCATGCCACCTGACTTACAACTGTATTTCAGGGCTACCGTAACCAAAACATCATGATACTGGTGCAAAAATGGACACATAGACTAACGGAACAAAATAGAGAACCTAGAAATAAGGCCACACACCTACAACTTCTGATCTTGACAAACCTGACAAAAGCAATGGAGAACGGATTTCTTATTCAATAATGGGTGCCGAGATAAATGGGTAGCCATATGCAGAAGATTGAAAATGGATCAATTCTATACATGATATACAAAAATTAACTCAAGATGGATTAAAGGCTTAAATGTAAAACCCAATACTATACAAACCCTGGAAGACAACCTAGGCAATACCATTATGGACATTGGAATGGGCAAAGATTACATGATGAAGACACCAAAAGCAGTTGCAATAAAAGCAAAAATTCAAAAATGAGATCTAACTAAACTAGTAAGTTTCTGCACAGCAAAGGAAACCATCAGTAGAGTGAACAGACAGCCTACAGAATGGGAGAAAAATTTTGTAAACTATGTATCTGACAAAGGAACTTAAATTTACAAGAAAAAAACAAACAACTCCATTAAAAAGTGGGCAAAGGACATGAACAGACATTTTTCAAGAGAAGACATGTGGCCAAAAGTCACACGAACAAAAAGCTCATCATTGATCATTAGAGAAATAAAAATCAAAACCACAATGTGATAACATGTCACACCATTCAGACTGGCTGTTACTAAAAAGTCAGTAAGTAACAGATGCTGGTGAGATTGTGGAGAAAAAGGAACATTTATACACTGTTGGTGGGAGTGTAAATTAGTTCAATCTTTGTGGAAGACAGTGTGGTGACTGCTCAGAGACCTAAAAACAGAAATACCATTAGACCCAAAAATCCCATTACTGGGTATATATGCAAAGTAATATAAATTATTTGATTATAAAGACACTTGCATGTATGTGTTCACTGTAGCACTATTCACAATAGCAAAGACATGGAATCAACCTAAATTCCCATCACTTGTAGACTGGGGCCAGGCGTGGTGGCTCATGCCTGTAATCCCAGCATTTTGGGAGGCTGAGGCGGGTGGATCCCCTGAGGTCAGGAATTCAAGACCAGCCTGGCCAACATGGTGAAACCCCATCTCTACTAAAAATACAAAAATTAGCCGGGCATGGTGGCAGGTGCCTGTAATTCCAGCTACTCAGGAGGCTGAAGCAAGAGAATCTCTTGAACACAGGAGGTGGAGGTTGCAGTGAGTGGAGATCATGCCACTGTACTCCAGCCTTGGCGACAGAGTGAGACTCCTCCTCCTCAAAAAAAAAAATTGTAAACTAGATAAAGAAAATGTGGTACATATGCACCATGGAATATTATGCAGCCATAAAAAGAATGAGCTCATGTCTTGTGCAGGAATGAAGCTGGAGGAAGCTTCATTCCTCCAGCTGGAGGCCATTATCTTTAGCAAACCAGTGCAGGAATGGAAAACCAAATACCACTTGTTATCACTTAAAAGTGGAAGCTAAACTATGAAAACACATGAACAAATACAGGGGAACAACATTGACTGGGACATATTGGAGGGTGGAAGGTGAGAGAAGGTAGAGGATCAGGAAAAATAACTAATGAGTACTAGACTTAATACTTGGGTGACAAAATAATCTGTCCAACAAACCCCCATGGCAAAAGTTTACCTATATAACAAAGCTGCACACATACCTCTGAACTTAAAATAAAAGTTAAATTATAAAAGAGCAATGGATAGCATGCATATATATATATATATATACACACACACACACACTGTTTAGTGCAATAGTGTTTTCTGGAGTTTAAATATAAGTAGAAACTTTAAAAACATGGAAACAATAATATAAAATTCAGAAGAGAGTAAAATGAATTTAAAGTGTTCAAATGTCGTTGAATTCTTCAGAAAAATGTAAACATAGACAATTTACCTTCAACTTTTAAAAGTCTGGGATGCATGTTAAATTTCTAAGGTTGCCATTAAAAGCAAAATAAAAAAATGTGTAGCTATTCAGATATCACAAGGGCAAACAGAATCATGCTAAAATACTTGATTGATCCAAAAGGTTCAAGAAAGGAGAGAAAAAAGAACATAGTGCAATTGTGACAAATTGTAAAACGGTAGATTTGAACCCCAGAATATATATTTTACATTAGATGTAAATGGACTAATTACTTCGGTTAAAAGACAAAAGATTGTTAGACTATAAAACAAAATTTATGTGGTTTACTAGAGTCAAACCTTAAATACAAGGATACCGAAAGACTGAAAATAAAAGGATGGAAAAAAGCTATAATGTGAACCAAAATGAAAAGAAAATTGATGTACCTGTACTAATATCAGACAAAGTAGAATTTAAAGGAAGAAGCATTAGCAGAAATAGAGGAATCATGAAAATATAATATATTAAAACATGGGGATACATCTAAATTCACCCTTATACGGAAGTTTAATAGCCCTGAATACACATATTAGAAAAGAAAAATTGGTTGAAAAAAAAAACAGTGGTGCAAGCTGTCATTTAAGAAGTTAAAAAAAAAATGGAAGAGCAAATTTTAAAAGTATCTGCATATATACTCTGTGTGTGTGTGTGTGTGTGTGTGTGTGTGACCACATTCCTTTACTTCAAATACTGTGTGTGTGTCCACATTCCTTTACTTCAAATATCAGGGATCTGGATTAGAGTCAAAGTTTGATCAAGTCCCTTGTTAATTCAGTTATGGCTGCCTGTGGGAAAAATGCCCTTCTTCTGCCTAAAGAGTTGCTGCTTTAGACCTGTTGCAGCTTTATGTTATTATGGCTGCTGCAGCTGAAGGCATTCACAAGAAGAAACATTGCCTTTGTGTCAGTGAATCTCGTTTTTTATTATTTTGTGGCTTTCCTTCATTTGGAGATAGTTTCTGGAGTGTCTGCATTTTATTTCATCGCTCCAGAATACCCTATCCCATGTAGGCACTGAGTGTTTTACAGGGGCCCTCACTGAGTGGGACCTTATGGGCCCTTACACTTTTGTCTTAGACTAACTGCCCCCATGCCATTGATTGGCAGGAATTGGCTATATCACCTGCCACTCTAATGTAGTGGGAATTGGTGGATTCTCTTGTAGATCTCTTCTTTACTTCAAAGGCAGACTTCTCCTTTATGTACAGTGAATAGTTTATGTGCTCTCTTTTAATTCGGTCTTACTTACCCTATGTATAGCAATAATCACCTAAAGTTTCTGCCTTGTGTATAACTTCTGTGAATTTCCAGGTATGATACAGAGTTATTCACTTATTAACATAGTCATTTCAATGGGAATTTGTAAGGGGGAAGTTCAATATATATGCTCCGATTACCATCTCTATTTAAAATCTTTCCTCCTCTCTTCATTTTCCCTAAAATTTTCCCTGAAATTTTACCTCTGCTAATTTGGAAATTATACACATATCTTGTTTTTATTTTACTGATGATTAAATATATACTTAAAAACCACATTTTAATAATTATTTTATAACTATCTCTGTCATTAGTAATTTCTTTTGATTTCTCCTTATGTAAAATGATGACTACTTAGGCTTTTTTTTCTTTATTCCCATTTCTTGAGTTTATTAGAATTTGGGATTTTATCTTCAGTTTATTGGCAGTTTTTTTCTTTATATCTTTTCTTTCATAGTAATACATCAAAGCATGGTTGAAACTTAATTGTGTGTGTGTACACATTATTTCAACACTCACTGTCTATCTTAATTGTGTGTGCATGCAGACAAGCAGCATTATTTCAATGCTGATTGTCAATTGCTGCTTTGAGTCCCCATTTCTTCCTTTGAGCATTCAGTTCTTCAGGTTGAATGATAGCTTTGTTGGCAGAGATATATTTTGAGCTTTGCTTCTGGAATTTTAGTGTGCATATGAATCACCTAGGGATCTTGTTAAAATCTAAACTTTGATTCAGTAGATCTGGAATGAGGCCCAAGAGCTTTCATTTCTAACAGATTCCCAGGTGATGTCAGTGCTGTCTGTCCATGGACCACACTTCAAGCAGCAAAATTTTATAGACTTTTTAATTTCAGGAAAAAGTTGTAGGTCTTATACTTTGAGTTCTTATATATCTGAAAATGACTTTTTCTTGCTTTCACACATAAACAGTGAATGGCTTATTTGAGTATAAAATTCCTAAGATACAACCTTTTCCTTTTAAGACTTGATAGTTCCTTTTCCATAAAGCTTGGTATATGGTGTTGCTTATAGACCTCCCAGGCCAGCTGGGTTTTTTGTAGATAACCTATTTTTTAGATAACCTGTCTGCCCATAGGAGTCTATTTTTTCCCTTAAGTTCAAGAGTTTTATAAGGCCATGTCTAGATGTCAGTGTCATATTATTTATTTTACCCTGGCACATGGTGACCAACTTTTTGGTACAGATTTAGATCCTTCTCTGTGGTAGGAAGATTTTTCTTCTATTATATTATTCACTGTTGGTTCTTACCCATTTTTTCTGGATTTTTCTTCATTAATACCAGTAACTTCTGTCTGTCTTCCACATTTATCATGTTCTCTTTAATTACTTTCCTCTTTTTTTTTTCTTTTTCTGTGCACGTAGGGGTGATTTTCAAGCTGTAACTTGAACTTTTTTCTTTTTTTTGAGACAGTCTCACTCTGTCACCCAGGCTTGAGTACAGTGGTGCGATCTCAGCTTACTGCAACCTCTGCCTCCTAGGTTCAAGTGATTCTTCTGCCTCAGCCTCCCACGTAACTGGAGTTACAGACATGTGCCACCACACCCAGCTAATTTTTGTATTTTTAGTAGAGATGGGGTTTCACCATGTTGGCCAGGCTGGTCTCAAACTCCTGACCTCAAGTGATTTGCCCGCCTCGGCCTCCCAGAGTGCTGAGAGTACAGGTGTGCACCACCACGCCCACCTAATTTTTGTATTTTTAGCAGAGATGGGGTTTCACTATGTTGACCAGGCTGGTCTCAAATTCCTGACCTCCAGTGATCCACAGTCCTTGGACTCCCGAAGTGTTGGGATTACAAGCGTGAGCCACCACGCCTGACCTGAACTTTTTTTCTGATCTATTAACTTCTAGTGGAGTTCTTTGTTTATTTTTATTTTTTATTTTGATGGGTACGTAGGTGTATATATTCATGCGGAATGTGAGATATTTTGATGCAGTAATACAATGCATAATAATCACAGCAGGGTAAATGGGGTATTCGTCCCTTTAAGGATTTATCATTTCTTTGTGTTATACACATTCCAATTATACTCTTTTAGTTATTTTAAAACATACAATAAATGGTTGTTGACTGTAATCACCCTATTGTGCTATCAAATACTAGATCTTATTCATTCTATTGAACTATATTTTTGTACCCAACCTAGTGACGTTTTAAATACTGCTATGGCATTATTTATTACCTAATATTCTTTCCTTCACTTCAAACCTGCCCCTTTTATGTGTCTGTTGTTTTAACCACCTGCATCTTATCCTGTATTTTTTTGTCTATTTTTATGTGATATCTGGCTAATTCTTACTTATTCTTCAAGGTCATGCTCTTTTAGGAAGCCTATCTTGACTGGTTAAACTTTGGTCTTCCTGTTTTGTGCTTCCTTGCATCCATTATAGTACTAAAATTGTTGGCAAATTCGGACCTCTTTTTGAGAAAGGAGGACTTCATCATTCCAAGATCTTACATAGTTTCTCACATGTGATGAGGACCCAAATAGCATTTATTGAAGGAGTAAATAAATGAGTGCGTGCTCACGATCGCCTTGCATCTTTTTTGCCAATGCTCTTCTTTCCGCCTAAATCATGCTTTTCTCCTTGTTCTGGTTGACACATGGTTGATCACAAAAATGCCTTTTGAGTCCTCATTTCTTCCTTTTGCATTCATTGGCAATTGTCACTCTTTACTAGGACAGGGGCGATTCTTCTAGTGTTTCTGTAGGATCTCATGAATACCGTTGTGAGAGTGTTTATTCCACTGTATTGTTTTATTTTTCTGTTTCCACAATTGAGACAAAATTTTAGGTGGCATAGATGGTGTCATTCATCTCTTTATGCTGCGCCCACATTATTATTGCTGTATGGTATAAATTGAATACACTTTATTCCATAAATTAATAGAGAAGTGAAGTAATGAATTTCTGGGTTGATAAAAAAAACTGCATGACTATAGTATGGGTCTGTGGGATAGGTAAGGATGGGTAATTCTATGAAGAATATTGAAAGCTATGTTGGGGAGTATGGACTTTTTTTTTTTTTTTATTTTTTTTATTTTATTTTTTTTTCTTTTATTATTATTATTATTATTATTATCATTATTATACTTTAGGTTTTATGGTACATGTGTGCAGTGTGCAGGTAAGTTACATATGTATACATGTGCCATGCTGGTGCGCTGCACCCACCAACTCGTCATCTAGCATTAGGTATATCTCCCAATGCTATCCCTCCCCCCTCCCCCCACCCCACAACAGTCCCCGAAGTGTGATGTTCCCCTTCCTGTGTCCATGTGTTCTCATTGTTCAATTCCCACCTATGAGTGAGAATATGCGGTGTTTGGTTTTTTGTTCATGCGATAGTTTACTGAGAATGATGATTTCCAGTTTCATCCATGTCCCTACAAAGGACGTGAACTCATCATTTTTTATGGCTGCATAGTATTCCATGGTGTATATGTGCCACATTTTCTTAATCCAGTCTATCATTGTTGGACATTTGGGTTGGTTCCAAGTCTTTGCTATTGTGAATAATGCCGCAATAAACATACGTGTGCATGTGTCTTTATAGCAGCATGATTTATAGTCCTTTGGGTATATACCCAGTAATGGGATGGCTGGGTCGAATGGAATTTGTAGTTCTAGATCCCTGAGGAATCGCCACACTGACTTCCACAAGGGTTGAACTAGTTTACAGTCCCACCAACAGTGTAAAAGTGTTCCTATTTCTCCACATCCTCTCCAGCACCTGTTGTTTCCTGACTTTTTAATGATTGCCATTCTAACTGGTGTGAGATGGTATCTCATTGTGGTTTTGATTTGCATTTCTCTGATGGCCAGTGATGGTGAGCATTTTTTCATGTAAGTGAAGGAGAAATAAAATACTTTACAGACAAGCAAATGCTGAGAGATTTTGTCACCACCAGGCCTGCCCTAAAAGAGCTCCTGAAGGAAGCGCTAAACATGGAAAGGCACAACCGGTACCAGCCACTGCAAAATCATACCGAAATGTAAAGACCATCGAGACTAGGAAGAGACTGCATCAACTAACGAGAAAAATATCCAGCTAACATCATAATGACAGGATCAGATTCACACATAACAATATTAACTTTAAATGTAAATGGACTAAATGCTCCAATTAAAAGACACAGACTGGCAAATTGGATAAAGACTCAAGACCCATCAGTGTGCTGTATTCAGGAAACCCATCTCACGTGCAGAGACACACATAGGCTCAAAATAAAAGGATGGAGGAAGATCTACCAAGCAAATGGAAAACAAAAAAAGGGAGTATGGACTTTTAACAAATATTTAAAAACATCATTTTTTTCAACAATGCACATGTATATAGTTTAAAGAGCCAAATGACTCATGTAGGCTTGAGGTGAAAAACAACAGCCTCATGATTCCCTTCCTCCCATTTCCTCACCCAGCCGGGGCAACTACTGTTAACAATTCTATCTGATTCTCTTGGTGTTTTATCTATATTTCTAAATAACATGTTTATATTACTGCTTCTTGATCTTTCAGTTGTAGGCACTACTCATTAGAGTCATACTATAGAAGATGAAGATTTAACAATTTTTCACACCTCCTGCTCCTTTCTCTTCCTTTCTCTCTCCCCCTCCCCCTCCTCTTTCTCCTTTCTCAACCTCTCCCTCCAGTCTGTCTTCCAGTCCCATACCCCAGAGTTTTATATAACTTTGACTGGGCCAAAATGCAGTGTTAAAATTATTATGAAGGCATATTATTATTAATGCCTTCATTAAACTATTATGAAGGTATATTATTATCATAAAGACATATTATTAAATTATGCCTCTATACTATTCACAGCTATGTCATGTAATATACTGCAATTATTTTTCCTTTCCTGAGTTTTTTTTCCACTAGAGTCAATAATTACGTTGCTTTTTTATTTGCTTGTTTTCTTAGTTTTTACATGCTTATCACTAATTCAGAAAAATGTCATCATTCTAATTTTCACTTAACTAATTTCATTCACTTTTCTGATTTTCATTCACTTTAATTTTCTTTTAGACCCTTCTTCTGGAGAATTCTTAACCTTTAGCTGAGCTACTTGCTGTCTAACAAGAAATTCAGGAGGCGTCTTGGAATCTCATTTTTCTGTCATCCTGGGAGGGTCATTTACCTCTTTCCTGTGTTAGATCTCCTGTTTCCTAATCACCTTCCTTCTTCCTCCTCATTTTTGTGGATACATTCTCCAGAAGCTTCCTGCTTTTCTGAAAAGATCTTTATTTTCTTCTCAAACTTGAATCATGATTTTTCCATGTAAATAGTTATGTAGAAATGATTTTCCCTCAGAAATTTGAAGACTTTGCTCCATATTCTAACATCAAGTAATGTTACTGAGAAATCTAAAGGCATCTGGATTTCCTGCTCTTTTTCCCTCCTCTCTGGATGCATGTAGAAACATACATTTTCCCCCAGTGTTCTGAAATTTCCTAACGTTATGCCTTGGTGTGGGTCTATTTTCATTTGTTGTATTTGACAGAGCGTCCTTCACTATAAAAACTCATTCTCTTCAGTCCTAAAATATTTCCTTGATGATTTCTTCTATTCATTTTCCTCTATTTTCTTTTCTTTCTTTCTTTTTGTTTTTTTGAGATGGAGTCTTGCTCTTGTCACCCACGTTGGAGTGCAGTGGCTTGATCTCGGCTCACTGCAGCCTCCGCCTCCTGGGTTGAAGCAACTCTCCTGCCTCAGCCTGCTAAGTAGCTGTGACTACAGGCACATGCCACCATGCCTGGCTAATTTTTGTATTTGTTAGTAGAGATGGAGTTTCACCATGTTGGCCAGGCTGGTCTCAAACTCCTGACCTCAGGTGATCTGCCAGCCTCAGCCTCCCAAAGTGTTGGTATTACAGGCATGAGCCACTGCACCCAGCCATGTTCCTCTATTTTCTCATGTTGAAACTCCCATTATTCAGGTATTAGATCTTCCAGTTTTCTCTTTGTTCATTTGCCCTGCCTTCCAGGAGATTTGTCTAAATTTATTTTTTCACTCTCTTTACTAAGTATTTTATTTCTTTCTATACATATATTTTTTTCCTGAGTTATTTTTTGTTCCTTGAATTTTTAGAAATAGAATTCTGTCCCTGATTCCCAGATGCAATATCTTCTGTTTCATCTCTGAGAGTATGAATAGACATTTGGGAGGAAAATTTTCTTCACCTTGCATAGTCTCAGTTCCTCCCAAATCGCTGTTTTCTTCTTTTTTTTTTTTTTTTTTTTTTAGTGACATATAACTTTTTATTGAAATCATAATACCATACATATTAGAGACTTTTCCAGGGCAAAAAATGGCTGGATAGGTCTTTCTTTTTTTTTAATTTATTATTATTATACTTTAGGTTTTAGGGTACACGTGCGCAATGTGCAGGTTAGTTACATATGTATACATGTGCCATGCTGGTGCGCTGCACCCACTAACTTGTCATCTAGCATTAGGTATATCTCCCAGTGCTATCCCTCCCCCCCTTCCCCCACCCCACAACAGTCCTTTTCTTAAAAAATTTTTTTTTTGTCACTGTATTTAAGGTTAGAGGTCTTTCTAAGATTTCTGGTGATCCTTGTTTGTTTATTCAAGTTTAACAAAATGAGCTATGAGCTTAACTGGAGGACGATGTGGCCAGTATATCTCATTGCCTGATGATGTCTTTAGGTGTTCTATTTTGAAATGCTTTGATTTCCCAGTGAAGGCCATTCTGAGTCCAATATTTTAGGAATGAAGTGAGGCAGAAAGCTGGGATATCAGCATTAAATACATTAATTTGTATTTAATCACTGTTTTCAGTATAGTACTCTTGCCCTTAATTGTACCCAGTTATCTCTTGCTCCAGAAAATTGCTGTTTTACCCTCTTTAGATAATAACATGCAGTCATGCCAAAGTAAGGGAGGTCAGCTGGAAATTTAATCTCTTTTTAAACAGACTCAATCAGTCATACTGTTTTGACCCCAACTTTATCCTGCTTTCAAAAGTATCTGATTTACCACCTCTGAAGTCTTTTGTGAGTTCTGCAGAGCTAATTGAGTTGCTTCTAGGAATTCCCTACTGCCATCTTAGGATTTACCTTTTTTGGGGGCTGAGAAATCAAAAGATATCCTTAATATGAAATAAGTAATTTAAATAACACCATAATTATTATGGAAAATTGAATTTATAATATAAAAACTCTCCCCTCAGTCTTAAGGCCTAGATGGTTTCACTGGCAAATTCTACCAAGCATTTAAAGGAGAATTTACACCAATTCCATATAATTTCTTCCAGAAAACAGAAGGGAAGGAATACTTTCCAATTCATTTTATGAATCTAGTATGACTTTGATACAAAACCATACAAAGACTATACAAAGAAGCAAACAACAAACCAATATATCTCATGAATATAGAAGTAAAAATTATTAATACAATCCTGTCAAAAGTATTAAGAAATATATAAAAGGAATTATACACCATAACCAAATGGGGTTTATTAGAGGAACGTAAGGCTGTTTCAGTATTTGAAAGTCAATCAATGTAATCCAGCTAATTAATAGACTAAGGAAGAAAAAATGTATAGGATCTTACCAATCGATACAGAAAAAATATTTGACAAAGTCACCAATTCATGAAGAGCTCTCAGAAAAATAGAAACAGATATCAAATTGATAAAAAATTTAAGAACCTTGAACTAATATTGTATATTATAATTGGCAGTGAAAGACTGAATGCTTTCCCCCTAAGGTATAGAATAAGGTGGGGGTGTCTGTCTCACCACTCTTACCATAGGAGAAGAAAAATAAAACTGTCTTTGTTTGCAGATGACATTTTTGTCCACGTAGAAAATTCCAAGGAATCTACAAGGTAACTTCTAAAACTAAAAAGTGAGTCTGGCAAGGTCCTGGATACAAAATAAAAATACAGAAATTGATTGTATTTCTCTTACTAGTGATGAGCACATAGATAACAAAATTTAAAAATACAGTGCCATTAATAATCATTCAAAAAAGTTAAATGCTAAGGTGTAAATCTAACAGAACATGTATAGGACTTGTATGCCTAATACTGCAATGTGCTAATGAAAGAGAAACCCTAATAAAATACCTAGGAATACATTTAGCCAAGGAGGTGAAAGATCTCTACAATGAAAACTATAAAACATCGATGAAAGAAATGGAAGAAGACACAAATAAATGGAACGATATTCCATATTCATAGATTGGAAAAAACAATATTAAAATGTTGATACTACCCAAAGTGATCTACAGATTCAGTGTAATCTCTGTCAAAATCTCAATGACATTCTTCACAGAAATAGAAAAAACAATCCTGAAATTTGTATGGAACCATAAAAGACCCCAAATAAATTAAGCAATCTTGATCAAAAAGAACAAATCTGGAGGCATTATACTACCTGACTTCAAAATATGCTACAAAGCTGTAGTAAGCAAAACACAATGGCAATGGCATAAAAACAGACAAGTTGTCCGATGGAACAGAATACAGAGCTCCGAAATAAGTCTACACATTTACAGCCCACTGACTTTTTACAAAGCTGTCAAGAACACGGGGAAAAGACAGTCGTCTCTTCAATAAATGGTGTTGGGAAAACTAGATATCCACATGAAGAAGAATGAAATTATTTCATACCATATAGAAAAATCAACTAAGTCCAGGCGCAGTGGCTCACACCTGTAATCCCAACACTTTGGGAGGCCAAGGCGGCAGATCACGAGGTCAGGATATCGAGACCATCCTGGCTAACATGGTGAAACCCCGTCTCTAGTAAAAAAAATACAAAAAATTAGCTGGGCTTGGTAGCAGGCCCCTGTAGTCCTAGCTACTCGGGAGGCTGAGGCAGGAGAATGGCGTGAACCCGGGAGGCGGAGCTTACAGTGAGCCGAGATGCGCCACTGCACTCCAGCCTGGGTGACAGAGTGAGTGAGACACTCCGTCTCAAAAAAAAAAAAAAAAAAAAAGAAAAAAAAAATCAACTAAAAATAGATTAAAGATTAAAATGTAAGAAATTTAACATCCAGAAGAAACGTAGGAGAAAAGCTCTATGACATTTGTCTGGGAAATGATTATTTTACACATGACCCCAAAAGCACAGAAAAATGTGGACAAATGGGATTACATCAAACTAAAATGCTTCTGTACAACAAAGGAAACAGTCAACAGAGTGAAGAGATAACCTACAGAATGGGAGAAAGTATTTGCAAGCTATGCATCTGCCATGGGGTTAATATCCAAAATATATGACAAACTCAGTAGCAAGAAAAAAATAACCTGATTAAAAAATGGGCAAAGGACCCAAACAGACATTTCTTAAAATATATACAATGGCCAAAATATATATGAAAAAATGCTCAACATCAGTAATTATCAGGGAAATGCAACCTAAACCACAATGAGATATCATCTCACACCTGTTAAGATGGCTATTAAAAAGACAAAAGACAACAAGTATTGGCAAGGATGCAGAGAAAAGGGAACCCTTGCACCCTGTTGGCGAGAATGTAAATTGGTACAGCTCCTATGAAAAACAGTATAAGGGTTCCTCAAGATATTAAAAATAGAGATATCAGCTGGGCTTATGCCTGTAATCCCAGCACTTTGGGAGGTCAAGACGGGTGGAGCAACTGAGGTCAGGAGTTCGAGACCAGCCTGGCTAACATGGCAAAACCCTGTCTCTACTAAAGATACAAAATTAGCCAGGTGAGGTGGCGCATGCCTGTAATCCCAGCTACTCAGAAGGCTGAGGCAGGAGAATCGCTTGAACCTGGGAGGCAGAGGTTGCAGTGAGTCGAGATTGTGCCACTGCACACCATGCACACCAGCCTGGGCAGTGGAGTGAGACTCTGTCTCAAAAAAAAAAAAAAAAAAAAAGATACCATATGATCCAGCGGTCTCACTACTGGATATATATCCAAAGGAAATGAAATCAAGATATCAAAGAGATATCGCACTTCCATGTTTGTTGCAGTGTTTTCACAATAGCCAAGGTATGGAAACAACTAAGTGTCTATCAGTGAATGAATGGTTAAAGAAAATGGTATATATACACAATATAATACCGTTCAGCCATGAAAAATG